>NC_138578.1:10336640-12911640 GCF_964289735.1 Phaethon aethereus
CTTACACACTCTAATCAAGTTACTGCTCAGTCTTCTTTTTGATAAGCTAAACAGATTGAGCTATTTCACTGGCTCACTTTTGTGAGACATTTTGTCCAATCCTTGAATAATTTTTTGATGCTCCTTCTTTCTTCTTTTTATAACACCTCCTTCAATTTTTCAATATTCTTTTTGTAGTATCAGAAGGAGATACCATATTCCAACATTGATCCCAGTGATACTGTATTTAGAGATAAAATTATCTTTCTGCTCCTTTGTGCTTGAGCCTCTTTGCTACAGTACAGCCTGCATTTTTTTCCTCTAGGTGCATGACTTTGACTATATTAAAATGCATTTGATTTAGAAGGCCTGCTTTGCTATGTGTATTATAAAATACAATGTTTAAAGCTAAATAAAGTTTCTTATAGTTTATTTTTATATACCTTCATGGTGAGAGGATTCTGCAAGTGTGTTTTGGAAAATATTCCTGTGAATGAAATGAGCTTCAGAACTTATTTATAAATATTACTATTATAGTGAACATATTTTGGATGCAGCTATATAAAAAGATGCTTGTGGTTGGGATATTAGACAAATACTGTTTGTTATTTGTTGAGGTGTATTGAATGAACTCTTGATACTTGACCTGCAGTCAAGTATTTGTCTATCATCTCCCTCAATTATTAATATGAATTAATTTTTTTTAAATGCTTAAAAATCATAACTTGTTATAGAAATAGCTCCCAATCTCATACAGTAGTGTTTGGGTTTTTTTTTAATTCTTCGTATCCCATGTCTCCTCAGCTCTCAGGTTCTAGTCTGTGTATTGTGAACTGGTACCGATTTGTGAACTTTCCCAATTGGAAATAAGTAATATGTATTTTCAATGAATAATTTACTAAACAAAAAATTTGAGTTAAGTATTTTCTTTTCAGGTTCATATGCAAAATAAGTCTTTGTTCCTCTTTCCTGAAAGTTTAAATATTCTGAGGTATTTGAGATGATACATGACATTATTTTTGCTCTGAAGTTTTCTTTGAAAAGATTACAACTTCAAAAATATTTAAGTCAACTTAATGTTGAAATTATTTTTCTGTTGTTCAGTTCCCTGAGAAGATCAAATGAAGCTTTTGAGTTGATCAAGCACCAATTTTAAGAATGAATTATTTACACAACTTTAATCTAAATGTCACCTAACCCGTTTGCTTGTCTCTCTGTATCTGTCTGATGCATGATGATTGGAAAAATACACATAGTTCTAAATATGTAGAAATTTTAAAGTATGTAGAAATTAGAATGTGACTTGCAGATTAAATTAATCCTATAATGAAACTTGAAGTTGGTATTTTATGGAACCTGATTCCTTACCGACTTTGTTTCAAAGTAGTTTAAATTACCAGAGATTCTCAGCTACAGTGAGTGTTATTACATGCCATCAATGTGGTGATACACCATAGCACCATCTCAAAGTAAAGGAATGCCAGAAAGGGAGAACTAAGTAAAAAAAAAAAAAATCAATTGGTCTAAAAAAGACAGAAGGCCTAGAGACAGCTAAACAAACGAATTTGTCGTCTGTGCTGTCTACAGCTGGATAAAACCTATCAGTTTGGGTCTTTGGCATTACTCCAAACGGAATTGTTGCCAAATCTTAATCGGAAGAGACTTGTGGTTTTCTCAAATTGTTGTGTTCTCAGTCCGGTGCCATACCGGCATTTCAAAACGGTTTCTGTATCAAACTACTATGTAAAACTTTGCCTGTTCCTAGTGCATTGAGAGGAATAGTGGAGAGGAAAAGGAAGGTCCAGTAGGATGTTGTTCCTCAGCCCTTGCATATGTGGTGGAGCTTCCACCTTTTCTGTGCAAGGTAAATAGGGAATAGCAGGTCCAGCTATTAATGGAGTCGGTGGAAGAATCTGAAACTGTCAGTGCACATGCTCAGACTAAAATAAAAATTGTATCTTTGTTTAGTGATAACCTCTCAGAAGAAAAGGACTGAGCAGCCTAGAGATTGTTCTTGCTGATTAAAATATGATCCTGTTGGCTGAGATGCTGGCAAAGCAGTGCTGTGACAGGTAGTCCAGAGTTTAAAACAGAAAGCATTGGTATGTTAAATTAAAAAAACCTATGGCTGAAGCATGAGTACTTAATTACAGCATGGTAGGTCACAGCAGGCAATCCCCCTCTCCCACCCACCTGCCCTTGAAAAAGCCCCCAGTGGTTAAGTGGCCAGCATGTTTGGGCTCAGTGAAAGGAAATAGTCCAGCCACTCTTTTGAGTGCAAAATAGATTGAATTGGATTAAGAACCCTGCTTTTGAGGTAAACTGTGGTTACAATAATAAATTAATTCCATAGTTTAACCATAATACACTTTGCCTGTTGCAGGAAGTGGAAAAAATGCATTGAGTAACCTTGCTGGGTAGCCTAGCCTGTAACAGACAATGTAGTATGAAAAATTTGAATTAAAACTCCTATGAGAGCTTCAGTTTACATGCTTATTTATGGATAACCAACATACTGTAATATTTGGATGGGATGTTCCCCAAAGGTTTATGCAGAGCCTCCATTTTCCACTGAAACTAGTTTGATTTAAAAGCTTTTGAAATATAGATTGGTGCTTGATTTAAATTCTCCTTGCCCCTGCTTGTGTTCATACTTTCACCTTGGTTTCTGCTGTGAGGAAATGTAATTTTTAAGTGCAGAGGGAGTCATTTCTCCCAAAATATTCAGGAAGAGAAGCAACTTCCTGAACTGAAGGACCGTGGTCTAGGACAGTGGATGCCTTGCCACCCTGTCATGTAGTTTAGATGCAACCTTCAAACCTAGTATATGTATACATACAAAGTTTTATTGAGATTCTAATTCTGATGCTTTCATCATGTTTGGCCACTAGGAGTGATATTTAGCTATAGGCAAAAACTTAAAGTAGCTTGAATGAACATTCCACATGACTTGTATGGATAAAAACTAAAAGCTTAGTCCTAATGAGACTGCTGGAGGGCAGGAAGGCTCTGCAGAGGAATCTGGACAGGCTGGATCAATGGGCTGAGGTCAACTGTATGAGGTTTAACAAGGCCAAGTGCCGGGTCCTGCCCTTCAGTCACAACAACCCCATGCAACGCTGCAGGCTTGGGGAGGAGTGGCTGGAGAGTTGCCCCGCGGAAAAGGAGCTGGGGGTGCTGATTGACAGCCGGCTGAACATGAGCTAGCAGTGTGCCAAGAAGGCCAACAGCATCCTGGCCTCTATGAGAAATAGTGTGGCCAGCAGGAGGAGGGAACTGATCGTGCCCCTGTACTCGGCACCGGTGAGGCCGCACCTTGAATACTGTGTTCAGTTTTGGGCTCCTCGCTACAAGAAGGACATTGAGGTGCTGGAGCGTGTCCAGAGAAGGGCAACAAAGCAGGTGAGGGGTCTGGAGCACAAGTCTTATGAGGAGCGGCTGAGGGAACTGAGGTTGTTCAGTGTGGAGAAGAGGAGGCTGAGGGGAGACCTTATTGCTCTCTACAACTACCTGAAAGGGGGTTGTGGTGAAGTGGGTGTTGGTCTCTTCTTCCAAATAACTAGTGATAGGATGAGAGGAAATGGCCTCAAGTTGTACCAGGAGAGGTTTAGATTGGATATTAGGAAAAATTTCTTTACTGAGAGAGTGGTCAAGCATTGGAACAGGCTTCCCAGGGAGGTGGTGTCACCATCTCTGGAAGTGTTCAAAAAACGTGTGGATGTGGCGCTTTGGGACATGGTTTAGTGGGCATGGTGGTGTTGTGTTAATGGTTGGACTTGATGATCTCGAAGGTCCTTTCCAACCTTAATGATTCTATGATTCTGTGAGACAGCCAACTAAGCTGAAAGATTACGAGTAGTGGGAATTTATGCTGCTTGCTTTATGGAGTTGCCAAAATATCATTGAGATGTATTCTTTTTACCACAGTGGGAAACAATACTCTGTTGTATTCCATTGCCATAATGGTGTTCAGAGCCTACGCTAACAACTTGCACGGTGACAGCCAGCTGAAGCCACCATGCAGGGTATATGGAAGTCACTAGAGATAAAGTAGTTTTGAAATATTTGACCTTCTCAGGGGGATTTCCTTTTGGCTCCAGCTGCTGGACCCTCCTGCTTAAAACATTAATCTGGAAGTACTTTTAAATGCTGAACAACACAGACAGTTTGGGAAGTACAGCATGGCTGCCAATAGGTAGATGAAACAGAGAAAAGAGGCAACAGGGAGATGAGTAACTCCAAATTGGTGGAAGGGAGAAAACATAAAGGAAGAGAATCCAAATAAAGAAGGGTTTGGGATGACAGGGAGAAGAAAGACTCAGACATGGGATAGAAGAAAATAAAATACAGTGTATCAGAAATAGAATCTGTGAGTTAGGAACATTTTCAAAGCTCCATGGCCTCTCTTAATCCTCCACATATATTGCTTTGAAAATATGCCCATTTGATCTATTTTCTTAAAAGTATGTGTTTTTTTTTTAAATAAAACACCACTTGACCTCCCTAAAAAAGAAGCATGCTGACATCAGTAACAGTGACCAGCATTTCATCTTCCACAGGTTGGAACCTGTGTCTTGGCCTTCTAATCTCTTCTTATTTTGGTGATTTCTCTGTGTGTTACATGTCTCTCTCTTGTTTCTGTTGCCAGCATCTGCCTTAATTTTTAGTTGCAAGCAAATCCTTGTCTTAAAAGAATTAAATAGTATCAATGACGGAGTATTAATACTGCTTTTTAGAATTAGACACAATATAGAAAGTCATTATTTACATTTCTCAGGTGCTACTATACCAATAGCCTTCAGTTCCAATCTGCAGTAACTTTTTCTCTTTCAAGATGAGGTTTCTTGGAGAAATGATGCTATGCTCTGCCAAATACTGTTGCAGTATCAATTAGTGTCTCATAAAAGAAAAGTCTAAGAATAGAAAGCTCATTGAAGAAAGTACTTAAATGGGATTAGAAAGTCAGTATGAAAACAGACTGATTTGATTCAAGTAAAGATCCCCTTAATGTTGATAACAAAAGATTTAATATCTTAAATGTGTTTAAAACTAGTGAGATTTTTACTATGTATATTAAAAAAAGTACGCTTCTTGGGCTTAATTTTGGCAAAGGTCTTAGATCATTGTGTATTTTTGCATATTACGTGTGCAGTAATTTCTAGACATTGGAGCCAGTGGTAGTTTTGCATGAGTAAAAACTGCTGGTTTTGTCCCCATGATTCATTGATAAGGGTATTGCTTCTGACATTAGATTCAGCTAAGGGTAACAGACAATAACATGGCTGATTACTAAAGTAGATGATGTAAATTCTTTCACATTTCTATGCATTAAAAAGGCTTAGAATTCCTGAATTTTAATATAAAATACAATGAAGTGTATCAAATAAGATTCCCCTATCTTGCTTTGTAATAATAAATTGCAGTGTGCACATTCAAAGGGTGAAAAATGGCTTTAAAGAACCTTTGCCTCCGAAGTTGAGGAAATACGTTACCAAAATCTCATTAAACACTCTTACATTTTGTGTGTGTGATTGCATGTTCCTTTTTCGTCAAGTTATTATATCCAGACTTGCACGATCTTATTAAAACCAGTTGGGCACACAGAAGCTGACTGGGTTGACATCAGTGAAATAACTGGTATGTCTATATGTGACATTAGTTATCGGCTATAAAGAGAGCAGAAACAAATAAATGTTACATTCTTATTTGGGGATTCTCAAATTCATTTTCTACTGTGTTTCTTATTTTGATGTAGGCTACACCACCTTCTGTCCTTCCAGCCTTCCCCAGCACCTCTTGTTGAGCTGTGCTTGATAGTTCAACCTTTCAGAGCTTGGAATGCATTCCTTTCTGGGATTTGAATTCAAAGAATTTAGCCTTTATACACAGGCTTGAAATAAGTAGCAATCAACACCTGTGTAAAAAAGATCTGGGTTTTTTTGGATGTGGGGGTTTTTTGTGGTGGTGTTTGTGTGGTGGTGTGTTTTTTTTTGTTTGTTTGTTTGTTTGTTTTTTCCAAATCTCACCACACCTTTTAGAATTTGTGTATGGAAGGGAGAAGAGAGTAGATACTGGTCAAGGCTAAGAGGAGAAGAGCCAGAATTGCTTCTCATCGGGATGGGTAGTGGAGTCCGTCCCCACCAGAACTTCATAACCCCAAGTCAAATCTTCAGAGTTACTATTTTTCGTCTTAGGATAACCATGGCAGTGACAGACATAGTGCCAGAACACACTGAAACGTGAAGTGCACTGTGCTTGGGTAGTGGCAAGTCTTAATAGAGGAGGATCACCACCAACTAAAAAATGCTAGAGCCTCTACTCCAGTGTTAACTTCTTGCAGTGTGTGTCACAAGGGGGAAAAGAAAAGAAGGACTCAGATTTTGTTCCTATTGGAAATGTAACTCAAATAGAATAACACAGCTTTTTAAAGTTGGGTTTGGAATTCAAAGTCTAATTAACCTGAATGATGCATAGTGATTTTGGTCATGTCCCAACAAATGACGTAACTAAAACCAAAACAAAATCTTTTAAGTTGAAAATATTTTCAAAATATCTTCTTTAGCAAAGGTGACTGCAAGTAATCAGTGTTTTTAGTTGCTCAGAAATAATGCATGATGTTTATTTTGTCTCCTAAAATAAGATTTTAGGAACCTATTGGTTCTAGGAAGGAAAAAAATTAGTACTTTGAGCATGTAGCTTCCATGATTTGTAAGTGTTCTGGGATCTCTGCTGCCAGCTGCTGTTCTTGTTCCCTGAAAGTGCATGTGGGCTGATGTTTAAAAAAAAAAAAAAAAGTCAAACAAACAAGACATGAGAAACAGGGCTTACTGTACAAATAATAAAATAACAGCCTTAATTTCCTTTTTTAAAAGCATTTATTAATTATAAAATAACTTACTGCATTTTTATTCATCAGATAATCTTTTAGTGTGAAGAATATGGCAGCCAGTATCAGGAATTCGCAGAAGTTCACAGAATTTGTGGGTGGTGATGGATGCTCACGCGCTGTAGGGTTATCATGGAAGGGTGAACTAGGAGCTTCCTAGCTACATAATTTTCTCAGTGAGCAGTTAACAGCCCACTAAACTTACGCTGATGCCTCCTTTTTATTAAATGTTTACTCTTATATGCATGTATTTGGCTGATTGCTGTGATTATTCACTTGTTCCACGATGACCTTTTTGTTGTGCCTTAGTGCTCAATGTATTTGGACACGATCACATCTACAAGAAAAAAATATGGCTTGGCTGTGCATGTATGTAAAGGTACACAAGCTGAGTGATCTTCATTCAAGTGTTAAATGCTGTGAAACTTTCACTGTTGGTACATTGTACAAATGATTCTATCCAAATTACTTAGTCCATCATGTACGTAGCAGCAAAGGGAAAGGAGAGGAGGGTTGTTGTGTTGACTGATCTATAAATGCAGGAAAGGTGTTTCTAATAGAACATCAGCTTTCCTAAATGCTCAAGTAACAGCTGAAGTATATTTTCATTACCAATAGATGGCAGCGTAGCTCTTCGAGAGACTACTAAGGTAGTTAACGATTCAGTGTTAATGTAAATTACTTCAGCAGAAGGTTATTATCTGAGCAAATGTTGTTCTGCTGCGTTTTTCCAAGCTCTTTACCTATTTTTCCTTTAAAATAGAAAGGAAGAAGCTGTGGATGGGATAGAAGTTAGGACTTTATTTTATGACTAAATATATACTAAAGAAAACATGGTTTTAAATGAAAAATACATTTTGCATACAGATGTCTTTCTCAATTCCAATATATTAATTTCAGCTAAAAATCATAAATATGTCATATTTTTATTTGACAGAACCTATATTCTGTTCATAGAACATCAAGAACAAACATCAAGACTAGCACTTCGCCTGTCAGGGTAACAGAACCTGTGTCAAGCAAATCTGAAAATAACACTGAGTATTCTGTGTTGTAAACCCTACAGGTTATTATGGGAACAGTACGGTGGTTAGAAAGGCAAATTTTTTTATAACTTACTCTAAGGAAAATCTGTTTTTACTGTATTGTTTGCCTCTTAATTTTACTCTGAGAAGAAAGGATCTGGTAATAAAGGATCCTATGCGGTCTCATTGAAGGATAAATTACTTGGAAATTCCGGTATTCAGGCACCCACTAATAAACTATTAAATGTATATTTGCTCAGCACTGATTAACTTTGGCAAACAGAGTGGGAAGGAGCAGGGTGATAGGGGACAGGAACAAAAAACACGAGGCTTTTTATAGTGCCATTCCTGGGCTTAAGCTTTTCAGTGTCACCTCTCACAGTGAGGAAGCACATGTGGGAGAGAAATCTTGGAGGGAAAGAAGGATTCATGAAGGGCACTTGAGGCTGGCAGTAGCTGGAAGCTCTTTGCTGAGATGCAGACGGTGTTAGACAAGAAGGCAATCAGCTCAGGGGAAGTACAACTCATAGAGGGCAAACAAGTTCTTCTAGTCTCGATTTTCAATGTTTTAGGGTGTAGAGTAGCACATTCTTAGCTGGAAAAGAAGAGCTGCTTCTCAAAATACTGTTCTACTTTCTGGCTTAGTTCATGATGCACTAATTTCCACCATACATACAATCCTCATTTCCTGGCTGAGGCTGATTTTGTTTTTATTAATGTTTTTTAGGTTGAGGGGGGACAAGTTGTCAAACTCCTGTTATTTGAATTATCTTGATAGGCAGAGTAGAGCAAATCTCTTTACTCTAGAGCATGTCACTCCTCTGCCCTCCGTTTTTTATTTGCTGTACAACGAATCTGTTTATTCTGCAACACCAATGCATTTTTCTTTCTTACTCTTAATTGAGATATTTGAATATTATTGCATGACTGGCCATTTTGAGGGAAAACAACATTGCCTAGCTGGAAACTTACTGCAAAGGCTGGTACATAGACTAGTAAATTGAACAGAAATTCTTCTCTCTCAGCCTTACAGTATCTCGATTTTTCCACCTTACCATTCAGGAAGGAGGCATGCATACTCTGCTCCTTTCCAGTTGCCTTTGACCAGAAATTCATCTTGGCTGCAGTCAAGATGAAAGTAAATTTTTCTTGGTGAAAGTTTTGTTGAAATCAGTGTGTCCATGAGAGGCTTGCTTTGACTGACCAACATTTTTCAATGGGATTTTTTTCCTATATCAGAGAATGATCAGACTCAGAATGCATAGTCCTTTAGTTTTTTTGAAAGGAAGACTTTGATTACCCTTTCTCCTTCCTTGTAATTTATCAGACTACATGTTTTTTCATTTATATTGAAGTTATTTATTCAAAGATTAAATTTTTAATATTAAAATGTATTCTGCAGTAGCTGCGGGAAGCTCTAGAGCCAGTGCCTGTGCCTTGTTTTGTAATTTTACTGTGGCAGTCTTATAAAAGAGGGTTCATCCATTAATACAATTGATATTTCTGAGAGATACTGGAAGAGAGGGACTAAAATAGTAGGAAGATTAGATGTTTGTATTTCACTTGTGCCTATATTATCAGGGTACCTCTCATTTGTGCATCAGTTTATATCATCATCTATTGTTTCTTTTCTTTCATACAAAAGCAGCAAGTGTGTTCAACATATTATTTTAGCAAGTAGGGTTTGGTTCGTTGTTTTGGTTGCATCGTTGTTTAGTAGTATGTGCTAGAGAGGGCAACATTAGTAAGATGTGCCTTACATTTAAAACAGTGATTTGTGGTACTTAAAATGTTTCTAATCAGTCCACTTGGTGATTGCCTTTCTGGTGAAAATCACCAGAAAGTACTGTTCCTTGTAGTCCTTTAGAAATGAGTGAGGTAGTGATGAAAATAGTATTTGCTTGTTAGGGGGCTGACCAAGAAAGAGCTCAACCCTTTCTGATGAATATCTCAGCTATCATCACCTCTCAGATAAAAGTTATTTTCTGCCTTGTAGGTGATAATATCAGATTCTGTCAGCAGGTATTGAAGGATGAAGATGGGTTTACTCAGCTGACATTGGGCCAAGAGTTTGTACCAGTTCCTTATGATTCTCCACAGTAAGGCAAGGAAGATTTGCAAGTCTTGGAATCACTTTTGAAACATTTCTAGTGTTGTACCTATCCTCTGCTAAGCTTCTCATTGAAAGCAAGGAGGTATGGCATGTCCTCTGGGGGAGGCCTCTTTCTTTTTGTTAGTTATAAGGAACAAAATTTTAGTTTATGTTGCATGCTATTCTTAGGTGCTTAAAGTTAACTGAGATGGATCATAACATTTTTGTTCTTACACAGGCAGTAGACAGTCATTTTAAAAAAAAATAGTTTCTGATTGCCATTGCTTGAGGTTGACAACCATGATCCAGTGAAAACTAAACTTGCCCTTGGTCCCTTAGTTTTTGGTACATTACAGTTGCTTTTGTTTTCTGCCACCTGCATCTGAATATTTGTTCCTCTCCAAGTAATGTGGGGTCTTAGAGATTTGGGTAACCAATGAGGGCAGTTAGGACATCATGTTATCGGTCTAATATAGAGCATCATATGTTGATGATTCAGTAGAACTTTATTTTTTGTTTGCTGAAATGCTGTTCTTCTATAGGCATGGGATTTTTTTGATTGTTTTGAAGTCTATAAATCTTTTAAGAGTTGCATCAGAATCATAGTTTGTTCTTGTTTCGTGTACTTCATGGGAAGATGACTGTTCATTCACTGGCATGAGGGGGTGGCTTGTTCAGTAATGTTCTTGACAGCTAGGTGAAATGTTGGAATCTCAGTGAGCTTAGCTTTGGTGGTCCAGGCTTCTGAAAATCATAGGGAAACAAATTTGAAAATTTTTTACAAGACTGGGATATTTCACCCTTCTCCTCAATAGGATATCACTGAAGCTCTTCTGTTTATGGTGATCTATAAATCAATATAGAACTGGCAAAGAAGCTTGAAAGCATTTTCTTTCATTCTGATATCTGGGGTGGGTTGTTTTTTTTTTTCTTTTGTGGTGAGCTGAAAACGCCATTGTGCATTTTCTCTGTGGGTTTGGGATGTACTCAGTATCCCAAGAAGTAACATGGGGCTGGGTCTTGGTAATGAGGGCAAGTGGTTCATTGCTAAGGAGGCTGTATACTGTTTGGCAGTAAAATTCTGAACTGATCAGCATTGACTGTAGTTCATGCTGCCTTCTGACATTTTCTGTACCTTTTATTTGGTTGAGACCTCTGTGCTATATTTGTGGGTTGAATCGATTTAAGCTTTTAATAGCAGTTAACTGTGTTGCATGGGTAGCGATAGATGAATGGTAGTTTTATGTTACCATGCATCCTGGGAAATATCCTTTTAAGAATATAACCCTACCTTTCTTAGTAAAACCTATTTAGAAGATGAGATTTTTTTACAAAAGCCCATATAGACAATTTTTTTAGTATTTTGTATTTAATGAGTGTCTTCCCGAAAATTTTAGTAACAACTATTGTTTCAAACAAAAGAGCTACAAGGAAACCTCAGTCAGTTTAAATTGAGTTTACAGTAGGAATTCGAAGTATCTCTGCATTTACCCCTAACATTTAGTCATTATAATTTTTTTTTTATCTGGAAGTCCTTGAAGAGTCATAGTCATATCCAGGAAACACAATAGATGGCCTTCTAGGTTAATTTATCTGAATTTACCACCTTCTAAATGTAAGTTTAAGTGTAGATTTAAGAATGTGAAAAATTCTCTTGTCTCCCCACCCCCACTAATAGCTTTGTAAAGCGATTTCTGATGGATAATAATCACAGTGATTAAGGAGCATCATGGAACTGAAAAAATATAATCAGAATATGTATCAGAACATATACTGTGATAACTTAGAACTGTCTTATAATGTGATGAAGAAAACCTTTGTAATGGTGTCATATGTTAGCCTGAAAGATCCCTATAGGGGAAGTACTTTGAAACTGAACAGTTGATATACCTGGGATCGAGGCTAGAGAACATGCTAATAAATAATACACTGCGGGGAACTCATCTTTAATGGATACTGGATTAATTATATAGGTACTTTATGTAAGCCTTTTTCTTCCCTGAATTATTTCCATTCTGAATGTAGCCAGTTAGACAAACAGTGATCATAAGTCATGTTATTCTAGTTTGCTATTTAACTAGTTTTATTAGGGCCTGAAGGAACTGTATGAGCTTAAAACTAAACTTACATACTATTTAATGTCGTCTTAATCTCAGCTATCTTAAGGTGTGTTCTTCACAATACTTCAGGTAAACTAAAAACAAAACTAAACTTCAAACTAAAAAAGGAATGCTCTGAAACTGTGTGTATCAAGGCATATTCTTTCCTCCCCCTACCTTTCCAAAACCAGCTTCAGCTCAGCCCAAACCTCAACCTGTAGTAGATCTTAGATGTATTTTGATTTCATGAGTGAATAGCTTAAACAAAACTCATCATAAACTGTACAATCCTGTGCCCTGTGATAATTTTCCTAGTGTGTTCTGTTTTCCTTTGCACATTTTCTAGAGAGTAATAATCTACCTTTTTTTAACAGAAAAACTAAATTATCTTATTTAAGTGCCTAAATATAGACTTGTACTTTGAAGCCACTTAGGTGCTTTTGAAAATCTTGACCTTCAGAACCTAGTATTAGATATCCAATTTGGAAACTGTTGACTCTATAACAATCAGTATAAAATATAATGCATTTTGACAGCAGATCATTAACTGATATTGAAGTCATTTTATTCTATCAGTTGTATCCAAATCCAACCTAGACTGCTAGCTGCAACTATTAAGAAGTCAGCAGAACTTAAAGCCTGCTAGAGGGGAACAAGCTTAATGATTCTTGAGTGAACATCAACTGGCAATTCTGTCATAGTTTGGGTTCTAGGATGATTGTAACACTGCCTAGATCATCTTATCCTCATCCTGAAAAATGCCTTGGCTAGACTGGGACAGAACCATATCCAGAGCTAAGAAAGGTGACAAAGTCCTGAACAACAGTTGAGTGCAAGAGTTGTGTTTTTGTTACTGCTCTTCTCATGTGCTCCATCAAGCTGATGCCCTCTGATGGGAGAATATTTCTTTCTTATTTAGAGTTCTGGGAACTAAAACCAAATCCAAACCCAAAATGTAGTCTGGTTCTACGCTGGTAATCCAGATGCTGTAGTAATGTAAATAGCCAACAGGAAATAAAAATTTATAGTCAGTTTTGTAGGTCTGCAAAGGATGAATCCTAGGAGTTATTCCATATTTGTGTAACTAATGGATCATCCCTTTTGTTTTTCTTTTCAGTTTTTGGAAGTGTGATTAAGTTTACTTAGGGCTGTTCTTAGATGATACAAGCACATTAGTCAGAAGCTGCAGAAGTCTTGACATTGGTATTAAGTGCTTTTATTTTGGTTGCCTAAACTAATTCAAATTTATTAAAAAAAGGTTGTCAGCTTGCCAGGTACATGTGTGGATACACACGTTGTGGATCTACTGATATCAGACAGCAGGGTGCTACTGAACTTGAACAAGAAATCAAGCTCCAGGTTTGGTCCTTTCTGAGACTATTGGCTCTCATTGGCTTTCATACTATTTAAGACTTTTCCTCTCAGATATTTATGGAGCAGAGATGTTTTCTAAATAGCCTTATTAAATGTGCTTTTACATGCTATATTACTTGGCAGGTATTCTTTCAAGCATTTCATAGTAATTACTTATTAAAAGTAATGAAGTACTTTCTCCTATTTTCACTTGCTCATGCCCATACATACAGTCACAGATGAGTGTAGAGAGAAAATTGTTGGTTAGTTCCCTTTCATGTGTCTGTCATATGTTGCTGGAGTAGGGAAGGCAAGACCCTTGCTAGCTTTCTCCCATATGCATCTATGAAGGTCTAGTGGGCCATTAAATTAATGACATCGATAGGTTTTAAAGACAGCTAGGGATCCTTTGGTTAATTTAATCTAATCTCATGCATAACAGAGATCAGGGACCTTGTCCAGGAATCTCTGCATCAGGATTTACAGGGAAATCTTAACAGTTCATGTCTTCATTGGCATTTGACATTTTTCTTTTACTCTATGTTCAGTTCATGTCTTGTTCCTCTTACTGCAAAGTGTGCTCTCAGCAGTAAAATTCTTTTTTTTTATTTTATTTTTTTCAATGATGTAATTACCATTACATCAACACAGGAAAAAAAACATTGGTTTTCCTGTTCATGTGGAAATAATACTATTGTGTCCAAAAAAAAGTGGCAAACACCACATGCTTTTGGAAGATGAAAGATTGCTTGTGTTTATTTCATAAACAGTTATTAATTAAGTTGCTGTTGTAATTCTGGATTCCCTCATTATCTATATGCATTTGTATAAGCATTTGTAATCCTTTTAAGCTCTCGGCTTCAGTTATACCTTGTGAAAAAGATTTCCAAAAGCTAATTGCATTCATGTTGATAAGCACTTTCTTTTAATATTGCTCTCTTTCAGTTTCACTGGATGTACCCTTCTGGTGTTCTGAGGTTTTGAATAGGTTTATTTAGAGCAGTTTTCTAATTTGTCATCTTTTGTATGTCTTCTCCTGTATATGAACAATCACATAGATCCTGTCTCTTACAATGTGGTTATTTTTCTGCCTGGTTAATTCTAATGGTTCTCAGCATTTGTTAGGAATCCTTTTCACTTTTGCTATGTCCAGGTCTGGTTAGTTTATCCGTCCTAAATGTTCCCAGGCAGTCACACCCATGGCACTTCTTGAACCAGTGTTTTTTCAAAATAGTGCTCTGCTCCATTCTTTGTTCTTGAAATAGTTTTCTGAGTACTATAGGGTATTGCAGAAAAGTCACCGTTCATTCCTCTGTAGTGATGAGCAGATACCAGCGTTATTTAAATGGAGTAAAATAATGAAAGACTTAAAATCGGACTTTTCAGTTCATCTGTTATTCTTTAATAACATCTTTAAATAGATCATTCTCATTCTTTGTAGCATTTCCAAAAACTGTTCTAGAAGAATTAAAATACTTTCCCTCTTTGGCAACTTCCTACAGCAAAAACAAAGATAGTAAATTTTGCAGTACTGCAGCACGCTCTTAAAGTATGTATGTATCTCATCGTGAAGACAACACTGCATTTGCAAGTGACCCCAATCAAAGGCAAGGAAAGATAGATATGTGATTTAATTTTTACAGTACTGGATGTTTTATGTTACATATATATTAAAAACTACTTTTTCTCAAATTGATAATATTTCTCATTATTCAATGTCATAAGTGTGTTTGCACTTCATTTTTTACATGTGAAATTCTAGCATGTGAAATACCAACTCTTAAAAAAAAAAATAAATTTTTAAACCTGCAGTCACACTTGGACCACAGATGACTAGTTACATAGACAGTAAAGCTCTGTGTTTTCTAGGCTGCTTCTGACACCTTTGTTTTTTGTATGCGTGTCTTTAAGCTGGTATAGTTCTTAGATGATTTTTATTCCCTATCAAACTTGTGATAATTTTTAGTATTATTCAGGAATGCTTGGCATATTGAAGTGCACAATTAATGAACCAGTCTAATTTGGAAAATTATTCTGCCATTCTATGCTCTGAGATCTACAATTATATTTTAGTATGTAAAGTCTACTAATTTTCATTCCTTTACAATTTTCTTTCCTCTTAATAATTTTCTACTTTTAGCAGAGTATTATTTTTCTGAAGACTTTACAATGAATGTTATTCACTGGTCATGGAAAACCTTCAATTAACAGACTTTGATGCAGCGTGTATCATTATCCCATTATCAAGTCATCTTTTTCTTCATTGCTTTTTCAGGTTATTTATTGTTGAGAAATGTTATATTCTCAATTAGTATTCTTTAAGGTGTCTTTTCAGTGTCTCCAGGTACAGAATACCATCCTCCACAGTGACTGTCATATTTCAGAAGTATACAAGATTCAGTTAAATAAAACCCAAGACATATTTAAACAAATTTAAGGCAATAAAACAACCCTAGCCAATGTAAAAGAACCTCTCTAAAAAACTCGTCTCTCTTTAATTCCCTTTATAAAATTTTTAAAGTGATCGCTTTAAGATACAACATCAATTGTGACAACACAACTGGGTGCTGACAGTGCTGTACAGATGTTGTAAGAAAGATTCTTGTTCTTATTTTAAAACATTAAGCACTTGCATTTATTAGTAAAATAGTTTTTAAATTGTTTTTAAAAGACCTAGCATTTTGTAGTCTGCTTTGCCATCTCTTCCAAGTAGGCAGCCCATCTTTCTTTGTAGGCAAAATTCACCTTTAAAAATAATGCTGTTTTCCTCATAACAACTATCCCAGAGAGGCTGCAGTCATCTTTGAAGGTGGATGTGTTAAAGGCTGGTGAATCTAGGAAAGAGTAACAGGCAGGTTTTATGAGTGGATATTTGTCCATACCATGAAGTGAGGATTATGAAATTAGTTTGTCACGGATTAATCCATGGTATTTTTCAGCATTGCTAATTAGCAAGTCATGATATTTATCAGTTGTCAGAAATTAGCTTAGTACAATTGTGGTTTTTTTACTCTCAAATGTCTTCCTCAAGATTTTATTTTCTTTTCTGTTCACATATCCTTGTGATGGAACTGTTTGCTGAAATGGCTTTTGCGCATATTTACCCTGGGCTTTTTTCCCCTCTTCCCACATAAAATTTCTTCCGTTTTAAAAAAGGAGGTTAAAAAAAGCAATCTCCCTAAGTGGAAATTTCAGTAAAAACCAGCAGAGACTTCTTTATAAAATGAAGTACTTATATGTATTATTTTTATTGTGGGCTAATAGGCACTTTCTTTCTCACTAATTGGTCTCTCTCAATTAAAACAATTAAAGAATCAAATATATGAATATTAATGTAGCTTTTAAATTGATATTTTATTATACACAAGTCAAGAAATTCACAGTTAATTTTTCCCATTACGACCTTATCTTCATCCCCCTGAGTGTGTGCACTACAGTGAAGTACTTCATTTTACAATTACACCACACGAATACGTAAATATTTTTTTTTCCAAAAAGTTATATTTAAAAGATTAATTACAGAGCAACTTTGCTGGTTGCCTTAACTTAAAAACAGGTTTCCCAGTGGAACAAATAAGCCAAAAATTTAACTATTAAATACCTAATACAGTATGAAAATTTCTGTGTCAATAGGATGCTGAGTTTCCTTTGCCTATTGTAGTTGCTATCTTATTAGAGAGAATTAGTCTGTCTTTGCTTGTGCTGAAATGTATGCATGGTAGTAGATATACCTGTTTAGGGGTCCATGAGCCAGTAGACTTCACACAAACTATGGAGAACTTGCTTTTTGAGAATCCTTAGGTGAGAAAAGTGATGTGTTTATATCCTCAATATTCAGTAGTGCAGATCACTCTCCAGAATACTCCAACTCTCTGTTCATCTGCTTATTCTGGACAGCTCTATACTGAATGTGGATTTAGGAGTTGGGAAGGTCTCACAAAGCTAGCGAGCCAGAAGAGAGTAGAGTAAGGAAACAGTGCGATGTCACATTATGTACTATCTAAAAGCAGAAGGCACTTTCCAGTTTTGAAATTAAAAGTCTAAATTCTGCTCAGTGAAGCACAGTAGGACAATGAGAGCAGAATGTGGTCCACAATGAATTTTACATTATCTAGGCTTAAAAAAATCTGGGAATATTAGTTTTAAGAATAAAAGTTATATAGGCAACCTACTGTTTTTCTTTTTCCTCTTTACACTTCTGCTCCTCCAAATACTTCCTTTTCTTTCAAACAAGCAAACAGAAATCTATAAATGCAAACATCTGCAGTGAGATCAAGCATCGGAGGTTTCAGCCCAAAGTGTTATTTTCTGACGATGTTGCAACAAAAATGGAAACACTGTCTCAGTCTTAACTTGAATGTGCTACAGCTGCAACACTGTAATTACCAGTTTTTAAGTTTACTTTTGTCTGGGGTAACAGTTTTGAAACTATGACATGGTAGGCTTAAAACTTTTCCAAATGAAGCAGAGGTTTTCTTTGTGTCTGGATTGTTGAGGGCCACTTGCAGTTCTGGTAACACAATGGCTACAGAAGTTCAGAGGAGAAAAAAAACAGCTTTGCATCAAAAGTGTGTGTGTACCTTGTGTGTGTGTGTACTAGTTATGTATATGTGTATGTATGTTAGATATGTCTATGTATATTTGACCATTTGAAATCACTGGCTTCTCTTACTTGGTGAAGCACTATTGAAACTTCCCATGCCTTCCAACCAAATGCACTTAACTGTGACCTGAAGTATAACCCTGATTTCAAAAAGATTATTAAAAATTTTTTGTCTGTCAAAAGCCTTGATAAGTGTTCAATTACATAACAACACCTGTCTTGGGATAGGCCCACTTCATGCACGTTTAAAAAAAAGTCTATTCTTTGGAATCCAACTTTAAATATTTCCCCTTTAATTATAAGTGTATGATATCTGGTTAGAGCTAAGCTAAATTACTGCCTTTCCATTTGGAGATGTACTACAGTGAAAATAGAACACTGTGGCAGTATAAAATGTTGCCCCTGAGACCAAGTCTTATATAGTTTGGTGTGTCCATGCATCTCTACATTTAAAATTAGTTAATTTAATGCATGCTTAGGGCTTTAGTCCTTGCCCTCTGGTCCCCACTGTAACGTGTGTCTGTGTGCAAAGGGGAATGAGGTTAGAAAGGGCAGAAAAAGAGCCTGCAAGGAGACTCTTCTGAATGTGAGAGCTGAGGGCTGAAGAATGCCAGCCAATGTAACTTTAGTTAGCCAAACTGCTGGGGTATGAAGCGGGAAGCATACACGTACTCCACTCCTGTAAAATAATATCGCATGCATACTGTTGGGAAGGTACAGCACTGCCTTTATAAGCAGCAGAGGGAGGTGTCACTTACGTAAACTGAATAGCTATTTGACAATCTCTCACCGTTTTACTTCAGTGACACCATTTATTTTTGAAACATGGGATAATAAACTGTGTCTGCTGTATTGAATGAAAACAGACATGTACTCGGTCAAGAAGTGAAGTGGTTTTGGAGTGAAAATATACAAATGTTGGTAATTGGTAGCGCTCCTTACTACTATTTAGGACAATGGAACTGTTTGGTTTCTTTTTATGTTTTTGTATTTTCTTTTTATAAAAAGAAGTGTCAAAATAAAGTGGATGTCTTTATGTAATTATCCCCCTGGACTACTTTATGTAGAAAGGCTGCTGAATTCTAAGGAAGTTTTTGTTTTAGATGCAAATGATTTGTCAACATTAAGGATTCAGTGCTTTCTGCAAGGCTTCTGCAAGGCCTCAGAGAGAAGGAATGTCACCAGCCCAGTCTTTTGCTTTTTGTCACTTAAGAGTGACAACAGTGAGGAGCTGCTCAGTCCTTTGTGAGATTTTGTTTGTTTTTCTCTTTTTTTGATCCTTGTGCTCCTTGTGGCTGCAGGCTTGAAAAGCTGATGTTATTGGAGCAGCCCTACTGAAAACAATAAAACATGTTTTGTGTTAAGTCAACCAATTCCTATCTGTCTGCAATGGATATTTCTAGAGTCCTGCATTTAAAAAAAAAACATGTCTTTAAACATAAAATTTTGTGATTAAAGAAAGATTTTTTTTTTTTTTTAAGGAGGCAAGAAATATGAGGTGTGGTGGGCAGACCCCAGTCCCTTTATACAACTTTGACAGCACAGAGGTGTTCTGAGTTAGCAGATGAGGATTCCATGCATAGATCTGCGTTCCTTTCTTTTTTCTTCTTCTTTTTTTTTTTTTTTTTTTTTTTTAATGTGGTCGTGTCTGGAAAGAGAAAACCCAGCCACTGTCATTAGTAATCTCTAATAAATACAAAGATTCACCCCCTCCCTGGCCTGGTTAGTGGCTGGGGAGTATGAAGTAGAAAATTTCCCCTTAGACTGTCAAAATGGCCTGGTTAAGAGGCAAACATGAAGTAGGACAGTGCTCACCTCCTTTCTGTCAAGGAATCTAATATGGAGCATGGTTCAAAAGATGATATAATTTCGTATATGTGAATACAAAGGTGAAGAGTGCTCAAAACACACTGAGCCTTGTCACAGGTATATACTGTAAATACACTTGTATGTAATTTAAGAAATGTTTTTTCTCTTTTGTATTAACGGCAGTAGCATGGTATCAGGTACCAGCTGCTGTGTAGTTATATCCAGCCTTTGTCTTATTAGTTTGTTGTCAGGATGTTTCCATGAAAGAGTTTTAATTGCTTTTTATTCCTGTTACTAAGTGCCTCTGTTTTTAATATTCAAGGTGTTGGTGCTGCTAAGTGGTGCTTGCATTTTCTTGCATTTAGGTAGTAGTAGTTGGCAGTTTAAAAGGATCCCTTTTAGCTTCCAACTGTGCTAAATTCACCTTTGCTTTTTTCTTTTCTGTGTTGATTGAAGAAAAGAGAGTTATCTTCCTTTTTTTCCCCAAATCTACTGCTCCATTTCCTTCTTTCTTTCTTTTTCTGTCTTTTTCTTTCTTTTTTTTTTTTTTTTTTTTTCCTCCAAAGGGCAGGATGAGATATTGAGTGTCTGTAGGTGATCTCCCTCAGTGATACGGACATCAGCACTAGATGGATTGGATGACTGCAAATTAGATTCCACTCACTGCATATGCAGTATGCTATTACATTTATATAGTCAAAGCCCCTGTTTCAAAGACAGCAGGCCTGAATCAATTAATGTTGTCTGAGCTTGTCATCTAACATCTCAGCCTCCTTTTTTTTAACTTGAAACAATGCTATTTATCTTTTCCCCTTCTCCCCTTCTCAAAGCTGAGTTCTGCTGTTGCTTTATAAGCTGAAGAACCTGCTGTTCTTTATTACTCCATACTTGTGTCTTATGGCTGTAAATAGCTATTACATTCTTGAACTAAGTGATTTATTCCCAGCACCACCACCACCCCTCCCCATTGGATAATCTCTCCCAGGATCTGCATGTACTAATGAAATGATCTACTGAGTTGTTTAGGCAACATAAAAACTGATAGTAAATTACTAAGCTTTGTATGTGCTATTAATAATGCATTTCCATTTAAAATGCAGTATTTTCATAGTAATAGAAATTAGAATTGGAAAAATATGTATCATGCCATTCAATTCAATCTCACCTACTGCAAGATTGCCTGAAAAAAACGTGTATTTCCTAGTGCTTTGTTTTAACTAATCAAGTGATTAGGCTTTCAGCATTTATCTTGGGAAACTAATCCGGAGCACAGTGGATCCCACTATTAAGATGATTTTATTTTGTGCCAAATTTCTCTCCTTTTTCCTCTTCATTTCTTTCTTTAAAGTTTGCTTTAAACAGCATATTCAGCATGCTCTCAAAATCAAAAAACTGGATAGTGTTACACTTAATTTTTTTTTTAATTGGGTTTTGGATTTGTTAGTCATACGATAGTAGCAATATTGCCACATGCAGGGGATGGATGGATAAAGATTGCTCAGGAGTTTGCAGTGCAGCCTAGTCATGTAACACGTAACAGATTTACATGAAGTTTGATTTGGGCTTGCATTTTTTCTGTTTGTTTGTATTTTGTGGTTTTTTTTTTTTAATACAGTCTTTCTTAAAATGGCTTTATTTTTTCATTATCTGTAGAAATAAGCCCTTAATGATTATTGCTAGCTTTCCAATGCCTACATTGGAGTAATTTTTATTTCTTAAATGGTTGACATTTTTCTCACCTATAGTATTAAATACGTGTGTGAATAGACCATTGCTACTCTTATATTGCTATTTTTATATATTACCTAAACATTCAGTTCTGCATTCAAATATAATTATCTCTACGTAGCCTAAAAAAGGCTGTGTGATGTAGTAGAAATTCTCCACATATTTTGGAGGTGCTATCAGGAATGTGGGGAAAAAGAAGTCATTTAATTAGGCCCCATAATTAGCCGTTGCTGGAGATGTATTGTTCATAGGCATAAAATGTAAATGAGATATTCAATAAACAACTGATCTTTGTGAAAATACTTTGGGTGATCATAGGGAAGTCTTTGCAATAAATATTTCCAAATGCTTTTCTGACTCTTTCACAGTACATTCAGTTGCAACAATCAATGTGTTCCTTCTGCAGCAGGACTCTTTCTAGGAGCAAGTGCACCTGTTTTTGTTCATTCTATTCCATTTTATTTAATTCCTGCTCATGGGATCCGGTAAAGATAATACCTCTAAAAGGATTTTGCTTCCAGGAAACCAAAGGTGGCATCTGTTCTGGATTAATATAACTTAATATGTTTTCCATTCCTCAAAATATGCAGGGTATGAATTTACTGAAAGATGGACAAACACTGTCCAAAGTAGGCTGCATTTTCTTCTTTAGGTTAGTCTCAGACTTCCTGTACAATCCTCTTTTCTGAATGTTGCAAAGCAGGCATGTAAAATTCAAAATAGTGATGTTATTACTCTATTGTTAAAAAGTCACTTGCCAAAGTCGACCACCAGTTAGTGATTATGTGGCAGAAATGGGGGTCAGTAATGGATGACAAACAGATAAAGAACTGCTCAAGGCATCTTTGACAGCCAGCTCTTTACCTGGGCTGAGGTTTGGCACTGGACTGTCCCTTGTTTGAAAGGATTCTAAACTGTATGAAGCTGTTCCTGTAGTGCTGGCAATAGGCAGTGACTACCTGTATGCTTTGCAAGCACTAGTTAGTCTCAGAAATGTACGTTGAAATCCTAGACCCACTTTGAAACTCCTGAAAGAAGTTTTGATTTAAAATATGAGGATGAAAGACTACCTTGTTAGGGTTAGAATTGTGCTTATGAGATGAAAGGAACTATCTAATAATAAATTATCATATATAACTATTTTATTGAAAAAATATTAAAACTGAGTCATCATGAAGAAACATTTGAGTTTCTTTTGTTCCTCTCTTTTTTTCTTGTCCTATCTATTGCTCTTCTGCTTAAAATTCTTTATGCAACAATATGGACTTGATTACAGCAGAGTAGATTACGATTTTCTGTTTGAAAGGATATTTATGTTCATTATGCAGAGATCTTTGTGTGCTTCTGATTGTCTCCAGTGGTTACGGATTTGAACCTCCTGGATAGCTGCTAGTATAATCCAGCTCTAATAAAAATGTAGTTTTGCATATCTCAGAAAGGTTTAAGGCAGCTGTGAGCTATTCATACTCTCTCCTCAGGAGAGATCTAAAATTTTTTGTTTTAAATAAAGTGCCTTCTTCCAGTTAACTTCAACAGGGGAGGAAAAAGAATTCCCAACATCTGTACACCCCCACCACCCCCCATGTTTAATTGACTATGGACCAGTGACAGGACCATCCCTTCTTTAATACAGTAATCAAGTTCCCCTTCTGTTGGATAGGTGCTCAGAATGGGAGGTATTTTGATGGGGAGAGCCATGGGATATAGCTGGTCTCTTGATTTGTTTCTGTTGAAAACTTAGGGAGCTATGCTGGATTTTTGTTTGTTTGTTTTCTCGTTACTGTTCTTTGTATATATTTTAATACACATATATAAATCTGCTGCCATAGCCATTTGTGCTTCTTTATATAATGAAAGATAAAAAACAGCGATGTCACAGATACATATAGGTAGGGTTCATGGGTGACTGTTAAGTCCAGTATTCAAATGCAACCTTTGGATGTAGAAGTTGAGGAATGACAGACTATTGGAAGCTGGGAGCATTTAGGAGGGAAGGATCACTCTGTATTTTGTAGCTTATACTCTTTCCTAACATCTGATGCTGCTCGCTGTTGGAGCTGTGATAGTGAACTTAGTGGACCCATGTTTTGGTCCAGTACATTCTTACACCAGCAAATAGACATCTAAACAACCCAGTTGTAGATAATGGTTAAGAGAAACGTGTCTTAAGAGAATGTGTCTTAAGAAAGCACACATTTTAGTTATTCAAGGAAAGATGGTATTACTGTTTGTGTTGGACGAATTAAGTCCTGATGATGACAGTGCCAGAGGTCCAGGCTGTTGTCTGGGGTTAGCGACACGTATCCAAAGGCAGCTATCCTCCTAGCACTCTTCCCCAAAATAAGCCCTCCCTGCAGCTACTCATGCCTGCAAGTGTGTGTGCACTTTCTAGAGAAATACACAAGCTTAAGCTTCAGATAAGTCTTGAAGAAGTACACCTTTGTTAGGGAGGTGCTATGCCAGAGTTAAGAAATCCAGCTTGTATTTGTAGCTATGTACTGCTTCTAGGACCAAGCTGGCAACTTTGCATGGCACTGGACTGCTCTGAATCATGTGAGCCTAGCAACACGAGTATTTACTGGTTCAGGGATCTCTGCACTGTAAAGCATTCCCTTACTTTCCATTTCTGCTCTTAGCCTTTTTTTTTTTTCCCCAAGACTGACAACAGAAGTGCTAGCTGTGATCATCTTCTATTGTAACAACTGATGTTGAGCTCAACAACTCCTATTACGTATCCTCATGAAACAGGCATCAGACAAAACTAACTCAAGGCCATCGTCAGCATGATTCGGTATGGAAACCACAGCCTGTAAACGAAAGGCTCTTTAGCAATTAGCAATCCCTTGAGCTATTCAGTGTCTTTTAAGCTAAGCAAGATAAGCTGACACATTCAAGGATTTGTCTTGCTTAGATGTCAGAATACTTGAAAATTCAAAATAGACACCTGTGAGGGAGGCAAATAAACCAGGGACTGAAGTGGGTTATTCATCTAGTTGTGTAAATTGGCGGGGGGAGAGGGGTGGAAGGGAGATGGAGAGGAGACCAGAGAACTGTCAGCTCTTTAAGGAAATACTGCTGCTGTCTCCGGCAGAGAGACTGAGGGAAGAAGGGCACTGAAACAGTGATCACAGCAAATGGGAAAACAAGAAAGATGTGAGTCACAGTAGAGAGAGTAGCAAAAGGTGTGATATCTTTGATAAGCAGCTTAATGTTGAGATAATTATCTGACGTTAAGTTCTGAAGGTTCTCTGATCGCTGTTATAAATCCAGCAAGACTTAAAGGGGTGCAAGTACATTGTGGAGAAACTTCGGTAATGCTTCTGTAGCTATGCACAAAAGGATACGAATCATTTTGCCAACATATTTTTCCAACCAAGTATCGGCAGCTTCCCACCTCATATGTGCATCAGTTAGTACCTTGTGCAGAGATCTGTCTGACACCCCTTTGCTTTTTTTAGCCTACCTTTTCAAAGTGAATTGTGAAATCTTTCAGAGCCTGTTACATAATTTTCTTTCACGTAGAAAGAAGCATAAAACCACTCTTGCCCGCAGGTATACAGCGCATGCTGGAAAGATAAGATTTGTAGTCTTTCTGCATAATCTACGATCTAAGTAGAACAAGGGTCAAAAATTTGAATATGAACACCAAAATGAGGACTCGTAAGCTGTTTATCTCAGGCTTTATGTTTCTACATAAGAGTCTTTAACTCTTCGGTAAATTAACCAGCTTATTTTGATGGCCTTTATTTTTGTAGGAAAATGTGTCTATAAACTATATGTCTTGAAAAGTAGGAAATAAGCCCACGGATATCTGAATCTACACTTTCTTCTAGACTAGATAGAAGTTCTGTATGTGTGTGTGACATATGTCTGTGCATCCTGCATACATCCCAGATAATTACTCAGTGGCTGCATGACACTAGCACATCAGAAACCGAGTTGTAAAGGGAACCCTGCCATATTAAGAACTATGCATAATACACACATTTCTTAAATATTTGCAACATAGTGTTTAATGCCATTTTTCAGTCAAGGAATGGAAAAGCAGATTAAGTGATATGCTTAGTATTAAGCTTTGTATCAAAAATGGAAATTGCATACCATCAGTTTTTTCAGACTTTACCTGGAAATCACTGAAGAAGAAACAGGCGGTGTTAAGAAAGCTTGGATAAATGCTTGGATAAACTCAAGCAGGTCCCAAGACTGAGCAGGAGGTCCTCATCCTCTCCTCCACCCCCAACACTGAAAACATACTGATGTTTCTGTGATTCCCCCAGCCCCCTCCTGGAGAAGATCAGCAACATCAGCCTTAAGACCCAGGAGAACATCATGGGGTGAGCCAGAAAAACCCTGTAGAAAATGAGGTAGGTACCAGTAGTTGCTTCTCTACAAAGATTTTAACTGAATTACTCTTGAGGCTTTTCTGTGTTCAGCAGTTAAGGTGGGTTCTGAGTGTATGTATTATGGTAACGGAACTAATAATTCCTATTTGTTGTTGTATTTTGATTAGATTATTAAGTCTTTATTTAGGGCAATAAATTATTGGTTCCATATATATGGTATTGTTCCCTTTTGATATTAACAACTTTTTCAGTGTTACAATTCCTAGTAATTCAATTTTTTTTTTAAGAGACATTAAATTGAAATCACAACTAAATCATAAGTGATTTTCTTTGGGTATAGAGTGCCCAGTATTTTGCCTTGTCTTAGGGGTGGATATGACACAAAAGAAGGAACAAGCCAAACCAAAGCTGCTGATACTTTGATACCAGTAATGAACATTAGCTTAATCTGAGGTCTGCATGAACCCAGAAGGAACGTGGTTACTGAGTTTATGATTTGGAACTTGTGAACAGCCAGAAGAGTAGTAGTGTCCTGGTTGGTAAGCCACATGGCAAGTAAAGGCCTCTGTGTTTTGCTGAGAAGAATGATCATACTGGCTGAGATATAAAGTCTTCCAAACTCAATGTGTTGTTTCTAGCAGTGGTAATAGAGAAAGAAGGCAAGTATGGAATGATCTTTCTTCTCAAATAGTCTCAGCTTTCTGTAATCAGCAGTGTAGAGATTTGAGTCAGCTCTTTTATGCAAAACATTGTATTTAATAAAGGTTTTTCATAGATCTTTAATCCATTAATTTATGTAATTACTTTTTGAACTTTTAAAAAAGTATTTTCCTGTAAAAAACAAAACAAAACAAAAAAAACCCCAAAAACAAAACCCCGTGCCAGTGCTTCCACAAACAATTGTGGACTATGGGGAAAAATACTGGCTGTTTCCTGAATTAGGCCCATTTCATCAAGCGCCAGCTAATTCTAAGAAGAGATGTGCTATCCCCTTTGTAAATCTTTTAAACATTTTCAGACATTTTCTGCAGTCATTCTCTTGCTGGATCTGAAGACTTCTTGGCTGTACATTGTTTGCAGTTCACAAGCCATTTCTCATACCTCGCGCTCTGAATTATGTGTGCACAGAGAGAAGGCTCCCTGAGATAATGTAGACAGCAATGGCAAGAAAGTCACTGAATAGCTACTCTAATTAGGGTGTGACATTAATTAGGCTACAAAGGGTTTTCTGTGTAGGTCAGAGAAAGAACAGCAACAAAGTGAAGTAAAATATTTCCAAGGGGGAGATACAGGTGACAGCAAGAAAAAGTTCTTCATTTTTCTTACTTTGAGTGCTTCCAAGTAGAACTTTATAATGAATTATAAATTTTTAAGTTTTCTTAAAGTTGTTATACTCTATAATACTATGCTTTGCAGTGTAACTTTACAGTTTTGTTTAAGAAATGATTTTCAAAGGCTTTCATATTTAGTGTTACTTTTTATATTAAATGTGCTTAAATTATGGGTCAGTCCATATTTTTCTGATTGACATCAATCCAGAAAATCCAAGGAGTTCTTCAGCTTTGAGTTTTGATAATGATAGGGATTCCTAAATCAAAATTTACATGATAGCCCAGTGACACAGGATGGAAAACCTGACTAAGCATTCCTCCTGCAATTGTTATGGATTTTAAGTTGTGTAGATTTGCAGACACTACTTCAACTCATGCTGAAATAAATGAGGATTTTTCCTTTGTGTTTCTGTGGTTTTTATGGTCTATGGAGAACAAAGAATTCTAGCACAAAAGAAGCGTTTTTACAGTGAAACATCTGCTTACAACCACGTTTTAAGATGTGGTTCTTGAGTGGAAACTAAAATCCTCACATGCTGTATTCATTCTTTTGGCTAAAACTCCTGAGTGTAAATGGTGCAGCAGTGGCTTTTAGAAGTGTGTTAAAAAAAAAAAAAAATCCATACTGTTGGTGAGGATTTCCTCAGCAGTATGTCTAGTAGCACTGTTAGATTTTTGGGCATAGTGACACTGCTTGAATAATGTCCATTTGCTATCATTACTGATTTGATTATATAGCATTTTAGTGGTATAGACCTTATCCAACTTTCTCTTTAGCTTTTTAGGCATGTATGCGTGTGAATCCAATCTGTGATTTATTTGTAACTGTCACAGAGAGGCTAGGGGAGAAGAATTTGCTAACAAAGGCTGCTCTGGAGTGTCGGAGAGGTCAAGAGCTTTATCAGTCAGTTCCTTCAGTTGCAGTCAGGTGAATGTTCTTGCAATACAATATGCTATAACGTTAAGGAATTAATTGCATATGGAGTTACAGTTTTGTTGTTTAACTTAACATTCAGTCTATGGACGATTCCTAGAAGCCCACTCATTGGATCATTATAGGAGTAATAATTCTATCTTTTTTCCCTTCCTTTTTAAACAGGAAATAATTTTGGTGTGTAAAGCAGCTCACATAAAAATGTGCAGCTGAAGAATCAAAACAGCAAGGGTGGTAAATGATGAAATATGACATTCTCCTTTTATGTGCTATATAATTATCTTTTATTGTGCTAAGTAGATTCTAGTTTTCTTCACCATCTTTTCTTTAGACCATTTCCTTCTGGAAAATTTTAGAATTATTTCTATCATGGTAAACAGGCTTCAATTTTGTGTATGCATGGAAATGATTTTCCTTTCATAAAAGGGAAACAATACTGTACCTGAAGAAGATTTTTGAGGTTCAGCTGTCATTCTTAACTGGGTAGGAAGTTTTTTTGTTGTTGGTTTCAGTTAGAGTACATATGGAGAGGTACGGACAGCACTGTGAAGCTTTTCGCAAATTGCGATTCTGGTTGATGTAGGAAAGAATGATGGAAAAGACCATGATCCCTTACTCTTCTGATGGTCAAAAATGAAGACAAAATTCACAACCATCCTTTCTCTAGCAATACTGTGTGAATCTTTTGTTAAAAAACAAACAAACAAACAAAAAACCAAACTTCTGTTCCAAAGGAATTTTGCTTGGGAGAGTCTTTTTTGAGCTTTTCTATGTCTAGCATAAGCATTTATTTAATATTTTATTAGACCAATATTTTAGCATTCATAGCAATAAAAATCCATTGAAATTATGAAGCTGAGATGAAATTCAAATCTTCTAGAAGTATTCTACCCTGAATAAAATTTGGGGCAGAAGCTGTGGAAGCACAGCAAATATTTGTAGATGATTTCTTATTCTTGCAATTAAAACTTGACTATAAATTGACCACGAGAAAAGCGTACTGTCTGTATGTTGGGAGGCTGTAAACTCTGTTTAATAGCAAGGATCCCTCACTGGCGAAAGTATTTATATGTAACTATCTTTTATGTTCCATGATGGTAGAAAATCAAGGGTCTTTTGTATGTGTGTTTTTCTTTGGTATATTGGTTTCTTACTCTCTTAAAAATATGTGTGTGTTTTGCAGTTTTGGGAATTGGCAGAAGCAGAATTTGGCTCCATATTTACATTTTTTGTGACAAAATATAATAAATTTGTTTAAAATTCCATGTTCTTCGAGGACACTATTCTGTGTTAGCAGTCCTTGCTCTGGAACACCATTGAACTTGGTGACAATTCTGCATACAAAGCAGATACAGAATTGTACCCTCAGCAATAATGACAGGGTAGTATTAGCTGCTAGCCAAGGGCTTCCTAAAAAGCTTCAGGAAAACAGATATATGGAGGGCTGGTTTTGCTAGGAAGAGCAAAATGACAAAAGAGGAGATGGATGCTTCTTAAGAAGCTGGACTTCAACTTATTTTAAAGGAGCATAAGGAAATAAAACAAGCTAGTAGACTTCGTAGTCAAGTGGAAATTAGAGCAGTTTTATTGTTGTTAAAAACACCCACTATCATAAAACTTTCCACTTATATATGAGGCAGAGGATAGAACTTGAGACACCTGTTTCTTTTATGCATATTATCAACAGAAAATCTCCTATCTGTAGATAACATTGGTGATATGAGCAGTTTTGTAAGAATGTGGGCACACCTGACAGTTTCAAAACAGGGAAAAATTAAACTCCCAGGGAAGTGAAAATTTCAGTTAAATCGAAGGTCCAATTTTCCCACAAGTGCTTGCAATGAAGCCTTGTCTTGTGTGTACAGGTGTATTTTTTAAATCTTTAAAGATTTAAATTATTTTTTATTTTTCTGATTGAATGACATTTTATTGAAGATGTAAAATTAAACAAACTGTTCTTCACTGAGAAAACATATAAAATTCAGTTGGATTGTAGAGTTTTCCTTCCAGTTTAGGGGTTTGACTGAACCAACAAGCAGATCCCCAATCTTGGCTATGCCTCCTAAGTGATAACATGCCTGTGTGTTTTCTCAGAACGTTTCATATTGTTTTTAAAGCACTCAAAATGCCTTTTTGAGACGGAAGCTCAAAAATACACAAATCTCCATTTAGATGTCTAAAAGTAGATACCAATATCTCAAAGTATACAGCGTCAGGAACTCTTAATGAAAGTGATGGGATAACTGGGAGAATCACTCCAATCTTTGAACATGCAAAAAGAATAATGGAAAACTATACCACTTGCATATACATGCAAGGTGGTTTGTGTTTCTCTAATAGTGATATGTAGTCTTAACCGCATTTGATACATAGAAATCAAAATACACCTATCCTTTACTGAAGTATGATCAAATACATTCAGGTGAAACTCAATTTCACTTTGTTACGCAAACAACATTTAGCCTTGAGTGGGTATTCACACTTCTGCCAAATGTAATGTAATTCTTCCAGAGGTAACCGACAAACAAATTAGTTTTCTTTTGCTAGGTGTACTTGAAAAGGTTGTGGGAGAGAGTGGGAGATCAGAGAGCATATGTTATTGTTCAGTAAGCCATGCAGCAGATATCTGAAATTAATGAGGCAAAGAAAGCAAAGGCGGCAAGCAATGCAATCAGCAGCAACTGAATTTGGGAAAAGCTCGAGCGTTCCGGGAGACAGGAACATTAAGTGTTCTCTCCCTTTGCTATACAACAAACCTGGAAATGTGGAGACTTCAATAAAAGTGTTGAAGTAATTATGCATGGAGGTAACCATCGAAATTTTAAACAAAGCTGTAAGTTGCTAGTGCTGTATACAAAGATTAAAATGAGCAAATGGAGAAATTAAAGACAAATGGATCTGTAAATAGTGTAGTTTCATAAAACAAATTTTCTGGATGTGATAAATAACCTAATGTTTCTCAGAGAAGCATCAGAATGCCCATCACAGATGGGATGCTGTCTTCATTCTGAAATTGTAAGCAGTTTTAAACAGCTGTCTTCTCTGCCTTGCTACAGAAATGTTTGTGTCTTCCACCAAATGGAAGCACATCTTAATTATTTTTATGGGACCATGAGATAGAATGAATTTATTTGATACTTCATCTTAGGGAAAAGAAAGATACCTTCAGGCTTGTTTCAGGGGAGGAGGAAGAGGCAACCCGCTCTATTTGTTGAGTGGCACGCTGGGTATCGATACTGAAAAGACCAACAGTAACAAATGTTAAAATTCAAAGATACACAGAGTGCATGGATGAAATTATTCAAAGTAAATAGGCATAGGCATTTTGAATTTTTTTGTTCTCTGAATTTTATGGAAAAAGAAACCCTTTAACAGCTGGTGTTACACAAAAAGCTGCATTAGTTTTGTAAAAATGATAGATTTTCTGAAGCAGTTTGAGTTTTGTCTCTAAATACAAAGTAAAATAGATGAGTTTTATGGCTTTATTGGTATTTAAGTGGGTTTTGTCACACAGGAATAATGTGAAGGTCCTCAATTCAGGTAGTGAAACCATTCTACTGCTTTGTGCTTTTCAGATTTATTGTTTCAAAGTGAACCAATTTCAGGTACAGCTCTACATAACATGAAAAAATTATTCACTTAAATATAATAATTTTGGACATCTGTATATCTTTGCAGAATAATTTGATTAATTAAGAAAATGTCTACCAAACTCTCTTTGCCTTTAACTGCTTGGTAGATCCGAGCACTATGTGGTCGTTGACAAAATTCTAAGCTTCATTACTGTGTAATGAAACAGCTCAGCTTCAAAATTGGTCAGTTTATTGACTTTTAGTGGCAAGGGATTTGAATGTGTTCACTTTGTAGGCCATTACTTTCCCACTTTCAGAAACCAATCTACTGTTTTGAGTAGCGAATTAAGCATGCAGATATTATGATAATCAGATAAAATGAAATGTTCACACTAGGGAAGTATCTCTGAAAAAATATGTGGAATATCTTTTTTGAAACCTTTGTCACAGAAAAAAGATTTTAGCCTGGATTATACTGCAGCTTTGCTGCTCTTTTCCATGTACAACTCTTGGAAAAATTATGAGGAAAATGTAAATGATGTAATTCATGTTTTGTTTATTTTTCATATATGTGACATTTATAAAAAGCCAAGTTATTTATGCAATCATTCAACTGTCTTCTCTATTTTTACCTGTTAAAAATCTTGGAATATGTTCTATTTCTATTAAATGCAAAGAGAAGGAAAGAATCAATTTCCCATGACAAATACTTTAATTTTGTGCTTTTACTAGGTCAGGCTATGGTACTGGCTATGTCTTGCCTGAGAACTAAAAGGGATGGGAAAAGTTCTTCTCTGTGCACCCACATCATCCGAATCCTACATAATATCTGAGTTGGGGCCATCAGGCGTCGTGAAAGCAATGGATCGGTGAGTTTATTCAGACAGTTGACTGTTACCTTCCTCATGGAGGAGTTTCAGTTTACTTTGTTGAAGACAAGGGAGTAGGGAAACAAGGACCAAACTTACTGTGAGGCAGAGCTCAGTCCCTGCTGTGCTCTGGCCCCCATGCTGCTCTGTGCTGCCTGGGAAATACACAAACAGGAAAAAAACCACTAAGTCCTGTACACAGTGAAATTGAACTACTTAGATAATTGCTTTTCTCAGAATGGTTTTATTCTGATTATCTAAAACTTCTGTATGTTTAATTTTGTTGTGGGTGCTAGCTTTGGAGATAATTTTCCATAAAATTAAATTACAGCAGTTGACGAAATAAAATCTTATTAGATTATCTAGCCTAAACAAACACTACTTTGAAATTATTGTGCAACATTAAGGGATGCATTCATTAAAGGCTGCATCTGACTTTTTGCATTTAGATGTCCTTTATATATGCATATTGTTTCAAGTCTTCAGAATTGTGCAGTAAATGTGACTAAATAGTTTTCATTGATACTATCTACTTAGAATCCATAACATAGTGCTATGAATATTGATTTTTAAAGATCCAAGTTTTGAAGTAAGGTGTTGATAATTTGAACTGGCATGGGTCCAACTGGATGCAGTCTTGAGTTTTGATGTCTACCTTTGCTGTAAAAGATAAGTGCAAAAGAATAGCATAAGTGTATAGGGTAAGATCCAGACCCCTCAATCAAAATGCATAATAAATAGGTTTCTTAAATTTGCCTTAGAAGAGGAAGGTCAAGGAAGGTACAGGCAAGCTGTAAAATGGTATAGGAAACCAAATATTTGATGGAAACAAAATCTTTGTTTCATTGGACACAATAAAAAGTGAACTATAGCTACATAATTGACATAAATACTTTTAAAAGTGTTTAGTAATTTGTTCTAGTATCCATATAACATGGGGATTAAAAAGATTTTTAGGAAACAGCTAATGTGGATTTTCAAGAATAAAGCATGTCAAATTCATGTAATTTCTTCATGGACTGTTGGGTTAGGTGGGAAAGCAGCAGCTGTGGTACATTTTGACTTCAGAGGGATTTCTTACACTGACCTCTAGACATTTCAGAAGCAAATCACCAGGATGTAAATGGACAAGATACTGAGATAAAAATGTCTTTGTTTTTTATTATGAAGTTGGAAGGACATTCCTTGTAGGTTGAGTCTTGGTTTTTATTAGCACCCTCTGTGACAGAAAAGATATTTTTTAAAACTTAAGGGGGTGCAAGGGGTGGCAAGCACTTGGTTGGAAAATTCAACGTGATCTTGGTAAAATAAAGTTTTGTGATGGATAAGATCAGTGAAGACAAGTGCAAGTGAGAAGGTGGGAAATAATTAGCTATGCAACAGTGCTGCTAAAAAGGATAACAGCGCACCACAGTCTGTCAGCAATGTTGCTGTTCCAGAGAAGCCAGAAGTCATTCTGGGATGTATTAACAGAATAACTGTATAGGAGTCACGGTTATTATTTCTCTCTGTTTGGTGCTGGTCAGGCCTCAGTTGTAGAATTGAAGACCTCAGAGATACTTGTTATAATGATGATTTTGAAAAGAGAAAATAACTAAAAATATTGGAAAAAAATTTTTACTAAACAAAAAAAAGATCTGAGGGGGATGTTGGTGTATCAGCCTTGCAATAACAGTTGTTAGAAAGAATTGTTCATCTTGGGTTTTTTGCTTTGAGGTTTTTTTGTGCTAATGGAAATAGAAAGCAATATTTTTTTTAAATCCAAGCTGCTTTAGAAAAAGCATTCCACATGGAGTGTTAAGCCCTGAAGCAGCTTCTACAGGAGACTCCACTGGAGGTTTAAAAAAAAAAAAAACTAAACCAAGACAAAAAGAACCCCAAACAAAAATCCCCACAAACCCCAAAAATTAGTACCACAGAGCTGGGGATCTCACCTGGAATATGGGACACCCAAATGAAGTTACTATAGCCCATCATAGACATTCCATATATTGTAATTAGACTATTAATTGTTTTGGAGGGGAATTTAGGTTTTCTGCATTTAGTTGGAAAGCTTCTACTACTACAAATGTAATTGAAGTTTCTTTTTTGTATAAATTTTAGGTTTCAGTAAATCCATGTTTTCCATTAGAAAACAGTATTTGGCCCCAAATTCCTCACTAAAGCATGAAATCCAACATTTGTATACACAAAAAGGTGTATAACTGATTAAATTCCTGTTTGACAGTGAACTCCTCCTATCTTTGAAGAAACTGTAATTCCAGCTATGCACCCCTAACTCATACAAATCGCACTGAAGATTTAGGTCTTTTAAGCAGTCAAGTCTCATTTATACAGCCTTGTGGGTTTTATGCCAAGAGGAGCTTTGCCAGCCCTGTGGCGAGTTCAGAATACTTCGGGTACTAAATAGCTGAGGATAAACAGGGAAAACTTCTGTTGTTTAATGCACCAGTACATTCTTGTTTAAATATATTTATAAATGTGTATATTTATAAATATGTATATATATATGCATTTTATATATAAAATATAATTTATAATTTTAAAGATATATATAATTTCAGAGGAATACTCTGTCTGCAAAAGGCCAAATAATTCTGTACTCTTGCCGCTATTAAATAAACAGGAAGGATGACAGTCAGGTCTTATAAGTTGATTGCTTGATCTCAGCATAAACCACCTGTCTTGCTTCAGTGTGGCTAAATTGTAGTCAACTCCTCTCAGCAGTTCAACATGAAAAAACATAATATGTCATCAGTATTTAAAACAAAAATATTTATAAATAATAATATAATAATATTATTGAATCACATGAATTTAAATGAACCACAGTTTAAGAGAAGACTTATTGTCTTTAGGTATAGCAGCTGACCTTGCTAGGACTTGTGAAATTGCCTCATGGGAATAGGAAAAAAAATAATCTATTTCTTTGGGTTCTTACCTATATTTGCCCTGAATAATACTTAAAGTAAAATTGGGAAAAGTGTGTCTGAAATCTAAAGAAAACAGGAGCAATTATGATGACCTTTTATAGCAGTCATAATTTTTTTTTTTTAAGCTCTGTTCCCTGCAGTGGGTCTGTGAAGTGCAGAAAAAGTGCACAGCAGATGATTATACTAAGGTACCAAAGCTAGTGAAGTGTGAGATAATCTTTTGAGCTGAGAATTAGTGTCTCAGGCAACCTAGTGAGAAACCAAAGGGAAGTTATTCAGTAAAGTTTAACATCTAAGACACACCTGTAGCTGTAGCTCTTTGTTACTGTTCAAATCAATACCTTTGACCATCTGCTTACATGTTAATAAAGGCTTTTTGAGGGGAGCAGGTTGTTTGACAGGACACAGTGGCTTTGCTCCAAAATCCTACTTTGGTTTTGAAATCCAAATTTCTAAATTTCAAATAGAATAGAATTTTCTAATACAAGCAATATGATCTTTACAGATTTGTTTATAGACTACCTAAGTGTGTGTATGCAATGTGCACATTCCCATGTTTTCCTTGTAAAAATATCAGGAAAAAAAAAAAGGAAAGAGTAAATACAGAGGTTTTGGTGGATTCTGGTTTTGTTCCTAGATTACACTTCTACTTTTTTTTTTCTCTTTCTGAATCCCAGAATAGTTAAAAGAAAAAATTTTGGGAAGAACTGCTTGACTGCTTATCAGTGTCTGTCATCAAGACTGGACACGACACCTTTAGTATTGCTTAGTGGAGCTACCTGAAAGCGTAGATTGGAGAGTAGCTATTGACAGTTTTTAAGTTATGCAGCACCCCTCATTTATTATTGTAAGGCTGCAATGATATAAACAAGCCCTGGTTTAGTGGAAACTATGAAAACCTGTTATGAAGTACTTAAAGTAGTATTGGTATCTAGATTATGCTCATTTACTGGTTTTATGAACCAAGAAGCAGTCTCTTCCAGGATAAATTTCATGTTTCTCTGATTCAGTGATATGAGATTAAAAAGTTGAGAGTAGGGCAGTTTAGGGGATAATATCAACCACATGTAGCAAGGGCTTGAACAACTGTGTAAAAAGCAGGGAAAAGAACAGAGTTTCTAACACCAATGTCATCTCAGAACGTTATTGCTTTTGCTCATGATGTTCTTGTCACCTGTATTTACCAAAACATAAAAATTGGTAATAAAAGTTCCTCTACCTTCTTAAATTTCCCTGAGCTTTTCTCTTAAAATATTTGAATTTTATTCTGTGTATTTTTTTATCCTATTTCAACCTGTCTCCTTGGCACTTTCACAGCAAGAATTAACATTAAATATTCTCTTAAACTTCCAGTCCAAGGATGGTTAGAGTTGTTAGGTGTATAAAATAACTGGCATTGCAAATGGTCTTTAAATAAAACACATAAGCCTACTTTGTAGGTGTAACTGACCCACTAATTATGTGTTAGTGTGCCTGTGTATGGTGCTGCTGTGTGAATTAACTACTCGACATTCATTGACTTTTGAAGGACTATGAACAGGGTAGTAAGCAATGATTTAAGAAAACTATTGAAAATTAAGAGCAGCTGTATGCAGTGTTTGATTAACTATTTCAAAGTGTGTGACTGATGCATGCTGTCAGCAAATGCTCTACCTAATCTTCCAAGTCAGATGAAGCAGTTGGATTTTATTAGAGATTAAAAATGTCTGTGTTTGTGCATTGTCAGTGCTCTTTCAGAGCAAAGTCTTTCTTTAATGTTGCCTTACTTTCATACACTTTCACCCATAAGCCACTTCTTCTGATATTATGAAATGGATGCATGAATGTTGGTGTGATTGACATAAAATCACAGAATAGGTGAGGTTGGAAGATACCTCTGGAAGTCATCTGGTCCAACCCCCTTCTCAGGCACAGTCACCCAGAGCAAGTACGTATGTAGAATGTTCAGGTACTCTCCAATGTGACTTAAAGTTCAGGTACTCTTACAATGCAACTGCTAGTGTGAATAAAGTGAAATATATGTGGAAGTTTTTGCTGTTAAATTTCTTTTTCCCTAATGTTTTTGCTCCAACAGCTTAATAAAACATTTTAAGGTTATCAGGTGCTTGATAAGGAGGGTAAGTCAGGTTTATGAACTCATGTAGCCTCACTGTGACATGCCTAGTGTGGATACAACTGCGTATCATCACATCTTGTAAAATTGTGATAAATGACAAATTAATTCAGAAACTAGGTTGCACTCTTCCAATTCTGATTTTAGGGACAAAATCTTGCCAAGTTCAGTGTTTTAAACATTTTGTTTTGGTTTTTTTCCTCATGATTCTTAAGAAAGTATATTTAATGTTCAGCTTTTGTGTTGTTTATTTTTATCCCCCTCCTCTGTCCCTAGTTCTTAAGAAAATGTGTTTTAGAAGGTGGTTTTTTTCCAGGCTATGAGTATTTGCTATCCAGCCAACTTGGCTGTTCTGTTTATTTGCTTGTCCTTTGGATAAACAGCTGCTTAGCAGCTCTTAGTGTGGATGACTGCCATGTGGTGGAGAATGGTGGAGAATCTCTTCTTTTAAATTGGAGAGATATGGATTTGATGGGGGGACTGTTGGGTGGATGAGGAATTGGCTGGATGGTCCTATCCAGAGGGTAGTGGTCAGTGGCTCAATGTCCAGATGGAGATCAGTGATGACTGGTGTTCTTCAGGGGTCCGTACTGGGACCAGTACTGTTTAATATCTTCATCAATGACCCTGTCAGTGATCAGAGCCCCATCTCACCGTGTAGAACTAAGATCAGAAGAAAGCAGGCGATCTGCTCAGGATCCCATATGTGGTCATGTAAAGCTGTGTTGTGGCCCCTTTAACCACACCAGAAAATAATGGTATAAAAGATTATAAAATATGTCTGGACAACAGTATCAAGTCCAGAAAATAGAGCTTATAGATGCTACATGGATTGTGGGAATCTAAAAGCACTACTGCTTTCACAAATAGATTGGTATGCTTCTGTAAACCTATCCGCTTTCAGTGTTTCTAACGGAATTTTTCATTTTCCTTAGAGTTGCTTGTTTTTACAGAAAAGTTTTTCTTTTCTGAAAAAAAAAATTCTAAAAGAATTAGGCTGTGCAGAAAATAAGTTTTGAGGAAAGTTGTCCTGATTTTTCTGTAGTTTTAATTTTCAGAAGTATTTGAAATAACTTTTTGAGAAAATAGACTTGTAATTCATAATGGTTTGGTTTTTGGTGGTGGATAATGCCCAAAAGAACACAGAATTCTCATGATAGATAAGGATTAAATTTTATCTTTTAAATATTGTGTGAGATAGCAACATAAAATAATATCTTAGTAGTTAACTTTGTTAACTAACAAGACTCTAATAAAGACAAGTGGAGTTTTTCAACTCAGGCTTTGAAATTTCCTCTAAATTTGAATATTTCAATTTTTATTAATATAATGGGATGATTATATTAGAGAATGTTCTTTAGTATATTGAGATATGTTTCCTTGGGAGTTGCATATGAATGTTTAAACATTATCTGCTAAAACCACAAACCATTGTTTAGACAAAAAACTAGAAAGAAATAAATAATCAAATATAATACCAGTCCCTTGATAGTTAGGAAATACTGATGCTGGGAAATAGATTAGTTTTTAACTTGTATTTGGGGGATTCAGTACTGTCAATCTCAATAAGGAAGACAAGGGTAATGTGCATTTTTAGAACACCGTATTGGATCCTTACTTGGTTAGCTGATGTAGAAGGAAATGTTTTTCTCAGTAAAACTTGAGTGGTAAGAAGCTCATATGTATATAAAGAGAAAACAGTGCAAATTATTGTTTTAAACCTTTTAAGGTAAAGTTTGTGATGCTCCACGCTTCACCTGGAAATCTTGCCATGCATCGGCCTTAAGCATATTCAGCTCTAATTCAAATATAGCTGTAAGAAATGTGCTATTGCTTTTGGAAGGAGAAATTGTATAGTATATATAGCACATTAGTGCACTATATGCAAAATTCAAAATGTTTTTGTGAGACATCGGCTCTTTTTGTATCCTACAGTTTATTTCTTTTATCTATAACAGTGATAACTCTGTTTTAATAATTTCTCATTTTTCATTAATAGGCATACATATTTTAACAACACATTTGAACTCTCTCATTTTTCCTTTGCCTCTGCATCTGTAGAGGGGAAACAAGAAAAGGTATTCTTTGTTGTCTTAAACACATTAGAGCAAAAGATCGTAATCAAAAAGCTGTTTCACTGAAGAGAAAAGAAAGAAATTTTGGAAAAAGGCTGTGCACAACTAGCAACAAGAAACTTGTTTATAAAGGGAGCAGAGCCTGGATAGTTGGTATAACTAAAAGGCCAGGCTATGAAATGTGTTTGTATGTTTTTCTCACTCTGAAACTAATGGGAATTAAATAACTAAATGCCTTTTGAAGTCTGACCCAAGCATCCTAGGTGAAAATTTGTCAAAATCTTAAGAAACACTACTTGTTTTCTCCCTTTCACCACTGTGACTTCAGAGTAGCTTCATTGAGGTCAAGAGTTGAAGTGCTTTAAGTTGGGGGGGGGGGGGGATGTGTGTGTGTGTGTCTTGAAGACTCACGTTTTCATTGTAAAAGCAAATTTTGCGCTCTCTTTATTTTCATCGTTCTCATTATCAAAGAATCTCGATGACTCACAAACTCTAAGGAGCTTATCGTTCAGACTTGTCTGTGTTATGAACATAGATATTTGGATTTAAAAATCCGAAGCAGAGAGCATGTTTGTTTACACGTAGGCACCTGTTCTGTCCTTAAGGTTGCAGCAAACTTCATGATGCTGACTTCTGTATGAAAAGTTATTCTTTTCTGCTATGGAACCCAGTAACTCACCAGAGGAGGAAATATCTGCAAAACGAATTCCACAGTTTCTTATGGGAAAATATTCCAAAGTAGTATATTACACTTGAAAGTCATGGGTTTTTTTCTCCTCTGATTATATGGGATAAAACTACTTTAAGGTGGCATTTTTCTCTAAGGATGTTCTTTCTTTGGTGTACCTGTAAAAATCTCTGCCCATGCTGGAAGAATCTAAATAAGATTATACAAACCCTTCTTAGAAGAGACTTATTCAGTATTTCAAAACATATTTCTCAGCCAATAAAAGCAAGCACCCCAACACTCTTTTTTTAATATATATATCCTTTACTGTTTGTCCCTCATTTTTTATATATATATATGATAGGAATTATTTGGACCTCAGAAACTGATTTTCAATACTGAATAAAGGAGTAATTCTATAAAAAGTGAACAAGTAATTCAGCAGGGTAGTGTGTCGAAGAATCACATCCCCTATATTTTCTTGCATTGGATGCATGAAGAATTGGTATTTTTTGTCATTATTGTGGTTACTCCACAATTTTAATCTCTTTGTTAGAGAGACAGATGCAAAATAGGAAGTTTTAGCATCACTACATGTTTTTTTCAGTTGGTAAATTTTTCCTCAAGTTCTTTCTTGTACCTGTTGTTTGAATCCGCTTCTTCCTGCGCTGTCGGTGTTGTTACTAATGTGGTCAGCCATTTATTTCCTTGCCTCAGTTCCTTAACTGTCTGCCTCAAATGCCTGTATAAAGGAGAGGCCAGTGAATCAAATAGCAGACTTGTTTGTGGGTTGATGGTATTTGAGTGTTTAAAAAGTGTTTGTCCAAGTTTTGATTGACTTTGGCTGCTACAGAGTTTGATTTACATATTTTTATATATATATGATATAAGGATATGGGCTCTTCAACATCCACAAGTGTCTCAGTTATGTGCAAGTTTTGTCAAAATGTCATGCACATCTCACCATTTATTGGTTGAAATAATCTAGTCTACTTAAATCAACATTAAGCTAAAGAACAGGCATGTTTATATATATATTTATATATATATTTATATATATAACAAAAAGTTGATTTAGAGAGGGAGAAAAACATTTCATGTAGCCCTAAAGCACAAGAAATTTTCAAAAGCATAAGCTTCACAATCTTCTGCTTGACTGTTAGGAGCAAAGAGTGAGTAGCAAGTGTCCTGGTTTCAGCTGGGATAGAGTTAATTTTCTTCCTAATAGCTGGTACAGTGCTGTGGTTTGGATTTAGTGTGAGAATAACGTTGGTAACACCCGGATGTTTTAGTTGTTGCTAAGTAGTTGTAGCGCTTATACTCAGTCAAGGACCTTTCAGCTTCCCCGGCTCTGCCAGTGAGGAGGTGCACAAGGAGCTGGGAGGGGGCACAGCCGGGACAGCTGACCCAGCCTGGCCAAAGGGACATTCCCTACCGCATAATGTCATGCTCAGTGTATAAACTGGGGGGAGTTGCCTGAGGGGTGGTGACTGCAGCTCACAAACTGGCTGGGCATCAGTCAGTGGGTGGTGAGCAATTGTGTTGTGCATCACTTGTTTTGTATATTCTTTTATTATTATTATTACTACTACTACTACTACTATTACTTTCTCTTCCTTTGTGGTCCTATTAAACTGTCTTTATTTCAAGCATTTTACCTTTTTTTTTGTTTTTTTTTTTTTGTTCTCCTCACCATCCCACAGAGGGGCAGGGAGAGGAGCTGGGTGAGTGGCTGCACGGTGCTTAGTTGCTGGCTGGGGTTAAACCATGACACAAGTCATAACAACCACATATTTAAATCCATATCCAAAAAAAACCCCAACCCTCAAAGCCAACACCCTCCTACCCAAATCCCTACTGAAATAGCCAACATTATATAATTTATTTGTAGTTAACTTAGTTAAATTTCTCTGGTAGACTTTTTCTTATATTTTGAGATAAGTTTCTTTCCAGAAGTGAGCAAGCTGACGTACTTAAGCCTGTTAAAATATGGATGTGAGCAATTTCACTCCATTAACATTTAAGTAGTGCATTGGAAGTACAGTTGTACCTTACAGAATAGTGCAACTCCCTGTATCACAGAATAGATGAATTATAAAATAAGTTTGGTGGCAAATGGTCCCTGAAAGGTATTCATTTGATCACGTAATCTTTTACATGATTCCTACATGGCTTAGCAAAGCTAGTGAAGTTGTTATTTTTAGCCATCAGAGAACTGGAAGGACAGAAGTCTGCTAACCAACCTCTGTTATGCAACATGTCAGATTACAAACTAGCTGTTTAGTAGCTAAGCTGTTTAGTAGGTAAGCAGGTCTTTCCCACTTTCTTAGAAGACAAATAAGTGCATGGAGATGATAAAGATGGGAAATGCTGATGAGATTCTTTAAAATTTGTGAGGAGAGGAAACATGGAATTCTGTTGTATCTGATTGTACCTCAGCATCTGTTACTTAAAAACATTTGTTTCAAGGAAGCAGTAAGATTTTTGGTTGGGAAGCTTGGTACTGTGTTGCAGATACTTTAAAAAAAAAAAAAAAAAGGTAGGGGGAAAAAAAAGGAAGTATTTCTGTAGAAAGTGTTGTCTCTGAGAAGGATGGCCAGAACCACAACTCATTTAATTTAGCTTTTTATAATCAGGGAAAGGAAAGGAGGACCAGAGACTATGTAAAATCCCTGAAAGTCTTATCTGAGAGGAGCTTAAAGTAATATAGTGATGAATACTATGGAAAATTCTTGAGTTTAAATTTGCATGGTTTTTTTTGTTCAGTCACTGCGTGCCTGTCTTTGTAAAGCAGAATGAAATGAGAACTGTGTACCATGCATCAGGAATTCCTTTCCCTTTTCTAGTGTAAGTTAGCATTGAAAGAGGCAACATCAAACTGGAAACATCACCTTTCTTTTCTTTGTGTAAGTCAACCCATTTGTTATTTGCAAAAACTGTGATCAGTATCTATTCCTGACAAAATGCTGTTTACATCTAAACATTAGTAAGAGAGTAGAAAAACAACTAGCAAGAGCACATGAGCCAGAAAGGTGTGAAATAATGAATAACTTGGATTTTATTTTTCTCTAGTAACAAATTGAGATTGCTTTCTCTCAGTAGGGAATGTAGAATCTGCAGGATCTGGCCCCTTGTTCAGGAAAGTAGCTTATTAAATCTTCATGCATCAAAGTATTTCTTCACTTCTCTACTTCATGTAATGCTTCTGAAGTGTTTGAATGGCGTATTTTTGTATCCGTGAAATTATGAACTAGATGGTAAAGCAATCAAAGGTTGAAGTGTACTCTTGAGTATGCACATATCAGCCCTGCAGGGGTAGGTAGAAGTTTCATATACAAATACAGTGACTGAATTTAGTTCACAGTGTGTAAATGAACTGTTGAGAAGATTTTTATGTTGCATCCTGATGCCCTGTAATGTATGCATGCTGTTTTGCTCATTTGTTGTGCCACAGTCCTGTTGTATCCCTGAGGATTTTTCAGTGGCCTTCATCTTCTGATGAAGAAAAGCAGGATATGCAAAATAAATACAGTGGAAAGTTTTCAAAATGACTAAGAAATAAATTAAGTAATCAGCATTTCACCTGCTGTACTAAGTGGATGCTATTAGTAAACACTAGAGGGTAGGTTTTCAGCATATAAAGACTCTGAGTACCAGCAATCTTTGATAATGATGGGAATTGCATGTTTAATACCCTGTATGCCTTACTGAGAATTAGCTAGTAGATATATGAGACTTAAGATCAGCTAAAGCAGTCTGCAACTCCAAGTTTTCATTTCCCGAAGTTGTGAATACTTTTTTTTTTGGCTTATAAATCTGTAGACACTCTACTCTGATATTATACATGCAAATTGACTCTAACTGGATCATTTTGCATCAGTCTGAGCTGATGAGAGAAGCCCCACGCTAACCATATGTTATACTATCTCTGTAAAGGGAGCAATGGGATATTCTGTACTTTTTGTAGCTGTCACTGGATCTGTAGCTTTTTTCCTAAACTGTATATTTAGGCACCGAAGGAAAACTGGATTTACAGTCCTCTGTTTTCTGAGATATGCTGATTCTGATCTGAAAATAAAAGAAAATATTTTAAAAAGGAAAACAAAATAATCTAGACAACTGTAAAGGGACAAAAAAGTCTCAATAGCTGGAAATTAATCATAAAATTAGTTTTCTTTACAGCTTTCATGAAAATGAAACCTTTGAATTTGTTTCCTTTATCCTCTGCTTAAAAGAAGGATAAGATTATCTATGGGGATTTTTTTTCTTTTTCAACATTTATGCTACAGATCAGTGTAGGTATCTTCATATAGCTTCAATAGTCTTTACTTGCTACTCCTGTTTACTGAGAAAGCATTCCCCATAGTTTTCTCTCATGAAACTGTGACAAGTTTTCCCCATTCTGTTGGAATTTTACTGTGGATGTTTTTCTACCACGTTTTCTTGGCTTTCTGGTAGTTAATTTAAAATGTACTGTGACTATTATTAGGCAAATACAGATTTGCTCATTGTTTGTTTAAAAATCTTCCTATGTGGTTTATCTTTTTCCCTTTTTTTTTTTTTTTTTTTAAGCAACTATTGGGGCTTTGTGAAAATGAGGAAAAAATTGCCAATCAAGCTTTATCAAGCTGGGAGTAAGATTATGCAGATTGTACATAAGGGTAGTAGCTATTTGTCTTTTATTTCTTGCTTTGCAGATCATGCTCAACATTGTTGTAGCTGATCTAAGACTTCTTAAAAATTTACCTTTATTTCTGAAAAACTTGAATATACTGCCTAAAGTTTTCATAGAGATTTAAAAAACTGTTTAAGAACAAAAAATAATGATATTTTCCTTTTTTCACTCTGAACTTTAATGTCCTAGCTAAAAGATTATAAATTGAAATGAAATGTTAAAAAATATTTCCGTAACTAATAAAAATATTAAGAACTGTAGTGATTGAGCAAGGATTGTCATCTTTTGCATAAGTTTTAATTGGCATCTTCGGTGCAGTTAAAGCTTAAAAAAGGCGGGGGGGAACACAGTTGAAGAACTAGATTGTATTAATTTTAGATGGTTAATAGGATATGAAATATTTAATGGAGTAAACATGTAGAAAAGTTGTGAGAATCAGAAAGAACCCAAGATGACCTTGCTGCTGAAGATACACTTAATCCATTTTATGTATAGAAACAGTGTTTGTTTGGTAATTTTAGTCTGTTTTCCCAGAGAAACAAGATTTTTGCAGTCACATGGTGTTTCTCTCTCTAATAATTTTTAGATGTATTTTGGCCATAAGAATTTATTTTGGCCATGTTTCACAGTGTGATAAAGGCCTCAAAGACAAAACCACATTAAAATAAGGAGATGGATAAAATGCCTAAATGAGAGAGATGCTGTATTATCCAGTAAAAGTGAGATAAATGTCCTAGGCTCAGAAAGAGGTTCAGTTGGAGCTTACATCTTCAATAAGCATCAAGGTCAATCAACCACAGGACACAAATCTATAAGACACCAGACTGCGTTAGTGTTCATTGGCTTGCTTTTTCTGTTTGTTTGTTTGGAGGTAGGGCTTAGTAAGACTTTCCTATAAAGAGGCTTTCTTTACTGGTTCACAGACAGATGATGTTTTTGTCAATTGGATATCAGTTTTGTTGCCTGGCTTAACTTTTCTTCCTAAATTAAAGTATTATCTTGAAATATCAGCAGCTCTTGATTTGGGATAGTGTAGGGGCAAATATCCTGAGGAGAGGTGGGAGCTGGGGGGAAAATTGGGTAGGGCACAGGGAACAAGGACATGAGGAGGAGAAAAGAGGGCAGTGGAAGCATACTTAATGGGATATAGTTCTGCTTTAAACAGACCCATATAATTGCATATCTTGTGTATTAGATTTACAGATTTTAGTTTGTTACTGTACATTATATGTTCTTTCAGTTAGTAAGTGCTATTTCTCAGTTGTTTTGTGTTTAAAAGACATTGCATTTACTACTTTCTGTAAAAGAGAGATTTATTCTCCTAAAATATGGCCTAATTCCCTGGTTTTGGGGTGGGGGGGAGCAATGTGGGGCTGGGTGTTGGGGTTTTTTGGGTGTGCCTTGTGTATGTGTTCTCATTTGCATCTCCAGGAACAAATAATTTGTTTACAACCGTTAGGAAAAGCCAATCTCTTGGGACCAGATATAGGACCAGGGTGGGAAGAGGTGAGAGGAGGGAGTTCAGTCTCCAGAATTTCAGTGCAGGTGCTCTCGGGGATGGTGGTCCCTAAGCTGCTTAAATGTTAACATGAGGAGCTCAGTAAAATGCACTTGAGGAATAACTGGGTCTAGTGTTAATGACAATAATTGAGCCTCTGAATGCTAACAACTGAAGTGTATGCTGATCAATACTGGAACGGAAGAGAATACTAATTTGTTCAAGAAATGTGAATCAGACTGCATTTTTAAGAGGATACATGTCAGCTTACCACCCTATTGTTGGAAAGACAAATTTTGCCCAAGTGGGGCTATTTTGTAAAATCTTTTGATAAAAGAACAGAAGTGGCTGATTATAGGAAGAGTAATATGGTTATAATTTGTATATGTGATCAAGAGTTTACTTCATGAGGAATCTCAGTCCAATCATCACATGAACTAGATCATCATCAGAACTTGAAGGTCTGAGTATTTTGACATCAGCCACCCATTGAGTAAACAAACATTTGCAGAAAGTTTTATACAAGCTTACCCCGCCAAGGAATGAGCCAGGGCTGGTTGCAACAGCCTATCCATGTTACAGATAAAATTGCTAACCACCAAGGTAGTCTTCTTGCTCATGATTAAGGTTGTTACAGTGGTTTTTCTTTATGTGAATTAATATTCACTAGTTTATTAATATTCCTGCCCCAGGTGAATATTATGTACAAGGGGCTGGTTGATTTGGTATAAAATTAATATCACCATTTTATATATAAACTGGTCAAAACTTTTATGTAGATTTATGTGTAATAATAAGGATATCCAGACTCCCAGAACCCCACCAGACGAAGGCTTTAATGAATTTGACATTTTTCTGATTAAATAATTTTACTAGAAATTTCCTTATTAGCTATAATGATGACCAGTAAGCTTCTTAACTGTTCTTTTAATTTCTTATTTTCCAATAACAAGAGTAGAGGAAACAATATGAAGGTGATTTCAAATACTGAAATGTATGTTTGTATAAAGTGGGTTTTTTCCACCTACAGTGATGTGGCAACTTGTATTAAACCCCAGGGGGGATGAAACTGAATGAAAAAAGCAAATGTCATTTGGGAAGTATCATTTGCTTATTCAAGATTGCTTAATAAGCATTCTGCTTTAATGAGCACACTTTAGTCATTCCATAGGAGTTTGAGAGTTATTAATAGCAGTGTCAGTCCCAGAGCAGTCGTTAAGTATTCAGATCCCTGTACTGAGTTTAATCAGTTAAAATACATTGTTTGCTGCCCCTAAAACATATTTTTCAGCTGTCAGACAATCTTTCTTCTTTAGTGCTGTTAATCAGCTCAGAAGAGTTAACTCTTAATTATTTAATTAAGCCTTTTTATTATAGAATATGACATTAATTTAATTCCTAATTTAAGCTAGTTAAATAACCTTATAGACCTGATTAGGTGAATTACGTTGAATATCTGCTGTTCAAATAAATAACACAAGCCTCTGCATAAATGGTATCTAATCCGTGTAATTATGTTTTGTTAGGATTCCTACTTAAGTATTAAAGATTGCTTTTTTTTTTTAATGTTCACATGACATTTACTTAAATACTCTCTAGTGGAGCGCCTGCAAGAAAAAATGCTGATAGACATTCACTGTTAAGTGTGAATGTTCTTAGTGCATTGGTCTGATACTCGCCCATGAATAATTTGAGATTGGCACTGGGCTCTAGAAAACACTGGATTAATGTTTAAGGAACCGATTTAGCAAAATATTTGAATATGTTCATAATTTTGAACACACGTATACATATAGACTTCAGTTACACACTTAAATTTACACATGTGATAGTACCTTTTTGCGTCTAAGGCATATATGGACAATTTCTTTATGATTAAAAAATATTTTAGGATAAAATGAAATCAAACCTTTCATTGCCTAGGTTTGTTTTTGCTGAATTACCTAATTTATTCAGAGAAAAAGACCTAAGGATTAAACCAGAACTCTTCATTCCCACTGATGGCAATATGTGGTATTGCTGAGTCACAGTGCGTTGGATACTTCTCATTTCCACTCAGTTTAGTTTTGCCACTTTAATGCTATCCAAGTTTGAAAAGCCACCTCCTTCAATATGTTTCCTTCCCAATATTTGTAAATAGAAGTCATATCTGTTCTGTTTGTTCAAGCCTAATATGTCACTGTTTCATAAACAAAGAGAATGGACTTACTGGGACGATAGAAAACCTGTTCTCATAGCCGCTGTCTTTTAACCTACTGAGCGCTGTATCTAGTCTTTTACCTTTCTGTAATGTCAATGATTTTTGTCAGGTGCTTTGCTTGCAGGGGTTTGTGTTACAGAAAGAAAAAAGGAGCTTGGAAGTTCTGTGGAGCGTTGGTAGTTGGAACTGTGAGCAGATGGGGTCACTTAACATGGGAGAATGTAAAAAGCAACAGGAGGGATGGTAAGCATGGCATTAGGCATTTTGCATCATCATGGATATGTCAAGTCCTTGGTCCCTTCTTAGTCTTTTAAACTCTTCAACTGTATGAACTTCTTATCGGAGATAGACTTCATAGGCTGTTGCAGTAGCTGTTTGCTATTCCAGATTACCTTTGAAGCAAGCACGTCTTGACCTTGCACTGACAAAGGTATTCTTATTAGTAAGAAGAGCATGTTCCTTGCTCTGTTTCTGCATAGAGATTGTGTGAAATGTGAAAACCCTTGGGATGTTGAGTGGACAAGGCTGTTCTTCTGCAGTTTACCTTTCTCATCATAAAGTTGATCAGTGAGCTGTAACAGAGAGAGAAAATATAGGAGCATGAGAGAGAAAATCCACTTACACAGATTAGCCTTGATACGCATTGATTTAACACGACAATAAGAGCTTTTAAGAGAGGCTATACAGCAAAACAATAGATTTTCCATTTTATTACAATATGAAGAGAAAAAGAACTTATAAAAATAGTTATATAAATTAAATTAGATAGCCAAGAGAGAAGATTATATATAACAAGAAGAAAAAATATTGCTTTGTTTGTTTTCAAAAGAAGCAGAAGTAAATTTATGGAAATTGCATCTATTTTCCAGCTCCACTAGCTTTCACAGAAAATTCCATTAAAGAAAGATGAAAACTAAATATATGTTTTGTGTAAATGTGTGACTTTTCCAAAGATGAAGAAATTATTGGAAGAACCTGAAGTTAGATATTAGTTCTTTCTTTTTCTCTTTTTTTCCCTTGAAGGAGCTGGGAATTATTCAATTTGAATGTCTGCAGCTGTGGTGGGTTAAATATTAGTTTCACCTACCCATTCTTATTTAGAAAAGTCTCTTGAAAAGTATACGCTGTACTGCTTTTTTTGGTTACAGTGTTTTGGGAAGTACCTTTTTTATTCCTTTGAGCCTTGTTTTTCACAGTACCTTGGGCAAAGGTATTGTTCCACCTTTAGTTTCCACTTCAGTTTCACTTAATCAGCTGTTTATTTAAAGCTCCAAAAGATGGGTTTGCATGAGTACACACAGAAGAGGATATCAAGGCAAGCTACACAATTAACCTCCCTGAATTCCTATAGTGACATGTTGCCCTCCAGTCCATACATGGCATTGCTGCCTATTAGCCTGATCTTCCTTCATGGCTGGAAAATACTGATGGTCTGAAGATGTGTAGATGGGTGAGGAAGCAGGACAGTGGCTGCTGTGCACTCCAGTGGGTCCCACAGAATATAGTCTGCAAATCCTTCCTACAGTGCGAGGCTTGCAAGATTCGTTGTGCTGCAACACTGACCTGTAAAATGCTTACGCAGTAGTTGCAGCTGGATGGGGAACACAAACACTGAGGTGCTGCTATTGTAAGACATGATGTAATAAGGTTAAGGTAGCACTTGTAAGTCTGCAGAATTAATCCCCCTATTGGCTAGTCCAAAGGTCTGGTGGGGTAACGCATGGGCTGTCTTTAGTCACAGGATGCTTTGGATTGGAGTCTTAATGTCTAAGGTATGTTGATGTTAAAGGTTTTGGGTTTAAAAATAATAAGAATAGAATTCTATGAAAGTACATGCTTGTCAAAGATCTAGACAGCATTTAATAGTGTGTCAACCGACTTCCCAGATTTTATCACAAACTTATTTGTTCTCTATGTAGATTTGTATTTATCTTGTTTATACATGATGTACATAAGCAGGAGTCAAAGATGTGTTTTACAGCTTAACACTGTCCACACTTTCACATTTTTAATGCCATTTCTGGAAGTCACAAACCTAATGCATTAGTGCCCAGGTAGCATAATAGGTGGATTAACTCTCTGCAGAGAATGCTATCTGGTACTTTTAGAAATGTGTTGGATTGTTTAGTTTGGAATATTATAACCCCAAAAGAACCTTTACAATGTTTAGTCAAAGTTTCTTGAAGTATTGGCTGGAAAGCATGAGTTTACTTGTATTAAGCAAGTGATACATACTAGATTCTGATATCAGTAAAATCTGATGAACCAGGGAACAGACCTAATTATATGCTTACATTTTTAGTAATTACATTACTAATACAAGAGAAAAGGCAAAGTTGACATCACCTTTGTGTCAACTGCTTTGCTGTTCTGGTATGTTGTACATTTAATTAATGTCTCGGTATCACTTAGCCCCTTAAAAGAATCTCTGTGTCTTCACTTTAGTTAATGACCATCAAAAATGTAATTGAAATGGACTCAATTTCTTTATATCACTGTGCTTTGTTATACTTCAATTATTTTATTTCTTCTTTCCCTGAGATTACTTGTATATGCTTAAGCAATTTGAGTATAAAGGAAACAACAGAAATAGGCCAATACATATTTAATTTTGACCTATAGCCTCCTTCATGGAATTTAAATTTCTTATGCTTTCAAATTAATGGTAATTTATCTGAATGAAGAATCATGTTAAATACACCAGCAATGCAGTTATGAATAATCAAAGGAAAGTAGTAACTTTACAAAACTGAGGTTCCTGATGGAGCACCTTTATTTTTATGAAGGGGAAGGTGTTTGTGCTCAGACATTTACGTAGGCTTCTGCTTACATATTGTATATCTAATTGGATACGCAGTGAAAGCAGTAGAGTGACCAGTGCCTATCCCTCCCCCTTTAAACTCATCTTTTCTTTTTTTTTTTTTTTCTTTTAAACGAGATAGACTCCATAAATAATTTGGCTTATCCAAGGGTAAGTTTGATGGATGTGAAGCTTTGTTGATAAATCAAGCTTTAGAGACACATTCATTAAAAAAGAATGGCAGGTCTACAATAATAAAAATCAAGCGCCTGAAGTGTCTAGAATGGGAACATATGAACATGTCCTTTCCTAGAATACCTATTCACCATTAGAGCATCCTAGATAGTTTCACCAATCCTTTTCCTAAGGTTGCAGCCCATGATGAACTATAAGGGTCGCAATATTTCATTTCGTTATAGTCTCTTAGTTTATAGTGCCTTGGCCTGAACTGGGGTTTGAAGTCTCTGAGGCAAGGGCTATCTTTTTGTTCTAGCAATACCCGTGAGCGGAGCTCCTGATGATGGTTACATATTACCAACAAAGTTTGAAATTCTGTCCTACTGGATTTTCAAGTAGTTTTGTGATTGAACTAATTAATTTTAAGATTTCTGTTACAGACTAATAGTATATTCCCCTCACCCAGTCAGCCAGTCAAGAATAATTGCTGAAAGCTAATTCATTCTTTAATATAGACAACTATTCTTGGAAGAAAAATTTTTCTTCTGCAGATGGGCAGTGTACTGATGACTGCAAAATTCAGCCTGAAACTTGAGACATGTGGGAGTGGACATATGCTGAAGTGGAGAGGTAGGGTGCTATGATGGCTTCACGTCAATTAAGAATTTTGTCTCAATCTGAAAATCTAACAGTACTCCAACTGTTAGAAAACATAGCACTGTCACTATAAGAATGCAAGTGCAAAATAATCATAATATTTTGTTCCTCTGTACTGTGTTAAGCAGATTATTCACTTGGTATTTGCTTCATTTTCTAGTGCAACGTAATAGATTAATGTGATTTCTCATTTTATGCATCTGATTCTTGTAAACACTTACTATGGTATAAAATCATTATTTCATTTGGTAGAAGTACTACAGAGTTAAGTGTCTAGCAAAAGTACAAATGATTTAATTTGATCTAGAATGCTATTCTGCTCTGACTAAAATACTGCAACTTTAACGATGTAAACATAGAATAAGGAGTTGGAAGTTGCTTATTCTATGAAGCAAAGTGCTTGCAGTGGGCAGGATACTCATATGTATTATAACATTATGGTAGCTTTTGAGGATATTATTTTCAGATTAATTTGGTGATGTCAAGCTTCCTTGAGCTATCACTTGATTCAAAATATTGTCTTGAGACATGCTATTCCAAATTAAAAAAAAAAGCTGGTTTTTTTCTGTATTGATTATTCCTTCCAGATGATGATGATTTTAATTTTCTGTATATCACTGATCAACAAGAATGGAGTTGATGTTCTTATTTACACAAATAAGAAATATAAAGCATACTTCATCTTGTTTTACTTGCAGGTATATGACCGTGTAATTTTGAGCTTTTAAAAATCATATTTTCTGAAAAAACCAACAGGTAAAAGACATGTCTTTTATTGACAGTAAGGAATAAAGATTAATTCAAGTGCTTCAGTGCATTTCTTATCAGCCTTGCGTAAACTCCTTCCATAAACAAATGCAGGTCCAGAGAGGCCAGGCCACCCATGTAATTGTGTGTTGGGTGGAATGATGAGAGGTGGAATGGAAATGAAATTTACACAAAGGAAAAATTAATTATTAGGAAGAAACAAAAAGAACTTGGGTGACAGCTTTAGGACGGTACACATTTGCTTGGAGAGTAATCCAGTGTATTCTTTATTTCTGGTGTCTACAGTCCTAGTTAGTAAGTACATATTGATATGAAATCAGTTTGGTTTTTGTGTTTGTTTTCTTTTTTTCCCCCCAGAGGATTTATCTCTCTATAATCTTTTCCCCTTTTTCTCCTACTCTGACCTTTACAGCATGGCATATATGTCATCTGATGACTTGCATTAATAAGTATACCAGGCAATATATTTGTGTAAACATATGAGACCTCTTTATATTTCCTTGCTGTTTATCAATGAAATGTTGTATACATATATTCAAGAAATTATGCATTGTTGTTGCCCAGAGTTAGAAAATTGATTCATATGGAAATTACTGATAAAAATTTGAAAAATAAATGCTCTGACAGCATCCATATTCTTCCCAGCATTGTCAAGAATTTGGCTGGCATTTTGATGCCAGAGAAGTACAACGGTCTTTATTGATGTGATGTTTTCAGTTCAGTGTGGAAATATGAGATTCTTTTCTGCAAGTGACAAAATATCACTGTGTTCTGTAGAAATAGCTGTCTTAATCCTTCTTAAAACTAATCCAATCTTTGCAGGAGACTTTTGCTTCTTTACAGCCTAGTAAGTGTTGCAAAAACTTCCTTGTAACTTGTTCTTTAATTTTAGTTCACTAATTTGTTTTGATTGTTGTGGAACCTCTTGCACTCTTTCTGTTTGTTTTCCAATGGTTGAGCATTACTGAAAGTGGTGGGTAGCATAAAGTGAACTCTTGGGGTAAATAATCATATTTTGAATTAGCTGCAAATTTCCTAAAAATTTAATATTGGTGATTATATTTAAGCAGTATTAACTTGTACATCAAGTAGATTAAGGCCAGAATACTGGAGTGAGGGGGGCTCAGCTCTGGTACCTAATAACAATTTAGCTTTACGATTGGCTTGTCGCTTATTATCCTGATGTTAGCTGGAAGAGAGAAGGTTGCATCATATTAACTACCTCAGTTTCCCTTTTCTTTCAACATGAGTGATGGAAATAGAAGGGAAATACACAGTCCTTCAGTATTATATTGGTTAGAATAATAGAATGTTTATAACCTGGAATGTTCGAAAATCCCTGGATTTGAGGAGAATAGGTTGAAAAAATAAAAGTTGGGACATTGATGAGGCAAAGTAGCTGAAAAGTTCTGAAAGAAAAGTTTCTTCTCTTTCTCTGGTGAAAGAGAAGGTGTTTGGTTTCTCTTAACCTTTTGACATCATGAAGGCAGGGAATGAAGTTCATCTGTCTTTCAATTCTAGTTGAATTGAATTGATTTATGCTAGTGGTTATCGAAGAAAACTTCTAACCGGGCCTGGCAGTATCTTAACTCTTTCTTATCAGTATGCAGAGGATGATCACAAACTGGGCTTGTGCTTTCCAAAACTCCCTTTTCACTAGGGCTTGCTGGAAATAAGCGAGTCAGCGCTCAGGTTGGACAGAATCAAGGCAGCCCCCAGACTAACAGTCCAGAAGCAGCAGAAAGTAATTACCAGTATTGGGTATGGTTGTGGTTTTTTTATGGAGATTGGTATTATAAAAAAAAAAAAAGACGCCAGAAATTATGACCCTGTATCCCTACTAAGCAAATCTGTATCGTATTCTAGAACGAGAGCAGCCTGATTCTCAGAGGAACTAAGAACATGCAGATCCTGTCTAAGGTCATTTAATTTCTGGGCTCAATTTTCATGCAGTGAATGGAGACAGGGATTAACAGATCTATGGCTTCAATACATTAATATTTTGTATCTTAAAAACTTGACACTGTGTTTGTGAATTTGATTTCTCATCAGCTCCGCAAGGTAATGCTTCTATTTCCCAGGAAGATAAATTCCAGCAAACAGAAGTGACTTGGCCATAGCTTGAAAAAAAATTATTGGAAGGGCCAGTGATAAATTCTGGATCTCTTGGTTCTCAGCACTAATACATCATTTGAGTGTATGCATGTAAAAACATGGGAAAAAAAAATTGCAAATGCATCCTGTGTATTTAACCATAGCTTTTATGCCTATGGAAAATGACTCTTTGCGTATACTCTTTTGTGAAAGGAAAAAGTTGCAAATAGTGTCATAAGACCTTTGGGTTTTACATTACCTTGCATATGGATATCTAAAGGTATATAACAAATATTAGGAAATTGCTCATCTTCTGCGTACTGTGGACACCTGCATTACTCAGATGGACAAATAAAGGCACAGACAGTGTTGATGAAATGCCAAAATTCTCAAAGGAGGAGTAGAGCAAAGCCAAGGAAGGAAAAGACATCTGATGCTGTGCTGAGCCATAATCACAGAACTTTTCTTCCTTTCTGCAGAAAATGAGAAGCTAAAAAAGTCTGTAGTGGTTTGAGACTTGGTAGATATGTTGAAAGTAATGAATGAGGAAATCCCTAGCTAGCAACCTAAGCCCAGTCATTAGTCTGAAGATATTACACAGACACAGTTGATGAGTCTGTTGTGCTGTACTGTCTGGAAGAAGTTAAAGTATAAAATGGTAGTCATTTGTATCCCCTGTGAGAATGCAGCCCCTTCTGCTGCTTTCAGATGATAGATCATTTCAAAATTAATTTTTCTTATTGCTCTATTTTTTCTTTTTGCTTTAAAATTTTCTATTAACTTTAATTAACTTTGCTAGCCTGGCAAACATATTTGTAAATCAGCAAAAAGCATGCTGGTTCAGAGAGCAGGCTTCCTCCAACTTGGATATGTACAGATCAATAGTTCTGACACTGATTATTAGTAAGGGCTCTCTCTGTAAAATATGAATATCCTAGGCCTGCAGCAGGGAAAAACAAAACGAAACACAACACAAACACCCAAAACCTGAAAGCAGTGGTTTTCTAGCCAGCAGACGAAGAAAGTCCGTAGATATCTATATAGCTCCCTGTTTAGTGTTAGTGGTGGTCCTGCTTTAATGCTTGTTTAGATCAAAGAATTGAACTGTGAGGAATGGAAGAAGGACATGGAGACACGAGGAAATTGGAGCCTAAAGAAGTCAATACACCTAGTTTGGCACGAAAGGAGGAGGAAGGTTTGTTAGGTGGGTTGTTTTTTTTTCAGTGGTAAAAAAAATTCCATCGACATCTCAAGCACATTATGTTTGTGAATAAGAACAAAAGATTAGTATCACTGAGGTATGCCTTTAGGGAACACCTTTTGCTCACTATCAGCTGGACTGAGAGTTGGGATGGGCTACACATAGGAGCATTGTCACCATTCTGGGAGCCATGGGCATGGTACTCAACAAGTGCCGAGCAATTCTACATCCTGTTTACTGAGACTGGATTCGCAGTGTGTGCAATGCTGAGTTGCCCTGCAAGGTTCAGATCAGTTGTCTGTGAGAGATTCTCTGGTCCTGGAGGCTGCAGCCTGCAGTCCTGCCCCAGTCATTTCTGCAGCAACATTTGTCTTCTGGCTGTTGTCCACGTGTCACATAGGCACACCTTTTGTATTTCTACTAGTTGAAGCAGCTTGGGGCGGGAGGGCATTCAGACCCAGCAGTACTCCAGGCTTCCTCCCAGCATGAACAGAAGTGTAAATTGGGTAAAGATGACTTATCTGTTAGGCTGTGAGCTCTTTGGAGCGAGACTGGGATGTGCGGACTCTGGCACAAAGGGACTCTGGCCTGGTTGGAGGCTAGGCATGATCACCAATAGAAATGTGCACTAAAACCTGTATGAGGTTTTCAAAAGTTCATCACTGCCACTGGAGCTTCACGTTGACGAGGCAAAGACCTGTGTGTATACATTGATTTCCAGCACGAAAAGTGAAGTGCTTTACCATAACTTCTGCTAGTCTCTTATGCTTTCCCAAGAGTAATTGCGGAAAACTGTTCAAATTATCAATTTGTTACATGCATGGTGAATACTTCCCCAGCAAACCAAGCAGCGTGACATAGCATTCCCTTGACAAACTTACAAGTCTGTGGTTTGGCTGACCTATGTTGATATGTATCTAATTTTCAATTTGCAGCAGTTTACCGTCCTTGGGCTGATGGTTTCAGGGCAGATCATGCTCTAGAAAAATCCTAAGTGAGGGCAATTTAAGCAGTCATTTAAAAAATGTAAACAGCAGTAAATAAAATAGAAACCACGCTGACTTTTCAGGAGCTTTAAAATGTTTCCTTATATATATTTTTGAGGGCTTTGCCTCTTTTGTGGTAAAAGTTGAGTCTTACAGACAAGTAGCAAAATGTTAATACCGGTCTCCAGGATAAAACTTTGAATAATTGGTACAGTGTTGCAACAGCTTTTTTATTAACCACGACCCATGATTTGCAATATCATTTACTCTATAGCTTGTGTGTTTCATAAAAAGCTGTGCAGCTGTGTATGGCACATGAAAGGATAATATACATACAATGCTTAGTGGCAGAGGAGAAAAACAAAATACATATTTCCTTTGTAATCCTAATGGAACGCTTTTTTTTACAAAGCATCGGGGAGCATATATTCACAATGTGTATTACAGAAGCTACATTTCCCATTAATTATTTTGTAACTGAGTTCCTTTCAACATTGGACATAAAAGTGAAGGGCTTTTTGTTTTTGCATTAATTGGTGTCTTTGTGATAAAGCACTTTTTGCTCCTGTGGCTGATAAAATAATCAGCATTGGGGTATGTATGCGAATATTCCCTTAGGGTTCGCTTCAAAGACTATAAATGAGGCAGATTTTCATACGCATGAAGAATTGGTTTAGAACTGTATGACATGTTGTTTGATAAACACTTCAGAGGCATACCTTATAGTAGGCAATGTACAAACAAAGTAGTATGTCCTTTTAAATTAGAATTATTTTTTAATCAGAAAAACATTTTTTCATCTGTACATCAGAATGGGAGATTATTGCAGCCTAGATATTTTAAAGCCTCTGCAGGTTGGTATATTCTGTTTATTTTCAGAATGCAAAGATGCGATTTTAAATTTTTTCTAAACTCACAGTGATATGAATTGTAGATCACATTTGTATATTCCTGCTTAAACACAGGGGAATTTCATTGTGGATTGAGATCAGAAAGGAGCCAAACCTGGCATCCTTAGCCAAAGCTCCCTGTGACATATAATCTCAGAAATATTTGCAATATTGTTTTGAAAACGAGTATTCATGCTTATAAATTGTGCCTCTGTATTTATTATTTTGGTAATCAGCCTGAACTTTGCATACAGAAGACCATTAATAAAAAATATTTGGGCCTTCGATACAGGGACAAATGTGACTTGGGATGTTTGGAGATACATGAAAACTTCCAATGATACTTTTAATCACCTAGTACAAAGTAAGTGTTGATAGATGTTGCAAGTGCAATAACATATAGCAATTGTAGTTACACTGAAACAAAAATCGCATGGGATTATGTTAATCAGAAAAAGAATTAACTATCAGCAATCCTTTGCCTTTACAGCATTTGCAGAACTCTTGGTAAGACCATTAGGGAATTTGTAGAAAGAACACAACTGAGATTATCTACTGCATCTAAATCCTTACACTTTGCCCCTTAAAAGCCTATTTTATTATGGAACTAATGGAGAGCTCATGAAGTGGAAAGGAGTGTAAAAGGTCACTAAGAAAAGCTACCTGCTTCTTGCAGCATGGACTTTTTATCTGCTAAATAGTGACAAGAATTTGCTGGGTTTGAGATGAACCTTTTTTTTTTTTTTTTTTGTAAGTATATAGTTTTTTTTAAGGAGGGAAGACACAACCAAATAATGAGGCTGTTCCTGAGCACACCAGTGGAACATACAACTACTTCTACATTAGGTCGTTTATTTGTGTACTTATAACTTTGCATGTACAAGTTCCTCCTTGCTCACTACAGCAAAGAGATTCTTGATGGTAGGATTAATACTTGCTGGCCATTTCTGTAATTTAAATCTTGTTGAATTCATATATATGGTATGTGTTGATTGCTGTTCTCAATTTGAGCATGGCAAGAAGGAAGAAGCCATTTTCTGAATATCTGAGCAAGGCTTGGGTTCACATTTGTGCTCCTCCACATTCTTCTTTTATAATCTTGATCAAATCATTTATTTACTTTGTATCTCACTCTAAATCTAGAGTGCTCATCGGAATGAAAATCCAGCAGGGGATTTTTGTTTCTGTACTACCTAGAGAGATGGTACATCAGTTAAAGTGTACTTTATTATAGTGTCTGTAGTATCAGTTATCGTGCTTCTGTCTTTCTCATGAGAGGCTTTGATTTCTGCAGATGTTGGTATAGTGTTTGTAACTGATGCTCTTTTTTTTTTTTAATCAAACTCGATGTCTCATCTTTTGAAGTTATGACCAAAGTAACTTGTTTGGTATATACTGATTGACATTTTGCATGAAAATTTGTAGGTTGTGTTCTTGTTTCATTAGGCTTTTGTCATTTTCTTCTGTGTTCCTGCCGTGTACTGTAATGTCACTGCGGATGAGTTTGCTTCCTGTCGCTTGTGTTAGTATTACATGTATCAATTTCTGAAACAGTTTTCATTCCAAAGGGTATCTAAACTCAAAGGGATGTTTTTTCAAATAATGCTAAAATAGTCTGGTGTTTCAGCGGTATTTATAATAAATTGCAAGTATGTGATGTGCACTGGTGACAGAAAGCCTACAGATGACAGAATTTGGAGCTGATAGGTTTTCATGTTCCAGTACTGCTTCTTTGTTTGAACCTAGGGTTCTGTGAATACTGTGAAGTGCCTGGGTATTTTCTTTTACAGTCTAATTGCTGAGTTAATCCATCCTGATAATCCTTCCATCTTTTTAATGCTGCTGAACTGTGCTGTGCTCTGGAGTTCTTTATCTGCCTTAGACCTTCTTGTTAATCTTGAGAGCATGATCCCCAGTACATCTCAATCATATGGTATTTGCGCTCTATATAATATCCCAGTAGACATACTATGCATTAAAACATGTCAAAGCAGACTATTCTAATCTCTCTCTCCTTAATTTTCTCTACTGCGACATAGGTGTGATAAACTCCACTGATATTATGACTTTTTATCCATTTAGCAAGCTTATAAATCCTGAATTTTTTTGTTGAAGTATTTTACTACTTAGAAAAAATTAAACATATATCTGACATTTTAAGCTTTGTGCTAGAATTTTACATTTAATCTCTTTTCTTTCATAAAGAGTGTAGGGGGAAGATACCCAGTGAGGCTTCTCATGGCTCTCTTTCTCACAGGTCTTTCCATGAGTTTACATGGCTGCACCTTATCAGTGCTGGCCTTGAGCATGGGCAGCTAAACTCTTCGTAGGGGGCCTGACGGTGAGGGTGCAGTTTGCCTCATCTCCACATCATTGATAAAACTATTACACAGGATAGGTCCCAAGATGGACCCCTGAGGAATCCCATTTCTAGGTAAGAGTATGAACCATTAATCACTACTCTTTGTTGATTACAGTGGGAAAACTTTGTGAATGATTTCACAGTTATCAGGGAGAAAACTTCAAAGTCTGGAGAAAAGAAATTTCCCTTGTATTTGAAAGAATTTTGGTGGCAAAATTAAGTCAATAAAAAGGAAGAGCTTTTCATCATCTTTTCAGATGTAATTACTTCTGCTCTGCTTTTTACGTTGTATTGCAATCCTTTCAATAAATGCTCAACAATTACACTCTTAAGATTTTTGCCCAGTGTTCTGCACGTACCTTATGAAAAAAGGGTTCATCTAAATGAAAAGGCAATTCAAGGCAGAATTAGGGTACTGTAAGTATTTTGGGGCTCAGCTGAAATTACTTTAGTGACTTTGTGCAGCCTCTAGCTATTGCAGTACATGTAAGAAGAAAATATTCTATCTCAGTACTATATGATGAGCAATTAAGCCTAAAAGACCATGATTGTCTACCTGTGAAGGTGGTGGTTTCTGTTCCAAAGGATTGACGTGATGATTTACACAAATTTGTATTTCTGCTTGTTGGTGTATTCAGAATTTCATTCTCAAATATTGTGTTTATTATCTCGTCTTTACTACATTCAGCTCAGGAGTCCTATGCTAGCCATGGAGTGGAGTTAGGTCTGGAGACAGAGTAATATGTGGCACGAGCAGCCAGTAATCTTTGTTTGTGAGAACGGGGACCAGTGAACATGGCTACAAAGCAAGCTTTACTGGCATTACTGAATGGAACAGAGCCAGTGCACCTGGGATTTGCTCTAAGTCATTGGTGAATTACTTTGGTAACTTCCCTTGACTGGAGTAAGTTGTCTTGCAGCTTCTAAGTTCCCTTATGCAAAAGGACTGATTACATTAGGGCATTTGGAGGGGCAAAACATGGTTCTGTTATTATAATGTACTCTTTGTTCTGAGATGTGAATTTATGACAGAATAGAAATTTAAAAATTTGATTGCAATTTCAACACAAAATCTCTCAACATCTCTAGTTCTCAGTCTCAAATGTAGATGGAAATGGACACTAATAATTGCTGGTGCAATTTAAGTAAAACAAACATGATTGGAGTTACTGAGAGGATAATGTGAATTATGCTGCCATGCTTGGATTTTGTCCATTTCTATGCTACACTGTTGTGTGTCTGCAAGGTCTAACTCAAACAGTACCCCTGCAGTACTACCTGATGCCCCTAGACCTTGTGCAGTTCAACTAGTCAAAACATTGCATCTCTTCTGTTTGGAGGGTTCTGGAACTCTGCTAGTGCAGGGGAGGAAACTGGAGCAAGCACACAGATCCCCTCAGTTATGCTGGTTTTGGCTGGGGTAGAGTTAATTTTCTTCATAGTAGCTAGTATTGGGGATCTGTTTTGGATTTGTGCTGAAGACAGCCTTGGTAACACAGGGATGTTTTCATTGTTGCTGAGCATTGCTTACACAGAGCCAAGGCCTTTTCTGCTTCTCACCCCACCCCACCAGCGAGTAGGCTGGGAGTGCACGAGAAGTTGGGAGGGGGCACAGCCGGGACAGCTGACCCCAACTGACTGAAGGGATATTCCATACTGTACAACGTCATGCTCAGCATATAAAGCTGGGGGAAGAAGGAGGAGGAAGAGAGGGACATTTGGAGTGATGGCGTTTGTCTTCCCAAGTAACCGTTACATGTGATGGGGCCCTGCTTCCGTGGAGATGGCTGAACACCTGCCTGCTGAGTGGAAGTGGTGAATGGATTCCTTGTTTTGCTTTGCTTGCATGCATGGCTTTTGCTTTACTTGTTAACTTGTCTGTATCTCAACCCACGAGTTTTCTCACTTTTACTGCTCTGATTCTCTCCGCCATTCCACTGTGGGGGGAGTGAGCAAGAGCCTGTGTGGGGCTTAATTGCTGTCTGGGGTTAAACCAAGACAGCAATTTTCCTCTTCTGTTCACCACTAAGAAGGGTCATCCTCTGCCTTTTCTTGACCTGAATGCTTTTGTTTTCTTCTCTGGTATTGCCTTTTGTGTAGGAGAGCTCTCCACAGAAAAATGTGGAGTCACCAATAAATCATCTTACCTTCCTTCAGCTGCTACCTCAAGACTACCTTTTTCCAAGATGTTCCTATAAATGGAAACCTGAGAATTGGTAGTCAAATAGCAAAGAGTAGTCTCTGCTTTTGGCACTTGATGGTTCTGTACACCTTATGTTTTGTTTTGCCATAGTAATCTCATTTGCTTATTTCTTTGCTTCTTGTTCCATGTTTTCTATTCAACACCAACAAAACAAAATCCTTGGGAGAAGACTGTCACATGCAGTGTCTTCCAGTGAGAAGGGACTCAACCTGTTTAAAGTCACTGGATGCTTAAAAAAAAATATGTAAACAATAGGAATGTTAACAATGGTAATATTCCTTATGGTGTAAAAGAATAGCAGAGCATCTGTCTGGGAACACTGGTAGAGAAATTATGCCAGTTTTTTCTGTAAGGACTATATTATACTGCTCTCCCCAGGGTAAGTTTCTGCCTAAAAGGAATTCTTAAACATTTCAACATATAATTTATTCTGCAGTTCAGGTGCTGCTGTTAATTTTACTTGCTGGCAGTCTTTTTTGTAGCAATTACTATTGCTATAGCAGACTTCTGTATATCACTTTTATCTATTCTTGATACTGAAGCTTTGAAAGTGAGTGCCAATAATGTTACATACAAAGTCTGATATGAGCTTCCTCCGTCTCAGAGCTCTGTTCTTTTTCTTGGTAGCTGCAAATCCTGCAAGTTTCTTGTATATTCTCCTTTATTCCATTGCTTTCTCTCAGTAATCTAAATTTCTCTCACGCTCCTTGTGCTCACTTCTCCCTTTTAATTTTGCTCTCTTTGGCTCTCCCCTTTTACTGTAAAAGTCTACTTTGTTGCTCGTTTCACACACAAAGAAGCAAACACTAGCGTTTAAAAACAACACCACTTTCCTTTATCCCAGTTAACTCTCTAGCTGTATCCCCAGCATCCCACATTTCTTCCTTTTATAGTTAAGCCTGCTAAATTCACATATGTGATCTGAAGTGCCTTTCCTCAGACTTCTTCCTTGGCCCTCTCCATTCAGTGGTTTCATTTCTTGAGGTTAACTTTTGCTAAAGTTGTCTTTAACTCCTTCCTAGACAACTCTGCTCCTCCATGACCCATCCGTCATTTTCAGCACAAATGACTGTTCGTTCTTTTTTAAAACCTTTTTTTTTCTCCTGGTTCTCTGCTGCACCTATACCCAGTCTTGGTAGAGCCTTTGGAGGACAAGGAAATTTCCTTTAATGTCCCTTCCAGATTTCTGTGGCACTCTTGTTGGTGCATCTATGTTTCTCTTCATCTCTCCACACTTTTTTTCCTCTTGGGGTAATTTTATTCACAAACACAAATTAAGGGAAGATCTATTTTTTCTCCTGTCCAAATGGTGTTAGTGTGTCCCTGACGTCTCTGTCTGGAGATCTCTTATCCTTGAGCTTACTGTATTTCAGGGAGGGATTGTACTTCTGTTTCCCTCATGAGCCTTTTTTACTGTTTCTGATATTTATTTTATTTGATTTTCTTGTTGACTCAGACATGTCTCAGAAGCTTTGGGTTTCCCAGACTATGGCTAAGTTTTGCAGGCAGTTTCCACATAATGTGTGCAATGTAGTGTAATGTTTACTCCTTGACACTAAATGCCACCTTGGTCTCTTATCTAACAACTTGATCATTATCATGTTCACTTCCCTGAATTTGACAATTTGACTGACTTCCCTCTGATCTCTCTAGGATGTTGCTTCAAAGAGCATTGATTGTTTTGATCATCTACTTTTTCTGTATATCTCTCCACTGATTATCTTCTTCCATCTTTGATTAGCAGTGTTTGATACACTTTCAGCACCCTTTAGGGACCATCCCCAGTCTGTTGTATCGTAATGATCTCTTTGTCTTTTCCTTTCACCCATAAAACCACCTTTCATAATTCTTATTATTTTCAGTTGTGAATATTCATGTTTCTTCTTTGCTTGAGGAAGACCTCTGTATGGATTTTTGGAACAAACCTGCTGTAGTCCTTCAAATCCAAAGTTACTATTTTTGTTGACAAAATAGGTTGCTGATGAATGAACATGGATAAATTTTTTTTTTTTCATAATATGCTCATAGGTCCCTAAATGTTGTCTTCATTTGAGGTGTCAGAATTTTTGTGTGTAGCGGGTGGCTTTTTGTAGTGTTCTTGGAGTGCCTGGAAATGTGAGGTCATGGTTCATGCTTGAGGTGTGTTGCCAGGAGTTCTAGCCGTTGGGAGACCAGCATAGCAGAGTGTGTCAAAGGACACAAAGATAGCTGCACGTCATAGACCTTTTCTTTTCTTTTCTCCCCCCCCCCCGCCCCAAAATTTGCCTCTCAACTTGTGAACTAGCTTACTGTTCTTCAACGACTGTAATGAAGAGAATAGGTGTGTTGTCTTCAGGTGGTTTGTGATCCATACCATCTTGTGTTGAGAACAATATATTTAAAAAGAAATTGTAGCCCTGTTGGCAAAAATGCACTCTGTTCTTAGTCTTTAGCACTCCTATGTCCTATACTTTTCAGTTCTGATATATACAATACGAGTTATTGTCTTTTTAAGGTAACACCACAGTTTTTTGACATGATTTTGAAATGCTTTAGAGAATGGTTGCTGTTAAAACTTGCACAACCCACTTATAAACTGAATAACATAGTTATGTACAGTTGCTTTCTCACAACATATTAAACACATCACGGAATCATTAATTTATAAAGGCAATTTCTGTAAACCATTTATTATTACTATTAAATAAGCTATTTAGAATTGCTACTTTATTTTAAAGTATTACTCATTCTTCTCTGCCACGCTAGTCTGCTGTACTATTTCAGATAAGAAAAGCCATTACAAATAATGCATCAGCTTTTCTTAGTAAAGCCACGTGTTTCACTTTCAGTTTTCAACAGACACAATTTTTTAACTGTCCTACATCATTTTACCACCTGCACACTTTACGTAAGTGTTGTAACTCAGCATATGGAATTAAGTAAAAGATGTTCAAACATCCTTAGTTCCTTTGTTTTTGTTTATAGCTTTGCATGTACTTCCTCAACATTGCAATATTAAAGATGTTTGTAAAATTAATTCAAGTTACAAAATTCATCTCTTCAGCAGAAAGACCACTTGGTGGAACTAGATAACACATACTCTTTGGCAAAGGGGGGAGATTTATCTTTGCGCATATTATCAAAGCTAAGTATGTTCACCAACAGTAAGGACTTGTTGGTACGAGATCTGCAAATATATGTGCGATGTGGTGTGGTTCTGAAGTTTTGTGTGTTCTTCTTTTGTATCACAGTTAATCCTCCTTGTCTTCTTGTTTTCTTGCTCATCAGTTAGTCTATTGGCTACTTTTGATGTTTGATTGCATAGTACTTAATGAAAAGGGTACAGGAGAAAAAAAGACATTATTCCTTGCTTTTTCAGTTGGTTTATTTGGTTCATTTTGAATCTTTGTTTTCCAGTCACTGACAAGTAGAATTTGTTGTTACCTTTGAGAGAGACAAGTGTCCATCGCTTATAATTTGATGCTTAGTCAGAACCTTCCCAAACCCCAGCACACTTATTCTGAACCTATATATATGCAAAAGTGCCTTAAGATACTTGTATCAACTGATCTATTTAAATACTGCAAGTATAATGCCAGATATGGGCTTTTGGATATCAAGCCTGTCATCATGGCAAGTGAAAATAAGGCCCCCAGAGTAACTCTGTTGTTTTTTGGGTGGGAATGGTGTACAGCTTGGAAAGGTATTTGGATGATAGAAGGTAATTGTTTGGGGCATAAAGGGCTAAAAAGCATCAGAGAATGACACGTTGTATTAACCTCTGAATAGTTTCACTTTTTGTTTAACAGTGTCTTACCTAGCTAATATATCAGTCTCCTAGCTTCAGTTTGGGAATGAATATTTCTGATGGTCAGAGGGCATTCTCCAGTCTTATTCAAACCCTAACATCGCCTGTGGAAGCTGTTGTTTTCTGGTAGATGCACTAACATACACCTGCCTGCATGGAAAGGATTGATGATTCAGTTTTATTTCATATGTCATAAATCATCAGCATCCACTAAACATTGGCTGCAGAAGGAGCAGGATTAAACTATTTGAATGTTGGTTCTCAAGGTCACTGGTGCATACGGTTGCCTTCAAATAATTCATAGTGGTTACTTGCTCATTTGCTCAATATGGGTTATGTTGGTTTTTTTCCACCAAAGAAAGCTCTTCTGAGGGAAATTTTATCAGCAAAGTAGGAAATTATCTGGTGAATATTAATGAGCATGTCTAGTGCCTGATGCTTGAAAGTAAAGCTTTAAGTGTTTGATCCTTAGCTGCACTGCAGTCAGCTTGAGCCACTCAAGTAGATATCATGAGTAAAACAGAGAAAGAAGAACGAGAAAGGGGTTATTGAGGATCATTACTTGAAACAAGTGGCTTTACATGCTGGAAGTAAAACGTTTAGTTCTCTGTTTTTGAATGATTAAAGATACAACCTGTTTATTTTTTAGAGCACAATATATCTGCCGTAAGATAAGATGCAACTCTCATAGGAGGGAATGGACACCCGACTTCTCATGCCACATAGCCAAACTGGCTATATAACTGAGAGTTGTCTTGACAAGAGGGGGAAGAGGCCTCCATTTCCATGATCATGAAGGTCCTGTCTTTCTGACCACATAAAGAGAAGGAAAAAAATGCAGCTTTTCTACCACCTAATGAATAGAATCAGAGAGGGGCTTTGCAGCAGCTCTTTATCATGTTCACAACTGGGGCGGGTGGCTCCCATCCCCACAATGCCTACTCAGGGCACTCCACTCGATCCTCAGCGTGGTGCAGGGATGGGTGAATTTCACCTTGAAAGCTTTAAGGTTAGTGCCTGGCGCCTGTGATTACATTTGCAATTCAAGTTAGTCTATTTTCTGCTTTTTAGCTTTTATTCAACTGAATTTAGTGCTTGTGAAAGATGTTGGATTGTTATTTCTGGAGACTGAAATCTTTCATTTATCCATGTAAGAGATACACCTTAAGTAGTGGCAATGTAATCCTCCCCCTGTCCAACACTACCCCTTACCGTGTTTCTGATGATGTAGAAATACCTCTTAGGAATGAGAATAATGTTAATTTTTCATGTAGCTGTAGCACTATTAAGGAGTAGCTTTGTATGGATGAACTTAAGAGAAATCTGGATCTATCCGTATTATGGAGTACTAACGAATAAATGATGGAGACCATCACCTGGTAGAATCAATACTGATTTAAAATGTTCTACATGAAAATTTTGTTAATACAAATTGGTCAGGTAGAGAATATCTGTGTTTAAACTTGACTTTCTGAATATCTCAGAAGCAAAGTAGTGTGTCTCAAGGTATTGGGGAAAAAGGGTACATGAGCAGGTGTTGTGTCTTTTGGGTTTTCACAGACACATACTCCTAGCACATAATGCAGTGCCATCCAGATTAAAAAAATAGTGGAACAGTAAATCAATTATCAGAATCATTTAAAGATCGTTACTATAGTTAAATTCGTATGTTCAGAAACAGCAAGTCTGTTTGTAATATGGGAATAAGAGAATATGATGATGATGTCTAAGAAGGGAGACTTATTTGCAGGGCTGAAGTACAGAGGTGGTCAGTGATGTGATACCTCAGCTCAACTTGAAGCTAACTTGAAGCTGAAATTCATGGTTCCCATGAAGTTGTGTTAAAATAGGGGCAGACAGCTGGATGCAAACCATGCACAACTCTTGTGCAAATAATATCCTAAGACCCACATCTGAAGTATGAAGTGCTGTGTACATTTTAAGTCATTCCACCGGCTTGAGATTTAGATGAATTGTTCAGTGTTATCAGGAGAATATTCTCTGTTCTCAGGTTTCTGGGATGGAGCATGGTATAATGGCAGATTAATTGGGCTAGAAAGTGAACATAACCATGCATCTCTAAATTAGGAAACCCAGCTGAAATCTGAGCCTTGGGTATCTCTTCTTAATTCAAGAAATTATGAACAAGGAAATCTATGAAGTATCTCGGAGTCCTTGGAATAGGAATAAGGTAAAAATCATGTTCAGTTTCTGATTCTTAAGAAATAAAAACATGAGGTACCAAATGCAACATTTCCTACAGGTGTTTATAGAGCATTCCTTCATTTCCCTCTATAATTCATGTACCTACCTATTTATATATATACACTGAAGGTTAACCTATACACTAAAAGCAAGTACACTTTTCTGAGTGGTTCTACAGGTGTATTTGAATCTTTTCTTCAAACAGAGAGGATTAAGTCTAAGTGCTGGGCTAACCGATTTATAAATGAAAAGGGGATACCGTATCCTCCAGCCGTATTTGTAAGGAATCAGAATATTGCTGCATTTCAGCCCTCAGGATGCATGGAGGGCTTAGTTTTTCGACCTTGGTGGGAGGTAAGCATGAAATAAATGTCAAGTTCCTCAGCTGTGTCAAGACCTGAGGCACTTTTAGTCTTCTCCAGCAGATTTCTGGGAATCATAAGGAACCTGAGTTTTGAAAGCTGATAGGCCTATGAAGTTTAGATCTTTCTAGGCCAATGTAACTGTATGAAGATCACAATTTTAAATTTGTGAGCCATCTGTAAATCTCACTTTCAGACTTAATGTATGGAGTTGGATTTTTGAAGTGCCTGTCTTAGTCAAATGAATGTGAACTTCACTAAAACCTGGAAGCTAAAAGTGTGAAATATAAGTGCAGAATAGGAAGGCTGAGTTACTTTGCTATTTGATATTACCGAGCGCAGTGCTAGACTACTGTTTTCAGATTCTCTTTTCAGCCCAGAATTTTGAAAGACTTGTGGGAAAGTTGAGTAAGATTTCAGAAAAAAAGCTACAAGAATGAATCTTTCTGGAAAGAAAAAGTTTTGTGCAGTAGAAAACTTAGAAGCCAAGTTACTGAAATTGAGGTATAGAGATGATTTGAGTACTGTTTACAAGTGTGTTTATGGGCATGAGATATCCAGCAGCAAGTAATTCTCTACGGCACAGGAAAAATAACACAAGATCCAGTTGTCTGAAGTTGAAACTAGGTAAATTTAAATTAGAATTAAATGCATGCTTTTAACTTAAAGTACTTAAACTATTGAAAGGCTTTTTCAAGGATGTGGTGAACTCTCTAGATTTAATTTATTATTTGAAGTCTGTAAATTTAAGACTGGATGTCTTTCCAAAGTGAGTTGTAGATCAAACAGAATTTTATGGGCTGGATATAAAGGTTACTGTAGGCTCTTTGGTTTGTCATGCAGGAAATAGTTCTAAATTCAGCTAACTGCAAGCTCTTGCAGGCAAAGCTATTGGTAAACTACTACTTGACGCTTTACATTTAGTGAGCTATAAAAGGTGGTGCTGGAAAACGTTAATTCCCTTTCTTTCAAGAGCATGCTAGGAGTGTGTGTGTAAGCAGTTCTCCTGTAGTGCTCGTGAGAACCCAATTCCACCCTGGTGTGGTGCTTTAGTCATGGAAGAGATAAGCCCTCAAACTCTGGTGAGGTGAGTAGGGAGCCCTTACTAACTCAATGCTTATACGCAGCTGTGGGGGGGAAGTCACTTAGTGAGCCCTGTCTTTCGCAGTGTCTGTAGTAGCAAACCAGAGAGAAGAAAAGCTGCTTTTCCCGTTGGGGAACACCGAACATCTCTGAACATTGAAGCTATTTCAGCTAAGCTATCCAGGCAGCTATGAGACTTGAGACAATCTTTTCCAGGTTTAACTGATTTATAGCAAAAATATGGCATATAGATTTCTGCTTAAAAGCTGTTGATTCGTATTGTTTTGGTAGAATGGTAGTTTATTAGTTATGTATTTAATTTTACATAAATATTTTCTCCTCTAACTATTTATGCTGTATGACAGTTTAATGTTTTAAAATGTTTTTTGTTTTGTAGCAGAACAAAGCAATTCCATGAGATTTAAGCAACCCAGAAATGCTCATGAACAGTAACTGCTCATTTCAACCCACAGACAGAAAATTGCCAAGTTGTGTTATGAGAGTAATAGATACATTCAACTGGAATCAGGATTGCTCCATGAACAAATACCAGAAAGAATAAATTTGCATTGATTACAGTTAGTGTCAAACTGATATCCTAGAAAATGTAATCTTAATTACAGTGCCCATTTAGGAAATACTTAAGCACATGCTTAAGTATAATTAAGCATATGCTTAGTTCTTCATTGATTTGGGGCCTCTTCACTGAAATATATGTACGGGGCTGGCAGCCTCACTAGCAAGTTCTGCAAAGTACATAACTACTGGGCTCAAATTCTGATTTGTTTTAGTGTTAGAAAAGAAACTGTAATTCATTATGCAGTTACTTAGTCAAGGGTTGCAGTTCCTGCTCTCTGTGACTGTGTCTAAAACACGAACATAAGCACATTAGGAATTACGTTAACTAAAAACAAATAGTAAATATTTCTCTGGATATTTAAATAGGTCGACACTAAATTTCTTCCACAGAGAGCAAGATCCTAATTCAAGTCAGGGAAAAATATCCAGGTGACCTTCCCTTTGCAATTGCCGTGATTTATGTAGTGTTGTGTTGTTCAACGTTAGGATTCTTGTGTGAATAATCATAGTAGTAGGCAGACGGAGTGTTCCTGTAGTGCTGGAATCTTGACTTGATTGGCAGTGTTTTTTAAATCCAGGAGCAATACTATTTTAATGTTTTATTAATCTTGTACATTTCTCTCTTTTATATCCTTAGTTCATATTTCTAATGTGCATGGTAAGAACCCTGAGTTAATACATTTATTTTGAAGGCATTCTTCGTAAAATCTGGAATAGTATGCATATATATGCTACAAGGAAGCAAATAAGGGTCACCTGTTTAAAAAAAAAAAGTGTTGAACACTGGACCTTATTCCTAATCATCACTTTATATTACAAGTTTCTTCCCCGGACCTCTTAAAGCAAAATGTTAATTTAAATGAACACTTTCATTTATGTATGTCTTTAGGGTTGGATTTTCAATGCAATTTCTTGCTCTTTTCAGCATATAACTGAAAAGTCTCTGAATAAACTTAAGATTAGAGACCATCTCAATACACTTAGTTTTCTACTGATGCCCTCTAGTTTTTTTTATTGTATGTCTTGGGGTTTCTTTAACATTCGTATGGTGCGATACCTTTGCTGGTACCAATTTTTCATCCTTGACAAATGACTTCTGTTGATGACCCTGGCCTCTTATGAATATGGAATTAATGAGTGCATTTACTTTCATTCATACCTCTGTTGTCAGCACATTATTTTGCCGTCTCTCTGAGTCTGATCTGTCGTCTTCACAGTGTTTTTAATGTACTTGGGGAAAAAAAAATCTTATCTCAGCTTCCTGTACAGTTTAGTCCATTTTCCATATTTGATCTTTCCTCTCCTCATTTCAACTTCAACCTGTTTTATATTATATCTGATATATAACACCTTCTTATTCTTGATTACATTATGCAGGTCTGGTTTTACCCAGGCTGGGATCCTGTTTCCTTTCCCACATGTTCAGCTAAATGAAATGCAGAAAGACTGAGCATATTATGCAGAAATACCCTATGAACAAACATTTCTTCTTTGCTTTCACAAACTCTTCACCGTCTTCAAACTTATAATTTCAAACTTTTTTCCTTGGGTTGGTAGGTTTGTTTTGTTTTGTGGGTTGGTTTTTTGTTTTTTTTTTTTCCTGTTTTACAAATTCAAGTTTAACAAAACTCAGCCCCTTTTGGTGCTTAATCCATTTTGGGATCATATCATTACTTGTATCTTCTACATTACTGCAGAATAAGCTGGTAATTCGATTCCTACCACACTTCCTTAATTAGGCAATTGCTTTCTATCTTCTCTTAAGTCTAGGAACAGTGTGATTTCTAATACCGCTTTATTGTGCATAGATTTATATCCTGGTAACTAAAAGCAGCTAATGATATAGAGGAAACTTTTCCTTTCATAAACCTGTCTCACTCACTGAGCAAGCTGCATGTGGCATGCAAATGATCAGCTTGCTTATTTTTGTTATTTAATGTATAGCAGGCATTAATCAACGTTTGAGGAAAATTGAAGTGATTGATAGGATCAGTCTGATGACTTTTATCTGTTTTACTTTTGTGCCACTGTAACACCACTGATTTGTAAAGTATAATTGTATGCGTACATTGATCTAAGTCAGATGGAAACGTACAGGCAAAACACAGAATTTTACAGGTAACTCAAAGAATACATTTGGGAGTCAGATGACATTGAGAAGTAGTTTTCTGGCTGGATGAAGCGTGTGAAAGAATCTTACTATTAAGAGCAGAGCTTTACTTAGCTCATCTACAAATCTCCCTTTGTATCCGCAATGATTTGATTACGCCTCAGATGAGCAATGTGACATTCTATTGCTGATCAGAACCCAAGTGGGGTTGGTTCAGGGTAGCTACACGTCATCAGTAACGTTTTGTCTGCAACTAGATCTTTAACTCCAAAAATAGCAATATATGGCACTCAGTGGAATACATGCAGATTTTGCTTTTGCTCAGTGTCTGTATTTCAGGTACATCTTTGATGATACCTGGATTTCTCTGGCAATCTTACTCTTACTTGCTTAAGGTGCTCTTACCTATAGAGAGTAGACTGATGCTGCTTTGTACATCAGTAACATGTTCAGACTGCACAGGAGAGAAAGAACAAAAAACCCACCCCCAAACCAGTATTTTGTATCTAGACAGTAGCCTTCTGGCGATACTAACAGGCCTTAACATTGCAATCTAATCAAGAAAGTCTAAGTTTTAAAATCTCATCAGCATCAGTTGAGTCAGCATCATTAAAGATCAACCTCATGGGTAAACCATACTTGATTATAATGGCTGATATTTATATTTGTAAGCTTGGAGTGGGGGGAAAAAAAACGGAACAGTGAAATTTGTCAATCTGCTAATTCTGAACCATAAATCATTCGTTTTCCCTCTTGAGTACACTGCATTTTATCATTTACAAGTTAGCATCTTTCTAGCTCTCTTCAAAACCTCAATGCAAGCAAATTAGGTCTCCAATATAACTGTATAGGAATGTATAACTGAGAAAAGCATTGCAGATGCAAGTGTGCAGAAGCATTTCCAGAGATACTGGGATTGGAGCAAAACAAGACAACGTTTTTTCTTCCTCCAAACCCATAATTCTGTTTCATTTAGCATTTAACATGAAATGACTGAGAAGTTTTTAAACATTTCTATTCAGTTGTGCGTAGTTGAAGTTGTGGGTCCCCCGTGATGCCATGTTTCCTCAGTTGTATTGTAGCATGAGAGAAAAACTACAAAATTAGGTCTGGCTGATAACCTGAAAGCTCTTGAAGAGAGTGGAAAATTGTCTTTAAGGTACAGTTATCAGTTGTGCTGTTTACAGGAGAATTTAGATTTGATAACGTTCACATACAAGATTAGTGAATAAATGGTGTCCTGTCTGCTGCTCATTGTAACATACTTTGCAAATTTCTTTCTGACTGGCATGATGGGTGACAGTTTTCTCCATGTGTGTTTGTGTGTCCGTCTAGCTAAACAGGGGGCTTTACTTTTGTGAAGACTACTAGTAAATGTGTGAAAAGTTAAGATGCAGTACTTAGGTTTTGGTCTGAAAGACTTTTACAAAAGAAGACGACAAAGGCTATCACAAAAATGATACTGTATAAAGTATCAGTTTGCTCTCACAGACTGCTCTGAATATGAACATGAGTATAACGTTTAATGTTAAAATTTTGTTCTGTTTGGTCATCTCTTAAGCATTTGAGAAGAATTGGTAACTGTTAATCTGTCTTAATCTGCCTATGTTTCTTATGTCTGCTGGTGAAAAAAAATGCTTCCCACTCTAGTAATAAGTATTTTCTGACACATTGTAATTACCATGATACGTGTTGCAAATACAGGCAGTGAGTAAAAATAACGTCCTTCAGTATGTGTGTAAAGGGACTTCTCAACAGTGAGTGTTACTTCAGGCTGCTTTTAAAACTTTTTGAAAATATCCGTTGAGCTGTAAGAATTCCTTCCAAGGGCACACTTCAGGAAGGAACTTCACTTATTGAAGAGGATGTTTAGGAATATTTTTATAACTCCCTTGCTCCTGATGCCATAGTCTTGACCACAGATAACATCAAACCAACTGTGTTGCATCCTGCTGAAAAATGTGGTTGTTGGGGCTGTTGCAAACCTTTAAAAAATTCTCAAGGCAGGCATCAAAAATATAACAAGCTGGAATCTGTACTGTAAAATTCTGGCTGAAAACTTTAAAGTAGCCAAAGAAGAATATGAATATTTGAAAGAAGTTTTGCTGCCTGAGATTGAAAAGTGAGCGTACTCGTCTATAAATTACAATTTGATACAAGTGGATTTTTGCTGTTTTCAAAGGGACTTTGGTAAGATTGTCTGCTACTATCAAGACATATCTCTAAGATTAAACATTAAAAACTGAAGTGGAATAGCAGGTAAAGAAAAAAATACGCTTTGACACACAAAACTAAAATGTAAATTATTATACTTCTGATGAAACAGCCTACAATGTAAAATGTGTTTGCTTCAGTTTCATTTCACATCAGTTAAAGCTGCAAGGTTCACACTTTCTTTAAATTGTTTTATGCTGATGTATCAGTTTTGTAAAGAGCTGTACTCCAGTGGGTAAAGGAAATGTTGTACTCAGTCAAAGCTAATAATTGTGCGTTCTGACATGGCGTTAATGAAACAGATTCTATTCCAATTACAAATATATTTGAAAAATAGTGTGGCAATAAACGTCTCTAAACAAAAAAATTTGAATTTTGGGCAGCGGTTGAAGTTTTACATCACAGGCTTATTTTGCTTATTGCATTGACCAATTTAATTGTGTGTAAACTTAATATATTTCAGTTAATTCATTACTGAAGTGATGGCTGTTGAATGGGTTAGAAGATCTTTGAGTAACGCTTTCAAGTGATAGCAGTGTGTGCTAGCTTTGCTCAGGTTTTTTTCTGACCAATTATTTATTGAGGAAAATGGGAAAAGAGCCAAACTTAAGAGCAATTTCACACAATTTGATTGAAAAGTTAGTTTTCCTGTTCTTTGTTACTCTTGCTCTTTCTTAAGAATTTCCACTGGGTTTTGCTGCGCGTGAAGTTGATCCTTAGGAACAGAGTATGAGCTGATATGGTCTGGGACACTGAGACCCGTCCTTTTCCATCACAAGCACTAGAAACACACAATAATTCCACAAGGGCCTGTGTAGATGGCAACACTTCAAGCCACAGGGCACAGATTTCCTCAGTCCCTTTGACCTTTCTACTGCGCTCACCCAGTCTGTAACTAGCCTGGGTTTTAGAACAATAGCTCAAATTTGTAGCAAAAACTATAGCTGCTGAAGGAGGGGAGCTTGATCCATGAATATTTAGACTCTCATAAGCTTAAGAATATTTGTAAGGCCATCCAGGTAGGAAGGCTCCTAAAGACCGTAAGGTACCTTTAGGATAAACATGTAGCGATGGCTTGGTACAACTGATACGTAATTAAGCTGTGTTGCAATGGCGGGCAAAAGGTGTTGGAACTTGGATAGAATGTTCAACTGATGTCTCCTACCTGCTTTATGCTTCAGGTCTGACCAGATTTCCCCTTTAATGAGGGGTGCAGGACAGGGAGGGACGAGCTGCAGAGCTGACATCTTTGCAAAGGAAGGTTATTTCTCCTGCCTTGGCTCATCCTTAGTATACATTCACTTCTGATAGTGGCTTCTGCTTCACCTCTTTTTTTGGTGCTGATGTGCATAGTTTGGTCAAATCTGCAGCCCGCAGATTTCAGACTGAGGATGGACCTTGGACAAATAGGGATGACGCAGTCCTTTTGAAGCAGCTCTAATGTATTTGGCTGATCTACCGCAATTACATCCACCTCCCTCTGATTTCTCCAATTCCTTGCTTCCTGTGTCTGTGCCAATTGAAACCTCGCAGAACTGCAGAAGTGGCAGCCTCTTCTTCCTTTAAGCCACTTGCAGCCTTAGAATTTCCCTAGAGGGGAAAAAAGAATATTTCTTTGCATCTGTCAGCAAGTCAGTTGTTCAGATACTGCAAGTTTATTCATCATTTTGACAATGTGCAATATTACTTGGTATTAATGTTCTTCCCAGAAGATTATAAAAGCAATAGGTGTATTCAATTAGTAAAACAAAAGAAAATCAGCAGGCAAGATTTCTCTCTAGTTTAATCTGTCCCCTAAAATATGGGAGATGTTGATTTGTTATCCACCTACTAAAATAAAAATCAGCTTAGCAATATATAAGAAAGTCCTGTTAATGGGTCATAAGTATATTCAGGTTTGGACATACCGAACTGAATAGTCACATCTGCTTTTGACAGAAGGAGAATTTTGCTTGGGAGCAAGGAATACTTGAAGAGAGTAAGAGATCACTGAAATGAATGGGAATCTTTCTAATCAGTGTCAGAGTGCAGGATGGCTGGTGGAGCTGTGTTCTGCAAGTTTGACAGCTGTAGTTTGAGTTGAAAGAGCTCACTAAGGCATATACCCGCTAGCAGCTGCAGAGGAGAAGAGGGGGTGTAACTGCTGCAGGTTACAGACTGCCATAATGCCTGATGTAAAGAAAACCGAAGCAGTCTTCTCAGTGGGTCCAGAAAAAAAATAGCCAGTGCAGACCACATGACAAAAACCAAAGGAGTCCCACAGAGGCACCAATTGTCAGATGCTGTATACATTAAAACAAAACGTAACAGATGGATGTAAGCATGTTGAATTGTTGGGAAAAACGGGAAGATATTTGGCCTTATGGAATTGAAGGGATGTGTTTAATGACAGTTGATACTTAGTGATTAGTTTAATACCATGAGAAATAACATTTTCAAGTAAAGAAATTTTAATTTTATGATTAATTTAATTTCAGCATTTTTCAGGGCTCTGATCCCATGATAATGACTTATAAAAGCTTAAGAGTGCAATTGCAATTAAAGATGTGCAGGTGGTAAGAAATCTGCATATTAAAATAACAACAAATTCTTTAAAAATATATTATTTTGAACTTCTTTAGACAGTATTTTCTGTTCTTTCACTGTCATGAGGTGTTTGTCCTTTTTCCATCTTTCCTATGTGGTGTTGTAGCTTCATATACAAAATGTTTTATTGTACATTATTGTCATAGTTTAATGCCAGCCACCAACTAAGCCCCACGCAGCCACTTGCTTACTCCCACCTCAGTGGGACGGGGAAGAGAGTCAGAAGGGTAAAAGTGAGAAAACTCATGGGTTGAGACAAAGGCAATTTAACAGGTAGAGCAACAGCTGCGTACGCAAGCAAAGCAAAACAAGGAATTCATTCACCACTTCCACTCAGCAGGCAGGTGTTCAGCCATCTCCAGGTAAGCAGTTGCTCCATCATACATAGGCAGTTACTTGGGAAGACAACCAGCATCACTGAACGTTGCCTCCTTCCTCCTTCTTCCCCCAGCTTTACATGCTGAGCATGACGTCGTACAGTATGGAATATCCCTTCGGTCAGTCGGGGTCAGCTGTCCCGGCTGTGCCCCCTCCCAACTTCTTGTGCACTCCCAGCCTACTCGCTGGTGGGGTGGGATGAGAAGCAGAAAAGGCCTTGGCTCTGTGTAAGCACTGCTCAGCAACAATGAAAACATCCCCGTGTTATCAAGACTGTCTTCAGCACAAATCTAAAACAGATCCCCAATACTAGCTACTATGAAGAAAATTAACTCTATCCCAGCCAAAACCAGCACAGTTATATAAAGGAAATTGATGGTGTAAAACCTGTTTCTAAACAGCAGAAAATAACCCTGTAGGAAGCTTTATTTATGGTAAATAAGCATGCTTGGGTTAAATTAATCTGACTTGTTTTCCATTCTTCTTGCTAATAGCCTCTGTGGTATTGCAGAGATAAAACAGCATAAGTGCTTTGTTTTGAAGGAATACAATAGCTGGCTAGAAAATTATATTTAAAAAAAAAATTTCCTGTGGTGAAAAAAAATCTCAAAGTTTCTTTAGACATCAACCTGTCCTTCCCTGGGAGGAATGGTATTATCAAAGAGTTTGTCATAGCTGAAGGGAACATGCTCCTTAGAAACACACAGCAGGGTGGGATTCACTAAAATATTTGCATTTGTTGAGCAGAAAGCTGGTTTTCCGCAAGGAAAAGAGATTGCATGATACAGCAATTGGATTTTTCCAAAAAGAATAGATGCAGACAGAACTGGTAACCTATTCCTCTAGTGACTGGAAATTTTCTCACAGTGCGGGAGGCACTGGCGTTGCGTAATTAAATATTGAGTTCCCTGTTGTGAAGTCTAGATCAAAAATAACAAGTAGATACAGACTTCTCTTTTTCTGTGTGACTGAAATCCTAGCAGTGAATGGGACTCAGATGCCTGCAATGAGGCTGGCTGCAGCCAGTTCCAAAGGTGGGCGCTGGGACTGTTGCTTTCTGGAAGCTATGGAAGGAGCCATATCTGACAGCCATGGATTGTAGGAATTCTTAATACCTACTCAGTAGTCTTGAGCCTTGACACTGTAGTATGTACCCAGGCTCTGGTCAGGCCATAGGAGGAGTGCCAAGTATTATAATTGGGAGCACTTTTACATTGTTAATGTAGCAAGAATCAGGTAAAGGTGGCAAAAAAGAGTTCAGTAGAACAATAAATTAGCAATAAAAAGATAAAGCTGAATTCAGAATTTATTCTGTCATTTCAACGTAAAACCTGTACTCTTCCGTAGCCAGCTTGTATGGATTTTGTGTGATAGAAACATTGAAGGTGGGGAGACTACATGGTTTTGGACACTAAAAAGCTTTAATAAGAGGTATAAGCATTTTTATGAATTATTTGGTTTCTGTGTTCTGCAGGAGTGATTATGTTCTCCAGGAGAGAAGTCAGGTGGGTTAGTACAGCCTTTTGAGCTGTGCCATACACCCTCCTTTGGCTGTGAGCATCCTTATCCTCTTGGGCATCTCCAAAAGTGGAAGAGATGGTCCCAAGACCTGGTGCATGGTTGTGGAGTCCCCTGGGTTTTCTTTCTGACTCTGGATGCTGTTGATTATAGAATTGGGTAGAGAAGACTTAATTCATGACTGACTTGTCTGAAGTCAGACGATGCCTAACAACTGGCTGGTTCTGACCCTCATAGTCTGCTTGTCTCAAAGGTTTTCTGGAGTTTTGCAACTTTAACAGTAATTAAGAGGTGATTTAGGCTTAAGTTACTTCTCTGTTCCTATAACTAAGTTGTAACAGTTAACCCTTATCCTGCAGGGTTAATTGTTCATCGACATACATTAACATCAATTGTCTGCTAGGCTAATATAAGTTAAATTGTACAGTTGGTAATATATAGTACCTAAATTGCAAACACAGGTGAAGTTGGAACTGACCTCTGGAAGGTGTCTGGTGCGGCCCCTCCTTACTTCAAGCATTGTGGTACTCACCTGTTGATAGACTGAGCAGGACTGGAGAGGGAATCCAGAACTTATTTCTGGTTCAGTCCAGTCATGTTCTGTTTACAGAATTGTAGGTGTTTCTATCTGGACATCATTTTTTGTTGGATTTCATATTTTGGTTGGATTTTTTTTAGCTTTGTTTTGAAAGTAGGAAAAAAACATTTTCTTCAGAGAAAATCATTACAGCTCTGAAGGTAAGTCCTGTTTAAATAGATCTTTAGCTCTTCCTATGGATTTAACTTTTACACAACTTGGGTGATACAAGAGGACAGGTACTTACCTATATCTGGAAAGTAACATGGGTTTTATTCCATTTATAAATGAATTTTAAGTTAATTCCAATTTAGAAATTATTTTAATAATTTAATATAATTTTATAAAATTATAAAATTTATAATTTTAATTTAGAAACATCACTTATTTTCACGTATTTCTTTATGCAAATCATAGAGTCACTGTGCAATACTTGCTACACAGTGGAACTCAACAAATTACATTCTCTTGGCTCAAAAAGGAGAAGGAAAGACTGACCTCATCTGCTTTAGCTCACTGAGTCCAAACTTTTTATGAAAGAGATGAATAAAATGCTTTAGAGTGAATTAGCTGTGTTAATGCAGTATTAGAAGAAACTATGAAAAATCAAGGGCAAGGACAGAAAGAAAACTTCTCAAGCTCAGTAAAGGAAAACAAGTATTTAGCAGGTGAGCAGAGCAAAGACCAGCATTACTCAATCCTGGAGAAATGTCATGATAGCTAGAAGGCAGTGCAGGCAGAGATTTTAAAATACCCGTTTCCAGACCCTGCATGGTCTGAAACAGGTTCAGGATCAAAAGATAAACTGAGCAATATGTAGATGCAATGGGCATCTCTGCAATTTTGTGATGCCACCTATGCTAGGGATAGTCTGAAGTGACAAAGTTGTCTCTTAAACAGCCATTCAGACTTTGCTGAGGAACTCTTCATTTCTTCTCAGGGATCAGATCTCTACTAACTTTTAAATTTAACTTCCTCATTCTGTGCCTTTTCCCTACTTTCAGTAGTAAGAATTTCGAGTAGTCTCCTAAAAAGACATTAATACACATGAAAGGTTGCAAATGAATAAGAGTAATTGTCCTTTCATCTTTCACACACTCTCTTGCTATCACAAATCCATTGGAATTTTAGCAGCTCTTGTGTTGAGACGATATTGTCAGGCTCTTAGAGAAAATCAGAATCTTAAAATTGCTGGATTGCACATCTAATCACAGCTGCCTTTTTCTTTCTAAAAAATTTAACATACTGATTTCAAAACATTACAGATAGCTCTGTATATTTTTCCATATAAAACAAAGTTAAACTGGAGATGTAGTGTAGGCATTAATTCAAACAGCATCATTATCCCCACCCACATTATCCAATATACTTGGGTTGTTGTGGGTATGTTCACCAAAACCTGAAGTGTACAGGGAACAAATTTGGTGGTGAAGCTTACGTAGCATGTAGTGGTGTTCCTGTAGTCTGTCGGTGGCATGCAGAGAAAAAAAAAAATAAAAACAACAAAACCCAAAAAACAACTCAAAACCAAACCACAGCTTTCAACTAAGTTAAAATAGTTTGATAGTAGTGCAGGGGATTACATCCATACACAAATGCAAAGAAAACAACAGATTAAGCATGTGGAAAATATTTCAAGAGTTAGTAAGAAAGAGGCTTTTTATTACATTTTCAGATCAGATTTGTTTCAGGTAAATAGGCTGTACAGTGCAAAAAGCTGAACACTACTACTTATATTCTATGAGTTTTATAATGCACATGGCAGAATGGGGATAAGAAGTGTTAAACACCTTTGAGGCTGATTAAACACAGAAGCAAAGCTGAGCTGATGACTGCAAAACCCATTTATTGTGAATATTTACTATTACAACCACTAGGTTACTAAATAAACAACAAAAAAATTATTCTGATCTCCATCGGGACTGCTAAAATTTTTGTGTTTCATTGCTACTTATTTTCCATTTGTAATACTATGCATTAAGGAGTTAAAGATAAATGTTTTAAGGAGGGTAAGTAAGCATGCTGGATACAACTTAAACTTTTCAAATGGAACTCAAGCATTAATAGTCCATATGCAATACTTCTTAAAAGGGGAATGAAGTAGTAATTCCTTACTCCAAAACTGTAAGTTCACATAAGTCAAGAGATTTCTCCTGGATAAATCTTAAGTAAATGACTTAGACCTGTTTGGCCCAGTACCCTCTCTTTTTTTTTTTTTTTTTTTTTCTTCAATACATATCCTGAAGAGGAGGAGAAAGTATGGAAATCTTGTCACTTTTAAGCTCCAGTGTCACAGGTACTTTCCTAGTATGTGGATGTGATTGCTAGCTAGATAAATGGAAATTAAGATTCAGACCCAGAGTTTCAGTTCATACTGTCCCCATCAAAGAAAACAGGCAGACAGCAAGCAACTACAGGTGTCCAAAGGTATTTCTGTTAAAAATGCCAAGGGCAGAGCTAAAGATACTCTGAAGGATCATGGTAGAATTGGTTTTATACTGAAAATCTGATGGGTAGGGTAGAAAAAAATAGCCTTTAGTTATGGAAATACTTCTGTAAAATATTCAGTAAGGAATAATCTGCCTTCTTTCTCTCAGCACTGCGTGAACAAAGAAAACTTCCTATTCTACTATATAGTGCTCTCCAAATTATGCTCTGCTAACATTTCCTTTAGGTTATGTAAGCTTCTGATAAATACAGAACTCTGTAGGATTTATATGAAAATTCCTGTTTACAAGGTTGTTTTGGCTTTTGTACCCTGCTGACAACTTTTCTGAAAAGTGTTTTTTAGTAAGCAGCAAAACCTAATCTGAACAGTAAAGTGCTGCCGTTCATAACTGGTGGCAAACTAGATATCTACAAGGAGTGGATAATTTAGTGCAGTGCGTACATACAGCAAGAAAACTAGTTCCTTATGACAATTTGTATTTAATTTTTCTTTGAAGTCCAGGTTATATGGTGATGATGCCCTGCTATCTCGGATGCCTTAATTTGGCCATTGTCCACTTGAATTCTTATCTTGAACTTGAACTATTGTGGCATTAGGATATTTTGATTGAATTAAAGCTGACAAGATTATGACCTATGTATAAAACTTTATCATACGATATTTTGCCAATATTTTTTCAGCCTGCTGTGTATAAGCACTTATTTCAACCACCATCTCAAAAACACAGCCTATTAGAAAGTGGGATTTGAAACTCCATTTTGTCATAAATGTGTTCATAGTGGACATAGAATCCTGGCTTGAGGGTTTGGGCTCCATGAAGGATGTTGGCGGTGCTACCTTGTTAGATAGCCATGTCCTTTTTCTGGTTCCCCAAACGTAACAGACTGTATGTACACCTTTTGTAGGTTTTTTGTTCATTTTTATGCAGCAGAAACATAATTCAGAAAACTGTAATGTAAACATACTGTTTAGTATGGAAATCATAGTTTTTATCTGAATGCAGACTGAATACAAAATATGACCCAGGCATCATTGCAATTTACAGTCCCATTTCTTCAGATCACTATGGCAAAGAAAAAAGTGTGTGTGTGTGTATATATATCTCTCTCTCATTTAAATGGACAGGTAGATATTCCTACTGGGGCAGATGATAAAGTGAAATCTGCGGAAGGGGTTTCTGCTGAAACTGATAAACAGGTTATATTTTCCACATCTCTATTATTCTAGTGTTTATTTACTAAAATAAAATTTATGTTCCTGATTCTCCTAATCTTATTCCCGAAAGGAATAGTGACTCTGCTAGGGCGCAAGGCAGTTGCAACGCAATCTGTTGACAAGGTAAGTCCGCTCATTAGTTTGCGTCCACTTTCATTGTCAAAAGCGAGGTATTTGGAACTTTGGTTCCCTCACCTCTGTTTTGTCTTAGCTCCAAAATTTTAGCACGATGAAACTGCAAGGGCATTGCTCCTGTTCCACCAGCACCTGGGAATGGGAATGCTAATGGTGTTCCGGGCATTCTTTTCCTGACCGTGCATTCACATGACACGCCTGCACACACGGTCTGGCTGCTGTCTTTAGACTGGCTCATGTAATAACTTCCATTGTATTGCAAATGATCATTTCCCTACCTCAGTCTGAAGTGCTCCACGCTTCATCACTGTGATATCATCCTGGGTAAACTGTTGCGAGATTTCCTGTATTTGGCTCTGTTCTGAAGGCCTGCAGGACCCGTAAGAGGAAATATTGTTTTGATTGAAAACAATTGCACCCACCAGGAGAGCTGTAACTAAACACTAAGGAAACTGTAAACATTTTACAGTATAATCTCATGATACTTGGAAAGGCTGTGTCCTTAGGCACAACTGCCGTTGATATCATGAAAATGGAACAGCTACTGACTACCAAGCTCAGTAAGGAGCTCAGCATTAACCTGAGTAACAATAGTGCATCCAACTTGCTGTCTTGAGAATAGTTTGTGTCTGTAATTATTCAAACGTGCACATGAATGCATGGATGCATTAAAAAGTTCAGGTTTCTGCACATTAAAAAAAACAAACTGATTTTGGTTGCAGTAGAGGGTAATACATTTCTTTTTGGCATATTTATTCTGACTTGGCTTCATTTTAATAATATGTGCAGTATTAAAATAACAATTTAAATCAATTTGCATTATAGTTTTTATCAAAAGTCAGCATGTGCTTAGAGATTGTCAGTTTGTCTCATCTTATGTTGAAGAGTCATAGAATGGCTTTGTCCTTCCTCCTTTGTGGAGTTTCTTTACATTGCGGGGGGCAGGCAGAGGGAGGAAGTATAAAGCTGGGCTTTTGACTTGTTGCTCAGGTATTTGTGAGAAAAGTGTATTCTGTAGTTCTAGAACTTTCCTGAGATGATTTTTGTACTGCTTATTTTTGAGTTTGGAAGCAGAGCAAGTTTGGTGGTAATTGCCCCTAATGCTGACTTGGGAACTGAAATGTATACGTTTTGCACACTTCAGCGATCTTTTCCCTTCCATCTTAAAAATGAGAACCTTTGCTGTCATAATGCTGTTCTTTAAAACATACCTAAATAAGAATTAAGATATGAAGCAGTGAATTGTTTGCCCAGTGGAACAGCATTGAGTGTGAGAGAGAGAACGTGCATTGTAATTGTTGTTTTCACCGTGGTTAAAGGATATGGTTTTTTAAAATGTGTTTTTGTCAGCACAATCTGATTAGTATATGGGGGTTTTTTCATCTTCTGGAAGTGGACTTTGCAGGGCCCAACTTAATCCCTAATTGGATACTTATTAACATTAAAAAGGATACAGTCTGGCACCGTTCAATATGATGATTATTCATACATAAATTTATAAGATGTTATCATTGTAATATTTAAACACTGCATACCTAATTAAAATGTTTATTCTAGTACGAAAGTGGTTTCTATTTTAGATCATATTGTTACATTAAGCCACTAGGAAAAAAAATAATGCCAGTGCTCATGGAATATTATGACTACAAGCAATGTTTCTGAATAATATATCTACACAAAATACATTGTTAAATCAGTGTACTGTCTTCTGTCTAGAGACTGCTAAATTTGTGCAGCAGACAGCTTCAGCTCTTTGAAGTTTTTAAAAGGTGGAGAAAATGTTCATATGATGATAGAAAAAAAGAGCTGGAGAAGACCTAAAGAAGTGCACCTGGATTGGGGCAAACCCCGGTATCCATACAGGCTGGGGGATGAGAGCAGCCCTGCTGAGAAGGACTTGGGGGTACTGGTGGATGAAAAGCTGGACATGAGCCGGCAATGTGTGCTCACAGCCCAGAAAGCCAACTGTGTCCTGGGCTGCATCCAAAGCAGCGTGGCCAGCAGGGTGAGGGAGGGGATTCTGCCCCTCGACTCCGCTCTGCTGAGACCCCACCTGCAGTGCTGTGTCCAGCTCTGGAGCCCTCAGCACAGGAGAGACATGGACCTGTTGGAGCGGGGCCAGAGGAGGGCCACAAAAATGATCAGAGGGATGGAACACCTCTGCTGTGAAGACGGGATGGAACACCTCTGCTGTGAAGACAGGCTGAGAGTTGGGGTTGTTGAGCCTGGAGAAGAGAAGCTTCTGAGGACACCTTATTGTAGCCTGACAGTACTTAAAGGGGGCTTAAAAGAAAGATGGGCGCAGACTTTTCAGCAGGGCCTGTGGCGATAGGATAAGGGGTGTAATGGTTTTAAACTAAAGAGGGCAGATTTAGACTAGATCTAAGGAAGAAATTTTTCCCAATAAGGGTGGTGAAACCCTGGCCCAGGTTGCCCAGAGAGGTGGTCGATGCCCCATCCCTGGAAACATTCAAGGTCAGGTTGGACGAGGCTCTGAGCAACCTGATCTAGTTGAAGATGTCCCCGCTCATCGCAGGGGGGTTGGACTAGATGGCCTTTAAAGGTCCCTTCTAACCCAAACTATTATATGATTCTATGAAGTCTTCTGGTCCATAATTTTTACCAGGGCAGATCCAACTGTATGTAAATTTCTGTTAAGAGCTTTTATTCTTGGAGACTTCTACAGGTAGCATTCTGTTCCATTTTTTAACTAATGCCTTTAAGAACTAAGTTCTAATGACCAAATTAAATTTTCCTCCTTTCCTCCCCATTAGATAGGTTAGATGGAGATATTGAGTGAGTATTCATTCTCACTCCTGCAATCCTACATGTTTGAAGGCTGTTACCACCTCATCCTACAGGATTTTTTTTTTAAATGCCTGATGCATCCTTTCTAGAAATTTGTCTAGAAGTTTTTGAAATGATTTTTTGGAAAGTTAATGCTGTGAATACATACAACTTTTACAGATACCCTAAATGTATTATTTCACATGAATTTTTAACGTACGTAATCCTTTATTTCCACTTTTTTCTAATTCCTTTCTGTGAAGTCAAGAATTATGTGATGATAAAGTTTTAATGAATGACAGCCAAATATAAAATGACTGTTAAAATGTTTCTAGTAAGCATGCTGTGCTTCTTGACTGTAGTGGTGCTGACTGTAGCCAGCTATACTGGTTAGGACAGTCATGGTTCTGTGTCATCCTCCTCTTTTTTATGGATGTTTGCAATCCTTCCTTTGTGTTTACCTGCCACACCTGTTAAGATATTGCTTTGACAATGAGTGACAGTCTATGTGGCAAGCTGAGGATCTTAAGCCTTGCTGGAATGGTCTTTTAGGTAAGATGACTTGCCTTCTTGGAGTGTAATGTTTGTTAATTCTCTCAAATACCTAATATTAGTTCTATTCGATAGATACATTCTGATATAGAACCAGTTTCCATTCTGCTTAGAATCCCTTATGCCCCTGTTTGTCTTAAGACGACTGAAAAGAAATCTAGAATATAGGTTCTTTCTCTCCCAAGTTTGTTTGTCCATGTTAAACAAGACAACTTTTCATGGAATGGGTTTTGCAGAAGAGTGTATATTAAAAAAATACACCGAGCTTTTGGAAAAGAAATGGAGTATAGAAATCTCCCCTGGAATTCACCCCCAAAATAGAATTTGTCATTTACACGCTTTATTTGTTTTTATTTATAATTATTTTCCTCGGTAAATTGCCATTTTAATTTATTAGCTTTGCTGACTTCAAATTTTAGCCATTGGATTGAGTTATGCAATCGTGTCCTAGATGAAGGAAAACTTTATCTTGTGTATAAAGATTGGGGCGGGCAGGGGCCTATCTACAGAAAATGTCTGTTCTATTTGGTGAGGAGGATTAGTTTGATGTGTGGGGAGCATTGGTTTCTAACTGAGCTACTGCCCTAGGGAAAAGCAAACGCAAACAAAAGGTGTTTATGCACTTTTGTGTGCCTGTATCAGCCTTATTCTGGAATGATGTTCTCCAGTTTAAGCAAGATGACTCTAGAGAGAAGAGCATAAAGAGGTGCCTCTTGAGCCATAATACCTTGTAGCTGGGGACTGTCGTGGTTTGTACCTCTGTAAATAGACACAACGGGGAGATCCTGTAACATGCATTCATCAGTGAGTTTATATTACAGTAGAGATTTGTAAGGTTTGGTAACATTAGAGGGAAAGAGTTATAGATTTTTATATAAGGATTATGTAAGTAATAGCATAAAAAGGAGAAGATTGTGGATAGGGCTTATGGTGAGAGGAGAGAGGAAACCTAGGACGTGGTTTGAGTCAGGTTTAAAAAAAAACAAACACAACCCACACTCATGTAAGTTGTTCTTGCTTTGTTGTTCACCTTTTAATTTAAGAGCAGAGATCAGGGTTTTGATCTGTAAAGATCTGTTTCTTTTGTACTGAATTTAATGCATCATCAGAGCAATGTTTACTCATTCTAAAGAACAATTGTTGTGTTCAATGCTTTTAACCCTATCATACAGCAATTGTCAAATCATGACTGTAGCTTCCTTGGGGAGGCTCTCATCTCTGCCAAGTGAGATCCAAAGCAGGCTCAAGGGATGTCAACAGTATGTGTCCTTTGTTGATTTTCTTGAAACTTAGTGCAAGCATAAACTTGTATCGAGGATTCAATAATGAAGAGCAAATGGGAACCTTGAAAAGTTTTATAACTTTACCTATCTGAAAAACTTGGTCTTGAGCTGTTCTTCAGTTTTTATGTCCCTAAGGATCTGCCCGAGTCCCTTACTAAGGTCCCTGTTCTTTCTGGGTTTCTTGTCAATGTTTACTGTGCTTTAAGTCTTCTGTAGTGTTCTGATTAATGGTTCCATGTCCTCACTGCTGCCTTCAACTCTTCTGTTACAGTAGAAACATCTTCATGTAATTGGGAAGGAATTTGATAGACACTTGAAAAAATTTTAAGGAGCAGATTCTTCAAATCCCTGGTTTCTGGCAGATAAGCTCAGAAATGTATGTATTATCTTAGATTATTCATCATGAAACATCTGTGTATAGGAGATGGGTGCAAAATGCACTGATGTGCTCATGGAGGGGTCCTTACCAAAATGACAGTAAAAGTTAACTACACGTTGGTACCAAAACTGTGCTGTCTCTTAAGTGCTCAGAAAATTCATGGGAATGGATGCTGGTAAGCAAGCGTGCGACATGCATACTACACAGGATAAGAAGAAACCTTTTAATGAAAAAAAACATTTAATGCTGTTAAATTACACTTACCAGAAGGAATACAGGATCCTCCCTCTGTTGTCTACCCAGTTATCTAGGGATGTATGTGTCATTAAATATTTAAGTCTGGCAAAGCAACCATGCTCCCTAAACTATACTGTGTTCAGTAGGTTTGACTGGATTGGAGCGTTTCCATTTTTTTCTTTCTTTTCATTGTTGTATTGCTTTCTTTCCATGGCATAATTAAGCATAAGTGTACTTTTGTGTTAGAATAGTGCTTGTACCTCTTTGCTTACAGGACTCAATAAAGCACTCAGACTATGAAGGAGTTTTTAGTGTTAGTGCAATATATTGCTAATTAGTATATTGTCATCTCTGAAAAGAGAAGTGCTTTCAGTTTTGGCTCTTGATAATAGTCAAATGATAAACAGGTATGGCCTCTGATTAATGCCACTGAGTTTTTCAAATTTATCCCTAAAAGCCTGGGTGAAGTTATGTTTACATGTGAATTATTACCACCATTTCAAGCATGTGTAAGATATATTTCAAGTATTCAAAAGGATATTGATACTTTCTTTTTAATCAGTCAGTAGGTAACATTGCAGGTAGATTCCACCACTGGGAGAAATCGATGATTTATGTTTCTTTGAAGAAAATCTTACTTGCATATAAGGAATAAAAAACCCCTTGTTTTCCTCAACACTGGGACTTGCCTATCTTGACTTCTAGCTGAGATTTAAATGAAAGCTCCTGTCTCAGTTTTCTGAATGCCATGCTTCCAGGTCTTGACTCCTTTATTTGTCTCAAGTGCAGAGACAGCGGAGGGTGCCAACCGTAGTTCTAGCTTAGGTATTTGTTATGCCACTACCTGGAAAACTCTGCAGTTGCCATGTGTGTGCTGCCCAGGCTTGTTGGGCTAGTCCCTCTGTTTGTAGGGGCCTTCACCTGCTTTCCCACTTAGCTTGAATGGTAGAATTGATGAAGTGGTACTCAGTTTCTGTGATCTGACCCAGACAGTAGAAAGAAAAGGAGTTTTAAAATATATTTTCCACCTATAAATAGAACTAAATATTCAATAACAGGATTGAATATTAACAAAGCCTATTTTGTTTCTGGATTGGCTTTTATTTCATGACAGCTGCCTAGGCCAACCTTTCCTACTCCTGTACTCTATGCAATGTTTTACCTTGAGAGTTGGGGTGAATAACAGAAAGATATTGCATAAATCTGTCAACAATGTAGGTAAAGTACCAGTTTTTACTGGTTTTTGTGTAGTTTCCTATGGATTTCTGCTAAAGTTCCTCCTGTGGCCTGAGAAATGCAATCTGTGTTCTATGAAGTATCTTACAGAAAAGTTCAAAAATGTTCATTTAGAGCATTTCAACGTAGTTTGCAAGGAATGTTCTAGAGGTCTTCCATTTCACCTTCCAGTCAAGCTGTTCAACCTTCTCCTGCAAAATGGTACAAAAAATACTTAGTTTTTTTTTTCTTTTCCATTGGAAAGGTAAAAAAGAAAAAGATTGTGTGACTTATTCAAGCTATAGCTTGTGTTACCTACTACTTTTCTTCTCTGAAATGGAGCTGTGAAACCAGTCAGAAATTTTAGCCTGTCTTTCAGACAAACCCTCTAGTTTTCCACTGGCTCAACTGATCTATCGTGTTTATTGACCAGCTATGTGTGTACTGTTTGTGAGCTGGAAGTTCAGCTTCTGAAAGAATCCTGGCTCCCTTATTGCTTGAGTTAAAAGACTTTAATTTGTAGGCTAGATTTATAATTTTATGTCTTGTGATCTAGCCACAAGAGGACAAAAAGCCACAGTGGTATCAATGTGGGTAACAGAGGAATTGAGGTTTAGTTAGAGGACTTGTGATTATGGTTTTTGAAGAGTAATTACTTGAATTAGCCTATTTGATTATGCTGATGAATTTGTGCTTTGATATTATGGATGTTAATATCCTTTAGCTCTCTATGGAAGTGACCTAAAATAATTCTGGTCCCTTTTAATGACTATGACTTCATCAAGCTATTGTGTTCCCTAGAAATTACAAATATCATCCTCAGAGGGGCTATTCTTTTTCCTGCAGCCAGTCATGGTTTTCAGTGCTGAGGAGATGAGAATAGGCATAGCTATCACTGCTTTTAGACAGAAGTCCAAAATGCCTGATATGTTTAATCTTTCCTGCAGTTAACAAAGAGTAGGAGAGAAAAGGGAAAATAAAATAAACAAACAAAAAACTAAATTATAATCTGTGCATGGAGAAAGTGATTTCCTTTCTTTTTATTTTCAAAGCATTATCACAGTCACAGACTCTACTATTTGAACTGAGGTAAAATAATAAAATGCAGAGCCTATTTATTTAACTTCAATGGATTTTAATTTTCACATCCAATCTCAGTAGTAGAGACCAAAATTTGATCAAAATGTTTTTTTATAAGAAAATTAATCCTACACTTTAATTGCAGTAGGCCTAACCTATGTACCAAGATTTTAAAATCTCATCTTTCTTTACTCTGGGCAAAATAATGTCCACTATCTACCACTTAAATGCCTGCTTATTCTATAAAAAGTTCTTTATCTTAGTTGACTTGGTGCTGAACTTCTGTCCTCACTACAAAAGCAGGTGTACTGTTAACATGTAAATATTCTTTCAAGGTATCAATGGAGATAATGCAAGTGCACTCCAGCAAGTCATGCAGATTTTCCTCTCTGGGTTACGAAAGCCTGATGCAGAGCAGTTTGCATAAACTATACTGAGTGTGTCAGAACTGCAGGAAGATATTAATAAAAGCCTGCAAAAATTCTAAGATGTCACTGTACCAAAACTTACTGCTGACTCCTGAATCCCCTTAGCAGATGATGAATTGGAAGAAATGCTTAATAACAATACAAATTTGAAAACAAGCCCAACAGCTCTGCGCTGTGGCTGGCAACTTATCCTCTGATCTTGTTGGGCTATCTGGTTTCTCCTCAACCTTCTTCTACAAGCAAAGTATACAGATCTTGCTCTGAAAATCTGAACTGGCTTGCTCAATATATATTTTTCCCAGCTTTGGTTGTCATTACAACAAGTAATGTTGTGCATACATGAGGATGAGAGGGAGAGTTTGCTCTGCATTTGAGGGTGGGGTGTTTGGTCTTGTTCCTTTGTCAGGTTGGTAGTGCTCACGCAATTGTGGTACAGATAAGGCGAGAACAGGTGCATTTTTTTGAGACAATGGCCATGCACAGCTGAATTTGCTGTTCCCTCTAGTCATGCCTCTTTTTTTCCAGTGTTCTAATGACATTGGTATATTCATATTTAGTTATTGCATTTTAAACTACTGTGAACACAAACTTGATGTCATTTACATTGTGCTATGGGGTTGACTGAGATTTACCTCAAGATCTCTATTATCCTACTAATATAATTGGCCATTTGTATCTTTTGCATTCTTATTCTTCATTCATTGTGAAGACAAGCTATGAGAGGGTATTAAGCAAGCTAGGCTAGCAGACAATACAGTAGCTCTGATAAACAGTTCTAAACTTCTTCTAGTAAGAAAGGCAAAAAGGAAGAAATATTAGAAGGCTGGATGTCAACAAGGGCAAATCCAGTGACAAAAGGAATGCAATCTGAAGATAAATAACGTAAACATAGATTTTCATTTTATTATTATGCTATATCATCTTCTATCACACTTCTTGGTGGTTGCTTAATGAATGGGAGAGAGGCACTTTCCATATTAAGATATCGGTTATGCACAAATAATTTTCAGAACTTTTTTTGCTCTCAGAGGCCAGAGGCGGCCCATCTCAGGACATGTTTACTAGATAAGGATTCCCTTCAAGGTATTTAAAACAGTGAAAAAAATTACTTTGAAACATTTGCCAATGTAGAACTATCTGGGATTGCTAATTTACATGTAAGAGATATATGCATAGTATTTTTGCAAGGCATTTAATTTTTGAAGAACTATTATTTCTGATATTACTCTGGATTACTAAGGATGTATGTTTAATTAAAAAAAAAACCTCAAGCTTCAATATGAGGGGTTAGATTCTGAAACATTTTCCTGATGAAAAATGTTTTATTTCCCACCTAGTCTCTTTCAAGTTAATAGGTTGTCCAGGTTTCAGCCAGGATAGAGTTTATTTTCTTCACAGAAGCTAGCGTGAGGCTGTGTTTTGGGTTTGGGGTGAGAAAATGTTGATAACGTGCTGATGTTTTGGGTTGGTGCTGAGCAGCCAAGGACTGTCCAGCTCCTCGTGTTGGGCTGCCAGCGAGCAGGCTGGGGGTGCCCGGGGAGCGGGGAGGGGACACGGCCGGGACAGCTGACCCAGGCTGGCCGCAGGCATGTTCCATACCATATGGCATCATGCCCGGTACATAAACTGGAGTTGGCCGGGGGGCAGGAATCGCTGCTCAGGGACGGGCTATTGATCAGGTGGTGATGAGCAATTGCTGTATTGGGCATCACTTGTTCTTGTACATTCCATTGTCGGTATTATTATCGTTGTTATCATTGTTGTTTCCTTCTCTCTTGCTGTCCTATTAAACTGTTTTTATCTTAGCCCACGAATTTTTCCCAATTGTCTCCCCTGTCCCACTGGGGGAGGGGGGTGAGCGAGCGGCTGCGTGGTGCTTAGTTGCCGGCTGGGGCTAAACCAGGACATAGGTTTACTCGCACAGTGACATACAGTTCAAGGTGAGCAAGGGTATGAAAATGTACTCCTTGCTGTGAGGTGTAGATCAGGGGCTCTGTAAGACTTCCTAAAATAAAAATTTTTCTGTGACATTTTGCATTATTTTTAAATGTAGTCTTTTTTAAAAAAACAAAGCAAAACACAAAATATCTCCAGGAGTTCAGCATTTGAGTTCTGAGAAGGTACATTTCAGATCTAAATGTGCCATCTGCCAGTATAAGTGAATGTGTATAACACGTGTATAACACTTGGGAAATGCCGTGAGACAGCCTTTCTTTCAGTAGCACCCACTTAAAGATGGTGCCTTAAGGCTATCATTGCTTATTTAATACTAGTCAGACTTCTGTGGTCTGGAAATTAAGCTAAATTCTTCTAAAGGACAGCTTTCGTTGTGAAGACTTTTCTGGTTTTGCTTTGCTAGAGGAATAACACCTCTTGCAGGATTTAATATAAATATATATAAATCTTTTATATATATATAAAATATGTATTTTTTATATAAAAAACTTGCTTCCTTTGTAATAGCGTGGTGAAGCAGTGAGCGATCGTTGTTTTGTTACAGACATTAAAATAGGTCAAATAGCTTCTTAAATTCACAGTTTTTAAAGTCGTGTTTAATTTTTATGTAATGGAATCGATGACAATTTCCAAAGGAATTGTTAGAAATCCTATACTGAAGGACTTCAAGTTTCACTGAAACTCTTCCACGCTGTCCAGGCCCAATACATATACTGCTTGCTTGTATTGGGAGGTCAGATACTAAACAAAGAAAGTAGACACTGGAAGAGATTGGTAATAATCACAGCTTCTTACTCATTTAGCTGAAAGCTATTAATGAGATTTAACAAAGTAATTTGTAAAAATCATTAACATAAAAAGGCTAAATTCATCAACAGAATCATTCCTGCAAACTACTGACAATGACCTCTTGTGATTATATTTTAGTTCAGTTTTTTCATCAGCTCTTTTTAACTATAGATATATACACATACGTTTTTAAAAAGCACCGCAAAACACACAGGTGTATAAAACTGTACCTTAGTCTTGCAAGTCCGCCTGTATTGGAGAAATTAATCTGAAGCACTAACAGAAATTGTCAGAAGCTCATGTGAATGGTTGCACCCTCTGGCCTCCAGGAGGGTTTCCCACTCGTTTCAGCAGAGAGGTGATGTGCATGTTCGTATGTAGTGTGAAAACAGCAGGATTTGCAGATCAGAGCCTGCACAGGAGACAGTGGAATATTGCTTTGTATTCCCTACGCGTCTATATTGCAAAACGTTAGCATTTTCTTCAGTTAATAAAGGTTTGCTTGCTCAGGCAAACATTAGGCAAAACGACTGCTTTGTTCTTAATTCAGTTCCAAACACGTGTGTATGAAGATAGGAGCTTGAAAGTGTCTTAACCGGATTCTGAGTAGCTCAGTTTTCATTACACCATCTGGAAGAACCCTCTTAAAAAAAAAAAAAAAAAAAGCAACAAGGATGGTCAGAGCTGTGATATAGGTGATATAAGAGGAAAGACTAAGCAGTTCAGGCATTCTGAGCTTGGAAAGCATATGTTTAAGCAGCAGTGTGATAGAGGTATGTTAGATTACAAATGCCACAGAGATGGTGACTAGGAAGACAGTTTGCTGTTTTTTTTGCATTTTAGATGATAACCATTTTACCTGGTGAAATCGTGTATGAGTTTATTTGATGGTCACTCAATATTAAGTTTAGACTAGCAAAAACTCTGTTGTAGTCTCTAATTCCAAACTGGTGCTGCAGGCAACAAACACTTAGACTCTTTCTAGGAAGTTAAAAAACTAGAGGCCCAACACCATCCGTACTGTGTTTGTATGTGTACGTAGCTATGTTAAAGAACGTTTATCAAAATTCTAGCTGATGGAGTCACAAAACAAAGCCACAGAAGAGGCATTCTGAATCCAAACCACTGCTTGTTCTGGTGACTTCTTGCTATTTTTCTGCCTGTTTAATCCTGCAATAAAGATCCGTTCATCCTTTGTGCCCCTCATCAATTCCTGATTTACAGAGATTTTTTTTCTTTCCCGTTGGTAGTTCGAGCTGTAGCACAGCATAAGTTTTAAAATTGAAAGAACTCAGGAAAAATATCTTTATTCATGATTTCTCAAATAATGAGTGTTCTTTTTTTGCCTTAAATTTTCACTGCAAAATCTCCCTGGCTTTGTATGGTTTATATGGGTGAGACTTGAAGGCATCTTTTGGCATTTAATTGGACTGTGTGTTTGGGAACATTTTTTCCTGTAATGCACTTAACATGCTTTAAATCTAGTTTTACTGAGACACCTTTGGGACTTTATGAAGAATAACAGGGATGTCTGAAAGCAGATTTGTTAATTTCTGTGTGTAACTGAGGTGGAATTAAATGGCAAAGCAATTTAAAAGCGCTTGCTATTGTAAAGAGTAAAGTTTTCAGTTTTAAGTATTTTGATATGCATGCAGTATTTTGATAAAGCAGTGCAGTAGAGCTTTAATTACTCTGAATAAAAATACCTTCAATCAAAAGTTGGTTTCAGTGAAGTTGGTTTCAGTGCAGCTGAGTTTGAACACAGTGGAAAGAGCATGTTTATAAATCTCTACGTGATTCTATACAAGCTTTATTCATTCTTAATGCCAGGTTTTCCTGATGCTTTCACGCATGAAAATCTCAGGGGTTTTTTATCGGTGTTGCCGTGTGTACCAGAGATGGACCCTTATGTTGCAACAGGGTTTCTCAGCGAACTGAAGCATGGGGTATGAAATACAACAGTCCTATGATAATTAGTTAAGATGTCTACTGCGCTACTGATTAGGAGTTAACTAGGACAGGCCCTATTGTACCAGGCACTCTAGAAGCATATAAAACGTGACAGCCCTTGCTTCAAAGAGCTTATAGTGCCAAGTGGATGATGGAGATAAGGAGCGAGAAGAGTTGGAGAAAACACAAAATAAATGACTGTATGAAATACTTAGTTCTTTAAAGGTCTTTTTTACACAAAACTAAAGAGGAAAGCGTTTCACCCACATGTTCTAAGGATAGAGAGGACCATTTTGTTGTCTGGTCTGACCTCATATATAAAACATGTAACGGAATTTTCCTTCATGATTCCTGCCTCAAGCCCGTGACATCTGGCCCTGCAAGAATGTTCCTTTATTTAAAAACAAAGTCAAACTATTAAAAAAAAAGTATCACTTAAATCCCTCCCAGGGGCAGAACTGTTTATCACAGTTGCTTCTCTGGCTAGGCTTTTCAGTGAGAAATATTCGTTCTTATTGTAACAATAAGTCAGGCACAGATGTGATGTACTCTAGGGTGCTAATGTACGTTGCGATAGCTCGAAATGCTGGTATAAAATGAGGTTATGAATGTTGATACTTGTGTTTTCCATATAGGACTTTGCATTAAAGAAATTTCTTGACTGAAAAATCAATTACAGAAGAAATCAAATATTCTAGAAGTTTTCTTTTTATTTGTTGTGAAAAAAGAGTCTGTGAAATTGTTTTGGATTTGAGATGTCAGTTCAGCTCAGGTAACTTCCTTTCTCTTGAGTTCTTGTGTGCTTGCTATGGAAAATAGATGCTAGGCAGATCTAAATAAACCGAGAATGATATGCTGGCCTGGGAGGGGGAAGTAAATGTGTCATGATGGTGTAGTTAGACCTGATTTAGTCCCAATGATATAAGAAAGGGAGATATGTATTCCATAGTGATCATTACAGAAGCAATAATCTTGCAGCAGTGGAATCTGGGCTAGACTATCCGATCATTTTCTGTTCCCTCTGAAACTGAAATAGTAATGCCCTGATGAATGTTGTAGTCTGCAGTCCATATGTGATTCTACTCCTTTGCCAACTTGTTTTCTGGTTTTACTGCCTATTTTTCCCTCTTGACAGTGTTTTTGAATCCCTGCAAAAGCTAAAAGAAAATTATAGATTTAGTAAACAAAATTTCAACGTGTTCACTATCAGACAATGTCTGTCACAGAAAATTGACAGAAAACTTTTGGAATGTTTTATCTAGAGAAAAAGGATTTTGTTACATAAGGTTGGAGGGTTTGATTTTGACTTTCATTTGCATTCTTGCTTTTTTATTCAGGACTAAGGGAAATTCCCAAGCCATAGTGAATTCCACAGCCATAAGAAATGTTGAGGTTTGATCAGCTCTGTACTCAGTTTCTTTCCTTATTGCTTTTTTTTGGCAATTAGTCACCTGAAAATTCTGTCCTGATTGAATTTTTTCATGTTTCAACAGTTTTCTTTATTAGAGCCATGCTTGTTAATAAATTTTTTCTTTTCATTTTAAGGTATGTATTGTTTTCTCACCTTAATACACGTTTCAGGAATTTGAGGCTATGAAGTTTCATATATTTTTGTACAATATAATCATAAATCAGTTTGCAGCATTTTAGTTCATAAAATGTACATCTTCACCCAGATAATCAACAACAGAACATTTCTAATGGAGATCTAATAGTTTTATATCCCAGATATGTCACTCAAATTAATTTTGATTCAGATAGTTTGCAGTGGTTGAATATGAAAATTAAGGTTTCTGAAGTGGCATTAGTGGGAAAGTTTTGCATTATCAACATTATTACTAAACTTGTTTAGAAACTGAACAGATAAATTCAGTGTCTGGCACTGGCAGCATGGCACAGAAGCAGATTCCCTACTCATTATTTAAATCTCAGATGAAGTTCCAGTAGAACTTTACCCTAGTTAATTTAAAAATAAAATAAAAATTTTGAGAACAAACCCACATTCTTAATTCTTTTTTAATACCCTCTAATTTAACTGTGTGATTTCTTTGTATTAATGTTTTCCATCAGTTTTTTTAACTTTCTTCCATTTTATGATGAAATTTTTAAAATAAATTTTGCAAATGTCAGGTTCTAGATTATGCCTTACAATGAATAAATTTTCTTCTTTGAATGTAGAATCCTGTGCATTCAGCTGCTTTGGTCTGACTCCATGGTTTGCAGAGATAAAGATTTTTAAGGGAAAAAAGTTTTCTTAGGAAAAAAAAAATCCTGGACTACTAAAATATCAAAACGATGGATAAAAAAATGTTCTAGAAAAAAGTTCTTATTAGAAAAGGATCTTCACATCTCAAAGCCTGGTATTTGTTTGTTTGTTTTGTTTGGGTTGGTATATTTTTCCTTCAGAGTGTCAAAGACGACAAGGTTCCTGAGCCGTATGCTCTTACTTTGTTTTGTAGAATGTGCTATCAAAAGGAAAGTAAGAATTCCATGAACTCTAATATCCTTAATTAGAAAACTAGATTTTCATTGTGGTTAACAAAGAATCATATTTTGTCTAACCGAATGTACATATTTTTTCCAGAAATCAGACAGTAAATTAGAAATATCTTTAGGCAGAGACATTTCTGAATACCTTGCAGAATGTAAGAGAAGTTTGTAGACTTACCGTTGACTTTCTACTGCATAAAAAGTAAAAAAAAAATGAATATTTTTTAAATTACTCATACTGCATCTGTTAATCTGCCTCTTTCATGTGTGTTGTGTTTAACAGTCGTATAATGTATGTCTTAAGAATGAGATGGGCCACTAGTAATGTCTTGATTTTCTTATGAATTTACAGTTGAAGGGGTAGATAGATTTCTACAAATATGTGAGATCTGAATTAATTATTGAGGAGTTTGCTGAGCGGAAATGTTTCTCAAATAATATTACAGTAGGGGCAGCATGGTGTTGAAATAGATGTTGAGGTGGATCTTACCACAGTCCTGTATATTCTGTACACGTAGTTCTTTTTAAATAGTTGGTGCAATATGAGAATTTAGGGAAATATTTTCTGCCTTTATTAGAAGAACTGACCCTTTTTTTCTTTTAATTGAAAAGTAATAACAAAAACCCAAACAAATTTTATCTATTTTTTGTTTGGGCAAAAAGAGGAAAACAAAAATTTTTTTCTCACGTCTCAATATCATTGCCATCTTTGCTTTATGAAGGCTGAAACTTTTAATTTGGATTTTAAATCAGGGTTTTTTTTGAGCCTTGTTAAAATATTAGCCATGTTCCTTATGCTATTATATCATTGTGTGTGATGTTTAATATATCCTGTGTATATACATGCATTCTGTACGTTATGTCTTTTTAAAGAACAATCTTGAGTCAGGTTAACTAGAAATCTGAATTTTGGTGTGTAACATGCCAACCATGATCATTTACTTTTTTTTTTAATGTGTTCCGAGTAGCTCGGGTGCTGTGTTTGTGGTCAAAAAATAGCCTCTAAAGATAGATAGCATTCTTTAGCTGCCTCAGCCAGACCAAACCTCTTCTCTATAGACTAGTGAAAATATGTGTGCTGCTTTGAATGTAGAAGTAACATTTATTTAAGAGTCACTTTGCAGACAGTGCAAATGAAGTCTAAATTATATCTGCACTGGAACCAAGTTATGTTATTCTAATCTTTGAATGAACACATACCATCTACATGTCCAAGGTGAACGGATGTTTCAGATATGCTTAATGACCATCCTGCAGACTTTAAATACTTGCCAATCTTGCTTTGAAGCTCTTTCGTTCAACATGAATGTAAATAAAAGCAAGCTTTTAGAGACTCATTTGTAGGTGCAAATACCTGTTAAGATGTTTTGGAGAAACAGATCCCTTATGGGTGTTCTTTTAATTAGGTAGAGACAATAATAAGTAGTTCATGGGCAATTCAGTAGCAGCAATGGGATGAGATATTTCCTGTGAACGATTTACTGAGCTTTAAAAACAGGCTGAATTTAAGAGTTATTATGATAACACCATTCATGACAATGTATTCTAGTTGTAAAAAATAACTGAAATAATTTATTCATGAAAATTTACCAATTTAGATCTAAGTCAATCAGTTTAGATACATATGAATCCAAACACTGAAAATACTGATCTATCCATAACTGTCTTACTTAGAGAAGCATGAATTCAGATCTAATATGTACTATAAAATTTAATTCTGTTATTTGACCAGATGAATGCAATTCAATAATTTTTTGCTTTTTGCAGCACTGAGAGCAGGAAAGAGCCTAGTTGCTTCCTTACAAAAAGATCTTGTTGCTTAAGATTCATTACAATATTAAAAAGTTTCAACACCTCATTTAGTTGAAAATTTCCTTACCACTGTAAGAAGAAAATGAGAATACAGAATTATAATTCAAGAAACTCCTTTCCTTGTCAGATAGCATTTGGCTTCCTGTGCATTCTTGTAAACCTCCATACCAGCTTGAGTAAACTTTTTATATCCCTGATCCATGCTTATACTGAGACTACTTTATATCACAGTGCCAATACAAAAAGGTCTGAAAGTGGGCACAAAGTATTTTACCACGACAGAATGGTGCCAAGTGCCATTATTTTTTTAATGAGAAGTAGATTCTTCTATCCCCTTCCAACACATTGATGTTTTCATATTACCAGAAAGTAAAACCAACAAAAACCATGCTCATTCCTGGCATATTTTTCATGTCTAAAAATATTTCTAAAATGTTTCATAAACCCTTTCTGAATGGTTGATATTTTATCTTTGTTGCTTCTTCAGTCAAAATGTGAAAACAATGTTTTGATAACTTTATTTAAATAGAATGCTTTTTGATCTCCAAAATATTACCATGTTGATAGTTCATAGTACCTTCATCTGCTAAATTTTCTGAGTTCTCTCCCCTCCTCCTCCCCAAACTCGTATTTCTTTTGTAGTAGTAAGTAGAATCTTAAATTATGGAGTTTCTCATTTACTGAGAGGGGAATTATTCTCACTTTCTCATTTCTTTTTTTTTCCTGTTGTTACTGAATGATCACTTAGTATTCTTCTAAAGCAACGGGGCACAATTCTCAGAAGGAAAAGCATATGCAAGGGCATGTTTTATCTTCTGTTAACTTATCCTGAACTGATTTGAGTAACTTTAGGAATAGCTAGGTACTAAGACATTTAAGGAAAGACAAGGTTTGAGCCATTTGCAGTCCAGTCTGATTGGAGGGCTGATCTATTTCCAGTGACAACGGCTGTAGGGATGACGATAATAACATCTGCAGCATCACCAAAAACTTTAAATCTTCACGTTCGGAGTTCTGAAATAATCTTACAGATGTCTTTACCTCATTACGTGGCTACTGGGGGATTGTCTCATCTGGTGTACTTTGCAGCCGGGTGTACCTTTAACAAGCAATCTGGCATTAGCCTTCTGTTTCTGCCACTGGAAAGCACAGAATTGTTATATATCACTGGTACTGTTAATTACACTGCTGTGCTAGGCATCATTAAAGCTCAGAATGCTGAAAGGCGTATCAGGAGGATTCATTTTTACTTAAGTGAATCTGCGTTAAGCAACTCAAGAAAACTGTTGCAAGTAATAACCACTTTCCTTTTTTCCCCACAACCCATGCTTCAAGATGAAAGGTGCTCACTTCAAACCTCCTGGTCCAAGTAAACTTAATTTGGGAAAAGCTTGCTTGCTTTTTTTTTAAAAAAACTTGTCACTTTGTTATGCTAAGAAGCTTCTAGAGATAATAACATGTTGTATCGCTCAAAAGCTTCGGAATTTCCTTTTGTTTCAACCCTGGAAGACCAAGATCGTTAAGAGAAGAGACACCAAACTTGAACATATATACAACAGTGATTTGCCGTCTGCGATACATGTTTGAGTGAAAGATTTGTCGATTACAGTGCACTTTCTCACGTTCCACTTTGTAGCTTCATTGTTCTTGAGTGCTAGTGAGAGTAAGTAGGCAGGGAATGGTTTTCTTGCCCACTGTATATACACGTGTACATATATATATGTGTAGTCAGCATAAATTAAGTCTATATACATGTGTGTATATATGCATGCATATATATACATATATGTGTGTGTCTGTATATATATAAACCCTTCATTTATGCTAGCATAAAGTCCAGGAGTTTATGTTTAGAAGCAAAGTAAAGAGAGTATCATGAGCATGTTTTCCCACATGTTCTCTCCCTCAGGTGGATGGTCTGCCTGTCTTTAGGATACTCCAACTTTGCTCCAATTCAGAGATGAAGTTTTCTATATAAATCTTGTATGTAGTCTGAAGTGGATTTGTAAGAGATTTCTCTCACAGAGACAAAAATACATGGGCCCATAGTAGAACTCATACACTTCATAGGTAGAGATGGTTTTATAGCTTTGCTATGCCTCAGCAACCTTCTGGATTAGAAAATGTGAAATTCCCGCTATTGTTAATGGAAGGAAGTAGGCAACTCGAGGGAGAACAATTTGGAAAACGTAAAAAAAGATGTATAAATATATATGAGTTAATTTGAGCATTTAATTTTTTTGTATCTTACAGTGCAGTTTTTTCTTATACATTGATTTGAAAAAATGTACAGATTTGATTTTATTTTATTTAAGTCTGTGCTAGAAAATGTCATAAGGAAAACAAACTTTTTGTAGCACAAGTTTTTTATTTTCTCTGGGATATTGGCTGCTTGTTATAATTTATATGCCAGGCTACTCCCAATCACAGTGAAAGCATTTTATTATGTTGCAGTGAACAAGGCAAAATTCTCTCCTTGAGCTGAGCCTGTGCTTTGGGAAGGAGAATTTTGCCCCCAATGCATATTAATTGCATTAAATAGAATATTATAAGAAAAAAGAACAGCATGAATCCAGTTAAAAGCCAAAGAAAGAGCTTTGGGGCGAAAATCTACCAGAATTTCTTTCTTTCATGAGAATAAATACAGGCTGTAAATACAGTGGACAAAGGGATCTATGAAGTTCTGTTTTCAACTCAAGAGTTTACATTAACAACCTGGAGCAGATACTCTTTTGTAACGAAAGTGCCTTTAGACCTTCTAGAAACGTGTTCATGTGCACTTTGTAAATTGAGCTGTGTCGTCTTGCCAGTCTGACCAGCCTCCTTGACCAGTACACGTGACCAAAATAAGTGTTTTATGTAAGAATTATGTTACCAACAAGTTCCTTCAGTCTAAAGGAGTACTCTGCAAGAGAAATGAGACTTGTTAAAAAAGGTATTTTGACAATTCATTGTGGTTTTAGGGTGTTCCTCTAAATTTTTTGAAGGGACATACATATTCTTGGTCATTACCAGCCAAGTGGGTGGTATTTAGTAAACTAGAAGGGTGATTTCAAAATACATTTCAGTGGCCCCTGTTCTTTAAAATGATATGTATAAATATCCACATTTGTGAAATAATTGATTTTGCTAGTCAGTATAGCCAATAAGATAAAACAATTTTTGCATTGTTTTGCGTTTTTTCCTTTATTTTAAAAAATGCTTTAAAAAACCAAAATCTTTTAAGGTTACCTAAAATGTTGATAGAACAATAAAATGTGACAGAAACAAAACGATATTTCATAATAGAACTTGTATTATTTTAAAACTAAATATTTTTAAATTGGACCAAAGTATCGGGGCATTTTCACAGCGTTTCAACTGTGAAAACTTTTATATTTACATTCTTTTTAAAGCAAAAAGTAGTACCTGAGTGTTACTTAACATTATTGGCCAATGGTGGAGCCATTGTATTATTTTAGGGAATAAAGTAGACAATGCCATATGAAACACCTCATGTGCTATTCAGGAATATATATCTCACATTCATACAAATAAAGAGGACTTGCTGAACATATTTTTGCATCAAATTTCAGGAGAGGAGGAAAAGAAAAAAGCAAAAAATCCAGAGGCAGTAATTTCAAATTGACTATCCCTGTAATTTTTAACTGCAGCAAGGTTCTCAAAAACAAGCATTTCTCATTGCCTGATTGTGTTCTAGAGTATCCTGGGACTGCATTTATTATAGCATCTGGTACTTCTAGAATGCCTAACAGAGTTACGTCAGAATTGGATAACTAGTTCTTGTGTATGTAGACCTGCAGATTTTTGTTACACATTTTATATTTTTAATAGGAATTTTGTATGTGGAATAAATGAATGTTTATCCCAAAAGTGCATTGCTTATTGAAATTTTTTTAATGCAAACACCAGAAGTTATACTGATATGATTGGAAACTTCGTTGAAGTGCAGATCTTCCATCATTAAATCATTAAGGTTAAACGGATGATATCTGATTGTTCTGTACCATCCATCCCTTCAGGCTATGTATGATTAATGCTTCATTTAATATATTACAGGTTCTCCTGACAAGAGAATTTTCTCATCGTTTTCTTTTGGTTAGGAAGGGGTATATATTGAGATGTGTGTGGGCAAATTGTACATATATTCTGTTAACAAACAGCATTTGTGTGCAAACTTCTTCTACATTCTCCTTTGAGAAAATTGCCCTAAGAAATCAAACATTTGAAATCTGAAAAAAGTATGTTATATATATAATAGTGAACTCTACAGAGCAAGTTACAGGCACTGCTGTTCTCTCCCTCTGCTTTTTAACAAACTAGACATAATTCTGATGATCCATAAGCCTATGTACTGGTTTATAGCATAAAGTCTTTATTAATCCATATTGATCTGGATCTGAAGACTACTATTTTTTTATCATGGGAAGGAAATATGGACAGGCAATGTGGAAACAAAATCAGAAGTTATGTGTCTTTAAGAAGCTGTAATTCTCCAAATAACTTGTAATGAAATATTATACATAGAAAATACTTACGAATGAAAGCCAAGGTCAATAATTCCTGATATTTACATGACATTTGCAGTTATTGCATAGTTCGCTTGGCTTGTATATTAAGTTATTCCCTCAGCCTAAGTCTGACTTTTAATTTATATTATGTGCCCTTAGAATATACACTTGAAGAGCATGGACAACTCATGAAAAACATGAACATGAAAAACTAAACAGCTAGAATAATGCTGTTTATGCTTATACTTTAAGTACTGTCATGAAACAGTGCATAAGACCTGGTCAAGTCATCAACTGTATGGACTTTATTAAATATTAATTAAAGTCCTAGTTAATTGAAATTACTACTCTCTAATAGATTATTACTTGCTTTAATTACTCAAAGTTTTTTATAATGGAACACCAGCTTTTAAAGTCTCTGAATATTAGAAGAGACCAATATATGTGAAGAATTGCATACTGTTCTCTCCAATGGAGAAACACATGAGTTTATTGATTATGATATTATCTTCAGTTTTTTGTACTCTGATATTTTTTTTTTTTCAAAAGGTTATATGTCAAGGGAGTGGAATGTGTTCTGGAATAATGAATTGTATATTCTTAAAGAGCGTAAAGTTGAAGGAGCTTACATAGTAAAGTTTCATGTCATTAGTAGCCATTATTCAAGTTTGAGTAGTTAGAAAATAAACAGAGATAGTATATACATTGCATTTCCAGTTTCTTGTGATTACAAGTCTAAATCTGAGAGGTCAACATTATCAGTAATCAGTGACTTTTTTTTTTTTGCCCTGACTTACACAAGGTGAAATCCTAGCATTGTTGGAATCTGGCAAAATTACTGTTGCCTTCTGTTTAGACAGCATTTTCCTGTACCTATATAGTACTAATTTTAACTTCAGGTTAGTCTATTGGGGAGGATGCCAGAACATGGAGGTAAAGATTTGGAGTTCTTCATTTTATACCTGTAGCTGGTAAAATATCTGAAGGATTTTCACTGTGGCAAGATTTTATTTGTACTTTGAAAGATTTTCAGTCTATGGTGAAAACCATAGTGTAAGGAAAACCTGCTGCAATTGTACTTTTATGATGAATTATTGCCATGAGTAATTTAGGCCCCTTAATCACCACCAAAGATACCAGAAAGTGAATGATTTTAATATAAATTTGTAAAAAGTGCAACATAACAGAATTCGATGGCAAGGTCCACTCTATTACTAATTCAACATGAAAAAGGTGTACAAAGAGAAACCAAATTACAATTAGATTGGCATGATTTACTCGTGGATCAAATCCGGTGAAGTGGCTTATATGTATATTGAGGAGAGAAAGTAGGGGAGACCATCCCATTGAGTCACGAGGTTCAGAGTGGACTGAAATCCACACCTGGTCCCAGACTTGGTCAATGGTTTATGTCTAAGGATTGGGAAAAGGGAAAGAAAAATGAGGGAGACCCTCCCACTGAATCACAAGGTTTGGCATGGGTCCCCTTGCTTTCTAAACTCCTTCTCAGAGAGGAATCTAGGTGCAGCTGAATCCACTCCTAGCCCTGGACTTGGTCAACGGTTTATGACTAAAGGTATAGGGTATCAGGGATTTTGGTGTGGTGATATATTTTGTGTTTGATGTAACTTTAGGTTGGTAACAATCTAATACAAAATAACAGCAATTAAATTCACTAACAATATTGAGATAAATCACAGTATCAAGTCATATAAAACTTAGCAGCATAATCAACCTAAAACTTACTAAGATTAAACATGTAAAGAGATGTAGAGAAAAGAGAGAGATATGTACAAAGGTACCTATTAAATATGCCCCTCGAATTCTCACATCGAATGCTTTGCGTCGCTCAATGGGTGAATAGCCAAGCCTCTGAGTTGATCGTGAACTTGAGGGTTCATGGACTCTGAGAGGCATCCCACTCAGAAGGAGATGCTGGTCGCAGCCCGCTGCGGTCCAGGAGAGCTCAAAGGGTCTCACGTGGGACCGCTATTTATAGGACTGGAAGATGACTGACTTTAGGCATCAGTAAATTTCCATCCTTGCCACAAATCATTTGCCAGTAATTCCTAGAATCCTCAAAACCCCAGTGATGCTGGTACTGATCCACCCGAGTCACAGTTGGATAAGATATGTTCCAGGGCTATCTGGGGATGATGAGTTACTCCCACAAATGAGTTCCTGGAACCGTCAGCACTATTCCCCACCTTAGCTACGCAAGAGTCCTTGGTACGGTCAAGGGGCTCTTAACCGCCAAATTCTCTGCTCCAAGGCCAAGGCTTATCGAGCGGGGAGGAGGGGAAGAAATGCACCACCACAGTTATATAGAAGAAGGTAATTCATACCAAAATTTTGTTCATGCTAATTACAAACTGGAATGAAAGTTTCTTCTTTGCTAACCATTGGCAATAATAGGACCCTCGTTATACCAATACTCCAGACTGTATTAAATAAGTCTTTTCATGGTAAGACTGGACTGCAGAGAAAAAAAAATTCCTGTCATTGAATCTAATCTACTGCGATCACGAGCAACCATGTCGTATGTATTTAGCCAAGAAGCTCCACTAATTACAAGTCAAAGAACACTTCCAGTGTTATATAAAATAGTTCAGACCAAAGAAGAGATTGGAAGTTACCAAGGATATGTTCAGCAATCTAGAACATTGTAACAGCTTGGGAATTGTTAGGTGAAGCTCTGATATAGTCCTAGGAGACTGACCAAACCCAGAGTTTATGGAGAAAAACAAAAAGCTTCAACGATTTCTGCTGGTCTTCCTGACCTTAGTTAAATTAAAATTAAATAATCTAGTTATTGTTTCATCCTTAGTGTGGAATAATGATAAACCAGTGAGACACTTAAAAATATTTAATGTGTAAATACATTAAACGTCTCTAGAAATGCCCGTCTGCCCATATCATGTCCCAACTCTGGTCACAGCTGTTTTTCTGTAACTAGAAGAAAGTGAATTAAATCCAGCAACCATATTATGCATCAAGAGGAAGAAGAAACTGTTCCTGCATCCCACTCTTGACAGCAGTCAACAAAAGCCTTGAAGCATTGGTTAATCCAATGTAAAAGTCATGAAAAGATTTAATATTTTGAAGAAAACTTTTTGTTCTTAATTAACAATACGACATTACTTGCAAGTTTTTATTTCCTTTAACATATGTTCCTTTTTGAAACCTGCAATGTAAGCTACTTGTTTGTAAAAGTCTTAACAAATACTTAGTGAATATTTGTCAATTACTTCTAACCTATTACTTCTAATCTAATTCCACTATCAGTAAGTACGGAAAGTATCGCTTCATTATCATAACCTGTTGGTTTTGATTGAGGAAAAAAAAAGAGTGAGTCTGAAATTTCTTCCTTTAACTGTCAATTCTCTAGCAGTAATTTCACTAGTAAACAAATAATATCTTGTTAATATCAGAGCAGCCAATGTGAGAATTCATAAAAGCAGAAATGTGACCATATGACAACGTAACTTCAAAAAATCTTAATCCCTTCAATGCCATTTTAGCTACATTTTAGTGAGAAGAACTAATACGCAGGGCTAACCTGTTATGGATATATTTTGTATGTCACGGAGCTTAAAAGTGTTACTGGCATACTCGTCTCAACTCCAAACATTAGCAACATTAACAAATTATGAATCAAATTTCCCTAACCATCTCTTCTGCCAAAAATAAAAATACACGTAGCTTTAAAAAAAGTCTATTTTAAAAAATAATATATTCATATTTATTTTTCTAATTTCTGAATTGGATATATGGACTCAATCTTTTCGAGCCTGTCTCTGAAATGATGCAGTGATGGAATCTCTGTCATAAGAAATTTTCACTTCAAAAATTATTCTTTGGTTTAAATTTGAATGAATTTAGGGAAATTCTACAGTGATATGCAGGAGTTACAAATGATCACAGCAGTCCCTTCTGGTTTTATTGTCTATGAATCTTGAGATCTGAAAACTTAGCTTCAAAATAAAAGCTGAGAGCCTCCCAAATCATGCAACTCCTAGAATTGATACTTTTGTAAAGCCCCCAAATATAACAACACTGTCACAGTGATCGTATTATTGGCAGATTGCTGATGAGAGTTGTAGGTGAGTGTTAGTTGTGGAGGTTTTTCCAGCTGAGTGCTCTGATGTGAGATTGTCACTAAGACAGAAGCTGCATTAACTAGTTCCAGTTAAATTAGGTTATAATTTTTTGAGATAAAAGATCTTCCATATTCTATGATATAATATTTTTGGTTCCCAGGTTATGGGAGAATATACTAGTAAAGGATTCAGTGAAGTCTTGTCATGGTTGTATAGAATGGTGTTTCTGTATTTGAAGAGGAGGGAAAAATGGTTCCCTTTTTCGAAAAGGCTTTTTTGTTTGTTTGTTTCCTTTCTTTCTCACTTCGAATTATAGTTAAAACTGCCCAGATGTTGGGTGTATCAGAAGAATCTTGGTTGTAGGCAGAAGACACGTGAAGTAGAGATCAGTATGAATATGCCAAGCTCCACATAGGTAAAATGATAGACAATGTTGTGTGATACAACAGAAGATACTTTATATTCTAGAATGTTCGAGACATGGGAAAAGTGGTCCACGCTGAAGATCTACTTGTTGAAATACTGGTACAATTATTTCTGGTAGAAATAAGCTGTTCAAGGAAACTGAGCCCATAATGTAGATCCTCTGTTTTACAGAGTTCACAGATCTCTCTCTCTTACGGTCAGGATACTATTCTTATTGTAGCGGCATGCCAAATAGGAAGACAGAAACAATCTTAGTAGGAAAGATAACTGTAAGTCTTGTTCATCATACTGTGAGGTGAGTTTTGCAATGGTGCTTTAAGAACTGCTATTTATCTTCTATAGTTTGTTTATTTGACTGTAAGATTTAGGTGATCCATCTGTACTAATGATATTTCTGTAAGCTGAAGTGTTTGTTTTTTTTCTTTTATGGTATTCAGAGTACTGTGTTGCCTTTCATCGTGCTGTATTTTTGTTGTGTTTTCTGGCCAGCATATTCCTAGCTTCCACACCATGCCATTATAGATCTTTCATTCCACTCATACTCAAACATATGACAGGGAAAAAAAAGAAGGAAAGAAATTCTCAAGTGGTGTTTATATCTAAAACCAAGGCTAAGCTCTTTAATGAAGGGCAGATGAAAGACATGATCAATATAAAAATTATGTTACTGCCTTTGACTTGGACATCCAGTTGGGAGACAAAATCTTTGCAAGGGATTAGACACACCCTTCTGGAGGACTGAGGTTAAACTGCTTCACCCCACAGTGATCAGGTGATTGCTGATGGAAATTTATTAATAGGATCATTGCTAAAGATTCATTTCAGTTAACCTTCAGTTTGAAGATACAAAAGGGAAAACCCTTTGCTGTCAGGATAGTCACTGATGGAGACTAGCCTGATGGTTCTTTTTAAAAGCAGGTTAATGATACTGCCACATCTTCAAAATAGTGCTCATGGGGGAAATATTTCTGCTTTGAGAAAATAACATCTATTCCTTCAGCCAAGCTTCTATAAGGGAAAAAATGGGATGAGTAATAAAATCTGTGTGTTTTATTGGGTGATCGTTAAAATTCAACTATTTCAGTAAATGGTTTGCAACCAGTGGAAATTTATGTAAAAAGGCAATTATACACTAATTATCAAAATATAACTTGATTATGCATATGATTTATATGGTCATTATAAAAATATGTTAACCTTACTTTGTGTTCATAATGTGATCTATATTTTAATTGTAGAACTAAAAGCTACTTCAAAAAAAACCCCCAAACTTCAAGTTATGACAATACAGTCCAACTGATACATGTTAGTAACCTTTTTACATCTGTGAAAAAGACAATGAGATTAGAGTTTCTGCATGCCTGTTATTAGTCTGATCGTGGTATTATGCAAATCTAAAAAGTGTTTTTTAATGGAAAGAATAATTAATAATATGAAGCAAGATCAGATAACATTCTGTGGGATTCACTGAATGCAGCCAGTATCTTCGTGAGAAAAATAAAGAGTTGGATCAAGATGACTCTGAATTACCAGTGTGACACAACTCCTAAAAAGTCAAATGCAAACTTGGGAAATCATGTTTCTCGTTAATATTGGGGAGTGTTAATGCCAAATTCATAATTTGGCTTCTGTTAATATGTTAACATAATCAGAAAATTGCCATTTGCAGTTTTGGAGTACTTACTATAGCTGTATCTGTGCTTAAAAAGTAAAAGGCAAAAAAAAACCAACAAAAAACTTTGTGCTTAATTATTCAATTATTTCATCCAGTAAGAGGATAAGATGAAAACTATTTACTTGATAAGTAAATTATCCAGTCATAAGACAGGACCTAAAGATAATAGAAGGTCTGAGGAGATGTGAAAAATAGGATTAAATTGAGCAAAGGAAAATTTAGATGGAATATAAGGACACAATTCTTAATAAAGTTTCAATAGAAGTTTTTTTTTTCTTTCAGAGTAGATAGGTAGCATCTCTTTCCCTTCGGTCATTCAGAACAAAGCACTGAGATATTTTCAGTAGAGAGCAATTTTATATTGCCAAGGACATGTACAATATGATCTAATAAGCTTTTTCTCATCACTAATTTCTTTTTGTGGTACTTCAATCTGGTGATTTGGAAAATTGAAAACAGAATTGCAAACAAGATTGATACTTGGTTTGGATTTTATTCATATTTTTGCTGTTACTGCTCATGGCACCTCTATAATTATGTTCTTATTACCAAGATTGTACAGCTCTTTGTCAGTTGTATTGTTAAGGCATTGACCTGTATCACTCTCAAAATGTTCAGTCAGTTGTTTAAAGTAGAGGAGGCTGAAGTACCTGAAAAGAAGTCGTCTCTCACCACTGTCAAGGAATTCTGCAGTCAGGTGGCAAAATGCTTTCTAAGGTAAAAGAGTATTTGTCAATACATCTTTTCAAGGAGTACAGCTTATCTGTCTTCATATGCCTGGGTATACCCATCTAAGACAGAAGGAAAAGACATTTACTTTACTGTACTTAACGCTACTGTTTTTCTTTCATCACACTAACGGCTGTTGCATGTGGAAAAGGCTCCTTGTGCCATGTTTCATCTATCTTTGTAACTGTCTTGCATATAGAGTGATTCAGCTGCAGCAATAAAGAATCTCCTGTCTTCTGGGTTGAAGTCTCAGCACTCCTTTCATGGTCCGTGTCTATCACTGATCTTTGCCAGGATACAAAGCTTTAATGGAAGACTGCACAAATAAAAGAAGCTTGAAGGACCTCTAATGCCTTTGTAAGAAACGAGTTTAACTGCTTTTCCAGTCTTGTGTGTTTCACAGATTCCAGTATGTTTCTTTTGAAATAACATGTAGGAGTCTGGTCTCCAGGTCTGTTTTCTTCTTGTGAGCACAGGAGTGGTTTTTTTGGGCCTCAGTGCTGTTTCAACTCCAGCAACGTGCCCTGATTTGCAAAATTCCTATTTTCCAGTGAAACTTGAACTCGGAGGGTAGTACCTATTGTCGTCTTCGAAAGGAGACAGGTCCTTCCATATGTTCATTTTCTGTTCAAATTCCTGAAGCAAGGTTGCCCTTCACAGCTCTGTTCCTGTTGGGTACAGAATGGGAGTAAGCTTTACGGAGCCTACTTCTGATTCTCCAAGTAGTTCCTATATTTTTCTTAATGGCTAGAAGTTAAAGGGTTTACACAAAGAAAAGATACAGCTATTGGTTAAAAATGTAAAATGTTTTAGTTTGTGTCTATCCTGAATGTCTTTAAAAGTCTTAATTTCAGGAAGGAGGCTGCTTAATGCTTTTAGAAACTCAAGACTATTGAAGGATTGAACTATCGAAGATTCTCAAATTAGCATTCCATAAAGCAAAATAGTCCTAATCAGTTGTCACTTTAGAAAATCCTCGCATATGTGTTATTTTAGGTTCTGGGTAATAAAGAGTGAATTTAAATGTGCTGAGCTTTTAGGACAGGCGAAGTAATTGTTTTCATGCAGGGACTGTGAAAACATCCTGAGAATATAGATGGCACTATATGCTCAGAAACAGAAAGCTGCAAATAGATTTTTCTTTTTTTGATCTGGGATGAGAGCAGAAAACAACTTTAGGCTGTTTCTTTTTTCTGCAGAGCTGAAAAAAATGAGGCTTAGGGATGAATGCAGTAGCAACATCAAGAGCAACGGTTAGAGAAATAAGCACCTCAATCAGTTTGTTTGTGAGAGTTACAAAAATGGATTATTCTTCAGAAGTAAGGAAAAGTTCTGTGCTTCTTGTCATGGGCAGTCTTTTTTTTTTTCACAAGGTCTTACATTTCATGTGTTCATTTGTATATATGACTCAATCCAATTCTTTGCTCATCTTTATATCTTTTATACTCCATAAATCAAAATATTTTGTCACCGTTTGAGAAATACATTTTAGCTTCTTTTATGGTGACCGTTGTTCCTCGACCATCTCTGTGAACTGTGTTGCTTCTTCAACCTTCACATGGCTTCTGTCAGAACTTCAAAAACCAGAAATGCTTATTAATGAGGATGTAATCCTTAGTCATAGCATTCCATACAAACCATCTGTCATTTCCGATTACTTCTTTGAAGAGGCGATATTTCGCAGATATAACATCTGAGGATCGCCGGGCTTTGGGAGGAACTCCCTTTCCTCCTCCTAGTATAAAGCAGTATAAATCATCCAGTGGCTTGGAACAGGCATGTGCCTTACTCCTATTCAGAACTGTCATGGTTCTTAATGGTGTTTCCCACTTGTGGTTCTCTTGTCCCTTTTGAAGATGGAGTACTTTTTTCCACAAGTTCTCCTAGGGGGGAAAAAAAAAAAAGACATCTTCATCTATGCATATTTGTCAGCATTCTGATTCATTTCTCGTCTTCCAGGTCCACTTTCATAAGGTCATCTGCCTTATTTTTCTAAATGCTTAGCTATATTCTTTGAAAGAGTATTTTGTATATATGCAGTAGGAGCTGGGGTATGCAGAGACAATATGAATGGGTTCTGAATAAAACTGAGCAATTTCCTAATTGTATCTAGATTTTTTTTCTTTTTTTCATTTTTAAAAGTACTAGCTTTTTCATTTCAAGCTATAGGAAGTTATTCTAGTTCCAGAAATAATTAGGATCCAACTATCCTGTCAATAGCTTCAGTGATTGAAGTATCTGCAGGTTGCTAATGGTACTTGATTGTCCCAGTTGGCATCTGGAGACAGTTCTTTTTGTCTCTCTGGGCAAAGTCCATGCTTAGAATACAAATGGCATTTTTACATATGCTAGCCAAATACAGATCTTGAAGTTCTTTCATCAAAGCAGGTTAATAGTTTTGAAATGTTTGTGAAGTAATACAAATCCTGGTATTGTGATGTGGATTTACTTGAGCTATATACTGAGTTAAAAATTGTACTTGCAGTGTCACTTCAGGATATGGTACAGTGGGCATGGTGGTGTTGGGTTGGTGGTTGGACTTGATGATCTTAAAGGTCTTTTCCAACCTTAATGATTCGGTGATTCTGTGTATTTTTACCCATGTTTATATATCTCAGAAAATTACTAGGGCTTATTAAATGCAAGTGCTTTAAGCTTAATTATGGTAATATGAACTAGCAAGCAAAATCTACAGAGACTCTAGACAAATTCTCTGGTTGCTTATGGTTAAAGTTCATGCCATTAATTTCTCAAGGTCTTACTACCATGCTGCGCAGAAAAGAGATTGCACAGACATGCACAGCATTCTAGCCACATATCTTGGTATACCGTAACAAGATTTTAACATTTTTGTTAACATGTTGAGCTAATCCTTGTTTAAAAAAAATATGCCATTACTGATGGTGAATGAAAGACATTCACCTCTCTTGAAAGTGTAAAATACATGAAACAAAAAGATAGCATACTGCATTCCTGTTTAACTTCTAAACAATGATTAATACAAGCTCTCAAATTATTATATATTGCAGTTACATCTGCTGATTCATCATACTAAACTTTCATTAATGTGTGTGTTACTAGCTGTCATGGATGTGAAGAGAACCATGAAAAAGAGATTCAGTTGTAAATGAACAGTGGTATCTTCCTCTATTTACAAACAGAAGAAAATAAGCTGCTAGAGTTCTCTTGCATTTGGATATTTTTGTGTTGGATTCCCAAAGTTAGATTTTATAAATTCCACAGTTTTTGTGTATGGAGGTCCCTGCTGCATTCTAACAATGCTGAAGGAAATATTTTGTTTACATATTAAAACAAACAAACCAACCACATAAGTATTAGAATTGCATTGTTATATACAGTGGCAAAGTAAAATGAGTAGGATAACCAGCATGTCATGTAATTTAATTTCAGCAGGAGGACTGGGTTTTTCTTGTGCTGCGTCACAAATTTTCAAATGTCAGTAAAACATAAAACTTCACTGTAGAATTTGTCAGGTGGGTTACATAATGGATGATAGATAATTGGCAAGTGGGAAGGCAGAGGAGGCAGTTTGATATTTTAGGGTGTGTATTTTCACCTTGATGAGCTTGGTAGTGGAGGAATTGAACGTTTTTCATTAACTTTCACAATAAACAATTTGTTGTCATACTCAGATATGTGGTGTAATGGTGAAGTTAGAGCTCATGGAAGGCAAAACTGTCAAGGATGAGTAGAATAAAGTAGTTTATACACTTAGGCAGACAGATTTCAAGGACTGTGCTGCTTTCCGGAAGCCTAAGGCTTGATTCTACTACATGGTGGTTTTCACAGGTTCTACGAGTACCTTTAGAAAGGTCTTCAGTAAAGCTACTGGATAGAAAAGATGTTTAAGGACAACACTTGGCTGTGGTTTATTGCAGCTCTGCGAAGCAGGTGATGCATTAACTGAATAGGTCCCTTAATTGACCTGTGTGTCCATTGTAAATGGGAATAATAATACGGTTTGCTTGCCACAGGCTATCAGTGTTGTCTATGTATATCTTGTGAGTTTTTTGATGCAGATGTATGAATATGAGAAAGATCAGTTCCTAGGTTAATATAACCAACTCTCTCTTTCTGTGTAAATGATTGTGCATGTACATCACGTGTTTCTGTAATTCTCCTGAGAACTGCTAAGCGAATGGAGTCAGACTCTTCTCGGTGGTATCCAGTGAAAGGACAAGGGGCAAAGGACACTAACTGAAATATAAGAACCATTTAAACATTAGAAAAAACTTTTCCTGTGAGGATGGTCAAACACTGGAGCAAGTTACCCAGACAGGTTGTGGAGTCTCCATCCTTGAAGATTCAAAACTCAACTAGACATGGTCCTGAGCAACCTCCTGTAGTTGGCCCTGGTTTGAGCGGAGGAGGGTGGACTGGGTCTGTTCCAACCTCAGCCCCTCTGAGATTCTACATCAACTTTTCCTACTACTGTTTCATTTTATAGCTGATATTTCAATGGTATAACAAAAAATCTTAGCGAAAGCACTTGTGTTTTATTTCACAAATACGTGTTTCTTTCCATGCCCTGTTTACTGTATATGAGGTCACTGCCATTGCGTATTTGGATTATTGTGCCAGTAATCTTTAATGAAGCTGACAGCTGATTTTATTTTCTGGCGATTTCCCTTAAATTACATGTGATCCATTCTCTAGATATTATGACTGAATGTCCAGAATCTGAACATTTTATGTTTTTTCAGTCTGAAATAATCTTGTACTGAACATTTACAGCATATCACCCAGTGGTCTTGAAAAATTTAACAGAAAACCTTTTAAAGGTTGCTGTTAGTATTAATGGGAGTTTAATGCTTTTTGTCAAGGGGAAGAAAGATCTTTTCTCAATTGTGTGCAAATAGGTTACAAAAACATTTATTAAAGAAAATCTTAACAGCTTTATTAAAAGAAATACAGGTAAGACTTGCACTGGTGACATTTCAAAGGTGTCATTTAGTTGCTAATATATATAAGCATAAGAAGAAATAAAATTTTTTTAAAATGTCAACAATGGTTACTATAGCAAACTGCACTCTGTCCCTGATAACCACCCTCTATGCTATAGCAACATATATGATTTGATAACATAGAAAAACAGAAGACCATTTCAAAAGAATTTTGTCATCTTGTACAGACTTCAGAGAAATTTTGTACTATCATTTTTCCTTCTTTAGCAGTTGGAAAATGCAGCACATGTTTTATGTTCTGTGTGTTACTTCAAAAATGAAAAAAAAATCCAGGATTGCGGTAATGTTCTGTTTTTGTGGTTTTTTTTTTAGTTTTGTCACAGTCATACAAACCATAGCAATATATAACAGGAAGAGTTGTCCGTCCCACTTCATAAAAGTATTAATAATTTAATTTCTAACTGTAGCCCTCAACCTACCAAAAGTGTATCCAGTCTGTTCTTCACACCTTTAAATAAGGATGGCTTGCTGTAATGTCTAACTCTGTTACAGAGTGTGTTCCTAATGTCATACTAAGGGTTTTTTTAAAATGTACATAGCATTTCTTTTCCTCCAGGTGACATGGAGAACAATTAAATTGCAATTTTTATAACAGGCTTTTAATGGTGTAAAATATTTGCAGGTCCTCCTTTGATGGTGTGTTTCTCTAGACCAAACAAACAAAAATCCTTCAGTGTTTCTTCACATGTGATTAAAAAACATACAGCTTTTATCAGTTTTGTTGTATTCCTCAAGACACTTGTTTGTGTCATCTTTGCTAATTTTTTTTGAAATGCAGTACCCAACTTAAGCACAGTCATCTAGGTAGCATTAGAAGTCCTGCGTTGCAGAAATGCATTACCTGTGATATTCCTACTAATACATACTATTACGACACCTCATTTCCTGCAGGAGCAGTTTATTGCTCACTCATAATCCATTTATTTTCCAACTGTAAAATGCAGACTATTCTGTTATTTCTGATTTTATATTCGTGCCTTTGATTTTAGTTCTCCATTCTCTAGTTTCATCAAGAGAAATGGGAAGCTTGAAGAGAAGAATCAACAAAGTGTAGTTAAAAGCAGCATGTGAGTACATTAAGGTAACCTGAATGTGTCCAGAGGAGGGCAACAAAGCTGGTGAAAGGGCTGGAAGGAATGTCCTGTGAGGACCAGCTCAGGACACTGGGTCTGGCTAGTTTGGAGAGAAAGAGGCTGAGGGGTGACCTTGTTGCTCTCTACAGCTTCCAGAGGGGATGTGGAGAGGGAGGTGCTGAGCTCTTCTCCCTGGTATCCAGTGACAGGACGCATTGGAACAGTTCAAAGCTGCGCCAGGGGAGGTTCAGATTGGACATTAGGAAGCTTTTCTTTCCCAAGAGCATGGTCAAACACTGGAACAGGCTTCCTAGAGAGGCAGTCAATACCCCAAGCTCATCAGCGTTGGAGAGGCATTTGGACAATGCCCTTAAGAACAGGCCTTAAGTTTTGGTCAGTGCTGAAGTGGTCAGGCAGTTGGACTAGATGATAATTGTAGGTCCTTTCCAATTGGAATTATTCTATTCTATGTAGTGAATGTTCTTTAAAAATATTAAAGTAAAACATGGGGTAACTTTTTTCCATGTAAAATTAAGATGAGCTCATGTAAATTTAGTGATATATTTTCCTTTTTTCCTAAAAATCACTTTTCATAATGGCAAGAATGACAACAGTTTTTAAGCCTGACAGAGTGATTCTGAATGTTTAGCATAATGGTTGCAACCATACACAAGTAATATTTTAAGCTGAACAGTGAGGGAAATAATGATTGATGTCATGACTGAATTTAAGTTTATTCTAAAATTATTTTAAAACAGATTAAATAATTAAAAGACATAATTAAAATGCATTAAAATGTGGGAGTTTATTGTGATGGCTAAATTATGTTAATGGAGCTCCCCAGGCTTACTCAGAGTTCCTAGGTATTGAGGAATAAATGTCAGCTGGGGAATTACCATTGATATAAGACCTTTCTTCTACTTTCAGCATATGATTAAAAGAAGTCATAGAATCATAGAATCATAAAGGTTGGAAAAGACCTCCAAATCATCAAGTCCAACCATCAAATCAACACCATCATCATGTCAGTCAAGCAGGACTGGAGGATTTAGTATAGGTATTAATAAATTATAATATCTTAAAAGTAGATTTTTTGGATAAAAGTTTAAATTCATTGAAGAGGTTTAATTTCTCAGTGAGTGTGAACTCCCCCTATTGCTTTGCTTGCAGTAAAGTATGTACAGTTAACAGAGGCAGATAACTTATTTTGGAAAGATTATCTTTGTTGATTTAGGCAAGGACAAAGCTGTTTAGAAATGGTTTCTTTTAGATAGTTTTAAGACTTGATGTGATCTTCCATTCACCCTGCCAGTTTCTGTCCTCCTTTCCTATTTTTTTTTCCCATGTGAGGGTGAGATTCTCTGACTGTCCATGCTGGGAGTGGAAGGGGACTGTTTGGTTTCCTTGGATCTGTGTGTGTGAGTCCCCGAGTACAGAATGAGGGGTTTTGTATTTTAGCTGCTCAGTTCTTTTTGTGCATGGCATAAAAAGAGTTAAATTCAAACAGGAGTATTTCTGTGTGCCTGTGCTTCCACCTGTCTGTGTTACTGCATCCCTGTTACACATGATCAAATATAATTAATTTAAATGACTCTTTAAAATGCCGTAAGATGCAAAAGGGGATCTTAGACAACCTAGAAGGGCCATATGTAAATAGTGCTTATTCCTTTGTTGTGTCGTTCTCAATCATCTGCAGAAGTTACAAAGACATGGAGAGAAATTAAGTGAGGTTTTTTTTTTAAATCTTTGCAGAAAAATTCAGACCTGGAGGACATCTACCCTTCTGGAGCAGACTGAAATTTCCATGTTGCCAAAACTGAGTGAAGGACAACTTCTTTCTACCTTTTTTTCCTTCTTGAAGACATTACCTGAAGGAAGTTTACTGACATTTCAATTTATCTGTAGGGATAGTTGCTGGCATAGATGGTTTCTCAGCAGAATTCCTTATTAGTTTTCAGAGCTAAGCTTTCTTTTTTACTCAGTTGAGTATTTAGAGATCACAGCCAACCACAGGAGGAAGGAAAGTTCTGTTAAACACCTAACTGGATCCCCTGGCTTGGAAGAAAGCCAGTAGATAAACGGGGGAAAGCACAGTATCAATTTGCAGAGCAGAGGATGAAGAGGCATGGTACTGCAGGGCAAAACATATTAACAATTGGTCGGAGCTCAGAAGCAGCAAGAGATCAATGGATTGAGAGAAGCTGGGTGGATGCCAGATGATCAGTAGAAGTGGGGAATGATCGTTTGATAGTTGTTTTTGGCTAGGAAAATGTCAAACAATGTGGCTGGCAAGAGGCAGAGGCTGACATGTACAGAAGCATGAGTTATGAGAACTACAGTGAGGAACATAGAGGGGAAAAAAAGGGTTTTAAAAGCATTGGGAAAATACGATGGTAATTTTTACATTTAGGCAAAAATATTTGTACCTGCATATAACATTAAGAATGAACGAAAGACACATACGTAAAAAATATCTTCTCTTTTGTTTTTTGATATCAGCAAATGACCATACTAGAAGAGCTCTGTAACTTACGGAATTGCCAAACAAGATCATGGAGCCTTTATCCTATGACATCAACAAAGTAAAGCGGCATGCTCTTGGATTTGAAAATTGCAGCAGTGATAAAGACAGGCTGACATCACACTAAACTTAGATAATCTGGTGCTTGACTCAGGAAAAAAGGTACATGGTTTTATTATCTGAGTAAAAAGCAGTAAAACTTACCAAGGCGGTGATAAGGTATTGGGATGTTTGATATTAGATGAATGGGAAATTTTGGTAAGATGTTTGCAAGTTTGGTTTATTTTGACATGAATCATTTAGTGAAGATACCTGTAAAATCTCTCTTTCACCGATGGTGCTGTGAATGTGCAAGTGATGTAAGTGAATCATCATGTCATCGCTGGAATAAGATACCTCAAGTGAGCGGCGGGCTGTAGGCGGGAGGCCATGCAACTTCGGTTTCTCAGGTTGTCAGGGGTGCTGCTCCGAGAAAGCCTTTCCAGAGGTGGTACTTTTAACATTTCTTGGTCACCTTGTTCTGCCAAGCTGGGAGCTTTTTGACCATGACATAGATGATAAATAGTTAAGCATATTTTACCTGGTAAAAATGCTGCTTTGTTTTAGAAATAATCGTTCTTAAATTTTTCAGGTGCTGCTTGAATGGGCCTGTAAGTTTCCGTAACTTTTCAGAAACTGTTGGTGCAATTGGTCGACCAAAAGTAACTGCTGTCAAATGCACCATTTGAAGCCACCGAAGCGAAGGGCTCCGGAGCCGGGGGGTCGCCGGGGCCCCTTCCCAAAGCGGCCAAACCGCGAAGGCGGCAGCGCGGGGAGAGAGAGGCGGCCCCAGCCCCACCCCCCCAGAGGCGGCAGCGCGCGCTCCTGGCGGGCGGCAGCGCTGACTCCGCGCGGGCGGGAGCAGGAGCGGCGGCGGCCAAAGCACCTCAGGTGCCAGAGCGCGAGCGACCCGTGGCGCGGCGGTTGGCGCAGGCGGCGCGTGCAGGGCAGGCGCGCGGGAAGGGCGGAGCCCCCCCCCGCCCCGGCACTAGGGGCTCTGGAGGAGCCGCCACCGCCCGCCCAGCAGAGGCCCCGCCGTGGTCTCCGCGCGGCTGAAGGCCGGGGCCGGGAGGGATGTGGCGGCCCGGACCGAGCTCCCGCTCGAGCAGGCGGCTGTCCCGGTGTCCGGCTGCGGCCGGTGCCTGAGCCTGTCACCTGTGCCGGGGGGGCAGCGGAGACAACCCCTGCGTGCGGTGCGGCCGGGTGAGCGACCGCTCAGCCTGGGGCAGAGCTGGCGGAGGCCGTGGGGAGGCTGAGGGGTATCAGGGAGTGCGAGAGGGAGAAGGATCTGTGGAGCCACATCCGGCCGTCCCTGAGGCAGAGGCAGCCGGTGGAGGCTCTACAAGCAGCAGGGTATCCCCTGCCCTCTTGCTGCTGGGCAGAAGGAAAGGGCCTAAGAGAGGAGGGGGAATGGAAACAGGTCCCTGCTCGGGCAGCAGGTGAATCCCCTCCCGGCCTCCCTCACCGTCCCAGCTCCCCTCACACAACAGACATAGAGCTCTGGACCTTGAGGGCCAGGCACATGAAGACCTTGATGAAAGTCCATCCAGGGGGTTGCCTAGGGTGACTCAGCCAGCCCCACACATCAAGACTCCTCTGTTAGGAGAAAAAGGAGGGTCACTGTCATAGGTGACTCCCTTGTGAGGGGAACAGAGGGCCCAATATGCCGACCAGACCCAACCCACAGGGAAATCTGCTGCCTCCCTGGGGTCCGGGTGAGAGATGTCACAAACTCTCTGGTCTGGTTTGGTCCTCTGATGACTACCTGCTGTTGGTCATGCAGGTTGGCAATGATGAGGTTGCGCTAAGAAGTCCAAAAGCGCTTAAAAGAGACTTCAGAGCGCTGAGGCGACTGCTTAATGGAGTGGGAGCACAGGTAGTGTTTACATCAATCCCTTCAGTGGCAGGGAGGAGCACTGACAGGAACAGGAAAACACACCTGGTTAACACGTGACTCAGGGGCTGGTGCTATTGGTCGAATTTTGTTTTTTTTGACCATGGGACAGATTACACAGCACCGGGCCTGCTGGCAGCAGGTGGAGTGCAGCTATCTCCAAGGGGGAAAAGGATTCTTGCTTACAAGTTGTCAGGCCTCATTGAGAGGGCTTTAAACTAGATTTGAAGGGGGAAGGGGATAAAACCAGGCTCAGCAGAGATGAGCTTAGGGGTGGCATGCCGATGCTGGGGGTGTAAATTGATAGCCTGGCTCAGGTGCACCTACACCAATGCATGCAGCATGGGCGCCAAACAGGAGGAGCTGGAAGCCATTGTGCAGCAGGACAGCTATGACTTAGTCGCCATTACAGAAACATGGTGGGATGACTGTCATGACTGGAGTGCTGCAGTGGATGGCTATAAGCTCTTCAGAAGGGATGGGCATGGAAGGAGAGGCAGTGGGGTGGCTCTGTATGTTAGGGAGTGTTTTCATTATATAGAACCTGACGATTGTGATGACCAAGTCAAGTGCTTATGGGTAAGGATGAGGGGAAAGGCCAACAAGGCAGATATCCTGCTGGGTGACTTGTTCTAGACCACCCAACCAGGACGAAGAGGCAGATGAAGCATTCTACAAGCGACTGGCAGAAGTCTCACAATCACTTGCCCTTGTTCTTGTAGGGGACTTCCATGTACTGGACATCTGCTGGAAGTGTAACACAGCAGAGAAGAAACAGTCTAGGAGGTTCCTGGAGTATGTGGAAGAGAACTTCCTGACACAGCTGGTAAGTGAGCCTACCAGGGGAGGTGCCCCACTTGACATGCTGTTTACAAACAGAGAAGGGCTGGTGGGGGATGTGGTGGTCGGAGGCCGTCTTGGGCTTAGTGACCATGACATGATAGAACTCTTGATTCTTGGTGAAGTAAGGAGGGGGTTCAGCAAAACCGCTACAATAGACTTCAGCCTGTTAGGTCACTGGTTGAGAGAGTCCCTTCGGAGGCAGTCCTGAAGGGCAGAAGAGTCCAGGAAGGCTGGACATTCTTCAAGAAGGAAATCTTAAAGGCATAGGAGCAAGCGGTCCTCATGTGCCACAAGATGAGCTGGAGGGGAAGACGAATGGCCTGGCTGAACAGGGAGATTTTGCTGGGACTCAGGAATAAAAGGAGAGTTTGTCACCTTTGGAAGAAGGGTCAGGCAACTCAAGAAGAGTACAAGGATCTTGTTAGATCATGCAGAGACAAAATTCGAAAGGTAAAAGCCCAGCTAGAGCTCAATCTGGCCACAGTCGTAAAGGATAACAAAAAATATTTTTACAAATATATTAACAAAAAGAGAACCAAGGGGAATCTCCATCCCTTATTGGATGTGGGGGTGAACACTGTCACCAAGGATGAGGAAAAGGCTGGGGTACTTAATGCCTTCTTTGCCTCAGTCTTTAATAGCCAGACCAAGTATCCTCAGGGTATTCAGCCCCCTGAGCTGAAGGGAAGGGATGGAGAGCACAATAAACCCCCCATAATCCAGGAGGAAGCAGTTAAGGATCTTCTGTGCCACCTGGATACCTGCAAGTCTATGGGGCCTGATGGGATCCACCCAAGAGTACTGAGGGAGCTGGCAGAGGAGCTTGCCAAGCCACTGTCCATCATTTATTAGCAGCCCTGGTTAACAGGGGAGGTACCAGATGACTGGAGGCTTGCCAATGTGACGCCCATCTACAAGAAGGGCCGGAAGGAGGATCCGGGGAACTACAGATCTGTCAGCCTGACCTTGGTACTGGGGAAGATTATGGAGCTGTTCATCTTGAGGGTGCTCACAGGGCATGTGCAGGACAACCAAGAGATCAGGCGCAGCCAGCATGGGTTCTTGAAAGGCATGTCCTGCTTGACCAGCCTGATCTCCTTCTATGACCAGGTGACCCGCTTAGTGGATGAGGGAGAGGCTGTGGATGGTGTCTACCTGGACTTTAGTAAAGCCTTTGACAGCGTCTCCCACAGCATTCTGCTGGAGAAACTGGCAGCTCGTGGCTTAGACAGGTGCACTCTTTGCTGGGTAAAGAACTGGCTGCGCGGCCAGGCCCAGAGAGTTGTGAATGGTGTTAAATCCAGTTGGTGGCTGGTCACAAGCGGTGTTCCCCAGGGCTCGGTACTGGGGCCGGTCTTGTTCAGTATCTTTATTGATGATCTGGATGAGGGGATCGAGTGCTCCCCCAGTAAGTTTGCAGACGATACCAAGCTGGGTGGGAGTGTTGATCTGCTGGAGGGCAGGAAGGCTCTGCAGAGGAATCTGGACAGGCTGGATCAATGGGCTGAGGTCAGCTGTATGAGGTTTAATAAGGCCAAGTGCCGGGTCCTGCACTTCGGTCACAACAGCCCCATGCAACGCTCCAGGCTTGGGGAGGAGTGGCTGGAGAGCTGCCCGGCAGAAAAGGAGCTGGGGGTGCTGGTTGGCAGCCGGCTGAACATGAGCCGGCTGTGTGCCCAGCTCATACAACAGCGTCCTGGCCTGTATCAGAAATAGTGTGGCCAGCAGGAGTAGGGAACTGATCGTGCGCCTGTACTCGGCACTGGTGAGGCCATACCTCAAATCCTGTGTTCAGTTTTGGGCCCCTTGCTACAAGAAGGACATAGAGTTGCTGCAGTGTGTCCAGAGAAGGGCAACGAAGCTGGTGAGGGGTCTGGAGAACAAGTCTTCTGAGGAGCGGCTGAGGGAACTGGGGTTGTTCAGTGTGGAGAAGAGGAGGCTGAGGGGAGACCTTATCGCTCTCTACAACTGCCTGAAAGGGGGTTGTGGTGAGGTGGGTGTTGGTCTCTTCTCCCTAGTAACCAGCGATAGGATGAGAGGAAACGGCCTTAAGTTGCGCCAGGGGAGGTTTAGATTGGATATCAGGAAAAATTTCTTCACGGAGAGGGTGGTCAGGCATTGGAACAGGCTGCCCAGGGAGATGATGGAGTCACCATCACTGGAAGTGCTCAAAAAAATGTGTGGACGTGGCACTTCAGGGCTTGGTTTAGTGGGCATGGTGGTGTTGGGTTGGTGGTTGGACTTGGTGATCTTAAATCATTAAACCTTAATGATTCTGTGATTTCTGATAGTAGCTGACCTGATGTTGAAAGACTGCAAATACATAAATATACAAATATGTATAAAAGATAGGTACCAGTACTGACAAAAACATATTATAGGTAACCAGATACCAGCTATCTACAAAACAAATACTACACCAAGTAAAATGAGCACATTTCATGCTGAGTCTGAGTAATATGAGATGTGCTTATGTCTCCTGATTAGACACTTGTGTACACTTGAATTGATGATGATTAGCGTCCATTTTTCTTTGTGGTCTTTTTGTGTCTTTTTGGATCTATTGATTCCCTGTTTAATTTTAAAATGTCTGTTGTATTTACTGGGAAATTAATCAGATTTTCAGTTTAGCCATTATAAGAGAAGAATCACGAGTTGCAGAAGATGGAAAAATAATTAGTGAAGAAGCTACTAGGCTGTGACAGAAAATACATAATACATAAGCACAATATAAATTGTGCTGCATAAATACAAAATTATATGTTGCATCTGACCAACTTTCTAAATTCAGCTAAACTTGTCATGTGATGCCATCTCATGTCAACATATTATAAAAACAAACTTGCAGCATCCTTGATCCAAAGAGCAAAAATGAGAAAAAAGAGACCTTCAGCTCCGGTACAGGATAGTTGGATAAATAGAAGAAAAATGTAGGTATTTTTTTTCTTGACTGCCTGCTCTAATGTGTCATCATAAAGTTTTGAGCCCACTACTTTAAAGCAAGGGTAATGATATATGATTGATGTTCTTTTTAAATCACTAGTTGAAGAGTAAATATTTCAAATGCTAATAAATTGATGTATATAGAGACTCTTGTGTATTATGAGAGCTGCTGACATTGTGTGCCGTGTTGCAGAAGACCTCGTGCTGGTGTGTTTTGTGTACGTTCTCCTGTCTACCCAGAGGACAGTGTTAGGCGCAGTACATGTAAACCTATCTCCTGGTTTAGGTGGTTTAAGAATTGCTTTTACTATTGTGGTGTTAGTTCTCTACCTCACCCACGAAGGTGGGTGCTTGGTGTAAGGGAACAGTTACTGCAGGAGTATGTATGTAAGCATGTCTGAATAATTCTGTTGATCTTAAACTGGAGTGAGGTGGACTGAGGCAAGTCACAATTTACACCGTTGCATTGTGATGGGATTACACTAAAGTAATAATACTAAGGGATGACAGTGCACTCTGTGTGAAGCCTGAGGAAGTACCTGATCCAGAAAATTTGTTTTGAAATTTGTATAGCTTCAGTGATCGACTTAATGATCTTTATGGGAGATCTTCCTCCTCTGCATATCTTTTATTATTAAGCTTCTCTTCACTTAAAAACTGAGAATACTATTAACAAAATGCAAACACAGGTTATGCATATCCAATATAGCATTTCCTATCAGCTGCTTCACAGAGGTGTTCAGAAGCTGATAGTACAAAATTTATGGCAGAAGCCAGCTTTTTGCTTCCTCCCATTTTGCCTCCAGCTGTGTCAGAGCTAATTTGAGTGAAACACCTAATTATCTATTAGCCAAGGTTATAAAATAAAATTAGTCATAGCCCTCTATAAAAAATGGCTAACAACTTTCTGCTCATTAAAAATCAAAGCATATACTTACCCATTTTTGATACAAAATGACCGGAGTAAAATCTGTTTGAATGCATGTATTAAAATTATTATGAAAAAATTCACAATTAAAACAGAAACACCTGGAATTAAATGGCCATTTAAATTTTAAACTGTATTTCCTAAAACATTACAAGCCTATGAATGCTTAAGAAAGACCTCACACTTCATTTCTAGCTTTGAATTGCTGAATACATGGGTGGAGCAATACTTCATTTCTCACTAGTCATCAAGGAGTTCATTAAAACACATCTTGATCTTCAATTGTAGAATAAAATACCATTTTGAAAAGCAGTATGGTTCAGACTATTATGAGAGATACATAGTTAGCTTTAATGTCAGTAAACTTCAAAGCAGGAGAGGAACCACCAGGTTCAAAAAGGGATTTTACAAATTCATGGGGAGCAGATAATAAGGGCAATAGGTGTACACAAACCCTCTAATATCCCAAATCCAGGAGCTGTGGACGCCAGGGAAATACAAGGGAAATGTACCACAGAAAGTGGATGAGGGTGTGTGAGATTCCGAAACAGACTCTTCTTATTGCTTCTGTCAGAACTGTGAGCTTGATAAACCACCGGTCTTAGTGGCACATTTTTTATGTTGTTTTTTCATTTGTTAAAAGCTTCTTTGCTCTTAAAATATTATAAAATATGAAGATTTTAATGTGCATCTGTTTTATGCAGTTATTCTTTGGTTAATGTAATTAATCGTTCAGAACTAACAGGTTGCAGTAAGAACAAGGGGGGGGGAAATAAAGACACATAAAGGCATAATGGCTATGCATATATATTCTTCATATATATCAGCATTTGTGTGTTTTTTGTGTTGTGAAGTCTCTATTATTCTGTAAGAAACAGGGTATCACAATGAAAGCAAGTCTTGAAACCCAAAATATGTTCCTTAATTCAGCACTCCAGGGTTTCTTGAGATGCCTTAGCTTCAGCTGATACTTGGTAGCATCATTTAGTGAGAGCTTTTTTCAGGGTCACTTATCACTGTGGACCTAGGAGGCTGTTTTAGTCAAGCAGAGAAGGAACCCACTGAGTGAATGACAGGAGCATTATCTTGCAAACCAAGAAGGATTTGTTTTGGTATAACTTGACTGACCAACAGCTGACAAACTGTGATGTGTACAACCTGTTCACTGAACCCAAATTGTGTGTGGTTTAACATACTTCCACTCTCTGCTCTCAAGTAACAATAACCTGTTTTGTAGTACAGTCCAAAATGCAGTAATATGAGTGACCAGAAAGCCATAGTTGCAATGCTCATGTTTCTTTATCCAAATTATAGTTTTGGTTTCTAATTATTCTGAAAATCTGCCAAAATTCCCATACCTGCAGGACAACACAGATGTCTGCATGCCATTTAACAGCTTTTGGGGGGGATAATGTAGCAGGTAAATACTGGAATTGACATCCAGGGCACAACTGAAAAAGCTTGGCCTTCATCATTGGATAAATAAAATTAAAGATTTACTACATGATTTAAAGAAGCTGAGTTTGTGTGCTGTTGGGTCAGGAAAATTTTATTTTCTTCTTTCATGCTGCTAGTTCGCATTCTCTTTTTTTTTTTTCTTTTTCTGATAAAACATTCTGCTTTATTTGCATTAATTTAATTTATTACATTCACTTTCTTATTTGAACAATATTAGTTATTTGATTTTTCCTTTCTTATGTTATCAGAAGTTTTCCTCTTCTCTCAAAAAATCTTGCTTTTGCCAATGTATTAATACAACCCAGCAGCAAGTAAAATCACATTATTGCTGATTGCATTCGAGAAGACAGCATGTTTATTTCACCTTTCTTAGCACATGGGCGAAGTTCCCATGTACCAGGTGGTTGTAATTATTCTGGAATACAGTTTGGCTGGCACATTCCTTCCTGTTCATGGGGTAATTTCACTGCTGCAGTCCCAAAACAGAGGTGGGTAATGGTGAGGGAAGTCTTATAACTGTAGGTGCTCTGGTATAAATCTTAGAGAATTTCCCATAAATACTGCTAATGCAAGCTGATACTCTGAAAATTAAAATAATTTAGTTTTTGGGATCCCTGGCACTCAGTTCATGTGGCTTAACTTAATGTTAAAAAAGAAGATTTCAGTAAACACAATGCAAAAAATGCAAAGTACCTTGTTGTTTTTTAGCTGACCTGTGTGATGAAAAGGAACATGTAAAGCGGTCTGACATTTCTAGCTTTTAAGTGGGAATTACATAAGCCAAACTTCTGTTGTCCTTATTTTTGAGGTGGCATGTTCCATGATGGTCCACACAGATGGATGACATAGAAATCACAGGTACTTAGCGTCAGCTGAAACAGTAACAGGAGGCATTTCGAAAACCCTTGTGGAGGCAGCTGCCCATGCACTACCATGTAGAAAAGGTGTGTTACACTCATGTGTAGAGAGGTGTACATGCTTCTGATGCATTGATGCTTCAGTCCTGCAAAATGATTAAAGGTGGACTTTCCTCAAGTACTAATACTTCGGAGGCTTTCCCAGGTTCGTTGAACTTGCCAAAGAAATTATCATAAAATCGTAGAAATGCTAATGCGTTGAAATAGAAGACAGCATTTCTGAAGACTGAAATATTGGGAGTGGCACAAAATCGGTGTTCCAGTTAAAACAATCGGTTTGCTTTATTATTCAAATAGCTAAATGTTGATAAACTATACAATTATAGCTCTCATTCAAAGCCTGTATTTTCAAGTGAAATTTAAATGTTTTTTTAAGCCATTCAGTGACATGATTGAGAAGTTCAGGCTAGTTATGTATTTTTTAGGTGGCTACATATCTACTATGAAAAACATATCAAATACAACATTAATTGAATCGGTGAACCACAGAAATGCAATACTTTTTCTTTCACACAGCTGTTTTGCAGACTTTTTTATTTCTTCTTTCCTAACCTATGCATTTAGAACAGGGACATTTAAACACACATCAGCATAACAGCCATTCTGAAAGGTTTTCTGCTGGGTGTCAGAAGAGCTGAGTAAAAATCCTCAAGTTTCTCCTTAGAAAATGCTACTTTACCACAACTTTGAAACTCGTCATAGGGAATTCCCTGATTTTGCTAAAGCTGGCCTTGCAAATCTTTCAAACCTAGTGTTTTGACTGTGCACCAAGTTTAAGCCATGTTTACAGTTGTATAAATGACAGCTTAAGTGCAGGGGAAGGAAAAACCAGGTCTACGTACTTCATGTTCATCTTACAGTGCAGACAAAATTCAGTGTCTGCAAGTGATTGCATACCTTGAATAACTGATTCAAATACCATGACTATCAAAAGAAACCACATCTAAAACTGTGGCTTTATTTGCACACACAAAAATTCTCCTGTAGCTCTAACTGTACATGGATTGAAATTCATTTGTGTTGTTCCATGTGAAGTATTTTGTTTGCCCTTCTCCTGCGCTTTGTGTAGTCATGCATGTAAGTTATTTTTGTTGTGGTGCTCTCCAATAATTTCTCCTTACTGGGAGAAAAAATGGACAAGCCTAGGAAAAAAAATATTTAGCAATCCTGAAACCTTGTTTTGTAAGCTGAAATGTGCTTTCAAAAATGAGATCATGAGTTGCCTCAGTAATAATTGCCAATGATATTCGTATTGGTGATATTTAACTGGGCAAAAAAACTTAACCAAAAACCTTAGGGAAAATTATTCTTCTCCTTACTTTCGTCCTAATTGGACAGTTTTATGTGAACTAATATTTGTCATCTGATAAGGCTTTCAAGGGAGCCAATTACATTTTTCCCCCTATCAACATTGCTGTGTTACAGGCTTTTTCTGAGACCTTTTGTAGCTTACTTATAAATATTGATTTAGGTGTTGCTCTTTGGGAGACAGCATTTATAGTCTAGCTGTAGTTATGACAGTTACTTCTGCTGATAGAGACTGTCAGAAGAAGCTCTTTAAATAAAGCTTCAAGTAAATGTACTCCAAATAAGATTAGTGTCTGAGAAATTCATCTGGCAGAGAAACCATGATGTAACACACATCTCTGTAATTATTATCCCTCTGACAAATTAACTGTAGGACACTGTTTCTGTAAGAGATCAAAAGTGTTAGATATGGAATTTACTAAATCTGTCTGGTGACTGCCAGCACTTGAAAAGTCAAGCTGTATGGAAGCCTGGTGACATTCATGGTACATATGTTTACATGTGTGTCTTAGCAGATCTTTTTTTTTAGTAACCCCTGTTTTGTGTGGGATTTTTATTCTGCACCCTTCATCTTGATATCTGAGCACCTTTCCTCAGTACAGTGAATCACTACATGATAAACATGTTTTGTATGCAGGTGTCTGTCCATCCATCCTTCCTCCCTCTCTCACACACACCTGCCCTGCCCTGGGATAAAATTGCATGCTGGTTTGGTTTTTGTGTTTCAGTTGTGTGCAATATGCTGTGTAGCTCTGAGAAAGAAAGGTCAAAAAATATATGTTGATCTTGGAACAGAAAGTGGTGAAGCTTGTGGTAGTTCTTAAGTGTTCCATGAATTTTTAGACCAGGCTCAGGGTCACTTTGCTTTTTGTCCACTGAGCTTTACTCATGTGATGGGCAGTCGCATTTTTCTGATATGTAGAATTCTTGATACTAATCCTCAATCTAAATCTTGAAGTCCTTTGAAGATACAGGCAGAAATTATACTAAAGACTGTGTGTTTCTTTTTCCTGTCTCCATCACAAATGGAAGTGGACTTTTCTCCACTCGTTCTGAACAGAGGAAAAAAAAAAGTATGTGAATAAATAATCTTAGTTTCATGAAAAAACACTTATTCCTAAACTAGTAAAATATTCTACAACAGCTTCTCTCTTTTTTTTTCTTTTGTTTTATTTTTTTTTCTTTTAAGAGATTGCATGAATTTAAGTTGCAAAAAGGATTCTGTAACATTTCCAAGATGCAAAAAAGGTAACTGGCATCTCAAGCTTTTTAAAAATAAATTAAAATAGAGACAAAGAAGGATAATATTTATTTCTATAAAACAACTTCACTCATAAGCATCTGGTTTATTTCTGTTGGTTGACTTCGAATGTAGCTGTCTATATAAAGAAAAAAAAAAGCTCAATAACTAATATTCTTTTTTTCCATCAGCTCTTTCCCAGCTCATATTTCTAATGAGATCTGAGGTCATTACGTTCTTCATTTATTTTAATCATTGAGAGCTTTTTCAAGTTTTTTCTATTTATTTGGTGCATTATTTTCCAGTACTATTTGCTTATGTTCTGGATCATATAGAAATTCAACTAAAGGTGGAAGTCTCTAGAGCACAGATCTAGGGTAGCAGAGAACTTTGTCAGTCCCCTTTGAATTGCAAATGGGATTTATCAGAAGTAAAGTGAATAACTGAAAGAATAAAAGAATGTGCTACTACTTTCATTTAGGATTATTTATTAATGGTTTTTCTTCTAAAAAAACCCAAACCAACAAACCAGCCAAACATTTCCACCCTTCTATATAGTAGTATGCTGGCAAAGAGTAGAGTAAATGATAGGATAACTTTTTTTTGAAATATGATATGGTGAAAGACAGATGCTTTATTTTGAGAATAAGAAAGGTAAATTAGAAACAATAACAAAACAAAAAAAATCCCCTGGAATTCCTTCCTCTTACTGACAAGAACAAATACTGTTGTTTCAGAGGAAGGGCAGCCATGTGGGTAGGGAGCCAGTGCAACCTGTGAACTGTCACATTTTATGCCAGATTTGCATCTGCCCACCACAGGTAAAATACAAAATGACCAAGCAATAACTGGATAGTACAGTATGTAATAATATACTCTAGCTATGTTTTGTGAGACACAGACAGCAGTATAAAGAAATTTATGGTTTTGTTTTAAATTGTATTTCACTAGAATGTGTTTGCCATGAAGAACCCAGCATCCTTTAGTTTGACTAGGTGAGGCTTTCCAGCATAACCTATTCTAATGACCCAGTCCAAATGCACTGTGAACGGACAGAGAAAATGTAAGCAGGAAAAAATCAGAGCGCTTTGAAGAATGACTTATGAACTCAAATCAAGCAGACAACTCTCTGATACTATTCAAACATGAAGGAAGACAGAGTATATTTGCTATTCGAGTGGAAGAGCTCCTGCAGCACAAGGTATCACTGATAAAGTTTAGCACATTCATCATGGATTTAAAGTCAGTGAATTAGTTATCTCATGCTTTATGAATCAGTTTGAGAGAATATTCAAAGCATATGAATTTGGTGAACTGGTTATAAGTTCATATTTAAATATTAAAGCATGCACATTTAACTAAAAGGCTGGCTTGCTTTCTGTCTGTCTGTCTGTCTTGACATTTTCTGTATCATTTCCAGAAAGTCTGTGTAACATAGCTTTCAGAGAACAGGACAGAAAGGAAAATTGGTACTTTCCTGGTTTTGTTGATAACTTGCCCTGTTAGCCAGGCTTTACACTTACTATTTCTATACTTAAATGTACCCATCTGTAAAACTGTCATAATCTCCTTTTCACAGGAAGGTTGTGAAAAGCAGATTCATAAAAGTGCTTTTACTCCTTTTGATGAATTCTATATTTGATCAAATAATCCTGCTTCTTGCCCATTAGTGAAAAATTTACCAGTTAGTTGCAATTCTTTGATAAAACATTTAAATAAACAAATATTTCATGTGCAAGATGTTTCAGAGAGGTCACTATCCATAGCTGCTTCTTTAGTAAATGTACAGGAATACTTTGTAGTTTTCCTGTTCAGATAATGCGGTCATGCTGTGATGATTTTTCTTACTGTTTACAAATGATCTACAAACAGCTGGTAAATCCTTGAGAAATTTTAGCTGTTCTGGGTAAGAATTCATTTTAGTGAATATAGATGTCCATATAGACACCTATGCTTGAGATGATAACGCTGTGTTTTCCTTACAGTGAATAGAGGAATACAGGCACTTCTACAGAATCACAGAATCATTAAGGTTGGAAAAGACCTTTAAGATCACCAAGTCCAACCACCAACCCAACACCACCATGCCCACTAAACCAAGCCCTGAAGTGCCACGTCCACACATTTTTTTTGAGCACTTCCAGTGATGGTGACTCCATCATCTCCCTGGGCAGCCTGTTCCAATGTTTGGCCACTCTCTCTGTAAAGAAATTTTTCCTGATATCTAGTCTAAACCTCCCCTGGTGCAGCTTAAGGCCGTTTCCTCTCGTCCTATCACTGGTTACTGGGGAGAAGAGACCAACACCCACCTCACCACAACCCCCTTCCAGGCAGTTGTAGAGAGCGATAAGGTCTCCCCTCAGCCTCCTCTTCTCCACACTGAACAACCCCAGTTCCCTCAGCCGCTCCTCAGAAGACTTGTTCTCCAGACCCCTCACCAGCTTCGTTGCCCTTCTCTGGACACACTGCAGCAACTCTATGTCCTTCTTGTAGCGAGGGGCCCAAAACTGAACACAGGATTTGAGGTGCGGCCTCACCAGTGCCAAGTACAGGGGCACAATCACTTCCCTCCTCCTGCTGGCCACACTATTTCTGATACAGGCCAGGACGCTGTTGGCCTTCTTGGCCACCTGGGTACACTTCCGGCTCATGTTCAGCCGGCTGTCAACCAGCACCCCCAGCTCCTTTTCTGCCGGGCAGCTCTCCAGCCACTCCTCCCCAAACCTGTAGCATTGCATGGGGCTGTTGTGGCCGAAGTGCAGGACCCGGCACTTGGCCTTATTAAACCTCCTACAGGTGACCTCAGCCCATCGATCCAGCCTGTCCAGATCCCTCTGCAGAGCCTTCCTGCCCTCCAGCAGATCAACGCTCCCACCCAGCTTGTTATCATCTGCAACCTTACTGAGGGAGCACTTGATCCCCTCATCCAGATCATTCATAAAGATATTAAACAAGACCGGTCCCAAAAGCAAGACCAGCCCCAGAAGGGCAAAAGTTACCTGAGACGTCTGCTAGACAGAGATGAATTGTTCCCTGGAAGTGTCTATCTGTTTCTATTGACTACCAGAGAAGCTGGGGTTCAGATGTCAGCATCTGTACTGCACATGCCTAAGGTTAGGTGAGACTAATCCTATGGTGATTACTAGCCAACATAAAAACAGTCATGAGAAAACTATTAATGTGATTTTTATTGGAAGCATTTATTTACCCCAGTGTTCTTGAAACCTAGGAGATACCTGGAAATACAAGTCCCTCTTGTAGGCTTAGAGTAGTACTGTGGATAATAGAGAACAAGCATATTTTAATGGCAAAGAGATTGACACATACTTTCAAAATGTGAGTTTTTGGTTTTGCGCAACCTATTTCTTATTCCCTAGAATGCTAGTATACTTATTGCAATAACACCTGAGGGTCTATGTTCAGGAATTGGGAGCCTGGTGTGCCCATAACTTTGGAAGTGATAAAATACGAAGAATCCCTGTCCCAGCAATCATTGTCTCTTATTTATGGAGAAAAAGATTGTGTAAGTGAAAGCAGTCAAGGGAAGAGGTAATTTGAGAGACAAATGACAGTGAGCAAGCACATACTTGGAATAACGTTGTTGACTTCTGTGTAGTTTATTTATAATCTATGTGCTTTTACTTCAGGGTTGTTTGGGTGTGGGGTTTTTTTGTATTTAAGCAAATGATTCCACTTCTTATTTCCAATCTTACCTTTCTCTTTCTGGGAGATGAGTATGCTTTCTTTCCTCCTTTTTAAAGTTCATTTAAATATAATAAAGTTTGCTGTTCTTACTAAGCCCTTTGAGGGACATTAGTGCCTTGAAAGGCTACAGAAAGTAGCAATATTGCACCCCACCTCTTTTGAGAGTACTGGTAATTTGTGGCACAGCAGATTGCACAGTTGTGTTATGTTTTTAGCTTTATTTTGTAATTTATTTGAAATATAGCAAGGAGATGGATAGACACACAGGTGAAGTAATTGTCAAATAAAATTATATCATGTCTGTTATAAAGCCCAATGTTTTGAGAAGTGATTGAAATAATTTTTTTGGCAGAGTAGTGGGAAGGTCAGATTGAACAGCAACTGCAAGTTGCTGGATATTATAGTACTTGAGCCTTTTATATGCCTTTTAATGGGAGTTTTGTAACAATACAAGGAGAAAGAAGTCTGTCTTTGGAAAAAAAAAGCTCTGTATGAAGTGTGTTATATAAGCAGTACAGACTTTTCCCATGACACTTCTCTGTAATATAGACAGATACATATGGAAAATAGGAGAAAAAAATGATACATGATTGATACGTGTGGCGCCAATATGTATAATTTTGCTTGGGTGAATTAGAATCAATCACCTATATTGAAAATTGCAGTTGTGCACATAGAATTTGCGTATGAATTTATGCCATGGAAAATAGAAATCTGGGATCCACTAATTGCTGTATTCCTTCCTTTTCAACGGAGACAAGGCAAAACTACAGTTGTTTTGTTTAGCTACTGGAAATGGGAACAACATGTGATTGGTATATGTGTGCTTTTGATATTTAGTATCAGTCTCTAGTCTTCACGATTCAGGGTATGTAACATACAGAGAAATAATCAGCAAGGTGCAGAAAGGAGTTAGGAAAGTAAAGAAAGAGTATTGGCTTAAACTTATTCAGAACCATCAGTGCATTTAATTTCTTTGTTGCAGAATTGGGCAGGAAAAACAAGAACGAGTAGTTTTGGTGTCCTTTCCTGCACGCCCCTTTCTGCTCCTCCCCAAAAAAAGAAGGCAGCAAAGATATGGAGAAAAAAAAAAATCCATTCAATTAAGGATAGTGGTATACCACAAAGACTTAGTTTTGAAAATGTTTTCTTCCTCCATTATGGAACTAGCACTACCCTGTATATATTAAAAAGAAAAAAAAAATCCAGTTTTAACCTGTGGACAGGAGAAAATCTTAGAACCCATGCATGAAATCAAAGCTTGCTAATGGAAATAAAGGCTATTTTTAGTGGACTTAAAATTTGTTATGATCAGATGTCCACACTTCCACTCGAAAACATTGAGAATTTAATAGAAAATTGAAAATTTTTCTTCTAGAAGAATTTATCTGGAGCAAAACCCCAACTGGACACTAAGTGAGCTGTCATGACCCTTACACAGAGAAAATGTGTGACAATCACAGTTTGACTCACAGAACCAGGATAAGTACTTGCAGTAAAGAGATGTAGACCCTTTTTAAGAAGAGGGAATGTCCTATAATATGTTTCTAGACCTCAAGAACTGGGGTGATCTTTAGCCTTTGTTAGAAAAAGGATCACAAATAACCCATCTTTCTGAGGTGGTTTCTATTAAAAAAAATTAAAAATTGTGAACACCTGAAGTTAAATACATTTAGATAAAATGCTAGAATTGTTTTTTACTTTCATGATCTAATAAGAAACCATTTTTCATGATGAAGCAATTGCCTCACTGCCACTGCTGAAAACATCATTAGCTTTCTTTTCAATTAACAGCTTTGCATTATCAAAAGTATTCTGCAGTGTAGCATCAAACCTTCCTTCCAATAACTTCTAGACACATGTGATAAATCTTAAAACCTCTCCTTCAATAAAGAATGTGATTTATCCCTCCAAAACACATGGAATAATTTAAAAGACAAGCAAAGCATTTTTCATTTTGTAAATTATATGTGTAGAGCTCTTTTGACTTTGTAATTTTTCTGCATAAAGTATGATGACATTAAAAGGCCACAAACATGGTCATCCACTTCTGATTCCAAAATCCTAAAAAAGCATATCTTTCCAAGCAGGCAAAATCAATTGTGCAGCATTCTTCTCAAAAATCACCAAAATCAACTACATTAGCAATGGAGAAATGTTTGCTATCATTGCCAGCTGCCTCAGCAGCCTAAGGAACTCAATGGAGAAAACAGGTATTACAGATTTAAACCAAGAATCTCAGATCTCATTCCTTAGATATTCTGAATACTTTAAAAGCAGAAGATGGTTAACTTTTTTCTCTAATTGCCTGCCTGAAATTGCAGTGTCAAAACACAAGAGACTGTTGAGGAGCAACCCCATCTCTCAACTGTTTCATGACTCGTGTTGCTCTGATCTGGGTGATATGTCATTGATTGTAGTTTCCCTCTGGTACCCCCTTCCCCAGACATCCACTTGGTATTGCTGAGACTAATGCCTTCTCCTCCCAGCCTTTACCAGTGAACGGCCTTTCAACACTACGTCAATGGGCAGTCATCTGGTTCCAAAGTTGCATCCACACACTTTTGTGTCTTACATAAGACTCTGGAAGTAGATGGTGTTATTTCTGATGTCTGCTTGTATCTCTTCTTGATAATTTGCTCTGTGCCTTCAGGATGGAGAATAGGTAAAATGTCTCTTTCCCTTGTCAAGAAACTGAAGGGAAAGAGATGCTCTGATTAGTGATCAGGGAACTGATGCTAAAAGAAAATTTGCTTATTGTTTCTGCTGGTGAAATACTTGTTTTCATAGAAATATGAGTAGAGATTAATTTTTGATTTGTTCCTCCAGTGGCTGATGAAATTTTTTTCACAGGACAGTAAGCAGTGGGAGCTTGCTGTGAATGAAAGCATGTCCCCATCGTAGTGCTTTATTGCCATTACCCTTGTGCTGAACAGTGGACAGGGTGCGTTGAAAACACCAACTGTGGACTTCAGTGATCTGAACGTCTGAATTTTCATTGTCAACTGACTGAAAGGAGACTCTCTTCACACTGATGTTACTTGTCCATGAAGGTTCCATTTGCTTTTCTCTTCTCATTGCTTCCTATTGTCTCCATCAGTAAATGATCCCTCCTTATAATCATGCTGCTTTACAAACTGTTGAGATCTTTCTTTCCAATTCGTATTATGTAATAGACTGTATACAATAGCTTATACTGAAGCAGAAAACTGATCAGTTGATGTAGGTTTATAAAGAGCTCTGTATCGTTTTATCTTCCACAAAAAGAGCTTGCCCACTGTCACTCGATAAATAGTCTTTAACAATGACATAACCACAGGGTATCTCCAGTATGCATTCTTTAGATAAAGTCCTCATTAGGTTAATGTAAGATCACTGGCTTTAGCCTGTGTTTTATTTTATATAATGAGTTCCTTTTTATACAGTAAAGCTTATGAAAGGAGAAATTGTTGGCTCCTCGGGAAGAGATGGATGAATATAATAAGGCTTCTGTTGGAGGGATTTATGATGTATATTTAGCATTGCAGACAACATAGTAAATCACTGCCACAGCCAATGTGAAAGACACATTACTTGCCATTTGTTTTTTACCAGCCTATCTAAGTCCTTTTCAGATGTCATTTTAGAGATTTATAAATCAGTCTCATTTCATGTTATTAAAAAGTCTATTACACATTATAATGCAGCTTTAAAGTATGGCAAATTTTTTCACTTTCATTGTTGTTGGTACTGTTAGTATCTCCTCCCTATTCTATGATATTTAACATAAACAGAAACAGCACTGCTGCCAATATTGTGAAAACAACACAGTAATTGGAAAGGCAGATAAAATGATCGTAACGTATGTAGTAGTCATAAGTTTTCCCCAATTTTGTGGTACATCTGTGTAAGGTGGTGTTATGTTCTTTGGTCAGATGCTGCTATTAACTTCAGTGTTTTGACACCGAAAAGAAATTATTCATTTGGAAATAGCTTAGAAGAGCAGGTTCAGTGTTGTGTTACATCAACTATGTCCATAATGTTAACTACATCCATATCAGAGGAATGCATGCAATTGGATTTTACTCTTGAAACTTCATAGGAGCTTCTATGGTCACACTAGTTGAAACCAGTGTTTGCTCAGAGGTAGACATGTCACAGAACACTGAATACTACTTTTACACTGCCCAGCATGATTAGATCCAAAGAATTGATTGAGGCTTTTAAACAATGGAAAGGGGTCAGAAGAGAGTTTAAAAAGTCAAAGAAGGGACATGATTACATTTGAGTGACTATTCATAACTCACACTTTTCAGTTTCTGTGGCCTCTAGTAACTAAACATGGTACTCCAAAATGCTCCCTTGATTAAGAGTAAATCTACCCATCAGAGGCAATGTTTGTATCTTGGAAAAAAAGATTTGAAAATTAATTAGGAGTGTTTTGGTTTCTTGTCAAGTATTGGCAATATCTTCCAGATATCTCAAAGGGCTGTAATATCAGCAATGGTTTCAGTCAAGAGGGAAGACAGGTTGTATGGGAAGAGGGTGTGTGCTGAAGTGACATGACTGAAAACCAATAAAAGAAAGCTTCTCTTGTAGCCCTCAGAGGAAAAAGTGGAGTGCACCATCACTAACAGGTTTGTGCTTTCTTCAGTAATAATTTGCTTGGTCTCTTTCAGTTCACATGAGATCTTTTACTCGGGTGCATGGGTATATAGATGGCTGCTTAATAATAGACAGTTTCTATTATTTGTGTCTACTGTCTTCTGTTCTTTTCCAGCCTGTTTGAACATGTTTAATGCCTTATTTTCTTTATAATATTACTCTTTGGGCATGACTTTTTTTCTAGTCTTTCTGCCCTGCCCCAGAGCATTCAACTAGATTGTTTTACCACCTGACTACTTTACTATCTGTTTTTCAAGATTTTTCTTTTGGATCATTTAAATCTGACCTTGTCTAACTATCTTGTGTGATGGCTGTATATATTAAATTACTGGAAATTTTACCTGAATAAGGACAACAAAATTGATAATAAATTTTTTAGTAGTGTGAGGACTTGTTTTTTAGCCCTGAAATATTTTGAAGTATTGCAGTTTGAGAGGAAAACAAGTATTTTGTTTACTTTCAGTTTATTTTACATAGTATCTTGGTGTATAACCTAAGGGTATTTAAAAAATGAAAATACAGACTATATGTTATCCTTTAGATAACCTCAGTGAGCCTGAATGGTGACCCAATTTGCATATTTTGTTTCATTATGTACAGGAATATAATATTTATAAATAATTAACTAAATATGAGGTCTTTATTCTTTTAACTTCCTTTTGAAAATCTCTATTTTATAAAAGTGGAGGAACTAAAGTGTAGACTGTATATTTATAGTCTTATAGTCTAAATGATCTATACATACATACACACAGGTATCTATGTGTGTGTGTGTGTACATTTACCAGACTGTGGCTTTGTTATGAAACTAAGTTCTTCTGGGCAACTGTCAGTACAAAGCATGCTCAAACATTCCTTGATATGCTTTTTAATAGCACTCTTTTTTCCTTAGTCTACCTTTGTAAGTGAAAAAAAAAAAATCTCTATGAAATTTCAGTAACTTATTTTAAACTCAGCAGCATCTTGTCTTCACTTTCACAGGCCACAAATTTCATGGATTTCAAATGTAGAAAAAACAATGCGTACTTATAATAAAGTTCAAGCAACTTGAGTTTAAAAGGTCTTTTTAGCTGTGATCAGAAAACACTGTGGCACTGTGACAGAAGTGTCACATTTTTGTTCAGGTTATGAGTAGGTGCCTCCAGTGCTTTCTTCACATCTATTACCTACCTGACCCAGTTTCAGTGCACCTAAATACGGGTATTAAATTAGATTTTCTAAGTGAGGAGTGTATTGTCCTGAGTCCTGCCATAGGTAGGCAGGCTTCTTCAGGAGCTATTCGGCACCTCCAAAGATATAATTGATTGGTTGGATTTATCTATGCCCAAGTAGCTTTCAGATATTTGTTATTCACTTTTTTTTTCACATTTTAAATTAACCTTAGATAAAATAGAAGCTGAGTTGATTGCCAAATAGAAATATTTGAAATGGCTGGCAAAGTTTTATATTGCACAAGAAACTTGTCACTGTGGTGAAGAAACTTGAGGGCAACAGCTACTGTAAGAACAGATTTATTTGTCTGTTTTACTTTCACCTACTAAAAAAAATTGCACTTCTGAAATGTGGATTGTTCCACAGTTGCTGATGCTTTTCACTGGCAGCAGCAATCTGTGCAACAGTATCTCGCTGGGCTTAAACATGCAGATTAGTCTGAAGCTTGGCGTAAACACATAGCAGTTACTAGTCTTCTGACTGCTAGCAGGAGAAAATTTTTTTTTTTATCTGAGCACCTTTTTTATCTGAGCTCTTCCTTCTGCACTGGCTGTTCAATGCTCAGAATACAACAGGACCGTTAGCCATCTATCGGGAAAGGCGCCCCTGGGAAAGGCTCAACAAGTGTGTTTCCATCTGTAGTCCGTTAGACTGTTTGCACTCATATGGAATACTGATGATAATTTTCCAAGCGTAATCATAAAAGTGAAGGAGGAAAAACAGTAGTCAGTCTTCAAATCTGAAAACATGTTTTCTGCATTTACTTTTAGTTTTGAAGAATAGGCACAGACATTATGGTGATAGGTGCTTTGTGCATGTTTACAATATCATCACCATTGATAGCTTCCTTTTTTACAGGAACAATGCCCTCTGAGGACTAAAATACCTCTTTATCTTGATTGCCTGAGGACAGAAACCTCCAGGATAAGCAAGATAATAGGAACTAAAATAGCTCCAAGTCCCATTAACTATAGCCATCATAAAGCACAAGTAATGCACACTCAAACCAATCATTATTTATAATGAATTCTGAAAATATGATATAAAGCCTGAAGCCAAACTCAGATTAAAATCAATATGATGTCACATCAGTACTGATGTGTCTTTTGGAGTCGGCATGTGGAACAGAAAATGATTATAAAAGAATATATTCATTATAATAGCTGAATTTGTATTTAAAAAAAAATACTGATTTGCAATTGTGTTATGCAAAGAACATCAATGTTTATGGTCTGGTGATAAACCCTTTGAGCTCTTCTATGATTTACAATGTAACCAGGACCCACTGAAAAAAAATTCCTTGCATCTTATTACTCCTTTTAAATATGATTAGTATTTTCTTATAACTTTCAGACTACATTAATACTGCAAATAAATTCATTGTTTTGTAAAATGGATTGAGGTAAGTATTTATTTCACAAAATAAGATAAATACTACTATTTACCTCACATAAGAAGGTGGTGATATTGCCATGTCTCCATTGAGGGACAAAACAATGTTCAGCTTAGTCAAGGTCAAAAGACTGAAAGAGGAAGAATCATCTTCCCTGTAGCCCCTTTTTCTTGTGAGTGTCATGAGCCTTTCTTCCTATAATTGTAGTCATGCTGTCATTGACCTCCATTTGAATGAAAAATAGTCAAGTGCAACAATTCCTGGTCATCATCATGCTGTATGTCAAAATATGATCTCAATATCAGAATCCAGATCAATACCTCCAGTTTTCCTTCATATCTACTCCTCTGTCTATGGCTGTTACTTCAATCAATTTATTTATTCCTATTAAACACCACTTATTTTTAGTCTGTAGCAACTCAAAGGACTACTTGTCTATATTTTTCATTTATGTTTATTAGAGTGTGTCCAGAGGTGGGCAACCAAAATAGTGAAAGGTCTTGAGGGCAAGACTTATGAGGAGCAGCTGAGGTCATTTGGTTTGTGCAGCTTTGAGAAGACAAGGCTGACGGGTGACCTCAGTCTACAACTTCCTCAAGGGGGGCAGTGGAGGGGGAGGTGCTGATCTCCTCTCTCTGATGACCACCAATAGGACATGAGCAAATGGAGCGAAGTTGCATCAGGGGAAGTTCAGACTGGACAGCAGGGAAATGTTATTCACTGAGGGGGTTGTCGGTCACTGGAACAGGCTCCCCGGGGAAGTGGTCACAGCACCAACCCTGTCAGAGTTCAAGGAGCGTCTGGATGGTGCTCGTAGTCATACGGTTTAGTTCTAGGTAGTCCTGCAAGGAGCAGGGAGTTGGACTTGATGATACTTATGCGTCCTTTCCAGCTTGAGATATTCCATGATTCTGTGTTGATAATCCGTATTGTTAGGTTTCTTGCCTTCTGCCCAAATAAGAAATTTTGACCATCCATGGGTTCCTGCAACAGCAAAAGAAAAACAAAAGAAAATTTGTGTGTCTTTTTCAGCAGCAGTGTTCAGAAAGCCCAGAGAACTGACAATTTTCTATCAAAGACCTACTAATGAGCTAATCTTCCCCACTTACCATACGCATAGTCTTCAAGATGCTAAAGTAAGACTTGGAGATGAAATGCAACTGTTTAGATTGGAATGTTGCTACTAGAATGATATTGTGCATATAAGAATTTTTATTTATTAGCTCTTGCACGTATGCATGAAAATAAAAAATATAGTCATTACTTACAAAGAATAAGCCATTAATATAGCCATTATGATGATGTCCCTGCTCACTGCAGGAGGGTTGGACTAGGTGACCTTTAAAGGTCCCTTCCAATCCAAAGATTCTATGATTACTTATGAATGGTATTGTCGAATACACACACAAAAAAACCTCATTGGAAAACTATTTGTCTGTATAGCTTTTGATTAAAATACCATGAAGTTGTGAGTTTAAAACACTATTCATTTTATGGTTTTATATGTGGATATACAGAAAATTTGTAGCACTGTAACCTTCTGTATAAACAAGACAGATCTAGAGAAAGAAATATTTATAAGCAGATAAATAGAAGGGCATACAAACCAGAGATCGTCAGTGATATGCTGACTCTGAAAGTTTTCTAGGTGGCTTTTCAGGTCACTCTATAAGTCTATCATGTGCCCATACAATGCAAAAATTGACTAGATGCATTAATGTCACACGTGTATCCATGCAATATTCTGTTTGATCTGATATAAAAATAACAGAGAAAAAAATAATGCAGAAAAAAATCCATTGTGAGTAGAGAAAAGCTTGTTACTGACCTCAATGGGGCTGTAAATGTGTCCTGGTTTCAGCTGGGATAGAGTCAATTTACTTCCTAATAGCTGGTACAGTGCTGTGTTTTGGATTTAGTATGAGAATGATGTTGATAACATACTGATGTTTTTAGTTATTGCTAAGTAGTTGTAGTGTTTAGACTAAGTCAAGGACTTTTCAGCTTCCCTGGCTCTGCCAGTGAGGAGGTGCACAAGGAGGGGGCACAGCCAGGACAGCTGACCCGCCCTGGCCAAAGGGATGTTCCATACCACATAATGTCATGCTCGGTGTATAAATTGGCATTGGCCGGGGGGCAGGAATCACTGCTCGGGGACAGGCTGTTGATCACTGGGTGGTGTGCAATTGCTGCACTGTGCCTCACTTTTTTTTTAATATTCCTTTATCATTATTATAATTATTATTGTTATTATTTCCTCTTCCTTTGCTGTCAAAACCCCCTGTTTTTATCTCAACCCACAAGGATTTTTTTCCCCGATTCTCTCCCCCATCCCACCTAGGTGGGGAGGAGGCGAGTGAGCGGCTGCGTGGTACTTATTTGCCAGCTGGGGCTAAAACGTGACAAAACGCTACATTTTTTTCCTGTTCTATGCTAGCTGCATCCATTGAAAACTCAGTCCGATAGTGTTGCATATTGCCATCCAGTGTTAATACTTTAAGTACCTTAAATCATGCCTTACACTGCCTCAGTCATTCCCTTTCTTGGCTAACCAATATTTGGTGTGCATCCATTTTTCTGGCCTACATCTCTTCAGACGTACATAAATAACCAACACTAACCATGATAAGTATTCTACTGGTAGTAAAAATGTAGATGTTTCTCATGGGGGGGCTGAAAAAATGATTTGGCTTCTTTGTAGTCAGCTTCTGCTTGGAATAAATAAGGGTTATTTACAATGAAACAACTCCATTTATCAGTTCTTGACAAATAATCATTCTGAAACAAATTAAATATAGAAAAATTGGTTTATAAGTCTAGTATAGACTATGAAAATAAAGTTTGAGTATTTTAGTACGTGTTCAGTATGTACATTTTAAGAGTGTATGGGTTGTTATTTGTGATTTGTTTCCCTTTGGCAGCTGCTGGTTCTATCAGATAATAGGTGATGTATTATATTCCAGTTATTAAGATTCCACTAAGGTGTTTTCCTTGCAAGATGGCTCCTGTAGGAGCCAGTTTTCATAGTATGGTATCAATGAAATAATCATGTCTCTTCTCTCTGAGCAATATACTGCATATACTCAGGGCTGAAGCATAATGCATAGCAGTAACATACCTCTTAGAAAATCAGGAGGAATGTAGTAGGATTTAATTTGCTCTATTTATTTGTCATATTTGTAATGTTTGTCATCTTTGGTAAATTTTGTTGTGTTTTCCTTTTACTTTACAGTTTAACTGCACTGGCATGCAGTTACCAATACCTTTTTCAAGAATGCTGATTTTACAGTTTTGCTCTGACAGTCAGAGGTTCAATAAGGGGCAATTTAACGGAAACATGTTTTAGACCAATGCGTACAGAAATCCTTATTTTTTTTACCAGTCATTCTGGAAAACAGCTAGTATTAATTTCACATCAAATATGCTGTCTTGATATTTCAGAAACATGAAAAAAAAGCAGGAGGAGAAAAAAAGTCATGCTTTATGCCTAAGCCTGGTAATGAGTTTATAGGCGCAGCGGGATTGTTTATTTCAGGGTCAGGGATCTTCAGAATTGCCATTTAATTTCAGCTACACTTTTTTAATGAGTGTAGCAAAAGTTGCATTGCTAGTATATTCATATACGGACCAAATAAAGCTCCTATACTGATACCTAATATGAATCTCTGATCAGATTGTCAAAATGCAAAAAACTGTTTCTGTCTCAATATGTGAATTTTTCATGTATCTTTTGTATGTGACTGAAGTCTTCCCTACACAGCATTTTGTAAAGGCACACAGTGCAGTTTGCTGTGGAAATGCTGACACATGGAGAAACACGGAAGAAAGTTCCCCAAAACTTGGGATAAAGTACAAAGTAGTTTTTTCTAAAAAAAAACTGTAATTATGATGATTATTACTATTTTGAATTATTTATAGCTTCAAATTTAGACTTCTAAGTATATGAGTAGAGTTGTACAGTAATGAAAATTAGAGCATGCATGTGATGCGCTGATTTTCTACACCATTTTTTAGGAAAATAATAAAATAATTGCTCTTGTTTGAAGCATTATTAGAAGCCTAGGACTGCATATCTGCAATAATGGCTGAGGGCATGCAGTCTACTTAAAAGTTTTTGTGAGTGAATATGCATATGTATATATGTGCAAGCGTATCTCTGACTTCGGGGAAGCGTTGCTTCATTAGTCACCAGTGCTTCAGAGAAGTGATCAGGGCTTGGTGAAGGTGTGCCTGTACAGCTGGGGCAGCTGGGCAGCCGCAGGCGCAGATGCCGAGTGCCGTTTCTAGCCATGCCACAGGCACCCACAAAGGACCTGCTCCGTAGCTCCCAAATTAGGTTATTCTAATAATCCCCCTGTACTTTAGAACCTGTGATGGTTATTCAGCCTCAGAGGATGCTCTCTTCTGCTGCAGAATGAAATGCCATGGGCCTTGCTAACGCTGTGGTGTGTCTTTTCCCAATCTCCTTAATAACTATGGACATACAGTTTTGTAGCGTCTTGTTATTGATCAAAATTTCACTGCTCACAAATGTGGCTATTTATTCCTGCATAGCAACTTATTTTCAAAAATTATTAGCTTATTTGTCTCACTTTATTTGCAAAATGTTATTGCAGCTGTTTGTGTATATAAATGCATTATGTATGGGTACAAAGAGAGTGTCTGATCAAGATTACAGTTTTAGCATTTCCCAGAATCATTAAGACTGGAAAAGACTTTTAAGATCGAGTCCAACAATCAACACAATGCCACCATGCCCACTAAACCATCTCCTGAAGTGCCACGTCCACACGTTTTCTGAACACTTCCAGGGATGGTGACTGCACCACCTCCCTGGGCAGCCTGTTCCAATGTTTGACGAATTTGTGTATACATACAAAATTAACTGATCTTACAAATGAGTGACAGTTTCTTAAGTCTTCATTGATGGAAGATCCTGCTTGCTTTTACTTCTGAAAAAATAATTTTTTTCTTTTCTGCTCTGTATGTATACACAGATAGGGCAAGAAAAGTCCAAACATATTTCTGGGGCTGTGAGTGTGGAGAGTTAAACATTGAATTTAGCAGTTAAGCTTAATGTCCCTTAGCCCTTATCCTCATAAGTTTTATTTTTTCTGTTATACTGGTATTTGCTACTCTGTATGTCTTAGCTCAGGATTCAAAAGTTTGCATGTGTCTTCTTTTGTCCTAACTGGGAGATACTCCCCTTCTGCCCCACCCAAGGAATTGGGGTCTGATTTTGTTTTTTTCTTGTGCACAAAAGGTTGAGATTAAAAGACGAGTGCCTACGTTCCCTTTGGGAGCTAGGAACTCTGTTCACTCGCTTCTTAATGTTTGATCAGAAGGTTGTAGTTGAAGAAAGAATTAATTGCTTCTCTCCAGATTTCACTGGGATCTGGAAGGCTATCTCCTGCTGCTATTTAGAAATGAAGAAAGCTGAATTTCTGTTCTTAAATAACAAAAGTCCATTGTAGGCACTTCAGGGGTCTTCTAGTTTGTGAAAATCTGAACATTGTTTTTCTTTCTGTTGTCATTTCTGACACATGCCATGCTAGGAATAGCCTAGTCAAAGAGAAAGAAAATGAGTGCTGGGAGTGTAGTTCTTCTGCTTCACTGTGTACAAACATTTTGTGTCTTCTAGAAGTGATCCTGTGTGCATTCATAGGCATGGGTCTGCAGGCTGTTGGTACAGAGCTCAACACTCTGCTAAATCATGCACTAGAGGAATTTCTGGCAGGGCTGAGATTCTTTTCTAAAAGTACACACATCAGACAAAATATTACAGTTGTGGTTTAGCCAGCTTGCTCTTCTCAGGTCTCCTTGCCCTGTGCAGTGGTGAACTTTGTCCTTTCCATGCACAGGAAGATTTTAATAGCATAATTGCTTTTTTAAATCATAATTAAAAATAACTGTGTTTAATACACAAAGGTATGTGTGCATGGTAATGAAAAGAAGGTTGTCTCATACCTTTTTCTGTGAACTGGTTCATTTTACAAAAGAAAAAACTTGAAAGAGTGATTTTAGAATGTAAAATTCTATCGTCGTGGTTTAGCCCCAGCTGGCAACTAAGCCCCATGCAGCCGCTCGCTCACTCCCCTCCAATGGGACGGGGGAGAGAATCGGAAGGGTAAAAGTGAGAAAACCCGTGGGTTGAGGTAAAGACAGTTTAATAGGTAAAGCAAAAGCTGTGCACGCAAGCAAAGCAAAACAAGGAATTAATTCACTACTCCCCATCGGCAGGCAGGTGTTCAGCCATCCCCAGGGAAACATGGGATTTATTCATATGTATTCAATATGTATTCATATATGCACATGTCTTTTTAATGAAGACACAAATCTCAACAAACCAATGAAGCTGCAAAGCTTTTAAGGAAATACCAGGTCATTAGCTTTTAAAGCCACAATAGTGGTATTTTCAGAGAAAATAAAAATTATATATAAGGATTTAGGATAGCTTGAAGAATTTGGAAGTAGCAGGTAGTTGCTTGGCCCATTGTCAGGTGAATCACAGGTAAATAATGATGGTAAATAATATTTATGTTTATTTGCTGTATCAGTCTGTAGTGTTCAGTAGGTCTGAAGTTCTTTTGTTTTTCATTGCTTATCAGAGGTGTGGTAAGCTAGCAGATGCACAAAAAGTCTGCAGGACAGATCATACAGGGACACGTTTTCTAATAACCTTAAAAAGTTGCCTATTCTGATGGGCGTATCTGTGCTTCCTTCACAGCGGGGAGTAGGCAACTTTACATCTCTGTAAAAAATACTAATATTTTAAGTGTTCTCAAAATGTCTCTTTCTAAAATGTGAGTGTACTTGGAAAATTTCATGTACTTGCAAATTTTAGTGCTGAATATCTTTCAAATGCACATGGCTTACACAACAGAAACATACTTTGAAAGATGGTATGGTAGTCTTGAGTACATGTTACTTAATATTACAGGGTTCTCCTATTTTGTAAGTTTAGAATATTCTTTTTACTGAGGATGAACACATGCTGCTGCTTTTTTTTTTTCGATTGAAAAAATTATAAAAGGCTGTGTGGGTGTGAAATGACTTGATTGAAGAACTGAAGCTTTCTTGATATTGTCCAAATGAAGACCAATATTTTTTCTCTGATTTAAACTTCTGTCCTCATCATCACTGGAAATTACTTTTCTGCAAATGTTCCTGTTTTAATTTTGGATAATTTCTGGTTCACCATTTAGTCAGGCAGTCCAGCTTTAGATATAATGGCAGTTATGATGTCACCCTGCTCCTCTATTTGATAGTTGTATTATGTACAATCTGTGCTCTGTATGAGACTATCACGCTTTATCTTGCCTGCAGCTGTTTCTCATCACTGATTAAATCATGTTTTATTTCAAATATAAATCCCCACAATTAGAAGAGGGGGAAAAATCCCACCTTGCTCTATAAAGAATTATAAATAATACTGGGATGAATAGGTTAGCAACTTAAAAGTTCCATTTTAAATTCACACTTAAAAGTAGTAAAAATAGGAGGACATAAATTCCATCCTCTTCTGTAAGCATTTATAAATCTATATGTTGAAAAACATAAGGACTTCATGATCCACCTATGGAAATATACCAAGACATAAGTCAATGCCATCTACTATAGATGATGTTGGAGAATGATGATAAGATGCAAAGATGCATCATGTACTTGGTGTTTTAGCTTTCTGTAGTTTTTTTCTTTTTTTTTTTTTTTCTTCTGTTCTGGCATAGTCATTACCATTATCGTGTTATTTACAATTCCCACTACAAAATCTCCCCAGTCTTAGAAGACATTTCTGAGGACCTCATTATTTGGGGGAATACCTATTTTCACCCTTCTTTAAATCTACGGCTAAAGGCCTAAGTCTACTCTCTATAGTCACCTAACATAGAGAATGTTCTCTTGTGCTCTGTATTTTCCTCTTAAGTTAGGCTTATGCTCTGAATTGCTTCCTGGAGGAATCTGTTTCTATATTCTTAGTCAGATATGCACAATGATATAATACAAATATTGCATAAGATTATTGTGTGCTAAGGCTTTGCAATATGTTGCATTTGCTATAAAAAAAAAATCTGTTGCACATGACCACTTCATTTGTAGATTACTGTTAAGTATGACTTTAGACAATGAAAGCTGTATGAAAGTTGTTTCATGTAGCTTGGCACCCTAAAAAAATTGTTATATGAAAAGGAATCAAACAATATTGAAACTACAGTGTATGTTGCAAAATTATTTACTATAAAGATACAGTTTGCACATTTTCCCTAAAAAGCATCCAATCTGAGCCTGACAGAAGTGCAGGGAATGGAATTTAAAAAAGGCAGGGGAATAAAAATTGGAAAAAAGAAAAGACAGACTTGCTCAGTAGTCAGATATGATTTTTCATCTATGCATTTGCACTACACTTTGCTTCAACACAATTTAAAATGATTCAGTGAGTGAAGCTGCTAAGAATGAAGTGGGTGTTTCCAAGTGCCAGTCAACAGGAAAATGATAAAAATGTTGCAGAAGTGAATGCTAGTGTGCAGAACTAGAAAGTGAAACGAAACGGCGGTGTGCTTTGGATCCACCTCAGATAAGTCTCCTAAAGTATTTTACATACTTGCATGTGTTTAAGAAGTTCGATGAGAATAAAATGTTGAATTCCCAATAGATCAGTGTTTTATTCTATCAAACCATGTAACTCCAAGGAAATAGTGAATTATCTTTTATACAGACATCACTGCAAGCCTCTTGCTGTGTATCTGATATCATAGTGGTATCATCTGCTCCTCTGTCACAGGAATTTTTATAAACTTACATACTTCTTAAGTCTCAGTTCTTATTTGAACTAATAAGCCTAAATATCATGTAAAAAACTTAAGTATAAGGCATATTGTTATTATTGGGGGAAATAATTTGCAGATCATTACACAAGTGAACACTATGGCACCTACTTCATTAAGGTGTGTTAAGTGGTCACAATAAATTAATCTCTTTTAATACTGGAAAAGAGAAGGGATGATTTCTGACTTTCTGCAGAATTAGTGAGTAGTAGTTTCACGGTTTATAATGTTTCTTTTGCCCGCTGTGCTCAAGCTCTCCTTTGAAGAACTGCTTCTGGCACTGGTACATATCAGAAATGGCCAACACAAACTGCTTGTCATCCTCTTGAGCCATTAAAAAGGTCCAGCACTGGGCAAGGAGAATAATATAATTTCATATGATAAGCACAGTTAGTTTTGTTAAGCCTTTGTGTTATTTCTCTTCCTTCAGGGTTAGCCATGGCAGCACTGCTATCCTTTCTATTAGCAGCAATATTTGGAAATCAGGAAAAATTCCTCAGCTGGCACCAGTTTCTCTTGCTACAAAGATTTCAGATTCCTTACGCTTTTAAAAGCTCTTATAGCTCCCTGGAAGAGGTGAGAAATGAAAAGTCAAAGGGTAGTAAGTTCTCTCAAGAGACCTGTGATAAGTTCCCATCTCGGCAGCTCCAGGGTACAATTACACAGCTAAAACGTGGAGGTGAAGAGAGGGTTATCTGGATAAAATGTTAAAGACCCTTAAAATTTCACTTCAAATAATTTAAGAGTTTTGATTAGGCTGACTGAGATACACACCTGTATTTGGGATGCTCCACATCTTTAAGTATATACATAAACATCAATAAAATCATGTGAAAGAACATAGAGGATTCTCATGCTAAAGTAGTGAGGTAAGACAGTAATTTTAACCTGGTTGACAAAAATTAACTGTAAGCTTGTAGCATCCTGTTAAGGATATGCTGCTTTCTTAAGAGTGACTTCAAAGGCAAAGTTTCTTTACAGGTTTCCAAGAAAATCTTGATCCAGGTAGGACTAATTGGTATCAAACAGTGCTATATTAATTAAGGAAAATTTATATACGGACCAGACAATCTTGCATAATAGAAGACACTAGTTTTAGTAACTTTTTGCCTATTGGTATAGCAACTCCTTATGTGTCAGCATTATTGTCAGAATTATTGATAGCAGATGACATCTGGTATTACTTTACAGGAGGGGGAAAATTATGCTTTCTTACTCTAAAAACACTTTCTGTCATCTTTGTTAATTTTGAATAAGTGAGAAAGTATTGCAATAACAACATGTGGGTGAACAGGTAGTTAAAACTATATTTAGGAATGTAGACCTGAAATTTTAATAAATTTGAGTACTCATCATATCTAAAACAGTTGTATTAGGTGGCTTAAGAGTGGGAAATTTTGTTCAATAGAGAGCAGTAACTAAAAATATTTTTAAAGTTTTTATCTACTGGGTGTACTGGACAGTTTTTGAACTCATTTCTTGATTTTTTAGTCTGCTTTGTGTGGCTTTTGTGATTTTGAAATTAGAAAATGCTGAAATTGGAGTATTATTTCTGAAAATAAGTAGGACAAAAATCTTTGTGTTATATGTGTGGTTTTGATGTGGAAGTTCTCCAGAGCTCTGGTGGTTTTCTTGTATAACGTTATTCTTTCTGTATTTTTACAGACAGAAAGCTAATGCTTTTTCCGTTTGGGCTTTATACTGTTTTCCCTGTGTTTCCCTATATGTCTTTCATGCATTCTTGCATCACAGACAGATAATGGTTCTCTTCATCCTCTCCAGATCTCTAGGCTTGAATTCCCTTGTTGTTGTGTTCTCATGTTGCTCTTTACAAGCTTTTCGTTTTACCTTCTTTGTTTGCCATCCAGACAACTATACTCCCTACACCTCTGCCTTCTGAACTGTATTTCTCTCTTCTAGGTCAAACACAGCCACACAAAAATGTGTATTTTAACTTCTGCTCAGCAGTGTGCACAGCTCCTAATTGCAGTCTGTACTCCACACTGTGCACTCAGGAGCTACAATTGGCTTTATGCTATTAAGGAAGAGATTTTGACAGACACAGGAGTTGTTAAGGTGTGTGGAGAAAGAAAGAGGAGGGCTGAAAAATTGAATAGTATATGAAAGAATGCTGTAGGAAGCACTCAGTCGTAAAGAGGAGGGAAAACTCCAGGCGATCCCAAGGGGATGGTAAAAATTGCAGAGCTGTGGAGGTGTGCTTTTGGGCATTACTGTTTTTTTTATAGTGAGAACTGTTCATGTGAATAGTTGTCAGTTACGGTAATTGTACATGAACAGATAGTCCCAAAGAGTCAACATTGTTCTGACAGTATGCAACAACCAACAGTTAAACATGAGTGACTTTCAAGTAAAGATGTCTCAGTCACCTTAGTTGGCATGGCCACAGACACTTCTAACTAGTTAAAAAACTATTAAAAAAAAAAAACCAAAAAAAATTAAGGCATGTGAAAGGCAAAACAGTTTTATACTTACTGTATTTTTATTTCCCGTTCTCTGTAGAGAACCTAGAAGAATCCCTTTTTTCTTTTTTTTTTTTTTTTAAAGGAAAATAAGCCTGTTTGTCAGTTTTTAAAGAGATATTTGAGGATAGAAAACAAATATTTGGAGAAAGCTGACATTTTTTAATAGAGACAAATCTAGAGTTGCTCCTGGTGTCTGAGTCTGATCCTCTTTCCTTAGATGCGAGCACTTGTAAAAGCAGCTCTGTTGGTAGCTTTGAGTGAGGAACCTCATTCCTTTAAAAAGATGACTGCTGCACACAGTTTTATCCTCCCTTCTAGGATTTGGAGTGCATGCCAATGTATAGCTGTTGAGGGCATTCAGCTTATCAATTCAGAGAGAGTTTGGGGATGTGGAGATAGCTTTTTCTTATGTTAAAATTAAAAAAGAGGAGAAGGAAAAGGTAGGGAATGAAGTAGGAACAAGAAAGAATGTGGAAAAGAGGGATATGACAGCAGAAACCTATGGTTCATAGATACTGTTCAGGAGTTAGTTCAAGTTGGCAGGTAGACCCTCTGTACAGTTCAGACTTGTCAGGGCATAATTTAAGTTCACAGAAATGAATGGTCAAAAATTATCTCTATGGGCATCAGGCCCAGAGGTGAGATGGTGAGGCAGGCAGTCATGCTACAATTTTGCCCTCATGGTGTAGCTTTCAGATTGTGCGATCTTCTGTGTAGATAGATCGTAGAAAAGAGGTAATGGCTGGAACAGCTCAGATTCTTGTTACCTTCTACATTACATTTCCACAACTTTTAAATATGACACTTTGATTTTGGGCATTATTTTCAAGTCCCATATGCTTTTCACTGTCATTCTGGATTGTTGGTCTTAATGTCATCTTTCTGTTGTTAACTGTTGTAGACCTCTAAAAATAAACAACTCGACTATAAAGTGTCGTAGAATAGGTATCTTAGAGTGTGTTTAGTGTCCTGGAATGGCTTAAAATGTAGAACACTGTGTAACAATACTTCACAACTTCAAAGTATAGCTTCCTAATAGCTATAGTTTTAATATTACACTCAAATTATTTTAACCACCAACGAAAAATGCACCTAATAGGCATAACTCAGGAGGTACATAATATTCTGTGAATAGTTTGGTTCTTTGTCTCAACATGACTTCATACTTCGCATGATCTTCCATGGATTCAGTTTAAGAACATTTTGCATTAGAATTACATTACAAAAGATTTGGTCATTTTCAGCATGTTTAATTAATTCAGTTTAATACAAATGCAATATTTAAGATGTACAAAAAAATGTGTAGGCATTAAGTATTCATCAAGACATGTCTGCGATTGACAGCATTTATGCTGTTCGTGTTGTATATATGGACAGCCAATTAGAAAAAAGGAGTGAATGTCCCCAGTCACCCAGAAGTCATGTCACATAATATTAGCATTAGAATTTAGGACCTCGTTCTCTGTGTATCTGCACAGTGCTGTCTGTTTTATTTTGAGAAATACAATTAGTGTATTTTTGAACAGGAAAATAGTCCATTCCTCCTCCAAATACCTTTAGAACATTTTAACCCACATATGTGCTCCGGATGTTTATTGCTAGAGTGTGGATTTCTGCAGATTTTTAGTTCCTTTTCACATTCTGTATGTCTTTTACTGGTATCTGTTTCTCTCCCTCTTTCTTTTTTTAGGGTTTTCCACTCTTTAATCACCTAGGAAACCAAACATTGACATCTTCCCTCTATTACAACATATTCCTCTCCTATCTTTGTTCAAGAGATAAAAAGGTGTTGCATAGCTTGCTGTTGCTCACAGTTCCCTCTAAGAAAGGCATGTCCCTTCCGATATGGAGGTTTCCAGGTCCCCTTCTAAATCTAAACACAAACTGAAAACAGAATTGCAAGGTTTTTTTTCTTTCCTTTCCTATCAGTACCCAGAACATTTTCATAACTTATAGCCTAGCAGAATTAAAAACTTCATTAGCAGTAGTAAAGGGAATGACAGAACACTAGTCTCTGTTGCCTTTTATAAACTACGCGTTAGGATTTTTATGAACTCTCATTGAATGCAGAGTTCAGCTATCGTTTTGTTATCAGAGATGCAGCTCTTGGCAACAGACGAGAGACACCAGTACACACACTGAACTCTTTCGTTCTGTCTATTTATGCTGAAAGTGTATGGTTCCTCTCCTCATGTGAAAAGATGTAAGCTATTGTGTGAACGCTCATCAATCAAACTAGACTTGCTGCTGCATAGACTGTTCTATTTTACCTTAGAGACAAGCTTATCTTAGTATACATAGTTCCATGAAACCCCTCTTAGCACCTAGCTATTGAGTTCATGTTTCCACAGCAATGTGAACATTTTTTGTCTTTTTTCATCATTTTGAAATTCCTTCTACTTCATCTTCCTTATGCTTCCTGGACACACTGTAGCTGATAAGATGCACCATTTTCTTAGCAGTTGCAGGAAGTCTTAAGGAGAAGCTGGCTGGAGAGATACTGCTTTCATTTAACATCATCACTTTTGCAAGAGTATATGAAAATTTTAGCCATGTTAAGACAAGGATAACAGGCAAAGAACACATTATTTTTACCTTGCCCAGTAAAAATGGGGAGAAATTCTTACAATGGGTGCAAATCACATCTGGTTTGAAAAAAAAAACCAAAAAACCCAGAAAGAACCCCTGCAACTTTTTTGCTGGAATGAAGGTGTCTAAAATAACTTCAAATTTTATTTCTACCATAGAATTTTCCTACAAATACTGTTCTTTCAAGCTTTAGAACGATACAAATAGGGAAAATAATATTCAAATACAAACTACCTTGAAACCATGAGATATTTCTATACATGAGTTTCATCTTTTGCTTTCCAGGCTTGATCAATGCTAGTGATTGGTAAACAATATAGATTCTAAAACGGAGTGTCAAACTATGACCGATTCTCAATCCTGCTATGCAGTCTCTTCACGACAATGGTTTTGTGTCAAGATGCTGGGCATGGTGTGAAATACCTCTCCATCAAAAATGCATAAGAATTTCAGTGGGAGAGGCTTGGAGCTGCATTCAGTTATGAACTCTCCAAGAGCCCCTCTAAACATTTCTTTCAGATCTTTGTTGTATATACTAGTGTCATGACACAGAGTCTGTTTAATTTTTGTGGCTGGTGGCAGTGTTGGTTTTTTGGGGGTTTTTTTGGGTTTTTTTTTTGCAAATAAGCACTGCATAGTTCAGAGCCCTTCAGATGTTTTTTACCATTGATCCAGCCTATAAGAAATAAAAGTCTGAAAATATTGGGTAAACAGATGAGAGCAGTGTGGAATGGGGAGGTGGGGAGGATATGATTATCCTGTCTTAGGCACACACCACACACCCACGAATGAGAATATGCCCTCGGTGCTCCACAATCAGAGCTACTACTGTGTCTGAGCTGCACTTACAAATGCAGCTGCCATAGAAAGAATTATTATCACCAGGAAGGGTTATCAGGTGCACTGCACTGTGTGACTGTCCCTGAGAAGCTGCCATAAGCACCCCCAGGCAGCTGGGAGGTTGTGCCAGAGGTCAAAGATTTGCCTAGGACTGCAAATGCCAATCTGTAGGAAAAATGAAGGTTTCACTCACTGCCTAGCTGGTGTGTACATGCATATACAAAAGATCTAGCCTGCAGCATACCTTGTCAGTGAAGAAAAATAACTGGCCTTCTGAGAGAGACCATCTCTTTGATATTATATTTTGGATCAAATTCCATATGGATTTGAAATCCTAAATATAATTTTTGCTAATTTATGGAGGCACACTTAACAAACTCATGTCTCCAGCTCATTTAACCTTCTACAGGCTTTTGTAAATGAATTTATCAAATATGTCATGGTGTCTAAATGTTTTTTAAACACTTTTAAAAATTATGGAAGTAGCAAATATGTTTAAAAAAAGTGAGATTGGGAAATCAAGTTCTCCAAAGTTAGGAAATGACAGAATTTAAATTTGGTGCAACCTGAATTTTAACTTTAAACTGCATGCAGGAACCGTTTAATGCCTGAGGCTTTCAGATTTAGTCCTGCAGTCCTGGTAGCACTGATTCCTAGCAGCCTACGTTCTGCTCTGTGAGTGTCTGAGAGTGGTGATGGAGCCTTTCAAATGACCTCTGGCAATAATTTTAATTGTACTTTACATATTTTTTTTTCATGATATTATCACAGACATTTCTTAAGAAGAATATCTGCTCCATCTTGTGGGTAGGTATTTATTAAATTCTTTTTGTCTTGCACAGTCATGACTGGGGGCCAAAAATAGCAGGTCATTGTTCATTTAAAATTACAAAATACACCATAAAAACATACACAGAAGAGGATTAAACACTGGCAACATCAGTTCTTCTGTTTCCTGAATTTTCAATGTTTGATTTCCAAACTTAATGGTCTTTTAATGTAGATACTTTTTTAGAAATCTAATATCCTGGTAGAGGTCTTAGATGGAAAATGTCACTAGTGCATGTGTATTACTTCATATTGTGAAATAAGACATGGATTCTATTTCTAGCCTTGACGTGATGTCTGTGTAAACACTTGGTCAGATCAATAAGGCTGTCTGATTTTTGGCCTAAAAAATGAACACTGCTATCTCGTCATCCTTTTTAAATATATTTTTTTAATATCTAGAGGAAAATATAATCTGTTAAAATTTGAACTGAGGTATGATCTGCTTAATGGGACTGAATTGAGGAATCCAATAGGATAACTGTCTTCAAAGATTCCCTGGTTAATTCCCTCTTTCTCTTCCAGCCGCTGTGTTCTGCAAGGGCATTGTGTAGATGTATGGTTTTCTTTCAGAGAGGAGAAAAATGGTCAAATGAGATTATATTAATGGCTTTCCTTCGTCTAGTCATGGTCTTTGCATGAGGGTTGATTGATGTTTTTCCATTTTCACATCTTGTTACAGTCCTGGTCATTTGAATGAATCATCAGTATTTTAACGTCTTGAATACTCTGTAAAGTATAGCATAGGCACTCCCACCTTGTTTATATACTGTATTTTGATGGACCTATCTATTTTATCTTTCTTTAGTTTGTAACTTTACTAACAACTAAAGAAATGAAATCCATGACCAATCAAACCTCAAAATGTTTGAAACAAAGCAATGACTTAATCTGTTGTGTTTCATAGATGGCATGAGGTACTATACGCCAGCCCTGTTTTAAATGACACTGGAAAGATTTATATGAATGCATTTATCTGCTAGTTCTGTTTTGATTTTTAGGTAGCCCAGTTTAAATGAGTGCCTTCTCACTGAGGTGAGACTATCCTCTGACTGTGTACTATTCTGCTACTCTGTCCCTGGGATAAAGGAGATCAAAATGGGTAGTGAGAGTATGGAAGAGCCATCATGCCCACTAACTGATGAAGAATGGATATTGGGGCAAAAGGGGAGGCAACGGAAACTGGCAGTGTCAGTGATGTATATTGGAGCTGAATTGTGTGGTCTGCATATAAGAGAGGGAGGAAAAATAAGGAAAAAAGAGAAAGGAGAGAATGTGAGTGGAAGGAAGAGAAAATTTTCCCTTCCTTTCAACCTTGAGACTAATCCTGCTTAAATGTGTTTCCCTTCTTGTCAGCCAGTTTTACTCTTCTGCTTCCCTTCCCTTTCCTTCTCCCCTTCTCCTTTCCCCTCTGGAGGGGGCATAAAAAAGAAAAGAGAAAAAAAGCATAAGGGAAAAAGAATAGCGTGTAATTTCCTTCATTGTCTCCAGGACTGCGTAGATTGCTTCCCCTTTCACATGTTGTGGAGTGCTTTAGTAATGTTCTGGAATTGCCCACCTGCCTGCATTTTTGATGTTGTCAGTAGCTGTGATGAGATAAAACTGGGAAGGGGAGTGACATATATAACTGGTTTGAATTCTGTCTGTAACTCATCATGTTTCTTGTGTGTGCAAATATATTTTGTGTAAATTGGAATATATCAGAGGAAGAAGTTGGCAGACAGAACTCAGTGTGCACAAACTGGTTTGAGCATTAAAGCAGTTCAGTGTTAGACACTGCTTATGTGTGCCAAGAGTGAAACATTACTGAATATGTGGCCTGGCCTTTTATTATCAGAACATTAATTTTTTTATGCATAAGCATTCTCATTCTCTTTTTGGTACATCTTGTGCAGGTTTTTGGGTGTTTTTTTTAATCAGTGCAGAGCGAGTTGAAAATGCTGTTGAATCTAAATAGTAGTATATTAGGCTTAGCTGAAGCTGACGTCTACAAAAGAGTATAGGTAAAGGAGACTCAAGCCTGAATAATTAAATTAAGTGTGTCTCTTTAATCTTAAAAAAGGTATATTTTTAAGGTGAAGATAAACTTTGAAACATAGGACAGTAGAAAATCACCATTTAGTTTAATAATCTATAATTAGTAAGAAAATTATGTTCACCGAACAGTTTCAGCTTTTTTAGAAAATGAATCAACAAAGTGAACAAGTCAGAGATAATTAGTTTTCATTATGTCCCTACTTCTATTGTTTTCACTCTGTGGATCTGTGTAGGCTGGCACTGTGTCTCTGCTCTACTTTAACAGTCAGGTGGTTGATTTTTTTTTTTCTTCCACATCTTTGATTACACCATCATAAAAGTGAAAGGAGCTTCATCAGATTTTAGTTTTGGTCTGGGGACTTTTCCTAGCTCTCAAGCTTGAATGAATATTTAAGCAACTCATAATACAACAATTGTTATTCTGAGGTAAAAATAAAAAGCAATACTCTACTGAACATCACAGTAGCCTGATGAAAAGGTAATGGCACCTCTGCAGAATAGAATAAAATCAAATCCTAATTGTTTTGGTCAATTTGACTTGCCAGCAAGTCATGCTTTAATCTCTGCATAAATTAGAAGCCTTTTCTCTGTTCAAATTCCTGTGGGGTTGCTGTCTTTGGCTTCTGTCTACTTAATTCAGCTCAGCTAGAGAATGCTTTTGGATAATGTCATGATATTTCCATTAAAGAATTCAAAGTTAGTGAGAAGAAAGGTGTCAAACTGCTATTATTCAATCAAGATGAGTTTCAGCGATAAGGCTTTGGTTTGGCAGGTTCTTCAAGCACTGTAAAGGACATTAGTGAATAATCTGAGGTGCAGGATACAAGGGCAAGGCTGTTTGCCCAGTGTCTCTGGGGTCAGGGTAAACTGTAATTCAGATTACAGCAAATGAAGCTTCCGATGCTGGTGGCTGATGAAAAAGGATATGCCAGCAATTGCACTGGCTTTTGGGAAGGGGTTGGGCACAGAGGGAAAGAAAGAAAATTAATATTGATTATTTCTTTCTGCAAGTAAGTTAGATCGTGGGATAAGTACCAGTTCATGAAGTTATGGTCTTAGTCTGCTCTTGGTTAAGCATGTCCTGCTTTTCCATTTTTTCAACTCCTAAATATAGTGTATAAAAACATTCTCTACCGTAAGGCTGTTAAATATTGAGTATAGCTCCCATTATTAGACTAAGAGTCTAATTCTCTCAATAGAGCACTGCTGTTTTCTTTTTCTTGTTATGGAATGAAAGATACGGTGGCACGAGGAAAGGCACTGTATTGCCAAAATAGAGTTGATAATTGCCATAATTCCTGAACAATGGAATGTCATTGAAATAAAAAAGATGAAATCCCTCAAATACTTGTAGAGTTGTTTTCAACTTGTAGTTGAAACAGGTAGTTTCAAGTACAGACCAGAAGAAATAATGTACAACAATCTGAGGTGCAGATTGTTAATTGGTTTGTTCAGCCTGAAGGGTGCGAAGACTTTAGCATGTTAATAAAAAAAATTAAAAAGAACTTTATTCTAAGTTTTTCTAACCACCTTTTGTAAAAGCCTTACATAATACATGTGTAGGCACCCTAGAGTTCACACAAATCCTGCTATTTATCAATCTGTTTGGATGACCTTGAGATGCTATCATCCTGACTCCAGTCAGCTGTATTCTTGGAAGGGGAGGGGGAAGAGCTGGAGGGGACACGGTGGAAAATGCATAAGTAAGAACAAAAAAAATAAGAAAAACGTTCTTTTCTCGAGAGCTTGAGTTATAAGATTAGATTATAGCTAGCAGAATCAAGGGCACATAGGCATGGCACATGATGATTATGATTTATGGGAGCATTAAAAAGAAAGAAAATCAATATATATTCTAAAAGTTCTGTTTTGCTCAGATTAATCTAAACCCCCTCCTTGGTTTTGTGATGACAGAAGAACACTGTGTTGATAAGAACTTTTCCTTTTTTCCCAAACAATAGTTTCAATAACTGTTAATGTACAAATCCAGCTTTAGAAAATTAACCTTTTGTGGCCTTTCATTTTAAAAATTAAAAGCCGGTAGGTGCAATTTGCAGTAAATTTAGGGTCAAATGTGACATTAGATAGGCATCTGCTACTAATAAAGTGATAATGCAGTACATGAAGTTTCTATTACCAGGATACAAAACCAAAAGATTAATCTCTCCATAAAAAAATATTCTTCCCTTCAGCTCTCTCTGCCAGTTATTTTCTTTGTTCTGATGCCTCTAGCAAAGTGGTATCCTCAGCTGAAGATCCATGCTGGTTTTACTTTTATAATTTAGTGCATCATAGATCTAGCCAGATGTAGTGAGTTAAAAAATATGTCATACATTTTTGTCTAATGAATGCTGTATGTTGATTTAATACAGTTTTCTTAGTGGTTGTCTGAAAATATTTCTTATGAAACTTTGCTATTTTATATATATGCAAATCTTTTTCTAATAATATATAAATATAATATTTCTAGGTATTAGAGAAAATAAAAAATGCAGTAATAAGATAAATGCAGCCACATAGCCAAATGCCTACCTCCATCTCCCCCATTCTATAAATGTCATACAAAGCAATAGTCAATATTCAGGACTAGGACAGGTAATGATACAATTAAGACTCTTCTTTTGCATAGACTATAATGTTTTTGAACTAGAAATGGGGAATGCACTGTATACTTTTTCTTAAGTGTCCATGTAGTCCTTGCTGGTGCTTTGATATTTTAGAAGACTGTCTTTGAAGTGTTCTTTTTTTTTTTTAAACAGCCCCCTTAAAAACAAAATAAAAAAACTCCAAAGCAGCATTATCTTGAAAATAGACAGATAAATAACTATCTCACTGAAATAGTTTTGTTCCTGGAGGACTAACTTCTAGATAATTGGAGTTTACATAGGATACCTGTCAGAATATCAACTGTAAAGCAGGCACCAGTTAATGAGAATATCTGAAGGAGAAACAAATGATGGGAAAAGTTAGACACCCCTCATCCCCACCTCCCAAAAACATCCCCTTATATTATAGGATGTTGTACCCATATGGAAAAATCTTATTTTGATTTTGATCAAAATCATATCATATCATATCATACAATCATACATCATATCATATCATATTGTACTTTGATATTATGAGGTTTAACATTTATACATTATCTCTTAAAAGTCTCCAAAATTAAGTCCAACTCCTTGGAATAGCTGTAGATATAATTACAGACTGCAGAACTAATTACTGCACTGTGGAATACTAACAAATATATGAACTATAAAACAGCCTTACTAACATTTTTTTTGCCATTGAAAAAACCATTTTGGTATGTTTGCATTTATTAATACTATTTACAATGCAAACGTTTAAAGATTTCCATTTAAAGGTACCTATAAATGGCACTAAAACTTGTCTTAGAAGAATAGTAATGAAGGTAAATAATGAATAAAACTAAGATACTGGGAAACTGTCATTGGAAATAAATGCTTTTAAGTATCCATCAGGGAAGCCTCACCATACTCCTGTAGAATAGAGAAATGGTAATCTATTTCTTTATTTCAGCTACTTTGTTAATATAAGGTATGTCTGATGGAGCCAATGACAATATAGGGAACAGAAATAACAGGTCTGTGTTGCCAGTCCAGTCTTAGAACAACACGGTGTTTAGATAGTGAGTTTGCTTTTGTTCGTAAGTTATTTAGATCCTAACTCTTAAGATTAAATCTCAGTTCTCTTTTAATACAAATATTTCTTAAGAGCTCATGTATATCTTTACAACTAAACTTAATGGGTAGGGTAGGTTAAGGTTGGAAAGTGTATGTTAAACAATAATATGGTTAAGGAGAGAAGAAAGGACAGTTTATGGCATAATGTCTCTCCAGACGAACACTGTAGCTACAAAAAGATGCCTGGAAGCAGGAATGTAGAAGACTCTCATGTTTCAAAATAAATGTGTAGCTGAATTCACGGTGTGCTAGAATCCATGAAAAACAGGCAAAGGATAGAGGCTGAACACAAGTGTGTTCCTTTCTTTAAGTTCCTTCACAATAGGAATAATATAGCTACTCTGTAAGTGAGCATGGACGATAAGTCATGACTCCAGTGAATAACCAGTATTTGGAGTCTTGTACAATTCATGAACAGCTGGATGAGTGCTTTCTGAACGGCCAGCAATTCAAATAAACTGTGTTATTATGGGTTTCTACCAGATACAGTCCTGCTCAAAAAATATTAGTGTATTTATCCTCAAAACACAGAGAAATATTGTTCCTTTAAGAAGTAGTAAACTATGAAAAGGGGCAAATATTTTGAACATTAATTAAGCAGGCTCTTTTCTGAAGTTATGTCTCTTTTCAATGTTCAGTCCTGATGATGGCAGTACTTCTGTCATGCACAGAAGGAGAATCCGAAAAACAGATAAGGTGTGAGGAACAGTGCTTTTATTCTAAGTGATGCTTCAGAGAGTCCTTGTTTCCTTCAGTAAATAATTGCATTTTTGTCTTAAATATAATTTCCTGTTCTAAACCACCCAGTGTATTTGTCATAAGTATCTGTTTATTTTAAAATCATACTTACAAATTTTAATCTGCTTCGATATCTTTTCAGTTCTTTGAAATCAACATAAGTAATTATTTTATATGAAAAATAGAGAATAATTTTGGGTCAAAGCTCAGTATTAATAAACGTAATAGCAAAATCTTGTAAATTGTTCAAGAATGATTACTCAACACCTGTGTGGGAATATCTGGGGCAGACTGGTTGTTAACACAAAGAACGTAACACAAAGAATGTGTTACTGAAATACTAATCATTGGGTGAAAAAATTTTGGAACCAGAGTGCGAAGTGGACTTAAGATTTACATTTCTAGATCTTTCCAGCTTCTCACTTCTAGGGGTTTACTTAGACTATGAGTGCAAGTAACTTAATTTACTACAAAGTATAACTACAAAATGTTGGGGTTTTTGTTGTTTGGTTTTGGGTTTTTTTTTTCCATCTTGAAACTAGTATTGCTAAAGACAGCAAATAATACAATACAGAATTCAGAACTGCTTCAATGCCCTTTTCACATTCATCACTGTGCATTGATAAGTACCTTTCAAGATAAACAATGGAAAATGTGAGTAAAAATCTGCTTTAGAAACAAACTACTAACTCTGGTGAAAGGAAGACTTTAGTAAACCTGGAGCTTTGTAGACTATGAAAAGTCATGACTCTTCTAATGTTTACATTAGTCCTGTGTTTTGTTTGCACTTTGTGGATGATACTGTGTTTTATTTGTTCTCTCTTTTTAATTCTCTCTACTGTACATTGAGATAGCCTGAAAGAAAACACTTTAGTCTTGTGTAATTAATTTTTCAGTACCGGTTTGCATAAATTGTGTGCTAAATATTTCATTTGCTGCAATAATAAGAGCAGACAATGACATAATAAAAAAACTATTGCATAAATTATGTTTCTTGAACATCAGAGAAGTTGACCTACATTTTGAATGCCTGTAATGCTTGTGAGAGCTGCTGGATTAGTATTCTTGGGTACCACTACAGCTTTTTTGCTAACGAATGACAATGGTTAATCACAAGAAGACAGCATCAGGAGAAGCAGAGGGGGCCTTCCAGTTTCACTGATAGCTTCTTTAATTATGTTGTAGGGTGAGGGAGTCTATGTGCAAGATTAATCTTCTGTCTGATCTGTTTGTATCAGTTATGAGAATGCTTTTGTTTATCAAGGCATCAGCTTCATTCAAATAAGATAGATCATACGTTCTCATTTCAAAGGCATTTGGGGTAGAGTCTTTCACTGAACACAGACTTTCCTGCGATGAGTTTTGGCCCCCGCCAAGTTGGACCGAAAATTGAACTAGTGACAGAAATTCCTTCATTCTGCATTTTGTTGGCAATTTCTTCTTTGAATTTTGTATTTGTATGTGATGAGCTTTTTGATTTGAATATTAGAGGGAAGAGATGAAGATTGCTGCTTGATTTAAAAAAAAAGTTTGTGAATATTTAAAACTAAGACATTACATCACCAAAAAACCCACAAAAGAACAAACAAACCCAGAATTGGTGAGAAGTAGTGAGAACGTGGACAGTATTTTATGAAAAGAGTTGTTACTTTCCTGCCACTTTAATGTACATTAAGTGGTAGGAAAGTACCTACTTTAATGTACATTGTATAATGTACATATTGTACAATGTACAAATATAATGTACATGATGTACAATGTATAACGTCCTACCGCTTTAATGTACATTGCTATGTCAGCTTCTGGATTGCGGGTAAGTGCAGAACAAAAGAGATAAAAAATGGAACAAAAACCAGAGAAAATCAATCATGTCTGTTTCTTCATTGAAGCTAAGGTAGGATGCCAACAACAACTTCATTTCCTGTACTTCATTGATGATATGTCAATATTGCTGATGTGGCAGTGATCTAGATGTAGAAGTTGGCTCTGATTTTTTTTGTTCCTGCTTTGTATTTACAAATAAAGGCAGCATAACTTTCCAGATGCAAATGGATCAAAACAGAAGCGGAGGCCTGAGTCACTGATGTATTCCCACTAGTCACCTCGCACTGTTTTATTGAGAAGTGTTACATTATTGGGGAAGACATCCTTGAATAGAAAGTTGCATTGTTCCTGGTGAGTTAGCACATAAGTTAAAAATCATATTACATTTTTGAAATAAGCAAATGATATTGCCAATGTTCCGACCGACATTAACTTTACAAATAAAGCAAGTAGTGACAAATTGTGCATGAGCCATTGCAGTGTATGCTGTATTACCACAGTTGCTTTTATGACCCTAATCATTGTACTGCCAGGTACAAAAGGTATAATATATACATGTGCACAGAACAATATTTTATGCTGTAAGCACACACTTCTGATGATGGTAAACTCGATAAAACTGGTATTTTCTTATTTGTTTTCTTTCATGATGTGCATGGAGGTAAGTAGAATTCTGTGTTTTGCTATTCTTTTGATATCTTACCTTAAAAACACTGTGGACCCCTAAGAGAAAATTCAAACTCATGCAAAATTTAGTGTGAGCTTTGAAAGCTATAACTGTGGTTAGGCAGGCCAGATGCAGCCATTATGTTGACATTATTTGACACCTATATAATGGCTAATTCCTGAATAGGGCTTAACCCAGTAAGACACCAAACAACTTGTGAAAGATATTAAATGTCTCCAATGCGTAGTAGCTCAGTAAAAGTTTAAGATAATCCTTAATTTCAGTGTTAGCCTCTTAATGCATTGAGAAGAAACAGGCATGCTACCTTTAGTAAAAATAACTATTCAGAAAGCTCATTACAATTCAAATAATAAAAAATCCTAATAAAAAAGAATAAGAATATTTCTTATAGGCTGTAATTGTTTCAATCTTTATTTTTCTTTTCTCCTCCCAATCCCTTTTGTTGTCTCCTTCAGAGCCTTCCTGATGGCAAGATACGTAGTGGCAGATGAATCTGGGCAAAAAATTATTCTAGTTTTTCTCTGCCAATATCTATGAAACTTTCTATTTTTTTCCAAGAGAATTTGGCAGAACTAGTATTCATTTACAAAAAAAAAAAAAAAAAAAATTAGGCTGTATAGCTAAGGGGATTACATAACTTGGCACTGAATCCCTGAGAAGATTTTTGTGGACAAAGCACAATGTGATGTAATTTTAAAATGTAGCACTCTGAGAAGCCTTCCAGGTTTGTTTTGATGAGTGTACAGGACCTACAATTTTAAAATATCCTCAGATGAATCTGACATTATCATGATCAATACGTCTGTCAAAACAGGTCAAGATTCAGGTCCTTTGTCATCTTGTGTGCTCACTCTATGACATGTACAGTGGAACTGAAAGTACAGCTAAGCTTGCATCTCTGTAGTAATGCCACTCTTCTTTTACAGATAAAAGTTCCTCCCTTTAAAGCTGTGTCCTGGTTTCAGCTGGGATAGAGTTGATTTTCTTCATAGAAGCTAGCGTGAGGCTGTGTTTTGGGTTTAGGATGAAAAACTGTTGATAACGGGCTGATGTTTTGGGTTGTTGCTGAGCAGTCAAGGACAGTTCAGCTTCTCGTACTGGGCTGCCACTGAGCAGGCTGGGGGAGCCCAGGGAGCTGGGAGGGGACACGGCCAGGACAGCTGACCCAGACTGGCCACAGGGATATTCATACCATATGGCATCATGCCCAGTATATAAAGCTGGGGTGAAGAAGAAGGAGGGGATGGGGGGATGTTTGGAGTGTCTTTCTTCCCAAGAAACCATTACGTGTGATGGAGCCCTGCTTCCCTGGAGATGGCTGAACACCTGCCTGCCCATGGGGAGTGAGGAATGAATTCCTCGTTTTGCTTTCTTTGCGTGCATGGCTTTTGCTTTCCCTATTAAACTGTCTTTATCTCAAACCATGAGATTTCTCACTTCTACCCTTCTGATTCTCTCCACTGTCCCACTGGAGGGGAGTGAGCAAGCGGCTGCGTGGGGCTTAGTTGCTGGCTGGGGTTAAACCATGTCAAACTATTACACTCGTATAAGCAAAAGGCAGTGCACAAGAGCAAAAGTTTTAAATAATGGAGGAAACAGAATATACTGTGCTATGTACTAGTAGAAGAGAATTGGATGAGATAGCTTATTCATACTGCAGTCTGTCTGCATTGAGAAATGAAGAGAAAAAACAGTCTTTCCTAGAGTTAGACCCCAATTACATAGGAAAGTCTCAGCCAGTCAAGGCAATAGATGTTAATTTGTAGACTCAAATCCAGTGTAGGCTGTCATTTGATACTGGAAGACAAGAACCTCTGAGGACATTTTGTGGATATGAACAAAACTCAAGTAAACAATTTGTAGTTGGCAGACAAAATGGTATGTAAAGCAAACTTAGTTAATTTTACTTTCATAGTTAAGCTCAGCAATCTACTCAGCTCTAGGTGTGAAGTTGTGTTATGTCTATGAATTAACTCCTGTATTTTTCAGTTTCAAGTGTTGCATTCACCATTAATTGTATTCTACTGATTGCAAAAGCACTATAGCTCAAAAGTAATGCAGGCATTAAATGCAAGTATATTAAAGGCTTCTTGGTCTGCTGTTACAAAGTGCCTGAGAGAAATATGGCCTAGTAGATATCTCCAATTTAGAAACTATGAGTTAAAATAAGGGTAGAACTCTGGTGCTCCATCTGCAGGGGATTTGCAGAGAGGAAGGACTCTTCCCTTGGTGCGAGGCAATTGTAGCCTTGTCCAGGGCGAGGACTTTGTCTGCATTAGAGGTAGAAGCCATTTTTAGATGTTATTAACTCTCTTTGTGGATATATTGGGGTCAGAGAGGTGCACGGATGATAAAATGATTATATCCTTGAGCTAGTGAGTTAAGTATGTTAAGTAAGTAAGTAAGACCTTATGGAAAGGTAGGAAAAGAAGCAAAAGCAGGTGGGACCTCTGTTGGAAGCAGCAAGGAAAACACTGTAGTGTTTGTCAGAAATTGAAAGGGTCAGAAAAGGACAAAATAAGACAGAGATACATGCATTGCAAGGCGGTGAAAAGAAGTAGTTGCTGATGTCAGAAAACATACAGATAGGTCACTGAAAGAATTGTTTGATGCACCTTACTAAGCCAACCCAGGGGTCAGAAGAAGCAAAGGCATGTGTTAGGTCACTAGCCTGAGTTAAGAAATAGTGTCTGTTCTTGGGTTCATCAGCATGAATGAGCGTGGGAAAGATGAAATTCTAAGTAATTCTGTTATCATCAGATTTGGATCAGGAAGGCAGGCATGGGTGAGCAGCACCCAGTTCTAGTTGGGAAGACTAAGGTACTTCAGGATTTAATTGCAACTGGACTATTGATCGATCCCAGGTAGCTGGAACTGCTGGTTGATAACCATTAAGATGAAAATGGTGTAATAATGCCCAATAATTTTTAATGACATGGAACAAAGCCCCTGAAGCAAGCCTTATCTGAAGATGACAAAAAAATCAATAGAGCAGTTTGATGAGGTTTGTTTGGGGTACTTGAGTGCACGGCCAGTTGTATTTTAAATGCCATAAATATGTTAGCGCCCGTCCAGATATGAAATTGATATCTTTATTGCTAATTTGTAGGGATTTAATTTAATTTAGTTTAAGAAAATTATTATTTTGGGTAAGCAAATATATCTGGATTATACATATGTATTCATTTTTTGAAGATTAGGTCTGGTGGTCAAAATATCAAATGTCACCTTCTGGGCAGACTGCAAAAGTTGTATTTGGGTGCTCATATTAACATGTAAGCACAGAGGTAGAGCTTTTACATGTCTGCAAACCCCTTAATCAGCTGTTGTTGATGGACAGCTTGAAATTGGCTTTTTTCAGCGGCTTTTAAAGCAGATCTTTTATAATCACATTAAAACCTTTTGGACTCTCTCATCCTTTTGACATTCATTGTCTAATATCAAACAAATGGTCAAATACGTTTTCTTGTGCAGGCTCTAATATTTCTCTCTCTGTACTTCTTTTCTTAAAGTGTTTCATTACACAGCTGCTTTTCAGGGGTATTTTTATCACATAATTGGAGTATTTCAATATTCAGCACTAAGTTCATTTCATTTCATTCTTCATGATGATCAGCTGCTTGGCAAATGAGTGACTTCTAACATGTCTATGTATGCAAATGTTGCTAGTCCTCTGTTTACCTCAGATGATGTCCTTATACTCCCTAGTACCCTTTTTTTCTAGAATACACGATCTGCTTGCATGTAGTCACCTTTTCCACACTTCTAAGAAGTTTCAAATTTTTTGCCCAATATCAAATACTCTGTAGTAGTTATCATTATTTATAACAAGGCTATTATGTTTATAACATAACAATGTGTTAGACTGTAGAATGTCTTGGCAATATTTTCAGCTGCATGTTACTTAGATGAAACACTGAGGACTTCATGGGAACAAAAATATAGGATTACATGGGCCCTTTTCGATTGTTTCTATTACTAAAAGCATTCAATATATAATGATTAATTTCATTTCTACTTTTTATGACATACACATTTTCTAAATTTTAAAAACTCAAGCGGATAAATTATTAAAACAATGTACTGTATTAAGAAATCAAACAAAAACTACACTTACTGTTGGCTCTTTATTAAACCATGTATCTTGATTATACCTCAGTAATGTTACCATTTCTATCTGGAACAGTTTAAGTTAGTTGAACTTCATTAGTTTCCTGAGATAATATTGAATGTAAAACTAATCCTGCTGATTGACTGTTACTGCAAGTTGTATTGAAAACTGAACTGGAGACTTTTTTCACTTAAGATGACAAACATTAGGCCATTCAGTTTATGGATTGCTGAATTTTAAAGACACATTACTTTTTGTCTTTTAAATTCTAAAATGCAAAGTAAGGCTTAAAGCAAAACCAACACTTTATATTTGAAGATTTCACAGTCTGCATGCATGGAGAATTGTTATCTCTTCTTCAAGCTGCAAAATTTCAAAAATTTCCCCTGGGCAAACTTGAAGCTGAATGGAGCTATATCATAAATTCTGAACAAGTTTGTACATGTTAACCTGCTAGCAAATTATCTGTGTGACTTTTGTTTTGTTTTAGTCTCAGGAACTCCTTCAATCTAATCTAAGAATTAAATTATCATGCGTATATACAAGGCTTAATGCATGACCATAATTTGGGGTTTTTTCTGAATTTTTAGAGCTTGGTAATTTTGCTTAAGATTTATTTTATGGTTTAGTAAATAATGGTTCCAAAAATATTCTACTTCTACTATGGGCTTGATATAATTTTTTTCTTTTTGTATGTGGAAAGATCTGTTCCTCACTTGAAGGAGCCTCTTTTCAAACAATAGTGAGGCAAAGTTTCTCTGTTTATGTTGTTCAGACTCCTATGAATTGTTTTTAGCAGAAACAAGTTTAGCTGTCTCCTATGGTTTTCTGAAATGCTGTGTGGTATTATAGCCAATTGATTTTGGTAAGATTCAGTCCATCCAGAGCAATACCAAGGTGTTGAATTGTCTTAGTATTATATGGCTGTCTTTTCTCACATTTTTTAGCAAAAGAATGGGATAAAATAGAAAGCTTCCGTGTTTTTCAATATGTATATTTATTTTTACTTTTTGTCTGTTACAACATATATCGCGGAGGAAAAAAAAATAATATCTTTTTACTGTTCTTTGTACTCTGGTACTGATTAAAATGTGATTAACTTACTTTTAGAAGCAAATTTTATGGACTTATGTTTTTATGTTACATCATGGTCTTGCGGCAAACAATGATTTCATTTGGGGCCAATGCAAGAGGAAGGGTCAGCACAGAATCACGGTGACAGCTGTAATATCTTTTTGCCAGACTGTGGGGCATGACTTGAGAAGCTTTTTTAATACCAATGATGAGTAATAATAGTTGAATATTCTCTACATTCTTTTACCTATTTTTTTATTAAAAATGCTGTGTGTTAATGAAATGCAGCTTTTTAAAATTGAAGTACATAAAGTAATTCCAGTACTTTTACATTTCGTAGTTGTGTGCTTATAGTGATTGCTCAGAACAAATACAAACTCTTCTGTTTCTTATCAAAAGTTTATGACATTTGTGTAAGAAAAAAATAGAATGTTTACAAGAGCATGCTGTGTAGTATTTTTGAATGCTTTGGATTTCAGCTGCTTTTTTAGGTGCTACATAGACTACATTCCCATTCGACCGTGCACGGAAGTGTGAATATACCTATGCGTTACTGGACATACAGTACATTCTGAATGTTAAAACACCTGTATTTTATAGAATACAAAATGAAGTATCAGGTGTTTCACTGTATGAGGTTTGAGTAATAGCTTCCATATGGCATATGATAAAAAGCTGTTGCAACCAAGGGTTCATAAACTTATTGCTTTTATTCCAGATGGCCCAATTTGTGCTTCTGCATTAATATTAAAAATTTAAGTATTTTCTTTGAGAATCAGCTGAACAGCGTCCTGGGAGCCAGGAATGTCTATTCTGGGCTGATTTTCCTACTGCAGTTCTTCTTAGGTGTCCATTCCATATTTTTATTTTATTTATTTATTTTTATGTGCTTCCTCACAGTGTTTAAGTTGGGGAACTGTTTGTGATCAGTTATTGGAAAAAGAAATTTACATACACTTTACACACAGATTTTGAGTAAAGTTGCATTTTAGATAAGTTTAACCCACTTTATTTCTAGCCAAAAGGAAACATAAAGGCTGAATAAATATTTAAGTGAATTCAGCCTAAGTATATAGAAAACAGATGTAAATTACTAGGACTAATTGCCTTTGTATTAAACTTTTCTTGCACAAAAATCTTTTGAGTAGCTCATTAAAAATACCTTGTGGGTAAATTTTCTAATAAACCAATATCCTTCAGAGAGAAGTTAAAGTAGTAAGTACATGAAAAAGTTTCTTTTTTCCTTGTCAAATAAAAGCTTCATTCTCAGAAGAAGAGCTTGTTTCTTTCTATGTGGATAAATTTTTGTATTTACTTAGTATGCTAGGAGAAAAATACTGTTGATTGAGCTGCTATGTATTCTTTAGGAGCACCTGAGGATATTGTCTGGCTCTTTCTAAAGCCTGTAAAGTTGCAGGATGTTTATCTCTCTAACCAAAACCAGCGTGCAAAACAGATAGTGAAATAATGCCCATAATAAAGGAAAACATCTGGATTTTTTTTTTTTTTTTAGTGGGGGTTGGTGTCAGCAGGCTGCTCTTACAACCATCCTGGTTCATCTCTTCTACAGAAGAAATATTTTAATGTTAATGTTACTCAGGACTTAAAACAGCAAACATTCTTCTTCCCCTTTGTATTTTTCTGAATATCCCACTGTTTTGTCCTGCAGCCTTTTCTGAATTAAGACTTGTCCCATTTGTGCTCCCAACTGCAATTAATATTAGACACAATTTGAATAACTATATGTAATTGTTCTTTTTCACGCCTTGTCTTGAAAAAATCCTTAAATTTTACTCTTAAGTTATTTGAAAAGAGGCCATGCTACTCATTTCTGGAAGTTAAGCTCATTAACTAACATGCTTTTCTTCCACCATCCTCTAATTTTTCCTCAATTCTTCTTCACACAGGTGAGTGGAGGCTAGAAGAAATTGCAGTCAACTGGGGCCATAATGTGTCTTCTGACATAATGTCTCTACATCAGAAAAGGTAAATTTATCTATATAAAACATTTTTGCAGTAATAAACACCTCATTTTTGTGGGGGCAGTTTTATACATTTAGGATGTATTTGTAAATGAGGAGCTTTAACCAACAGAGTAAAGTCCATAAAATTTTGCCCTTACTCTCTGTACCTCAACACTTGTTTGTGAAGTCTTGTTGAAGTCTTAACTTGTGTGAAATGTGTCTGGGGAAGCTTGCAACTTCTTTGAGAAAAGCAGCTATAGTTCATGACACTTGCAAGCTCCATTTGCACAACTAGCAGTCTGTGAGTCCCATGAGAAACAGAACTGTGTTCTTGTCTGAACTTCTGGGTTCTTCCAGTATAGTTTCCAGCACAGCCAGTGCAGCCCGTATAACCTTTGCAAGGAAGAGTATGGTGTTCCATGTTTGCATTTTGACACCGTTGTTTGTATGACATGACTTGAGAACACTTTTTCTGGATGTGTGAAGAAAATTATAACCTTTGTTGGAAGCTTCATGTAAGTTATGATTGGTAACGGAAGGTGCAGCAGGGAGAAAGGACTTTCTCCTTACCATTGGTCCTGCATAGAAGTCATCTGTCAAAGATGTTGAAAGGCTAACTTCTGTTCACTGGCCTAATCTACACCACAGTTAAATGTACGCAGATGAAAATGTAAGTTCAACATGATGTAATAATAACAAACATGAAGGTTTTAGAAAAGAAATGTTAGAAAAAAGTGACATCATATTTCAAATAGCTCTAAACTACCAGAACCTGAGGCAGAAAATTGTATCTTGCCATTTCAATACAAAAGTAGATCGTACATACATCACCAAAGAAAGATAGGGAAAGAAAGTTTCTAGTATTTTGAATGCAATTAATTATATATGTTCTATTTTGTATTGGCAACTTAAAAATTGAGGCTTATCCCCTATTTAATGCAAAATTAGAATTTATGGCTAGGTAAACAAGGGCATTGTACTTGCATTATTCCTCCTGCCTAATAGTAGATTTGCGTAGTTCACTAAGTACCAATTACATTCCCCAAAGCTGTTAACATTAACCCCTGAATATGTGTTCGAAGAGATTTGGTTAAAGTGCAGGCAAATAAGGAGAGCAACTCTCTAATAATCTTGCAGATTGGAACAGTAGGCTGGATAATCTGTTGAATGTATTAGCATATGCTTGTGATGTGACTGTATAAGATCAAGGAGTATAAAGCATGTGAAAGGGAGACTTCTGTTAAAACCGTATAGATGGTGTAGGTAAAATTTGCCCCTTGTGGAGACATATTAAGATACAGTGAGGTGATTATTAAAATGCCAGCCTAAACTTAAAAGACTTCTGATTTAATTTTCTGATGTTTCAATTTTATAAATCTCTTGAGAAAAGAAGAAAAGCAAAGACTGTGTTTATTTGATTGCACGGCATAATAAAAAAGAAATTAGAGGAGCGGTATTTGCAATCTTGATGTCTGATATTGGTCAAAAAGCATTAGAAGCAACTGGTCTGACAGCTTTCTTTCTTTTCAGAGTGTATTATGCATCTCTCTAAACTATTTGTAATATAATCGGAAAGCACTGACCCATAATCTACAAAAAACAGCATAAATGACACATTCCAGCTTAGTGAATCTTGTACTGGAGACAAGCTCTAGTGATAATATATGAATTATCTTATTCTGTCCTCTACATTACCCTGTCAGTACACGTGGCAAGATACTAATTCTTCAGAGCTCCAAAGCACTACCTACAATATTATGGATATACATGTCCGTCTCCTTTGTGTTTCAACTTTTTAGCTCGTTCACCAAACCAGTAAGTGTTCATCACATATTTTTTTTTAGATTTAAATAACTGTGAAGATACAGAAGTTTTCTCATGATCTATCTTCATCAGTCTGTTACTTGTTCCATTCAATAAAAAGTTGTCTTGTTAACAAAAACCATTAGACTAGAATAACTCCATATAGAGAAGGGTAAGAAGCCTACTTTCTGACATTCATTTCGTTTTCTCCTTTTTGTTTTAGTACAATTCAGATTTCAGAATGACTTCTGCAAGGCTAATGTTTTCCAATAATTGTGTGAAAGTGACAGTGTAATGAAAAATGTAGCAAAAATCAAACAAAGTCCAGATATAATAAGCCAGTTATAAACTTCACTAGCATAGGATCGTGAACATATTATTTCAGAATAAGAAAGCACTGCAAAGTATTACTGATCTTCCATGCCAAAAATATTTTAAATGTCTTGCCCCCATCTCCCCAAGTGCACTGAAATGTGCAAGGTGCAACATTACTTTTATCATACTTCTGCACAAAGTATGCTTGCCCTAAAAAATTTGTCATTCCTGGGTGAGATAACTAATTATTAAAAAAGTTAAGATACTCTCTCAAAGCTTTGAAGTGGTAAAAAAACATTACTTTTTTCACTTTTAACGAAAAATATTAATAAAACTTTCAAAGATATACAGAACGGTAATTAATTATGTGCCTCTGGGTTTTAAAAATACTGTAATTTTCTAATTACAGAGCTTCCAAAGTCATGTATTCTGATTTCTTCTCAGATACATGCATATAACTTTACTAAGGTTAAGAGAGGTAATATGTAACTTCAGGAGAGGGAAAATATATCCTAAAAGACTTTCATATCGTACACATAACAGATCATAATGTATAATAGAACCAAAAATATATTCATTTTTATGATAGATATTGGGATGAAATTATATACTCTCTGTCTAGACTTTGGAAAAAGCTCTATCGAATATATCTAAGGAAGAGAAAAGGAAGAGACAAGGGGAGGTTAAAATGTGCTCATCTATCTTAAAAATAATTTAGAACAGTTTCAAAGTTTCCTTGGTGCTGTATTGTTGTAATTGCTGAAATAAGGCCACCTTGTTGGTGAAGTCCAAGACAATTGTGGGGAGGTGACAGAAGGCCAAAAAAATCTGACAATTATTCAGAGCTTAGGTTTTGAAAGCCACCATACTTACTTTTTTAATTCTGTTGTGGCAAGAAGAATTATGCATCGTGACTGAAAAAAGCAAAGGTGCAAGAAGTTCTTATAACAGTTTTTTGTAGCTTTGAGTGATATCCGATGGATTATTTCAATTTTAACAAAAAAAAAAAAGGTATGTTTAATCTCCTTCCGATTTGTGGTACTGCAGAGCCAAATTAATGCAAAAAACAGACATTCGTGTTTATAACTATATCCTAATCTTTTTTAGGTATTTTGTCTGGAGAATTGTTAACTAATCCTATGTCATCACCTGAAAACTATCCAAAGTTGTTCCCAGATTTCAATTTATTTTACTAACTATATATAAGATCTACTTACAGACTCACTTATGCAGTACTTTGTTTGTGTTCTGACCTTGACAATATGTATGTGAGTTACAGAAATACAAAGTAAAATTAATGGTTCTACTCTTAAAGGTTAAGATTACTATTAAAAAGGATACATTGAGTTTTAGTTGATAATATCAAATTGTGTTCATTGCAGTAATTCATAAATTTTAAGACAATTGATTAAATGTATTCGTCCATACAGTATTGATTACAGAGTATAGGGTTATCTGGTTATGTAGTGTACAATGGTTCTGTTATTAGAAAAGAGGATTTGGAACAAGGAACTGTTTATTGGAAGTAACCAAGATTTTTTTTTTCTTCCTTCTGAGTCACCAAATGATATTTCAAAGCAACTACATGATCCAAGAAGGCAGTTAGAGCATTTCAAGGTCTGACATTAGAACATGTACCTTTTCAGCATCTGCCCATCAATAAGAAATATTAAAGTACGTGTCAGATACTGAGGTTCCTTTCACAAGGCATAAGTAACATAAACATCATGGCATGGGAGCCAAAAGCAGCCACTAGGAAAGCTATGAACTGTAGAAAATCTCAGCTTCTTCTAGAAGACCTTAAAATGGCCTCCTGCAGAAGTGGAGGACACTCTTGTATGTGTGGGATCTTGGTGTATCTAGATTTAAGACTATACTAATATCCATAATCTGACTAGTTGTGAGCAAGACTACCTGCATGTAGGTGGGGAGACAATTGCTCAAAACCCTTTTTAGATGATATGCTAGCTGCTTCTGTGGAGTCATGGAGGTGTGTTATGAAAGTACGTATTTGATCAAGCTCCTTTGGTTTACAGGGAGAACAGCTATTAATTCAGGAATCCCAGCTAAATTCAGGCACAAATTCGTGTTACACGCACAAAAGCAAATCCTGTAGGCATCCTCATTCAGAATGTAGGGTTTAAAAACACGAATGATGCATCATGATCTTCCCTATATGATAAGAGTTTGATTTTCTGATGACTCCTGCTGTTTTGAAGCTTTTTAAGGAATCCATCAAGAGAAGTCTAAAAAAACGTGACTACCGTACTTAATTAAGAGGTGTTTGCTCAATTTGGTGTTTTGTTAAATGTTTATGTACGTCTTGCATTTCATCAGGATTACAGTCTATGGTAGATACTTGCAGAAGTAGCTGCATTTTTAATGTTTATAAACAGCTGACACCTCTGTGATACTCATACCACTAATTACCCAATGGAGAATGAGTGTTTCTAACTTCACTATAAATGAATGAAACTGCATTGCTGGTAATTCAAATGTTCATGATCTGTTTCTTAAATTTAGAAGACCCTTATCCAGTCACGCTTGATCTGATTCACTGCTGTGTTTCAGGTGAGGAACTGCAGTGTATGAAATTCTATAAACTGGAAAAGTGGGCAAGAACCACTAAGGTAATCGGATGTGTTCATTGAAAAATGTTCATTTATTGTTCATTAACAGAGGTAAAACTCATTCCTACATGAGCTGGTCTAACTTGTAACAAAGCTATCATCCATCCTTCTTTGATTCTCTTAGAAATTGATTTTTATTAGCGTGTTGTCTCAGTACATTAGTCCAAGTGAAGTGCCACAGGATAGAGATAATATCCAATTACTTGTTTGGCTGAAAATAATTTCTGTTAAAGTTGGAACAAAAGACATAAGAAATACCACATCATCTTTAATAAATCTTATAATATTACAAAGAATCTTGGAATGCTATGAACCAGCTTTTAATGTGTGCTTCTCTATTAAGGCAGAAAATTGCACTGGGGAAAAAAGTACCCAACCTGTTTCTGCTCCATTGCAACAGTTTCACAGATGATGCTTTGCTTTGAATTTGCATTGGAAAAAAAATTAAAATTACTAACACTTTGACTGTGTATGAATTCTGATATAATATGCTAATTAAAAGTTAGTTTAGTTACATATGTATATATGTCCAAGAGGAATCTGATATCTTTATAAATTACTATTCTCAGACATTTCTGCGTCTTACCAACATCACTGATTTTTTTGCATATCATTCAAGAAGCACAAGTGTAATCTTTAGAGTATAAGAATAGGAGAAAATTACTCCCCCCACCCTCCCCTATTACAATCACCGTCATAACAGTTTCCTGGTTTACCAATCCTATTCTTGTTACAGTCTCTGTCACAGAAATAAGAATGGAATTTTAATGCCAATGCAGGCTGTGAAATGGTGAATGGCTGCACGACTGAGTTGCCGGAATGTGATGTATTTGGTCTGGAATGCACTTAGGGGTTCTCCAACCTATAACAGAAAAGAATAATGGCAATCAAACGAGCAACACTGAATAGGGCAGAACAATAGATTTGACTATTGATAGTGGGGAGCTAAGAAATTCATTTTTGGGGTGGGAAGGTTTCCTTGAACTCCTCCTCTTCTGTCTTCTCTCTGTCAATTATATAGTGCAAGCTAATGTATTTACCAACAGGCCTCCTTAAGAATGGTAGCGATAACCACGCTATTGGAATTCAAGACACAACAGCTAAAACAAAAAATAAATTCATATCTTATGTCATTCTCTTTTCAGTTATTGTAATGAATGGACTTGACCCATGAAATGAATTAAACTAGTGCGTTCATATCATTCCCTAATCTCTGCTCAGTAACATCTGAATAATTTTATTTTATATTTTAACTCTTGCTGTATGTTGGGAGATATCCTTAATTAGCTATCATTGCTAATTGAATACTTACAGTCAGTTACTACTCAATAATATATGTAATCACAATAATTGGAGTTATTTGGGTTACTTCAGTTTTACAGAATTATAATTCAGATCTGAATTTGACCGTTTAGTGGAATCCTGTTCTTACTCAGTGGGTAACACTCATTGATTTTTATGAAAGTATCATTTTGTTCTAGGTGCTGTAGGCAATCGCTTCCTCTAATTTAATGTGTTTAAATGGTTGAAATAGTTCTGCAAGTGTCCGTTGCCTTGTACTTGTCTGTTCTACGTTGCATTTAATACTGTTCCTCTAGTTTACACCATGACATCATCTCAGAGTGTTTCATGTAATATTGCCTTGTCTTAGACATTCTGAATGGTTTTATACTGTCAGCAGTTGTTCTTCCTCAGATTGTCTGTCTTCCCAGTCTTTTTCCTGCCTTTGTGAGGTATACTTTATTAACTGTCTGTTTTGAAACACATCAAAAGAAAAACATACTATAATCTTAATCTTTAAGAACACATTTCACTTTGCCTGCCCTGGCCCAGTTCTCCATATTTGGGATGTTTAAAAGAATTACTGCCAAAGCACTATTGATATTATTTATACTGTATTATCGGCTTCAGTCATGTAACTGTCACAAGGACAATGATCTCAGCAAATGTGCTATGCTTCACCACTGGTAAAGGAAAAGAAAAAGCCTGCACTTAGAGGAGTCCTGTGAGATGAGTTATCTATGGATGAACCCTCTGTGATTTCCCCATTCTAATCTCAAGTGAAGATTAAAAAAAATGAATGACACTTTTGCTGTGCAATTCAGTACTTCAGTGAAGTTGATTTGACAGCCATCTCTATGAAAAAGCAGATGGTAGAAGAATACTCTGAGGTGGGTTCTTTTCTTTCCCTCCAGTAGATTCTTTAATTCCAGTGAATAATTGATGCAGAAGGGAAATTCATAGCATAAACTGCTTAGTAGAAACATCAAAATTGTTTGAGAGGAAAACAAAGCTCTCTTTATTTTCAGAGGGGGCTGAACACTATTTAAAAGGTGTCTGTAATCAGCCATTTTAAAGAACATTTGGACAAAAGAATAAAAGCTACTGATGTTTATGATTGTGTGCTCTGTTACGTTCAAACTCTTGTTCTCGGCAAAAGGTGACATCCTATATATACGTGTGTATGTATATATGGAACTCAGAGTTTATTGTCTGTCCAGATAATGCTTTAACAATAATTAACAATGCAGGGGAGGCAATGGTCACTTGCCTGTTATCACAGCTAAATCTGACTGGGACCACAGCAAGTCCAACCCAGCCCTGGGACTTGGCATTGTTGGGTCCAGGTCATCACAATGTCTGTGGCCATCTGCTAGGAATGACAAAAATTGTGTTTACAGGGCTACACCTCACATGAGACTGTGCCTGACTGACTAGTTCTGTGATTTGGAGCAGCCATGACCACATGGAGAAGGGAATTAGACATTAGCACTGGGGAAACTAATCAGGTAACTGTGTTTAGAGCTGCTGCTTATTTTTTCCTTAACTGTTTGTTTTTATACTATCTAAAAGAGATGATGTACTCAAACATGTGGAAAGTTATGCTTCTGTTTAGTTTCTCTTTTATGTCTCCTTCTCCTTTAATGTGTTTAAAGTGATGCTTTAAAAGAGAAAATCAAGACCTGAGAAAGGGTTTGTTTAAATCTCTGAGGAGTCAGCAGTAGTGTTAGGAAAGCAGTAGGCAAGTGGGTGAGCCAGGGCTACACCCTCTGATGAATAGGTGTCAAGAGGGGGCCAAAGGAAATGCTCCAGCATGGCCAAGAGAAGACATGTGCTAGATTCTGCACTGATGAAGAGACATCTAGTTTGTGAGATCCATACGCAGCAGCTGGGGAATGTATGGAAACAAGGATCTCTCTATCTGGACACTCGAATAGATTGCTTTTAGACAGCGGGCGCGACATCCTTTATGGTCTAAATTCATATAACTGTTCCCAACTGAGTGCTACCACATACCTCTGTAATTACTCAGTCAAATTTGGCAAATCTAACATTTAAAATACCACGGAAGTTTTTATTTAAAACTTTAGTAGTATTCTTTTTTCTACCTGTATACCTTTGTAACACTAAAAGTAGACCTTTTTTCAAAAGAAACAATTTTATGCAAAAAGCCACAAACCCCAAAACTTTAACAAGTTATATTTATTAGTTAGAACATGAAAGAATGATCAAATTATTATTCTCTAAAATGAAAATACATGGAAATTATATGCAATGATGAGTTCAAACAGAAACTATACAAAATCTACTGCTCTAAATTAAATGGATTTGATGAAACAGAACCACTAAATGCCTAGGCCATTTTGAGAGTGGAAAAAAGAAAGATATTTTCTGGATCATTTAAATGAACATAAGTGAAAAACATTCTGTGTCTGAGCAAGGGAAAAAAGAATACTTTCTTTTGCAATGAAGCAGCAGATCAGATAAACATTCAGTTGTCTTGAATGTTGATGTATGGTTTCCCCTGGTGCCAAAAGGATGTATTTGGGTGTATATTTAGTTCTTACAAAACAAAACACTAACAAAACAACATGTTATTGTTGATTATTATTATCAGACATAAGATACCTATTTTGTTCAATGTACAAATATATGACATTTTAAAGGATAATATACAAAAGGAAGTAAACTGTAGCATGAGTATGTGAAACTTTATTTCAGAAACAAAGCAAATCAATGAATATAATAGGAAAGGTGTTTTCACCATCTTTCATGTGTCTGAGTTTGGAGCAGTGTATTATAGCTGGAGAAAAGAAAGTCTTTCAGCCTTTAACTAGCTCTTCAAGGTTTTGGGCTTTTGGGGGTGGTTTTTTTTGGCATCCAGCTTGAAAGACTTTTTTTCCTTTTGCCCTTGTCCACATTGAATTGCCAGTGAATTTTCTGCCTTGTTATACAAAGTGTTTTTTAAAATGCTCAAAATGGGATGGCCTTTTAAAGTGTACACCCTGCTGCTTTCTGAGGAGGAGGGGAAAGTTTCATTCTTAATGCCTCTGAAATTCAGTTGGAGGCACTGCTTTTTGCAATGTTCCTGCAAGCATGGGGCACTGCTGTGTAACCATTAATTCTGAACAGCTGCAAGTTACTACCAATCAGAACTATACTACCATTTTGTTAATGCTAAGCTGATGGTTTTTTCAGTCCATTTCTGTATAGTTCTACCCTTTAGGCTGCAGTTAGATCTCATTTTAAGCAAATGTCATGACCTATGATGCCACAGTGTGGTTAAGATATGCAAATATTGACTTTTTAATTGAGATCACTTTATCGATATTAAAATATTTATATGTGTTTGATTATTCATTTATCCTCCTGTAGTAGGTCTTGTTTAGGCAAAGCTGTACATATTTAATTATTTCAAGTTTCCTTGATGAATCAGTTCCTCCAAACTGGTAATTAATTTAGATGGCATTCTCTGAACTCTGAACTCCTTGCAATATATCATCTTTTTGCTGCTGCACTGCACAGAAAAGTGGATTTTTTGGCAATGCCACATGAACAGAAAACATAAATCATCCCTGTATGATGCCTGTGTATTGCAACCAAATCTAACAGTAGCTCTAACTGCATCCAATAGCGGTAGAGTAAATGTTAGAAACAAAAGGGTCAAACTCAACTGAAATCTAAAGTATTTTGTCTAAAAATAATTAGTCATGTTTCCTAAATGAATGACCCTTAAAAACTGAGGCTCTGTTGACTGATGGCAGTGTTATCTAGAAAGAGTGGTGGTCTGAAGGATATTGAGTTTCCAAAGGGTTCATTACAAACGTGCCCCGATTCAGGCTAAGCTGCGGTCTCGGTTCCTGCACATACTAGAATATCTGTCTGTATGAAAGAAGAGACTCTGAGAATCCCAGCAACAGGAAAAAAAAAAACCCTTTCATTCACTTAGCATCTTACGGAAGAAGAATCCAGCTGGAAGACACAAAACTGTGGGAATTAGAGAAGTATAGCTGGATCTTTACAGATCAAATCCATCATCCTGTCCCAAAACAGGATGATTTAAATCATGCTTTGTTTGTTTTTTTTTTTTTTCTGTCAGATATTTGTTGAACCTGCTACACCCTTAAAGATCTGCAAGAACAGAAACTTCACCATTCTTTCAGTGCTTCATTATTTCTCAAATGTCAAAAACTTTTTAACTCTCAAGCACCATTACTTCTGTTGCTCACAGAGGTACTCTGATAAGCATTTTGGTAATTTTATCTTTGTGTCAGTCACTCTCCAGTACAAGGAAGACAATATTTTTTTCCCCCCCACTATGAACCTCTAATAGACTGAGTCATCTAATCCTTTCTGGCTTCTTCATGTGAACAAAAGCTAGCAGAACACTACTGATAGAAGGAGTACTGACAAAACTTTTGCTTCTATAATAGCTATCTCTCTGAAAATAAAGAAGCCATTTTACAGTTGCAAGTGGATGCTAGATTCTGTGACCTACAAAGGGGTGAAATAGAAGCAGGGGATATCAGTTCTCTCTTCGCTAGCCTTTCTTCTTGGTCTGATAGGGAAATGAGGTAGAAATGCAATGAGACAGAGCATGCAGTTTCCTATACGCTATCCTGTGACGTACCAGTAAAGGCACTCACCCTCGGATTTTTGTGGTCTACTAGGAAATTAGAACTTCTTGTGCAAAGGGTTTTTGTGTGTTCTGAAAACATTGGTTTCTTGATGTATTTTACTGTTTAGTGGTTATATTACAATACCATTGAAAACTCGCCGCTGAGCTTTGAATTGTATTATATACAGTATATATGTGAATATATACTATTGTATAGATATTTATGTATACATTAAAGCAGAAGCTACTTCTTTCTCTGCAGAATGTGCAGCCAAGGAGTGCCTTTTTGTTGTGAACATATGACTCATGGCAGAACTTGCAATCTCCTTTTGCTGCGCAAAGCATCAACAGACATACAGGCATACAGGAAATACTGTTGCCATTTTATATGCAGTGAACTGAAGGTGCCAAATGCTTTGCCATAAAAGCAATGCTGAGAAGACTCAAATATTTATTTTTTATTTTTTAATGCTGCAATTAAGTACTTTAGCACAAGACCACTCTTTTTGCATTTATGGAATCTATGTAAAGATACAGAGAAATGCATTATCACTTTATGTTTACCATTTCCATCCACATACGAGTCTTCTTACAAATTAGACAAGAAATAAAGCTACTGTTTTGCAGTCAGCTTACCTGGCACTTTTATTGTGACACTGTGCCAATCATACTTTGAATATATTTTCCCGCTGTTTCATACTTTTGTTCCTTTACACTGAAGAAGAGGGAAATCACACTGAGAGCCTTACCAGCTGTTCTTGGTGTTATCTTGACTGGTTATAATGCTCAGTAGGGGATATTGCTCCTTCATGAATTATGAAACTCTAATACAGTTTGTTGTATTGTGAGATTTTATAAGATCTGCCAGGTGGCTGTTCTGTTCTTGTCTTAGAGCTTTGGTTATCTTTCTAAGAACTCATAAGTGTCTAAATGTGTCTCAACTTCAGTAAATAAAACCACAGAGCCTTATCATTGGGATAATCTTTACAAACGTTGCATGATCTCTCGTGACCCATAAACTTGCATACTGTAAAATAATGCTTTACTGCTAGTTCTCAGTGCAGGTTTCCCTGGAGTTATTCTTTGAAAGTGAGGTTTCATTTCATATGTATGTGAGTGTCTGCCTACACAGATGAATATGTGTGAGTAGCAAATCCATAGAATGAATTAAATAACATTTATCATGTACTTTCAATTGATTTGCTTCCAATTTGCCCATTAATCCATTTCGAGAGGTACCTCTGAGACTATCTTTTTAAAACTACATATTAATGTGCTGATTTCCTATGGATGTGAGGCATACTGTAACCACATTTACATTCAGATGCGTGACTGAGAACAAGAAAAAGCGGTAGTGAAGACGGCTGTGTCTTGATTTTCCTGAGAGATGGTTTCAGGCATTGAAAATGTACCTGTGCATTTTGGGCGGTAAAAGAGAAATAAAGAGTATGAACCTTTCTGGGATCAAAAGCAATTTTAATACTAAAACATTTGTCATGGGGACCCAAACCCACAAGCAACAACAAAACCTGAGGCGTGCTGGTGGAGCTTTACAGCAGTTGCCTTCAAAAGCCATTTATAAAGGGCTTAATTATATTGCCCTCTGCTGGGATTACAAAAGATTGCAGCCTAAAGCTTAAAACGTGGAGAAAAAAGTATGCCTGGAAGAAGGCCCATGAGCTAGAATTAAGTTGTTGTACACTGCTCAGCAGAATGATTCTGGGTTTGGAATCTAAAGGGGGGCTTGGGGTTTCTTCTGCTCTGCAAAGGGGGTATTCATTTCCTTAGAGAAAAATCTGTATAGACAGGAGAGAGATCCAAAGTTAAACTTGCCATGAATATGGACTTTACAAGTGTATTCTTGAACTTATGGGAACAGAAAAAAGCATGATCCATGAGTTATGTAGGCAGATGGGTTTATGGGTGATGAGAGAACTGTTGTGTGAAATCGTGAGGAAGAGATCTATTGGGGTCCTGCGCCACAGATCTTTTTTTTTGGTTTGCATTCAAAATGAATGCACACATCTTTAAAAAAAAAAAAAAAAAAAAAGGAGCGGGGGGAGGGAGGGGAGTTTTCTCCCCACTGAAATGTATTGGGATTTTTTTCATTATTAGCCAGGATGTAACTCATAATTTTTCCCGTTAAAGCTTCAGGTCATTATTCAATGCATAGTTCATCTTACTTGTAGTCAATGGAAGAAATGAATCCTGCTTATAGGTATTCATATCTTAAAATGTGATAGGAATTTAAATGTTTGGCTGATCTTGTATCCCCGGTAGAATCTTCAAAATTTCCACAGTCATATTTAGGTGCCTAAATTCCGCCCCCGTCACATTGGCTAGATGGCTCTGAAGGCACAGAGGTCAACTGATAGGGAACCCAAGGGCCAAGAAAACGACATAGAAGGAGGGTTGTCTGAATCTGAATGGGACACTGTGTACCAATGGCACTTACTTTATCTTTCTGCTATCATCTATTTTACATTCTTAGAAAGTACTCAGGCTCAGAGCAAGGCCAAATAAACTCTATCAGCTCCTTGACAGCATAATTGTCTACCTTAATGTCTTCTGTCTGTCCCTGAATTCACTGGCTTCAAAGCAAGTATCACAAGCAGCATAATAAAATGAGTCTGAGTAGTGAACGGGGCCATCGTGTATCATAATGCTGACAGCCAGCTTCTCACAGTAATGCTATATGTGATCCATACACTATGAATTAAATTCTGATCCCACTGGTGCTTGTGGGATTTTGCCACTTTCTCCTGTAGTTTCCCTCAGAGCTAGAGTGAACGGCAGAAAAAATGAGTTGAAAGGTACTTCCTCAGTAGCCACTTACCAAAAAGAGCATACATTTGAAAAAAAACAACTTAGTGGGTATTTGTCTTTCTAGAACCTATGGTAGTACAGCAGCTGATGTCATGGCCAAGCTAAAGCTTTTACAGTTTTCTTGTGTATCAATTTTAGAGGAAAAAACAGTTTAATGAGCTTAGTACAAGCAATGTTAATGTAACCGGCTGTATGTGGGCATGGGAAATTTGATTGCACCAAGAAACCAAGAAAAATGGCAGAGACTTGAGAAAAGATAGACAGGAAGAGAGCACTCGGAGAAAAACAAATGGACCTTGTCATATGTTCAGTATCAAGCAAGAGTCGGTGATACAGTGCAGCAAAAATGCATAGTGAAAGCAGTCGTAGTTACCAAACTAATGGGTAGTTTCCATGACCCTCAGGCTGGTTACTCCGGTTGTCACAGCTTTGGTTGAATGAGTTTTATTTTTAACCTAAAACTTCAGTCAGGAAATAACAGTCAGAAAGGTACTGAGATGTTAGCTTTATTGATGTAGTTCTGACACGGACAGATTGACCTAATGTGTTGGTTAAAGAAAGTTTTGCATGCAGTTTTGAAAGGACCTGATTACTGTATGAGTTCAGTGGTTTTTACATGCTGGAATAATTCCTAAAAAAACCCCTTTCTTTCCATATAAAGAATTGGAGAATGTGTGAATTATTCATGGCAGCAAGTTGAAGATCAGGTTCGTTTTGTGTAAAAGATTAAAGATTAGGTCAGGACTCCCTGGTCCTGTAAGATGCACTGGCAGTAGTTTTATTCCAACTACTTCATTTGCAGTTTTCATGTTCTCCTTTAACAAGGTCGCTTATACTTTGAAAATCATAAGGAAAAAACTGAAGTGCTTGTTCTTAAGAACTAAGCTTATTAACCCAAGTTATTTCTTCTATTTACTGTATTTTCCACAAATAAGTAACCTGAACATTTCTCAGTGAACAAATATTTTTAACTATTCTTTCTTCCTAAGAATATTTAGCTGTCCTGCACTTCCATTCATGCTTGCTTTGTTTTCTAAACTCTGTATAATTATTGAAAGTCAAAAAGGTTTTGACTAAATCTGCTTGGTTATCATTCAGTGGCTTTCAATTTCAGGAGCATTCCTAAGCAGCAAGGAAAAGGTAACTAGAAAAGCCTCAGGGTTTTCATGTGCTTGAATTTGTTACAGAGGGAGCCACACTTCTGGAAAATGTGCAGGGATTTTGCAAATTGAGAAGCTGAAGCCTACTGTTCTTATCTTACCTATTTTCCTCCTATCTCACTGTGGAGCCTTAATGCTTCTGTTCGCTTTCTGGATCATGTGGACCTGTCTTTGGTAGCTGCTCTCCCAGTTCCCACCAGTAGGGGTAAACTGCTCCTGCAAGTCTCTCCCTTCCTGGAGGAAATAATTTGCACGCTTGATTCTGCTCGTCTTGGCTGAAGTGCTGAACTCTGCTTTTTACAACTTTGAATGAATGAGGTAGGAGGTTAGGAGGACTCCCCTGTATTTTTAAGGAAACTGTACTGATACTGTTTTCATCTTAGCATTTCATAAAGCATATTTTGATTGCTGTGATATCACTGTCAGTAAAAGTGTGTTAATATACAATACCTATTTATGTAATATGTCATAACTGGAAATGTATTTTGAAAGTTCTTCAAATACCTCTGACATTAGAACAATGTAAAAAGACACATTACAAGATTTACTATAGTGAGCTGTTCATAGAAACATAAAGGATTCCTGCAAAATTGTGATCTGAGACTAAAATGCAGAGCTATTTAGTTAACCCTAGGCATCTGCTCTTTTAAATGGGGGCAGTGGAGAAACAAAGGATGTATTCTTTCTCTGCTGCTTGATGAAGCAATAAGAAACTACTAGAAATAAACTGGTGTGTAAAAGAACACTGCCCTGAACTGACTAAAAGATGTTACCAGTTTTAGGTATTTTAAAAAAAAAAAAAAAAGCTTTTTGTTTTGTTTCTTTTAACTTTGAGTGAGAGTGAGGAAGATAAAAGGAAGTGTGTAGCAAGCAAACAAAGTGTGTATTTGATGTGATATATAATAAAACCCTATTCTTCCTTCAATTGTTGAGGATGTGTTTGGGGCAAAATCCTGTTCTAACATTTGAAGAAAACTTTCTGCTGGAGACTGATAAAATGTTAGGACAGTATTCAGTATGTTTAATAATATACGGACTTCATTTTCATAATTCATTTTTGTTTTGGAAAATGATATGGAGTCCTGTTCATCAGTGTCTTTCACTTCAGTAGTCTTACAATTATATAAAGGATTTATATGGATAAGTACCTTCATATGTGCCTTTTATTTTTAAAAAAACCTCACATTTAGTATTAAAAAGTCTTGAGCAAAGCACTGCATAATATATCTATGCAGAGTTGGAGAAATCTCCAATGATTTCCAGCATCAAAGGTCACACTTTCTTCTGATAGCCCAGTGACCTTTACATTAATTTTCTATTTTATGGATTTTCATAAATTATTTAGTTATGTGGTTAAATACCGAGAGCAAAGTTAATAGAAAATACTAGTTGCTGTACAATAGGACTTTGTGGGGACTAACAAAGCTGGTTTTGGAAACGTCTGCTGCTTGTGATCCCAGAAAAGACAAATGGCACCTTTTTATTTGTCACATACCAATACAGAGCATACATCCAATGGTGTTTTCAAACAGTGTGTAATAACGAATAGAAAGTAAAATACATTATTATATTCAAGGATAAAAAGGTAACTGATCTTCACTATGCCTCTTAGGACACTGAGCTTGGCTAAGAGAACTAAAAATGGCAAATCCAGTAATTATTTAAGATGCTGAAGAGAACAGACTACATGAATGCCAATTAGAGTATGTTTTAGATACGCTACTAGGTGAGTGAGATGGTGTGCATTTGTCAGCATTATTGTTCTTGGGATCTGAATATTTTTCAGAATTTTTTTCAGACTTTTAAGTAGCTGGTTTAGAAGTGATGCACTAATTTTGCAATAGTTTGAACAGTCTAATAGAGATAGTGTAGACACAGCTGAGAGGAAAATGTAGTAGTTTTTCATATGCTTGAGAATCATCTTTTATCTGATGCCTATGTACTCTGCTCCGCACGATACCAGGAATCTTCTTGTTGTATCTGAACTTGATTCCAAATTCATTGAAGTCAGTTATAAACTTTCCATACAGTTGAAAGACATTTGGTTTATAAACTGTTTCCAGAATACAATTCTTATTTGGTGGGGGCAGTTATGTTGTTATTGTTTATAACATATATGAGAGGAATGTGATCATTTTATGAAAAACTGGAATTTAGAGATATTTTTGTCACATTTTTTTTGCCACAAGTGAGTTAATTCCTGGTTTTCACCAATGTAAATAAGATTCAATGCTTTTCTTTGTCATAAAAAAAGTTATGACTGTAGATTATACATGCCTTCAGAGACACACTGGAAAACAACTGAATGTTCTTCAATGCAAGGTCTAGGCAGCAAACTTCAGACTACAGTTGGTTGGATATGTTTCACCACAAGGGAATTGTGGCTGAAAAATGTTTCACTGAAACAACCTGCTTCCTTTTTCTTCTTTATTGTCGATTTGCAAAAACGTACGTCTTGAAACAGCTTTCACTGGAAAGCTTTATTAATCCAAGATATAATTTCTCATCTAAATGAAAAAAAAAAAAAAGGAGCCACCCAAAATCAATGTACTTCAGACAGGCACTTGAGACTCTTGCACTTGCATCCGAGATAAGGAACCTAGCTACTAGACACTTGGCTAATCTGAAGTAACACACTAATGAAATTTTTGAGAGATCATGACTTTTCCAGATGCAGAATAGAAGCATTAGTCTCATCTCTTGTTTTCCTCACCACCCCTCCCTCCCCCTCCGTGCCCAGGTGGTGATGAAACCATTTACTACACCAGTCTTCTAAGGAGATTCTGAAAACAGGATAGAAAGAAGAAAACTGAGAACTCTGGTACAACTGCTTACCCTAATTCACCTCTAAATTGGGTTTTCAGTGATAAAATGATCTTTCATTGAAAGAATTACTTACTAAAGGCTCTTGCTCCCCCTGCCCCCCCCCCCCCCGACATTTCTTGAAGGCAGCAGAAGGAACTGCTCCCAGGACCATTTTTTGACAGAACTCAAAAAGACTGCATGCTAATGAGTCTTTTTCTCTGAAAATGAGCTCATTACTGTTCATTTTCTTCTGCTTTTAATCTGTTCTTCAAGTGTGTTGTCTTTAAAAATTTCAAAGGCATTTCATGAATCTATAACAAAAGCAAAGTTAAAAAAACAGACTCCCTCTAATGAGAAACATAGTTGTGCTTCAGTCACGAAGGCAGGAATTTAATTATTGAAGAGAGGAAAGCAGGGATGGGCCATGGATCAGAGAAGTGAACTGCGAAAACAAATACGAAAGTGTATAAAGGGAAAGAAAAAGGAAAACTGAGAAGCCACAGATACTAAATCTGTCAAATGAAATGTACAACAAACTACAATTTATTATAAATTACAAATACGTATAATTTCCTGAGGTAGTGTATTCTGGCTGGGCTGAGATTATTTCTAATGTTATAATTTATGGATAAGGAATTTAATTCATACAGTGGCAAACTGAAGGATAATTTCTAAATAAACCTAAACTTTAATTTCAGATTTTTCTTGGTCTGACTGCATCTCTGCTGTCCACCACGTTGTGTATTGAAGGTAATACTCTGTTTTAGAGTATGTACTTACATTTAAACCTTTTTATTAAACTGCGTACATTAACAGGATTTGATGGAATGACCTGACCTGTGATTAAAGTTGCTCATCAAATAACTTAGTAAATTCTTTGCAGAATGAAACATTAAATTCTAAATGATTCTATATGTAAAAGAATACATCCCTTACTCTCGTTCTTCTGAATATTCCTTAGTTTTTACATACTTTTATCGAATTTGGTTTCTACTTTCTCTCCATCAAGCAATGCATGCTATGAAGTTTAACAATGTTGTAAATACTGAACATTCTGCTTTCTTTTACCTGAATTAAGATTTTATTTTGCCAAGCAGTGTAAGAATTCAGAAAGAAGCATTTCTTCTAGTATTCACTTTTTTGTTGTGCAACATTCCTGTGTATTATTTCAGATGACTCAGCATGAGTCATTTTTATGACACTGAAAGCACCATTTTTAACTGAAAAATGGGCTCTGAATCTGTGCAGTTAGCAAAAATGATCGCCTAAAAAGGTATCAAAGCCCTTTAAAAATGTTAAAATATATGCCCTCCAATAAAGCTTTTTGTATGCACTGTACCTTAGCATATAAAATTAGTGTAATGGAAACAGACTTCAGTAGGTGTTCAGAGAAGTATACTCATCTGCAACAAGAGCTTCGCAAGGCTCATCTAGAGGCACATTTTTCCTCATTGTTTTACTCTATTTACATAGCATGTTTTGTATATTGTCTTCAATACACTTTAAAGTTAATTCCCTCTATCAGATGGGCACAAATATTGACTGGCATGCTTTTGGTATTCCTGGAAACACATTAATACTACCCCCAGTAATAAGAAGTGAAGAACTGCCCCATAGTTACTGCGTGCACTACATATAATATGGTAAGTATCCTTACAATAAAAGGAAAGGGCCGTACTACCTGGAGGTCAGAAATTTCATGCACAATGAGTGTGAATTAATTTTGCTTCTGTGATGTCTGCCAGAAATCTGAGTTTATTGGTAATGCCCAAGGGTCTCCTCTACACAGCTTGGAGCAAAAGTGTAAGATAAGTTGCTAGGCTTCACTTGCATACCAGATAATTTATATATTTTAAGGCTCATTTCCACATGTATTACAATATAATTGTACAAAGTGATGTAAGTACACTCGTAAATTGGGGTTCTGGTTTCTCAATTATTTTCATTTCGAAAATTTTGAAATGTGGGTACCTTATTTCTTCTCCTTTTAAAGAATAGTTTTCAAGTATTGCCTGCTTTTTCTGAGGTATTTTCAACAGAGAAACTGATCTCTTAATTGGAAAATCATGTCAGATGACAACAAGCCCTGTGAAGGCCTAGAAAATACAAAAAATTTTCATCTCACTTGCACTTTCATGTACAGATTAGCTGCCATTGCTGCCTTTTAGCTCATCTTAATATTAGGGCTTCTGCATACTAAGCATCTGCTTATTTACTGATCACTGCAAAAGCCTGGAAGTGATGATCCTCTTCCTGTTGGAGAGCTGCATAGGGACATATATCCTACATCATCTAAGTATTTTGATAGCTTCTGCATTTCCAAGGTGCTAAAATAAACTCTTAACTCATACTTTTTCAAGGGCAATGTGACTTCTCAACATCCTCTGTTAAAAGTCATGATGTAATTGAACATTATGGTGATAAAAGAAGACATTATGGCCTATGACAGCACAAGACAAAGGGCATAAAGCTATTCCTTTAGAGACTGGATTCTAGCAGAATCTTGGGGAGGTAATGATTCATGTGGTTTATGTGATTAAATGTAAACACATTTTACATTCTTTTACTTCAAAAGGAGAAGCATGTTGTGCATCCACTCTGCTACAGGTGAGTATGCAGGATCTTGCAGACGAACTTCCCATGGCCTGGCATAGGGAATCATATCTGAGCTTCAACCAGAAAAATAAACGTTATTGAAATAAAGAATTTTCTAAAGGGGATAAAGTCACTTCTCAACTTCGGCTTCTGCAAAGACATGAAGTTGTCAGTTTTACGCTGGGTCAAAAAACCAAGACACCAATTCAGTTTAAAATTGACTTTTGAGAGAGATTCCTCTTTTGAACCTTTCAAGCTTAGTACTGAAAGAGGGATAAATGTAGATATAGTTGAATATGAAACAGACAGGAAGATTTGTTAGACATTGTCTTTTGTAACCTTTAAAGAAAGGAGAAGACCTGGTATTATCATTAGCTTTCATAGGGTAAAATGAGAAATGGTAGTAAGGATTGCTTAATACTGTGTATTTTATAAAGAATTATACATATTCTTTTAAATAAATGTTTAAAATAATCTTAATTTGTGACAAAAAAGGTTACAAACTGATTCCAGCCCATTTAAAACAGAGATTACAATAAACATGCACCCATGAGGTTTTCAGGCTGAGTACTTAAAGGTCAATGTCTAGGTTATAATTTTCCAGCTGAGCTATGTTATCCTTATTGCTTTTTTAAAAATCAAGTCTGGTTTATTTGAGATGCTAAAATATACATTTAACCTCTAAGATGCTTTTATTTCTGGGTGGTGGTTTGATTTATTTAAATGTGTTAGGCACCTAGTTTGACCTTAGTCATCCCGTTCCTTTTGTTGTTTTAGGAACCATATTTACTATTTCAAGTGATTTTGGCACCCAGGTTGAAATACTTGATGCATACTGTGAGGCTGAGCAAAATAGACACAAGTTGCTAAAAGAAGAGATGTTTTCCTCCTTAATGTAAATCGGCTGAGCTGAGCAATAGTGGTTCTTTCTTCTGAGATTTTCCATTTGGTAGCACAGCTGATTTCCAGCCATTCCTATTTTTCACGCAGTATGAGTTCAGTTCTGAGCTCATACATCACTGACCACATGCTAAAAATGGAATTTCATTTACATTTAATATATCTTCATCCTATTTCTTCTTTCTGGAAGGCTTGTTAGGCTCACATCCTCCTCTTCCTAGCAGTCTTCCTCCTTTATTGCTTTGGGGTATGTTTTAAGAGCATGGACGTAATTCTTGATGGAATACTTTCTCTCTTTCTCCCCTCAACATATAATTATGTGGTGGGCTGTTGAAGAGACTTAATAGCCCTCTCAATGTGCAGACAAATATTTTAGAGAAAGATATATATGCCTAATTAATAAAAGGCTTGCACTTCAGCATCATGTATCATCTGAGCATCACCCAATTAAAAAATAACACAAAAAAGAGATGAATTGTGATGTTATCTACCCAATCTTCATCTGGGTGATTTTGACATTGGCACAAGGAGTTGGCTTTCTTTACTCAAAGCTTGTGTTAAAAGCATAAAAGAAATAGGGGGGAAAAAAATCTGACACTTTAAAGATTACATAGATTTTGAAGACATAATCATGAGGATATTGAGAACTTTTAAACAGGTCCACTTTTTTATTTTTCTTCTATGATGCATGTCAATGTGGGTTATTGGAGTTTTATCTTCTGGAGCCTTACTGGGCCATAGCTGTTTGGTAGGCTAGTAATGTATGACACATGGTAATCAAAGGTAAAAGCACAATCCCTGGCATTTGGTCGAAAGCTATCTCTCAAAGTTCATTTTACCTATAAACTTACATTTGTTTACTGTAGTGATTAATGAGTAATTACACTTCAAGCAGTTAAGATGTAGTCGAATAGTGGATATGGTTGGTGGATGATGTGTGGCATGTTCAGTTTTGCATGAACTGTATACTCTGAGCCAGAGGTGATTTATACTGCAAGAAACTTTTCAGATCTACTTATGGTTAATTATGACGATGAACACCACTCTGCATTACTCCCCCTATTTGTTTAACAATTTTGGAAATACGGGCAGTTAAAGAATGAGCAGCACAGGCTGAAGTGGGGCTAGATGCAGGCTCCTGTTTACTTGTCCCAGACTGTGCACTTTAGGGTAATTATGTGTTACGATTTTGCTCCTATCAGAACAGTTATTTTCTTATATTCCACAGCTTTGGGCACTTGGGGGAGAACTCCCTAAAAATTCAGCAGTTTTGAAAATACTGATGCTCACAAGGATTATTGCACAGAAGTAAAAGACAATGATCAATTTTGGCTAAAGGATAATGGGATGAATTTAGTAAACTAGAACTGTGTTGTCAAGATATTTATGCAATTTATATCAGTGTACCTTTGGGGAGGGCAAAGGAGGGAAGCAGATTTTGGGCTGACAAATTTACCAAAGCCCAGCTCAAATCTTATGAACAATTACAAAATATGAATGAGCCTGTATGACTTTTGTAGCCAAGTGCGGTTCAGACTGAAAATATACTAAATGGATCGTACCGAGAGTTCTGAAACTGTGTTGTCTGCCAAGTGCACCAGCCAGCTACAGCCACTTGCAGGGGTTTTGAGTAAAGGATTTGGCTGGAGCACGGATGATTTAGAGCACGACAGAATTCATGCAATATTGACAAACGTGGAAGAATAGTCGAGGAATTATTTCAATTTGCCTTCTTTTTTAACTATGCTATCATAAAGGGCATTGTACTTGCACAAGAAGAAAAGAGGCGCTGTCCTCATTAGATGGCGTCTGGTCTGAGTGTTAAGGTAAGAGCAGAAAGTCTTCCCGGCTCTCCATTCAGAACATGAAAAGAAAAACAGAGGCACTTCAAGACGTCTTACAGAAGTCAGTCAGAGCTTTTTCTCTGATCTCGAGAAGTACTAATCTGGGCCTTGCAGATATCTTTTGAGTGATGGAACCTGTTCCTTACTCTATAATTATCTATTAGATCAAGGTATACTAAGGAGGCTTGTCACCCAGTGAAGAGTTGCATTCACTGCTGCCTTCCCTAGTGGTGCATCTTTCTTTTCCGAGCGGCCATTTCAGGGGATCATGGAAGATACTATTAACAAGATTACTCTGTGTGCATACTCACACTTGTTCCTAGTAGGCCATTTCTATTTGTGATGAGAAATACGGTTTTCCACCACGTGTGTTAAACAGTTTACAAAGTATCCCTTAGATGCTGTGTGTAATAAGGATCAGGATTATAGCCAAATGAATGAACTATTCAGAAATTTGAAAGTGCCACTGCTATGGCTGCAACCTGTTGATTGGCTCATTTGAGATCTCCTTTAAAGATGTCATATTGAAAAAATGTTTTTTGGACCCGGCTTTATTTCTCAATTACACCTGATTTTGAATTTGAAACAAACGGGGCAATTTTTCAAAAGTAATAGCTTTAAGTATTTGCTTGTCATGAAGTTCAGTATACTGTGTCTTGGCTATTGAGGCACAACAATTTGTTTCCTAGGGAAGAAAGTGTGCCTTATAAGTTTTGAAAACACACAGAAATCTATTGGTCTAAACATTAGTAACTAAAATGTATATTGGTATTTGAAGTTCTATGTGAAATTACTTAAGCCATGTATTTTTCAAGTCTGTTTTCTATTGCAGTTACTCTTCATACTTGACTTAAAAATTCTCGTGTTCTCTGAGAGAAAAGTATATTCACCACTGCAACTTAAAAGACAAATGCTCATCCTTGTATTAAAAAATAAGCCAACACCTAAAAGTAAAATGTATATTGATTTTTATAGGTTTATGCATGGTGGAATTAATTTCTAATAAGCAAAATGAAACTGCACTAATGAGAACTATTTTGTGATCCTATGAATTTGTGAGATAGCGTTCAAACTTTCAGCTCTGTCTTGTTTTACAAAATATTTGTCTTCACCAGAACCACGTATAATTTAATCTGGAGTACGCATTTGTGCAGTACAGAGTGGGAAACATTGTGATGACTGGAAATCTCCACTGGTGAAGTATGTTCAGCTGGTGAGGTATGCAGCTCGGCAAGCACATAGGAGACATTCAACTCCTGAAATATGCATTCTGTTAAATAAAGCTTTGTAAAATGTTAACAGCTAATGTGTATACAGTAACTCATCCTGGAAGGTGCAGTCAGCTGAAACTCTAAAAGAAGAAATGGATCAACAAAACACAGATCTTTGCTACTAAAATATGCAAATCAAAGTAGTAAATTATGCATACCAATTATTAAAGTATGCAAATTGATCTATCATATGCATAACAATTTGACTAGGAAAATATGTACAGAAGTCAATGAAGAATCAGAAGGCTGTGCAATTTGATGTATGCATTATGTAACTTGATCACAAAAGTAAATGAAATATTAAATGATAAAATACATTATTTAGATGAATCATTAAAGAATGCTAAAAAGATCTGATCCTTTAGGCGCACCGATATTCTCAGGGGTACAATAATTGTTGTGGGACCTAAAACCTCGCATCTGGTCACAGTTCCTTCCGCTGCCATTACTAGGGGCACGGTTTCATTTCTTATCTGTGTCGGAGCGTCAGAACCTGGATTTGACAAACTTGATGAAGATAAATAGCATGCATCTGAGATTTAGTCCCAGGGCTTTTGTTCACTTTGCTTTCTTGTTCATTTTTGTTCTTTTGTCTGCTTGTGTGATGTGGCAGATGAGTCTGTGAGGACTGTGTGTATCCTTACAAAACCAGCTGAGTGACTTGGGAAACTTCTGAAAGAAATCAACACTCGATCACAAAAGCAAGATTTCTGTGCCCTTGGTTTGAGGAGGCAAAATGTAATGTCTTTTGTTCTCCATTTAGCTGAGGTCGCTCCCTGTGGTTTTCAGTGCCCTTTTGATTTCTACACAGTCTGCAGGCTGGATTTTTCCCTCTTAAAGAAAGCCAGTACAATAGTAGTAAGCCTACTTTTGGGAGATTGCCAGTCCCTCCCATTTGCAAGGAGGGCCTTTGAAGTCCTTCAAAAGGGCTGTTTGCTATTTACCAACTTGTTTGAAGAATTTTCTAGGGGACAAGACAACTTTAGCAAGATTTGCAAGCCTCAGATTTCCTTGCCATTTGGTTTTTCTTCTGAGAATGATATAGAAATAACATAGATTGTATTAGACTTATTTCCTAGTGATAGGAAATTACATCCTTTTCCTAGTGATAGAAGACTATAGCCATGCCTCCTGTGAGCTTCTTTGATACCACTGCCCTCTTCTGGACAGTAGGATTACTATTTTTGTGTCTTTGCAGATCATTCTGCTGTTGACAGTACATACAAGGAGTTTCGAATGTCACTTCTTTGCAAAATGTGCACCATCATAGCTCTGAAGTGACTCATAAATATGCCAAGCCAACCCTGATTTTATATTATACGCTTGCTTTTCTCAGATGCTGGGCTGACTGATTTGCACATAGGATATCTTTGTGCTCCAAAATGTCCATTCAGAAAATGTGATATAGGGAGGCGAGAAAGAGCTATTAAGTACTCAGGGCACTAGTTTTGCTATATAAGAAGGTCATTACTCTTATATGTGTAAAACATAATGAGTTAATGTCATTGAATTTCAAAGCATGAGAACAGCACATGCCTTCCAGGCCACTCTGTTTCTTACCGTAACTGCTAGATGTTCGGGAAGCTTAGGGAAGACTATAAGGACAATGCAAGCACATAGTGATGCTCATAGAATATTCTCTCATATTCCAGGCTTCTGGAGTCAGATGGGATGCCATTATGTTAAAAACCCTTTCCTAGATAACTATTCTGTTGGTTTGTCTAATTGCTTTTTGAATCTCTGCCGACTTCTAAAACTAAATTGAGTTCCACAGTGTTATACATACTGCCTGATGAAAAATCTCATTTTGTGTGTTTTGAACCTACCCCATGTTAATTTATTCCATGCCTCCCATTTTTTCTAGTAGAAAAGATAGCAAGCAGTCCTTATTTCATATTTCTTTTCTCTTGTCTCCTCTCTGAGTTCTAGTTATTTCTTGCACAGCAGACATTGAAAATTCATTGTTGTAATTTCTTATATCGCTATCTAATACTAATCTATCCTTTTTTGGGATACATTTCACTCCTGTTGGGAGTGAAAGTGAGTCACTTCAGTGAGCTCCTGGCAGTAGGGATCACTTCAAAGGCTTTTATTGATAATCCCTCTCAGAACTGCCTGATACTGCTGCTCTCAGAAGGGAGTTGAGTGCATCATACCTTGTATCCTCTGCTTCTGCTCACAGTTGCACAGACCGGTATGTAAGAACTGACTTTGAAATATTTTACCAAATTCAAATCTTTTGAGCTTTTTCCCTGTCTGAATGAATTCTTGATACTTCTCTTCAGCCTTCCTACCCATCTTCCCTGCAACGGTTAGGAAGCCTTCTGGGGATGGGAGCTGCTGTTTCTGAGGTCTCTGTGCAGCACAGACTGTCTAGCTGCTATTGTGGTATTTGTCAAAAGTAAGATGAGACTATCTCAAAGGTGACTGATACTCTGTGGGATGCTTTGGCTCCATGATACAGCTTCATTTTCTTCCAGGAGTGCCTAGGATGGATCCTGCGTATCCAATGAGGATGGATACGTGGATTGGTGTGTTTGGGATGGCCATTTACCACCAAGTGGTCAGTCAACTAATCAGCACCATCTGACATCTGGACAGACATATCAGAAGCACTGATGGAGGATATGGAGGAAGACAATGGACAAGATAATGAGGGAACATGAAGGTTGAAGAGTGAAACAGTAGAGAAGTAGAGTACTGAAGATAAGGAAATACAGGTAAAGTATGAAGGTGAGGACAGAAGGGCACAGCAGGAGAGAGAGGAAGGACAAGATATCAGGTAGCAGTGCTTCATAGGAAGCTGAGAATAGCAGCGAGCCTGTCATTTAATTTTCTGTACTAACTGTGTAGTCATTCTAGTGCCAAGTATCTAGTTGTGAGGAAAAATACCTCCCAAACGTGCAGAAGATGGTTGGCTCTGGACTAGATGATATATGAACTGGCCACTAACTTTAGACATTCCCAGATAAGATACATATATACATCTTTCCTTCTGGAGAATGAGACAGGACTCTGCCAGCGCAGAGTTCACCTTTAGCTGTAATTAAGACTCTCTACCTCTGTATTAGGGACTTGCAGAGGACGATTTTCATGGGTGGGCTCTTTTCAGGGTGCCTTCTTGGGTTGCTGATATTGCAGCTGCTTCAACACAGAGCTATAGTTAAAATACAGGATTAAATCTATTCTGTGTCTTTACACAGAATAGCATTTTCTGGTCCTAAATGATTAGTGTGGTATGTTTAAGAATATAAACCCCATTTTCTATATTTGGAATTAGACCAGAATGAATATAAAACAGAATATCCCTTGTGCTGCATAGTTTATAATTGAGTTTGCTTCTTTTTTTCAATCTTGAACGTATAGCTTATAAATTAGTGGGGCAGTAGAGTGAAACAGAGTGTAAAATATTGCAATAAAACTGAGCACTTTGTATCTTCCTCTCTCACAGTTATGATCATTACAGAAAATAGTTATTAAATCTCAAAAGATTACTTTAATTGAATTGCTTGTGTTGTGATAAGTTACTGTTTCTAGAGTCCCACAGATTAAAAAAAAAACCCCAAACTATAATGCTGCTCTTTTTCATTCAGAAGGAAGCTGCAATGTTCAATTTTCATATGGAAACCTATTTTCAACCTATTTTATCTGTTAGGTACAAAATAGAAATACTGTCGTTCAACATCTTATATGCAATTCATTTTAAAATTTGTTACATATCTAACAGCTTAATGTTATTTTATTTCTATTAATGAAGTTGCCATTTCCTTGGTGGTAATTTTGTGTTTTGCCAAATTGTTTAAAAAGCAACCAAACCCACCAAAAAGTCAGCGTGCTTGACATTTGAAAGGTAACTTGAGTAATAAGCAGTATTACAATCTTGATCTTTTCTCCCTTATTTATTGATGTGTCATAACTCTTTTTGTCAGCCATGGGTGGCTCTTGACCTCCTGGTTTGTCAGGCATTACTCACAGGTAAAGATAGGTTTCTTTTCTTTGGGGTCAGAGATTGGCCAGACAGGTATCCTCACGCTTACAACTATTACTTTGGTTATCTTTACCGCTAGTGGCTTACACATATTTTCTTGAAGTATCAGGTACATATACGACTAACCATCCCTGCTGCTGCGACCTTTGTGCAGCTGCCATAAAGTCTTAACTACCTTCCTCAGGCAGCAAGTCTCCGGCAAGCCAGAGGAATGTATCCTGGCATGAAGTGATGCTCTAGTGTCTGTGCTAGGCCTGTGTGTTATACATGGAGTATTTGAGTCTTTAGCCGAATCCACTTACAACCCAGTGGTGACGGTCAGGACCCCGGCTCTTAGTTTAGCTCTTATTTCCCATCATCAGCCACAGTACCCCAGCATTATGCAGAGCCCTGTTGCTTCCAGTTGCCCTTAAAATACCTGTCACCTTATCTGCTGGTTCTGTGGTGAGTTCATGAAAACCTGAATATCATTTGGAATGTGTTTTGCATCCAAGTGGGCATGTTTTAAAGTTTGTCTTCTATCCACTAATTAAAACACAAGTAGATGAAAAAGAGTAGTAGATTAACAGCAGCACATACGACATAAGTAATCAGATACTTACTTAATGAACCATTGCAAAGATGATCCACAGACACATTATTGGCATATAAGCTGGGCACAACAAGCATTTTAATGAGATTTGATAGGTTACTTAAATCAGATTCTTGACAGGAATCAGAAAATAAATAAAGTAATTGCAACATTTGTAGTAGCAAATACTTAGAATTTGTAAAACATAAAAATACTGAACATGGCTACCTGAATGGTTTTCTATAATGAGGACAACTTCCTTGATAGGGAAGGGTTCTATAAAAATTACATCTCCTGTCATGAATATGAGGTCTGCAATGAGCAATTTAGTAGCATAAGAGAGGAACTCACATGGTTCAGATTTCTTTATGGATCAGTAAGTCCTTCATAAGAAGGCATTCTAGAGAAAACTACTATAACAAATAATCTCTCTAACAAGAGCAATCATTGTGGTAAGTGACGGTGCTTTCCTGTCCTTAAAGGGGGAATTGCTATTATTATGGTTTTTTTCAAAAGGCAAAAATCTCAACGTTCAAGTCAATTTAATAAATTAACAGTAGCTTAGTTTTCACATCTAATGCATTTCTTCATTTATGGTGTCCTTTATTTTCGTCTCTCAACTGACACCAATAATTGCTTTCACGTTCACAACTAGCACCAGGTTCTTTAAGTGTTAGTTCTGGTTTTCTGTACTAGTCCAACATCCAAAAGTCATTTAGCCATCCATCTTTCCTCATTTCTGTAAGTCATACTCATAACTTGTTTCACTCTATAAGTCTATTAACACCTGTCTCCGCTCTATGTTTTCTAATGTAGGAAGTCCCAGATATTGAGCAAGTGTTGCTAAGTCATAGTCCAGGAGTTTTTCAAGTCAAGCTGGAATAAAATGTCAAACTGTAGATCCTTGATTTTGTGAGCAACAAAGCTTTCCGCTCTTTGCATTTTTGTGGATAGTGTAAATTGTAATACTGTATCATTACCAGGGGAAAAAGATAAAATTGATATGCATCTCTCAGAGAAATATGTGCTGTTTTCATCTAATAAGGACAGAGACAGAATCATCAAAGTAATTCTGGTTTGGAAGTCTCCCTCAAAAAAATATTAGTATTTCTGTCAAGTTAATAGATTGCCCAAGTGTGATTTGTTTATGGTTAGCATATTCACTCAGAGAAAAGGAAGGTACGTTTCTTCGATGTGTCCAGTTTGGGTCTTCATGAGATTCCTGGCAGGATTATCCAAATGTGTTCAAGCTGAAAAAAAATCTCACATAAAAAAAAAGTTCTTTTAACATATATGGCAGCAAACTGCTGGAATTGGTAAAACAGAAAAATACAAAAGCAGTGGCTTATGAGAACAGTTTACTGAGCAAAACATTCCCAGTAGAGAAGAGTTGTTTAATCTGAAAGAGGTCATCTAATTGCAGTCTTCACAGTAATTGGCAGTGAAAATAAAGGTACAGGCTATGCAATGCTCTCCTGTCTTTTTATTTTTGCATTGCGTTATGATGATTAAAGGATGCAGCGTATTTCCTGTAAGTAGCATGGGGACTAAGCCCTTCGTTCCTCCCTGATTTTAAGCAGCTAGAATTTGCATTGTAGTGCTAAGACTAGTATGACTAGTGTTTCTGAATTTCCAACAGGTTTTCTTGAGGCATTACAAGGCACTGAGTACCTACTCGCTTTCTCCTGCTTTTCTGCAGGTTAGTTTCTCATACTATTTTACTCACAATCTAACTTTTTGTAAAGTGTAATGCTTTGTCTCCATGTATTTAAGAAAAGAAGATGATACCTGTGTGTCTTTTTCATACTCCAACATTTGAGTTACAAACTTACCCATAATTTAGGAGAAGTCTAGAAGGCAAAAAATAATAATAATTTAATGTGCAGCTTATCCTAAAATGGACATCGCTCCTGCTGGTGTTGTGCAATTATTGACACTAACATAGCATTTGGGAATCCATTTGGTGAAAACGTGTTGAAAGTATGAACTCCTTTTTCATGAGTGCACTTTTGCTTCTACGAGAGAGAATTCACCTCTCTGACATTTTGTCTAAAAAAATGAACTTGTACTCCTTTGGTTTTCAGTTGTAAAAGCTTTCCACTCAGGCAAGGTACATATCTGTAGTGTTTGTTTTTTCATCTACCATTTAAGATGTGAAAAAGTTAGTTACTCCAAAGGAGATGACACTTCCATGTTTCACCTCTCCTAACATTCACCACAGAATAATTTAAGGTCTTGAATTTGAAATGAGTATTTAAATCTTCAGAGACAAAATATTTTTCTGAAATTTACACATAATTACTTATATAAAAAAATTAAAGACTCCATAAATAGTCTTTTGTACTTGAAGATATAGTGCCTGCTCTTGCTTTCATTTAGTTACTCACTTTCTGAAGGTCATAATGCTTGATTTCGTGTAGCGTAGTTAAACAAAGTGTTAGAAAACTGGGATATCTGGAGCCCCCTGTCGTGCCATCTACTAGACACATTTTTAAGTGTTTGTGCAGTGGCCGAAAGTAAAGAGGCATTGTATTTCTAGTATCTGTTTAATACCTTCAGAGTAAAATACAGTATAGAGTTTGTATATAAATAAAAACAATTAAAAAATGAGAGTTTTTAAGATTAAACAAAGCAACATGATGTCTCTCAGCATGTATAGAAGAATTTGATGTGATAGTTTGTAACAGAAAAGTGCTTTTGGTATTTTTTTTTTTTTAAATATGTATTAGAGAGATATATGATATTGAAATAAATGGTATTCCAGTTTGAAGTTTTAACAGGGTGAATACTTTCACTCTAATATGTTGAAGCTTTTGTGGAGCCCAGCTGAATAAAACAGAGTCACTCTTTTTACTTAAAATTAAATACTTCACCTGCACTGGGGATGGAAATCTTAGGATTTTGGCTTAATCAATGTCCCATTGAGCTCACTAAGAAATTTCCTCCTTCACCTTCTTCTTATAATTAGCCAAGAAGTTTAATGTCTCTTAATGGAACATCAAGCATCACCTCCTGCTGCAGGTAAATTGACCATTCATCTTTTGCTTTTGTGGTAATTCCTGTTCTACTCGTACCTATTTCCAACTTCTTCCCTCAAAATATATTACTTAATTAGTATTTATAACAATGGCTTATTGTAAGATGGGGTTCAAAGGTTTGAGAGTAGTTTAGTGAAATATTTCAGCTGCTGACTGGTAAAGCCATTATCACTCTCCTGAGGGGAGCTGTAGACTTTATATGATTCACTTAACAAAATGAACCAAAGGTGAGTGTGAGGTGATCCTTAACAGGGTTATTGGTAAGATTGTACTGAAGAGAGCATATCCAGGAAATAGGATTGTCTACAGGATAACAAGATTATCCCCTGCCAAATTCACCCTGTAAAGAAACAGGTGTAATATGCAGTAGAGGAAACGAATAGGACCGCTAGAGATTTGAAGCGGATCTTTGATTGCAGTGGTCCTGCCTTTTAAGAAAGGTGGAATTTGGGAAAGTTAGCGAGTACGGGGTCAAAAAAGCTGTAAAGCGTCAAATAAGATTAATAGTAAAAAAGGGTTTACTATATGCCAGGTAAGATGCAGTTTAATATTAACCTTTATCCAGCGATGTTTATTTTGAATGCTTTCAGCAATCAGAGATAAGGTTTTTGCAGTCATTTGATCAAGTGTACTTATCAGACACAGCGTTTTAAATATAAAACTTATTTTAATCGACTACCTCCATCAGATAGACTAATGTCTTTCTGGCTCCAGTTGTCTTTGGTTCTGTAAGACCATCTCAGGGTCATTTATACCGCTGGGTATAAATTCCTGTAAATCTTTCTTCAGTCATTTATCTCAATACACAAATGCAAATAAATTTGTTAATGCATGCCATCAAACATAGGCATTCCTGACTTCTTCCAAAACAGTCACTAAACCTCTTACTTAAGTAGATAATATACTGTATAATAAGTTCCATGCTTTCGAGGAGACTTTTTTTTAAGACTTTGGGCTTGTCGTTTCCAAACAAAAGCTTTTGTGATGCTGTCTTGATACATTACAGGGTGGGGGCACATTCCTAAGGATTTCTGGTCTTAAATGTGCTAATCCTGGTGAGTTGCCACTGCCAGGAATCAAGGACAAGATATTAATGGCTTTGGGTACGTGAGGCATGTGTCTTTGTTTTGCTCAGCATTTACACTGTCCCAGAAGCAGCTCTCGGTGTCTCCTCACCGGTTTCTGTTCCCTGTGCCTCAGGATAGATACACTGAGAGCACAGAGTGCAAATATGGCTTTTAAACCACGACAGTGTTTTATGCAAGTCTAGAAATGAGAAGAAATTTGGCTGTGCATCTCCCTCAATACATCAGTATAAGCTCCAGCTACCATCTAGCACTCGTTCCAGAAAGTATTTGTCTTTCTGAATACCGTCATCCTCACCAGAGTGATTTCCTCTTGAGCTGTAATGTTATCAGCACTGGCAAGCCAGTCAAGTACACTTTTTCTTGGCCGATTTGTCCCACTTCAACACTGAACAGTTTAGTCTTATAGAAATCCAAGGCACTTGCAGTCACTGTGGGAGAACCCAAATAATGCTGTCCTCTTTTTAATTGCGTTTAATGTCTTAAGAGAGGACTGCAAAGGGATTCAGCCATCAGCAAAAAAGAAGTACAAATCTGAAGGCAAGATTAAATAAATTACTCCTGTCCAACAATCGATACATGCTACTGTTTCTCCCTGGGCCAAACACTAGGGTTAGGGTCAGGGGGTTAATCTGTGTATCGGGGTGAGTGGGTGGTGAGGGAAGAATAATAACCCAGGGAGTTAGTCAAGGCTACAGAAAGAAAGAGCTGAAGATATTGGCAGGTAAATCAGGGAGGGAAAGCAGAGATTGTGAGAAATGAGCCATTGGGATGGACCTGAAGGGGGCTTTTAAATGAATCAGGGGAGAACCAGAAGAATAATGATCATGTTAGGCAGGCACACACAGGCGCAGCCAGCCGTGTCCCCCCACATCTCCCACTTTAAAAAAAAAAAAGAAAAAAAAAGGTGAGCTAAGCCAGTCTTAAAACTAACAGGAATTCTACCCTGGAGTCTTTGGCAGCCCTTATCTTTTATACCGAATCATTTAGAAGAGGAAAAAGCATTTCAGCTGATCTAGATCTAAAAACATTTAGAAATGGGGGGAAAGAAATCCTCCTCGCTTTGACCACTGGCCAGAGATACCGTCAAATGACAACCTGTAGAGCAGTGTACTGAGAACCGGAGCTATTGCCAGGGAGGGCATGCTAGCTCAGAGATGTGCAGCTCCCTCCTCAGGGTGACTGAGATCTGTCTTGCCACAGGACTGGAAGCAGCCTGGCAGAGAGCACACCGTGCCTCCTGTGCCTGGCCGGCCATGTCGGGCTATGCCAAAAGCATTTGGTACTTCTGTCCCGTCTGTCTTCTCTGTGTGGGGTTCATCCTTACAGTGCCCAGCTGTGGGAGAAGAAAAGATGCTTGTCCAAACGTAGAAATGGCTGTCCAGTTTGGACGTAGTACGTGTGGGTAGGGAACTGGCAGGGCATGGGCTGCCACGATCTTTACACTTATAAATTGTGCCGAGCTCCTGCTGCGTGTACTTTAAACAGCTGGTCTTCTTCATTTCTGGTGACAGAAATACCTTTTGTGTATCTCAGGAGCCTCTTTCACTTGTTTGGCTGGGTTCGACTTCCTATAACTATGTCTTAACTAGTAAGACATCTGCCTGTGTTTCTGATTAAGCATCGCTCTTTTTTTCATCCTCATTCTCTTTCAGTCTTGTTTTTAGAAGAGGGAAAAAACCTCATGGCAGAACCCTCCCAAACCTTGTAAAACCTCAGTGAACCCTAAACAGAGAATCTTTCATGTAACTTAGCAATATAAATGAGCAGTAGATGCAGTAGAAGTTATATTTAACTATATCATTAAGTTCTTCACACGTGAAAGAATATTGAAGAGGGCAGAAGATAAGACTATTGTCTTACAACTCTTCTGTAATTAATCACCGGAGTGCAACAAACAGAAGGCCTGTCGATCCCCAATAATGATATTGCCTCCATTTGGATTGTAAACATTCTTCAGGATGAACTAATTTATGGGCCCATATCATCTGCAGTAGTTGCACATTGTCCACACCTTCATTATGGCCAGCGTAACTACGGCAGTTTACAAGGGTGGAAGATCTGACCTGATGTCAGTGTGATAGAAAAAATGGTATTTTATTCTCATTACCCTCACTGTCAGCACAGACGGCACTTCTATGTGACACAATTCCCTTAACACATAGCAAATATGTACCAAGCTCCTCTGTTTGCTTGTGCTGGACTACAGATGACCAACTGTCATCATCAATCAGTTCATCAACTGAGATGATTTGATCCTTTACTTTATAAGAGCCTCTGATCAAATAGGTTTCTTCCTGAGACAGTGTCCAAATTCAACAAACTGATTCTTATGTCACTTGTAGTACTTGGCAGTAATATTTTACAGTCTCTTGGAAAGCCACTGTTGTCTTATTTCTTGCTGCTACGAACCCCGATGAGACTTTCAGTTTATTTTGGGGGGAGAAACAGTGCTGGAGGATACCTTACTGTAAACAGGATCTCTATACTTTTGAATGTGGATGTAAAAAGCATTATTTCCCCCATTTCTATTTGAAATAAGTATTGAATGCCAATTGTACCAAGGTGCTATCACGGAGATATGAGACCCTCCATTTTGATGACAGTAATAAAGGCTATTCTTAAATCTGAAAGACTTAACTCCTTGAAATATTAACTTTTCTAGAGTTTTGTTTTATAAAACATATATAATGCAAAGGTACTGGATGGTGAAACTACAGTGGCAAATTACAAGAGTTATTAAAAATTCTCTTTCAAGCTAATATCAAGTCATCAAAAAATTGAATACTCCTGACCCTTTTACCAAAGTGTAAATTAGTAGCCTAGTGGTAATATTCGGATGGGCAAAAGAAATATAAGCTTTTGATGAAAATAATATAAGAAAGCGCTCCCCTACTGTGAATCATCTTAACATGTGAAACAGCATTTTGGTACAGTGATCTCTGCAAAGGGCACAGCAAGCTGGCAAATATGGAAACAAAAGATGAAAGCAATTTTGTGCATCTCTTGCCAATGTTTTATTTCCTTTTTAGTTATTATATAAAATCTGAACATCTCAAAGCGCCTCTTTACATTACTTTAAAAACAAATGACTAGCCCAACCAATAAACTGTTTTCCTTACAAAAACACTAGTTATAGATGTAAATTACAGCTAAAGCATATAATATACTGACTACATTTAAGAACGTTTCTTGTAAATATTTTCATTTACCAATAATAGCTGCTTTTACTGCAGCATTAATATTTACTTTTTTTTAAAAAGACAAAACACCTTTGTACTTGAAACAGGATTGTTACAAAATTATAGCAATGCTATATTTTTCTTCCATAATTGTATATTGTAGGAAAAGACATTTTTAAGAAATGGAAGCATATGTTAGCGTAGAGAAAGCAGAATTTTGTCTTCTGCACGCCCACCCATGCTATTTGCTAAGACCACCCATGGCAAAGCTTGTATAGCCTAAAATTCCTCAGTGGTGAGAAATCCCTTCTTCTGTAGTAAAAGCTTTATTGCATTATGCCAGTCACTTTTGCTCTGTGATGGAAATTGGACTACTCTTTGTCGTATGTGTTAATATATTTCATGGGCATGCAGGTAGTTTCCATGTATAAAGCAGATAGCTGTGCCCTTCCCACATTAATTTTACTTGCTTGCTTTCGTTCTCTTTTGGTGGATACAGCTCATGTAGAGCCACTCTGCCCACAGACATTAATCCGACAAAACACTTGAGAGTGTGCTTAACATAAAGCAAATGACTAGAGTCATTGAACTGTGCTGTCCTACTTATGAGCTAAGGTGCTGTGATGAATCAGAGCTATAGATTCTGGTCCAGCTCTCATGGAAATCAGTGACGTGGGCAGTATTTGCATCACTGAGAGCCTTGAACTAACCCCAAAGATCCAAGCTGTAGCTCTACTCTCACATTCAGTGCTTTTTTAACTACACACATCTGTCCTGGTTTCAGCTGTGGTAGAGTTAATTTTCTTCATAGAAGCCAGTGTGAGGCTGTGTTTTGGATTTGGGACAAAAACTTGTTGATAATGTGCTGATGTTTTGAGTTGTTGCTGAGCAGCCAAGGACTGTCCAGCTTCTCATGCTGGGCTGCCAGCGAGCAGGCTGGGGGTGCCCGGGGAGCTGGGAGGGGACATGGCCAGGACAGCTGACCCAGGCTGGCCGCAGGGATGTTCCCTACCATAAGAGTCACGTTCAGTATATAAAGCTGGGGTGAAGAAGAAGGAGGGGATGGGGGGACGTTTGGAGTTATGGCATCTGTCTTCCCAAGAAGCCCTGCTTCTCTGGAGATGGCTGAACACCTGCTGGCCGATGGGAAGTAGTGAATGAATTCCTTGTTTTGCTCTGCTTGCGTGCACGGCTTTTGGTTTGTCTATTAACCTGTCTTTGCCTCAGACCATGACTTTTCTCACTTTTACCCTTCTGATTCTCTCCCCCATCCCACCGTAGGGGAGTGAGCAAGTGACTGCGTGGGGCTTGGTTGCTAGCTGTGGTTAAACTATGACAACATCGTGCTATAAAGTACTGTAACACATTATAACTTACTATAAAATCATTAACTGCAGTGCCTTCTGCTTTTTAAACAACTGAAGTAATTACTAAAATGTATAGTTTTCATCATATGTTGTCCCAGGTTGCCTCCCAAGATTGCTGATGATATTGAAAAGAATGACGATAAACAAAAAATGTATATTAATTTTATATCTTTATCTTGGCAATTTTGAGTGAGAGGTGAGCGTATTGTTTATGATGATTCATTTAGTTACCTCTGCAGAATCTTTATCTTACCTTAAAAGCTTGGTTTCCTGATATCTTTCCACCCACAGATCTCCACCCATACTCAGATGTGCTCTTGAAGTCAAGGAGGTTCTGCTTCTGACTGCAACTCTGTGTATTACTGCTAAGATAGGTACCTTATATAGTTGTTGGGGTAATATGGACTGCTAAAAAAGAGAGTTTACAGTAAGTAAGAGAACATGTTTTGCTTGTTATTGAATACTAGCTCTTAATCTTAAATCTTAATCTTAAATCTTCCACATTTTTTAGTCCAATTTATTCTGTACAACAGCATGTTTAGGGGCTGGACTGTAGTTAACTTAAGGTTGTGATCCACAATAAAAGCAAAGAATTTGGAGCCAAAAGACAAAAACCAGGTTAGCCAAGAACTTGAACTTGGAATCAGCCACAGACTTTGGTCCCTGGCAAATGGAATTAAATTAAGATAGATGCTAAATTGAACTGATTTTTCTCCTCTTCACCTAAAGTTGTTACACTCACGGTTCATATATTCCAGCTGAAGTGCTTTGGTCCAGCACTCACTAAGAGATGTTAGATGATATGAACTCAACTCCAAGCTCAGTAAGTTTGGTAGGATCTCTAAAGGCTTAACCCCTCATCACCGTTGAGGACAACCCTCCAGAAAGCTATCAGCTCTATGCTGCTGATCTCTAATAAAGACGTGGTTGAGTAAGTAGTCTCTGTGTCCTTTAGAATGGAGAGTGCACACCTTATTGTTGTTCAATTGAATCTTAGATCTTTCTTAGCCATGATACGACACTACATTTTAATGGTTGTTAAGCTGCTTGTGCACGGATGTGGGGTATAGTGACCAGGTATTGTAAGGATGAGGGCACTGTGGATGTCTACATATTAATTTTCTGTGCATTAAGGTTATGTGATTGGCTGATCTGAGAGGTTTTATTATGATTTAGTATGCTGTGGTGATAAAAAGAGTTTTTGAATTGTAAAAATTGTGAACGATCCTGTTTCCTAGAGATCTGTATAATTTAACCTCGTACTAAAAATAACTTGCTACCTGTCATGTATTTTGTGTTGTCCATGTAAGAAGGTTAAGCCATAAGTAAATTCTATGAGAATGCAAGGAGGGGTGAAAAACCCTGAAAAGAAGTGCAAAAACAGTTTAGGCCCAGATTTTAAAGTAATTAGTTCAAAAACAGGCATATTGATGTACATCTGGCTGTGAGTTGTAATATTATAATCATTCTCCTTCCTTCTCTCTTAAAACAGCTTCTTTCACAGAATTACCTCTTCAGTCTTCATTAGCAATCCTATTTTTCTTGTTATTTGATGCAACTTTCCTTGGGAATGAAGCTCATTTGTAGTTACAGGACACCTCTTACATATTACAAATGACAAATTGTTTCATATGCCATGAGAACGAATCAGTCGCAGGGTTTCAGAGAACAACTTCACCTCTACTGTAGTACAAGATGGAAGGGCAAAGTCCAGAAAGAAGCATCCTGCTCAAAAACCTTCCCTGCATCAGTTCATTGGGTATTATGATAATTAGATCATCTGTCTAAATAGGGTCCATATGGTGATTTTTCTGTAAATGTTTTCTTTATTTGAACACAGTGTATTAATCTATTTACAGCTCCACATTGAAATTAACCTTGGAGACTTGACAATTAGAATCTGAGCTGAGTAGCAGAACAGTTTTTTATTACTCAGGGCAGGGGCGATGGAAATATTAGACATATTATCTCTGATTCTAAAGTCTAGGAAACAAGTTAGAGACAAATGACATGAGGCTGGGAAAGTCATATTCGTGGATTTGTTCTATTTTAGTTTCTCTGAGTAGAGCAAGGGAAAACATACGTTAATGTGGGTTATCATCCTTTATTAAACCTTCAAACTTTTCTTTCTGAAAAAGACAGCTGTGTTTGAGCAGCAGTTCAGGGTATGAAGCTAGGAAAAAAAAAGTTCTAATTTCAGCTTGAAAGGATACCGGTATTGCTTCATTTTTCCAATGCTTTTTGTAAATTTTTTCTTACTAACAGATTTTTATGCCTTTGAGACTGAACAAAATATTTTGAACATAGAAATAGTTAGAAATAAGGGCAAAGAGTATTCTGATTTTTCCCTTTTGATTTTTTATTGCCTTTTTTTAATTTTTCTGTGGCATGCATTGCACATACATTGATGAGGTTGCACTGAAATGTTTGAACAGGCACAAACAAATTCTAAGCTTCCCATTTTGTATAATGGACCAGATTTTCAGAATATTGCCTGCAAAAGCATGCCAGAATTTTCTGCACCTACTGAAGTGCTCTGCTGAATTACAGCCTTCATTTGCATAATGACTGATTGTGTTTGCAGTGTCGGACTTGCACAAATAATTGTGTGGTTAATACTCCAGCTGGTTCCCGCAGCCCCAGATACCGTGGTAATGGGCGTAACGTAACAGCCTAAGTAGAGGAGGATGGTTTCTGAAGACAGAGTCCCTGGTGATGGCCAGCACCAGTCCCACCTCAAAGCAAAGACGTGGGACAACAGAGGAACGTGCATTCTGTGCAACTAAACTGGAAATTTTTAGCAGTGCCTGCCCGCTGGCTTCTCCTGCCGGTAAGGAAAATTGGGTAGCTTGATGCTTTCCTGCCAGTATGGGCATGCCCAGATCAGCTCGGAGAGACCAGTAGCTGAATACCCCAAGACGCTTGCCAATAGTGATGCCACGTTTTGTGAAAAACCACCCTGGCCCCTTAGTGCAGGCACCATAAAGTGTGCAAATCTTCGTTTTGGCTTCGTATGGGCAGCTGGCTGGAATGCAGGAGCAGGATGTTCAGATAAACTTGAATCCCGCAAAACAACCACAACATCTCGCCCCAATTTCAGCAGAGAGTGTTTTAATGGAATTGTTATTAATAGTCGCCACCTTATAAATAATCAGAACATAAAACTGAGAGAGGTTTCCTGAGAGGAATCTCCTTCGTTTACCCTCAAGACGGTCACAGAGTAGGTAGTGGAAGTGTTCAGACATCATTCAGGAACCAAGCAACCCGAAGTGGGGCTGTTGCATCTCTTCTCTGCGTCCGCACTATCAGGCGTGACGAGCCACCGGCCCCGGGAGCTTCCTGGCGGGGTGTCTCAAGGGTGCTTTGTGCTGTTTGCGTTACTGCACCAATTAACAACCAGGAATTCCCTCTTTGTATTCAGTAAGTTAATGAAGGTAGTATCTTTTCATTCGCTTATGAGAAGGCTAAGACTTTTTGGGACGTCTGCCCCATTACTGGAGGGGTGAATTGAGTAAATGAGGGTGCAGGGCCTCCATGGGCAATAAGTAATGATTTCATGGATAATGAATAGAAAGAATCTTTAATTACTGGGATATCTCAGCACAAGACCTCTTCAAGATTTTGTCACTGAGTTGCTGGGTTAGATTCTCATTTCTTTATGTATTTCACTGTTTGAAAGAGTTTTACATGCTTTCCTTGCCCAAGGTGGGCATATTTATGATGATTTCAGATCACTACGGTACTTGACTACATTAACTTCTTCTCTGCAATGTTTTGCTTTTTTAGAAAATGAAAATTTAAGACAATTTCCTTTTCTAAAGGAGGTTTAAACCTGCAGTCTGGCTCTTTCCTGGACTTGATAAAACTTCCATTCAAGCTTTTCTATTGTTTCTCAAAATACCTTATATGTAGATCTCACAGTCTTTTATTTATTTATTTTTACCAAAGTCTGCTGAGTAATTGTACTGTCTGCTTAATAGAGAATGATTACATCTCCTTCACCTCTTGCTTATGATAATGATTTCTTCAAGATAATTGAAAAACTCTGTGATATAAATTTTTCCATAGGGACGGTCAAAGTAAAATTCACTCACAAGTACAGTTTAAATCTGGGTCTAAATCCAGCCTTGGATATAAGGAATAACCCAAGTTGTAGTCTGAGGAAAACTTATTTCAAGTATTTTTTAATGTATGGTAATGCAGCTGGGGCCCCTCTGGTACAAAACAGCATTCAATAAAAGTATTTGCTATACTCTGTCTCTCCCAGATGCCTGAGATCAGCACATTAGAGAGATGATCCAATTTTTTTCTTTTTCCCCCTTTCTGAAAGACCAGTGCTGGTTGCTCCTCTCTCCTTGTGACTTCCAGAGGTGGGAGCTTGTTCAGCTTCTGCATTAGCATCAGGGCCATTCTCCAGCAGGCACATACAGTGGGATAGCTGAGAAACTCCGTTAAGAAGTTTCTTATGCATGAATAGTTGTTCTGCAATACTCCCATCTCTCTGCTGACCCTCACCAAGCATATGGGCTGTATTTTCCACCCAAGAGCACTTTTCTTCTCAGTATCTTGTGTTATTTGTTTAGCTAAGGTTTTATTTTCATCTTCCCTTAAAAGGAACTAGCACTTTTGGTTCACCTAAATAGTGCTGTATTTTTCTTCTTTATATATTCTTGGGTGCTGGTTTCCTGAGTTTTCCTTACCATGGAAGGAAAAGAAATTCTTCTGTACCTGAGGAATCAACACAGTTGCCATATATACATATTACGTCCTGAATTTCACCATTTACTGTCTACTTTTGTGGCTTTCCACTACTTTGGCTTATGCACCAGTGTCATTTTCTGCCACTACTTTGGCTTATGCCCCAGGGTCCAACTAACTTGAAAATTTAAATATACATTTGCTTCCAGACTAATAGCCAAATCATCTTCTGTTATAGCTGCATCCCTTGCTTCTATGAAAAAAATCCTCTGAAGAAATGATCATCCTTTCTGCCCATATTGTATTTTGCTGGTCTTTGCAAACTCTTGCAAAGAAATAGTTCAATGAAGCCCATGGGTTTCTTTGTTTTGTTTTGCTTTTTAATTTTCTTCTTACATACCAGAAGTTGTCTGCATTTCTTAAGGACTCAGGCCTCTTTTTGTGTCATATTAAGATGAGGAGTATGAAAGCACTGTCATTTTGGATTGCGTGATACTATGGTAAAGTCAGTTTTCAGTTAGTAGTGAATCTTTCAGCAGCATAGGTATTTTGTCCTAGATGCAAGTAAGTCTTTGGTTTCTTACTAGGAAGTAATTCCCCCCAAATTTAAAGACTTGTTCTTAAATCTTCCATGATTTCATATTTCGGCATATTTTCCATTTTAAGGGCACATTTTCATATGTGCCATTTTAATCCACATTATTGTCTCTCTTAATTTGAGTGAGAAGTTTCAAAGTTTACCTCCTCTGCATGAATTAACTCAAAAAAATAGAAGGAAATTAAGAGCTTCAGAAGAACCTACTGCCAGAAAACTGTCAGCATAAATGGTTAGCATTGCAGTGCCTCTGTGATGAGCGCTTTGTTCCAGCTTGACTCTCTTCACTCTTTGCTTTTCCAGTCAGTGGTGATTTTAGTTGCTGTGCGGTCCTCACCCATTCGTTGGTGTTGGTTTAATTGCTCGTTAAGGATATTCTGAAATTTATTAGATCTGCTCTTTCTAAATTACATTCCCTTTCCACACAGTATTATTTTATTTTAAAAACTTTCAAATTCAGATCCAGTTTCTCTGTCATTTTCCTCTCTTTAATAATACTTAGTAAAACGTTACTGATGTACAAGAGGTCAGAAGCCACTTCTGTGTGTCTGTGGTGGACCTTAAACTCCCTAAGGATATTAAATAGAATCAGGAGTACATGGACAAAAAGAGCTATGAAGATTTAGAGTCAAGGTAACTCCACTTTTGTGGCTGAAGCTGAATGGAAGAGTGGCGAAGATATTCCAGATGGACCAAAATAAAATTAAATAGCTCAACTCTGAAGAGTGGAGATACGGGGGAATAAATGGAAAGAAGAGAATGGTGAAGAGCAGGGAGAAAATTACCCATTTTGCATATAAATGATGTAATTACCCCCTCAGCTTCTCAGGCAGAAGTTGACATCCCTAATTAAAATAATTTTATGATCTTCTGGGGACAGATATACAAAAGCATAAAGAGAAGGAAAAAATAACAAATACAAAACTAACCAACATCAGCAGCCATTTTTACAGAATAATTTTGCAACAGGACTGATGATGTACATGCAGCCTCAGCTTTATAACAAATTATCAGGCTTGTATTTTATTTCAGATGATTCACAAAGCTTGATATAAAAGGCAGAAGCTGAATAAAACCTTTTCAGAGAAGAGAATGATGAAACCACAATATGAGGACAGGGAATTGAAAGCCTACTGGACTGAATTTCATTGTTTTCTTCTGATTAATACTGGAAATTGAAAGCCACCATGTTTAACCTGTGCTGATGCTACAGTTGCTGTAATTAAGCATGAGAATATGGTCTTACAACTTGTGCATGCTGATTGTCTTATACAAAGCACCTGGCAAATTTGCCAGTACATACACTATTAAATCTACAACAGAGGCGTCCAGCCACCAAAGGCTGCCATTGTCATTTCTTTAATTGACCTACAGTATCCCACCACATCTCCACTTCCCACTTGCCAGGCAAGAAAGCAGTTACGGAGCCTTTTCCAGACTGCGAGGTAGCGAGGGGACGTGCTTTAACCGTGCGGGAAGGAATGGGTTGTGCTACAAAGCGAGAAAAAACCCAGCAAGTGTAACAAATCTGGAAAATTCCATTATCATATGCCTTGTCTTATCGCTGCTACCATCTGACTGACTGATTTAATGTTGCTAAGAGACTTGACAGACCAACTTGTTAGCATTACATACTGCATGGTAGCGATTGATAAATCAATTGTTACCACTAATTTTACTCCAACGGGGTGATGTTTCAGTAGTCAGAAGTTGGCTGAAGGATATGTTTGTGTAGATGCAATCTTATTTATTCAATTTTTTTTACCCACACATAGCTGGTCCTCTTTTGCATTTCCTAAGTATTTTTGGTGATTTCACGGTAAGGAGACAAGCTAGAAGCCAAGAGAATAACATTATCCTCAGGCAAAAATGCAGAAAATCAGACTAGAAATCTCACAAGAACTGATGTTCCTGTCCTATAACCGCTACTCTACGGTAGTGACTAGGTTTTGAATAATTTAGAGAAATTTAAATCTTTCTTGAGGTATTTTCATGTCTAGTCCTGATTGATTAATTAATAAAAGCAAACAAAGCATTTTAAGCCTCGGAAAAGCTTTGGGTTTGGTTCTGCTCAAAGGACAGGCACAGTGTCAAGTCCATTAGTTCTGAGCTGATTCATCCTGCCCTAATTAATATGATTCACTCATAGACCACAGAATCTGGAATAACCATTGTGGTTTATGAGCTAATTAAATATTATTTAGTGCACCACGTGCTTACTTCTTCAACTCTATTTACATAGGTGGGAAGGGGAAACATATTGAAGTCATTTTATCTGACAAGTAAGTCTCAAGTGTCATAAAGATGAATCTTTCCCTTCCCAAATCTTGTTCTTTTGTTTGTGTTTGTTTTGCAACACAAAGAAAGACCAGATAAAATGCCAGGACTAGTTTGAAGCATCTCTCAGGGGGTGGTTTTGCGTGGGGGCTCCCCAGCAGGCACTGGGGGGGTGGGCAGTAGGGCGTCGGGGTCTTCTGCGTTATCCCAGCATCAGTTGTGGCGGTTCTGCATAGCAGCACCTCCTGAATTCGTGGCTGTCGAGGCTGGGAACACAAATTATTTTCCAGACAAGCAGAATGGTATGTGTTCCTGAGTGCGGAACCCTTTTGCAAAACACCCTTCCCTGCAGGACTGTTAAGGAGCTCAGCAAAGGTGGCAGGCAGCTGAAGCAAAATAGTGTGTTTAGAGGCAAATAATGGCATTTGGTTTTTGTGATGTGAATGAGAGAATAACACAGCTCTACCCCTGCTGCGAGAGTGTCGTGGTTTAACACCAGCCAGCAACTAAGCCTCACGCAGCTGCTCACTGACTCTCCCCAAGTGGGACGGGGGAGAGAATCAGAAAGGTAAAAGTGAGAAAACTGATGGGTTAAGATAAGGACAGGTTAATAGGTACAGCAAAAGCCGCACACGCAAGCAGAGCAAAACAAGGAATCCATTCACCACTCCCCACGGGCAGGCAGGTGTTCAGCCATCCCCAGGAGAGCAGGGCCCCATCTCATGTAACGGTTACTTGGGAAGACAAACGCCATCAATCCAAACGTCCTCCTCCTTACTCGCCCTTCTTCCCCCAGCTTTATATGCTCAGCATGACGTCATATGGCATGGAATATCCCTTTGGTCAGTCGGGGTCAGCTGTCCCAGCTGTGTCCCCTCCCAGCTTCTTGTGCACCCCCAGCCTTACTTGTTGGTGGGGTGGGGTGAGAAGCAGAAAAGGCCTTGACTCTGTGTAAGCACTGCTCAGCAACAATGAACACGTCTCTGTGTTATCAACACTGTTTTCAGCACAAATCCAAAACACAGCCCTGTACTAGCTACTATGAAGAAAATTAACTCTCTCCCAGCCAAAACCAGCACAGAGAGAAACAGAAGATCAAAGGCAGAACAGCATAACATATTGTACAGAAATTATTTATAGCACCAGTACAACATGTAAGAAAGTTGGCAGAAAGGGGCTTCTGTGGATACCGTGGATATCATGATCCTGAATACACTTATGGATAAGGGATTGATTCCTGAAAAAAATGTTGAGGCACTGAAAAATGTGTGGAATGACCCATCCTTGATTCAGCTTCTCCTGTCAGTGAGGGAAGGGAGCTCAATGTTGTACCCCCTGCCAGAGCTCCTTTCACTCAGAGAATCACGATTTATTCACGGAATATTTGACTTGAAAACAAATATATGTCTTTCTAGCTTCTTCTTTTGTAAAGATGTATACACATCCTGCTGAAAGTAGTATGAAATCTGTACCAGATAGACATTTTGTTTATTTCTGGGTTTTAGCGTGTGTATAAATTAATCTGTCTTTATCCCTGTTTCTCAGGAGACATACCTAGCTGTCCATATACCAGCATTTATCTTTCTGGTTAGTGCCACTGTGTGGATAATACATCACTAGAGCAGTGGTGCTAGTTATGATGTATGACACCAAAATATCATAAAAGCATTGCCACTTCTGTGATGTATTATTCAAAACATGGAATTAAACAGAAAGATCAATATAATGCAGGCCCTTTATTTTTTAAGGTGAGTTAGAAAGTTTTAGATTAAAGAATATAGGCTCCAGAGGCTTTACACAGAGGCTCAGTACATAACAGAAACAAATGAGAATAACTGTTATTTCATGTATGACCTAGTTCTTACCAAAAAGACTCATTCTGTGGCCAGCAACATTTTTGAAGTCTTGTTCCCTACATGTTTCAAGTCCCCTCTGTCCTCAGCTGCAATGCATCCAGCTTCCTACCACGTTCCTTCAGAATATCTTCCACACAATACCATCTTCACTGTCTCCACTGCAGCCAGTTCCCTCAGTGGCCTCTCGCATCCCTGGACCACCACCTGGCAATTCCTGCTGCGCCCAGCTCTGAGTTGCCCGAGGATAACTGGCCACCTCATCCCTGTTGATCGGCTACTTGGCGTGCTGAGCAGAGCAGGTAACGGTGCATTTATTTTCCTGTTTTTTGCACAGTGAGGGCACTTAAATTTGAGTCTCTCTCCTGTACTTGGCTGCTGATTACCACTAAATTTATTGAAATTTAGGTCCTGTTGAAGAACTGCCTCTTTGTGAAACGTAGCTGGAATTATCAAAAGTTTCAAAAGTTAATAGGGAGATGGTGGAATAGGGGATAAAAAAAAAGCCTAGATATCCATCTTATTTCCTTTGTGGCTGACTTAAGTCCTTTTGTTAAGAACACTATTATTTTCGTTAACATTTACTATTTTCATGGATTTACACAGATAAAAATTGTATTTAGGATAATTCATTTGCTTTTCCAATGCTGCTAATCTAATGTGTTCAAGAATCATAGCGTGGGTAGAATTGGAATAAGAAATGGTTTTGGTTTTGTGTTTCTAATTTTATTTCAGTTCTGCAAGTCCTTCTAAAGTGCTTAGACAGTATTTTCCTCCTTTTGTTCAGAAAGGTGAAATGGCAAAGGAGGCTGCCAGGTCTTCACATACATAAACTTTAAGAAGAAACTCTAGATATTGCAAAATATGATTAAAACTGTAACAGTTGGCACTTCTGGGCTTCTCCATATCTCATGTAAAAAAAAAAAAAAAAATCCCACAGCGAGCCACAAAAACTTTCTTAAGTTCAGAAGGCCCTGCTCCTAAACATCTTAACAGAATAAAGCCCAGATATTAAGCACCAGTTCCCTGCTCTTTGCAGGCTCTTTTTATTGCACAGTTCAAGCAGTCTACATTGTTCTATTGTCTTATGGTTGTGGTGCAGCCACCTCACTTGTTTTCTCTGCTTGAATATTCCGTTTCTTAATCTCTTTAGCCATTTTTTTCTGCTTTCTAGCCAAAACTTTCTACTTATAATTTAGGGATAGTAGATTTATTAACAAAATCCTTTTCCTGCCTTGATATTATTTCCTTGAATCCTTGAAGATATTTATACAGTCTTATATCCCCCTAATCTCTTTTTCTCTAAGCTGTGTAAATTAAGTTCCCTTGCTTGCTCTTCCTCTGTCATATCCTCTAATCTTTGAATCATTTCAGTTGTCTGAACTACCACAAAACCAGCATATACATTTCCTGGAACTCAAAAGATATAAAGAAATTAAGAGGTCCTGGTCTGGTCTGCCATGACCTGCTTCTGTGAGTGTGCCTCTTTTGGACAGCCTTAGCCAAATAGAATTGCAATTCTTCTTGCACAGCATGGGCAGTTATATTTATTATGCCTGACCAATGTAGTGGCCTTGTATGATGGAGTGACCACATCAGTGGACAAGGGAAGAGCTATTGATGTCATCTATCTGGACTTCTGTAAGGCCTTTGACATGATCCCCCGCAACATCCTTCTCTCTAAATTGGAGAGATGTGGATTCGATGGGGGGACTATGCAGTGGATGAGGAATTGGTTGGATGGTCGCATCCAGAGGGTAGTGGTTAATGGCTCAACGTCCAGTTGGACATCAGTGGTGAGCGGTGTCCCTCAGGGGTCCATACTGGGACCACTACTCTTTAATATCTTAATCAGTGACGTAGACAGTGGGATCGAGTGCACCCTCAGCAAGTTCACAGACAGCACCAGCTTGACATGACTGAGGGACGGGATGCCATCCAGAGCGACCTGGACAAGGAATGAGCCTGTGTGAACCTCATGAGGTTCAACAAGGCCAGGTGCAGGGTCCTGCACCTGGGTCGGGGCAACCCCTGGTATCCATAAAGGCTGAGGGATGAAGGGATCGAGAGCAGCCCCGTCGAGAAGGACTTGGGGGTACTGGTGGCTGAAAAGCTGGACATGAGCCGGCAATGTGCGCTCATAGCCCAGGCGGCCAACCATATCCTGGGCTGCAACCAAAGCAGTGTGGCCAGCAGGTCAAGGGAGGTGGTTCTGCCCCTTGACTCCACTCTGCTGAGACCCCACCTGCAGTGCTGTGTCCAGCTCTGGAGCCCTCAGCACAGGAGAGACATGGACCTGTTGGAGCGGGGCCAGAGGAGGCCACAAAAATTATCAGAGGGATGGAACACCTCTCCTGTGAGGACAGGCTGAGAGAGTTGGAGTTGTTCATCCTGGAGAAGAGAAGGCTCTGAGGACACCTTATTGCAGCCTTAAGCAGGGCTTAAAAAAAAGATGGAGACAGACTTTTTAGCAGGGCCTGTTGCAATAGGACAAGGGATAATGGTTTTAAACTAAAACAGAATAGAATTAAACTAGATCTAAGGAAGAAATTTTTCACAATGGGGGTGGTGAAACGGTGGCCCAGGTTGCCCAGAGAGGTCGTAGATGCCCCATCCCTGGCAACATTCCAGGTCAGGTTGGACGGGGCTCTGAGCAACCTGATCTAGTTGAAGATGACCCTGCTCACTGCAGCGGGGTTGGACTAGATGTCCTATAAAGGTCCCTTCCAACCCAAAGCTTCTATGATTGCATATTTTTATCAGTTTTTGGTGGTATTCACAGAGTGCCAGGCACTGTTTATGCGTTAGATGATGTATTTCCTGGTCCAAACAGCTTAAAATGGAAGATTTTCATTGTGTGTGAGAACCTCCTAGGAGAGACCCCTACAAAGAGAGCTACACATCAAAACCTCTGCACTATTTCAGTTCCTTTAGGAACAGTATATTTATGACATATAATGTTATGTGATAAATGTGGTTTAGATTTTTAATGTATTTTGTCCTAAGAATAATGTTTCAATAAGAGAATTTCTGGGACAGTGAGAGAGGAGGGAAATTGTGCAACATTCAAAACCACTGCAGTTTATGGAGGTCATGGCAATTTACATCTCTTATCCCCAGATAATACACTGACAAGTTCATTCAGATCATTCAGATATACATATAGATAATTTTATCTAAGTCAGAGCAAGATTATAACATCAGTCCCCTATGCAGTGATTTACAGTAACTGTCTTCTCTCTGAAGTGAGATACTAAATTTGCAAAAATGTTTTTGTCTGTCTTCAGTTTGAGTCTAAACAAATCCATACATGTGGTCAGAGCACTAGTGATGCCAAAGACAAATATGTTTGTGTAGGTAGGCAGCTGAAGATGCACATCTCTATTGAATGTCCTCTTCTGTCTCAATGTTGTCATTGGAAACAAATTAGCATGATGGGCCCAATGACATCTTTGGTTACATTCATTCAAAGTGATGTCATAGGAATTCAGTGTATATAGATGCAGAACTTCTTCTAGAAATGTCTTTTAAAAACATCCTAGTTTGGACAGAGGACATAATCCTATATTGCTGTAGCATAAAAGAGAGTGACTTAATATGGTGAGAAGTAATGGGTTAGGGCTGATCATGCTATTGAATACATAGAAATGTGAATACAAATATAAATGACCAGTGCGATTGATTGATGCTTTCATTTCTAGGTTTCCTGTGTATATGCAGAAGTACATATACTCTAGTAATTTATATGTTTGTGTACTCAACAGTACCACCAGCTCCAGAGCAAGCTGGTCTTTGGAAGCCTTTTGAAAAAGGTCTTGTGCAGACATACAACAGAATGTAGTCTCTTCTTAAAAAAAAAAAAAAAAAATCATTTATCTCAACATTAATCTGTGATTTTATTTAGTGTATTAGCAAGAAGTTAAGAACAGTGGGAGACACTGTTATGTTAGTAAAGAAACATTAACTTTTTGGTGTTGTTTAATGCAAAGTTTCTCTGTAACTTCATGTTATCTGTCCCTCTACCTTATCTTAGTTCTCATCATTTCCTTTTTCTACAGTTGTAACGAGCCTACCTCTTACTCAGTGGTAATGCAATGACCAACAATTGCTTCAAATATAACTTCCCCTCAGAGCATCCATGTATGGTTTAGTTTGATATATACTAGGTACTAGTATGATACTTTACAGTGAAGAAGTTACATATGGTAATGTCAGGAGCATTCCAATCATAGATAAATATAAATATGTATGCATTATGTCTAGAAGTATTGAATATAGTGAAAGCTGGATGTTGCAATTATTGGAAGAACTACATAAGAAGATACAAAGAGAGATGAATGCAGTTCATCTGGCAATCATAAGTTGAAAATATAATTTAACTTCCTTTTTTAGAGATGGGTTGAAGGTAAAAAGCTAGATGGGAGCCATTAGCTTTTAACGATTTATAATGCTTTTAAGAGCTTCCATACAATGAGCAACAAAAAGAGGAAAGGTATTGGTCTGTAATTCAGAGAAGGTCATTTCCATTTAGGCATAGAAAAAATATCCTCTGAGGTGTTTATCTGTAAACAATTTTCAACACAAATAGAGGTTTGATCAAAGGACCAGAATCATGCAGAAATTATGGAAGGTACACGGTTAAATCCTGTGCTTTTCTTTCAGAAAAAATACCGGTAAATATCAGTATGCTGATGTGCATACTGATATCTGTCTTCTAAAAATGTGTTTTAGAAGGAGTCATGGATTTCTTTTGAGAATTTTTTCATTAGTACCTAGTGCTATCAAATTAAGCCTAACATAAAGGATATTAACACAGTACATACATTGTTATATATCAAAAGAACAACAATGTTCACGACTATATAAAGAGAAGTCTAAAACTGAAATCAGTATGTCTCACTTCAGCCTAACTCAGAACAAAACTTAATATGTAATATTCTCTGATAAAGGGAGCATGAGCACTAGGGATTGATACAAGGGTTTTAAAATACTATTATTTTCTTTAAACTGTATCCTTGCATCCAAATAATGTTGTTATCTAAGGTAACGAGACAAAAGGATGATGAGTGTTCATTTGGTTGCAGGTATTAGTGGTTATACATCCGTACTACCCAGAGACTCCCTAAGGAATTGCTGTGGACAATGGTTTTCTTTTCAATCCAGGCCAGCTCTGGACAGGTTTTCTTATTAGCAGTTAAAGAGAGAGCTAGAATCATCTACACCTACAGTGCACAGCCATCAGCACCAAGGTCAACCGTTGCAGCCTGTGGTTTGACTGGCACGGGGTGCTTCCCACGGAGCGGCAGCCTGGCCCTCCCCTGCCCGAGAGGACTCGACAGTAGCTGGGAGCAACCGGCCGTGCTGCATGGGTACTTGGTGCCCTCCTGTTGCAGTGGGGTCACTGGGTGGCTGGGAAAGGCAGCATTAAATGTTGGTCAGGTAAGGAAGGGCATAGGAGCTCGGGCACTCGAGCATCTCCAAGGGGAACAACAGGCTAGAAGTGGCCTTCAAAGGCATTTAGACAGAAGAGAGCTTGAACCCATTTTTGTTCCACTTTCTGTAAAAATACTTGCTACTGAATCAGAACAGGTTTTATTTGTATTGTACTTTATAATTATTTCTACCGTATTTTGGAAAGAGAAAAAAAAAAAAATGGTGGTCAGCCCTTGAAAGAGGCTGGGAAGGTTCTTGATTCAGCCAGATGCTGTTTGTTATTCAGTGAGCAGCCTGGTCGAAATAAACACAGGTCCTTTTCCATCCCTCACAAATATCTTTTGTTAACATTCTACGAAAGACATAATTTTGATAACTGTTGCTCTTCTGCTAGGTCTTGATGGGTGGCAAGAACAATGGTTTCAAATTTAAGAGGCGTGCTAATAAAACCCTGGTGGGACCTCCTCACCCAGAAACACTGGAAAGAATAACATTTATAAACTTTGTAGTGCTCAGGATGAGCCTGCATTAGCATTTTAACTCAAAATAGGCATGAAGTTTGGAAGTGAATCTTCCTTCCACTTACTGCATTGTGGTTTACTCTGAAGAATGAGCTCGGAGCATTTGAGTTGTTTTTTTTTGAATTGAAGTAAGCTCAAAGCTGTGCTCCTGGCATCCACTTGTGTGCCCCAACACTTAAGGAATGCCAGCCCCACAAAGCCAGGCTATAGCTTGTCCAAAGTAAAATTCCTGGAGCAGAGGGCATGGGGTTCTCAGCATCAGCTACTCCACTCTCCAGTTCTGCCATGCTACTTATTAATACAGATGCAGTAAGCAAACATGCATTTGGTTAATAAATAACATTTTATTATAGGCGAAAAGAAACCCAAGGTAAACCATATAATACTTAATAATACTAATGACATAATACTTAATTCCTGAAGTAGAACTTCAGACTTTTCTGTCATTGAGGGAAATGCTAGGACAGGTGGTGCTTCTCCTCTTGTGAAGTAAGGCTCAGTCATAGCAGGACTCAAGGGTTTTGTCACCCATCCTGATGGGTAACAGAGCCAAACTTAAGGTGCCTTTGATTTTGAGACCTGAGGTGCTTTTTTTCTTACTTCCTTGCCAACTCTGCTTCTCAGTCTGCTACCATCTCAAACTAAGCATTTGCTGATGCTTTCTGTTATTTCAGCTATTGTATACAGTAATGGTTGACTCTTATAGGATGGATTCTGCAGTTCTTTCCATGCTTCACAGGTAATTCTGAAACGGGTTTTTCACTTCACAGTCTACAGTAGACTCGTGAACAATGAATTGTATTCTTAAAAAAAAACCACTTTTGTTTCTCAGTACTGGAAGCAGACTCTGAAGTGTAATTGGCCCAGAAACACAAAATACATTGCTATAACTCCGATTGTTCTTCACTTTCCCTCCTTTTCAGTGGAAATGGCTTTTAAGCATAATGAGAAAACATATGCAAGTAATCATTTCAGGTGCTCCCTTTGGGTCTGTTCAGTTTGCTTTCTCCCTGCTAGTTCTTTACCTGCCTCGCAGCCCCTTTCCCTCCATAAAGAGCACCCATGAAGATGACAGTAAGCCCTAGATTGCCATGTAAAAGGTGAATTGCATTTGCACAGATGCCACCATCTTATATTTTGTCCTGTTAACTAGCCTTGGTCTGCCCATATTTAAAAGCACAAGCCCCTTCAGGCTGCTTTGGCCGGTGTTTAGGTGCGTGCTGGTCTGTCCCAAACATACGTGCTTTTGGGAGCGAGTAGATCAGGCTAGGATGCTTCTAAGAGTGCTAAGAAATTTTTGCTACATTCAGATGGTGCTTTGCTCAGCCTCTGGTTGTCCAGTTTTGGATATTGGGCAACCTGCTTGGACATGGATAACTGCTTCCCAAGGAGATGATTCGGGTTCTGTAACATGCAATTTAGTTATTGCCTTTTGAATGACAATTTCCCTTAGTCTGGCTGGTTTTGGTGTCCCAGCAGACTGTCTATTGTGAACATGCCTCTTAGGTATCTAATTCTCTATATTTAATATGGATGATTTAAAGACTTTATTCAGCGTTGAAATTTTTAGCACTGAAGCACTGATCTGGCTCTCTTTGCCTTCTGAGGTTAGGTATTTATTATCAGACTGAGAAGCTGTCAATGTCTTTTATGTTGAGGAATGTAATTCAAATCTGGAAAACAGCATAATGTGATGCCATGTACCTTGAAGAAACCTATTACATGACTTTGGGTGGAGTCCTGAAATTTGACAACTATATGGACTTGTTCCAAACAATTAAATGAATCTCTCTTCAGAGCATATGGTGTAGAGAATATGTCATGTTTGAGAAATATGGTTGGCTTCTAATCTTGATTTTTAATTTTGAGACAGAACAATAATTTGGCACAGCATATAAACCCTCTTTTTTTTCCCCCTGTTAAGTACAAATGTGTTTTCTTCAAAGACAGAAAAAAAAAAAATCTTTTCAGGAAAATCTAGTTTTCCCTTGCATATCTCATAGATACTACTTTTTGTCTCAGTTCTTTTGAACTACAGTCTGGAATTAATGTGGCTGGTTTTGTTTCCTATTGATACTAAAAGTGTGCGATGGAAATTAAAAATCCAAAGACTCAGCTATTCAAGATTTATCTGTTGGTCTATATGAAGGATCTGGCTGGTATAATTGTTACGAAAAAGATGATGCCAGAAGGAAAGGAATTCATTGATACACCAGAAATTTAACACCCTGTCCTGTTGCCCTGCCCGAGTTGCATACTGATGTTTAATAATCCCACCAGGGTGCAGGCTGGGTGGCGGAGAGGTACGGCGCTGTTTGGGCTGCACAAAAAGCAGCAGCCTCACTCTGTTCAGGCTTCTGGAAAGACCTCAGGTGAGATCCCGGACCCCGCCATACCAGCGGGGATCTGCCAGCAGTTTTGGCGGGACGCCCCTCTGTGCGCGGAGCAGAGAGCAGCGGCGTTACAGGCGATGACCGGTCAGCCAGAGAGGGACCTCTGCGTGCCCCGCGATGCCGTTCCTGACTCCCGGGCCCGTTTCGGGCGAGCCCCCAGGCCGGTCCAGGTGAGGTGAGGAGCCGGAGGCTCCCGCCGCAGGGTCCGGCCAGGCTGCGCAGCTCTGCTGGGCGCTGTGCCACAGCCTTGCCGAGCCAGGGTTTTTCTCTAAGGAACTGAGGGGATTAGGCTTTTGAGGGGAAATTTAAGAGGATTGCAGATTTAAGAGATGGCCGAAGGGGCGCATTTATAGCTTTTTAATTAAAAGATATTTTGGCTCAAAGGCCAGAAGGATTAAGGAATCGGTAAAACCAAGTTAAATGTCAAACGCAGGGTTAAACCACAAATTAGGCATATTTCTAATGGATCTTTAGCTTCTAACTTTTCTTTTTTTCACTGAGATTAAACAATCTGTAAAGCTTATTAAGGTCATTTCCTATCAATCTTCCTCTTTTACCACTCCTCCCCTCCTGCCCGTATTTATGGCATTACAAATACATTTAAATCCAACGCAAGAATTTGGACGGCTGGTAGTATAAAAAGGAAGACCTTTAACAAACTATGTAATGCTCACATTTTTGAAGAAAAAGCTTGTATTTTACGAGAGTAATAACTGAATCTACATTTTCTAAGCATAGCTGTGTTTGAATATTTAAATGGACCGGTCTTTTCTTTATTCCTTTTATGTCTACTTATTTTAAATGATCCACAGTATAAGAAAGTCAAAGGGAGAGGCAAACTATCGATCAGATTATACAAGAGAAATTCTCACGGGCCTAGTGCAAAAAACCTGCTCCTAATTTTTTCCATAAACCTCTTGTCATTACACTATTGAGTCGTGTAACATTATTTTGAAGTGAAAGTGCAGGTGTTAAGTCAAAAGAAGTAATTTTAAGTTTTTAATTATTCTACAAGTTATGCCCTACAGCATATTTTCTTAAAATTGTACCTTTTGTTCAGCGCTAAACTGCATGAATTACTTATAAGTCAGGCAGATCAATATCTCCGAATGTCTTACAAATAATAATTTAATTCAGCTGGGATTTTTTCTGTTGTTGCTGTTCATTCGCCAACATTTTATTCTCACAGCGTTAATAGCAGAAATCAGCTAGCGAAAGGGAAGGTCTCTTACCGAACAACTCTCTGAGTTCAAGGACAGAGCTGATAGTGGCGTGCTGATATTGCCACGCAGCTGCTTCCAAGCACAGCAACCAGGACTGTCTTGAGTTGCGTTGTGGTGTGTGATGCCTAGAGCCACTGGAGATGTCATGTAATTTCTTACTGGTTGCACTGGTCATCAACTGCATGACCTGCAGCTGTCGTGTATTAACCATTTCCAGACTGGGGCCACACACACTACACCTGCTCTAGAGCTCAGTGGTGATAAAACCAGCAGCAGGACACTACAGGAGTGCTTAATGCGTTAAGGGAATTTGGACCGTTGCAAACACCTTTGTCCTTGGACATTTTCGTTATTACAGAATGGTGAGGAGACTTCTGGTCAATATGCTGAGCATGTTGCCAGGCATGTCAGGCACCCACCCCCCCCCCCCACATGCACATATGCACTGTTCTGAATGCAGAGTTGCCAGCTGTATGACCTGACTGAAAACCTATTTTCAATACCCAATACCTCTTCATTTGCCATCTTATTTACTACAATCTAATATTCTCTTTGGAATGAAGGCCACGGAAAGCCAAATGAAAAATCATTTAAAATGATATTTAACAGCTGATAGCATTTTGACACTTTCAAAACATGAAAGGGAATAGGTGAATATTACTGAAAATGAGTATTTCAGATACAGCATTGGTAAAATTTTACAGGAAAAGTGTCCTATGTGTGGCAGATGTCTGTATCTGCTTGAGTTTTCAGTAAACTATATTATGTTGTGTTAAGGTAAATTTGTTAGGCTATGCTCAGTCAGGAGCATCTGTAAAATCATCTGCTTTGAATATCTTTTGAAAGTATCAGCACAAGGTTAAAAGGAAAAACCACCCAGCAGCAGAAGAGGTAAAACACTGGTTTGGAGTGACAAAATCCTCTGTTTTTCTGAGGTCCAAGCAGAAGGTAAAATACAGTGTTGCATGCTTCCTTAAATTTCCACCAAGGGATTTCTGTCAGGACACTGCCGTAACTTTATCGCTCTAGTGTCTTCTTGCATATCGTTTGATCCAGCGCTTACGTCAACTCCCTGGATCTGACTTTAATCCATGCAGCCCCACTGCTTGCTGCATGGCAGAGGGTAAGTCACTCCGAACTGGGCAGGGCTCTGCTTTCTCCTTCATGACATTGTCCACATACCCAGAGCAACGCTCGGATTTACTCTGCTGTGAAAGACAGTAGCTTTTGACCCTATCTCTCCACGTGGCTCGGTTTGTAAAATTCTCCTATCAATCCTAAAGCAAAAATATTGCCAGACCCCTTTATTTTTGAACTTCTTTGACCTTATGGAATGAAAAACATCTAAAAATATGTTTATCCACTATTTGCTCTCTCTGGTGTTTTGAATAGTTGGTGCAGTCAGGCTCACTGTGTTTTGTTTTCCATTTTAATGCAGTTAGTTCAGATTTCTGCTTACTGCTGGCAGGCAAAGGTTCTGGCATTTCAAACGCCAGTGTGCCTCCTGCTCTGGTATCGGCACTTCTATGTGTAGTCTAAGGACAGAGCTGGACTGAAATGGCGCTGAAGACTTGAAAAGCTTATGTTATTAACCACAGCATCGCTGTCCCAGAGGAGGGGACCCCCGAGAGTTGCCTGCCCAGGCTCCATGACTTTCGAAACGTGGTGTTCCAGCAGGACAGGCTGCCTGGGCTGGGGTGCTCCATCCCCACCAACATCTGGAGCAAAGTCTTCCAGCCCCACCTTTTCTGACCATGGATCTTGTATACTTATAGTCTCTCGCCTTGGTTGTGATTTGGCACTTCGTTGTTTCCCAGAAGAATCCCATTACCCACCACCAGCCCAACCGGTTGCATCTCAAAGGATTTTTCTACTTAAGAGACATGGTAACTCAAGAGCCTTCCCCAGGTGCCAAGTGGCTCATCTTGCTCTCCAGTCCAGCGGGAACTTGGGAGGCCTGAATCTTGCCTCGAGTTCTGTTTGTAGCTACGCAAGTCTAAGTCATTATTTAATGGGGATTACTTCAGATTTATGTTGCCATAGCTGTGCGGTACAAAATTGAAATTTTCCCGTGGTCAAAATGTTACGTGTGCAGGTTAGGGTGCTGCTTGGTTCTTCTAGGGTGTTCTTCTCCATTAGCTCCTGCTAAGATTTTCAAAGAATTATTCCTGCCAATATGTGGGAGGATATTTTCATACTGATTCCTGATTACAATTTTTCTCTTTATTTTCTTCTGTGTTATGTCTATATTTACAATATGCTATACGTAAGTGAAAGCCATAGTACCCTCCTACTTTCTTTAATAATTTCAGCCTGTATTGATAGCTATCACTTTTGTATTAATCTGTAACAGGCTGAATATAGTTACAGTATAACGATTTAATGCCAGTAACATCAGTCTATAAAACAGTCAGGTAGAACAACCTAAACTGCATAAAAACACCCGATTAACATTTTTTACAACACTCTCTTCTGAAATAAACAGACCGTACTGGATTTTAACATCTGGTCCCCAACAATTCTTTCAGGGGTGGTAACTTTTTTTTTTTTGTCTTTGCAAATGGCCACCTTTTCATCAACTTTTTCATCAAGGCACAGCTGTTGCTGCAGCTTTCACGTCTGAAATGTGGCTGATGCTCACTTCTGTTTACTTCTACCTGACATCATTTTGCATTGGGCACAATTCAAAAAGACAAACGTTTTCATGTGCTTTGAAAAGGCATCTCATCACCATTTAGAAAACAGCCTTTTATTCGTGCTTATATAATAGGTACAAAAATATGCCTCAGTGCTGTGTCTCCTGAACAGAAGTCTGGAGCAATTTCTCTTCTTAAAGGGATGGACAATGGAACAGACTCCCTTTGTATGAACTTGTACATTCAGGCATTATGTTATTTTTTTAAAACCAAGCCTTCAACTTCCCAGAGTAGCTGCATTCACTTAAATTGGTCAAAAGAGCACAGTCCACAACCATTCACAAAATGTTGTGCTTTTTTTTTTTTTTTAAAGTACCCCAAATATGTTGTATTTTTAGAGTGCCAACTATGCTTACTTTCAGGTAGCAATGAGAATCTTTGTGTATCTAAAAACATGCTACAAAACCTTGATATCAAAAATAACTTTTTTTTTTGTCCAGAACAATAGCTGTCACCATTTAACATTGCCTTTTGAACAAGGTTTCAGTAACTGTTTGAAAGATAGTTACAGTTTTCAATGGGTGAGTGGTTTTCATGTTTCTGAGAGTTTTGTTTTTTTTTTTTTAACTGGAACAGTGGAGAATTCTATATATAGTTTAAGTTTCCCAGCCCTGCATACTTGCAGCCTGCTAAGTTTTGCATATTTCAAAATGATCATTTATGAAAAGTTGAGCCTTAGTATGCTGTGGCTCTATGCTGTAGACAAATTAAGAGCTATACCTTTTTGATAATTATGATTTGGCCTTGTGCAAACATATCAAAATCCTGAATTATGCAGTGAATTAGCATTAGGTGAACAATTCAATTTTTTCATATGCACAAGACTGAAGTTTAAGTGGCAAATTCTGTTATACCTGTTTCTTCTCATGATACAGCAACACATTTCCCTGCCCCTTCTCTCCTCCCTGTTTCCCACAGGCTGACTTTAAGAAAAAAAACAAACAGGAATTTGTTCAGCATAAGCCTAAGTTATATGAATATGGAGGGGAAAATTGTAAGAGGGCCCCATTCCTTTACCCCCTTCCCAACCATTTCTGCTCAGAATTTTTTCAGGTTGCCCGAGGATTTAATTTTGTAAATATTGTAATTTAATGGTAAAAATCATTTCAGAATCAGCTCTACCTTCAAAAATATGGGTAAAAGACAGTGTTTAATATAAAGTTTAAAATTGGAGTAGCATACTTTTCTGTAAATAGGACAATAATGAGCTAAATTTGAGAAGGAAGACCTGTACATCTACTACTTTCCTCATTTTCAGAACCCTCTTGTATCAGCCTCCACTTCTCAATATACTGAGCTTTAAAACAAGCAGGCAAACAATCAAGTAAGAATTTTAAACCAAACTCTGCATTCTGGAAGTTTCTTCCTGTGGTAGTCAGCCCACTGCAATAATCAATAAGTTGTCAGCCAGACCGTGGACACCCTCCAGGCCTCTGTGGAATAATGTCTGTTTAATGGACACGGAAATTGTGGCAATCCATGGGATTTTTGCCTCAGACCGTGGACTGACTTTTAGCCATCAACTGTGGTGGATTCTTTGTATTGCAGACACAGCCTGGATGTCCTGGAAGATGTAAAGGTATTTTTACTGGGTTTTGGTCTGATTTATAAGATGAGGCTTTTCATCCAAAATGGACTAAATCCTGTCTCCATTGCCACTTTCCCCAGGTAAGTCTTTGGACTTCTCAATTCTCGCCTCATGTCATTAGCGGAGAAGGAGGAGGTTGGGAATTTTTCAAGGAAACTTCTCCAGTATTCTCAATCCAGTGGTTTTCCCCAGTGTTATGGGAACTTTTTTCACTCATTTTATAGTGTAGCTAAATGTTAAGGACATTGTGACATCTGCATTTAGCTATTCTGCCAGCCTAGAAGCTCAGTGTCTTCATGCCCAAACTATTGCAGTCTTTCAGCAGAAGATCTTAAAGTACTTTGATAACTATTAATTAAACTGCAGAACACACTGCATACTTTTATACCAATTTTACAGAAAAGAAAATGACCTATCAGTAGAATTTGCACAATGAATTCAAGTAAAACTGCCTACGTACAAAATGCTAGCTACCTTAGTTTGTATTCTTCTGTTGGGAGAGTTTTTAATAATGTATCTGTAAATGTTCTGGGCAGAGGCAAGGGAACACTGACAGCAATGAAAATATTTCAAAATTATATTTGATAGGGTTTATGGTGTTTATCTGTTTATGTTTTGCTTTTGTATATAGGTATTCATCTGTTCTATTTTTCTGGCAATTCAAATTAATTATTTTTCATAGATTCCCAAGATGCACTACACTCCATTTATTTGTTATATTACTGACCATGATTAATGACCAACTACAGTTCGAATATCTCATTTTTAATGATCATGATAAATTGTAGCCCATCATGGCAATTTAATATGCTTATCATGCAAGATCTAAGTCCAAAAACTTAAATTATATCATAATTAGGAAGCACATCTTAGCTGGGAAGGACAAGAATAGTTTGCCATTATAAAACTTGCAGTTCCATGCTCTTGCTGAAAGGGTTTTGTAGCACATCAACCTCGCTGTTTCTGTTCTGTTCTTATGGGAATACAGGTCATGAACTCTTCAGTTCTGCATCTCATACTGCAGGAGGCTCTTTTTGCAAATTCTTTGATTGCAGTTTTCTCCTGAACCTAATTTATGATTGATGGGGATAAGGAGAGCTCATGAAACACGTCAGATAAAAGAGCCAGTCAGGTAGCAAGATGAAACTTAAAAGATTCCTCATACGGCGCCTGGATTATATGAGCTGCGTCACAGCCAGACTGCTGTTTGGGTATGGCTGTATACAATGCAGTGGTACCTTCCCCAGCATGTCCCAGCTCCATATTGTGCTGAGAGCTGGTGACAAGCATCACCCCCCTTTGTTCCTCCTCTGTCTTTACACATAGGAAAGGTGTGGGCACGGGCTAGAGAGGAACCGCAGCAATTCCTAACACAGGCTCTGCTCTGGGTGACTGAGATATCAAGCATCACCCCATCAAGCAGTCTAAACTTAGCCTCTCTGGATGTCACATTCAGTACGACACTTTTTCATGCTTAGTTTCTTCCTACTGTGATGCCTTCTCTCGTCCTGCTGTCTTTTGTCATCCTCTGGGTGACAATGGAAGCTGAGAGCACAGAACCATCAATCCCAGTCCAGCATCACCTGTGGCTACACTTGTGGTAGATTGAACATTTAGCACATACTTCGCAGTTTACCGTTTGATTTTAGTTTTTAAGACAACACCAATCACAGTAATGAAGATGATAATTCATCTCTTTAATGTTTTTTTTTTAATTACTGCTGTAACATTTGTGGTTTCTCTAAATGCGTTTGTCAAATCACCCCTGAGTTAGCATCTTGCACTTGGCAAAATGTTATTTTGGAATGGCCAGTGTGTTTGTACTTCACATCAGATAACATCGTGCACTATAATGACTCAAGAAGAATGATCAGCAATAAGTAAAATTGAAATTAAGTTGTTCCTTGGTTATAAGCAAAAGCAAACCATTAACAGGATCTTTAAAATTCAGTATTAATTTTGTCAGTAGAAGTCATTGGATGGCAGTGCTTTAAGACTGGTCTTTTGCTGTCTTGACGGGGCCAAGAGAAGAAAAATCGTAATGGTCCATCACAGAACAGGTGGATTCTATGAAGTTTTGGTGGGAAGAAGCTGGGGAGACAGAAGAGATGGCCCTCTCTGCTGTCACTGCCAAAACAGAACTCTATCAGCGTAAGCTTTTCTTGATTTAGTAGTCAGTACACTTGATCCTAAGGAGATGATAGAAATTGCAAAAGTCTTCTAAAAAGCCTCTCAATACAAGTGGGACCTGACAGAATATCTTACAATGGACATGATTTAATCACAAAAAAGCATGATTTAACAAAGAATATTTTAAATGTTAAAAATGGCTTTGCCAATGGAGATAACAACATCATATTATGCATTGAGATGCAGAGAGCTCAAAACTTATTTCAGATATATATATATTTTTAAGACTAATTTATAGGGTAATTTAAAGAATTTTAAATTTCAATGTCATCAATGTTGTCTTAATGTTTTGTAATCATACTGTTGAATTTGCACTGCTCTTAGAACTTTAATTACAAAGCTAAATTGTACTAATATCCATTAGGTACCTCCTAATTGAAGCTACATCATATGTCTGATGTGGCAGTACTAATTGGTATAATTAAATTCTAATATGCATCAGTAGACTATTAAAAAGAGAGTTTAATAACAGAGGAAGGAATAAGCAAGTTTGTGAAACTTCTCATATCTAAAGTATTCCTATAATGAGAAAGAGTGCTAACTGTACTTCTCACCCATTTTATTTTAATTACTATGTGCAAAATGTACCTGTGTTTCACTGATCATGATTCACTTCTTCTGAAGCCTTATATCAGCATATTTAGTAATAATGTATTTAAAGTTCTTGGTATTTATTTATTGTATTTTCCTTATGTTTTAAGTGTCCCTAAAATGTTTGGCATGCATCTTAGAATCTTAAACTGTGACTTGTCCACCTACGTTTGGCTTTAGACTAACTGAAAATTTGCTGTACTGGAGTATGTGACTCTTCTTTTCCTGGGATGATTGAAATGGATCTTTTCACAGAAATTTGCCACATTTCTGAAATATGTCACCTTTAATCACTACAGTTTAGAAATCAAAATGGCCAACACTCAGAGCCACATATGAAAGTCTTCAAAAGCCTGATATTTGCAGATTTTTCATGTATCTCAGAAGGTGAAGGAGTTTGCAGGCAGAAAACATCACTGCTCGGGAAAACCACTCTACTTCCTTCTGAGGTAAAGCTGTGAGTCCAGCTGAGTGCCAGGGCACCAGCACCAGAGACAACGGTGGAGAATGCAGATTTTTCTAGCAGCCAATATCCATCAGTGTTCCTGTGATCTAGCTCCAGAACGGCAGCTCCACCTGAATTCCTCGAGAGCTGCCTATAGTTAAAGGGCTACGCCTTGGCATATAGTTTTTATAAGCAAAAATATCATATGAACTCACATACAAGAAATGTCTGTATTAAGCACTGACTTTATGAAAGGTGAATTAGTTCTACTACTTAGTCTGATCCGTCAGATAGTAAATACTGTAGTAATCAAGGTAAATAACCTGCAGTTTGCTTGCTGGCTAAACTTGCTGTCAGAAGGAAATTCTTTGGTCTTGTAGATGGGCTATATTAGCCAGATTCAGCAGACACTTATTGTCTCCTCCTTAAGGTAAACCACAAAAGGATGCAGTTTATCTTCTTAATATAGTAATCAGATGTTCGGTGTCAATTAGGCATTCTTTCTCCTTTCTTTTTGAGGCTGTTTCACCTTTTTCCATTATAAATAAGACAGCGTACTAGTACATCTTTGTCACTTAGCAACCATTTTTGAAAGTGAAGATTTTTTTTTAAATACCAATCTTTGCTATTACTTGTAACAAGGGTAGGTCAGTGTTTTGGGCCATACAGTTATGTTTTTTCAACTGATCCTTTAATTTCATAGTTCTAACTATAATTTTACAGACTGAATTTAATTTTGTGAATTAGTCTTTTAGAGACTGTCTTGTAGATCTAGAAATCTTTACTGAGTTTTGTATCTCTAGATACAGTATGATTTCCCACAAAATTTAATATCTCGCTGACAACTTGAAAATTGTTCAGCCTTAAAATATCCAAGCAGAACTTCTATATGCCGTATCTAGAGGGGTAAGAGATTTCAGCTTTGAACTAGACACAAGAATGGATTAGCTTTCAGGATTTTAAACGGAGCAGCATATGCAGCAGGAAAGCCCAATCAATGAGTTGTTTAATCAGCTGGAGAAGTAGTGATGAATACCAGGGATTCTGTCACTAACTTACATCATTATTAGTAAATTTTTTTTTTTTTTTACTTTTCACTAAGTATGGATGATTTTGTGATATTTTCCATGAAAAGTACTTCTTTCCAGAACACAGAGCTCCTGCTTTGTTGGGCAATGAAATCAGAAGAAACAGTTTATTAATGATAAATAATGGAAGGAGAAGAATTTGGGATGTTAACTTCTGAAAATTTTCCTCTCCTCCCATTTCTCTCTTTAATGCTGCCCATCATTTGAAAGTTATTTTGTTCTTTTATTTTCACTTCTCTTTCACTTTATTAATTTTCTCTTTTTCTTTTATATTATTAAAAATTTTACAGTTTTTCCTTTTCAATCAAGACGAACTGGGAAAACCCATGTTTTTCCTAGAACACGAAATCAAAATCAATGGCCACAAGGATGGCAGTGGTATCTTGTTCGGCAATGTGGCATTTAATACAAAGGCAAAATTACTATAATAATGGCAGATTTAATAACTGAAATGCCAGAAACAGGAAAATCATAGGCATATTGAAAATTAGAGAATCTAAAATATTATTTTATTGATTTTTTTTCCACAGCCTGTAAAACCTGTCATGTATCCAGAAACCACTCTTGACATGCATATAATTTTTTTTACTTCTCTCTGTTTCAGGAGGTTTTACTGATACTTTCATGAAAATGCAGACTGAAAATCCCAGTTGAGATTCCAGGTTCATATTAAATGCAAACAGGAAAATAATGAAAGTAAATTTGATATGATTAATGAACAAAAGACTCTAACCCATTTTCCTCTCTCATTTGGTGGTTACTGTAGCTAATACCATAAGATCATTAAATTGAGACTTTATTCTTTCCGACATTTTTTCAGAAGTACTCTATACTTTAAATGTTATGAACATATTAATGTAAATGAAAATTGTGTATCTTTAATAGAAATACAATGCTATAACCAGATGTATTTAACCCTAGCCTCACTCACTGTTGTAACAGAGGAATTCCTCGTTCTGCTCTATAGCTGTCTCCTGATCTTCACTGGCCTTTTCTCCTCTTGGTGCAAGCTGACCCTGAGAAACAAGGCTGTTCAGTACAGTCTATGTTGAGAGCACTCTGATGTATCATGCGTGGCTTTGGTAAATAACACCAGGAATGCTATAAGCCTGTTGACTCCAACAGGAAGTAAATAGTGGAAAATTAAATAAGCTGTTTACCCACAGTTTCTCTGTATGCCTGGTCAGAATTTAGTTGCTTCAGCTCTATCTTAGTAATGTAAGATGTATTTTACAGAATGGTTGTGTATGATGATTCAGTTACATTTTCATATTTTCAAAATTGCAGCCATCCTCCTTTAAACATTCATCATGATAAGTGACATTCAAAGAGCTGGACCAGCTGTTTCAAACCTTCTCAAGTCTGAACCTCCCTAACTCGCATCACTTGCTAGATGCCCATGCTCAGCACACAGAGAAAGAGAAAAGGAATTATGTGGTATGAACAACAGAACTGTTGGATTTGTCTTTTCACAATTTACTGTGCAGCTGTTGCGTGTTGCGCGTTGCACGTTTCTGTGATTGGGTATATGGGGAACAACGGCAAAAGAGTCAGGCTGATGCCTTCCTGGGAGCAGCTGAAGATGTTCTGGCTGGAAAATATTGTAGAGTTCACTGGAGTCAGTGAGAAAAACTGGGAGAGAGCGATGGCAAGTAGAGAACCTGCGGCATGACTGCATGCTCTTGAACGACCGAGTTTGAGCAGTTCCAGTGTCAAACCTGACAGAAGATGGGTAGAGGGGATGAGACTTCCAGAGATTTAGAGAAGGTTGTGTAGAGTTTGCTCCATTCAGAATACCTCTGAAAAGTATTTAGTAAAGCAGAAAACAAATCCTACTTTAAAAGGAAATGATTGGTAAGGGAGAGACTTGTTGTCACACCTCTTTAGTAGTCTCCAGTCTATCAGATTTTGAGTTTTCTGTGTTTAAAGAGCCTGTGCTGAGCTGGTTTCTTATTTCTTTCTTTAATTTTAATAAACAACAACAACTAGTTCTAGAATTTTGAAGCCTTTTGGCACATCTCCTTCCAAAAGATGTTCTACCTTCTGCCAACTCAGGATCCCAGCAGAGTAAACTTTGAAGAATTTACAAACTAACAGTAGCTCCCCAGAAGATCCACTGTTTATCAAATTTTCCTTGCCAAGGTCTTCCATATAAAAAGAAATACAAAAAGTGCTCATTTTTATGTAATCTGCTATTAGCAGATTAGCTAATATATTAGCTGAAAACAGATTTTAGAAGTAATTAGGCAAAATAACTAATAGATGATTTGAACATCAGGTAAAACAACCTCTCTTCTTTTGTGACTGCTTATATAGTCTTAAACCATGAATTCTGAATTTGGGTATATGACAGTCCAATGCATTTAACATTTAGTTAGCCCTGCTATGTGCTAGATAGCTGCCCACCCCATTTTAATAGAAATTAATGGAACAAAAGCATTCATAGGATGCCTTGGAGCTCAAACATGAGATGGAACTAGAGGGAAGTGAAATGAAGCTTTTTATGTACAGGGGTGTAGATGGATCACATCATTTTCAAATATTCACGAATGAGCTATGTTTGGCCAATTTCAGGGGAGTAAAAATAAGTGGTTTTATTCATCTTTTCATCACTTCACATTATAATCTCATTATGTGGAAGCCAATGGCTTTTATGTCTTTTTAATTTTTTTTTTAAAGTTCTTTTAATGCAGGAGGAGTTCTAAGGCCTCTGCAAGTGGTTGTGCTGCTGTTAAATTTAATGGGCTCCAGCTGTGCAAGGGTATTGTCAGGAAGAAAGAACAAAACCCCTGGAAGAATAAACAGGAAAACAGGACACTTTTTATGGGTTACTTGTTTATTGGGAGGATGTAGCGTTGAAGTGATATATGGGGGGAGGGGGTGTTAAGCAGCACAAAAAGCAGACTTAGTTATATATGCTTGCAGCGTATTTTTGTTAAACTGAGACACTATAGCAATGCCATAAAAGATCTACGGTGGAGTGACTGTTAACAGTTGAATACCCTTTCACGCATTCTTTGTCTGAAAGGGCATTCAGAATCATGTTTCCCTACGCATTAGCCAACTTGCTTTTAAGAAGCTGGCTCCAAAGAGAAAGCCCTTCAGCCCCTATCCATGGAGCTACAAGCCGTCTCCTCTGCCACCCTTGCTGCCACCACCTCTTATTTGCTTCAGGGTACGCACAGAGCCGCAGCGCTGTGTCAGCACTGCTGGCTACCTAGCGGGCAAACACCTGCTTCCGTCTCCTGTTGCCCCTGTGCTGCCCTGCGTCTTCGCTTCTGAGATATTTTAGGAATGTTGAAAAGTGATTCGGTTACTGTTGTTACTCCGCCCCCCTTTCCTGCTCCCTTCCCTACAACCTGCCTTGTGTCACACTCTCCAGCAGCGTTTTGGGGAGGCAGCTGTTTGAGGTGACTGCGCCAACAACCGTTCCAGCAGCGGGTGATCACCACGACCCACTCTGGGCACCATGCTCTTGCTGAGGGGCTGCTGTTGTCTGCTCATGACATCTTCCATGGACGAGATATTCGTGACATTCAAGTACGTCCGTCATGCCCAAGTCCCAGACAGCATCTTACCTGCGTCCTAATCCCTGCTCACATTACAAGGAATAGCTGGTTCAACCCAGTAGACTGTGAAAAGTGCAGTTAAAACAGAGAGTGTTTATAGGAGGGAACAAGTGAGATTTGAAATTGTGATAAATACAGATGTGCCTAACTCCAGGTACTGAAAATCGCATGCTTGAAAGGAAGGCACTGATTGCGAATCTTCTGAAAAATCAGACCCTTCCTAGCCTTTCAATAATGATCCAAAATGTAAGCTACTTTCCTACTGCCTTCTCTCTAAACATGATTCGTTTCTTCTTCCTTACTGATTGAATAAGCTGATCTTGCACAAGCTGACTAGGTTTGAGAGAATAATGGCCTAACTGAGTGTTCCTTGTTTACACGTTAACTTGGGAATACCATGAAATATATATCTTTGATTTGTTTTTTTCTTTTTTTTCAAATAACCGCTATAACACTCAAAGGGAGACGTGGAAGTCTTTGAAAAGAAATATGGAAAGCAAAGCTCCCGTGGAGCACTCTGCCTCCAGAAGCAGTTCCAACACTGGACAGAAAGTGGCAGAATCGGGCCATTTGGTAGACTGGTGGAGTTTCTCCTGCGGCTGGGAAAGGCCAAATATATAGTTCTGCACCTCTGTTTGATCAGGTACTTCAGGTCATGAGTTAGAGCCATCACACCTACGTACCCGCATGTGACATTCCCAGACTGGTATCTGGTGTTTCGCACCGGCCTGCATCTTTGTATACAGTGTGTTTTTTTTTTCCTCTACTATTCATAGTCTAACTCTGTTCCAATTTAAAAACACTGCATTAATGACATATGAGACTAAGACTAGCAAGCACATTAAATTTATATTTAAAAATTGATTTTCCCTGGAATTATAAATATCTAGTGCATTAACCAAAGTACCACAAATTTCTTTTAACTATTATCTTCTGTGTGTAATGATGTGACTTTGAATTTACATTTTAAGAAATACTCATCGTGAATACAAAATGTTAATCTCCAAACATCATCACAAAAAAGATCCATTATTTCAGTATGTTTTCTGTCTTTCAGCTATGCTTTCTGGTTATTTTTAATGCTTAATCCATCATTTTGTGACCTTCACCATGGGAAAGGTAAATGTAAATCTTTCCAATAGCAAAGAAACAAATGGAATGAAAAAAAAAGAACTGTTTTGTTTTGACAGAAATGCTAAAAATTAAAACACAGAATGCAAGGGTAAAGCTCTGCTCTTTGGAGGACTGTCTGCAGACTTCATAGTAATTATTCATTTTATATGCTTATATTTGAGGATAGGTAGAAAAGACCACCTCCGGATTTTTAAACTGTGTCAAGGGAAAGGTTGCAAACCTATTCGAAACTTGTGATTTATTGTTTTTCTACATCCTTACCTAATGTTTATTTTTTGTAATGCAGGCAGAAGCAGATGATAGCCAGGGAGCAAGGAGGGAGAAGCAAAGACCCTTGATCATCTCAGCAATCCACCTCAAGAGTCTCAACAAGATGAGGTACTACTCCAGTTTGCTGTGTTCATCTTTTGCCTACATACTGCCTTCAGTAATTGTGTTTCTTACCGCTTTTTCTCCCTCCTCCCCACTTTGCAAGGTGAGAAACAGTGAATGTCTTATGCTGCCTCTGCCTCTGACTGGTGAAGCCTGTTTCATTAGCCCTGTCCTATGCCCGATCAAAAACGTGGAACAGAGAACGGGTGACTGGGCCTGTGTGAGGGATTTTAAGGGCTGACAATTTGTGTTCTGGATCTCTCAACTGACCCAGGCTCTGTATTTCATTCCTACCCATACCCTAATTATTGCTGGCAATTGAAGTGGCTAACTTTGGGGCAGCCGTTTCCTTTTTCCCCTCTGGAAACGTGACTATACTGTTGGCAGATTTCATCTGGTTGCTGGACTTCTAAATCTCTGAACGGCTTGGCCACAGCGCAGTGAAGAAGCATGCCTCCATGATTTGTGCAGCTTTGTTGCAACAGACGCAGCAAGATATGCACGTGGTTTTCAGACTAAAGCTCCTCTCATCTGTGGTGTGAACTGGATACTGTTTTTTTGGCACTGACCTGGGCCGATGTGGGTTAGAAAAGACACAGTCCCCATAGTCATACTCCAGTCATGAGTGATGGTGAGTGCCACCTGAAAGCCATGCTGCATCAGCATTGCTGTGCTAGGAGCAGCTGTTGCCCCAATTAGATAATACTTCCTAATTTATTTCTAATTGGACATTATTTGTTTTCTGTACACATGAAAAAAGAAAGATTATGACTTTCAGATAAAATCTAAGATGGAACTACTTTTATTTTTTTTTTGGACCTGTCAGAAATGTTTCCTTCTGGCGTTTATAACTCTGGTTCCGTTGCCAGTCGGTCCCTGTGCCGGTCCCCGACAGGGGCGCAGAAGGAGTGTGACCATTGTCCCGTTTACTCACAGCAGACTTATTTCACTGAAACGGTCTCCGTTACAGAGGGGATCTTTCAAGCTTTGTGCTTAGCTTTGTAGAGCACTCAAGGAATCATACCAGACCTTAAACATAAATAAGGAATTACTCATTATTCCTACTATGCTTGATTTCGTTCCTAACTTCACAGAATCACTATCACAGAATCACAGAATCACTAAGGTTGGAAAGGACCTTCAAGATTATCAAGATCAACCATTTATTTTATTTATATAATTCAATTTGTTGAATTAGTTCTGGTTATTCTAAATAAGGAAACTGATAGAAAACTGGTACAAGTGAGAAGCCTATTGACTTTTTTGTGTGAGTGGCATTAATATATAACAAAGGGACATGTTTCTCAGCAAGCTTGCTCTATAAAAGGAATTATCTTTAACTAACAAAAATAACTTCATTTAGTTTTAGATGTGTGAAGACGCTGATGTCTCAGATGAAATTCCCTCAGGCTACTGTACTCAGAGAACATTGAATTCAGCCTGAGACTACGTAATATAAATATAAATACAAATTTTGAGACCAAAAAAAATTGCATCACAAAAGTCAACAGAGTGTTGTCACTGAAGTTTAAATGGTGTGCATTGGTTTTGCAACTAGGGAAAAGAAGAAAATAGTTGCAGTAGTAGTTGGATAGTGTCCATCGTTACTCATGTCCTTACAGAAATGTTCATTCCGGTATTCACCCTTTTATCCCAGAGGACAGAACATGGCGTTTGTGGAAGCTCAGGTCACAAGTAATGTTACAGAAGGCTTTCTATTACCCGTACCCCAATTCTTACACTTTCTCATTTTAGCTTATTATTGTGATTGGATGGAGAAAGCTCAAATCTATATATTTTCAGAAGTCTCTGCTTAATGTAATAAGTGGGCTTTGTTTTATGTTACTTATTTTTTACTTTACCCTAAAATGTTGGTTGCCATAACAGCAAATGCCACTTTAAGTATCTATATCTTTAATTAATTTGCTTTTCATTCTCTGGATATACACCACCTCTCTTTTTCTCTGAAGACTGTCACAGGTGGAAATGAGATGACGTTGTGGTTTGTCTCAGGTGGAAATTAGATGATATCACAGTTTTTACCACTCATAAGGGTTCAGAGTAGGAGTTAATCACTCTCATATCATCTCTGAAATAACAGTAGGAAATTTGAAAGTCCAAATTAGTTAGGTATTAATAAAATTAGCAGAGAGAAGGCAGGGGGGGGAGAGCTAGGTTTAAACAAGCATCTTTATGACACTTCGCTGAGTAGCTAGTAATCTGAAAGATGAAAACAAGAAATCGGGTAAGTGTCAAATAGAGACTTCAGATAGAAAATTAGAATAGCCACAGCTGTCGTAGCCTGGTGGGAAAAAAAACCCCAACAAACCAAAAACATTTAAGTACTTAGACTACAAATCAATTTTCACTTACACAGTTAGTTAGGTATGTAGAGTTCTGCTACTTCCTATACTCAGTATTTTCACCATTTGTTGAAGCTAAATATCTTGCAATATAGGATAGTAATATAGGTCTAGCTAAAAATTATTTGAATTAATCTGTTTTAGCTCACATGGAATTACATTAGGTGTGCTCTCAGAGGCATTGATAATTTCTCAGCTATTGGAGGAATAAGTTTTCAAATTTTATATGTTTCATCTTCAATTGCCACACTACTGCCTCCAGTACCAGCTCCTATATTCAGCAATTTTAAAATGATAAGTAGAATTGGGATACCTTAATTAGACTTTTCTATATCTGAAATTTTTAAGAGGATGATCCAGTTGGTGTTTTTGAAATTCCTCGTATACCAACAGCACTGTGTCTGGCACAAGAGTTTTTGGACAGAACCGTGGTCTCTGATGGTCTGCCTTTTAGATAACAATTTAGTGACATTAAGCACTCACTGGGCAGTAGGACTCTTTAGCCGCAAGTGGCTGAAGAAGGCACCAAATTTTGACGGATGCTTTCCATGTTTAGCCAGATACTTACAAATAGGGCAGTTGATGCTCAGTGTTAGCTCTGTAAACTCATTTTAGATTAGGGCCTTTAGTCTACATATCTTGGATCTGTGAGCCTGTAAGCTTGTATGGGAGACATGGGTTCTTGCACGTTGTCTCACAAATAGGCTTGTCCTTCCTGAAATACATTTAATGGTTCATAGTTCTTGTGTCTGAAATAGCAGATGGTCAGTGGTTTACTCTTAGCCATATGATGGGTCTTTCTGGTTGTACCCGCAAAAGCAGCAACCTCCTTTTTTGTTTCCAGAGATGTAGGTGGGATAGAACAACTCTCACTTCCAGTAACTATGATGACCCAGTAACATTTGCGAGGAAAGAAGTTGAGTATTATGAAAACTACATTAAATGCAAAAATGTCTTAGCGCTACTGAGGGCTTGTTTTCACAGGAGAGGAAATACCAGGCCATATTCACCTCTTCCTATCCTCTGTGATTTTACAGACCCACCATGCATCATCCCTCAATCGTCTCCTTTCCAGGATGATTCTTGGCCTACTTAGTTTAGCTTAATATGGAAATCATATCACTCCTGTCACCATCTTTATCACTAGACCCCATGCTGTAGGGAGCCTCCTTCACATGGACCGAGCTGGTGCAGAACAGAAGCTCAAATTCATTAGCGTTACAGGAGCTAAAAGAAGAATCACATCATTTTGAGGCACTTAAAAAATACCTAGCTCTTGTCCCTCTCCTATGTTCTACCAAGAGCTCCAGGGTATGAACCCACACTTGCAGAATATCAAGTAGTGTATGTTCAGCTGTTTTTTAAAAAAAATGTTGGCAGGGACTCAGGTCAAAAGTACATTTATTTAATCTTGTCAGCATTCATTTACAATCCAACATTTAAAGGAGACAAGATTAAAATCATTTTCCCCCACTGCACAAAGCACCAGATAAAAGAATCTTTTCAGTAACAGTATTTCATCTTGAGTTTCAGCAGTCCGTTTAGTTTTGATATTACAAGAAGCCTATTAGCTTTATATTCTTGTGCTGAATGTCGATGGATTCTGACAGCTGTCACTGAGAAACTGAGAGAGACGAGATTTTCAAGTTGAATATGAATTTTATTGAATAAAGGTGAAATTTACTTCACTCACATAAATCATGAGAATCAAGCTATGGATGGATGAAGTATGGATGGCGTGAAGTACATGCCCTTGCCTCTACATCTGGTCTTCCCCATCTTAGGTCACAGTCACTCCACGCTGCCAGAGAGATAAGCCCAAAGTAGGTACTTGTATGTTCAGGTGGGGACCGTATGAGACCTCAGTAACCCTCAGCAGGCCTGGTCTCATCTTCTCATAGTAGACAAGTATCTGGAAAACACTTTTCATAATGATTAAGGGATGTGACAGTAAGAGAACCTAATTCCCAACAACCTACTGAAGTATTTTGTGAAGGGCTCCTTTGGACTTTCTGTTATCCTTGTGATCACCCTCATAGAGTACGGAACTAACACAATGAAACCTCTTTGTTATCTCTCGTGTATGCTCTGGAGATGGCACGCTTCCACTATTGATCACTAATTCATTCACCTGAATTCATAGTTGCCCGAACAGTTGCCTTTTTTAAGTATATATTTTTATTATATTTATTTAGCACTAAAGAAGAATTTACAAAACTTGATCCTTCTCTTGCCTTTTTTACAATGATGATCTCAGATGAGGTATCAGAATTTTTTGCTTTACTCTGTTCCCTATTACCTAAACACTCTACCAGAACGTTTGGTGTCTAGCAGCAGAATGTTTGTCAATATTGATTAATCTATTGTATATTATTCTAACTGTTTTTAGCTGAGTTAGCAAGGTATTTCTGTGTGATTTTGATGAATTAAAGTAGTTTTCGAATCTTATTTGCAAACCAAGTGTCCCTGAGATCTGGAGGGCCAAACGTTAGAGAAAGAAGCTGTAGTGCCGTTCATAGGCACGACTGTTCACATTTTTACAGGTCAACAGGAATGAACAATTTGCGGTGACCTTGCAAAGGAGGTACACAGGCTGGTGGAGAGATGAGTTTGGGTAAGTTGTTTAAAGCTAGTTCATTTATGAATTCTCCAGTTGCAAACTAAGCTATTTAGCAGGATATTGCAATGCTACATCTTTCTGGTGCTTTACCATGGAATCTCAAGCATATTGTATTTTAATTTTATGTTTCAGTAGTTGTTTTACTGCAAAGGAAAGTATATCAGTAAACAATACAGTCAAATGCTTAACAGCATGGCATTTTAAAAAGTAAAATTAGTTTCTTTGTATTCTCTGTATAAACATGTTTTCGAAAGGATTTTCTATGGTTCACCTTCATTATATTCTGTTTGGCTCATGCCTTTCAAGGCAACAGTTCAGTTCCTGCAGGGCTACTTTTAAAAGGCTGTCATTATTTGGAATGGATCATTTAATTAAGCTACCACAGGGTCTGTAAGTAGAATTAATCAGTGTAGGTATATTGCTTGTATGAGTCACAATTACTAAGCAAATAGGTTACTGCCCAACAGAGCTTCTGTAATCCAACTGTACATAGCCTCGTAGAATTTAGGGACAAGCTTTGTTTACTCTTAATTATACTTAATGCCATTTACTTCAGCTAGGCTGTAGCCTGTGTTGCTACTAATTAATTGACGTAGTTGGTAAAATACTTTAATGCCAGTGTATGACACTATCTGAGATAAAATTGCCTGTCCTATGACTGGAGGGAATAATTACAAAGAAAATATATCAATTAAAAAGAGGTTTATTAAACTGTATTTGTATCATGAACACAGTTACCAAAACCTCCAAAGATCTGATCTGTATTCTTGGCCTTGGGGCACTTAATAAAAACTTAATAGAACATCTTCAGTGACTCTCATACATTATGTAGCAATTGAATCATCAGGAAAACAAAGAATATTGATCCTTCAAGTCATGATCTAAAACCAGATATTTGGATGACAGATTCTACAAAAATATTATGTCTCATTTGATATGGTAAAATCAGATTTGTTATCCTGCCATGAAGAAAAACTGATATATAGTCAGACAAACAGAAAGAATGTTCCAGCAGCTAATATGCTAACCTGAGCTGTAGTAGACAGAACTCAGTTTAGCTGCTGTTTCAAGAGTAGCTAGAGAGGTTCTCTAAGACAGTTCAATTTTGCTAATTTTAATATAGCAAATAATACAACTTCAAGATACAAAGCACCGGTAGAGTATAAATTCATGCTGCCAATGCAATTTTTTCCAAAATATGTGAAACATCATTTTGAGCTGTCAGAAATTTTGCTGCTTCTGTTCTTTAATTGGATTTCCTACAGCAGCCCACAGGCCTTTCCTCCCGTCTCGCCCCATGCCCTGTGTGCAGAGGTTTTGATTTCTGGACATCTTCTTTATAAATCCATACTCTTCCAGATGGATACTTGGAACCTCTGCAGGGAAGTCTGCACAGCCTCCTCTCAGTAACATGGCCTGTGTTACAGCAGCTGATCTGAGAGGAATATAAGTGTAGCCACTGCACGTGAGCAGAAGACACAAAATTGTTCTGAGATTATGTTTACCCCCAAACTGATAATGCTGTGGGAAGAATAACTGACAAAGTTTCCTCATGATGACCACCAGCCAGATGAATCGGCAACCAGGGGTTTACCAAAAGACTCTTGAAAACAGGCGACAGCTTGAAAAGAAGTATGAAAACTTGTGATTGTGGGTGACAGAGCTTAGAGTGACAGTCTAGCAGTGAAGCTGTGTTTGACCCTGTCGGGAGTTGTCCCCTGGCCATTGCCACCGTTCCCTATGCCTGAGAGCAGCTGCCCCACCACACCCCAGGAGTAGCCTCCACCAAGCCAACAGCACGGGTGGAATGAATGGGGACCAACGTAACACGTGTGTGGGAAATCATGGGGTGCTTTCTCAGCAGGGCACAACTAGCAGACTTCAGGAAGCAGCACAGGAACACGTAAAGCTGGAGCACTCACACCTCCAGCACGAGGGGGGTGCAGAGGGAGGAGTGAGTGTTCCTGGAGAAGTTGGTAGGTGTGCTCGTAACCCACAGGGCTTGCAAGAGAGGAGGTTGTGCACGTTGCTACATGAAAGTATGTGTGTGTAACTAGAACATTTTGGGATCACAGAAGTAGGTTTAGACATTTTTAGCTGTTTATTGATTTTAATTTTTTTTTACACTTCTGGTATTGTGGTTTCTCTGTTGTATTCCCGATACTGATCCTGGGTGTGTAGTTCAGTGACTGCCAGTTAATTACCCATCCTTAACAAAACAGGTAAACCACTTCAATCCTGATTTGATCCAAACCCCTTGAGTTGAGTAGTTTTCCCCCAAAGCAGACCTCTGCACTAGATTTGCCCTCCACCAGAACGTTGTTCCTATCACCACCCCAACACTGTGCACTGGAGCAGCAGCGCAGCATCACTGTTTAACCTGTTCCAGGACTGGAGACACAGTCAGCCCTTGAGCCAAAGGGAGCTAAGGCAGAGAACACATGGACAGTGCTGAAAATGAAGATGGTGCTGACATCTTTGGGGAAGTTCATATGAACAACCAGGCCAACCAGGCGGTGATCTCTTGAGTGAGATTAAGAATTTCCTGAATGGTATAGTATGATCCTGAATAGCCACGACTCTCAAATCCCAAGCAGACTGGCAAGAGAGTGGTGTTAAGACTGTCAATATCAAATGAATATATCAATGTTCTCAACAGTCTCATGTTAGTTGTCTTCTGCACTAGGAAAGGATTGAGCTCATCTCTGCGAGTGTCACCCGCTCTACCCCAAAATTATCCTATCATTGGCAATCTATGGACGCTTGCTGCAGGAACCAGCAACCTTTTCCAGCAAACCCAGCTGCTGTGCAGAATGGTCAGGTAGTGCTTAATGTGCTGGGTGTAAGCAGCTGTATTTGAGAACCGCTTTGTGTATCTGAATACTATGGGAGAAAAGCATAAATTAAGAAAGTACCATTCAATCTTCAATACAAATTTCTTTGAGTCTGAAAGTTAACATCAGTCTCTGGATATTGTGCCTGCATTTATCCTATAACTGATAACGTTTAGTTCTGTATGTCACATCTTTTCTTGTGAGAGTGTGAAGCCCCTAGGCTTTTCGTTAATAAAGGTACATATGCTGGAGTGAAAAATGATAACATGGTAAGTATCCTTCAGACTCCATCATCTCAAATTTGCAAGCTGAACAAAAAAATCTGTTCGCATGTCTGGTATTCACATAACTGTGTGAACCATGGTGAAAACAAATACGGGTTTTGACAGTTCAAAATAGATTCTAGATTTTATACAATTTATGGCTAAGAAGCAGCTTCAGAACGTTTCAATAATGTGTGGTGTTTGCTTTTCTTTTCCAGTTGTAATGATTTATCATTTGCCATGCTTTTCTGAATTCTGAGTTGTGCCAAAGAAAAATCTTCATGGTTTACATCTTATTTGTGTTGGCACTAGCCAAATCTCAGTAATTACAGCTAGAGGTTAAAATTAAAAGAGCTGATTTGTAAATCAAGGTTCCTGATAAATCAAATGGGCTCATCCTGATGTATGAAATTCTGGTGGCTTTTCTGACAGGCCTGCATAAACTTTAACTGATACCTAAGAAACATACACTAAATTGTTTCAACTTTTCATTGCAACAGGTATGTGATAGAAACAGATAAAATTCAAAATTAGTATCTACAATACAGAGTATTTTCAGGAAATAATCCATTTTTTATGCATAGATTAAAAGTCAAGAACTAGTGGTGATATTTCCTAAAACTACAGTTTTGTTAGCATTATATGAGGTGCTTCAGTCTTCTGCCTAGGGATTTATCACAAAATAACAGTATACTTAGGGGAAAAGTGACATATTACACAGGAAGAAAAAGCATGTACTTACAGCAAGTAAACAAATCGTTCATTTGTTAGAATTTCATTGATTTTTAGTAGTAATTGACTGAAAATGCTGTATATGACTGAAAGAAAATATCCTTTTTATTTGACAACTTACATTTTTAGCCCCTACACTATTTAAGGAGAAAGCATCAGGGTTTTTTACAATATTACTATATTTGGGGACATTACACCATTCACATCAATTAATATTTTTGGTTTCCTGTATTGCTTTACATCTCAGAAAATCCAGAAGGCCTTTACAATTATTTATAATATTTATTTAATCAAACAAATAGTTTACAGTGGATTTTAAAAAGATGTATTTCAAGAAGATTAGCATCTGATTTTACCTAAAAACAGTTGGCTACCTATAGCCACTACTAAATTTAAACAATAATTTTAAAGAGTGCGTAAAATGCCATTTATTTTCTCTTACTCTGCTCACGTATTTTGTTGGAATCACAACAGTTTTTAAGTCTTAATAGTTTCCAGAACATGTTTTCGTATCCTGAGGAGCTTGTATATACACCTGTGGTGGGTGCAGAAGGCATCCATGCTTCACTGGTGACAACGCTCATCTGGAAGCACTGGACAGTTTGCTTGGCAGCACTGGAAGGCATTCCACCCCGCAGCCACAACCAGGTCACGGTGCTCTGTGGATGCTCCGGTGCTTTGTCTTGACTCAGCTCCCAAGGCCTCATGGCACAATACCGTGTTTTGTGGACTTAAAATTGAGTCTCAGCACAGGGTAATCCCATGGGCTAATACCGATTTAGGAAGCCAAACCTTAATTTTTTACTACAGAAATAGTATCCTGTTGGTGAAAACCCCAGTGTGCAATGTAGTAGTTTAGATCACTGAACCAAAACAAGCCTCAAAAACCCATGGGTAAAATAGTCTCTATTTAAGAGATTCAGATATGAAATAGGTTTAAAAAGAATAATATAAAAGATGAAAAGTGTAAGTAGCATTCATATTTAGAGCATACTTTTGATATATTGAACATATATATTCCTGCTCCTCATGTGTCTGGATTTTAACAAATCCCTCATGCCAAGCAAGGTTTTGAACCTGGAAAAGAAGAAAGTCCTAGAAATGCCTTAAAATTAAGGACTGCGGATTTCAGAACAAAAGACACTTTCAAATCTAGCCCTTTTTGTCCCGTTTTATTAGCCAGCTTTTCCTGTCTCAGTTTTCTAAGTTGTGAATCCCAATTCTGTGCGTATAAATATGTATTTAACTGAATGGGGAACGTTAAGCGTACAACACGCTGTTACTGATTCGCATATCAGAACCGGCTGTTGAGTGAAAACACCCCAAGCTATTTTTTGGTCTGGCCTTAAGATTTTCTATACGGTATACTGCTAAAAGTAATTTTAGCATGTGTTTCAATACCTTTATCTTTTAAAAACAAATAAACAAACAAACCAAACCGAAGAAACATTGTTAAACTTTAAGTTTTCAGATAAGTTATTCCATATGATGACCTGTTATGTTGTTTAGTGGGTATTTTCCTTCAGTGTTGAAATTCTTACCTTAGAATTTATAGAATTTAAATTAGACTTACTTAAAATGAGAACTGAGGTCTAGCTGCATTTTTGCAGCTTGCATTTTCTTAGCTTCCATATCTGATTGTTAGCTCATGTTCTACTTTGTTAGATTGAAAGATCTTCCTAAGTAGGGATTTACAGAACAGGTAACCTCTTAACTTGAAGACTAACATGATTTCCAGAGTTCAGCTCATTCCTGAACCATGTTTCTGAAACCTCTTCAGTTTTCTTTTGCTCCTTCTGAAGTGCAGACAGCGGAAATGTACACAGCAGTTTTCTCAGCAGTGCTGTACAGAGATGTCTTTTTACAGAACAGTGTTTTGCTTGTATACCTGGAAAATATTAGGGTCACAGGGTCATACTGGAAATTCACAGCAATTCTTTACAAAGGTACTCTTTTCTAAAATACCCTCTTTTAACATGACAAGACTTACATGAATTTCCTGTCTTGCTTAAAATTAAATGTGCACACACACATTTCCCTAAAACGTGGAATAGATTTAGCAGAACAATAAAAAGCCCTCTGTTATCCTACCTCACCATCTTAGGCAGGGTTTTATGCAGTGAGTGAAAGAACTGTGCTTTCAGGGCCATCAAAAAGAAATAGACTAGTAAAAGATGTAGAAGGAAAACGCGTTAAGTAAGCACCTCAAAAATGTGGGGTTTTTTGTTGTTTTCTTTTTCTCTCTCTATCGCTGTTCTTTTTCTTATACCCAATAGCTGATGATGGATAGAATGGCATTGTGTCATATGCATATGGAAATAAAATTAATGAAGAAAATATTTTCTCCAGGACAAAAAAAGGTAAGTGTATTAGTTTTCCATTTAAATCACAAAACAAAATCTATTAGCTTCAAATGATTGCTGCAGGTGCCAAATAATTTTTCAGGCACAATCCACTTAATGTTATAGTAGCAGGTGTCACAGTTTACAGCAAGAACTTAAACAGTTTTTAGTATACAAAAGAATACATATTTTAATGTTAGAAAATAATGTGTATTCCCGAGTCAACTATCAGGTAGAACCAGAAGTGGTTAAGGAAGGATAGGATTCATAGAAAGAAATGTATATACTGTAGGCTATAGCATAGACTTTTGGTGTTCTAGACCACTGAGATGATGTCCATACGGAAATCAGTTCCTGTGGGAGCAGAAAACCTAAACTTCCTCATGTGAGATTGAACTGCACACAATTCTCAACCTGTTCAAATGCAATTGCTAAATTAGGATTGTATTATGTGACCAGCTCTGGGGATGTGTTTCATGGAAGACACTGATCTGTATCCAGGCTGTGGGAAGTGCAGAGAGACCACACGCTGCTGTGACCCAAGTCATCAGCCTCGTGATCTGGTGCAGTAGCTGAATGGCTTGGGAGCTATGCTGGAATTCAGCCATTAACTGCTCTCAAAATTTCCTCTTCTCTCCCTCTTGTATGTGTTCTGTGGCTCTTGATTATATGAAGATCCGGATAGGACAAAGGAAGGTTGACCACCCTGTAATGGTCACAAAAAAGAAAAGGTTCCCCTTGTGTTCTGTGGTTTTGATTTTTTAAAATTCCTTGACTGTTCATTGAATTGTTTTTTTCAGTCATTTTCCATGACAGTACAATAAGGTATTTGTACACATGTGCAGCATTCTAGCATTTAATATTGTATTGTATTACAATAAGAATGTTTGATATTAAAAAGTGTATTTCAGATGAGATCTAGTGCAACCTACTGACATAGGAAATTTGTTTATACAAATAAAATGGAAAGTACAAACGTAGAAGTAACTTTTAATTATACCATTCTGAAATAAAAAAAAACCTCCAAAACCAACCAAATTCTGTGATACTTCTGTGAGATAATGTTACTCCTAAACTAACCACAGTTTACAATGTTAGGAGTTTCATACATTGTCAAATAGTATGAACAGAATACCTGGATGTTACAATATCCTTATCATTTTGACATTTTTCAACCAAGTTAGAATCTGAGAAATTCACAGAGTAACTGACTCTACCGTTACTTCACTTATATGGGCATACTGATAGACAGATGGATAGCTACATTACTCTTCCAAAAAGCTTGTCTGGTAAAAACTTGCTCTTGGTCTTCCTTCTTTTCTTTGGTACTGTTCCTTCTTGAAATCTGTAATTCTGCAACCTAAAATACACACAGTTCAAGATGCATAAACTGCAGTTTAAAAGTATTTATGCAGTCACATTGTATTTTTTCTTGTTCAAAGAATTAAGTATCTGATCAGTGTGGTTATTCGCTTCTGGTTTATCTGCTTAGTAATTTAAATTGCAAGGTCATAGAATCCCTACAATAAAGGATACAATAATTAAAAAAAATAATTAAAAAATAATTAAAAAAAAGCAAATCTATTATAATATTTAAGATGCTTTATTTACTTGGGGGAAAAGTGACTAGTATTTTCCACTTAGTTATGAAATATCCATCAAGGGTGCTGTTTGCTTTTGTTAATTTGCTTATAGATTTGTGCTGGATTTGGCTGGGATAGAGTTAGTTTTCTTGCTAGTAGCTAGTATGGGGCTCTGTTTTGGATTTGTGCTGAAAACAGTGTTGATAATACAGGAATGTTTTTGTTATTGCTGAGCAGTGCTTACACACAGTCAAGGCCTTTTCTGGTTCTCACCCCACCCCACCAGCGAGTAGGCTGGGGGTGCACAAGAAGGAATGGGGGGACGTTTGGAGCGATGGTGTTTGTCTTCCCAAGTAATGGTTACGCGTGATGGAGCCCTGCTTCCCTGGGGATGGCTGAACACCTCCCTGTCCATGGGGAGTGGTGAATGAATTCCTTGTTTTAATTTGCTTGAGTGTGCAGCTTTTGCTTTACCTGTTAAACTGTCTTTATCTCAAACCACGAGTTTTCTCACTTTTACCCTTCTGATTCTCTCCCCCCATCTCACTGGAGGGGAGTGAGCGAGCGGCTGTGTGGGGTTTAGTTGCCAGCTGGGGTTAAACCACGATGAGATTATGTTTATTGCTGTGGAATTCAAAAGAAAATTGACAAAGAATTCTTTGGGCATAGGTCTCCAAGTGATCTTTCACCTTTAATGGTAAGGTAGCTGAAAGAGGATTATCTCCACGAACAGTTTCTCACACTTAAGAATTAGTTCAGGTTGAAGAAGCCTGTATATTCACAGTTATGAAAGGACCGTTCTGATAATCTAATGTGACTCCTTAGCACAGTCCAACAATTTCTTCATCACACCAGTAGCAGGTGGCTGAGCTATGACATTATTTCAAGTACTTATCTAATGTGTGGGATGAGAAAGAGAGAGTCTATTGAAATCTTCTGAATAAACCAAAATATACAGTAGTAAATTCTGTCTTTTTAACGAATACTTAGTCCCACGTCCAAATAGTTTAGATCATCCCAGAAACACTCAAAAGTCCTGTAGCATCAAGATAGCTTAGCATCGCAGGACTTGGCCCTGAAAGATTTGTTGATGTAAATAATTTCTAGTTCCAGTAGTTTGTACCCTGGAAATAAAAATGTCCAAAAGATACTGCTTGGACTTTTGGTAGGGTGTTTTGTCTGTCTGGGGAGAAATGGCTAATTTTCAATGGCCTGCCACAAGGCCATCCAAGATTACACAAAGTGACTGTAAGGTCAAATGTGGAGGTAGAGTAAAAGAAGAAGGAAAAGAAAAAAAAAAACACAAATCAAACCGCTAAACAATGAGAAGTGTCCCAATAAAAGAAGATGATAAAGGTCATAAATCAGACATCACCACCGCCCTTAAGTCAGCAACCGTCAAAAAAATTTTCCTTTGCCAGAAACATGCTCTGCATTTGTCAGTGCCCTCCATGCGTGGGCCAAATACATCTTAGGGAAACGAGCAACCAGAAGCCTGAGAAACTCAAGCAGAAGCTGGGAGAAACAAGGCACAATTTTGCCCTTGTAATTTACCAAGAATAGTGTTTTAAAGCTATCCACTTAGGACTGGCTGCAACCTCCCTAATAAAAACAGTTTTCTTTTTTAAAATAATAATTTGATACACTGATTTGTTAAGGATGTCCTGAATCATCCCATTAAGTGGAATTTTCTGTCAATTTAGGAGCAGCATAGCATTGTCAAAGAGTTACTCTTCCTGTCACTGATAAAAAGAACATGGAAAGGTAAGTATAGGTGGGGTGTTTCTGTCTTCTAGAAGATGGTAACAAATCCTTGGCACAATTTGTCCCAGGGAAACAAAACAACTTTTCATGTTTGTGTTGGGATCTAGAGCAATTAATGGCCATTGTATCTTTAATTTGTCTTTCCTGGGCTGTGGGGGGGAGGGGTGCGTGAGTGCACTTTTCCAGCTGCTTACAGTGAAGAATTAGCTGAACAAAAATGGCATTGAGAAGAATGAACTGCTGGATCTGAAATATAGTCCAAGAGATCTGGCAAAATGACGGTGATTTTTTTGGCCAACTTTCCTGTGAAAAGCTTGGAGGCATTATGTCACCATTGCAAACCTCATCTTCATTTCTGTAAGTAGCTCTCTTGCAATGTACTGCCCATTACTGCTTTTTGCAATGTGCTGCTTCCAGTCACATTCTCCTGTTAATCTTTTTCTTCAATGTTTTTAATGCGTATACAATGGTGTCAAGTTAGAGGCTGCTGCTTGCTGGCTGTCATCTGAATGAGCTTCGCAGATCATTCCTTTTCTTCACAGCCAAAGATCTGTGAGAAGATTCAGGTGACTACTGACATCCTTTCAATTTGCCTTAGTCTCAACAGGGTTTTCTCTTGTTACTTCTTCAGTTCAGTAGAGCAAGGAAAGAATGGGAAGCACACTGTGCACTTGAAGTCACAAGACATGTGGAAGGGAGGAGAGGAAACTGGTAGGAAGCACACTTCAGAGACATTGGTACAACGCAAGAGAGAGATACATCCAAACGTTTAAATCATATGTAACTGGTGAGCTACTGCTGCCCTGTTGTGTCTTTCTCGTCATAGCAGTTATGTTCCTTTTATCCATGATGCCTTTGAAGCACTGACTGTCCTCCAGCTGACCAGTCTGCTATGCTATCTTCATTGAAGTCCTGACTGTAACTACAACTCAAGTTGTGAGGAGTACTGTGGAACTGGAAGCAAGCATCTAGTCTTTAGATACTAGGAGTAGGGCAGCTTGTAAGCTGATGAGTAGAATCAAATCTGCAAGAATACATTACAGGAAAAACTGCATTTTCCTCCCCTATGTTCTTTTTCTTATAACCTTGCTTCTTTTCAAGTAGAAATTTCACTACTGCAAGTCAAAGATAATATCCAGAATGCATAACTTTGCCATTTAAAGAAAACTGCTAAAATAACCTTTCCAATGTTATTGAAAGACAAGGACTTATTTTAGATCTGCTTTAATCTTATTGATTTATTTTCATTCATATACATTTTCCTCATAATGGTGAATTCACTTTGGAAACATATTTTTCCCAAATGTAAGTGAAGGCAACTTCGCTGAAATTTGCCATCAAGGAGTTATGAGTAATTTTCACTAAAATATAACGTATCTCTGAATCAAAGCCCTCGAGATATTTGGAAATATTATTATCACCTTCAGTGTGTTTGGCCCAGGCCCTTTGTCAGCTAAATCTCCTTCTGACTTTCCACTTCATTGCAGTAACGAAGAAAATCCTGTCCCTTGCTGCATAGGAGCCTCCCATTATAACAGGATGGAGCAATCGGGCAGGATATGGTAACGTAACTTACTAGTCTTTGAGTTCAGCAATCATTTATTTATTATGCTGTAAGTATTTACAGACCTGTATCTGATTTATATAAATCTCCAAATGTACACTCCTTTATGAGATTTTTCTGGTTGTAAATTCCATATTCCTCTCATTGTGTTTTCATTTTTAATTTACTACATTCCCCCAAAGGCTTTCCTTTAACTAGTTTGCCTGTTGTAAATTCAGCAGTGATATTCTTTAAATAAACAGAAGCACAGAACATAATTTCCTGGTAACACTGTTTAGAAAATGGATCAGAATAAGGCCCCAAAGCTATTCTGATGATGAATTAATTATAAGATTCCAGGAAAAACACAACATTGACATTTTACAAGTTTTGGCATGCAGCCTTGTATAATGGTGAGCACTTAATAAAGTTGTTTTGATGCTTATAGTATGAATAAAGACTTAACTCTCTCAGAATCAAAAAGTGTTTTGGCATAATGTAAACTTAAATGGTAGCCTCCGATACTTATTTCTCCATTTAAATAAAGGAAATCTATCTTTATTATGCAAACAGAACAAAAGAGCGAAACTTAAATTTTGAGCCCATGTTAAAATACCTTGACTGGCCTTTCCACTCGTGTATAAACTTTCAGCAGTTTTTTCTTTAACAGTAGAAGTTTTCTTCTCATCTATCATTGGAATGATGAAGAAAAAAATCACATAGTAGTACTTTTTCCTCATGCTATTTCAGTAACAGTTTGTCCCCTCCCTGCTTTACGTTTACGCGTTTTCAAGTACTCTGTCTATAATACTCATGTAATTCTGTTTCTTCAGCTGAGCAACTCTCCAATATTTAAAACTCTCAAAATTCCTGTAAGACCAAGGTATGTTATCCCTGTTTTGCAGTTTGGGAACTGAGATGAATATACCCAAACCCGGAATACCCACAGGAATTCAATTCTCATTGCAATTAATAGAAATTAAATCTCTAATACAACTTTCAGTATTTTGCCCGATGAAAGAAAGCTGCTGATGGTTTTCGGCAGGAAGGACAACAAAAAATGCAGATGAGACCTGCGTGGAATGAACGTAAAGCCCTTTAGCACTTCATTTTTTTTTTTTTTTTAATTTAAAAAAATTTAACGTAAAGCACTAGCTGCTTACGTTCTTTTGCGAAACCTCCACCACTAAAGAAGCGGATCCTCAAACACCTTTCTTAAATGTCTGCCTCCATACCTCTCACTGTAGGAAAACTGCTTGAACATAGCACTGAAAAAGTAAGTTTCTAGTCCTGTTTTCAGAATACTTGTACTGGGAACTCGTGCGTTCTGTGGCGGCGGGCGTGCCACCTGCCCCCGTCAGCGTGCCTTTCCCTCACGGGCCGGGGAGCCGTGACCGGTGCCCGCCAGCTCCTAGCCCCCGGGGCGCCACCTGGGGGAGCGGGCGGCCATTACCCCTGGGTGAACAGGTCACGTACCGGCTTCTCCTCTGAAGGGGTGCCGGGCGCCGGGGCCAATCAGAATGAGCCGTTGCGGAGGCGGGACGGCTGGGAGCGCGCGGCGCAGAAGCCGGGCGCGTGGGCGCCTTTGCCGCCTTCGAGGCCTGAGAGAGTTTTCCCCGTGCGCGGCGGGCTCGGGCTGGCGGCCGGGTGTTAAAGCGGCCCGGCTGCAGCCGGCCCGCCTCAGCGGGACGTGCGGGTTCTGCCAGCAGCTTCCTGCCGCCATTCTTGTGACAGGATCCTCGAAGGTTCTTGACTGTTCGAGGGACTCTGTAATGATGCCAGTAGGAAAATTTGACCATGAGGTTGTGACTGAAGAGAAACCTGGTGCTGAGGAAGCAAGGTGAAATTTAGGGTGTAGCAGCTGTGTTGTTCTGTTTGCTTGCTTTTTCCTTTCTCTGAAGGGAGCAAGATGGAGTAGTTGCGGCTGTTTTTGCCACCTTTGTTAGTGTAGGAAACATGTCTCATGTTTTCTCAAGTTGTAGGAGCTGTACAGGGCCATTAATGTTACAGTTTGCCTAACTTAATTAGCTCTTTTCAGAGCAGGAACATCCTGTACCAGGAAGATTGCTGTGATACGCTGCAGTCAGTTATCATGTTGTCAGTGCATGATTTGTGTGGTCCATACCCTAAAAATCTTGACTGTATGTGGACTGTTGGAGAAATCTGGCCTCGTTAAAGTCTTTGTGAGGTAAGGGAGCTGAATCACTTGAGTGTGACTGTGTAACGCCACTATGATCCTTGCTCACATTCAGAACCATAGGAAAGGGGACTATATAGTAGCTCAGTGTTCCTGGTGTTTCTGCATCTAGCCCTGGCCAAGAAAGCACCGCAGACTGAGTGTTATAAAAATTAATTTTCTAAATTGTTTAATAATACCATAAAATTGAAATGATGTTGCGACAAGGATTTTAATTAGTTCTTCTTCCAATTTGTCTGTTTTTTCTGACTCTGATATTACTTAGCCTTGGAAATTGCTGTGATTCTGATGATACTGATTTTCAGATTTGTGCTTCCTGCACAAAGCCAAAATAGTACATTGTATATGGAGTTGTTACACAAACTATCTGGACAAAGGACCTCCTTGCACACAAAGACATAGATTATGGTAGCCTGTGCAGAAATTAATAATTGTATTTTCTTCTCCCTCTTGGACACTGGATAGCTTGGCCTGTTGCTTAAGTCAGAATAGTAGAAGCTCACATAGGCCAAGAATGCAGATATTTTTGTCTTCTTGTCAACGGGCTGTTCATAACATTATCTCAGAGTTCAGTATGAATTTCTGGAGCTCTTTTTACACATTTTATCTGTAGTGTAGCTCGGCAGGAATTGAGTATTTGGCTTCAAAATCTAAATCGGCAATACTATGTTAATTGCAGGTTTTTCTGATGAACCTGTTAGATACAACATTTCACAGCCATGCTATTGCTTTTTTGATGATGCTGTAAATAAGAACTAAACAGTGCATTCACTTGGAGAAAATTCTCTGAGCCGCAATCAACCCTCCAAGAAGCAAATATAAAAAAATGAGATTTTTTTTTTCCTCTTTCAGTAGAATTGAATTTGTATCAAACAGCAGTTCAAACAATCCCGTATTACAATTGTACTCCTGTTAAGCTCATTAAATTTGTAATCTTTTTCTGTCCCGCTAGGGTTAAATCCAGCCATTCCATCACAAGCATTTATTCCAGTGGGGGTTGCATAAACTTGCTGACGTATCTTCTTGCTCACTCACCTTCTTCTGACTCCTTCCTTTTGTTTTCAGAATCTTCTTATCCATTTCCATATTTTTCAGTGTCTAATGTTTCTCGCTACTGTTTATCAATAAGAATGTCAGAGAATGCTGTTTCTTAATGAGCTTAAGGAGCATACAAGTTTTGGGCTTCTGTTCATTTTAACAGTCTCAATATTTACATTTTTTTAGCATACTTAAGCACCCATATACATGCACACGTACGTCCTGTATCACTAATGTCTTAGGGCTTTCTGATGGCCTTCCTTTTTCCTTCCACATGGTTATCTGATACCACACAGTATTGACCTTGGGCTAGGAGAAAATGGAGAGTGTTTTGGTTAAATGGTTACCTGTAATCTGGGTTGTGGATGTAGTTCCAACTTGTGTTACACAGATTGGTGTAACTCTGAGCAAACTGCTACAGTTGCAGCTTGGGTTTGCTGAGGTACCTGTCGGAAAACAAGTTTATTCTCCATATTTATGATTGGCCTACATGCTGAATATATAAACTCTGAGTACAAGAGTAATGTTGTTATTAGACTAACTAAAAAAAAAATGGCTAAACATTTTCTTTTTTAAAGAATTATTAAGAAGCTATAAATATATTTCTATTAATTGAAAACAGTACTTTATTGCACTACTGTTAGACAGCCATTAGTTCTAGTAAAAGAATAAAAAAGAAACAGCTTTAGGGGTCTGGGCAGTACATTTATTTTTCAGTCTAGGCTCTCAGCATGGTCCATTTACACAAGAGAAAACCCTTCAATTATAAGATCCTTAATTTACCCAGGAAATTTCATAAGGAAAATGATTAATTACTATAAGCAATCAGTTTTACAGATAATCACAGTTCTTTATTTAAACTGAAAAAGCAAAAGGGGATCTTATGAATAAAACATAAAGGAAAAAAGAAAAAGAGCTTTTAGTTTAATAAATATGAAGTCATCATTGAAATATTTCTTCAAATAGACAGATTTTGTTAAAATTACACCTCTGTTCATATAAACTATTACTTTGGAATTATTTTAGCACAAAGGATAAGCAAAGTTTCAGTTAAAATGGCCCATTGCTCCAGATTCTTGAATATTTTTATTCAGTTCAGTTGACCCTAACAACCAGAAACACATTGCACATGGAAAGAGAAAACCAGTACTGAAAAGCAGTAAAGGGTTCTTGTGGTTATGCACACGTGACATGTAGTCAGTGACCTGTTGGTTTTTATGCTGTCCAAAACAGCAGTGGGAAAGAGTTAATCCTCCTGGGAGAACCATGACCTTAAAGTGAGAGGTGTAAGTTGCATCCATGGAAGCACGTAGCGTTTTCTGTAGCTTTCACACCAGTGCCTTTTTCAGAGTTTGCATGCTAGAGCAGGCTTACACAAGCAGACAGAGGAATCCCTGCATTGGCTTCTGTTAGCTGGCTACTGCTCAGGTTGCGGAAGAACTTCGTGTTATGAACACAACCATAGAAATCCAAGTAATTTTACTGTGAAAACCCAAGGCACTTAATGGTGTTGGATGGCAAACAGGCATCCTCCTTCAGAAGTGCTATTTAGTGCTTAAGTGCCTGAAATTCTTCTGCAGGCCGTTAGCACTAGTAGCCTGAATAATATTTGAGTCAAGTATTCTAGACACTGGAAGAAAACAGAGAAAGAAAACTTTCCCACATTCTGACTGTCAAATTCTCATGCTATCCACCATTTTATCTTACATAGCTGAGTAATTCATCTGGTACAGAGTGTATTTGATATTGTTATTACTACTGGACCAGGAATTTGTGTGGCCAGAGACAGAACAAAACAATGTGCTCCTCAGCACTGAAATTTACACTGCTGTTACTGGAACAGAAGTATAAGAAACATCAGCTCGCCTCTGAGAGATTGATAACTGTTTACATTGAGTGATATGCAGAAAAAACATCGTTTCACCTGTATGTAAAGGTGCTGCACGGGGGGAAATTTGAAGTAATAGGGTAGGCTAGGGGAAATAGCATTCATAACTACACAGATCATGCTTACGTGTCTTGGATTGAGCACATAGGGCTCTTGTTTTGGTAGATAACAGAAAGAAAAGTGACTCTTTGCAGTGGTAGAAGGCATTGCCGTTCTGCTGCAGTGGTATCCTGCTGGTAAAGCATTCTGAATGTCTTATTAAAGCAGTTAGGTTTCAGCTGAGAGGCATCTCACTTGTGGCATGAGCATTTGTCATCCTGTAGCTCTGATGGACAGATAATGTTTTGCTGTTATTTAAAATTTTCATCTACAGTGCAATTGTGTCAATTGATAGGATTTGTTTCTGGAACTGTGGACTCTTAGGATCTTTTCTTTTAGTAGGAATTGATTATTCTTCTAGCTTTTCCTAGAAGGCAATATTCATATTTAAAACATTTCTTACCAGAATAGATATCTTCTCTAAGGAATACTTCGGTACTTTGGTTTTCTGTTTTTGTATTGACTCAGCCCCTAAGGATAACACATCTATTTGGAACTACAGCTTGAGTGGGTTTGTAGGCTCAATTTAAAGGTCAAATTTGAGTGATGGGGTATGACAATGAAGAGACTGGCAAAAAAAAAAAAGTCTGAAAACTATTAAACTTTTTGCAATGATGATTGCCTCAGTCCCTAAAAGAGAAAGAAAACTTCCTGCATTACCTAAAAAAACCACCAAACCCTATATTCCATGAATTATACACAATTTTGCATCTATCCATTACTCTTTCCATTCTGGGAACATATGTTAATAGAGAGCATGCTATTGATTTCTTAACTGTTTGCATAGTCACCATAGCAGTCCTCATTTTTTTTTTCCCAGTCCCTAGCTCACAGAATACATTTGGTCATTTGGTGCTCCTTCTTCTTTCTATTCTAGTTTGAGAAATCCTTTATGCATGCTAGGGAAGAAAGAAATGCTTGGTGAGTTAATATCCTTCTTGCTCCTAAGGGAAAGAAGAGTATTACTTTGCAAGGAAGTGGTCTGCAAACACATTTTTGATGGGAGCTCTTTTAGTCCTTGCTGTCCTTGTCCCTCAGTTTGCTTGTGACCTTGACTCAAATCATCTTTTCATTTTCTTGCCAGCACGAGTCCTTGTCTGTCATGAAGCTGCAGAAGAGCTGAGGCTGGAAGCACGCAAGGCTCTTTCTGGATGTCTGAAGAAGCCTCATCTGCCTGTTCCTGATGAGGCAATCTGTACCAGACATGCACAGCAATATCTCCCATGTATCCTCGTCTGTCTTCCCATGTTCTCCAAGGTGTGTTAACCTGTGTGGTAATGTTATACCATTGTGGTATGTAATATATGTATGTTATACCAATGTGGTAATGTAATACCACCTCCATGTGGTATGTTGACCTGAGTTTTGGCTCACCAAAGCCTGGCTGATGGTAGCTTCGGCCAGCCGAGCTCTGCTGATACTCCTGTGTTCCATCTAGGATACATGCCGTGTGCCCTTACTCTCCCATCGCTGCCTTAAGCATTGCCTCATCTAGACCAAGCATTTTGCAAGTACCAGTTCTGCCTAGAGAGATGCTTGCAAAGCAGTGGGTATACATATTACAACATGTATATTTAATTCACAGTGAAAGCTGATGAATGTGATGTTTTTGAAACGGGAAGTATGAAGCTTAATGCTTCGGTGTGGTCTCTCTTTACTGAGTTCTTGTTTTAATTTTTGTTACTGTTGCTCTAAAACTTTGCTTTATATTTAATTAAAAAAAACCACAGGAATGACTCCTAATGATTTGATCTAGATTTTTGTCACGTGGGTCTGGGTGATGCTGCTAAAAACAAAATGAGATGCTAGGAAGCATAGACTTTAAATTTCTGTTTTGTCTTCTACTAACGTGTACATTTTGTTGATGGAGGAAAGATAAGAGATGAAAGGTCTAAAGGCTTGTATAATAACATTAATTTAAAGAGCCTGCATACTGAGCATAGTCTGAAACTACACTCTGAGACACAGTTCTGTATGTTTTATGCATTAACACACCATCTGCTTTTCATGGAAGAAAAGGGTACAGGAGGCTTTTCTGTAGCAATCATCTTTTTAAACAAAACAAAACATGTTTTATATTGGCATAGTCCTTTGAGGAAAGATGCAGCATTAATTGCATACAGCACCTTAGACAATTACTGCTTCAGAATTTTTAGAAGCCTTGGAACCTTATTTGGTGCAAACCACACAAAAAAAAAAACTTGAATAAATGGAACTGCATGGAGACCCCTTATTAACTTCAACTAATTTTTTCCCTTGTACTTGTTCCATAAAATATGAAAGAGTTTTGGGTTTTGGTTTTTTTGTGGGTTTTTTTTACTGCTGAAAAAAACTGCCCTATAAAGTTTTTGGGAAAAACGTAAGGTAAATGCGCCAAGGGCTCTTGAAATGAACCTAAGCAAAACAACCCTGTTTAGTTTACAAATCTGGTTCCTTGTAGGTATTCTACCTGTAAGCTTTGGGATGCTGAACTCCCAAAGGATCTGAAAAGCCAAGCCCAAGCTAGGACATTGTAGGAGTAGGTATGACCCCATGTACCAGCTTAGAATAGCAGAGGAAGTGTAACGTTGGTATTTTTGAATACCAGAATTGAGAAATTCCCAATTCCCATGTCAGTATACGTGAATAACACTGTATACATGGCATTAAATGTTTCATCAGCAACAAAATCTCAGTTGTAGCTTTTGTATAATAGTTTCCTGAAAGTTGTGATTTCAGTTTACAGTTTGTTGTAGCTTGCACAAGGCGATCATTATTCTCACTTCAGGTAGAAGGTAGCAGAGACTGTAACAGACAGACTGTCATAGTAGGGGAGCAGTAGGTGACCATGTTTATCATGAAAAAATGTAGAAGTAAGCTGTTGTGAAAAGGAGGCATTGAGAAGATTATATCAAAAAAGGGAATGATCAATAAAGGCTTTTTTTAGGCTGTTGTGACAACCAGCTAAGTGTTGTGAAATGTGGGTAGACAAAGAAGAATGAATTAGGGATTCATTGGTAATTGGAACTGTTGATAAGGAACTGTCAGCAAGGTCCAGAGTACAATCTGATAGCAGAGGAAGCTATTCATATAGCTCATCACACTCAGTTCATTAGCAAACAAAATACTGATCCAGGGAACTGCGAAGAGGGTGGACATGTTTACTCACAGTAAAAAACAAACAAACAAACAAAAAGCGTTGCATAAAGATAATGGCCATAACAGTGCAGTGTGTAGCATAAAAAACAAGTGTGCTTTTATCCACACAGGAGAAAGGGGGAAAAGTCTAGCATACAACAGAACATGCAGCAAGCAAGTTGTTGTTTGTCAGTCAAAATACAGGGAAAGAAGAGCACTTTAAAATGTTAAATTATATATGAAGATTCTGTATGAGACTACACCAGCATGCGGGGCTACAAAATGCCAAGATTAAAATCATGATGCTGTAACCTCCATTTGACTTCAGTGGAGCTATGGTAGTTTACACAGTCTGTAGTCTGACATTTTACATGGCGGTCTGAAACCTACCCCAGAATTTCAAAACAGCTTTATAGGAACACACATTTACCACTCTTATTCTGATGTCTCACATAAAATCATACCTTTCATAGAGCTGTAAAACTTAATGCAAACTGAAGATTTGCTGCTATCCCCCCCTCTTTTGTATCACCTCCGCACTTAAATATTTCAGAGGGTAGTGACATGGAGGATGCAAGAATAGGAATAATTAACAATGTTCTTATAGGAGAAGACAAAAAAGAAGCATGGATCATATTAAAAAGATTGATTTCTATTAAAAATTAAGAAAATAATACAGTATGTTGCTAGGTAAACAAAAATACTATGGAATAGTTATCATTCTTTGTTAACAAGAGAAATTTACCCACAAATTATCCACAAAATAAATTAATCCACAAATTTCAGGATTACAGTCAACAAATAAAACATACAGCCCTCAGATTCATCAAATATTTGTGAAATTATTTCAGATCATGAATATGGTGACTCTGTCCGTATAGATTTCTACCAAAATAAGTAATTGTGGTCAAGCTAATAAAAGGAATCTACTCTTATTTAATGTTTGTTGGCAATTAAATCCATAAGTTCCAGAAAAATTCTGAAGCTTTATGCTACCAGATATGGGGTTTCAGATTTTATTTTTCATTCCCACAAACAGATTTTTAACTTAGTCTTTACTGGATTAAAACATTATTTATACCAGTGTGTGCAATCTAAATACCAAATACAAAAATGCATTTGTATATATTGAATGTATAGCATGAAAGTGTGCATTTAATTATTTTTTTTCTTCCAAGCAATAACTGAGTCAAGAAAGAAGCATAATGTTAAAAATGAACTTTGCACAAAGGTGTGATTTTGTGAAGAACATGGTCTTAATCTGATGAATTTAATCCTTTGATCTGGTAAAATGCCTATAAGCAGTAAGTTACCTGATCAAAACCTAAATTTCACTTAAGCACCTCTTTCACATCGGCACCTTTGGTGAGACTTGAGATACATCTGGTAATGTGAACTAGCATGTCCACACAATGCTTTCAAACATGCTTGCAGAAAAGAGCTGGATTAGGCTGTGAAACACCGTTCCTCCACTCCTTCACATGCCCATCGGTAGTAGGTCTGCAGTGAAGAGTCTGGAAGCCTTCCTGGCTCCTTGATCTCTGCCCTTGCACCGTTTGTGTTTTGGCCTCACAGCTGCTTGGCTGACCACCAGTTCTCACACTCCCATAGACAGTAATTTATTTAAAAGGAAAGAGGTCTTGGTGTGAATGACGGGGAGATTGGCTTTAAGGTGGGCCATGGTGTGCAGCTGCCCTGCTATCTAGGTGGAGGTGGTGAGCATGCAGAGAGACAACCGCGGGAAGAGGTGTACCAGAGCTCTGTTGCTCTCTCATCCAAGCCTGCATATCTGACACCAAAGACCCTATGAAGAGAGGGAAGCATATCATCAGGTTTCTAACAGGTGCCAAATTGCTATGAGCTACAGAAACTCAAAATTCATAATGATTTTCTTCTTAGTTTTGGCTGAACAGAAATGAATGCTACCTTATTATTTGTTTACATAGGTATTTCTGAATCATTTAATATTTGTGTGTGTTAACACTGGGAGGGCACAATTTAGTTCTTGTCAATTCTGTTTAGTATCTGTAAGTTATCTGTAGTCGTGTCTTGAGTGAGATGACTGCATAGTAGATGGCCAGTCCAATCAGCAGGGGTGGGATTCTTATTATCAGAATATGCCACATAGGTGTTCAGACTACAAAGGTGCAAAAAATAGGATGCAATCCCATTTCTTGTGTCAAGTGACACAACATTATTTGTGTCAAGTGCTTGAAATCACATGGACTACTATATTGACGGCAATATCTTAAATGATATTTTATATAGGGTTTTCTGCATCTATTGATGGCAAGCTCCTAAACTGTATTTTATATAGGGTCTTGTGCCTTAAAATGGATGGTAATGGATTTAAATTAGTCACACCAGCCTGGATTAAGGCAGGGATTTACAAGGATGCTCTGGATTTGTGCGTCCAAAGGGAAACTCATGACAACTTAAAGTCACTACAATTTTCCTATAGGCCAGGTTGCTGTTTTTATTTATTTTTTCTTTATTTAGGTTTAAGAACTGCACACCAAAAAATGTCCCTCCAGTGCTCTGAGGCCCCATGACATTCTTGAAGCAGAATGTGCTGGTTTTGGCTGGGAGAGAGTTAATTTCCTTCTTAGTAGCTAGTACAGGGCTGTGTTTTGGATTTGTGCTGAAAACAGTGTTGTTAATTCAGGGATGTTTTTGTTATTGCTGAGCAGTGCTTACACAGAGTCAAGGCCTTTTCCGCTTCTCACCCCACCCCACCAGCAAATAGGCTGGGAGTGCACAAGAAGTTAGGAGACCAAAGGGGTATTCCATCCCATATGATGTAATGCTTAGCATATGAATCTGGGGGAAGAAGAGGGAGGAAGGGGGGGCACATCATAGAGCCCTGGTTTCCTGGGGATGGCTGAACACCTACCTGCCTGTGGGAAGTGGTGAATGAATTCCTTGTTTTGCTCTGCTTGCGTGCACAACTTTTGCTTTACCTGTTAAACTGTCTTTATCTCAACCCACAAGTTTTCTCACTTTTTCCCTTCTGATTCTCTTCCCCCATCCCACTGGAGGGGAGTGAGTGAGCGGCTGCGTGGGGCTTAGTTGCTGGCTGGGGTTAAACCATGACACAGAATAAGGGTGAGTAACGGTTAATGTAACAGTTAATCACTGTTACATCAGCAGCACCAGATATTTGGGAGCTGCCTTGTTTGACTTTTAAAGTTTCTTAATAAAAATTTATCTGTTTGGACAAAATTTCTGTTACTGGTCATTGGCCTTATTCACCTTTCTACTGTTTACACTTAAATTGCTATTTTAAAGTGAAGAAAACAACTTTTGAAGCATGGAAACTCTTGCCATTGTTCTCCATTATGCTGTGGATGTTATCCAGTGTGTAAATGTTGTAAAGGAAATAATTATACAATTTATATTCTTGCTGGGTCCAAATTAGCAGGTGCTTTGAGGTAAAACATGGATGAATTTCCTATAACCAGACTGGTGTCACAAACAAGATAGCTAAAAAGTGCCTGCAGTTATCTTCAAATGAAGTTATATTAGAATTGTGTCCAATACTCTTTATTACAAGGTGAAGGGACTTAGAGCAAATAGAAAGTGATGGTTTTTCCATTCTCCATAGCCTTTGTCCAAGATTTGCTTTGTAATGTTATTTATACTTATTTTTCGTTTTACAAAAAATTAACTTTTGAGAGTGATATTTTAAACTGCTTCTAGCCTTTTATCTCCTAAGAGAGTTAGTCCACATTTTAAAAATACAGGGACTATGTGTGGTGGGTGATTGTAGCTCTGAGTACATGGCAGCAGCCAGCTGCATCAAGACTACCGAGTTGTTTGTTGCTACCAGCAAATGACCTTGTGACCAGAGCTAGCATGTCCTTTCATGGTTCCTATGGTCAAAGTGTATTGCATATCATTTGTTTCATATAGGCTATATCTATAATTACCTGCTTGATTGTACTTTACAAGTTCCCAAGATTCAGGTCAGCCTCTCATATTCTGTGCTCAGTTTCCTTTCCATAATGGGAATGGGGCTGTTTATTCTCTTAGGGTGTTTTTTTCCTGATTCCACTTAGGTACAGGCTTACACACCCCTCCTTAGTTCAGATGTGTAATTGTTCCTGTATGTAACAATAGGGACATTCCTGTAATAATGCACATATGAGAGTAAAGCTTATGTCTGAGTTCTTCCATATGACTTTGCTACTTGGGCATAGACTACTGTTTATGTGCAAACAGAATCAATCATATTGTTGTGACTGTATCATTGTCAAGCCAAATAGTTGATTTACAAAACACAGAGATTAGTGAATTACTTTGACCACTCTTTAACTATAATAACTGTTTCGAATTTTAAACATCATACTTTTCAAAACTTTACTGTAAAAACCATGGGGTTTTGTATGATGAAAAGATGTGGATAATTTTTCCATGGGAGTGTATTATCTTCCATACCAGATTTATTGGTTCTTTCAAAATATATTACCTCTTTCATTTTACTTAGTTACAAAAAACTTGGGACAAAGTCTGATCATTTAGTTTCACATAGCTGCTCCAAATGAGTAAGTTAGATGCTTACCAAATACAATATTAAAGTAAACTGAAACATATTGAGAATGTCAACATTTTCTACCTAAAATTAACAAATATGTTAATTAAAATCAGGTTAGATGTGAGTGCATTATACATACTGTGATCTTTATTTTTAAAAAGCACTTAAAAGTATTTAGTATTCTAAATTATTCTAGTGAAATTCACATTATTCTAGTGAAAGCAAAAAATAATTTAGACAGCTCTTCCTCAACAGTTTCAAGAACATGAGAGCATGAGAGCATAAAAGCTTCTATCTGAAAGTGATAATACCTGTTAGCAAAAAAAGTAAAACTGACATGCCACGTGATGTGAAATAGTCATGGACTCCCCATTTGGGTGCTTATGTGAGAAATGCTAACCTTCTTCAAGCTAGCCACACTATTTGATCTTACTGGTAAATGTGACTTCGCATCAGGAAGGACAGGGGAATAGAGTTCTATGTAATCCCATGACCAACCTGCATTCTCAGTGCTGCCTAGAATTCGTACTTTCTGTATATCTTCAGTGTTTGTTTCATGGCTTAATGTGTGTTTGAGGAGGATGGGGAAAAGAGGGGGAATGGGGAGAGAGATCATTGCTTGTGTAAAGAAGCTGTGGTATATTGCAATGAGTCATATTGTTTTGTGGAATTCTATATGATTTCTATGTTGAGTTATACAGCACTTAAATGGGTATTAGGTAAAAGCATAACCTAAATACAAAAATATGAACTTATAATTTCATTGTTTGATTTACCGATTTCCACGTTTTTCAGATATAACAATGGTATCAGTGAAATCACATCAGAAATATGCTAAAAATGTTATCTTTAAGTACCAATCGACAAAAGGAAGATGCAGAGGAAAACTCATGAAGGTGGAAAATATATATTATAAAAGAATAAACTCGTGCTTTGGGGGAAGAATATAAAGCCCAAAATTAGAACGATTTTTTTATAATGATGTCTGTTCTTTTCCTTTGCAACTGCTTCGCCACAAAGTAAGCGTGCTGAAAATGAAATTAACTCTGACATAGCCACCTCTTATTGTCTAAATATGGGTTGACATGAAAAAGCCAATAAAATCAATTAAATCAATAGTTAGTGCATTGAAAATTCTATTTAGAAAAGCACTGAAGAAAACTGAGAAACTGAATTATGAAAAGCAATAGCAGCATTGAAGAATAAGGCCTATTTCTGACTGAAGTCCAAAAAGATTTCATATGTGTTTCATCTCCTTATTTTGCAGGTGTTTATTTATATTTATGTTCACTATGAAGGAAAACTCCCTTTTAATTCCAATTTATATAGCACTTTCAAGGCAGAGAATTTGTATTAAAAAAAGTTGGAGGTCGTGCTGAGATGCTGCAGTGATTGGCAGTAGCATAAACCATAAATAGATGTAAGATACCCATTCCTTCTCTCCTAGCCTGTAATAGTCTTGTAAGCTATTTTGTCATCTCATCTCATTCTGCTGTTCACAAGCATGTTGTGTGAAGCGGCCATGCCAAAATGAAAGAAGAAATGTAGGTTGTAAAATGTGTACATAACATTATGGTATTTTTCCTAGCTAGTTCATCTAGGAGCAGAAAAACACCCTTGAACTGTCTAGTCAAAAAGGAATAGCTATAAAGAAATAGTGGATCAGAATTCAATGGCATGTAGTAGCCTAAGTTACATTTCACAACTTGAAAACAATTTTTAATTTTTTTTCTTAGACAAAGATTCAAGAATGTCTTCACACTTTCATGTATTTTGGTGATTACATGCTTTCTAAGTTTTCGTTACTTCAACTGTTCACATATTCTGTAAAGTTTCTGTTTAATCTTGTTCTTTTTCTTGCCTCATTTGATCAATTTTTGTAGTTACTTTCTTTTATATCTGTTTCAATGCAGAGGAAAATTACTGCTAAAGATTGACTAAAAGTCATTATTACTTACTATGCTTAATATGCTTTTCTGTATTTTAGCAGTAAGTTTGTTCATAGCCCTTCAAAAATGCGGATGTGTTTTAAAAAACTATACATATTTCAGGAAAGTGGAAATGAACGAAAGTCCTTCGTATTAATTCCTTTTTAAAGTCTGATCTCCTTGTTATTTTTTGTTTACAGTCTAGCTGAAAATATCTTGCCTTTTTGACTGTAAAACAAAGGACATTTACATAGTTGTCTAAAGTGTTTAACAATTCTTGCCTTCCCTGTGAAATTAAGCTGGTCTGATTTCGACTGAAGAAGAGATCGAGTGTTTCGTTATTCTGAGTGACGGTACACTTGTCCCTTGCAGGGAGCCAGGCAGTGTGGTGAAAGAAGGAAGCCAGCTCACCACTGTTAATGTGACTGTTCTGAGTAGATTTTTTTTTTCTCTTTTATTCAGTTCACCTTGTTTCCTTTTAGAGTTTTTGTGTGTGTATTGTCCAAAACAAAACAAAATACATATTAAGTTTGAAATAAATAGATAGGAAGCCTCACCATTTTATTTTCAGGTGAAAAACAAGCAAAACACTCCAAACATCGAGTGATACTCATGGTTTGTTTCTTTCACATATGCTAAAGAAACATTTAATTGTAACAGAAGATCCAAAAACAATGGCAACAAGCACCTTTTTTTTTCCTGAAGGCTGTGACACAGATGATGCCTGTATTATTAAGATCTAGCTGTAACACATCCGTGTGTTAATCTTCATGTGTGTGCCATAGCAGGTTATTTGTAACTGAAGGCTGAGTCAAAAAAAGACTTTATTTCTTTATAATAACCTTCCATGTACACAGGATAGTCTATTTATTATTATCTTTCATTTTTTAAAATGAGAGGTTTTGTACATTTATGTGAGCTTTCATTTAGAGAAACAGGCTTGTACTTTCAACGGCTTTTTGCACTTACTGGGTCCTAAGAGAATTTAGTCAAAATGAAGCAGCGTGCTTAACGTCTGTAAGATGCATCCTTTAAAATTCATTTTAGTAACTTTAAATGAAATGCATCACAGGCATCTGAAGAGGAGAAAAAAACCAAAGTCATGAGCAACAAGCCACAATCTTTCAACATACTTTGCATCCCATTCAGGCAGATGTTTGGCCTCAAGACATGTAAAGTGGATGGATTTGATTCTCTCTTGATCTCCCTGCAACTTGAACTGGCGAGATGAGAGAAGCTCAGAAGGAAATTAGCTAAATAAAGGAACTAGATAAGCAAATGCAAAATGCTGGAGAATATTGTAATATGTAAATCTAAGACTAAATATATATTTCTGCCAATTGTATAAATTCTACTAAAACATGGACATGGTAATAGCTTGTCTCTAAAAGGCTGTGATAACTCTGTCAGGATATAATAAGAATACTTCTTATGATGGATGAGATTTTCTTTCATTTGTTTACAAATCTAAGACCAGAGTATAGTCTTAGACCAGTCTGAGGAAGAACTAAAGTCCTTTTTTCCATGTTGTAGTGTACTGGATATGTTATTTAATTGCAAAATGTATTTTGTTACCTTAACGAAGAGCAACTGTATTAAACAGTCAATTGAACCTGACAGCCGGTTTGCAGACCCAGAGCAAAATCTGAAGCATGTTAATTAATTGCCCCAACTCGATTGTTGCAGTGCCTTAAAGCTGCACTGTCTTGACTCAAAACACGGGAGATTTGAATTAAATTTCTGTCTGCTGGGGGTAAGGACCAAGTTTTTTTCCTCCTTCTTCCAACTTTCAAATGATCAAATACAAAGGATCAAAATAAGTCTTTTTTATGTATATATATATTTATGTTTAACAGCTATTTGTCATTTTAAATCATGAAAATATTTTTAATACAACTTTTTGGATACATTTTATTTACATAGTAGCAGCAGTAGAGAAACCTGGAAGACAAGTTAAAAGCACTATACAAGGTGAGAAGAGAATTGCCTTTTTTTGGCGCAACAGCCAAGAATGGCACTCAGACCATGAAAGTTGCCAGCAGAGCCCATCTGTTAAGCAACAGAGTAAATCAGATGCTGCAAGTTTCCAGTAATCTCAGGAATGGAAAACACTGAGAAGAGGAGAATAAAGGCAGGAAGGTCATTTTCACCTCAAAGGTCTAACAGGGTTTTGTCTTTTTGTAACCTGCTCTTAAGTTGGTCCTTTCCCATACAGCTCTGTGATTGATCAGTCCACTTAAAATGCACCCAGTCTTTGTGTCCCTGACTGTGTCTGGTCAGATTTCTGAAACTCCAAGGGCAACGTAGTCCAGGGTGCAAACATGCCACTCTTCGTTGGAGCATGGGTCTTGAAAGATTTCAGTGCCTGAGGTCGTCTGAATGCTTCTTGTTCACATGCACAGGCACTACTTTGGGACTCGGAGGAGCTAGATACCTCAGATCTTTAGTTTTTTTATTTGGGCAGAAATTAAAAAAAAAGGTAGAAGTTCTGTCTTGAGCACAGATACATTACTTCACACACACGTGAGAGATCTTTGATGGCAGAAGTCCTGAAAAAACATTTTTTCCAATGATCCCATTTTTCTTCCTAATCCAGGCTCTGTCACTTTCAGATCCTGCATTTACAATGAGTGTTTATGTGAGTGATGACTGAAGATTCAAGTTCTTCTTTGGCTTTTCTCTCTTCATCAGGTATATTGTCTGTATTATTCAGTTGCTTTAACAGGATAAGACTTCTGTAAAATACTCATGTTCCATGGAACTCGGTCATTAGTTGAGGGATAATTAATACCAGTGCTTTAAACTGGTCTCAATAGCTTCTCAGTTGCAGGTGTTCAGCAAGGAGTCTTGTACATCCCCCAGATTTGATCATTGCCTGTCCTGGAAAATCTGACTGCAGCTTGGCCTGTGGGACAGTTTTCCACTCACAGAGCAGAGCACAGGTATATCCTATTCTGTCACACCATTTTTTTCTACAAGTGTAACCACTGCTTGCAGCAGCTGATGTGCACAGGACTTTATTTTAGGTTAGGGCATACGCAGAAAGTGGTGTGCAGGAGATACGCTACTACAGTGCCACATTGCTTCTGGTACTTCTTTTTAACTTTGGTATCAAACCATGTTGATACATGTTAAGACTATATCCCATGTTCTTTCTAATGTAAAACTGCACACTGGAGTCTGTAATCAGACTGCCCATGATGGCAGGCTTTTGAGGAGTTCTACAGAGCTTCACTTGTAAGCCTGCCGATTGCTATCTAGCTGTTTTATTCTGACACCATTATCCACAACACACACATCCAGTGTCAAAAGCACACAAGATTTTGCACTGTCAAGACTTGAATATCAGAGTTTCTAAGTGTTTCCTGGCATGCACTTTAGGCTGTTAATTGTCATGAAGAGTTGTAGTCCAAAATAGCTCTTATATTAAAAAAAAAAAAAAAAAGAAAGAAAAATTAGCCTTGCTTGAGCAAGTCACAGAAGTGAACCAAGCAGAAAATTTCAGTCCAGAAAAGAGAGTGAACTGTAACTAATAAATGTATAATTCCCCCAGTGCAGTGCATATCTGAGCTTCAAGAAATCTTGGAGCTACATTTCGAATTAGATTCCTTATCTTAATACCTACTGAATTTCAAAAGCTATATTACTGCCTTTTGTATGAAAATATTAGCAAGGAAAAAATATGATGCATATTTGGTCTCCCCAATGGAGAAAAAAGTAATAATACAGTAGAGCCCTTTTCTATTGAATTGTCTGACACAGTAAATGTTTCTAAACCGCTGGATACCTTTATTTAACTTTTTTCTGTCTTTCAACAGCAAAAAAGAAATTCCTATTGCATATTGTGAACAATAATTTTACAAATCCTATTCTAAAGGACATACCATCCTATGCATTCATACCCTTCTAATTCTCTTTGCAAAAGACCATAATTTGCAATTGCATCAAGCAAAAGATAAAAGTGTAAGAGTGTGTGTGTATATATATTGTCTGCACAAGGAAGAGTGGATCTTTAGTTTTCACTGCAAATGTGTAGAATTTTTTTCTTTTATTTCATGCCATTCTCCCTCCATCATAAGCTATGCTGACATGTACTTGTCCTGGACCAGACTTTCAGAAAATGATGACCAGAAAAAAGTGGTGCAGCTGGAATGTGGAAATGTCTGTCTGTTTCTCCAGTTTTACTAATCCATAGTTGAGGAAAGCTATTCTGCAGAGAAATTTAGGATGAAATTGATTTGATTGAATGTCAACTTGTTCAGATCTTGAAAACATGACCAGCTTTTTACAGAAATAACAAAAGTGTTGATTCATTCAGTCAGTTAAATTAAATTATTGGTATGAGTTATTTTCTGAGACTACTTTGTGAAACCCTACTGTCTAGTTTCAGCCTAGCTGAAGGGACCACAGACGTCAAAGCTCAGTTCTGCATCTCTCTGGGACATGTATTTTTATCTTATGTTGAGAGCCTACGGCGCAAAGTAGAGTGTGGTTAGCAAATGTCTGGCAGAATACTGGCTGTCTTTACCTTTATTCTTCTTTTTGTATAAAAAGTGGAAGCCTTATTTAGCTCGCAAAATGTGTATTGGTCCCAAACTGCTTGTGTATCTTGAGCATACTGGCATCAGATACTGAAGTAATACTTAGGTACTGCCATGATGCCGCACTGCCAGTTTCTGCCTTAAGCGCATCTTGTTTTGTGGGGCTTTTATAATTCAGTAAATGCACCATATAAACGTACAGTATCACGTTATAATTCGAAACCAAATTTTGCAGTGAGAGTAGAAATTCAGTTACTAGGCATGCTTGTCATAGTTAACCACTCTAGAAGTTTGCAGTTCAGTACACCTACCATTTATCTCTCTGCCTATGAAGTGTAATTTTCAGCTGTTTTTTCAGGAATGTGTACACAGTATGCATTTAGAAAACTGCTAATGGAATGAGGTTCAAGCTCATACGGTTTAAAATTGAGCTTATTATTACAACGTTCATTAGAAATTTAGAAATTGTCTCAACCTAGATGATCAGAAGCAGCTGCTTGTATGTGTCTGGCAGTAATAAAAGTTAGAACTTGTATAGGTTTATGGGAAAAAGACTTGAGTAAATGAAAGGTGAAATTAAAAGAGAATTGTTTAGACTGTATCCACTGTATTGAAGTGTGTAAGGCTGGATCAGCAGTGTTTGTTACCAGTCTCTGTTCATATTATTTGACATTTTGCTGGAAAATGCTTTTTCAGAGTCTTAAATCGCTTAAGTAATCATTTAATGATGAGATATTGAAGGATATTGTAGAAAAAAGATAAATATTTAAAATCTTTTCAGTAAGCAAATGGATTTCTACATTTTTCATAGAACTGAAAAAGTTTCTGTTAAACAATAAACCAGTTTTAATTAAAATATATTACAGTAAAACAGGAAAGGCCATATGCATAGAACTGCATTTAAAATACGAATAAAAACGTATATACATTAAAATGAACCTAGAAAAGGCAAATATTCACTTACAGAATGTATTTAGATGAATAAAAACGTACATTTGTGCAGATTTTTTAAGCAGTCTTCCTTTCATAGATATTTTTTGGGCATTAGGTGAACAATCAGCAAAAACAGGAGGAAAAAACAAACAGGGCATCTACATTGAAAGTGCAACTTTCCTGTCTCTTTTCTAGATACATGCATTTTGTTCCTCCATACCAATTTCCAACTCTTCTATGAGGTGCCAGTGGCTTCTACAGCAGAGTCTTCTCCTGGAGTGAAAGGTACAACTCTCATAACTATCTATCTGGAAAATTTAAAGGAAATTTCCTGATCATCTGTCACTCTGCATCTGTCTTTCCCAAACACTAAGAATTCTTTGAGAAGGTGGAGCACAATGCATGTGGTTCTGGGGGAAATACTTTGTAAACTCTGATAGCAAATTGAGGTGGTTAAGGACAACCATGCATAGTGCTGTATTGTAAATAAACTTAGAATTGTCTGAAGTATCCAAAGCATGCATGTAGATGCTTGTATGGTATCAGGCATGACTCAGTGCTATTATAGATGTTTACAAGTTCTTCCTCTTGCTAAGGAATCTCCAGAGAATCCATTTTGAATGCTCCTAGTTCTATGCCACTGTTTTTTATTAGAAGTGGTTGCAGACAGGATCTGTGTGCATTCCCAGCCTCACCCCTCTGAACAGCACTCGTGTCAGTATTGCTCTGTCTCGTGAATTTAGACTGAACTGCAGAACTGGAGTGCCCAGCATGGTGTACTCCCTGCCTTGGCTTGGGTTCACGCTTACAAACCTGACACCAATAACAGCAGTCCCCTCAATGTGTCTACCTTTAGTGTTTTCTGAGAAGTCTTCAAGATCTTAGGGATTTGATTATTCTGATTTCCACATCTTGTTGGACTGCAAAAGATTCCTTTCCCTGGAGAAAGACTTATGTAGAGTGATGGCTTCACCACCTAGTCATTTTTGCATGTGTAAGAAAGAATCTTGAAGAAAACACTGCAAGGCAATGAGTGCGACTCCATAATCGTAACACCTTTAAACATAAATATCCATGGAAAAAAAGCTAATCATTAAATCCCTAAAATACTTACTTGCTTTGCAATCCACCTAGCAAATATATGTGCCTATGGTTGATTATCTGTCTGCGGCTTTTATTTCACTATTAAAATTAAAAGCAGGATAGCTTTCGGCAGTAGTTAAGATTTTATAACACACTTAACTTTACATCAGCACAGTTCTGTATTCTGAATCACATCATCATACTCCCTCAGTCCAAGCAGTTCTACTTGAGGGCATAAAGACGATCAGCTTGTGTCTTCCTAGCATAAGATTGATCAAAGTAAACCGTTAATCAAGTAGATATGAAAATTAGAAATAATAATATGAGGTGTTAGATAACACAATCTGCATGCAATAGCAGCTTGATCTCTCAGGAAATTAAAATAATTTAACAAAAAGGCCATATTTAACAGACTGCATGATGGAATTAAGAATGAAAATCTAGCCTATTAATCATGCAAGAAATTGCAATTAAATTACATTTGTTAATTTCATAGTGAAGAGTTTTTTAAATTAAATCCTTAACTATTTGCTTGAATCTTTACTTCTATGCAATTATAAATCAGGTGTGAGTGAAATGCAGTTTTTAGGGGGTTAAAAACCATTTTCTATACAATTTATTTCATTTCCTATAAAATACTTTCTTTCAAAAAAAAATGAGGCACAGATCTCAAATTATGTATGGGTTTCTCTCTCCCAATATTTTTCTCATGTTCCTTTTGTTCTTTTTATCTCATCTAGCTCGAGCAGCATGGTAGTTTTGTCTTACTCAATATGCTTTTATTTCAAACACAGAAAAATTAAGCTTTGTCCAGATTTTTATTCTTTTGTGGTGAAAGTGTTTGAATTGTCTATGTGTATTTGGAAACAGGATTTTTAACATATAAATGGAAGACAATGAAGGGTACTGTAAAGGCAAGTTGTCTTTTGGAGCTACTCTCACTAGTTCTGGTGCATTTTTTAAGGTATCAGTATTACTTTTAAAGTTTGCCACTACAAGCTGAACATTGCAAATGTAAACTGGAGACTGCCCTAAATTACATTTCAGCTTTGAATATAAAGTGAAAGAAAAATTGGTGAATAAACCTCTGATCTCAGTATTTCTGCTGATACATTCAACGTTGTCATCATTGCTAGCAAGTCATCTTCAGTCTTTAGAGAGAGCTGTGAAAGCCCATCCCTACTAACTAGATTACACAGATGAGACCCGTGAGATGTAAATGTCTGATGGGGGGTTAGTGTGTGATCTCCAAAGAACTTTAAGATTAGCTCAGATTTTCAGACATCCACAAAAACCTGAAATCATGCCAACAGTGTTTGGAAGGAATTCAGGTAGAGCCTCTATTTGTCTACTTGTTTTCACAAAATATGTAGCAAGTGATTATCTTTCAAGCCTCCGTCTCACTGATGTTTTGTTTACTTGAGCTTGGACACTACTTTTAAAAGGTTTTTTGAGAGTTAGAGAAGGACAAAGAGACAGACAGACACATGCACAAGATACTCAGATTGTGATTATATATTTCTCATTTACTTAAGAAACAATCTTAAGATCCATAATTGCATGTGCCACCAGTCCACATAAGTTTTACTGAATGTTCAGATCATTTGGTTGTTAGTAACTAAGGAGCAAGATCTAGATACTCACAAAACAAGTAGAAGAGTCTAATATCCTGTTGTAAAAAAAATCACGTACCGCTCTTTCTTGTGTGAGAAGGGTTTTTCCAGTAAAGATGTGCAAATAGTCACATCAGAGGCCCAGGATACAACTGACAATTCTTGTCATCAATATGTAATTCAGGCCAGAACAAACGCCTGAGATGGGGTGGTAGATTGATTAATAAAAGCTTGATGTACTTAGCAAAACAAAGGCTGATGGGGGGTGCGTTTGTTTCATAAATACAGCCTTGGGATAAACGTTTGCCCTCTCAGTCTGATCTCTTCCCATTCAGTATAAAAAGAGTAACATAACTAAAACAGAAGAGATGTATATATTTTAAACTTATTGATTAGATAATATACTCATTATGAGTCAGTGTGAATTTAGTCTTTACTAACTTTAGCTGCCTTGAAATTATGAATCTTGTATAAGTTATTGATGATATATTTTATCTAGATAATACCTCAAGAAACGTATTCTTCCCCAGACAGTGCTCTAATTTCTTACATGTTTATTTTAGGGTGAGAGAAATTGTTTCTGTAAGGTGCTCATGTCCCTCTCCTGACTAAAAAGAGAGCCTAGTAATGAAAAGAAGGTTCTTAAGTTTTTAGTTAGCAGAAATTAGATAAGATGGCTGCTTCCCCTAAGAAGCCTTTGAAAATTAAAAAAAAAAAATTCAAGACCAGAATCTGACCTGCCATATTAATTTCAGGTTTACCTTGGATTGTCTCCAGTTTTACCTGTATTAATTTCAGTTGTACCTTGAAAACACATGCATCTTCCACATACTAATTGAATCTGATGAAAAAAAAAAAGTCATCAAATTGCAAGAGTAAGATGATACTTCACTAGGAAATTGAATTTTAATATGAGGTACAAAGTAGTAGACTTACATAAGTGTAATGAGTATAACTTCATGGCTATGTTTTTAAGACTATATTTGCCTTCCAAAACAGTTGCCAAACCTTTAACATTTTCATTAATTATGTTATTAGGAAGTCCAATATTATTTGTGTAATAAAATATATTTGTTCCATCCTATCCATCATGTTTTTTAAAACATGGTAATTTTTTTCATTTGCTTGTTTCTAATGGCCAACGTTACTATTGAAGGAATCTCAGAGCTCTAATTTCTTACTTAGAAAATAGAACTAAGTTATAACGAGTATTCCTAAGGTAGACAATTGCTAACAGTACACCATACTTTCCTTCTTACAATATTCTCCAGTGAGTTTTGATTCAGAGCAACTGTTTACTATTAAGTGATTTCTTATTTTAGTAATGAAAGCTGAAGACTAGGTTTCATAACATTCTCAAATATCTTCTGTCTGGATTCTATTTAAGGATTATTCCCAATTTTCTCAGCACCAACAAAATTTACACATTTTTGTTATGCTAATAGGAGTGTAGCATTATGCATTGTCTTCTTTATCCTGGTGGATTTTGTTCCATCCATTTTGCTTGTGTTTCTAATCTGATAACAGAATATATTAAAAACATCTGTCCTTGTGTTACAAATATTTGTTATTTGTAGGAGATAGCAAATAGAAATATGAAATTAATCTTCACTATGAATTGTACTTGCCCTCAGTAGAAGTTGCTAGAGATTGCATATTTTTCTGCTTCAGCATAAGAAATGAGATTATATCATATTGTGTTGATTAGAAATTCGCTGCTAATATGAAACCTGCACTTACTAGGAACAAAAACCCCCAACACTTGTTTTTCTGCATTGAAAAACTTAGGATTACTCTGTCTCTCTGAAGGCAAGTACAGTCAGGATTTCAATCAATGTTAGCATATATGAAAATTGAAGTGTGTCACGAGTTATATGAAACAACTCTAACAAGAGTTTGCTTTATTGGATTAAATTTATGCATTGGTTACATTTGTATGTGTCTGGAATCTTTTAACATCAAAGAAGTTAAACCAAGTTTAGGTAAGCCAATATTAAGAGACTTTTTTGGTCAGAATGAAAAGTACTTTCTTATTTGTGTTGTTGGTTTGCAAAGATTAATATCAAACTAGTTTCCGTTACAAAATTTGGGAAACTTTTTCAAGGCACAATCAAGCCAAATAATAGCCATAAATAAAGGTTTTTCTACTAGTCAAACTTTGCAGCACTCCTCAATAAGCTGGTTGAGAATGTTTCTGAGTTGTAGGAGATATTTAATTGTAAAGAAGTAATTGAAGATCAAAGAGGACAGATGATGAGATTTAGAAGATTGTTTCAGTTGTCAAGTTTTCCTTCATTTAGGGTTTGGGCTTTTGGGGTTTTTTTTTTGTGGTGGTTATTTTTTTGGATCTTGAATTCTATGGCTGCTTTTCTTAAGGAAAGAAACATTTCCTGTATCCTGGAAAAGTCTGAGAAACCATTGGATCCTAATGGTAAACTGGCTATACTTATCCTATGGGCTTTTTACTTTTTTCTTTCCTGCAGAAGGATATACATGAAGTTGATTAGGTCCAACCTGGCAGCCTTTAAATCATTACAGGCTTCCTGAATTGAAGTTGTGGACAGTGGGAAGAAATGGAACACTAGAGCTTGTTCTGTAGGAGAATGTAAGAATTTTTTTCTAGCAGAAAGAATTCATTATCCCTCTCCTTCTTAAGGCTATTAATTTCCATATTGGATTCATACGTGGCAACAGAGCCACATGAATACTTTTCTAACTCAAGAAGTCATGAAAGTCAAACTGGTTTTTTTCCCCTGTTTATTGTGCTGAAGTGAATGGATATCCAAGTCTTTTTCCAGAAAAGCCTTTTTGTGCAAGAATTTAATTTTGTTCCTGTTATCTCACTCTAAGAGATAATTTGAAGTATATCAAACCCGAAAATATTGAAGTCGTAAAAATGACAGCTACGCTGCCTGATAGACAGCGCAAATTCTAACACTAAAATGTTTTAAAATGCTTTAAAATTCCAAATCAACTAGAGCTCTATATTATTTGATTTAATAGAGTTTATTGCTTGGAATTTTGCAATAAGTCTTAATCCCTTCCTGCATACCATCATACAATAGGAATAATATCTTAGAAATCCTGTAATACAAATCTTTAATTCATATAAGTGATGCTGGTCATATTGCTGTGCTTCCCTGGGAAATAGCTTTGATTAGCTATAGCTAAAGTTTCCCAAGTTTCTTTAATAACCACCGTCACTAAAAATTCTTTGCCTGTTGGTATGGAAATATTCATACTCTGTCTAATATTAGTCTAAAATGTAATCTTTCTGTGAAGGCAAGAAGTTGCAAGAGGAGGGTAGAAAAATAACGTACATTCTTGATTATAGTAAGTAAACCTTTTTGTTCTACTTGAGCAGCTTTTACATTGAAAATTTCATGTTGTAGAGGCAGGAAAACTTACAGTATTTGCTCCCTATTATTGAGTTGTAAGCCAGACTCTAAACTTAAACCGATCCCCAATCTAGCTAAATGGGGCCAGAGAACTTCAGTGTCTGTTGCACTCTGCATGTTAGTACACTGCTTGTATACTGTTGTGGGAAAATAAAAGACAATAGTCAATCTAATTTCCATTTGAAGTCAATGATTTACGAAGTCAAACTGCAAATTTGAAGTCAATTTGTGAAGAGCTTCCTGGTAGGTACTGCTCAGGTTAGGAGCTGTGCTCTGCAGTGTGATGCTGTCCGGGGAGCTCATGAATTCAGCCTGAACGAAGAAATTAGGGAAGGTACTAGCAAAAGTTACCTACAATTAATCCCCTTTGACTTGCAATTCCACCAGTGCTGCTGACCAATGTTCATGTATGTACATGTTAATGTGAGTGGGTACAAAGGAGGAGGGAACGCTTTCCAGCTCTCCAGAGGTACCTGCCTTGGTGTGTCCTGCTCCCGAAAGAATACTAAAAAGTTAAGAGTAGTTGCGCTTTGCTGTCATGTGGAGGTATGAATGAGGAGAAAAGTCCTCTAGTTCCAGCTCCCTCTTTATACACCCGTGAGGCACTTTTGACACAAAATGTGCTTGCAATGAGTTAGGAGGCAAGTAGAAAGGTATGAGCAGGGCTGAAATGGAGATCTTCTAAAGGGAAAAGAATTTCATGCAGAGTGAAATACAGATGTACAGGCACATTTACTAAAACTGTATTAGCTGGTGTTCTGAATGAAACTGCTGTAACGAAAAGCATTTATGGCTAGCTAAAAACATTTAGTTGCACGATGAACTGGAAAATAATCTGATTTAAAGTAAGAGAAGCTGCATAATTAAATCACATTTCAAATAAAAAATATTGCTTCCTTACTTTGACATTTCCAGTTTACTGAATACTTTGTAACAACAGTATTTTCATAATATACTGTAGCATGTTCTTATTGTCTCAGCTCTAAAGGTCATATGTTTTACATGATGAGTATTTTTGTAGTGTTGGAAGCATAAGAAAACATATAATATATAAATAAAAAAGTATCATCATATAAGCCCAAGTCAGTGTAGGAAGAAAGGAAGATAAAGATACTGCAAATGATTAACCTGCACTCAGAAAATGGTAGAGAGATACATGGCTCAGTCCTGTAGTTTTAAGATAATAACAATCTAGTACTTTTAGAGATTGAAATGTCAGAGAAAAATATCACAGTAGTTGACCATTCATTAACTGTCAACAGGTGCAAATGGATAATATCTAAGGGTTTTTTTATTCTTTAAATATAAAGTGAACCGATAATAAAAATATGCAACTTTCATTAAGAAATATAACTATATGTCAGCTTTTAGTTAAGACTACAGAAATTTTCTGGGGAATTACAGATTTGTATGCTTATAATGGAGTTAATTTCAATCCAACATGTACATTGTGAAGTGAACTTCAGTCCAAGACAGCAAGTGAGGGACCGAAGTGCCAGCTCCCGGCGGTGGCTAATAGATTGACCATTAATATTTGGGATATGAGGTTTCACTCATGGCAGAAAAACACAGCTGCCAGGGAGACTGAGAACTGCTCTGAGGGTGAGCATAAGCAGGAGACTGGCAGAAAGATGACTGAGGACCGAGACTGCCAGAAACAGAAGGACGGAAGGAAAGCTGCTTTCCTCAGCTTTGCACGTGCCTCCAAAACGCATCTCATTTTAGATGCAACATGGGCTTGAGTAGCTCTAGGAAAGCTCTTCCTGTTAGGATGTTCCTTTTTTTCCAAAGGCAATTGGCTATGGTATACACCCAAAACATGCTACCAAAGAACAGCAGCAGGAATAACAGATGCAAACACTGATGCCGAATACCTAGTCAACCAAGTCAAACAGACATAAAACAATGCAGTGGAGCTTCTGTCATGTTATGAGAGCAGTGCCACAGAAAATGACATGATAGCAGCGTAACACTGAGCAATCAAATAATGAACAATCTTGAACTTGATGGCAGAGTGTGACTTGTGCTCGGATTGGCTAAGGGCAGGCTCGGAAGCTATGTTTTAAGGGAGCCGTATTAGCCCAACTGTAGTCCTATGCTTGGAGGTTTTCCTGGAAGCTTTCTTCATCACTAGTTCTATCCTGAATAATGGACTATGCATTTGATTGCAGACATAGAGACAAAGGTGTGAAAGAACAGGCAGATGTTGTTGAAGTTTAGCAAAAAAAGTGTATGTTTGCCAGTAAGCTCGGGATAAATAGAGAAGTGTAGAAATACTATATATTCAAACTAATACAGTAGAAAACCTATAATAGGTGAATTACTTTGCCGTTTCAAAGATTTTTAGACCTCACTTAATGCAGGTGAAATTAAATGCGGTCCTGTTTAAAAACAGAATTGATTCCTATTCTCTTAGCAGAGTCTGAGGATACGTAACAAAAATTTCATCATAAATCGGTAGAGTTGGATTATGTCAGTGAGGCTAGCTATGTAGTTGTTTTGCCTTTTTTTTTTAAATCAACCCTATTTCTAACTCTTAAAAGTGTTGTTAAAAGCTACAAAAAGTTCTTTTTGAAGGAACTTTCTCTCCTATTGATAAAGAGATCCATCCCCTTCCTTAGAGAAGTACCAGGAGAAAAAGAGAGGGGAAAAAAGAATAGAAAAAAGCTAATGGGTATCAAGATTATGAGGGGTGACAGACACTTATAAAGCAGCTATAGAATTCAGACTGCAGAATGATTTTCCAGCATCTTTATTCTTCGTCATGTCAGCTTTTCAAGGTAGAAGCAGAGTACAGTAGAAGGGCACAGCAACAGAATAAAGAATTGTGGCAATGAATGTAACAGGGTGCTAAACAGCTTTTATGACTAGATAGGTGGTCTTCCTCACTTTGTCCTGGAAATTTGCCTGCTTAAATTTTAGATGGAGCTTCTTGTTGAATAGTTGAACCAATCTACTTCCCAAAGTACGAAGTTTATTAATTATTGGCATTACCTTACCAAACATCTATGGTAGGACATTTAAGGTAAGAAAGCATGCTGTCACATTTGCTCTCTAGTTTACTTTTTTCAAGTGGTTGGGAAGGTGATTAGTTTTTCTGCTATCTTGGGGATTTGCTGGGGAAGCTGTTCTGGTATTTACAAGGATGCCCATGACTTCTTTATAAACAGGTGATAGTTTAAAATTCCCACTGGCTGCTTTCTTCCTGCTTCCTGTAATAGAGAAAGCCCTTTGTGCGAGAGGTCTGAAGTGTGGAAGTAGTGGGTTTTATTTTGAAAGAATAAGGAAGATCAGAGAATGAAAGATGTTTGCATTATTCTGTCACTGGAGAACATTAAGGTTTTATGTAAGATTCAGAGTTTTAGTCTCTACTTTCTAATTCCCATAGCAAACTAACAGACTTAAAAAAATCATTAACCTTTCCTACTAGGTCTGACTGGGATGGAGTTAACTTTTTTCATAGCATGTTGCTGTGCTTTGTATTTGTGGATAAAATAGCGTGACAACACACCAATGCTTTGGCTATTGAACACTGCTTGCACATAGTCGAGGCATTCTCTCTCCCCTCACCACCCCCAGAGAGTAGACTGGGGTGAGCAAAAGGTTGGGAGGGGACATAACTGGGACAGCTGGTCCAAACTGACTGAAGGGATGTTCCATTCCATATGATGGTGTGCTCAGCAATAAATTATCAAGGAAAGGAAGAAGAAGAGGCAATGTTTGTGGTTATGGTGTTTGTCTTCCCAGGCAACCATTACCTGTTCTGAGGCTGTGGTTTCCTGGAAGTGGCTAAACATCTCCCTGCCAGTGGGAAGCAGTGAATGAATTTCTCTTCTTTTGCTTTCTGTATTAAACGGTCATTATCTCATTGCATGAATCTTCTGACTTACTTTTTTTTTCTCCTGCTCCTGCAAGAGATGCAAATGAGTGAGAGGCTGGGTGGCTGGGGTCACCCCACCACACCTTTTGTTATCATTACAGAAGGAGCAAAGAAAAACAAAAACAATGTAAAGCTTTAAGTGATATTTCCATTGTAACAGCAGTAGAGTATTTTAATAAAGTCCTGATTGCAGATAGTGTTCGCTGCCATGCTGGGGGAAAAGCGGTGGAGCTAAGACAGTTGACGTGCTAGAGCTGATGTTGCTGCTGTGGTTGTCTGAATCCAGTCTTGCTTTCTTGAAAATGGACAAACCAAAAAGTTTGCCCATGAGTAGGAAGACTAAGGAGTGACATGGAGGATACACAGCTTCTGTTTCTGGACTCATGCTGATAGCTTCATACTGAAACAGAGGCACAGGAGGTGCTGTTACAAGGCTGCCAAAGATCTGGCAAATTCACGGGAGTATCGGGGTGCCTCAGGCATTGATTTCTAGCTTGCTTTAGTGACAGATTCACAGCAGCAATGCAAGGAATCATTTTTTGCTAGCTAAACCTGATTGTTTTTAAAGAGAAGGCAAAGGAGAAGGAAATAATAATATAAAAAGAGCAAGTCTGGGTAGTAGAAAAGAGCAGAATTCCAATTCTGTCGATGTAGGCCCACAAACCTTGTGGAAATACAGTAATCTTTCTGGACGAGTGAGATGCAGTTGTCCCTGAAGAATAGGGTGTCAGAGGCTCAATCGCAGTGTATTAAAGGAAACTTAGTAAAGCTTGCTTCTTCTTACTGGTTTCCTAGGATTGCCTTGAAATTAAGCATGCAAAATTATATACCGCTTTGTCACCAAATAATCCTAGTTTCATCTTCACTATTTCATTTAATTTCTGTATTGTTTTTGTGTACAGTAGTCTTGCACTATCATCAAATGCTTCAGTAAGTCACGGCCTCAATTTCGGTCTTTGGTCTGTTTCAGTGCTCACTCTCTCTGAATTTTACTGACAGGTAGAGGTAGTGGAGTGAATTTATAATTGTTCTGCTTTGAACAAGTTAAGATGTAGATCCCTATAAGAGAAAGCTGCACTGACAACTAATATGCCCTTGTTACGATCTCTTTCTTGTCACCTTTGGCTATATCACAGGTATTAAATTGGTAATGATCTTTCTGAGGCATAAGAGAGAGGAAGAGCACACCCTAAGTCTCTCAGTCGATGCATTACTTGGATTTCATGTAAAACTGAGAACTGAGGAATTCTTTGTTTCTTAGTCTGGGCAAAACTATAACAAGATAAAGGCAGCCAATGCATGAAAAGTACCTCTTATTTAGGAGTTTTAAATGAAAAATACTTAACGTGCATAAAATATGAATGCTGTCAGATAATCTGGGGAGATGAGCTGAAATTGCCCGGAAGCAGAGTCAGGCCAAGAAGAGTAGTACAGCTCTCAGTCTGGACTGCCCTGTGTCTGGACACCTTGACCCACATGCCAGAAAAATTTGCATTTGTTGTCACCTATACATATATCTTAAAGAATAATCTCAAACGGTTTGGATGAGACAGGAAGAAGGGCAAGTTATTTACTATTTCCTTCAGTAAGAAGTTTGATGTGTCTTTTCTGAAGCATCTTGGATTGGTAACTCTCAAAAGCATGGTCCTCAATTAGATGAATGAGGATGGCAAATCCATTAATGTATAATGTATTATTGCATAAGTGCGATTCATCTCATCTTATCACTTACTTTAATGTAATAATCATTATTAAAGACCTGAAATTAATTATTTTCAACCTTTAAGCAAAGGGCATGGCTTGTGAAAGTACAAAAAGGAAGTAGAAAAAATAAGTCTTTCCTTCAGCTATACTTTCATTTCACAGAATGCCAATTACGGCGAAGTAGTTCTTATTTTAATCAGCAGTGAAAGGTGGTTACTAAGCTTAAGCTTAGAGTGCCTAAGAAAAAAGATTTTTTTTTCCTAGAATGAGTGACTGATCATTATTTATATTTCCTTATAATCTTTAATCAGTGTGGAAAGAATTGTGAATGATAAAAGAGCTAAAATAGATTAATTTATATCAATGTTCCTCATAGAATGAATCAAGTATTATACAGTACAGAAGCTGATTCCAGAATTACTGTGAGAACACAGCACAAAACTGTATTTATAAAACATAAATTGTAATGTCAAAGTAGTGACATTATCAGCTTGCTTTAGTCTGTGTGTAAATTACCAAAAATGTCAGTATTTAGCAATGGCTGTATATGACCTTCTCTAGATGGAAATTGGATTCCCTGTAATATTGTTTGTCTTATGTAGCTCCAGGGAGTGCACAAATCTGAAGCCATAGGCTACAATCTTACTAGATCTCCTAAACCAGAATAAGTTTAGGAGGTACTTCATGGGGAAAACTCAATGGGGTTGTGCACTGTTGGTACAGCCTCCTTAATGGTATAAGCAGTCAGTAAAAGTAACACTTTTAATGTTACTTCATATATTTTTATATTTTTTGATGGAAGAACTTATTCAGTTCAGTTCTCTGGTGCAGTTTTCCTTTGGAAAAAATGTATTGTTTCCTCAGGTTGAGAGGAGATTGTTAGCTCATAATCTCCAGATAAAGTAGGAAGAGAATGCACAATGTAGAAGCAACTGGTTAAGAAAGATGGATAGGTTGTTCTGCTCTTCCTTGTTCATTCATCAGGAAAAGCCCTCACTGGGAGCTCTTATACTTTCTCACCTTCTTTTCTGCCATGCGGTTTGCAGAATGTTTGAAGTCTGGGGGCCTGAATCTGTCACCTGTTTTTGAAAATAGAAAATTTTCTCTTTGAGACAAATTTTTCAGGGGCTGCGTTTTGGCATCCAAGAGATGGGATATATGATCAGGCAAAGTGTAAGGAAGGAACTTAACAAGATTTTAACTTAGTAAGTGGAGTCTGCAATACTGCTGTAACTCACAAGTGATATCCAGTGCAGATCAATGCTGAAAAAAAATGGCTCACAGCATAAATGTAAATGGTAGTGCTGGGAGAGGACTAGTAGAACATGTGTGCCTTCAGTATAAAAAAAATAAATCTGTTTTCTGTCTTTTGCTTCCATGTGGTTGGAGAATGAAGTAATCTAGATGTAGAATAATTCCTAAATATTTTCTGAAGGAAACCCAGCGTCAGTATCATTAGTGCATCATACACTGCAATATTCTACTAAACCCAAGAAATACTGAGGCCAGGGTAAGGATTTTGAGGTTAAGTGTAATAATTTCTATCCCGCATTGATGGATTGCTATATGACATTTTATTTTAATCTAAAAAACTATGGCATTAAGGGCAAGACAATTTGTCTAGGGATCAGACAAGGTGAGATTTAGTCTGATCTCAAGCAAAGATCTGAGAAGACTGGAAAAAGAGTCTTTTAATTGACTTAAAATAATTTAGAATAAATGAGAACATGACATGAGTCGACATGAGACGTTTAAAGGTGAATGAGCACAGACTTGGAAAAAAACTGAAAAACCATTAGGTTTCTCAATATGGTGAACTGGAAAAAAATGCCCACCTTACTGTTTTTGACAGTTGGAGTGAGCTAATCATGTAATAGCTATGTAATATCATTGCACAAAGCCTGAATGTAATAACAGCAGTCTTAATGAGAAGATATGAGAAGAGATGATCTCAAGGCACTTTTGGATCCCTTGCATTTCTAAATTCTGCTATTGCAGAATGGATTTTGAAAGTGCGTCTTTTAGTTGTGACCATGTTATCTATGGGGAGCAGGATTTTTACAGTTCAATGTACACTAAGAAAATTGGAGACAGCGATGCCTTATGGCTTTTTTCCTTCAAGGAGGAAGCTGTGGAAGTGATCAGTTTTAGTTTTTTGAATGCGTGTGTTCGTCACTGAAAAAAGAAATGGTAGTGTTTGCCTCTCATTGGATCTAGGCATGTTGGTACTTTTCACAGGTTATTTTGGTGTGTAAGATCAGAGAAGTAATGTGATTTTAGATGTACTATTGTAAATGTGGACTTAAAAGTTTTGATCACTAAATGCTGTCAGTTTTTAGTCTTTTAGATTGAATATTTTTTTAAAATATTTTTTTGTATTCTGCCGTATTATGTGAGTTGTTTATTATTTTTGAGATCCATTGGCTACTTCATTTTGACTTTAAATGGAAATTCAGAATAATAAGATAATTTCTCTGTGTTGGATTTGATTTCTTTACAGTCAAGTCTTTACTGTAATTTTCATTTTTGTAGCAGTTTTTAGATTTTTTTTTTTTTCAGGTGAGAGAGTATTCATATTGGAAGATCGTTAATCTGGAACTGAGAAACTTCTTCTTATTCCTTTTGATAAATAATTACTTGTTATTCTGTTCTTGATAAATGGTCTTAAAATAATTATTGAAAGATTTCGAGCTGTGGATTTTTATGCCAGTACTTGTGCACTGCCTAGCTTGTTTCAGGTGGAATGCTGTTGAGTAACTGAAGTTAAAAATTACAGTTCAGGAGTCCATGGAAAGTTTTTCCATCTGAATCCTCTCTTTTCTTAGGTTTCACTGTGTGAAGTGGCATACAGATTTTTAACCCTACATTACAAACGTGTGTAGACAAAAGCTTTAATTTTTGTTATGGATTTTATTATGTATTTTGCTGTTTGATTTTTCTGAAACCTCATTTTAACAGAGTGATATAACAGTGATTCCAATTAAAGAAGAATTGCTTTGTAATGAGATATAGCAAAAACATCCTAAATTACTCATCCTCTGTTGATGCAGTCATTGGGAAGAAAAAGATACCAGGTGAAAAGGTGTTAATTGAATTTTTGTACTTTGCTTGATGCCATTCTAGTCCATCCATATCTTTGAGGAGAAAGAAAGGCTCGGTTTTCTGCTACAGCTGAGAAAAAATGTGTTTGTCTGTCTGTCTTTGTTTCCCAAAAGTCATAGGGCACATAACGTACCTCTGCATGAATTCATTACATGGGAAGTAACGGTTTTAACCTCCACTTGCTCCCGATGAAACTGTGTTTAAGGATGTAAGACTAAGGTGGCGGTGGAGTCCTCATCAAACGTGAATTTTCACATTCTTATTTCAGTAGCTAACATTTCACTCTCAGCTGCTCATATGTTACATGTGATAGGACAGTTGTAGTCTTCCATTTTGTTAAAAAAAACTTAAGCTCTTTTTGCTTCAGAAATACTTCACATAACATAGAGAAGGAGACAAGAGCAATATTATGTTTATGAAAACATCAAGCACACTGAAATGTGTTTCTGTTTACATGCTGGAGAATGTAGAAATCTTCTGGGTTTTTTCACAAGTGAAAACTGAGAAAGAACAGAACAATAAATCTGAGTTCTCGTATAAACAAATACATAAATAAATAAAATCCCTCTCAGTTAAATGATACTCAGTAACTCTATAACATTTTTGTTTCAAACACAAAGGAAACAAAAGTATTTGTCATTAATGCATTTTGATAAGAAAACTAGCTGAGCCCTGTTTTGTTTCCTGATAACTAAAATCCTAATAATCTTTAAGATATCTGGTTTATTAAGATGTGATCCATGGTCAGTAGAAATAGCTTCATAACAGAAAGATTTGTTTCAGGTTGTAATTCTACATCTGAGTTTTTAGGATTAGTTTTATGACAGCTTTGTACTATTGAGCTACTTTCCTATTCTTATTTTCTAATGTTGAGAAGAGGTAGGATCACAATTTGGGGGTTTTATTTGGTGTGTGGCTGACCAGTGAGGCTAAACTTTTCTCAGTGTCTCAAGAAAGAGCAGAGTTAAAACAAAAAATCCAAGTACAGGCTTTCATTAATCTCTGACTAGAAAGAGCCCAGCCACTGCTTACCTATTATTTTTCTAGGTTAAGAATTTTAAGTCTTCGATAAATCCCCAAGATTAATACATGAAAGACAAGATATAAAATGTTTCATTGCATTCTCTGCAGCTAGCCTTCCAAACTTTTATCAATGTTTTAAGTCACACTACTACTGGTAAAAATGTCACTGTTCCACCTACAAATCTGACAAGGGGTTATTCAATAAAAGTCTGTAACGTAGAGTGTGACTTGGAAATGTGATTTTGTTACTGTGGTCAATTGCATCATCTGGAAAGGAATGACATACTAAAAAGTGCTTTGGAGAACAGTTTCATAATTTCATTTTCATTTCCTTGATTTGACACTTTTATAAACACCCTAAGTGTTGGAGATAGCTGGATGCTTGCCAGAGTTAAACAAATATATTACTGGTTTTCTTTTTTTTTTTTTTTTTTTTTTTTTGACTTTGAGAACATGGTCCAGGAGAAAGCATGAGAGCTGCCTGCTCATTTTAGAAATGGGGAAATCCTCTGTGGTAGCTCAACGGTGTGGTATAGTGGTACACAGTCACAGGCAGCCCACCTCTACCTGATGTCATGTGAACACAACCCCTTCTGATTGCAGTAAGGTTTTATGTCCTATCTATAGCAGACCATATACAGCAGAAAAACTGGGAAACCATGGCAATGGGAACAGTCATTCTGCTGTGTTACATTTCTATACGCTTCTGTCAGCATGGGACCGACAGTTATGGCAAAGCAAACTGAGGATGATAAACCTTAGCATGCTCACTGTTCTTTAAGGCACGTTGGTGTAGGGATTGCTAACGTGAATCAGACAGTCCTCTTGAAGTTGTGGTTTCTTTTTTGTTTCTTCCTTTGTACTTCAAGTATTTTCCTAATTAATTACTAGACAGATTCCTACCTGAAATATCTTATCAAGAGAGCAAATGGCTCTGCATTGTATTGTTTATATTTTGTGTTAATTAGTTAAAGATGTTATAACCTTCACTATTGGATTATAGGGCAATCTGTGACAGAGTGGCTGTACTAAAATTGAAGAGCTTTTTCTATTTTTATCTTACCTCATTTACTTGCTGTCTGATGTTAAATCAAGTAAGTGAAACTGGTAATGCCCTTGTGGTAAGAAGGCATGGGTAGCATGCTTAAACACCTTGTTTTCTGAAGAGATATCTGTTATTTTATGGAGAGCAGCTTGTTCTCCAGCTGCACAGAAAATAGATTAAATGTTGGAGACATACTACTTTCACCGTTGTTTCTTCCCTCCTACACCACTTTACTTTTTACCTAGTTAAAAAGGATCATACGCCATGTGAGTAAGTATAGGTTACGCATTTATGCTTTCTGAGTATGCTAAAATGAATACAGAATATTGATCTTTTCAGGGCTCCACAACTGAGCTCTGGGCGGACTCAAAAAGAATAATTTTGACCCAATTGCAAATTATTATAATGATTGCTGTAGAAAACCTTTACATGCTACTCTGTGTCTGACAGCAAAAATGTTTTTTAACTATCTGGTAGTCAACCCATCTAGACCATAGTGTCCCCAAAAAGATGTTTTTGGATGTTTTCTTGAAAGATTTGCCGAAATGCAGGTAGGTGACTTCTACTACTTTACCCTCATCCACAGACACAGTCATTTTATTGTAGAAGGCAGGCTGGTGAAGGATATTGATTTTCTCCAGAGGTGTGATCATGGTACCAAAGTTCAAGAACAGAATCACGGTGAAGCACTTCAGTTCTCAGTGTTAAACTCTCCCAGCCAAATAAATTTATGAATTACTAAATCATTTCTAGAAAATTGGAAAATCTTCAACTCTTCCCTCTGTCTATATAGTATAGACTGTTATTAGGACATTGCTATGGAAGATGAAAAATGCTACTTTGGAAAAATTAACCATTGCTGTCTTTATTCTGACGAGTGCTGTGTGCAGTGAATGGTAACATTTGGGGTCCCTTCCTCTGTTAAGTGTATAACTGTGAATAGCAAGAGCAGATACTTCCAATAGCTTTTTAAGTCTACAAAAAAAAATACGGAATTTAAGTTTCTAAAGTTCCCCTACGGATTGCCTTTCAAGTTTTCCTTGAAGAGTATTCTCATTTTATGCAGGTGCCTGTCTGTGTGCTTGACTGGATGCAATCCTGGTATGACCCATTCTCCCGTGGCTGGGATTCTGATTTCCACTCTAGGTGCTGGATTTTTGAAATATATATGTTGCAATAGCCAATGTTGTATGTCTAAGCCATATTTTGGAAATAGGTCTATATTCCTAATATATGTAAGAGTTGAAATGATTTTTTAACATTCCTAACAGGCTCTCTGTGTAGCTCAGATAAAAACCTGTAGGCATTTAAAAAAGAATAATCACTTCTAAATTTTAAATTACAACCCTGTGAAACTATTAGTGCAATGATTTGTTAAACTTTGGGCTTAAAAACATATATAACTCAGAAAATGCAATCCAAGGCTAGAGTTAGATAAATGATGTTTTATAGTGAATACAAAAACTGTATAAATGTTCAGTGAATTTGCTAGTATCGGCTTAAAAATTGCTAAGATCCTCATTCAGATCTTCAGAATTGTAAAGCTTGCAGTAGCGTAAAAGATCAGAACCTCTTGATGATGCAAAAGAGAACAGCTGAATGTCAATGGCATGTGTTTATATGTGTGACAAGAACTCTACAAATGGAGTAGAAGGGTGAAATGTGGTGGCATTTATTCAACATTAGGTATAATGCTCAATATATTTATATATTAAACATAGAGTTTCAGTTAGTGCTTTGAAAATCACTGACAAAATTGTAGTAGGTACCTGTTTCATTCTGTGAAGGAATTTTTACAGTTTTTCCCAAGCAGGCTCTCAACCTTCTGGTTAAAACACATGAAAAAAAAAATATAATAAAAATGTGATATATGTGGAAGCAAGGACATTTTATCTTAAATTTCATAATTGTTTTACATTCTTAAAGAAGGACACAAGCATACTTGATAATGTTAAAAAATGAAATAGCATGGAGAAAACAATTTTTTTCAGCTCTTGGGATTTAAAATGTGCAGGTAACCAGTACTGCCCAATTTTTTAGGGGAGGAATTGTAAGTAGGCTGAGGTCTGTATGGTAAATCTCATCCTGAAAAAACTTAGATGAATGAGTCATAAGCCTCTGAAAATGAGATTTCTAATGGAAATACCAAATCAACTTTTACTATAGTGTCAGAAATATGACATTATAATAAAATATAGTGATGTATCTGTATTTGCCTTTTGCAAACATAATGAAACTGACTTCAGCATGGAAGGTGCCAGGGTATTCCATCCACATCTGCTGTTTTACATTATAATATAACAATATTCAGGAATATAGTGCTAGGTGTTATGTATTTGCACTAGGATGGAAGATGATCAACAGAATTTTTTTTAATCATGACTAGAATAACAACTCTGCAAGTTGCTATATGGAATATGGCATCTACCCTCAGCCGGATAGGGACAAGTTGGAAGTCATGGGTGCTTTTTATAGCTTATTAATAACACCAGTAGTGCATACTGGGGCACTGTTTGGTTTGTCTCCTGTCTAACCTAGCACAGGCTCGGTGTGAACCCATCCATCCTGTGCTACTTTATTGCTGGCATTTGGTTTTGAATGGCTGCCACTGCTCTTGGCAGGACTTGGGCATTTCATTGTCCCACACTCCCAACTAGGGAGTACAGATCAGGAACCTGAAGACAGGTCTTGGATGAACGCACTCGAACGGCCATGTTGGGTCCCACTAATCCAGAACATGGGCAGAGGACAGACAGTGCACTCTTCTCATCCTCTAGTGACCTATGCCTCAAGAATTTCCAGTGATATCTTTCTGTTTGCTAGCTTTTGATAATTTTTTTTCTTCTAATTACATTTTATTTGCTGATGGGAGGACTTGGAGCTGTGCCCAGAAGGCACGGTGAGGGCCAGTGCCACCTGAGGGGGTCACAATGGAGCGGATGAGTGGCTCGAGACAGCTGCTTGTAGAGCTCAGGGTCCTTTGCCGCTGTGTGCAGAAGGAGCAGCCACCCTCCTACTGCTCCGTGGTAGAAGTCCCTGCTGTCGACACAGCCAGTGATGCTGGTGTGAGAGGAAGCACCACACACAAAGCAGCTCTCTGAGAAATGCAGGAGTTACTCCGCAGGTGTCTTTTCCAGACAAAGTGGAGTGAGTTAGTCAGGAGGGGTCTTCACTGTCTGCTGCTTATTCATCTCCTCAGGTCCAACCTGCTGCTGCACTGGTGAGAGACAGCTGAGTCCGTGCACGCTGCAGCTGCAGAATTTAAGGTTTCCGCTTTTAGGGATGGGGATGTAAGGCTATTGTGTCTTTCGTGTCAGAAAAAAAGTCATTTTGCTTGGATGGAAGAAAAGCTTGAGCCAGCCATCTGGTGAAATTTCCTCTGCTTCCTTGTGAGCTATACCCTGTGCCAAAAAGTGGTAGCCCTTCTTCTGGCAGAGCGTCTCCATCGTGTACATTCAAACTGGGGCTGTCACCCAGCCTAGCCCAGGCATTCCTCTGATTGGTTCCTCAGACAAACAGCAAGATGTGCAGAGACAGACAGACAGCAAGATGGGCAGATCCTAAGCCAAGCTAAGGCTCTAGAGGTTAAACAAGCTGAAAAAGTAGGGAGGCTTAACAGAAGGAAAGATTTTTATCTAGAGTACTAAATACAGTGCAAACCAAATTTGTTAGAAAAAGAGGTTGGGATATTGGTCACATTTGTTTTATTTATGAGTCATTTCCATTAACAGAATTTAATTACTGATTATTAGACTCAGCAATTCTTTTCTTGCTGCCACCTCCATACTTACTCCAGCTGTTCCTTCTTTTGAAAGTTAACAAAGTATCAATTAATTTTCATTCCGTATTTTCGTTTTCTGTAACATCTTTCTGGGTTTGCTTTACAAAGAAATGGAGGATTTCTATTACGTCTGAAATGGTACTTTGGTACATAAAATCAACAAAAAAATGGGGTAAATAGCAAAGAACATCTGCAGTTATGGATAACTGAGAAATTTGAAAATTACTATTGTAATTAATCCTGTGAAATGAAAAATAAGTAAAAACTGCATTGTAATTGTTTAGCAAAGAGAGGAATCTACTTCAATTAATACACTGAAAATAAGTTTAGGCCAGATGATGTTCTGCACCAGCAGTTGCTGGTCCATTACAATCCCAGTAAGGAAGGCACTTGGATTTTGTAAAGTATCACTTAAAACGCTATTTAGCAGAGCTGGAGCTACAAAGGAAAGGAGACTAGTTTAGATAATCCCACATCCTTTTAGATCTTGGGAACCCCGAAGTGTGCAGCACCAAACCTGTGTCTGATCAGGGTGCAGTGTTCCGTGCAGATCCCATCCCTGAAGAGGGCTGCCCCATTGTGGTCATTACAGTCCTTACAGGATTTTCTTACAAGAAAGCAACCCGTGGTCATTTCTACTGTCAGGTATGAAAGCTGCTTGCATGGGAGCTTGTGCCAACTTTGTTGCTTGGACAATTTTAAATGGTTTTCTTGAAATACCTTCTTCAGTGTATACTAAACTGAGATTCAAGATGTGATAGAATAATTGCACTCATTATGGAGAAGACAAAATAGCACATTTATATAGACTTCTCTTTTCCAGATTTAATCCAGTCCATCAAGGGTACATAGACTATATCAACGTCTATGGAACTATTGCAAATAGCTGTTAAGTGAGAGGAGAATCAGCCAGTTCTTCTTTATTTTGGTCTAGGCAGTTTAGTTTTCCCTCTTAGCTAATAGATTATGATAAACAACTATAGAAATAGTTTTAAAGGTATGTTGGACTGGAAAACAAAATGTATAGACTTTCTCTTAAAAGAATCCCACCCTTCAGAACGTTGTTTCTTTTTTTTCTTTCTTTTTTTTTTTTTTAATTTCAGAAACCCTTGGAGTGATTTAGGTACTTAAATATTTTAAGTTTTTCAAATGGCCTGGGGCATCCCAGACATCTGCCAGGAGCTGGCAGATAAAACACAGACCTGACAGAACATGCTCACCCTACTGGGGCAGCAGCTATGTGAAATGGCACCAGACACTTACATTCAAGCACGCAAACTGCCCCCCATGCAGCATGCTTGTTAGTGTTTCTGTTGTAACTGAGTACAACATTTTGACCCAGGTATGCAACTGAGTTTTTAAAATCAAATAATTAAAGCCCTATTACACACTGCATCTTTGAAAATTGTAGTAGGGAGTCCAAGTTTGGAAAAGTCTAATTTCCTTTGTGATGGTGATGCTTGGTGGATTGTGTCTCAGAGTACTTGTGCTTTTTTTAGTGATTTTTGCAATTAGCTTAATCTTTGCACAGCAATGATCCAGGTACAAAATTCCCATTGGTTAAAATAAAAGCATCTTTTTAAAAAAGGTCAAATATGTCAAAGGTCCTTAGCTGGCATGTTTCCTCCTTTAAAGAGTAAACTAGAAGAGCTGCCTTGTCATTCCCTTTTCATTAATACAGGTACTGAAAGAGTTTTATTTTCAAAGAATTTATTTATACACGCTTAAGCATAAAAATGCTACCAGAGAACAAAATGTCAAAAGAAATATTTTCCCCATGCACACAAACATTCAGAGCCATTTCCTGAATTCAGATCCACTTGAGAACCAATAAAAGATATCTGGAAGGCAGCAAATGCAATTACTTCTTAACACCCCTTTCTCTGGCTCCAAATGTCAAAGATACATAGAGACAAATGTTTAAATTAACTGAAATATTTTCATTTGTTCTGAAATATTAACTTTTAGACCTTTACTCATTCTCTTATTATATTATTATTTTATTTGTTTGGAAGCTCTGGAAAAGACGTTTTTATGATCAAAACTTTCAGATCTTAAGTAATATATTCTAGGCAGGAGCTGTCACAATGTATTAGCCTGAGTATGACAATGTTATTCAACTAGTGATCTGAAGCATGATATTATTCAACTGCTTTCCTATTAGTGAATTTAATTGTGCCCAAAATGATGAGGCAGTTGGGTAATTCAGACACTTTGATAATGCTGTAGAATAATTTATATTTTACACTGTTTTTATGGCTTCATGTTGGCCATACTTGCCCTTTATAGCTGATAGAAACATGGGATTTCTATTTTGCAGGAAATTTTTTATATTAAAAACAGAACAAAAATATCCCTTGCAAAATAGAAAAGTAACAATTCTTTTTAATTTCTTGAAGAATCAAAGATTAGTAATTATGTATAATTTAATAAAACTGTACGCATTTTGTTCTTCCATACTAAGGTAGTAATCCTGGGATTACAACCCAGTGCAATTACTGCAGTCTTGGAAAATGTTGTGTCAGACCTTGCCAAGAAGTTTTATCTGCTTGATCATGGTTTTATGCTTATCTTTGCCTGTCTTGTCCCTCTACTTCTATGAGACTCTCCAGAAGCTTGGGTAGATCATGATGAGAAGGCCCTACCAAGTGCTTCACTTTCGTTTCCCATATGCGTCATACATGCATCAATTCTGTTTCTCTGCAGTAACTGGCTCCGTGTCTCAGTAGCAGGTATCTGTTTCCAGCACACTGGGGGTAATTTTCCACAAATCTGCCACAGCTCTGGGGAGCAAGAATGCTCAGATGCAGAGGCAGCCTGGTGACTTAATTTTACAATCCCCAGCTCTACATCAGTACAGCTGGAAAAGTTGTGGTGGTGAAAGTGCATAAATTAGCAACAGATTAATCACTTGGCTATTTGAACAGCCAGGCATTAAGCTTTTTGTCTGCCTTCTGGATATGGTTTGACACTGTGAAAGAAATGTGAAAAATAATCCTCTCCATGGCATTAACCCCTGGCTCAAGGAATTGTGTTAGGGTTCTCCATGATGCTCCTGCAAGTGCTTCATCCCAGGCTTGGCTGGAGTCTACATTCGGGTGGAGGAGCTCCTGAGGCTGCCACCCCTTTTGCTGCAGCTGGGACAGAGAGGCTGTAATGCTGCACATAGTTTTTACTCCCACAAGCCCCGGAGCTTCTGAGGAGGGTAAGTCGTAAATAGGGACTTTTCTCATGAGTAAACCAAGCCAAAGGAATTATGCTTGTATGATTCTGCTGCCTCTAGATTGCTATCTTTTTTAAGTTTTGAAGGTAATTCTTCCCAATTTAAGCTTAACAAGAGTCACAATAACTACAATTTTCATTTGATTACCACATAATAATAAGGTTTATAATAACTTCTGTGCCCTGTGAATATAACTTACAAACATAGATTCCTTACCTCTATTCCATCCTCAGTCCTATCATGCCTTGATAAATTTGACGTGCCTGCTCTTGCTAAAATAATGGAATTTCCACTTTTTCTAGTAGAATGAACTTTAGAAAGTGTTTAATCATAGGTGTTGTGCTCTGGAGGACCTTCAGAACTCAACTAATTTGGAAAGTTGATATTCTGAAGACAAAATAGCGTCTTAGTTATTAAAGGAAATTATCTGTACAGGAGGAAAAAAAGCTTTAAGTCTTTTCCTTCCAAATCTCAAGTGGTTAATGCATGACTCTGCATGAATCAGAAGGATTCATTTGATTCCCATGCTGACCTCTTGCAGAAAATTTAATTTCTCCATCTCAAACATATTATTTTTCTGTAATACAAAAGAGCACTAACCTGAACCTTATTGTGCCCTTTTACAATTAGTCACCCTTTTGTTGCATTAATCTTTTAAAGTAAATGGGAGGATTAGTGTTTGAACACAATACAAAGCAAAATCTGAATACAAAATAATTGTGGACACTCTCTGTATTTTAGTTTGTATTATATTGGGCTGCTGATAAGTTTTTGACTTCATTTAATCTCTGATTTTGGTTTTGATCCCAAGGGTCAAGAATTAAAACAAGTATTCTGTTTATAGGCTTAGTAGAGATCAGGGGTATGTTGTAATTACATCTGAGAATAGGAGATAAGCTTTTATCCTTAATAAGGCTCATTATTAAAAGGATGCATATGAATAATTCACTAATGATATTTCTAAAATATAAGTGTCTACTTAAAGTGAAGATTGGGATACTTTTGGCTCCGGTTCCTTCCAGAAACATCCAGAGTAACACTTTGCTTACATAAATCACTTCAGAGGCATGATGTCAGAATCTTCTTAATTCTGCTTTTTAAAAAATGGATCTAAAGTGGAAAGCTAGAAATTAAGATAGTAATATTTTAAAAATGTAACACTAGATTTTTGGGTTTTGTCTGCTTTTTTGCAGTTGTGATACTGTTTGATTTTGGTTTGACGGTAATGGTTTTCTGTTTCTGGTATACCAAAGCCCTTGAAAATAATCTCTATTTGATTTCAAAGTGTGTTCCTGTTTCACACATTGGGAAACGGAGTCCTTATTTCACCAATTCCATTTCCATGATGATTTTAAGATGTTAGTTGATGGCACCTTAGAGGAAGTATAGTGACTTTATTAGAATTTTGAAAATTTGCTATTTATACTTATTTATACAAGTTATTTATACTTATTTATACAAGTTATTTACAAGCTTGCAGTTTTCTGTATATAGTACAATGTATTAGCTGCCGGAATATAAATTTAGATCAGAAACTGAATGAAATTCAGTTGAACTTTCCATGAACATGGTGTGCAGACCTTTTAAGACTTTTAGCAGATCTTCAATCTAATAAAGAGGTATCACAAAAATTACTTTGAGTTTGTTTGGCTTCAGCCTCAGCCCTTCCTGTATTGCTTATCGATTGTAGTATTTGAGGGTAAATTTACTTCATAAGGCTAATTAGGGTTGTATTTTGTCTATTAAAGAGGTACCTTTCTGTTCCCTGGAGTGCTGGAAGGAACTTCTGCATTCAAACTAATATCAGTAACACAGTTCACATTAGCATATGCGTTTATACTAAAAGCTATAAATGTTAGCTTATCAGGGGACACAATGCACTGCTGCTTTAGAGATAAAATGAAGAACAAGGATTGTAGAAAAATAACCAAAAGGATCAGGAGAAATTGATAGGATGAAATTTCTCTATTCAAAGTAGTGGAATGATTGTGAATTGTGAACTAATTCATAAAAGCTGTGTACCGTTTGTAGAAAATTAGAAGAAAGAGAAAGATTGCATTCATCAAATAAATCATTTGGCAAATCTGTTCCCAAAGAATCGGTATCGTCGGAAGAGATGAATGAATACATGACTACGATACGAATATACAGAAGTTATAAATAGTGACATGAGTTCATTGTTTTAATGAACTGCATTGAATATGTTTCTATAAATTACATTGTTTGGCTTAGCTGTAATAATACAGCAGAATATGGTTGTTATTGATATGTGCAACTGCAAGACAGGGAAAAGGTATCAAAGAATAGTAGTCTTCACCGAAATATAAAAAGTACAGTTCCTGCTAGTCCAATCAGTGATAATGCTTGCCTGTTGAAATTTTTTTTTAATGTATTAGAGAACAACTTAATAGATGAAAGTGGGAGGCAAATTTTAAGAACAATTTTGAGGCAATAAGGGCCATTGAGTGTTGCAGTCATCGTGAACTTGCTAAGGCAAAGTTTAAATACTAAAAATACTGTAAATTCAAATGTCATAATGATCACTCTTAAGAATTAGCACAGATGGCTTTTTCATTCATTTGGTCAATTGAATTCCGGAACAAATACTAATAATATTAATATCTCTTTTATCTAATGAGCTTCAATTTGTGAAGTTGCTTGCCTGTTTTCTCAAACGTTTTAAAAAGACTATGTAAATCTAGAAGAAATCTATGAACACGTATGTCAGACAAATGACATTGCATGGAGAATCAGGTATTAATTCTGGAGAGGCTACTAGTACTCAGAAAATTATGCCATTTTCTGTAATAATGTGTACTAAACTCTTTTCAAGAGAGATAGCGTATGAAACGGTCACTTCTGTGTATTATTCCAAACCCAGCACAATCTGTAATACTTTATTATTTCTAAAAGACTGTCCCCGAGTTCAGCCTTGGAGGAATAAACAATCCAAAGAAACACTAATTTGTTTCCAGGAAAAGAGGGAACTGCTCTATTACATCTAACTTGTTTAAATAAACAAATAACTACTGCAGGCATGTTCAAAGCAATCGGCTATCATGACTATAAACTCCCAGGGATGCGGGTGAGATCTGTGATCACTGAACTTTCTCACTTAATCACCTAGGCTGCTCTGTGTCCTTTGGCTAATCATATTATACTAGTTTCATCTTGGCGGGCTAGATTATTGCAAAACTCCAGAAGGCAGCGCTGGGATAACTGTTCTGTTGCCTTCCAAACTCGAGGGAAGTTTTTAAAAAAAAAAAAAGCATAATCAAAGTCTTTCAAGAGAAGTAAGAGTTTTTTTGATCCTGAATAGACATTTTAGGGTGGATTCCAGCTATTCGGTGTAATCTGCAATGCCTGAGGGCTGCAAGGAGAGTTGAGATGAGTTGAGAGTTGAGCATTTGTTTCTGGAGGAGTTTCATGTTTGGGAATGTTAATATCAATGTGGATGACAGTACTCTATGCTGGTGCTCAAAGTTTCCCAGTAAAACTCTCGAAGAGGCACCACAAATTTTGCCAAGTCGTTTCACAGTGGGCAAATGAAAGAAAGGCCAGAAGCGCTGACCTTCCTGATGAAGTTGCTTCTTCCTCCAGCAGAAGAATTCCTCCTCCACCCCTCCCCAAGCTCTGTTAGTGTTGCACAATACGTAGAATTAGCAAAGCACACCTACCCACCCACCCCAAATTACACATTTGCGTATAAACTACTATGAAAAGGAATACTTTGTAATAGCAAATGTTCCCTTACTACAGCCTAGGTGCTCTGATAATGAAGCTTTTTCTTCTACAGGTGTCTAAAGGACATTGTGTGACAAAAGCTGGACAAGCTAAAATTTGGACATTAGGGAATTGGCCTGAGTTGTCTCAAAAAAAAAAAAAAAAAAGAAAAAAAAAATGAAGGATTTGATTCTGTAGCAAAAGTGCGCTGTCATTTCCTTTCACTTATGAGCAACATATTCTGAACTTTCCCCAGTCTTAGTTATCTCCCCAATTCCCAATTAAGGTGAGAGTGATCAAAAGGGGCTTTTCTGAGGACTTCGATTCTTGGGTCCTTCTATGAAAGGCAATTTGTTAACTTTATAGCTCTACATTTCAAGAACTCACAGGAATGCCCCAAGAAAGTCTAGGATCTACCTAAACGAGCTGCGCTGATTATATTTGTTCCTTCATTTTACCATTACTAAAGATGTTTTATCAACATGATAATTTATAGAATAGAATGGTCAATTGATAAAATCCACTTTACATGAAATACTAAAGCATTTGCATATAAATAGGTTTTTATATTTAAATGCCCAGTGGGTGACTGTGATCCAATATCCATCAGAAATCAAAATCCTGAACTGTCTCATTTAAAGTTTGCCTGCTAAAAATAAGGTGAAGTTGGACAGCTTTTGATTAGCATGACATTCCTTTCTAGAGAGTGTTTACAAGACCAACAAATCACAATTCAATTAAACTGTGCCCCGTGTAGTACTTTCAACGTATTCTTTGTGGTTTCTTTTTCCAGCATTTACACTTACCCTATTTTTTTCTTGATTCATTTGGCAAGACTTTGCATGTAAAGTCGCATGAGAGAGGCAAATGAGGAACATTTTAAAAACTTGATTGCAGATCTTGCTGCTTAAGACACAGGCGTTATCCCATGTCTGTCATTATGTCAGCTGGCTCTTTAACAAGGAAATAAAGAAGTAACAATTAGGCTGTATTTACATTTCTCTAGTGGCGTTGTTTGCTCCCCTGTAATTAAAGGATCTGCCAGCTTTTCAATTATCAACTCCTATTTTTAGGGCAGTAAAAACTTAACACACAAATCCATGCCAGGGCTTTTCAAGCAGCTAAACCCAGCCCACTTCATGCAGACGATATACTGGTTAAAGCCAGGGTGCTGCTGCCCAACGTGGCCGAGCGCCTGGGAAGCCGTGGTAGCTCCCGAGCCTGCTCTGACCATGGCAGGGAAGCACTGGGGCACCGCTGCCCTGTCCTCGCTGCAGCTACAGCCTGTTCCTGGTTCAGAGCCCGTGCTGTGCCGTGCCACGTAGGGCGATATCGCCCTCGCTCTCCCAGGACCTCATGCCTTCTTAACATCGCCCATCTCTCCTGTAGGTTGTGCCTTTCCACATTAAACTGCAAATTCTTCAGTATATTTTTGCAAGGTACGTACGTGCGCTCACATGCGCACCCTGAATTACATGTGCTCTGGTGTAGCCTCCTGAAAGAGCGATCATTGCAGCAGGTGCCCGTTCCCCATCCAGAAGCAGTCTGCAGACGTGCCCCAGTAAGCCCCTGGATGCTGAGCTGTGGCATGTTTTGTGGCATCTTCTCTGGCTGCACCTGGCCTTTTCTTTAAACATCTGAAGATACTTTGAGAAAAATAACTGTGAGAAAACTAACTTCTCTAGAGCGAGTAGTTTAATGTGACATGACAATTGCATTTAATTTTTAATGCAAAACAAAGTCATCTTAGCTGGATTAATACCCTGACCATTTTTACGTATCACAAAGTAAATCTAAGAGGAAAACCAGCAGCCAAGGAGAGATCCTAGGAAATTTCCACAGAGATATTTTCTAAGACGAATGACACTCAGTATTTTGCTTGATTATCTTGAGGATACACGCTTTTGAGAGCCATTCTCGCTAGCTCCAGGGTGCATTGAAGTCCAGAAATATTGCTGAAGCCCCAAAAAAGCCCCACCAAGAAATAAACCAGGAGAGAATCAGCAGTGGGAAGCACCTTTTCTTCTGCCAGCTAAACTGCCAAATGCACGAGACGCATCTGACCTTAGGTCAGATAAAGTGGAAGGTGATGCAGGAGCAGGTACTGAGGGCTTGCCACCATCTGTGGTGGGAGTCTGGCAAAAGCCAGCAGGACAGGGGACAAGCGTCTCCTCCAGTATGAATTTGTGTATGGGAGCAATGCTTGCAGAAAGAAGGCAGAAAAGTGAAGTAATGTATATTGATTTGCAAATTAATGAATTACATACAATCATTTTTCGTTCAACTCCATTAGGCTGTTAGGTACTAAGGTCTGTGATGCACCCTGCATGGACTCCTTTAAATGGATGCAAAGGATGGCATACATCTTTAATCTCTGAGTCTATATCAATGCTTTTTTTTTCACTAGGTATGTGCTGTGTATACTGGGAGCACTCAAGCTTTGATTAAACTAAATTCAATCCCCAAGTCTTTCTAATGAACTGTAAAAACTCAGTCTAATTTACATTCAAACATCACTATGCTCTCCATACTCTAATTACATTAGCAGTGATCTATCTGAAGGTTTCTTAAGTTTTATAGGACTTTTACTTGTAATTATAAAAATATGGAAAAGAGATAAGGGAGAGAAAATAAGGGAATAAGAAAGGGATGAAAGAAAAAGTAGAAAGCTAGGAGGGGAGAACAGGAAAGAATCTGGAAGGACAGCAAGAGCAGAAGAAACTCTAGTAGCATGGCAATGTAATTGTAAAGCCTTGTCAAAATCACTTTCTTGCATAAATAAATGAAAACATCAGAAGAAAAAAATCTTACTGTTTTATGAAAATAGAAGCCTTTCCATTTTAAGTTCAGGTCATTAGAGAATAAATGTATGTAGTGTTTTTTCTTCCTCTTGTGTGAGCAGTATGAGAGCTACCATTTAGAATCTACAAGGAGTTAAACTCTAGCTGGCTATAAAATTACCTCAATTTTAAGTCAAGCTCCTGGGGTAGGTTTAAAGTGCTAATCCTTTTTTTTTTTCTCTCTCTGCTTTTGATGAACAATTTCTCATGCTCATTTCAATGAGAAATAATGTCAAAGTGTTCAAAAAACAAGCATTTCAATTCTAAACATATCCCCGGAGATCACACTGATATAAAAGTAATTTTTAATCTAGTTAGGATTTGAATTGAAACTCTTTGTGGTTTTTAAATCAAAAGTTGAAATCACATAGTAATAGTTATTATGGTATCTTGGCAGGTTAATGTAGTATGTCATATCATATTTGTGTCCTGTGGTACAACATACAATACACACTGAATTTCATTGTTATTTAAAAATGTTCTGGTGCTTTATGATGTGCATTACATTGCAGGCATGGGAGTTAAACATTAACAAAATTGCAAGAATGAGCCTTTTCTGGCTCATTGTAAAGTAATACGATAAAAGTTCAAAACGTAGTATTATTTTATGACTGGTTTTGTTTTTTTTTTTCTCTAGAGAATATTCTCTCTCTTTCTTTTCTTAATATTTATTTAAACACACACAAATATATATTAGGCTTTATTTTTAAATGGATTTCCTTCTTCTGCAACTCCCTCCTTCTCTTTCTTTAGCAGGTGTTTGAAAATTCTGTTTCTGAATTTGGGGTTATTTCTCTGTAAGCACTTAGCAAGCATGACAGGAATAGTGCCATACCAAAAGAAAAGAAGAACCAGTGAAAAGAAAAAATATTATCTTGTTTTGATAACTTTTTTTTTCTGAGGGATTATACAAGCTTTTCATTATCATTGATATTATTGTGCTCCTAGTGATTTGCCGTGTCATCTTAATTCCTATTACCAGTTACTAAGAGACAAAGCAGCTCTTGAGGATCACCATAGCATACTTTCTCAAATTATTAGTCTTACTGTCTTCTTTATTGCGTTTGCATTCTCCTAAACCTTGCAGTGAAAAGGTTTATTATTGTTGTGACAATAAGATGGGATAAGGAAAAATATTCAAAGTCGCAGCAAGGGTTTAAGGCGAGGTTGTCAGAGTCAAAGGGACTCACAAGGGAAATGAACATAGTTACAGAGTGTTGGATGGACGGGAAGATGAACACAAGAAATGGGAAGTCTACATAAATAATTAACAATAATAACTTGTGTAAATAATGTGTGACTGAAATATAAGACAGGTCTCTACCCTCAGGCACTTACAAGCATTTAGACATAGGACAGCAAATAATGGTAAATAACTTGCTGTTGAGGGAGAATGATTATCACCATGTGATGTCTGATGAGGGGCTGGCAAGTTGAAAATACCCTGTTACTTTTTCAGCTGTATGTAAAAAATATGAACTGAATAAAATGTGAATAAATGCACGGGAAAAGATATGAGGCAGATGGCAATGTTAAAAGGCCAGAAGCATGTGCAGGAAAGAGACATTCAGTGCTAGCCAAGGAAGGTAGTTCCAGCATAGCGGGGTGGTATTAGTTAAGGTTGTCCAAGAAATTGGTTCAATTTAGGAATTTTTTTGATTGTGGGAAGAAATTAGTTGTAACAAAACTGGATGCAAAACATAAGAGAAAATTACTTGCTTGGTGTTGTGAGTAGCAAAGAGAAAATAAAGCAAGAGCTCACCGAAGGGTTGATCTAGCAAAAGGACTGGAAGAGTGTCCTTTGCAGCAAAGAAATAGATGAAGCTCAGTTGAGGAAGAGTGGTTATGTGAAGTGAGAGATGGCCAAGAGCAACATTAGTAATTAGAAAGGGGTGATTTGGGAAGCAGTGGACCTTAGTCGGGTCTTTGTCACCTATGCAAGTCCAGGGTATCTTCACTGATACAGGGGACGAAACAGTGGGATTAAATAAACATTGTGCAGTGATAAAGAAATCTGATTCAAAATGTTTGGACTATGCTGCTTCTATGAATAATGAAGTGAAAAAAAGAGAACGATCGTTCTCCAAGTATACATTTCTGTTTCGTGGATAGTTAAAAAAGATACTGAAGTTATATTTAAATATGAAATGCTATGAATAAAAAAAGTCATATGTTTTTCAATGTTACTTTAACTCAGTGTTGAGAATTTACCTGTTAAATTGAAGTAGATGCAAGACTGAAGAAGTAGAGGCTGTCTTCAGCTGTGCTGAAGTCATTTACAGATGTCTCTACAATTGGCTTAATTTCTTTAAGATGACAGAGTGTCCTTTTTATAACTGTTATAATACATAATTATGTAAATTCGCAATGCCATATTGAAGGATAAATGACAACATGCACTTTCATTTAGGCCAAAATAAATACTAGTTATTGGCTAAAGCATTTTGTTCGTCCCTGATCTCACCTCTCTGGGAATAAAGAAAAGCTGAGACTACTTGTCTAAACAGTTAATAACTAATTTAAAAGCAGAGTAGCGAGAACATTATCCAAAAATCCACATACAAATAGAAATCAAATTTGTGTACAAATACAAATTAACTTTTGAGACACCCATATTTCATGAACAAATACCAGTATTTGTTTATACTGACATGTAGTGATTTGTAGTTTGAATTATAGGAGCAGAAAAGTACTTTGAATTGTCAGTAACACATTCTGCCATCAAGTTGGATGGATTTGATAAAGCCTCGAAGTTGAGTTAGGATTGTCTTGAAATATTAGAGGCATTGCTTAAGAGTCCAAGAACATACATCAAGACTTGACACACTACTTGGAGGGCTCAGAATACTTCAATGAAAAATAAATCAACACCTTAAATAAAGTTTTTTTTAATCGAATACTTAGCAGGTGGAGTAAGGGAAGGTTTAGACATCTTGTTGAAGTAAGCACAGGTCAATGGCAGGTTGAGAAAGAATAACCAAGTCTTCTGGGTCCTTATACTTCAAGGGACAATGTATTAACTTGGGGTCAATTTTGAGGTTAGTTATGGTAAAAAAACAGTAGGAGAATGTTGCTAATATTTCCATATAAAGATTCGTATTCTTTATTGCATAGAATTTGGTTCCAGAGCCATACTTCCAAAATAATAAGATTAAAGCAACTTCTCTGTCAGCTAGTCTGTCAACAAATGAGATCCTCTTTTATACTTTTTTAATTGCTCTGTCATCTTCAGCCAAATTCAACAGAGACAGACCTCAAAGATATGCAATTCCTTAAGTTTCCATGAGAAATAATAGGTACATAGAAGTGAGGGCCCACGGTCTGGAAAAGCCTGCAAGATAAGTATGTCTTCCATGTGATGCACTGGTTCTCCAGACAGCAAGTGCACAGTGATATATTGAGGAATGCTGCACTTCACATAAGAAAGGGACATGTGTCAGAATTCAGTGCTCGAATTCAATCATTCAAGGCTGAAGGTAATGACGTTTTCTGGTGCTGTGGTCCAAAGTGCATGACTGAGGTAGATACAGAAACAAACAGCTGATGGAGAGGGAAAGACTGCTGCAAAAATCAGGATTAATGTCCTACGAAAGCAGTTTTAGTTTGCCAAAAAAAGCCCTGAAATCACTGAGGTCACACAGTTTGATGTGTAGGAGATTTTATGAAGTGTAGATCCCAGACCTCTAGTGTGGTAGGCATGACACAAGATCCAAAGTGCTCTCTCTTCTTAAGACATTGCACAACAGTATCTGGGACTTTAAACTGGAGTTCTTAAAAATTAGCTTATAGGAGCTCAAACACTTTAGCAAGGGCAAGACTTGTATTTGCAAGTAAGAAATAAGAACCATGGTGGATTACATGTTGTACAAACATTTGCAAGTATTCTGATGTAACCATTTCCATAATTCTTCCAAATACAGGACAGAGAGGTTCAACTCCATTTGCTGCCTGAAAGCTGCAGAGCCCTTGTCCTGCAGACTGCCTGTGGATGAGCTGTGTCCATCAGGGTGCTTTGTGGGCAGCAAAGCCCACACGTGGCTCTGGAGGACATGGTCCAGCCCAGCCTGGATAACCGTAAATTTGGTCCTGACAGCAGGATGTTTGCTCTAGTCAGTGTGGGCCCATGCACATACAGCAATGCCTGCTCAAGCAGTTCTTGGGTTAAGTATGTATGTGATGATAGTCACTGGTTTTGAACTGTATAATTTTCGATAGTGCTGCATATTCAAAGTAGTGCTTTAAGCATGACTGGCATGACTGTGAGTTAATTAAAGATACTTAAATCACCGTTGAGATCATAACAATCACAATAAACAATAATCTCATCGTGCGTTTTTCATTCTAAGCATTTTCTATCATTTTCTTCTGTTTAACAGTGGCTGCCTGTATATTTAAAACTGAGGTTTTTCATGTTCAATAATGGGAAACCTCAGGCAGACTCCTTCCTTTATTCTGAAACAGAGATAACAAAAATCTTTTTTTCTTTTCAGTCCTTAGACAGGTATCTTTACGTCAAAATCTGAGCCTGGCCATGCAGTGGAGCCAGGAAGGCTTATTCCCCAGTAAGCTGCAGTACCATTGAGACTGACGCTGTGTTTTAACTGCGTACCTCAGAACTGCTGGTGGGGCAAATGGATCATAGTGTGGGGTTTATGCTTTCTTTTGTAGGTTTATGGATTTGTTCTGGAGCAAAGCTACCCGTACTCTAAGTCAAATTATTAATTCAACAGAGAGCACCAAATACAGCTCTAAGAGACCAGCTTTGAATAAGATTCTCATATATTATAGATATAATAGTCCAGCTGGAACATACATTGCAAGAATCCTGCCTTTGAGGTTTGATTTTGTAGATTGAAGCTAAAGAAAATTCTGCATTTAATAAAGTTGTTGTATAATAAATAGTGTAATATTTGTGTAAATTAGCTTTTGCTAGATACATTTTCACATCTTCAACTTCAGATATTATGTGAATTCTTTTCCCTGTCTTAAAATTAATTATAAAACCTTGCGGAAGTGGTAGCATGAGTAGTTTAAAATCAAAAAGACATTCTATCTATATCTGTGCAGCAGTGACTGAATAACAACAGGGAAAGTATAAAATCAGAAAGACGTTACTTCTTTGCAGGTTATATGTTACTAACATCTCTGTGTGACTAATTTGATGTGACTCAGACTCCTCGTAAAAAGATTTGTCGTACTGTCGATTGCATTTCAGCTGCATTAACTGCCAAAGCTAGTAAGCTGTCTGTTAATGGTTGGAAAGAACATGTTGTGATTGTGTGATTGAATTCTGGAAATACTGACTAAACATTTTTTCCTATCTTTGTAGCTGGTTAAATGGAGTGATAAATGCCTCTAATTCCAAAACTGCAGTTTCAGGAAGATTAAAAATGTAGCACTACTCCGTCAGTTATCAATTATAACATAAGCTCTGTGCAGGATGACTTTGTGACCTGAAGCCTGCAAAACTAAAGAATGATTTTAGATACTACCTTCTTTGAGTAAGAATGCAAACAAAAGACAAGCAATTAGAAGACAGCTACTTTAGTTGAGGCTAATTTCAGATTTCTTTTTTTACCAATTTTCCACTGAAATAATTCAAGGTAGAAATGATCTTTAAACTCAAAGCCTTGTTGCGTTTATGCATCTCTTTCAATTCAAACTAAAAACAATATAATGAAATGACTGTTTTCTCCAGTGATTGCTAATTCCAAATTATTTCCGTGATATTTAGCTGCTGGAATAACTGAATAACTGAATTTTAACTTCTGTGGCTGTATGAAAAACAGTTTTGTAAGTATGGAGAGGGATAGGCTGGAGAGATCTAACCTAAGACTCAGGAAGATACTGTGGCTTCATAACACATATGTTAAATACTTCTCTAGAACTATAATAATTGTACAATACCAATAAAAATTATTCAAGTGAAAAATCCCGTAATACTGAAAATAAGGGTATGATCAGGCAAAAATGAGGAAATGACTGAGCTCTCACAACTGAAATACCTGGTCAAAAAAAAAAAAAAAAAATCCCAGAGGAATTAGTTCTACGATTTCCTTGCATATTGTGAGTTAGATACTGCTTTGGTCAGGTGGCCTAATCAAGGCCAGTCCAGTGATTAAAATGGGGCTTACACATGGAGGGTTCATGATGAGTTGTTGTTCAGGAGGTAAATCACTGTCCTTAGGAACCATGGTAGAAGTCAATGTAATTTGAATTATAGCATACCAAATTAAGGCTATGCCCCTATTTAAGCAGTAGGGAAATTCAGTAAGGAAAAGGAAAATGTGATACAAAACCAAAGCCTGGCTGGGAAAGGGAGCACAATGCCTTTGAGATCTGGGGGGCTATTTAGAGGATTAAAGAGTGCTTTAATTCCCCGTGTTTGAGAAAAATGAAGGCTGGCAAGGAAGAGTCTCCTCCTTCACGCCCATGAATATCAGGAAGACCTATTTTTCGATGTCATTCCAAGTTCGATCAGGAGCCTGGTTTTTAACGATGCATTGATATATACCTTGCAATTATTTTGTCTGAGCTACTGTTTGCAAAATTCTGGTGCCTTGGAATAGATAGAAGAGAAAAATGGATGAAGTCCTTATTGGTAAAAGCAACTTACTACCAACATAGCTTTATCTTCTTTAAAAGTAACTGAGAAGCTTAAGAACTTGACAAGTCTATGCATTATTTTATTATATGAGATATGCTCATGTGCAAAATTGCTTATTAACAGTGAAAACAGCTGAACTCAAATACTTTAAAGAAGTTATAACAGTTCAATAGTATTCATCATAACTTGCTCAGCAGGTGGCTTATTGCACTACCTGTTGCATTTATTCTACTTGTGTAAATGTACATAAATAATTACTGTGTCTTTATACCATGACATATACCATTTCATAGCAGCTCATTTCTATTGGAAAACCTAATAGCATCAGGCTGCTTTAACATTCACATGCTTCCAAGAGTCTAAATGCTATAGATCTGGATTTATGATTTATAACTTCAGTCCTCATACTCTGGCAGCAATGGCATTATGGTTCAATTAAAAGTCACCTATCAAAACAAAAACTGGCATGTTACATATGACAAAAGCTTGTCCTGACAACACGAGCTGCATGGAAAATGATGAATTGCTGCTCTGTGAGGAGCAGAGTTATAGCCTAGAGTTCACTGTCCGCAGTTTAATTAGACAGGCGGAGATCCATTAGTGAACCGGGATTTGGATTCTGCTGAAGGCAACTTATCTCAGGTCACTGGTAGGTGTTAGGGTTTCGGGCATTTTTTGGTTTGTTCTCCCTTTCCCAGGCAAAGGATTAATTCAGAAAATTTGGAAGGGTTTATAACAATGCACAAGAGAGAAATAGATAAAAAGGATTGGAAGAAATTTTCCTTTACTGCCTTAATGACTACACAAGAAAGATGAAAGCTTCCCTGCTGTAAGACTTTGCATTAGGGGCACTAAAGTGCTTGAATTTGCAAGAAACATGAAAACCAGTAAGTCAACAAATGCATCTTACAGAGATACAGAGACTGGACCGCTGAGTTGTTATGAGATTAGTTTTAATAACAAGGGGGTGCTGTGTTATAAGGTGGGGTTAGCACAGGCTTGAAACTGCTGCCAATGAGTCTTTTAAGTCATTTCTAGTTTAAATGTACTTGGATATAAAAAAGACATTGGGTGTCTAGATTTAAGGTGTTTGAAAGTTCTTTCCAGAGCAATGGCTGAAGGAGACAACAGTCTAAATCTTAACAACATTTGTCTGTCTTTCATCTAAAGATCCTTTGCCTTTAATGCCACTGTAACGCATTAGTGCAGGCAGAGAAAGGAAAAAATACCATTGAAAGCTGTGAAAGCCGAAGGAAGATACACCTTGTAGGGTGTAGTTTAAAGTAAGAATTGTAAAGGAATGCATTGTTGCATGTTTGCTGAGTAAAACTGGAAAGCAGCTTTTGGATGTCTGTAGACTACTGCAGACTTGAAAGCATTCTGACATGGTAATGGTGCAATCCTCGCACTCAGCTCCTTTTAATGGGAACAGTGAGGCTAACGCCTTCTTTGAACAGCACAGCTTAAAAGTCTGTGTCAGACCAAATCAATGCATTTGTATTGTTTTACAACAGATTTACCTGTAGTCCGAAGTTTTCATGAGTTTGAAATTGAATAGACTTCTTTCTTCTACTTAACTCTACTTAGAAGCAGCAGGATTATATTCTCTTCTGGGACATCACGGTGTCCCATTTGGTATCTGTACTAGGTGTTTCTGTAGTGTTTTTCATCTATTTTTATCAGGTATTGCTAGCTTGCAGTTGTTTCTGATTTATATTTGCTTTTTATTTGTGGTCCATTTGGAAACTTCCTCTGTGCTTGACAGCTCAGTTGGTAGCACAGCCAGCACTCCCGCAGGACAAGGCCCGTTCTGGGTGTTGTGGTTTAACCCCAGCTGGCAATTAAGCGACACACAGCCGCTTGCTCACTCCCCCCACAGCGTCTTGGGAGAAGAGAATTCAAAGGGTAGAAGAAGTGAGAAAACTCATGGGTTGAGATAAGAACAGTTTAATAATGGACATGAAATAAACTAACAATAATAGTGATTAATAATAATAATAATGAAAAGGAAAGTAACAAAGAGAAATAAAACCCAAGAATGACAAGTGATGCAAATGAAAACAATCACCACCAACTGACCGATGCCCAGGAAATCTCCGAGCAGCAGCCCCCCGCTAACCTTCCCCCCATGCTGAGCATGACATCGTATGGTCTGGAATATGCCTTCGGTCAGTTGGGGTCAGCTGTCCCGGCTGTGTCCCCTCCCAACTTCTTGTGCACCCCCAGCCTACGCGCTGGTGGGGTGGTGTGAAAAGGCCTTGACTCTGTGTAAGCACTGCTCAGCAGTAACTAAAACATCCCTGTGTTATCAAGACTGTTTTCAGCACAAATTCAAAACGCAGCCCCATACTAGCTGCTATGAAGAAAATTAACTCTGTCCCAGCCAAAACCAGCACACTGGGGAAGGATTCTTAGTGGTCTTGAATCTTCTTTGCAAATACAGAGATGCTTCTCTCTGTCAACCTCTTGTCTGACTGCCTCTGTTTGGTACTGCTCATCTTGACTCTTCCAGTGCCTTAGTTTTTGGTGACAGAGGGAGGACACGGAAATGACAGATGATGAATAGAAGACAGACAGTGGATGGGAAGCCTGGCTCGGCTGCAGTACTGCTTGCTGCTTGATGTAGTGCACTACAGTGATTTGATTTGATGGCAATCCCCGTTAAATAGTTTGAAGATTTTCTCGCTTGTCGTTTTGAGTAGGACTGGCCAGAATTCTTCTGATGGAGTATTTGTCAGTTAAAAAATGCTCATTCATTTAAAGTGAAATCACTTGTAGAAACGTGACAATATGAAGAGAATTTCATTTAAAAGTGAGAATGCTCCATTTTTCACTTTTCAGAAAGGAGCAGTAGAATTTTCTATTTCAAAAAAACCCCACCTTTTTGCCATTTTTTAGAGTGAGGTATGTATACAATTCCGTTGCTTACAAATAGAAGCTGTTATAAGATACTTTGTCTACCAAAATGAGACATTTTGAATAATCAAAATATTTTTAAAGCATTTTATTTCATTAAAAAACAAATCTGCTTTTTGGCATTTTTCAACTTAAAAATGTTTTTGGTAGAATTGTATTAGAATTTAAGTCTTACAATTACTCTTGGAACAGAAAATAAGTTCACCATTCTCTCATTGAGCCTTGTAATTGATCCTTGAAAATACTATTACCTTTTGTTATTTATTACATTTCATGTTTCTTAGTGTGTCCAACAAAATAGTTTAGTTCAAGGGATGCTTTCATGACTCATTGAGTATTTTTCCCCTTTGATGGTGATCTGCAAAGTGGTTTGTGGTGATTTTTACAATATCCAGGCATCAGATTCTTAAATGAAATGAGTTCATGGTAGTTTCACAACAGAAGTTACTTTAAGGTTTATTTTCATTTCCATGAGGTAGGGGCTCTCCTCACGGGAGCTGTCCTGTTGAAGCTCTAGCCTGTGTCACCCCAGGTCCCATTCTTGGCAAGATGCTTTTAGAGGTGAGAATCTCTGTTAGACTTAGTGTGGCTGCATCTTAAAAATATTTTCTCCACAAATAACAAAATTAGGGGCGTATCTAGTGAAAACAGAAGGGAATGTTCAGCTTATTGAGCACACACTATGGGCTCAACTACAAAGCTATAGCAGAAGTCATTGCAAAGTCAGCGTTTGCCGGTTGTTACTGTGTACCAGACAGTAGCAGTAGCTGACCTTATGGTGAGCAACGAATATAAACCGAAGCATGGTCTTTCCATGGTATAAAGATATGGAAGGACACCATGAGTTTTTCTTTCTTTCTTGCGTGAGAAAAGTTACAATCTAAGGTACAGACACTTCTCACTTCCCTCCCTTACACTAGCATATTGCTCCAAGGACATTAGAGAGATGGGCTCCATGAGCCATGATATCAAATGCCAGGCATGCTGTGGAGGAATTGGATGCATCATTTGCTTACTTCTGGCACCTCTTTGGATGCCTGGAGAAGAGCTGTGCCGTTCCCAGTTTTCTCAAGGGAACTGTAGATCTGTTACTCTGAGCAGTACAACGTAGCCCTGACTTTAACATTATGAAAACTCTTTTGAAAAAATTGTAAATAATTAAGAGACTCTCATAATTAGAGATTATGTTAATCTCAGATGCAGCCATTTCTCTTAATTGAAGAATTTTAAAAGGGTATTCTGGATATACATATACATTTTTGTTGTATCTTTTAACTTTGAGCAAAGTATAGCTGAAAACAGAAAACACCCTTATTAAACACCATTGTTCAAGAAGGATTGGTGGACTTTTCAATATTTTCATTCATCTATGAGGTAAATTTTTTTTTGACTGACACTATTTCAAGAGAATGGCATATCTAGCCTTTTCCCTGACAATGTCTCTACATACTCTATATAATCTACTGTCCTACTTCTCAGGATGTTCTTTTATTGAATACACTAATAACAAGAATAGAACAGACACATTTAGCTTAAGTTTTCTTTTCAGATACGATAGTTCTTAGTTTCTTTTCTTCCCCTCCTCTTCGAGTGTACTCCTTTTTCCTGATTTTTTTTTTAACAACTGCACTATATTATGTCATTGCTGTTTGTTCATCTCAAAAATAATGGTTTGATGCACTTTCCATTGGCCAGGTACTAAAAGGAAATACTGTAAATCTATTTTTAAAATTAGAGATATATTAACAATACCATTATTATTTCCTCTTACATCTAAGTAGAAAGGCAAATGAGTTCGTTGAAAGCATCACTAGGCTAGTGTAGCCATACTGAAATAATGCTGAAGGCTGGAAATGTTCAATGAGAATGTACAAAATACTTTTTGCAAGTTTAGACCTGATAATATGGTCTATGGTTGTGTCTACAAGCATTTGGAAGAGCTGGTTCTAATTCCAAGCTTCCAGGTTCTCAGTGGCATTTTGATTTCTATTAAGAATTCTATTAAAATTGTATTAGGAATGTTTAATTTATTGTATTTCTCTTAATATATTTCTGGAATATTTATAAAATGTGGTTTTGTGTTTGCTGTTGTTTAAGATGGCTTGGATGCATGAGGCTGGATCCTGCAACCTACTCATGTAAGACACAGCATTTGCTTTGACTTTGAATATCATACATGAGAGAGTGCAGTTTTCCTGTGCAAGTTTGAATCAAAGAAAATATATTTCCCTATATCAAAGGATTAAATTGATTGCAAAGATAATATCTTCTACAGTGGCATTTATGATCTTATCCTTTTATCACTTTCAAGCATATTTGTGCCACTATCTTTTGTTGTATGGTTATAATGCATGCAATGAAACTAAATTAGGAAATTAATAAGCCAGTTCCCCTTCAATTTGATCTGCAGTGGGTCAAGTTTATAATGAATAGTGTTTTGCGAGGAAGTGGTGGTTTAAAGTCCATAGAAGTGCAACTTAGCTAATGCTGCTCAATTCAAGATGTCAGAGTTACATGATACAATTTTTAATTGCTTTATTTAATGAACTAATACAAAGAGACCCTATGAACTAATACAAAGAGACCCTGGAAGCTAATAAGAGAAATGTGTTTATTTAAATATGCTTGTTTATGTGTATTCTGGTTTGCAAAAGTATGAATTAATAACATTCCATGTCATATTATGGGTTCTTTTAGTTGAACTAAAAGAAATTAATTTTTTGAGCTGGATGCCGAGTTTAAGTCAAATACTCATGGATAAAGGTAAATCCTTTATCATAAGAAATACTTAGAAATACCAACTTCAAAGTAACTTTTACAGTGATATTATGGGTAATAAAGTATATGAAATAACATTGAATAACAGTAACAATTACAAATTTATCATAAATATCAAGAAATATTTTTTAAGATAACTTACAAAGCATCGAAATTACAAAGAAAAAATTGTTTCCTTTGCATCAAGACCTTTCTCTTTTATTTGGTAGTCGGTTTCATATCATGTCAGCTAGTAACATCAAATACATACAGTGCTTCAGGTCTTTAGCATGCCTACGCAACCCTTTCTTTAATGGGAACTTACTGAGTAAAATTAATATTCCCTTTGGGATAAATTAGTGTACATCTGAGCAGCCCTGCCTGGTTAGGCAGGTCCTCTGTATTGTTGTCTTGTGCTGGAGGTACTCCTGAAAGGTAATAAAACATGGGATCTGTCACAGGGAAGTGGAAGATACCAGCCTATCTGCAATACACGGAAATCTGTGCAAGATTTTCTTGTTAGCCCTGCTCTGGACATCTTCCTAAAAATGGCATTACCTACATAGCCTTAACAAATTCTGCAAGCACTTATACATATGAAGAGCTATTGAGCTTCAGTTCAACAGAACAAAACAATTAAATGCTTAAATTGTGTGTGTTAACTTACTGGACCCAGGTCCACAAACTTCAGGACAATTACAAATTTTGTTGTTTATATTTTATATATCTTTATTGTAAAACACAAAGAAAATACTTTAGTTACGCTGGAAGTAGGGACTGAGTGTGGGGAGAGGTTGAGTGTGGGGTGCCTTCCCCACAATTCACATACAGCATTCCTGAAGCTAGGTTCTGGTAAAAAATGTGCAAGGGAAACCCTTTTCTTAGTTAAAAAAAAAAAAAAAGAATTAAAAACTGCGCCAATTCTCCCTTTCTTAAGACTTCAACTGGGGAGCTATTAAAGTTTTAATACTGTTAAAATTTTAGTACCCTTGGTATACATGATATGGTATAAACAATATGCTGTAGTCATTATTACAGTGGTTTGATAGGCATTGGTTTATCATTTGTTAGTGGTATTTTCTCAGGTTTTTTTCTTAATTCTCTATGATGCTATTGATACTTCTTCAACATAGAATTTCCATTGGAGAACAAAGTCTTCAGAGTCTATGCAGCCTAATTTGCAAAGGCCAAAATATTACTGCCATGGCACATCTGGGTGATTAAAGTTGGGTATGTATTTTAGTACCTTGTGGGTCAGGATCTGTGTAGATAGAATTTGCCATGGAGAATGACAGAAAGAATTGGACAGCTGAATTGTATGAACCTGGTGTGATATAATCACTGTTCAGTCACAAGAAAATTGTTGCTCTTGGCAGATTACTATGCTCACCAACAGATCTGAATTTGTTTGTAAGCTGGTACGGATGGTCTTGTTTTGGAAATCCAGCTAACAGTAAACAGCTGTTCAGGTCCCACTGCAATTTCCCAACAAAACACACAGGACTTCATTGTTCTTTCAAGACTTCTCAGCTGGATGAATTTATGCCATAAATTAATAACTGCAGGCATCCATGCTTGTACCACAGTCACTGTGAATAATTGATAGTGCTTACAAGTTTTGATGATTTAGTATCTGGGCAGGCAAATATGCAGAGTGTCATATTTTTTTTAGGCAAAGATTTATTTAAAGACTGAAATTTATCTGCATCTTCAAAATGATAAACTCGGTACAAAAATATTTTAACAAAGAATTGTTTGTCCTTCTCTGTATTGAGTGTACTATCATATTCTAAAAGCACAGTCATCCCAGTAGCAGAAAACACCTTGAGTAAACACTATGAAAATAATATCACCTTGTAACAGGATCCCTTTTCGGGGTTTAAGGTCCAGGTAGTTTGTGTTGCTTTCTAGTTGACTTTCCACAAACTGTATGCCATTTGATGTGCATTACCTTTACTTACTGGTTCTCCTATCTGCAAAAGCACAAATTCAGATAAAACTGCCCTGCACTTACTCTCCTAGGAAGAAGGATCACTTCCACTCAATAATGCAGTAGTTGCCAACTCTTTGGAGCCCATCAAAACTTCTGTTATTTATCTGAGATTTTTTTTATTTGCAGTTTAAACATAAACCTGGCCTCTTGAGCAGAGATGACTGTTCAATATTACCCAATAACAGTGAGGTTAGTTAGGGGAACTAAAATACTGCTTAACAGTGTCAGGATTCACCTAAACTGCATCTCCCACACTTTCCTTATGCGTACTCCATGCTAGGCTCCAGTCCCACGGCTGGTTTTATCTATAGGAATGGTCTCCCTTTCTTTCTTTTTGGTTTGGTTTTTTGTTTGTTTGGGGTTTTTTTTAATTTATGTACCTTGCACATACATGTCTCTGAAGATGAATGGGCGTGGTTTTCTGATGGTACGCAGAAAATATTAAGCAAGGTTACTTAGTGACCTAAATCGAATTTGTCCCATAGGTTTTCTGGGATGGAGTGAATTTTCATTTTCCACTCTCAGCTTTTTATTCCCAATCTTGGCCATGATTCTTCTAGCAGTAGTCTAAGACGACATTGAAAGCACCACATTACAAAAAATATGCTGGTTGAAGCCCAAAGGTTACTTGTACACTTATGCCTCAGTACTTTTTCTGATGAAAAAGCTAATGAAACATTAACTTTAAAATAGAAAGTTTCTTGTTTAGACAAATGATAATTTAGTTTTGGAGGGAAGAAATTACTGTTCTCTGTCAGCATTTCTACTTGAAAAACATTACGGCAACCAGTGTTTCCCATATCTACCAGCCATCATGAGTGTGTGAATATTCTGCAGATAAGATGTTATCATTTAATATTTAATTTGTTTTGCAGCTGTGGTACAAAAGGAAGCTTGACAAATGTCCTCTTTTTGCAGTTTGCTTTCATTTATTTTGTTTATGTTTGTTTAATAATACTAAATTTACAGTTTGTGGTTTTGTTTTTTTTTTTAAAACGCTACTACTTCCCAAGGAGAAAATACTAATGGTGGGAATGTGTTTTCAGCTCTGATTTCTCAGAGAGCCAGAAAAAGAAAATGGCCTGTTTTGGTAACCAAAATGGTACTTGCTTCAATGAACCTATAGAGACTACTTATGAAAAATGATTAAAACAGATTTTGAAAGCAAACAAACAAAAGGAAGGCTGAAAAAAACCATGGTTTTGTCACCAGGTAGCCTGCGTTCAATGTGGTAAAATACTTCCTAGCACAAAGCAAGTGCAGCGAAACTGAGTTAAAGTTCTCATTAAAGCCTTGTCACTTATCTGGGAGAAAGCATCTCTTACTTGAAAGATGATTTCATGACCAGAAGCTACATCCAGGTTAAAAGACATCTAGATTAACAGAACAGACACTTTGCTTCTGTTTACAGGCTTGGTGCCTCAGCTTGAGCAATTGATGAGAGATCACTGTTAATAAGCAATTTTTTTACAGGAAACTGTACAGCAAGTTAGTGAGTGCAAGTCACGTTCTGGTTTATACAAAAATACTGAAGAATAAGAATTATTTTTAAATGGTATTTTAAAAAAATTACAACTGAATGAGTGTCCTCCTGTGTCCCAGTTCTCATGAATTGTTCTAATAATCTTTTTAAGAATCAGTAGATATCTCTAGGATAAACTAACAGAGCACACAGCTAAAAGGGAAAAAAAGTATTTGCTTTTACTGCTGTTTGGCAAAGACTTTGCCATGGCACTTCAGGCTTGAATGTGCTCCTGTAACAGCCATCATTAGAGTGTGGAGGTATCATACAATCACAGAGTAGTTTGGGTGGGAAGGAACCTTTAAAGAACATTTAGTCCACCCCCTGCCATAGGCAGGGACATCTTTCACCAGATCAGGTTGCTCGAAGCTCCATCCAGCCTGACCTTGAACACTTGCAATGATGGGGCATCCACAGCTTCTCTGGGCAACCTGTTACACCTGTATCTCACCACACTCATCATAAAAAATGTCTTCCTTATATCCAATCTAAATCAACCCTCTTTCAGTTTAAAACAGTTGCTCTTTGTCCTGTCAATACAGACCTTGTTAAAAAGTCTCTATCTGCCTGTCTTGTAAGCTCCCTTTATATACTGAAAGGCTGCCAAACAGTCTCCCCGGAGCCTTCTCTTCTCCAGGCTGAACAACCCCAACTCTCTCAACCTGTCTTCACAGGAGAGGTGTTCCAGCCCTCTGACCATTTTCATGGCCCTCCTCTGGACCTGCTCTAACAAGTCCATGTCTGTCTTGTGCTGGGGGACTCAGAGCTGGATGCAGGACTCCAGGTGGGGTCTCATGAGAGTGGAGTAGAGGTGGAGAATTGCATATTTAGAGAAGAAGTGCTAGGGATATGATGTTGATTGGAGCTTTATATATGTCACAGGTGAATACACAGAAAGAGAGATTAGGTAGGATTGGGATTATCTGCAATAATGAAGGAATCTGACAATCTTGTCACACAGCTGTTTCTCTCAAATGTTCCTCAGAAACTTCTCAGAGGCAATATGTTTAACAGTGATGGTACCAGCTAACTCATTGTCCTCATCACCCACTTTTCTTCATCCCTTCAATGGTAATATTAGAGACTTGAATTAAAAAAATTAAAGAATTTATTGTTACTATAAAGTATATAAGCTAATGCAGAGCTGTAATAGTGCAGGACTCAAGATGGAAATAAAGGGTTTGGAGAAAAATTGTTTAAAAGAGCAATTTAGACTGTGGCTTCTTGCGCTGCTTCTCCACAGTTGAAGAGAGTAGTGAAGTCAGCAAAAGCAGCAAAACGGAGTATATGGAGAAGGAAGTACTTTTTTTTTTAATAAAGTTGCTTTGTGGATATCACAAAGAGCTCGTTCATATTTGTAGACTGAAGAAAGGATCTCAATTTGAGCTGATCAGATCAATGAACCAATCCAAGAATTGCATACTGAATTGAACTGGCTGCTCAAGCAAGCAGCTGTGTACATTGTAGTACAAGAGCTACATGCTTCAGTAAAAGCCTTTCCAACATCATATAAAGTTAGCAAGGTACCTTATTTCAAGAGAAGAGTCTGTATCTGCAATCCAGAGAGAGAGAAGGAAGTTATCTCCATTGCTCACAATGAATAGACTGCACCATTTGCATGGGCACCTGGCACAGACAGTAAATCATATTTTCATATCAAGAGTGGAAAATAACCTTTATCTGGTCATAAATTTATATCCCAGTGCTCAGATACTCGTGTTTCAGTGTTTGTCAAAGTACATAAAGCTAGTATGTTTGACTCAGTTAAACTAAGAGCCTTTATTAGAAAATCATCTGATATACTACTTTTATTAACATAAGAAAACTCTTATTATAAGTCACTGACAGTTATTCTTTAGTACAGATGACTGCTTTAAGTAAGTATGTCATATGTAATAAAGTGTTGCTGAAGGTTGTTCTCATGAGGTAATTTTTGCTATCTTTATTTCACCAGTTACTGAAAAGATTATATCATATATTCTTTGGGTCAAGGTCTGCAGACTGCAAGATTTCTGGATAAACTGGGCAACTAATCCAATGCTTGTGTATTTCAAGGGAAAAAAACCTACTCCTGGTGTTAACCTACTTGTAACATTTCAGGTGAATCTGAAGGACTATACATGATAGATAATTCTTACATAAAGATGTCATATTAGTGTTATTGGAGAAGCAGAAAAGCATGTGGTTTGTGTGTACCTATGCATGTAAAGATGCAGAGGCATGTTGATGTATGGATCTTTTGAAGGAAGAATGATTGCTGAAACTAGAAGTTTGGTATGTGTCTAGTGTGTATTCCTAGAGAAAAGCAGATAGAAGCCAGATACCTGCATTGCATATACACTAGTAAGATCTAGTTTGCGATGACCCTCTGAAATTAGCCTAGCCTTCTTCTTTAATAGGGATATGATTCATATTGTATTACCTGAACCCATCATTGTTTTGCAGCAGGTACAGCAGCTAGTGGTTTAGTCAGTGGGAATCCGAAGAAGGTGTTTGTAAGGCAAACTCTATAGCGACAAGCTCTCTGCATTCCTGCCCAGTTAGGGCATGATGCCCAGAGAGGTCTGGTATCCCAGTACCTATCCCCACTTTGGAAATAATCCACCAGACAGATGAGGGAACTGAGCTTTTTATTATCCTGTTGGAATATATGCAATGAGATGTAAAGCAGTGGATCCTGAGAAATGAGATGTAAAGCAGTGGATACTGAAGCTGTGTAGATAACTGCTGCTGTCATCTGAATTACCAGTTACAAGCAAAGCTTTTAAGATATTCATCCCAGTACCCTGAAAAGATCTTCTCTGCAAATGGGTGTCTGTGTCAAATGATGCTTAAGGCACTGGGGCAACTTTGAGATTATGCGACAGGGGTGTTTTTATTCTCCCTCGATGAGTATGAATTTGCCCATATAAGCTAAATGAAGACTTAAGATAAAGAGTGACATCAGTAATCATAGCAATAATTTTCCCAAATAACCCTTCCCTCTCAACAACATTTGGTAGCTGTATCTAGGTAATCTCTGCAAAATGCATCTCTCAGACTGTTCAAATTGTTCATATGCCATTTTAAGACATCATCCATGCACAAGATTCATTCCAGTATTCTTCATCACCTCATTCTCTGTTCCTCTCTGGACCTCTCCATGGCTTTTCCCAGTACTCTCTATATTTTCTGTGCCAGTGTCCAGCAGAGTTGTGTCCACAATCATCAACAAAGTAAATCCAAGATGAGACAGATGATTATCAGCTTTTTTCCATCTGAATTATCTATATTATGTGCAGATCATTGTATTTAAAATATATTAATGTTCTATTGAATATATTTTCATTCAATGGTTTTCTTAATTACTGTCTGAAAAAGGAAGAAAAAGAATATCAAATGAAATATGGCTAGAGACACATGTGTATGTTCCAATTAAGATCTGTCAGGATCTGTTAAGGTACTGCTTATTATTAGCCAATATGTGGATAATGAACATGTATTTGCTCCAGTGAAATAGTGCTGAAAGATTTAATAGTCTATTTAATATTTATTTCAAGATCTTTGCACATAGCCACATCCTACAGAATAGAAAGGAAGAGCCTGATCTCTGTTGTAACTGTGGATTGCAATGTGGCATTGAGGAAATCTGGGTGGGGAACAGAAATTAAATGTCACGGAGGAATTCAGGACTTCAATTCAGGAATAGATCTTTAAAAAATCCTGAAATTCTATGAAAAAAATTACCTTGGAAGGGGAAGAGTCTGTGCAATTCTCCATATAGTCTGCCAGAGAGCAAGGTAGACTGATTAACAGAAAGTCAAGATGCACTTGGATCAGAGTTATACCTGTTTTCCAAAAACATTTGTTGAGTCCAAGCTGATTTTAATGCCTGGCAGTGGTATCAGTTTAGGATGTGTCTCTACCAACGCTCTAGTTAAGTTTAGCTGTGCACTCTCACAGTGTGTCTCAGTCACATCTACTTAAGCGTGCTTTGGTAAATACCTAGGAGTGGTCTTGGAGAGCACAGTCTGTGTTCTTGGCATATGGAAGTAAAATAAAAGATGTGCTCCACAAGTGCATCATATAAATGGCCGCCCCTACCAGGCAGCTGTTCTATGTAACTAGGCTGACTAGAAGTAAAATCTGCCAAAAAACTTGAAGTGTGGCCGTCTTCTCCTTGCACAATGACTTTTTGCTCTAGAGCTCTACTTCTGTATGTGGACTTAGCCTTAATACTTAGCTTTAATACTGCAAACAGCCTTCCTTTGCTGGACACTACTACAAGCCCATTCCAGAGCGGACAGCAGCCTGCTAGTGACGCTGCGTGGTGGAGTATGGCTGGAATATTTGGCACTGCTTGTATTTACTGTGCCATGGATGGAGCAGCTAAACAGAGCAGTCGGGATACATTCAGATCCATATAAAATTTTTAAAAGGCAAAGTCCAACACAATATGTAAGTAAGTGAGTAGATTTCTATTCAGATTCTGCTAATCAGACTGAGAAGAACTGATATATAACAATATAACATATAAGGACAATATAGCCTATCGGAGGATAGCTACTATTGTTTATGTTTTATCTTCTTTGATGCCAAAACAGTAGAAAAAATTTACTCCTTAGTTTACCGAGGATGTTCCAAAAATGCATATCAAGAGGAAATAAATTTTTAAATGTTTTAAACTAATTTTATAATGTTGGTTAAAGCTTACTTCTTTTCCAGTTACCATCTCATAACCCTCACAAAGCTGGATCAAGCACATACGCACAAATCTGTAGTTAGCTTTGAAATTTTCCCATGCAAGTAAACAATCTAAAAACATTTTAAGTAATAAAGAATAATTATAAAACTTCTGTGGTATACCATGTGAAACACTGTCATTCTTAACTAATGTGTTGTAGTAGGAATGAATAGAAGAACACTTCGATTTTTAGGAATGGATGGATTAAAGACTCTGTAGAACTTCTGTTCCTGAGTATAGTTTGCAAGTCTATGTTTATAAAATTTTCTAATGAATTATCAGATTATAGCTATTTTGGGCAATACAGTTTTTCAAATGTTAAAACCCAGCAGAAGACATTTTTGACTAAGCCAGAACGGGGGAAGATAATATATTTCTACAAAGACATAGCACTTGGAAAGAATAATTACCTGTGAGAGAGACTTCTAGGAGCGTGTGCATGAACCCTTCAAGATAAGCACTTCCTCCTTCAGGAGCTTCAAATAAAAAAAAATTAAAAAAAGAAAAAATCCAGTTACAGAGAAAAACTCTCTTACTCTCAGAAAGCTCTTTACAAAACCTAACAACTTTTCTCTTCCATCTGGATAGCTTTAAATCTATTCCTTTGACTGAACGAAATCCTACAAAAAATTCTCGCCTGTTCACAGGTGTTCAAAAGAGCCTTTGCTAAGCCAGAATGTCATAAATGAGTCTTGTCTTAGAGGCTCTGAATATGATTTAGATGTCCTCTCTTTAGGCTGCAGTTTCCTCTAATGGAATTTCATAGTATGTTGGGTTAACTGGGATGCATCATACTTGACAGTATTCACCTTGCCAATTCTGCTAAGCTATGAAATTTGGGTTACTATGCAAAAGCAGCGTTCTATCTTGAAATTATTATACTATCATGCCGTTTTTTAAAAAATACTAACAAAAATATCAGGGGCTTTGCAGAAGAAAGTCATAGTTGCAGAAGTGTTAAAGGAGGCAATACTTTTAATATTTAATGAACAATAAAAAAAATTTAAACAAGAAAGCGATACAGCTGTGCGGTTTGGGAAATATACTTGCATTTAGTTAACAAAACTCTATCCTAAGGCAGAAAGAAATCATTCTATTTGGGAGGAAAAAAATCTAGTAGTTTTCACACGCTTGGTTCAACTCAGGTTAATCTTTTTAGCAAGATGTGTTATTTTTCAGACACTGAGAGTATCGTAGCTGTGTCATAAGCTATGTTACCTTAGCAATTACATTATAGAATAGTAGGATGTACTTCCCTAAGGTTTTGAAGAAAAACGGCTCGGGCAAGGCATCCACAATGGACAAAAATACTCAATCATGATGGAGTCACAGGTAGTGACTCTCCAGTGTGAACCACAGCTTGTCTTCTTGCTTCAGCCTTTAAAGCAAGCAGATCTTCAGTACCTGTCTTCTGAGCTAAATCAATTCCCTATGAAATACACGAACACCTATTTCTGAGGTCCTAAATGCAAAGGCACAATATTTATGGCTCTGGTTTGGGAATCTCAAGCCTAGGGCGGAGGCTGCGGACATCAGTGTAGCGCTTCTCCAAGGCATGTTTTCAGTGACAAAACGCTGCTTTGTGGCTCTGATTCCCACTGGATTTGTGAAAGGGGAAGGAAAAGGCACTTGTTGCAGTTACACCAACTTATATCAGTACAAAGATGCCTTTTTAAGTGATCTCGGATACTGTATTGTGTCCCCCGAGATACTGAAAACACAGCAGTAGCTCTGTATGGAAGTACGGATTTTTGAAGAAAACTGTGCAGAGAAAGGAAGTGAAATGACTTCAAAACCAGCTTGATGTTTTGTGGGTTTACATCTTCGTTTGTTCTGCTTTTGCATGTAACCCTTAGTGGAAGTTAGTGGTTGTGTTAACAGTTTGGATCGTTTTACAGAAAAATACAAAATTTCAGTGTTCACTTTCCTTTCTCAGTCTCACTGTTGTTCTACATGGTCAAGGTCAGCCCTTGCCCTCGTCCTCATCCCAGTTTAGGTTTCTATTATCCAGTGAATGCCATTTCATATTTCTCACTGTGTAATGTAGTATCACGTCTTTATTGTCAGCTTTTCTCTTCTCTCCATCATCAGTGTTGGGCTCAATGCACACAGGTTATTTTTCTAAAATGAAGCCTTCTGCCTTTCCCTAAGCTGGGACTACTTAGATGATCTTTCTAAGGAGCCCTAAACTCTGTCTAGGTATGCTTTCTGGTCTGAATTTCATGCACATTTGGTTTTCCATTGCTTGACTCTGTCCCTCTGTAATTTCTAGTTAATCAATTTTTAGCCCTAATGCATGCAACTAGCCGTGATGGGGACAAGGTCCAGTGGGACCCACAAGAGGGACGCTGGCTTTTGTGGCTTATGAAGGTTCTGATCAGGAATTTTCCTGTTTGGCCTTACAGAAACTGTGGTGAAACAGTCCATGATACGAAACCAGGTCTGAATTACAGACATACACTCATGTAGCCTCACTCGCTTCATTTTCACAATTTTGGGGTCCCCTACCCCCATCTGCAGCTTGTGTTGAGAATTAACAGTCTTTACTTTTAAGGGATAAAATAATGGTTACTGAACTGCTTAACAGAGAATGTCTTTCAGTAATGTTTTTAAATCAGGTATGGAACAGTCATCAAAATCACACAGCATTTCTAGTAAAGCATTTTGACCCAAGAATTTTAGTTCCATGTACTAACGGTGGCTAATATTTTTGTTCAATAATGGACTAAATATTGCATTAAATGTTTTAATCTGTTAGAGAATAAATCACAGATACTCTAGAGTTCCTCTTTCACTTGCTTTTTTTTTAACTGCAGGTTGCAGACATGTGAAAATAATTGGGTGTAAATGACAGGTAAAAGATGAGTCAAAACCAATTTACAGGAGCAAGGTCAAGTCGAGCTCTGATTTTGTGTCAGAATGTGGCAGATGTTAGCATAGGAAATCCTTCACTGATCTCGATACGCTTAGTATGCATGTATGTACTTCTAAGTCTCTACTTATATACTCACATATAAATATATGTAAGTCTCTACTATATACTCACATATAAATATACAGATACAGATAGAGGGCATATATGTAACTTGCACACAGGTAACAGAAATAGGGGCATGCCCAGTTCCTAAGTAGTAGTGGTGAGCTGGCAGGACAGTGTTCCCCATGAAAACACTGGATAATTTGAGAGCACTGCTCAGCACCTGGCATTCAGTGCCTGGCGCGCTCGGGAGGTACCTTCTCAGGCTTAGGGATTGTGTTTACCTAAACACATATTCATGTCCAGGTGAATGATTTTTCCCTCTGATATCCTGGTATTCATGACAGAAGGCTTACTTGTCCATCTTGTGTATACTGACATGCTTAGTGATCAATGAGCGTTTTAGGAGGCAAGGAGAGAGAACCTTTTTTCAAAGGGCAGTGTTTCCTAAACAAAATAAACAAATGCAGGATCACTGTAGCACACTGACATGCAGTGGTACCATGCATTGCACAGATGTGCAGATACCTCTGCATGACTCCACCAGCTCTCCAAAGCCAGATGTGAGACAATGCCGCACCAGAAGCTGTGCTACTCCGGCAGCATATACTTGATTCAAAGTAATTGTGCTCTGGGTTTACTGTCCAGAGGAAAGGGAAACCTATTGATCTTTTTTACTGATTTCTCTTTTCAGGGAAAGTACTGTTACATACGAAAAAACCCACTGATTAGTTTTTCTTCGTCACATTATAAAAGCAGCTCCTAATAGTGAATCTCTTGCTGCTGTCATTAAGGGAAGACAAATATAAGTATGAACACTGCCATGCTGGGACTCAGCAGCACCATTCTGGAAAAACACACAAGACCTATTCTAATCTCCGCTGTTCTAGTGTCATTTAGTTTATTTAATCAAATAGTGGAAGTCTGGATATATAACACTACTTGCAGCTAATATATTTGACAAAACACTGCTACAGCCTGTTCAAAATGTTTTAAGCAGTTAAGCACACAAAGGGTATGTAAAAGGGCATATACTTAAATGGGTACATAAATTAGATTTAAGAACATGTAGCTCTACAGATTTTGGAATGCTTGTTAAACTGCTGCTTTCTCTGTTAATTGAAAGCTTCCATTGACAGTTGTGTCCACATTTTATTAAAGTGCTCCAGTGATTGGAACCCCTCCATGAACAAATAAATATAAGCAATGTTCACATATAAAAATGTATATGTATGTGTATATATAATGTTCATATATATACTTCAAAAATCTTTTGGTAAGATAATTCTTTGCTTAGTAATCTGCCCCCAAATACTAATCTACTGGAACGTAGTTGTTTCTGAAATGTGTTTGTGTGTAAATTGTTTTTGTGTAGAATCTCCACAATATAGCTCTGATGCAAGATTATCTTTACAGATATATAAGCTACACGTGTTTTTGCTAAGAATTTTGTTTCAGGTATTTACAATTGCAGTGTGTTTTAAACATTTTTGAAGTGTACATAAATCGTATGTCACAATTACACGTAATTTTCTTGTTTTCCTCCAGAATACAGAAGAATAAAGCTAGAATATCACTCACAATAACAAGCCACTGTGTTACACACAAACACTGTAGGCTCCCGTACTCATCTTTCCAGGTACATTCATAAAAGTCTGATAGCCGTGGGACTGGTTTAAGTTTAGCAAAACACACAAAGGCATCTAGCTTTTTTTGCAATATGTAAGATCTGTGTTTCATATTCAAAAGAACAGGAAAACGTTCAGTTGCTGAGCAAAGGCTTGTGGTGTGTTGTGCTTTATATGTGATGAAAAAAGGTGGTCAAAAGATGTGTAGTAGTATTGTAACATAGTGGTGGTGTTTATGAATACTAGACCTCTCATCTTTTCGTGTGTGTGTGGTTTGGTGTTTTTCTCCCCAGCTGTCTCAGTTGGAAGGTAAAGAGATGGGCTTGCATTGGGAAGTCAGTGGAGATAACCGAAACAGTGATACCATGGATATATACTGAAGTATTAGATATAAACAAATTATAAGGCCTTACAATTAGTATTTTTTGAATGCTTTTAGAATTAATTAAAAAAAAGAGGTATAATAATATCTTCCCGCATTCACAGAATACCTTGCTTATACCTTACCACCATGGGGAACTGTAGTTTCAGTGGTTACAACATTGTTTGCAATTCAAAAACTGAACTAAGGAGATCTCTGACAAAATATGTGGAGTATGATCTGAACAGCACAGTGGCACCTCCTTAGACTCCAATTTAAGACACTTTACGTGGTTACCTTAAATACAAGGACATAGACATTAGCTGGGCATTTTTCATTTTCCTGGTGAAATTCACCTTCCACATTTAACATTTTAAAACTGAGGATTTTGCCATTTCCAGAGTAGTTCTTTGACCAAGTAAATAATTTATTGCCTGGTTCTTCAAAAAGCTGAAATCACCAGGATTTGGCATTAGTGGAATTACTATCTGAATTTCTTTCTCTCAAGATTTCTTCATAAAACCAACAGACAAATTCATTTAAGACAGCAGATTTCGATCTGGGAATATGAAATCTGGTTCTGTCATGCAAGTAGAAGTGAAATTTCTGGGAGTTAGAGATGCATGTACAAGGGAAGAGTTTGGTTCCATATATTGCAAGATAGAGTTTACCAAAAGAACTTGAGGATTTTCCATCTGCTTGCTATTACTGCGCACAGAACCTGCTGTCCCTCTAAGCTTAGGTCTGTCAGCTATTGTGCTTATTATTTAATGGTATGAAAGGCTCAATTACCTAATACTGACTGAGGTATAGATGTCTATATAGGTGAGAGATAAAAGACAGCCTTTGTTTTGCTGGTTTAGTCCTGATATACTCAGAACATTGTCACACATGCCAAGTCAAATATTATAGCATGGAGAAAAGTCAATGAAATTGCCTTAAAAATCCAGAAATTTTAAAACAGCAAAATGTTTACTTCCACATATGTGCATCTGAGAAAATACCTCAAAATTAACAAAACCATACCCATTCAATGTAAAAGATACAACCTGCTCCTTTTAATTTCAAGTGATGTTAAAAACAATTTTCCTCCACTTTTTGGTGTCCAGTCAGTCTCCTGTTGCATCCCAAGCCCTGTTATTACACTTTAAGCAGAGTCTAGCCCTATTCCCAACCATTGAGGTGACAACTGGACTGCAGGTATGTGGTCATAAAAGTGGCAGAAGACTGGAATAAAGGGACTCTTGGAGAAGGAGAAAGAAAGGTTTTGAAGTAGCTGTGGGAGTAATTTTAATGCGGCAAGGAAATCGGTAGGAGGAAACCAAGAAGACTTCTTATATGGAGGCAGTTTGCTCTCACACTGCTTTCTCAAATTTCTGAAGTCAGTCATATGTTTCATAAGAAGGAGTGGAGAGATGTATTTTTGTAAGAATTAGTTATTTAGGAAGCTGCTTGAGTCCACTTAATGAAAATATGATAGGCAGTCCTAGTGGCATAGCTGTTTCAAATGACTCTGAGGGTGCAAATCGTTTATTTCTTTGCATAGATTCCCCACGTTCTGTTTTCATTTTGCACTGACTTTGATGTGAGAAGTTTTCATCAGCTCCCCAGTTCTTGTTACAGTTAAACTCCCCGTGATAGTTCGTACCAAAAAAAAAAAAAGATATCATCACAAATCCAACATGGGAATCGTTAAAAAAAAAAACCTCCACAGCTCAATCCCAAATTTCTACAGGGGCTTTGGTTGAAAAAAGCTCAGAAAAAATTAGCTTTATTTATGAGAAATCCATAATATTCTGGGACCTGAGATTCCTTTTACATGTACTTTACTCTGGTTTGCGCATTTCTTGACAATTAATGTTGAGAGGTTTCTATGTAAAGTATTAACATAATTACTGTCTCTTGTTAAAATGGCACTTTTTAAGAATGTAATATTTGAAACAGGCTGTTAGTAATAACTGGAAAGGTCCTGGAAAAGAATTTCATGAAAGTTTGGGCTGTCAAGAAGTATTGTCAATCTCTGATTGACTTGTGTCACATCTCTTTGGTTACGCACTCTTTGAAGGGCTCCTTAGGGGTGTCTAAGTCATGTTAGATTTTAGGTTTAGTTTATCCTCACAGAAAATCATGTACACTAAATATTTTTAGTATTAAAATCTATTCTAAAAATGTCATTCACATAAAAATAGCTTCACTCTCTTGTATTGTAAACTTCATAGAGAAAATACTAGCTGTAGTGTTATTTGTGTTAGTCTACCGTAAATAATGGTCTTCATCTGCCAATAGAAGAGATTTTAGTTTCCAAGTAAACCAGCTTTTGTGAAACATTTATTTGACAGTATATGTGCTGGAAGAATTTTGGGGAAAAAGGAACTGATTCACAAAATTTGAAGGAAAAACATGCATTTATCACTCAAGGAACAAGCCCCCCAAATTTTTTTAGAAGTTTATTTCCAGGTTCTTTCTGAATTTGCAATCCAGCGATTTGTTTTTCTTTGAAACAAACAGATGAGGAATTGTACATTGCTGTCCAAGGCCTTAATTATGCTGTTTCATAATCTTGTGTGACTCCTATCAGCTTTAATACAGGCTGTGCCCAAGAAGACAATGGCATAATTTTATTTTGGAAACAGGGAGCAAAACTGGTGATGCACTGAATAGGGAGGACTACAGGAGAGAGTTTGCTGTAGTAACAACCATACCGCATTAATCAGTGCAATTAATCAACTCTGGCCCAACGAGGGATCTTGTATTTGGTCAGTGCTGTTCCTGCTGAGATAGACTTCCACGTAAATTCCCTGTAACTTCTCTGAGAGTACCTAACACCTTTCATCTGGAGAAGGCTACAGTATCTTCCACCCCTCATGAACTTAATATTTAAATAGTTGGTTATCATGACCAAGCTGAGAGGCAGAATTATTTGGAAAAGTGAGTTTAATGGAAATTAAAATTCAATTGGAATATTTTGATTTTTTTTTTTCCTGTAAAAGTGTCAGTGAAAACCTCCTAAGAAAGGGGAGTTTTTAAATTGATTTCTGTTTGTCTCAGATTCATGCTTTGAATTCAATAGTGCAGTAAGACGTTGGCTAACGTTGGCGAAGTACTAGTATATGAACCTGCAGCTACTGGAGGGTATACTTTAGGAACTTGTGTATATGTATTTAGTAGAAGAAAGGTGGGCAGTTTAATGACTTCTAAGACACAAAATAGAATATTCTTAGAACAGAGGAAAACTGAACAAGAGTAGTATCCACTATCATTATTTTAATGACAGACTAACATGAAGTAACTTCAGTAGATTGTGGCATCTCCTTCCAAATATTCTAGTCTCATTTATTTATTTTCAAAAATTCCCAGGTCCACAGCAAAGGAATTCCTGAGTTGAAGATAACTGACTGTGTTCCCCACCTGCCTTCTCTGTGTTCACATCTGCTGTACATTGTGTGGGTTTATGGTTTTACTTTCTTTGGGGTCCTAATGTGGGAAAATACAACTGGGTCATGAGCAAGTGCTGCAGTCCTCCAGTTCAGAGGAAAATAAACTTTTTTTTTCTTCAAAAAAGTATATGCAGTAGGTTTGTAGCAAAATCCCAGATGTATGAATTTATTTTTGAAGTCTAACAAGTATAAATATGTACCCACAGGACTTGGGGACTAAACTGGATAAACACCTGAGTCTTTCTCATGTTTCTAAGTGTCAAAGATCCCTTTAATGTGCTTCTCCCTTCATTTAACTCCTGATTTGTTCCTGCCTTCGACCACTTTTACATCTGTTTCTCCATCATCTGCCAGTGTTCTTACAGCACCAAAAGCCTGGTTGTCTAACTTTAAATGCCTTAGAGAGAACTGACAAAATGGAAGCGGATCAAAACTTGGGTGCTAGCTGCTGTTGCAACTCAGCAAATATGATTATTTCTGGTTTCGGTAAAGGCCGCATGCTGTGTATTAACTCACCAGCGCTGACCTCGGAACTCGCCTGGACTCGCCTTGGCTGGAGTTCATTTTAGCTTGTTTCCAGCTGTGATAGCAATTGTCTGTCTGTCAGAAGACTATTACCTGCCTTGCTTAAGCTTATCTCTATGCATACCAAACGTGGTAAAGGTCTAGCAAACCTGTGCGGTCCCTGCGTAACAAGCAAAAGACCTTTTCTGATAATCAGGGCTGTGGGAGGCTGTTGTGTGTCTTTAACAGCGAAGGGGTGAGTGTCATCAAGCTGTAGCTGGGAACTAGTGGGGGAAAACGTGCAAGTGAGCAGACTGCCTTAAGAAAATGTAAAATAATAGCCCTGGGCAGATCCAAGACTGAAGAGAAAGAAACCTCATCATGAATGCCACACTCCTCCCAGCAAAGCCCTTGGGATGCTACTGACAAGTTGATATAATACCTTCCCCTCCAAATTTCTTGATGGGCACTCTGGACCTTGGGACCCAGAGGGGCACCCCCAAAGGTGAGTGTAACACTGAAGAAAAGCGGTAGATATTAGAACGCAAATGTATTGCTAACTAATTTAAAGTATATTATTAATGAGGTTTTTTCTTCATTCATTGGGACTGTGTTAGCAGCACTGTAAGTGGGCTAATAGAAAATGTTCATTGCATTTTGATAAGACTGTCAAGTTCTTAGTTAGGTTGGCGGTAAGTACTTGGATCCACATAAAACTCATGTTCCCCTTCATCAATAATAAGATTTTTAAGTGTAACACTCTTATGTTACTGATTAATGCAATAAAACAAACTTTGGGAGCATGATTGAGTTGCCTGAACATAAGATGTCTAGTACCATTTGAGATCACTTGCTATATCTGAGACATCCACTGTAAAACATGAAAGTAGATTCATGCGCCACCAGAACTTGATGGGGAAGGCAGGCAGGATACCCAAGGATGTCTATGATGGCATTAGGCGTCTCTATCTCAGGAACTGCACTGCACTCTTCATGGCACGTTATGAAAAGGCACAATCGGAAAAGCAAAGTAGGTCCTGGGTCTTGCAAAGACTTATGCAGGTGTTTGACTTCCCATAGTCCTTGATAGGCTGTGCATTTCGCTGAGGAGCTTTGCAAAGGACAGCATCAGCCACCAGCTTGCTGCTTCCAGCTCTCTGGAAAGAGAGTGTAGAGGGCCAAGTATGGACCCTTCAAAAAAGAAAAAAAAAGAAAACCGAAATGAACAGACCTGGAGATCTCTTTTTCATCAGGTCACTGAAATAGCTCCAGGGAATTACAAAATCACTGAAATCTGGCCCAAAAAAATCCTGATTTTTTTCTTTGTTTTGTTCAAAACTTTTTGAACAAACCAGCTTTACTAAAATTACTGTGAGAAATTTAGGATTTTATTAGCTCTGCAATACTTTCTAATAAAGTTGGTTTGCAGCAAGACTGCTCTCTCTGTATAGAGCAGAGGTAGCAAGTCAGTCTCAGGGGCATCATGGTAGGAGCTAAGGAAGTTGGGAAGAGCTTGCAGTCTTTGAAGTGGATGACCAGACTGTAGGGTAATTCCAGTCCCAAATAGAAATATAAACATAAAACAACTAGTGTATCACGACAGCAAGAATGGTACCAACAGCTGGTGAAGGACATATGTTTTTAAGATAAGCAACAAAATTGCTTAAAACTCAGGACCTAGGAAAAATAGGCTTTGAGTTTTCCTAAGTTTTTAACATTTTCTCACTGATTTCAGGTTGACTGACTTAGTTTAATTCTAGATTTAACTCCCTAAGGTAGTTGTTTATTTTGGGGAAAGCTGAATTGTCTAAGCACCTGTATTTATAAGGGGGCAGGGGAAAGACAACTGATGCATCTGGGTTATTTTCTGAGGCCAGCACAAATACCGATAGTTGCAAATTTTAGAAAATTCATACTGTCTCTTCTGCGGTTGTAGTGGGATGGCAGGGAAATAATTAACAATGGTATTTCATATTTAATGTGAATCACACGTTTCTCTAGAGTTTCCTTTAATTCTTATCATTTTGGCTATCAAAGTATGGTGTAACTATTTTATTCAAAGTAACTATGCCTAATTCTATTAGGTTTAATAATAAGCAATATCTACACATCAGCTGGGGAAATGTAATCCTCGATCATGCACAATCCCAGGGTTCACATCCATGGAGTACATCTGTTTCCATGGGGGCTCCTCCATCAGATGTTTTCTTTCCTCGCCGAGGATCCAGCCCACACTGATTCCATCCAGCACGCTCCGCCTGCTCAGCCAGCAGAGTGATGCATGGGCACAGGGGAGATGTCCTTCCCCAGCTCCGGCTCCTGCCAGCTTCCCTGCAGCCGCTCAGCCTAAAGGCATAACCACGTCTCCCTGCTTTATTCCTGTCTGCACACAGATAACGGGCTCTGGATCACAGGGCTTTTAACAGCTAAGGGTCAATAAATTTTATACAGTACATGCCATGACAGTAACAGGGGTACAGAGTGTGTATATCTTTTGTAAGGGCTGCCTATACAGAGCCCTTTGGCGATGAACAACCATTGTAATGTCCCCTGTCAGGAATTATACCGCTTTGACATCGAGCACTTTGGCCTTCAAACAATTGTGCACAAAAGGTTCAGAACAGACTTAGCTCTTTCAAAGACTGAATAATTTTCTTTTTGTTTTGTTCTGGAGAAGAATTAGTTAGAGTGTCTCTTTCTTGCCTTCTTAATGCCTTCCATTCCCGAAAGAAGATTGTGTAGCCATTTACGCACTAGTTTATCAGTGCAGGAATTGAGAGGAGGAGCAGTATGTTCCAGGGAGAACATCATTGTCACTCTGCATGTATTCCTCAGGCAAAGATCCAGCATAAGAAAAACAACAACATCAGTTGCTGGACACTTTTTTTTCCCCATAGCAGATGCATTTCTGTTTCTCTTCATATATCCTTTTTTTTTTTTTCCTCTAAATAAGCTGGGCTAATTCAAGGAGCCCTGGCAAAACTTTTAAGTGGCTCAGAAATTCAGAAAAAAAATCAAGGTTAGGAGAGAGATGAAAAATTGTCTGTATTTTCCTTCAGCCAGAATAAAATAACTGGAATACACTGTAAGTAATACATCCTCAAGAGATGAAGGGCAAAAAGCTCTGTGCTTCAAGAAGTGTTTTCATGACTCAACAATAAAAGTCATGCTGGGCTTCAATATTGTATGAAGACCCCAAAAACTACAGGAAATCTCATCTTGGTCTTCTGCTGCTCTAGACAGTCACATTATACTGCTGAGTGAAGGATATTCGTGATTTGCACTTTCAGGTTATACTTTCTTCCAACATAAACATTGTTTTCCCTGAGAACTTTAAAATGCCTGTTTAAAACACTATATTCAGTTTAATCTCTCCCAGCAATATACCTGGAGAGATATATATCCCTGGAAATATATATCCCTGAAATTTATATTCAAGCATTCTGTGAATTTTCATGTAGTATTTTATAAAGTAGATTTCTATAACTGAAAAAAAATCAAATACTTTCTAAAATGGTTGAATAGTCTATAAATAAAAATGCTTCTGTGGACAACTTCTTTGCAATCTACAGTTCAAAGAGTTAGTCCTCCACTATTTTATTCAAAGAACAATTGTAACTAAGGTAGATTGTAATATGGAAGATAGTTCACACACTTGCAGAAATAAAATCGTAGGTCAATAATTTTCTAATCTCAAATTGACAATGTTTGACCAGTAATGGACAGATGTCAGAAGAGATGAGCAGAGCAATATTTTGTTGTTTAAAGCAAATTTATAAATTTAATCTTAATTCTGTAATTTAATTTAAAAAAAGAATAAAATGATTTGGACTCATCTTAGTGGTGGAAACTCATATACAAAAAAGGGAGCAGCTCCTCTACATTCCCTTTGTTGAACTGGGTTCTCTCTGGAATGAAGACCAAACATAAACACCTCATTTCATAAGCTTGGAAAATACAAATGCATCCATGGTTTTGCAATAATTTTGCAGTTGTGTATGGATTTATGTATTGCTAATGTTTTTTAATAATGTGAAAAAAAGAAAAAGATCACACAATCATCATCTTTGATGATGTCATAGAATCATGAAATCATAGAATCTTTTGGTTGAAGGGGACTGTTTAAGGTCATCTAGTCCAACCCCCTGCAATGAGCAGGGACATCTTCAACTAGAGCAGGTTGCTCAGAGCCCCGTCCAACCTGACCTTGAGTGTTTCCAGGGATGGGGCATCGACCACCTCTCTGGACAAATGTAAGGGGATGTTGGGAAATTGGTATCTGTGGCATGTCTGGGATTTACTGGTGCTTGTCACAGGAATACTGGTAAATCAATATCATGCTGCTATACAACCATCTTTTTGCTATGCTGCTGTAGCAAAATAACACAAGAGTTTGTTCAAGATCCTTCATGAACTTATTTAAGATTAGGTGGTTGTGAGGTCTCCCTAGTAAAGAATTGATGGCATTTCAGCTGCCCTTCAGCCAGTCTGCTAACTTTTAAGATTTTTCTGTTTTCTACAAGCTGAAATGCTAGTTCCCCAAATCCCTCTTTCTTCCAGATGCATTGTCAGTATCTGTAAACAATGTAAATGGCACTTGCAAAATTCAAACTCTATCACATCACCATTTCACTTGTGGAATTACTTTATCTGAAATACATTTCTTTTACAACTGGAATTGGAAATGGTCTTCAGATTTATGAGGCAACAGGTGATGAGGCATCAGGCTTTTATAAATTTTTTTCCCAATTTCATTGTTGGTACCAGACACTCATCTTTCTTCAAAAATAAAATTAAGAAATTACAATATTTCATGCTGATCATTTGCTTTTAACAAAACAAGGCTGACGTGTTGGCTGTTGTTAGCATCGCATTATCCCTGTGACAAGGGAAGGGAATGACTTCGCATGTCAGAGTTAGCAACGCATTCAACTCAGATATACACTGTAAGTTGTCAGAGCCTAGTAGAACAGTGATGGCAATTTTCCAGCACAAAATGCAGTTGTTTTCAAGCATTTAATCTGCTCAATCAGTTTTGCATAAATTCACAGAGAAAACTCTGCTTTTGTTTTTTAATCTACCCGATGTGATTTACCAAAAATGTATGTCTGTATGTCATCCTGTAAACAACTAATACTACAGGTGAGGGTCTTGTGGCATATGCAAAGTTGCTGTTTTTTTAATATCCATGTACAATAAATAATGAATGAAACACCCTTCACTAAAATGCAATGCAGGTAAGTCATCTGAATACAAAAATTAGATATGAACCAGATGCTTTTAGATTTTAAAGAGCTGCCAGGATGACACCACTGTAGTACAGGGACACTGTCGGGACAGCTGTTACACATGCTGGGTCCCAGCTGCAAGTGTGATGTACCTTTCTGAAAGCAATTCAGAATTGCCATAAATCCTTCGCTAATAAGTTTCGCTAAGGCTTCAAAAGGACTCTGGCAATGATTAGATTTCTGATATAACAGGATTTACTTACTGACAAGGCCTAATATACAACATATATGAGAAGTGAAATTTATACTGAATGGCCACTCTTAAAAATATTTCATTTGTCATTGCCTTGATCACCAGGCTATCACATTACTTCTGTAACATTTATTTTAGCAGAAAGGGTACTGTAATAATTGTGTCTGGTGGTAGAAGAGGAGGAAGACAATAACTTGTTTGAAACTGCACGTGGCGCAGGGAAAAAAAAAAAAAGACCAAAAATTGTTTATCTTTTGAGACAAGATTTTTATAACACTGAGTAAGTTGGTGGTGTGTCTTACTTTAAGCACTCCTGGTACTGCTTAAATATTGAATAAAAATTGAACGGGACCCATATCAGATTTAAAGTCTTAAAGTTGGTAGAGTAAAGCTAATACAAAAGAATACAAAGTTCCTCATATTCCTCCTCCTTTTTTGTTTCATTTTTTTTACAAGCTGTACTCCTGTTTGTCACTTTAGCTTAAGTATTTGTCTGTGGAATCTTTTCTTTTTTCTTCTAAATTATTCTGCTTGGGGAGCTTTTGAGTGTCAATCATTGCAAAAAGAACCAGCAGCAGACAACGGCAGTCCTTCATCATTCCTTCATCATCTGAAACAAAAGATCCTGATTCTCTCAAAGGACAAACTTTAAACTTACATTCTTTCATCAGGAAAATCATACCAAAATAGATTAATTTTAAAAGTGTACCTGAGGGAATTTGCAAAGCACACGGAACGATAGAAAATACTATTAGTTTATTCCCCAAGGGGTGCTGCTTCATTTGCTGCATTGTTACCCTAGATAGCTTATTGCTCATGCGAACGAAAAAGGAAAAGACCAAAAATAGTGCAACAGGGGACAATATGAATTAAGGATAAACAACAAGATGGATTACTATCGAAGCATGCTGGTCATTATGAGGAGTACCCCGGCTTAGGGCATTTCCAGAGCACATAGCTCAGGGTTTGTATGAGCTATCAACCTTGTAACAAGCTGGCTGAAGCAATGTGTTACTTAGGGGCCAATATTTGCTGTGTACTTCCTTTGCGTTACGTAGATTTTCTCTCTTCCATTTTTCTATATCCTACCGGCCCTTCATCAGCAGCATTTAACTCACGGCAAAGAAAATGAGGTCCTGTTCTTGACTTTTGCAATTGCTAAATGTCCGTTTGGTCTCCAGTTTTGCACGTAGACCTAGTTCCCTAAATTCCACACAAATGTCATGGTTCCTAAACTCTCTGTAGGAGTTGCCCTTAATGTTTAAGTTGCATAGTATGTCTTTCAGGAAAGGAGTTTTATTTAATTTGACTGAGAAGTAGAACGTAGTGTCTCTTCCTGTAATGCCATAAAGTATATAAAGAACCCTATGTTTCTAGCCAAACAAGAATACCAACTATGTTTATTAGTAAATCTTATTACTATTTGTATTAAAAAAAAAAAAAAAAGAATCTGATACCTTTACAGGGAAGGGGAATTTATGAGTGCTAAAGTGAAGAGATTTGGTAACATGACCTTTTAATAAGCTGCAGCCAATATCCTCAAATTGAAAAAGAAACAGAAAAATTAAAAGGAAAAGATGGTACAGCCTAGTCACAGCTGACTGCTAGAATGACAATACCACTCTGTGAAATACTGTTAAAGACAGAAGGAAAGACAACAAAGAGGAGTAGTTAAATATTTACCATCTGAACCTTGTAAAGGACTCAGCCGTACAACTGTGACTGCCCTTGATGTCTTGCTTCAGGAAGAGCTGGGTGCCTTGGAACCAGACCATAATTCTGCCTTGTAAGGTGGCAGGCAGTGTTTAAGGGTCAAGAGACTAGGAGAGGCACAGAACTGCATTTGTCTGGATTGTTGAAAGATTAATGGGGAAAAAAAAGCAGTCAAATATACCATATGGCCAAAAAAAGCATAGACTGAGAAAAAAACCTCAAATGTACATAGTGCAGAGACAGACAAAAACACTTAGCAGAAAGTCTTAACCATTAAATTTGTCATGAGACTGATTACAGTGACACTTGTCCAACACTAATATGGAGGATGCAAGATTCGACAGCCATAACATTTCAGTAACCACCAGCTTGTCACAAACATTTTTTTTAATTAGGATTATCAAATGCTAGAAGAAATCACCTACGTAACAACCTTCTGTGGCTTTTTTACAGATGTATGCAAGTTTTGTGTACATGCGGGGCCCCATTCCACAAGCTCTTGCTAAGCAACTTTTATTTGTGTGAAGCCCAAAAGACTAGAAATAATCATCATTCACAATTACATGCTTAGATCTGCAAAAAGCTGGCTGGCTGGCTGGCTAGCTAGGTAGATAGACACACAGATGATGCATGTGAAGTGTGTAAGATCAGCACCCGTAGCCATCTTGGCACAAAATTAATAACTGAAATTCCCATGCCTTTCTTGCCAGATTCATCAAGGCATCCAATATTTGTGAATGCCCAGATACTCAAAAGTAGAATGTCGTAAGTATTTCAAGATCTGTTTGCAGACATGCCAAGAATGCAGAAGCTTTTAAAAACATTTTCCAATTATGTTTCCATACTTAACTCAGGGAGAAGTTCTCTGAGCATATCTGCCAAACTCATATATCAGTTATGTGAGCTGTTTGTTACAGTCAATGTAGATCTCCATTCAATTACCTTGCCTTCTGGGAAGAACTGGTAACTCTTCTTTCTTTTTTTAGACTGTAACAACAAAGTGATGAGGTCTGGACTAAGGAAGATAATGCTCCCGGTCGCTCTGGCTGTAGCTATTCTCCTTTGTATGGAGTAGGGACATATTCTTTGGATACTAGCATCTCTGAGGCTAAGCAAAAGTGAGGTCAGGTTGTTCAGGTGAATGTTCTGTAAAGATCACAGTTATGGCTTTCAGGTCTTCAAAGAATCATTAATATAAACTACCAGCAAACACTAACACATCCTTCTTTGCCATAATATCTGTGCAAAGTGGCAGATTAAAGCACACAAATCTAGGAGGAGGTTTGGAGTTTAAAATTCTGGCTGGAGGGACACAACTCTTAAACTACATTATTCGAAACAGTAATTTTTCATGCCAGCTTTCTGATACATTTCCTGCAAATAAAATCCCAAACAAATTACAATATATTATGTCATGGTAAAAATATATATGTCATTTCAGGGACTGTCTGTAAAATCCATACTTAAAGAAAAAAGATCTTGAAAGAATGATTTCAACATCCCTTCATAGTGACATTAAGAAAAACAGAGGGGCCCATTGTTATTAATTCATAATGTTTTGAACATATGAAATGAAATAAAATATGAAAGTAACTTGATCTCAGTTTTCATGCAAAAAACCCCTAGGTAATCAAGCTGGGACTAAGTACAAGCTGGTATGCAACCTACCTCCCTTCTTAGAGCCTTTAAGGATCATACTTTCTTAAGACAGACCTTACTATTATTTGAAAATATGAGTCATTTTCTGTGCATATTTGAGGCCCAAATTTTGTTGCAGTGTTGTATGGAGAAGTTTTATTATACACTGAGTCAATAACTTTTTGTATTATTTCAAAGACCAATGGAATATTGTAGTAAACATGAAAGTATTAAGTGTAGGACTATACATTATGGATTTTTAAATATATTTTTTTTAAAAAAACAGCACTACAGTCTTCATTAATGTAGTGAAAAAGCAATTCCAGAAGTTCTCAAAGCAGTTTGTACTGCTGTCATATGGCATTGCCTGGTTGGAGGATAAACAGGTGAATAGAGAGCTCTGATTTTTCTTCGCAGGCTTGGGGAATTTCTGGTGGTGACTCTTTTTTCTGTCCCTCTGCAATGTCTCATGCTTTCCACTCACAGCTAGGGAGTAACAGAAGAAATATTATGCTTTTCAATGGATATATCTTTTTTCAGAATTCTAGATTAATATTGCTTAGCGTGCTGCTTAGACATATAAAACTGTTTTTTCTTCTTATCTTTTTACATGCTGCATGACATGATGCTGCAACATTAGATTAAAAAAACAGCGGTTATATGTAAACATAGCATAAATACAACCTTGTTTATAGTAAAATGGTTTCTGCACTTTGAATTTTTTAGTTTTACCAACACTATTTCTTCCTGATGAAAGCGAAAGTATATTTGGAAGGTGAATTTTTATGTTCAGAAAGCAGAAAAGTAGATAAGAAAGTTTAAATTAAAAAAATATAAGAAATGTGTTGATTTTATATTTTTGCCAGCCACAGCTGCATTCTGCTCATTAGGCAATCTCCCAAAGATTTTTTTTTTTTTACAATAAAACATTTGATTAGCTTCAAGTAAATAGTTTCATATTACTTTATAGATCGATATTTAATATTTCAGATAGAAATATTATTACATATATCCTGAAATTATGGGACTAAGACGCATGAGGATGCAGTGGAGCCCACTAACTACTGCCATCAAGTTTGGGATTTTGTGTGTGTGTGTGTGTGTCTGTGCATATGTATGTGTGATGTGCGTCTGTTAAAGATTACTCAGACTGGAAAGGACAGATAGCAAAATTTTCAAGTGAGCTATTCCAGCTGTGAAATAAGGGGGAGGGAAGTAGATATTTCCCATGTCATAGACCGATTTTTCAACTATGCCAAAACCTACCCCTTAAGCATGTACTTTTAATTAAATATTTTATAAGCATATAAAAATTTAGATATTTTATAAGCAATGGGTCATGGCACTTTAAGTCCAGGTGTAACATTTTTCAGATGTTTTCTGCCTGTGTTGTGGTTTAACCCCAGCCAGCAACTAAGCCCCACGCAGCCGCTTACTCACTTCCCCCCCCAGTGGGATAGGGAAGAGAATCGGAAGGATAAAAGGTAAAACTCGTGGGCTGAGACAAAGACAGGTTAATAGGTAGAGCAAAAGCCGTGCACACAAGCAAAACAGAACAAGGAATTCACTCACCCCATTGCAGGCAGGTGTTCAGCCATCTCCAGGGAAGCAGGGCTCCATCATACATAATGGTTAATTGGGAAGACAAACGCCATCACTCCAAACATCCCCCCCTCCTTCTTCTTCCCTCAAGTTTATATACTGAGCATGACGTCATATGGCATGGAATATGCCTTTGGTCAGTTGGGGTCAGCTGTCCCGGCTGTGTCCCCTCCCAACTTCTTGTGCACCCCCAGCCTATGCGCTGGTGGGGTGGGGTGAGAAGCAGAAAAGGCCTTGATTCTGTGTAAGCACTGCTCAGCAACAACAAACACATCCCTGTCTTATCAAGACTTGTTTCCAGCACAAATCCAAAAGGCAGCCCCATAATAGCTACTATGAAGAAAATTAACTCTATCCCAGACAAAACCAGCACAGCCTGTCACCTTGTTGTGCTGGCAATCTGCATTAATGTCTTTACACTGTACCTTGTATACTGTATTTAGATTAGATATGTATCAACACTGAAATATTCAGGGGTTTAAAAAGGTCGTGCTGAAGAAGAACATGCAGTGCTCTTCTAAAGCAATTGCTTTTTTGGTTTGGAAGTACTTCATTGACAGGGCTTTTTACACAAATAATTCTATTTATATGAGCTTTCTTCAGTCATAATGTGCTTTAAGCACCATATGTTGTCCTCAGAGACAGTTTACAGATTTTCAAAGGTTAGACCTTTATTTTGGGCTTCTCAGTTATTACACTCAATCATTCAAACTGAATGGTAATTTTACTTTTAGATCTTAATTTTGCTTTCAAAAGAGGCAAGTCTTCCAGTGCTTTTTTTTTTTTTCTTTTTTTTTTTCCTTCACCTCAAATCAAGGACAAAATGTCTTAGCTTCTGTTATGACAGCATCTGTGCTAAATGTGTTTGACTCCCACTCTGCTTTCATTTTCCCCAAGGAAGTGAGAAATAGGAGTAAGCAGAAGTTTAAAATTATTCTTTGAGCAGATTTGTGTATGTGGTAGAGAAGTAATGAACAGAAAGGATCTGAGGAATGATAACCGCTACACAGTGAGACTAAAACAGAACATGGGAACACAAGAATAGCTGCTTTAGGTCAGACACAACCGATGCTCCCATATTGTGTCTCAAAATACAGCTAAAAGGGGAAGACTCACAAAGGGTAGAATAACAAGTAAAACCTATAGGAAATGCTCCCACAAATACTCTCCCAGCATCCTGTCATTTGTTGCCCAGGACTTTCAGGATCACATTTTAATTTGAACTTGTCCAAGTTCCCCTTGGCTCCATGTAACCTCACAGCATCCACCTCATCTTGTCATAAACGTCATACAACTCATTATTTATGGGTTTATGTCTATTATCAAAGAAAACACTTTCAGAATTCAATTTTCTGCCAAGGAGGAATTAGCCATATTATTGGAAAAAACATGCAGTAAGGCAATACAACCTACACAGGTCTCTTGTGCAATGTTAGCAATTCTGTGGAGCAACAGTTGGTCTGCTGGGTTTCAGCATGCTCACTGTGAATGTACCAGCTCGGTTTTACGTGTCTTGGGTCCCCCAGGAACCTGGCATGCACAAAGGAGAAAGGAGACCATGAGGCTTGCAGCTGTGTGGAGGTACAGTCTGGGAATAGCAAATGTGAGTTTGCAGCATGGGTAGACATCCTTTTCTGTTGCAGCTTTTGGTGATGTTAAGTCTGCAGGGACTGTTGATGCCAGAAGTTATTGAAAATTGCCAGAAATGTGCATTATACCCATAAACAAAGGATACAAACCCAGGAAAAACAGGTAAGCCACTGGCCCTGAAATACATACCATTATATTGTTTGTTGCTGAAGCACTTCCAGATGCAGGTCATTGCACCTAAAAGGAACCAAATTCGTAGAGCGGTGGAGGGAGGTCTTTGCTAACCTGGTTTGCTCTGACTTAGAGCCTAGTTGGTAGGAGCTGTCCTGTGGCCAGTTCTGTGCAGCGGGTCTGAGGCAGCAGTGACTGTTGGCAAGGGGATGGGGGGGAATTACAGTTTTGTCAAAAAGCAGCTGTGTTCCCAGTCACTCCAACGATCTTTGACCAAATTTCTATCTGCAAAACTAGGGTAATAACTTCTTATTATGTGTTATGAGGCATCTAAATGCTACACAGCTCACTATCGCAAAAAGACAGAAATTATGCTTTTCTGCATTGTTGCTTTTTTTTTTTTTTATTTGCACTCTATTTAAATGGAACCTATCTCAGGAATTTAAAGCATCAGTAAATGTGGTCTCATTCAAGTTAAATAACAAACAACTTTTTTTTTTTTCCAAATTGCCTATAAATTACCACGAGAAACAAGCAATACTTACACCACCTCCCATGATATTTATGAGTAGGAGTCAACTGATTTTGTGGAATTGGCAGTTCTAATCAGTGCTGTCCTGCTGTAAGAGCAAATTGTCACAAGGCTCAATACTTGATGTAAATTTATCTTTACAAAGCATTATCGGTGACAAAATTGTAAAAAGAACAGAAAATGACACAAAACCATTTTACTTTGTGCCAAAAATATAATGAGATCTGAAAATGGCAACAAAAATTAATCCACTTTGTGACAAATCTAAGATTTTAGTCTTACAGAAGGCCCTCCTTAAAGCCATATATAAATACTATTAAAATACTGTTGAAAGGAACAGATGGCATTTTTATTCCAGAGGGTGATCTGCATGTGGATGAAGTGCAGTGTTATTAATGGTCATAAAATCATTTGCAAATATTTTAAACACAAGTATTAGCATATCTCAAACTTGGCAAATGTCCTCCTTTGCAGGAAATTGAATTCTGGAATATGTTTTCCTTGATACTAGACATATTAATGTAATTACTGAATTGAATGCTTGCTCAGTTCAGCTGAATGTTCAGGTAATGTCAAATTGATGAAAAGTCAGGAAATGTAGAAAATTAATGATAAGATTTTAGGGGCATTGTACATTCCTACATTGTCCTTTATCATGCCACACTGTCTGCAATGGACATCCTGCATTGACACATTTTATGGAATTTCATTTATTGCATAAATAATGCAGACTAAATTACAAAGCTGATAATGAAAATGGGTAGAAAATACAGCACTATCACCCTAACTTTGATATTTTTCATCACTTTTTTTATTGCTATTCCTTTTAGAGGAATTGGATACTGGTTGTACTGAGGGACACTATTTAAGGTTTTCAGACAATGCTTAGCAACTATTGCTAAATATAATTGCCATTAAGAATTAGAAATACAAACGGCATGTGTCTGTGTTCCTTGTATTGAGGGTAGCCGTATACTAGTATTGTTACACTCCTGATGCTCAAGAGGAGCAGAAGAAGAGCAGAGTCGGTCCCTGCAATGTCATTTATGGAGCTCTTAGAGGAGAAATATACACATAAATTAAGATTGGCATTCTCAAAAAATATCCAAATCTAATTTTTTAATTGATTTTCTCATAAGACTGACTCCACCTTTCTGTGGATATTTTTTTGTCTGTCCTGATCAAAACTGTCTAGATGAAGTTGCAGGTAGATGTCTTTTGTATCTTTCCCTAACTTGAATACTTTAAATACTTTAAATCTCTAAACTTCCTGGAGGACCAGTGGAAATTAATTAAGTGGATAAAACTGGAACTTTACTTCTCCTTTTCTACCTAATTAACTGTTTTTTCCTAACTCTTAGCAACTTTAACTAGCACAGTTTGTCAGTTACAGCTTTTTGCCTCTCCCCACTTTACTTTTAAACTATAATTTATTTCTAACAAAAATCTCACACTTTTATCTTCCTGTTACCAGTCTATCAGAGGAAATCAATCAATGGGAAATCTGACTGATGACAACAGGAGGAGCAAATTCGTGCAATTGCCTTGTGACACAGTTTAGCCATCTAATGGGCCAGAAGCTTTTCGTCCCTTGGCTGACTGGGTTGTTAGGGTCGCAAGGCTGACAATGGGCGCCCCCAAAGCCTCCTCCATGAAGAGAGGACCATAGCTTTGAAGAGCTGGCCAAAACCAGTATTGGGATACTGGGACTTCTGATTCTGGTTTTGTTTTTATTCCTAAGCACTTTAACCATGATCTGCTTGGTAACACAGTGACCTTTTGCCAGTGACATAGAAAAAACTGCTAAATAAATATGTACAGTAGACTATTTGAGAAGCTGTATTAACTTCGACAAGACTAGCACCGCTAAATGTTAAGTACTTGCTTTGGGGCACTGAGTGAGGATTTCACTGTTCCTGGTTCCTGAAAGGGAAAATACATACGTACATGCATACATATAGATAGGTAGAAATAGATATGCACTAATGAAGATATGATGTAGTGAATTAATCTTTTGTTCTGCTCCGAAGAGAATAAACACGGTGTCATGAGACTGCCTGCAAAAGCTAGTGATGATATCAAATTGGCTCCATGCTATTCATCATGAACCTTATGGGCATTTTTTACCTTTTACAGGTGCAGGTGGTACTAAAATCTAAGAAATGAGATAGCCCTGGTCATGATTGTGGTGCTGCATGGACATCAGTAAACATTTGTATGTACTGGGTCCTTTGGTGTCATAAAAATACAAAAAGCCAAGCCTAACTTTTCTGTCAAGAGTCTAATTTACACTGAAATAGCATCAGTAACAAGAATAACACAGTGGGCTTACCAGGAATGTATTGGTACCTGCGATCTTTTCTCTTTCTATGTGTAACTGTAATCAAATGGCATGTCACTTCTTTTTTCTGACTTGTCTTTTCCTTCAGTTCCCACTCTTAAGTCATTGAAGTCTCCAACACTACTGTCCTGAGGTCCTTGCACCCATGGTATCCTCTTTAGGCACTTTGTATGCCTTCTGTGTTAATGATGAGTTTTACATCATGGAAGTGATACTTATTCATTCTACTTTAGTAATCCACAGTTTTTTGGGAAAAAAAAAAATCTGAAAATAGACCCTACTTTTGCTTTTGTGTATTTCCTGTTCAAATACATTATAAGCTAGACTTTTGTCCTTAACCTGAATCAGGAAAACTCCTCTGATATATAGCAAAAGTATTTCTACCTGAGAAATGTGACATTTCTCTGAAAAAAAGGACTACTAGTCAGTAAAATATTTTTTCTGACTTTAAATCATTAAGCACTTGAAATCTAACTAACTCAAATGTATTCAGCGAATGCCCCAGTTTATAATACTTGAGGAAATGAAAGAGCATAGGAAAAAAATTAATGAAATGAAGCTGGAAGAAGCCAGGTTGAGGTCAGAGTCTCAATGCTAAAGGTGGAAGCTTGTATTTAAAATACAGGAAAAAAATTGTCAAGGCCTGACCAAGTTCAATTTCGAACAGCCACAAAAACCTCCAAGTCTGAAGGTTCATATGCCCTTGTTTGCAATGTGGCCAGCAACGTTGCAGATGTTTGCATAGACTCCCAACCTGAATAATTCTCCCTCCCTTTTAATGCCGATCAGCTTCATAGGCTGGGTTTACAGTGTTGGTGCAGAAGCCTGAGAAACGGGCAAATACAGGATGGGAACCTTGCCTGAGGCTTATTGATGAAACGTAGCAAATGAAGCATTTCCTGAAGAAGTAGGTGTTAGCGTTCTACTTATTAATGTCATTTAACCCTGACAGTTCTCGCTGACTTCAGTTGCTTCGTATGGCTTGTTAACAAGACTGTATGTCATGCCATTATACTAAACAGTGATGCCATGGGATTAATTCATTGACTTCTACCTTTCTCAGTTAGCTGGCCATATGATGCTGCCAGACGAGCTTCCTGTCCAGACAGCCAAAGGCAGCCTGAGATGATCAGCATGCCAGCAGAGCCCTCCTGTGCTATTCGGGCTCCCCTAGCAAGGTCTTTTGACTGATTTTTCTGTCTGTCACCATCAAGGACAGATATTGCTGCGAGAACAGATTGATTAAGTGACGGAAAATTTCTGGAAGCTGCTTGTTTGACTTGATACCAAAGATTAGCAAGGACACATGTTAGTTTCTCAGTCCTAATGCCCGTATCTGAACTCGGACTCACTGCCATACTGTATTAATGTGAAGCAAATTTGGATTAAAGTAGACGCTTGGGCCTATGCTCGAAATGCAATTCATAGGTGCTGCTGTGAATAACTCATTTAACATATCAACAAGGATATTGTGGTGTATTCTTACATAAATTAATGTTCTATACTAATTAAACTTACTGTGTTCATGTTGCATGATATACCTTCAGTTTTATTTTGCAATGTGAATTATTTAGTTTTTAGGCTATATTATGTATTTTATGTTAGATGCACTAGTTATTAGTGGATTACGTTTATTTTTTTCCTAGATGACTTTTCAAGCCCCTTTGGCATACATCCTTGGCATGTAGGAATTTAGAAGCTGGTTTCCACGGGTTTTGTATGTTGGGATTTTAAATTCATTTTCCACAAATGCTCATATCATTAAAATTAGATAAATGTTTGTGAAAACAAAAAAAAAAAAGCAGTGGTCAGTCATTATTTTATGCAATTTTAATTTTCTGTGAACTGGCTTCCATGAGACTGAAGAAGTTAATCATCAGCTATGTGTGTGGGATAAAAATCTGTGACCTTTCAGTGGATTCTGCATGAAGGCACCTGAAAATTCCAGGTAGCTTTATTTAAGCAATGCAAACTGTAGGAATGTGTTGGGTTAATTATAACCAGGGCCAGTTCTAAATACATCTGAGCAAAATACATAGCTTAGGGTAGCAGGCTAGGGATGGGAAATGGCTAGATCTCTGCTGAGCTCTGGAAAGGTAGGTTTGCTGCTGCTGAAAGAAGCAGCGAAGTGTATTAAATCCTTTGGAGGGCAGGTATAGAGTCCTTCTTAGAAGTATTACCAGCTTCCCATGACCAACTGGGGAATTATTCCATAATTCAATAAATTCTCTAACAATGGCTTTCTGTTGCAGCTCTGCTTCCTTATGTCTTCATCCCTATCCATAGTTGGAATACATTGATCATGGCTCCTTACTCTGAAGACAACAAAAACTAATTTAGCCGATGCTTCAGAAAAGCCTTTAATTAGATGATGCTGAATAACACGGTTAAGAAATCTGTCCTATTTATGTTAGCACAAAAATGTGAAGGCTCTTTACTGGCTGGTGAGATGTTACTGACACAGGTGGTTCTGTCATACTCAAAGACTCTGTGACATCAAAGAAATTTCAATTCCTTCTGCCTTGTCTCCATACTTGTAGAGACATTGTCTTCATGCTACACTCATTTATGCTGGCTACACTCACAGCTTATGCTGTTGGGAGAAGGCTGGGTAGCTGGCATGTCACGAATAAGGGCAGGGGATAAAAACTGTGAGATTAGCACATTAGCTAAATGTTTCTGCTAAAGTGATTTGCAGTGAAATAGTTACACCCTTGGCAGTTAGGTTTTTATCTGTGTTTCTGTTGCCACTGCCGTAGGATGCATGTATAAGTAATTTAATGTTGAAAGCACTCAGTCAACATCCATCGTTAGAGGGATGAGAAAAGAAAAAAGAAATAATTAAATGGGGTTTTTTGTTCTCCTTTTGTGATTTTTTTTTTTTTTTACTCTTGCTCTCCTTTTATTTGTCAACATTTGTCTGCCAATACAATTTTGTTTATAGTGTCTCAAGATCTAAGTCAATTTTTGGCTAATTGGTATGAGGAAGATATTACATGGGGAAAGATGATCACACAGTTGCTTTCACTTCCTCATGCTTCTTTCCAAACCATCCAGTCTGGACACTTACAGAAAGAGGATATATGGATTAAATTTACCCTGGCAATACTTCCAAATAAGCTATATTTTTAGGTATGCTTGTTTATGAGTAGCTCAGTAGTAATTACAAGACAAGAATAAAGAAGCACTGTTCTATTCTAATTACTTCAACTATTCCATCCACAATTCACTCAATTCTATTAATCTTTTTATGCTGTACATATAATTCTTGCTTCCCAGACAATATGGGAACTCTCAACTCCAAAACCAAGAGCCTGCCATATTTATAAAATAATCAGTATTTTTCCTTTTCAAAGACATACTTTTTAACAGCAGATTAAGGTACAATAAGGGAAGTAGATGCACATTTTTCCTCTCCTCTTTCTGAGGAAATAGCTGCATTGTTTCACCCATGTTTCACCTTTCAATTTTCACTGATATCCCATAACTTAGGAAAAACTGGTTCACCAAAGAATTAAAAGGAAAATAAAAAAACAAATGAAAAATAAAATACCCCAGTGCCAACTTCATTGCCATTCCTTTATATGAGTTTGATCTAATTGCTTTCTACTGAGAATAAAACAAATCTCCAAGCTATGATGTCAGTAATCTAATTTTGCCTGAAGCAATCAGATAAACATAATGCCAAAAGCAAGGTGAATATTCTGCAAAGACAATAGGTACAGGATTCATTCAGGGCCGGAACCAGCTCAACCCGGACTTATTCAACCAGCTTTCAGATCCTTTGCAGGCTCTCTCCAGCTCTTGTAATATCAGAGATCAAATACCTTGAAATATCAAAGATACTAAATACCAATGTATAATTTTTTCATGTCATTAATTTTTCAATCCAGTCTGGAATAGTCATTCTAATTGAATTTTCTGTGAAAAGTCATAACTATATCTCCAAAGACAATGTGGGTTGATTAAACATCAGGAATCAGAACGAAACATCTGCATGTGGGTAAATTCTCTTTGTGGCAATAGACTTCAAAGGGCTATGAATGAAAGATGTACCTATTTATATAGGCTATGCCTATGAATGTGTAAAATATGTCTCAGCTAAATCTATAAAAGGAGTTCTCAGAAAGTTGATTTCTATTTTTAACAATGCTCTTCATGTATTTCTTTTTCCTATAATGTTATCCAAGTTAAGATAACCCAAAGAGGGGTGAGTATATTTCATTAGCCTAAGAGAATGTTAGATAAAAAAATAACAAAAGAATATTCATAACATCTTATTGTTCAGTGATGAGTAGTTGGTATTTCAAACACAGAATATGCATTCCTAACTGCTATAAGTAGAAGATCCCATTGTTTAAAATTAAAAACACATCACCAACTGATGCCAGTGACGGCAGCCCTACATCAGTCTCACCTACCTGACTTCTCTCAGGATCCAGGGCTGCACTTAACCATTCAACTAACTTTTCATTAGAGTCCATGAGGATGGACACCTCCAGTAGCTCATATACCTTGTTCATTGCCCTATTGTGAATGTTCCTTTGGAGATCCCTTTGAACACAAGCATCCCAGATAACCATCTTTTACACCAAACACAATTTTTAAAGGAGTCCTCAGCCTGTCAGGTTCGGATTGATACCACTGGGTAGCTACACACCTATAAAAACACTTTCATAGGCACCCAAATACTCTGTAAAGCTATAAGTGGGCTTCTCAGTCATTTGACTCATAATTCATCCTGGTTTTAGTGCACCAGTCAGGAGTTTGTATTCTCTTATTATCAAAACCATACTTAGGAACTCCAAAAGTTGATCTCTTACCCATAGTCTATCATTAGTAGGATTTCTTCTCTTATGCTAGAGTTTCTAATAGCTTTTGAAATACATAACTCCAGTAACTGAAGATCCTACTGGTGTGCTATGAACGTCTGTGCTAAATGGCTTTGGAAGGATGATGCTCAGACAGCCAGTTATCAAAGTCATACCATTATTTGTCACTTGATGGTCTGTTGATGCATTCTGCAATGGGAATGAGGAATTCACCCCTTCTCCAGATAACTCCCACTGTGCAATTCTAAAAATCAAAATAAACAAAGCCAGAGATACTTTGAAATTACCACAGTGGTTTTCATATTGTTTCAGCATATCATTTCTTTGCAATTTCGTAATGACCGACATTGTTATTCAATGATGACGGCTTTGTAATGATCTAAAGCTACATGTTTATGTGGAGTCTTTATAATTAATATCATTATTGTGTTAGGCTATGATACAATTCACTAATTAAACTCTGATTCCTCCTACTTGTTGGAAGGTGCCAATGAAACACAATTAACCACCTGTAAATATATATTTTTATGTTCTCTAGAAGGTACCTGAAGCAACTTTAAATAATTAAGATGAAATTAACTCTGAATAAGTTCCGCTCAGATTGGTGGATTTATCAGATTGAATTTGATAATGTCTGTGTCTCCCCTGCCTCCCAAAAAAGAAGCAGCATCGCAATCAGCAATTTGTCCTCTAAAAAAAGGATCACTAACAGGAGCCCATTAGGTCATTGCCAATCTGTTCACAGAGAGGTTCCGTGCTGGGAACTAACCTGAGCTGACATGAGAACAGCTGTGGGTCCTTACAAGTGGATGGCGTGCACAGACCGTCTCGAGCATGGACAGAAACACAGGCTTTGCCTATTTCTAATCAGGTAGTATGTGTAATTCTGGTGTTTATACTTGTAAGACTAAAGAAAATAGTAACAGTGCAGGTGTGCAGGTACTTGGCCTATGTACAGAATGAAAGCATTATTAAAAGAGGGTACAGCAGAAAACTGAGTCTGTCCATCATTATTTTTAATTTACGAAAATCTAAACATAACACTTCAGCAGAACGGTTATTTGAGCAGCATGTATTGTAGTCTGTTCACTGATTTACCAGTTCTTTATGGAATGACTCAATAATATTATCAGCTGAATGTTATTTTACTCTTTTATTTTTCCCTTTCTTTGCACAAATAAACTTTTCTGATACTTGTATTTCTGTACTTTATATCATGAGTGATCATTGAGCAACTTGCTGATCTCGCCTCTGCTGCCTGCGCTGCTGAAACAGTAAATAAGTCACGGGAGTCAAAGGCAAGTCCTGAGAGCTGTCAAATGGGGATCGTTGCCACAGAAACCTTGCGCTCTGCAGGTTCAGTGAGTTTCATTTCATTTCATTTCTTATGGTCTGAAAAAGGTGGAATTCCTCTCCTGAAAAATGAAAAACCCCTAAAGTAACAAAGGAAACAACCTAGACACCTGCCCCACCTTTTCATTAGACACAGGACTGTCTAATTCCCCGGGGTCCTGAGACTGATGTTGTGGGATGTTTCCATTTTCACTGCATGAGGGAAACTGTATTTTTTTTCTATCTGTTTCCCCTATTCAGCAAGTGTGCCATTAGGTAGCCTTTTTATAGGCTTAATTTGAAAGCTGAATTTTTCTAGTCCCAGTGACATAGGAAAACAATCCTCTTTGTTTGTTAGCAAATCATTGCATCCACAGGTCTCTCTAGAACCCACCATGCAACTGTCATGCCATACAGTAACTTTGGAAACCTCATTGTTTTGTAATAATTAATTTAGTAAAAGCTTAAAATAGGTCAAAGGAAATGTCAGGCAAAAGAGCACTTACTGCACCAAAGGAAGACAGATGACAAACCAAAGCCATGCTTAAAGTACAATGGAAATTAAGAGGGCACTTGATTCTAGTGGCATGAGCAAGAAGCAGAATTTGAAGCTTATATTGTATTCTCTTTCAAAAAAATGAGAATACCCAACTTCACACAGACTTACACTGCTACTTAGAGAAACAGAACTGAGAAGAGAAGAAACTGAAGTGAATAGGGTAGATGCAGAAGAAAAACATTAAATAAGGAAAGAATGATTTCTTTTTCACAGTGCCTCATATTCGATATTCTTAAATGAAACTCATTTCATCTTAGTACTCTGCAAGGCTTTGCAGAATTTCTGTGCTATAAAATCTCCTGTGCGATCATAAAACATTCAAGTTAAACATATACTAGAGAAAATAACAAACAAAGATATTACATGGTGCAAAGCCCTAAAACCATTTTTCTTCTTACAGCACAACAGTGCTTTCCACCTGTTGTTTCTTATGATGATGAATTTTACTGAAATCATTATGGACATCCTTTCAAGGGAGATGATTATTTCTAATGAAGGGGAAAAAATCTTTGCTATTTAAAATGCTGAAAAAAGTCAGGTAGTTTTAATAAATGGCAAGTAACTTAATAAAAAACTATGTCTTCTCTTTGTTGTTACACAACATACACAAATTGTTGAAGTTTGCAAATTCTTTTATTACAGTGCACTTATTTTAATCTTCCTGCAATAACCAATGCTCATGGGGCATACACAACCCTCATATTGATCTAAGTTGAAGCTTTGGTTCTTAAAGCACGTTTTTAAGCAAAGATGACATTGTTCTATGTTTTGTGAATTATTGTTTTGCCAATAAAAATGCTAGGGAAGAATAGTAAAGCAAGATCACATAATAACAGAGTGGTGGCTTTAGTCTTCTTGCTGGCAACATCATAGATTAAAAAATGTACATTTTGTGTGTATGTGTGTAAAAAACCTAAACAAAGCCATGAGTAGTCTTCACTGAGCTCCTGAAATGACAGCCTATGATTACGATTACTACCAGGCAAGAAGCACTGATGATTTCTGGCATTCCCATGTTTCTGAACTGCCCCTGAATGACTGTAGAGATTAGACTCTAAATTGGAAGACCAAAGCACTCTCCTCAGCTTACAGCTCCAAGGGTGCTTCACTGTTGCGTCTTAATTCCAACTTGAGGCAAGATCTGTGCTTAAACTTGCTCTTTGTTATGCCTGGCATGGAAGGAACTGCAATGCCTGGGCCTGTCTGGATGGGTCCTCAGTCTGCATGATTGGCAGATGAGGGACCATGGGGTACGCTTTCTTCCCAGTTTAGCCAATTGGCTACAGGATACAAGAAAAGCAGCAATTTTGAGTGTTTCTACATATAATAACTGCAAGCATCTTTTCTGCTCCTTTACTCCTTACTGTGGGCTCTAAAAAGAAAGAAGGACTTGAGCTTCATCACTTGGGGAAAATAACAATGTATTACATTCTTTGTACATTTTTAAAAACAGGATTTTGATTAATTTTACATTTCTCACAGTCTACACAACTTTTAGGTAGCCAATTAAGATGACATTTTGCACAACTTGAAAAATAATTGGCTCTTTTTCATTAGGGAAAGTGTGTAAGAATCCCAGGGCTCCTATTGTAGTTAGCCTGCTGTTCATCGCTGTTGACATTACTGGTTTATTAACTTTTTAAGTAAGGCTCCCTCAAAGTATTGAGAACTGGATTTGTTAGTCCTCCACCCACTGTAGAATTCAGTGTGCTTTCTAATGGATTTATACTAATTTCCTATGAAATAGCAAAACCAGTGGTGGCAATAATTGTTACAAAGCATAAAACAGTATAAATACCTGCTTTAGACACTCCTCACTTTTCCTGGAACGTCAGATGTACATTATAGAAGGGCATTAGAAAATAAAAAGCATAAACTAATTACGATAAAATTACTAATGTCTTTTACTCCATCAATCTTTATACTAATATATACAATCAGTATTTATTATACTATATAGATTTGGTTAAAAGCTGCCTGGATAGACATTTCATTCTTCATGTTTTATGAAGTGATAATATATTCCAAATAAGGACCTGTTTTTGCAATAAGTTTTAAAACATCACAAAATAGGGAACAATTCTTCTTTCTACCTCCTTTCTTTGAGTTGTTCCACATGGATAGAAAAAACCTCTATGTGTGTGCCCTGGGATGATCAATAAGATGCAGAAGTCTGCCCTTCATAACCCCTCTGCCCTCTTGTCACCTTCAAAGGAGGGTAGAAATGAAGAATGGGACACTTGGCATTTTTTGTTCCTTTTGTCATTACTCCTGCAAAGCCAAAACTTACTAATAAAGAAGTTATTTACATTGACACCCAGGGAACCCTCTTCAATAAGGTGCTATGCCTCTGAGGGAGAGGAGGCGACCATCCTAGCAGAAAGGCTAGTCAGTCCAAGAGTTTCATGCTCATTCATTGCTTAAACTGGTCTTGCCATAAGACCAGTCCTTCACCTTTGCAAAGGAAAAGGGACCAAATGATATGTGATTCATCTGATCTCAAATGTCTGAAAGTTAGGTATCGTTCTGTGAGCCATTTGACTAGGTCTGGCCAATTCATATACATTACAAAGAAAAGTGGGCATGATCAAGGGATGAAGGGTTAAGTATCACTTAAAGATACCTGTTAAAGGCACTTGGGATGAATTTTATGCTGAAGGTTTCTACATCTTTTCACTGACAATACAGGGTCCTAACTTAGGGTCCTGACTTAGACTGTATGCATAATTTTTACAGGTATATGAATTTATAGTAAGAAGACATTCAGATTGTTTGGAGGAATGGGAGTTAAACTTGGAAAACTGGAAAGAAAGGAATTTGAGGGAATTTAGTTTGCAAAATTAATGCCTTCCAGTAGAAATCAGGCCATACCTATTCTGTTCCTGCTGTATTAAACATGTATTTTAAACCTGGCAATTATACTAAACAGCATATTTCGTTCAGCCATTAATTTAACAAATCATAAAGGCAATGGACTGTCAAGGTCAAAATACATTTTTAAAGAATGGTAGATTTGCTAGGCTAACAAGGACTAGATAGGTCCTATAATATGACTCATCCTTGAAATCCTAAATTGTATAATGAAGGACAAACTTTGGCATCTGCAGTATCCGAAAATTCCTGGAGACAGCGCATTAACTTAATTAGTCTTTCTGCATCATTACATAGTTCACTTAGGGAAAAAGAAGAAAAATAATGATAACTGGAATTATTTTTTAGTTCTAGCTTCTGTCAGTCATCCCTTCATTCTGCATCTCAGCAAGGGCTTTCAAGTGCGTATTGCTATTTGCTATCATCTTGCATGTCTATACACGAGAATTAATACACCATCCGATTAGAAATAGGCAAAGCCTGTGTTTCTGTCCATGCTCAAGACGGTCTGTGCATGCCATCCACTTGTAAGGACCCACAGCTGTTCTCATGTCAGCTCAGGTTAGTTCCCAGCACTGAACCTCTCTGCGAACAGATTGGCAATGACCTAATGGGCTCCTGTTAGTGATCCTTTTTTTAGAGGACAAATCACAGACTGCACAGCACTGATTGTCTAGCAAGAAGAAAAACACATTATTGAAATTAATTTGATTTTAATAAGACAGGAACCTGAACTGGCCTGTTTCTGACTTAATTTCTTCTTTTTTATTTGTTTAGAGTCCTCCTCACTGTATCTACAGGAAACTACCCTTTACCAGCAGGAAGGACAAAAGGTAGCAGATCTTATACATTCATTTTTGGTTCTAACAAGTCTAGAGTTTTTATTCTGAAAGGAGTAAACATGCATTCTCTAGTGCTTGATGTTATGATCCTGTATCTGCCTTAACACATATTAGCAGTCTGTTAGCATTTTCATACTTTACACACTTGTTTATGTGCCAAGCTAATTCTTTAAAATATTAGTTCTAAGAAAAATATAACGTTTAGCATCTACTATATGAATATCTATTGATTTTTTTCTTACTCCCTTGCTAATCAAATGATCCAAAGAAGTAGAAATAAATTAAACCTCATTGTTTTCATTTTAGAATTAATAATTTTGCATTTGAAAGTCTAAGTGGATCAGATTTGTATTCTTTCATACATATCAAAGTGCTTGGAATAAGTGGGGAAGTACAATTGTTCTCCCTTCACAAACAAGGAAACTGAGGTATATGCAGGGCATTGCTGTGCATTTTGTGGAGCTGACATGCACACTGCAAAGTGCTACTTGGAATAGCTGGGTAGGCTTAGTGTGTTCAGCCTCGAAGAGCAAAGGCTGGAAGAGGAAGGGGCAGAGAAAGATCTGCTGAATCAGGTGTGGCAAGAAGAAAGTAAGTGGATCAAGATCAACGGTACACTGTCCCTTCCAAAGCAAGAACCAAGAGCCATAACACAGAGCTGTGGGGGAGCCGAGTCCCAAAGAAGGGATGGGATGGGATGATATGGATGCACATCTTGCACAAGCTCTTGTGGAAACTGGATGTGCACCTGGAACACAGTTTTCTCTCTAGGTGTCTGCTCATGACCACTGTTGGAAAATAATACTAGGTTGGATGAACCGTTGTGCAGAATCAGCATAGATTTTGTGGTGTTTGTGTCTGATACTTAACCAAATGGTAATATTTTATAGATAAGAAAATAATTACATTGCAGTACAATGGAATTTCAAGTTCTAAGTAACTTATTACCAGCAGCTAAAATTAAATTCTGTGTGTGTTGACAAATCACACAGTGTGTACCAAAATAAAATTATTCAAAAGAAGCAACTCAAATTAATATAACCAAGTTTTCAAGATCATGCATTTTAAATACTGAATTATTGTTAAAACTGATTGCTGAGGTTTAATAAAAATACTGGAGATAAGAACAGCTGCTTGGTAATTATTCAAAAATGCATACACTATGAATGAATCATTCTTTTTAGTTTATTAAACATGGAAGGTCTGTTCAAGCATTTAATTGGCTTTAAAGGAAACAGCTATGAGGAAATTCATTAGGTATTAGTTAATTACCAAACAAAGTAATTGGCACTTAATAACTGTTTTGATTGATATCTTTGTTGGCCTCATTCTACTCCACTATGTCATCAGTGTGCTTTATATACGGGATTACAGCTGGATTTTAGAAAACAGCTGTTTCCGTAGGAAAGCACAGTGATCTGTCATCCATGAACAGGAATGATGGGGGCAGGAGGAGATTTAACATATATAGAAAAACGATGTTGTGAGAGAGGAAAGGCTTACGTCTCCAAACGGGAATACGACCACAGCCCACTGATCCCAGGGCTGCAGCCCAGCAGTTGGGGCACTCAGAGGGAGGCCGAGCTGATTGATTATAAACCCAACGTGGCACAATCTTTGGCTATCAGCCTGTAGCCACTTCTCTTTAGAAACCGACATAGCTTCCAGCTTGAGTGTGACACCTGAACCTACTTCTCACAGGAGAGAAGGTCAGCATCAGGAGGGATGGCAAGTATCCCTGGATTTCCTCAGCCTAAGGGAAAGGTTGATCCTTCCTTACAGAGCCTTGCCATACTGGTACATTTGAGGTGTGCGCAGGACCATTAAGTATCTGTGAAAGTGAAGACTAACACGCTTTGTACGGATTTTGAGGCTTAAGCTCTAGGCCAGGTTGCAGCCATCCCTATTCAGCTGAGATTCTGCTTTATATTTCCGTTTGTGGAACTGGGTCTGTATAACACATGAACTTTTTCTTTTTGCCAGAATGATTACAAATATTACAAAAAATGTAACCCCTTATCAAAACTGTCTTGGACAGTCATATATTTTGCAAAGTCACTTTCAAGTACTTTTTAAAAGCAGTGACCTTCCAAAGTAGCATGCAAACACTTGGTCCAGAAGCATCATGTTCAAAAATGGAAAAAGAATTGTATACCATTTGTACCTGATTGGTGCTAACACTACAGATGTTTCGGTCTGATAAGAGAGCTCTTCCAAATCTTCAAATCTGTCTGAACATACTTTTGCCCGTAAACAAACAAAATCATCTGCTTTTTAGACAGTATCTACTCTGTTGCACAGCTTATACTGAAAAAGATATAAACTACAGTGACATCTATTAATACTGCTATAATTAAATGAAAAACTTACAGCTCAGAACAGCTTTGAACCTGTTTGACTGCTTGACATTGTTTTCATTCCCATGACCATATACCCAGTAAGTATGGACAGAACCATTTCTCTTCCTTGTTTTTATGTACCATATACCATTTCAAAATAGCAACACGGCACTCAGACTAAAACATTGCAGAGACATTATTGGAGTTCTTGTGTGATTATAGTCAGTGGCTTAGTGCCAGCTAACACCACCTGAGGTGTTATATAATTGCCCAAAACTGCAATGCCTGTCATGTTTTATTTGTTCAGGGTCTATCAACGTTATCACTATAAATCCTAATTAACACTGATAGAAAAGTGATACTCATGTTAGTATGTATGAATACATGTATATACATTTGCATAAGGGGTGTGTGATGTATATAATATGTAATTATACATATATAGAGCTTATTTCTATATGTAATGTATTGTTGTATAGCACTCATAGTATATGCTATACATAAAACTATCTATAAAATATGTATAGGTACAAAGACATTTTTCAGAGATAGATATATATATATACACACACACCTTTTGTCAATATCATAAATATGTGCATGTGTATTTATGTCTGCAGCCTGTTTGTACCTGTATAGAAATAGGAACTTCATTAACGCCATGTTAGGATTCCATAGTGAGGTATTCTGTGAACTAATGTGTTGAATGCTCACGAAACATAATGTTCAGCAGTCAAATATTTTTTACTAAAATGCGCACAATGGAATTTATTTTGAAAGACCTGCTCCTGTAATGCCTAATTAATTTAGGAATAGAATCTAAAGTACTACAAATACAATATCAATACAATATTTATAATCAGAAAAATGAAGAAATAAAACATATATTTACATATGCATTGCTTTTCAGTAGCATACTGTATTCCCAAGTATCAGATTAACAAGAGAGGAGTCATAGATAAACTGCAGACAAAATAAAGATGGAAGGTAGCGTGTCAGTTGAGAACTGAAATCCACTTCAATGGAAAAGCTAGTTGATCCTAAGTGCCTGAGTAAATTATGTCAGAATAACTTAACAGAAAGTCCCACATGTTCACAAATAGCCCTTGCATTCAGCAGGGAGCAATTTGTGTGCATGGGTCCTACTTACCGTCCCATTTGGTCTACTCTATGTCATTTCAGCAAGAAAAACAGTTTGTCCAGACAGGCTAGCTGCAGTATTGGGTCACTGATATCCTCATAGATAACAAACAAAATACAACAGCTCCCTACAATTCCTTCTGCAAAGCTATGATGGCGTTCATCAAAGCTTGTGCTACAGGAGTGTGACTGTAGGTACCAATTTCTTCTCCTGGAATCCAGACTCTGAGAGGGCTGCATCATTTATTCCACAGTGACTGCATTATCGTGACCTCATTATCGTGACCCATCAGGACAATGCAATGTGAAACAGAGGTAGCAATGGCTTTCCACCTATAAATTAAAAGTATAGGTAGTGCAATTTTCAGCTCAGTGTATTGTACTCGAAGATCTAGACTAATAGATCTTTTCTTGGTGTCGTGGTTTAGCTATACCAGCTATCAGGAAGGAAAAAGAACTCCATCTCAGCCGAAACCAGGACACTTGGCAAACAGACCTTGTCATGTTGCCCTTTAAATCTTATATTACTGAATCACAAGTCAATGAGTGGATCTAAGTCTAGTCTATTAAATAAAACTCTATAGGTGATAAACATTCACGCATTGCCGAGTTTGTTTGCATGAATTTATCCAAAATGAGACTCTGTTTCCAATTAATGAAGTTGCTGTGGTTTAGATGTAATTCAAATTCACAGGCTCAAAGATGCAGAGAAGTCCTCATGTGCTACAGCCAGTGGATATCCAGAATGTATCATTTAGAGATGGCTCATTTCATTTTTTAGTACCTCTGATCTCTGACGTAACATGCACGTGGCAGCTGAACTTGAGCAATAGGAATAGTGCTGTCTTGAGATTACACTGGGAGCTTGCCCAGATCGTGCATCACTTCAAAAACATCTCTCTGAATGCTATACCAGCCCCAGAAATGTCACCGATGATATCCAGAGGGTGGGTAGTCCAGATAACAGGGAATAACCTCAGTAATCTGGCCCACTTGGATGGGTGCATCCCTAAGCTTTGCAAAACAGAAGGTGGTAAGGAGCATGCATGGGGCGTTAAAAAAAGTGTGTACAACTGGTGAAGCAGCGGCCTGCAAAGTACCACAAGCACATTTGGATTGATGGATTTGGATTTGTGATTGATACATCTTAAAGGGATTCTTTTTCCTTCTGTCTTCCTTTCAGGAAGCAGACTATTTGAGCAATGATTCGAATAGAAAGCTGAGCCTTAATGATTGAAGAGAAATACCTATATGAAGGCGTGTTGCTATTTATCATGAAAATATATTTTATTTTTACTAAACAGAACTACAGAAAGCAAACTTTTCATCTGTTGCTTCAATGCTTTTTACACTTTACTGAACAGATTATTTGTGCTGCCTCAGGAATGTCAAGTTGAAACATGACAGAAGGCTGATCTCCTATTTATTTGAGCATACCCTTTAAAGTCTGGGACTACATTAAAGATTCTTGACACCACCAAGGCTGAATATTTCCATGCTGTTTACAGCCTGAACTGTAACAGGCAGGTTCAGTGTTAACAGCTATTAGCATGGGAAAAAGGAAAGAGCTTGAATCAAAGAGCAGATGTTGGCTGATGAAAGAGCTGCAGGTAATAAAAAGACATATACAGAAAAAGACATTGTTTTTCAGGAAGTGCTATTACTCAGATTTACAAAAATTATTCTTACCAACTAGTTATATTGCTCTCTTCTGGGAGCCGCTGAAATTGTTTGACAGTACACACTTGATTAAAAAATTTTGAACTACGCAGGCTGTGAACTGTGTAATAGACAGTTTCATGTTTGCACCCTTTACTTTGGGGGAAGAAAAAAACCCAATCAAACAACACCCCTGCTGCCTAACTATGACTCTTGACAGCTGGCGTTTTATTTTTAATAGGCTTTAAAGGCCTTTAAAATTATCACATGTGAAAAATGATGTTTTATTTCACTACTACCGTCCTTCTGATGGTGGCTATTCAATACCGTACAAGCCGGGGTTATTTTGATCGTCTTACATAATAGCAAAAAGTATGTGACCCACACACTGTGTGATGGATTAAGCGTAGCTTAAACAGCAGTGGCCCCTAATTTACTGTGATTTAAGGGAGCAATATTGACTTGTCTGGTTTAGAAGGTTCACGTGCTGCTTCCTCCAGGAAATCTCCCCACAATGATAAAGGTACTCTGGCACTTCCTCCTAATTGACGTTGAGCACAGACAGTTCCTGGGAGCCACTGGAGTAGATGCTGGGACATCACTTATGGATACTCCGTTCCTGGCAGAGATTTCCTTCTGCCAGTACCTGTCTTGCTGCCCCATGAAAGGAAGACATTTCAGACATGAGCACGTCCTTTACCTGGATGAGAAAACAAAGCAATTATGGGGTATTTTCTTTTCCTTTTCCTTTTCCTTTTCCCTTTCCCTTTCCCTTTCCCTTTCCCTTTCCCTTTCCCTTTCCAACATAACTAAGAACACCTTGCTTCTACCACAGAAGAGTCATAGAATTTCTACCCTGTAAACTTGAACATATCCCTGCTGTGCTTTTAAAATAGCTCCATTAATAAGAATACACCAGTTTTTTAGCCTGTCGTGCTGTATTTTAGTTTATCCAGACACAAAAGGCAAGAAATATCTACTGGGACATGTGCTGTAAGGAAATAAAAAGAATAAAATGACAGAGGAAGACCAGAACATTAAATCTGAGGTTGAAGAGTATTTTTGTGTCGTTTCCATAAAAAAAGGATAATTTTGTGGCCATTTGAGGAACTATATCAGATTTTTATATATCAGTCCTGGTAATGGAAAATGAATCGTTTGAGATGAAACCCACCTACATGTAAGAAGAAAATCAGCTGCATGAAATAGTTGTTATATATTACAGGCAAATGGATGGTTATAATACAGTCAAGACAAACAAGCTGTAACATGCTTTTACTGAAAGTGCAAAGTTGCAAAACATATAAATCTTTTCTCAAATACCCTTAAGTTTATAAATTAATAATATAGCACATGTGTTCAGTATATTCTTTTTGCATTGTAACTGAAGTATGCATCTGGCAAACAGCAAACCAAATAATGGATAAAAAGGAAATATGGTATCATGTTTGGAAGCCTTTTGTCATGCACAGTACCACTCAACTCTGAGTATATCATGAATACCAGCGAGTGCCAGGAAAGTGCTATTAAGACAGGAAGGGAGAGGGAATCAGTCTTTGCATTTTTATGCCAACTCTATACTGCCAAAACGTCAGCTCCTCTGTATTATAGCGCATTTTACGCATGGCCCATAGGTGTCAAAACGCTCCTTCAAACAGAAGTGATCTCTCTGTTTAAAGCAAGTGTCCCGTCACTCCTTGATTTAAGGCTAGCAATCACACTATATAACGTTGGCATACTTAAACTAATTTTTCAATTACAAATCTCCAAAGGCTTGGGTGGCAGTCTTTGCCATCCTTAACGACACTGAGTAATGCAGTGTACTTTGAGTGGACCAACTCAGTCAATACATACGCAGAGGGTGAACTATTCATTATAAGGGCATCAGCAACTGGCCCTAGGTGAGCAGCACAACAAATATCCCACTGTAGTATTTTTCCATCCTTTTTCCAGTTCACTAAAACTTTCCATTTTTCTTCTCAAGAAAAAGAAAATCCAGCAAGTGGATTTTTTCTTAAGTATATCAGTTTCATGAATGCTTTTTTTCCTAAATCAGGTCTTAAATTTTTAAGGCTACACAAGCTGGAAATATCTTGAGGTAATACACAATGGATGTGTGAAGCAGAGAATATGAATAAAGAAATACGAATGGTTATGAATATAAAAGTCTGAGAGGAAAAAAATGGTTTTCATTCAGTGTGATCAACCAAGCACAAAGCCTGATTCAGTATGAATGGGCATGAGTGAGGCAGTGTAAATGGAAGTCAATGTGGCTATCAACAGAAGATTAGGAATGTGCAAGGCAGAGTGTGACAGGGTATTTATAAGCATGTCAGATTACAGATTACGATGAGAAAGGAATTTTAACTTTTCTAATACAAAAAGCAAATACATTCCGCTTCCTCAGAATATAGAAATCCATTTTATGAAAAAGCCCTTTATCCCAAGTCAGAAGAGTGCGGGAAAAATGAAGAATATTTGTAGGTATGTGTCACTGTCCAACACACACTTGTTTCAAACAAGTGACGTGAATGTTTGGCGGATTTCTGTAAAACATAATTTAATGATTGTATGTGAACAATATAGTCTATGAAACAAGTACTAAATTACATGGATGAATTTTTAATCTTCTTTTAACGATGGTAAAAACAGAAGGGTAAACAGGCACATTAAGAAAAATGTAATTGCAGCTGGATTTTTACTCTGTTGAAGAGTTTAATATCAGTTTCCAACACTCAGTACAAATTTCATTAATCTTGCTCTTACTTGGACAGAATGAGGCATCCTAAGTGTCCAGGCCCCTTGGAAAGTGCTCCTGTATTAAATTGGTACTGTTTGGTGATGTCTTTGACAAAGAATTCTGAAACTGTGAAGCTTGCTTACCCCAGGGGACTAACAGGCTCCTCACTTCTAAGCAACATGCATATCTTGACATTTTGGGTAGAGTGTGTACCAAATATAGGTATGGTCTTCTGCCCTTTAAAGAGAAGAGATTATTTTTAAATAAACATATCCTCAGTGTTTGGGAAGATACTTCTGATATTATACATGCATTCTTATTCATATAAGTTCTTTGTACTTCTGGAGATTAAATAAATAGGTTGTTTCTTCACTCCTTGGCTTTTGCAAATAACCAGTAGGTGAGACTACACAGGCTTAGGACCAGAAAAGGTATTATATGATACCTTTTGAAAAAGTATTATATGATACTTTTTGAAAAGGTATTATTATTACTTTATTACCAATGACACTGGGGAATCAAATTTCTTCAGTATTAATACTCCTAGCAAATGTAGGGTCTTACAATGTCAGACACACATTAAGGTACTTCATGTTATTTTATTTTATTGTTATCCAACTATACTCTTTAGAGAGTATACCTAAAGAGGGAAAAACCTGTACTGAAGTTCACATAGTTATATGTCTAATTTTATACATGCATACATATATATATGTGTGTGTGTGCGCGCATAGTTGCCCTGTGATAACTTATTTTGGCAGTTAACAATTAGAGGATACAATTGATATCCTGTACTTTGTTTGGCTGTGGTAGGTTTTTTATTTTCATCCATATGCACCACACAATAACACTGAATGTCTCCTTCTGTCTTCTATAAGTACACAAAACTTTGGACAGAAGTTTTTTTTAGCTCTGTTACCACCTCTATTTGCACTAGAAATGGAATTTAAGGGAAACATGATGTCTCTTAATCACATTTTGATTGTTATGAATTACAGGAGCTTCTACCCATGTTTGGGAAGCATGAGTAAAATGAGGTTGCCTTTCTTTTCTCTGAAAGGATTGTTAGTACATCCACCTTCCTATGTAGCGTCTTTCTGAAGAACAGCCTATCTTATTCACAAAGACAGAAAACCGAGAAAAATAAATTAAGATTTAGATTTTTAACTTGTGATCAATTTGGGAAACTTGATGCCAGCTGAATTTCTATTTGATATTCACATTACATTCAAGATCCAAAGAAATAGAAGCCACAACATCAATAACACAAAGCTAATGTATATGTCAACTTCAATATTATACCTGTACTACTGGAATTCTTGGTTCAATAAAACCACTATGTTTAACCATGATATAAGCCTTAATACGAGAGCTAACTTTTCACAGAATATCTGAAGATTGGTGCATCATTTATCTAAATCACCTACATGGGATCTGTGCTATACACTGAGATTAAGTCTTCTAAGGCAAGAAGGGGTTGCTCTAGACCTGTCATTCTTTGCTACAAGTAATCTCCACTGTTTGTGTCCCAGATCCCCAAACTGACATAAAGATCTACTAGATGTGGAAGATGAGTTTCCCCTGTGACTGTGGCCTGTATTCCTCCTTTTGTGACCTTTGAAACTTGCAGATGGTTATGCTTCTAATACTAAAGAGCATTAGTGATCAAGAAGGAAAAAAAGCTAGTAGTGTAGTATCTACCCTACCCATAGTAATCTGTGAAAATTCACAGCTATAGGTATTTAAAATCTTATTGTATTTATTTTAATTTATTAAGTTTTATTTTTATCCCTTCATACAAATGGAGAAATGTTCTTTTCTCAAGTATTTCTTCTGCAAAATGTATATCCTTATGCAAAGAGCAGAAAGATGAGTGTGAATTTTTCACTGTGTGTGTTTTAGCTATTTGGGATGGAAATGGATGGGGGGGGATAAGGAATTCGTTCCCTCCTCCCCCCCTTCCCTCTCCCTTTCTCCCTCCTTCCTTCCTTCTTTCCTTCCTTCCTCCCTTCCTCCCTTTCATCCATCCATCCAGAGATTCTGAGGCAGAATTTTCCATTTGCTCTTTGCATGTTAAGCTTGCAAGCGAGATTAATGTTATGGGTATTGAAAATGGATCAACTGTTGAAGATAATTGCTCTGTTTCCTAGTTCTGTGACTGTCAATGGTTATTCCCTCTTCCCACTAAGGCCAACAGAAGTCACTGTGATTTCTTTTCTCTTTTGCAGTGTATCCTCTGACATACTGAAAAGAAAACAACGTTCTCAATAAACTTCTACAGGATTTTGCTGCTCAGATTTTTCTCCATTATTCACTGGGGAAGGTGAGGCTCTTTGCCAGAGAGGCTTCTTCCTCTCCTGTTTCACCTGTCAGATTCCAGAGGTAAGTGCCTTTTCTGAAGCAGTCATTGCTGATGTGTTTTGCTGATTCTCTTGTAAAACAAATTTGATGATTTTTAAAAACATATTTTCTTATTATACAATCATCAAACCCAGAACTGATGTGAATTCCATTCTTTTCAGAATTATGGGGAAATGCTCAGTACATTTTGCTCTTACAATTATTTGACATTCTATTTTATCAGTCTCTGTGGGTGTACAGAGGTTTCTGACACAATACTAGGCATGAGAAATAGATTCTTTAACAAAGTAAATAAGTTAAATAGTGTGTGTCAATCACAATGGCATTATTTACTTTTGATAAATGATTTTCTTGAAAAACTATTTGTCTTGCTGACGTTCATTTAGAAAATTTGAGGAAGGCCTTCAACTAAAAATACAAGACAAATTCTCTTAGACTCCAGATAGGCCCTTTTATGTTCAGACACAGTATTCGTGTCGCTCAGATAATTCTAATTCATCACAACAAAAAGTAAAACTCAGGTAGTTGCTATGACTTTAACAGCAATAGACCCCCAACCTGGACACAGATGTTGGCTCAGAGATTTAGCTTTTACTGTCAAGGTTAAAAAGGTGAACCAAGACTATCTTCCAGATTAGTGTCAGATAGACTGAGGATATTTGCACTGGGTGGTTACAGGAGGTGTTGGAATGAAGTAATTTGAACTGGATTCCTCTTTCTGTCAAACACTGAGATTTTCCTGATTCCCAGATCATAAATTTTCATTGTTTAACTGTCTGGTAACAACTTTGATATAATTAAGAGGTCTTTAAAGTAAAATAACCTGCTATTTTGGAAAAAAGAAAAATAATCACATGTAAAGTGACAAAAGTACAATCTCACAAGTAGCCCGTTTGCTTTCTGGGCTCATTTTTGCAGTCAAATTTTCACAGTGGATTATTTTTTTCTGGTTTCAAGCTGTAAAATAAGTTATAATATGTGTATGCATGTGCATGTGCATTTGTCTGTGCATCTGTGTGTAAACCAGAAACTATCAATAATAATGTGGTTGCTTTTCCTTTTCTTAAGTTATGTGGGCATACCGTAATTTATGTCCTTCCCTTTTGACACTGTAATCCTTTCATAGCAATGTCACATGCCATTTAATTCTTCTTCTCCTCTGTATTTTTGATTTAATTGCTATAATCAGTGCAAATACTTCCTCATTTACATGCATTTCCCTTTGTGCAAGCACATGCATACAGATCTACAGAAAATAGCTTCTCCAAATGCATTTCAAATCACAAGAGTGAAATAGCTAATAGCAAGTGACACAACTGAAGTAAAAAAAACCAAAAACCAAAAAACAAACAAAACCCCCAAAATCCAGAGTCTTACCTTGTCAAGATAGACATAAGGCAAGATGGAAAGCGCGACACCATAGCATTTTGCATTTTCTGGAACAAAATAAGTGAGGGACTTCTGGATGCATGAATGGTTTTTCAGGTTTATTTTATTATTATTGGCTTCCTGACAGTGTTCAGCTAATAGCTGAGCATATTAGCAGCTTTAATGTTCCTTCTCATTTCAGTTCACCTTTGAAGTAAAAATTTATTTTAATTCTGTGGGTGGGGAATTTCTAAATTTCCATTTAGAAAGCATCTATCATATGTGAACTTAATTAGATTGCATGCTAATATAAAATATCTCATGTTAAAATGAGCACATTTTCATCAATATTTCCATGACAATGCTGGGTTTCTCAGTGATAAATTCAGTACAATTTTACTTTTATCAAGATTTAATAACAAAGACTTTATCTTTGAAATATGAAGGTGCAATTCCTATTGACATGATGGCTCAGTTTGGCCCCAGAGTTCAGTTACATCAGAAGAAGGCTTCGTTCTGATATTTCATAACACTGGGCAAATGCTTTTATTTTTTGATTCAAAAACTGTTGTTTAGCCTAAGTAACTCTTCCAGAGGTTGGCTCACATACCATGACCATGCACTGTGTTACCCTACCTTTTACCTACGTAAAAAGTACCTGAAGTAGTCTTTGTGTAAGTACATCTGTGCATTAAATAAGTGGTTACTTTCAAACCATGGATTTACCAGTTCACCACATCCTACTGTGAGCTAATACACGCAGACAGGAAAATTCTGTCCAAAAGAGGAGCTGAAAATCTGTTCTGATAATCATCATGGAGCTCTTTTAGCACTGATTGACATTTCTGTATATCTTTTTGCAGAATTTAACTGGCGTTATTGCTGACTTGTTTCATGTCCCAGCACTACAGAAATTCCCTTCTGTTTTTTTCCAAAAGGGTAATTAGGAACTGAGACAACTCTCTGTCTAAATGTGACATAAAAAGTCTTAAGCTATTGCTACTGGACGTCAGCATTCAACATGGCGACTTTATTAATTTTTGTTACACTTATCTGTCTTTTTGCAGGTAGCAGACTGTCTGCCAATTGCCCATACATTCTATATAAATGTTTTAATTTTCCTAATTATTCAAGTAGCAGTTTTCCTAATTATTGAAGTAGCAACTGGGCTCATGACTCTACCATTCAGAAATGCCCCTCTATTATTTGAGAACTGTACTGCAGTGTATATTTTTTGTCACACTGAGGCATAAAATATATTTCAGCCACTAAATGATTCAAATCCCATGGAAAGTAATGAGTCTTTCAAATTCTGGACTTTGGATCACATTTAAATATGTATATTAGCTCTAGATTTTAGACTAGCAAATATGAAAAGAACAATAAGATTTATTGCTGCCTTACAGACTTAACTCTCATTTAATTCTTGTAAATGTGGGAAAAAGGTAAAAAGAGAAGGAAAGCACTTCACTTCTTATCTACATACTTGTTTGTATATACTTGTTTGCATATAAACACTTCTGTTGGTATGCTTATACATTCATACTTACATAAATAGTTCTTACCTAAACATTTATCTTAACAAAAGGCAGCTTCTCCAAAGTATATGGAAAAGCAAAGGAAGTCTGGTACAAACATGGCTGAATCAATTTGTTGGATTTAGCAATCACGTTTGCGAATACATTATTCCACTTATTGCCCAGCAATAACCAAAAGTGAGATAATTTTTTTCTAAGTATATCTGCCTTACAATAGAGCTGTAGAGAAATCTTCTTCCAGATGATTGCCATATAACATTGAAATAGAAATGAGAAAAAATAAATCAGAACTCTTAAAAAAAAAAAAAAGGACAAAAACATTTTGGCAGGCTCCTTTTATATGTATTTTGAATAAAAGGTCAAATATCAGCTACTGAATTACTCACAGAAATCTTATCTCTTAATTTGTCTTGGGATTACAGTCATAGTTTTCAGAAGCATGCAATTCCACGTTATGTCTCAAACTATTATTATTGTGACTAAGGAAAATTGCACTATTTTCTTGGAAGGACATTACTGACTTGGACCTGGCTCTTAACTGTGGAACTTAGCCCTGCTTTGAGGACTTGAAGAAACTGGATCATTCAGAGAAATCCATTGACACAGTTGGGATACATGCTGTTGAGATAAATTCAGAGGCTTCAGCTTTTATTTAGGGTTACACAGGGTAGGAAAAAACTCTTTGCATACTTTATAATGTATGTACAGTCCCTAACACATACTTATAAGTACCTGGCACTCAGAAAAAATTGCTAGAATCACTTCAAATAATTTGTCATATAAAATATAGTCAAACTATTAGTCTCAAGCTAAAATTTAATTGCAAAAGATGGAAAATGTCACCTAATTCAAACTGAACATTTTAAAGGGTTTCCTGAGCACAAACTGATAAGCGAGAACCAGAAAAAGTAATACATTTATATTAGAAGTGTACCAAATACCTACTATGACATTACAGCAGGCATCACCAGGTGGCACTGTTACAAATATTTGATTTATCTTAGCAACTGGTAACAACTAGGTGACAGGAGTTGTGCAGAAAAAAGAAGACATTTATGCGGTTGCATATTGGTATTACTCCTTTTTCTGGCATCCTTTTCTGATACTGAACATAGCTGTAGAGGTTTTGGGGTCAGGGTGCTAGAGGAACAGAAATCAGTGACAATTCTGTGTCATGCAAATACCCATATGTGCAATTTAAATTTGTAGCCTGATGGTACTGCTAGAGAAGGTAAAACTGACTGTGAATGGCATCCTGTTGCTGTACACTCTGGCTGGGGGTACTACAACCTCTCCAGACAGCCCAGATCTGGGTAGGTATCATCGTTACAATATTATGTCAATAGCAGTATGGCAATAGCTTCACTGTAGGATGAATTGCAGACAGCGGGTGCAATTTAAGAAGCCCCAGGGTGCTGTATCTTGGACTGATAGGGAGAAATGATGAATTCACTGTCTTACCTCAGAGGAAGCCCTTTGAACCAGGCTTTCTACACCCTTGCAACAACCGCGTCTTAATATGGGCCACAACCTCTTTCACTCTGGGCTGTGAGGACTGTGTTTCTTTAACAATTTTACAATGATGGAAGCTGTGGCATTTACATCCATGACAGTTGGGGAACAAGATAATGGGTCTTAGTTATGTCTTGGGCAAATCTACAACTAAAAATAGGTAAGTAGGGGTGGCGTGAGTAAATAGTCCTGGGGCCACCAGCAGATCAGACTGTGGGAAAGGGTCTCACTTTAAAATTTGAAAAGCTTTGAATTTGAAATTAAGTAATCACATTGTCATACAAAACCTAGCCTGACATTTTAGTGGTGATGAGCACCCTAACTATATCTAAAAAAAACCCAAAACCCTAGATCCATTGGTAAGGTACTAATTCTGGAGTTGATTGTTCTGGGTTTTCTTCCCCCTCCTTATTATTTGCTGAGTGTTTTTTTCTTTGGTTTGGTTTATGCTTTTGAAGTGATGCTATCAGAGAAGGCAAGTGTGTGTTTCTATGCGTACCCGTGTTGTCTTTCTAGCCTCAATGGTTAATCTTTCCTTTAATGGCATGCTGCAGTACTGGAATATTGGGAGAAAACCAACAACAAGAAATCCCACACAATTTTACAGGATTATTTCACAGAAACATGCTTACATTTATTTATGGATTTTTCCTGCTTATAACAATCCTGTTAATAGCAGACCAAGGAAACTTCAGCACTGTGTAACATCACTAGATGTAGATTTGCTCTACCAAATCATTCCTAATCTAACGCAGGTTAATTTCCAGGAGGTGCTTATGTCTGCTTTAAGCATTAGAGACATGGGATCCTTTGAGGTGTAGCCTGTAGGTCAAGGAGGATTAGCTTTTTACGCTGATATGGTCTCTCTAGATGTACTTAGGTATAATCCCCAGCGAGGATGCTGTGTGTCTCCTGAGTCTGACAGCAGCTAAAGGGCTGCCTAGCTGGAGCCTCTGTAGGAGCTATTCTTATCACCCTAAAATGGAGTTTTAGTTCAGACTTTGCATTAGTGCTAGCGATGTCCATGTTCCAAAGAAACAGAAAGTAGCAGATTGATCACTGGCTGGTCAGAGAGCAGCTCTGTTTTGTTTTTTTCTGGGACAGTAAATGCATGAATGCAAGCAAAAACATAGCAGATGATAACCTAGAAAGCAGGGCAGGGAAGAAGTACAGAGCGGTAAGTGTAAAGTCGCCTTCCCTTCCACACACCCTTCCTGAATGGGTTGGCGAAGAGCTGGAAGGAGAAGCACAAAACCCCAAGGAACATATAAACAGGATAGGACTTGAAAATAGCCATTTTCCTAAACTCACTAGGTCAGGAGATTCAGGAATTTCATCCTCAAAGCAACGAACTGAAAATGCTCCCAGTCCAGAGGGGGCCTTAACAATGCTTTAGGAATACAGTGATCCATGAAAAACACAAACAATCAAACCAAAAAACCCCAAAATGCTGAATGATGTCAGTGCTGGTCTCACCAGTACCAAGAGGAGCAGCAGACAAAAAAGCATGTAACAGAGCTGAGGCAAAAGGCATGAAATTGGGAGTCAGAAAATACAGAGAAAGACATTCTTAGAGATAAAACTGTTCAGCGTCACTGATAAATCACTTCGGTAAAGGTGTCTGAGGAAGGCCGATTTGGGAGTGCAGAAAGAGATAATCTGCAGAGCTGTGGTGCCACCCAAGCGGAGATCAGGGCTGCACCGCATTTTGAAATCAGCACCGAGTCCCGCACTAACCACCCTGCAAAACCATGCAAGAGGACAAGCAGCCTTTCAGCCAGAGCAGAAAACCCTCCACACCTCACAGCTGGGCAGAGACACTACCACCAGCCTCTGCAGATTTTCCTGTCACAAACACAGCACGTGTAACCGTTATTCTTGCTTTTCAAAACAACAAACTTGCTCCCGGGAAAAAACCACAAATCCCCGGCTGAACTCAGATGTGACTAATCTCGTCTTGTGGGTGTAATGTTGAAAATACGGACAACCCCTACAGCACATGTAGAATGTACTCCAAGAAATGTACTTGGAGGGTTCAAGTTAAGCGCAGAACCTGAGGTTCATCTTTTAAAACAAACATCATATCCCAGGCCAGATAAAGAAATTCAATGAACTACCTGCTGTAATGCCATCATGGGAAACACTCTGAAGTCACCTTAACAGGGTAACAGCTGAAGAAAGGCTGGTCTTTGACCCTCTGCCATGGAAGTACCATGAAGGCCAGTGTAACTCAAACACAAATAAAGTGCATGAAGCATCACTGAATACCGATCGCAAACACCCAGAAGTCTTCAAGGAGTTAGCAGAATCCCTTAAGAAGTACACATACGAACCTGTATTCATCGATCATCCCTGTCATGCACAGCTGTAAAATTTATGGTTGCAATGACAGAAAGCAGCAAAGGAAACAAGCAGCAGCTAAGGAAACAAGGGAATATAGACAAAACAAACACATTCAGTCTGTGGGCTAACAGTGCAACATCAGCCAAAAAGAGAAATGGTGGAATTTGGATGTAGCCAAATTCCAGTAATCCCAGAAAGGCTAAACTGTGATAGCAAACAGTCAAAGCCAACTGGTCTGCTAAAAGTAATCCTAGTAGGAAGGATGGATACTGACAAGTCAGATTAGATGAAAAATGATATTAACTGTGCACTTTTGGTTCACCCTGGGGCGGGAACAAGTTTCATTGCCTACCTTTTGGAATAAGGTCAGCTAGTGAAGTGTTGCAACAAAAGGACAAAGACTACTTGGAAACCTTACGGGCATCCGGAAAATAACTGATGACATAGTAATAATAGCATCAATTCCGGTGAAACATTTATCAGTGCTGAAGAAAGTGATGACAAGGGCTAATGCAGAAAATACTGAGTTTGGGGAAGATAAGATCCAGCTCATGATAAAACAAATCAATTACATTGGATGAAAAAAGTCATTAGGAAAACAAACAAAAAGACAGCAAAGCTTTAACCACACAGTACATGAAATCTTCATAGGACAAAACACAAAACAAAACATTTTATAAGGTCCTTCCTTAGATACTTCACACTGTAGAAGTATTTCTGGATGATTTCTCCGTGTAGAAGATGTACCTCTGATTGCTCCCTTGCAGGATGAGACAGCAGGTGGTCATAGGCATAGGGAATGATGAGGCGCTAGAATAAATAATATCAACTCTCTCTACTACCCTGTATCAAGTTCCAACACCCTGGCAAGTAAGACCTCACTCACACAGGTGCACGGAGAGTCAGAGGCTTTCTCCAAGAAAAAAATTCATATGTCGCATTGAGAACGCTACCCCGCAGTGTGACACAGAAACAGCTGATCAGCACAAAGCCCAGCTTCAAGTGGCAATTTGCTAAACACCCTGAAAGAAAAGTAGCTGTTAATATAGGCATTAAACAAGCTGTCAGTAGGAGCTGATGGAAAGAAGACAAGAAATTAATTTCAAACTGAAAGATCACAATTTAACCAAACTGTTTCTGTGATGCTTTCGATCTCTTCTCTGCACGGGGTGGTTTGCATTTAGCATGTAGTTTTAAGGAAGGGCCGGGTCTCTCCAGCTATTCCTCCTCTTACGACTCCTCCATGAGGTTTTTACATTGAAGTCTGCCTTCTTGAGACCGATTTGAGAATTTAATACAGAAACAGATGAGCCCAGTGTTAAGGATTAATCAGCAAGCTGCCGGAATTTCTGCGGTAGTCTGCTCATGCTGCGTACCTCAAGGGGAGATGCTGTTTGAGAGGCTGTTCAGGTGCAGGCTTTTGAGTGAAGGAAGGACGATGCCATATTGCGACGGACTCCTCTGCAAAATTAGCCACATATTGCTACCAGCGCGGTGATGGCTCTCTTCAAAAGAAGCAAAACGTGCCTCAGACGTTGTAAGGGATACCTTCAAAAGCTGTTGCTTTTCTTCCCGGTTTCTAACGTGGTTTAAATGGTTTAAACTTTATATTCTCACCCGTTCCAGGTTCCTGATGGAAAGGCTACGAGGCAGTTAAGAAAGCATAACAGAAATGCTGGGAAGTTTTAGCTACCCCCTGGGCCTTAAGTTGTTCACCAGGGGAAGCTGCCTGGAGAACCGAGAGAGACGCTGTGCTGCCGCAGCTCGGGCGGAGGCGAGACACGAGTCCCGGCTTCTGAGGCAGATGTCACAAACATTTAAACAGCTGTCAGAACCTGCTCAGGCTGTCATCGGGCCTGACCTTAAACCCAGTTTAGTTTTTAAATGTTAGGGGGAAAAAAAAAAGTGGAAAAAATTTTTTAAAAAGCCTCAACGCAGTAAAGTCACACAGCTGCCTGAAATATTAAATGAAAGGACTGAACATCTGTTCACTTGCTTTTCGAACTTTAGTGGTTTGGAGAGATATTCTGTTGTCTTAGATCTTTAAGAACATCTGAGGCCCATGCAGCTTCAGCACCTGTGAAAAATCCTCTCTCAAAACACGCATACACTTCAAAGCTTATTACTCCTGTTCTTTGCCAAACATATGTTGCCAAACACCACAACAAATTATTAATAATATTTAGGTCGTACTTGACTTTTGTGTAGTAAATTTCCTGAGCGAGCACCAAAACACTGCTTAAGCATCAACAAGCTTGTAATAGGACCGTGCACAAAGAAATCGCTGGATAATTGTTTACTAGGAAATAAGCAAAGTATTAGATTGATCCATTCTTGGTTTGCATTTGTTTTGGGTTTTTCTTTAGTTACTCCTTCCTTTTAATTCTGAAATTTAAACTAATTATTATTTGCCAGGATCAGGCATAGTGTGTAATGAACTTGCAAGCTTCCTGCCGCAGGATACTATTGACATAGTTAAGGGAATTAGGAGTGGGTACGAGAAGGAAGTATTAGGCATTTATATGAATAAGAATAGCTTCTGCAGTGAAACGATACGGTTTTTATTGATATCGATCATCAAGCCCTGTGTTCCAGGACACGGGATGTAAAATAGAGAGTACACAGCTCTGTAGTATAAACATCATTGTAATTTTAGAACTAGATGTTTACAGTGTGCTTCTGGGACAAAATAGATAGCACAAAGTTATAGTTTGCATATTTTTGCAATACCAGACTTCAAGAGGAGGCAGAAAGTGAAAAGAGAAAACCTGGTCAGCAAGATTTCTGTTTATATTTCTGTTTGCATTTCTAATGGGTTTCCACTGGAGGTATTACCACTCCACAGGGTTTCCTTTGGTTGCCACAACTTACAGCCTCAACTCTCTGAAATTTCAGCGTGCTGTAGAAGACTACAAACTTTAATTCCACATCTAGAATATTAGCTTTCATTTAAAGAAGATCTAAATGTAGCTGATATTACTTTCCATATGTAACCTTAAAAAGAGAAAGCATAAGGCCCTAAAGATATGTTGGCTGTAAGTGAAACTAGGCTTTCTTGCCACTCATGCATTGCAGTGTGTTTTTAATGTTTTATAAATTGATGATTCAAATTAAAAAATGTATACCTGTAAAAGTAAACAGATAAAATTAATAATAATAATAATCATAACAGCATTAATAATGCAAATCCCATATAAGTCTCTTCAAATTCTGTGAAAGAGAAAATGCAATTTCTAAAATCCCCCAAAACTATTAATATATCTTCATTAAAAATTAAAACAATAGAATCAAAGCAAAAGAGTGAAGGAGTAAAAAGCTATGGCACTTAAAATTCGTCAGACCAAAGGGGAAGTATTTTCAAAACAAACACAAACTGTGAAGACAGTTCAGGATTTGGGGGCAGGGAGCTGATAAAGATGGAAGAAATGATATGAACAAAATGCAGAGTAGAAAATGTTACACATTACTAGGAATTAATTCTTTTCCACTCAAGGAAAGAAATTAGTTCTTGGCTATTTATACAAAGGACGTATCATCGTTAGGTACTGGTTTATAAAATGAAAACTAAATAGTGAATAGAAGGCAAATGCTGTCACCTCGCATTATTTTTGAATTGTGGTGCCACGCGTGCTCTCGTACTTACCATTTACAGAATACTCATACAAAATGAAAAATTTTTTTTAAACTCTTATTTCCTACATGAAACTAATTCAAAACCAAAAATAAGAAAGTATAGCTTAATAAGAGTGTTAGATACACAGTGTGAAAATAATCCAACAAAGATAAGAAGAAAATTGATTTAGGAAGACATCCTGTTTGAAAGTAATCCTTTGTTGTCTGAAAGCCGAGGCTTAGGTGCGGTAAATTTCAGATATTAGAAATATTTTGCCCTCATACATGTACACAGCTATAAGAATACAGATAGGGTGCCCTGATTACAGATATAGGCTGTATAATAGCCATTTATTGAGCTGTGCAGTTTTAGATGCCATTCCACATTTAACAGCTGTGATGGAAGACCTCTGTGATATTCATTCCAATACTGACACCCTCAAGTCATATTTCTTCCCTTGTCACAAAGTATTTATTTTTATCAGCAGCTTGTCATTCAAGTGTATTAAAAAAAAATGGAGAAACGGGCAGTTGTGGAGCCTCTGTGTCAACCGTGAAGATAATGTCTCTCAATTTAGTGCCACCATTTGGTTATTATACATTCATAAATAATCAAATATCAGTTCAAAGACTCCAGGCATCAGAACAGAGAGGGGACAGAAAGCATAGGTGGTATTGAATTTTTCACTTACTCTCACAAAACAAGCCATCCTGTTAATAATCTGGCTCTCGTCCCAGCCAGACATAACACATTTTGAAGTTGTCTTTCTCCCTGGCTGTGTCAGAATTGGCAGCGATATTCACAACTAGAAAGTTTCCGAACGGTCAGAGAGGTTTGTTTTGTTTTCTTGCCCTCACGCTAAAGACTTTTGCAGTGCCGGTGAACAGAAGAGTACAAAACCAACCAGCATATCTGCAGTTGCACATTAGCTTGGTAGCACATGGGTATGAACTCAGGAAGAAATACGTTGAAACAAGGTGGACAGTCTTAATGACACAGGAGTTGTCAAAATCTGGAGCCGAAAACAATAAAGCTGAAGCCATGTTAAATTTATTCCTCCTCTGATTTGTATAAACACTGAGGCAGGAAACAGAAGCTGCTAGCTTTTCACAAGACAGGAAAAAGAACATTTGTCATTCCATATTATATTAAGGAGGGGGGAGGAACATATATATATATGTGTGTGTATATATATATATATGAAGGGCAGGTAAGGTCTGTCTCTTCTCCAGGAAAAAACCATAATGATTCTCAGCACTGACTGAACACCTCACCTCAATAAGTTATTGACAGACTCTTATGCCATGCAACTTATACTTTATCATGTTTGTCAAACGAAATTTCTTAAGTTTAAGATGACAGTTTTGTTTCTAATGGGAACTGGGGCATGGGGGAATTCAGGACAGAACAGCCCTGGGATGATGATGAAGCTAAAGTTATTTCTGATTTGGGGCTATTCATCTAATGTAACCTACATTTCTACATTTACTACACTCAAAAATTCAAATCCATCATACAGCTAACGTAACCATTAGATTCAGCTCACTTCTGTGACTGGGCAGCGGTGGGGCACGCTGCAGGCAGCGGTGGTGGGCACCGGCGCTTGATAACATCTTTAGCAAAGCGAACGTGCTGGACATCCTTCTGTCTACAGCTACGTTTATTTGTGTTCCCATGCTGCCGCAATTAGGGGATATGGCTTGGGATTTTCCATAGCTAAACCGATGGTCAGATATCCCCGTGGTTCACTTCCATTTGCATATATGCTTATATACCAGCCTCTGCTGGTTGTTCAGGCATGTCTAAAAGGAAAGCTACCAATGTAAGCCAGATCCAAACGGGCAGATTTCTCCTACCCCTGGAGCAGGAGCTGTTTTGGGTGGAAGCACTTGCGTCCTTTCCTGCCCCTGCAAAATTGTCCCACTCCATAAAAAAGAGTTACAGAAGAGGGAATGGGAATGTAGTAAAAAATTCACTCCTCTCAGTTTCAAGTTTGACATGCTAAATTCTGGTAATACTATCTTAAGATGCCTAGTTACTTCAAGGCATTGTGTAGAAGCTGTAGGTATCTAACTGAGAGACAACGGATGCTATCCTGATTAAAGCCACAATGTGCTGCTGGTTTTGTTGGGGTTTTTTTTTTGTTTTTTTGGGGGGGCATTGATACACTACTTGTTTTTAAAGTAGCAAGTTGCAAGAGCCCCCCAGTTAAGAATTTCTGATCAGCCTCCCTTTTTAATGCCTTTGGCTGTCCCCTCTGGCATCCTCCAAATACGCCCTGCCTACCCTTTTCTTTCCATAGAAAATCCTGAAGCATCCCACAACACTCTGACGTACAGCAGGACACCAGTTCAGCACAGCTCCCTAACCGTACAGTAAAATAGACATTTACAGTGCTGTAAAATTAAGCTAATGTGTTTAGTAAATCTGCTTCTAGAAAGGTTACAGAATGTGCTGCTTTTATCATTATTGGTGAAGCATGACTTCTATGCATTTGACATTTTGGAGTGTTTTTTCATAGATCCTAAAAGGTCTTTTTGTCATATAATTACCTAAAACTTGTTCCCTTAGGAGACTTGAAAATGAGCAGCTTCTCTGTTCATACGCATCAATTTGCTCGCACAGAATATTGATCCTCATGAGGCTTTTCTTGCTCTACATCCCAGTAGAAGTGCTCATATATATTTTGTCATTTTTTTATATATATATATGCGTGTGTGAGTATGATCTTTTCTCACCTTGCAAAAGTGATAAGGAGGATCGTAAATTACTTTATTTCAATTTACTCTGAAATGTAAACTTTTGTGAATACATTTGTATTTCTGCTCTTTCCCAATGCATTGTAAAGTTGTAAGGATTTTCAGCTACCGTTCATATTTTACTTGTGTCTTTCTGGAAATGTCAGGGGCAAGTAATATCATGCACTGCAGTCAGAGCATGTATCTACACGTGCGATTTTATATTCATGTTTGAATAGCGTAGTATGCAGCACTATTTTGAGAAACAAGCTTTGATCATTATTGTTGCTAACAACAATATTAATACTAATGCAGAGTATTCTTAACAAAGCGTATCATGGGGCATTTTGCAATTCAAATACAATTAAAATAGCAACATCAAATAAATGTTTGATTTTGATTTAAAAGATGAGTGATTCAGCTCTCTAAATATGCACCAAATTAAGAATATTAGAAAACAAATTCCTAGGGCTGCCTTCATCGGCCTCTCAGAGGGCAGGGCTTTCTGCAGCCTGCAGGCAGCTGAGGTTTTCCTGGTCTGTGAAATGGGGATGGAGTTCAGCTCGTGAACCCCGAGGCTGCCAGCACACCTCAGCACTCGCAGGGCCACACCGTTACCCTCACAGTGCCCAGCAGCTTCTTTCCCCAGCTTCTGCTCAATCAGAGTACAGGTTTCCAGGTCCATCGGCTCCATCGTGAAGACGGCTGTCGGCAGCAGGCTTGCCCTAGCAGTAAGGGCTTTATCTGACGGCAGAGAGTGTCCAGGTGTGACTGAAGATCGCTGAATACCCTCTTCAAAAATCTTAGCGCTGCTGCTGGAAAAAGTTTGACCCCAGCCCAAATGAAAAGCTGCTATAGGAGATGAAAAAGCTAATGTTTATTTACAAACTGAGTGAATTTATGCAGACACTCACTGCGAAGCAATCACTGAAACACCTAACAGTGTTGTTTTCTGCGTATCGCTATAATTTGAAATCTCATATTGGTTTGCCAGTGTTACAAATATTTTTCTTGCTTCTTTAATTCACACATACATGCAGAAATCCACTTGCCTTAAGCTTGTTACTTGACCTTGCTTTAACAGAGGGTCTGTCTGAAGTCTCTGCACTTTGGATATCTACTTTATTTCTTAAAATGAACTCTGTTCTTTAAAAGTGAAATGAAGGCTTCAGAGTGTAATATATATCAGATGAAAAATTTAGAGCAGACTGTACTGCTTCATCCTAGTTGATAAATTACACATTATGATATGCTGTAACCCCTCCCAATAGTACTCCAAATTTTATATATTGGTTTTGCATATCATCTTCTCTTGGGAAGTACGCTTTTTCACTTGCAAGTTTAGTCACTGCCTCCAGCAGAAGTTATACAACATTAGAAGAATACCAGAAAAGGAGGGGAAAAAAAAAAAATCTGAAGAAAAGGTTGTACACCAGAAGAAATGAATATAATAAACTCACCAATGAGCATGAATTCGCCCGACAGACTCCTACAAATCTTTTCACTGATTCTGCTCCAGGTGCCGGTGTTGCACCAGCACGTGCGGGCGGGCGGTCAGCAGGCAGGAGGGGCCCTGCTCAGAGCAGCATCACCTCTCTGGAAGGGAGACGGTGTTTTGCAAACTGTCACAGGCACCTTCGTGGGGTGGGTCCTGCCTGAGCATGGGCTGCAGCGGGGCAGCTGCCCGGCTCTGCTGCTCCGAGGAAACCCCTCTCGCAGCTCCATCTGCAGAGGCAGAGCAAGGACATTAAGATTATTGCTACAGAGCACAGTCAGGCACGAGGAAGCCGTTTCGACTAAACGAAAAGACATTAAACACCTTTGAACATATATCGTATATCACAGGCTACCTGATCCTGGGATCTCTGTGTTAAAATACTGGCAACACTTTGCTAGGTTTTTTCCTGACCTCTTGTTTTTAAATTCAGTTTCCACCCTGGATTGGTACACTTATGTTTAGCTTATGCAAACTACGTGATTGTTCAAAAGCAGAGTGAAATTCCCTCAGTGTTAGCTAAAATGTTCAAGGAAGCCACATGTGCTTCTCTGGTCATGGTGCATAAAAATATGTAATAATGCAGTAACACAAAGGAAGGTTTGGCACCGTTTAATTTGATTTTCCCGTATGCTCTCTGAAGCAGGACTTAGGCTTCCACATGCAGAGGGAAGTAAGCCTGATGGAAGGGAAAGGGCCTGCGTTTGTCAGGGCCAAAAGGGAAATGTACTTCTCCGACACCTGAAAACTGTTCTTGGAGATTTGTTGCTCTGCCCTAATCTACCCACAATTAAATTTATTCATGTTTCCAGAATGATGTGGTTCCTAGCTACTGCCGTGGGAAAGACTGTGATTTGGTAAACTATCAGGTCTCAGGATGAAAGTGAAGGGGTCCCATGTTGTTTATGTTTAAAATAGGAAATCCAATGTCTGGTGTTATACAGAAAGCTTAAATTTGCTGCGATCCCAGCCATGCTCATCTATGTTATAGCAACTACTCCAAATTTTTCTGCACATTCTACACCATTTTTCAACCAGGTTCAATGCCTAGAAATGCTAATGAGTTTTCAGGATGGCGTAGAGTACTTAAGGTGACCCATGTGTAAAGAATTTTGAGACCCAGCAATGTGGTCCTACTATTATGCATTATTCACTGAAAGGAATTATGTCTCTTTTAGAAGAATGTTAAAAATAGTTTCTACTAAGTCATACCAAAAAACTTCTTGTTGAATAATATGGATGGTTTTCTTTCTTTTGTGTGTTCTGTGTGGGCAGTAGGCAAACTGTTAGCCGAAGTAAGTGAAACCCCAAATTTCAAGCTCTCGAGAGCTGGCATCCACTTAGAGAAGTCTTAATAGATTTGACAGGATAGTCAATAATATTTCCTCTGGACTGCCTTAACAGTATAAAGCTGCTGCATTTAGTGAGAACAGTAACTAAAAAACTAAAAGTAAAGGGAGAAAAAGTAATTCTAAAGACACATAAAATATAGCTGCCATGATTTGTGCTTTTACGGATTTGCTCAGAAACAAAAATAACTGCAAGTAGCTATGCTTACTGACACTCTTCCTACCCATATCTAATTAGTCTAGGCAGGGAAAATGGTAGGTTAATCCTATCCTTCTCTAACACTTCAACATTAAAATACAGTAGCATCTTAGTAAGTTGGTTTTGGGTGTGTGCTTCTAGTTGCTCTTCTTAGTTAATATGGTGGTCGTAGGACTGACAGAAAAGTTAGAGCAACTGCAAAAGTGGAATCTGAAAAACCCTGTTTCTGGCAGACTGTTGGCACTCTTCACCAAGAACCCATCACAATCACCAGGAGTATCACACTTTTTGTCTTGCTTTTCTTTAGCACTCCAATCCCATGGCTCAAATTTGGCCTCCACTTCCATTGCACCTCCTTCACTGAACTTCCGAAAAAAGGTAAAAATGTCATTAGACAAAAATGAATTTATACTAGATAAGATACTAGACCTTCCCTTTCTTTCTTTCTTTCTCTGTACCCAGGCCAGGACCACTGTGACCAAAGAGCATTTGAATGTGTAAAGATAATCTTTCCTCTCTGACACTGGTTTTGTGAACCAAGAATCCCTGTTTGTCTCAACATATGAAGTCATTGGTAACAACAGAGGCCATAAAAATGTTTTCCTTGCTCTTTTTAAACTAAACGGTGACCCCACAGTTGGTCAATTCTTTTCCTTTACAGCAGCCAGTTCCTTGATGTACCATGGATAAAATACTATGGATGTGAGGTAAGTTAATTGTACAAAGTATGCATTAAGTTAAAGCTCTTGGGGTCAAAGAAGGGAAGATCTGCTTAGCAGTTCAGCTGAGAATGCCACATTAAAAAACTATGGATATAGCTTGGAGAGGGAGAAGAAACCCAAGACTGTCTATGAAAAGCCCAGCTGGGCATAGGTTTTCTCTTAGAAATCACCTAGAACTAGAAAGAAGTTTAAAAATGAATGTTTTTCTCATTTGGATAAACTTTATGTATAAAACTAAATTGATTGTATGTGAAAAGTATTTCATCTTTAGGCTTGCTGAAAAAGAAGAATGGTATGGCCTCCCAAATGTGCTAGAACGTTCATTCTGGTTTCCCAACAGACCTGTTCTGGGACAAGTTTCATTATTTGTTGCTTTTCTTTATCTACAACAGTAGCAACAAAAGTTGAAACAAAAGAGTTTGCCTCATGGGAATATACCTGGATCCAAGATTTTTTTCTGGAAACTTTGACAATAAACACAAAATATCAAACTCTTTGAGGTAGGAAATGACAAAAAATGACTACCTGTTTAATTCCTTATTTTTACCCTGACATTGTTCAACATCTCTGCTACAAGTATTCCTATAGATCAAACACCTATAGCTATAGGGAACCTACTACAGATAAGTCAATGTTTCTGTTGTGATAATTTTAGTAAATTGTGATCTGTGTAGATTGTATTTGATGCTACTATACCACACAGTATGTATGCAAATACCAGCATGTTCTCCACTCTATTTGAATAATTTTGGGAAACTCGCTATTTCTGACCCTTTCGGAACAACTTGGACTGAATTATTGACCTTCAAGATCAGATTATTTTATAAATTGTAAGCAACTGGAAGTGTAACTTTCTATTGCTTTTGACAATAAATATTGAAAAAGTTTTCCAATTTTGATAATGTGCTCTCAAACGATACATTTTTTTATGGCTTCAAATGTTAAGGAACTGTTTTCTTGCTTGTTCATATTTTCTGTATGATATTCCAAATATTCTACTCAGTCATCTCCTAGATTATTTTTTTTCTGAAACTGTGGTTTGTTTTCACTAACTCTTCTTTAATTCACAGAATAAATAGCCAAAAGGGCCAATGATGTAATGATTACTATAGAAATTACTATAAAGCCTCTCCTCCATTAACAAAACATAACAGAGTTCTGCAGCTTTTACTGAAGACCAAGTGTTCAGTTTTACTGAACAACCTAATAGAGCACTTTCTTCCCACTCTCCCTATTACTTCAAACAGCTGCACAGTAGAAAAATGCCTGTGTTTGCAAGTAAATCCTTATCCTTCTCAAAGTGTTTCCTTCCTTTATACTGGTATATTTTTTTCCCATTATAATAAACATGGGCTGACACTTGCCAATAGTCAATAGGATTTTTTTTTTTCCTCCAGAATCCTTTTTATTTCTGTCTTTAACACACTACGTGCCTGGGCAAGGTAACAAAAAACAGAGATAAGAATTTAGTATTACATCTCCAGGGGGTTGGCACATTTTGAGCCTTGCAGGTGCAAATAATACCAATCTCTGGTTGAGGCAGTATTAAACCATATTCTGCCTAAATTGATTCTAGCAACAGTGAAATTAGTATGCTGGAAAGAAATGGGGGAGGGGAGAAGTAAATCTGTCTTAATTTGGGCCATCAGTTGGACAAAAGCTGATGTAGTGATGTTAACTTCAAAAAAATGTCGCTGAAGAGCAACAAAAGGCACATAGATAACTTGATTAAGATCGAAACAGATAGAAAATTATGCCTGTCAGTGCTATAGGCTTCAGCACTACTACCAATATATAACTTGAACCATTATTTACTGGCTTGGTCTTCTTGTAGAGTCCCAAAGGTCTTTAGAAAATACATTTTATACAGTACAATCACCACATCCGTATTAAATCATGGGTAAGAATCTATTTCAATTTCTTTTTCACCTTCAGCTGTTTGACCACAGACCGTACAGACGTGATTTAGAAATCTATCAGCTACTCCTTATGTCACAAGGGTCAGACTAGTCCCTAGCTAGCATAAATAATAGAGGTAGAGGCTTCAAAACCAGTCCAATTTTCCTCATTAACACATTAGGCTATCCCTGCTGCATTTCCTCCTCCATTTTACATATATAAAAATGTTACAAATACAACACACAAATAAATTTTCTTTGCATCGCGAAGGGATTTTTTCCTTTTTCCAAATTCAATTTATTCATTGAAAGAGCTGAAAAACTGTATTAAAATATGCCCCCACCCCCCGCCACCAAACAAAAATAAAGCATTCGCTTCTAGCAGTGTTAAATGTTGTTTGATGCTCCAGAGAGCCTTCAACATTCATTATAGAGTCAACCAGAGCGTCATTAAATATCAGTCTAGCATGTGTATACGTGGTACTGAATGCCGACCGTAGGAGCTCCCTTAGGCGATGTTCTATAGGTTTCTTTCATCTGTCATTTTGCTTTGACTTGGGGCGATTATCACTTTTATCATTGACAATAGAAAACTCATTCCTGTGTGCATTTCCTTGTCATTATTCCTTGCCCCGTGAGGATGACTGACACACACAGATTCTTTTTCATCTTTTAAAGTATTGTAATTAATAATTTTAAATTCTCGCCTTGGAGTGTTCTTTTATTAGCATTGGTGGGATGAAATAAAATTAAAACTGTGTGTCGGTACTGAGAAAGCTTGCTGGGGTATCCTGGCCTAGCAGCAAAAGACTCTCATACATTTTACACTGGTTTAACTTAGCTGCCCTGCGTGTAGTCTATGCTGATACCCATTAGCACGAGCAGGGTGTGAATATGGGCTAAGGAGTGCCTAGTGTTTTGAAACATCAAACACAACAAGCTGAAAAAAACATCCTTTTTTCTCCATGGGAACATCACTGGAGGTTTTTGAATCTGAAAGTTAGTGCAGGCAGCTAAGAAACAATTTGAAAATGAGGACGAAAGATCTTACATGTACAGTGCTGGATGGAGGCTGAGGAGACCTGGGTTACTGCCTCTGTTGTGGGCTTCACAGGTTATCTTGAGCAACTGACAAGTTCTCTTCTTGTTTTCCAGCTGCAGAATTAAGATACGAGTGCTCCTTCTTCCCTCTTTGCTTCATTTGTTTAGGTTGTGGGCTCTCCTGTACAGAAACAGCCTCTTATAATTGCCAAGGACTGTGTCTACCACAATCTCACTTAAGCACTAATGTCAAACACATAATAATTGCATGCCGTCGCTGTAATAGTTACTGCCTGTGCGTTAAGTTATCTGAGAGAGACAGCACTGACAGAAGCACAGAGGAGCCTTACTCCTGCGGGAGCGGTGCCGTTCCCCTCCTCTCTGCGCCTCAGGACGAATTACCATAGAAACAACCGCCAGCACCGAACATGGGACAGACCCTCGCTGGAATCGGGGGGGGGCACAAGCAACGCGAACGTAACAGCAGCACTGTTTTCTTTCTCTTTCTGCAATTTGCGTTTGCCACAGAAGTTTAAAGCCAAATTGGGGAAAAAAACCCAAAACACCCAAAAAACCCAGAATATAGAAAAATAACATTAGTCCTAAGTTTCAGTAGTAATATTAGGTGTGCTTTTAAAATGTATTGAAAATGCAGAAGGTGCTGTATTGTACTAGATCTTTTGTAAACAGTGCCTGTTCCAGATCACAACGGTTTATTTAAAGCCTAATTTTTAAGAAAATATATGAAACATAAATCATGGACATTTTCCTACTAGAACCTGCAACACAATCCTGTTTTAGGATTCAGCCAATCTGTTTTCTTCTCTTTGTAATTGATGAGGCGATGTGGAGATGCTAAACTTATTAGTATACAGCAGCTTATCTTGCAGTTTTGGGAAACCTCGTATTTCACATCTTTTTATATAATATTTATTATATAAAAATAGATAGACTATCTATCTCCTCTGTATGAAGACTTGCAAAGAAGTCTGGAGAACAGAAACCACTGCTCTCTTTGTCAGACGCCAGCCTGAGGAAGCCTCCCTTGAGGGAGCCTTGTGGTTTCTCTTACGCGTGCAACGGGGATGAACGACAGCCAGACGTTCCGAAGGCTCCGTTTCTGTGTCGTTCCAGTGCTATTCTGGTGTCATGGTTCCAATCAGAAGTGAAGGCTTTGCTGCGGATAAAATAATAAATACATTTCACAAAGTTTTCCTTCACAGGATTAAAATATATTTCCATTGATGGCACTGATGATGTATCAGAACGTACAAGGTATTATGTATAATGGAAAGGTATCACCTTGGCCTCTATTCCTTTTACTTTAAAAAGCAAAACCTTCATCCTTAAGAAGATCCAGTGACAGCCATCCTGGCATCTACTCACACTTCAAATAGCAAACTGCTTTAATGTGTGCAACTAGATGCCTCAGGGTAAACTTGCACCTATGCAAAGAAAAATTTTCAACCTTTATTCTGATTTATTCTTGACTATACTCAGAATAAAATTGCTCCGAAGTATTATGTCACCCATTTTCCAGTATCTCATGTTACAGGTCCAGAGCCTTTATTATAAATTAATAGGAAAAACTCTGGGCCATGGCTCAAAATGCAAAGATCACCATTTAAGGCATACGTCATATCAGTTATGCATCTTAAATAAAGATACATTACATCCTAGACTGCCTGAAAAAGAATATTTAAAATATTTTCAGTTGGGTTGCAGAAATTTAAGTTCTTAAATTTACATTCTAACCAAAAGGACAGCGGAAGATGAAAGAAAATCCTTCAATAAAAGTAAAATGTTAAAAAAGGTTGCCTGCCATTTGAAATTGTTTCCTTGAAAGAGACAGAGATTAAAGTTGTAAAACATTGCACTTAACCAAGCCCTGAAATCAAGAACTAAATCTTTTTAATCTGAAAATAATCTTGGTTTTGCAGCCAGGCTCACCTAGACTACCAAGCAACACTGAGTGAATACGACAATGAAGGATTCTTTACATTATACGGTTTTTACAGAGGTTGATTGGATAAATTTTATTCAAGGAAAATCTCACTTCTGAAGATTTGTGAAGCCAGATGGTGCCCTGTAAAGCTGCCTTGGAGCAAAGTATTTCTCTTATAATTTGATAAATGCCCAATTTTTGTAGTTACATATGGAATTCTTTTTGCTTTTAGGATAGCATTTGGCAAACATGGTGCTCTGTGTCTATGTGGTGATCCCCGCTGCCACAATTATTTCTACGAGACATCAGAAGAACAAGAATCCAGTGAGGAAGGTGCCAAAGAAAAAGCAACTATTAGTTAAGAAAAGAGCTTGTTAATTAAATTCACCACAAAAATCAGATTTCATTTTAAATTCTAGAAAATGTAACCCATACAGTGAGAGGCCCATGTTGTACTTCAGTGGCCATATGCCATGCTTTTGAATAAACTGAAGAAATTTAAATATTTAATGTTATTTAACAACAAAATGTGTAATATCTACTAACCACATGAACTGACACTCAATGCGTCATTAGTTTGTTTACGGTACATACAGACCAGTTGAGGTGTCTATATAGTGAGATACCAATTCACTGGAGACCTTGTGTCAGTGGCACTTCTGTGGAAATACATGTATCTTAGCGAAGAGTCGAGGGGAACTTACGATGGCTTGCGATTTTGGCCTGCTGCCTTGAAAACACATCCTGTTGTATATAAATAGGTCAGCACTGACAGACTTAAAGTGTAATTAATGTTGATTAAATCCATGCAGGACCAAGAAAATACAAAATAACAACTGGTTTGGAACTATTTTTGTATATGACATAACTAATCAAGAGACACAGAAATCTAAATGTCTTCTAGATGGGCAGGTTATGATTCAATGCTGACTGAATTTTACCGAATTGTTTGAATATTTAAACATTTTCATATACTTTTTTTTTTTTTAATTAAGCATGACTGATAGTGGAAACTGTCATTAGCTGAGAATTAACTGTTCGACAAATGAAATATGTTAAATGAGTATGAGAAAAGGTTCCTAATGTGAAGAACTATGTACAATCAACCCAGTATGAAGCAAGAAAAATAACCGTAAATTTCTTATCCAAGCATCGGACCAAATACAAACAGATGAATAGGATAAATATATGCTAGAATAAAATCTAGTCAAACAGAAGATTAATGCAGCCGGAATGGATTTCTTGTATACAGTTCTACACAGCAAACATGCAGTAGCTGGGGTTGGTGTAACACAGGAACTTCCAGCGTAGGAAGCACTTATCTTCCAGAATAAGAGTTAATAAATCAAAATTACTTTGTTCTCTTGTACGTTCCATTGTCTCTTGTTATACAAACGTTCAAAATATGTAACACTGTCAGTCTGCATCTCAACATTTTCAATAATCTGGAATTATTTTCTTGTTAACTGTCTTCCAGGACTTTTTTGTTCTTCCTACAAATTTCTCTTCTGCCTTTAATTTTCTCCGACCCTATAGAGGTAGGATCTATTCATCTTCCTATTTTGTCTTGTCTGCATTATTATGATACAGAAAAGATGCATAAAATTTCATGCTTTCCCACTATCAGCAAAGGTCAGCAGGAATTCCTGTCCAGCTGTGTTGTTATGAGTGGAAAAAAGGACCTTCTGCTACATCAACTTGCTTTTCCTCAGGTGTCCATTTCCGTAAATTGGAATTAAGATGTACAAAGGTGTGGAGAAAATTCTGAGTTACGATGATCCAGGTGGAGTAATACACACTGAAAGCAGAATCGTGATTAAATATACCCACTTCTAAATCTGTGAACCCTGACTGGCTGGCGCGTAAGGCACCACGAGTTATATTCAAAACGTGACTTCTTTGTAAGCTTTGGCTGGAAAAAACCTCTCTAAGTCAGCTATGGCTAAGTATCACGGACTGATTTGGAGGTGAATTAATTTCATCTGCAGTCCAAAGAGCAGACACTTATTGGATTTATTTTTCATTATTTACAATGGAAATGAGCTCATCACTATTCCATTTTACATTTTGTATTAATCGATTCATTTTTCTAGCTTGCAATCAGTTTATTAGTTTCAATAAGTGCTTCATGAATTGTTAATGATAACATAAAACAACAAAAATCCAGAATCTGGTTAAAAATAACACCCTTTGAAAATTTTGGCCTGCTGCCACTATTATATGTGACTGGTGTGAGGTGGAACACATATCACTGTCAGTACAATTATTTGTGAGGGTCAACTTGGCACCATGGATTGCAGCTTCAGGATATGACTAAAATAAATATCGTATGAGAAAACATCCATAACGTTTTGAAGAGTACCAATGCTATAATTTTCTAGATGTGTGTGGCAAAGCCGGTATTTTCTTAGGTCCGACTACTAGAGGTGTTAAGGGGAGCTGTCAGTTATTCTTATGATGTTAATCAAGGCCTTAAACTGAAAAGAATAATGTCTCAACTATATGCAGGCACAAAATGTCACGAAAACATACTTAAAATAGTGTCAGAATAGAAAAACAGTTATATGGATTCTCATGTAATCTATAATGTATTTCAAGAATTTAAAAAATTAATTCAGTTTTCCAAAAGTACTAAAAATGTGTATATAATAAGGAGATATTAACCTCTTCCAAGGTGCCATTTCCATGCAAACATAAATATTGTTTTGCGATCAAAACACGTATTTCAGAATTCGTTCTGGAGTTGTCCTCTATAGACCTGACCTAAAGATAGTATCATTGTATTTCTGTTGAATTTATTCCAAAATCCCAACACTCCTGAGGACGTTAATGTCGATTTAGATAAAAAGCAGTACATTAAAGAAAATGCTCTCTACACTGAGAACCATTGTTAGTATATGTATGCAAATAGTTTGTGATACTGCCTGAGATAAGAGAGTGTGAAAGTGGATTTCAAAAATCTCTCTTCCAACCTCTGCTGCCCTGTATAAAAGATGATGTTTTCAGCCCATTGCACTGGCAACAGCCTTCAAAAATAAATACTTGAACACCATGACTTTGAGAGAAATTGCTAAGAAAATTAGAAATTATGCAAATTATACTTTTTATTATTATTTTGCTGTTCAGAGAGTACTATGTTAATAAAGTCCACTGGGGTCATCCAAACGCGTTTTCCCCATAGTTAATAAATCATTGACAAAAGGATGAACTCAGCCAAGATATCAGTTAGTTAGTCTAACTAACATGCAAGTAAACAACCACATGCAGAAACATAATTAACGTGCATGTAGCAAAACAAAATGATCATAAATTTGGCTTGACAAACAATAAGTCTTACCTACTGTGCCTCATGCAATCAGGGTGTTTAGTTTCGTATGTTTTTTTTTCTCAACCCAACTTTTTAAAAACACTTTAATTTATAAACAAGATATAAAGCTATTTGTTGTGGGTTCCTTCATAAAGATCTTCTCCCACTCTTTTGCAAAGATTTCTCCAGCTACTGCTGTTTATTTATATTTATTTCTTTCATACAGTAGTTAAAACAGCTAGGAAAACCATAAATAACATGTGACTGAACTGACCGGACATGAAAAATACATGGCATGTCCTTAAAGGAACATGCGAAAGTACGTTCATCACCAATAATGTGTTCATGAAGACTCTGTGCCAAGCAACGCTTTAGCATCTAATAATGCTTATGGTTTACAATGAAACAAAAAAAGTAAAATCCGTAGTGATGACAGCAGGGTAAGTTATTACTTCTTTGTTGGTGACAACTACTGCATGTCTATAATCTGTTTTTCTTTCCAACTACAAAATCAGAGTGAAACCTGAGTTTTAGAATTGATTATACTGGGGGGAGATTTTCATTCAAATTCAGCAGACCTTGTAGTTATGGTGAAAGCTATCAATTTATAAGGCCCAAACCATCCTTATTTTGAAGACCACCAGAACCAATGAGCTGTAAAGTGTACTTTTTCCCAGGGAGAGCATTATACTGTGAACTGCCCTAAGATGCCATCGACCATCCTTCACAACTGAAACATGTGGCAAAAACGCCAGCTGGCTGCAAAGGTGTAAGGTTAGACCTCCGGGTTCTGGGTGAGCTCTCATGACCACGTGCACCTACCCCGCCGTCATACCTTCCTCTGCCTCAGGCTAACCGAGGCAGTGCCCTGAGAAGACAGAAGAACTGAAGCTAACAGCTGAGGAAGAAATGATTTTTAGGCTCCTGAATTTAGATTACATTTTAGAGCTGACAGGTGGAAATTGGAAATGGTAATTATAAAGGGCATAAGCAAATAATTTGTATTAGCAAGAAAAAGAAGGGCCCAGGTTCTTCTCTGTCACTTGAAAAGAAGAGGGTAGCACATTGTCATACTGTAGCCAAAATAACCTCTACTTTTCCAACTAATGGGACTGCATTAGAGGTTCAGCTTCTCCTCATGAGAAATACCAAACTTAGTTTCGCAGATGCAAATCATATCCGCTCTTTATCTGAATGAATTTAAGATTTGCAATAGTATAATTACAGAAATTGCATCTACTTTTGTTATACTGATTTACCTTACGTGTGGCCAGTTATAAAGAATATTTCATGCAATGAGTGCATTTCACAGTGAGCAGGTACCACACTTCTAGCATTTAAAATGCTGCAAAAATGATCCTCCACATAAAAAGAATTTATTTCTTATGTTTTCCTTAAAAATAATTTTTTAAAAACCCTTTGTGCCAGGAGTCTCTACACCATAGTGCTTTTTCCCCCCCCTTTTTCCTTGGAAGCTTTAACCTCCTAATCTTGATAGCAAAAAGTCTTGAAGCTAAACCCCATTTTTTTCTGAACCATCTTGTTACATTTTCCAGTCTTCATTCTTGGTTGGTTATGATGACAGACCGCGTAGCAGAGTAGGCTCAATTGGGTGACATCAGGGTAGTATGTCCTGCTTGAAGAGCCTTAAGAACACATTTTACTAATTCTGTATTTGGTCAGAAAGGGGTTTAAAGTACAAAATGAGTTTTTAAAAAGTCATTGACCTTTCAAATAAAGTGTCATAATTGCTTTGTGCAGTTAAGCACTAACGTTGATCTGAAAACTCTGTGGTTAATGTTAAAAAATATTGTTACGTCTCTTTTTTGATCTGAAATTAATGCAAACACAACAGTTAACTAGCAGTACAAGCATACAGAGATAGTAACATTCAGGTTTAACTTGGCGTAAGAAAAATTGGTCCTTATTTTGGGTAGGAGGATGAAAGAGGTGTCAGGCTTTCTACATGGGCTGTACAACAGGAGATGACAACTGGGTGGGGGAACAGCATATTTTCCAAGGGATCCCGTTTTCCTCATTGTAGGGTCTTTGGCATTTGCTGCTGCCATTGGGAGGATGCTCATACTTGGAGGGAGGGCTGGGGCATCCTCCCCAAACACCAGCACCAGCCCCAGGCCCTGGCCTTTGTCAGTCTCCCTTCCCTAGCCATAGTCGGAGCAATAAACACAAATGTCGTTCTTCCCCTGCCTTTCCGGGAAGGCGCTGTCTCCAGAGTAGCCCTTGCTGCTAGACGTAGGCCTTGAAGGTGCTGGCTCACCACTGCACCGCTCTCTTCCTTTATGGCCAAGTGGCCTCCGAGAAGCTATTCTTGCCCCTCGTTTATGTAAGAATTTAACAAGGAATTAAATTATTAAAGAGGCTATATGTATGCAGTTCCTCTCAAGGTAGCTCTTCTCTGTTGAGAGGCCACCATGCCTATTTTACATCAAAGTGCAAATTATTAAAGCTTCATTTGATGAAGACTGGATAGTCAAATAATATTTCTAGAATATTAGTGAAGAATCTTTAAAAAGATGGAGAAAGAGCATAGAGACTTGGTATCGGATATTAATAGTGCTTACCTTTGTCTGGGAAGTAAAAATAACATGAACATCCACACTGAGCATAAAATATTTCTTTTCTGAGCAGTCTCGGTCTGCAGTGCAAATGAATGTTGCATGCAGAAATTCTAGCCACTGAGCACAAAAACGATATGGCAAAAAAACTGTGTTTACAATGATTGCCAGCCATATAGCTGAGGCCAAATGAAAGCCAGTTGGAAGCTGCTCATAAAATTTGGCAGTTAAAATACATACTTTAGGCCTTATGGCTGCATTCATTGCCATATGTTGAGAGCTGTCCCTCTCTATTTATCTGCAGCTATTGTATGTTTGGAACTGTCCACCCCTATTTATTTGCAATCCCTTAATTAGGCATAATGGCTCATCTACTAAAAGATATTAACGTATTGCTGCAGATTGAAGGGAGAACAACAGACATAATTAGAGGTTGAGGGGAGACTGAACCATGTCAAAAGGTCAAGTTTGATTTAGTCACACAATGACAAAGAGGGTGATAACCACCCTACAGCCCTCATTCTGGAAAGATGCGTATTCTGTGCCAAGGTCCGTTTCAGCCCATGTTCTAAATTTTCTCTCAAAAGTAACCGTACACTGAAATTACAGTTAGAAAAGGCTTACCGATTCAAACTGCAAAAGTTTGATCTAAACTCCCCCCAGTGTTCCTGACTGGGCTGTTGATCAGCAAGACTACATCCAGCTCTGTAAGAAGGGGGACGGTATACTGGGTACTGAAATCACCGAGAACCACTCTTGAGAGAGGCTAATGTTTTGAAAAGGGCCTGTCGCTGCCTTTGGGAGACGGCATATCAAAGACTGTGTGGCAAACAGGAGAAATTAATTTCACCACGATGACTGCATCTGCTGCACACAAAATGCCCACCACGGTGCCTTTGTTAGACTGATGGAGAAATGCATCCCAGCCGGCTGAATGCAGAGGCAGAAAGTAAGCAGCATCTCCCCCTCCACTAGTTCTGACAACACTAGGCATGACCCTTTGTTTTTAGCTATTACTGCTTCCCTAGCACATCATTTTTCTCCTCATTCTTCCTCTTTCCTGTGCTTCTTTTCCTAACTCCTGTCTAATACACGTTGTGTTTAGCCAGCAAAGATAAATCCACCCTTCTGCAGCACTGCTACGAGACTGCAACCTGAAAGCAATGCTCTAAACATCAGGCTGCTAAAAGTTTGCTGAGTTTCAGAGTGGCTGGTAAGACATTGCGCTGTGCCTGTAGCTTCCCAGCAGCAAGGCTGCAGGGAAAGGAAATTCAAGAGACACAAGCTGACAGAGAAGCAGCACTTTCTTTAATTTTTTTCATTTGTTCTCCTACTGTGTGAGTTTGTTGTGTCTTAAAACAAATAGAATTGAACATCAGCAGCAAAAAAAAACACTTCAGAACTACCTAAATTGACTCCATCTTTTCTTTTCTCAAAATAGCTGTTAATACATGCTATGGAGTCGGTTTAAACCATGGTTTCACCTTGTAAAATACTTCAAAGCTTAAGAAAAAGGGATGGTGGAAACTCTACAGATTCAAAAACTTACTTAATTATGTGCAAGTTATACAGTTGTTTTCTGGCTCTTTTTAAAGCTGTTTATTAATAGGTCAGAATGCTTCTCGTGCTGGTTGTTACCAGGAGGGGAAGCTGGCAATAGCCAGATAGAAAACTCTTTTGAACTAAACCATTGATTGCAACAGCCAAAGCATGTCCCTACAGAGAGCTAGCTGGCCCTTGTATCATTATCATAGGTCCATGGCAGTTTGTGCTCTTTCTAAACGTATTTATCTCCATGAAGTTCCCACGAGCAAGGGACAAGCTCTTATCATCATTTAGCTGAAGGGTTTAGGCATCCTATGGGCAAAGACAAAGGACGATTTAGGTGCTGAAGTCCAGACACTCAGTTCCCAAATATTCCCCTGCTTATTTAAGTACATGGGCACTTAGCAACTGGTAGGCTCCCCCGCCTTTCAGCTTCCATATAAGCCTTCCTTTTCAACCAGTACTGAAAAATTTAGCATTTCAGATTTTTAATTGGGAACTTCAAAGCAAGTCCCTAATAGGTGCCGCAGGAAAGATGGGATCATGTCTAATGAAAGTCAAGAAGCACCACATACGCTGAGAAGAGGAGCTACTCCCCTTCAGTGACAGGGCAAAGAGCAAGTCAGGTTCCACTTTGTAGCATTTTATATTCATGAAAGAGCCATCAGTCAAGATTTTTTTTTGGCTGGATGCATGCTCCAGCTAGAACCATATACCTGACTCTTGAAACCAGTCTGATCTTTTTTGGTAGGTTTGACCTACACTCCACCTACTCTCCTCTGCCTGTGAAGAAAACAGCAAGTTTTCCACCAAAATTTGTATTATACAGTTATCTTCTTTTTCCCCCTTCCATCATGCTTTCCCCATGACATAACAGGTTATTTCATGAAATGCCATGTAAATACTAACTCTGCTGGGTAAGGCTTAAGGGAAAACATTTCAACATTTGCAGCATAATGAATTAGAGACTGGCAGATAGGTTTCTCTTTTTTGAAGTTCCCAGACTAATGTCTACCTGTCTGTCTTTTATTCTCAAATAAAAGCCTTTTCTAAACCTTTTCAAAGACATCACAAGTCCTCCTGCTACAAGTACTCGTTTACCCAACTCTGATCGGCAGGATTGTGAAGTGTCTCCCATACAGCTTCTGGCGAGGATTAGGAAGAAATCAAATCAAATCTGAGATTTGCTGTTAATTATGAATGTCTAAAAGGAAGCGTGGAAATTGAAGAGAAGGCAATAGATAGTTCCACAGCTTTTAAATAGGACTGTTGTGACTGCAAGACTAGAGGCTCAAAGTCAGGTATACTATAAAGCAATTCACAGGAAATTTTCTTATGAGGTAATACATTTTATATCTTACATTTTCAGTTTTTTGGAAGAGATGAGTAAATAGCTCATTGATGCATCTCAGGAGAAAAAGGAATGTTAAAATTCAGCACCAAACAGGAGCATTGCTGTATAACCTAAAATATTCCACTTGAGTAGGTTATTTTACTGTCCTGTTAGAAAAATAAAGTTTCTTCTCCCCGCACAGAAGGAATTTAAAGAGTCCAAAGGCAACTGTATGAACAATGTTGACTGTGAAACATATTCTTCTTCTATAGTGTTGAAATATAAATTATTAAAGCATTCCAGAAAGTTTGCATGGGATTGCTCATTTGGCTATTGCATTGGGAACATGCGAATATATATACTGAATGTACACAACAATGCAGAGAACAGCAAGGCTCAACGGTATCAGCTGATATGTTTAGCACATTTTCCTTAGCACATGGAGCAAAGGAAAACTCTGGCTACTAGCAAGGGCTGGACTACATTCATTAGTCGGTAAATACCCAAAGATTTTCTTGGTGTAAGGTCCTGTTCTAGGCAGTAGCTTTACGGATCAGTGACCTGAGCTTTCAGGGCAGGTGATGTATCAGGGATGGGCAGTAAATGGAGACTGGTGCAAAGCGATGTTAATCATCGGCCACCAGGATGTCTATAAACACCCCGTGCCCATGGCAAAACTGAAAACAATGCTGAAAAGTGCTATTTGAAATGAGGTCTGTGGCTGGCTCCTTGATGTCTATTAATAGGAGATGTAGGACAGAAGGAATCCAGAAATATAAATCGATTTCTAAACTGGCATTTTAAACAGCCTTGTGCTTTCTTCCAGTGAAAGTAATAGTTTGTTTTTCAAAACCTAGAAAAGCACACGACTGCGCACAACTCTGGACTTATTTTTTCCGATTGCTTCCAGAAAAACGTGTGTCGTAATTAAATTTTCATATGCAGATACCCTACAGGACATTTATTGTTAAAGCAATTATGCAATTACACACATTTGTTCATTTACAAAATAAGCATATCTATCCCTTACTCTAGATGCATATTATCATGATAATTGTTCTGCCCTGAGCTCTTGATGCTTTGCAAAGCAGGTTCTCAGAGTCTAATTTAAATATTACAAGTGTGTCACCTCCTGTATATTAAATCTACACTTGACGCTGACTTTTAAGTCAGCCTACTTGACAGCTTTTTCTAATATAGTTATTTGTTTCTCACCTACAGAGCTATCTTCTTTCCAGAGTAGATCTTATGCAAAGGTCTGCAAGAAAACCTGGAGTTTCTGTCAAAACAGAAGCCAGGGAATTATTTGATTCTTGATTCCATCTGATACTGCAGGCCTCCATTTGAGGCTTGAAATATATTGATTTACAAATAAACAAATAGAGTTATAGAATTGAAAAAATGAATATACACTATGCTGCATCTTTTCTGGGAATCCTAGCAAGAGCCCAGGGTAATGAATGCATCCAGGATGAATATATTCAGATTAGCAATTCAATAAAAATTGGCATGCAGATACCTCTCAAATATAAGAATCAAAGCTAGAATAAGAGAGTATGGGTGACAGCAACTGCTTTATGGATTGTGTATGGAGATTAGAAATATATTCTTACAGCAAATGTAAGAAATACATGTGTTGTTGTGACAGATTAGCATTTAAAGTAAATGTATAGTAATTATAGAAATTAAACCATATTTTCACAGTGACTGCAATTTGTAAAATGTGTGTCAGACTTGAATGGTTTTTTAGTACAGTTTGTTAGTAGGATGCTGGAAATGTTTTAAATTGAATTAAATTAAAATGAAAGTTTCTTGGTTAAATAACATCTAGCTGAAGGGGCTAGAAATCATGATCAATTTTCAATATGCCACATATAAAGAGAGATATCTCTACAGTGCGTATTGAAAGAATTACTTCTATAGTGAATATTCAGAAAACTTAAGACATTAATGATTGAAAAAAAATTTTAAACATGTTAGGCTTGGATACTACACCATTCCACCACCCTCTTTTTCTTATTCAGCATAAAAAGGAGTTGAATTTTCTGACCTTTAGATTTACAACTTACTCTCCCGGGTTTTTTAACATCTTTTCTAACTATTGCATCTAGAGGATACAACAGTTGGAATAAAGAAACATTCTGACGGTTGTTACATCTACTAACATTCACCCTTGTCATATTTTGCACAGTACATTAAGCAAAAACGTAACAGACAGTTATTACCCAGCCTGCTTTCTATTACAGTGAATCTTTGTTAGGCAGGAGCAGAGGAGCAGGAAAAATGAGCAGAGGTGGAAAAAAACAACCAAACAAACAAAACCCCCAAAACAAAACAGAGTAATTACATTGTACCATGTTAGGAGCGGTGATGAGGTTTTCAGAACCACGATGTACTTGTTATGAAAGACACATTAAATGTAGCATTAAAGCAAAGCAAAAGAGAACTACTCTTAGAAAAACAACTACAAAATGTTGCTATCAAACCAGCAATCTAATCATAGGCACAGAACAACAGAGGGTAGAGATTTCATATCCCGAGACGCACGGTAACTTTGTTATTGCAGTGGGGGCACAATGGAGTATAATAAGGCATAAGGTGATGTACTTACATCTCCCAAGTGCATTTTATATACATTCTTATAGTCATCTGTAATATGTTCACTTTCTTCTATTTTTTTTTCTTCTTAGTATGTGGTGAGCGACTGTGCCTCACTGGCAGCAGAGGTGGTAAAGGCTCTGCTGAACTGCCAGGTCCTCCCTGCGGCGTCCTGGGGGATGTGCCGGTTGGATGGGAAGTCCTCAGTGCCCTGGCCAGAGGCACCAGGACAGCCAGCCATGGGCCATTCAACTTCTGTCTCACCAAGCACACTCCGGAAGGGGAATATAACTGCCACTTCTGGAAAGCATTTCTTTCCCTGCTCCTTTTCCTTTCTTTTCACCCTTCTTCTTTCCCTTCTGGTCCCCTCCCCCAGTCTAGGAATAGGATTTGGCAAATTCTGGTTATATTTGCAAATGGTTTGGGGATGATGGAACTTGCATTTTTGCAAAGGTGTTGGCCGAAAAAGTAAAATTCACTCAGTCTCACGTTACCCACAATCATCCAATTGGCTCTCATGATATTTAGCGTTTTACTCTTTTTAGTTGGTGCCAGTCTGGAAAGTTAAAACACGGAGTATTATCAAGGACCATTAGAGCAACGTGAGCTAGCACAGAGATTTAAGAACCAGTGAAATGGATTTGAAGAGACAGGAGTAAACAAACATATCCTTTCATACAAGAATTCTATGTTGTATTGTTGAAGGGCTACTCCCATGTAAGTAGAGGACTGAGAAGTACTATCTCATTTCAGCTCAACGGACCATATGAATATTTTCTTCATTCTTAATGAAATAAAATGACTTGTATTTGTGTTTTCCGAATTAAGGGTTATTATTCATTTCCAGCGATTAAATCTTATTGCAGACCTTTCGAAAGCTGTACCTTCACTTAGTTGACATAAGGAAGTAGAAAAGGCAGTCTGAAGCCCACTGAAAACACCAGGAATACATGACTTCTTTTGGTTTTAGATCAAGCCTTTGAAATACTAATAGTTTAAGAAAAACTATTGAGAGTTTTAAAATACATACACACGCACATATATCTGTATATATTTTTCGTATTTGTTGACGTGTCCTATCCATATTCCATGGGAAAAAAAGAATATTAAAAACTAAGAATCGCGGTTGCTTTCAAAGTACACAAGAGAGAACAAATCAAATCAATGGCCCTTATCTCGGCAGACTATTGAAATCTCCAGGAACACAAAGAATTTCTTGGCATCTCTTTGCATGAGAAATCTAATATGAATGTTATTCATACTCCTACAAAGGTGGACAATTATAACACATTCTTTAGCCATATCTTTCTTGCTGATAAAAGTGTGGCTGGGGAGTCAGAGAAACCGGTTTCTTTCTAGGTATGTCAGGAAAAGACTGTCCTCCTTCATTACAGAAAATGCTAGCAAATATCAGCAATGGCATACTACCCCTCTATTATTATTCCAGTTAGCAAAAATATATAGGTAGTTATACATGTAAATGCATAAGCAAAATCAGTTTCTGATCTCTTCTGCTATGAATAGGGTTTACTGATAGGAAAAATATAGGCTTAATATTTAATCTGGTGAGAGCAAAATATAAAAATTATATGCATGGCTGAAAACATTGGACCATATACACCTTAATCAACGTCACTAGAGAGATCTCTGAGCAAGAGAACAGAGCACACCTATTCTGTGCAATTGTTTTGTTCTTGTCTGGCACTGAAACTTATGTAGGAATTTCTTCTGTGATGGGGATTTTTAAAAATATTTATTTAGCCTTCTAGAGCCATTCCTATTAATTTCATGGAGATTAAGCGCTCCTTGGCAAAGCTTATGTTACTTATTTTTTCTTTTAAAAGAAAGTTTTTCTCTAGCCAAAACCCAAGCAAAATGATACTTTTACAATAATAGAAGTTATTTTTGTCTTAAATCATCATTTTTCCCAAAGTGCAACAACAAATTAAAAATAAGTCCCAACATATTTTAGTAACCAGCTCATCAAAGCTCTGAATCCACATATTATATAGTTCCATAAGAAAAGAAAGTACTTTTAGGGTTCCTTGAATTCAATGCTGAGATAATATGATGTTGATGATTGCAGTGACATGATGGAGTCCAAAGAGCATCTTCTGTAACTAACACTTAGACTTTCGGACACAGGTACCTGAAACTCTGCTCTCCCATTAGACGACATCCAGAGTGAAATTTATAGTATTAGCAGAGTATTATTATTTCTCTATTATTACCTGACTGTTCTAATAGTCATGCTTCCGAATTTTCTTCAAATGGAGTCTAAAAGCAGTCACAAAAATAGATAGCAATGGGAAGATTTGAACATCGGGGTCTATATGACAAAGGCACACATGGGTTTTTTTTTCCCTAACTACAACTTTGCCAATGTAACAAGATCTGTTGTCTAATCCTAAGGAACATATGTAGATCCCCCACATTTCTGAGGAAAAAACGGTAATTAATAATGGGACAGGGGATTAGTTGTTCCTATCAGTTTTTTCAGTTGTTTCCGTTCTCTTTGTGTTCCACAGCCTTTGCCTCCATTGACTTCTGAATGAGGCTTATCAAAGGGACAATCTGATTACAGTTGTATCAGAGGAAATTGATAAATAATGCTAAGAAGTGTCACTTTCTGAAAATAAATAATAATACTTCTTTGGGGTCTGTTACATAATAGTCTTCAGTACTATAAATTAATTATTTAAAAGTCAACATAGTTTTTGTTCCCAAGGATAAGCTTTCAGATTTGCTTTAACTATATTATCCAGGGAAGCTTGGATTACAAACATCAAGAAGTATGGTTTCAATATTTAAGAGATTATAAAATTAAATCAGACTGGAAACACGGAGTGAATTCCTTGTATATATATTTTTTCCTTCTGCTTGGAAAAGCATTCTGAATTAAAAATCTCCCTTTGCTGTTAATGCCCACAAGTGAGTAAATTTACACATTTAGGTAAGCGTACAATGCAGTATTTTACTAAAGAGGGGAAAACTGCAAGGGGAGTTAAACTGTGGAATTGTGGATGGATGAAAAAAGAAACGGTGTTATCCCTTCTGCCATCTTTGAGCTCCCCTCAAAAAGATTTTTAAAATATACGGTTGTCTTTCTGTGAGGATAGCCAACCTTTAAGCAAAGAGTGAGTGATTATGTATGGGAGAGGCGTACAGAGGGAAGAGCACTGAAGAGAAGACAAGCAATGTGGGAAGAAGGAGCAGATAAGGAAGGGAAGCATGCAGAAAATTAAGCTAAAGAACACATGAGTCATAGGCTTAAAAAAAACCACCGAAAAATAAAAGATGGGAAATTCTTCTACAACTATTCATACGTACTGTATAGGAGTAATGGTTATACAGAGTTAAGGATATAACTTCTCTTTTCCAAATTATTGGAAGAACAGGAATTTTCAGTTTTTAAAAGTATAAAAAGAAAGGAATGGAATAGAAAGGAAAGATAATTTTGTTAACTTAAACTGCTATCATGAGAAACTTGTGGATCCTAATTCTCTACCTGGATCAGTCGTATGATTGAGATAACCTGTACAAAGGCAATTAAGAGACTTAAGACAATACTTGAAGAAAATCATCGTGAAGATTATTCTAGAATCTTCAGCAAAATTTTACCAAACCTTCATACTCTGCTCCTAGTACTCAATCTGTGCAGCACCTTTCTGAATTCTGGACTAGGTTTCACACATTAGGCTAATTTCATGTGATGACAGCAAGCGGTCCCACACTGACAGGGGTTGACATACAGTACAACTAACACAGAAAAACAACGTGGAGTTTCCTGTCAGTAACAAAGTATATGTTTTTACTTGAAGTCAGTACTTACTATCGTGCCAGATAGCCAACAGCCAGCTCTGAGCACACTTACTGCAGATTCTTTTTCAGCGTCACATCACTAAATCAAAGTTGCTTGGTGGCTGCCAAATGGTAGCTCATTAAGCTGAAGGAATTACTAAGTAGCCTCAGAAAAGAAAATAAGCTCAGAGAGAAGTATATGAACAAGACAGTATCTGCTGTCTTACTTAAATGGAGTGTGGTACTTCTGCAGTTGTTCCATTTGCTCTGTCTTGGACATTTTCAGGTTTATAGTATTCAAGAAAGCCTGGGATGCTGTTTTCTTACCTACTGCTGATCCTTCGACAAGCAAGGGCTTGCAACACTGACAACAAGGTAAGATTTTCTCCTAGAACCAAAAAGTGAAGACTGGCTAACTAAACATGCTAGGGAAACATGTGGCCACATGCAAAAATTGAGTTTTTTAATAATCAGCGTGCCTAGGGTAGCCCTTTAATGTACTGTGACCAAAAGATAAGCAATTTCAGGTGCAATACCTAAAACTGCCATATTAATATATTCCCCTAGGAATGCCTGATTACCTTCACTTCCTGATATATCATTCAGTAAGAGTGATAAAATTTATTTTGAAAAACACAAAAAAGTGGTCCTAATACTGACCCAGATGAGGAACCCCAGGAAGGCAGAGGACACAGGCAGCAAGAGGGAGTGAGGAATAAATGAGTCAGTAAAAGCGCACAACATGAATCTGCTCTCTGGTTTCTTTCCTTTTCTTAAACAACCTTCTGGGGAAAGAAAACCAAACAAAAACTGTTTATCTGTTCATATTGCACCAAAAAATATACTATAACATCAGTTTATTTCATTGAATGAACGAGTAGTCACCGTTAAGCAGATTTATGATTTTGAAAATCATTTTATTGCGCGTCTCTGTGGAAATTTCCCTCTTCTAGATAAAGCTGCACTTCAGCTATGCAAGGAACATATAAGGGAACTGCTATATAGGAACGATTTGGCACAAGCTCTGCTTTTAGATTTGCACAAGTGAAATCACATGAGGTGGCACTAGAGCTATAGTTTAAATCAGGTCTTGGCCTAACTCCGTGTTCTGAAAACAGCTGCAGTTATTAACTGCATTAATATAGTAATGGGGAAACACCACCTGGCATTTGAAATGTTAGGCTATAAATCTGGGGTATCAGTTCAGTGGGAATCAGCTTCTCTCTCTGAAGAGAGTAGAGTGGAGTTGCTGGGCTGGTACAGCTCTGAAAGCCTGGGCTGGAGGCTGTGGTGGAGAGCGTTAGAAAAGAAGGGAGCAAAGGAATTCATTCTTGAGAACCTGTCTAGTGATCATGAGTGCAGTTAAAAAGTTAATTTTGCTTCAATGTGACTTATTCCCAGTGCAACCAGAAGGAACTGTGTGTTCTTGGCTCTCATATAATTGGCTTTATAATCAGTGGATTTGGAATAAGATGGTAATTGACCACATGTAATCACAAGACTTTTAAAAGAAAACACTCTTATTAGGCAAGGTCTTGTCTTTAAAATTTGTCTTCAAAAATGTCTTAATGAAGATCAAATACAATTTTTTCTAGTTAGAGCAATGACAGTCTAAATACACCTGCAAAGAAGATGACCCAAGGAGCAGCCTCTTTTCAACTTTACCGGACATAATGAAACTTTGCAGAAGATGTCTCCTCCTGCAGACAGAGGCAAATACAACTACAGCTGTGCTGTAGCTCAGGGCATAGGTTGCAAAGCCAAGAGGCTTCAGCCAGGCTCCCTAATCCACGTGAGCTGGTGTCCCACCAGGGGTGGGCCGGGGGGCTTCCCCGTGTGCATGCCGAGGGATTTTAGGCTTAAGCGTATGTCATGAGATAGCGTGTCAGCTTGTTTTTACGTATCAGATCCGCACGTAGCTGTAGCCTCAGAAACAGGACAAGGCAAAGGTGATCCCGGCTCTATCCAGAACCAAACTGTAACGCAAACCTTGCCAAAAAATGTTTCTTCAGTCCCATTATGGAATGAATCAAAAGCTTTAAACATATTCATGAACTGACTTTTAATTTCCCTTGTTTCATCTCTCAATGTATTTCCTTAGCATCTGGGATGTTTCAGAAACAGCGAGTCACACTGGATTTATTAACAGTCAGACCAGCCAAACTGTCATAGGAGCAGACAACAGGTAGAATAACTAATTGGGGGGAAACAAAATAATTTAAGACAGTGACACTTGCTAGCCCAGAAATACAGAATGATATAATCTCAGCAAGTAATCTACCGTATGTCAATCTGTGGAGTTCAATTCCTATTTAAACATGTGAAAAGTCCTTTCTAAATATCTCAGTCATCTGCAGAACCTCTTCACATCTGACTTCCCAGCTGTCTAAATCCTTGCCTGCGCTTGTAGACTGCTGTCTGTCCAAATAAGCCCTGATAACCAACCCCGCTGAGCTCATCCTTTCTAAGAGTTTAGATGCCCTGAGCTGAAAGTAAACATTTCTCACAGGACGCATTTGTTACCCAAGTTTCTCTCTAATACATGCATATTCTCCAAATATTTCTCCCGTGGAAGGTGACATACCGCAATGGTGTCTGAAGCTGTGCATGGAGTAGACTTGGCTGAAGTTAAAAATGGAAGAATTTGGGGCGTGGTCTTTGGTTCTCGCGCTGACAAATTTGTCTTGGACTCAGTGGAAATGAACTCTACTTGAGATAACACTTCCAACGTGTCTTAATTGTTTGTCGTTAAGTTATTGCAGGAGCATCTTCACCAAAGAAAGTATTTCAAAAGCGTTTTACAATCTACTTTGAAATGTTTCTAAATTGCAGTTTTTAAGGGTGAATTTTTTTTTAAAAGATCTTAATAATATTTCTGATTGTGAAGTCCTTCCCTAGAGTAATAATCAGTTCTGCCCTCCTGACAGCAAGCACTCTGTGCCAGGGCTCTTACAAATGCTAAGTTACTGTTCAATTTTGATTCATTTAGAGCAGAGATTGAGACAATCATTATAGTGTATCCAAACACGTGTCAATGGCAACTGTTGAATCAATGACTCAGCAGACTCGTTATTTACAGATCTACTGTGAGGTGAACCTGGAAATAATACACTTCTAGTAGTGATCTTATATTTTATATATTGCTTCTACACAAGCGGGTAGACATACTTTTCCAAGGCTGTCAAAAGCTGATCATATTTTGAAAATGTTCATACCACCTATATATTTGCATTCAAGAAAATTAGTTTAATAGCAGAAATAGTTGCTGAAATAGACAAATTTAATGTGGAAAGTTACTTACAGAGTGATCATTTAAAATAGATATGAATATCAACACCAGGAAACTGATTCCAACTGCAATGCTCATCCAGTCATGAACAGAATACTTGTACATGTGGTCAAAAAACCTAGAACATAAATATTCTCAGTGAATGCCTTACAAGCTTGCTACTAATCAATAAATTTCTGCAATACTTGAATTTTAAACTGAGAAAATCACAAACAGAGCATGAGCAGCTTTGAACACATAAAAGACAATGAACGCAGAATACTGAAGCACTCGCCCCTTTTCTCAAAAATAATGTTTTTCTGGTATTCCTGCCCATCAATTTTTAGACAATCTATTCTGGATACACAAATTAACACCGTTTTCATTCTGCCCTAAAGAATTCCACAGTATTAATATCATAGTCTAGATCGCCTGGGTAGGACACAGTGATTTTATATTTACTGGGAAGAGCAGCTCAGAGACTGTCTTCAGTTTATAATGGCCAGGCATTTTGGCAATTGGATGAAACACTGCAGGACCCGTGGAAGTGGCCCAACGTTATTGGCTGGTGATAACTTTCTTTTCAGAGATTGATTCTTTTTCATTATATTTCTGGTTGAGTGCAGGTGTACAGAATAATAGCCCATGGCAGTGAACAGGAAGATGAAACTCAATAAAAACTGGGGATGAGAAAGAAAATTCATTTTTAGTTTGTGTTAGCTGTTGCTACTGGAGAGACAACAACATGCTTTTACCACATAAGAGCAAAGAAAGTCAACGTGTAATGTTTGCTCATTAACCCTCTTTGTACTTTATGTAATATGGAAAATATAATTGTTTTCTAATATATCTATATGTCTGTGTGTGTGCAAAGTTGCCTGTCTGAAAAGCAACCAAAGAACATTAGTACAGATAATTTTGGCAGAGCAGATTTTCCGTAGGCCTGGATCTGGATTATATTTAAACACATTGACCTTCCTGGTCACAGATTTTATAATCTGCATCCATGTGGGAGGCAAGAAGAAAAAAAAAAAAGATACTGTAAATTTAAAGGCTTCCTAGAATCTCCCCTTCCCTTCTCCCAGTTTTTATAATCACAGAAAAAAAAAAGAAAAATCTTCCTACCACCAGTATACTGATAGTATACCTGAAATTCCCCCCTCTTATTAACGTGTCACTAGACAATAAATGTAATCTTTTAAAAATCTGAGATAGCATTTGATTTCCTCTCCTGAATGTAATGATGGGATAACCATTTCCATATAGAAGTTATTACAACAAGATTTTTTAAATTCCCTCTTATAATAGTGTATTCACGTAGTTGTAGTACACCAATAGCATATATTGTGCATGTTACCTTATTAATAGAATAAATCACATTTTTTGTATTGCAAACTGAATTATTATGCTCTTACCTGCATGTTTTCTTATTCTGCCAAGCATTTCAATATGCAAATGTAGCAAAAGTTCATGATTTTTCTGCAAGACAAAAAAATTTGCTTTAGTTACTAGTTTTATTATTTCCTTTTGTACGTTCTTTTTTCACATATTTAAGTAGTAAGCGGTCTTGTCCAAACTTTATTATTTCTTGCAGAAAGGAATAATGCTATATCTAAATTGGGAATAAAACATATGTAATATTGCCAGAAGATGTTCTTCTGAGTAAGGACTTCTTTTCCCGTATTTTACCAAGAATTTCAGCAGAAGAAATTAGCAAACAGAAAAGTTAGGGTTTTAATTAAAAAGAACAATGCAAAATCATGAGACTTAGTAGAAATGGCAACATTTCTGTGATCCTACTTTTAACCTCAGTAACCATAATTTCTTTCTGAGGATATATGTAATGATCCAAACTACACTCAGCAATGTTAGAAATCAGATACATAATGCCACCATGGGAGGGTGTGAAAACCAGCTACAGTATACAAATAACCACTGAAACCAGCTACAGTATACAAATAACAGAGAGAGTAAATAAGTAACATGCATTGTGAAAAATACATTTTCATTTGCCTTTAGTTTCACAAGCAAGAAACTGCGATAATAAGACAGCTGTTGTGTGCATGTGTGCATATACAGACACAGAGATGCACACGTGAACGCACTCTTCGTTGTACAATGTCTTTTTTTTTTTTGACAATCCTTTAAATGTATTTTCTTTTTGCTACCTATAGTCACATTTAGACACTTTTGACTGTGCAACCAGGCTGAATAATGACATAGAACTACCTAAACATGCTGGGAGCACTGTGCTTCATTTTGAGCCTCAATTTGCAGATGAATCATATCATTATATCCAGCAGTATCACACAGTGTATGAAACTTCCCATGTTTAGTATTGTGAATGTCATTTAGAAATAAGAGGTAAGCAAGGAGAGTTCAGTAAAGGATAAGGATTGAAAAAAAACAATTAAAAAAAAATCACTTTAAAAAGAACCAAACTACCTTCATATATTAAGTGTGTAATGTACTACTGTATTTAAAGTTGACACAAGGGTATAGGAAAAAAAGGTCAAACATTTATTCCCCTGGCATATAGTGGCAATGGAAGATGAACTTCTGCCTGTGAAAACTTGCTGTTGTGGATCTGGATGACTTGGCCTCATCAAATTCACAGGGGAGTTGAGGGGATTGATGTGAGAATTAGGTAGTGGAGGAATTGCATGACAACAAGTAGGTCTCTCTATGCACCAGCAGGATTTCTGTCCTGTAGGATATCTCCTCTCAATGTTCTTTGGGAGGGATTCAGACACCTGGCTCTGACTACCATCCTACAGGGGTGCAGATCTCCACTAGGTCCCGTGTTGTAGCTGCCAGTAACCATGCAGGACTCTCAGATACCCTACAGCACCTACAGTGGTGCCAGACACACATATACGGGCAGGCAAACCCCGTGATACCAGTAGTGTCCTTCACAGAGCAATTCACACACCAAGACTATCCTAAATATTTACTAGTTACTTGGAAGACAACATTAAAAGGTTACTGAAGATCCGCGGATGACATAAGGTTTGACAGACTTACTACTGAGGGATCTGGTAAGCACAGAAAAGGTAGGCAAAGACAGAGATCAGACAGTCTTTGGAGTCAATCATTTGGTTTAATTAAAACAAAAAATGTCAGTAATACATACACGCTAGATGGGTGACTATTTTGGAAAGCAGGGCTAGAATTTTGGAGTCATAGGAAATAACAAGTAGAAGGTGCTGATTTTGCAGCCAATAAAATCATACTTGAATTATAAATTCGAATCTTTTTTACATATGGAGAGGTTTTGTTACTCTTTTAGATATCACTCATGAATGCTTCTGTTCTCCCACGTTTACCAGACCTCCTCTCCAGGTGAGTCTGGACCTGCCCTCCCTTCCCTGGAGATGTTAATTCTCACTAGTTACAGCCTCTGCACCTACCTGTATCATGATAAATTTATCTTTAAGTAACAAAAAGGTTACTTACGGTAACCAGGTACAAGTACCAAGTACTTTGAGCTGTTGCAAATATTTTCATAACGATAAGACTGCTTCTCATTTGCCAAGAAAAACCTGCTTTTTGCCCTCAGTATATCTAATAGAAATGGCACTGAAAGAAGGTCAACCTAAGCTTAGGGCCAATAGTGGGGAAAAAACAGCCTCGGACTAGATTAATTTTTAACATCAGGCTCCCTGGAATAGCCGGAATTTAATCCCAGGATCCAAAGACATCAGCATTTGTACGGTTCAAAATCAATGTCAGGATATCAAGAATGTTTCTTACTACACAGAAACTTCAGTTTACATCTGAGCTGTTCCTAAAGCTCTACGCAGATTCTCCCCTCATTTCTCATAAGTCACCTCCATGAATGTGAAATAGGCTGTAGGATTAGAAAGTCATTTCATCAAAACTCCTCAGGCTGGAACAGAACCTCCACTTGTCTGTAAGGTGTAAGGAATAAGCACGCTAATGAACTGGATTTTGCCCATATTTTGTTTGTTAATAGAACCAAACGCTGTTCATTTGTACTTCTATTTAAGTACTTAACAAAATAATACTGAATGTAAAATTTTGACGGCTAACAAATTTGCTGAATATAATTAAACACTTCCAGCATTTAAGCAATGAACAAACCCTACATAGAAAAATCTCTGAGAAATGTTATGACTTACCATTATTATTTATATTAATAATTCAAGACTCTTCTCCAGACCTTGCCAAGTGAACTCCATACCCAGCCATCTCCTGAGACCACAAATAGGAATGATTTCCTTTCCTGCAATGGGAATGATCAGCTGAGTACTGCTCAAATGCACGTACTTTTCTGTGAGCATGGTCTGAACCATCTTCTCATTGATGATTAAGCAACACAACCATTCTCATTCTGAAGCAAATCCAGAGAAGCACATCTAAGCTGCCTTCTTTCATTGATGACTGTTATTTCTGGTGGCACGCAGACGCAGCTGATGCCATTGTTGTGACCCGGAGCTCTGCTCTGCCTGACAGCACAACAAGCATTCTCCTCTCTTACTGCTGGTCCTGCACCTTGCCATGGTGAGCTGCTATTGACAGGTTTTGGGAATACAGAAGTGCTGATACTGGCAGACAGTCACTGAACAACTATTGAGTGCTCCTTCTGGTGCATGGTTTGGGCAGCTGGGCTGGGAAGACCAGAAGGCAGCTGGTGTGGGAACAGTGAGAGCTCTTGTGGTGGGGACACAGAGTGGCTCTGGCTCCATGAAACCAAGAGGCTGACAAAACCACTATTGCATTGCTACACTCATTTATGCAAAGAGTTTGAGAATCCTTATAGTACTGGAGCTACTGGCGACTCTCCTGCCTGGCTCACCAGCTCTGCTGCACCAGAACAGCAAATTTCTAAGGTGTACAGGGCAGGTGCGATGCTGAATGGCTCTCCAGGGCCCACCCTTTCCTGTGCAGTTACACTCCCTCGCTCCTGATGCCGAGAGGACGTGGCACAACTATGCAGGAAAGGTCTCCAGACCGGCTCATAGCCTTGGTCTTTTACAGGTCATGATCCAGGGAACTCATCAACAGGGAATAAAGCGGAAGTGAAATTGAGCAAGTCATGATCTAGCGAGATAATAATATAAATATAGAAGGTAAAAAGTGAGAGATGGACGACAATTTAGACACACTGTATAAGGTGTCCGTGTACATGCCATGTGTGTGTGTACCTGTATGCATGTGCATGGATATACCCCAATACTGATCCAGAAGATTTGTGAGAGATAATCCAAATGAAACAAAGAATTAGTGATAAGGAAGCACAGATGAAAATGAAAAAAATTTAGTAAGGGTAACACACTTCTCTGGGGAAAGACTTGACAAACTCAAGAACAGATCACACTACAGTAAAATCTGACTACAAGAAATCTTCTGCAGACTAGATGGGTACTCACGCTGCCCATACTTAAAATGAAGAAATTCTCTGTAGAGTAGGTGTGCTCCCACAGTGAGCAATTCTTGGGAAAAAAAATATAACAACAGTATCAGAAGATTAAGCTCAAAAACATACACATATCACAGAAAGAGAACAACATATGTCTCTGCAGAGCCATCCCCTGAGGAATATTCCTCATGTGATTGTTTTCCATGTCCTAAGCTTTAGACAACACTGTGGAAATCGACCCTTTTCCTGAGAAACTGAAAACACATGATACAAAACATAGATCATATTTTCTTCACTACATCCCCAGACCTGGCAGACGCATCCCACAGGGAGGTACCAGGATGGGCAGGAGGCTATTTCCTCCTCCAGACTCCCAATACCAACCACGTAGGGACCATAAGCCCCTTTAACTTCAGAAAGCTGCTCTTTAGCAGGGCATTTCTTGAAAGGCATTCCTTCCTGGAAGCTGATACAGCCGTGCCGAAACCTGACCGGTAAAAGCAGTACCTCTGCAGGGGACACCTTGCTCGTCCCCTCCTTCAGGTCCCTTCTTCTTGACAGCTGCAGTATCAGCTCACAGCAGTGATACCAAAGGGTTGCTAAAGGAAATCCCCAAACTGCAAAGTCAATGCTTTATATAAATTCATTGACTTGACTGAGATGATACTTTGGTCTCCTATGCTTGATATTTGCCATGGTGTATTTTCAACTCGCTCGCTCAACTGGAATTTTGGCCTGAGCGCTCTATCAGCCATCTCTTGTTCACATGTGACAACTCTTATGAGAAAAGGTTAATAATTCACAGGAAAAGTTGGGTCAGCCTTTCCTTTGAATAAGTACAAGTAATGTTTAACAAGTCTTTGACAGCAGTGGGAAATGCTTAGCTTTCCTAATAATTTTAAAGACTGAATATTTTTTTTTTAAGTATTCCTTTAGAGGAAGTCAATCCAGAACTGTTCCCTTTGGTGTTTTCTCCTATAAGTGGGGTGGTATTTTCAAAGCTATCAAACGGAGTTTCAAGGGAAAGGCCTTTTATGGCTCCTTTGATAAGTGTATGTTTCATGATAATAAGAATACAATGTTTTATTCGAAGACAGGAGGAATACAAGCTCTCCAGAAGCTACAGAAAACATGGAATACCTTACCTTCCTCCAGCATGTTCAGCAATTTGGATGCTACAGTCACTGTCATGACTTTCATGTGTATGAACAAGTACGTTTATGGGGAAATCAGAGAAGAGCTACATGTCCCTTCTCTCTGCAATCCTTAGCTCTGCAACATATGGTAACCAACACTGTGGCTCATTATGTACAATATTTTTGAGCTGTATTTTCACCACAGTAGGGGTATGTGTATAACGTGAGCACAATTACTACATGGAAATGTATCCTTTTACAAGAAAGTACCGTACAGGCTTTTGTTAAATTTTTTTTTGAAATATTTTTGTACCAGCAGAGCTGTACTTGTTGTGTCTCCTGTAATTTCATACTAAATTCATATGTTAGCTGCACAAGTAAGTGAGAAAAGTTTGCATTCCTTCTTAAACGAAAGGAAGATGAGCAAACCTGAAAATGAAAAAAGAACTGTAGCAATACACAGTATATATCCTAGAAAGCTTGGGAATAATAATGAAAAAGCTCCTGACACTTGGTATACTTTGGCATTGTGCAACAGTCACTAAGGTTCTCCTCCACACACTTCTCCTACTGGGCATACTAGGAATAATCTTACAGGACTGATGAATGTAGATGGAACAAGGTCTTTGGCAAGATCAATACCTTTTTACAGGTAAATTTTATGTTCACTTAATATAGCAGTTATTCAAAGATTTGTTCATAGTATAAAGCGAATTTGGTCCAATGAACAGAATAGGAAAAATGTACCATGATGTACATTCATGAAGTACTTTTGTGATTTATGTATGTCCATTGTGGGAAATGGATCCATCGGAAGGTAGAAGCTATAAATACAGGAAGTAAATTTTTTTTTTTTTTAAATAAATTTGAAAAACGTTTCCATTTTCTTCCACATGTAATTTTTAAAATTTGCTATTGCCAAACTGCAGTCTGAAAGAATTTCTTGGCTTTTCAGCAGTTCTTAAACCATGTCAATTTGTTAGCATTACAATCTGTTGGAAACATACAGTACTAGTATCTGGGTTTTCCTTTTACTAACCTCCTCCAAGAAAATGAGTTATTTTCCTAGTGAATAATTAGACACATTTTGAAGCTCCGAGGAGCTCTGTATGCTATTTTCCTACTTCTTCAAAATGAAAGCTACAATCAAAGCACTTAAGCAACTTGAGTGCCAAGAGTCTTCCTTGGACATAAAGTCTAAAACATACTGCAGCAAGAGCCTGCTAATCTGCTTGCAAGTTCACATTAGCTTCTTACTCTTACTTTCAATAAGTGAAAGTCACGGCACAGGCTCCATAAAAATCAGATTTATGCAAGTTTAATAAGCCTCATTGCAAGTTATTTCTCAGATTTTCACGGTCTGGTTATCTTGGAAAGCATGTAGGAAAGAAAACAAAACCCCTCTCAAACCCAGCATCCTTCCAGCAGCACACAAAACAAAGGCAAAAGGGTAATTTCCTCTGCTGTGCTGTAGAGAGAAGTCAACATTTTGCCCAGTGCAATGCTGTGAGAGCTTACATGGTGGGAAACACTTCTTTGTCGTATAGAAGCTTGGCGTTGTATTAAGATATAAGCTTTTAATTAAGTTGGACTTCCTGAGAACTGCTGAAGTCTATCGCTATCCTGTTGATGGAGGCATCAATTGTGGCACTGGCAGCAACTGGGCCTGTAGCTCAGAGCCATGAAGTACTTTCCATTTCCCCAGTATTCCTTTCACAATCAAAATATGAACTCAGACGTGGTGTACTTAAACCTATCACGCTATTCCTGAATGAGACCATACAATTCACGTCAAAAATCAGTAAAGCTGTACAGCTACGATCAGCCCTCCGAGAGCGTGCAAGTCAGAAATAGACAGTGCAGTTGCTTAGTATCATCAGGTTTCTGCCTCATTTGTCGTTTAGTTAGTGAATGGAAAATGTGAATGTGCAAATTATGACCAAGTGTTAAGGAGTTACAGTAGCCCTGGCTACTGACTGTTACTGAAAAAGGTCTGTAAAGATCATGGTCAGATGGTAGAAAAGCTTGACGTTTGCTTGGGAAGCTGCACTACTGTAAATATTGAGAAACCTTGAGATCGGAAATCAATGACTAGTATGGTACAGATCTAAACCTGTGAAAAAACAGATACCAGATACCCAAATAGAAAATGGCTCCACTGAACCATTCACCCTGGCGTTTGCAGTTCTCCTCTTTTGTGTTTCTAGTTCTTTCATTCTCTTTGAGTATTTACTGAGTAATTATCCTGCAGCAGCCGAGCATCTGAAGTTTATATATATGACTTAAAATATTTTGTCAGTGTGTCTTCTTTATTGATATAAAACTATCAATATGGGAAATTACTGGGAAGTTATGGGGAAACTATGGGAAATTACATTAAGTGTAGTTAGGAACCATAATAATGGACATCTAACAGTGCAGTATAAGCCGTTTTTCTTCTCAAAGTTTACACACTTTCCTTGTTTCTCTTTCTTTGCTGGTTACTGCTATTTGCTGCCTCTGGTTTTATTTTGGATTAAAATTTCTTTAGAGAACAAACATCACTGACTATGTTTTGTTTTACTCTAACAAAGCCAGCAGAACAAAACCAAAAAAATACATAAATGTGAAAAGTGAAAGGGTTTTTTGTGCTAATTTTTCATTATCCAAAAAGAAATTCTTGACTTTTTAAATACCCAACTCTGATACTGGCAGACTCAGAAGCATGTTACTTTCAAGGTGCAAACAGCCCCTACGCCATAAAGGTGCCTATAGCTCCCCGCTGTGCCGTACGAAAGTGGCTGCTTCCAACACAGATTCATAATTACCGCCCTCATGGAAGCTATGTGGAGAGACATGTGCCTTATTCCCGGTAGATGTATCTAGTGGTAAAAGCCTCAGAAGATGATGATGTGAATATTTTAGTTTTCTCTGGTGAATAGAAACCTTTGATTGTTAAATGCCCCAGTAATATCAAAGTATGCATACCCCATTGTTTTATATTTTGGGATTAAGTTCATATTGTTTGCCTCATCTACACTATCTTTTTCCATGACTCGTGCACAGAAAACGTATTGCCTGTTTTTACTCAGGATGTTCTAATGCTACTATGGCCTTATTCAATTTGGTCCTTAAATAATCTTCATAAGATCTGACTGTTGTTCCCTCTGTTAGAAAAATTGGTATTGTCATACAAAATAGCATATGACTCACCATGAACAACGACAGTCTATTGACCACATCGGTTGCCAAGCGGTTCTTAGGTAATAGATGGTCTAGATCGCTTCTCACTCCTTTGACTTTAGAGAACGTGGTTGTCATGACAAAAGTTGACTTCATAGCAAATGATCTGAAAAAAAGCCAGAGAAAAGAAGTAATATTTCCAATGTTATACAGGAAGCATTCATAGGGTAGTGCTGAGGTCTCCCAAGTCCAAGCCAATGACTTAACCTCCCGTTCATTCCCTGTCACTGGAAGGTGGCTTAGAAAAGAAATACATAAAGAAAATACAAAAGCCTTTTAAAATGGAAATAATTGGATTCTGAGCTAATAAATATAACTTCACCTTCAAGCTTTTGCAAAGATCTGTGACAAAAACATATTCTTCTTTTTGAAGATAATGTGATCACTGAATACACAATGCTTGGTGTTTTTCTTACCTTAAATATTTACAAATTGCCAGTGCTGCATACATGAAGAGTGCAAATGATGCTTAGGCATACTGCATCTTTGTTAGGATTTTTTGTACAAATCAGATGCCACTTTCCTCACTTATAAACTCTACTGAATTCAAAACTGAGCAGTCATTTTGGGGAAGAACAATACAAGCTATGAGAAATACAACAATGGTGTCACCACAGAGCCTCCTGGCAACTGCCGTACAAGATATGTTTGTAGCTTTTTTAACAGCTTTGTCATATTCCAACAAGTCTATTATAATTACTGCCATCAGTACCACAACTGCACTGGAAACAGATCCAAATACAATTTTTATGGGAGTTATTTCTCTGAAGGTGGGAAGAGTTTCATGGTTTTAGTCTTTTATTTCTTAAGATCATACTCTATCACTGGGATGAATGTGAGAAAACTATTTTGAAATACGAAGTTTAAAATAGTCTAAAGTGCTTGGATTTGGGCGTGAAATCAAGAGACTGACACTAGACAAGTATGTTTTTAAAAATATGGACCTCTAATGTTCCATGTATCTTTAAAAACAAATACTGTGAGTTTCTGAAAAGTCACAAACAGTATTTCAGGCTTACTAGAAGGCGTTGGTCTGATTTTTCAGAAGAGATAAATTTTCAGGTTTCATCAACACACAAGTGCTCAAGTGTTCAGTATTTTGAGATTCAGAAAGAGAAAGTGGTTTTAAGCACCTGTTTTAGGATCTCGATAGCCCATGTAAGCAATCTCTGTGCTACAAAAAGGAACATAAATAGGCTCTGCTAATAATTACAAACTTGACAATGGCATATTCAATAGTGTAATTTTAATTTATCTACCATTTTGCTGAAACATGAAATGATAGAAAGAAAGCATGTTTCTATTGTATTGTCATTAAGCAAGCACCAGTTGTCTTATCAGCCAGTAATTTAGTATTGTTACATTTCTATTAGTTTTAAGCAAGTAAGATTTAAGAAGCACCTTATAGGTCTTTGAAAGAGAAATTATTTGTTCACCTGTGATAAGTGTTTTGGAATAATTTAGAAGAACATGATATGTGCATACATTTCAGGACTTTTTAAAAATGGTAATCCATGAATATTCTCCTACTGGAATCATGTCCATTACAGATATTTCTCTGTGTGTCCCCTGACTAGAGTTTAACAAACAATCACTGCTGTGGGCTTCCTAAAATACAAGCATAGAAACTGATTAAATGAAAATGCAAACCTGAGTCAGTAAGTATATAGCATGTAGTCATTTCCCTCCCTTTTTTCCCAGTTCTGTGACTATAAGAAAAACTTAAGGACATTATTTTCTTTTCCATGAAGTAATTTGATTTCATCTTACTCATATGTCTATAACACATTCCTATATTTTTTCATAGCCTGTATATCACAACCATTCTTCTATTAAAACAATACAAAATGATTTCCAAATATATTTAAGGCTTTAATTTTTATTGTATTCTTCTTTATTTCCAAACATAATTTTACTTCACAGTACATTACTTTCTATTACACACTTTTGTACTTTATCATTAATACCCTTTCATTATTTCAATAAACAAAACTAAATGTTGTGTTGGCTGTTTGGCTCCATGCTTCAGCAGTCTCACCATGTGTCAGACAGCTGTAGGACAATCAAATAAATGACTGCAACATACCATTGTTTTAATTATATTTATTGATTCAAGGGTGTTTAAATCCATGGGGTTTTTTTGAACAATAATGTATTTATGTCTATAAATTGATTAATGGATTGCCATCTTTATCATGCAATAACCAAATCCACAGCTGATTAAGTAATGTGTTCCTTTTACAAATTAGCTAAATTATACATGCCAAACATATCACATTCCCCATTTAACAGAAGCAGCCACTTGCCAGGAAATCTTTTTACCGTTAGCTCTTCTCAAGTGTGATACGGCTGTTAATAAAAGAGCAGGACACTTCAAAGAGGCAGCATTGCAAAACACAGCTGAGCATCCTGCATGGGCATTGTGTTGTGATGTGGTGCCCTTCAGACGTGGTGCAGTGTACATTACATCACACCACACTGCTTAGTGGAGAAGCTTATATTTTTTTTATTTTTTACTGAATACATAATCTCTCAACACAGTTTGAGATAATTAAATTTTTATTTACAGTGTATTAAAAATATATGCATGCTCAGGGTCAGCTTGTAATTAGTTCCTTCACTTGGTCGGACTAATTTCAGCTCATAAGAGTAACTTCTCACCAATGTGAGCAAAAGACGTGAGAAAAATTATCTTCTCGCCACCAGACCAGATCATTTTAAGAGCGCAAGAAAACTTGCTCTGCTCTCAAGCAGAGCACGCCATGTTCCCAAGCACATACAGGATCCCCTTCTGCTTTGCACATGAATTCTGCTCTTTAGCGGTCTCAGCTCCAACTCACTGACCACTATAGGTGGTAACCTGTCTGCCATTACCATGTCTCACCTACCTCTTGTGAGAAGCAGAGGTGAACAATTGTTTTCTTCTTGATCATGAGGCAATCAAAGTCATTACAGAGGCCACAAGGTGGGTGATGAGGTTCTTAGGATAATCATTTTTTCAGGGCAGCACTTGAAAATCTAAATTTCCAGGCTTTATAGCTTGTAAAGCAAACTTTTAGCAGTCTTGAATAAGCTCCGGTGGGACAGTGGTTGAAACTGTGTCTCCAAAAGTAAGATGTGTGTCTCCAAAACAGTTTACTTCTGTCTATAAATCAGTGGATTACCAATGTTGTTGTGCAATGATTGCATCCATAAACGGTTACTGAATGTGTTTCTTGTGCCTATCAGCCAAATTGCCCATGCCTCGGAGAGGTCTGCTGACCAACACTACTAAGCATGGCATACACCAAAATGCCTAATAACTCATAAGAGATATATAAAAACAGGTCTCTGAAGTTAACTCAAGATTGGTATGCTATACATATATTACTATATACATTTTGGAGAAATTAATAAATACACACATACATCTGTAGCTTCTTTATATGTAGCTACAAAGCTGCAAGAATAGTGGTATGGATCTGCATTGTTCCAGAGGGAATACTCTGAAACATTTTCTCTCAAGATGATGTGAGGATATTTAATTCTTATTTAGAAGACCCTCCACATGTTTCTTAGCTGGTGTCATTGTGCATAATAAAAGTGGTTGTAGCTGGAGGGCACTTGGCTGATTCCACTGGTATAACTCAAAGGAGCTCAAAGGTCATGCCAAATTTCATAATGGGATTTTGCATTAGGCATTGCTCAGAGACACAGAAATATATGAAGAGTTTTTTTAATTGTAAAATATTTCCAATAGTTCCACTAGAAATTTGGCCAGGAATAGAGACAGTAAAAATCTTTACATCTTCTGTTCACAAAATAAAGACAACACCACAGAATCACTAAGGTTGTAAAGGACCTTCGAGATCATCAAGTCCAACCATTAACCCAACACCACCATATCCCCTAAACCATATCCCGAAGCACCACGTCCACACATTTTTTGAACACTTCCAGTGGTGGTGACTCCATCACCTCCCTGGGCAGCCTGTTCCAATGTTTGGCCACTCCGTCAGTAAAGAAGTTTTTCCTAATATCCAGTCTAAACCTCCCCTGGTGCAATTTGAGGCCGTTTCCTCTCATCCTATCGCTAGTTACTTGGGAGAAGAGACCAACACCCACCTCACCACAACCCCCTTTCAGGTAGTTGTAGAGAGCGATGAGGTCTCCCCTCAGCCTCCTCGTCTCCACACTGAGCAACCCCAGGTCCCTCAGCTGCTCCTCAAAAGACTTGATCTCCAGACCCCTCACCAGCTTCGTTGCTCTTCTCTGGACACGCTCCAGCACCTCAACATCCTTCTTGTAGTGAGGGGCCCAAAACTGAACACAGGATTTGAGGTGCGGCCTCACCAGTGCCGAGTACAGGGGCACAATCACTTCCCTACTCCTGCTGGCCACACTATTTCTGATACAGGCCAGGATGCTGTCGGCCTTCTTGGCCACCCGGGCACACTGCCGGCTCATGTTCAGCACCCCCAGCTCCTTTTCCACCAGGCAGCTCTCCAGCCGCTCCTCCCCAAGCCTGTAGCATTGCATGGGGTTGTTGTGACTGAAGGGCAGGACCCGGCTCTTGGCCTTATTAAACCTCATACAATTGACCTCGGCCCTTTGATCCAGCCTGTCCAGATCCCTCTGCAGAGCCTTCCTGCCTCCCACCCAGCTTGGTGTCGTCTGCAAACTTACTGAGGGAGCACTCAATCCCCTCATCCAGATCATCAACAAAGATATTGAATAAGACCAGCCCCAGAACAAAGCCCTGGGGAACACCGCTTGTGATGGGCCGCCAGCCGGAGTTAACACCATTCACCACGACTCTCTGAGCTTGGCCATCCAGCCAGTTCTTTACCCAAAGAGTGCACCTGTCTAAGCCACGAGCCGCCAGTTTCTCCAGCAGAATGCTGTGGGAGATGCTGTTAAAGGCTTTACTAAAGTCCAGGTAGACACCATCCACAGCCTCTCCCTCTTCCACTAGGCGGGTCACCTGGTCATAGAAGGGGATCAGGTTGGTCAAGCAGGACCTGCCTTTCAAGAACCCATGCTGGCTGCGCCTGATCCCTTGGTTGTCCTGCACATGCCCTGTGAGCACCCTCAAGATGAACTGCTCCATGATGGTTTTAGGAAACAAACCTGAAAAGCGTTGTTACTGGCTGACATGGTTGTACAGAAGGAACAAGCAGAAAAAGACAATAGATTCCTTTGGGCTGAAGAAGAGAGGAGACTCCTCATATCCTAGCAAAAAAGCAGCCATTTATGTGATGCACTTAGAGGAACAGCTCAAAGATGGCTTTGAAAGTGTAGCTCAATCTAAAAATAGGGCTAGGTATTGTATGTTAATCAGCAAAAACATAAGTTGTTCCAGCCTGGCAGCTCATAAGATATTAGTTACCAAAGAGATAAGTATTTCTACAGAATGTAAAAAAGTGAAACACTGATATCTTAAATTTACCAAAGAAAATACCATAACTCTTTTTAGCCAATTTTCATTGTGTATGTCATGCTGTCCCTATCTCATACACCTCATATTCATTGACACAGAAAGTAAGATTTTCGGGAACCTATCCTGGAGTTTTTAGAAACGTGTCATCCAGAATTAGCAGCTACACTGCACATTCCCATGATTTCATCTACATTATTAACCAGCTCCAATGCTAATATGCCAGCAACAGAAAAAGTGGAAATATTCAGTAAATTATAGGTTGTTTTGGTTATACTGAAATTACTTTCGACCACAGTAAAAAAAAAAAAAATATCAAAAGAGTTTTCATAAGGATGTTCTTTTAGAAAATGTGAATGAAAAGGGAAATTAAGACTAGATACTATGGCTATAAAAAGAATAGTAGAGTCCCATCCCTGAAAATAAAGACCTGTTCACAAGCAGGAATTCATACTCTTTCAGATTAGCAGTCAAACATACTAGAGAGGGAGAAAGTGTCATCTGAGGAAAGCCTGAGAGAACAGCATTTTTATCAGGCTATTAGCGAGGCTGCATCTCTCACTCATATGAGCAGTGATATATGAGGAACTCTGCTGAGCAAGGCAGCAAGTTAGAATAAACTATGCATTCAGTGAACACTTCTGCCTTAGCCTGTGCTGTCATTCACATTAGCATTACAGCAGGTTAGAATTTGCAGTTGTTGTGGGGTATTGTGTTTGTATAACAAGGGGGTCTCCTAAATAACACTTTCACTGGCATATAGAAAGAAAATACGATGAAATTCTTAGCCACAGTGTGTAGTTCTGACTATGGCACAAAGAGGGAACTCGGCACTTACTCTTGCAACTGTACAGTTTGCCAAATGCACTGCAGTTCATTCTTCCAGGCTGCAAGGTTTTTTCATTTTAGAAAGTTAAAGTGAACTTGAATAACTGTAAACTTATTTTAGGCACAGAATAGGCTTGGCTAGTCAAGTCAGACAAAATCCAGGATATTAACTTGAGCATTTTCTTCATTCACAAAATGTAATTCAACTCCCTTTTGCTATGACAAAAAAGCCAGGGACGGGACAATTACCAATACTTAAAGCCTAGGGGGAGCTTTTAGGAAACTGTAGATGTTTCTTCGAAAAATACTTGTTTCAAAATCTAGGTTTTGTAACGCTTGAAAGATGAGTTTGTGTCTGAGACATCATTGCTTTCATAAGCCCTTCCTAGCAGAGAAACAATAATTGCTGAATTTCAGAGAAGGACAACTCTGTGTTCCAAAGTCAATTCAAGACAAAGTCTAATATATGTGATTTCCAGGTTTGACTCTCAGAAGTTCTCTTTGAAATTTTCCTCTATCTGCTCTTTGAGCCAAACAATGCTGATCTGGGTGCACAAAGCAATAATTAAGCAATTAGTGAATGCAGTTACTCCAGCAATGGGCAATACTCAATGAACGATAGGAGAAGACATAAAGCACAAAATCGGTCTCTGTGTGTCTAAGGTCACTGCATTCCCACTATCCTTTAGATGTTTTATAATTCAACATGAAAAGGAAAGAATACCCATTACTGATACTTAATTGGATATTCAGTACATACATCAAGTGCCTTTTCTTATTTTCTAACTAAATTGCCGCTGGATTTTTTGAATGGTTGAATCACATAGAAACTGCTTCTTTTTCATTTCTTACCATTACACTTCCAGACTTTGATGTATTTTGTCTTTGAATCCTTTTTAGTGGGGTGTGAGGGGTGTGTTGTTGTTTTGCTTTGGGGTTTGTGTTTTTGGTGGGTTTGGTTTTTTGGGTTTTTTTTTGTTTGTTTTTTTTAAGGTTCAAGTACCTAATAGCCAAATCCATATTTTTCAGTGAAACTACATGAAAATTGGAAGGATCACTGCAATGCAGTTTTATCCAAGCAGCAAGTTAAATAAACTTATCAGTGATTTCAGCTGCTGATCTTAAGATACGTATATTTAACATTTGATTGTGGGTAACAATGGAAGATTCCAATTAGTTTACTCCATCATAATTCTTCTTAAGGGACTATGCACCATTATTATAACTGGGAAAATAAGAACATAATAGTAATCCTATAGGAAATCTTCTTTTTTTCCCTGTCAAACAGCAAGAAGTAGTAAAATACACAGCCAATGTATTTTCACCTATATTCAACACAGAGACACGTAGCTGTACTAGCAGCAAGTTCATCACAGTGACTTGTAAACTTTTGAAATGCTTCTGTCTCCATGCATGACTCTTATACAACTAATTCTTCACAGACAAACAGCTAGGTCTTGCAGCAATGTTCCTTCACATTTGTTTTAAAAGGTGATAATTCACATTTATTCAAATATTTCCAGACTCTCTCTCTAAAAATATTCCAGGTAAGTGCCACATACATCCCTCACGATCACATTCCTACCTGTCTTTGTAGAGCACACTACAGAGTTTTGGCACCGGTGGTGGGTTGATGCTGGCCAGCACAACTGAGCAGCTAAGGACACACACGGCCATGGACTTCTCCCCATCCCACCACCCCAGTGGGACAGGGGAGAGAATAGGAAGAGCAAAAACCAAGAAAACTTGTAGGTCAAGATAAAAGACAGTTTAGTAAGTGAAGGAAATGGGAAAAAAGTGATGCAGAGGCAGTTACAACCCCCCACAAGCAGACCGATGCCCAGCCAGTTCCTGAGCACAACCTCCGCAGGCGTATTGCTGACCATGATGTGATCTGGTATGGAATATTCCTTCGGCCAATTCAGGATAGCTGTCCCAGTGGCGTCCCATCCCAATTTCTTGCCCAACCCAGCCTACACGCTAGAGGGGACAGAGTGAGACAAAGAGAAATCCTTGATGCCGCACAAGCACTATTCAGCAGTAGCCAAAGCACTGGTGTGTTACCAGCAGAGTTTTACACAAATCCAAAACATGGCACCAAAGGGGCTGCTATGACGAGAGTGAACTTCATTCCAGTCAGACCGAGCACAGCAATGCATCTGAAGAGCATGGCCTATCCTATTTGTTTTCCCTGAGACTATTACACCTACTTTATGTTCTATTTTAAATACCACAATGTATTCTGAGAGGTTTGTGGGGTTTTTTCTCCCTACAGGCTCACTATAAACTCGAAAATATGAATTGTATTTATACATCAACACAGCATGAAAAAGGCTCTTAAAAAGTTACGAGCCAACGCTCAATTGCTGACTATAGGTTTTATGCTGCACTCCAAAGAACAATTACTAGATTTCTCCCATCCAGTCCAGAGAAGAAAGAAAAAAAAAAACAAAACCAAAACCACCAAACTTTCCAGAGCTCCTGAACATTTGTTTCCAATTGGAAGAACATTAGATCAAAACAGAGTTAGCAGCAACAGTATATTTTTGCATTATATAGTGTGACATACAGAATATTAAAATACTTTCTGCCTTTGAACCAGCTGAAGCTAGTACACTTTGTTTTTAATTAGACATACTACAGCATTCTGCTTCTGGTAGTGTTAAATAATCTTTACCATAACCTACTCCAGACTGTAAACTGAATACAAATATGTTCCCTGCTAGGCACTAAAACAGCGTGGATTTTTCATAATACTTTTCCAAGGAGATACACAAGGTCCTTTATGCAAGGACAGACAAAGAGCAAATAATGTTGAACTCCCAATTCCCAAAGCAGCAACATGCACCCTGAAGGGGTGGTGGCTGCCTGAAGGGTCCCTCCATACCTTCCCCGTGGAACATGAGCTCTCAGGGTCCGGGTCTTAGACCAGCAAGAGGGAGCGAATGTGCCAGTCATTTCTGACTTGTACGGGATGGGAACAGCCTGACTGACCTACAGAGCCCGTCAAAGTCCTGTCAGTACTCACAGCATCTTTACTCTTCATGCAAGAAATACTGCCAGCATTTTTCTTTTACATTTCATTTGTTAGATTAAGTCTATAGTTTGAAAGACAGATGGTGTTTACCACTTTTTTATTATTATTATTTTTCAGAAGTACTTTATGTTCAAACTGTACTTTATTTATCCGGCTTGAAAGGCGGATGTCAGATGAAGAGGAGTGTCACGTTTGGTTTCTCAGGTGATCACTACCATTATATAGAAATATTTAAATTAAATAGCTTGGCAACATCTACCTATTTTACTAGGAAACGTCTACCTATTTACTTAGCCAGTTTAAAACCTACAGCAGTAGTAGTATCCAGCATTCCCATCATGTCATGTCTCTAGTAAATAGGAAGGAAAATGATGATAGTAGGCTAATGTGATACCCCAGCCTGCTCTTCCTATTTCTTCTCATTCTTCCTTTGAATGGGATAGCTTTTTTCTGATTGATTGTTTTGGAGATTTTAGCATTTCTGCACCTTCTTTGAAACAAGAGTAAATTCAGCCCAACAATACAACAGACACAAAAAAGAAAAGGCTGAATCACAAGGCACATAGATTTAATTTAGATTTTAATTTAGATAAGATACTGATTATTTTCTCAGACATGGATGGGGCTGTATGATCCTCAATCTGGAGCAAAATGCAAGACCAATTACGGAGGCCCTAAACAAAAAAATTCCACAGATTTCCAGAGAGGTCTTACAAACTTCACAGTGGTGTTATTCTCTCTTTCATGGCAATGTTGTTAAAAACAACCCTGCAGACAAGGAAATGTGCTATGAATGAATAAAAGGATCTCTGCTTTGTCACACATAAGAGGTGCCCTCCAGGCACTCCTGATTATGGAGGGGTATAGTGCAGGAACCACACAGTTTCTCAGCAAGAACGACAACGAAAATATAAAAAATACCCATCATAACAAAAATATGAAATACTCATCATATCTTGCACTTCCTCAAGAGTTTACATAAATTTTTGTTTGGAGCATGCTGCCAGTTAGTTAACTCTTGGGACAGTTCACAGAGTCTAACCGTCAATTCTCACGGTTACCAAAACCCCAACTGCTCTCTTGTTGAGAGAGAGAAAACTTTTGCACCACGTAAAGGGTCGTCAACAGCAGAGTTCCCAAGCTCCCGGGGCCTCTAGAAGAGGCAGTGCCCAGCAGATAGCTAGTGGATAAGATGAATAGATGAGGTCTCCTCCTCCCCAGATGCGCCAGTGGCCTTAGAGCACCTTTGCACAGAGCTATTCCTCTGAGGGGTCACAGAAACAGCGTAAAGCAAATACTGCGGTACAGATGCAGGTATGTCACGTCCCTTCCCTCAGTAAAATAAGAAACATAAGGAGCCACGTTAATGCATAAAAAGCTCGAGCACTGCACCACTAGCTGGCATCCTTTCCCACCCCCAGCTACCCCAAACCCTGGAAACATCCTTTATACTCCCAGAAGGCTGGTTAGGATTGCAGTAGTGGTTCCCCAATGTCTTAAGAGTACCTCGTTATTCTCTCCCACACCTGCCCTGGAGCCCCACAGGCCTTTTGAACCGCTCCATCCCCTGAAGAGGTTTAGAGAAGCTGTGACAGGAATAACTGGAACCAAGTACACGCTACTCTTAAGAACAACACGTCAAAGAAACATCCCTGCGTAATCCAGATTACAGAAACCGCGAAAACAGAAATTACCGTTACCTCCTGGACTCCGCTGTAAGCAACGTACCAAAGAAAGAGGGAAGGAGGAGGAGACAGACAGCACAGTCCTCACCCATAGCTCTTACTCCCCAAGAGTCCATAATATTGTTTTACACTGCATCAAGGCTGAATGTGTCCTTTATCCTTTCAGAGGGGCTTTCTGCCTTTGAAGCTATTGCCTCAGACGAGGCAGTGAACTAAAACCCACTTCCAACAGCCGAGCAAGGTAAATATTTTTATAAATTGCTTACAGAGATTTCGAGAACATTCATTGTTTGTCTGGGAATGATTCTTTTTTTCCAGACCGGCTCAGAACATACAGGATCTTCTCATGTTTGTATATATGACTGCAGACAAGATATTTCTGTGTCAACAGCATCGCACCAATTATAGGTGAATAAATACTGACTGACTGACGCATAATATATTTTTTAAGGCTGGGCTTGGCTTCTTCATCAACCTGCTATAGTATCATAATTTAAAAAACTAAACCACATCACAAGAAATTAACAGTATTTTTAAATGGATTCTAATAATCTCAGCTTCATTACGTAGTGCCCTACTTACAATCTATTCCACAAAGCCGCCTAGAAAACAGGAGATGGCGAAAACCAGAGCACACTGAAAACTGCTTTTGAGTTCAGTATAGACACAAAGGTTGGTGACAAAACACAAAACTGAATGAAAGGAATTTGATTTTGTGATTTGGAATAACTTAACTGAATATGTTGCTGTACTGATGCTGTTGGTGCAACCATGAGGGCAGTTTGGCATTAACATGGTTGTAGGAAGAGGTAATACTTTTTACTGAAGTGATTGGTAGAGGTGAAAAAGATGGAATTTTAGCACAAACATTTCTTAAAATTGAAGTAGAAGCCATAAAACAAAATACAAGGTTGAGAACAAAACTAAGTTAATTATGTAAAACAATTAAGTAAATCAAAGTATGCTGTTGCATCTTGCTCTCTCATACACTTAGTGGTTGTATTTGGCAAGCATGATACAAATGCTGTAGCTTAGACATTTTTAATCAACATCTGAAGCCATTTATATGTATTAATCTCAACTACTTCTACTTTTGTTTTTTTAATAAGATATTTTAAAATTTATTTTATGACAATCACTGCAGAAAATTAGCAAAACTGTCATTTATGAGTGACAATAATTTGTAAAGCTATACAAGATTATAAAGGTAACACAAGCTATACTATAATACCTATATAATTTTTTGAAAGCCAGTATTGGAACACGCATAATAGACTTATCATTTTCCCAAACATGAAAAAGACAGACACTGGAAAAAAATTATTTTGATGATTGAACTCTGTAAAATGTGAACAGATAGAGGGAGTCAGCTGAAATGACAGCCGCTTATGCAGCATCTGAGGCACTTTCTGTGTAGCTAGCGATAGCTGACATTTCAAATTAAGCAATCGATAGCCAGGATTTCCCTCCATTCTTTGGGGAAATACCCTAACTTTCACATTTACATGAACATGGAACCTTCTGTACTTTAATCAAATGTGCAGTTTCACTGGTGTGAGCAGTGGCTTGCATGTGAATGGGGCGGTGGGGAAATGGCAGTGGGGGGGTCTCTGGCTCTCCCTTACCCTTTCCCAAATATATGAAAAGTACGACAAACAATGCCAAAAATCAAATGGTTTTAAACTTCCATTATGGAAACTTTTCTGAATCATTGTATTTAAGATAGATTAATTACTGCATTTCTCAATGAAAGAACTGATCAAGACTGTGATTTTTTTTCTAGAAATAGTCACACATAAATAAACAAACAACAGTCTTGCCAAGACTGACTTGAATTTGGTCTTCATTTAATAGCTTATATTATTTGCAAAACAGAAATGTACACATAAAAATATGTAGCAGTTATAAAGAAGTTAAAATGAGTGTTTGGTAGTAAGACTTGAAGGAGAAAGAAATACGTACATATCTTGAAATACGTGTATATGTGTTGAAATACTACTGTAGCAGACAAGGTAGATAACAGTATGAGAAGAAAGCTTCTGCTCCCTTAATATTTGTCTTTTAAAGTATTGTATATCTCACTGTTGACTCATTTCTGGATTGATAACTATAGACAAAGAATTGTTAAGTATACTTGGCATGAGTTCTTAAGAAAGTCTTATCCTGAAAATATGAACCTAAAACTAAAATATTAGTTAGATCACAGATTAATTCTTTCCCATTAAAAGTGCTAAATCTCACTGAGACCTTTTATCTTCTGGAATAATGAAGTCACTTCATAAATGATTGAAGCCATGTGGAGGAAATATTGGTGTAAACGGTTACTGCAGTGTTAGAGGCACTTTGTTCATTGCAAGGTCAACGTTGTGTTGCTCTCAGCTTTTTCGGTTCCTATTGAGGTCAGAGGGAATTGAAGTACCTCATGGGACTAAGGATCAAGTACCATGGCACAGTTCTCAGTGGACCCGAGATGTGAAGTTGAGATCTTGCCTCTGTGCCTCTATCTGAACTTTTTCCGGTTTACAGCATCTGACTTTCATGCTTCACACTGTGGCTACCGTGGAGAAAGGCTGAGCCATGACATTTGGGTCAGATCAGAAACTGCCCCGAAGGTAGGCAGCAGTGTTGGTATGCCAGTCTGAGGCCACCTCCTGTTTAGGACTTTGGGACTGTAAAAACAATTCCTGCTGAGGAGAGGAAAAAAGGACAAGACAGAGATGTACAAAACAGCTGGTCCACACACACACACAAAAAAAACACCACACACACCCCCCCACACTTGAGTGGTATAAAAATGAATCAATGTTGGGGCTTGCAGTGCCAAACTGAAATTGCTGTTTCACTTGCATGTGCAGCACCCTTGTGCGTGGCTTCCAGAGGTGGCATCTAAACTAGACCAACGCCAGAGAAACTGCAGCCATCTAACCGTGGAGTGGAACAGGTAGTGCCACAAGTCTCAGCCCCAGCTACAGCTGCTGTTACAACACTGCAATAAGATTTGCCCGAAAGCCAGGCTTGGAGGCTCCTTTCCAGTGGGACCTTGGCTCTCTGTTGTACCATAGAAACAATGCTCCCGAAATAGAACTTGAAATTAATCATAATAATGATGAAAAAAAAAAAACAAACCCAGAACTGACTTTCAAACAGAGACTGGGATTCTTGTAGGGAATTATCCAAACTGCCTGTACCATACTGAAAGGGAAGGAGCACCGAGATTGCCCCACTCAGCCAGAGCTATTCGGTGAACTGGCATGCACAGAAGAACTTCAGCATGAAAAATCTAACTTCTCCACTGCTGCCTATTTCAGATCCAAAGTGTAACTCAGAGAGAAACAATTGCAAGCAAACACCTCTTCTGGGAATTTGGCTTAGGCATCCTCCAGTCAACATGCTGGAGTTACACATCTCATTCGCAGGCTCTGCAGATTCCCACTCGTCTCCAGGAAGCGTGGGCATGCAAAGTTGTGAATATCACTCATGATGAGTGCCCTTCTCTGAGGCACTCCTCGGTTTTACAGGTTTCCCCCCCTGCTTCTTGATAAAATAATTTAATATTAGCATTTACAGAGGGGGAAAAAGACAAAAGCAAAACAACCTGTTTTTTTCCCCCCAGTTTTTGTCTTTGAGAAATACTGTTTTGAGTTTACAAATCTTTGTTCCTCTTCCTCAGCTAAAGATTTAATGGCATATATGTTCAGAAAAGGTGACTGAAAGAACAAAAATGAAAGATCAGCAATCCTATTCACTGTTCACTTTACACCACTCTCAGCTGAAGAAAGTTATTATCACCCTAGTAATATGTGAGATTAGTGTTAGGAAACATTTTAGGGTTGTAACCTCAATTCAGCTAGACCGAAGTTTTTTAAAGCAAAGAGCGTATTTTCACAGAATTTGTGGGAAGCAAGTTTCATTCTATAAAATGAAAATGAACCCTCACATTTCCATTAAGTTAGAGGTAATATACATCACATTTCTATCCGGTTTTAACTTTCTTTTGTAAGCAAGCAAATATCTTCTGCCTATGGCTTTACATAAAGCAATGTTTGCTCATAAAGGGTAGGTGTTTACCTTATCCTACTTATGAAGTGAAGTAGAAAAAAATTGCCCTGAAGATGTCTCTGAAGCTCCTCATGATGTTTAGCCTGGGGTTTTGCAATCTGTTCTCCTGTTTAATATTTCAGTAAATATCACTTTGTTTCACCTAAAGCAAGACAAATTCCAGTCTCCACTGCAATTCGTGGTTGCCAAGGGGCACGTACAAAACATCAGGTGTGAGAGTGTGCTAAATCATGAGCCTATGGAATTAATGTCAACATCTAACTTCTTAGCAGATGGAAAATGCTGCAATAAGGCTCTGTACACTGTCTCCGCTCTTAAAGGTTCAGTCTGTTAATGGGACGATATGCTACTGAAGTACTTCCAGATCAAGTACGTACAGATATAACCGTGTCATCTTCACCATTAGTCTCCTCCATTTCACGCCTAATGTTTCATGATGCGTTTCTACAGCACACAAACCCTTTCTGACCATCTACGCTTTTCTGAGAGGCAGAACACTAGAACGTACTGTCATAAATATTACTCTAATTTAACACCACCAAAAGCTGTGACGAACTGCAGGAGATTTATTGATTTCAATGATAATCTACACAAGCACAGGGTCTAGCATATTGACTTCTGTGATGACCAAGTATTTCTAATTTCCCCCAGGAGTACTCTAATTTCTAGGATCTGCTCTGTTGGAACTGATCTTCTTAATTCTGATCAATGCCCTGTGATATTTTTAGTTCACAACTCACTTCTTCAGCATCTTCTACCATATGCATGCAAATGATAACTTAAGACTGATTTCTAGGAATAGTTGCATATATATCTAGGATACTTATTTTCTAAAACGAGTTCCAACAAGTGACATTTGATCACTGTGTGTTCATGAAAGCTACACACTATAATTGGGACAAACGCTCAAATGCAAGACAAAATTCTCACATTTTTAATTTAAGTGGGATAAACTTTTCTGAGTCTCTCCAACATTCAAAGCAGGTCAGCTATGACATTTTCTTTTAATTTACTATTGCAAAGTATATTGTCAACCAGAGAATTCTAATCAGATTTGTATCAGACTTTGTCCGAATCTTGAAGAAAGAGCTTGGAAGCAGAGTTTTTCTCCAGAGGAATTTTTAATTGACCTCTCACTCTAACAATTTTATAATTACCATTTATATAGAAATGCAGTTAAGAGGACAGACTCAGCTTATTTCATTAATATTCACAAGACTTTTTTCCTTAGTCTGTTGATAGCCTGGGATCTTTAAATCTGGCTATTTCTACACTAAATTGTTCAAAGTCAGTCAAAGCTTTCATTCTCACATGGAATTAACTCCCAGCAAAGCAGGAAGTTCTTCCACTGGTTGCACTGAAGACCTTGTTATGGGAAAAAGGGAACATACCATAAACATAGAGCCAAGATTTGCTGTTTGCCTGGTTCATGTTTTAGCAGCCTAATCAAAATAGAGCAAGCAGTAATTATTAGTCCAGTTACAATACTATCAACACCTCGCACCCTAATTGGTAAAGAAAAGCCTCATTAATGACCATGTCAATCGTTATTTAGTGGTAGATACTAATAGCTGCCACTTTTGGCTGGTGCCACACTCACCCTTCAGATGCTCTCCTGGCCCCACGGTTGACACCACCAGCCTCCCTCCAGGAGGACACGGGTGGGAGGGTTGCAGCAAACTGCCACCATCCCGAGGGCTTCTCCGGAGGGGTACAGTGTTGTGGCAGGTCCCTGCCTCCTCTCTCAGGCTTGCATGGGCTTACCTGCCTGTTTCCTCCTTCTCCCAGCCTGCTTCCCTCTCCCCAGGGCCGAGGGGAGATCTGCAACTCGCACCAGCATCTTTCCAGCCACTGGGCACCCCCCAGGCTGCTGCTGCTGCCTGGGGGGCAGCCCATAGGGGTCAGGCTCCCCCCCCCCAGCACTGCTGGATCCAGCATCTGCAGGAGAGGGCACTGCCACGTGCTACATCAAGACCCTGCCTCTCTTTAATGCAAAGCCGGTGGTTTTTTGCCAGCAATGGCAACAAATCTTATTTGCTAGGCAACACTGTTTGCTACAAAATTCTCCTTTATTCGCTTTATTGGTCCACATTTCTGTTTGTTTAATTTGGATCCCTTGATACTCTACTTTCTTGCAAACCAGTTGTCCTCTATCTGCTCTGTATTCCTTTCACCATTACCAGCCACGTTACCACCCTGAACCCCATCACCACCTCGACCTTCATGGACTGCTGGAAACATTTAAACTAAATAACCATGGACCTTCAGAGATCCTCCAGTAATGGGATAACGATAGCTTTTTTTAAGTGCCAAAGCAGGAGAAGGGGTATGGGAAGGCATACTCGTTCAGAAGGATAACATGGGTGAGCTGCTGGGAGGGCTGTGTGGACTGGACAAGGGACAACGGAGCTATTTATTCCTCTGCCAGGCTTAGCTCTCTTCATTTCCCTCGTACTGCACGTGTATACGTTTACCCTGGGATGAATAAATTATCTGACTCACAGTATATTACAATTGGAAGGGGAGTATCTAACTGCTGGAAAGCAGATGGCCTTACCCTTTCGAGTATGCCTGACAAGAACAAAAAAAATTACTGGCCTGCAGCCATATTCCCAAAGGCTGCAATCTTGTCAGATTCCATCAGCCAGGGAAATTTGGATATGATGACTGGTCAGGAATGGAATTTTTCAAGGCCAAAAAAAAAAAAACCAACCACCACTTTTTTTGTGTACCAGTTTAGCCACATCTGCATATCATGAGAAGAAAAAAACCCACCTCATCCTATCAGTCTTTCTTGCTTATGATACTAGTTTATCCACAACTGTGTTATCACTATGACTTCAACCTTCTTTCCTTCCTTTTTTTGCAAATATTTTAATTCTCTTATACTTATTGGTAAGTAATTTATTGGCAATATAAGAAATCAACTGAGTCTCTTAATGAGAAACTGGGCTAAAGCGTCAAAATATGCAAAGTGTTCTAGTAAGTTTCTCGGGGTTATATTGATATAGTAACTTCTTTGAAAAACCAACATCTCAAAACAAATAGCTTTAGAATATGCTGTTCTTTTTATAGTTACGTTAAATCTTGGCAATGACATTGTATAGTATATCAAATGGTCAAATATTACAGAGGTGAATGATGGCAAATCAGATAATTGAATTTGTAATGGGAAACATAAACGGCTTAAAGTTATAACCACAAAAAATTGTTTGAACAGAAAAAGCTGACATAATCTTTTTACAAGAAATTCACTTAAAAGAACAAGATGCTATCAGCATAGGAACACCTTGGATAGGAGGGAGTCAGCAAAATAGCTTTGCACATAACAAGAGGGTTCTTTCAAAATAGTTGGTAATTTATATAACATCTGACATAAGGGAGATTTTCTGACTGTTAAATATATACAGAAAAAATGGTCCAGCTTTAGTTAACATGTATGGACCTAATTCAAAAAAAAGCCTCTTTCACGGTACAGGTTACCATTTAACAGCACGACAAATGTTCCCGTGGAATACACAACTTATGGCCGACCTTCCTGGTCAGTCTATGTACAAGTCTGCACGTAATATGAAAGAGTCCAAAACAATGGGAAAAATTATATATTCTTTGGATGAGTTTCTAGCACAGTTCTGATCTCCAGGAGAAGAGGCAAGCACACCGATATGCAGTCAATATTCCTTTTTTGTTGGACTTAAATCTTAGAAATTGATTAATTCCTATGTTTAAGAGCTTCATGCCCCACTCAGCAAGGTCTCGCCATCTGTGACTCTGAGCCTTGCTCTCTCCTTTCTTTGCCCTTCCCTGCATACCTCCAAAGTCCCTACCTCTGGTGAAAATGTCCCTTTTCCTCCACATGCTACAGGGATACTATCAGTTCGGTGTATTAGTGCGGCATTAGTGGCTTCTCCCAGGGCCTAGGGTCTGACTAAAGGCACGGAAGAGGGGGAGAGACAGAAATCCTTGCCAGTGCTCTTCAAGCGAAGGAGTTGCTAATGTTCCTGACTCCTTGGAATTAATCTGACAGGAAAAACTGGAAATAGCCCAGACAGATCTATCCACGTGCCATCTCAGGAAACACAGGAGCACGCCGTAGCCTCTGCTGTCAAACACAGCTTATTTAAACAGGACCACTTGTGCGAAGCAACGCTCCTTCAAACTAATAATCCCGCTGAAGCAAAATATTCCCCTCCTGGGAAAAAAAATATTCTACATTAATAGCGGTAGCAAAAAGAAGCCTAAAATCATTCTAGAAGGTACGTTGTCTCCAGCACAACCTCGGTGCCATATTAGCCCTGATCAAGGAGTCTCCAGGGAGGTGTTCAGAGATCCCCCAAGGTCACGGACCGAGGGTGCAGCTCTGCCGAAGCCAACCCAGCCTCCGTGCCGAAACCTCCCCTTGTCTGCCGTGAGCTCCTTCCCCTGTGTCTGGCATGTCCCCTGCCCCGTGCCAGGTTGGTTTTGTGCCCATGCTTGGCAGAAAGCTGCCTTAACAGAGCAATAACAAGAAGCAACTCATTTTGTGCTGAGTTAGTATTCTGAAACAGGACATCTCTGTGTAGCCAGAGGTGTGGATTCTGAGGATGTGCCAGAAAACTGCAAGACAAAGAGGGGAAAACAAAACTAAACAAGTAAAATGAGAGAAAAAAAGCTTTCTGGCCCGGCATCTGCTTTCCCATAGACCACTGTATTTTTCCCTCTGTATTATTTTCCTGAAGTATAATCACATACTACACAAAGGAAATTATGTAGAAAATCTGCAAGGTGAATAATATGTTATACTATGGTGAGCATAATACCATGAAATTTTGGGGAAGTAAATCTCAATAAATATGCATAAATATCCATTTAACACTTTTTAAATTTCCCTCGTCACCACACCAATAGAATTGATGTTTTTATATGCTCCATCCTTGCTACATCTAATGATTTTTCCCTTTTCCTAGTTAAAACATGTTAGTATATACAGAGAATAAAAAGAATTCTAGAGTAAGCTGTCCTTTTCTTATTCTCCGAAGCCAACTCACCTAAATAACTTTGCACAAATCCTGCCAAGAGGAAGTTCTCTAGTCCTGGCATTAGCTGATAGTTTTTGCTAAGTAATATTAGATTGTAGTATGGTGTCCTGAAAATATGTCAGAAGCGATGACATTAATGGGCCACAATGCCCTTCAAATTCATTTTATAAATAGTTTTAATAGCACTGAGGCAATTCTGCTGAGCCTTGGCTAATAAAATATTTCATTATTTGAGGATGTTACTAGTATTTTATTAGCTGGCCGAGTAAGCAACTTCAGTTTTAAAAAGTGTTGACCAGGAGCACTTTCAGCTAGTATTATCTTTTTCATGTCCATCCAACATAGCAACTGCTCTTTAAAGGGTAAAGGGCCTGCCAGAGCTTTTTTAAGCCCGGTATCTTGAAACACAGCAAGTGCTACACCCACATTTTAAGCATCCTTAGGGGGCTGAGTCAGCAGCTCAGGCAGTACAAAATCCATCTTCCTTGCTTTGATGAATGTATTTTTTTGGGCCTCTTTTCCCCTCACCTTGGACATTGGGACTGGTGCCAGATGCCCATCTGAACAGTTGACTTGGGTGATCTATGCTCCTCTACCAGCGGTGAACCCTCGCCAGACAAAATACCAACACCAAGACAGTAGTCATGTCTTTGAGGAAAAAGTGATGAAATTCAGAGGAAGAATCAAGCTTTAACAGCTGTTTTTTCTTAGTTTTAGGCAAGGTACATGTCTTGGGTTTTAGCTTAATTAAAAAGATTCCAGATACTCCAAATTAAGATGGCAATTTGACACAGACACCCGGTGTTATTTCTACCCTTTGACCCAAGTATCTGACACACTGAACAACTATTTACACCATTTACATACAAGCATGCGATCAGCACAAACTCTATAGAAGGAAACTCAAGGCATAGATTTATCTCCTCTAGAAATTCATGCAGGAAAGACCTATCACAGCCTTGCCCACAAGGAGATATCACTGCACTCAAACACACCCAGCAACGTGAATACAAGCATGCAGGTTATCAGTCTGGCATACCATCGCCCAGTTTCAGGTTTGTGTTTTAACTCATCACGGGTGCTGTGAGAGAGGCTTCTAATAAGCTGTTTATACTGAGCACAAACAAATTATTTGGGAGCAAAATTATAGTCTGTAAATTCCAGCTAGGATTCATACAAATAAATAACATTCCAGAAAATCAAGTTTTACTTTGAGTAATGATTAGTTATGTTTGCTAATGTCATGGTTACAGGTCATCATAGCATTTCAATCATTCACACTCTTATAATAGCTACTGCAGATTAAAAAGTTTGTTTCCAAGTTCTAAGAATTGCAAGATGGTAAATATTATAAAAATGTATTTATAAATACTCATTTCAATAAAAGCAACACATCCACTTCAGTGGAATTTCTAGACTGTTTTATTCCTTTCATATGAGTAATCATGTTAGCAAAATTTGTTTTATAATAAACGCGACAAAGAAATCACATCATGTGAATACCCATATAAAAAATTTCCAGCTATAAAAGTAATCAATCTTTAAAGTCCTTTGTGGATTTAAGAGTCATCCTACTTGGGAAAGCTAATAGTACCATGGTATTTTCACAGAGCGAAAACGTAACAAATGATTCCCGAGAACTAATAAATGAAATGTATTCTTAAATTTTAATTGAAGGCTTTTTTAATTACAAAGTTATATTTCTTTTTTCTTTTTTTTCTTTTTTTTTTTTTTATGATTCTTGTGCAGGAATGATTATCACACCTTTACCCAAAACCTCTTTAAATTTGCTGCCTATTCAGGGAGGGATCTCATCAATCTGTACAAATACGTGAAGGGAAGGTGTCGTGGTTTAACCCCAGCCGCCAGCCAAGCTGCTCACTCACTCCCCCACAGTGGGTCGGGGGAGAGAATTGGAAGAGTAAAAGTGATAAAACACATGGGTTGAGATAAAGACAGGTTAATAGGTAAAGCAAAAGCCGCGCACGCAAACAAAGCAAAACAAGGAATTCATTCCCCCTCTCCATGGGCAGGCAGGTGTTCGGCCATCCCCAGGAGAGCAGGGCCCCATCTCATGTAACGGTTACTTGGGAAGACAAACGCCATCACTCTGAACATCCCTCCACTCTTCCTTCTTCTTTGCCCCAGCTTTATATACTGAACGTGACTCTTATGGTAGGGAACATCCCTGTGGCCAGCCTGGGTCAGCTGTCCTGGCCGTGTCCCCTCCCAGCTCCCCTGGCACCCCCAGCCTGCTCGCTGGCAGCCCAGCACGAGAAGCTGGACAGTCCTTGGCTGCTCAGCACCAACCCAAAACATCAGCACGTTATCAACATTTTCTCATCCCAAATCCAAAACACAGCCTCACGCTAGCTTCTGTGAAGAAAACCAACTCTATCCCAGCTGAAACCAGGACAGAGGGTGTACCAAAGACAGAGCCAGGCTCTTTTCAATGGTGCCCAGTGACAGGGCCAGAGGCAATGGACACAAACTGAAATACAGGAGGCTCCCTCTGAACACAGGGAAACACTTTTTTGCTGCAAGGGTAACTGAGCCCTAGCACAGGTTGCCCGGAGAGGCTGATGAGTCTTCATCCTTGGAAATATTCAGAGCCTTGTGAAACCTGCTCTGCGTGGCCCTGCTTGAGCAAGGGGTTTGGACCAATGACCTCCAGAGGTTCTTTCCAACCTCAACCATTCTGTCATTCATTGTTAATTATTTTAAAGCAACTGTGTTGCTTAAGAATGCACAGGCAGCAAGAGGAAAAGTAAGTTGCTTCTGCTCTTGGTCTAAATGTGTACTATGAGGTCAACTTTCAAAGGGCTACTCTTTCCGTCTGAGAGTTAACATCACTACGCATACCCATATGCCAACTTATGCCAACATACTGGCGTTTGCTTAGCACATATGGAGTAGGGAGCTAAATCTGTGCCAGGTGAGCAGTTGGCACAGATCTGTTTTTGGTTATGTCCTTTCTGAATTAGGCACCGGAAGGGTCATTTTGCTGGTGTGAATCACAATTTTGCTCTAATATGCTCCTGAATTGACATAACTTTCCACTTTTCTGTATCACTTTGCCAATATGAGATTCATACTTAGTATAATAAATTTACATTTAATAGCCTTGCAATTACAGAAGGAAGAAATGTTCTTCTAAGACTGAAATATTATTATCTTCACAGCTTTCTAGGTATATGTAAACTCTATTCACTGGTAAAATTCAGTACCTTCTAGCATGAGACGAACAGCTGCTCCACATATGCGATTCTTTTAGAAAAAGGAACTGAAGAATAACATATGCAATCATGACTACTGAAGTCTAAACGTAAGACCATAATCCTCTACAGTTAACTGGACTTGTCCAGCACCCAGAAAGATATACTTCCAAGGCTTCAATCCAGCAAATTGAGTCAAACAAGAGATTCTTGCAGAAGTCCATCATAATAATGGATGCTCAGTAGAAGAGATTTCAGCATCAGAGGTTAAAATTAGCAGAACATTAATGTATTGTTGCCCCAAAGGTTTTAATGAACAACACCTATGGAACAAAGCAGTAGATTAAATTTGAATTTAGAAGCATATTAGAAAGGCTGATTTCTCAGTCTTTAAAAATAGAAGCATAAGACACGTTTTTGCCAGCAAAACCTTAGTAAGAAAAAAGAAAGATATCTCCATTCTAAGGTTCAGTAGCGAGCCATGAAAATGAAAGTTTCAGTGAAATATTCCTAGGTCAAGGCTGTACATTACTTCCTGAGGACAAAGCATGATGCTGAAATCCTGTGCGTCAGTTGATAATGCAGATTAAAAGATTTAATAGATGAACTCTGATCCAGTGCCACACTTTTGAAAAGAAGGCTATCGACCTTATTTCACCGTAATTTCATTTCACCACCAATGTTAGCCATGCCATTTAGTAAGCCTGATAATAACGTAAGGACTTATAACAATACAGCACTTTTAAGCATACAGCAATACCAGACGCCTGACACATTTGTTTTAATAAATTAATTAAAGCATTCAAAGAAAATTATTTTTAACATAACATAACTTTTGGCTAAGATCCTGACAGATGTCTAAAATGGGAAATGAGTTACCTAAATCCTTATGTATAGTATCCTTAACTAGCAAACCTGTGGTTTTAGCCATGCTGAATTAAGCTCATCGAACACTTAACATGCCTATCACCTCAGAAAATCTTGTCACATTTTTGTGCTACATATTAAATAAAAAACCCCTATATCCACTAATTTACACTTACCCTACAATTGTGATGAAGGGCAGCTTACACTTACAGATAGAAGTAACCTCCTTCCTCTCCCAGAAAGCTCAGTAACGAGGATTACCTCTGCCTTCACCAGGAGCAAGCCTCGTGTGCATCAAGAAACCCTCGATGCTCAGAGATTTCAAGTCACAGAGGTGGGCTGGGGCACAGCAGACATAGCAGTAATGCAAAGACAGGGAGAGTCACCAGGGCCACCAGCAGAGTAGTAAGTGGGTCTCTGGGGCAGCTGAGGGAGCACGCACTGGAGTCCAAGCCAGAAGAACAAGGAGAGCCCAGCTACGAGCAAGGGGGCATTAAAAGAATGGGGACAGCTAGTGCTTATTCTTGGTAATCAGCTCCAGCAAGCTGGATTGAATCACTTCCAGCCCAGCTTTAAGGGGATGTCAACAGGAATGACTGCAAGGAAACAACTTTTTGGATTTGTCATGAAGTCTTATTCTGGTTTTCCTTTTCTTTTTTTTTTTTTTTTTTGTTCTTATTTGAAGAAAATGCAAACAAGCATCTAATGAAATTTAGTTTTGAAAAGCACTTAGCCCCCATTAAAATCAGTGGTAATAAGCACCTGACTCTTACTCTGCCTTGGCATTTTGTTTGAACTCCACATGCCAAACTGCCTTCAAAAATCTGGTCCTAAATGAGTAAGTATAGCATTCTGTTGTTTCAACTATATGCCATTCTACTTCCTTTAAAGATATTCTTGCTCAGGACCCTTTAATGGAGCAAACTTTCTGTTTTCCTTGAGGAGCTTAAGCCTTCTGGATTCCCCGGACACAGAGAACACAAAAGTTCTTCTGAGTCCTGTGCAGCTTAAATGCACATTGAAACTCTCCATACAACCCTGGCCTGTGAACATAACCATCAAGAAAGAGGGAGGAATAATGGCTCTGTGATAGAGGTGTTTGGGAAGAAAATAAAGAGGAACTCTCAAGGTATGCATTTGTGTCCTTATGGTGGAATTTCTTGCCTCAGGAGAAGACAATTATTCTGAGGTAGAAAAAATCCATTTTCATCTTATTCTCAAGCAAGTTACTTTATTCCCTGTCAGAACAGGCACATTGTGGAGATGGGATCAAGACTGGCCACAGAGAGCTGTCTGCTGCCTTTCTCTCCTCCTTTGTGTGGCAGACTCCTATCTCTAGATATTTCTATCTGATTGCTCTGTATGTGATACCTCTTTGCTCTCCTTTTCTCTAAACTATAGTCTTTTATAATCAAGTATAATTTCTTTTGTAAGCTTACTAGTTTTACTGAACTAGCTGTAGCATTTCATATCATCCAGGAAAGCTGCTTGATTCAGGCTCTCTTACCAGCTCATACTTAGTTTATTTAGAACAAAGGTCTTGTTTCATGTTCACTTTACTTTCAATTAAGCACAATCATAGGTAGAGAGTTAGAAGTAAATTACCTTCCAATTCAGTCAACAATGAATTGCAAAAAAAAATATTCCCAAACTTCTTAACAAAACCGTGTAGCCCCTTAACTACTAGGATATGGCCTCAGATAGAAGAATATGGTTTTGGTTGTCATTTGATATACGCTAAAATAGAATATGCTTTCTGGAGTCATGGGTATTTGTTCTTAGATTATTTTGCGATCAGCTTGGTATTTTTGATGCAAATGAATTTGCACCAACATTTACCCTTTCCAGTCTTAAATAAAACAGCGGGACTCATGAGAACAGAAACAAAAACTTTGCAAATGTTAAAGGAATAAAACATCTGGCAGAGACTTTTAACATGCTTGAGAAGAACATATCCCACTGGACATCACCATTTTGTTGTGGGGGAAAAAAAAATTTGTATTATTATTCTTTCTTCTTCTAAGACATTCCATAGATTGTAGACACACTTATTGTTTTAGTTGAGAACTAAGGCCTGTTCCAATATACAGTTAAATATATAATTTAATAAAAGGTGAAGCCATGCCAACCCAGATTATCTTGTCTGCATCCGTTTACAGACAACTTGCTCCAAGTAGAAATTTTCCTCCTTCACATGAGAGCAGAAATCAAATACTTTCCTCTTATTCTCCTCAGAACCCTAACTTGTGGTCTCTGCATCTCTAACACCCATCTACAGGACACAGATGTGCAATACTGAATCCAAGGAGACCTTGGTACTCCCTGGATGACAGATTTATTTGAGAATTATACATCTGAAGCAAGTAGCGCTATACTTTCATTAGCAGGCAAGCTTCTGAATTTTCCTGAAATGCAAAGGACAAAATGCAGGGTAAATGTACTGGGTTTTAGAGAAAACTCAGTGTGAGATATGGCTGAATTGTTAGCCAGCTACATGTCCTTTATACTGTACTTTTCTAAAATAAAGAAATACTGTTAATTCAGCCACCAAAAAAACTTGAAACTTGTTTTTCATTCTCAGATCTTGGAGAACAACCATTATTATTATTATTATTGCCATGATAACACTGGTCAAAGGCTTTAGTGAGAACTGTAGCCTGATTTTGCCCACAGTGTTACAGACTGTAAAAGAAAGGACCAGAATCATGCAAATTACCTCATGCACATCAGTAGAGCTGTAAATACTGCTCCTGGTGGCACATGTACAGGAAGGTTTGTAAGAGGCAAGATTAAGTGACAGTACAGCGCACATAGTGGAGATTGTTACAAGAAGGGCAGGGGACACTTTTTCTTCGTAAGCTCTGGTTTTAATTAATTCACATGAACAAGAAATGTTAATTATTAATTACTAACAGGTCAGTTGCCATATCATAGTCTTTACATAACTTCCACAGGAATTGTATCCCAGATGATTCTTCAAACATTATTAAAAGACTAACACTTTTAGAAATCTATTTGGAGAAATCTTCTTTTAAGTTGCTCTAGAATTGCTAAATCTATCCATTTGCGTGTGCCAAAAGACACCAAAGCTTCCTTTCATAACACTGGGCAGAGCAGGTATATGAACTAGAGCCATGGAGTAAGGGCTCGGTAATCAGCATGCAATCAGGGCATTCAGACTTCATTGTCTTTTAATTAGTGAGAACAGGTTTGTGAATAGATGTTCCTGGGAAGCAGGAGAAATGGCAGGAACGCATGGAATGAACCTGTTTGTCTATAGTTTAAATAGTGTGAACAACTCACTTCAGGTGCTGTGTCAAACAGTTACTACTGCTTTTCTTTATACAGTCAAACTATAGATAATTTTTTTTCTTTTCCCAGAAATAAGAAAGCAAATATATTTTGCGTGCATAATTCATAATAAGCTCCTAATTCTGCAAAGATTTATGCATTTAAACAGTGCACATCATTGGACTGGGACTAGAGTAGGATAAAATGTTTGAATGTATATTAAATACAGTTTGGGATTAAGAGAGTACTGGGAAACATAACTGTTTGAAAGCTTCTATTTCAAAGATAAAAAAGGATTTTTCATAATATTTTAACCAAAACTGTTATCAAGACATCTATCAAAGTAATTATTGACTGTTACCTTTCCTGATAGTAATTACATGTGTGATTAAGCACACTGAAATTACAGTGAATTTGAGATCTTACTATATTTCAAAAGGAATTCATAACTACCACTAAATTTTTGTGCTTCAAGAAGTTCTAGGAGCAAATCATGTAGTCAAAATGCTATTAATTTACAAGCTTTTCAAGATAAAAACCAGAAGTTAAATCAGTGGAGAAAAAGGTCATTATGATAAAACAGAAAGGTACAACTATAAAAGTTGTGTTTACTTCTTGTAAAGGAAATCCTTTTTTATAATGATGAGACCATCACTGATAATTTCGTTCTTAATTCTGACATGATTACCTTGCATGTTGTGAAAAAAATTGGTCAACGTGAGTTGAAAAAGCAACTTGTGAACTTGTGATGATACTAAATGTGTTGCAAAGTTAAAATATTAAATTAATCCATCAAATTAGCACCAGTTCTGCTAGAACATTTGTGGAAAATAGTAATACCTGATTTCAGGTAAAATGCAGCTAAACCTTTTGGACGATTAAGTTTAAGAGCTCTGAAGTTGCAAAGAGTAAAGAGCTCCGTTCATTTTTTGAGAATGATGACATTTTAATGTTCAGATGAAATTCCCCTAATGAACAAAGAAGGAGGCTGGTTTCACACCAAGTCTCTGGTGATAACTCAGCTGAAACCACTGGTGCTGACTCTTCTGACTGGAGAAAATCAGGACCATTCCCAGAGGCCAAATCTGCCGAGAACCAGCACAGAGGGTTGGCATTTGGCACCTGCGCTTATTGTGAAGTGTCAGAACTGTACAGCACATGCTGATAGCGGCCATCTGCTACGTACATCGATATCGCAGTGAAGGTCGGTGTGGGGGACAGCCCTGGTTTTCAGCCCTGTGATTTGAGTGACAGAACTAAACTCGTCTTCCGTGCCTTTCCAGAGCGTGAGTGCTGTTTATGCTGTGAAATTGGATGTAATTTCTGTTCGCTTCCTCTTCTCCTCTGTGTGTGGGGACATCTTTGTGTGTGCTAGTTGGTTTACAATAAACAAGAAAACCAGTATTTTGAGTATGAATTGAGAACAGAAATTCTCTGTGCTGTTAAACTCTTATATAGTGCTTTGCTTGGTATTGGTCACAACTTGGTGTGGAATGAAAAGTTCCTAATATAAGCAGTTTTTTTCCAATCATGCAGGAGTATTTTGAACCTTTGTAATTATTAGTCTTGTTTTTCCATTCAGACCCCTCATATATCTTTAAGCTTGACAGCATTGAATGCTGTGATGAAGAGGAAACATTTTAAAATTTTATTTCTATTTTACAATTTCTATCATTCTATCCTTCCAGTAAAAATATTGATTGCTTTAATCTTTTTCTTAGAAAAACCCAAAGGGATCAAGGATAATATGTTTCCTTTTATTTTTTAAAAGTATTATTTTTACTTCATCCTACATTTTATGACTTTATATTTAAATATAACATATAGAGAAATTAAAAGAAATTAGGCAGAGTGAAGTAACAAGTAGCAATCTCTAATTCTAGATTTAGTACAAACTCTCTGTATGACTTTGGACATAATTTTACTGTTTTCCCATATGTGAAAGAGGATCAGTATTGGGTACCTAGTGTTGGACTTCTAACATTCAATATCCTGTCATGTGCAAAAGAGGACACACCAAAGATATGAAGCCAAGAATTTGTTGCTTGTTTGATTCAACACAGCTAATAGTCCTAACTGGAAAGAAAAGCCTCATTAATAATATGAATGAAATAATTATATGAGAAAATCATAGCATACCACTTCCGCTTGGTGTCACACATCCCCAGGTGCCCTCCTGGCCCCAAGCTCAACAACATCAGTCTTCACCTGGGGTGGGGTGGGGGGTTTGAAGCAAACTGCCACTGTCCCAAGGGCATCTCCAGATGAGCGCAGTGTTGTGGCAGGCCCCTGCCTCCTCATTCTTGGGTTTTCTTGGGTTTATCTGCCCAGAAATATTGCTTGGCATGTATGGATTAGAGAGTATTAAAAAAAAAAACAAAACACCCCTTTTTATGAAGTAGAAGACAAGCTGAGCACTGGAGCAGAGAAAATTAAACATATTTCTATCAAATGAAATGAAAAACAAACCATACATCACCAAGAGACCTATAGGTCTTTGGGGTGCTGTGATAGAGTTACCCCAATGAGAAATGGGTTTGTCCTCATGTCTGTATTAAAATTAAAAACAAGCTTTCAGACTCTGACTTTATATTTACTACTCTGGCTGTTTTGTCCTCCTGATTCTCTTAATAATGCTGAACAGTTATGACTGGATTCAGATTTAGGGATAACCATCTATAGACTTCATATTCACAGGAGCAGAAAAAGAAAAAAAAAAAAAAAGATTTCAGTAATTTTAGGGGGCTCATAAGGCACATCTTCTCCAGAACAGAGGACTAAAGTATGCTTTTACTTTGAATAACAAAAATCATGTCATTTTTAATTAAGGACTTTTCCTGTAAGTTCTCCTTACAAAAGTGAAATAAAAGTTATCTCACACTTTGTAAGACTTACAAAGTAACGGTAACACCATGGCATATTATCAAATAGATGTCAGAAGTGTTCCCACAGTGTTAGCACTGGATTAAAATGGATTTCTAACAGATTCTTCAATTTAACAGGTCAGATAATTCAGTGGAAAAAGTGCTTCATGGCTTCCAGTATCCTTGTAGGACCTTTCTACTTTCATTAATTGCTGCATTAATTGCTGAATGGAGAAGACTCATTCTTAAATAAGCTCTTTTGCATTGTCAAAAATATTCATTAACATTAATTTTCATAGCAAGTGGATTTCAAAAGTACAATTTCTGAGAAACAAAATTTTAAATTCCCATGTCTATTTGCTACTGATGTTCTTGGGGGCATCAATCCAGGAGGGAAATTGAAAAAAAGATACCATTGACTTGCATTATCAATCTAACTGAGCAACATAGAACACATACTGAATTTTAAGTGCTACATACTTTTTAATCTAGAAAATAAAATAACCTAGTGGGCTAAAGTTATTCTAGAAATGGTTCTAGAGAATACTGTTCAACTTCTGGATATTTGTTTACTCATCAACAAATGGTTGCTTTCCCCTAAAGCATGAATGCAACATTTAGCTTATTTATAACCACAGAACATTATTTCTTGTTAATTTTAGCAGAGATACTATTTTAATTCTGGTGAGAGCTAAGAATTTACTATTCCTAAGAAAGTAAGAGGAAAAGCACTTTTCCTAATCAAAAGTTAATCTAGTTGGTGTTTGTCATTAGCAGTTGCTACTCATGGCTACCTAGGGAAGAATATGAGGACAAAGCAAGGACAATACAGCCACCGCATCTTCTCCTATCCCCTGAAAAGCTACAGTTCAGGAGACTTCCCTTAGACACTTGAAAGCACTTCTCTTACCTTTAATGACCCTCAGCTGTTTTTTTCCCTTCATTAAATTGTCAGGTTGGTTTCAAACCTATGTTGGCTCTCAACGCTCACAGCATTCTGAGCAAAAACTTCTACAGCTTAATTGCTCATTATGTGAAGAATTAGATCCTTGTATTGAACATGTTCTCTGCTAGTTTCTTTTGATGAATCCTAGTCGTATCTCCTAAAGCTATGCAAAATGTTCACATAAATTAAGACTTAACAAGCCATATTTCCCTCTAATATTTTAGTGAAGGTGGATTACTGCTGCTTTCTCAAACAGAAGAAATAGAAAAATGTCTGCCTTATCTAACAGAGGAATAACTTGTAAAATTAAATGAAAGGAAGACTGACATGTCTCTAGATTTCCAAGTTCTCAACCAGAAGTACTAAATATTATGTGTATATCCGTGGCATGTAAATAGAAGTCATCATCATTTGTTCGTAACTATGACAACGTCTTTACACAAATCCCATTTCATAACATTACACAGGGCTCTGCTCATTTGTCTTATGTGCCTCTGAGCCCACAGGAAAATTCACAAAGTTTTGGTTTCATAAAAGCTGTATGCTAAATCCTGCCTTTAAAAACAATGTTCATATTGGAAGGATAACATGTCACAAAATTTAAGAGGAAAATGGTGACAAAATCCCCACAAGACCTTGTGATGCATTTTTATTTTGTAGTAAAGAAGATAAATTTTTTAATGAAATGTTCAGGATAAAATGTCAAAATAAATGCCAGTGAAAAGCAGACTACTCTGGGTAGTTATAGAAAAACACATTCAAGGTGTCCTGATATTCTCCAAATAGGATCACGGCTTTCACAGCGATCATTGTTTAAATAATGATTTTGATATTCATTGGCTAAGCATATGTAATTTCCATCTTGTTTTGAACATATTTCTCACCCACCACATGATATAAATTTGCTCAGTGCTTCTGCTGGGAATCGTCTTTAGTCATTTCTCCATTTAGAACAATTAGACATAAGTCTCCAATTTCAAGATTTCTCTCATGCATTGGCTCTGAGCACTCCTTTTTACAGTAACTCTCTGTCCTAAACATCAGCTGCATCTGTCTAACTCAGTTCCTTCTGTAAAAGGCAACAATCAAAATCAGACACATCACAAAGGAGTGATGGGGGAGTTGCAGGAGTTGGCCTAAATTTTGTCTCATGAGTGAGGAAAAGATTTTAATGTTTTTTCTCCAGAAGTATGCAGTCACATATGTTCTTTTTTCTCCTCCCCCCCGCCTTCTAATTCTAATATAACTATTTAAAAATACATTCAGTGCAATTTTGACCTAAATGTAAACATTTCAAATCTGGGGACAATGTTCAAATCTGTCCTTCTTAATTTTAGTCTCATCTGCATGTTCTCCTATTAAACGCCACATCCCTGAATGAAATTTCCTTCGCTTACTCTTTCTTTAAATAATTTCCTTCTCTCCTAAAGTTTTGTTTTTAATTTCTATGTTGAAACTATATTTTGCAACCGCTCTAAGGGACTGTAAAGAAACAGTAAATAATGGAGCTGAAAGTTCAAACCAAATTGAAAATGGAAATCTTGATGTTGAAAGAGGGACATTAGATGAGACAGAGAAGAGCTCAGGAAAACAATTCTTGGTAAGGCTTTCTTGGTGCCCGAGAAGATGCTTTGTGTAAAAATGATAGATTTTGGTAGTGAATATATCTGTGATTCACTAAAAAAAAATTGAGAAATGAACCAGAAATACTTTGCTTCTTCACCAAGCAAAACTAACCCCTCCCTTCACCCAAATACTCAAACTAAAAGCTTCCCCAAATCCAATTCCTTTAAAAAATTAAAACAAAACAAAACAAAACAAACCCTAAACCACCTACAGATGTAATTTGGTGGATGCAGACGTTTTTTGATTTTCTCTCAAAACCACCACTGGTCATTTACTCATTCTAGACACATTTTTGTGGTGCTGCTTTTCTACCTTATCGTCAAGACACAGTGCTGGCCATCACCTTGTAGTAATGGATGTGAGGAATCTGACAGCTTCAGTCATATTCACATCAAAATCAGACAGAAATACAACATTACCAGAAATACATTCACTCCTTCTAGCTCCATCAGCTTGACTGTTTTTCAGTTTTGTTTTTATAGATTCCATTAGAACTTGGTGTTACGGGAAAAAGAGCTTGAAATCTTTTACAAAATAGTTAAAAAAAGAATATTTCAAAGCAAAGGTTTCCTATAGAATAATATGTAGATGGATGTAGTTACAAAATTGTTTTCTCTTCCTCCTTCTATATTCGCTAATTATTTCAAGGACTGTTTTAATAAAATTCCCCTCTCATTCCTTTCCTCCTTTTTTTATTTTCACTTTCAGGAACTTGAAAATAAGTTAGCACTGATAAACACTTAACTTTCACTTTTCTTTTAATCTGCTCAAACACAATTCTTTCAAATATATACACTCTCTTGATCCTTCATTTAAAAAATGTTTGTTTTCTTCTATTTTACTTTTGTTTCACTATAATTTCAAACTCTGGTGAAACAGATTGCAGACAATTGAAAGGAGCTAAACAGATGTTTAAATTGGACACATATGCCTAAAGTGTTTAAGGTATCTCTCGTTAAAGTTCTACATACGCCTAAGAGATTTCATGGATCATGGTTTAATGGTATTTTCTCTCACTCTTAATGAAATCAGTAATAACAATTAATGACAAGGTCAACAGGCACTGCTAATATCCACTGGTCCACTTTGTTTTTTTCCTCTTTTCCCCCTTTTTGGAATGACCTGCTGTACAATGTCATCTTCTCATTCTTTCCAAGACTGGAGTTATAATTATATGTGCATGCAAACAATTACAAATCCATGCTACCCTTCTGCCTCATTAGTCAGAAATCTGAGGGGGAAATGCCACCACTAATATGGCTTAAAACTCACTTGGTCTGATTTTTATCAGGCTTTAAACCTATTACTTCAAGCGATTATTAATTAGCATTGTACGTAGCAATAACTCTTGCATAAATAAATAAAATGCAGCTGTATGTGACCCTGTGAAACACATCGTCTCCTAAATTACGTCTTCTGTTATATGTTATTAACTTTGATTTTTCTTGTTAAAACACTCATCATAATTTATTTCATACTACCACCATACAGATTTGTCATAAAAATGTAAAATGTTTTTTGTTTGAATTTTAACTACTTTTTTTTTATGCTATGTGTCACAGAGAGCGGGAAAAGACAGGCTCAGAAAAGCAAATTTTTTACGGTATAACAGTGCATGAAAAAGTCACCGCAATTTTGTTTGCCAATCACCATGAAATGAGTGCTTTCCATATAAAGCAGCTGTGGCAATGTTTCTTTTGAATATTATTATTTACATAATAATTATTCCTCCAGGCTGTTACTCTAACCAATATCCAAGACTGCACATGAACATATGAAGAAAGCTTTGTCCCAAACAGCTTACATTATGAACACTTAAACGTAGGGAAAAGTTATCATTAATAATCTTCTTTAGCAGATTAGGCTGCAGTTACAAGAGTGTAAAGTGAATTAACCAAGGACTGAGATTTCAATTTTGTTCAGGACTTCAGCATCATTCAAACCTTTAATCATAAACTTTTTTTTTCACAGTGGCATCCTAAGAAATTGTTCACCCACTTCACTCTTACTGTCACCTAAAACCAATGTCTGCCTCTGGGGCGATTCAGTGCTCAGGTGGAACAGTTAATTGAAGACAGACAAGATCTCCTTGGGAACTGAAAGGAGAAAATTGCACAGAAATCATCACATTTTTCTTTGTATACTGTTTTCTCATGCAAATTCAACAGGTTTTTACAAATGCTAACATGTTAACGTAGCCAGTCTTGACTTCGCAAGCATTGCATTCACCTTTCTTTTCACTCCACCATGATTTAAATTTTTGCACGTTCTCCCCATTTGCAAAATCAGATACAAGTGCCATCAAGTTTCTTTATGAGTGCAAGTTGGCCTCCCTTTTCAAAACTGGTAGGGAAGACCTATGTTTTGTGTCATCAGATCACACAAAAAAATAATGGTAAAAATGCTGAAGAATTAGGAGATAAACACTTTCTCACATATATGGACACATACCCATTATTATATCATTTTTTCTGTGTTTTTGTAATACTGATTCTGTGCTAGGAGCAAAAAATATAGCTGCAAGACTATGATACAAAACTTTCATATTTTGGTTAGAGACTGTGATTAACATATTCAGGTTCAGCTTTTCTAAGGCCTAGTATACATTAACCACACTGTTCTCTGCATTTTATTGTTCTGGCTGTGACTTAAATATAGAGAGCCACTAACAAATAGTTCTGGGTGTGCATATGTGAATCAGATAGAAATCCATATACTTCAGTGATTGTAAAATGTATTTATATCAGCAATTACTACATTAACTATCAATACATAGGGTGAGTCAGATTAGGAGCTAAACCATTAGAGAACATTGTTTTAAAATACACTGTAAAGGACTACACAGAATAAATAACTGCATTTTCTAAAAGATCATCCAAATAACTTGAAATTTACATTTCAAACACTGTCCCTGGTCTACAGTATCTGAAAGTTAGTACAGATTTGTCATAAAAATGTAAAATGTTTTTTGTTTGAATTTTAACTACTTTTTTTTTATGCTATGTGTCACAGAGAGCGGGAAAAGACAGGCTCAGAAAAGCAAATTTTTTACGGTATAACAGTGCATGAAAAAGTCACCGCAATTTTGTTTGCCAAGCAGAAAACGAGAGCAATGTTTTTTCTTTCCTCGGTGGCACAGGAGAAACAAATAAACAGCCAAAACCGCCCCTGTGCTTCCTACGGGAAGGAGGAGGGACAGGAGAATAGCCGCGTGCGTCTGCTTTCCCACGCGTGGGGGCTGCAGAGCCCCCGCTGCCGGCTGAACAGCCTGCGCACGGCCGGGCTGCGCGCCGCTCCCGCGCTGCGCCCGGCAGACTCTCTGTGTAGATGTTTCGCTCTGCCTGCTGGCAGGAAGCAAAGCTGCTCCCAAGTCCTCCCCTTCACAGGCATCGCCACATCCTAAGATGGATGGTCTTCTAAACTTTTTTATTGAGCTAATTTGTTTCAGTAAAACAAGGATGTCGTGGGGAAATGACTACCTGTTACTTGTTCTCGTTCTGTTTAAACACAGGCTTCAAAGGTAAAGCGTTACTAAACTGCATTATTACTATGGATTTTTAATGTGAATTGGGTAATAGCGTAAACCTAAAATTATATCATCAACCATCTTTACATGCAAGTCATTAGAAGGGACTTTAAATGTACCACATTTTCATTTAGGGCCGAAATCTATTCTGCTTATGTGATCCGTTCCACAAATGTCTATGTCAGTTTAGGCTAGAAAAAAAGAATGGCGGGATGCTTTACTTCAATCTCAGAACCTGACTCACAGCATTCATACAAGACAGCTATCGGTGACTGTTATTATTAATTAGGTATCCTGGTTTTCAGAGTGGTTCCAACTTGGAAGGTAGTCTCCTAAGGAGCGTTAATGAGGTCCCAATTATCCTGCTGTGGGGCAAGTGTGAGTAATGGAGTCACACACAGGCTCCAGCTTCGAGAGGCCTGCAGAATTTAACAGGCTGCTTGACCTTGCCAAAATATTCTTTTTACCCTGTGAGGGGCAGACAAGGAAGGGTAGGCTGGTTCAGGTAAAAGTTTCTATCCTGTCAGCTGTTAACACAATGCAAAGAATAAAAAAAACTAAAATTAAAAGACAGACTTCAATACCTATGCAAATGAGTAGGTACTATATACATTTTGAGATTTCTTTTCAGAATAGATAATCCTCCAAACTTACCTAAATCATAGCAAATTTAATGATGGCCACATTCTCAGTGTGTTCTATTTCTTGAATGGGTCAATCCTTTCTTCATTTTTACCTTAAACTAGATACAAAAACCTTTATCTTCCCCAAATCTATTATTTAATACACTTAGCCATGAAACAAATAATAATGATCCACTGAGCCAGTTCATTGTTCTGAATCTGTCTCTTTACAGGTTTACATCATTACTCAAGTGCTGAACTTTCTCACGTTTTCAGCACCCCTATTCTAACGGATCCTGCAATGTTATATTTGGTTAGAGAAGATTACTTCCAGTAAACGAGCACATTTTCAGGGACTTCAAGATGGAAGTCTGAAGAGACAGAAGGCCAAACAGAAACTGTGTTTACCAGCTTTACTACAAAATCAGACCAGTATTTTTACTAAGATTTTTTCCTTTTTTTTTTACCAAAACAGAAGGTGTTCAGAACTTCAGAACTTACATACTTCACTCAGTGGGCTTCCCCCACACCCCAATCTTACTTTTGTAAACTTAAGCAGCTCTCAGGCTGGGATACTTTGAATAAGATCATAGTCAAACTGAGAAATGCTTTCCTCTTGAAAATTACTTTGGTAAAATGTCCTGCTTTCAGCTGGGATAGAGTTAATTTTCTTCACAGAAGCTAGTGTGAGGCTGTGTTTTGGATTTGGGATGAGAAAATGTTGATAACGTGCTGATGTCCAGGGACAAAATTAGAAAGGCAAAAGCCCAGCTAGAGCTCAGTCTGGCCACAGTCGTAAAGGATAATAAAAAATGTTTTTACAAATATATTAACAACAAGAAGAGAGGCAAGGAGAATCTCCATCCCCTACTGGATATGGCGGGGAACATTGTCTCCAAGGACGAGGACAAGGCTGAGGTACTTAATGCCTTCTTCGCCTCAGTCTTTAATAGCCACTCCAGGTATCCACAGGATATTCAGCCCCCTGAGCTGGAAGACGGGGATGGAGAGCACAATGTACTCCTCATAATCCAGGAGGAAGCAGTCAAGGACATGCTAAGCCACCTGGACACCCACAAGTCTATGGGGCCTGATGGGATCCACCCGAGAGTACTGAGAGAGCTGGCGGAGGAGCTTGCCAAGCCACTCTCCATCGTTTATCAGCAGTCCTGGTTAACAGGGGAGGTCCCAGAAGACTGGAGGCTTGCCAATGTGACACCCGTCTACAAGAAAGGCCGGAAGGAGGATCCTGGGAACTACAGGCCTGTCAGCCTGACCTCTGTTCCAGGGAAGATTATGGAGCGGTTGGTTTTGAGAGTGCTCACAGGGCATCTGCAGAACAGCCAAAGGATCAGGCCCAGCCAGCATGGGTTCATGAAAGGCAGGTCCTGCTTGACCAACCTGATCTCCTTCTATGACCAGGTGACCCGCCTAGTGGATGAGGGAAAGGCTGTGGACGTTGTCTACCTGGACTTTAGTAAAGCCTTTGACAGCGTCTCCCACAGCATTCTGCTGGAGAAACTGGCAGCTCGAGGCTTAGACGGGTTTACTCTTCGCTGGGTGAGGAACTGGCTGGATGGCCGAGCCCAGAGAGTTGTGGTGAATGGCGTTAAATCCGGCTGGCGGCCGGTCACGAGTGGTGTTCCCCAGGGCTCGGTTCTGGGACCAGTCTTGTTCAATATCTTTATAGATGATCTGGATGAGGGAATCGAGTGCTCCCTCAGTAAGTTTGCAGATGACACCAAGCTGAGTGGGAGTGTTGATCTGCTGGAGGGTAGGAGGGCTCTGCAGAGGGATCTGGACAGGCTGGATCGATGGGCAGAGGCCAACTGTATGAGGTTTAATAAGGCCAAGTGCAGGGTCCTGCACTTTGGCCACAACAACCCCATGCAATGCTACAGGCTTGGGGAGGAGTGGCTGGAGAGCAGCCCGGCGGAAAGGGACCTGGGGGTGCTGGTTGACAGCCGGCTGAATATGAGCCGGCAGTGTGCCCAGGTGGCCAAGAAGGCCAACAGCGTCCTGGCCTGTATCAGGAATAGTGTGGCCAGCAGGAGCAGGGAAGTGATTGTGCCCCTGTACTCGGCACTGGTGAGGCCGCACCTTGAATACTGTGTTCAGTTTTGGGCCCCTCACTACAAGAAGGATGTTGAGGTGCTGGAGCGTGTCCAGAGAAGGGCAACGAAGCTGGTGAGGGGTCTGGAGCACATGTCTTATGAGGAGCGGCTGAGGGAACTGGGGTTGTTTAGTCTGGAGAAGAGGAGGCTGAGGGGAGACCTTATCGCTCTCTACAACTACCTGAAAGGGGGTTGTGGCGATGAGGGTGTTGGTCTCTTCTCCCAAGTAACTAGTGATAGGACAAGAGGAAATGGCCTCAAGTTGCGCCAGGGAAGGTTTAGATTGGATATTAGGAAAAATTTCTTCACTGAGAGGGTGGTCAGGCATTGGAACAGGCTGCCCAGGGAGGTGGTGGAGTCGCCATCCCTGGAAGTGTTCAAAAAACGTGTGGATGTGGCACTTCAGGACATGGTTTAGGGGACATGGTGGTTTTGGATTAATGGTTGGACTTGATGATCTTAAAGGTCCTTTCCAACCTAGTGATTCTGTGATTCTGTGATTCTGTGATGTTTTGGGTTGGTGCTGAGCAGCCAAGGACTGTCCAGCTTCTCGTGCTGGGCTGCCAGCGAGCAGGCTGGGGGTGCCCGGGGAGCTGGGAGGGGACACGGCCAGGACAGCTGACCCAGGCTGGCCACAGGGATGTTCCCTACCATATGGCATCATGTTCAATGTACAAAGGTGGGGGAAGAAGAAGGGTGAAAGTACGTTAGGAGTGATGGCGTTTGTCTTCCCGAGTAACCGTTACGTGCGATGAAGCCCTGTTTTCCTGGAGATGGCTGAACACCTGCCTGCCCTTGGGGAGTGGGGAATGAATTCCTTGTTTTGCTCTGCTTGTGTGCGCGGCTTTTGGTTTACCTATTAAATTGTTTTTATCTCAAACCTTGATTTTTCTCACTTTTACTCTTCCAATTCTCTCCCCCGTGCCACCGTGGGGGAGTGAGTGAGCGGCTGCGTAGGGCTTGGTTGGCGGCTGGGGTTAAACCACGACAATAGAGACAAGAGCACTTTTAGCACAATAGAGACCGTTAGGACAAACTTTAAAAAAAAAAAGTAATAAACGACTTGGATTTTGTTCTGAAACAACTTCTGCAACTACAAAACACAGTCATTGTGATGTTTTCTCCTGCACGTTTCCCATTATGATTCCAATGCTAATAGTGAGCATAAAAATCTGTTTCTTGTAGGTCGTTTGGTGAACAAAGTCTTGTTAAACACCTACATTGACATTTTTAAGTAGCCTGGTACGGAAGACAACATTCACAGTAACGTTTTTGATTCTCTTGAATCTTTTATGAGGAAATAGAAAATCACTGTAAAAGAGTTAATATGGTAAATTTAACCTATTAGTCAGAAGTTAGTAATTGCAAAATTAATAACATTACAAACAATGTAAGATAATAATCTATTTTATTAGTCTTATGCACCAGGTGGGTAATGGCACTGGGGACAACAGAGATCTCAAAATCCCAAGGCCAATTTATCTGAGCTCCTAATCTTTCCTTATCTGCTGCATTGTCTTAGAGTTCTGTCTCTCCAGCTGCCATAACCAATGCTTTGAAAGGTGTCAGAAGGATTCTCGGGCAAACTGGCCTGGGAAAATAATCTGTTGATAGGTTCCAGGCTCAAATATGGATTTTTTTTTTGTATCATTGGCAAGTCAAGAGAGAAACCACTTCTTAGTGGTACGTGAAAGTACATGAAGCTTCAAAAAAAGGAAAACACTGTTCTGGTGCTGCAGTAAGTTTATTTCATATGGCAGATTTTAATTTCGCCCACAGCTTTTCTGAAATAGATGAGAGTCTGATTCATTAAAAAATAAATAATGTATTTTTTTCTGATATCAAAGTAATATGCCATTATTATAAAAAAGTCTAAGGGACCAAGAAATCATTGTATGGCATTTATATATGGCATGTAGATATTTAAATACCAGCTAAGCGACAAAAAGCTGACTGTCAAGGGAATGAAACTGGGCTTGTCTAACAGCTCTGACATATGCTAGAGCATCCAGAGAAAATGCTGGCAATACTGATCCTAACGTACTGGTATTTTTTACCGGTACATTGTGATAAATCTAGAACATAGCAAGAGCTTTCATTACGCTGAGAGGAGGAATATATGTCTACAGAGTGGTCAGTTTTGGCTATTGCTTCAATTATCATTTTGATAGAAAGCTATGGAGGCGATGCCTTTAAGAAAAGCGTCCTTTTACTCAAAACACTTTTATACCTCTTAAAATCCACATCTTGCTGTACTCTGATGATGAGGATAATGAATAATCTCAAATCAAACCATGTCAAAACAACTGCACTTTTAGTCTTCACATAGAGAGAGCGGGGAGGGGCGGAAATTAATTTCAATTTTCTAAATGATGGAATCAAACTTGTAAAGGAATGTTAAGCAAGAGTAATTTCTTTATATCTGTACAGTCTTCAGGAGTGTTCTCTTACAAGAAATGAAAAGTTAAGGAAGTTTTCATTATAAACCACAAAATTTGAGTCAGAAACATGTGCAATTCTAGCACCAGTTACCCTCTTTTCACCTTTCCTGCCCTTTAGGCTATATCTAAAAAACCTTAAAGCTTCTGTCGGCAAAAGCAAGAGAGGCCGAGGGAAATTGTTAGGCGCTGGAAAGGCATTCTTGGCAGCAGGGCTCAGAAGTATTAGGTGAAAGAGTGACAGGCTATAGGAAAAGAGGGAGATCAGGAGAAGACAGATGAAGAATTCTGTGACCATAGAGATATATGTGATATAAAAAATTGTTTACTATCAAAGCAGAGGAAATATTTTTGTTTACTAATGAAACCATCACAACATTTTATAGAATTTGCTTAGACTTAGACTACATACTCATACCCAAATCATACTCATATCCGTACACGTTGTAGATACCTTTTACATCTCTCATGCAAGGACTTCAAAACCAGGGTAGCAGAGTGATTCTTTTCCTGTGAACCAAAAGAAAGATTATCCAGTTTCTTCAACAGCAGTGTCCAACACAAGAAAGCATATACCTATAGAGTCCTAACTGATAGGAGGTTGACCTAGAGAGTTAAAGAGAATCATTCATTCATTAAAATGCTGACTCAATTTAAATTCTATATTTGATTTTACAATTGAATTGGTTATTTCTTAGTAGATCAGTATAATTTATGCCAATTTAGCCTTACCAATAACATTGTTGTATTTTTGTTTCTTACTAACACTAATAAAACTCATAAAAGTAATAGGGCTCCACCGTATTTTTAAGTTAATAAAATAAGAACGACCTTGAAAAGGTAGAAAAGTGAGGTGATTTACTTGAGATCCTACATAGTTCCTCTAAACTTAGGTCTTTGATGCTGAACCAAGAAACCTCTTGGCCTGATGACAATACCTCACAGAAGTGCAGGACTAAAGCTTTAACCTCTCTTTCTCATTCCCTCATCAGTAAAACAGGGATGCTAATTCTCTCAGGCTCTGTAACATTCTCAGAATGAAAATGTCTCAGGACGCATAAGTGTCCTGAATTTAGTGTTTACATTAGCAAATAGCAGTTTGCCTTTTGTGTTATGCAGCGATAAAGAAGTCTACAGACAGTTCAGTATTCATGCAAGTGTACATCCATTATTCAAAACCACATGTGAAGGTGAGGACTAGGTTTTGATATCTGTTTAGAAAAATTTTACAATACCATATATGTGTTACCAAAATCTTAACAGTCGCTTTATGTATTTGTATATTTTTGAGTCGTTTGATAACAAAACTGGTTGTTTCTATGGGATTTTCTTCTGAATACTGACAGGAATGTCTACAAAAATTGTGAATTAGTGAACCAGAATTTATTTAGGATTTGACTGAACACAACATTTGCTTATGCATCTGTATACATCCTGCTCTGTTTATACTACTTTACTTAAAAGGTCTAAAACTCTGTAGATTCATCCCTTGGTATTCATATGGCAAAGTGCATCTTCTATTTGCACCTGAATAAATGTGAGACAGTGAGCTGATTATTTCTGACAGTCTGTAAAGTGAGAAACAAACATGCTGACAGAAACCCATGTGTAGCACTAAGAAATGAAGAGAAGCAAAAGGTAACCGGCCTGACTCAGTTATAAAGAGGTAGACAGTCAAGGTACTTCTACCAAATGATAAGCAAAGGATACTAAATTAAAATGTTACTATCAAATATAACCACATGATCAAATATGTCAAATGAATCAAATGCTAGTAGCAAATAAAGATTACCTTAGGAATCAGTACTTCTAAAGCATGTATGCAACTGCTTCACAAAATGACAGTGAAAGGTAACACACACTACAGGGTAACTGTAAGTACAAGAATGGCCTTTTATTCAAGTTCTGCTTTTATAAAGTGATAAAAATAAAGTATCCTTCTGCTTCTGCATGCATATTCCTCTGTTTACAGTAGCTTGTTTAAAAGGACTCTGACTCTATAAATGCAAAGTTCACTCTCTCATCAAAGTTGCAAGCTTTGTGTTTATGAAAAATGCTGCTTCTTATTGCAGATTTACCAGCTATGGCAATTATAAAAAACTGAGAAAATGTAGCTAAAAAGCAGGATCTCTGCTTGGACTTGGAAAAAACAGTGAAAAAAGCCCCCAAAAAGTGAAACTCATGCTGTGTTTATTTCCATCTCTGATAGCTTATAATGCATTTTAACCACAGGAATCTTCCCATCATGTATTAATTATGGTCTACAGATAAAATCATTATCATTATGTAATGAAAAATGTGACTAAATTACTTTTAATCTCATGTGCAGTAGAAATTCAACAAAAGCCATGCAATTTTTATATGGGCATTTCTTGTTATCAGATTTGCTCCTACCTGCTGTGGACATTATTTGGCATTTCTTTTTCCTTCATGACAAACAAACAGAGATTTACAGAACGGTCTCTCAAAATAGTCATGCATCGCCCTTGTGTATATTAAAGAATACCATGTCAGCTTTCCACGTATGATCTCTTACTGCCTCCGCTGTCCTTTCTCTTGTAAGAGCCTCGGAATTTCTGTTTGTGCTCAATTGCTCTACTTAAGCGGATAGCCTTGCTTGGCAAGCAGGCTTCAGCTAAGCATTTCTAGATCTTTTGCTAAATAAAACTCCCTTCTGCAAAAAGACCATCGAGTGCAATTCTTCCAGCCAATATATCTGAAGTGCATATTGATACACCTATGTATAATTTTTTAAAAACACTCGCTTAGAAATTTGCCTTGATTTTGCAGCTTTAAGAATCACTGAAGATTCCCTGATAGGAAAGGGCTCACTACATTTAACATGACACTGAAAGCTCAACTTTGAACTTGATGAACATCTCCCAGCAGATGCTGGAATAAAGTGAATTCCAGAACAACATATTGATAAAATATCATGATTAAATTAAATCTTTGAGAAATACACTGTAGCTGATTACCACCACAAAAGAGACTATGTGGAGCTGGCAGCACAAAAGCAATATGCAGGGAGGCCATGTCTAACAGTATTGACACGTTCAGAGGGGAGGCAAGGAGGCAATTCTGTTGGTCTGCACATGCTAGGACCGTATATTGGTTTCTAATTGATTTTAGCAATTGGTCCGTAAGCAAAGTAAGACTTTTTTACAAAAGTAGGTGGTGACAGACAAGATAAGAAGGAAAGAATGTGGGAAGGACTTGCAGGGGATGGGACTAGATGATTCAGAGCATTCTGCATTCCTGTGCTCCTCTAAACTAGAAAAAAGGAGGTAGTTGCTGCAGCAAATCATCAATATTGCCATGCTTCAAGTGATTCATGGTGTACTACCTTACATATTGCCTGTGGATTTAAGCTGATCATGAAACACTAGCTCAGATTATATGCTTCCATAAGCAGCTGATCTACTGAATTACATACTTTGCCTTCTTTAACCTGGCTAAAAAAAGATCCTTTTATGCCATATCCTGACATATTCATTTATGCATGTGGATGGGTACACCATGCAACGTAGATAGGCATGTATTCATGACAGAAAGGAACATTCCCCAACAATCACAAGAGCGAAATCAAGGCTCTGCATGACCTAAAAAGTAAAATTTTGAATAAACTATATTGAACCAAAAAAATTGTTCAAAAAATGTCTACCAGTATTATACTTCTAAAGAATTCCTTTCCTGTATACCTGTCTATTTACCTCTCCTACAATTGCTTCATTGTAAAAGGTTAAAGAATATATTAACTAATAAAACAAATAATTTCCTAAAGATAGATTAAAGTGTTATTGCATTAATATAAACATGGAGCCAGACTCTCAGCCAAAACCGAGTTCCTTTACCATCAGTCATGAGTGATGTGAAAGACTCCTACCTGGCAGAAAAATTGCTAAGTTGATTCTTGGCCCTGTTGGAATTGAGGGAGGATTTGCCATTAATTTCTTTTGGGCCAGCATGTCCTTTAAAAGGTTTTAAAGATCTTATGTCATGCAGAAAGCCCACAGTGACATGACACAGCATTATCCAGTATATCTCATATCTCCACTGTCTCTGTATTCAGGCAGTCCAGGAGAAAAGGTACTTGGAAAAGTGTAAAAAATGTAGGAAAGAATATCTGAGTCAAAGCATGGAAAACAAAGCAACCATGTGAAGAATCCCTCTTTGTCATTACTTTTCAGAATAAAATTAGAGATGAAACACTTGCCTGGGTCTACTGCAGATAGTTGGATAAAATATTGTTTTAAGAGACCCTAATCACATGACTACAGTCATTATAACATAAATTGATTCAGAGAAATTTAATTAATTTAATGCATCTGGCTGTAATTATTATTCTGCATTTATTATGTAGGATTTTTATTAGCTTAATGGTTTTATACATTTATCAGATAGTCACTGAAGAAAATTTCAGTTACTCATAAAGAATCTGAATAAATCAGCAATGACTTTTTCTTTTCTTTTATTCTTTTAAACAGTTTTATTATAATGATTTGTTATTTTGGCTCTTACCAGTCATGACAAATTTCTGCTGCTTCATTGAGAAAAAGCTCTATCCAATATCCACTAAAGTCACTAAACAGATTCAATTGATTGCATTGCACTGTAAATTGTGTTTAGAATATCTTTGTAATACAATGATTCTTCCAGTGTTCAGATATAATTCACAAACATTGCTTCCATTTTATTTGTTTTTTAAATAAACAAGTCATTTTAACACTTAGTTTTAGAATAACCGCTCATGTCTTTGACAAACCTTTTTATTTTTATTTTCTCAGTGCTCTACAGCATGCCTGCATCTCTTTTCTAGTCCTATGTACATATGGTGAAACCCTGCAAATTCCATCATTGATGGCCTTTGCCATTTTAAAATTTGCTTTGGCTTCCAATCAAAATAGAAATATACGAACTTACTCTGTAAAGGGAATTTATGCATTTTAAAACTTTGACTGAAAACAAAATTCATAAATTGTTAGCAAAACATTAATTTAAAATTTATGTTATTTATTGCAGTAGTAGCATTCACACTACAAAAAGCTGAATTATAGTTTGATCTCTTCAGTCGAGCTTAGGTGAGCTTAGTCAAACTGCATTGTATGGGGAGAGTCACTCGGTAAAAGTATGTCCTTCTATCCATCAAACTTACCGCTGTGCCCCAGACTCTACACGTCCGCTGACTACACCTTGCATGAAAGTGGAAAAGGCTTTTTACAAAAATCTGCAGGATTGTCCAACATTCTCCCGGGTGTCCTTGCGACATGCCTACAGAAACCAAGTAAGACCGAGGGAGTATGCAAGCTTTTGAAGCTATGAGAGTAGGCACTGACGAGTGCGCTCTGTCTGGTTGTTTAGCATTTGCTGCCCACAGAAAAGCAACCTGTCTTTCCGTGGGTTAACCTTGCCAGTTCATCACCAGCTTGGCTTTACTGCTGCAGCACAGAAAGGTAAACAGAAGTGTCCAGAGTTAGTAGTGCTCCATTGCATTTTGTATCCAGCACACGCTCTGTTTTGACTCAAAGCTCGCTCAAACTTACTGTCCCAAAATGGCTTAAAACGGGCTTTTCTTAAATGGTAAGTGTTCTGAGGTATTTCCTCCTCTTAAGCATGGCCTGGAGTTTCAGTTTACTTAGAGAATTAAATGGTTCTTTTAGAAAGATTCCTATTCAGACAGAATTTAAAGAATTAATAATTTTTAGACACCAGTTTTAAGGATACTTCTGATGTAAAAATGGATTGATTTATTTACACACAAATGAACTCCACAACAATCTCATCTTCTGCAGGTTACAATTGCTATAGCCAAGATTAATTCATTAAAAATATTAAAGTCAGGATTAATTCTTGGACTGGATTCAGAAATTATTGGCAAGCTTGTGGCTCTGGCACATAAATAATTTTGATTTTTAAAAGTTAGCGTTATACCAACAATAAGTACTTTCAAAAACCCAAACATCTTGGAAGGTGAAAGGAATAATATTACAAAACTTATACTAAAGTAAGTTCTTCTAGATTATTCCACTTGAGAGTTTAATTTTTTACTCATCTATTTACATTTTCTTTATGTAAAAGTAAGTTGTTTTCATAGAGCCATTATTTTCATTGCGTAGCCCTCCATCCTACTAACAGGAATCTTTTTAAACTCTTAGTTTCATGGTTAAATGATGAGGGGGAAAAATAACTCCTCTCTAATGTAAACAAGGCATAGAACTACTGGAGATTGGTTCTGAAATGTTGTAATGCAGAAAGTCAGATAGAAATTATTAAATCTGGACCAATATTTCATTTAGATAGGTTTTCCCAAAAAAACGTTTTGGGGAGATTCTCCATAAACACGACAACAGTCATTGTGCATATTCTTGTATCTCCAGCACTAACTTTCTCAAACATGCAACATGAGACACGTCAAAAAACACTTCTTCCAGAAGAATGCAAACACTGATGGGATCAGGTTCCATCTTGGAATGAAACTGCCTGATAAAATCACAGCATTGTAATTATGACCGAGAAAGAGAAAGAAAACAGGAATTTTCAGGAAGAAACAAGAGGAGGAAAATTCACTTATTGCAGCAATAAACTGACTAGCTGGCAAGTTTACTAAGAGAAATAAATGTAAGAATGAGTAAAACAATCTAGTCAAGTTGCTATCAATGTGTAGTACAAAAAAACACAATAAAAGTTAAAGATCTGCTTTTACTCTCTAAGATAGAGTTTAGGATTCAATGTATCCAGAAAAACTGTGAAAGTTATTGGAGTAAGAAATTGCTGGAGTAATTAAAGTACTTTTATTAGTAAATGAATGAAAACTGGAATGCCACAGAAATAACTGAGTATCCCTAAAAGGAAAAGGAGGAAATGAAAAAAATAAAAGAAATTAAAAAAAAAAGATGAGGACATTTTATTTTTCAGTTTTCATTCTTGTGAAACCTTACATACTAAGAAGAAATACTTTAAGGAAAATTCTGAATTCTAAAAAACTTGTGACAGATGGTGATTTTTTTGAAGGTGAGTAGTGTTATTTTAAACCCTTGCCTTTTGTATTAGATTGAAATGACATAAGACTTAATTAAGACTTCTCACTTTTGCCTTAGCCAATCACATAATTTTTTTATGAAAAGTCAAAGCTTTCACTCAGAAGGAAAGTCAATATTCTTTATAATTCAAATCAATGTATTTTCAGAAAACAGAAACTCGTTAAGGATTTGCTACCTCTTCCATTCTTAGTTTCTTCAGATAAAGACAGCCAACAGATGGAAAGCACCAAAGGATGAGTCTTAAAATATGCAATTCATAAATGAAATTATCTAATTTATATTTTCACACACTTTGGTCACAACAGGCCCATGCAATGCTACAGGCTTGGGGAGAAGTGGCTGGAGACCTGCCCGGCAGAAAAGGACCTGGGGGTGCTGGTTGACAGCCAGCTGACCATGAGCCAGCTGTGTGCCCAGGTGGCCAAGAAGGTCAACAGCGTCCTGGCCTGTATCAGCACTAGTGTGGCCAGCACGAGTAGGGAAGTGATTGTGCCCCTGTACTCGGCACTGGTGAGGCCGCACCTTGAATCCTGTGTTCAGTTTTGGGCCCCTCACTACAAGAAGGATGCTGAGGTGCTGCAGCGTGTCCAGAGAAGAGCAACGAAGCTGGTGAGGGGTCTGGAGATCAAGTCTTATGAGGAGTGGCTGAGGGACCTGGGGTTGCTCAGTGTGGAGAAGAGGAGGCTGAAGGGAGACCTCATCGCTCTCTACAACTACCTGAAAGGGGGTTGTGGTGAGGTGGGTGTTGGTCTCCCAAATAACTAGCAATAGGATGAGAGGAAATGGCCTCAAGTTGTGCCAGGGGATGTTTAGAGTGGATATTAGGAAAAATTTCTTTACTGAGAGAGTGGCCAAACATTGGAACAGGCTGCCCAGGGAGGTGGTGGAGTCACCATCTCTGGAAGTGTTCAAAGAACGTGTGGATGTGGCACTTTGGGACATGGTGTAGTGGGCATGGTGGTGTTGGGATGACGGTTGATGATCTTAAAGGTCTTTTCCAGCCTTAATGATTCTGTGGTATCCATGGTGAAACTTAAGATAACATTATTTATGTACCAATACCAATTATTTCACATTTATTTTCTCATTTCCAAATTGAGGATGCCTGACAAAAATTTTGTTGAAGTCCTGTAGGGTCACAATGACTATATAAATATCCTATTAAAACCCTTTTATCAAAACAGCCAACCTCACAGGTGCCTCAGGAGATTAGCCTCCCCCTTGGGTTTGAACAAGTTTCAATTCTACAACTTAACACATCATGGCAGTATTTGCCTTGTACAAACCTCAAAAATAAAAGAAAATACCTTTACTGTTGCTGATTATTTAGCTCTTAGAATGAAATACCTTGTTACATAGAATATGATAAGCCTTAAAAAATTCAGAATGTCAACAAAATGAAAGAAAACTATATATTAAGGCCAAAATATGACTTTATACCAAACCTGAGTTACCTAAAATACCAATAATACTGCAGAAGAGTTTGGCTAGTATCAGGAGTGAAAGGAGCCCAATTCTGCCCCTATATACACCTTAGTTGTGTTAACTTGAGTTGGACTACATTTTAAAGGAGGTCAATATTATGAAATAAGAATCTGAGCTTGGTAGTTACTATAATTTGAATGTGCAGTACAATCTTCAGCTGAATTACCCATTTCAGCTGTGATCTAGAGTTGAAGAATATTTTTTAAAATCACAGAAAATTAATTCTATATATACAAAAACATAAGAAAATGGGTTTTTCTGGAACAGCAAACAAAATGTTAACCATTCTACAAGCCTTCAAAAAAATTGCAACTTCAATTGTTCTAAGCTGAAGAACACTGACCTCTTTGTTCATAATAACTAAGCAGTTATTCACCCCTTGACCAAACACTGATGGTCTGGATTGTTAATGAGATTTTTTTTTTTCACCAAGGGTCTTGCATCTCCTTTTCTAGCAGCAGTGACTTCAAAAACTGTGGTTGTGCCTCCCCTTGCACATTTTCCTGCCTGCGTGCCTTGTCTGCTCTCCTTCACCAGTGTACCAGTAGTGCCAGACGTAGCCTGGCATAAACAGAGTTACCTTACGTGGAGTGAAAGTGGTGTTATTGACTTCAGAAGGATTAGGGCCCTTAATCCCTAGAACATTTCGGTTTGGTGTTGCAGTAACTACATCATGCAAAAGGTCTCTGGCTGTTTCTTCATTCTGGATTTTTATTCCAAGTGCATCCCTAAACATTTCCTCTATTTTGACTTTAGCCCACGTACACTAACATAGCACTAATTTCTTTCTATGGTTTTATTATTGCGCAATATTTCAGTTTAAACGATTTGGCTTGTATCCTCTGGCAAGGAGAATTGCTGATTTTATGAAATATTATCCATCAACTTAGATAAATTCGTTCATTTTGCAAAGTTCTTTTTGAAAAGAGTTAAAATAGAGGCATTTATGGTCTGTCCTAAATCATTTTTCAGCGCATTAATACATGGTTTACTATTTTTGAGCAGTGTTATGGGAATTATTATTAACTGTGTTTTTGTTTGCTTTTTATATTCATTGATGCTCAGACCTCAAAGTTGGGAAAAATCCCAGGAAACCAGTCAGTCAGTCATCTTTTTAAATACATATGCATGAATTATAATTGTACACTAACTCATAAAGCCAGGAATTGCCAACAATAAAAAATTATATTAATTGTCAAAAGAAAAGGGAGAATTCAATTATGCCAGAGAGAAAGAGTTCTTGTTTGCACACCTCTCCTCTCTGGGGATTTTTAAGCATGGCATTTAAACGTGGCTGTGTCTACAAGCATTTGCGTCTCAACATTTACCATGCTGCATTGGAAAGGTACTTGAGACTGCCTGCACTATTCAGTTGTAGTATTTCCTAGGCGGGGGGGAGCAGACTGCTGGCTATCCCTCACTGCCTTTTCCCTAAGGGGCAGGGGACAGAAATTGAGATGACAGCAAGCAGGGGCACTCCAGCCCCTTTGCCAGTGCCAATGAGAGGACAAGAGCAAGTTTGAATTCTCTTTGGTTTGGTCTGCTCTAGCTAATACAAAATATAAATCTCTGTCAACTTTAATAAAAACAGGAGTAGATGTTGTATTTCTACACATAATAAAGCATGACTAGACCTCATATTTCTACACATAATTAAGGCACATTATTTTCAGACCTTATTTAACATGTTTTAAATTAACATAGTCAATGACACTCAAAATATATGGAATTTTTTGAACCTAGAAATATTACTGAAGTAGCATCTCATGTAGAATGATCACAAGCTCTCCATCCTCCAGAGGAATCCGCAAGGGCAGAATGTTACACCTGCATACCTCCAGATTCAGAATTAAGCACTTAAACCTATACATTGGAATGAAAAGATGGGTATAATATCTTCACACAAACATGATATGAACTTCCATGTATAATTATGACCAAAGACTGCTTTTTCAAGCGCAGCTCACGTTATATCTAGACTTGTACTGACTAATCAATTTTGGTCTGATAGGCACTTACTGTTATCCTTCAAATTCAACAGTAAGGTTAAGAGGGCTAGTAGGATTGAGAAATGACTGCTGTCATCTATCTTAGGTGTCGAATCAATTTTTAAATGAAAAAGAATTACCATGTGAATCACCACTTTAAAGGAAACACTTTACTCTCAGGTTTTCTTACACTAACCTTCTAGTCATCAGCCATTCTATAAACAGTATGTTTTGTACTCACAAATGTAACATCTGACAGATCTCAGTATCTTGCCAACATGCATCCTTAGGAAAATTTTAAATTTTAAATAAATCTTCGCATATCAATTATCTCCAGGAAAGCAGCAGGAAAAAAGCCAAATAGAAGTTTGTCTATTTTTTTACTAACATTTCCAGACTCCTGATGGCTTCTGGATATTATTCGAGGCACTCTTAAGGACCTTAGCTTTTTTGTTGATCTAAAGTGTTCCTTTATAACAATATTTTGAAACTACAACAGATTATTTTCTTTGTAAATCAAGTAACAAAACTTATCTAGATGGATTTTTTGTGGCTTAAGAAAATCTAAAGTGCTACATGGAAAAAAGGAGAAAAAGTTTGTGATACACATTTGAGCAGCAGATCACGTAAAAAACCAGCACATTTGAAACATGATTAATACAACTTCTATTGAGACCACAAAAACAAAGTGCAAACGACCATGTGGAAGTAACTACTATACATTACCTCTAAAGGAACTCACTTCCAGATTGTCAAAACTAGTCTTAAAACATGGATATTAGCCTCTCAGCATCCTTTTACCAATCTATCTTCAGTTAGTGTTTGATGGTGTCCTGCAACCTTCATTAAACTACTAGATTTCCATATTACTGTGGAATATTTGTTGTGGATGTTTCATACACAAATAAAAATAAATTATAACAGATATGTGGGCAGAATTGTTCTGCTGCATCCAGACAAGAGGCTTAAGTATGAGGTAGCTTATCGATAATTTCATAACCTATAGATAAGTAAGACCAGCATATAATATAGCTATTTTCAGTCTCACATAGGTAAATGGAGCATAAAAATGAAATTAAGAGTAAAAGTATTTACTTTTTCTGATGCCTTACTACATAATTTATTAGGCTGATGCTGCTCATTATGTTTCATACTCCATCATTTTTCTCTGTGAATTCTCTCACAATATCAAACGAAGAAAATTTATATTTAAATTAATAATTTCAGAGTGAAACATTAATATTCAAATCAAATATGGTGCTATTGTGGGGCTTCAGGGGGAAAAAATACTTCTATGCTGAGCACAATGAAGGAGTGATAGGCATTTCTGTTATCTCATTCATTAGTCATTCTGGACAGTTCAGACAATCTGTTACCTACAATAATAGAGAGCACTTTTTAAACATTAATTTAAATTACACTTTATACTGAACTGCAGCAAACTATTTATTTATATATTTATTAAAACTGACAAAATAGATATTTGCATTTTTTCTAAAGGGATAACTAATATTCATACAGCTGTAGCCAGGAGTCTGACACAAGGCATGATAAGCAACACATTCTGGCTCCGTGGGATGGTGACCACCTAGGTCAAAATATGCACCTGTCTAATAAATTTGTAATACATTTCAGAAATTTATAGAGCAGACAGGAAAGAGGAGAAGTCTTATGACTGGCTTTGCAAATCTTACTTCCTTTTTCATTTGCAGCTCCAACCTCCATTTATTCTCTGCATAATTCCTCTTCTGAATTTAAACTCACCACCTATTTGTTCATTCAGAGATGTCTTTCAATTTCCTTCATTGATAGTATTGGTGTACAGAGTCAAGTACAGGTACTCTATCAGTCCTACATCATTTTTCAAGCTCTGAGCAGCCACATCCAAACTTCCATGCTTTCATAGTGGAGAGTAATATCACAAAAAAATTTAAGGTTTAACAATTATCAGCTTGCTCACCTCCTTTGATTTTTCAATGAAGCGTATATGTTTCCTTCACAAAATAACAACAAAAAACAGTCAGCAAACATTTATCCATTACAGGTTTTTTTGTCATCAGCATTTTTCTATGCTGCCCTGTTTAAAATGGACATAAATATGAAACATTTATCTAGTGAATGTATGTGTTAATCCAAACCAATCCAGTCATGAGGAAAAAACCCTCATGACTGGAGAAGGTTAAGTATGAAAACCGTATTTGTTTCAGATATGCATAAAAAGTAGTTTTATAGTAGAAAAAAAAAAAGAAAAAGGAAAACTGTGAAGATTTTAAATATTTGTGTTCATCTCAATTGCTCTAGCATCATTAAAATCTTAACACCATTAATAACTTCCAGTTTGTAAGCCAACACTTGTTCAGAAGCGAGTGAAACATGAGATACAGATCGGTGGCAATATAGGCATTGGAAGGGAATCAGGTGGCTTGTAAGAGAGTGGCTTCCCTCCACATCTCTTCTACCTGAGTCTCCACCCTTTCCCTGCTAGATCCCATCCAAGCTGGACCTCCCGCCAAAACCGGCTGTTTCACTTCCCAAATCTCATGCTACCTCCTGACTTGCTGGAGAATTCACAGAAACTTTGTTTCAAGACTCGAGTTTTGAAGACAGACAGACATGTGAAAACTGTTCCCCTCGCCACTGTGTGTTAACCAGCAATCTGACCCATCAGATATTCTGTTTGTGAGAAGGCGGCAGTATGAATGTTTAATAATTAGCTCCTTTGGCTCAGAGCAGAGTAATTCCCTTGTGACTTTAAAAGCTAGAGCTGTGAACTCTGTTCTTTAAAATGAAGTCCCTATTTATCACTGTTACAAATGTACTTGGTATCACAATCAAAACCTCGGAGAAAACGTTCCTACAACTTTTGAGCATGCACTGATTTACTTTAGCACTAATGTCCCTTTACCTTGACTTGACTGCGCTGATGCAGGGGGGTGTGTGTGTGTGCACACACACTTGTACACACTAATGACAAGTAGAAGGGGATGGTGCTTCATCCAGAGAAAATCAGGCAGTTGGTATGTGTTTGGATTCATCCTCAGAAAAACAAGATGATGACAAGTCTCACCCCTCTGCTGGGTATGGTCTTTGCAAGACTGCACGTTTTTCTTGGCATCAGCTTGGATGGCTTAGCAGCATGCGAGAACCTCAGGGTGTTGTGGGGAAGGGATGGAGACCTCTTCTCCATGCAAGAGTGACTGGGGCAATGTCCCCCTGCTTCTTGGGAAGGCACTTTTCTACACAGATGACCATTTCTTATGGATAAGAGTTCACATATTTTATGTGTTACTACTGTCTCTGATTATTAGTGCAGAACTGAACCAGACAACGGAGTCCTATTTGTGGTGCTAGATGACAAATTTGCCACAGGGAACTCACTTGGGTCCTGGTTTCAACTCTGGCATTCCTGACCTCCAGTACTCTCCTCTGATGCTGCTAAGACTTAACCTGATCCAAGACTTGCAGGCATGTGATTTTTCTGAGAATAAATTGCATAACTGCTTGAGTATTAAATCATAAAGTTGGACAGAAAGACCTTTTTAAGGTTCTCAAAGAGCCTTGGATAGTTTATTGAATTGGCAGGAAATATCTAGTCTATCTATGACATATATGATCTTCTAAAAAGAAAGAGGAGAGGTAAGATTCTGCTGAGAGCCCCTTGAGGCAGATTTTAGTATGTGGAGTGGGTACAACTTTTACAATCATTGTCAGATCATGAGGCCACAGTTTGTCAGATGAAATCCTCAAAGGGATGGCATTTCTAGAGATTTAGGATGTTTTACCCAATTTGTGTGTATTTCTAGTGGAACCTGAAGCCTGCTATTATAACCTTCTCCATTTTCTGCATATTTTTTTTTCAGTTTGCAGCTTTCCCATATTCAGTGGTTCTTCCCAGATCCAAAGTTTGACTATGAAGGCATAAACACACTGCTAATAATAAATATTTCTGGCATTTATGTTTTATGAGTAGCATCTGTAATTATATTACTCTCACTGAAAATAACTTAAGCACTGCTGGTTTTATGATGGAAATGAATTCAGAAGACTGGATATTTATGAATTAGTATCTTTCCTTTAAGAGAATATGACAGCATTGAAGACATGCAATTACCCGAAATACCTATAGTGATTAAAATGGTAATTAATGACAGCCATTTTTATTAGCACAAAATAAAGCAAATTACAGATAAACCTATATTAAAAAAAAAAAAGTAGGCAGTATCTCGCCTTCTACGATTTGAAGGAAGAAAGTGCTTACAGACTGCTAGTCTGTTTGTTAACGACAGGTGGTGCAAAACACCTAGAACAGCAGCAAACCTTTCCTTATCTTTCACATAGGGGCATGTAGCTATTTCCAGAGGGGAAAAAAGAAAAACGTTAAGACAGCAATAAAGTTTAAAAAATAAATTAGTTTCAAGTAGAAAGCAAGTCTTTTTGCCTTTTCACAGACACATTTGTGAGGTTTATGTCCCAATTCTGCTGACACCAGCATCTGGAGGCAGAATCAATGCCTTATTGTGCACTGAATCAGGAATTTAATTTATAATAAAAATTCAATGTTTTCATTTGAACTTAAGAGTTTTGAGTTTCTTACAGCTTCCTAAAAACAAAGACACATAAATCACACATCTAGACATCTATGGCAGCTGTTCTGTCTTTGCTCAAAATATTCGGTAATGTGACCAACAAAGCCTTTCCTAAAAGGATGGAGACTTATGCAAGAACTCAGTAAGCCAAAGCAACTGTTATTAAACACTCCTAAAGAAACCATGAGAAAAATCTTATGCTTTTTAATTCAGATATTCAAAAATTTATTTGTCAACATATTTTCAAAAAATTGTCTGAACCAATTTTCCTGAAGTTTTAAAAGTAATGGCTTCCAGAATGGCAATAAAAGTTTCAGAAAGCTGTGAGACTCAAGAAAGATAGTTGCAATCAAAATATCCATTCAAACCTCATCACAGATTTTCTTACAATAAAGAAAGTTTTATTTTTACTGTGGAGTATACACGGCTGCCTTGTTCAATTACTGCAGTTTCTCCACAGTCGTAGGGTGATTGAAAGTTGCTGAATTGTGGGTCATTTTGGTATGCAACTCTTAAAGCTAGAAAACATTAAATATCTTGTGTGTAACTTGAATTTTTTTTCTAATCTCTTCAATCTCTCTCTTTCTTAGACTTTAGAAAGCCACAGAAAACTATTGACAAAGAAACCAGCACAAGTCACACTGGCCAGTCATAGCTTGTTGTTGCAGAATTTTCTTTGGAGAAATCAAAGACCAGCTCTGTGATTCGCATACTTCAGAAGAACTTTTCTGCAGAGCAAAGCATTTACATTCAGTCCAAAACATGGAGTTTCCCTTCATGCACTTAAGTAACACTTGGATGTTGCTGTTCAAGATCACACTTCCCACAAAAGACTACCACATACTAAACCCAATTTCTACTGTCCATCTGCTGTCACAGGTAGAGATAATTGAAAGGCATGGAAAATTGAAGAGTTAAATATTTGAGCTTTGCAATGTGTTTGTCTCATTAACTTATTGAAAAAATAAAGGGTTCCGTGCCTTTGAAGTTGTGCAAGTTTTCGTGTCACAATTCAAATGAGTAAATAAATACCCTCTGAACAACATCTTACTTTTTGCTGTAAGTAATCAGTTAGTTTGACAAAGATTCTTGGACAATGTCAGATTGAGTTTTGTGAAACCAATAAAAGAGGAATCTGTCCTCCCAAAGAAGAATCCAGAGAAATACTTGGTCTCTGTCCACAGCCCTGGGCAAGATTTGGAAACCTCAGAGGAGCGTTCAGAAAAAGCAACATGTTGAGTGGATTAATCACTAGGAAGTAAAATTTATGTCAAAGGTGAGTCCTACAACACTATGTTACCCATAAACCAGCCCTGGACTCAAGATGGAAACTCTGGATTTTCATTTCCTCCCCTTTTCTGCTTAAGCAAGTACCCAAATCATCAGGTGGCTGGTTCAGAGGCTGAAATGAACTGGCAACATCATCCTCTGGGGCTCCAAGTTTGTTACTGTGGGGCATACCAAGCAAGGATGAAACCAACCTGGAAAAAGGCACCAATCTTCTTTATCCAAGGCTTTATAAACAGTAAATCTAAAACATTCATAGGGACCTGAAACATTAATCTTTTTATTTCCTAATCATTTTTCATTCCTTCAAATAACCTTCAACTTCAAATAATCAAACTGTCCTTAAGATACACCACATAATAGAGTCAAATGCCTCTGTGTGACTGCCAGGAACTCCAAGCACCTGCATAACTCCCAATTGGTATCAGCCTGTCAGGTATGTCAGATGCCAGAAGATGCACTAAGTGCATGGGCAAGAATAAACTCAAAGATTTATTCAAAACACACAAAAATTCAGCAACTTCTCAGGTCCTATATTCTATGTCCATATGAAAACATCACGTACTGCTATAGGGATTCAAAATCCTCATTCTATAGAGCTTTGTGGTCTTCATCCAGCAACTTATTCTCTGCCCAGAAAACACAAAATCAAATAGGTTCATTGGCAAAATGATAAGAATATAATTTAATAAGTCAAATCAGGGAACTGACCTAAATTATATTTTGTAGCACGTTCAAGATGCTTGGCTTAAGATTTCAATTCAGATAAAAGTACTTAAAAAATTTTTCCGAGAAAATGAATTTTGATAAGGGAAATTACTGTCTAAAAATTTGTTCTTGCTGTCTTGCTTCTTTTTCAAACTGGTATTAAATCACAGGTGGATAATAAATTTCCTACAAGTTGAAAAGTTATGAAATATTTTCAGATAACTGTAACAGAAGGCATTTTAGGATTATGCTACAAAGAATTCATTAAGTATCTGAAATTTTCAGATAGCTAGTATCTCAGATACCTTGGTAATTCACTTAAGTCTGGACTTTTGTTTATATAAAAATGTAATCTACTGCTTCTTGGAAGATATTTTTCCTTATAAACTGGCACAAAATGAATGTTATATTTCATTTTTGCTAGCTTTTCAATATGATTGATGCAGACCTTTAATGCATTAATTTTACAACATGAATTCATATTCAAATGGATAGTCTTGTTAAGAGAGTTGAACAGCACCAAGTATGCAACAGTGAAGGTCTGACCTACCCGTTTTTCCCCATTTCGCATCAAGAAAGAATTCACGTAAGTTATTAGTACTTTTTGTTTCTGACTATCTCATCTAAGGAAGTAGTTACAAGGTAACTAGAACCAGAACTAGAATCAGAACTGGAAAAAGCAGTTTGAGAAAAATCCAATAATTAGTTTAAAAATTGTGAAGCATCTATGACAAACTTCTCTTCCCTTTAAAGAAATTAATATTGACTTATCCTGTGTATTCACAATATTGTAAAACCCAGTGAACATGCTTTACCTACTCTGCTGAAGAAGTTGTACTGTATTATACAGGTCTCAGTCCAATACTGGTATTTCCAGTTTATTGGCACGAAACACATGCTCAGTAATGCAAGTCCTAACTAAACAGCAGTTAGGCAGACACATCATACATCTAAGACAAGGTCACTTAAACAGGTACTTAAACTTTCCTAAGTATATCACAGACAAAAACAGTGCTGACCCAGTCCCCGCCCATAACTCCCAACCCCAGTTTGCATCCTTTGGAGAGCTCCTGCAACCTACTGGACCAGCATAGACCATGTCTGATTTAGGTGTAAGAAAATGTTGCAGGGAGGCACAGAGCTACAGCATGTTGAAACAGCAGTTTTGGAGGATCTTGCCAACCTTTGTCAACCAAAAACTGTGGTGCAATTACTACACATGTGTCCTGCCTTCTCGTCTTATCAGCAGATACGACAGCTACACAGCATGCCTCCAGACAGCCACTGCGAAGGGTCCCAGCACCTCAAAACACCGTTTCTGCGGAGCCCTGTACACAGCCACATAGCAAGATGTGTATTTGCAACACTTGAGCCGGATTCCTGGTGGGCCTGTGATATGCAGTTGGAGAACCATATTCTCAGCGGGCACATGTCCAACTGAAGTCAGTTGAGCTGGGCTTTAATATGCCAGCTGAGGATCTGAACTGATGCCTTTGATAGGCAGGAAAACCTGTCAAGTATGCTGGATTAAATGCATTTGTCCCTAACAAGTACTGTCTTGAAACACCCTACTTTTGGAGCTACTGCTACCCTTCTTATGCATCTGATAAAATATAGTAGTGCTTCTGTATCTAGCCTCAGCTGAAGTTAGGCTACAGACTTGATGGCTATTGAACATAGTCAAGGTAGCTGCCACACAGCTGCTTGTGTAAACAGTATGCAAAATAACACTTTTTTTTCAGAAATCCCAAAGAAATGTTCTGCCACGGTCATTAGAGAACAGCCCTCTGTTAAGAACTAGCTCTATTCACAGTCCAAGATAGATAAATCAAGAGTTTTATCATGCTCCCCTCCTTGCCTGCACCACTTTTGTGCCAAACACTGCATTATCCCACCCAAGAGCTCGAGGGCATCTTGCCAAGGGCAGAAAACTGTTCCCATACAAGGAAACAGCAGCAGGTCCCCAGAAGTCTGTAACGAAGCATATCACATAAGAGTGTGATGGGACCAATCCAGCTGAACCAAATACAGTAGGACTAATAGGGTGATTACAAATCAGGTCTTAATATGACATAACTGAAAATCCACTTCTGAATTTTTTTCAGCTTGAACCTACTGCTCAAGTTATTTAAAGTTGAAAAGTAATGTCCAATAGGATAAATGAATCTGAACTTCTCTTTCAGCTGAAACCTTCAGCTTTAAAGCAACTGCTTTTTTTTCAACTTTCATTCCTGTTCTGCTGAATCTTCGCCTTCCTCCCCCTTCCCACTCTATATCCCACACAAAACTACCCATTTGGAAACATTTTAGTGCAACTTCTTCCTTGTCACTTCCATTCCTTGAAAATTTGCTCTTAGCAAGAAGGGTGGAATGACCAGCCAACCAAAATACAGCATATTAAAAAGGTCAAAGTACTATAACAAAATAGCATAAATCACAAAACATAATGGGCATTAAAATTCTGATACCTCTTTGTCATGACCAAAATTGTAACTAGAGTGAGAAATTATATGGAATTAGCTTCTTACTGATACGCTCTGAAGACTGTAATTTCATGGTGTCTGGATGTCATTTTCAGAACCTTCTACCTCTTTGCAGTCTTGTAGGCATGCATTCAGCTATCATCTAGGGCACTTGAAATAGAAGTAACAGAAAAGGAGAGATACATAAATGATTTACTTGAAGCAAGAAGTCATGCCAGTTCTCAAAATTACAGTAATCTTTTGATATTGTTTCTGCTGAAGTCAGAAATCTTCAGGAGATGCCTGATCTCTTCCTGTGGGATGTGCAGTACTGAGTCTCATTTGAGACTCAATAATGAGAGAACATTATGCTTCAGGAAAAAAGTAGATCTCAATGTTATGAGTTGATTTGCCTCACGTTTTTTGCTTTCTGTTTAGCCCAACAGAGCAAATAGGACAGAGCAGAGTCAATCCAACTCATCAGATCCAAAGGCATGATGTCAAGGACACTATCTACTCTTAAAACTTTTGACAATATGAGAGCTGAAGTATTAAATGACCAGTTGTGCTGGTTTCGACTGGGATAAGAGTTAATTTTCTTCTTAGTAGCTAGTATGGGGATGTGTTTTGGATTTGTGCTAGAAACAGTGTTGATGATACAGGGATGTGTTCGTTATCGCTTAAGCAGTGCTTAAGCAGAGTCAAAGCCTTTTCTGCTTCTCATCCCACCCCACCAGCAAGTAGGCTGGGGGTGCACAAGAAGTCGGGAGGGGACAGAGCCGGGACGGCTGACCCCAACTGACCGAAGGGATATTCCATACCATATGACCCCATGCTCAGCATACAAAGCTGGGGGAAGAAGGAGAAAGGAGAGGATGCTCAGAGTTGATGGCGTTTGTCTTCCCAAGTAACCATTACACGTGATGCAGCCCTGCTTCCCTGGAGATGGCTGAACACCTGCCTGCCCATGGGGAGTGGTGAATGGATTCCTTGTTTTGCTTTGCTTGTGTGCATGGCTTTTGCTTTACCTATTAACCTGTCTTTATCCCAATGCACGAGTTTTTTCACTTTTACTCTTCCAATTCTCCCACATCCCACCACAGGGGAGTGAGCAAGCAGCTGTGTGGGGCTTAGCTGCTGGTTGGGGTTAAACCACGACACCAGCAGTGTTAACTTTTTGTTAAGGTGATGTCACTTTTGAGGATCATTCGATTTAATTAAAGCACGTAAGGAGAATTACTCTGCTGGCATCTTGTTGATTTAGGTGAACTCTGTTTATACAGTTTATGAGTTCCAGTTTGTTTGCTTTTTTTCCTATCCTCTGCTTTATGACTATCTTTCACTTCATTTGCCTCATGATCCTTGTGCTAAAGAGGTAAGGGACTGACATCAACATGACTATCCCCGAATAAATGGATCGTTAAAGACTCTCAGCACATCTCTACAGCTTCACTTGGAGAGAACAAAAGGATGGAGGTGAGTCTGAGATTAAACCCGTTTTTCTCAAACCTCTCAGAAAGCAGCTGGAGCTTGAAGAACTTGAATTTTTCCAGAATCATAACAAAGAGATCAGGTGTTAGCATTGGGTCTTAAAAATCACAGAACCTGAAAGACTTGCAAACACAAAGAAAGCTGGAGTAGGAGAGGAAGCGAAAGGATAAGAGGCGGAATGTATTAGCTTAGGCACACCACCTTGCTCGCACAGCGGTGTTGCTGCCGCATGGAAGCCAGCTCACATACAAATCGCCGGGAGCATAGGTGGAGGAGGTCATGTACCTCTTCACCAGTAGACATAATCTCCATTATTGTTACAACAATAAGGCTACTGTAATGGAAGAGAGAAGGCACTTTGTCAGTGCAAAAAAGCAGAGGGAGAGGAAAGCAAGCGAACCAGACAGGGAGGAGGCAAATAACATTATAGGTGTTTGGTGGTAGCAGTAGCGAGAGGAGCGTTTCATTGTCTGTGCTGCAGTGGGTATGAAATACAGTGTTATCACTTCACTGTAGGGCAAAACCTTTGGATATTCGGTTACATTAAAAAGTATAGAAAGAGAGCATATAAACAATTTCAGCTTAGGGTGTGTGCAGAATGATGTGGGCAAGAACATTCATGTATTGTATAATACTTTTTGTTGTGAAATTGGACATAATTTCACTAAATATAAAATATTTATATGCTGAATGGAAGACTTTAGCTCATATAGATTGTTTAACCTATAAATCAAATAACTTTCAGTTAAGCAAAAACCAAAGTCTAAACTGACTGATTTTGAGCACAGCCAGATCTATTACATTCTTTGTGCATGTTAAATGCTCAGTTACCTCAAGGTTTTCTTAAGAGAGAGACATGCTCTTCTACATCAAGATTTCCTTAGCTTTGGTAATTCTTGAGCATCAAATCTAAAAGATTGACCCTCCTTTGGGGAAATTATACCAGATAGTTTTAAAGGCACTGTATGGCAATGTCTAGTTCAGTAGATGGATGTACCACGCTGCAGAGCGAACTGATGCAGATCTGGGACTTGTGCCGGTAACGCAGAGACATATCACCATCCTGGCTTTGCCTCAACCCACTCAGATTCTGGAAAAGTTACAGCCTACCAAGGTGTGGGAATTTGGTTACAGCCTGTATCTAGGAAAAAAAAAGAAACAACCCAAACACCACATGAACCCAGCATTACTAAGCAAAGATTTCCTTTGTTTTTCAAACTCAGAAGAAATGTGGTCATCTAATTGAATAGTTGTTGAAAATTGTTTACTTAAATAATTAACTTGAAGTCATTTGCTTCACACATTGCCAGTAAAAGTCATGTGTTACAGGAAAAATGCCAAAAGAGAGGGTTTTTTTCTCAATATTTTTTTCCTGGTATCCATCTGGGACTATCCTCCAGCAGCACAGCTTATACGAGGCCACGTTATAGTACATGATGTCCCCCAATAATTATACTCAAACAAACTACAAGTCACTCCATTTCTGATTACAATTGCTTTGTTCTAAAGGAGATTTTAGGAGTAATCCCACTACTGACTGTAATACTGTTCAAGAGAATCTATAGGTTATTTATTAAAAGCACATAAAAGTGGTAAACCACAATCATAAAAAAGATGAAGCAAAGCTTGCCTTCACAATCCGGTGTCCCAAAGGTATGATTATCTCCCGATAACCATATCTCCCTCTTCTGCCTTATTGCTAATTAAATTAATTAATTAAGGAAGTCTTTCCCCAAGTGGACTTGATTTAATATGCTGTATATAATTAGCAGCTCTTGGAAGTGGAGATGAGATGATTTCTCCCTTTTTTTTTGGTAGCAGAGAGTGCGCTCACAAACTTTGCAGAGACAGTGAGTGCTCGGGCTTCTTGTTTTGTACAGCAGCAGCGCACGAGCTGTCGCCGGCTGCGGCCGCACGCGTGATGGCAAAATACACCTGTATGCTTTTGTCTGCAGTGATGCCTGCTCACCAGTGATAGAAAGTGGGTATATATTTTCAAAAAAGGCCGAACTTGATTTTAAAAAGAACTAAAATGCCATGACAGGGAAGAGCTAAATAATTTTTGCTTGAAAGCTCGTAGTGTTTATGGTAAAAGGTACTTTTTTTCCCCCTTCTCCAAATATATTGGATATAGATGTATTGAAAAATGTTCAGATTTGCTACCTTTATATCATTAACTGAGATTATCTATTTGAAAATGATAAAATAATCCTATTGACTTCTGTGAGTAAAGAAATTATACATATTCACAATTGTAAAATACAAAAACCTTGTTTATCAAACACTTCACTTATTGCAAACACTGAGGAGCGTTTTGTTAGCAGAAGTATCCAGTGCTTATTATTCACAAATAACTACTCTGAAGTGATTTTTAACATTAAACCTGCAGTTCATATTGCATTATTTATGTAGGTCATGCTATATTGTTTCTGTTCTTTGATTGGATGACTTAGGTATTTTAAAAACACAAATTAAAGGAGGGTTAACTCTTTGTGTGAATCACTTGAAAATAATATTTCTTTAAGTCTACAGCTTGGCCATGGAATATTTAGTTTTGATACAATGAGGTCAAGATTCATTGGAAAAATAATTATTTTCAAATAGAGAAACATTTTAAATCTGTTTATAAGATAAAAACATTATGCATTATTAACCTTCTGTATCGTATCTACAGAAAGTGTTACAGATAAGTATTGAATAGACAACAAAACCATAGATATTACAAATTCTTAACTACTTTAAATACCCACGCAAAGGTGTTGTATTAGAAATTATACCAACGAGGAGGATTTTTTTTTTCCAACCACATGGGTTAACAAGTCAAATACTGAAACGTGATATAATGAAAAGGCAACTGCTAGAACTGTGGGAAGAAAAACGGACGCATGATACATATACTACAGCATTAGTGTCTAATAGTATTTCTTCACAGAAGAAAGAAAAAGAAAAAAAAAAAACAAAGAGAGTCAATATGATTAAGGACAATGAGATTTTTAGTGATCCAGGCACATTTGTGTGAGCTGACCGGAACAGTCTTCTGAATTTAAATGAATGAAAAAGAAATTCCTATTAAGAGTAAATGCAGTTGCTCTAGCGATGATACTGCATAAATGGAGATCTGTACAGGGATTAAACACAGGAGAATTGCTCACAGAGTTAAGTGACCTGACAAATTTTGTGAAAATAACCTTTAGTATAAATGACAAGGATGGAAATTGAAGAAATACATTTCATTGTTTCTAAAGATATACTAGATGATAGATTCATCTGCTAATGTCACAGAAAAATACAAATGTTATCCAATAATAATTAGCTTTGCATTTGTTACTGTATCATTAGATCAATCATTCTTTTTATAAAGTAGTTTATTTTCTAGACAGACGCACACCACACGCACTGGGGTAGGGTAGGTGGGAGGAGGCAGTGCCCAAGCAGCTGGGGAGGCTTGCTTTCAACTGCTCGGTGTGCCACCGTCGCTTGATCGTCTCCCTGTGACCTCTTCCTCTGCCTGCTAACATCTTCCTCGGCTTTATCCCAGGACACCTAACACCCTAATACCTGCCAGCAGCTGCCAGTGGGAAACCTTCAAGTGCCGGAGAAGCACTGCTTCTTTTATTCAAACACGTTTCGTTTTGCCTCCAAAAGACCAGGACGGGGAAGTCTTGGTGTTAAAATGCAGACAGATTATCCATGCCTAAATAAGGAACTTTAAAAGCCTACCGTTTTAAAGGAACTATCAAGATGAAAAGGTTTTTTTTTAACGCCATTTTAAAACAGCAATTTCATGCTTTTGATAGGCTACTGACTGCCCAAAGATATAAAATCCTCCACTCCACTGCATAAATGTAGTGCCAATTAGAGCCGCAAAAAAGACACTGAAGTTGCCCAATAATATAACAATAATAATAATAATAAAAATCCTCTCCTGTGCGTGGACGAAGCATTTCCCTTTGAATTTTTTCATGGAAAAAAAGCCTAGGGGATTGACATAACCTTTCTCCCTTCTTAAGTCATTGGTGATGGGCTGATGACTCCAGCTTCAGCGCCTGCTCCCTTTCACGTGATGCGCACACCTGAAGCGTGGTCTCTAAACAACAGACCCTCCAAACAGGCTGTCTATAATCACCTAGATGCCTCCTGCAACCTCCTACTCAGCCTTTCGCTGGGAAGTCTTTCCCAGTGAAATCCTTAGTGCCATTACTTACAGTTATTATAAAATGTTTAGTATTGTCAGATCAGTATTTCTATCCATGTTTTATAAGTCAGAAATTTTGTGAACTGTTCTGAAGCTATCCTGTAGCTGAAAAGAAATGAGGAATATTATCAGTATTCATTGTTGTAGTATTTGTGTTTCTCTGTAAAAATTCAACTGTTTGGTTAAATATTTGAGGAGGGAGAAGAAATGCTCACTATTTCAAGCAACAATAAATATTTCTGCACAACCCGGGGCGCGGGAAGGGCAGGGGGGGAACAGACACACATATACATTAGAGTGTTTGAAATATCATTGTGCTGTGCATTACAGAACTTTCTGAAAAAATGTCCTTGAGGGATTTTCCTCCTACAGTATGGATTAATGTGCTACAGAGCTGGGAAAATAAAACCAATTCCTAATCTTCAAAAATACAAAACAGAGTAGAAACAAGAAGTCAGGCAGAGTTGAGAGTGGGAGGGTGGGTTGGCTGACAAACAGTTGTGGCTTGCAGACACTGTCACCTAATTACCGAGAACACAGAATTCCTCTTTAAAAGGAATAATCTCTAAGTTTATTCTTAGAAACTGAGTGCTTGTATACATGCATCAGAGAATATAATGCTTTATTTTTTTCCTGAAAAGGTCCAGAAGCCTGGTAACAGATGCATCGCGACGCATCTGCTGTGACTAAAAGTCATCACTTTGGAACATGATTTATGGAGGTCATTAAATAATCACATCATTACTTAAAAGTGTCCTGGGATAGAATGAAAAGACTATCCCAACAAAAATTCCTACTGTTTCTTCTAGGGATGTTTGGTACAGATGCCGTCACCTTAATCACCCTTTTCCACACTCAGGACTCAGAGAGAAATCCCATTCTATTCCCAGGTGGTTTTATTCAACCTCTCTTTGGCTGGAGTGAGACGAGCAGGTCCTCACTGCCCAGGCTGCCCGGCCATTCCACCTCCCAGACCCTCTCCTCTCGCCCGCAGCAGGCGCAGGGGACGCTGGCTGCAGCCCCCGGGGATGCACTGCACCCCTAGGCTACAACACCCGCTGCAGCTGCTACCGGGGGCTACTGCAGATTGAGGGAACAGTCCCTAAGTGCAATAAAAAAACCAAAATTCACACACACACACACAAAGCCCACCACCAAAAAAACCCGCGCTATCCCGCCCTCCCAGCACACAAAAAGCTAATCTCTGTCCAGACTGAAGATCAGGATTTCAAAGCCAGTCAAGAAAGGCAGTTGGTAAATAGCTCAGACATCTCTCAAGCTCAAAACACTTACCAGGGATTGTATTTATTTATGCTTAAATGCGTTAAACACAAGAGGAAGGAGCTGGAGGATTCGAGCGTTTCAGCAACAGGATTCAGATTATCTCACTTTGGGATCACCATTTGGGTCTGACCTGGGTCAATCTGATCACACTTCACCAGTCTCTGCTGGCTGACCAGAAATCCTCGCCGAAGTTTGTGGTCTCGGCGCGGTAATTTGACAGATGTTAGCAACACTGGAATAATTTGGCAATATCAATAAAGACAGCAAGAACTGAATTGGTAAGGATCACAAACCAAAACACTGTCAATCAATCCTCAAAAATTCCCCTGCAGCTACTGAAATCTTCCTGCAGTACCCCGAGGAGGGAGCGAGCTGGTATTTTCTCACACTTTCAGTGCCTGTCCTCAACTTCTTACGTGAAGAGTCCCAGCAGCCACTCTCATTTTAACACTTCCTACAGACATGAAATTCAAACCACCTGAAACACCAGCACATCGGCGATCAGAAGAATGTATTGAATAATTAAAATAGCAGGCTTTTCCTCTACAACAAGTGGCGTCCAGGAACTCTAACAGTCAGCAGCAGTAAGACCAAGCACATCTGCTCTGAGCTTTCTTAGATCCTACCCATATTGTTGTTCATAAGTTATATGTGTATACACATATATGCACATGTACGCATATGCAAGCACACTTAGAAGAAAAACCCCACTCTTCAATTTACTTGAAGTTCAATGGTCAGGTACCACCAGTAGTAATTCTGCACGCGGGATCCCATGCACCGAGTAGAACTGAGACCTACGAAAACCCGGTGTGTTGACATGTAATTAGCATCACTGATTTTACATACGTTCAAAGGGAGTCAGCAGCAGTGAATGAAGTAATACTACTAATACTTTCCCACAGTCCTAGACTTTTCTCCAAAACCCAGTTTCTAGCAACAGAGCTGTTGATCCTGCACCAGGCTCTACAAAGGCAAATCAGCCAAGTGGAACCGTGCTGAAATCACAGAAACCATCTTTTGGAAATGTGACTGAGCTGAGGCCACAGGGACATCCAGATTAGATCCGTTATAGAATCACGAGTTAATTAATTAGGTGGGTTTAAAGTTAGTTAAATTAGCATTTTTCTGCCCCGGTATGGCACATCGTTGATGGTATCTGTATATCTAAGAATAAGGGTTCTTGTAGAAGAACTGTAAGTGATACAGTGAAAATTAGTAGATAAATATTATGTTTACCTCTCTCTAGTATTACTAAAGAAAAAATAAGGAAAGAAATGGTTTCATATGGAAATATAAATTTATATAATGGAAAATATCTTTTCCCTATGGTTACATTTTTAAACTAAATGGGTAAAAATGAACTGGGTAATTAGTATTCATGTTTGTGTACAGAGTTTCCTCTCCAAAAGTATTTTGATTCTAGTTCAGCTGCAAAAAAACTTTTGAGAGAAGACGTGTCACACTGCTAAAGGAAACTAAATGGCAAGTGAAGAAACTCTTTTTTGTGGGGCGGGCTGTCTTTTTCCCAGGTGCCAAGCATAAAGGGTATCCAAACCTTGAGTCTGCAGTGAAGGGTATCACCAAGGCAGGTGAGAGAAAAGGAAGACTCTTGCAGAAAGCAGAAAGACAAGTTGAAGGGAGGAACCAAGGAGAAAACTAAATGCTGTAGAGTCTTTGGAAATTGCTTATACATAGCTCTACGTACGCATATATTTTACCTTCCTTAATAACTATTTCTTTGAGTTACTAGGCACGTGAACTGCAAACACATCTCAAGAAACTACTAGAATTATACTTTTCTTTTTTGTTCAGTTTAAGAAGTTTCATTATGGTCACGGAGATTTTTATAAAAATCCAACTTATCTCTATGACACATTGATTATTCCTCATGAATAAAATAATGATTCTGGCTCTCCAGCTTTTTCAGAACAGTAGTCTTTAGAGGAACAAATAACTTCATACAGTTGATGTCTTTTTGCGTTCTCTCAAAAAAATCAGCAACAAAACAATACAAAAGACTATCCTACCTATCAGATATTTCTAAGGACTCTCTCCTAGTGTTATTCTTGCATGCCTAGAGGTCAGGAATTCGTGTCTCAAAGCATATAATGAACAAAATAATAAAAACATGAAATAAAACATAAGATAAATAACTTAAAACTAAATAAAACATGAGCTTTACCTTATTAATATTCATATTATATTAATAATAATACTGTACCTCTTCCTGGTTTTTAAGTCACAAGCCAAAGCTAAGTACCTCTGGGTAAAGCTGTAGCAAGGCTCTATCTTCTGTTTTAAGAGGCAACAACCCCTCTGTAAACCGAAATCCCCGTTCCCTCTCAGAACTATAGAAGACAGCTAAGTTAAGATTAAGAAGGCTGTAAGATTTTAAGTAGTGATTTTACTCTACATTGCCAGCCCAGTAAAATGCAAACAAAAATAAAGACATCTTAGGACATTAAGGCATGCTATATTATTTGAATTATAATAATGAAAAAAGGTATAATATCATTCTTATTCTGTAATTATGAAATTCCCTCTATTAGAGAAAACGAATGTTTACCTAACATATATATCTTTACGCATATATAATAATATCCTTCATATTCAAATAAATTTAATGTTTAAAGTACAAGACTACAGCATTTCCAAAGTGATCACCAACATAAGGATGAGTGATCTTGTCTTGCTTGCAAGTGGGCAGGTGATTTAAAAGATGTAAAAAGTCACCACACAGCTGGAAATTTGCAAATTTTGTAAGACGGTAGAAAATGCTAAATCTTTCTTGTAACAGCAAGCTTGCTGTCTATGTCATGGAGCATTATTGATTCCTGTCCAGCACACTGCAAGACAAAACACTTGGTAATAACTCACCAGGGCCATTGCCCAATAAAGTCAATGGCAAGAGTCGTGCTGATTTCCAATAGTGCTGGGCTGAGTCCACCAAGCATTAGATTTCACAACTCCTGCTTTTAAGAAACAGCCAAATTATCAGCTGGGGTAAATCAACTTGACTTCACTGAAGTCAAGAAACTGTGTTGATTTAAAAGGAGTCAGTGACATTTACATTATGTCCTTCAAAGGGTGCTGTGGGGAATGACAGTCAGTAATAACTTTCAGCCTTTTGCACAGTGCTCCAGATGACAGGAGAGACACCACAAATTCTTCTTTTCGTCCAGCCATTATCACAGGCCCAAGCAAAATCACTTCAAGCCTGCTCTCTGAACTTCCCCCTCTTCAGCACAGTTATGTTCCCTGCATTTCATAATGTCTAATTTTGGAGCCACATTACTACAGGAGCCCAAGGAAGAGAGAGCAAGAGCCTTTCCTCCCACTTTGGAGCACTGCCTGGGCTGGAGGACAAGGTCCCTCGGTCCCACTCACGTTTTCTGTAGGAGCACATGCCAGCAAACGGACCGCTCCAGACTTGTTCCCCCCCAGCGTGTCAGATGGGAAATGTTTTTTTTCCAGGGGGAAATTAAGTTTATTTACCAGTTCTGTGCACTGCGGAATTTGGGAATCAACTGGACTCCAAGCCCTGTGTGCTGATGTCTGATCCAAGTGTTTATTGAAGGCAAAAATATGTCCGTTCAAACCAGATTACATCAAATGGATTAAAAAAACATTTTCTCCACATTGCTGCAATATTTTTCATAACAGTTTCACCTACAACTAACTGGCACATTAAATTACCAGTTATCCAGTAAAACAAATGTCATTTCTGCACTCAGCTTCTTGTACCATGGAAGATAAATTTTTGCAACCCATACAAAGCAGCAAGACATACCATTATGTTCCAAATCAAGAGTATTATCTAAAAGCATATACCATAGTAAAATCAGTCTGTAAAAATAGCACATTAAATAATAATAATGCCCCATTTGTTCAATTCTATCTGGCAACTCTGCCCTCTGTTTATCATGTACAACTTTTACCAGTCTTTGTATCCAGCCCCCCATTACTCATGTACTTCATGAACTTTATTTGACCAGCTATAGACACAAAGAATTTGTAAGACTATTGGCTTTGTCTTTCCTGAAATAATATTTACAAATTGACTCTTTCTTGGAAGTCTATATTCCCTGCATTCTTTAATTAATCAGTTGGATGGAAAATTTTGCATGATTTTTGAACAGTGTTCAAGTTTTTGTAGTAAAGATGTTCGTGCTTCATGCTTACAGCATTTGAAATCAGCTCAGTGCATGCTATTTAGTCTTCAGGAAATATCATTTGGACTTAGAGAAATATTTTCTCATTGATTCACTTTTCATTCAAGAATGATAATGACATAGACAAAAAAATTCAAATTAATTTGTTTAATAATGCTTATATCATGGGTATCAATGTGTAGGACAAGGCTTTTGCAATTCTGCATGAAGCTATTATTTAAAGATAAAAGCCATTTAAAATAAATTAAATGTAGTGCCAGAGAGGAAAAATAGGTTAAGACTGAATATTAATTTTATATTCCTGGCTCCCTATTGTCAGCTGGATACGCTTTGCCATCACTTCTTTACCTCACCAAATACCTGCATTTATTGAATCTCATTCACATTCTGTTGTAAGAACAAAGAAATGGAAACAGCCCTCCTTTCTCTTTCTGCCTCTCCTCCTCAGTGGCTGGATAAAACGATTGCCCTAAATTCAGATGAACATAAGAAGTCTCTTTATTAGTTACATGATTTTATCCGCTGCATACTTTTCTCTTCAATCAATACAACAATGAAACAAATGTTAAGGACTACATAAAAAAAAAATCCACTGCATTTCAGGGAGACAACTGTTAGTACTATTTGCTAGAACTGTTTCTTTGACATTGTTTATTTTTACAACATGTGTTGACACACATATGTATGTATATACAGAGAGAGAGAGAAAGTGAAGGTGTGTACCAACTTTACCCTCTATTTGCTCTCTTTTTGGTGTTTTTGCATTTTTCCTCAGTCTGTCTGATAGTGCTACCACGTTAGATGCTAAACAGATAAGCTATTGATTTAATGGCTTTCTCATCATAAATAAAACACACAAGAGAAAGAATATACTAGAAAACAAGTAACGCTTTTCTTTCTTTTCTTTTTTTTAAATCTCAGAATTAATATGGCACTTTTCACTGGCATGCAATGGTTTAAAACATAGTCTGGGCAAACGACTTATCACTTGAGAGCTGTTTGATTCCCCTCACAGTCGCAGTAAATGAGTTTGAGATCTCAATCCAAAAGCACAGTTCAGACAGAGAGGTGTTTGCACCACAGCTAAAGTTCTCCTGATGGCTTCATTGAACAGTCAAAATAAATTCCCTTCCTACCCCAGCAGCAGTTCTGTGGATGACGTTGAGGTATGGTTTGTGAATGGGTAGTAAATAAATACACAATAGATTTCTGAAAAGGGATAATAAATAATTCTGCCTGTTCCTTGCATTGTACCTATACTGAAGATAAATAAGGGTCTTTGGTGTCAAGAGCTGTCAATCCATCTCCTGTAACGTTACGACTGTACTCTCAGAGCTACGCTACGCTGAGCCAGGTGCTTGAAAAGCAGACTTCACAGAATATATCTGTATGTCTAAGACACACCAGTTCTCACCAAACTTCATTAGAGGCCATGTTTCCCTCGGCATGAATCTCACGCTGCCCACTTCATGAAGGTTTTTGCTGCAGGCGATAGTGCCTACCTGTGCAGAGCACAGCTGAGCGCACTGAAGACACGACTACAGAGCCCAAACCCAAACCCAAGCCCTCGCCAGGAGAGATGCTGGGTGCACGCTCGACTCCCAACAGTTGAGAGGAACAAACGTGTGACAGGAAACCACCGCAGAGGAGCAACCGGTGTGAGTGTAAACGTTACATCTGAAACCTCAGCTTGAGCTTAAGTCTCATAGGTACATCAGAATGTAGCCCCGAATCACGTATGCCACCTCTGATACATGTCACCTTTTGCATATTGAAGAAATACCCTGTGAATCTGCTGAGTAACAGGAGGCTCAGTAGGAAAACTATATTTATGAAACCACTGAAATGAATGTCTGTCTGTTCTTGTGTTACAAAGTGCTCAGCCATGTATCTCCTTTTCAAATATTGCAGAGAGAAATGTCATATTTCATAATGTAAAATTAGCAGTTTTGTATCATACCCAGCTGGATAATGAAGTTAAAATGAAACCAACTGATTCTCTCTTTGGATGCATATTTGTTTTACTGTCTTTTCTCTCATTGTCTTTTGTCTGTGGTGTTTATCTGTATCAGGTTTTCTCTGAAACAAAGATGTCATGTATATGACTGAAAAATCATCAGCAAAAGCATGGGTGGGATATATACAAAATTATGCACAGGTATACTTTTCTTTTTTTATCTTTCCACATAACTACTTTTTGAATCTTTATATCTAACTATGAAAAAAATCATGTTTTCTCAATCTGTTATATCTGGTTTTATTTGCTACCATTAAACTTATTACATATCCATGTGTCATTTTACTCTCGCAAACACTACTGAAAAAAGCAATCTGTTCTATGCTCCTGATTATCAGAGCAGAGGGTATGTGTTGCAGTAGATTAGTATTGAATGTAAAAATAGTAGCACCACCTATTGGCAAAATGTATAAACTGATCCATCAAATTTCACACTAGCATTCATGCTGCTACCGGATGTTAAGGTTGCAAGCTATTATTTTCAGTTTGTTTTCTTTATTCAAAATGAACATATTTGTTATTATGGCTTTTTAATTTCTTTTAGCGTACTTCTGAAATGGAATGGAAAAGGACCAGGTTTTAAACTGGGAAAGCAATCCAAATGTAACCCAGAAATTCTCAATGCCAGGGTTGAATTTGTTTTGAATATATCTAAAAGGTGTGAAACCTTTCTACGTTGTGGATTTTGCATATCGACTAATGACCTGATCCAGGAATTTTAGGTCCCAAATTCCCCTGACAGAATCTTGACAAGTCCCTTTGATTTAATTGGACTATAAATGGGGGCAAAAATTAGTGTGAAGGTGAAGTATTCTAGCATTGGGATGAAAAGACAATATTTTCAAATATTTGTGCATATCAACAGCTATGTATATATAAAATGTTATCTGTGAGCTGCCCTTGGCTTGTAGTTACCATGATTCTGCTTAATACGAATAAAGAAAAATTGCTGCAGGCAAGAGGTGGTACGGGAAATAAAAAATATTTTGTTTAGCTGAATACGAGAGGCTAGGAATTGGGTGTGCAACTTCAATTTTTATCCAGATGGCACTTCAACAAACTATTAAAGTTAATCCATAAACTCTTTCACCATGTCTCTGTGTTGTTTTACTCAGGTTGGGTTTCTCAGAACAATCTTAACTTAATTTTAACTTTATGGGACAACTTTTTTTCTGAATATTTCTTCTTTGTTATTTCTGTAGGATTGATTCTTATGGAATCTCTATCATATTTCTTTTTGCAAAGTGATTTGATTTTGCTTTTTAAACATCAATAATATTTATCAAGAAAATTGGTTTCATCCATGCATTACCATTGACACTGTTATTTTCACAGAACCACAGAATCATTAAGGTTGGAAAAGACCTTTAGGATCATCAAGTCCAACCATCAACCCAATGCCACCATGCCCCCTAAACCATATCCTGAAGTGCCACGTCTACACATTTTTTGAATACTTCCAGTGATGGTGATACCACCACCTCCCTGGGCAGCCTGTTCCGATGCTTGACCACTCTCTCCATAAAGAAATTTTTCCTAATATCCAGTCTAATTTTTTTAAGCTTTTTTATTCTCTGCTGCTCCTGTTCGTTGCTCCATCACTGCTTCTGAGAAAGAACACGATTCTAACCATAGTGGGTCAGATTCCCACAGCAAAAAACTCTCTCTGCATGCCAAGTCTGAATATTGACCTCCAGTTCTGCCTTCCTGGTCATTTCACTGTTTTCTCCTATAGTGCTCAAATTTTTTTAAAAACTGCTGGTTTTTCCCCAAGACCGAAGCTTTGCTGTGCTCAGGTGTGTATTCATTTACATTTTGTTTCAAAGAAACCTGGTGCTTTTGAAGTGTGATAACAGTCCCTGTATCTGCAACCCATCACCAACAGGATGTGTTTGGTACATAAAATCAGGCCAAACCCTGTACTACCCATCAGAGCTCTGGGATGAAGACCTCCAGCTGGAAAGGGGACACTTATTCTCCATGTCTGCGATCTCCTGCGTCTCAGGATTCATGCTTTCATGGCCTCATTTTGATGCAAAGTGGCTGCATCTGCCATGAACACACATACCTCCAGTGCTTGCCTGTGATGATTTTACTAGAAACAATGCCAGCAAGAGCAGTATCTTTTTGGTCTCCTCTGTGAAGTCTCTTGTCTAATCTGAACTGGACTAAGCACAGTGATTAAGGTTGCATTTACCACCTTCTTATGCCTAAGGTTTGCTTTTTTAGCAGCACACATTTCTTCATAGTATTTTCTACATGAAAGACTGTTTTTATTAAGTGGAAGGAACAATTCAATTTATTTTTTAATCTGCAAGAGTGCGTTGGCCAAAATAATGTACGTAGACTTCTTTGGCTTCATTAGACAGTTTCAGTAATGCAAACAGAGCCAGCCACAACTGCAGCTGCAGGCTTCTAAATACTTGCCTAGCAAAACAGTCCTGCTACAGCTAATGAATCTTGGTGAAGCTGTCACTTCTTTCCTAGTCAGAGCTACAAACGTGCTACTTTTGTTAGATAAAATGAAAACCAGCCAAACCGGCTAACGACGCTACATCATTTTGTAGGGGCCCCTGAAGACACGTCTCATGCTATATATCATCCTGGATTGAGTCAGAGTATTGTGTTGTTCTGTCATGTTATATTTGTGTTTGATGGTATTTCGCCATAGCTATCTCCATGCAACATGAAAACCGTATGTCGAGAATCTGTTAAGGATTTAGAGATTTCTGAGGGGCAGATGTAACCCAAATGTCCTGTGGCAAAGAGCTACAGTTATGTGCCTTGCCTCCACGTCATGGGACAGAGGAAGGTGGCTTTACCTGCCAGACTCCTCTCACCAGCGCATCCAAACCTCCCAGGAGCTACCCTGAAGTGGGTGGAAGATATTATGGCTGGATAAACAGAACAGAAAGAGATAAACATCTTGCTCAAGTTCACAGAAGTGACTTGGAGCAAGCACCAAGAACAGAATCAAGCAGCCTTTACTCCTCATCATTTGCTTTAATCCCTAACTAAAACATTTCATGTACGTGTGATTATTATGCTTGCATCCCTAGCTCCTGAGCACTTGGTGTCTCTGAAATACATTACAGCCTTAATTCCTCCTGCAATTACGTCACTTTTAAATGTGTCACATCTGTCGTCACTGGAATTACTCTTAACTTGCCCCTTTGTAACTAAGAACTAAGATTTATATCACTTCTAGGGAGCTGTATATTTTTTGGTACTACAAGTTTATTTAACTTCTGACAAAAAAAAAAAAGCAGATTGTGGATCCAAAAGAATTATAGCAGGGGACAAGTGATTTAGCAGTAGAAAGAAAATTTATCATGACATGATGTCTTATATAGGTTATTCTTGTGTGAGTTTCAGGTAACCACACATTTTTTAAATCACTACTAAGTCATTCAAAATAAGTAAACCTAACATAACAAGTCATCACATTGCATTTTTAGGGGAAAGGGGGAAACTATTTGCAGGGTATATCCTTAATATGCATTTTAAACCATGCACTGATATAGTGGATTATGTACATTTCTTGAAGTCAAACAGTGTATAACTTATTAGAGTACATATTGTAATGGATTAAATACTCCAAAATGTGAAAGCATCTAGGTACCTATAGATTACAGCCTCTACACTCACATTTGATTATTGAAAGCAATGTAAATCTTTCACAAAAAAAATTGGAGATGGCCCTTCTGAAATACAGAGGAGGAAGCCCTTAACCTGTGAATCTTAAGAGCTATACAAGTTTCATATTTAAACGATAGCTAGAGAGGTAAATTACCATAATCATCCTACCTTTATCATTTCAGTGTTTCATTCGTCAGCTTAAAGAAACGTCTGGATAATTTTTTTTCCAATAATGGTTGCAGTGACTTTTACTCACATTTTTTCATTATTCTAGTGGCTTCAGGGCTATGTAATTCTCTTCATTCTTTATGGTATTACTCACATACCTGTTTCCCCGTTAAACAGGTAGTAGTACCTACTTCCAAAACTGTTTCCAAGTAAACACAACTACCCTTAACAAAACACTTACTGTACACATGAAGAACAAAAGGTTGACTAAAATATTTTTTTTTTCATATTAAAACCACCACTGTGACTGAGAGAGAAATAAAAGAGAAGATAATTTGTAACAGATAAAGCTAGCACATTGCTCCTTAGGACAACTGATGTTTTGAGCAAAGACAGCATTTTAAAACACGGGGAAGCTTCCTCTGTCTGAGGAAGGCACTGATAACCTTAGTAGGCAGAGGAGCCACTTTTTGCTCACTTGCATTCTTCAAGCCAAGCAGGGCATGGAACCAAAGCACAGAAATGGGGAAAAAAAATGTAATTTAAGCAATTAAGTACTAAGAATTTTTTTAACCACGTTAGACTAAAGAACTCTCCACCTTAGACATAGCAAGCAGAGGATTCATACAGACAGAGAATAAGAAACAGACTGACTCCAGTGCAGTACAACTCATCCCCACTTTCTGTGGGGATCCACATGTCCAGAAGCCTCTGTGCAGGGAAGGACACCTGGCTCCAGGGCCACGTAACGCCCAGCGGCGCTGGCGCACACGGTACGGGCCATAGCCTGTATGGCAGACAGGCAGAGCGCACCGCTGGTCCTCCGCACCCTGATCCTACCTTGGCTGCTAGCCTAAGACAGTTAGCTTGTGTGGCCTTTCCACCTCCAGGTTCTCTCTAGGACTTCTGACATGATGATTATGTCCAAGCTACTGTTTTAAACAGCCATTCAAGGGCTTCTTCTCCATATGCTTATCTCAAGGAATCCACTTACCTTTCTGCCCTCCACAGCATCCAGCAGCAAGGGATCCTGCAATTTAAGCCCTGTGTTCTCCAGAGATCTCTAATTCCCCAGACAACATCAATAGCTAAACACCTGAGAGAGACAGGCCATCGGCTTTCTTCTATCGTCACAAACACTGGCAGCTCACCCCGATGGTGACACCAGCCTTTTCCACAAATGACAAACAATCTTCACACAATTTCAGGGACCCGGGTTAACTCTAAAATGAGACAGCCGGAGATCCAGACCTCCTACGGAGATGAATCTGCTGCCCAATGTGTCAGGGATGCTTTGGAAACTGCTTAAGAATTGCAAACACTTACTTACTATAAATGTTGTGCCACTTTTCTCTGCACCGTATTGACGCACGCGATGAAGAAAATGAATGTCATCCCAATGTTTTATTAGAAGAATGGTAAATTCCCTCTGATCGGCTGTAATGATTCTGCTTACTAGGCCACGGAGTATCAAGTTAGATTTTTCCTCATTTCAGATTATTAAACATGAAAAATAAAGATTTTTAAAATAAATTCCCATAAGAAAATGGACTGGATGGCTGAGAGACCAAGGATGCAGAGGTGAAAGATGATGTAAAACTCACATTAAGAAGGGTTCTTTTTCTTCCTTGGAGCAAACTGTATTCAATTAAAAATAAAATAATCAAAGCCTTGTATCAAAATAATCTTTTAGTCAATTTAAGATTATAGGAATGGCATTTTTTTCTAATATAATACTTGTCTCAGTGCCTGTGCTCTCTCCTGAAAACGGTTTGGATTTCTGAGTTCTATTTTTTTGTGGCCAGAGTGGTGTTTTAAGTTTTTCCCAGTCTTTCTCCCTTTATTTTCATCTCCCCCGTTCTGTCTCTTACATTTCATTGTAGGGGATGCCCTATGTTCTACTCTTATTTCTCAGGAATTCTACACAAATTGATACAACTGGCAGCCATTACAGATATATTCCCCTTAATTGACAATCATACAGAGCTCACAGGAAAGTAATATCCAGTTTTCTCTTGTCTAGTTAAGGCCTTTACTTCTGAACTTGAAAAGCACCCCCACAAGGCAGGTGAGGTCAAGAAGAAAACCGATATAATTATCCCATAATTCTTCAAATATCAAGTACTATCAGGCTCTACATATATAATATAGAACTAGCCAAAAGACTTTAACAATATGGGATCTTGTACAGTATATGATTTCAAGAGATTATGATTGGCATTAATTTATTTAGGGCAAGGTAAAGAATCACAAAATGTATCCAACGGTTTCTTCTATAAACTTCCACACTGTGAAAATATAGCACATAGGCACTCCTTCTCTTGGCTGTCTTTTAGATCCTGTTGCATTTAATTTAACTAGTTGGACAAACTTCCAGGCTGAAACTTTCTGGTAATTGAGGAGTTTTCAAGGTGAGGGGTGGGTAGAAACAGGTTAAATTAAAGCAATGCAGGTAGCTCATTCTGAAAATGAGACTGGAGTGATCTTACTGAAATCAGCATGGTATGGATAATACTAAACAGGTTTATGTAGTTTAGATATGTCATAAATTTAAAGTTTTAAAGAAAATTTGTGTGATAAATTCAGAGTGACGGGATTTCAGAGCAAAGAATGCCTTCTGCAGTTTAAAATATGGGAAAATTTTAAAATTTGCTTTTTAAAATCCCTGTTCAGCTACAAAGAGCTGAAATATGACAGCTAAATTCTCTGAAGCATCCATCTACAATGAGCACGTGTACAAGCCCCTCCACACAAACAGGAAAGCGCATCTGCCACTGCTGAGAGCATTTCAGTCACGATTCACAGTGGATGGATTTTCCTCCCAAGTTCCTCTCTAAGGGACACCACGCACCGCTGTCCACTGGCAAAGAGACTTTCAGTTCTCTGAATTCACCCCAAGACTGAGGAGGGGAAGGAAAAGGGCTCCAGGAAGAAGGGCTATGAACAAGCAGGGGGAAGATATGTCGGATGATAGATTAGGGCAGAGGGAAGAAAGGAAATACATTCAAGATGGTAGAGAAGGACAGGAGTTGCATGGTCCCTTGCAGGGCTCAAGCACCCATGCAAGGCTCATGGATACAAGGATTGCTCATTACTGCCGTCAAACTAGTGACCCAAACTTTCCAAGTCACTAACCAAGTCGCTTTTTTCGAGTCGCTAACACTAAAAAACCTTCCTAGTTAAAATGCACTGAAGGCTAGAGATCTTTGGGAGAGAAATCAGGGAAGGTTTGGAACAGCACAATCTTTTCTCAACAGCCTTTTCTTACCCCAGCTCTAGGGCTTGTGGCAGTCAGGGTCCACAGTCACTGTCTCAGAAAAAAAAAGAAAAAGATAAAAAAATCTGCAACCATTCACTTCCTTAGAAATTAGGTTTCCTTTAAGACAGCTAGTTGCAGTCATGTTTTAGCTGACGTGCACGTTTAGGGATTTTTTTTTTTCCAGCTATGTTCCTTCAGCACCAACCCAAGAAACCATTCACATCAATGAACCTAAGTATCCCCATGGGGGAGAGTACCTTAACATTTATGACTCTTCAGTACTTTATCTTGCATTCTCAGATGTATTTTTCACTAAGCATCAAGTCCCTGCTACTAAAGAGAATGCAATTTCACCTACAAAAGAAATTATAATATGATATCAAGGCAACACTTAAGACAGCAATACAGAATATACAACTCAAACCAAAACAAGATTCACCAGGCAGCATGGAGTTCATAATTTGTTCACAGCCATATCTCCAATCTGCCACTTCATGTATCACAACTCCCACCATGCTCTATTTTGAGAACTGAGGTGGGATTAGATGAACACACAGATCATGAATCAGTTTTTTGCATATGGGTGGATTTCACCTGCAGTGCCTCATATTTTACTGTATATTTTCACATAAATAGATGGCGACTATGCTTCTTAATTCTTTTGCCTCCTTTCTCTACGTTAAAAGTTTAATGTAAATCTTAACCTAAAAGAAATACAAATAATACAGCTACTTCGGCAAAAATGAAGATCAACTAGAAATAAAATATGCTGCCTGTATTGGAAGTTAGCAAGAATGTGTCAAAATTAAGTTTGACTGCAAAGAGCATGTTTTAAACTATGATCTCTCTTTCTTGTGGGTTAGACAATAGTAACGATAGCAATTTGTGTGAACGGTATTTGTTTAGCTATGTAAAATGAAAACACACTAATTAGATATATTTGGAATCAGTAGGACTGCACTATGAGGAAAATATCCATTCCTCTCCATTGCTTCAGCTGCACATGAAACCAGTTCAGAGACTTAAAATGTATGAGAATAAAAAACCCCAAACACTTGCAGTGTGCTACTTATCACACACTGTGACAGCGATAAATTCCCTCAGTGATTCTCAGGTGCCCTGTTGTTATCTTTAACTGCCTTCTAGCTTGTCAATCTTCTGCTTCCAGATAGTATCGGTCATTCACACAGGCAAAACCTTGCTTAGAGGGACTTACACTTTGTGCTGGTAATAGGTGTTTTATCTTCCAGTGGATTATTTGCCCACTGTTCTTGTGGAATTTCACAAAAGAAGCATCTCTGATTATCTGACAATTTATCTTTTGTACGGATCTTGTTGGTGATTGAGTTACTAGAAAGAGGTGGTTCTTTCAAAATGGAATCTCTCCCGCAGGCTTTTAGTGCAGGATAATAAAACTTCAGCTTCTGCATTGCAGAAAGTAGGGGACAGAAACACACCTACACCTCCAAAGCATTTGATGGGGAACACCAGTAATCTGTACACTGCATACCCTTTTGAGGTATCTAATACTACAGATGGCCCATACGAAAAAGACAAGCATATACTCAAAAAACTCTACTGAAGCTCAATTATATTGTTTATTTCTAGAAAGTTATCATTTATTATGTAGAACACTTGAGGCAGGATTTTTTTCTCTTTTAGTGAAAATTAAAACTGTACTGATTTATCCTTGACTAGCTGTTGCATTGTGCACCCATTATTGAGAACCCGTTACCATGCTTAGGAGCACCACTAATTCCTCTTTATGCTTCTGACATGTGATTATCTCCCTGTCTTGAAGCTGTATCAGAGCTATATATAGTTAAGAGCATATTAACACATCAAAAGCGGTAAGCATTCTATCAACTTCATTTTATTTGACAGATTTCAAAATATCCTGACATTTTATCTGCAAATACTTTTGAAAACAATATAATAGAAAAGAAATGGACTTTTTAAATCTAGAACATCAGGTGTCAGATAAACTTTGCATAAATACTGTGCTGCATCATAACATAACGTACAGTCTTCCTTAATAAAGTTCAGTTTTGTGTAATGAGGTTGAAGTATTTAATCAGTAGGAGATCTAATATCTGACTCATTGGACAAAGAATTACACATGCTTCACGAGCATCATGAGCTATGGAAAAGCACAATCCATAGTCACTCTATACTGAATGAGGTTTTTTTTATTCTTAATAATAGCTAAACAAAACAATTACAAGAATTCCTAGACAAAAGTAAGAAAAAAAAAAGATTTCCATGAGAAGTTTAGAACTGTGGTATTCCTTAATTCCTTTGATGCACGTTATGTCCTTTGGTTTCTTTGGATTGATTTGTTAATTTTTTTTTAACTGCTTAAAGCATGTAAAGCAGGGACAGATAGATCAATGGCACAAAAATGGAACAGGTTTGCAGCTGCTCATCTGAAGCCAGAGGGAGAAGAAGAAAAAGCTTTGTTTTAAGAAAAAAGAACAAAGGAAAAAAACATTGATGCTGATGAGGGTACAGTGCCAAAGAACTCTGAAATCCAAGTGACATTTTTAAATTCAATCCAATTACAAGTCCTCTTTGTAGAAGTGATTGATTTTATTTAATGTATGTTGCATAAGAGCTTTATCCCAAGGCCCTAACAAGTTATTTTTCAATAAAGATAGTAGTTAACACCTGGACAACTATTCTGAGAAATTATGTAAGATTTCAGAACTTAGTAGAGTGAAAGAACAAACAGCATTTCCAGAAAAAAAAAAAAAAACAAAACACCTCAACATTTATTTTTCCTGATAGCCAGAATTTGTTCTTTTACTAGAACTAAATGAATTGCAGGAACATGATAGCTCTCACCAAACCAAGTATAATGCACGTCTCCTCTACTCAGCACTTTTCAGTATAGTATTTAAAGAAAATAAAGAATTAAAAATGAGGATACAATAAGGTCTACTAAGTACAATAACTTCTACAGGAGACAAACCAAGTTGTATAACATACACAGGATTTAAGGTGGTCTTTTCAGATCAAATCAGTAAAAAAGTTGTGCTTGATCTCTGTCAACCGAGGACTGACTTGAAATGCTGAGGGATTTAGGGCAGTAGCCTAACCACAATGTCTTTGAAACATTCTAATTTTTAGTCTCATATGTAGCAAGAAAATATTTTTTCATGTTTCTCCTCTATCTGAAGACATACACCTATCCCTCCAAATAGATTTGTTCTCAGTAATAAGGTCCTGTTACCTGAATGCCCGTTTTTCACTTTCTGCAAGCAGAAAATACTTATATGTTATAAATATAAGAAAAAAATAATCTATAAAAACAGAGAGAAACAAGAAAGATATTAATAAAAATAATCAGTAACACTGGTACCAATAGTGGAAATTAGTACTAGAAGATTACTTTCACTTCCCATCTTTTTTGTTTTATTCCAATATAACTTAAGATTGGTTTTGAAGATAAGGTTGTGCTGTTCCAACAGGGCACCGCGTTACATTCAGAATAAATAATTATATTACTCACGATCACTGAATCTGAAAATGTCAAAGCATTTTGCAGATATTAATGAGTTTGTTGATTGAAACTCACAACTTCCTATAAGGTATACAAATACATTCGTTAAAAAAAAAATGAGAGATTTGAGGTACACATAGTAGCGTACCTCAGCGGTTTCTCAGTACCATCATTGCTCAAGAACAACAAAAAAAAAATATTCAGAGTCATGCTTTACATGCCTTCAAATCCAGTGGTCACCTAGCCAAAATCGACCAAAGAATTAGCGTCCATCATCTGTCATGTTATTGCAAGGCTTTCAAATCAAAGAAAATAAGTTAAACTGTCTGTTAGTTTATTTTCCTTCCCTTTCTTGCCCCTTTGTTAGTAGAAACGAGTGTATGTTTTTATTTTGTGGACTGTTTAATTTTAAGTTTTTTAATTTTAAGCCTGAGAAACATTGACTCTGGTGATCCAGCTTCCTGACTCCTCGTCGTTGATAATGATTTCATTACGCATATTGAACCCAATAGCTTGACCTTTGAAAGGGTAAGTCTATTTACCTAGACAGAGTTATTACTAAGTTTATTAAAACACTGTCAAGTGTAGAACACAACCTTTCCTTTCTCTGCTCTTCTTGACTGAGGAACTGGCCACCACAGATTTTTTGTTGAATAACCCTCCTACAGATCATTAGAGACATTTTTCACCAGTTGATACCACCAGATAAATAGCAAAGACAGGAAGAAAAGGAAAAAGAAAGGAAAAGCAAAAAAAACCTGCAAAAAGAGTAAACAAAAGCTACTAGGAAACCTGAACCTAGAGTTTAGGAAAAAAAAAAAAAAATCCTCAAATGTCATACAAGATCCCACTAACTTACATACTGAAAGAGAGATGGCTAGCTACTACTCTATGAGGTTTGAATGACTTGAGGTATATCCAAATAGTGGGTAAGAAAAGGCAACAATAACAAAGAACTGTAAGACAACATTCAGATTTCAGTTACTCTGCAAATACAACAAAAATAGCAAGTTTTATACAAAAAAAAAAACCTTTCCTCCATTAGCAAGGTTTCAACTAGGATGAGACCAAAATCAGATCATAAATATTGATTATTTTGAGCATGGCCATCGTACCATCTTTTGTAAACTTTTAAAAAAATTTTCAATGTTTTTTAAATCCCCAAACTCTCCAGTATAAGTTGCCTGCCTTTTTTTTTTTTTTTTTTTTTTGGGGGGGGGGGGCGGAATATGAATTAAACCCAAGCAGAAACACTCTATAAGTGATGCAAGCTTTCCTGAATCCTAGAATTCCTTTACCTGGCAGTCTCAAATTTGGTTAGCCATTGTGTCAGGTTTTCTTACAAGCAACAGAAGAAATGGGAAATCAGAATGGGTATGAGTGATTACAGGAATACTCATCACTGTTCCAAAGGCAATAGAGAAAATGTAGGAGGGGGAGACTTTTCTCTTTGGATGTCAGCACTTCCACCCTGTATGTGTATTTGCATGACTTGTCTTCAGAGACACTTTCGGAGCCAAGCAGACAAAACATTTTAGGTTTTGGGTTACAGGAAAACCACATGTGCATTTACACTAAGATTAGGCTTTTTTAAACTATTTTTTTAAGCAAGACATACTCATACAGAAACACTCCTCTGCCATAGCTTAAAATATGTTGTCACTCTCTGGCGTCATTATAAAGTATTGTGGTTTGGTTGGGTTTTATTTGCCTTGTTCTTTATCATTCCATTTATTTCACTAAAACTCTTCAGAGAGGTTGCAGAAGTAAGCTGTAGCTGCATAACAGCTGGTTTTGATTTTGTCAGGATTTTTGTTACATTTTAGTGTGCCTTCGGATTATGTTGTCTTGTGCTTAATGTGTGTAATCCACGTCTGTATTAAAAGGATACTTGACTGCATTTGGTGTAAATAGCAGTACCATCTAGTTGCATGAAGACAATCAGTAAATCAGCTTACAATTAGTGTGCTTTATTTTATCCGAGAGACTAGTACTAATCCATAGTGCTAAGGATCACGGTAGCAATGCCTTTAATTAAATATAACATCATGGTTCTACCAAATGTAGTCCTTGAATTCTGACACAGTTAGTTAAATTTTAAGATCCATAATCCTAGCAGTCTTTGAATTGCTATTGTTGTAACCAGTAGTAGATTGGAAAAAAAAAAAACCACAAACTTTTTTTTAAATAAAATATAAAAAAACTGAACTGGTACATTTTCATGGTTGGTACCTACAATGCAGCTTCCTTAATCCCTTCCAGATGGTTACCAATACATTAACAGCTACTATCAGAAAAAAATTAAAATAGAAATTCTTAAGATTTTTGTCACTAGCAAGGGCTTTCGTCAGAAAAGCAGCTACGAAACAATGCGTACTACACAGTCCTTTTTCTAAGTGCCTCCTGCCTCTTCCCGTCACAAGGAATAGGAAGGAGGGGGCGGACAAAGGTGACGTTAGTTACCTTGGCATTTCCAGTACTCCCCAGAAATTTAGTCATCCACAGATTGGCCCTGATTCTATTCTGAGTGCGGAAAGCACACAGCACACAACAGCTGAGATGACATGCACTCAGCCAAACCACCTCCCTGCCTCCCTGGTGCGCTCTCCCCCCAGCTGTGATATGACTGCACAGTGGAGGATGAAAAAAGGACACCACACTACAGCCCTTCGTCTCTTACAGGTGTATATTGGGAAGTTAAGATGAGAGCCGTGTACGAATACTCACACCTTTTCTTCCCTATTGCTGGTTTACTAACGTCATTGATTGACCATAGCCTTTCAAAACCAATGTGAACAAAAGAGTTGCTTTTCTCTCACACAAATTATTCATTCTTTTAATTTTCCTCAGAAACCCCATGTAAGTCATGTAAGTCACAGCAGTACCCAGAGCATTCCTTCAGGAGCTCCAGGAACGTTCCACAGGAACTGTGCCATGGATGAGGGAAAGTACATCGAGGCGTTCTGAATGAAATTGGGCTCAAGGCCATGGTATCTTCTCACTAAAGGCATTTTAGATAGCTTCTAACCCTCACTACTCTGGAAAGCTGCCTTGCACCATCATGCCAAATTATTTTGACTATTACTTCAAATGATTATCAAGTCAAGGGTCTTGAAGGAACTGCAGAGACATTGCTCTAACCCGCCTCACACAGAAGGCACGAGTTAACCTCCAGTGAAAAATCAAGAGTTTTGCAAGTGCAGTCAAGTTCTTAATTTTGATTTATATTTTCCACAGCACAGAAGAGAGTGATCTCTTTTCTTGGGTACTTGTGAGAAAGCACCAGCTGGAGAAGCCAGAGGACACCCACTGCCTGGCCTCAGGTGTTCAGAAGAGCACTTGGTGCTCCCCAACCCCTTTTGCCCGGAGCAGAGTGACACACGGGCGCGTTTGCACGTGGCTGCTCACGGCTCCGCTGGCTCGCACCGCATCTGCGCCCGCTGACGTCACCTGCCAGCACCGCACGCGTCAGAAGGGACGCTGAGACACTCTGAGGTGGGCAGTTATGGAGTGTCCCGGGACAAGGCAAGTTGGCAGTCCTGTCAAGACTACCCCTAGGCTCTATACTGTCAAGTTGCAAAATCTGGAGTAGTCATATTACAAATCTGGAAACCTCATTTATCAAGAAAAGGTGATTATTACTGTTTTTATTATACTCTTCCAGTCCATAATACAAAATAATTTTCTTCTCGGCTTCTTTCCTAGATAAGACTCATTATATTTAAATGACTACCCTGCAACATGCCAAACTTTAACAATTGTGAAGATGAATACTATATTTTAGCTCATGGCAAATGAGCTCCTTGTGTCATTTGCAACCAGTTATTAAAAGTTTAACTTCCTTCCAAAAGTTTGTTGTGATGATTGTAAAATTGGTTTTTCACCTAATGGTAAAATCACTGAGCAGTAAACAATACTAGACTGTTACTTTACATAATGTCAAAAAAGCTACCATTAGGTGTCATTTATTATTCTATTACTCGTGTTTTGTTTCAGATGCTTATGTTTGTAAAAGTTATTTACTATTTTTAATATGAATCCCTGACATTTCAGTGGAACACGCTGACAGACTACTCGTGTCTGGAAAATTAAACACTACACAAATCAAGTAAGTTTTACAGGAATGTCATTTTATAAGTGTAAGCAATTTCTATAAATGTCAAAATATCTCATTTCATCATTCTGGGAACCAAATATTTTCCATTTTAATTTCCTTTTAAAATTTATATGTTCAAGTTTTAAAGTATTATATGTTTTCCAGTAAAAGATGTTAAACTTTAAGAATTAAGATGTTTCAGTCAATAATAATCTACTATTTTGTCTTACACAGACTATATATTGTTTGGGTTTTTTTGCTTCCTTTCAGAAAGAAGCCAAACTCCAGAAGTCTGTCATGCCTTCATAGTCACAATTACTGTATTTGCTTTAAAATTAGCCACCACAATATGGGAGACATCTAAGGGGAAACACGGTGGGGAGGAGGGGTTGAATGTTACAGTCGGATAATCTTTAACACATGGCAGATTCTCATGCTGGCTTTACGCTTAATACTCCTGAGCATCTTAGATCTAAAATACAAAGTAGTCTGTGGTGCTGTTAGGCCTTAATACTTTTAAAGACACATTAAGTGTTAATGGGGTCCTCTGGATTTAAGGCTTTGCTGTTTATTACACCCAGACTGCTTGGGTTTTCTCTAATGACATTCTCCATGAAGTCACCTAATTCCTGACCTGCTGTTAAAGTCGGAAACACCTGGATTATTTCTGTCCACCTCCTTGCCTGGAGCAGCCTCAGTTCAGCAGTACAGCCTGATTCAGGTCACCCCCAAAATGTGCTCGAGCACAGCGTTTCGTCAGCGCCGCTGCAACGCAAGAGCACACACGAAACCAAACGGTTCACCCAAGTTCCCAAAGCAGGTTGCGTGCCCCGCTGCCGTGCCAGCGTGAGAGCCGGGCGCAGCTCGGCAGGGCCAGCTTTCCATCCCTGCCTCCACAGCAGCACCAGCCAGGTAGAGCCACGCGCGGGAGCCGCAGCCTGCTAAAGATCCCCGCGCCAGAACCGGAGCGATGAGGACCTCGAAGCACAGCGCAGCATGTAAAATCCTTGCAGGTGCAGCCAAAGAGCCTGAGGGGAAAATTGAGGACAGATGTAACTTCCATTAACAACGTTCACTTGTCATCAAGACAAAACTCGCTTTTGAAAGCGAACGGCGAGCGGGGCTCGGGGTGAGGAGTGAAGCCCTGCCGCTGCCAAACCCACTTTATAAATGGCTCTGGTGGCCAGCTCTACTGCATGGCTGCCTGTGAGGAGCAGGGAGAGGTCAGTTTAACAAACAAACAAACAAAACCAAGAAAGGAGATTTTCCAGAGTAACCTTTACTCTGAAACCCTGAGTGTATATATAATCTCTCAGATTCCCATACGAATTAAGGTCCCTAACAAGGAGCTTAGATAGAATTGGGGAAACTGACTATAGGAGCCCAATTCTCAAAACCTGCAAAAACCACGTAAGTTGGGATCTATGGATGACCATCCATTTTCACTTTTCTTGAGCAGCAAATGTTTGCTTCCATCTGTGTTGAAGAATTTTATCCATGTAGTTAATGAAGGAAAACACTTGTGCTTATTTTCTAAATAAGGAATATTCCTGCCATCTCAAAGTTGCTTAACAGACAGGAGCGAGTTACATCAGAAACAGCAGTCATGGGCTACTTACATTCAAAAATATATCTGAAGGAGGAAACTGTAGAAGTGTCCTAGTTTTTAAATGGTAGCTCAAGTGCCGAATTCCTAGGCAAGCATGCCAAAGATATACTCTGGTTTCTTCAGCCTAAAAGAGTTCAAATCTACATCTCAGGAGAATATTACAGCTCCCCTGCTATATGTGAAAGACAGGGTGAAGGGTATTTCTCTAGTTTCTAAATTCTAATTTAAAAAAAAAAAAAATCACATATTTTGCCATAGAGACAGAGCAAGATTCTGTATTGCACCGATTAGAGCACGTAGCAGAAGAGATGCTTTTTCTTCTAGTCTTGGCTCCAGAGACCATTTATATATTTTACATCTGATATTTATTTAATAAAATTTTTAAGTAGACCTTCAAGTTTTTGTTTCTTGCAAAGGAGCAACTCCCAGCTTTATTTTCTGACAAACAAACTTGTAAACTAACCATAGATACTGATTAATGGAGCTTCCTCTCCCAGATACCCACCATTCTTCTCCCTACTGGATGTACAGCTTCTAATGAGTCAGATCTCTCTGTCCAGAAGATTAATATGCAGCTCTCTATGATTAACACACTCTTACAAAATTCTCCAGATATTCTTTCTGGAACCTAATTCCTGATATGCTAACAAGACTTGACATATGCCCACACGTTACATATGACACAGTGTATAGTGATACTTTTCCATTATGTTCTTATTGTACTAATATTCCTAAAATCCTGCCAAAGTTAAAAGTGACTAGCACTTGTTAAGCAAAACTAAAGACCTTTTTTGTTTGATTTGAACTTCTGATTTTTTTTAACCTATACCAAACATCTGTGATATCAAAAGTTATTCTCATTTAAAGCATTTCCCTTAAGTTGAAAAACTGCATATGCAATTTGCTTATATCCTCCAGTTAACTAAGAATTTCTCTCAAGAATTAATTATAACAAATAAAGATGGAAGATGTTCTTTACTCATTACTTAATTCATTCAAGAGTTTATATTGCAGTAGTTCCCACTTCCCTCTTTAGCTTGAATCATTTCACATTTTTTCCTTAATATTTCTATTTTAAGTACAGAAACATTGCATTTCAAGTGAACAAACCTCTTTGTTCTGTAAGCTTTGATAAATGAGAACATTAGATACACCCAACAGCCTAATGAAATTCCACACCTTGGTTTGGATGCTATCAAATATGCTGCAGATTGTTTATTTCCCAGAGTGTGATTACTTGGAGAAAAATCTCATCTTTGATAATGGTGCTAAACAATGTGTGGCTTCATTGATATTTAATAGATAACATACTTAAAACAACACTGTTGGAGTATATCTTTTGTACCCAACAGCTGTTCAGTTTAAAAAGACAGAAGTACAATACTGCATTGTATACTTGAATTACACATTTAGTTTAAGGGATAAGAATCCCAGTAGCAGATGGCATTCCAGGCTGTCTAACATAGCAGGGGAAAGAGAAAAAAATAAAGCAGGCCAATAGTCTGTCTTGATATTATAAATCAACAGACTGGTTACTGCCTAACACATGAAGATTAATACATCAAATTCTGTGGGTTATTTCTGACAAATGAAAGTAGAAAACTTCTCATTGTGTGGACGATGTCATGACAAAGCTTGAGACTCTCAAAAAAGTAAAGAGAGAAGCCCTTGCTAATTGTAGTTTCTCTAATATTTCTCATTAAGTGCAGTTAGTGATCTTGAACTGAATTTTGGGGGCAGAAACCTGGGGACAGGTTCTCCACTCCCAGGAAAGTCCAGGCATTGCAGTATGATGTGGTATGGGAAACATGATTCCCAGGCACATCATCCCGGAGCTGAATGGAACTTCACAACTAGGCACGACACAGCTACAAAGTGGTTCAGGGAATCACAAAGTTGAAGTATCTAGTGTAATCATATTTTATTCCATGAAAGAGCCCCTCCCAGCCTGGTTTCAACTATACGACAGCCTCAGATTAGCTGAGGGATTTAAATCCCTAGTGGACAAATAAAGGCATATGGTATGAGAAATCTTCTTGCGAGCTGGAGGGATTAAATCAGTTTCCTCAGCTGAAACAAGTATACCCAAGAATTCAGGACCTGCAGTTACGTGTTTGTATATTGTGAAAGAGTTACTATACTGCAATTTAGGACAGTGACTTCTAAACTGCTGTACATCAGCCACTTCGAAAGCAAAGGTATCTCTAGGATGTGTATCTCACCAACATGACTGATAGTTTGTGCACACAAAATGAGAATTCACGCAGAAGGGTACAAATACACAACACACAAATTAAACTAATTACTTAAAGGACACAGTCTGTCTGAAAGCTGAGCGAGTTACTCCATCCACAGCGCTCCCTCAGGTCACAGTAAGTTCACAGGTGAGCTTTGCAGTTCACGGTATTTTTTCCCTGCACATGACCCTGCAGCCTTCATGCATGGGATTTTGATGAATATGTCTTGATAAACCGTGCCTTGGCAACTAGGATGTAGCTGTCAAGAATACAGCTCTCCAAGATTAATTAACCTTTCGTCATCAATTGGATAATAAGACTGAAGAGTTCACAGTTAATTTGGACATGGCAACAGCAAACATTGTTATCAACATATCAGAACATGTAATAAATTCTTAGAGAGAATAGGTGACACCCCCCCCCCCCAAAAAAAATAGTAGAAACCCAGATAAGACTTGGTAGAAGAAATGAACATTCATTGATTGCCTGAAACCCAGCCTTGCAGCTCAGACAACAGTCTGTTACTTTAAAGAGCATTTGTTTAAGTATCTATTCACTTTCATGACCATCCAGAGTCAATTTTTTGGAGAATTTTTTTTTATTTCTATAGGCTGTTCAGCACTGAAAAATTCCTTTATTAGCTTGAAAAGACAGTATATTAGTACTGTTTCACTGGTGGCATAAAATGATCCTCTTCTCCTGTTTTGTTTCTTTTCAGTTGCATTTACTGAGTTGTCCTAAACCAGTTCTGCACTGCCATTGCTGCCTTCATTACAGTAATTGCAACAGGATTGCATCTATAATTCACAGGTTGTAATTATAATATCATGGTATAAAATGATTATAAAATACAAAAGAACATTTATAAACTTTCCATATAAATAATGAAACAAAAAATAAAGTACGCGTATATGCATCAGTATAAGTATAAAGAGATATGAAAGCATAGCTCTTCTTATTGAAAGCCAATGTGATCAGAGGATGATTTTTAAGTACTCAATATTTAGAACTCCTACCATTTCTGCCTGTCCTATGAAATATCTGTTCTCCTGGGTTTCTTTATGACTTTAAATAAACTTTTTTTTAAGGGAAAAAAAGTGAGAAAGTAAAGTGAAACAAAGGGTTTGATTTAACTATCAGGATGGGTTTTTTTTTTAATCGGTTTAAAATAAAAATTAAAAAAACCCTATAAACATAAAATCAGAGGAGTAGGGAACAGAAGGCAAAGTATACTGTATAACACACCTACATCTCTTGTGCTGCCCTCTGGAAAACATCTGCTTTAAATTAATTTCTCAAGGGAAAAATGATCCAGTGAGGATTTGCTTTTGGTTTCCAAACTACAGAGCACCAAAAATCAAAAATTAAATGCTATTTTAACATTTTCAGTTTTTTCATCATTGTATCTTTAAGGAAACCAAATTTATTCTACTTTCATCTTTTCTAGAATTTGGGGTCTCTGACTAGAAAATCTGGGATAAAAATTGTTTTCCTTATATTGAAAAGCAGGAAGTTTTCACAGATTATGAACATTATGAGTTCATATAGCTATTAGGTCTCAACCAGCAAAACATTTCCATGTGATTTTTTGAGTGTGACCAAGCTCCCCCGCCTCAGCAATAGGACAGATTATATAGTGTCACGCTGTTATTTCAGGAGGCTATTTTAGCAAATGCCCAACCTAAAGTCAAACCTTTGTTACTAAAGACCACTCAAATTTATGACGTACAGTTGCGTATGGAAGACACAGGTTACAGGCCACTCAGAGCAACACCAGCACCGAGTGCCACATGCTCACCCAACCCATCACACCATGGCAGTGCAGGGGGGCCCAGGGCAGAGACCTGCACCCCTCCGGGAACCACATTCTGTTTAGTTAGCAGGTGTAATCTCTCGCGAGCTGCAGGTGGTCCACGAGTTTACCAGCTCCCTGCACAGCAATGCATTTCACAGCATAGGACATCCAACGTCCACTTTGCCAGACATGGTGGAACTCGTACGGCCAGAAGTGGTCCACACCATCTATCATAGCTATCAATATCATATTCTGCATAGATTTTTCAATAAAATAATAAAAACAATATATAGAAGTGGCCTGTCAAAATAAAATGGACAGGATTTTCTTTTTTTTTTTTATATATATATATGTGTGTGTGTGTGTACATGTTCACCTGATTGAACCTTAAGCATATTTGTTTTTTATAATTTGATTTATAAACATTCCCGTACTACTAAAGGCTCAAATATTTTAAACTGAAAAAATATTTTTATAAGTCAGTACTGCAGGAAAATAGTTATCCTCTCGTTTGGAGAAAAGCAGTTTTCATCAATCAAATAATAGATAAATAACCTTCATGAATGTAGTAGAAGGGTGTATTTTTAAAACAGTAATTAATTTATTTATAACCCTGAAGACTTTTGCATCATATGTAGGCCTTCCTGCACATTTCAGAAATAATTTTAGTCAATTTGCTGTTCCAGGTTAAACCATGCAATGCTCACTTACAAAATTACTTAAGCCATGACAGCATCTGTGATAATTCAGTGACATGTAAAAAAAACTATTTCCCAGTGGTGACTTAGACATACATTTATCCTCAGTATTATTAATGTCTATTATTTGTACCATTCATGGATATTCAGTAGAGATCCATTAACTACCTACAGTAATTTTCAATATTCTTAAACCATACTGCTCAGTCCAGGATTATCAATGTCAGCATAAGTTTCCATAATTTTTCAAGAGGCTATCTCCTGTGAAACATAGACTTAATCCTTTTGGGTTATCTTTATCATGATCTACCTAGCTGAATAGCTACCTATCCATTCTACCTGATTATCTCTATCATTCAGAAAAGAGAAAACCAGAATCAAATAAGACGGATAGGTACAATAGGTTCTTAACCGGAAAAAAGAAAATCACATATGCTGTTCTCCAGTTTGCAATCATAATTTTTGAAGTCAAACTAAGCACCTGTCTGCTGCAGCTTTGGAACCTCACAGATTTTGATATTTTTTAATACATTTTTCAGGTATTTATGACCACTGAAAGATTAACAGAAAAGGCTATCTTCATGCTTAATAATATATTGTATATATGGGATTTGTAGTAAAATATAGTTCAGAGCATCTAATATTTTTGTTTCTTCATTTCATATGCACAAGCCAGAATATATAAGAATTCCTGTGACCATTACAACAATACATTTGGTGCACAGATGTGGCTGATCCCTCAAATGCGTGTCAGCTGAGTCAGGTTCATTGGGTAGATAACCTCTCACTGCACAGTGGGGGCGAAATAAAAACTGTGCAGTTAGAGGGGTTGTTTGAACTAGGGATCCTCTGCCTTAGCAGAGAAATAACTGCTGGCAAAATACGTAAGACTGTTCTTCATGGATATCAAGAAATTACTCTGTAACTAGACATGAGCACACACAGAAACTATTTTAAGAGGAACCCAGGTTGAAATAAGCATGTGGAGCTTAATGGTAATAATCATACAAAAATCTTGTGAATATCCCCAAATCAAGCATCCCCAAGCCCACAAAATTCAGAGACAAGAGTACATTAAAAATTAAAGTAGAAGATATACAACTAATGCTTTTGAATTTCAACTTTTGATAAACAATATCAAAAAACATCAGCATAAATACATAACTGAAATTTATTTTATTGGGCTACGTAAATTTCCTTCTCTTTATATTATTTGCAAGACATCGTATTAAAGAAGAGTCATATGAAGTAATCTCAAATAATTGCGCTAGAGTATCAAAATGTATTAACTACACATCTTAAAAAAAACCAATGCTTTGATTAACAGTTGGAGAATATTGGATAAGAACATATATTGGCAAAGGTCTTTTATATGTTAATGATATCATCATTATAACATCCAATATTCATGTTTCAAAGTAAGGTATACATTTTAAAGGACTGAAAAACTAACAGTCATGGTTTGTCTAGGAAATGTGTTTTACAGTGAGAAACTTAAGAAAACTAATCTATTTCATTTGTTAAAAATGATTCTAAATATATATGAGAAAATAGATTTTTAATAAAGGAACTTCGAAGCAGACACTGGTGCAATGTGACACTGCAGTGTCTAGCTACTGACAGTAGATGCATTCAGACAAGAAGTCAGGTGCAAATATTTAATAATAATTATATTGGAGCAACTTATCTATCGAAGCAGTCAATTCTCTGTTTACATGGAGTCTTCAAAAAAAGATTGGATATCCCCTTAAACAATATCCTCTAGCTCAACCAGAAATTGTTGACTCAATTTGCAATCAGCTAATAAAATTATATGTTATCAGTTATGCTGTGAGCCATGAAAATTATCATATAAGTTTAATTTGGTTTTAAAAGTTTAAGAAAAAAAAACCTCATAGATACAATACTGCTGAAACTTTTACAAAAAAAATAAGAAACTCATTTTTCATTAGTTCCAGGACATTTCTATTATGCCAGCTTTCAGCATAAAAGTTTTACATTTCCTCATGTTTGCTTTAGGAGGAGTTATCCTTTACAATAGTCATTGAGTGCACATACAGGTTTCTGTTGATTTGGGGGAATTATGGGCTGAAATCTGCTACACTGTTCTTCCTGAGTGCTGTTTAACTATGTAAATCATCACAGTTGATCAATGGGATGAATTTCAAGGTAAGATACCAATCAACAGGAGCTGGAGTGAAAGAATAACACCCTCTATGATAGCTTTTCTCAGATTTCCCTTCAATGACTTCATTCCTCCTAAACATGCAGGCATTTACTAAAAATGAAAAAGAATATGCTTTGGAATTTATATTTTTGGACCAGTATCAAAATGCCTACATACTGAAGTTTGAGAAGTACATTAAAGTTTATATTTGCAATGTTGTTTATAACCACTTTGTTACTAAAAAAACAATTTATTTGTATAATTAATAAGCTGAAATATCCCCAAAGATTTTTTTCTTTCCCTAGAAAGATACCTTTTGTGTCTTAGAAGCAATGAAAACACTTCATCAAGGGTTTCTGGTGTAACTGATATTCTTTGGTGAATTTTGTTGAAGGCTTTTTGTCCGAGTGGTGCCTTGAGCTCTTTATTCACTTCCATGGGATCTGGAACATTGCTTTAATTCTCTACTAATAACAGGTGTTTCCTCTATAGGAAGCCATTAGGCTCCACATTTTTAAACAATGTAAATCTGATTTTGATTTCAGGCTTGAAAGTTTTTGTTTTTCTTTTTTAAGATAGATCAAACCTTTAATAATTCACAGTTAAACTTCAGATCCTCAGACAGAGGACTAATGGACCACTGAAGGCTTCATTCACTAAACAGATTTCTAAGGATATTCCTAAACCAATGAGCTTTCTCAAAGTAATCTGCATATTTTTGATGTTTTAACTCTTCTCTGAAAATGCAGGTGGAAAGAACTGGGGTTTTTTCTCTCCTGTGCATTCATTCCAAAATCAGTGCTCAAACTGACACACTGAACACAGACAAACAGCTACTCTGGTTTCAATAATCAATTTGAAAACATGGGTAGGAACCGAATAAAATAAGATATTTTCTTTTTACTACATAGCTACTCTTTGAAGCTGCTCACAGGCTAATTTTATCCTAGAGGATACAGAACCAAAAAACAGAAAACAAAAGAAAAGAGTGAAAATAGAAGGAATTGTTAGGACTATGTGATGTTAAGTCCAGCACTGACTAGTTAGCAGTGATTCTAATATCCCTCTCAAGGGGTAGCTTTACCCTTTTGATAAGTCAAAGGACACATGGCTAACAATCAAATCTGTGGAGAGGGAGATTTATCAAAAAAGCCACTTTTTGAAACCAAAAAAGCATCAAGTAGCCATTAGTAATACTCAGTAGGAAAGGAATAAGTGAAACACATATGGGAGGAAGAAATTTATAATATTTATTATATGTATAGATCAGTACATGTGTGTACTTACGTATTCTGCATGTAAATATGTATATTTTTATATATAGATATATGTACATATAAATTTACATATATTATAATATATATGTATATTAAAAATACCCATATGTGTATACACACACATATGTGTATACACACACATATGTGTATGTTACTGGAAACTAACAGAAAAAAGAATAGACTTAATCATGTGAGAGTATGATTGCCATAACTATTGCACACATTATTGCTTGAATTACATGGAACACAGTTAACAAAGAAATTTGAGCTAGCTGTTGATACTGCTAAGCATTTTGGATTAGCATTGATTTTCTACAACTTGCCAGTACATCAAAGACTGATTTGGCCAGTGCAGCTTCCTCATTGATTCTATGCTGGTGATGACTATGCACTACACAAATGCAGCTATTTAACTAACAGTGGAATGGAAATTCCCCATGGTAGTCATGGGGTCACATGCAGATATTGTCACCAATTAGGGCCTAAGAGTGGTTAAGAGGGACAAATACCATTTTAGATTGAAAATACTTGCTGGATAAAGCACAAATAGCCATTTGGACTGTGAATATGTAGTTCTGGAATGTAAAGATATATTTATTATAAAACTGACTTGACTTCTTAAGACAAATGCTTTCCTAACTACATCAGAAGAAAAATTTTTAAAAAAAGATAGAGAAGAACATGACTTTAATAAATCTTTAATATCTATTGCTTAGTAAAGCAATGAAAAGGAGGACCGAAAAGGTAAGAGCAGAATTCTAAACACTCAATTAATACAAATGACACTTTTAAATTTTAACAGGTTTAAACAAACTAATTATTCCCAGAAGAGTGGATACTCTCTCGTGCAATGTTGATGTTAGATATAAGCCTAATACCTTTCTTCCTACCTGTTAATCTGCCCATTTAAGACTGCTTATTAAAATCATGTACTGCTTTCTCTATAGTCCATGAACTGAATTATCAAGTGTAATAGTAAGAATAGGTACCTATATGAAAAATGATAGTTCTTACAGACAAAGCTTTAGAGTGTTGAAGCTTTGCTTCTGCGGAGTGATAATTGGTCCTGGCAGCAGTGGTATCATTAGCTGATTTTTTTCTTTATGGTTTCATCAAAGATGCAAAATATGGTCAAATAATTATTCAGTTGCTATATAAGTGATGTTCATCTGAGATCTTACTCATACAATTAGAAAGAATGTAAATAGGTTGTCACTGAAACTGCACTAGCAGGCAGCTGTGGGGAAAACAAATTATGCACATAACCAATTTATCAAGACTTTGTATACAAACAAGTGTTATCTAAGCCCTTTATTGATTAAATTCTTTAACTAGAAATAATTTTATCTAGCTTTATACAAAATACTAATGTACTTTTTGGTTTTTTTTTAAAAAAGTAAAATTGCGATTCATCCCGAAAATTCCAATCAACTTTGTTCCAGTCATTTTGGCAAAGAAATTATATTTTGTATATTTTTCTATGTAACTAAAGGCTTATCAAAACTTTTGCTCTGAAAGTTGTTTTCACTTTCACCTCTCCTTCCTTCTTGTTAAAAAGAACATACACTGGGACAAGGAGAAGAGGGTTTGCTGAAGCAGGGAAATGTCAATGATATCAAAGCAGGCATTTAAATCTACTTTTCCCTATTTTCTGTTTTTAGAGAGTCATTCCTATGACATTTATTAATGCATCTTTCTGTCAGATCTAAGAGTAGAGCAGCTTTTAGAGTGACCCTTGGACCTGAAACAGAATATGCTTTTTTAATGAAACTTCTCCCCAAAAATCAGGTGTACTGGAAAAAGAACCAGGACTAGCTGAAGGGAGGTGGGTGCCTAAGTTTTCCTAGTTACAGGCAGAAACCACCTGCTGACACCTGCTTCACTCTGTAGCCGTGGCTGGGGTCTCCTGGACCCCTGACTCCCACCATTGGACATAGGCAGGGACATGTCATCCTTAGCAGGTCTAAGCCAGGAGCTCAAGTGCTTCTCCTATAGTGGCTGCAATGTGCTTCCCATCCTTCCCAAAAAACATGCCACTCCACAGGCAACTCCAGGACATACCCAGGCAGGGATGGCTTCTGCAGCCTTCCAAAAGAGGAGGAAGTTCCCACATCAGAACAGGGCCCACCTCCCTGCACAGCCCAGGGGGTACAACCTGTGCCCTGTTTTCCAGGAAGGTATCTTGTACACCACACACTGGATGTTAAGGCACCCTCACAAAAAAAAAAAATTCATGACTGGGCATAAGTAATGAAGTGCAAGCCTTGTGCCCACATTTCCAAAATTTTTCCTTTGTCATTCTTCACAAGAAGCAAGAAGTAGTCTAGAATCTAGGTGGCCTTTTCATAGTTCACTATCATGATCATATAATACAGAGAATCTATTTTTCTGTGAGCCAGAAAATACTGAGGCTTTATTTTAACCACTGAACAAGTAGAGAAAAGAGGATCATCTCTCTTTCCCAATACAGAAGCTGTATTTAGCTTCTTCCCAAATTTTGTGTGATAACCAACTCTGGGAATGTCTAATGACTGAATCAAGCCTTTTGGCAAGGCTGGTCTACTTTAACAAATCTTATCAGGCTTAACCATCAGTTGAGTTGCCAAGGTACTTATCCATGTTAAGAAGGAGGCATTTTGTCACACACACAAACAGAAATGAAGGGAACTTGGGGAGTAATCCCTTAAGATGTTTACAGAGTTAGGACACCTATGAAGTTGCTAGGGACTGAATCAAGATCTTTGTAGTTGCTGTTTTGGACATAAGCATTTCGGTTCTGACCTCTGCTTTGCACTAAGTATCATCATTGTTGTAAACGATGCTATTAAGCTCTTCGGATCACATGTTATGTATGTGGACTTTCAGTAGTTGAAGAGTAGCTGTATCCAACCAACCCAACATCAGCTGGTTTTAATCTTCCTCTTTGCAGGGGATTTGTGAGTTTATTTTCTACAGAACACACACAGCAGGACTTAACTGATGGAAGGGGAACTTAAGGGCTGTTAGGTATCACCAAGAACATTTGATACTATTATTGGAACTATTCCAAAATCTATGGGACCTTCATCTTGAACCAAGATGAGGAGACTTTCAGGCCACAGAAATTGGTCATATGAAAGACCAACTATTCAGTCAAACAAAGAAATTTTTATATAGAATATAAAGAACTTTGTGGAAGACAAATTTAAGCATACTTTGACCTTTTAATTTATTTTCTCCATTATTTGAATTGGTTGGTTTTTTTCCTCTATGCCTCCGTAATAAAAGATGCAAAGAAAATCTTAAATTATTCTTGTTGTCAAGGAATAAAAATAACTGTGTGGCTTTAGAATGATTACCTACTTGCCTGATGATCAAGCTATTCAGACATTATTAATGTCTCTGTTGCAAAGTAATGTAATTACCTCCTTGTTCTGCAACTCCTTATTTCAGCCACGTCTATTTGACTGGATCTTGTTGCTGTTTAGATCTATAGGTTTCAGGGAAGCCTACACTGAAAGGCAGAACGCATTTGTGGCAGCATGAGTAGAGTTAAGTCTTGCTTTACCATAGATACCAATACCAGGAAAGTCAAGGTGTTGCAGTCTATCCCAATACTTAGATACCAGGAGACAAGTCAGGTTTGTTCATGATGCATGACAAAGTTCAGCACCTTAACTGGCTGGTTTAAAAGCCAGGTAGTAGACAGACAGTCCTTTACCCATATGAAGCCCACATGAAAATCCACAAGCTTGTATTTTGTAAAATAAATTTAATTAACTGTTTAAACTGTTTACACTATCAATGATTTTGGCTTTATTAGATTAAGGAGTGCTCTTCCATTGGCAGGGCTGTTTATGGGGAGTCTGTTGAGCCTAACTGCTTCTGTTTGCAGTACAAACCCAGCGTGCTAAAAAAAGCTTCTGGTCTCAACAAAACTTAAACTTTGAGTAAAAAAATTTTCATTTCCATGAGGGAATAATCCTAAAATACATCCTAATTTTCTATATATAAAATTTATCTTTTTCAACTTTAATGCTATGTCAACACACATACATCCCTCAGTATGAGGTACTAATATAATTTTTATAAAAGTAATTGTTCCCCACTAATCTCATGGAAGTCAATGGAGCTACATAAGGGACAGACTTGGCCTCCTATGTCTTATCAAGTCAATGAGCTAGACAAATTCTGATACAGCTAAAGGAATTTAATGCCCAAGTAAGAATTGGAAGAGTGAGTCATAATATAGCAGGTTCCTTATGGCTGGGAACACTATCAGACCTTACACATCAGAGCCACCTGTGGGCAAGTCTCATAAAGACATATTTGCATCACATTCTCATTTTCCCATTCATATTATAGCCAGTGCAAAACATGATCTTTGGACAATAGTTAGAGTTTCCTCATATTTCCCTCTTTCACCTATTTCCTTTTCCTTCTGAACCTAAAGCATTTGCGGGTAGTTACCTATGCCAGCAGGAAAGTTAAATCATATTAACCTTTCTGTGCATTTTATTTCTTTCTAATACTGGAAAGGTGACAACAGCCTAAAATATTTCTTAGACTACTTTAAAGATAGTTAAGTATTCCTGAAGAACATCTAGCAGCAATTATGCAAATTTGAGCGTATTTTATATTCCATTCATTCAATACAGAGTCACAGGCTACTCTTTAAAAAGAGAAACCATAACAAGCAAAAGGGAAAAGGTTTTGAGGATATGTGATCGTGAAAGTGAGAAAATGCTTTAATGGGAGTTTCCACAGACATATAAAAACTCCAGTGGGAAAGGATTCATAAAAACTCAAGGAGAAAGCAGCACAAGATCAAACTGTCATGAGAAATGTAGTTATGAAGTAATGCCACAGACATCTTTGAAAACAAGGGGGACAGTATTAAAGTGGAAAAAAAAAAAGGGTAACAAGTTTTAAATTATTAAAACGACCAGACATGAGGTAGACAACTAGCTACCTGATACGTCTGGCGGAAGCATTACAAACCACTAAAACTCAGAGAGAAAACATTTGGCTAGATCATGAAAATGGGAATTATGTTAGTCAAGATGAAAAATGATTAATTCTTTGATATATATTTTTAAAATAATCAGACTCTGGCAATGGTAAGTGGCAGACATATGATGACTATACCATGATTCATACCTCAAAGTCTTAATAAACTCTTTGGTAGACATTAAGCCTTTATAGTTCCAGCAGATTTAACAAAATCTTAATTTATTAACACAGTATCTAGACCATTGTCAGAATCATCAGAAGTAATTTTGTTTTCTTTTTAAAAGAATTACATTTAATAACCATACTTCTGATATAATGTTCTACTTCCATGCTAAAACCAAGACTGCTATAATATTTTATCAGAGAGTGTTATGCGATATGAAAGATACATAATTTAATATATCCTTTAAGTCGTCATAATTTTACTTTAGATTTTCTACATTTCAAAAACTAAAGTTCTATTGCACTGCAAATAGTTACCTGTTACTGAGCTGAATAATGTGAACAAGTATTATTTCACCTTTGTTTCCGTTTGCACTCTACACAAGACTTTCATCTTCTAGGTGAGCTTAAAAATGATGACTAGTATTTATTAGGAAACAGGATTTCCTTTAAGTTTTAGTGCTGCTGAGCATTTCTTTTTGGTTTGACATGCTGCACTTCAAGTGATGCTCAATACAAGTTCTGAATTTGTCCTTGATAAATCATACAAATTTGAAAGTAAACCAACAACCTAAGAGAATGTCAAGGCAGGGGGGAGATTAAAAAATGAGGAAAAAAAAAAGGGGGAGGCGGGGGGGAGAACCAAACACACACACACTCTTCACCAGTCTAGTAAAATGACCGTGAACTGGAATCCACCTCTTTGTTTTAAGGCTCCTAAGAATTAGTACTGCTAATCATCTTCTACCTGCACCACCACAGGACAATTCACCTCACCAAAGATAGTTTCCTATCATTTAAGACACATGAAACAAAACACCCTCTGAAAATATCAAAGGTACCTTTCTTTGTGAAGTTCAGCTCTCTACATAGTGACCAAGGGAAGAAAAGAGAAAACACTAGTCAGCCAGCAAAGAAGAGTAAGTACTCTTGAAATGAAACACACAGCCCTCAAAAGACAGATCACTGATAGAATCCACGTATCTGCTGGAGGAGATTGCACGGGGAAGCGCAGGTGCTGTACTCCAGGAGCCAGCTGCTAGGCATGGCATGCTGCAGTTCCTTCACCACAGCTTGGCAAAGGTAAGATTCGTAACACCACCCCAAAAGGAGTAATCTTACATGGAGTCATAAATTCCCAGGGGAAAAATAACAAATAGAAAAAGAAACAGATAATAACCATGAAGTAATATTAAAGCTCAAACTTTGAAAACCAGATGATACCTGTGATCTCTGTAAAAATGTGGGTTATTAGAGAATATAATTTTGGGTCCATAATTGGGGGCTGCTACTTCGGCCATCTAACAGAGCTCAAAACATGCAAGAGTGCTAGCACTGTCGTTAACCAGCAACGTTAGCTGGCGAAGCAGAGCATGAAAGCACTGGCTACTACTACTGTAAACAGCAATGTACAGTTAGGCTCTATTGGTTCTAATAATCTTGCTATATGTAGGGCTTGGGGGGCAGTGGTGTTTGTTTGGGGGGTGGTTTTATTTTGATTTTTTTAAAGAAAGCAAACAGCAGTGTAACCGTTGTTATGACTATGGAAGCTGTTCTCCTGGATCCATGATAGCCTTCCTCTGCAATGCTTTTGGTCCATCTGCTCACTTAAATACCATAGGCTACATTTTTAGAAAGTATAAAAAAAAAAATTGTTTCAGAAAAGAAAATGCCCACTTTTGTTGGAGTCCTATCAACACATCATATGATTTACTCTGTTGTTGTTGGATGGAGAGAGGAGGCTATTCACTGTAAAATGTTTAAAAACAGTAGCTTGAAGAATTCAAGTGGTCTAAAGAAACCTGTTTCAGTGTACAGGGAGCCAAATTAAAACAGCATTGCAGATACTTATCAACATGTTTACCGAGGAGTTTAAAATGCAACAGAGAAGGAGTAACATTTGGGTTTAGAGCACAAAACAACTATTTGAGTCTGCTGCATGTGGATGGGAAATCAGAACAGCGACTGAGAAAGGCTGTCTCGTTCAGCTCCTGCTTTTCTTATACTAACTTCTTCTGACAGTGTTTTTTATATGGTTGTATGTCTTTAATTTCCACAAACTTATGAAGGATTGCTAAAGCAGGGACAATCTGAAGAAATTTAGAAAATGGAACAAAGTGAACTACTGTCCATGATATGAAACTACTGTTATAATATGAAAAGCATATAGAATCGGTTTTATGAATATCCAATCTTTACAATTGCTCACATATGTGAACTCTCAAATGAAAGTGAAAATGTATCCTCACAAAAATTTATGCCCACATGTATTGGAGAATTTTTTTATAGTCGTAAAAATAATCTTAGAATAAATAAATTGCAAATTACTAGAATTAACACAAGCTGGAAAAGCGTCAATGATATTTTACACAAGCATAACCGTCTGACAAATAATTTTGTTAGTATACAAGTACTTTGCTTAGTCCTGGTTTTGCAGATGTACACACAATAACACAAGGTGAAAGGTGACATCAGGCAGAATTTCTGGACATTTTGGATATTAATGGAAATTAATTATTAATGGCAATATTCTAAATATTTTTACCACAGATCCTGTATTACATCTGTCTCACTACATTATTTAAAAGTCCTTCCTACACATGTATACATGCTTACATATAAACATACATATACACACAGAGCTGTATAGTGGAGGGACACGACTTAACTGTAAACTGAAGTACCGAAGACTGGGTTTGGAGCTATTTGCAGGTCTGTCTCTGCTAGCTGTTTGAAAGCGGTTTTCCTGTAATTGTTTTGCTTTTATAAGTACATCAGTAGGAACAGCTTTAAAAAGTGCTTTTAAAGTATCAGAAAGTAAAATGGCTCTCTTGACAGTATTGTCTCCCAGAACAGCATGATTTGTTGTTATATTTCACCATCAGTTTAGTAGGAAATAAGATTGCTGTCTCCCTTCCTTCCAGAAATGTATTTCATATGAATTAGGGTTCCCCTTCACTTTTTAAAGGCAGAAAAATAATAATAATAAAATAACAAAACTAGAAAGGAAAATGTAGCTGTTGGTACTCTTAATAGCAACAAAAAGAAAAAAAAAGCTGTCAGTATTTCTTGATGTCAAATATATTGTAAGAACCCTAGAGGAAAGGCTTAATACCATATCCACCGAGCACCACCCCACTGTGCTCCTTTACATCTTTGCCAAATAACCTGGACATTCTGGGGCTTGAGCCCAGATAATTAGCATCATCTGCGTTAACTGCCAATTTTCACAGGTGTTCAGGTTTTTACCTATATTATGCAGCAGTCCTCAGAGATAGTCATTTTAAAGTACAGAGACATGCTGGACTTCAACCCAAGACAGATGTGAACTTGAGTTTGGGGTGCCAGCCAAAGAGAATAGAGGTGTTTTGTTTACACTTTTTGCATGGAGCAAGTAACTGGAACAGCACTCCAACATTTCTTGTCATTGAACATTGACTTGAAACATTACTTGCTCAAAGTGTTCTCTGCTGTGGCAGAAAAGCTACTTTTTCGTGACTCCTCAAGTTGCTAAGTTCTGGAAATGGCAGGAAAACTGATTAATAGTTTCTTACTGGAAGAACAGGAAAACAAAATGTTTCCCAAAAAAGCAGAGCCTCCATTCCATGGAACATGGTACAAACCTTGTTAACAAGTAAAACCAAGGAAAGTAAGATTTCTCAGTCTCAGTTTCTCTCTCGTCCTTTCTCTCTCTCACATATTCTTTTATCATCGCATACATACATGCCTAAGTCTGATTTTAAGAGAGTTTTAGTGATAATGTAAGCAACATCACCCATCCAAACCCAGACAGACTGTTTTCCCCTCTAAAGTTCAACTTCTGCTGCAATATTTGCTCCTGCTGGTTCACAAGAAATTATTCTGAGTTCCTTTTGTATGCAAAACTAATTAGCTCAATGTAGTCTTTTCGTAGCAAGAAAGATATTTTGAGTGTTTACTAAATCTTCATACCAAAGTCACTGTAAACTTGCTACTTACATATGCACTCACAAAGTATATTTATTCCTAGAAGCAACCAAAGACCTACCAGAATTGTTTCAGTGTGTGTATATTAGAAAAGAAACAAAAAAAATCCCCACAAAAATCTATGATGATTATTTCATTTAAAAAACACCAAACAAAAAACCACACTGTGCATCTTATTGTATGTTTGACAACCAACCTAATCTGTTCAGATTCTATGTTAGAAAGGAGAGGTTTTTTCCCCTGTTTTCCATAAGCCATACAAGCAGCATTTCCAGAGCACTGTTTTACACTGCACTATCATCTTCCTTCCTGTACTATAATTCATAAAACAAAAGATGAAGGCTTTGAGTTGCAGTGAATATTAATAGTTTTTTTTGCTTTGCGTTATTGCTGAGATCAAGCATCTTAATAGCAGTAAATTACCAAGAAAGAAAAAAAAGCCAAACATTTTTTAATGGTAAATGATGAGAAATACGGATTTTTTTCCTCTTTGGAGCTCTAAAAGTAGCTTACAGTGGAGCAACAGGTCTTCTTATGTGGACAGTTCAGTTGACTGATAAACAATTTGGGGCAAAACCTATTTTTCAAAGCAGATTACAAATATGAGGAATAACTAGCCAGTAGAGATCCTGTGGCTGGGTGAGGAAATCGTAAGTCTAGAAAGCTGCAAAAAACACTATTTCATTTTTCCTTACAATGGGACTGTATGATTTATAAGTTTCCAGAAGTAAGATTTATAATCTCTTGGAAGACAGGCTATAAATAACAAGAATGAATGGAGCTTGGGAAGGAGCAGAAGGCGTGAAGGAGAGCACAGAGGTTGGCCTTGGTCGCAGCGACTCTGGATGGATGGCTAACTGGGGCCTTATTGAAAGAGTTCAAGGAAACATGAAGACTAGAAAAGAAAGGTGGAGTGGAGTTCTGAAGAGCCTGGAAAAGGAACTGAATGAAAGGCTCAGAGCAGATGGGAGACACTGTCACAACAAGGTAACTGAGGCATTTCAGAGGCATAGTATGACTCCACGCAGGCAGACCTCCATGGGGGACATCCCATGTCGCCTCTCCTTGGAGGGCGAGGTTTCTGAAGGAAAGAGACACCCTTCTCACAGGAGAGAAGGCACACCAGGTTCAGTTCTCCACAACAGAAATTAGTGGTGAGCAACAGCAACTCATGGTGCAAGTGATGACTTTCAAGCAGACAGACTTCTCCCGAGAAAGCAGTGATCCTAGCACCTGTTCTGCCCAAGTCCTCTCCTTCAGTCAAAAACAGGCTCCCTTGTAAGCACCCCTGCCTTCTGAGGAAATCTTCTAGTGCTCATCCACCTTAACCATGAGGAAGATGTCCCATCTAGGGAATCTTAGCTCATTCCGTACAAAACAAACCAAAAAACCCAATAGCCCAAACATCTTTTTCCTACACAGGACACCTAATGGGAGAAGAGGTCAAAGCTCAGGGATGGGCACTAACCTGAGCCTGCACAGGAAAACCCTGCCTTTGCTGCTTTGCAGTGATTCTGGTGGGACATGATGCAACTACATTTTAACGTGCAAGAAGTTGTTCCAGACAGTTTGAAAATAGGGCTTGCAACATAAGTAGTTTGTGCTTTAAATATAAGATCTCAGGACAAATTGCATAACCTGAAACTTACTGCTAATTAAATGATCTAGGTTCTGCTGTAATTGCTGTAACAACTTTTGTCATAACAAAAGGCTTGTGATGTAGTTTCCAATACATACCTGTTTACTGAGTTAAAGCTATGTTAAGTTGTTATAATAGGTTTTATTTTCCACTGATTCTGTACAAAAGGCTTGCTATACAGCAATAGTGGCACAAAATAAGAGTTATAATCCTCTCTACAATATGGTGACTTACATAAGCAAAAGAAGCCTTAAGCTGCTTATACGATACCAGTTATAAAGATGACAACAAAAGACTTCTTTCATTGTAAGACTATCTTTGTCATTCAGATAAACAACACAGCTGCGTATTTTGCACACTAGCTTATCTTAAGGGCAGAGTTTAAGGGTAAGAGAATCTTTAGATAGGGTGCCCATCTTTAAATATCAGTGTTTCACCGGCTCCTCGGGAATATCTTCCTCGGCAGACTGCTCACTCAAAAATATGGCATTTGGCAAACAGGACATAAACTCATAGCGGTTTTTGTCAAGCTAAGAAGTGTGGTTGTTCTAGTTCTCCTCTTACTCAATTCATCCAGTTCAATTCCACTTACTGCTTCAGGAAATTAAGACATCCACTAACACCAGTCTCTGAGCCCAGTGTTTCTCAATGGCCAGTTACCTGAATGCTTAAAGTCAATAAGAAATACTCAGAGGATTTAGATGGAATTAGCTTAGTTCAACTGAAGTTTGATTCATTTCTTTTGAATATCTTAAGATCATCCCAGATGTGAATCATCACTGCAGATGGAAATTACATCATTTAAGTATTATATAAATTTATACATTCAAGCTGGAATGAAAAAGTTCATAAAATAAACTTCCACAGTCAACTTTCAGTTCCTGATACACAGCGAATATTACAGTTTTCCTTTGCCCTTAACGGATACTTCCTTCTATACGGCTAACGAGCTTGTCACTTTAGGGGGTTATACCCATAGGATGATTTGTAGGGCTTAAAGTATCTTTCTTCAAGTGGATGTTCACTTTACAGAGTGATGTTTTGTCACAACACAGAGAAGTGCTGCTTCTCTTTCAACATCTTTGCCATGGAAATGCTTCCTACAACTACCTGCCCTTCCTCCATACCTGTATCTGAACCTTGATATTACAGATCTCTTCCACAATTTTCAGAATTTCGTCTTCGAAATTCAAGGCTCATATTTCATTTACTAACCCATCATATCCCTAAGTACAGTAGTGTTTCCAGAAGCGATGTTCACAAGATGCTGCTGCTCTGACGTGTAACTTGTGCTCAGCTGCCTATTCAGCCTTCCCACCGAGTGCCTGTTTTCCAGCTACAGCAGCAAACAGTATTTGTGAATGGAGCTCCTTTCCATATGCTGCGTGGGCCAATGCTTCTTGCCACTGGGCATTTCACAAGGAAGTCACAGATGAGATTATTCAGCTTCCTGCGCTCTCCCGATCTGCACAGCTGAGGGGTCACATTAAGCCAGTTCTAACCTTTATAGCGCTGACTGACCTCAGTTTTCAGTTTTGCATTGGCAGAGAAATGCCAAGGGAAAGTATAAGAAACTAGGAATTTATTCTAAAGTTATGAGTTCTTAAATAGGTATTTTTAGGTTTCTGCTGCAGCAGTGGAAAACAGCATTGCACAGGAGAAATGAAGCCTGTCTTCTCTCCTACTTCAGGAGCTCTCCACTGACACAGGATTTCATTTTCTGCCCTGTTTATCTAAAACATTTAGTGGTTTTGAAGATGATATATAAACTAAATGTATTCCGCTATTAGGCCAAAAGAGAGAAATGTAATATCATATGCAAATGAGAAACTGAACTCACATCTGAAGCCTCAGTCCTCAAGAGGCAAGAAAATTATGAGCCCCTTAACTAATACAACAAAAGCTTATCCCAACTTGTAATTATTCTCAATCCAGAATTATTCCTAGCATGCCTACTCATGCAATGCCTATTCACAACACAGTGTTGCACAGACACAACACTGGCATTTTTCCTGCACTGTTTTCTTTTCCTATGGCAAATGACTAACTCCAAGTGTTCAGGTTTGACATGTTTCAAACCAGTTACACTATAAAAAAATAATTTTAGGCCTAGATATTTATGACAGATACTTAAACAATAAATTGAACTTAAACAACCATCTGAACTTAAATGTAGATGATGTGTCTACCTCCTGTAGGAGCCATAAGGCTTAAACTATGTGCTACGTTTGTATTAAGGAAAATCATTGTCAGATATAATAAAAATATGCTGGACTACCAAGTCCCTTACAAATATATAATTAACTGAAGTCTTAAAAGGGACAAGGAGGCCTGTTTAGCAAAATGAAGATGTTATAAATTATTTGGAAGGTGGGAGGCAAAAGTGAGATGAGCCAACAGAGATTTGTAAAGAACAAATCATATTAAAATTGGTTCATTTCCTTCAGCAACAGGGTATCCAGCTGTGTGGTTAGGGAGGAGAAATAGGCATCATGTATCTTGTCTTTAAAACATGACATTATTTCATATTACAATCTTTTAAGCTAGGGAAACATGGTCTAGATTAAATTGCTATAAACTGGGTGCAACAATGGTTGGATAGTACCTCCCAGAAGACTTGCCAACTGTTCTCTGTCAAAATGGAAGCAAATATCAAATGACTCCCCACAGGGTCTCGTCTTTCATACAGCTCCGTTCAATCTTTAATTAATGAAAGAAGAGAGAGTAGACTTCTGTGTAAAATCAGAGAAAACACGAAGACAGGAAGGACCATGCTGAAAGTTGGGACTAGCAATCAAAGAGATCTCAACAAAGCAGAAAAATGGTACAGGAGCAATTCAGGAGAGGTACAAGTTGCTATACTTAGGAACAACGGGCTGCAGGTGTACCAAGCCCAGAACAACCAAGCACAGAGCACTGCTTCAGGAAAAGGCCTGGAGGTGATAGGGTATGACACGCTCAGGTGGAATCGGCAATGTCATGCTTTCATGAGACAGGCAGAGGTCACCATGGGATGTATAAATAGAAGTCCATCCTGAGAAACAGATGAAGCAGTCCTCCTGCTCTGGTAGGTGCTGGCAACACCTCAGCAGGATGCTGTGCCTGGCCTCCAGGACTTTGCTTCGGTAACAGGACAGACCACCAGGCAAACACTGAGGGAAAGCGTGCAGGAGCATCGGGGTGTCAAGAGGGAGACCTGCAAGGCCCTTCTGAAACAACCAGGGTTTCTTCCTCTAGAGAAAGGTGGGAAGAAAGGAGTACCCAGGGAAATGATGCAGCCTTACATGTCAGGTATGTGAGGTGCTTTACTGAAAGGACAGGGAATAACCTCTTCTCCATGCTTGTGCCAGATATGGAAAAAATTAATGGGTCACCTCATTTGCTCATCTGCAGTCGCTTTTTAAATGGTTAGGATAGCAAGCAATCAGATTGGTCAAACTTCTGTCAAAAAATGGCATTAGTATAGTTGATCCCACTTTGAGGAAGAAAGACTGATTGACATCTGGAGGTCCCTTCAGTTAGGTGTTTTTATAACAGTATATAGGCACATACTGACTAAGGTTTGTCTGTATCAACATACACAATTCATTATTGAAAAATTCCGTTTCAAAGGCTCAGATGACACCAGCCAATACTTTGCAGTCAAACAAGATTGATTCTTATTATAAACATTTCTTATAACACAGATACTAAAGGATATGAAAAATCTCTGTATTATGAGTATGTATTTATGCAAAATTACATTCATTATTCTTTTAATTTATTTGCTAATTGTTAAAAGAGTGTGGAAAAAGACACTAAGAGTAGGCATAAGTACTTAGCTGGGTATTTAACCTCAAAGTGATACTGTGTAAATAGGTGTATTGTAAATATTTAAAATTCTATGACTAAGCTTCACATTAATCCTTATTAACAGACTTTGAGTGTGCAGACGAGATTACCCATGCTCCTTCCCTAAGCAATGTCCTGTGAGTAATGATGCTGATAAGCCCAACCTCTGAAAACACAAGTGTGTAATCTTTTTCTGTTTGCTTCTATGGTGTGGGTCACAGGGTTACATGCTTGAAGCTGAAGTGGAATTAGTTATTTTATTTATAAATGCTATGTACATATAATTTCATAGCTATGATAAAATGAAAGATACAAGGTATTGAAGAATATTGTGTGTTCCAGATTTACAAGAAGTATCTCAGGTGACTGGGTAGATCCTATAGCAATCAGCATAGAAGTATACAGATACTATTCTCCTCATGCTTTTTTTAATAATATACAAATAGGAACACTAATATTTTAAGGTTCTTACACTTTCTTCTGCCTGAGTGTGAAAGATTTAGCTGTTTGTAAAATTCTTACATTTTACAGGATTTGTTTTCCTGAAGGAATTCTGAATTTTATAGCTTAACATCTGGAGTTATAGCTGCATTATTTTAATTTGTCTATAAATAAAGTGTCTACATTTTGTTTTCTGTGTAAAACTTTTTTTGGGACAAAGACAAATGTGGTTGTTAGCTGAGTTTCTCTTAAGCATATATGACTAACATTCATATGAGCTTTTTCCAGATATTGAAAAACAGTGAAGTGCTTCATGCTTATATTATTCCTGAGACATCAAAGTAGCTTTTCATCTTTTGTCCCCCCACCCCCCTTCTGATAAGTGCTAAAGAAAAACCCCATATAAAAACAGGCAAATAGATTAGCTTCAGGAATAGTTCCTACAGAGGTGGGTCACAGCAAGCACTGCTACAATGCATACAGGCTCTATTTATTGAGTTGACTTCTGTTTAACCATAACAGATCTCCCATTAGTGAACATTTTTTAAAAGTAGCTTCAAGAAACCAGAATGCAGAGAGGTAAATTATTTCTCAGTACAATCCAACAACCTGTAAGTGAGCAGGTGATCACAAACCCTCTGTTGTGATATGCTTCTGATCTCGGATTAACAAAAGCACAGGTTATTTAGCAGGCTCACCTTCCCTGCTTCCTCCTGTGTAGCATTCACACTCGTAATAAAGGCATCTGACAAGCACGTGCCCTTTGTGCATCATGCATTATGCACAGTCCTCTTAAATCTCCTTTACTGCATGAATCTCTCTGAATTGCCTTCTGTCTCTCAAGTGCCTGGAGGGCAGCCCCTCTCCTCTCCTGCTCCTCGCTCCAGTGACTGCTGCCTCTGCCTGGGCAAACCCAAGAGTCGTCCACAGAATAACATGTTAAGGAGTCTCAGCTACTGAAAGAAGGGAAAGTTGAGAAGCCTCTGCCAAACAGGAAAGAATACATTTTACTAAGCCGCATTTCCATGCTGTAAAACTATTACCCATGCCTCTATTAGCAATATCTGCCACTGGATAACTATTAGATCCACACTGACAAAAACGTGCCAAGGACAGCAAGTAGAAAACTGTGAAGGTCAACTAGGTTAACTGTTCGACCCATTAGGGCAATCCATTACGACGCACAAGAGAAAGGTGATAATATTTGTGGATAAAGCAAAAAATCCAGACAGTTTGCAGGGATATATGACAACAGAGTATCTCTGAGACACTTCATTGTCATTTCATGGGCAAAATAACTGCTCAATATTTGCTAAAAGATATTTAATCAAAACAATCTGATCTATGTATCATGAAGGTTTCCAATAGGAAAAGGCCTGTAACATACTTAAAATAAGCATATTTAGAAAGCAACCTATTTTGGAGTTTTTAAAAAAAATGGTATGCCTACAAATATTTTTTTTTTTTTGAGAGAGAGTTCAGTGCTTTCTAATTATAAAAGAGGTTTTTTTTCCAAAATTTACTAAGGCGTTTTTGCTGTATTGAATCCCAGCGTATGCCTGCCAAAAAAGACAGGTTGTCAATTATTTTTTTCATTTACACATTAGCATCTAAAATATGCTTTCACAAACTCTGTATGAAACACAAGGCACTTTGTGCTCTCAGTCATGCTATGTATTTTCACCATTTCTTCATGCAACTTGGTTGACATCACATATCATTCCTGATACCAAAATAACTGTTTCATTCAAATCACAGTGAAGTCATCAGGAGTCTTTCTGTTATCTTCAATGAACCTTGGATCCGGCAGGGATGAGTCAACTGAATGATATTAATTGATGCAAACAGGAAGAATGAAGCGAAGAACAAGTGCTGAGTTCTGTACTATACTTCATTTATGCTGAGAATAAGATTACTGAGGCAACAAGGGAAATGGAGAGAGGAAAAAAATTTAGAAATCTGGATGTTAAAATAAGTAGAATATGCTCTATACCAAGCCACAGTCTGCATGAAATAACGTCATAGCAAGTTATTTGTTAATGCTTTATATATCACAGAAAAGAGCAGCTTTATTATCAGAAGTGATTTCAATATGACCTACTCATGACAACGGCATCATTCTTCCAATAATAAAAAACAATCTGAGAGTTTCTAAAACAGTTGTTAACAACTGTAGGCAACAACTTCCTAAAGTGAGTTATCCAGCATGCTGGACTATGTCAGATCTCATCCTGGTAAGAGAGAAATGGATATCACAACCTTAAAGCCTGCTTGCTCAAATGTCATCAGTGTAACTCAATTGCATTTATATGCAAAAACTATAGGTTTAAGCTGTTAAAGTAAAAATCTCATGGCTGAAGACATTCTCACAAGGAGGTAATCATTATCGGATAAGTCATGAGAAAAATAAGGTAAGCAGGAAAACATAGCTGTGATATTTACATGACTTTTGGTCCCTGTCCTAAAATTCTGCTGAATAAAAAAAGACCAGGTTAATACAAGTAAAAAGAAACCCCAACGTTCTTAAATAAATAAAAAAAAAACCCAGACATTAAAATGGAAAAGGAAAAGCAGACAACAACAAAAATACGTTAGAAACACAGAATTTCAAAATATACTAAAGGAAAACAAAAAGGAGAGATCTTATTGTCAGTAAAGAAAAAGATAATTCAAAACAGATTTTATAGTGTATGTTATGGCTAGAAAAGATTTTCATGTTTTACTCAGTCCTTTGTAGGTAGGGATGCCTTTAGGACAGCTAATGAAATCATCAGCCAGACATGAATTTCTAGCGTCAGATTGCAGCACAAAGAGCAAATAAAGCACTGCATATACAAGGGACACCAGGTAGGAATAACAAAAATGTTTTGCTTGCCAATGGAATAACCAGTACTGACATAATCTGTCTAGGTCTGCTACATTTGATTTCAAAAGATTCTGTAAAATTGAAAAAGTAAAGAAACATGAGAATAAGATTAGAAGTCATATTTTGTTATCAAAAACCTCTGGCAAATCAAAGTCTATTTATTCCATCTGTTCAAAAAGGAAGTTAAAAACTGACTTGATCTCTAACTAACTTGCCTGTGGAATACTAATTTGATATGAGGGATGTACAGTCTCTCAGACACAGATTCATACTCCAGAAATTGGTCACAACAAATTCAGAGGTGGCGGCAATTTGTTAGGCAGAAGTTAATCTAGACAAATATAGTCAGCTGGTAAAATGCAGACTTCTAAGTGAGGCTAATTAATATTGGAATCTGCACCTAATGCATTTTATGGGCTAAAAAAAATATACCTTATATTTGTAACCAAGAATTCATTGCTATTCTGAACTCTTACATGTCTAATCGAAGACTTACTACCCCAGTTACAACAATATTAATTGTTATTGTCCAAATTATATTATTACAGAAAAAGCCTCATTAATAGAACATTTAAAATTGTTATCCACACACCTTGGGTATCTACCCTGTTTCACTGGTGGTGTGCTCCCTCTTCCCCTGCTCCTCCGGATCCTAATGTCAGCAGTGACAACTGCTCGCAAGAGGTGGGGGAGCAAGGATCAGAGGTCAGCATCCTGCCTTTTTCACCACAAGGAGTATGATGCTCATGGGTTTCCTCCTCCTCCCTACTCTAAGGTCTGCATGACATTGGTTCCGATAGTTTTTTAACACACGCTATACCTTGACTTCATTAGTCTACAACTCCACATTATATACTCACATACTATGGTATGCACAGCGTGTATTGCATATTCTAGATACTTGCTGTTCCTTTTGTTTTGCCTCAAAACTGCTTTTATCTGATTTCCAAGGCCATGTTCCTTGACAACACTGGCAATTTGTTTATAGCACTCTTTATAGCCTCTGCTGTCATCCCCAGGCTGTGCATTCAAGGCCTTTACTACAATCCTTTGCCTGTTGTCCTTCACTCCATATTATTATTTTGGGGTCAGAGATAGTTCACTCTACACAGAATAACAGATTATTATTACTATCTATTACTTACAGAGATGCAACAAATTATAACACTGCACCAACACAATTGCACAGAGCTAACCTAAAGCTAAACAAGTTAGGTAATGTTCAACTGTTCATTAGACAAACATGGTAAAATGCATCTATGGGCAGGCCCAAACAAAAACAGCCAAAGCAAGACCAGCAGGGCTCAGCTCTGGGGCTTTACAGGGCCAACGCAATGTCCGTAACTTCTTGCTAGTAATGTCAATACCAAATTTACTGCACCGCAGAGCTACAAATCAACTGACCAAAATTAAAGTGAATTTTTCCAAACTTAATTTTAGAGTTCAAATTATATATAAACTTCTTCAAATAAGAACTAATTCAGGAAGGTAAAGGCCATTGCTGTATTAGTAGTAAGTGTAGATGACTTATGGTCCCTTTCTGGACTTACAATCTCCAACTGAAAGCTTAGAGATTCCTGTGTCTTGAAGAGCTGACTAATTCCTCCTCAAGATTCATGCCAGCATGTAAAACATGGAGCTGGTAGAAAAAAATAGACTTAATTGTTTCTTTTTCAATATCTTGCCTTTGGATTGTAGGCGTTGTTTGAGATACCACAAGTTGTCAGCAGTATAATTCCCTCTCAGATGAGCTTTGCATGCGAAGTTCTAGCTTTGTACAGGAAAAAAGAACAAATGTTTTAAACAATGTAACATAGCTGTTTTTGTAAGCAGAAAAGTAATCTTTTGGGTTTTTTTCCTGTGGTCAGTGATCTTTAAAGACTTTGAACAGAAGGCGATGGGATATTCAGATCATCTGATCACACCTAAAGTTCAAACTAAGACCAGCCAGATGGAAAAAGCAGGTTTGGGGTCACTAACTTTTAAGCAGAAGGACAACTTTTCTTGCATGTATGGTTTTTTTACTACATTATTTCCTCTACTTATTCTACACCTGTTCCCCTACATATCCACTACTACTTTACAGCCTGCCCTTTAGCTGATAGGTGATACCTTCTAGGGGTTTTATGAAGCCATTCTGGACCAGGTGCCTTGCAGAAGTAATTCCGCACAAGGGACAGTCCCCTTTCTGGCATGCTCCTCGCATTTGCTGCTGGATGACCTGCCAGCCTCTTCTAAACACAGGCATGCTGTGTGCTACATTAAGCCTTTTCACCAGCCAGAAAAAGTTTGGTTTTCCTTACTAACAGGAGAGTCAAGGCTGTGTTTAAAGTTAGCTTTATGCATTAGATAAGCAAAGCCATTCCCTCTTAGCATTGAACTTCAGGGAAGAGGCAGTGAAATATTTAGCTGGCTTGGAACATTAGATCTATGCAAGTAAGTTACAATGCAATTATAATTCCAAGAGCTGAATTAATGTGTAATCATCTGGTTTTGTGTTTCAGCTTCTTAAAAGGGGTATTCTTCTGATAAATACATAATTTCTTAAAGATTGTCAAAAGGTAAGTAGCAAACACCTTAAGAATCAACTGCTGAAAGAGCTACTACAAAGTAGCTAGAGTTTTCATTTATTGTGGACAAAATCCTGCTTTCCTAGGCTCCGAGCCTCGTCACTTCACTGCTGAAGCAAAAATCCAGTGAAAGAAGTTTATTGAAACACTGTTAAAGGGAGCTAAAACTTCAGTAATATCACCCTGTGATGTACACTAATTACCAGTACACCAGTGACTGCTTATAGACCATGAAAGGATTTCTTAATTTCTTAAGAAACAAAGGTAAACAAATGAAATATTACTTTGTTAATGTACACTTTGTACTATTCACACTGCTCCAAAAGCATCTTTAGCAACATGCCTTCACAATTCTATCAATTATTAGAACCACTGCTGCATCCCGGGGAGGATGATTTTCTCAGATATCTTTATCTAATACAGTTTTCTACATGGCAGCAGCTTTCCCACCAGGAGTCCTCTTTAGTATTTCTCTTGTCAGGGTTCTTTCTTTCCCCCTCATGAGATGTCCCAGCCATGTCAAATACTGTTACTTCAGGGCTCTCCCAGCTCCAGAGTTATCAAGCACGGTGTCTTCACCCTATGACTACCAAAGTTACTCCAGCTCCTCAGTGTGTCAAGCAAATTTATTATTTTATCTTTCAGTAACTTTTAGTTCCACAGAGTGCTTGCTAAAAGTCTTTCCTTTGTCTACCAACTGCTCCTGCTGTTTTATATATTAGCCTTAATAAAATCCATTAGTTATGCACAGTGCTTTCTTCATTAATGAAATATAATAGCATTGATATTTCTGGTCTAATGTGCGGCTAAGCAATTGTCAGGATTCTATTCAGCTTGCTATAACATTGACTGCACGTAACATAAAAGGAGTTAAATTATTACTATCTAGAAATTGTGAAATTAAATTCAAAAAAGAATTGCATTCACAATGACTTTTAGCAGATTTAACCATTGATGTGATATGACCTTCACGCTATTTCTCCTTAAAATACTGTGGAAAAAATGTATTACAAGTTTTTCGCTTCTGTTTTGTCAATGATTTAAGGTGAAATCTTTTCTAGCTTTGCTTGAACCAGATGCACTGAATACTGTAAACACAAAAGTAAATATTGTGGCAGGCTGAAAAATTAACAAGGCTTAACTCTTCCTGTTCTTTGCCCTGGGGAAGCAATTTATACCAGAGCACAAAAGATTCAAAACATTGTTGATAGAGTAACTGAGTGAAGAATTCTTACTCACTGGTGTTTTACCCCTGTGCACAGATAGATGTATGTGTAGATATACACACACACACAAAATTCTAGGCACTAAAAAAACAAACCAACAATGCTGCAAAGACAGCATGAATTACTGACGGGCTGGAATCAGGTAATTCCTCTTCTGCAAACCCCACCTAGACACGAGCTCATATACACATTGAAAAGATTTCCCATTCCAGAGTAGTTTATTCTAAGAAATCATGGAGGGAGAGGGTGGAAACCTTCAGTTACCTTATTTGTAATATTCCTCAGTAACCTCTCTTCCCTCCTCCAAGAACTCTGACTTTTTCAAAAAGGCAGAGAGTACTGGAGTTTCATAGCAGAACTGGGCAACAGTTAGGAGCCAACTGCAAGAAAAGCTACGGTCGCTGGTGAAGTAAGGGTGCCCTTACCATCCAAAGCATAGTGGATTACAAGAAGGAAAGAATAGGTTTATGTAAAAGGTTTACTGAATGCTTTGTAATAAAAATAACATTATTTAAGACAAATTACTGAGAATGTACCTCTATGTAGTACCACTAAAAATACCTGTTGGGATCATCTCCATCCTCCATTTCAAAGAAAACTGTAAGGTCAAAGACTCGGATGCATAAATTCATAAAGATACAGATCCTTTGGAGGCCATGTGGTCCATTTTCACATTTCGAAGACCCCTGCTAAATAGCAGAGGTAATACTGCTCAAAATCTGTCAGTGTGCTCAGCAATCATGTGAATATCCATTTACACAACATACCTTTAGTTTTTAGTTTTCACCATAATTGAAATGACTACATCAGCAATTATTGGTAGCATTCATGATTCCTCCCTCATCTCTCACATGGCACCCAAGCGTATACTTCTTGCAAATGCCGTTTTCCTTTGCAACACCCTCTGAAATCTATGTAAACGCTACCTAAAACCATTGCACAATACCAGCAGAAGTAGATAACATGCTGTTCTGAGTATATTTCTTTAACTGCATTTGTAGCCTCTAGATGAAACCTGTTTTTCCCTTATCTACCCTAAAATATTTTGTACTTCACAGTTCACCCCTCAGAATGATTTAATGTTTCCATTTAGTCTCACTTACAACACCAAACACCAATCAAACGTTAAGCCAAACATTGCCAGTGCTTTAGTTGGTGGTGATAGTCCTAACTCTGGTCTCATGATATACTCCCGCATGTGCCCTGACAGTATAAATCGTGCAAATAAATAAGAAGTTTGGCACTTCTGAAGGACAGAGCTTGTTGCCAAAGCTTTCAGTACTGATGTTATAAACTTCGTACCTCTAGCAGGTGCCAAAGATGAGACCAGACTTGCCGTTTCATACACGATGCCCTCACAGAAACGCCACACTCCTTATCAAAGTGACTCTTCAGTGCCCCAGAATACTAACATTTCTACAGAAGTGATTACAGTTTTGGCTTAGTGGAAACCTAGGTGCAATGCTGATTCCAGTTCCATTTAACAGTGTTTGACAGCAACTAAGCCCAAGGATGAATCAGAGTTGACATATTTAGAACAAAGTAGTGGAGCACTTGACTAAGCCAATAAATGGTTCCAGCTGGGACTTGTCCTGTGGTTGGTGATGAGGACATTGGGGGCAGGTTCTGTGACAGATAACTTTAGCTAAGGATATTTGGCATTTACAAGAAACAGAGAATACTTTTTATCAATTATTTTTTTTTAAATGCAGAATTTTTTTTCCACTTTTGCATCATTTTTATTTTAAACCATCCCCCCAAACACGTGTTAGGTAGGAGCAGCTTGTATTTATTACTATGTTCAGCGTCAACATGGATCTGACAGTTTAAAATCATTAAATTCAAAATAAACTATCATACAAAGTTCAACTGAAAGAATTTGTAGAACGTATTTGGGAAAGATGCATGGACAACAAAAAATATTAGTCGCTTTCAGTCTAGACATAATATTGAGAGTAGTTCTGTGGTCACTAGAAAAAAAGCATCCTACTGGAATTTTAAATCATCTTTTAACACTTAACCACCTGCAGGATGGTAACTGATTTTTTGATATTAAGAAGAAAATTCTGTGATAAGTATAACCTATAAATATTTAATCAGAGTTCTAGCATATCCTGTTGTGCTTATGTTCTTCTCACTGAAGCCTGACCACCTTTAACCACTTCGCAGAGTGCAACAGAATTAATATTTAGAATCCAAATTCTGTTTTCAAAATTGCTTGTTAGCCCTTCTCTTATATTATATACACAAAACTGTAGCCAAAGGTCTTCTAATAATTTTTTTTTACATATGTGGTGTAGAACGAACAGAATAGGAATAGGTAGTTTCAGCCAGTAGTCCAGACAGATTAGCGTGGGGGGGGGGGGTTAAGGCAAGTTTTACCACATGCCACAGTTATAACCATGGTTTCCTCATCGCTACCAAATGCTGATAAAACATCATTCCTCTGCTTTTATTCTCTCTTCAGATTTAGCAGTGCACCAGCTTTTGAGAAGCAGACGTGCTAGGTGTTTTGAGTTTACTGGCTTGATTTTCTCATCTAGATCCTGCACTGCATAATACGATGCATACAGTACAGTATAACTGCTGAAAACAATGAAGTTTTGTAGAACATAAAAATATCATTCTGTTTTCAACATCTTGTGCTGATTATGAAATCAGTATTCAGACAGGTAGTGTTTTGCACAAACATTTTCTTTCACCTAATTCATACTAACCTGCATTCCACATGCAGTCTCACTACATACATGACCTAAATTCCCTATGTTTTCTCTGGCCCCGCAGGAGATTATCATCAATACTACTTTTATTATTATTGTCATTATTTTGTCCCTTCTCCCCAGATTCCAAATGAAAGACAGAGCGCAGAAAAATCATATTTTCTAGATTTTTAGTCTGCAATAAAGAATAATGCTAGGTTATCTAACACCACGTAGTTCGTATCCAAACCGGTTTTCAGCCAGATTCTCCTCAGTATCTTTTTGTCTCCATACTTTCCTCTGTGTGTCCTGCCATAAATTTATCAGCTTTCCAGCTTTGACTTAAACAATAGCACCAAAACAAGTATAATAGTCAAACAATAAGTGTTGGGTTTTTTTTTTTTCCCTTGAAATATCTATTAAGCTTTCTCTCTTACATTTATAAAATTTGGTTATAGAAAGCTTTGTGTTCTTCAAACGTGGACCAAGAACAATCTGGTTTTCAATTTGCAGTTAGGTGGTAGGATTTCAGATGACGATATCAATGCAGTTACTAGCAGTGGGAAAACAGAAGCGCCTACTGTCACATCTAAATACCAGTTGCTCAGTGAGGTGAACAAGGATGAATGGCACCTATTGACAGGCTCTGCCTCCCAGGGATCCTCAGCCTGAATCATGGGATTTTGGAAGCGTTCCCTGCTGCCATCAAGCATAGCAGAGAGGAGAGGTACAAACCTATGCATGAGATGGTACTTGCCCCATGCTGCTGCCTGTGCAACAGCAGATGTTGAAGGTCACTGCCCTGCAGCAGCTCTCTGAAAATCTGCGCAAGTGGTACTACCACAGCTACTGCATCACTGACTACAGCAGGAGCAACTTGCTCCTATGTCTTCACTGCTCAGACTTTTCCAACATTAAAGTTGCAGAGCTGCTAGGTGAAACTTAACTGTGGAAAACTCTCCACCTGTTAGACTCCAGTCTAGCCAGGCCATTGAAGCTGGTACTGGGTCTCACCAGTGAGAGAAGAAACGTTTTTACTAACCATGCTTACGGGCAAGCCATTGCAGACTGCAGACTGACCAAAAGCACAGTTTATAGGAGCACTGTGTAAAGACATCTTGCTCTAAGCCTCAGTGCTCCATTAATTTAGGACTATATGGACACTGAGAGAAGAGAGACTTACACTACCTCACCGAAAGAGCCTGTAAAACTACTGAATTGGATTCCTCTAAATTACTAATTGCTATTGATTCAAAGGACTGAGTAGAGAGTACACATTAGGAAGGGTCCTAACCCTATTTCTTGTTTTCTTCTTCCCTACCACTACATGTATATTTACAACAGAGGCAGTATCTTGGTCATACATTAACTACAAAAATTTTCCAATTTGTGAACACCAGGAAGAATAACAGCAGAAATGTCACATCATTTTCTACCAGCAGATGATTACTCCTGAGAGCATAGTCTTTGTTCAATCTAGCTGAATCTTTTACTACTTCAGGGAAGGAATGAGAAAGTAAAGCTGCTGAAGAAAAAATCCTTAGCCATTGTGTTTTCCAGTAGAAAGCTAAAAACTCTGTTTTTCAATTTGACAGGCTTCATGTAGGGGTTTCTTTTTAATGACCCATTTCCTTACACTTGCTGAACACATGCAATGCGGTACAGATCCTGAGGTCCCTGCAGTCGTGGGGATTTCAGTCAGTGGAGAAGTCTGGAAAAAATTATCTTTCTGAGACCAGAGCCAAGTAAACTTTGATGGTAATAGCTTTAGTAAGATTTTGTTTGGGCTTGACCTGTTAAGGACTTGATGGATTTTCTATAAGGCCCCATCTGACATATTTTCAATGTACTTTTACCTACTCAGAAGCATGCATTGGTAATTACAAAACTGAGTATGTCTCAGCTTCAAATGAATCCAACTTCCCCTACCAAGCTAAAATATTATCTCCATTAAACAAGTGTTCAGCATCACAATACAACATTTCTCCAATTAAATTGAAATGTGTTATATAGCGCATAATAATTTGGAGACTAAAAGTGTGAATACTTTTAAATGTGGCATATAATTTTCTCATGCAGGATACTTTTGAAATGCAATCTCCAGCTGAAAGAGTTCATTGTATCTAAAAAGTAGAAATCTGTCAATAATACCCATGTGTCCTATAAAATGTTTTTATTTCTTTCATGGTATGTTATGCTTCATCGGTTTCCTTAATCCTAGCTGCAGTTCACGTTGCCATGCTGAAACAGCTCACTGAGCAGTAATTTATCTCTTGACTGTGGCATAACAACCACAAATACAGGTTATTCTGGGAGCGAGGATTTGCATTGCATAAACTATATTTTTAAAATCATTTTCAAATGAGATTAATTCATGATAGGGAAATTATTCCTCTATTTTTGGATCTGGTTTCCAAGACACTTGAGGCTGAGTCTTGAGTGTTTTGTTGGGTATCGGGCAGAATCTTCATTTGAGGATTAGGGATTTCTGTAAAAACGAAATGATACAGCAAGAGAAATGAGAAGACGTTTCCCCATTTACTTTAATACCTATTTAAAATTGGCATTGGAAAGATAATGACAGATTGCATTTTAGCTGAATTTTTCAGCGTGCACTAGATGACTTGTATTTCTTTTCAATTAGGCTGACTGCTTTAGCGTGGTAGGAGATTACTTCTCCCGCATGCTGAAAAGATATTAACAATTAAAATGGAGGGGGGAGCAAGTAGCAGAGGATTATTGCAGTTTTCTTTGCCAAATGACAAGGGTTTCTCTTTCTAAGTATCTTGTTTTAATGTTTGCTATTAAGCAAGGACAGTATGCATTGAATAGATATAATTCTTATGAAAATGTATATTTTTTTACAAATGTAAATATTTACATAACAGTGGTACTTAAATAGCTTGGCCTCACGCATCAGAAGGGAGTCAAGTTTTCTTCCGGCATAACACTGTGTGAAATGCGTTTCTCAAGCTTTCAAGGCCCAGATATAGTAAACAACACTTTTCCTCCTGCTTCTTTCCCCAGAGAAGGGAAGAAAACCGAGGGACACACAAGTGCCGCCCCTCCAGCGTGGGAGAGGCTGGGGGGTGCTGCAGGGGGCACAGGTGACCCTATGGCCTCAGCCACCTGCCAGCAGCACCTTCCTCCTCCTCTCCTCGGGGCAAACCTCACACAAGTTCCCTTTGCCATGTCTCTGCATTTCTGAGGCATTCCTGGCGGCTTTCTTACAAATTATTATTGATTTTGTCAATGGGAATAAGACTCAGTAATAACAACAGCAAAACCCCACTTTAGGTACTATGCAATTAACAAAACTCTCTTCTCTAAACTACCCTCCTGAGAGAGCCAGCAGAGAGATTGCAGAGATCAGTGGGATACTGTAACTTTTATGTTCTCCCAAATCAACTCCTTCTGTCTTTTCTCTTTGCTTTTGATTACTAAAGTGTTTTTGAATGTAGATTGCAGAGGTATTCTACATTGCCAATGCCTTTTGAGAATCTCTGGATATCTGTGAAACACTGGCTTACCTACCACTACTCCGTTTCCATCCTGCTGATTTTTCCATACAGGCTTATATGAACCCAAACCAACATTTGTTTACTAAACATCTCAGCAACCACATGAACACACAGCAATCATAATTCTATTTCCATCACAACAGGTAGTGGCACAGTTGGCTCCAAATGATGTCCACTTTTATCCCAACCCCACACACCCAAATGCCATTGTCATGATTTTTATCAATTCATGTCTAGATTATGTCTATATGAGAGGGTTTTTTTTAATAAAAAAAAGGAAAGAAAGAAATAGGTGTGTAGAGAGATGCCTATACACAAGATATAACTGTGTTATAGTCAATAAAGTTCACTTTGGTTTTGTATAAAATTACCAAGTCCCACATACAACTATTTTTTCAGCCTTATCAGAACCGCTCAAAATCTTGAAGTACATAGACACAGTGACTTTTTCTTCTAAAGCTAACTCAACCCAGAACTATTAACTTGCTACAGTACAATTATTCCTAGAGAATCTTCTGAATTATCACCTAGTAACAATATTCACACCTTTTTTGATTAATGCATATTTGAAAAGAATCTCTAGGATCCAGATCTTCAATTTCAGTAAATTTGTATAGTGCAATTGATCTTAGATATACACCAATTTACAGTGTTTGAAAATATAATTCTAGACTGAACGAACTCTGACAACAGCTCTGGCAAATTTTTCATTCATGTAGTCTCAGGATAGGCAAGTATAATTAGATTCAAAATCTAAAGTACTGAAGTCTAAATGACAGTGGAGAAAAAAAGACTACTTGTGGCATTGTACCTTGTACACCACCTTCAAAAAATTCAGGAACAAACATTTTGTGTTCTGCACCTATTCTCTTTTATTAGAGAGAAATTCTGCTAGTAGCAAAGATAATTCTGAAACTAAAAATGCCTTGATATATACGCATGTACACACACATATGTACATGTAATTTCAGAGCAGCTACTCCTGATTTGTGTCAGAGTTAACACTCACCAGAATTATGCCTGTCCTCATCTGTCACATGGAAAAGTTCTGGATCAAAATCCTCATGTCAGGTGAAGATGGGTGTTGGTCTCTTCTCCCAAGTAATTAGTGATAAGACCAGAGGAAACAGTCTCAAGTTGCACCAGGGGAGGTTCAGATTAGATATTAGGAAAAATTTCTTCACCAAGAGAGTGGTCAAGCATTGGAACAGGCTGCCCAGGGAGGTGGTGGAGTCATCATCTCTGGAAGTATTCAAAAAAATATGTGGCTGTGGTGCTTCAGGACATAGTTTAGTGGGCATGGTGGTGTTGGGTTAACGGTTGGACTTGATGATCTTAAAGGTCCTTTCCAACCATACTGATTCTGTGAAGATCTCAATCTTCTTTTATAGTTGTCATGATCAATTTGAGTAGTCCCTGTCTTATGTGAGTTTTTATTTCACAACACACAACTGAATTTTTGGAAGTTGAAGAGAAGGGATACACAAATAGGCAGAATGGATTTCAGACAAAACTACTCAATTCTCACTTGAAGCCAAAATGGACCAAATAAAATGTTCTCTGAAAGTACTTGGGAACAGTATTTACGAAATAGGCTTAGAAACACACTGCCCTGTGTGGTGGTTGTGACAGCAGTTAATATTAACCATCTGAACAGACGCATGTTGTGATAGAAGCTGCAGTTTAAAAAAGCAAGGTGAAGGTCAGTATGTGTGAATCAGGTTTCTGTGTTTTTCAAGTTTCCCACTGGATTAGATGCTTTGAACCTGCTAATGGTAATTAATATATATTAATTATTGTTCATAACAGTCTATACACAGATAAAATACATGCTTTAACAATAATTCTTTTGGCCATGGAAAGTGTTTTGTCCTTCTCCCAGCTCTTCCTCAATATGCATGAACCCACGAGGGTCATTTAGCTCCAAGACTGAGCAATTTATTTATTGAATGCTGAGAAATTATGTAAACTATAAGACATCAGAGGAAAAGAGAGACACTTCTCATTCACTGTCAGGACATAGAAATATTAAAAAAAAAAAAAAAGACCCCCAACCCCACTTTTTTTTGTGGCCTTTATGAGATTTGTTCATTTTACATTGAACTTACTTTGGGCATCAGCTATTCAGTGGTGAGCAGTGCCCAGCTGTTATCACCTACTTATATCCAGCAGCAGTAAGCAGTAGGGTTCTGGTAAAAGAATCTATGTATGCAGTTTACATTACACAGATCTCGCATGCATATTTATGCTTAAATACACAAATAAAAGGAAGAGAGGTAACATTATACTGGGGAAAATGTGAATTAATGAACCATTAAGCAATACTTTCTCCAACGGTACTTTCTAGACCTCACAAATGCCTTTTTAATTTCTTACATTTCCAATCATTAGGGCTTTACAAAATGGCTTAACAGTTTAAACAGTATATATTACAGCTCTTACTGCTTCCCTTTTCCATGCCTAATGTTCGTAATGGCACTCACTTTCAGTGATAAAGTAATATTCAAAAGTAGAAAGTCACAAGAAACGGGCAAGAACTCCTTAAAGACAAAGAGTTCCAGTAATAAGAACTTCCAGATGTAGTTTTAAGTTCTTCGCCTACAGATCTAATAATATTTAGTACTGGCCAAGATGGTGCAGTTTTGTTCCAAACTAAAAAAGTACTACTGCAAGTGACAAACACCTGGTCTCCTCTCCTTCTGCCAAAGTCAACACTGCAGTGGCTGTGAAAAATAAAGCTCTGTATTTCTTTATAGGTAGACAAAAGTATCCTGATATCTTATTGGACAAAAATCCACATAGAGGTATTTGATAAATTTTTGCATATCATCACTGTTCTCCATCCTGAGTGTTCCAGAATTAGAATATATACACATATATATGATTTTTATATAAAACACACATATATATATACACATATGAATGCACAATCATACACATTTCAAGAAAGTCAAATTCCAAAGCATAATAGTCACCTCTAAAGACTGGTCTGTTGCAGCACCAAAGAAAAAGAAATTGCAATACCATTGCAAACCTGCTCAAGATATCTGAGCTTGCTCTGAAAGAAATTTCAACAGAATATGAATTTTACAAAACATGCTCTCAGCTGCCCCCCAAAAATAGCATTGCAATTTTCCTGAGTACAGCTGAATTGAAATGCACATTCTGTAACTTCTACTGCAGAAACCCAGTGATGCTGTTTGATAACTCAGTTTCTACTATATACAGAGCAGAGAAGACACAGTGGGGGATTCTGTCAGCTGCTTCTGAAGTGCTGCAGGCTCATGCTGAAGTCCTTGAGACTTCATTTTATTGAGGTGCCTTAATTGCACCGAGTCCTACGAGCTGCAAACGTGTAAGTCTGAGGCCACGTGCAGCCCATGCATTCATTGTCTGGGTGAAGACTTCAAGATTAGGCCCTTACTCAGAATATGCTGCATGTCAAATCAGATAGGAACAAAATTTTGTTGAGACTAAAACAGAGGAAGTCTTGCAAAACTCTTATCTTGATCCAATCTTATTTTCCATTTATGCTAACAATATAGAACAGGCAGCTTGGAGCTCTTATCTCTTCAGTGATTATACCATTCTGTATTCTGTAAGTACTTCATTGTCCACAGTTATAAACGAGATATAACAAAATTTTAATAAAATTCAGGAAACATTTTCTGATTCACATTTGCTATTAAACACAAGTAAAATGAAATTTATTATTTCAGTTCGGATAATACTGATGATGATAGATTGCCTAGGATATCAACTTTGAATCGGAAGTTACTGAAATGTGTTTCAGCTTATAGTATTTTGTTAGGCTGTACTCTGTTTCTTTACTGTACAACAGAAAACATAAATCAAATAACTAGATTTTTCTGTACTGTAGCATGTTTTGTTAAATTCATTCAACCAAGCAATTACAAGTTCAAGAAATTAGTTATTTCCTATCAAAGAGTACGTTAGTGTAATATGTTGAGTAGCTTCCACATGATATTGAAGAAAACGGAGATTTCACTTTTGCAAGCTGAATTTCTTGCAAGAACTTCCTCCTGTTTTCTTTGTATCTTATGCAGGCTATTGAATCAGACGGTCTTGGGACAGAAGATACCTGGAAATACTGGGCACATGTTTATTTACACAGCATTACTTGTATGAAATATAGACATAGTGTGCATATGTAACTTGTTCTGGTTTGATAATTACATAATACAGACTGCATTCAATTAATCCTGACCTGGTAGGCAAGGTAGATTACTAATTAAAATCATTAATTAGATTTTTATTAGTCAAATTTAAATCCCAAATTTAAACCTTTACTTTAATCCTTGTCTCCGATTTTTGGCCACAGTACTGCAACTTTACTCTTGATTTATGAACATACTGTCATTATCTACCTTGTCCCTTGGAGGGATAATTTGCCGATCAGTTATTTCACAAGTACTGGGAGAAAGCCATTTCCTCTCACTTTGCTCAGCTGTTCCAGGCAGTGAGAATAAAGGGACACTCTAAACCATTTTACCTTCCTTAAAGTCCACAGAGGACAATAGATACTGCTCCTTCGTGCAAACCCCAATCCCATATCCAAGTGATATTTTTACACCAAAGTTAAAAGGTTTCAAAGAGAAGTTGAAAATACCATAGCTTTCGCATAGCTGTAAGTAAAACTTAGCCACCATCTTCTTTCCCTAAGACTGTATGTAATGCCTTCAAGAAAGATCAAAATTCAGAGCATGAACCAAATTCAGCGTGGATAAAACTGCCAGGAAAAACAGACACATTCAGAAATCTGCTCTACAGCAAATAGAAAGTAGTTTTTCTTAGTCCCTGTTCATAGAGCTCAGCTAGGGACAATAAGATGCAATATTTTAGATTTGCTCTTGAGAATCCTGAGAATTTGCTAAGTCTCTGTGTTCAAATGTTTTCCTCTTTGTAAATGTCATAGCTGACTTATTAAATGTTTATCTATTGTAAAGTTACACTGAAACAAAAGCCATATTTTAAAACCTGTCCTTTTATTTATGGAGGAGAAGAATCTTGAGCAACTACCCAGCACAGAAGCCGGAGACTTTTCTCAACACTTGTCCTTACTGAATACTGACTTTATGCTACTGTTACTGCTAACGGTGAAAGACATATGCTAGCAACACCATGCAAGCTATTCAAGTGCTGAGGTTGTTTTCTTTTATTTCCCGGAGTTTTAAGAAACAGGAAGAAAAAAAATTAACATTGATCAGAATGAGACAGACAGCCTATCATGTAAAGCCTCAACTAGGACAACGGGTAATTTTCTTTAATCCAGTTATAACCCTTGAAACAAGCTAGCTGTAAGAAAATGCTAGGATTTTAAATATAACTGTCTCTAAGCACTACAATTTCACACTGTTCTACAATAGGAAGTGATAACTTCACATATTCTAAGAATCCATTTCAAGTCACTTAAAGAATTTTAAAATATATCTCCATCTGATGTGATGCAGAAGCCTGGAAACTTCTGCAATAGGCTTTGCTAGAATGCAGCACTTCCAGTGTTACCTCCTCTGTAAGGTAGTGGGAACTTTGGGCATTGAAAGCAAAGAACAAGTCACAACATCAATTCTTCAGCCCACATGACCCCTCTGTTTCCAGTTCACTGCTTTACATATCCAAAACTTTCATCACCAATGAGTACTGCCAAAGTATTTGCTATGCTGGAACTATAGAAACCCAAATATGTTAGAAGAACAGTGATTCTTAAATTCGGTCAATGGTAACATTTAATCTTTAAGAGGAAAACTGATCCTTCCCAGACTGTAATCAATCCACTCCCAAGTTAACAAGCAGCGAATACATAACATGTCTTTTCCCATTTGAAGTACATGGTGACTCTCAGCGTACCATCTCATGGAACTTAAAGATAAATAAGTATTTCAAGCTGTCACCTTGTACAGCCCTGCGAGAGATTCACAGGTTTATTTGGTTGCACAGGAGACAGCAGAGAAATAAAGCAGCCACTTAGTCTTATTTAGATTTAAACCCTGGGCAACTGAATTTTAAGGGAGGGAGGCAGGGGAACACCCAAACCACACGACAGCTTGCCCTTAGGTCACTGCCTCTTGCAAAAACAGCGGGGATAGAAAGACTTGGCAACTGCTTTGTAAGCAGTTCCCAGGCCTGTGACAGGACAAGGCTTGAAAGAAAATGAAGTTACTTGTCTCAGTAACCAAATTCCTTTCTTTGCAGAGGGGGCATCTAAAGGACCCAAGAACCTCAAACTTTTGACCTTCCAGGACTCATTGTGAGACACTCCTTTTCATATTTCCCCCTCTTCTGTACAAAACCCCCTACTCAACTAACAGACAGTCCCTCTGCCAGCCGGGCCTCAGTGAGGAGGACCCAAGCATGACTGCCTGGCAGCATGCTTGGGTGTTGCGATGAAGAGGAGGATGGGAACATCCTTACGGATCAGGGATTGCAGGGAAGCAGCGCAGGGCCATGCCTACAGGGTTCCTGCTGTCTACAGCAGAGCAGCTGCAGGCGTCGGCCACAAAAGCGCTTTGCGGAATGCTTCTCTGAGAAAGGAAGCCTGTGGATTAACCCACCTTCTCCTGAGAGGACGCACCTCTTTCCTGCCAAAAATCTTTGAGGGGTCACTGAATAGCTCGGGCTATTACCCAACAGATTTATTTTCACTACTGTTGACCTTTAGTATGTGAATTTGCATAAATATAAGCCCTGTCTGGCTGAAAGGGCAACAGTAATGAAGTCTCCTAACCCAAGAGTAGAGAAGGAAGATTGGAGACATGGTTCAATATATGTCAGTTTGAGAATGCTTTTACCTACCTGAAAGTGAGCATGTTTTAACACTACTACCTTCAAAAGTAACTGGTATTACTCTTATCTCCCCACCTTTTCTGTTGAAAGTGAGAAACCACTGTTTAGTTAGTCAAGAAGAAATACCTTAAAAGGTTTTTCTGTATGAAGTTGACTGTCTTTAGAATGCTTAGCTAAAATTGTTCATGTAAATTATGAACTAGATATTGGTTTAAAACAGGGTTTGTTTAATGTGTTTTAATATAAAATAATCAGTGCTGTATATACAGTACTTTTCTATTAAAGAGTACTGCAGCATAAAAATATTTTATAGTATATCGTAAACAGTTTGTGTTTACAATACATTTCCATTAAAGAGATCTGTGTTATAGAAGCTGTTTTAAAATCAAACAGTAAACAGTTTTCAGTATAGAATGGGTTTCCATTAACAGTCTCTGCATAAGGGAAGCATATTTAGGAAAAAAATAATCTAGTGATTATTTTGCATAAAAGATGCATTAGCATTGAAAGTTTCAGCAAAAATTATAATCTATTTTTGACAACGCTTACTTACTGCATTCCTGGCAGAAGCACATACTAGGCTGGTGGTAGGTGAATTGTTGGTTTAGATAAGTGAAATATTATTCATAATTGCTGTAAATGCATTACTTTCTCTCAAAAGAAGTTCTGATAGTACAGATGCTGGACTAGAGCATAGTGTGCATCACAGTAGCACCCAGAGGCTCAACCCAGATCAGGGCAAGATGGTACACCAACACAAAGAAGAAAGTTTCTTCCCTGAAGGGTTTCACCCTTTTTAAGTAAAAAAGGAAGAAGGAAGGGTGGGGGGGATTGCAGAATGGGGTCTCAGAGGTGAAATACTTTGAGATAATATCCACACCCTTACCACAACAGGGAAGAGAAGCCAGATCTCTACATGAAGGTCTAATAGAGCTCCATAGGATATTTGTCATATAAAGTTTTTGACTGAGGGACTGATTTCTTTTTCCTGCATGAGACATTTGAGATTTATTCTCTGCTTGTTTGTTTTTCACTGGTACTGGCAATAGCCATATCACAGTCTTCTGCCCTTTTAGGGATCTAAGCACAAAGACTACAGATTTACACATGGCCAACAGGGAATGCCTTCAAATGGAATTTAAGTTCATTTATACTCCTACGGATCATGCAAATGCAACAATTTTGGTAAATATCTAATTGTGTTAGAACTGCACTTGTTTTTCTACCATATAAACAAAGGCTCGGGTTTGGGGCTGCTTTATTCTAGCTCACAAGACCAAAACAGTGTTTTCTGAAACATTCATGATTTCAAATCAAGTACATTGCCAGAGGTAGCTATTTTGTGGATAGCTTTATAAGGGTTCCCTCACTCCACTCAAAAAAGGCATAGGACAGATGTATTGTAACACTACAAGATCCAGGAATTGATTCAGAGCTCATTTATACTTTCACAAATCAAAGAATTTCATTCAAGTCACCTTGCTATATTGATTATAAGCCACCAGGAAATAATGCAAAAAGCTAATACTTGTACCAAGAATGTGAAAAATATTTTCCAATTCACATTTTGTTACTGCATTAGGATATTTACGCACCAAAGAGTGTGTGTTGTATATAGTATTAATACCTTTCAATCAATTTAACATTCAGTGCAACTACATTAATGTAATATTAAGGTTAAGAATTTAAATACATAAATACCAAGAAATTCTAAAGCTGTTTCCCACAGCAGACATAACTCAGTCACATATAAATCTTAATGTAACCAGAGTATTAAAAATGTTTAAAATTAATTTATTAAAATAGGCTTTTTGGAAGATACAACTTCACTGATGGTTCCAGTGATTTATAAGCACGTTGCTGTTCAGTGGCCACTCAGAGCCAAGCAATCCCAAATGAGTCCTGCTTCATCCAGGTCTTGTACAACTCCTACAGGAGCACATCACCTGCTCAGAATGTTTTCTGACTGTGTGTTTGTGAGCAAAAGCAAAATTATTCTGGGTAACGCCAAGGCTTCAATGAGGAGTACACAACTGGTTTCAATTAATACACAACCCTCAAAGGCCAGGTTGGATGAGGCTTTGAGTAACCTGATCTAGTGGAAGGTATCTCTGCCCATGGCAGGGGGGTTGGAACTAGATTATCTTTAAGGTCCCTTTCAACCCAAACCATTCTATGATTCTTTTTGTTCAATTTTCCTTTGTCATCTCCTCAGTAATTCCCTACCCCTGCCCAGAGGGATAAACTTCCACAATCAAGGAAAGTGTTGAGCTATTTCAGCAGCCGGGTACTGGCTGGTATCAGCAGATCTGCTGCTCCCACCACCTCTGTTAGAGTTCATCAGTTCGGGGGGGACAAAGTCACAACTGTTCTCAGAAATGGACATGGGACAAATATTAACTCTGAAGACTACAGAGTATTCAACGACTTCTTTTAGCTGTCACTACTCTTCATTAAGATTTGCCTGCCAATTATTTTTGCCCATTATTTGTTTTAGCTAGAGCATGCCTGAATTTTTCTGTACTGTCCTCTATTTCTATTCGGCATGTAGGATGAAAGAGTTTCCTTCCGCTCAAGGACCAAGCAAAACAAGCTTTGATTAGTAATGTGAAAGTGAAACACTAAAGGTCTGTTCACACTCCAAAATGCTTTATTTCTCTTTCAATTCTTAACTTATAGATGATGCTGAAAGTCAGACCCAAGAGAAGGTCACACAGAGAAAGATAGTTTCACTAACGTGTCATGGATGCCTGTTGATGTTCATAGATATGTATATATATTCATATACCAAAAATATGTATTCATTCTGTAAGCTTTAACATTCACACTTGTCAGTTCAAAATGTGGTCACTATCCCAATAATTAATAAGGTAATAAATAATAATGAAGTACATACCCAGAAAGGACAAAACATGGAGCAAGTGCATGCTCTAAGAAATGATTGGTGGCCACCACTCACTCTTTGCAGTGAAGTAGCATGTAAGGTAGTGGGTAGCTTTTTATTGATCAACTGCACTCCCAGGAATAATGATATGAAAGGAGTTGTGAGAAAAAGAGGACTTTGCAAGACCTATAAATATAATAGACGTGGAAATACATACTACACCTACCAAATTCTGTTTGGCAGTTGTTCTTGAACGCTCATGGGAAACATTTAGAGTAGGTTATGAGAGTGTTCGTACTTCCGCACTGGCAAGGAAAATGTTGTCCAGTTATTAAAGACTTCTTCCTGCTTTAGCTATGAATCTGACAGCCATGTCAAGAGGAAGCAGAACAGTAAGAACGTGTTATAATGAAATATTTGATGGATTCACTGGAGCTATGCAAGAGAAGAAAAGTTTAAAAACAAGTGGAGGTCCTTATTAGCATCTAGCTAAAATATAAGCCAGAAGACAGCGTAATGCATACCAGGCTTCTGTGGTGATAAAAAGAAAAACCTTAACAGCTTAGAAGCAAACTGTAGACTGTGAAGTAAAGATAAAGAAGGGTCAGTTAAGCACCTGTTATTTAATTAGGTTTATCCTCATCAGCAGTTTTGCATAAATTGTTACAGGAAATATTCTATGCTTGCAAAACAGGAAAACAACCTACATGTATAAAATTCTGTGACACATATTACATCTTGTTGCCATACTTGCAATCCTGTGGAGTTAGTAGCAGGAAGACAGTAGATATTTATTCTATAGGGAATGATAATCTTTAACTGAAACCTCAGATGTATTGCTAATGGCTCTATACTATCTAATTAGCATATATATTTCTAAATAGCATAATTTTTTGCATAACCTGTATCATTGGTAGCATGCATCTTTCTACTTAAATAATTCTTAAAAGTATAATAAACAGCCAACATACCATTTTACATGAGTTTCGTGGGCAAGTTTGAAATAACTTGGAAGCACATTTAACACACACAAAACCTAAATTTAACTACTCATCCTATTAACAGTAAATGTTGCCTTGAATTAAAAATAAGCCATTTATATCTACTCATTCACATGTATCCAAGACCAAATTATTTGTGTCTGCCCAGGAACTCACCATAAGACCTTCTCTCCCCCTCCCTACTGTTTTCTAAAAACTCTAGTTTAAGGAACAAATGTTTTGAAATCATAAGCCAGGGTAATTGATCAGCTGCATGAAACAGGCATCAGCTCATACATGAAAGCAGATGATGTGGCAAGTGAGGGACATAACAGGAAATTTTGACTTTCAAGCTGATGCAGTCAACCCATCAGACCATGTGCACCTTTTCAGATTGCAGCACGCTCACCCAGCACCTTCCACCCCTCCTTCAGGGGAAGTCAGAACCCCTCTGTATCATAATCCTAGACTAATGCCCATGACTAGCCTAAAAAACTCCCAGGAATTAACCATATACTACTTGGATATACTCTGAAAGAGCAAATCCTCACTTCAGCTAAGGAGTCTGTGTGTCCAAATCAACAAGGTGGAATAAAAAAATAAAATGAAAAAAAAAAATCAACATTGCAACCCTAGAAGCATTGCTCAGAGATAAAGAGCTCTGACATGCATTTTAATAGCAGGACTTCTGCAAGCATTGTTTGTGTACACTCTTGTATACCACAGAGTCCTTCTCTACTTGGACAGGAATGGCTTATCACACTTGTCACAGACATAAGTCATATATATCTATATATAGGGAAACCTTTTAAAGACTTAAGACAAAGCAAAATTGAGACAATAGCTATTGAAAGGAATAAGTAGTATAAGTGATTACTGCAATTCTTCCTAGGCACAGCACATGGAGAGTACTTTTTCCTCCAGTGGTTTCTGTTTCCTTTTGCATAGGTTGACCATTAATGCAAGAAAACTGTGCTGCAAAATGAAAGCTTAATTGTTTGTATATAGTTGTGATCCAGAGACCAGGGAAGACTATACCCATGCTTATCCTACCCAGGAGAAGACATGGGTTGACTCTTAGATAGAATGTAAAGTTTGTAGCATAAGCATTTCCAATGTTTCACGTTGATTCTAAATTTTATGAGTAATATCCCTTGAGTAGGATAAATGAACACGTATCCAGCTTTAACATTGATATAAGCACTTTGCTTGTGGGATTGTTCTCTATGTCAGCCACACTCTGAAAGCCAACTGAGTGTATATTTTTTAGTACACATCTGAAAATATCTTTAGAGCTACTGAAGCTTCAGAGGATTATTACTGTACTTTTAAAAGACACTTCCTTTACCTTGGAAAGGTTTTGGACAAGGGGGAATTCCTTTTGGGAGGGTAAGGAATTAATTAGAATTACTCTACGAATAGGAGTTTTATACAATAAAACCCAGCAGGATTGAAACTTAATGCCCCAGAAGCAGAAGGCACATGCTTGAACTACTATGGGAGTCTTTGTTGGCAAAATTTCTAGGCAATATCTCAGCCATTAAATAGGCCCTTTTTATAATTATCATTTTAGAAACATACGGTAAGTACTTATATTAATGTTTGAAAGTACATACTTAAATGAAATTATGCTCTTTTTAGAAAATCTAGTTATAAATCAATTATTAAAATCTTTAAATAAAACTAAAAAATAAAGTGTTCATTAACTGTTCCTTCATCTTATGAATGTATGCAAATAAGCTTTTAAATCTTGTCTTTTTATACTCTTCTATGCCCTGTTATATTTCTTTCCATTTTTAGGGATTTATCATATTCTGTCTGCAGATTCAGTGATCAATTGCAATTCTATCTCTCTTTAAGGTGTTATAGGCATACAATGGTTGTTTTTCTCTTGCTACATATGTTTGTGTCTACTGAAGGTATCTGTGGTGAAAGGCAAAAGCAATCATGAATGTTATAGTATGGCCTCCAGTCATCATCAGAGTTGAGAAGATCTATTTTCTTTATTTCTATTGGCTTAAAGAAATGTCCAGAGCTGTTTATTGTCCACTATGTAGGAACCAGTTTAGGCACACTAATCATTATTACTTCTTTAAAGTGTCTTAACATATCAGTGGTCCTGTTGTAGGGAGAAGTCAACAGGACCAAAACCAGCCAGAGCTGGGAATCACAGACAGAAAAGAGCCATGGCAGCAGGCACCCACTGAGGATGCACATCCTACCAAAACACTCCAAGTAGAATCCTGGCTGGACAATTTTGCTTGTTTTAAAAACAATCAGTGGCTGTCCAGCACTTTATTACCTTGCAATATTCCACACACACACCTGAGGGTTCCTGCTCATGCAGACTGCGGCTGTGAGAATAACTTTACACAAAAAAAAAAAACACAACCCAGTTTTCCTAGGAAAAAAGATTGAAAATTCAAGCTGCTTGCAACTCATCAGCTTGACAAAACCTGTTATTTCTATGTTCACACCCAGCCATGTGCACAGCTATTTGCTGCTGCAGACTGCAGGAAAAAGCAGGGCTGCCGCAGAATGGGGGTCTTAATCAACCCAAACTAAGACGCTAGCCCAAGCGTCAGCATTTTCTGCAGTCTCCATTCTGCACTGCAGGAGGGACAGTGACCCAGTATCCATTGCCTAGTCACTAGACCACTTGCTTTCTCATGTACGTAAATCAGTGAATTAATATGATTAAAGTGGCTTTGTAGAAAACTGGGGATTAATGTGACTAATGAACACTTCCGTGGGGTTTTTTGTTCAAAAGAGGGAACATGGACAATAGATTGTTTTGCTCAGGTTATGATGCCCATAGACAAGCACAGTAACACTTTTGATCATAGAAAAGATTACAGGCTAATGCTTCGTTTACCACAAAGTGCACACACAAAAAAGGCACTATAAAATTGTTCTTTTTTCCCAGAAGAGCCAGATTAGTGGTCAAAAGCCAACTCATCATTTGTACTATACAAAACCTTGTTACATTTATGTACTTGGGATGCAATTCCACACCATGTTGATGAGGGCTCGCCATTGAGATACCTGCATGAACAGTCAGATATGCATGTACAACAGGACTCTATCATTACTGCTTACCCAGTTTTCAGCTCACAGACTTCTGCCAGCACTCCCTGCACATGAATAAACTTTTATTCTTTTATTATAAATAATGCCTTTGTTCCATGGTAGAGATAGAGGTGGATATTCTCAGTAGACAAAAACGCCCATGAAATCAACTACCAGAGAATAAACTCCCTCACCTCACAAGCCATATTTCATGCTGCCTATCAAAATACTTGTATTATCTGGTATTTCTGGTTCTGACACATTCGATGCACAGATGTTACAGAAAAAAAATGAACCTCTTAAGGCTTATGTTAATGAAATAACAGTGAAGAAAGCATTACCAACCGAACCACAAATGCGCTTCCAAAAACAGAATAAGAAAGCTTACTCCCTGTCCCCAACACACATGCAAGCACTAGTACTAAAGTGATGCTACAGCTGCTGGGCTGAAATAAATTTTCTTTCTTCTTTGTATTGTCTTATTAACAGTAATGTGGTTTCTAGCAGATGATCTTACTGTCACTTCAGAGAATATGCGTTTTATTGATGAAGAGAAAGTCATTAGCTGTAATGTTGGTGAAGGTGCATATATTGGTAGCAGCAGAATGAAAAACACAATTAGAATATTAAATGCAACAACTAGCAGGAATGCAAAATTAGTCAGGTGCAAAGATGCAAGACAAATTACTCAAAAAAAGAGACAGTCAGACAGTTCCAGTATTTATAAACAGTCCAGCCCTGCTAGCTAGAGTCAATTCCCTGTTACAATAGGGGACTGGAATACTCTGGGTAATGAAAAATCCAACGTTATAGACGTATTGTGGGGATCTAAATGGCTCTGTAGACTCAGCTGGAACCAACCAGGGCTCATAAACCCACAGTTCAGATCTGTCCTCGACTGACCCAGGCTGGTTCCTCCCACAGCCACTGCACCGTCCCTGTGCCGCGCTCCTCGGCGCTCTGCCCCGGTAGGACCTCACGAGCCCGCGCGCAGCGACGGCCCCAAGCCGATGCGCTGAACTCCCGTGGCACCCTGCTGAAGCCAATAAGCCTTCCCAGGGACGGAACGTTGAGCTGCGCGGAGTGGAAACCACAGGACGAAACCAGCTCTGGCTGGCGGGGCTGCGGCCGAGCTGCCGCTGGCCCTGCGCCGAATGTCTGCGGGGCCATATGGCACGGCAAGGGGCTTTGCACCTGCGGCACGGGCCTGTTGCCGTCCAGGGATGAACTGCTTGCTGCGCTGCCTTTATACTGCGGTGCATTTATTACGTAACGAACATTAGTAGCAGGGGAGAGATGGGTAAGAGATTAGTTGTGAAATTAAATATTTTAGTATAATCAGAGCACTTGACTCCTGGAATTTCTCACACACGTCCAACAAGCGTAGTGTTTAAGAATAGGTTTAATTTCAGGCATGTAAGTAGTCTCCAGATGTTTTGTGTGTTAAAATAAATATTTCTGGGCACACATAAAACCCTACAGGACTTATAATTCATTTTCCTAAAAAAACTTATGTTTTCCATTGCTCTAAAAATTGAAGCTTGACAAATAAACTTAGAGACATGAATACTTTTCTACCAAAATCTCATTGAAGACTTCAGAGAAAACAAAACTTCTGAATATCCCTTTTGCCCACTGAGTTTAGCTTAAAGGACACATTTTCCTTAGAGGCTTAATACCACCTTCCAAATTAAAGTGAAAGAGAAACTTGAACTGAGACTGGAGATCTCTGTGGACTGATCTGCTGGTAAGCACTGGCTGGAGCTAATTAGTGTGTCCTGAAGCTGCTGCAGCTGCCTCCTGTCCACGAAAGGCTGAGGGTGCTGGAAGCTGCTGGAAGCTGCCTGCTTCCACACCCGGGCTCAGCTGAGACTTCCTACTCGATGGCTGTGCCAACCAGGAAACTGCTGTGGTTAGTGATCAACAAAAGTTAGAGCTGGACAGCAACTATTCTTCAGTGTATGGGGATGGAGGGGGGTGGAACCCAAACGAAAAAAAAAACCCACACAGAGTCACTTAAGAGCTACTGCCTCTTTTCCTGACCCAAAGCAAAAGCCAGACTTTCCATCTTCATGATCTCTCTGGCCTGGCATGACATGATATTAACTGATGTTGAAACCAGTGTATCAGGGAAAGAACTGAAGAACACATTTTAGAGCCTGCCATTTCATAAACCGATCCATGTATTTCATATATTCATTTAAAGCTATAAAGCATTTGTTTACGGTGCATTTTATTCTATTTATTAGACTATAATTCACTTCTGCGTATATTATACCTACATTAACATCATCATTAGGGTTGCAGTGATCTTATAACTAACTTATTAAACTTGCTCAGGTCAGAAAAGACCTCACAGCTGCTGAGTCAAAACATCCGTATCATTATTATAAACATATTCCAAACTCATACATCAACATATCGTAGTGACTAGAAGAATTACGAACAGAAACCAAAAGACAAAGCACTGCAATGCTGTCATTCTGCTCTACTGTGTTGTTACGCCTGCTCCTAATCTGGATGCCGTGGCCACCCCACAGCCCTGTGTAGACCCACATGACTATGTCAGTGCACACAGTCTCCATCACCACTTCTCTTGATGGTGGGAAGGGAGCCCATGTGCAAGCCAGAAGTTCTAGGTGTAGCATAGGCATAGCCTCTGGGGTTCAATTCCTTTCTGCATGCACAGGTAAAAAATAGTCAGCACAGTTTCCACTAGCTGATTGATCTAGCACCTTCCAATACTCTGTCTTTATTTTTAAGTGGTATTCACTTGCAGAAACAAGTTGTTGGTTTTTTCCAGGAAAGTCTACTGCTTGATGTTGGAATGATGTTTTGCTTCCTCCACTGTTATTTCATTAAACAGCAAATCACTCCAAGCTGTTCTCCCACCCATGTCCTGAAGAAAACTCCTTTCCTCTTTTATTGCATTCTGTCCCCCATGACCTTGTCGATCAAAGTTTCCCTTTAGAGAAATTCTCTACACTAGTTCCCCACAGGTTGCACCTAAGGAAACAAAGTCAGTTCAGGAAGCCAAGGAAGGAGAATGAGTCCATGAGGTTTTTGAACTACAATTCAGTGGGGAAAATGAGTACCACAGAAAGTGCTATTTAATACTGAAATCACTCAGAAAAATGTTTCACTGTTTCCTTATTGATCACTTTTTCCTGAGCTCTTGTTAACAAAATTGTATGAAATTTCATTGTTTCAACTTCAACCAGATTTGAAAAAAAACAAGTGTTGGAATACTGGAGTTTCCCACTAGATGGAAATTGTGGTTTTGCTCTCATCTCTAATCAAGATAATTTTGTTCAAAAAACAAGAAAAAAACCACACACACACAAAAAAACCACAGTCTCGGGCTTTTCAAACTTGCTGGAACATTTGAGAATGATCAGTCAATACAACACAGACATTCAACCACATTGAATATAGTTGCTGTGTTTTCATATTTATCTGTTTTCATTTTTAATAAGTGAGTTTTAGGACTTAGTTTGGTCCTAATTTGAATACGTATAAGTTCCATTGGCTGAACATGTGTTTGAGTGATAACTCAAGATTTTCAGAAACAAAGAATGCATTACTTTTTAGTTACTATGCAAAAATCACAGAAATTGGAAACCAGTAAAGCAGATAAATGGTGGAGCACTGATTTAATGAGAAGCTACCTGTACTTAGGCATAAACTAACAACTACAATTATTTTTTAATTACAACCTGTGCCTAGCACTGTAGATGTAAAGATATTTGAATGCTGTTAATTCCCCTAGAGTATTATAGACACAGGAAAGCCTTTGCTAAATAACTGTGAGATTCAAAGAACCCCAACAAACCAGCAGTTTTCAGCTCCATCTCAGAAAATATTTTCAGGGGTCTAAGATGCTAGAAATTATTTTGGTTTCTCACCACACAGTTCATGGCTTTCTTCTTCCAAATTAAAAGTCTCAAGCTTGTTATGGTATTCTGGTTAGTGCTTTGGAGTAGATGTGCACAGCAGATTATACTGAATTTATGGTCAGATTTATCATTCTAACATTGTCAGAGAGCTGACTTTAGGTGTTTATGTAAGAGACACACCCTATCTTCACCCAGATTTGTTTTCTGTAGGAACCTATACTTAGGCAACTTAAGTGTCCTTCTTCTTGCCCACGTGTAACCAAGTTTGTTATTACGAGACAACTCACAAGGGTTTCTGTTTAGATTTGATAAATTAAAAAAGCCCCCAAAAAACCAATACACAACAGAAAAAGATGATATTTCAGTGTGGAGGGCCTGGCATTACAAAGGGTGAGTTGAGCTCTGCAGGGTCTGGGAGCTGGGGTGGTTATTATATTCTGTGGCACTTTGAGAGACAGATTTGAAGCAGGAACACAAGGGAATTTGAAGTCCTTTACTGGGAAACTTTGAGAGGCTGTTTTGGTCTATACGGACCAAATATATATACATTATATATACCTATATTGGATCAAGCCCTGCAGTACTGCCCGAAGCCACAGAACCCACCAGCATCACATCCCATGTTGTAGCAGCTGGGGGGGGCGTTACTGTGGCCACTGTCTCCCAAAAAAAGGGTGCCCAACGATGTCAGAACAAACGCTGACCTTTAAAAAGGTACTAAAAAAATATAAACTCATTGTTTACATTCATTGCTCATAGAACACGCAGTTACTGGTGCTGCCTTGTGGTGCTTTCTACCACACTGGCAGAAAAGGTTATGTATGTGTTTGGGGCTGCTCTGGCTAAGGGTGGTGGGGCTGGTGAGATAACAGCATCACTAAGCCCTTCCCCTGACTGGAGGCACGTCTAGGATGCCTGTGGTTATATCTGAGGGCATGAGGATTGCTCAGGAGAGACTGTAGTATAAAGGAGAGGGCGATGGCATTGTGGAGGAGGAGGTGGAGAAGAGAAATTGGTTTCTTGAAAAACAGGACTGCAGCTGGAAACAACAGATGTAAAACGAGAAGCTCATTAAAGATGGGACAACTGCTGCCAGCTTTACGCATTTGCTAGCAAAAGACATTGGTACATCGCCCAGGCATGCAGAATTGCTCATAAAAGGCATATGTGAAAATTTGAGGGCTACCCCAACGTACCTGGGTGCTCAATTCCTTTGGGATGACTTTAGGCCTTAAACATTAATTGCATAGGTGTACCTGAGGACTGCGTTTTATGACTCAAATTGTTCTGTCCTGTTCTTAATTCCAGATCATATCATCACATGTAAGACTAATATTGGCCAGCAGTACAAAGCCTATACCATACACTGAGTAGACTTTTCTCCCTAAGACTGAATTTGTTCTGAAAATTAGTATTCTCTGATATTTCATCATTGTATACATAAAAGCTTATTCACCTGACTGTTTATATAAAATTAATGGACACTAAATATCTGCAGTGCAAAAATAGTAAGAGATTCCATGAGATACTATGCGATTAAGAGAGACCCAGACAATGCTTACTAAGGTTACACTCTGCAGAGAGACCACTTGTCCTTTGACAGCACATTTCTGCCCACTCTGCCCAAAGAGCTATTAAGAACAAATACCTGGAAATCAGCACTTCTATTTGCTATGCAGGCTAAGACCATGAGTATTCCATTTCATAGGTTTTGTTTTTGGTTTTTTTTAACTTATTTTTAAAATTTTGCTTTATTTCTTTTCTATTTTGGTGGCATAAGAGTGCACAGTATACACTATTTCATACCCACTATTAAGCTCTGGTAGTTTTCCTAATAAAAAAAAGTCCACAACCTTTCAGTGACCATATGGCATTACATATGTTTAGTGCGAACTGCAGATGTAACACTCAGAAAATGTCGTCCTTTAGCTGATCTAGATGTTAATCTGCAAATTGAAAAGTGAAGAACCTCTCAACCCGTTATGCCTGTGAGCTACAACAAAGGCTCTGTCATGTACATCCTTATGAATGCCCGCCAGGATCCCAAAAAACAGTATCCGAGGCAGAATTTCCCTTTTAAATCCAGACATTTATTTTGACATTAAAAAAAGCTGTAAGTTTCAGACATGCCATAATCTATAATTTCAATGAAATGAGCAGAACTAACTCTCAAAGTCTTGAAAACCCTTGTATGAAAAATAAATCTAACACAAAGCAGTCCTCCAACGTTTTTGATCCACAACTCTTTGCAGGTGCAGGATAGCATTTGTGGTCAGCAACAATGAGAACCAATCCAGTCTGGGCATTTATCATGCACAAAACCTTCCCAGCAAGGTATTTATCACAAATCAGGAGATCCCAGTTCACAGAATGATAGAATAGTTTGAGTTGGAAGGGACCTTTAAAGGTCATCTAGGCCAAACCCCCCTGAAATGAGCAGGGACATCTTCAACTAGATTAGAGCCCTGTCCAACCTGACATTGAATGTTTCCAGGGATGGGGCATCTACCTCCTCTCTGGGCAACCTACTCAACTAGCCTACAGCAAATACTCTAAATTTTGCTAGTAAAGTGCTCTTTCTATTCCTTTTATTTTTCAAATCATTATTTTAAATGATTTTGAAATGTCTGATAAGAAACAAGAACATACCAAAACCTTAAAAAGAAGAGAGAAGGTCTGGTCTGAACAGAGCCTTTATTAGAGGACATCCCTTCCTTCTCTGAAAAGCCTACTGACAATCCAGGAAAAAGAACTGGTAATTCAAGTAATGAATATAGATGGGGAGAACCCATAAAAGTTATAAAGATAGTATTTTACACCAGATGCACTTGTCCTTTTCCTTTGCCATTGTCAGGGTTCTCCCCCAAGTCTGAGAGAGGAACAGGGCTTTAGGTAATACTGTAAAGGTAACAACTCAGAGTAGTGCAAAACGGAGGAGGCTAAAATGATGTGAAGGCCACAAGCAGGCAATCAACATGCAACAAGTGATGAAACAGTGCTTCAGTTTCACTTCCCACCATCCTACCAATGGCCACAAGGCAACTTCTGTGCTAGAAAAAGAGAGGGAAAAAGAAGAGGCATGGCCCGGATCCCTGGCTACTTATTGGCTGTTCAGATGTTCAAGCAGATTGATGCACAAGAATAGCCTTGCTACTACAATGGAGAACACTACAACTAATTTAGAAATGAGATGAACATTTTATTTTGATAACATGTTTTAGTATTGCACATTGTCAGCATTTTTCATTATGTTCTAGTATACAAAGGCACCGCCTCCTCCTACTTAACTCCTAAACAGCTGTTCAACTCCTCCTTCCTCTTTCCATTTTATTGGCTTTAATGCTGTAAAAGTCATGCTCTAATTTCTTTTTGCCAGCTAGCACAAACAGAAGCTGTTAGGTACTATGTAATGTGGATTAAAGAAAATTAAATATGAATTAAGAGGAAAGACCTATATCTAAAAAGAGAAAAATATAAAAAAACCCCACACTAAAGAAATCTACAGTCCAGACTTGAATCATGAAATAGGCTATCAGGAGGTATCTCAGCAACAAAAAGTTTTATAATCTGTGAAACTTATGTTATCTTGGTCATAAATGGGAGTCTCACAGCAGAATCGGAATGCTTGAAAGCATTTACCAGTCTTGTGATAACTAGTGTGCTATTTTACAGTTAAAATGTTAAAAAATGCTGATAGGAAAATGCTGATTTTGTTTAAAATTACAGACATTATTAGATGCCAGTTACAAAAATATTTCCTTTGCAAAGATTAGGATCAGAAACATTTTTGCACGTAGTCATTCTGCAGTTCTTCCCACTTACAGTAAGTTATGATTAGTTTTGTCTTTTCTACATGACATAACAGTATGTTAAGTGGGAAGAGGTTGAGAACTTTTTATCTGAATTTTAACCACTCTGAGCATTTTTTTTCCCCCCAACTAGTTTTCCCTGACTAGTTCTACTTCTTACATTTTCTTGTAAATACAAGTTCATTACCAACAGTTTGTTTCCTTTCCTTTAGTTTTATGAGGAAATGAGTGATAAATTCACAAAATACAGAAGACTAATAACTTGCATGTTATTGGGGGGGGTGGGAGGGGTAAAATGCATTTTCTTCATTACTACAAATTAGATAAATATTTCAGCCATTGCTCTACTTGTAGCTATTTGGTGTATGTCAGATATTTACTTAGCACAAATAATTATTCTAGAGAAATCAATGAGAAGTACACCAGTTTATCCTAGTTGATGAACTGGCTTTGTGGATAATCCTTGGTAAAGGCGCTATCATAACTTTTTTTTTTTTAAATTGCTTGATCAGTCATCTAAACTACAGAGTTTGGTTTCACCCCATGGAGTTGGCGACTCTTCAATTCAAAGCGGTATTGAAACAGCAGAATAAACATTTTAAATTAAACTATTTTTCCTTATATTAACACTCAGAGCACTGATCTCCTGGAAACATTTTTTGAGAACAAGTTCTTAATCATGCATAAAAGGTAAATTTAAAAAGACTGTAAGTGCTAAAAATACACTAACTACTTGGTTAGTGTTTTTTTTTAATTATTCATCCATCTCCATGGTATTTCCTCTTTACACAAATGATCAGATAAGCGTAAAAATTGAGACAGTGCAAGCGTATTACATTTTGTATCACTCAAAAAACCCCCACGGTGTTAAGATTAAGTGAATCATCACCAGTGGGTCTGGAGGAGCAGGCTGAAGCTTGAGCAACCACAAATACATCCAGTCCAGCAAAGGGCGCACAACTGGGGTTCAGGCACTGTAAAACTGCCGTGCTATGCTCCTGTACATAGCTGCTCAGATCACACTACCCTTATATTATCTTCTACAATGACACAGTTTGCCACTGCATGTATTCTTGTCATAGAGTCTCTTTTTAATTTTAAATCATTGTTGGAATATTTGGTCCAATTACATTTTTGAATCACAGGGGCAAAGAAAATGAAGAAAATTCAAATTATACAGGCAAGTGCAACCACATTTCTAGTTTTAAGACAGATTCACCTAACGTACAGAGTGCCAAGTCTAAAACCTAATCAGAGATGGTCCAAGTGTCTACATTGGTAACTATTTAATTTTAGCAGAGTCAGCGTGCAAATGCATTAATACCACAGCTACATAACCACCCCACATCCAGCACATCTCTAGAAGTGCCAGCTCCTCTCCAGCTTAATTCCTAGATTTTTTTTTTTTTTTTCTGCAATGCCAGAACAACAAAACAAACCTTTACAAAGGCTGTCCCCTGCTGTAGTCAGGAACTGAGGTTAAATCACTTACTGGAGGAATACCCACCTCCCAAGCAACCCTCCTATGGTTATCAAATAGATATGAATAGTCAATGATTCCTGTCCCTACTCTCACAAGTATGGCTGTAGCTATGGTGTTCTCACAATAATTTTAGCAGAAGCTAAAACTTCAGAGATTTGGTGTGCTAATCCGTTACATTACACTCTCCAGCAATGGAAGAGTTTAAAGAAAGTATGTCAGTCAAACTGTAGGGCTTAATACCCCACAATGACATCGTTATCTTGCTTTCCCCAAAAAAGCGCATCTTGGCAATGTTAGAAAAACCTTTATTCTTGGCCAGAAATATCTTCCATTATTGTTTCTTTACTCATTTTTCATAGGTTTTTTCCATATACCTTTAAAGTAGACCTTTGAGAATTCTTATTGTGGTTTTGATATATTTGGCTTAGTGTTCTAAGTTATATTGAATTTAATCATGGGGTCACTTGAACCAAGTAGCTCTGCTGTTTCTAATCTACTAACTGCACATTTTTGCTGAGATTGGAGAGGACAAGTCCTATTAGGATTCTGACACCGCAGGTCAATAACTCTTTATTTCTTCTATAATTTTATTTTTCATTGTGCCATGCTTTTCAGTTTTCCCAATTCATACTGGGAAATTGAAATCACCCATCACTACAGCCTGATTGTTTTGCTATTTTCCTCATGTTGTGCTGTGGGCTGTTACTCTCTTCCCTCTACCGCCTGCTTGTTCCAGGAGCAACCAGCATCCTTTCACCTTACCAAGTCTCCTGCTAGCACATACTTACGACTAATACAAAGAGTTGTTTTAGATTAAAATATAGCTTTGCAGGTAGAAAAGAAATTCAGCAGATTCCTCACATATTTCTCATCTAATTCTTTAGCTTTAATTAAGTTTAACCTCCTCTACAAACTCTCCAAGGACATAAACCAGGAACAGTTATAAGGACACATCTGCACGCTGTGACTGAATTTTCCCTACCGCAACCAACATCTACTTAAACTTTAGAAACGAAATTCTTAATAATGTCCCTCAATATTATAAAAAGCCATTATGGGTGTGTTTATGCAATCCAAACCTCTCAAAGAAAGAATGAAATGCCTCTCCTGTAATTTTAAAGTTGCAGTCCCAGGATGATTTTAAGCAAACACATCGCACTGCCACTAGACGAGCGAGTCTTGTCCTTGCACCCGGAAGGGCACCCTCCTACCCCCACGGCCACCCCCTCACCACTCATGGACCCCCACAGGGAGCCAGACCATGAAATACGGCACATGGAAAACAGGAGAGGAGATCTCAGACTGCAAGGGGAGACTTGCAGACAGTACGCTGTCCATGCACCATATTGCAGAGAGGGGATGGCTGTGGCCTCAGTCCTTGTCCTATGTGGTCGTACAGACGTGTGAGCCAGCACTCGCCTGTTTATTTGCACATGCACCCACTGCAGGTATATATAAGCGAAGCTCTTGATTGTGCAAAGATATGATTATGCTAACTGTTACAACTTAAATGCATGCAACACAAGTAAAACGTTCAAGAAAACCCCTGCGCTTGACTTCACTCAACAATAGAAAGAGAAATCAAGAGCAGAGGGTGAAGTTGTACCTGCTCAGACCTTGTTTTGTCCTTAAGTTGTTTTGCTGTGGCTGATATTGCCTCACATACAGTTTTGCTCCTGCTCTGATTAAATGCTATATAGCAGCCAGCCTCCGTGGCTAAATGTCCATAAGGCTCTATATACTCACTTTCTGAGAATTAGGACTCTTGATAACACACAGAGAAAGAAAAAGCTTTTTTCTATATAAAACAGTGTTAAGTAAATAACAGGATATCACTACTAGAAGTAAAGCTGCAATACCATCTTTTTCTTACAAGTGCACCCATCACCCTAACGAAACATTTTTCTTCTTACAGTAGCAATGGATTTCTGACAGAGATGACTAATAATAAAACCTTTGTCTATAAGTTCATTGAAAAAAACCACCAAAATGCACAATCTATGCTGTGCAATGAAGTTTTCTCTTGGTAGTTTCTTCGTTTGTATAGCCTGTTTTGGCATAGCATACTCAAATCCTGCAGCTTACATTCCAAGTCACTATGCCCCTATTTATCAAGAAAGTAACGAACATTTAATGACTACCTACTTAAAACAGATTTTTGTCTTTATGGTTCCTGTACTATTATAGTCTAACAACAATATCAGAACTGATCATTCTTCTTTTGAAGGGGTGGTAGAACACTAAAAATGACAAAAACCTCAGATAAGTCTTCTAAAGAAAAGAAGAAATAAAAAGTTGTCTATTCTTAGCTGAAAAAATGATAAGAAAAATAATTTTTAAGAAATCCTATCCTTTACACCTTCTCCTTTTCAGACTGCACCTCTGATAGTTTCCAGGGTCTGAAAATTGAGAATGTCCATTAAAAAGCATTACAACTCCTTTCTTTCCTACTTACAGGGAACAGACTATCCTCACTTCTCCCATAACACATAGAGGCAATGTTTACCATAACAGGACTTTACATTTTAAACAAAACACTCCTTAGCTTCTGTCATAACACAAGTAACATTACACAAGTTACGCAAACAGAGAACATACCAATGCATATTGTATGATGATCCGAGTCAGAATACATAACTGATTTTTTTGTTTGTTTGTTTACTCCTTAATATGCTAAAACAGATTGGTAGAAAATTAAGAGCTGTTACCAAATATACAACATCCAAAAGAAAGAAATGCAAAGTTCAAATTAACTTTTATTTTTGTTGCCTTCCTTCCAGTCAATACATATATTTTAGATATTTTATTGTATTTTGGTATTACAGCTAATGGTAATTATATCTATATAAATTTCTATATATATAAATAGACAACACTGATACCACTCTCCTTATGTGTGTATCTATATAAAGAGGGAAAGTAAGTTATCTTGATTTTATATAAATGCATCGAGTCAAAAAGGGAAAAGGGAGACTAAAATTGGCTTGGCATGACTGTGTAAGATTAGACACTAAAATTATCCTCCCACAGTCATATTCAGTTCTCTAAACAGTTTTAACTAATTTGCTTAGACACACTACTTTCTAGTGAAACTAATGAAAAAACATGCAAACTCTGTGTTCATTTTTGGTGCAAATTCAAAACTCTAAAAGTAATTTTTTTTGGTGTTTTTTTTTTTACTCAGTTCATCTTCATAGCACTCTCTTCACTTGCTCAAGTTGCCATTTTGGGCAACAGCTTGTGCTAGAAGTATTCGTATTTCCTGAATTTATTCATTTCAGGAACTTCAGCAATATTATGTGACTGCTATTGTCACAAAAAAACCTCAGAAATTTCAAAACTGAATAGGACTATTTATAGCCACCCACAGAATTAAAAGTTACCAATACCAGGGAATATTTCACACCCAGCCCCCCACCCCCCGAAAAAACAGGTATCATTTGTTCACATGAGTTTGACTCCAGGAAGAAAAAACAACAGCCAAATACACCATTTATCACAGGAGTTTTTTTCAGCTTTGTTTTTACTCTGTTCCAGACATTAAAGAATTTAGAAAGACTATTAGTATTGACTGGGACACGCACCTTACCTCACATTACACGTGTCTGAAAACTTGGTTAGGGCCTCACGCTGGGCAAGCAGAAACCATCCTACCTCATGCCACTGCTAACGGAGAGAGCACCTTTCGTTTGGTTTTTTGCTCCCTCTATCAATGTATTTTACCACATGCAAATCAGTAGCAAACACCTTATGTTATTCAGTCAGCCAAAGAAGAACTTACAATTTCCGACAGCCTTCCCTCACGCATCCTTGTTCCCCTCTCCTCCCCTCAGCTTCTGTACCTCAGCCGGTAGAGAGACAAAATGGCGCCTAACAACGAGGCGGGCTAGGCTTGCAGGCCCTCCAGGTGTGTTAAATCATCCTCGCTCTCCTAAAGGGCCATCGACAGGTTTGCAACCAATGACTTTTCTCTCTGGTTATTGCTCCTTGGAAATCCAAACCCAACCCCACCCCACCCTGGCCACCTGAAGACGTTCTGGCTTCTGGCTAAGCAAAAGACTGCTAAATGCCTTAGGTTTTTAGGTTTAAATGGACGGGCAAGTACAGCAATCAGCTCCCCAAAACGGTTAGTGTTTGTGTATAATAACGCAAATAATAAATAGCACAAACAGTTGGAAGTTTGCGTATAATGTGCTCAGCGAGAATATAATTTCCTGGTTTCTGGTGGAACTAGTCTTGCAATGTGGTTACCATATAGCAAATCTCAGGTACTTGTTATCTGCCACTGGACAGACTGATCTCCCGCTGCTTTCGTTTACAACAATTTTGTTAACAGTGATTTTTTTTTTTTAATTTTTTTTTTAATGTCGAATGGAAAGCTAGTGTGTGCCTTGTGAAACGGCCCGGCTGAACGGTCTAGAGGTGCCTGGCAGGTAAAAGGTTCAGGCATTAACAACACTAACTTTTTGGTGTTTTAGGGCCTCTTTTGCAAGGCAATAGCTTTTCCTCAGTCCCTATTCATCCTATAATTCTTCATCTGTGACGTACATATGACAGGCCTAAATCGTAAGTAACGTAATCTTTCTTCTAATAAAGTCAATGTTAGAAAAACATTATGCCAAGCATCTAACTAGAAGTAATTTTCCCGTTTTACTCTCTAATTGTAACTGTTTGTAAACTGAATACAGATTGCTTATAGAGAACGCTTAGCGATAGTGCTGCAATTATGTTTGTCAAACTTCTGGCAAGTTTAGATATTTTATCTAAAAATTATGTATGGAAAAAGCAAGTGCAGCCTGCAGAACATTTGTAGTATATTGACATAGATTTTTGTTTTAGTTTCTGGTAGTCCAAAAGATAGTTCCAGGATTTCAAAAGTATAGAGTAATTTAGCATTGTAAAAGCTCTATGTTATCGTCTACTGTCATTAGTAAAATCAATCCCAATTTAGGTAGCAAAATGCATTTAAACAGGTGTAATTCCATTCTGAATGCAAAAATTTCATGCTGTTGCTAAACATGGCTAGCACCTGAACACTAATAAGGTGCTAATTAAGAACTGCCATTTTGAGTCTATCGTGCTTTTGCACGTGAACTCACCATATGCTCTAGATCAGATTTCTTACTGTGGAAAAATTGAGATGGCTCAAGCTGATGATGTGCAATAAACCATTGCCGTTCAGTATCCTCTCCTCTACAAACGCCTTTCTTCCTGTAACCATAGCATAGGCATTTGATAAGATTACTATATGTTTCTGCATCTTTTTCCGGTGTATTATATTTGCTCAAGAAACCTGCTTTGGAAAATTATGGTGCAGTGCTAGAGAACCATCCACGATTAATACCAGGAGCCAGGGACCTGTCAGCTTGCTGGAGCACAAGTATTTACGTTCTTCCTAGTAATCTCTAGTAATGACACAGATCAAACCAGACTGTGTTGTAGAAGAAAAAATATGTTGGTCCCAGGCTAAACCTGAAGAACAGAAGACACCCTTCTCCATTGGCACCGCCCCGCTATCTAGATGCTGCTGCTAGATACACCAGCGCAGTCAGTGACTGTGAAAAGATGTATTTATTTCTAATATTATAAAGAAGAGATGCACAAGGGTGTAAAATGTTCAGTTAAAACACCAGTCAAAAATCACATCTGTTTCTGATGTCTGTTTTTTAAATATCCTCCTGAAGCAATGGACATAAATGTCATACCTTATTTGATACACTGCTATAGACTGAAATTTTAAAGGGTGTTCTTATAGCCCTTATTGACAAGGGGCTATCAATCAAGCTGGGCCTATATTTGAATGAAACATAACTGTATATAAACAATATGTAATGCAAACCAAATTAAGTTTCATTTCAGAAGAGAGAATGAATTAAATTTTATTCAGTGATTGTTTCTCAAAATGAGCGAAACTTCCATTTGCATCAGTGGCTTTTCATATATGCATGAGTATTTTTATCATTAGCTTTCTAATTCTCTCTATAAATAAAAGCTCAACTACATGACACAACATCAGCCTTGCATTTACTTTTTGAGGCTCATATATTACATCACGACTGATGTTCTAGGAGTTGCAATGGAAGAATAGCACTTGTACCTGTTTCCAAGAGCTGCCCATGCGACTGCACTCGTGAGACATTTAAAAGGGTCTGTTTATTAATATTAGAGATTTGCAGCGAAATTAATCACATATTCAAATAATGTTATTGTCTGTTGTAACATGTTTAGATTATTTTAAAATTATACTTCAGTGCCGCTTTCTTTTCATGTCCAGACATCAAAGGTAGAAGAAAGGCCTTATTTTGCAGATAAGCCGCCCTGTCCCATGTGGCTTGCACTTGTGGATTTTTATTCCTACATTTAATCACAGGATATAGGAGCAGTCTTTTTCATGATGCAGTACACAAACAGTTTTCAAACTATGTATTTCTCAGAACACAGGTATTGTATGCAGAGCTGAAAATGAGAAGACAGTTTTCATTTGTAAACAAACTAAAACCCACAAAGTTCAGTTTGACAGGTAATTCCATGATAGTCAATATTTCAGCTTGTTCTTGCAAAACTGAGCCATTATGCCGTACCAAAGCCTAAAGTTGTTGAAAACTGAATTCCTTTCGGATGTTTGCAAGGCGATAAAATGCATGTTCTGAATAACATCAACAAGAGTGCATCTTGTGTGGGTAATTGAGATCTGACTTTACTTAGATTTGTTGATTTGCTGTGAAAATTCAATGCTCAATATACATCAGGATTTTCCATTTCTTATATGTGTTGATGTGGCCTACTGGCAACATTACATTGTGTCACAAAAAATACACTTAGTCCTGCAACTCTTGGTCATGTGCATTTTCCCTAGGCATAGTTCCACATAGGTCCTTCAGGAGGAAAAAAAAATGATTTATAGGGATAAGGAACACAAGGTCAGACCCCTAGGGAACATTTAAGATCTTCTAAGACTATCTGAAATTCAGCCTGCCCTTCTTACTTGTCAACAGCTTTGTGTTCAGTATCTGGATAAGATTTTTGTCTGCCACGTTTGGAAAGAACAGATTACATCTGCATATTTGTGATACAGAGGGAAATAGTCCAGATTTATGCCTTGTAGTAGGTACTAGGTCTGCATCACAGCGATTTGAGAAAGGTAGCATTAGCCACCGGGGCTCGCAGGCTCCACTCCAGCAGAGGTGAAGCTGATACAGCACCGCAGGACAGACAAGATACAAGACTAACTTAACTGTTTATGCAACACTGTCATCCTTAACTGATCGCTCCTCTAGCTGAAGGCGGGAGCGTCAGTTTGCGATCAAGCCCGTAGGCGGAAGAGCATGTAATTGCATTGCCCCCAAAGCACCCTGGCTGAGAGATAGTGACTTAAAAAGTCGTAATATCCCTCACGGACTCTCCATTGTGCTGGACAGAAATGAAGTGACATATATCTGCACCTGGGGTGATATATGAGCCAAGAAACATCAATGTCATTACGCCATCAGGTACGCTGGTGAATTATGCTTCTGCTCATTCTTCATCTTCATCCATCTCTTACCACTTGTCTGCACAAAATGGGTTCTTATTCATTCCCTGGAGCTCACTCATCCCTGAGTACAGAAAGCTGTAACAACTCCTGAGCTTAAAAGAAGTGACCTACTCCTCTCCACACATCTAACCTGGAATGCAGAAAAGGTCTTTATTTCACACACAGCAAGGCACAGCCATTCGTTAACGAAGAGCCATGCACATTTCTCTCCCACTCCTTCCTCAAAAGCAGCTTATGTGTTTTTCCATATTTATTTCCATTCCATTATTTCTCGGTACTTAACCAAGAAATAATTGTCACACAAGAAAATGTTCAAAAATACAGTCTCACAGAATCATAGACTCTTTGAATATCTAGTCCAACCCCCCTGCAACGAGCAGGGACATCTTCAACTAGATCAGGTTGCTCAGAGCCCCGTCCAACTTGACTTTGAATGTTGCCAGGGATGGGGCATCTACCACCTCCCTGGGCAACCTGGGCCAGTGTTTCACCACCCGCATTGTGAAACATTTCTTCCTTATAGCTAGTTGCTTTTGCACACATTGATCTACAAGAGGTAGTAAGTTTAAGTGGATATTACTGTACACTCTAAGTTAAAATCTTTCTCATCATTTCTATACAACATAGTGAAAGTTGTGAAAATTAAGTTCCTTATATATAAACTAACAGGAAAAATGATAGCATGGAACTTAACAATTAACAGAAATACTAATTTCTGAATCAATATTGCAAATTATGATGGCAAAGCCAGGTCATTCTTTCTCAAAAAATAAAAATAAAAAAAATTAGCAAACCAACAGCACCATTAGATGCAACAAAGAATACCCAAGATTTGTCTTGCTGGTTTACTTAGATCTCTTCTTGTTTGCCAGGAGACACCCAAGTTCACCATAGCATGAAACGCCATCATCTTTAAGAGAAAAACCTGAAGTATGAAACAGATGTTACTAATGGAGACTTAACAAGATGTCCAAGCCAATAGTATTTTAAGTAATGTTTGACAGTTAAAGAGCACAACAAGAGCACATGGCATAGAAGAAAAGTAGAAGACAATCCTGAAAGCATTCATTAGGTGTCTACAGGCCCCTGAAAAGGCACAGGCACTCTGTCTGGGGAAGCAAGCGTAGTATGAAAACCCCAAAATTCCAGGCAGGTCCACCGATCTTTTAATCATTTCATCCCTCTATGAAACCAAAACTAAAACAGAACATAAAATACCGATCTTTGACGTGCTGTGCTTCTCTCGGGGCCGCGCTGCTAGCGTTTGCTGCTCAGCAGCCCAGAATCCAGATCTGAGAGAGGAGCCCTGGTGATGCTGGGAGGTCACCTGTCCCTAGGAGCCCCCGAAGCGGGAAGCCCACCGGGCTGTGCCTATGTCGCTCCAGCCCAGAAAAGCATCCTCCTCTCAGCTCACAGAAATATCTCCCAGCAGCTGACAAATTTGTGCTAGCAGACCAAAATAACTCTGCAGGGGAAGTTTACAAGCACTTGCCGGCATGTATAAATAAAAGTTGCTCTTTCCAAATTTACCCAGGGCATGCACTTTTCACGTATCCTTGGGCCCACCCACAGCTGCAGTTTTCCAAAACACTGCCGTGTAGAGCAGAGATTAAACTTAACTGTGTTAGAAGAATGCCTGGAGTCAGCATAAAAAAGGAGTGGTGATTTTACACGCAAGACATGAGACGAGGTCTGGGAAGGGCAAGATCTGGCTCAGCAGCCGACAGTTTTTGTGACCTCGTGCAAAGTGTTTGCACCTCAAGTCCTCACCTTTGTAAAACGGTTCTGTCAGGTTGGTCTGTCCGTCTGTCTCTCCTTCTTGCTGTTCAGACTGCAGCTTTCTCAGACCAATTTCTTGCACGTTGCATGTAAAAAGACTCAATCTGCAGTTAATATGCATCATCTGATGGAACTAGATATTTATTGTAGAGAGTTAAAATGAGACTAATTTTCTTCTGTGTAAGCAGGATCACAAGAGTACCTCCTGATTTGGGTCGACTCATATAATTCTCATCAACCAGACTCACTTTGACCCATCTGTGTCATCAACATTCCTGTTTGGATGCGCTTCAACTTTATTCAGAGGAACCTAAATCTTTATTTTACTTTTTCAAGAAAATAACCTAATCTGAGGTCTTACATAGCTTGCATTGGCCATAGAGACAAAACATCAGGAAATTAGTATTTTGGATGATGGAAAAACTCTCAGAGAGAATTGAATATGATAGGGGAATGAGAAAAGCAGAAAAACTATCAAAGTTATATCACTCTGGAGATGAAATTCAGGTAGCATATTGAGGGAACTGGGGGCAAAAAGAGAGATATTAGAAACGTTACACTTTGAAAGCCTCATAGGCCGAAACAGAAAGTGCTTTCTTTCATTTGGGGTTAAAATTCACCCAGTGTGTAAAAGCAAACATGGGCAAAAATCGCCTTTATCCCCACCCACCTGAGAATTTCGTACCGCAGAACAACCCCTGAGCGGGTCTGCGGGGAGGAAGAGGGAATGCACAGGAGCAGCCGGGTCTGACCTTTCATTCCTTTCGCCCGAGAACCTCAGCAGTTCTTTCCTCCCTTGTTACCACCATGTGGCTGCTGCTGCCGTGAGAAGGGGCATTGTTGTTCTCCACAGTTAGTCACTTATTTATGGAACACGACTTTCCTCCTAATTACAGCAGTTTCTTGCTGAATACGTGGCTAGCAACCTGCTTATTCTTGTTCATATAATTTTTTTTTATAGTCTCTTGCAAAAAACATAAACAGACAAACACTATAACTTTTTATACCAATTTAGAGATTGAATTCCAAGAAAAGTAAAAGATGAAAGGAGTGACAGCTTGATGCTACTGAACTCAGGAGGAAACCTGTGCTCTTTTTCTTGAAGTTTATACAACCTAGGTCAGAAGAGATCAACTAGTCTGCAGGCAAGTGGCTCACAGGACATTTAGTGTAGCTCATGAAAGCACAGTAAAAATGACTTTACGTAAGTATCTCCAAGTGTTAACACAGTCCTGCCTTGCGTCCTCCAGGCCCTTTCGGCCCTCCAGAAGCACAGGTTTTAGTTTTAGTTGCATCTCTGTAAAATATAAAAATGTCTGAAGTCTAAGAAGAGGCCTTATCCTTCGGACCAAAGGTTTTTTGATAGATGGGGTGGTGTTTCAGCATGGACCTGGCCGCAGAACTCTTGCAGTCATTGATAATCACTCCCGCGAGCAGGTCCATTCATTTCTGTAGGGCCATTTACAAAACAAATTACTAGGCATATAAGGTAATAAAGTAGCATTAATGACAACTGCTCCCTGCCGATAAATAGTGCCTGAAGGCTAAGAAACCTGGAGGAAGCATTGCTCACTCAAATAAAGAACTAAGTTTGTATTTAAAGTGAGAACATTTTGTTTGTTTATTCAAGTAGTATTTAATCCAACCATGACAGCAATAAAATATTTAAATTCTATTTTTCCATCACTCCAGAGCCACAGTTTGCAAAAAAGAAAAATCACTTATTCCTTTAGCAGTCATTCCCATTTCCCTTTCCTTGTGCTGTCTGGTTAGCATCCATGGATCACTCCTGAGTGAATCTCATAAGAGGTGCAAGCGAATAATCCTTCATTCATTATCGGTTTCTAGGAAAATAGTTTCTTTAGCTGTTGCTTTTTTTAAAACGGTCAACAAAATTGTCATAGGGTCTTGGAGAATAATCACACAGCACCAGCTAAGCATATTCTATGTTAAAATATAATAAGCCGTTTATATCAGTGATCCAAATCCAATTTTTAAGAAGAATCAAAACTTCGCATGCCACAGAATCAACAGGGAAATGGTAAGTGTTCAGTCATTAAAAATTCATTTGGTATTCATTGTAACAGCGTTAATCATAATGTATTCATTTGGCATTCATGTGGCTGTCACATGTAAGAGTTCAATTATAATGCACACTAGCTAATGAGCACATAAAGTGTTACTGAATCAACATTACCGTGCAACATTTTCTTATTTGCATTATTCATATGCTTCAGGTTTAAAAATCTATCACTAACAAGCTGTTAAAAAGCAGCAGTGTATTATAAAAGACACATTTTGGAGGCCTTGCTTTTGAAATCTGTTCACCGGTCTGGCTAAGCAAGTGCTTATGTAGCCTCTGTCACTGTACTATCCAAGTACCTGGAGAGTTGCCCAGGGTTTTCACACATGCCTAAAACCATACTGTTAAAATGTGGTCCTATTATTTTCAACATGGACAGTACAGCACAACATATGAGTCCAGATGGATTAAGGCAATTAACTTCCCATCATTTCAGTGGGAACATTTAAACACTTTTAAGGAGCTGAGCACCAGTCTTCAGAGGAGGGAGTGCCTCCTTGTGATCAACATCACAGAAGCCTAATGAGACTGTTACAGAGGTAAAGCATCCACAACGGGTAAGGACCCTGTCAAGTTGTGAAGCATACTGGTAACTTGCACTTTTAGAAAAAAGTTTAGCAAAGTCTTGGACCCTGAGCGATAAATGGGAGGAAAAGGCTAAGCAAGAGAGAAGAAATCCATCTGCAAAAATGTTGGGTTTGGGAACTCCCGCCTTCCTAGCCAGCTCAACCTCGGCTTGTATTGCACCACCTCCCATCACCACAGGCAAGAAACAAACCCCCCAAAAAATAAAATTAAATGTTCTCTGGAAACTACAGAGTAAGCAGGGAACCAAGATAATTTTAAAAGTCTGAACAAACTTGGCAGGGAAAGTTTGCTTGTTTACCCAAGGCTGATTTTCCCATGAAGGGACACTGACCTGCAGTTGTTCATGCTCAGAAACAGCGTTTGTGTCTCCTCGGTGCCAGGAGCTCACGTACCTGGCTCAAACTTTAACTGAGGTAGAGACTTTAATTTAGGAATGCAAATTATTTCAAGATACCTTTCTAGTTTGGGAGAAGCCTAGGCTGCACGGAAAGCACTGTGTAATTTTGGAGATCTGCAAATACAAACCAGAGAAATAATAGAAAAGCACCTTTGAAAGGAAAACAAAAATGAAGTGCACAAGTGTTTTTCCACTATCATTTAAAATGTCACTGCTTTCGAAGCACCTGCCGCTTTCCACCTACTTCGTGTGCATCGCTTTATACAAGATCTCTAACTCTTTTTTTTTTTTACATTAAGATTTCTTTTTTCAAGGTACGTTCAGTTACCCTCAGTCTTTTTACTTGCGTCCTACATACCTTCTTTCTACAGTGTTCCTGTGTCAGTTTAATTCCTACATTTTGAAAAGAAGAAAGCTGGATTCACACTCATGGTCGCTTGGTGGGCTGAAAAGAGGAGTAGCCTGAGTTTATAGAGCAGTTCCTGTTTCAGGTAACTCTGTTGTTCACAGTGAGCTTTTAATGTGGATCCACTGAAAGTCCCCGTTCCAGAGTCTGTGCAGAAATTCTGAAAAGTGAGCAAAATCTCAGCAATTATACCAGGTATTTCAAAGCATATTGTGCATTTTCTTAAATGCTTTTAGTACATCCACCCTTTCCACTAAACTCTGCAGCACCGGATTGTTTGAAGTTAGCAGAACAAGATTTTGCTGCAGGTGTTCAGACAGCCTAAAACCAATAGTCTAGAATTAAGTCTACATAAACAACTACTCTAAGTAATTAGATCATTTTCTTGTTGTCTGAGCTGAAAACTGTTAAAACAATGTAAAATTAATAAAAGCTTGTGAGGATTACAAGTGTGATTTTGTCACTGGCGCAAATGTAGCAACTTAAAATGAATGCAAGAAACATGACTTCGTTTATATCAGAGAGTTGGTTTTTCTCCATCACAGTTACCATGCCCCCAGCTGTGTTTGCTTAAGCCTCGAAACTTCTTTGGGCCTAGTAACTGGCTAAATGACAGTATTTCTTGTTTGTTAGACTTTAGAAGCAGCATAATGAGAAGAGGAAATCTTTTTCAGACGGAATTATTGAAGCGTTGCCTTCTTTGAGGTAACACAAATATTTGCACGCGATTGGAGAGAATGAAAACAGAGAAGAGAAGGCAAAGACAGATTTAAAAAGGAGACTATAAATTAGATACAGTAGTAAGAGAGAGATACAGAAAGTTAGAGGGCTAAAACATCTTGTTATCAAAATAAGAGTCCCACATCGAGGTAGAGTCACAACTGCGTCTACGATACCTCTTTTCAGTCTCTAGTATATAAAGCACATTTATGGCAATTTTAAAATAAGGATTGGACATAAACATTGCCAGTATAAGAGACTGCTTTGGGTGTATTTTAAAGTAATTGGAGGTTAGGGTTTTTATCACTCAACCTCCCCTGCAAAATTATCAGTATACAAAACTTGAGAGATCTCTAAATTCCTGCTGTCTGGTGAGATGATAAGACTAAAGAGAGCTGGAACTGCCAAAGCAGAAGTCCTGCTGCTTTTTCTTGAGGACCCCAATGCTGTTTCCATACAGCAGCTGAAATATTGATCACTAATTAGATACAACAGGTGAATATTACCCGTAGTGTGCAAATATCTCACAGAATCATTAAGGTTGGAAAAGACCTTTAAGATCATCAAGTCCAACCATCAACCCAACACCACCATGCCCCCTAAACCACGTCCCAAAGCGCCACGTCCACATGTTTTCTGGACACTTCCAGTGATGGTGACTGCACCACCTCCCTGGGCAGCCTGTTCCAATGCTTGGCCACTCTCTCCGTAAAGAAATGTTTCCTAATCTCTAATCTAAACCTCCCCTGGCACAGCTTGAGGCCATTTCCTCTCGTCCTATCCTTGGTTACTTGGGAAAAGAGACCAACACCCACCTCACCACAACCCCCTTTCAGGTAGTTGTAGAGAGCGATAAGGTCTCCCCTCAGCCTCTTCTCCAGACTGAACAACCCCAGTTCCCTCAGCCGCTCCTCATAAGACTTGTGCTATGGTAGGCTTTAAATGAAAGAATCCTTACTGTGTCTACTAAATCTCTTCCCTTTTTCTAAATATATTGTTTTCTTGGAAAAGATTTCCCCTTTCACGTAGTGATTCTATTGCCAGGTTCTATCTGCAAATCATTCGTAATTCGATTTTGGGGGGAAATGCTCAGCTTCTCAAATTCTCTGCTCAGCAGACATGCATTTGGTTTTGTGTTTCTCTAAAAATTAGAAAAGTGTTTTAAGGTACTAAACAAGAATTCAAGTATAGCTGTTAGCATTTCAAAATGTTGTCCTCTAATCACATAACTGCAAGAGCGTCCATATAACCAAATGCTACTCCCAAGTCAGCAGTCACACCTGTGATCTGCGTGACTATTCTATTACTTACAGATTGTTATTTGCTCTAAATGCAACTCTATTTTATTATGATGATATCAATTACTGTTTTTTGTTCCTTCAGTGCTTTTAGTATAGGACAAAACAGCAAGGTAAAGCTGGGTCGTAATATCAAATTCTGCTGGTTCATGCTAGAAAAGCGTATGCAGCATGTGATCTAAGCTTCAGCGCAGCAGGGATTTAGGCTTTATTGACAAGCCTGAAAACATTATCTCATAAATTCTTTGCACAGAATTCCCTAGTAATCAAGGAGTTTGAGCATCTTATGTATTTTTGTAAATGAAATATGCATATTACCGATTGAAAATAATGAATGTTATGATTGGGAGAAATGTATCACTTATATGTACTTCAAGCCTTCAGCCAAACCCTTTCATTAAAGAAGATTCATTTCAGGCTAAGTATAAAAGAAGTTGGAGTCTCTTTTAGGTAAAATTCTCCATTTTGTGCTTTGTGATAGCAATGCAAACTACATTGCCATTTGCTTGAATATAAAATACGCTTAAACAGAATATAAATGCACAGTGAAGTCCACCTGAGATCACAGCAACTCTGTTTAAGGATGTACAACGACAGAAGCGGGGCTTTCAAGTATTCTGTCCAAGCTCACCATGCGCTTACATGATTGATTTTACAGAGTCCAAGTCTGCGACTGGCCCAGCTCTCATATGACTCCCCAGTGGATCCAAGGCAAGACGACACACCAACGCTCTTAGAATAACCCTGGCTAACCCACCTTGAGTCTCCTGAAACCCCATAGCACATGCAACATCAGACCTTTTTAAGAACAAATGCCTCTTCCGTGTCTGCCCATTGCTGACATGACTACAACATTTTCCAGCACAAGGATAGTCAGATGCTGAGCACGCACAGCTACACCCAGGACCTGTCCACCCACCCTGCAGATAAAGGTAGTCTGAGGCTTTCGCTAAGTGGCAGCAGAAGCTCAGATTTTCTTCTTTTTCATATTTCTGAGTTCTCCCAAAACTGGTGATTGATCTTGGGTCTGTGTTCAATTAGTTTGTATTATAGGAGATAATTTAATCTGCCAAGTATTGACTCATGCAATATAGGCATGTACATTCAAACTAGTTGGGTGGATGCCCTTTACGGTCAATGGAAATAACTAAGCTTAATTCATCTTACAGTAAATTAGGACATCTAAATCACTGCTGCCAAATCACCAAACAGCACAGAGCACAGTGAGGCAAAGAACGTATTTAATTTTCTAATAAGCTTTGCTATTTACCTGTTCTTTACATAAATTGCTACGTCTTTTTCCTTGTAACATTATTCTTTGTTCAGTAATACATTATCCCCTTATGTCTTTATTCTCTATCCATTATAGGAATCTTTCAATAACAATGAGATTCTTTGGATGATATTAGTAAAGAATGAACACTGCCAATGTTCACCCTCATTTTCATTAAACGATCGATGCCTTTTTATAGATCCTATTTGTCATATATCCTTTGTGTAATGGTGAGCAACAGGTTTCTTAAATTTCTCATGCACTACAGCTTTCATTAAAACTTTTCTTCTCTATAGGGAACATGTTACATCTATAAAACACATTTCAAGGTTCTATTGTTTCTGCATAGAGAAGCAGGATAAAGGACTGGAAAAGACAGTTATACTTGAAAAATGTACTGTACACATTTAGACAGTTCTTTGAGAGTCTGTTTGCTTTCATAGACTGAAGTCACTCTTGGAGAGACCTGGGTTCATCTGACAGTTAAGTACATTTGATTTCCTATAAAATTGGGATAACTGTTGCTGCTTTCCTTCTTTAGGTGAGAACAATACTGTTTTACTCAATATTAAATAATTTGAAACGTGCTCTACAGTTGAAAAAATAAGCTTAAAACTCCAACTATCTGGTTCCAAGGAGAGGGCAAAATTGTACTTCAAAAGGCAACGATATTGCAAAACTCAAAACATTTGAAAGGTCTGTAAAGAAGGTACAAATGCAAGAAAAATTCTGCCGTGCTGTCTTTGTCCTGAGGAAAACAGATCTAAATCGACAAGATTAACTGAAGTAGAGTAATTCTCTAATGATGAAAGTTTCCACGATTACCAGGAAGAACCTCCAAATGGGTACTCCTGAGCATTAACTTACTACAAAAACAGGTGAACATATAGCACAAGTCTGTCAGACTGCAACCCTAAAGGACACCATGCCTGAAGCCAGTTTATTCAGCTCATTCATTGATGGCTCTCTACTACAAAATGAACTCATCAAGACTGGATGCAGTCAGCCTCATGCAGTGGCAGTACTGTTCCACTCAACTGAAATAGTCTTTCAGACCTTTTCTGCACTTACTTGTTGTGACACGTTCTTCATGTTCTTCTGTACTGAAACCCCTACTTCTGCTTGCTTTCTTTTTCTACTGGACTAACACGTGGTGACCCATATAATTCTGCAAAATATGTCAGTGGTTGAAATTCAAGCAAAGATTAATATTTAAAATGCAATCTACAAGTATCAACTTTAATTAGTACATTTGACATACTAAAAATCAATACTTAAGTAGTGAAAGATTCTGCTGTTTAGGCTGCACTCCACATGGATAATAATTTCTAAATTGAGAGATGCAAATTTAATCAATAGATTTAAAACTTTACATCACTTGAGGCACTTGAATTGCTTCTAATCAGCCTTGTAAAGTGAAAGTATCATTTAATTGTTGGTTTTTTCCCCCCTCTTTGAAAGACAAGCCTGCCTTCAGGCTGGATTTTGCTCAGAATAAGCTATATTATCTGCAACTTTTGCTCTTCTTTGTGATTCTCAGCAATTAAAAGTGTATTTAAAATGTCAAGAAAACAAACGGTTTAAAATCCCAGAGGTCATTTCATCATTTAAGAAACTTTAACAGAATCAACTTCTTAACATGGATTTTAAATAATAAAATTGGTAACATGTAATTTCTGCACTGTAACAAAACAGAAGTACTTTGTTGCTGATGTGACATCAGCCTTTATGTACTTTACTGTGCTTACTTTCCAGAATTATTTTAAAAATTGATCATTTTGTGAAACAGACTGTATAATATTCTCATGCTCTTGTAACTGATACTATGAACCACAAATTATTGAAAGTTAAAATTCCTTTTTTCCCATATTTTTACTTTTACAATCTACATGTTAACAATGTTGTCACAGTCATCTGTCAAAATATCTGAAAGACACCTTGAAATACAGTTCATACTAAATTTGAGCCTTGAAATACATTTTATTTTTCAAGAATGTTCATCAACAACTTGTTATTACTTCTGCAAAAAGGGCAAGAAAGGCTGAAGACCTAGTTTTACCTTTTTACATGAAAAGTCACACTGACATTGATAGAACTACTCACATACTTGACGATTCTTTATATCTGGAATTAGTATGATTTTTTTCCATTTCATTTTCTAGGTTTATATCCGCACGATAATTGTCACATATGCTGTGGAATGTATCTTAAAAGCATTTCAGACCAATATATTCTGAAGATTTTCAGGCTAAATCTTTTGATAGCATGTGTGATGCCTGTATTTCCTTTAAAATGGACAGGTGCCGATTATAATGGAGAGGAATATGACTGTTTCATTCCCTTTTCCTGAAGCTCTCTGTGGATAGTGCTGCATGGATCCCATACTTTCAAATGGAGCAGAGTAACTTCTTTATAAACTTTGGTATGCCACTACCTAGCTATTTGGCATGCAAAGGCATTGCAATTACATAAAGAAATTGGTTGACAACATACTTAAATTGTTATTCATCCAGTTTTTCTGTAAGCCACCAGAATTACATAAATAATTGTAACCTGCAGTTACTAGTAACATGCCTTCAGTAAAAAGTGTGCTTTTGAATCATGGGCAACAGGATATGTAGACATTTGCATGATCTGAACTGGGTCAGCGTGCTGGTTTTGGCTGGGACAGAGTTAATTTTCTTCATAGTAGCTAGTATGGGGCTCTGTTTTGGATTTGTGCTGAAAACAGTGTTGATAACACAGGGATGTGTTTGTTATTGCTGAGCAGTGCTTACACAGAGTCAAGGCCTTTTCTACTTCTCAGCCCACCCCACCAGCGAGCAGGCTGGGGGCGCACAAGAAGTTGGGAGGGGACACAGCCGGGACAGCTGACCCCGACTGACCGAAGGGATATTCCATACCAGAAGGAGAAAGGAGGAGATGTTCAGAGTTGATGGCGTTTGTCTTCCCAAGAAACTGTTACACAGGATGGGGCCCTGCTCTCCTGGGGATGGCTGAACACCTGCCTGCCCGTGGGGAGTGGTGAATGGATTCCTTGTTTTGCTCTGCTTGCGTGCGCGGCTTTTGCTTTACCTGTTAAATTGTTTTTGTCTCAAGCCACGAGTTTTCTCATTTTTACTCTTCCGATTCTCCCGCATCCCACCACGGGGGAGTGAGTGAGCAGCTGCGCGGTGCTTACTTGCTGGCTGGGGTTAAAACATGACAGTCAGCAGTCCCTTCTTTCCACCAATTTCAAGGACAACAATCGTATGACACACACTTAAAAAAAAACCCTGGACATCACAACCAAATCACTCTTGTATTCTACAATACAGATGACTCACCCCAGCAGGAATTTCCAGGGCAAAATATTTTTGGGCACGGGAGGGAAGCAGAGATGATATTTCATCTCTGAATTGTACACAGACCGTGCACTGCCGTTGCTTGGTTTCAGCATTGCAAGTACTGTGGCTTCCTAGATCTGAGCTAAAAACAGCCACACATTTCCGACACTGAAGCCTTCAAGAAGCAAACAGCATTAGTTACTTTCAGGTGTTGTGAGGACATTCAGTAACATTTTCAGTACTACAATGTCTCAGTGTAAGGTAAACTGTGAATATAAACTCATAGGTTGTTGTGAAGGTAATGTCCTTTCTGTACATGCAAACCCAGTTAGAATTCTGACTGAAAAACTGAGTTCTGTCCTATTTTCCTATTCAATACAGCATGATGAGGACAGCTAGGGTTTAGGGAGTCAAACACTGTATTTTTCTTGAAATGTTCTACCAGGTTGAGTGCCTACAAGTCCCTCTAGGCTATGGAAATCTTGGCTGAACAACTCATAGATGTACTGGAATCTGGCAAATTTATTCCCTCAAACCCAGATCTCTTGGCTGTCAGATGTTAGGTGGGGAAAAAAAACCCAACATACCAAGATATTTCAGCTTTACCATGCAATAAACTGCATCCCCAAACCGTTATTTAATGAGCATTGCTAGCATTACTAGAGATCTAGCAAGCAGCTTCTGAAGGAAAGGCCGGGGCTGCAACTAGAAAGTGTGCAGCAGTTATTTTCATATGCAGCAAACTATCAGACCTTTTCTTCTTATGCTGCTAAGTGGGAACTACTTCCTGTACCACCTTTGAACATCCTTTGACGAGGGTGACAAAACACCATCCAAGTGCTGGTGTGAAACCCACCCCTTCCCTCTCCTCTACCTACACACATTTTGTAGAGTGCGTCCACATATAAATGTCTGTCACCCATATTCAGAGAGGGACACTGGAGGAGAAAATCCAATGAAAACCGAAAAGGAAAGCTCAGAAAAATCTGAACTTTTGATTCAATTACTTTCTGTCAAGATATTATTCTTCACCTATGACCGTGATCTGTTCTTGGAAATCCTAAGTCACAGCCACACTCTTGCAATATAGAGTATGACTTGCAGCATGTTTAGATTTTTCTGTACTGTCCAGAATGCTGCAGAGATTACTTTTAACATAATGTCTTTTGATTGTTTTCAAGGTCTTAAATGGTAATCTGGCCTGCATATGTTTTCTTTCCTTATCCATTTGACTAGAGTGCTTCCCTGTGAAGCATTTGTTCTGCTCTTTTTTGCCTAAGTTCATAGGCATTCTGTAAGAACTAGGTTTGTCATGTAATTCAAAAGAATCACCATTCTTTCCAGAAAGTTAATGTATTACTGTGTAAAAATCCATACTGCTTTTATTTTCTTATAATTTCCAACTTGTATGCAATAGTTAAAATTAGGCAGCATCCAATATCTTATTTGTTAATAGAAAGGTCATTCAATACCATCTCTAAAATCTTAACAGCTTTATTCAGGAATCTATACATTGTCCAGAACTGGCAATCTATGTGCTATTCACTGATTTTGTAACTATTTATTTATTTTACTAGATAACGTATGAGCAATCGGTTATCCTCTGACCTTAGATCCCCAGGGCACTTCCCATCTGTCAGACGTTTCTGTAACTACACATGTTCTTTCTCTACATCGGCCTAATGCACTAGACTTGCACACAACCAAAAAGCTGAAATAAAAACAAGAAAGGTGCCACAGCCAAAAAGCTCGCTTCTGTTTTCCCTGTTCCTCGCCAGAACTCCAGGGAGTCCTTGTTTTGACTCTCTGTTTGAGCTTCATAATATTATATATATTTATGAGAACATCCTATGTTCTTTCTTCAGTGTGAGTGAAAGGTTGAGCTCTGTTCACTAAGGCAAAAACATCTTTACAATGAGGCAGGACCTCAGGGTATCTCCTTGTGACTCTCTGTGGCAGATACATCACAAACATGGGCCCTGAGGGTTGTTTATTTCCCTCTCCTTAATTCTTTGAGTAGGTAATTTTAATGAAATACAGAGTAACTGGACCTCTTTAAAAGGCCAGATGAGGAGCTTCCTGGAAATGTTTTGCCTGTGTATTTACACAAGATTGTCTAAAGTACAAATATAGTCCCTGGACAGCCAGCTCACATTGTGATGAATTTAATACAGTGGCTCAGATTCACAGTTGACATAAATGTTTTGCAAATATAGGGCCATTAAAGTCAGTGAAGCTAAGTCAATTTACACCAGTTAAGGGTATGACAGTGTGTACAGAAGATTTTGTTCACTGGCTTTTACAGCTTCATGGGTGAGGTGGCTTTTTAGTATGATAGTGGGCCTTCCCATTAGAAGGATGTCTTCTCAGATACAGAGGAAATGTATGGGAGAAGGGAGAGGAGCTCATTAAAAAATCCAATTATGATAACAGTAGTGTTGAAAACATCTGCGTTGTAACTACTTATTGGTGGATGTCCCCATTTTCTAGGTATGTGGGTGGCTGACCTGGAATGCCTCAGCAGAGATGCACAGCGGTAGCCTTGATTTGTTTTGTATTTCTATTTTGCCACAACTCATAGCCATTAAAATAATTGTGCATCTCATTCAAGCACACACAGTTTTTAAAAAGTTCCCTCCCATGTGTTGCAAAGCAATAGCACACCACCTTCTCACAAGCCACCGGTTTCTCCAGGAGAATGCTGTGAGAGACAGTGGCACTGGTGAGGCCGATCAAATCCTGTGTTCAGTTTTGGGCCCCTCACTACAAGAAGGACGTTGAGGTGCTGGAGCGTGTCCAGAGAAGGGCAACGAAGCTGGTGAGGGGTCTGGAGCACAAGTCTTATGAGGAGCGGCTGAGGGAACTGGGATTGTTCAGTCTGGAGAAGAGGAGGCTGAGGGGAGACCTTATCGCTCTCTGCAACTACCTGAAAGGGGGTTGTGGTGAGGTGGGTGTTGGTCTCTTCTCCCAAGTAACCAGCGATAAGACAAGAGGAAATGGCCTCAAGTTGCACCAGGGGAGGTTTAGATCGGATATTAGGAAAAATTTCTTTACTGAGAGAGTGGTCAAGCATTGGAACAGGCTGCCCAGGGAGGTGGTGCAGTCACCATCTCTGGAAGTGTCCAGAAAACGTGTGGATGTGGAGCTTCAGAACATGGGTTAGTGGGCATGGTGGTGTTGGGTTGGTGGTTGGACTTGATGATCTTAAAGGTCTTTTTCAACCTTAATGATTCTGTGAGTACTGGGGCTCTTTTTCTGATTTATTTCCTCATGATGCTCACTTCACCTAGTCTGTTTGTCATGGCAGTGACTTGACAGACTTCCCCCTGCCCCTTATTTTTAATATAAAAATACTGAAATAATACAACAACTGAAAAATGAAAATTGACTGCTTATTGACATCTTTTATCCCATTACCAAAGCAAACCCTTATTTTATTCACTAAGGGTGTTCCTGATACTTCAAAAATTAGAAAAGAATGTTTTGCGATATTAAGGTTATTTTGTTTTGTTATTTATTATGAAAGAAAAAGGTCTAGAAACTATTTATTTGTGGCTGTAAACCTATTTGCTCGAGCTGTGCTGGGAAAGGTGGTGGCACAAATTTGGTGTAAATGATAGCAGTAAGTACTCATTCCTTCAGAATAACTTTCTTATCTCTTTCTGAATTTTACAGAAGCCTAGTAAGACTTCATGGAGGCTTTTATATTTTCCTGTTGGGAGAACAGGAAATATTTCTAGTGTTGAACATGAAGGAAAGGAAAGAAAAATCTATGCCCAGTACTGGCTAAAAAGGAGAATCCTCTAGGATTTGTTCATTTTCCTTAGAAGACTCAAATTAAAAATATTTTTATTTTAAAAGTGTTGCAAATAGATTTGAAAGTGTTGGGGTTCTGACTTGAAAAAAAAAAGTATACTGTTGGGAAAATTATGTAATGCTACAAGGCATATGCACAAGTTTCAGTATGCATTTTTCAACATGCCACTTAAAGCACAGATTGGTACATACCTACTCAGTTTTTACTCATTGCTCCAGGATGCAACTATATTTCCCTTGATATACTTGGATAATAAAACAGTTGGTGGTAATTATCTTAATGATTTCAGCATGAAGATTAGTAACCCTTGTAATTTTTATCCTTGCTAGTATAAATCAGTTTACAAGGGCTCAAAGTACCTGTTAAGCTGCCAAAGCAGTGTACACATTTTCAGTGCTCAAATTAACCTCTGACTTTAGAACAGAAATACTTGTGTATAAAGAGTAAAGCCTCTCTACTTTTTGAATCGGAGGCATTAGTAACTGAAATACCATTTGGGAAGAGAGTGTGGATTAATGCCCTTGTTCCAGAAGGGCAGAAGGAATGAGGAAAAAAATATGCTACCCTTCAAAATGAAATTCAGATACAAAGAAGCTGCAAAAAAACCCAATCAGTTTCCTTTGTTTTTAAAGAGTGTTCATACTTTGGAATTATCATAATTACTGTAATATTACATTACGTGTATTTTATACACAGTATATATAATACAATAATACTATGTATGTAATATGTAATGATTGCAAAGAGTTAGTGCAGGCCCTCAATTTATCACAGTTCAAAGGCACTTATTTGACTTGAAATGCATGTTGCAGCCCCTCTTTATTCTGTAAGTCAGTTAAAGAAATTTTGCTGCAGTGTGAGGTTAAGTAACCCTGTAACCTGAACACACAAACACGTTCTGCAGTAACACCAAGAGTCACTTGTGTCGTCCTAACCTGTTTATAAAAAATTCCATTAAGGAATTACTCTCGCATGTATGAGCACTGAAATACAATATATATACAGTTGCACAGATGAAGATTGCAAAACAGCCAAACTATTTTAAAAAGACTGGTAGATACATACTTTTCCATCAGTTCAATTTTCTATTTAATTTGTGTACTTTCCAATTACATGGCAAATAATTAGTCCAGGTCTCTTATCCCAAAACTCCTTTAAATACAAAAAGCCGGTTCCAATCTATGATTTTCCAACACAAATCAAGAATCAGGCTGTACACTGTCTAACAAGAAGTCTCTAGTTGGAAAGAAAAGTTTGAGTTAACTTTTAGATTTTCATCCACGACCAGATGTAAAACTGATAGCAGCGTATGTGTCTTAGAAGTTTACTTAGCTTGTCCTTGCGTTCAAGTGACACACTTGATTTGTCAGTAACGAAGGAAGAGCCTGAAAGAAATTCTTTTATTTCGTCAAAATTAATTTTCCTTGTAATATTTCAAAGATGAGATTATGAATGCATAAATATAACTCTTATAGTTTTCATTGGTTTTATTGTTTTCTGTCCTATCAACATTCATTGATTCATTAAAGGTCCAAGAGAAACCACACAAATTTGTCTACAAAATAGTTTTCAGTAACTTGGCCTTTGTTCTTTTTCATTTTCTGCTTTACCTAGCTTTTACTATTTTTCATTTGTCTATAATGTATCTTTTATTCACTATTCATGACATAGAAACAAAATGGGGGAAACTCTCTTCTTATTTCTTTCTATTTTCTCAGCTTCTGCGTGCAGTTTTTGACAACCATCTGCTTAGATTAGACTTCACCTCCTTCTCCCATTCATCCCTGTCATAATAAAATATTGACAGAAGCAATTTCTTCCAGGAAAATAGAAATTTAATAGATAAGTGAAAGCTCTACTTGGTTTTTCATTAAAGTCCTGATGTACTCTCACAAACTGTGTTGTATTTATTTATATGATCATCTGAAGTTGTAAAAAATTAAAAGGTGAAGCTCCAACCCAGACAGCTGGATTTCACAATGGGATTCAGACTATATCTAATATTCACAAATTACTGTAGAGCTTTTGCAAATAGCATGTCAGGTGGAAATCTCTAGGCGCAAAAAATGTAGTGTAAGAAGAGGCTCTTTAGCGGTACTTAAAGGGCACAAATGACAGCATTGCCCACGCCCAGGTTTACATAAATGAGAAAAAAAAATCGTAAGACAGCCAGGCCTAACATAACTTCAGTATTTCTAAAATAGTGTCACTTTTTTTCCCTAGAAAAGGGCTGCAGGCAGATGAGCAGGCCAGCGGCTACCCCTGGCCTGCGGTTTAACCAACAGCACAAACGTGGAAAGCTGCAGGACGTGAAGTGAGGTGGTTCAGGGGGACGTAGGGCAGAAACGGCCAAATTTCACAGGCACTCAGAGGGGACCACTGGGGTTTTATGGGGAGCCGAGTTTTGCAAAGCCAATGGCACCGAGGTACCTGTGGCAGCAATACCAAACATCGCCGCGATTGCCTAGGCAACTACCAGAAACACCGAATTTGGGTACAGATGTAGCAAGCTGGGACCAGTGGGGAAAAGGGACACCATGGTATGTAAATCCCATAGCAGGTGCGGTGCATGGTCCCTGACTGCCACAGCCAAAGCCAGGTGAGATCCCAGCCCATTGTCCCCCACAGACCACAGCAGCCACAGCGGCCCCACGGTGGGGACGACTGGGGCAAGTTCACTGTCCCTGGCCCTGGGATCCCCTTGCAGCACCTGTCCCGACATCAGCAACTACCCACCGCCGATAACCTTCTTCCTTCTCCCTCAGCGTTCAAGGAAGAATATCCACAAGAAGAAACACATAGCTGTGGAGACCTTGTTTTGTAAAAGTCTTCCCTCGTACAACCAGTTAAAAATTCTCAGGGATCTGATTTGTCTGCGTTTTTCCGGGTGGCTTTGGCAGCTGCATGCCATAATCGAACTTTTGATGTTCTAATGATTTTGGCTGGCAAAGATCCTCAACATTTTTGTAGTAGGCATACCAACCCTTAGTTGACAGTCTCTACTCAAGGATCACATACCTTCCCATAGCTACGACACGACTCTGGCAACACACACACACCATTGACTAGTATCTTGGCCATGACACCAGGTCCCTCTCCAAGCGGTGTGTTTCCAGTATAACATCTCATGCCTTGCAAGCATGTCCTACAGTCTTTCTCCTCAACCTTGCAATCTTGCATTTGGCCATTTTAAAAAGTGAGCGTTTTTTCCCAAAAGAAACACCTTAGAAAGCAAATTAGACCACTCTATATATATGAGCTATCTTCATAATTACATAGTGTTCAATCAGCTTTAGTGTCATTTGTACATTCTCTCAGTAATAAGTCCATATATTTTCTTCCAGATTTTTTGCTGATTTACCTAATAGCACTGGAACAAATTGGTAAGTATTCTTACTAGAAACATCCACAGCAGATGATGATGCAATATTAGGCAAAGTACTTTTTGCCACCTACTACTTTAGCAGTGTGACTGAGCACCTTAGTCTTTTAAGGTTCTTTCTATTAACCCTATCTCCAACTTCTAGGAGGTGCTGAACTTAAGAAAAAAACCTGCAATGTAAGAACCTATGTAATAATTAGGATATTTAAATGGCTAATAGAAAATCTAAGAGACTTTGCAAATTATTTTTGTAGTGGGAAGCTGATGTTGATTAGAAGAATTTGGTGGAAAAAATCACTAAATTGATTAGCAAGAATCAGATGGGGATGATGCTAACAGAGTTAACTTGTAAGGAACATAGCTTCAACCAGTTTCAGAAAATCAGAGATAGAATTAAATTGGCTCCTCTTGTAGCCCTTGTTCCTGAGAAAGGGGACAAGAGGCAGCAGAGAAATAAAGGAAGTACCAAGACAGACAGACAAATTGGCAGTAGCTATTTTATAAGATCTGATAAGAATAGCTGGATCAACTCTCAATTTCCCTGTCCCCTTTGTCCTTCTTGTTTAAGAAGGTATCACTGAATACTAAGCCTAAAGCACTGAGATGGCCTGATTTGTAATTAACGGTTATTGGTGGCATAAAATAAATACATACTTCAGTTTTACTGGACATTCCAGGGTAGAAATGTAACCAAATATGGGTGCTACTAATTAATTAATTAACATCTTAATTTCTGGAGTTTTGTGTAGTGCTGTTGAATATGATTTTTAATTTTTAACCCAGTTACTTTAAAAACTTTTCAGTTATGCTGCACCAATAAGTTCACAATATAAATAGATATTAAGGCCAAACACTATTATTTGATCACATCCTCAAATACTAATATACAGGAAAACTGTTCTACTTTTGTTCTAGGAAAATAAAACATTGGTATAATGCTTATAGAAAAGACAAAGTTTAAAAATTTTCCCATGCAACATAAGTAACACATCTTCAGGAAAGGGTTTAACAATTCTTGAGTTCTCCTCCTAAGATTAACTCACAAGCTCTGAAACAGTAGTGTTCAAGTGCGTAGATAAAAGTATATAATAAAATGCTTAATCACTGTTTTGAGTGCAAACCTGAAGGCAACTTTTATTGTGGAAATCCTCTTACCTTTCCATTAAATTTTCCCTCTTCTGAGCAGATGGGGAAAGGGAGGAGGAATGATTATTACTGATTTAATTAAGCTACTAAGATTACTGGTCCAGTCCATCGGGAAATGACAATTTTGAGACTGCGAATTGGATGTAATCATCTCACCTCATTACTATTTTTGTCATGAAAGTAAATTAATTTTGTATATTTTCTGTTCTCATTACTATACTTGTCATAAGAGAGAACTATCAAAATTCTAATAATACCTGATGTACTTTGGTAATTATGGTACTGTGCTCCACAACTTTGACATTTTCAACCCTGTGCTTGATTTGCTGGCTATTCCACTCCTCCCTGTCAGGTTAATAAGGGCTGTAAATAAGGAACCAGCTAAGTAATTTTCTACAAAATGCAATTTCCCCACTTTATCCCTTCCCAATTTTCACGGGGGTGGGAGACGACACGACACAAACAGAAAATTAAACTGAGCTGCACTGATATCAGTGCACTTTAATGTATTAGAATTTTTGTTGTGCACTGAAGTAAATGATACAATAAATGTGAAATAATATCTCTAGATATCAAGTTTATGTTCAAATCCAAAGATTAAGCTCTTCTTTCTGGAAGTAGGCAGGTTCTGCTAATGAAATCTAACCACAATTACATGGGTTACAATCAAACAAATGGTTTTGTGTTTTTACATCTAGAAATGTTGTTTCAGTTGATTAGAGAGAACATCTTGGATACCAAAATTTCCATCAAATGCAAAACAAAAAATCAGAAGCTTCAAAATAGAAAGTTATATACTGCTCTTGCATTATGCTTGAGTCTCCTGTTCCTGGGCAAAATAACGAAAAAGTGGGAACATCAATTTTCTAAAAAGCACCCTGAATGCCTTGGAGTACAGCCCGAACCAAAGAACTGCAGCAACTTAGGTACACTTAGAAGAAAAACCTTGTGTCCATGACGAGAGAAACCCACCTGCCTTACTCCTAGCCCGACACGCCTGCTGCACCTCTGTATGGCTGCTGTGGCGTGGCCGGCGAGTCTGCTCTCTGGCCAGCTGCCTGTAGTTTCCTCTCCTTCCCCACCCGCGTAGGTGGAAGCCTGTTGCTGCCAGCGTGAGGGTGACAACAGGACTGGCGATACCGGCGTGTCCCGCAGAACGGTCTCTAGCAAACTGCTAATGCTCAGTTATGTGGCAGGAGCACAGGAACCAGCGACATGCACCTCACATAACTTCCTCCAAATCCACCAGGAGACCCATGGTATATATCTCTTCCTCCTTTCTAAAGTCTTTTGTTCCATGGGTCACCTTATTCACCTTCTTCTTTGTGGACCTGTGACACTGAAAAAGACATGAGACAGACCGGTTTAGCTGTCAGCAGTGTTCCAATAACACACTACTATATACCGCTCATTTTCAGGTAAGGCAATCATTAAACCTGCTGGAAATCAGAAGACCTCTTAGCTTGTGAATGAAGGAAAGAACCAAAGAGAAAGGACCAAAATGATGCTGGACAGAAGAAATTCTTCAAAAACATATCCACCTTTTCCTCCAACAATGGCAAAATCTGCCACTTCCTAGAGCAATGCAAAGTTATACTTTGAATGATAAAGTTTTCCAAAAATATCTTTCATCAGCCATACCTTTTTAAAAATGTGTTTCTCCTGGATGAAGGCATAGCAACACTGATTCATGCATTTGTACTTCCATGCTCTGTTTTTGCAATTAATAGGTAAATCTGAAAGTCAAAATTTCACCCTGATGGCGCCTATGTGACTGCCCTCCTTCTTCCAGGGTTCTGGGTTTAGTAGGACCATGAAGCTTATGCTGAAAACCTTCCACTGGCATCCAGTCACGATCTTATACCAGCTGAAAGCTTTGGTTCAAGTTTTCAAAGCAGTTAAGGGATCAAGTTCCAGCTACATCAGAGAATACATTTTGATCTATAAATCACAGAAACAGTGATATTTTTCAGGGATCACAGAGTGTGAAGATCACAAAAGCCAGAACAAAGCATGCAAGAGCCAGGGAGAATGTGTTTTCTCTCTAAAGAGGCGCAGCTCTGAAGGGATCCCCTGTCTTTCAGAGGACACCAGATAGAGCGGGTCTGACTGCCTTTCAGATGCATCATATGGCCCCATTTTAAGTGACAGAATAAATTTTTGATATCTAGCTCAGTAATCCTCCCAAAAGACCTCACCAACTGCACTCACAAACTAAAAATTAAAATCCCTAGTCCTCATGAAGTTGTGGAATCAAAAAGGCAAAGGCTTCAAAGCCTTCATAAATTTGATGAGTTATTATAATGTTATGAGGGTATATGAAGCCAGGTGCTACTCCTCTACCACCATCTTCTTGATCAACATCAATGAGAAGAAGTTTCTACCTAGAGCCTCATCACAAAATAGGCAGTCTTGGAGATCAAAAATAAGAAGTTATTTGGTAAAAATAACACTAGTGAGCAGAAGAATTGGACAATACTCATTAACTGTAGAAAGACCTAGACGCCGAGATGCTATTTCTAAAATCTCCTTGGCACTTCAACAGAAAGTGTCATTACAGACTTTGAAATCACATTGCAAGCAGCCTTCATAAGTGGCCCATATGAAGTTGTCCAAGCATTAGTGAACATCTTGCCATAGCACTGGGATTTCAAATTACATGACAGTTTGACACTCATGCATTCTTTCTTCTTTAAGGATTAAACCTCTCCCATATCCCAAAATTAATGTAGATTTACAGCTCTGAGCAAATGCCTGTAATGAAAGAGCAAATTCTTGTGGAGAAGATAACGGTTATAGAAACAGCATCAGATAAAAATGATGAACATGATTACTTGCAGCCACTGAAACAATTTCTATGGAAAGGACTCGAAGTGGCTAGAAAATCTGATAGTAGAAAGAAAAAATATGGTAAATTATTTTTAGTGGATATATTAATCAGAGCTTTTAAATCAAATGAAACGGGTCTGCAGAGAAAAAAGCTAGTTCCACTGAAATTTAAAGCAGTATTGCCACTGACCTTAATAAAGTCAGTGAGTGTCTAACATAATTCTGCTGTGTCGGGCTTATTATTTTGTCTAGACAAAAGGCAAGATCATATCTGTAAGTCACATAACAGTTTTGTATCTGTTAGGGAACAATAGTACTAAGCGAAAAGATTAGAGATGGATTGCAGCAAAGATTTGGTTTCTTCTGATGGCACATGAACTATTCAAGAAGGATACACATCTATCACCTCGTAGAAGAGGCTTCCTGTGACTCCATGAACAGAAATAATTCTCATGAGCTACACTTTAGCTGGCTTTAATGAACAACAAAGTTTCATTTTAAGCAGTTGGGAAATTCAGAATTTGCAGGCTGGATCGTGCTGCTTTTTTAAGCATTCTAAACAATCAGATATTCATTAACAACCTCCCTTTCCTCTGGGACCCAAAAGCTCTGAAGCAGGTATTAAATACTCCCATTTTCAAGCATTCAAAACGAATTCACAATGTGTTCCATATTTACTAATTCACTAAAGTTTGATGGTCACTGGAAAGCAGATGTTAGGGCTTTCCTGGTAATGTAAACATCTGTGTTAGCTATGAATAAGTAAAGCTCTTCTAATACAAAAATCTTTATGAAGGAATGAATTAAAAAACCTTCAAAGAACTTAATAAAAATTAACCTGTTCTAAGTAATGTATTTTTATAGAGGTGATCTGAATGCTAATTCTTTCCATAAGATCTAAGGAAGCCTCAGGCTATATTTCCAGACAGTATATACCAGAAGAAATATAACAGTTACATAACTATGTGTAGATTATTAGTGTTTGCCAAAGAGATTCATTTGATATTTTTATGATCCAACTGTTTTCCATTTAGCCAGCAGACACTGATAATTTTGTTCTGCACAGAAAACCGTAACAGACCAAATAAAATATTTTATACAGTAAAGCTGTTCTGCCCTTAAGGTACAGAGTTTTTCCATATTGTTTCCATTTTAAAGTTTATTCAGATTATGACCCCCCTGCTGACACTGATACCTCTACTCCCTCTCTCCCCTCCCAACTCTTAAATCAAATAGTTGGGTCAGCGCTTGTACTTTTACTTCGATTATGTGAAGTCCCTGTGGAAAGATACAGTACATTTAAAACGCCTCTATTTTACAGTCTGCTGTGAGCTTACATATTTGAATGCTTAATTTACAGGCATGCTCAGGGAAGTGTCGACGCAAAGAAACCGGCTCTTCATACATAGCCCAGATCAAAGCGGTACTTCTCAGCAACATGTGCTCTATAGCATCCGTTAAATAATTGAGGGAAAAAATCTTCCCCAAAACATCTGTGAGTAATTTAAATTAAATTTTAAAAGTCATGGCTGACTTTTGCATTACTTTGCCTTTCTGCCTCTCCCGTAGCCTGATTTTTGTTACCAAATGACCTCACGCCCTGCCCGCCGCGCTGACTACCCGAACAACGGTGCTGATGCACTCAAGAGCGCTGCACGCTGAGGCCAGCAAGCGCAGCCTCGGACCTGGGCAGACGCGGAGAAGTCCCAGACAGACGTCCAAATGACCAGAAGCTACACACGGCACCCAACTCGCGCCTCCGCGCCCTGCCTCTCAGCCCCGCTCCCCAGCGTGGGCCCGCCGTGCCGTTGGCTGGGCGCACAGGACGTCCACCAGCTTTCAGCAGAGGCAAACCAGCCTGCGCCCGCCCGCAACACGCTGCTCACTGCCTGCCCCGTCACTGACACATCCCTAACGGCAAACAAACGTGCAGGCTCGAGCCAGGTGCCTTCATGCAGACGTGACTCACCAGCTGAAACGCCTTTCTGACCTGCGGGGGTCAACACGATGGCCAAGAGGCATCAGCCTCCTCTACGCAGGAGGAAGAACGAGGGTGACGGAGCTCAACGTGAGCAGCCGTGGTGCAGATGGAGCCACAAGGCGGCAGCGACAGACATCTCATTGCTATTTACATTACCTGGGCATTAAGATGTTACGCTGTACAGTTCTCGCTCCAGCGCGAGAGAAACAACTACCTCTGTGGGCAGCCCTGAACCAGACCGGAGAACAGATCCAGCAATCAAGTAACACACTGGCCATTTTTTTCTTCAAGGGGGGAATATTTTAGCTGGATCCCAGTTCAGTTCACTTCATCATATTGCTCTGGGCAAGAACAAACAGTGGGGATGAAACATTTTAACCTAATATTGCAACCAAATACTTTTTAGTGTTGGAAGAGTTACGGTTTTGATTAAGCCAATATTCATATAATGTTAAAAGACGTGCTCAGCGCTTCAGGATTGCTCAGCATGCCAGATTAAAAAATTACCAGCAAAGCCAAAGATTTTAGCGAGGCTGCTGTTTAGCAAGCCAACAGTAATCCCAGTAATGATACCTTAGAGGAGTGCACGACTTACTCTGCGAATCGGGACTGTAAGTCATTACAGGACACAGTACAGCCCACTGAGCACAAGCAAGGGCTAGGCAGGAAATTATAGCAAATGCAGTAGAATTTATGAACAAATTTTGAAATGTCAAGACATTCTTTCACAAGCTCTTTGATGATGAAATGGTTGAAATTTGCTGTGGTTTTAAATGTTCTAATAACTGCAGTATGTCAGGTGGATTTTCACATTTGCCTTGAAGTAGATTTTGGTTATATGTCTTTCCTCAAAATAAGGAGTAAAATAAAAGCAAAGAGATACAGTTGACATACCAGTGATGGAAGCAGAGTATACCTGAAGCTAATATGGACTTACGTAGTGCAGTTTCCAGATACTCTACTTCACTGTCCTTTTAAAAACAGAATAAATCCAAATTATTTTGAATATGTATTTAACCCATACTTTTAATGCTATATATCTCAAATTTTGATTGAAGATGAAAAGTAGAAATGCAAGGTACCATAAAAAGAATGAAACCATCTTGCAAGCTCCCTTCCTCATGAGCTCCCAATTACTTCAGTGAAATTATTATTGCTATCGATTACTAGAAATTACTATTGCCATCTTCTGGTGCAATTGAAAATTGGAAGTTGTTCTCATTAAAACATGTGTTGAGATTGCTGATGCTATCTAATGCTAGGAATGGTACTGTTCCTTTTGGAATTGAACGTCAAGTATATAATACGTGTTTTTTTCCTGTAAATAAATAGCTGTATTTCTCCTCAAGGTTTTTTTGTAAACTTGCTATGTATAGAACTCAAGATGGGTCTTGGAAAACAGAAAGGGAAACGGTGATGACAAATCAAGCTCGCTAAACTTCTGCACTTTTAATAAAACTCTTATGGGATAATTTAATGATTTGGTGTATCGTATTTGGTTAAATTTCTAAGAATACAAGTTTCTGTATACTATTACTCAGAAAAATTACCATCAACTTTGTCTAGGCTTTCAAGGATTTGAACTCTGTACCACAATAAACATACATTAGCTTGCACCTTAGATGAGTAATAGTCAAACGCCTGATGCCGAGAGCAAACATTCATGATTCTACATTGAAAAGTAAGAGGGATCTCTTCAGGCACATTCAAAATGCCCTTGCATAATTTTTACCCTCAATATAGGAGGGGGAAAAAAAAAAAAAAAAAGCCAGCCCGCTTAAGAGCAATCAACTTGTCAAAATAACTCATAAAGATAATAAAGACCACCAATTCAGGAGTTAAATCTTTTCATATAAAAAGCTGCTAGAAGTGTAATACATATTTCAGGGTAAAGGATATTGACATATTTTTAAGTATTTTATAAATATTGAAACACTTCATGGCTGCAAAGTAAAATGAACAAGTTTCAGCCTTGAAATAGGTCAATGAATATCTAGTCAGTAAGGATCAAGTCACCAGGGAATTTGACATTATTTGGTGGCTTTATATCACTATGTATATGCTTCCATGTAAGTACAACTTTCATGCATCAATAGATTTGTGAAATTTTATGGCCTGTGTTATATACCCAAGGTGTTTTCAGGTTTTCAAATCTGCACATCTGTAAACTAATTATGCAGAAGGGAATGAAATGCACTTGCTTACCTGCTTAGGTTCAGCAGACTGATTTCAGAGTTTTCAGAGACTTAATTTCAGGACAAAAAATAAACATGGAACTTGTTCAAGAACCCACTGGGAGCTTTTCCACTGACTACAGTGGCACTAAGTGTATTATATATGCTCCTTTGTTAATAGGTGGTGCGACTTAAAGTCAAGTCTTAAATTACTGGAAATGATTCAGCAATAAAAGAGGTTTCTATTGGCTCCAAGAATAAATACATAACACTCTCAAAGAAGGGGGTGGGGGGAATAAAAGGGAAAATTAAGAGAAGAATCACATTGGATCATAAACTGATCCCTTTTTTCTTTCCAGACCTAATACCAGACTAGAAGATAATACCAAAAAATTATTTTTTATTATGCTTACCTACCTACAGTACATAATACCCTAATGCTGCAGATGCTCTGTTGACCCTGAACAAAGATGCAATCTTTCTGAATTATAGGGATTGATCCAAACAGTTTGCCAGCAGAAGGAAATCATGATATATGCAAGGAGGTATCCAACTCAGGCTTGTTTTAGTGAGACCCGCTCAGCCCCGGTCCTTCAGCTCTCCTCAGGACACCACCACGAGTTTTGAACGGGAACTGGCTTCCCTTCGTCCCACTGGCAAACCTAAAGAAGAAACCAAAAGGGTTGGCTGAGCCAGTCTAAGCGCCTCCCAGGTCCCCAAAGGGTGGTTTTCTAACATTTCTTTTTCCTTCAGGTGAGGATATTGTATTATGAAAAGACAGTGGGTCAAGTTGGCACATTAGGTCATGTTCCAAAAAAAAAACCTCTCTTAGATGGTTCTGACCCTATCATTCTCCTTTCCTTCTCTTTCTCCGTCCTTGGTGTACCCCTGAGAAGTGCCTCCCTCCCTCCCTTACTCCCTCGGCTTGTGCACTCCGCAATGCAGAGGGGCCGACCCACACGGCTGAAACACGTGCCTCGGGGAACCTCCTCTGAGCAGGAGAGGAAGCAGTAAATTTCTAGAGAAGAAAGCTGAAGTGGGTCTATGCAGAATTACTGGTGGTATGGCAAAAGCCGTGCAACCTGAATTCGATTAACTACAAGACAGATAGATCTTTTATCCTCCATAAATTGTGTATTATCAGGCAGTCACATAACTGATACTCTTGAGTTTTAACCAAATCCCATTAGAACTGAAGAACAGAGCAAATTTTTTCTGGCCTTCCTTTCTTGAACACTAAGGCTGCTTCTGAATTTTATCTGCTAGCTGGCTACATAGCCTGTGCACTTGCGATTAGGTCTAGTCAAACTAATGGTTAACTCTGATTCCGTCTCGCTTACAATTTATAACTGTAATTTAAAGAAAATCTAGACAATAAATTATATCTTTATAAGGATATTTTAATCTATTTACATTTATTTTCAGTTTCAGTAATCAATTTCATTGCCTCAACTGACAAAAAAATGAACAATTTTTATGTTGATGTTTTATTAATATTTATCTTTTCTTTCTTAATTCATGCACATTTGTTACGGCAGATGCTGTAGTGGTCCTCCATACCATGGATAGAAGAGTTCTCAAATGTCATCCCTCTATTCTCAGACATCCTTCCTTTCCTAGTTTAAACTCTAAACAGTCTGTCTACCTTCTGCATTGACCCTCCTGCTCACACAATAATTTGGGGGGGCATTCATCCACCAGGAAACAGAGGACATCCTGAGTACTTAAGATTTTTTTTTAAAAGGCATTCATTTTTTATTATTATTGAAGCAAATCAATTACTTTAATTTTAAAGTTTTGCTGGATCAGAGTCAACCATTACCACTGCCTATCATCTGCCAAAGATACATCAAACAAAAATTTAAAACTCTCATGGATGCCAAATATTTTGGCAGCCATCCACCAGTCTCTAAAAAAACTATTTAATTTTTCATAACAGTCAGGGTTTTCTGAAGTTAATCTATTAAATACACAATTACTTTCAAATAACAGCAAGCCAATGACTTGAACCCTTCGAAGCAGCACAACTGAAGTTGAAGACAGCGTTGCTGGAAGGGGTCTCCCAATGTCCCCATTGCAGCAAAGGCTCCTGTGGGTGGAGCAAGACTCTGTTGAGCTGGATGGTTTACAAATCCAGAACAAAAAGGTGGTTCCTGTCTAGACCCTAAAAAGGTATTTGATTTTCTGTATTGTGGCCACTACATTTTCTATGAAAGACTGATAAAAACTGGCTACCTTCCAATACCATTTCCCCATGTTTTTTCAATAGAAATATATGTTTCCCAGGTGACGTGCTTCCAGCACTGACACTGCAGGTCATTTTAGAAGAGTATTGATACTTTCCTGCTTCTCAGGTTGCCCGTATTTAGAAAGGAAAAAATAATGTCTATTTTAAGTACCTTGAGATCTATGCCAGGAAAGTGTTGCTTGTAAGCAGTAATATTTAGAAACAAAGGCAGGCGTCTAAAATTAATTTTTAAAAATTTGAGCATTTCTGAGGAGGATTTTTTGTCATCCTTTACTCCCATGCACCACATGGTATGATAGCAGCAATGGGGAGGTTTGTTTGGGTTTTTTTTTCCCCACACTTGGTACACTTACCATCTCTTTCTCCATCATCACTTTCCATTACATTTTTTAAGAGATTTGTTCTTCTTATATTTTATTTATCATTTTTTATTTCTTCCATTTTCACGACCTTTCCTTTGCCATTAACATTTTCATTGATGTAAAAGAGCATGGACTAAAGTTCTGCACAAAATAAGATTAAATAAAAACTGTTAAGTACGGTAAGTATCTATGTTACTAACATAGAGCATTCTCCAACCAAATTTGTCAGAATCCTACTCCTTTGTCAAGGTCTGGTCTAAAAATCATTCTCCTCTGCCCCTCACCAGCACCCTCTTTTACTAGAAAGCATGGGCAGAAACAGTTTCCACAGATACGCCTCTACAGTCTGTGAAGAAGATGAACGTTTTCCTCACGCCTCTTTGAAACCTCAGCTCTCACGTCCATTCATAAAATCAGTGATTTAAAGGAAGCAAGGGGCTTACCAAGCCTTTAGCCATTTGGAGGGTCAAGGTAGGACTTACCATTTCATTCTACTTCACTGATCTCTTGCTTTAAACAGGCAAAGACAACTAAGGTGAGCACAGGAAGAAGAGCAAAGAAGTTAACAGGAGAACAGCCCAAGGTTAAGAAAGGGCCTATGTAACGTTTCGATAGCCATATGAAGAAAGGTCTTTAGGATGCTTAGGGCACGGGACTGAAAAGAGACAGCAGACTGATGGGGATTTAGTAGAAAATTTCTAGCACACGTACACTGCCCCCTCAACATCTTCCCAAGTCTTCTCTGGTGGCCACATGCGGCTGTCTCCTGGCTTTTCCATTCAGAATAGTTGCTTGAGGAGACAACAAATAGAGGACAAAAAAAAATCACAGTACCACTTGTACTCAAACAAAAGATTTCCATGTGGGAAAAGGGGAAAAATTGAAGTGTTTAGGACCTGAGAGACAAGAAATAATTTACATACATGCTGCTGCATGTTGCTGCATGTTCCTCCTTTCTGTGACTATGTTGAAGCGGTTTCTCACGCTACTGAATGTTTTTAGATAGCAGCTACCTCTTAAACTACCCACTTAAAGCCTTTGCTTATTAGTGAAAAATAAGTTTTGTGAAGTCATGAAAATATTTTGCTAAATAGGCTGGCTCTAGAGTTTGCAAATTGATGGGAGAATATTTCACCATTCTTATCAATACATGTACTATTTTGTACATGACAATAATAAATGAAAAAAATCCTTTGAAGTAACTTATATTACAAAATAAAGAATAGCCAAGTATTACATAAATATAGCCTGTGTGGTCTTTACTTTATAAAAAAGATTCAGCACAGTAAATTTAAACATAACATTTGTTTGTTAAACGTCTGGAGGAAGGTGGATTTTTGCTGTGCGTTCAACAGTTGTTGCCATCACTGTAAAAATAACTTTTTCACAAGCTTTTCTGGCTTTATTTTCCTGAAAATCCTATAATCTTTATCAAAATTAATGTTGCATTAAACAAATCCTTAGCAAGAGAACGATAATTCTTTTCTTTATTATTATATTGCTAAAAGGAAGATACAATATTTATCAAAGAAAACATGACACATAGGAAGTCAACTACATTTTCAGTAATACCAGTTGCTGTTTTGCACATAGAAGCCTTGTGAGTTTGGTTAGTTAAAGGGGCAGGGGGGTGTGTAGGGTTTTTTCTATGAACAAATGTAATAGGGATTCATGAGAAGTCTCATAGTAAATTTTGTGAAAGGAGAGTTGTTTTCCTTTGGTTTTTGGTGGTACAGTTCCACTTGTATTGGGAATGTTACGCAGCTTGTGGTACTGGAAAATTATATTATTATGTAGAGTAGGCTTATAAACAGATACGTATCCTTATTGTAAGTAGGCTTTGCACAACAGAAGAAATATGCTTTTGGTGCAGGAGGGGAAAAAAAAAGAAAATTTCCTACCCATGTTGTCACTGTTGATGCCACCTCCCATAAAGAAATATATTTTTATTAGGCACTATTTATTCAGTAAGGTAAAACTTGTAAAAACTTTAGAAATAAATATTGACAGCTAATAAGTACCTGGCATCATGGGAAGCAGAACTGAAGCAGCAATAATCGGATGAAATTGCAGTAAGCAAAAATAAACCATGAGAGAAGACAATGAACACACCAAGTTAATATTCACTATAATAATTAACAAATGCATCGCAAAAATGAGAGAGGAAAAGAGCTTCTTTCAATATAAAACAAGCACAGATGTTTTAAGACTGAAAATATCAAGTGCATCTTCAATGGCAATAAGATTTATGTGTGCTTCCTGGCAAATTTCTCATCACTTTCAGTCTAAATTGTTCTCTTGTGGGACTATTTCCACAACCATAAACTTATTAAGACTTAGAGGTAATTTTCATTGAAACAAAACAAAACAAAAGATTTCTCATGATATGACATGATTACCCAGTCAAAGAAATCCTGCGTTTAGGGTTCTGCTGCTATGCCTTTCCACCACAGCTTCAACAACAGGAACAATCTGTTTGCTGGCTGGGGAAGAAAAGAAAGAAAACACACTAAAAATCAGTAAAGAACTCCAAAGTTTTTGTTCTTGTGACTGTGTCATCATCTTCTTTTTTTTTATTGTCCTTCTGTACTTTTTTTTGTTGTCCTTCTGTACTCACTGAACTTTCACAGATTTGGATTCTCCTTGGCTGGTTGCCCAAACAGCCAGTAACGCTACAAGCTCATTGATGTTCTCTGCAGAAAGTTTTTTGCACCTTCTGCAAATAATGCAAGCTCCCTTTTACCCTCCCCTCCCTCTCTCTGAATTCCCCCTTACTCCCTCTGACAATTTTCATTTTGGAAGTACAGTGAGTGCGCATTTGGGATGCTATCACGTGCACTGTATTCATCAAACTTGGGGAATTTTTGGCTGAGATTTATTTTTTCTTATTGACTTTTCAGAAAATTGGCTGGTTTGGGAGTAGTTTTTTGCCTTATCCTCACCAGAAATCCAAAAGATCAGCTTGGACAAAAGTGTTTTGCTGCCATGTGATCCCCATGGATCACTGCAGACACCAAAACACCATCCTATGGCAAGCCCAGGTCCTTGATATGCTAAGAATGAGAGTCAGAAAGAGAAATCTGTCACTTCCCAGTCTTACACGTGAAGGAAACAGAGTAATAAGGAACAATGTAAGTGAAATACAAAGGTAGGAGAGCAGGAGTTGCTCTCTGTCAAGGGATTAATACTGTACAGGTTATCTGCTTGTTGCTAGATGTGGCACCAGATAAAGCTCTGGGGTTTTCGGTTTGTCGGGTTTTTTATTCCATTTTTTGACCTCCTCTGCCCAAAATAACAGCATACTGCAAGTAAAGCCACGCACACACCCTTTTTTTACACAAACTGGTATTTTTTTCCCCCTTGCATTACTCCTGTAGAACAAACACTTCTACATTGAGTGAACTTGTTTCCCTTCCTGTGCACGGTATTGTCCCTCTGAGCTGCGTGCAAATCTCCACTAATGGTGATTGCTATCAGCTAAGGATAAACCCACAACCGCCAGATCCCAGGCTTTGTTGCCTACCATCACCTTCTACTTCTATGGCATTTAAAACTTACCACCCCTAAAGCACAATTGAAAGTCTAGTTTAATTAATCCTTTTCCAAAAGAAGTCATTGGTTTGCTCCAACTTGTTTCACACACTACAAAGAAGAAACCCGAGGCCATACTCTCCTGGTTACCACAACATGATAGCATGCACTTACGCTGGGCCATCTGGCTATCTAATTGTATCTTGTAAGCATGAATCTAAATTAAATGTTTCTGTTTGTGGATAGCACACTTTGAACAATGAAAATACCAGATGATCATTCACCAAACTGATACTGCATTAAAACTTTATAATAACAAGCAAACTCCCGCTGACAGGCACAGTCTAATAACATTCTGACATCCATCATAATTAGGAGCTTGTGATAAATTTGATGTTCTTCTCTTTGTATATATGTCCCTTTTAAATGCACTTGCTTTCCTTTTAAGATTTAGTTTTCTTCAGAGATCATTAGTCACTGTGTCCAGACAATGAAAATAGGGAAGGTAAACAGCACAACATGTGAACTCTTCCATGCAGTTTGCAAATGCACTGGATCACACTAGGAGAACATATCAAAGAAAACATGGAACAATTAAAGGTACGCATTTCCCAGAGAAAAAGGAAGACTTTTAAATCTTTTTCAGTTAATGTTATAAAGGGTTGATGTCCTCTTCTTAGTATAGAACCTGAATAATTTGATAAATTATTCCAATAATTTGTAGAAATATTTGTGGGCTAAATGAGAGATTCCAGGAGGCATCAGAAGTTTTGATCTACATTCTCTCTACACTGACCCACCTGGGACACACTCCTTGGAACCACCACCAGCATTAGTTATCTATGAGTTTAGGGGGTGCTATTAAGCATAACCCAGAAACCGTATCATCAGCAGGTCTTAGGATGGCTTTTAGGACGTACGGTTATTCACATATGTTTGTGGTAAGAATAAAGTTGTTTAAAATATTTTGAAGAGATATTCTCAAGCTATCAAAGAAAGAAAGAAAGATAGAAAGAGAGAAAGAAGGAACAATAGGAAAATGTCATATATACCCAATCTACAAAAGCTGAAGAATCTGGCTTGTGAGGGAGACACAAATCCCTAGTCTGCTGGGATCCAATCTTTGTAGATTCAATTTTCATGCTGGATTAACTCCTGATGATGACTTCAAAAGGACCAGGTTTTTACCTCAAGTGTTCAAAGCAAAACTGAAAAGAAAAAAGCCCACACAAGACTCCCCAACCTGTTTTTGATGTGGAATGTTCTGCACAGGATGACTGGGATGCACTGAGCAGCCCTGATCCTCTAATCTACATTGTTCAAGAAAAGGACTTTGAAATGCATTTTGTGGCGGAGAATTATTTTGTGGTGCAGGTGATTATGTAACCTGATATAACCTTATATATAATTTAACATATAATCATCAGATTCTGTACATGGGAAATATAGCCAAAATGTGTGGGTTAATGTCTTATTTACAGCATCATATAGATTTGCAAAGATATGCCTGATGTGTACTCTATGTGTTATTCAAGTGTACGCAGTTTTAGGGATAACTTAGCTACATATGTTATACCGGTATATAATATTTTTATTCTTAAATATCTCATTCTACAGCTTTTGTGTACTTCAAGCTTTCTGTATTTTAATTTTCTTGTCATGTTTAAAGCAATATATCAAGCTGAGCTTCATATTTAAGTCCAAACATGTAACAGGTGCATCTTTATGTTTTGACTAGGAAACATTAGGCTCTGTATCAAAAGCTGACTAAAATCTTTTCAAAATAGAGTGCTTGTTACAGGGGAGCAAATTACAACAACAACGAAGAATCACATTTCCTATCTTTCAGCAAAGCGGAGGCGGTAATGACTCTTCTAATGGTAAGATGATAATTGTCATGTAATGTTATAATATCTTTGCTTGGAGGTGCTTTTTATTTTCATTGTTATCACCTTCTCCAAAAGGCTACACAACCTATAAGTTAGGTATTATAAAAAGTTTGGGTGAGCAGAGTGTGAACGCTGCCCGAACTCAACACTGAGCAAGAATGAAGAGAAAGTTCATGTCAGGAGAACAGCATTGAAGATTCCAGCCAGAAATCAAATGGATACCTAAGGATGACAGGTGATGATAATCTTGAAGATTAAATGAAGAAATGTTTCAGAACACAATTCCACATTTTCTAATGAAATGACAAAGTTGTTTCCACTTTGGAAAGTGTTTCTGACAAGGCTCCACATTTGAGGTTAACGTCTGTGTCTAAAGGGCGAGCGTTATGGAATAAAAGTTGGTGCAGAAAATTACTAACCAAATGAGAGAAAACAAACGAATAATTTTAAATGGGTCCATAGAACAGTAAACAATAATGAATCATAAAAACAAATATTTTTTCTTTTATATGCTAATATCACCTTTGTCTTCTAGAAATAAAGAAAATTAATAGGAGCGGCATTAATATACTTAGATCAAACTCAACAACCAGCAGCTACCAGCAGGATATTTACCGCCTTGTAACCGAACGGAACGTTTCATAACCATGTAATTTTGCAGCTCTTTGTGCTGAACTAAACGACATCCCACAGTCATTCCTGTTACTGGTTTACTTTTCTACGTTACCCTAGGGTGAAGCAGAAACATCCAGGAGCATATGGAGGGAAAAAGCAGCGTTCCTCCGTACGGGGGTGCTTCAGCTCTAACAGCATGCGGCTTGGTACAGAGTCGCCCGCGCAGCGCTCCAAGCCCAGCTGCGTGTCCTCTCTCACTCAGCAGCCTCTGCTGCGGATATTCAGGCGCGTCTTTTCCGAACCACTGGTGTGGATGGAAGAGACGTCCCTGTTCAGAAAAGATGTGATAAAGTAAGTTGTTCTGAGCCAACATGCGTCTTGGTAACATTTCTGAAAGAGTCCTGGACCTTTGCACCCAAGTTGTTTGGCATCTGCACTCAGCTTAAACGCTGGTAGCTCCCGGTAGAGCAATATGCCTCCCATCCTCCACACCTCTGGTCAACAGCATGCAGATATGCCGCTAGAAGCTGCCTCTTAAATGGTCTCTGTTCAGGTACGAGAGAGAGAGGAAGAGTTGGGGAGCTGGGGGAGAGCTGTAGGAAAGGGAAAAGCAGAACACGAGAAATGGGATTTTGAGTATCACCATATTGCGGAAGAACTGAACTGAAATATTTGTAAAATTATTGCTATGATAAATCAGATCTCTCAGATTTATCACCAAGCCTCTTCGCCAGCCAGCATAAAGTTTACCAGGCATACGCCCTACAACTGAAGCAATGTTCCTGATTTAGAATCGCCAGGAACAAACTCTTTATCCGCAGGCCCCGACAGAACTAAGTCAGCAGACTCATCGCTCCCTTGTGAGGGGGGTTACCCCTCAGTAAATTAACTGCAGCAACACCCGCGTTCTCACTTACCGGGCCTGAGCCCATCTCACCGGTACTCAGAAGCAAAGGCAGGGACGCCCCGCTGCAAGCCAGCGTTCCCGCGCCCGCACGGGCGGCGGGGGCACCAGCAGCGCCCGGGGCCAGCGGGGGGGTGGCACCGAGGCGGCGGTGACCACCCTCCTCCGGCAACCGCTCCCGCTGCTGGGCGCGAGGGGCTGCCTGACGGGCGAAGGCGGGGAACGGGAACGCAAATAAGCAGCGTCCTATACCCGCCGGAGGAGTACGGCGGCAGGCTGTGAACCTGTGCTTAAAGGCAAAAGGCAACGTGATTTCAACCAACGCAAGAGCCCGCTGCCGCAAGGATCTGCAGGGATTTAGATGAGCAAGGGGTACAGGGCAGGACGAGACAGATAGAGCGGTGCGGACGGGCTCACCGGTGACTACTGGAGGGGTTAGCTCAGGTGTAACTCCTGCCCCGGGGACTTCCCTGAACTGCTCTTTGCCAGCACATGGCAGGCTAAAGGCCAGAAGGAAACAGAAAAGGACCATACAAGGGAGAGAGATCTCTTTTTACGTGGCTTTTTTTCCTCCCCCCCCCCCCTTATTTGTTTGAGTGTATCGACTGGTAAACATGAAAAGTAGGCTATGAAGGTCTTTCTTCTGACCTAGTATGGGAGCTCTTTAGGTATTTCATTCCAAAAGTATGCTGCTATACCACAAAAAATGCGCTCTCTCTCGTCAGGGAGAGATTAAACTGCAGCCCAGAAGTACACACAAACTAAAGTTTGAATGTTCTCATGTAGTATGTTGGATTAAAATAATTTTAAGTAACCATTTATCCTATCAACTCAACTAGCATTCAAAGCTTGTTGACAAAAATGTACCAATCGGAAACGAAAGCTACGGCCTAAAAAAATGTTTAACAGTGGTCCTAAATTCATTGTAAAGCTGATTAGTGAATCTTACATGTGGATATAGGAGCACTCAGAGTAACAGCATCACATTTCCAGTACACAAGAAACGGAGTCCCAAATTCTTGCTGTGTCTTCTCACTGTGATGCCTCGGTGTACAGTTTGCATGAGAAAGAGCTCATTATGCCCCACATGATCCCAAATGCCCAGCAGAGATAACAGTCTAAATCATTTGTTCTCTTTAAAATAATTTATTCATAGGTAGGAATATGAAAATGTGCCCTTTATAAAGTTTATCTGTATCTATAGCAAACACAACTTAAATTAATTCTTCATCTTCAAGACTGGGAAAGTTTGACTAAGGCATTAGGGATTTTTTATTAACCTCCATTAATTCAGTAGTCCTACCACTTTGATAACAAATCAAAATGGATGGCTAAGAAGTTTCTTCTCATTAAAAGGTGTGAGTGAGTGCAATTAAACATGCCCTACATATCTCAAGATATATTACATATTCTAATATAACTCCAGGGTTAATAAGGAAGTATGTGAAGTTTATTAGTCTGTTGACTAGTGATCACATATAGTACATCATTTCTGTGGTAGGAGGAACACACAATGACGGTTCTTAATTTCCCTCGCAGCTTTGATTTTATTTTTGACATTTCTACAGAATCCTGAGATATCCCACTGCAATTTAATTTTAATTAGATCAGTAAATAGGATGATGAAAGTCTTCGGGTTTTTTCCTAGTATTCGATGAAATGTCTAAAGATCTACAAATATTACATACTACTATGTGAAAAAATATTGAAATCTGTATGCTTTACAAACATCTGAATAACCCTTGTAATTCTGCTCATTTTCAATTCAGACAAATCTAATTTTCCTCTAACCTAACTATTTTTAACTTAGTGTCTCAACTGCTTAGAATCAGTCCTTACCTACTTTGAGTTAAAACAAAAATTCCAGTCCAAACTTTTAGCATTTTTAAGTTCACATGCTTTCAGGACCAATCTAGCACAGGAGAAATAACCTAAAATAGTCTAGAATCTGACCATATAAACTTCTAAAAGTGAGAAATAATGCATAAAAGAAGTGGGGAGAAAATGCCAGCCCACACTATTTAACATAACACAATGAATTAGGGAGAGGGGGAGAAAAAAACCCACATGAAAATACATCAGATGATGTAAAGAAAATGGATACAGAATGCTACTAATATTATGACAGTGAAGAAAGCATGCACACAATGTTACACCATTTAAAAGCTAAGTCAAGATAAGCCTGCTTTATATGTCATTTAGAATGAATAGTCTGTATTAATATACAATCCATCTTTTAAAATTACCTCTAAAATATAATGAATAATGCTTTTCCTCCCTGCACAAACCAAACTCCTTTATCTGCACAGTAAAACCAGAGTACTGAGTCAGTTAAAAAATAAAGCTCCTTAGCTTAGATAAAAATTCAATGAAGAAAAATCATCTCTCATGATAAAATACTGAAAATTAATTATTTTAGTTGCTTTTGCTCCTTGCTGGAATGCTAATTATAAAAAGCATAATTTAATTTTGGGAAGAGATTTGTTAAATTTCAAAACCTAATGTGAGTTCATCAAACACAAAGACTCCCGGATGATAGGTGCTAAATCGAAAGCTCAACCCCTTCTTCTGAACCAGTTTTCTGCAGACGTCCAATGTGTGACAGCTTCTTACCTCACGCGTATACATGCTTGTGCATTTGTCTTAATAGGCTGTTGGGGGGAGGGTATTTCTATGATGAAATAAGCAACTTTATAACAATCACTAAACGGGAGTTAGCTGAATTTGAATGGAAGAATCAGTTAACCTGCATTTTCTGACAACCTGCTGTCATTCTCTGTTGGAGCTACCCTAGGTTCGCTGGTCCCGCTGCCTACTCAAAGGAGCCAGATGGACCAGGGACCCTCGCGTTTGGTGGCGGGCAGCGCCTTCCCGGTTGTGGACGTCGGCTTTTGTCTGCAAGTCCAAAGCTCTTGGCCAAAGCCAGCAAGGACTCAAAGAGCTGTAACAGATGTAAATAACCCTATCACTTTGCAACAAGCAAAACCACCGTGATATAAATCGCTGCAGTGTCTTATTCGTTCAAATTATCTATGTTTTTATTGTAGCCTGGACTGGTCAAAACGGTCTACTGACGTAGTCCTCCCCTCCAGGGCAGAAGCGATCGAGGGACTCCGTTGCTTGTACGCTAACATCCAACTTACTTTGCTTTTTATAGAGAATCTAAACTGATAACCCCACATTTTCCAAACTGAATATACAAACAGTTCTCAAAAGAAAATTTCCACATTTTAAGGTAACTGAGGGGTTTTTTCCCTCTAGCCTTTTTTATTTTCCTTAGTGGCTTTTTTCTGCCTTTTTCTTTTTGACATTGGAAAAAGGAATGAAACGAAAATACCTCAAACCCAAATAAGTTAAGAATGCATTTCCTTTAAAAAACAGAGAATATTTTCCCTGCAAATCTCTCTCTTAAAAAAGAATAAGAAAGTTCTCTCATTTAAAACTGTAATCTAACCTAGTAATAAAAATCATACATTGTTTAAATATTCTTTCCATAAGCAAGTTTTTTTTCCCTAAAGGTGTAAAATAAAAGGCAATTTATGAAATAATATAGTAATTTCTTCTGTTGACAAGAATATAGAACTAGATCTATGAGACTATTTCTGAATTCCTGGGTGGCATTAAGACACTACAGCGATCAGAGAACTAAGACTAATGGGCCAGCAGAAGATACTACAGCTAACAGTAGGTATGGTACCTACCACAGCTGGTATTCATGGCCCACGGGAAAGGTGAAAACAGCCTAATTATATATTTATATTCACATCTATACAGTATTCCACCAGAAGGCTTCATCAGAAGTGCCAGACTTTGACAGCGAGTAACTCACTGGACCCTACATGTTTTCATTACCTCCTGGCCATCAAAGGACTCTTGTTATAAACTGAGACCGCGTTTATAGTTTCCTCTTTTTTTGTGATGACCGGGTGGTCTAAAAACTTATTTGAAACCATTACATTTTGGACCCTCAATTTATTCTCATTGCTACACCAATCAATTTTTAATTCCAGGCTTTTATCCTTTCAAGAAATACAATTTTTAACAAGCTCATTAGATTTTTTTTGTTACGTGGTAAAGAACTCAAATACGTTGATTACGGAATCAGTTACACCTCACATGTATTATAATAAAATTTTCTCTTTCTGATTTTTCTTGAGACTATGAGGAACAGCTTGAAACTAAAGAATGCCCCCCAAAAAATGTGTTTTATTTTTGTTTTTGGTGGAACAAGTGACAGGCCTGATCCATTGCATTTGACAGTTTATATCCCCACAGCCTGAGCTGAAAATCTGGTTAAGATTGAACAGATTTATCTGGATTCCCCAGACTTGTCTTTACCTTGGTGGTATGTCTGTGACAATAAGTTGAGTTTCTCTTTCAAAACAGACAGCAGCCCCGGCCGACGCATTTCCCTTCACAACTGCTGGAAGAAAAGCTCTTGATTTTATGGCATAAAGCTATCTCCACCGGTGGACGGGGAGAAAACGTGCCACGAAGCAAAAGGGTGCCTCTTCTCATGGCAGTCGTTGCCCGACCAGGGTGCCAGCAGTCCGGGCAGCAGAGGAGCAGCCCAAAGGGGTCTGTTCACATTAGCAGGGCCAGCCCAAACATAACAAGAATATTTCTGCACCAAGCCTCTACACCCTTGTAGCACCACAGACCATCATTTTGGACCTCTGCTCTGGTGCTCTTACAAGCAAAGGACAGTGCTGTATGTCACTGTGGCATTACTACAGGTATTACTAAATCTTCCCAGTTCGGGTCGTCCAGGAAGGAGTTGGTGGTGGGCAGGGGACAACACCGTGTCCCGAGAGCTTTGCCAACTATCGAAACTCTCAAGCCCTCCAGTGAAACCTTGCTGTCAAGTATGCGTGTGCGTGTTTAATTTCCAGTTTAAGCAGCATCTGGCTAACGGTATTTTATACTTCAAATTTTACTCCCTTAAGATGAAATGGGAAGGTGCAATGCTGGAATATAAACAAATAACGAAAAAGACAGTCATGGGGTCACTAAGTCACCCTCTCGCCATCTGACCTAAGGGAATATGAAAGGTTTGTTTGCTCAAAGCATTTGGGGTCTATTTAGTTGCCAAATTCAGAAGAAAATTATTATATACAGAATCAAGTGATCAATGGTCCCTAGAAAAGAGCAAGTATAGATAGATACTCAAAACCAGCGGCACAAAACAAGTAAATCAAGTCCCAGAATTATGTTTTGCATTGTTTCAGAAAATACGGGTAGGGGCATTTTTAATTTTTGTCATAGCATTTGTGGATCAATGTGCCTGCCTGAGTATGGCGTTGCTTATAATAAATATTAGAAATTACATACCTCTAATGTGTGATTTTTTACCTTGGACTTCAGTAGTAGTGTGCACTCAACTACTGCATATTTCTAGATTAGTAAAACTAACGCATTTTTTAAGACCCACTTAAAGTCCCGTGAAAATAAAATTGAAGATAGCTAAGCACTCAAACCTCTTCGGCAACTTTAAAAATTGCACCTGAGCACTTCTCATTCCCCACTCTTCCTTATTGTCGGGGTAACTATAGAGCCGTTAGGGAAAAAAAAGAGGAAAATAAAAAAGAAGCATAGTGTTGTAATAAACATCACAGCACATTATTTTGAGAGAACAGTGAAATGCAAAGTAGGAAAATGTTATTACTCAGTGTAGGACTTTGTCATTTTAATGACTGCTATTTTCATTTAAAGATCCATGGAATTTTAAATAACCCTGACCTGCCAGAACCTCAACTTTAAGTCCCAGTTTAGGCGATTTCCAGCACTGCAGTGCTCCCTAGAGTTCCACTGATGAACAAGTGCAGTCCTGGCCTGAAACTTGACCATTGCCCAAGTCCCAGGGCAAGTCTTAAGGCAGTCAGCCTTGCTGGATGCTCGGACAGCCAATGCAAAGGGAAGTATCCAAGGAAGGGTTCATCGCTAGCTCAGATTTGGTGGGGGTAGCTCACTTGGTCGTTTAATATTTGCACGTTTCTAGTATCCTGCCTACTGTGAACACGCTGGTAAGCTTCCTACACCGCCTGTTCTCCATTTACACCTTGCTGGCTTTTTGACATCTATCACCTTCTGTGATAGAAGCAAAGATACTGAAGTTTTCCTGCCTTTTCTGAAGTTGTTTCACTTTCCAGCCTATTTCCAGACACAACCTCTGTCAAGTGATTCTTTTGCTATGCACGTGGAATATTCGTAACTGATGACAGACGTTACTATTAAATTCCTGGCCTTTCTTTTTACATCTTTTTACCAATTTTGTACATGTTAATACAAAACAGTGAAATTTTAGTTTTGGCAGCAAAACCACAATTTTTGCTTTATTTCAGTACTTACATTATTTTAATGTAAAATAATGGGAGAGACACACTCTTCAAGTAGAAATTATTTGTTAGATCTATACCTAGTATCTCACATAATCTTTTATGCCGATTTATTCAAACTATTAGAAAAAGCATCTATCTCTCTTTTCCATTCATACTGTTATAAAATTAAAGAACAAATAGAGCCATTAAAATTAATATTAACAAATTGATGAAGTGCATAACAAATATAGGGCAGCACTGCTAGAGCACAATTTTAGGAAGACAATTATTATGAAACCTCATAGTTAATAAGGATCTTGTTTAACAGCAATTATTTTCTTCAAGTTGCAGCATAGCCTTTTTTGCACATCAATGTAATGTAAGAGGAAGGAAAGTTTCATGGTTTTCAGAAGCCTGAGGATATTCCACTTGGAAAGATAATCCAAATTGGGCCTAAACCTCTTAACTATCTTTCAAAGTCTCACCTTTAATGTGGAATATTTCTGGAGACTTTGCATTTTAAATTTCTAAACCCACTTTATGATCTTTTTTCATTACAATATGTTACTTTTTCCTTTAAAAGAAAAAAAAAGTTGTTCTAACAATGGTTATTTAAAACAACAACAACGAAAACTTATGAACAATTTTCTGTTGAATCAGCTCTTGACCTGGGTAAACCTGACTGGAAGAAGCAGCCGTGTCTAAACAGTCTGTAGGGAAATTCACGTTTTCCTTTAGACAGTAGCTATTTATTCTGATTTTCCACTCCTGAGAGTTTTCTACCCTTCTCTCTGCACCAGCCCTCCTAAAATGATTATTGCAGGCGCCTTCAGTGTCTCTACCTTCCTGAGTAAAATGGAGCTCCCACGATAATGGATATTTGAGATATCAGATCCTGAGTGTACACCGCAAAACTCTTCAGATCAGTTCTCAGCCCTCTTTGTTCCTCTTATTTGTTGAACTTTCCCTCTCTGCCCTTTAGATGTGCTAGGCGAAGACCAAAAGTGTCACATTCATTCTTTAAAGTGTTGATTTTTGTCTCCAAAGCTTTCTTTTAATAACATTCATTATCTCTCGCAGCAGACGCTGAGGCTGTGCAGGCAGCAGACTGACTAGAAGTTTCTGAGATTGGGTACAGCTACTGTTTTTTAAGACTCAGTTCAAAGTGCTTAATCACATGTCTAAATCCTATTAATGTCAAGTGTTTACTTCAGTTTAAGCAGGACCTGAGCAAAGCAGTTTGTTCAGAGGAAAAACAAGGGCATGTTTTACGTGAGCAGGACACATCGTGATGAGCATTTCCTGCCCACCGTTTGCAAAAGACCTGAGCTATGAGATTCGTATTCAAACCCCGAGCAAAAGAGATTCATGTTGTTCTTTTTTCCAGGTTAACCTCAAGAATTGTATCTGTGGGAATATTTTGGGCTACTAAAGCGGATATTTGAAAAGCACAGCAGGATTCATTAGGCAAGTCAACAACTAGAGGATCATGGAAATATCAACAAGCATCAGGTCTTCGTTACTGAAGCAGAAACTTTCTTTCACAACGTTGAACCTTGCAGCCAAATTAAGAAACATATTGTAACTTCTTTACATTTATACCTTGCATTTGAGGTATAAATTCCAGAGATATGGAAAGGGCACCAGACCAACACCACAATTCTCAGAGGATTGTTGGCAAATCACAATAGTAAATGCCACGTGCACTTACCTTGTATTGTTATCTCAATTGAGATATATTTTATTTGCATATAAAAATTACCCTTGTCAAATACTCCATGACTCACATGGGAACTAACTTTGAAAGACTTCTGTGAACTCTGCCTTACTGAATGCACGCTTTTTATTCGGTAGATAGCTGTCCAAATGCTCCAGCAAGTGGAACGCAAGTAGGCCAAATGTTGCTTACTTTGGTTATGTATATCGTATGTCACAGACATTTCAAGTACACATAATTAATTAGTGGTTTACAAAAGACAATTAGATATAACAAAACACCCCGCTTGCTCCAAGATTTAAACAAATTGAACTTGAAAAGGGCACAGGGACAGTAAGAACAAACTCAAACAAAACAAAAAAAAAAATTGCAGATAATTTTTTAATAACTGTTGAGGTCTTGGGGTTTGTTTTTTTCTTCCTGAATGCATATTCTGTTAATATATATTTTTTCTTCACTTATACAACACATATTGTCCACTGCAATGGCTTATTACAATTATTTATTAATTTCTCTCAAGGGTTCAAGGCACCTTACACTGCTCAAGTAAGACAAAAATATAGGTTCGCATGCTATGGAAGACACAAGTAGATATACTTTCACACAGAACAAATCACGTTTTCCTTTACTCTGACAACTATTAAACCAACCTCCCTCCCTCCCTTCCTTTCCAGTACTCTGAATAGCCATTTTTACACTATCTTATTTTGGTAAATAACTGTTCAGAATTGCGCTTAGTCAAATGTTCTACTTAAAATATATCCATGGACAGGGCATTCATGATATATCAGTTTCTCCTACTCTTTCCTTTTACTTTTTTTTTAATCCCTAATCTCTGCCTTACATCCTGTCTTTAGTAAAAATTATACTGCTGCTGCTGTCTATTGGGAGTTTGCTTAATTTTTCTACTTCCCTACAACACTAAATGTTTCATAGTTAAGTTTTCCCTATGATACATTGATTGGTTATTCTCACTAGTCCACTGTATAAAACCAGAATCAATATCCCTTTCTGACTGTTCTTTAACACATTCATAAATAAAGGGTTATGCCTTCCTCTGACATGTATGTACTTGATTTATAGCAGCTTAGGCGTTTGGGAAAAATCATATACCATTACCTAGGCAAGTACAGGATTTTTGTGCAGAGTTTCTATGGGAGAAGATGGAGAGAAGATCCTATTTGTCAGTTCTCCCCGTAGTAGAAGAGTTGCACGGTGAACGCAGTGCAGCTGCAGAGATTTGGTCACCTCCGTAAGGCCTTCAGACTAATACATGGGATTGAAAGAAAAAAAACAGAGCCTTTTGATCCGAATAACCAGCGACGCACACTCAGGCCTCTTCTGCATTACTGTCAAAAAATCTGAGATTAACACAGGGCAAAGGAGGATGGGCCTGAGTGGAGTCTTCAAATTCTGCTCTGTTACCCGAGAAGTTGGCCTTGCTCACTCTTTTCTCCACCCCACGAAGCCACACATACTGCCTGTGAACACCCTAGCTCAAGTGTGGTAATAGACCAAGAGCACCTCCAAATGACATCATCACTGACTTCCCAGTTCAGTGAACTATGTCATGCAATAAGCACAGTAATTTGCACGATGACTCTAACAAAAACTTAAAAACAAGTATTTCATACATATGTAATGGTCACCCTTTCCATCCACAGGGTGTTTTGTTTCTCTGTGGAGTTGGAAGAATTGACACCAAAAAAACCAAAAAACAGGACCACGCCTCAGTGTAATAATGACCAACTGCTTTCCAAGAAGCAGCTGTAAGTGAAGTATTAATGCAGAAGAATATGAAAGCTGGGCAGTATTTACTACAGAATGTAAATCTTCCTTAAGTGACTCCATTCAAAGATTTCCTTTGCCATTGGGTTTTTGAGTTAAACTGCTTCTGTGTAGCACTGGAGAATAAGCGTTAAGTAAATGTCACCTGTGAACAGGACTTAAAACTCACTTCCACAGAAGAGTTGAACTAGAAAAATTACTGTGTAAAGTGTTCAGTTTGTCCTGATTCTGGATTTCAGGGAGTATCTTGAAACTAAAAAAAAAAAAAAAAAAAGAAAAATAGAAATTACATGGATTTTTTTTTTTTTTTTTAATATGTCTGTCCCTCCCTTTTCCCTGGGCGTTTACCAAACCGGTCATTTTACACACGCTCATTTCTGAAGCTGAGACTTCTACAAAAAAGCAGCAATGAGTCATACAGAGTACATTTTGCTGGTGATATGATGGTATCATTGTTAGTGTCTGAGTGTCACCCCTGCAAAGCCATTGCTATTGACTGTCTAGGTATGATCTCACTGGTCACCAATTTATTTAAAGCTGGAACATTTTAAAATACTTACAATATTGCTGTTCACAGTAAAAGATTTTATTCAAGCACAGTTAACTGTAAAATCCCAATATAACTTCCTCAAGAAGTCATTTTGGCAATATATTACATTTTAATTAAGAACTTTATCTCAAATACTGGCATAGGATTTCACAGTTTTAAAAACTTGTGTTTATGTGTATGCATCAGGTTCTTATTTTCATATATCTGTGAGTCTGAGAACGCCAGAAGGCATTTTATAATCAGTATTAACGGAGGTGGTTAATATAATAATATTTAAATGAAATGACCCTGACATTTAAAGCAAAATGATCTATAGGTGTTCAAGAATATATAATTTTTATTATATTCTTGCACCGGATGATGTTAAGCCCTCACTGCTTGAAGTAAATATAAATGTAATTCATATAAATAAGTGGATTGTTTTTCAAACATGAATAAATATTAGGATAGGAGGTGCAGAGCAAAAGGCTTCAGTTTAACTTGTGGTAGAATATTATACAATAGGAATAAAATGCAGCTCTTTCACAAAGACTAGCTGAATTTAGTTGATTAGACTATCCAAAGAACACTTTTTTAAAGAGTTCTTAGCCAATTGTTCCATACCAACAAAATGCAACAGAACCCACTAATCCACTCAAGAATGAACTGAAGCACAGCTGGATATTTGACATAATAAATAAGGTCACAATACAAATAAGAAGTGTTTGACTACTAACAAAACAATCTAAACCTCAAATATTGTGTTTCAAAAAATTGGAAGTTCTAGTAAGAAGCACTGTCTTCCAGAAGCTGGTCATAGACCACAATTGAAAAAATTCTGCTGATAAAAGATACTATTTAAAATTTTTCTAAAGCTCTATTGAATTAATAAAAGTTGGCGGGATGGGATGGGACACGACCCTTTAATTCCTTTTATACCACATTAACCATAGGCTTGGTGCTGTACGAGACACAAAGGAATAGTACCGACGCATACAGCAACACAAGAGATTTTGGGCACAAAACCAGGTCTCCAAGTTTGGAAACGCATCTCAACCAGCAGGTTTGCTTAAAAACAACTCCCTACTGCATCCATCAACTCCCCCTTACGTAACTTGCACATGAAAACAAATAATTTACAAAATGCAAAGTGCACTTTTCCCCTGCCCCCCTTTCTTTTTCCCAAATCTTGTCGAAGCTGGTGAACGCAAACGCTGATGCTGAAACTTTGGCAATCTCCTGACATTAAGTAAAACCGTAAATAAGAACAAAGAAATGTAAATGGACATGTTATTTTCACTTCATTCATTATACCATTTTAGAAGTGTTAGTGAGGGGGTTTTTTTTCACCTGCTTTGAAGTTTCAGCTTTTGTTCTGAAGGTGGTTCCCACCCAGGGATTGTCCTCCCCTCTCCACTTCCCTTCAGACCGACCCACCCCTGCTGTGTCAGCAGCACACCAGCAGTATGCTTCTGAAGCTTCCTGTAATTAAGTTCACCTTGTTGTATTATAGGGAAACATGTTCAGACTTATTTTGTATACGTTTGGGAAATAATAGCTTTTCAGAGGCAACGGTGAGAAATAACCTGTGCTACTAAAACAAACTGCGGCGAGGACTGTGTCTCGCAGCGCTTTTACAAGCAGCAAATTCCCTCGGTGTTTTGGTATTTTTATCAGAAAATAATGAACATTAATTTCTGTTGTTTCGCATCAGAACTAACATAAAGTTTACAATAACATTTGTGTTCGTACCGCATTGTTTGTGCGGGCACACAAGATGGGATTCAGTTGACAAAACCCAAGTACACAGTTCCATTTACAGGCATCCTTGGGCATCCTGCCTGGACTCCGCTGCCTTTCCACAAGGTGTCCGGTCTCCTGCCATATCTCCCATCCCCATGAAGACATTTCCAACAACATTTCCAATTTCCAAGGGCAACTTAAAGCTGCACCAGGCACGTATGTTTTGGCAAATGGTTCCTACTCACTCAGAATTATGTAAACTATTACGGAGTAATTTTCTGGCACGGTTTTACGCATGGAAAAAACACTAGCCCAAGATCCTCCAAGGGACAGAAGCCCTGACGTTTCACACCATGACCCAATAACTAATTGACTAAGGAAAAACTACGGACGTCTTTCAATTGTTGGGGTTTTTTTCTTCCCTAATAAGACGCTAATACATAATTCATTGCCAGATAATAACAGGCTGACTTCGCCTCTTGCCAGCCGGGACGCAGAGTCCAGCAGCCAGACGTTTCGGTGTAAGAATTTCAGCCTCGGCAAAGAGACGGCGAAACACCCGTAACAAAATGCCGAGGCACCCGGCCCAACCACCCGGCTGTCCCATGGCTCGCGCCAGGCCGGCGCGCTCAGGGAGCCAGCGCCGGCTCCAGCGAGGAGGTCACCGCCAGCCCGCACCGCACTGCCCCGTCTCCTGCGAGGCCGAGCGGGGACACGCCGTCTCCACGCACGCAGCCCTGGGCCGGTCCCAGCTTCCCCACCGCACACGTTCGATCCCACTCAGACGGACAAACGCCACATCGCGGCCCCTGGGTCACGCTGCCCCGACGGCAAGTCCAGCAGCAAGCCAGCCCCGCGGCCCCTGCTCTCTCCTCCCGCCGCAACAGGAAACGCCGATTTCCCAGAGCAGGAGGGACACTGCAGCTCAGCACGATGCGGCGTAAGCACGCACGTCGGATCCCTTCCCCGACGCCTTCGCGCGACACCAGCCCAAGCTCAGGGCCACCGCTCTGCGCCGCGCCCCCGGCCAGCAACAGCGGGCTGCTGGCCGCCTTCTGGCCCCAGAACCGGGACCGAGAGCTGCTTTTGGCCCCTCTGCAGGGGCTTTGAAGGGGAAAAGAAATTAGCAACAACTAATTGATCCCTTGCACCCATCTTCCCTTTCCACGATGGTATGATTGCATTAGGTTTTGCTAAATCAGGCATTCTCAAAATACTGCTATTTCGCCCCCGTTGCCCCGACTTCTTGTTTTGGCAATGTGAATTAGAGCTAGTGAGGTTTGCCGCATCTTCAGGCAACACGTTATGAGACGAGATTTCTGCTTTGTTGAAAGGACTATCCCCCTGCCCGCTGAAAAGAGCCGAAACGCAGCCCTTTCTGGAACACGTTATTACCTCGGCTGTTTCAACCGATCATTAGGACTAGCTGAAACTATTACTGTAAATGGGCTTCCGACTACAAAGTTTCACAGGGAACGGCTGCATTTCTTGGAGGGGAAAAAATGCAGTTAAAGTCTTTCAGTTCATGGCTACTTTCCCGATTTTTTAAAATATTAGAAGAAAGCTTTCATACTTCTATGGAACTTTCTTTTAAAACCTCCGTGAAAGGAATGTCTTCATCTTCATTAAAGCTGGCCTTGAAACAGCAACTAATAGGAACGCTCAATATTAAGATCCTCCTTTGAGGGACAGATTTACACTCCAAGGCAAACCACACAGGCATTTAAAAGATTTTCAAAACCAGGGCACAGAAAACTGAGGAATCTCAGCATCTGTGAAAATCTGACTCCAATTTGTAATGCAGAGATCACTTAAAACCATGGTCTTTATTAAGGAAATATAAATAGATTCTGACTCTTTGATGTTAAACTGGCATTAAAGGAATCTGGAAATCACACAACAGCACTGAAGAGGAGGAAGAAGATACAAAGAAAATACATAAGACGGGTAATCAGTTTAAAGAAAAAAAAACAACTGCCAGGTTTAAATATAAATGGACTATGCAGTGTTATTCCTGCTTGCTCTGTTACTTTGTCGGTATTGTTCTGATACATGTTTTTGTAGAAAAGGAATGCGTTGAACCTTTTTGATCCATTCAGTTTTAATAGGAAAAGTAATTTTCTCAGGTGGGCACTGAACAGTTGTAATTACAGTTTATTTTGCCAGAGAAATTCTTTTAAGACACTAATGATAAGAGACATAGGCTAAGGAATAACAGCACAGAGCATCTTCCTAAACTTCATAGCAGCAGCTTTGTGGAAGATCCAGAGACACCAAAAGGTATTTTTCTTTTGGCATCTCAGGGTGCTTTATTTCAAATGCACTTTAGCTGAGGGTGATGAAAAAATAATGAAAATATTGTAACTGTGGTCATGCAGCTACTGCTATTCTTATTCACAAGATCCTGGTTTTTTTAGCAGTTGTTTTCTTTTAGCCCACTGATGGCAATAAGTCTCTTCAGAAAGTTCTGGTGGGGTTGGGTTTTTTTTTTTGGGGGGGGAGGAATGAGTGTTGGGTTTTTTTTTTTTAACATATCAACTTATTTCAACAAGCAAAATAAATGCTTAAAACTCCCAGCAGCTGTTTTTTCACTGCTGAAGCAGTTCTTCATAAGTTTCTATAGTTATTTAGAAGTGGACTTATTTTTTTTTTAAAATAATTGCTTTCCACACATCTACTAAAATGATACTTATGATATTGTGATGGTAGTTGCTAGTGAACTGCATAGAAGACAGGATAAAGGTGGTGGGACTGTTGTTGTTTGTTGGGTTTTTTTTTTTTTAGTGAGGGGACACGAAGAGACAGAGTTTAATTCCTGCTATATAGGTAGTTCATAGGAGGTCATCTTATCACTGCAATATGTCTTTGGTTTGGTTGAACTTTCCAAGCATCGTTATGCTAAAGAAAATAATTTTTCCATTACTAAAGACTGACTTGACAGCTCTGGGTCTCAGGTTGTCTTAGCTTGAGCTGATTTTAGTCTTTAAAAAAAAAAATTGTGATAGCAATCGTCTGGCGGCCAGGTAACTATTGTATAAATATGTTTCAGATTTCCTTTGGTTTATAGTGATAACAAGGAGTTACTCAGAGTGCACTGAGTTGTCTATGTTTCTAGAACAAAATGAGGTGCAGAAGAGAGCATGCACACAGGACAGTACCAGAGGTACAGGAGTTCTGGCAGAAATCACAGCTGTGTCTGTCACTACAGGAGCACAGCCTCTCATTCTTCAGGTAAAACCAGCTTTAGAACAAAAAGTGAATGGTTGGGAACCAATGACAAGCTGTCTTAAGAAAAACTTCTAAGTTTAATATTTATAGCAGACCAAAGCCCACGGAGGAAGGAACTATCAGCATCTTTCTTCTCCCAGCAAAGGGAAGGAAGAAGCTCCCTACAACAGGGCTATCTGCCTCCCCATGACAACCTCAGAGTGCTGATGGCTAACCCTGAGCTCCTCTCCCTTCCTCTTTCAGGAAGGCTGAAGCCACCAGCCTTTGGACCCACAGGGGCTAAACACACCACCAGAGAAAAAGGGGTTTCTAGGAAGGATTTTTTTTATTTCCCCTGAAAAGCAATTTAACTATTAAAGCTTTTCTATGTTAATTTGAATTATGAATGTGTATTATCATAACTAATAAATCAGACTATTATATTGTTAAAATAGGAACTGGAATAACAATAGTTTCCTAGTTCCACTTGTGACCATGCTCCTCTTTTGCCCATACAAAATTTTTACTATAATAAGCATGATGACTATATACACACAAAAACCCAAACACCAAAGTAAACAGAGCTCAGAACCATGTATTTAAAAAATGAGCATCATCCTAACTGACAGGAAATATTTGAAAATTAAAAGAAACGTGTGATCACCTATAGTTCTTAAGTCACAAGCGTATTTACCCTGTCAAAACTTTGCAGAAATATTTTTGCTCATTTCAGTTGCAACACAGAGGTTATTCTATCTGTAAACAAAAAGAGACATAAAAACACTAGCAATATCATAAAGTCACTGCAACATGTCCTAGAAGTGTTGAATGTGTTTTCATCATGAAATCTTTTCAACCAGAAAGCGATTTGTGTTTTGTACAAAGTATTTAACCGAATTATTAATTCATAGAAGTGTACTTTGATAGCTAATTTTGTGTGAACAGATATATTCCATCTATGTTTCAGAGAAAGAGAAGCTTTGTGAGGACTTTTTCTTTCCTTTTTTATTATACTTCCTGAGTGTAGTTATGCAAAGAGGCTACAGACAAGCTTTTTGGGCATGCAAGTCCTTCCCGAGATCTAAAATAAAAGCAGTAAACTCAAGGTTGAGAATAATTGTATTAATTATTTAGCCAATTTGAAAGAAAATCATGGTTGTTACCAGCAGAGCAGAGGGTAATGTCAGCAAGCCAAGCAGTAATAAGTTCAGTAGGTCTGGTGGGACAGAGAGGTCAGGCAGAGGTGCCACCTGGAGAACCAGACTAGATACCAGAGAGCCAGTATCTCGATGATTTTTAATGTCAAGTACAGCTGTGAATGTTAGCTATGAATATACTTCTTTTTTGTAGTTATTCCTTAAGGATCAGGGCTGAAAGATCAGAAACGCGGTCTTCTCTTCTGAGATGCTGTTCTTCTGCTGGTAAGTGGACATTTTTCCCCTTCATAAATTATTTATAGAAGTTCATGCTAGTGGCTATCTGATTTTGTCCACAGAGTCTCCGTAGGGGCTTTTGGTGCAGCATAGGAAACTGCATTTCTGATAGCTTTGTTGTGAGAGGCATCTAATGCTTGGAAATGTATGCTAGAAGTTTTGCATATTTTCATCTAGCCGAGGCTGGTATCACTCGGTGCATACTCACCTCTGAAGGTGAGCTTAAACAAGGTTAGTAAGTCACTTCAAGGCCAGGAGAAGGGCTCCTGGGAATAACTGAGATGTGATCTGTCACAAAACTTGCAGTAGTTTCGTGCTTTTCCGTAAAGGTTCCAGCACAGTGAGGCATATGGAATTTTCTTGGTGTATAGCTATCTTGTCAAATCAAGTGATCTATTTGCCAATAGGAGGATCCTTGTTGCAGAGGGTAAGGTGGATGTCACAAGTATTTTCAGGAAGAAAAAGGAAAGAAAAAATTCTTTTAAAGTAAATATATTGGCCTTACATAAAGTAGATGGTGTTCTTTCTGCTTTATGAGACACACCAATACCAGTTTGGACACTTTCCAGCAACAGTTGAAGGTGGTACAGTTACTGAATCGACGTGCTTAAGATAATCGTTCTAAAATTAAAATCACAAATCTATTTCACAATCTGATGACTTGGTAAATTATTTTAAAATAAAATAGATCAAAACACCCCCACACCCCACTCTGCCTTACGCTGTTTTAAAGATATTAAAAATGAAAAACATTTTGAACAGTGGAGACTTTCCCTTTGAAAATTGTTGAAAAAAAAAGTCCTACGTTGAGAGTGGTTTTCCTCTTTCAATCAGAAGATTCAAAGCTTACACTTTTTCATTAACATCTCCAGCAGCAGCTTTGTCAGAAGTTCTCCTAACAACCCTATCAGTAACATATACGCAATCATCATCACACTATCTTTAATTGGGACAGATACAAGAGTCATAGCTGTTTCTGTGGGAATTTCAAGCTAAATTACGTTTTTGATTGAGTTACTTCAGTGGCAAATCTCCATTAGTCAGTTATATATTACATGCTGCGTTACCACTTTCAGAAAAGCAAAAACTGCATTCAGTATTATTATAGCTCTCTATCAAATAGGGTTTTGTATGAATTCACTCCATAGTTTCTATCTGAACATTTGAATTTGAATATTCCCCCACCATAAAAAAACCACCACACCACAACTCAGCAGTGTCCACTAGCTAAAGTATTGTGGTAACTGTTACTCTTTTTAATAAATAGTTTGCTCAAGCATACTTCTCCAAGTACTGTGAAAATAATTAGTTATTTTTTTAATCCTTACAGCAGGACTATTTATCTATGTTAGTTTAGAAGTAAGAGAAATGAGAAGAAAGAAGATTGGATTACAAGTCCCTTTCCAAAAAAGCCAAATGTGTATATATGGAAAAAGTGTTAAAAAGCTGAACTTTATATTAAAGTAAGCAGTATCAGTACATTTACCATATAAATATACTCCTAAATCCGTTCTTTGGTGAATGGTTACATACTGAAAAAGATCCATATCAAGTTAATGAACTCTACTCTGCTGACTTACAGAAAAGAATATAAAATAGAATAATCTACATATATTATTTAAAACTGCTTATTAGATAGACTTATCTATAATATATATATTAGGCACAAATTACATTAAAATAACATTTACAGAACTGCAAAGAAAAAGTTTGACAAGTTTGAAAATGGGGGGGTGGATATCAAGATTGCCTGCGTAACCTCAACTCACGCCTCCTGCTTAGACAGTATTTTGTGACCTTTAGTTCAATTATCTCATGTCACGAAGTGGGAAAGACAATGCAGAAGAGCAATGCTAGGAAGGTAGGAGATATGGATCAACAATAGACTGCTGACCCTCACCCAGAAGCTGGCACAAGCATGCTGCCACGGTACAGCCCAGAAGCAAGCAGAAAATACTGTTACTTCATTAAATCCCAGACCTACACATCTGCAAGAGGAATTTGTGGGTTTTAATTCCCAAAGTACTGCATAATTAGGTTCAGTCTAACCTGCTTAATGTCATATAAGATTCATTTCCACAGACTAGGTTAATAAAAACCAAAAGCGGTGACAAATCAGCGTCTAAAAGGTAAAAGGTAAGGGACTTAGAAACACAAAGCATAGGTTTGAAACAGTTCATAAATTCTTTTTGAGGAACATGGCCACCAATTTGCTGAGAGGGAAAGCTAATGGGACTGGGCAAAAGGGCTTCAAATGAGCAAGAAAGAATAAGGTGTTCAGCAAGGAGACAGGAAGAAACAGAAAGAAAAGCAGCTAGTACACAAGAAAATCAGCAAGAAAGATATATCAATAGAAAGGAGAATAGAGGGCACCAAACTGGGATTTAGCAGGCAGGTAATTTAGGGTCTTACTACAGAACGGCAACGGAGATAAAAGCAAAACCGAGAGAAATGAAATAAAAGAAGTACACACAAGGCTGTACGATATATCTGTTCCAATGAATTGAGATGTTCTGTTTGGGAAAGTAACACAAAAAACCCCAGAAATTCTTACTGTGTGATAAAAATAAGTAATTGAAATGTCAGTGGAGGAAAGCATGGCCCATGAGACAGACAAAGAGGAGGGACTGCTACATGTGTACACCCAGGAAGCATCCCCTACTCCAGGGTAGCCAGGGAAGTAGGAAGGAAAATTATTTTTTTAATCTCTGGGTGAAAATAAAAGCAGACAGAGAAAGAAAGGCAGTTTTCTATGATGTTTACCAGCAAAACATATATGAGGTGAAGTCCTGAAGTAGACAGCACATACTGAAAATAGTTGAAGAATCATTAAAAGCCATACTAATCTTAAGAGCGAAATTATCTTAGAAAGAGAAATACACATAGCAGAACCAATTATTCTCACATTCATTCAGCAGGTATGTTTCCTATAGGTGGTGCAGGGAAAGTCAAGATCCCAGAAAAGACATTCATAAAGCATACTGTGCTAAAGAAGGATTTAATCAGAAGATTCAATAGGAAAACTTATAGAAAAATGTTTTTAAATGCTCACCCTCTCCATTTACAGATACCTCCCACCAGTGACCAAAACAATATTAGCCTAGTCATGCTTTATAGCTAGAACTAAAAACTAAGATGCTTCTTTTTTTTTTTTCAATTATTTTTAAGCACTAGAATTACAAAAAAAGGAGGAAGTCTCTTTTCATCAGCATTACCTCATGTTTGCTGAGGTACCTAGTGCAGATTTCCCACAATCAGCCATCTAGAGAGAGGTAAAGCTCATCAGAGAGCCAACAGGAATCCTAAATCATTTTTTTCTGGGGGACTTTCCCCTTTGAGAGACACGTGAAAGTGCTTCTGACTAATTTAATAATGAATGTTAATCTGTAGAAGATAAAACTGCTTTAAAAGAAAGCTTTCTGAGGATCCAATATAGTGATTAAAAACCAAAAGTAAGAGCAAAAGCCCTGAGCTGAGGGAATCTTGAGCTTTTTACTTGACCTGGACGTGTAAGAAATTCAAACAAGGCAGCATCTCCAATTAATTCAATCAGGTCCCTTCCTGGGATTTGAATTGCTGCTCTGATTCCCTACATAGGAAACCTAGACACATAGCTCTGAGGGTTTCTGGAGACTGGATACCTGAAAATCATCAATTCCAGCGCTTACTTATTAAATAACAGAATTCTGCAGTTTGCCAAGTCTATCACTGCTGTGTCTTCAGCTGCAAGTGATTTCAATGAGACAGGCATGCATTCAATGAAAGTCTCAAGGTATTGCAGAAGCTTCAGAGGACAAGAACCAAAACCTAAAAATCTTTCTTAAAAGTCATCAAATATGTAACTCCACCAAACTTCCCACTGAAGTTACCAGAATTAAGTGAGGCGGCATCTACACAACTAGAATAGAATAGACTATTTCAGTTGGAAGGGACCTACAACAATCATCTAGTCCAACTGCCTGACCATGTCAGCACTGAACTAAAGTTAAAGCATGTTCTTAAGGGCACTGTCCAAACGCCTCTCAAACACTCCCAGGCTAGAGGCATCGACCACCTCTCTAAGAAGCCTGTTCCAGTGTTTGACCACCCTCTTGGCAAAGAAATGTTTCTTAACTTCCAGTCTAAACCTCCTCTGGCACAGCTTTGAACCATTCCCACACATCCTGTCACTGGGTACCAGGGAGAAGAGCTCAGCACCTCCCTCTCCATGCCCCCTCCTCAGGAAGCTGCAGAGAGCAACGAGGGGTCACCCCTCAGCCTCCTTCTCTCCAAACTAGACAAACCCAGTGTCCTGAGCTGCTCCTCATAGGAAATTCCTTCCAGCCCTTTCACCAGCTTTGTTGCCCTCCTCTGGATGCATTCAAGGACCTCCACATCCTTCTCAAATTGTGGGGCCCAGAACTGCACACAGTACTCAAGGTGAGGCTGCACCAACACTCAATACAGTGGGATAACCAGCTCTGCTGACCAGCTGGTTATGCTGTGATTGATGCACCCCAGGATGCTGTTTGTCCCCTCGGCTGCCAGGGCACACCACTGACCCATACTGAGCCTGCTTGTCAACCAGCATCCCCAGATCCCTTTCTGCAGGGCTGCTTTCCAGCCTCTCCTCTCCCAATTTATATTTGAGCCTGGCATTACTCCCTCTCACACACAGAATCTGGCATTTGGACTTCTTAAATTTCTTCCTATTAACCATAGCCCAATGCTCTGATCTACCTAGATCCCTCTGCAAGGCCTCCTGTCCTTCAAGAGAGTCAACAGCACCTCCCAGTGTGGTATCATCAGCAGACTTGCTAATGGTGCATTCAATTCCCACACTCAGATTGTTGGTAAATGTGTTGAACAGAACTGTCCCTAGAATTGAAACCTGAGAAACACTGCTGGTGACTGGTTGCCAGCCAGATGTAGTCCCATTCACTACAACCCTTTGAGCTCTGCCCTTCAGCCAATTCTTCACCCAGCACACTGTGAACCCACTCATCCCACAGTTGGACAACTTGTCTGGAAGGATGCTGTGAGGGGCAGTACAAAATGCCTTACTAAAATCCAGAAAAACTACATGCCCCTTCTTCCCTTCATCCACTAGGTGGGAACTGTTGGGGTGATCAGGACAGAAGCATAACTACAATTATGCTTTCAATTTATGCTTCTCACACTGCTGAGAAATTCTAAGTGATCTGATGACATTTTTGATGTCTTTTAATATGTTCCTCAGCCAACACTTTAACTTATACATATCTACAGAGATTTCATGAAGACCATCTTATGAAAAATATATTCTAAGAAAAAGAAGAATCTTTAATTAGAGAGTGGCTGTATCAAAAATACGCCCAATATCATATCAAAACACTGCTGACATGGATCAGCAGATCAAATAACATCTACTGGCATAGCAAACTGAACGCCTGCTTCCAAACCAGAAAGGCACTTTGACCAATGCTATACACTGATTGTAAGTGTACCGTAAGTTTACCATAAGTTTCCAGGAAGATTTTTATTTCACACTAAAGCATTGCAAGAAAAAGGGATAAGCATATCAGAGACTATTTTTAGAAGCATATATTGTCTTAAAGGCTAAATTTTTAACATTGCTTCCACAAAGATATCAGAGTTAATCAGCTTAAAAAAACCAAGTGTTGTGATATTTCCAAGCTCTAACATGTATCTTTGTCATTGGAACATTTTCATGTTTGAATAAAGACATATCCAGAAAGAAGGGTCTTTTTGCAGAAATAAAAAGTGAATTTTGGTTTTCTTTCCCACTCACTGGCTAAATTTTTTAAGATTTACTTAGTTTAGAAACTGAGGGCCACATAGACTGAATCCACAACCTATTTTTAATGATGCTTTAACATAAAGGTAGATAATCACTTGTTCCTATCTGTAACTGGTATAAGTAGATCCTTTTCACAGAATTTATGGTTCAAATATAAACTGGAGTAGAAAGAAATTCTTCAGATTGAATTGTACAGTCCTGGGACCTGCAAGAGCTGTAGATGAAGTTTTAGTTACATAGGCCCACAAATACCTCCTGATCCCACAAAATCTGCCCTTCCTAAAGGCAAGACTCTCTTGAAGGATCAAATTTTTATTTTGTTTTGTTACCAAATTGACACAATTTCTTCACACAGCTAGACTATTTTCCATCTACAACCATTTCCCAATAGAAATTTATCTTTATTCCTCTGAAAATAAATATATATTTCAGGCTGTGAAGCCTTTCTGAAAACATCTTGCAGTCTGAGATTTCCTTGGCTCCCTTTGCATTGTGCTCATTTTTCTTTCCTCTCTGCAATCAGACATAATCTTCATTTTCAAGTTAATAGCATCAATTAATAGTTTTGAATTACATCTCATTTTTGTGACAGAATGCCCCTAGTCACAGTCATACATGAACTCATGAAAGGCCTCTTGCATTTCTCCCTTACCGTAACCTCCTTAATTGCACATATTAGGAGACACCAGTGAGTCAATAACAATCAATCTCTCTATTCTGTTCAACTTTTAAGGTCTTATTTCAGAGTGGACAAGACACCAGTTCAGAGAGTTCATTTTTACTCCTAGATCAATGACACTTAAACATATTTAATATTTTCAAAAACATACAGCAGTCTGACATCCCATCAAACTGACCATGAAAAATACTATTGCATTACCTCGTGTATGTAATGTCTGTGTAGAACAACTACCAGAATATATATATTGTTGATATATGAACCTCAGTAAACCCAGCCTATTAATAAAAGATCAATAATGTTCTCACTGTTGGGGGTCACACTGATAATGTTTCTAATAAAATAAAAAATAAAAATCTCCAAGATGCAGGTTGTTCCACTGGATACATGGCTCTATCTCAACTAGAATTTTGACCAAAATCCAAGCACTGGCAGACTGCATTTCATCTGTTCCTACTCTCCTATCAGTTCTCCTTATTGCTACTTCCTCACATATTTATTAGGATGAGTTTTCTCAAGAACAGACTGTAATAGAAGCAGAATATTTACCAAGTGTACTGTTTTTTTAAAATCCCTCCTACATGGAGGATCACACACCAGAAGACTAAAAACTGATGAAAATGACCTTACACAAATCAGTCTAAGGTTTAGCTAACTGTTCTGGAGCAGCAATGCCCCCACAAGTTCAGCAACTTACCTGGCTAGCTCCAAATTTTATTTTTTTTACTACTTCTTGGGGAAGGGAGGTGCAGCATCTGGAGGGAGATTTAATTTCTTCTTATCAGGTCTGAAGTTCTGCTACTTAGTATGTCATGTTTTCCTGAATTTTTTACGTAACTGCAGAATTCATACTGTTTCTTGAGTTGCAAAACTGAGGAAAAAAAAAGAAAAGCTCATGGGATTTTTTGTTTTCTTTTGGTGTTTTGTTTTTGGTTTTTTTGTTGGGTTTTTTTTTTGCACAGGACTTGCCTATTTAAATTGGGATGTATTTCCTGGCTTGTGGAGGTCCAGTATTGATGTGTGGCTTTATGAAAATGGTGTTGTCTCAATTCTCAAATCCCCTCACAGAGTATTATGTAATATATATTTTCTTAAGCTACTAATAACCTCTCACCATTTCTTATATGCATAAACATACTGAAAGCATGTGTAAACATTGAACTCAGACTTTCTTGTTATATATTTTTTCAAAAATATTTCCTATCTAATCTGTTGCATTTCCTTGATCTGGACTGAGGGCATGACTAGTTAAAATGAAGACTATTTTGATTTACACTGCCTTCCTGGTTTTTTATCAGGAAGATGTACAAGAAACAAGTATTCTAACCTTTTCAGTAACTTTCATTTGAAGTTGTTGAGTTTTTCTACTCCTTTTGACCACGGCTAAGTATACTTGTTAGCATTAAGTGAAGTCCAAAGTCCAAATTTATGCTTGATATTTTTTAATGGGTAGTAATAAGAATTATTTGATGCCTACCACAGGCTCTAACAGAAGCTGACAATTATAAAAACAAGTGTTCCCATAAAGAGCCCAACTCTTATTCTGCAGCTTCTATAAACTACAGCTGCAGTACAGATTCAAGGAACACAATGAAATCCTAAAAACACTGAAAACCTTATGGATGTTCTCTTTACAAGTTATGTTCAAAGTCATGGTAAGAACATGAATACTTCACTGTCCATTTTGAAGCAAAAGGCTCATCAATTCTGCCAGGACTGGTATCCCCTTTGTTATTAGCAAAGAAGGGCTTAAGCATTTCAAAAAAGACTCGTAGCATAGGACAGCATGTCCAATTCTAAGGATTTCACTGCAGTTCGCAGGCAAAAAAATCTCAAATTTAATGGCAAAGAAATAATTGCTAGAGAAGCAAAATGAATGACCGAGATGAAGCTGAGCTTGCTGGTGACTTTAGCCCTCCAAAATACTATGCTTATCTTCCAGAGTAAAGGCCCTTTGTTTGCAGGTAAAAGAAGAGAAGACCGTGGCTGTTTTGATAAATTTAATTCATGAATTCTTGAACTATTTAGTAACTCCTATGTTTTTAATGAGCATCATTTCAAGGATGTCAACAATAAAAGCTTTAGAATATAGGAGAAATCTTAGAATCCTGGAATGCTACAAATCCTGAAATACTAGTTTTGAAATAACATCCCTTTCCAGCAAAACCTTGGAGTCTAAAGGAGTCCTCCTAGGCTTTTGTGTTTTTGATGGTGCCCAGGCTGCAAAGAGAAATTTTAATGCCAAGTGCTAGAAAATGGAGATATGAAGCTTTTTCTACTCACATGCTTCACATGTTGGCTTTTATTTTCAAGCCTAGAGCTTTTATTTAAGCCTAAATCTGAGAGTACATTTTTAACATATCAGGCAGTATTGCTTAAGAAATTCCTTTGGATGAACAATACAAGTTATAGCTTAACAATATCAGAGTAAAAATCATAGACAATATATTATCATAGCAACATCAAGTTGGCATAAGAAAAGCAAAAAATACCAGCTCTTACAAGAACCAAAACAAAGAGATGAGCCATGAGCTTTCCATATGCAAAACTCAAAAACCATTCTTAATCTTGCAGAACCAATATTAACTTCTCTAACACAGAGTTGGATAACTTCATATAAATGATAGCCACAATTCTTTGTCTTACATAGCTTAATGTGTCACTATAAATAATTTGTTTGATGCTTGTTAAGAAAAAGTTGTATTAGTAGTAGTAAGAAAAGGACTTTCTTCTGGGACATAACCTTTGTTCATCCTGCTATTTCTTCCTTCAGATTTAGTTTCAAAAATGGAATCTCTTATTAGCAGAATTTAGCTCAATATATATGTTTTGTTGCATATATTTTCAGTCTTTCAAGGAAAGCCATGAAACAAACTCTATAGAAGAGATGCTCTTGGAGACAACTCTTAAGCAAAACTGTCCTGCACTTCACATTGCTTGGATACCATCAGCTTTCACCTCTTCTCTTCCAAATACGTGTTGGGAGTTGGGAGTTGCATGGTGTATTAGTCACTAAATTATTTCATGACATAGTAATAGTAATTTAATTTTTTTAGAAATATCACTTTATAAAAATGCTCCTCTTCCTTAAATTCTTCTTTTTTTCAAAAAACTTCTGAAACTTAAATATTTTATTTCAATTTCCTCTGCAGGGAAATTTCATAAGAAGCTGTTGGGTGATCTTTTTGGCACTAAACAATTACTATAGTCTTTTTTAAGATACAGTTCACTTATGTACTGAGTCCACCGCAACTTAATTTATCCTTATAGACATTGAGTCTCTATATTTTATAAATAGAAAACGGGCAGCAAAGTCCCTCGATGCATCAATTTAGAACAAGTGCAGACTGAGTCTATCCTTCTCTATCCCAGAGTGGAGCTAGCAATTCTTCCTCCTTGTATTATCCCACATGAGCTGTGAAGATAGAGGAGCACAGAGGCCCTATCTCACCACATAAAACCACAGTATTTTTGCCCAAAGGCAGATTTCAGGCATACTTTCTCTCTACCTACCTGTAAAACTACTTCACAGGCTCAAATTCCATTCCCAGGTGGGCCAAGGAACCATGACCCTAAAATATTAACATAGGTTGAAAAGTATTTCAGTACTGATGAGCAAGTCACATACAAACTCAATTTATGGTGAACAATTTATGGTGAACACAGGTGTTTGCAAAAGTGGTAACAAAGGGGCTGCTGTAATTCAGCTGTTCATCCCTGCCCCACGGTTCTGCTATTGACCTCTGAAATGAAACTCAGTGACTGACGGTGGTCCTATTAAGCGTCCATGCAAACAAACATGCTTAGACACACGATTGTCAACACACTGGAGAGAAGGGATGCCATCCAGAAGGACCTTGACAGGCTTGACAGCTAAGCCCATGCGAACCTCAATGTTCAACAAGGCCAAATACAAGATCCTGCATCCGTGTTGGGGCAATCCCAAGCACAAACACAGGCTAGGAGGAGAATGGATTGAGAGCACCTCTGAGAAAGATTTGGGGGTGTGGGTTGATGATAAGCACAACATGACCCAGCAATGTGCGCTTGCAGCCCAGAAAGCCAACCGTATCCTGGGCTGCATCAAAAGCAGCATGGCCAGCACGTCAAGGGAGGCAATTCTCCCCCTCTACTCTGCTCTCATGAGACCCACCTGAAGTGCTGTGGCCAGTTCTGGGACCCCCAACAAAAGAAGAAAATGGACTTGTTGGAGCAAGTCCAGAGGAGGGTCACAAAGATGATCAGAGGGATGGAGCACCTCACCTATGAGGACAGGCTGAGAGAGTTGGGGTTGTTCAAACTGGAGACAAGGGGTCCCTCACTCACATCCGTAGTGATAGGACAAGGGGTAATGGCTCTCAACTGAAAGAGGGTAAATTAGATATAAGGAAGAAATTCTTCACTATGAGGGTGATGAGGCACTAGAAGTGGTTGCCCAGAGAAGCTATGGATGCCCCATCCCTGGAAGTGTTAAAGGCCAGGCTGGACAGGGCTTTGAGCAGCCTGGTATAGTGGAAGGTGTCCCTGTCCATGGCAGAGGGGTTGAAACTAGATGATCTTTAAGGTCCCTTCCAACCAAAGCCATTCTAGGATTCTGTGATTGTTTTGCATCATCTAGCTGTTATTGCATTGTCCAGCTGCTCTGGACACAGCTTGGTTATACTGCAATAACTGAAGTAGACAACTTGCAGATCTACAGTGGAGAAAGCTTTATTATAATTGTCTAATAGGTGGCAAGGAGAGCCATGGGATGACTCACTAATCTCTTAACAGAAGATTTCTGTCTCAGCCACAATCATGAGCAATATATTTTCAGTGATTTGTTAGAAGTGTGAAAAATGACAGTAAATGACCAATTAAAATAAGAGGTACAACCCTGAAAGTACTCTAACAGTTTCCATTAACATATCTGGCATACAATTACAGGCAGCCCCAGCAGACATATGTGGCCAGTATAGAGAGCACATAAAGACATAACCATGTATAGAAAAAAGAAAACATTTCTCACCTCTGCACAGGCATTGGAGTGGAAGCACCTTTGTGAGTAAAGCATAAGATATGCCTCTGATCAAGGAGTATAGTACAGAACAACTCCCCAGATAGTACTATTACTGTCATGTTGCTCAGCTCTTCTCCCTGTTGAGAGGACAAAGTAACACGAGGTGATGACAGTTTGTATCGTTTAACTACCTATTGTCAAGTTTGGTTTCACTTCATACCAAACTTGTTCATAAATTGCATTATTACAGTGTATCAATACAACATATTACTACAAAGGTATTATCTCAGTGATATGACTCAGAGCACTTAAGTAGATGGTAACTTCTTCATGATGGAACCTCACCTACCTAGAGGTTAACTCCACAAACCATAGCATACCGAACCCCATCTTTAACTGTAATAAAGAGGAGCTACAGATCAAGCTATGCTCTGAAAGGAACTGCAAACACCTTTACAGTCACTTATGTTTCAGTCAAAGGATGGAGAAACAGTAACTACCAGGTGAAAACATGTGGAACAGCTATGTCAATCTGTATGTCACAAAGCTCAAATCACACAGAACGATTATTGTTTTACCAAAATTGTCAAATTGCTTTAAATGCCATCGCCAAAAATTTGTTTTATCACAGGCTTACCTGCATAAGAAATAACTGGTTTCAGGATGTTCCCACCTTTAAATACGTGCAACCCACCTTTAAATATTCACCATAGGCATATCAATAGAGTTTCATAAAACTCAGACCTAAAATAGCAATGCTGATAAAAGCCTTTAAAAATATAATAGTTTTTTTAATCATGTTTACCTTTCCAGACAAAGTTTGTGAAGGCATATGTTTGTTCTTGATAAATAATTTAGAAGATTGAAGCACCAGAAGGAAGAAATACCTCTGAAATCAGAAAAAAATCACCGGGGGTGGGGGGAGAAGAAGAAAAAGTTGGGGACAATTGACTGTAAGAGGAATGCCTCTAACTTCTACAGTAGTGAAGCTCCTAGACAGGACTGAATAATGTTCAGAGGATCTTTGATCTGTTCATGAAAAGGACAAGGTGCTATCGCCATCTGAGATAGCAGAATAAAGAGCTTGATGACTCCTTGCACTTCTGTGCAGCTGGTGTTAAAATAAACCAACATAAAACACACTATACAGATTACTCTTTTAAAAAAGTACCACAATACCAAAATATCATGGAAAGCAAACTGTTAATCAGTTTAGGCAATAAAATATTGTGCCGAGATGCAGTTTAAGTACTGTATAATTCAGGATGAGCTGGCACTTTCATTATGAAATTTCTGTGCTCAGCTTTACAACAAAAACCTTCAGCACATTTTGTGGCAGACATGCAAAACATTTTTTTTCCCCCCCACTGCCTGAACCACTGGCCCTTGCTCTTTTTGGGATATGCAGGTACCGTATTTTCCACAAATTGGTTTGATTTGTGTTCACATCATCAAAAAACTGTCCTTCAGATAAAATTTTGTCACAAGTTAGGTTGTTCATTAAGAAGTATCTTCACCTGCTAGGAAACACCAAATTCATACACCTGATATCCAGTAAGGTTGCTTGATGTGGCTGCCATGTTGATACCTGTCTTTACAGCCCATTAAATTATTTCAGTGTTCTATGTAATAGTTGTAAGCAGCAGGTCCCTTGAGAAACTAGCCAAGAGAAATGTTGATGTATTTAGTTGGGTCTTTTCACAGTGCATTACTCACTGGTGTTGCAGAGGGTGTGATGCTTAAAAATATAAGTATCTGTACGTATATATCAAGTGCCAACTAATCTTTAACACATTTTCAGCCCAAAGTTTATGCCAACAGTTAACTGGGATCATAATCACATGCTCAAAAACATCTTCATAAATATATTACATTTGTCAGCAGAACCTAAGGAATTAATAAAGTACCTAAGTGTGGTCATGTTGCCTTTCGCTGGCTCCTAAGTACTGTCTACTATTGACTTTTCTGCTACACATTTCCTTCTCTTCTTCTGCTTCTCAGTCTCCAGAAAAAAAAAAAATAAGGAAAAACATAGTTCCTGGACTCCAACTTCCTTTCTTTTTTGAACACCTCCAATTTGTCCATGAGCCACAGGAGTTCTCAACTGTATGCTAAACATCAGCCTACGAACAGGGAAATCTTCACATTAAATAAGAGGTTGCTTAAAGTCCACAAGGTATGGTTCAGATATATTCAGATATCTGAATATACAGAGGTACAGGCTATTTAAGTGAAAAGTGGACTTTTTGTATGGCTGAAAATTGTGATCAGCATCGATCACTGATGCCTAGCCTGAAAAGTACAAATCTTGCTCCTTCAGAGAATTCATTGTTTGTTGTGAATGAAAGTCTAAATCTCATTGAAGAGTAGTCTTATTTTTCAGGTGTTTTTGAAAATAGTGCTCAAATAGTGCTGCATTATTCTTCAGAAGAGTTCCTACTTAGTTGAGTCATCTCATATTTGGGTCCTCCAGCCCCCATTTGGTAATACTTTAAAGCAAATATATATTGAAGAAAAGGTTCACTAAGTCATTTCCTTGGTAACATAATTCCTAATGAATCCTTTCATATAATCATGCATATCTTTGTAAATGTATCCTGAGCAATAAACCATGATTGAAATTAAGTAAAATACACTCTTAAGGTTGATTTAATCTCTTTCACCAAATAACCATTAAAATGAAAATTCTCTCACAGGATACTCAAGTCAAAATGAGGAACACGATAATAAACATTGGGTAATAAAAATAAATTAAAAATCAAAGCTTTGTTATATATTTTCCTATCAAAGTGAAAGTGGCAAATTGAAAACAATAATGATGCTCATCCACAGTTACAGTTCCAACAGAACATCTCAGAATTTGATTTACAATTAGTGGCATCTTGAAAATGAGCCATCATTTTATGTTTAAAACCACTACCACTCAATACATCAAGTATTAAAATCTTGATGTTGATTAATGGCATTTTCTTATGCTATTTCTCTTGATGAGGCTTTACAGAAACCAAAATATTATTCAGTATGAAACTAGCATGTTATTGGGTTGCATACCTCCTCCACAGCCAGTTCAGTCACTGCCACTGTGTTCATAAGCAGCAGGTATTTGGTGGTTTGAGAAAATTTTAGTATCTTCACCAGGATATGAGCATAGGACATACAACCTCAGCGGCTTTCAACATTATATTGGCACAGGCTTCAAGCACCTGGAGCAAGTGGGCTGAATAAAAACACTGACTGCAAGCAGCAGCTTTCCAGCTGTGGTGCTCTTGCCTAACAAGCTGCGATGACCAACCAGCACCATTTGGTGTTCCTACAGAAGCATCATTATCAAAAAAGGGCTCAGAGACTATTAGATCCATTGGAGTTTGTACCCCTTCTGCAAGATGAAGGTGTAAGGCCCCGTAGCTTACTGGCTGGTCTAAGCCATTTCCCTAGTGGCATTTCAGCTTTATTCCTACTGCTCAGTTTGTCTTACGTCCCGAGCTATGAGTTTTCATACCCCATCCAAGCTGCTATTACAGCATATCTTTCATTCACGTCGGTGTTCAGTCCTACTTGCTGTTAGTATCACCCATTTTTATGGGCAAACTAAAATGAATGGAAGAGCCTAATTTGCTTTTTCTTCCTCTTTCCCTTATTCCATTGCAGAGCCTCCACCCTCATTTGGAGAACAGCAGTGAGAAACTAGGAAATAGAGATGACAGAATACGGATATCCAGAAAATCACACCTGTTACCTCAGTTCAGACTATAATGCAGTTTCCTTTAATTTTCAGAAAAACAGTTAAGAGTAAACACTCTTTTGTACTGCTATTTCTTTTAAATGTGGATATGACAGAACAGTTGCAAGTTGTCCATTTCAAAGAAAATCCAGTGTAGTTAATAAACTTTTCACTTGTGTGATGACAGAGACTAAAAGCTTTCTTCTGTTAAAATCTTCAGGAATCTTCAGTGCACAAGATCAAGTACGCATAGAAACTCCAATTTAAATAGTAAAAAATAAAAAAAATTAAAAAGCATTTATAAGTACTACCACAGTTACAGGCTATTTCATACCTTTATTCTTTAACACCTAACAACATCTAGGTGCAAATCGTGCCTCAGAAATAAGCAGTTATTTAAATTGGACAAAATGCATTATTTGTGCTGCATGTAATGTTATGTAAAAATAAGCTTGAAATGGAATACTTAGATCTAAGGGTTTTTTTAATAAAGTTTTATAAATGTTTTTAATAATATGTAAAAATGCCATTCCACCCTAAGTATTATTTACTCATTTGAAGTGGCATTCCCAGACTATAAAAAATAATTAAAGTATAAAACCAAATCAGTAAATATTAGCCAAGCTCTTACACAATCTGACAAATTGATTTGTGCATTCTATTGTGACTGGATCAATTAGTATAAAGTAAACAGTGAAACACAGTCTATTAATGGCTCTGGAAAGAAGTTTTGATTTTCTTTTTTTTTTTTGAGCCTGTTCCTAATCCTCAAGGAGCTTGGACATTGACTTTAGTGAACAGATGAGATCTTCAGTGCTTTGAAAGTGACTCTTGTAAAAACTCTCTCAAAAGAATGATCCAGTTTTTTTAATGGTAATATGGAATAGCTGTGACTAAACAAGCAAGAAAACATTTTCAGAGTTTAAATCAGCTACACCCTTTTGTTTGAAGTGACAAGGCCTATCATTAAACAGAAAAATTTTGCTTCTCCAGCATAACAGACACACTAGCAATATGTTCTCACGTTTTCTGTTATTACCTTTTCACATATAATTGGTTTCACGCATTTTTGAGGAGTCTAAGTTGAAAGCCATTTGTTTTCCACGTAACACACCCAACCCTGCACCATCACGAAAACTTTGAAAAAATTCCACTACTTCAGTGTTCATCTTATGAATATATTCCACATCCCAACCTACCGCCACACAGCTTTACCTCTGTAGCAAGCTTTTCTTTCAACATCACACTTCCTAATATAAACCTTCCTTTCTACTGTTTCAGAGTAAAAGACCAGCCCCCAGCCTTATCATATATTGTTTCTCTCCTTCAATTTAATCATAATTTTTTAATCTTTTTGGAAGAAAGAAAAAGGAAAATGACTGTTAATTGCTCAAAGAAAATAATAATTCGCAATATACACACATAAATTAACCAGAGCACACATTAGCAGCCTAAGTCTTTTCAGAAAACAAGAAACTTAAAGTGAGAGTGGTGGAGAGAGAGAAGGGATAAGAGGACAAGCAGAGGAGAGGTCAAAGAAAACCAGTCTTCATTTTTTATTTCTAATAAACCATAAAGCATAGTACAAGAATTCAAGGGCGGGGGGGGGGGGGCAGAGCACAGAAATTAGGACATAGCTTCAGAAATTAGATAAAAATGGAAATAAAACACAGGAAACTAAAAATCCTCCAAGCAGACCAAACGTGCAATTAGAGCTGCACGCGAGAAGAGATGATCCCCTGGAAGACCACAGTGGTGGTAGGGAGGACAGTATAGCATGAGGCAGCATGTTTGCCTGAGTAAGGAATCAAACTCCCTGACGAGGTGTTGGTCATGGCCTCAAGCCCAAGTAGGAATGCTCTGGCAGTATCTAATACTAAAAACTTTCCCTTTATTCACAGGATATATGGTTGTATAATTAGTGTTAAACCCATAAATTGGGTAATATCAGATATAGGCAGGAACACATGCATGCAGTATCAGATATCATGCACATTTAGGATATACATAATGTATACATCAAAATTTTCTAACATTCATGCTATAGCGTATAGTCATTACTTACATATATTAACATACATACAGTCCTTAGGTGAGCTATTGGTATCAGATTTTTAATGCTTGCTTGTGCCTTATTTGGAGTCCAATTAAACGGAAAAATCTTCAATGTAATTTAGTAAACTTCAAAAGGGGATAGTATCACTATTGGGTACTCAATAATAGATGGACGTGCCGGACACAAACCCTACTGAAGACCCTGACCAATACAGCTGGCAGAGACACAGAGCAGGCAAGAGAGTCTGGGACCAATGAAGACAGCTACATTCCTGCACCTTCTCACGCCTGCAACCACCATGAGTCTCCTCCACTCAAAATACAATAACCAAATTAACCCTGGCATCCCCTAACTGCCTAAATTTCAATCTCCGCATGCGTATAGAAACTCGCTACTCTGGGCTGTGGGCCCAGGATGATTCTGTTGTGCTGTGTGTCCCAGACTAAGACAGCCAGGTAGCTGCCAGGCACGAAACGAGGGAGAAAGGGCAACTCCGACGTGAAGAATGCAGGACCCACATTCATTCTCACTCACTATCGACAGAAACAAGAGTGAGGCAGCTGGATATCCCCCAAGGGAGCAGGAAGAAGCAAGAAATGTGACAAAACCACAAGACATGAGAAAGAAAAGCCAAGGCTGTCAAGGATATGACAGAGCCTGCAGTTGGACAGAGGAAGATCCACAGCAGTTACAAGCCTAAAAAAAAAATATCTGAATTCTAGCAATGGGAGAGCACAGAAGAAAACAGTTGGAAGGTCCTGGCCAAAGAACATCAAGAAAAAACACAAGTTACCACATCCCACTGCAGAAACGTGTAAAATTTAGTCAGGCTTGCTTAACTATATTTTATTTATTAACTTGGTTATTCCATAAGTTATCTGCCAGCATTTAGGCAGCAGATGGACAACACCCCTAACAACAAGCTTTACATTTTGGTCAGCCCTGAAATGGTCAGGCAGTTGGACCAGATGACCATTGTATGTCCCTTCCAAGTGAAATATTCTATCCTATATTAAAATCTTAATCTTTGTTATCAAAGTCACACTACAGGTGACTAATTACACTGTGCATCACTCCATTTCCACTTTAGTGTCTGATAAGCTAAAATAGCTTTTTTCCCTTGCGAGGATAATTCCCTTTATGGAAAAGGGTAAATGAATCGTAAGTCAGCTGGAGTCGGGGGCAAACAGTATGATGTTCCCCAGATGTGCAGCTCCCCCAGCCACTGCTCCTATGTGATGGTGCTTAGAAAATTCTGCAGGAGCAAATAGAAAATCACCTCTGCCATGTCCCCTAGCTGCCAGATAGCACACCAGCTTGAAGAGACAAGGTTTGGTCATCTGAATAGCCTCGCAAAAGGACAAAGTCAGGATACGAGCAAGGGAGAAGATACAGGATTGAATGTCCTGCCTGCAAAAAGGAGCAAATCTCCAGATTTTCACCTGCAGGTGGATATCCCAACACATACAAGTGCTTAGTCAATAATTATCCTAGAAGTCCAAATTCATAGCAGGGGTTATCATCTCAGCAACAGCATCTATTCATGGGGTAACATGGCTTCTGAGTGTGCTCATTTGTATACAAATACTGTAATATTACATGGCAAACAGAGCAAAGAAGGGGTTGTCAAATGCTTCCTAAATGCAAATGAGACCAAAAAATCCCCAAGCAGCAGCAGGTGCTTTTACATATCAGCAATAAAAAACTCAACATTTTTTTCTGAACCAATACAGTCAGTATAGCCAATGAGAGAAAAATGTACAATAATGTGAAACATTATGACTTTTAAATTTGTGAAACTAGCACTCCTTCCCCACCCACACATCCCTCTAAGTCAAAAAAATATTCTCCAAATTGTAGACTGATGACACCATGAACCAAAAGCCACCTAATCATCTTCATGTTTCCCTGTCATGAGATAAAGGGGTTCCTACATGGCATATACAGACACATATTCAAGCTATCTATGAAAAACTTTAATAAAGTCAAAACTTAAATGTAAATTAAATGCCATTTTTAATCAAGAAATTAGTGTTTCTGCTTTTCTACCCATTTCTCAATGTGCAGTTTCATTTACTATCTTTTCCTCTCTAGCATCTGTTTCGTTTCATTCCTCTTGCTAGCTGCTTAATTTCACTGAAAATAAGGATTTTTTCCCTTCTTAAAAAAAAGTAGTAAGAAACTATTTACCAGTCATTACATTTCCTTAAAACTCATCATTCTTTTCTCTGTGTCAACCATTTTGTCACCAAAATTACTTCCTCTCATACTCTTCCTTTATGAGTAATAGTCCAAAGCTGATGATCTTTTGCAAAACGTTGCCTCTCAATGGCATGTATGAGTTCATTACTTTATCTCGCCCAGTTTTATTATACCATCACAAAAACACAGTGACTTTTGAACTTCAAAACTTCTTCAGCCCTACAGGAGCTGATGAGCAGGGGAGTTTTGCTTTGTCTTTCTTTGCACTGAATCAGAATAGATTTAGCATCAGCTTGACCTGGAGACTGAATTGAATCATTAGGTAAAATTGAAGGCTTGTAGAAAGTAAGTAAAAAAAGTGTAGTGATATATAATGTAATGGACTCCTTCAAAAGCTCTTCTGTACAACTTTGCAGATGTTAAGGAGGTTATTTATTTTGCCTTAAATTTTCATTCTGTTTGGTCTTTATGAGAGCTTCCAGATAAATTCATATAAATTCTAGGGAGACACTTTTTTACAGAATTCTTTACAGCATTGCCAATGATAGTTCAGCATACTTGAGACAAAAAGGCTCATTCTCTTTCTTTCTGAAATCTATTGATTTCCAAAAATTCTTTACCTTAATTAATACTATAAAAGTATACTTTCACCATAAATATATGTACTTTTATAGATTTATGGAATAAATCTTTAAAATATTACTAAGAAATATCTTGTACAGAATACAACACACTTTGATTTCAATTTACCTGTCTGACCTTTGATTAAGTATTTCATTAGTGTCTCACTCCTAGCAGGAAGTGTTCTTTGGATATAGCATGTATGATTTATTTCAGGAAAAGAGATGCGAGTTAAAACAGTTTTCACATCTAATGACTCAGCATAGTAGAGAATCTTCTATAGATCACCTGATGGTCAACATAGTTCTTTTATTATCCAGTGGTGGAATTTTAGTTGTTATTCACTGGAGTTCATTTATTTATTTTTAATTTGTACTGGAAGCTGTGATACAGTGATGTACTTTCCACAACTTTCTGACCAGTATGGGTTTTGGAGAAGTGGGGGTGATGCCTTATGCAACTTTTTCCCCGACCTGAGTCGCTAGATCTGGTTTTGGTTGTCATCAATGACTTCTTGGAGTTGAGTGAGAGGGAACCACACCACATTTGCTGCTGTGCTCCGTCGTTCCCTGAAAGCAAAACTGAGGAACATTTTGGATTCTTCAAGCAGTATTTCTTCCATCTATACTCAAACAGCAACCGTGCAAAACATCTCCAAGTATTTCAGAATAAGGGTAAGACTGCATTAAACCTATTAAATACTATTGTCATAGTTCTGGGTTCACTTTTTCAGAGTTTTCTTTCTATCCAGCTTTTAATTTCAGTCTTGCTCCATTATTACGTTATAGTTTCATTCTGACAACTTCTTCACAATGTTGTATGGCACCTTCTTTGATACAAATCTTTTGAAAACTTTCCTGTCTGAGAAATTCCTTTTTCTTTCCCTGATTTCCTTTCTGGGTGCTACTTTGATGAACAGTCAGACTACCTTCAGCAAACAAGTTGTATTTACGTTGTTTCAGGCAAGTATCATTTTACCTGTTGTGGTGCTTAGAAACATAAAATCATTAAGGTTGTAAAAGACCTCTAAGATCATCAAGTTGTCACATACTGTGGGAAAGCTAACCTCCTTAGGCTGAGAATTGTAGTCTGAAATAAGTAATACAGCACGAAGACAGACCACGATATTAACTTCCAAACTCCAAAGAAGAACATACTTCCTTTTAGAAGGCTATTAATTTATCCAACTGTCAGCAGTTGTCCTAAACATATAGGAAGATAGACAAGGAAGATGGTTTACTTGGACAGTTTCATTACATTAGTCTACTGAAAGTTATTAATCCTTCCTTAAAGGAGGGCTTCTGTCAGGCTCTACTCCTTGGTAACAGTTCACATAGTCTTCTCAAACAAGAAGGACCAGAAAACAGTGGTAAAATGCTTCTTGTATGAATCACAAGCATCACCAACTTAAACTGCCGGATTTCAGGAAAACTTGTACAAAATTGGTTTCTGTTCAATTTTTATCAGTGAAACTGAAACATAAGGGACTGGACTACCTGTTCCTTGTTACAAGGGCATATCATTTTAACTAAAGTCTCTTGCTTTTAGTTACATTATTTTCACCTGTGGTTGCCTCCACTTCTTCAAAGCCAGTTGGGTTTTCTGGGAGGCACAAAGAGGTTTTTTTTTTCCCCTCTGAAGTGGCTTATAAGTCACTAAAATACAGGACAGTTTCTTTAGCTTGAAAAAGAGATCATCAACTGTCCATATCCTGGTATGAGTCAGAATAAACAGTGCAATTAATGCTTTTTTTTTGAGCTAGAGAAGTTAACCAAATAGACTATTAATAAAGTTCTTCTGGTGGAGTTCGAGTCTTTGCATCCTGTTTTCCATCTTGTCCTCTCAGTGAAGAGCAACTTGGCTCTTCACCTTAGCATATCTGAGATTCCCCTTTCTAGCAGGATCTCTTTTTTCCCCCCACATCTCCTGATATGAAAAGTTAGGCAAATACATCAAGTCAAGCAAAAATATCTGAAAAAATAAAAAAAATGCTTGTAACAAAGTCAAGTAAATTTGGTATAACAAAACAAGCCTATTGCACCTATGTACCAGATGCTAAATAACTGGAAATACCTACAAAATAGCCATCTTCCACGATACGTTTTCATGTACCCTATAGTAAATTGTAAAAATACCAGCCTCAGTTAAGCAAAGTTTTCTACCATTTTTAATGGCACTTTTTCATATCTATTTGCATGTTCTAAATCAAACCAAGAGCTGAAGGTGTATTCAAGAGGTCTTTTTCCAGCTGTTTGAAGTTACTACTCTGAGCTAAAAATCAATGTTCTATGAACAACCTTTTTTTTTAACAGTAATTTTAAAATATAATTTCAGCTGTTAACTTCAGGCTGCCCTTATATTCTTTCTCTGTACCCTCTTCTTTCCTTGTATCTGCCACCCATTCTATCTCAAAAACCGAAAATTAACTGAGACATTATTGCTTAAATGCACTGATAATGACATTGTTTAGATTTAGCAATGATTACCTTCACATTCTCACAGTCAAATAGGACTGGAGTTTGTTTCTTGTCAACACTTGCTGTCTCTGAGAACCTGTTATTTCCAGCTGTGAAATAACAAATAACCAATCTTCACCCCTTCTCTTCCTCCTGAATTTCCCAGAACTTTCATATGTGAAAATTAAATATCTTAAACATGTTTGCAGGCTCTCATCTTAAGACTTTTTTATTTTTTTAGTATATAATTGTGGAGAGCTGTAATATCAAAGGTAACTATGGAGGGGAGAGGAAGCAGATAAAGTGTGGAAAGATATCAGCTGAAAAGGACTCTAATAGTCAATAATCTTCTATCTTCACAGGTAAAATTCAAATCTCCAATACCTGCATTCACAGAAAACACTTCCACTTCGCTTGAAAAATATATTGATCTCATTTTTTCCACATCCTTACCATGTTTCTCATATGGGTTCAGAGTTGCCAGTCTTTAGCAATTGCTGGAGGAATTTCACTGCATCACCTGTAAGGACTCCAGATACTCCATATCTCCCCATGTATTGTCCTCACATCCATCTCTCCCAACAGCCACAGGTCCTCTTCATCTGCAAATGGAAAAAACAACTGCTTTTTCTTTATGTCCTGCACAAGCAGATCTCCATTAAGTTGAAAAAGTTGCATATGTGCTGTCTACCTTACATTTGCAGAACTGAAATATGTATCAGTCAAGTACAAAGACGCTTTTCAACCCTTTAAGATTGCATTTTTTAAAAAAAAGTCCACATGAGAGTATTTAGCTGTGGAAGTCACTTGATTAACCTGTGAAAATCAGAGTGAGGCACTGTATGTAGAGCCATACAACAACATATCTGTACCCAGCTTGCAAACCTAACAAGATTTGTGATACTTTAGTTTTAAAAGCGCCCAATGATTTCTTGCTGTATTTTCTAAGCATACAACAGCTAACTGGCAAACTAACTACTTCATTAAGGAAAGTGCTTTCATAGGGCATCCTCAAATAATGAAAATCCTCAACTAAAGGCTTTGTCCTCCTCCTGCATTTATAAAATAAAGATGCCCACATATTTTTTCAGCTGCATTTTAGGTGCCTTTTAGCAAGTAAAACTGCCTACAAAGCAAGGAAGCTCCCTTGTAAATTTTCATCGTCCCTCATTCTAGCTGTTGCTTAAAGTGTCTTTGTAGAATTAACAGAAACTGCTGTCAGTGAGAGAAACCAGTGGATTGCATAAATAAACTTCAATTTTACTTCCAGGGGTTGAAAATGAGAATAAAACCTGTTTCTTTCAAACAAATTATTTTTTTTACTCTGCGAAGATGTGACCTCTGGCTGAGTCAGCGCTGTGAGTCCTGTGATATCCAAAAAGGAGTTAATCAGCTTTCAGTGGTGCTAGAAGCATCATGTTGCAGCCCTGACTATCAGCAAGTGACAGTATAGTCTGCCAATGTAATCCTTCTAACTTTGTCTTATGCTATTACATCAGAGCACTCTGCCTACACACGCACAGGGGTAGACCAACTGCATTTCCAACTCTGTCATCGGTTGTTGGTATGTAAACATCCTCCAACCCTCCTGATGCAACATTAATTTTGCAACGTTAATTACAGCTGATAAATATACTAGGAGAAAAATATCTGAACACATGTAGCACATGTTAACTTTTATCTGAAATCAGTACATATTTTCATATTTATAAAGATCACGATACAACATTTGATCATATTTTAAATGGTGTTTTGGAGAAAAAGGTGTCATTTTGCTTTACTATTTTACTTATTTCACATCTTATTTCACACATAAAATTAAATTTAAAATGAAGTCTCAAGAAACACTGACTTAAATACCAAGCATGCAAAAAGTTCTTTTACAGAGATTAAGAAATTCAGAATTGTGACTTGAGCAGGACTTGGAAAAGGGGCTGTTATTCTGATAACTACAGAACATCCATAAGGCTCTAGAGAAGATAATAAGGATTACAATATTTCTCACTTTTTCTTCACACCGCTTCAAGAACGTGCAAATAAAAATGAAGATATTTGCTGTTAGGAACCTGGAATTCAAATAGACCAGAAGAGGCACCGGTACTGTGTCATTTACATTATTACTTGTACAGGAGCTAGAATCCTGTTTTTTAAATGGGAGAGGCCTCCAGGCAGATATTACAAAGAATTTTGAAACCAGAAGTACAATTAGGCCCAGGGCCAACAGCCTGAAGCATGACTCAGTCAAGGGACATCAGATTATAGATCAATATCTCTGAAAAAGAACAAAAACAGAATTAAGCAGGCTGCATACCGACAAAGTAGGAACGAGCAGCAGTATTTTCCTAGCCTGAGTCTGAAAAGAAAAATACATTGGCAAAGTATGATACAACAGTCATATGTAGATATTATTGCTATATTCTTGGGGGGGAGGGGGGGAATCCTCTAAACATCAGGCTAAGACTGTGCTGTTTAATGCTATTAACCGTGAACATTAGTGATTTAATGTCATCTTCAGACCCTGTATCTACAGACCCATAATATATATATCTCTCTCTCTCTCTCTCACTTTACCCCCGTGAATAGTCTCAAAGATTTCAGGAGGAAAACACATTCTGAATGCACAGCCAATATTTATCTGGAAGAAGTAAGCAGACTGTAACATGAATAAATAATGCTTAATGAAAGGTTGGTTTTGAGGCAACCTTATTAAAAAAAAGGGTTATCAGGTCATTTGTAAGACAAGCATGCTCAAAATGAAGAGGCATGATCTGCTGGGGTCATTTCTTTTTGCCTCCATCGCCTCCGCCACCTCTGAGGGAAAGGAAGCTGCTGCACCTCTCCTCCCTGGGACACAGCTACCGAGTATAAAGGATCATCTGCCGTACAGCCAGCATGCTTCACCCAGGGCAAGCCCCCTCCCGGGCTAAGAGACCGCGGGAGCAGCGGGCATGGCAAAGCCAAGAGTTTTTGAAAGAGGCAAGTTTCTTTTTTACTCTACAGAAACATGACAGCATTCCACATTAATAAGTGTTGTGATTACAAATCTCCTTTGTTTTTGAACTTGCCTTAAGCTGCTATTAGAGTATTATTTCCCCTTTTGACAATTTGCTGGCATCCTGCTAGCATGGGTGAAGTCATAACTAAATTCCCATCTCAGGACTCGCTACAGACCCGATGGGAAAGTAAACACCTTTGCACGATGTTTCTTTGCTTGTGTGTTCCCTTAGTTGCTTTTGCAACACAAGCAGCTTTGCTCAGCAGCAAATCCTATCCAAGCAGCTACTGTGATAGCCTGCACTGACATGAGACACTCATTTAAGAAGATTACAAAATAATGATGAAATTGTGGCATTACAGCATTGTAAATCTCATTGGTGAGTACAGAGAAGAACTCTCAGAAAGTAACAGATTGCTATTTGAAGTTTCTCTGTTTCTATTATCTGACTTCTCTGAACACAAGGAAACTAAAAAAATTTGTTATTTTAAACTCAATAAAATACTTCAGAGGTAGCTGTGTATATTGCCTATATTGTAGTTTAGAAGTTTAGTTTCACCCAGAGCTAGTAAGTGAATAACAGGTGATTAAAATGCTATTTATTGTACCAATAACTTGTTTCATAAACATGTATGTTGCCATTTTAAATTAGCTTGTGAAAACTAGGCCACATCAGTTTGTGCATTAGGCATTTCAGGACCTTATCAGGTATTTGGATTGAAAGCACCTAAAACTATGAAGTTTCAATTTGTTGAAAGACCCAGTAAGATAGCCAGTACTTTAAAATTAGATATTGTTAGCAACTATTCAGCAAAACAGAGTCATGACCTTAGATTTATTATTATAACCGGATTGGGGAGGCACCAAAATAATAGGATTTAAATGTTGGATTGCTTTTACCGCTCAGCTGAGCGGCTCAGGTTCAGGCAAAACTGAAGAGGACTGAAATTATCTAAAACTTCAACCCCATCATGAAAGAAAACCTACTGATCTTGCCGCAGGACACCTCGCTCCCCACAGGTACTCTCAGGAAGATACTTCCCTTTTGTTTCTCCTAACTCCACACCCTTGAGGGGTTCGTGCCTTTCTGTGCTGTACTGCAGTCGTGTGCTCTACTACGAAAATGTGTAAGCTGGCTTCCTGCAGCACAGTGTAGTAAATGATTAAAAAAAGACAACTAGCTGTTCTCAGCTTGGATGTACTGGCACTATTTACATTTCTAGTACCCCAACAGTGCCGCGAGTTACTGAGAGCATTCAGTGCTCTCACTTGCCCCAGACACCTTTTCTGAAGCGGTTTATATGATCAAACTGAGCAATTTATGCCCATATTCACAAGCAGTTCATACATCCAGGCTCTCATTCAAAGTATTATAAAACACATTACCATATTTATAAGGCTTTATGTACAGATATTATGTATACATTCATAAACAGATATGTTTTAATTCAACATACTTTCTGAAAAAGACAAACCTGAGCAAGTGAGTAACCTCAAAAGTAAGCCAAGACTGGGACATAATGGGAAAGATTTCTGGACTTTTTTCCACAATTAAATCTAGGTGAAGAGCTTTCTGGAGCAACATTTCTGTTGAAGCTAGTGGAAATAAATGGTAGTTGATGACAGAAAGCTATAATCCACTACCTTTGCCTCTGCATTAGCCCTCAGAATAAGGAAGGTACTCCAGGAAGAGGAATCTCGTAGAAGAACTGCATATCTTACATGCAGACAGAAAAAAATCTTAAAAAAAAAATGTAGTTATCTTTGTTCATTTTTCAGGAACACTCTAGCCATGAATAGAGCTCCAAGTTATCTGTTCAGGTAAATTATCTTGAAAGGATTTTTATATTATACAATTAGCCGAGAGCTGGATTGTGCCTCTCTGGTGGGTAAGGCAGCCAGCAGGAGCACATTGTCGCTGCACTCGCGGTAGGCTGCAGGTCTCTGCTGCCCCAAGACCCTCCACTTTGGGCCTACAAAATATGCAAATTCTATTAACAAACTAATGACTCAATTTGTTAAAGGTTTCAGGAAGGTGGTGACAGAGCATGAATTTCCATAGCCTTCGCAGCAGCCCTCACAGACAGTGCTTGCCCGTTTAGAATTTTATCTTATTTCCACCCAGAAAGGAGAGAGCATTTTTTGATGTAATGGGATACTTGCAGAGATTAGCTGGTAAGGAAACCACCCTAAGTACTTATTTTTATTGTAAGGCAGAAACTTTTAAAATTCTTGGTCAGGTGTTTAAAGTAACTTGAGAAAACACATCTTTATAGCTTAAAAATAGCCTTTATAGCCAAATTTTATAACAGTTGAACTTCTTGGAAAAAATTAATGATTTACAGTTACAGTATCCTGTAGTTACAGGGGGGGTTTCACCCTGAATGTAAACATTTTAAATTTGAAAAACAAAAGTTAAGCAAAACATCATTCTGCTTTCAGTTTTCAAATGAGTTTTGGCAGACAACATATATTCCCCAAAAGCATACTTTGGGGACTTGGGCCTTGACAGAAGGGAAACACTAAAAGGATGAGCAACCAAGTGATATATTCCATCTCTGTTTTCAGTAATGCTATCATCTGTAGCATTTACAACAACAACAAAAAGATTATTCACATAGCAACAGCTGTCCTCTTCAAACTACTCTTAAAACTCATCTCTATCATGATGTTTACAAAAACCCAACAATGGTTAGGCAGATGATACTCTGCAATTACCACGTATTCCAAAGATGAGAATAATTTCACCCCTAAACTAGTGTTTCTTCTATCTCCTTTTTGTATTTGCCTTTGTGAATAAGGATTATATTTTGCTATACATTCCAAACACACAGCTAATAATGAGAGAGACTCTAGATACTAAAAATATTAAAGAAATAAACACAATTTTGTTTCTGTTTTTAGACTAAAGCACAAGTCAGTTACGAAGAAGTGAGCAAATGACAGCAAATGGCTCCTGCATTTTCAGTAGGTAATAATTTACTCCAATAAGTTATGAAATTACATCTGAATGTTTCTCCTAATTAACTATACCATTAAATAATCTGATGTGTGAAATCAGATTTAAGTTGAAAGAAATCCACTGAACAGGTCTCTCCAGGTATCATAGAAATGCTATCATTAATCTGCAGATAAGAACATAATTAACAAAAAAGGCATTTCCAGCATAACTCCAGCAATCATTTTTGGGATAGATCACAAGAGAATTTCAGGCAAATAAAGAACTCTCTAGGTGTATTGCTGAGATTCGATATCAAAGCAGCTAGTTTTCATCAGCTGCCTTAAAACCCCTTAGCTATCACTGCTTCCACAAGTCATATAAAAAACCACTTGATTTCAAGACTAGTATGTTCACAGCTCCAGGGTTAGAGGCAGCAAGATTCATCTGTCACCTTGTCTCCACCTAGTACAGATCTATCTGATAGGTGTTCTCAAAATATCTTATCACGCTGGATTTCTTAACACACAAACCGTGAGGAAATGTGGAGGTGAAAAAAGCTGTCCTAAAATGCTAGTGCTTCAAGAACCCTTTTGAATACTGGAGAATCAGCTTCGAAATTTCACTGAAATTTGAAATGCTTGTCTCTGGGACAGTCATTTCTAACTCACAAGACAACAGCCTCAGTTTTCAACAATCCTCAGGCCATGGGCATGCTCTGACAAAACTGGATTTCTCGAATTCTGAATGTTTGAGGACAGGGAAGGAGAGAAAAGAAGTGGAAATACATTCTCCATCCATCTAAAAACAACCCAATGATCAGATTTTTTTTATTCATATCAGTGAAGTGTTAGAGAGCTATATAGAAGATTCTAAAGATAAAAATCTCCTGAATATGTATATAAAAGCTTGAATGATTTTTTGAGTACTTCAACAACTTCAACAGTAACCCATGAAGCGCTAGGCTGAAATTGTTCAAATGGCAGCTAATATTCAAATAACGCATCGAAACTGTGTTTGCAACAGACTGACATCATGAAAAGAATTTTGGATAAAGGGGAACAGATGAAGAGAAATAGCAAAGAGAACTCAGAGGAGCTGTCAAAGTCCCCCAGGACAGTTTTAGACAGAATTAGGACACCATTTGCAGGGAAAGTTGTTGTTATGGACACTGAAGGCTCAGCCCCAGCTCTGCATGAAAGAAGCAGCTAGAGAGGAACCCGGCTGTTCAGCTCTGATCAGAATTAAATTTACATTCAATTTTCCCATAACCTGTTGGTTCCAAATTTTAAAGTAGAGATCCAGCCTCATACTGGACTTTAATCTTGGATACATGTCCAGGTGAAAGACAAACCTTGGTAGCACTCTCCCTAGCAAATCAGAACAGAACTGAGATATGGAGGTGTGTACAGAACGCTGATCTATGCTTCAGAGACACGAGAGTTAAAGAACAACCAAGTTAAATACTGACAGATAGCATTGGGTAGGTGCCAGGACAGGTAGAAAGACACCATCTGGGAGGTGTAAGTGATACTTTGGCAAAGTACATCCCCTCTACAAAGAGACGACAGCACACAGCATGGTGTTTCAGGTCTTCTCTCAGCATCCCTGCTGCTGAATCCCAACTATAAATTGCAGAAGTGACTTGTACCTGATTTTCCCATGTCTTTGGTGAGTGCTTGTAGGGACTTTCTCTTCCTTTTCTCTCCTCCACAGTCTTCATGGCCCAAAGCTTAGCATAATTAATCTTTGATTAGAGATTAAAAATAGCTTTAGAAGAAGTAATCAAGGCATATAGTTCCCAGAGTACCACAGACAGGGGCATTGGGATAATTGTAGTGAAAGCAAAAAACTTCCAAATTCTGCACCAAGTAAGACTGAAATTTTTATAAATTCTAGTGGGACATTAGGCCACAGATTATTCTTTTTGTGATAAAAAGGGGGATAATCTGACACGAAGCCCAAGAGGCACTTTGCTGTTAGGATCCTCCAGCACAACTGGACACAGCATGCTCAGAAGTTGGACCCTGACTTGTCACTCCAGCATTTCCTAATGGTTAGCTTCAGACATTTTCCCACCCAGCCTTGTATTGCTGCTGTATCACACTTATGCACCTCCCAGCACACGGCATGACGTTACTCAGCAACTTGGATATCCAAATTTCAATAGACAATGCAGTGTCAAAGAGTTAAGGGACACAGCGACTTTCATAGCTTGAGCTCTTTGCCAGTACTCAGTCACCAGTTTATTCCATAGTGATGCAACAAATATTTTGAACCATCTGCAGAGTAGATATTATTGGCTAAACAGTCAATTTATCAAATTATTGTATTTCAAGACTGTGGAGTCAATATACCCTGGATTTCTGACAGAGAGTGGGAGTAGGAGGAAGAGAGTAAATATGCCCTTAGTAAGTACTACAAGACTGAAGAAACATCATTATGAATACACACAGAAATACAAAACACTAGAAACTAGCAAGCAATTAAAGCCCTTATATCTCTCCATTTCTTATCGCTATCTCAATTCTTATCTTCTAAAACCTTTGAATAGGAAAGAGCATTCTAAAGGCAGTAAGCGGAGTTTGAGGTAGGTAAGTGATTATAAAGTCTCCAAAGGCACCCAGGGCTCTCGGAAGTAAGGGCATAATTTAGAAGTTGATAATCTACCTCTGAGTGCTTCAGCCACAAAACTCTCTACATTGCTTTAGGTGATTTAGAGATACTGGCAGCAAGATAGTCACCTCAGTTCAGACCTCCACAAAATTGTTGCAACAGCAACACACTGCATGGTATGAAGCTGTACGAAGACACTTGGCCCTTCAGTAGCAGCCAACACATTAGGCGGGTCAGCCTAGAGTACTCAAATGAATTTGACAAAGTGAAATGATGGTGCAAATCCTACTTTCACCAAAAGAAAGAATTTCAGTAATTTAGGCCAGTGCTTACTCAATTAATACAGGCTCACTGGCTAAAGACCAGGTAGTGTACCTACAGCAACCACAGGCACAAAACTTATTTGTACCAAAGTACTTCACTTATTTAAATCTGGCTCTAAACTTACAGTACAATAAAACAAGGCACAGTGATATGTCAAACTGCAGCAATAATTTCTCTAAAACCAGAGCTGGCAACACACTCTACATCACTGGCTTGCATAAACAATTCTTCTTCAGATGGTTTAATGCACCATTCAACAAGCCATTGCAGGCTGCTATGACATTGTGTGTTTCAGGCAGCAGCTGTTTGGAAGCCACACGGGTTTACCTGTAAGTCACAGCTGCAGACTTCCTGGGAGAAATTATCACAGGTCAGACCAAACTACACCTTGTGTTAAAGGAAGAAAAGGAAATGTAAAGCTAGGAACTACCTTTTGTTAAAGTAATGCTGTAGACTTAGCGCATTTTCTTTAACTAAGTAGTTAAAAGTTCACAGACCAGCTTCAGTTGAAGAAACTAACTGGAAGTAGTGGTGCCTCAGTTTATTTTTTTATTTCAACATGCAGTCTCAGGATGGGATAAAAATACTTTATTCAAAACTATGTTTTAATGAAAACAAGGCAAAGGGGAAGAGAGTTTTAGGTACAAATAAAAACGGTAAAGACTGCAACACAGCTGTCTGATCCGAATTCCAATTAGGTTGGGCTAAGTTTGAATTTGACCTGGATTTGGGTTAAAGCGCAAAGGTTTAAAAAAACCCTTTCAAAGTCATGCAAATTTAGTCACCTCAAGGAACAAGTTTTACCTATTCTCCAAAGCCTTTTGGCTTTCTAGATGAAAATCTGAACTTGGCCACTCTGAAAAAAAATAGTAGTGTGTTATGGAATTGAGACAAAAATCTTAAAGCTAAGTTCAGGCATTTAAACATTTAAAAGCTGAAATGCTATTCAAAGCTGGTCATGAAATTCTAGCAGTTTTTGACTATCTGCTAGTTCACAGCAATAAAAGAATTACAGATATGAGTTTCCCAGAATAAACAAACAGTTTAAGTATTGAGAAAACTAATGAGCCAGAATGCTCTTGAAAAAGAAGAATATGTGTTTCAGAGAATTTATGTATGCAAAAACTCCTCAACTAGTATTTAGAAACTTCAAATGCATTTTTATGGAACTAAAATTTTTTTATGGAGAGGTTTGAAAGCTCCACTGTCCTGTTGCCTTTCTGCCTGTAATATTGCCTATATGTTCTGAGCACAACAGCTAGACCTTGTCTTAGTTTAGCCTTAATAAGCATTAAACTGATTCTTCTGTGTAGAGCCAAAATACAGTGTTCTGGATTGAAACTGGAACTCACTGAAACTGCTGAATTCAGCTGCATTCACCTGTCTTTAAGATTTCTGCAAGTATAGGTATTCCCAAACTATCCAAAACATGACCTGCTGAGGAAATCAGGTAACCAGGGTCAGAGACTAATGGGAAATTATTTTGTTCTTTAGGAAGTTAGGAGAGAAGATGAATGTGGCAGAGATTGCTCAGATAGAACAAAGCAGTACCCAGGCAAACTCCGGCAGGACAGTGCTACAAGGGATCCCCCCCCTTGGGAGAGAGGGGAGCAGCGAGAGCCAGAGCTGTGACCAAGAGCCTCCTTTCCTCCTGTATGCGGGGAGACGGCATTTCGTACGTTCCTGAGAACGAATGGGAGAGCACCAAAGGTTAATCCGGCCTCACAACACAATATGCAGTGCCTTAACTGCTGTCTACCTCTGCAGGTCAGGGGGCTAACAAGGAAGATATTATCAAAAGCCTGGACACTTTCAGTTATTCATATCCCCTTCTCTCAAGTATGTAAGTGCACTGAAAAAAATGCAAATACATTTTTAGTCATCTTCACACTGCATACACGTACGTATATAAAAATACATAGACACGCACACGATGTCTCTTTGGAAGCCATAAAAACAGATAAGCCATTCTTAGCACTGCTCCAGAGCCTTCTGGAATGACATTGATCCTACACCACTCGGAGAGGATGTCATCGTGGCGGAGACCAGTCTACTTGCAGCATGCTGCCAGCCAAGCAGAGGACAAGCAGGGTCCTCACTGCAGAGTGCCTGTAACTAAAATACAGAACACAAAGAACTAAACGAAAGCCTCACAGATACTGAAAAAAAAAAAATCAGTTGTCCTGTTCCAAAACTTCAACCTTTAACCTATAAAATGGAAACTTTTGATGGACATCAGGTTGTCTGTCCCTGGAATTAGTACGGATCTACAGCTTTTATGAAAGTATTTCAAAGAGGGTATGAAGGAGAGGAGACATTTAAAATATAATACTGCTCTCAAGAGGGATCTCTCTCAGTGTCAGTTCACGACACTGCAGACTTTGATGCTGCTTTGACAAACATTTTCTCTAAGGTGAACTATAAGTTACTTTAGTTTCACCATTTTTTTCCCCACTTTTGTTCTATGTAGGAATTGCACTGAAATTGCAACCTCCACTCCCTACAATCAGAGACCAGAGAATAAAGACCATTTATTTTTATTAAACTGCTACCAGTTCTTATTAGGGTTATCCAGGACCTTAGCTCATGACAAAATATCTTGTTCAATGTAATTTTAATTTTGACCTGCAAGAAAGAGCAGAAGTAAATAAGATACAACTTACACTGCTCTTTCAAGTGTATTTCTTAATTTCCTTCAAATAAAAAAAAAACCCACAAACAAAAAGGTTATTTGTCATTCTGACAAACTAACGAAAGATTCCCTGATATTTTCTCTTTATCCTTCCAATTTTGGAGTGGACTGCAATTTTCAAGATGTTGTTTTAAAATTTTGTCTCAAGTTCTTGGCTTAAAATTTTTTGCAAAAGTCAAACTATCACTTCATTCCACATTGCTTTGCAGTCTCAAAATAGTCATCTAACATGAAAACACAGTCAGAGCTGTAACAAGCAGAGCTGTCAAGATAACAGCAAGAAAACCCATCTTCTACTTTTACCTTGGTGCTGAGATATATAGTACACCATTTTTAAATATTTTCTTTTAAACTGAATATTTAACATCTAGATTGAGAAAAGGATAAAACAGGTGATAGTAGCTGCAACACCTGAAAAGCCTCATGGCCCACAGCCACAGTCCAGCTTTTTCCTCTTTTAATGCATTATGTTAGGGGGAGAAATTATTTCCCTGTTCAGCTAACTCAATCAGTCAATTTTCACTTCATGCACAATTCTTATGGTCTGCCATTTCTATCTCTTCCAATTTTATCCTTCCATTCAACTGCTGTCATTCCTTGAAGCAAAATGGAATGGCAACTTACACAGTGGTATCAGAGAATGCTTTATTTCTTTGCTCTTGCTTTGTTTAACAAGGAATATTTCTTGTCTTTTTCTATGCATATCTTGGGCCTTTTCTGTAAAAGGATTGCAACTCTTCAAGTTTCCATTTGAGTTGTGAAGTCCCCTAAAAACCCATACACGTAATTTTACCTACCACTATTTTAGCATTTTCCAAGACCTGAAAGCACACGCTTTTAGTTTTAATGGAAAACATTATTTTTCCTAATTATATAAGACTATGGTTTCTGGTTCCTGTACTTCAGGAATTTATAGTCATGAAGTTTTACCTTCAGGAAAAGTTTTCAGTCGTTAAGGCTGAAATTTACTCATTCACACCTCAAACAGCAGCTGACATGTAGAAGGGAAAGATCCCCCAGTTCTGGACCCAAAATGCTTTTAGCACTCTTAGAGGACTTGTGTAGAGCAGAAACAAGATGAAATAGTTCCAGTTAAATAAATGAAAACAACAGTTGAGGCATTTCTCCAAACTAGTCTATTAGATGTGTTCCAATTTATCATAACCTGGCATAAGTGGAGATTAGTATCTTTTTCTTTAAGTTCATAAAGAAAGGTAAAAGAATACAAGCACAGCTAAGCAGATCAAAGAGTAAAAGCAAACTACACTGTTTCCAGCACCATAAAAGAAAGTATTTGATTCAGAATAGCAGTATTTCACAAAAAGGCTTTTGTAGATTAATTTCTTTGCCAATCCTCTGTTTGGCACAGGACTTCAGGGAAGCATTTTGAGCTCCAGCCTCGTTTTCTCAGACTTGCAATTTCTGTATTCAATTTAAGAGCCAAGAATTTCATATCCACCAGTTCTCCAATACTGTAAAGAAACTAAGAATATAACAAAAATGTACAAAGCAAACCCTACCTTTGTCCTCCCCAATGCAGCATCACTCTTCACAGAAGAATGTCAAAGAGCTGTTGAAATAAAGGCCACCAAACCAGTGACAGTGTCTCCAAGTGTTATTCTGTCTGTAGTGTTCATCAAAGACCATTACACAGCTCTGCATCCCATACGCAGACAGAAAACTTGACTGCACAGATATCACTGTGCATCAAACCAGGTGGTATTAATGAGACAGTAACTGATGTTTAAATAATAAGAACCAATTAGACAGCCATATAATTAAGGATGCTGAGGACAAAACTGATATCCTGGGCCACTTGCAGAACAGTTATCATAGTAATATGGCTTAAAATATGTTATCAAATTCTAGTTTTAGACTTTTTTCTGTTATAGATGATGGATAAAGCTTGATACAGTTACAAATAATAGATCTTCTTAAACATGATTAAATGTTTAAGAGTAAACAAGTAAAACTAGCTTGTTTGATAAAAGGGCATGTTTCCATGCAGTTATGATCAAATTGTCATCTCTAAGTAAAGTTTACCGGTTGCTTTGTTTGAGGAATGAACTAGGGAGATATAGGAATCAACAGTGGAGTTGGTTTGTAAATAGTTGCTGTTATGTTAGTGACTTCTTCCTCAGGAAAATATTTATTAATCGAAAAAATTCCTAAAATGAGAGAATACTACACCAAATTCAATACTATTGTCAGTGTAACTGTGGCAGGGAGGAGAAAGGAAGATCAAAAGTTAACAAGACCATTTCAACATTTTCAAAATAAAACCCAAAATCCTGTATTTCAAAAAAGAAAGGACTTCCAAGCTAATATTAAGACAATCAAAATTAAAGACTAAGAAAAAAAATAAATTTTGTTTCCTACATGGGAATATGTTTGACTGCAAGTCTCAAATCAGGGTGAATTTTTTCTCTACCCTTCCTTCCCTAAACCAGGAAAAATACTGTGCTAAGAAAGTAACAATTATCCTTCATGGGTCTGTTGAAGTGAACAGTATTGTATGCATATAATAAACAGCATTGACAAAAAGAGAGTCAAGTCTTATTTGCTCAGCAGTTCAGCTGGGAGATTGATTTCCTAGCAGAACTTGTTTAGGCTGCCTATCTCCACATGATTAAACAGGAGGCTGCTGGTGGTAAATTTAAATATTCAAGTATATTTAAAGGAAGAGAAGCCTAGAAGGAGAGAGGCAACATCCACCAGAAGACCGTGGTTCACAGTATTAAATGATACTGTAATTCTAATACCTGGACATACAGAGGGATGCTGATTAGTTGTCATACATGCTGTTAAGCATAAACTGTAACTCAAATCTTATCCTTCGGTTGTGAGAAATTCTTGTCCAGTTCCCTGCCCTCCTGACACCTCCCAGCTCGTAAATGGCATTGTACAACATGCTATAGATTTCCCTTTCTACCACCTTAGTGAAAGCAAAGAACAAGGGATTAATGATTCATAGTTTAGGAAGAGGTATATCAAGAGGTGTGGCAAGAGTTGATCTTTCATATTCCTATAAAGTACTGACTTTTCAATGAGCATCTCAATGGCCATTTTAATTACTGTTATGTTAATGACATTATCCCAAATATTTCTGACACCTTTCTTATACTCCGTTCCCATTCTACCCCAAAGAGTCTGTTTTAAACGGGAAAACATGGAGAACAAACTTTTTATTCTTGTCAGTGCTTTTGGACTTTGCTCAGTTTGAGCTAGCAAGAAACTTCCATACTCGTTAGTCCTGTGTGCTATACACTGTACTTCAATACAAAAGGAGAAGTTACGTTTTAGTCCTACTATGTTTAAGCTTCTACGTGAGCCACAGTAAAACAGAAAAATCTTTTTTAGATGTATTTCTGAAGTGAAGTGGTCTCATTTTCAAGTCTACCACTTACTCACCCCTTCTTGAATTTTGAATGCTTTTTGAAGGACTCCTGACCTCAAGTTACTGTCTGTTTTCCTCTTGAATCACAGGTTTTAAGTATTGTATTCCCCAAACCTTGCCCTTTCCGTTCTGAGCAGTATTTTGTCATTGAGTTGCTTTAAAGTCAAATTCATACCATTCATGAAACAGCAAAGACGTTGAAAACATATTGAAACAAAGAATATTTTTGAATTAAATAGAACTATTTTTAAATTTCAACTAATGGTAGCACAATTTCTTTATATGTTACTTAAAAGTAATTCTATTTGGGATAGATAAGCACTCAGATCATCAAAACCTGGAAATGAAAGATTTGCTTATAGTCCTAAAGTAGTCTATTGCAGATAATTATGATCTTTTATGCACATCATCTTGTATCTGTGGTGAAACTAGGTCCAAATCACCATTCTAAGCCGATACCCTACCCAGAGAGAATGAATGATAGGCTTAAGTTACATCAAAAACATGCCAGACCTTCCTTCCAGTAGGACTTTTGTTTTTAACACAAGCAGGATTTGAAAGGCAGAACCCTAAATCTGCTTTAAAATTAATGCAATCATAAGGTAACTGGTAATCAAAACATAACCCAGAATGCTGACAAAGCATTTTTTTTTTATTCTAATGGACAGCTAGAGGATTTTTCTTGAATACACTCAAAACTTTAGACAAAAGCAAAAGAAGTTTTCACCTCAAGAAGATTAGTTAAGGGCACATCAAGCCTTTATATGCTGTGAAAGATAAAAATAATTGCTACCAGAGAACAACTGCTGTTAGTCATTGGTATAAAAAGTGCTGGCCTGACATCTTTGAAAACTGAAACTATCGGCTTATCCATAAGAAACTCACCACAGGGGCAGGAGCAACATAAAAATTCAGATCTCTTCACAATCATTATGACTAATTCTGATGAAGAAGGATTATCTTGTGCTTACGTTTGTATAAGTCTGATGTGCAGATTTTCACCAAAAAAAACCCTAAAATATAAATATTGCACTTACAGCTGTTCATGTTAAATATGTATAACTATCAATTTATTTCGGAATGGGAACAAGATATAGATACACCCACTTCCGTGCATATAAGCAATGATACATAATGACTAACGCCAGCTTCATTTGTTCTTTGAAGAACTCATTGAACCTTTACTATATCAGTTTCTTAATTTGCAATTGCATGTTTTTGCAGTTATTGGCATAGAGAAAAGTCTATTACTCTTTCAAGTACATGAGTTCTTAAGAATTTGAGTGCACACGATATAGCCATTTGGGAAAGAAGGGGTAAAAAGAGAAGAAAAAAAAGAGGGTTATGATGGTGCTTCTCCCTGAGGACTTCTGCAGTTTAATTTTTTTATTATGCTTTTTTTCCTATGTAAATCAAAATTTTAATCAATTTTATTTTCATTTAAATCAAATTAAATTTAGTAAGATTTCACTGATGTTATCATTTAAATTTTAAATTACATTTATTTTTTATAAAGATGGCAAGACAGTAAAGAGGGGCATTTAGAAACATCAGTATGCACCTTCCTCTCTCTCCCTATACTCAAGATCATAACCAGCTACATTTTCATGAAAGATGTTCAGAGTTACCCAGGAAGACTCTGGAAATAAACAGCTGTTCATGTGCCTTCTGTCAATGTACAGCTCAAACCACTGCCAAGTCCTCCTCTTTCCTGTCACGGATTAACGGCCTCTGGGCAGCTGCCTGGGGGAGAACAAAGGAGATGCCCATGTCGCTGTTTGAAGCATTTGGTAGTAATTCCACATCACTGCACTGGTACCTACTGGTGACAACAGAGGAAACCAATAGCTGCTGGCTCTGTTGCTGAGGCAGGCCCAGCATTGCAGCCAAATAAGCCAATATTGTCGAGATCTAAGATGAGTATATTAAGTAGATGCATTAGCTTAGCTTCTGGAGTTGCTTTTGCTCAGTCTGCACAAAAACTGGCCTGAGAATGGTAGATCACGTCTGAAAAGTCTCTTGTCATATGAACTGTAAGTACACTGAGCTATTAAAAATCCCCTTTGAAAGGTTGCAGTGACCCTTTGATACTAAAGCTTCCTTACATAAAAATGGAAACTTCTCCCACCTTCCTCCACCAGCCATCTTACCCCGTCCCTTTCTCTAATAGAATTTCCTCTTTTTCATCTCTTCTCAGTTGAGTGGCAGTTGACATCATAAAAGATAGATGCAGAAACCTGCAGAAGAACACACTAACCTTTCACGCTGATAGGAGACCTTTTAAAGGTTTGGCTGCAGCCTGTAGACTCCACCAATAGATATCTGTGCTATCATCTTTACAGATGGATAATGAGTTTCAAGTATCCAAACATCTATACTGAACAAGTCTTGTTTTGTTGCCAAAAGGGACCCCAGGGGACCTCCTCTAACTCCCAGTATTACAGATCCTCCATCTGAAGAATTTACAAGGTTCTGCAGAAGCCATATTCAATTATAGGGACCGTAACTTTTTTTTAATTATTGCAGCAGTGTCAAAGGCAAACTGGAAGTTCCTTAAAACACAAGGCTCCCCTTCTGACACTCTAAGTATCTTCAAGAAAGTCACATCTCAGACCTCATTTAACACATTTTACATTACTTTCACCACCTTAGTGTCATGCACTCAGGTCATTGAAGTACTTCTGATTTCTTTCCTGTTCTACTTCATTTTGTAGCATCTCCTCAGCCGTGCAGGCTTTAGTGGCACGTAACTCAAACACATTTCTTAAACTGGTCAGTAGGCCTCTATGTTGAGATTGGCAAGGAAGTGGCAGGGTTTATTATTTTCACATTACTGCCATACACACACATTTCTACATCATGGGCTGCTGAATAGAATTTCAATGTTGAAAGCAGCATCACTCCAAAGTTAATATGATACCTTATGAAAGTAGAAAATTATTCAGAGTTTGATAGGTCTCAGAATGAAACTGGTGAGAAAATTGTGTGGCATCACAACTTGAAAGGCAGCTGGTGTGTTTAAGTTTCACTTTTGCATAGAAAAAGGAGCAAATGCCAATTGTGAAGTTCAAAGGATTGGCACTGCAGACAGGAACAGAGTTCATCATCATTGCTTTTCAAATATTATGTATGCATAGGAGGAGAGAGGATTTCTTTGTAAAAAAATTCAGATTGTATAACACATGCAGTTGGAGGAGGGAATTTTTAGAGATTAGATCAAAAACACTTATCTACATCTTGTTTATGATAGCGTAAAGAAAAATCCATTCATGCTTTCATCAGTCACATACTACCAATTTAAGTTTCCTATAATAATCAGGGTTCTATCATCTGATATTGAGCATTTCAGCATCAATGCTAGAACTCTACATTTCCAGTGTTTTATGTAACTGAAAGACACAAGCATCTCCTATCAAGTGTCTTTCAAGGGGAAAGAAAAATTCTAACACATAACAGCCTGGATAGGTTTTATAGTAAAGTTTTTTCTTATTGTCTCTTAATTTTGTACAAGAATAAAAGTTTCTCACCATCGCTACCCTAATAAAAAAAATCTCTTTGCTATAATTACAGGTTTGAGTCCTTAAACAATGAAACACCCCAAGAAGAATTTGATATTGCATAATGATTTTCAGCCTTATTTCCAACAAAACCCAAGTAGGCAATAAATCCAATGTTTATGAAATCTAGGATGTGTCAGAAATACATGCCATTAAATGAGACTGTTTGGTATCACTTTATCTTGGTATTCCTTAGGAATATCACATGTGAAGCATAAAGTTGAGCTCTACCCCTCTACTGCAAATTCCCTCTGATCGGGGTGGGAACGAAATGGAAGCAGCAGCATCTACAAGAATGTGCCTCTGCCACTTGTATCTCTGAATCGCTGCTTCCTTCCTTCCTTCAGTTCAACTACCCAGGTTATAGCAGAATAATTTTGTACAGTTTGTGCAATAGTGAAATGCTTTTCTCTCTCATTTGCATGTCTTTTGGCCACTTTTTTCAGCTCATGAAGTCAGAACATTATCATAGTTTTGAGCTTCTCAGCAGTAAGGAGAAAAAAAACATAATATGATCTTCTCTGTTGGAAGAGCAAGGACATAAGAGGGAACAGATGCAGCAGCAAAATGTAAAATAATTCCTTTGGGGCTGTATCTTTCTGGCTTTGCTATGAAAAGACTTCATACAAATAAAGTGATTAGCTGACACTATAGATCACTCAAAAAAACCCCAGAACTTCTCAAGCAACAGATCACTTGAGAAAGGGCTGCTTTTGGAGACACTCGTTCATACATCAGTGTCTTCCACAAGTCAGAAAAGCAAAAAAAAGTACATGCAACAGCTTCTTGTCCCTTCTCACATGCACGCAAGAAACTGAACTGACAGGTTGCACTCAACTCTAAGCCAGCTACAGGACACCCACAGTTGCAGCAACAACACAGAGACATGTTGCAAGTGGGTTACAACTGTGGGAAAATCCATCTAGCAGAGGCTGCAATTTCATTCTTGTACAGCAACGGAACGAGAGGAAAAACTCCAGTCAATTGTCACTTCTAAGAGAATATAGAAGCAACTGTATTTCCTTACAAGATGGGTATTTAGAACAGATGTTGTTCAATCCAAAGCTCATCTATCAGCATGAGCAACAGGTTAATTTTAGCTTCAATTTTAAAGCATCTAGAGTTTGCTTTAATGTAATAGCAATGAGGGATGCAGTACCAGCAGCTGTAGTGCAGAAAAGGCCAAAATATTTCTCTTAAAAATGTCAAACTAATAGAAATTGTTACAGTCACATTTGGTCTGCATTTTATTAACACAATGAAACTACAGGCTACTTGCAGCCCTAATCACCCTGTGAAAACAAATGTTCTTTTATGGCAAGCTGGTACGTTTCTTCATTCTACTTCTACACAGCTATGTAGTTACCTCCTGAGATCCAAATTTATATGTTCCTTAAATCAAGTTTTTTTTGCCACTTTTTTTTTTTCAAAGTAGGAATATATTGCTTTTTTAATATAGTAAGGGGCAGTGTGTTCTGCCAAGTCTTTCTAAGATTATCATCAGTGCATTTTCTGGAGAGACTGATCTGCTAAGAGTGGTCTCCGCTATTGGATCAGCATAGTCTTCTGACCCTTAAGACTATGACTTGCATATAAGGGAAGTAAACACATTGCCTCCAAACCTCCTATATTCCATAGTGAGTCAAGTAAACAAACCCTGAAGAAATAGTTACGTCAACATTTGGTTGAAAAATTTGATTTCATCTCATTTAAATATGACTAAAGAAATGAAATACCTTCCATAGCTGGTTCATCACAAGTTTCTTCTTTATTTAGTGGCTTAGGAACTGAGGCATAGAAGGACCCTCTGTCAATCTATGAGAAACATCTTTCACCAGCACCTCTTCACAACAAAACCGCAGAAACTAAAGAGACAAAAACACCCAGAGGAAATCCTTACTTGGAACCACTTCCTTTTCAAACAGTATTTGTTGTGGGTTATTGGTCATTTTCTAGACCTATGTAACAGAAGTTCTTTAGTAAATAAATCCTGCATGCTTTGAAGCAAGTACACTCCCCTTGCGAATAGTATTTTGTAACCACATTGTAATGAAATCTTTTAAAGGATATGTTGCAAAACTTTAGAACACATTTCAATATAGTGTATTTATAAGCTTTAGCCATTACAAAAGATATGTAAACTATTCTGCATACGTTACAACCAGGGAGAAGTTTTTTTGCTCACTGAGAGAAGAATGAAGAAAAAATACTTTTGCCTCTCTAATATTAAACTTTGTTTCCCTGATACAAGTAGTACCATAATAGAAGCCTTTAATGGCACTATTAACTCAACCACCTAAAACCAGAATCTATATTAATTACATTCATTATACTTAATTGAACATAATCATCTAACCTAATAATTCCTTGTACACTAATTAATAAAACAGCATGTCTTCTGGATCAGAAATGCATTAATTTATTTCTGTTGAAGGTAAGATATTTAGGGGACAGATAAAATTCACAGCTTCCATCACTACTATATTTGGACAGACTTAATTTCTGTCATCACAGTGACTGTTCAGGGCAATGGATCTCTTAAGTGAAACTGAAATTTCAGGCAAATTTTGCGTATCAAATATGTTGGGGGCTTTTTGTCTCCTTGGTGACATTTGAAGAGAAAGACATGAATCAGCAAGGTCATTTCCACAAAAACACTGCAAGGAGTCACAAAAAAAGTCTGAAAGGTGTTATCTATATTAGAAGCAATCTTCAATAACTCTATATTTTTATATAGTGGTGGTCAAGTGTAAAATGTCATCTCCTTAAGCAGGTAAAGAGTAACGCATTTATTTGATAGAGTCAGAAGACTGGACAGATCACATAGACCATCCCAAAAAATGTATAAACTACTTTCTCTTCCAGCAGCGAGCTCATTATCTACTCATGAATTTACCACTTGGGCTGGATTACTCAAATAGTCACTGATTTGCCTTTATTTCAGGGTGCAAAAGGCCAGAGGAAAAAAGGCTTCAGGCTTAAATTAACATGCACACTGAATAAAGCACTCTACAGCTCTGCACCTAGAAATCCCCACTTGACTATTGCTTACTTCAAAAAAACCCCTAACTGTAACTGTGTCTTAGCCTTTGATAGCTAAAAGTCTTTGCCACCTCCAGGGGTTTTTTCTGAGGTTGTGGGTTTTGGTTTTTTGTTGGGTTTTTTGTGTGTTTTTTGTTTTTTTTTAACATACAGCCAGAAGTGCCTCCATTTTTCCAGATTTGAGCTGCCTCTCATCTGTTGTTCAGTTAGGCACGAGCCAGGCATGGTTTCTCTACCTTACTCTTGAGAATCCTGATTTAATAGATATTTCACCCACAATTTCCTTTCAGGAAGGACATGGCTGAACAAGAACAAGGAACGCTTTCATCCTGATACTGCAGAGTCAAGGTTATCCTCTGCTAGAGGAGACCAAAATAAAGATGACCTTCAGCCCAGGAAGTCATCCTAAAAACTGAACAATTGATGTCTAAAATAGAATTATTCTCTAACCCTCTTATTAAAGCTATTACAATGTCTAATAATAATTAAAGAAGAAATAGGCTAGAGGGACAAAGCTCTAACCACTTCGTCATTTAGTAGTTATGCAGGTCTGCATCCTGAAGTATGCATTTCATATTGAATAAATAATTTCAATAATATTAATAAAGTAATCTTTGAACAAGGAAATGGAGGAACCAGGCCTATCCTTAATAATCAGGACACTTCCCTGGGAAGGGAGAGTAATGTGCATTTGGCCCAATTAATCTTTGATGTTGCTCCACTGTTCATAACAAAGTTAAATTTAAGAGCTAGAAAATACCATAGACTAACTCAGCAAAATAGTTTAGAAGGCAAAACCAAAAACAAACAACACCAAACAAAAAATAGCAAACTCCCATCATGGAGAAATTTGCACCTTGATTTCACATCCTACATAAGTGTACTAACCAGTGAGCTATGTTTGGTCAACTAAGCAGGGGAAAGAGTAGAAAACAGGAAGGGGAGCATATGCTTGCATTCCTAAAACTCTCAGTCCTTTAAAGAAACAAAATGAAAAACAGACTGGGCATCCATATTCAGAAATTAACTGTTTTGTCAATCATAGGTGAAAGCACATCCCCCAGAGGAATCCAGAAGGAGGTCTAAAATTTAGCTCTGCAAGTGTTTAAAGACCCATTCCCACTCTCAGCATTTCCCTCTGGGAAGTTCAGCAATACATTGTCTACATGACATGCACAGACCCAATATTGCAACCAGAGATGTCCAACTCTCCACGTATACCATGTAAGAAATTTAGATGCTTAACAGATCTAGATCTCACATTGGAAAATGACTGCCTAAACTGGTAGGCATTCAAAATGTATCAGAAAATAACCTTTCCACAACTACTATCATCCCTTGAAATCATTCCACATACTTTCTGAACCTGATTTGGCATCAGTGGCTTGTTTGAGGGATATTATTTCTGCACATAATGATCAAAGGCACCCTTCTTCAGTAAATTCACTGTATGACTCAAATTCTCTCACTAGAAAACTTAGAAAAGGTACACATTTGAAAGAATAAGTAAGTCCACATGGTTTCATAAAAATATGTTAGTATGAAACACTAGGGTCAGTCATGGCAGAGACAAGACCAAATTTCAGTGGTTGTTTCCCAGCTCTGAATTAATTTAGCCAAATTACATACTTCGAAGAGTTTGTTGTTTTTTGTTTGATTGGTTTTTTTAAACATTTTTCCTTAATGAGAGTAACTGAACAAAAGTTGTATTTTATTCACATCCAGACAGTGAAGAGATTTGGTATTAGCATCATTTCAAAAAACCTCATCTGTTTCCATTTCCTTTAAGTCCCAACAACACATTTTAACTGAACAAATTTCAGTATTGTGCAAGACATCCAACACGCTAATATGCTACATCCTACCTGAAAAAAAAAGTTGTTCTCATGAATCCCCCTCCATCCTTCTCCTCCTTTTCTCCCTCAAACCGTTTCATTAGCAGAACTTTTCAGGCCTCTCTCTCCACAGCTTTTGCCTCTTTGAAAAAGTAGATGGTGGGAATCATCTTGCTAAACTTCTCCTAGGCTGTCCATGAAAATCTTTGAAGTGTGTGTACCAAATACCTGCTCTTACATACAGTAGAAATTGATAAAGCGCAAACTAAGTTTGATTCCCTCACCTAAATTTACAGAGAACACACACATCTATGTGTAAACAGCCATACCCATCTCTTGTGAATTTATCTACATATACTTGATTTCAGACCAGCCACGTACAATCTCTTTCCCTCCTTTCTCACTCCTTCTCAACACACAGAGTTTGTGAGTTTCTGACCAAGATAAAATTTGAATCTCCTACTGTTTAAGCTAAAAATCTTGCAGAAACAGAATACCAATTTTCAAGATATACCAAGTCCAAATTATAGCCTATTCTGAACTCTGATCCCTATTTTGGATGCTAATGTCGTTTTCTTAGCTTGTAATTAGTAATATTATTTTAGCGCCTTATTAATAACTAGTGCCACAAACTAAATTACCATAGTTTCAATCAAATCATCTTTCAGATCCAGTAAAATAAACAGTGTAAAACTCATATTTCCTACCTACAGACAGGTATGTCATAGCACGCAATTTTTAATTTCATAGGCAGAAACAGATCAAGTTTGACTACCCAGTTATTAAATAAGTGATTATACTTATTAATGAATTAAGCAACTTTTTTTTTTTAAATCATTTCTAAGTAGGATGCATGAATCACTGGTTCAGGAGCTCTTACCCTTTCTCAGGAAGCGTGCTGCAAGTCGCACCCAGCCCCGCGTCTGTTCTGTCTTGCCTCTGCGGCACAAGCCTTTGGTGGAAGACTGTGTTATCTTTCGACACCCATAACTGCACAACATTGCATGATGCGCAGCCTTACACAGCACAAATATTACTAATCTTTTTCTGCAAGTGATCTCAATGTAATTTTGGTTTTATTAAAAACATTAAGTCCTGTTAACAAACTTCACCTGGTGAACTGGGTCTCAGTAGTGCAACAGGATTTCTAAGAAAAACAGCAATCCAAGGCTGGAGATATATTCCTGTCCTGAAAAACTTTAACGTCTTTGTGATTCCAACAGTTCCATTTCAACAGAAATTATTATTACCCAGTTTTGTTTCTGTCATTTGCTTATTTTCAAGCAAAGCACCATCTTCCTTCAAAAGTAGTTAGAGTGGAGAAAAAAAAAAAACACACTTTTAAGTTATAATTTCTTTAGAAACATTTGCAGAAATCCAAGTTACCAGGTAGACTTGAGGATGGCGTGGGCTGTATTTGCTGTGGAGAACAGAACTGGGATATGTTGAAACTAGCTTAGCTGGTTACAAATGTAACTATAAGATATGGTTATTGTATGCACTCCAAAATAAAAGAAAAAAGTTTAATTTAGTGCTGAGGAGCCGAGAGTAGAAAAACTAGTTTCCCAGCATAGCTCCTCAGAAGCCCAGAGGAAAAATTTTAAAATGTAACTCAAATCAGTTTTGCTTCCTCCCCCCCTCGCCCTTAAACAAACAAAATACTCTCAAGGCTGACTTGCCTTATTTAATAGAACTCTTTAAAAGACATTTGCTATTAGAGTTTGGCATCATTAATTTTTCTGGAGCACACTGTCAGCATGTGAGCAAGTACAAATGCGGAACTCATGCAAGTGTGTTGCATGGTATAGAGCTTGCCTGTAGCATTTCTCCATTTCTGACAAGCAGGAAAGTAATTATCAAACTAGTTGATGCAGAAGCCTGAGGCTATAGTAACTAGTTAACCCAAATTAAATTTTGCTGGTTTTGCCACTATGTAGTTGGTTTATTTTTTAATGATTAAGCTACCTGTTTTTTATAAACTGACTGTCAGTCTAGAAGTGTTATATCAGAATTCTCTTTATGTAAGAAAATGCCACCAAAACACCAAAAAATAATCATTGAGAGTTCCAGTTTTTCCTTTCCCTTAAAGTCATTACATGTGAAAACAGTATTCTTAAATGGAGGTCAATTAAAGAAAAAAAAATTGACTGTGGATTCAAAAAACATGCTCTGAACCCGTAACTAATGTTTGTATTCCCCCCTTTTCCTCTTCCTTTTTTCACGTAGCCAGGGAAGGAGAGCCAGTGGCCGCTACGATCAGCAGTCAGGCTACAGCAGTAACAGGAGTTTCTGCCCCAAGACGGCTTCCCGACCACCCCTGGTTTCTCCACAAGGAGGAGAAGGCAGGGACAGCCCTCAGGCCCAGGCACTGGAGCCCAGCTCTGCCCCGGCACAGGAGGCCGCTGCTCTCACCCTGGACTCCACAGTCTGACACCCACCCCAAAAAGCATAGGAAAGGAGGGAGAGCATAGGGGTCTTCTCCCACTGCTTGGATTTCCCCACTCGATTCTTCTCCTTGCTGAAGGAAGGACAGGCACAGCCTCCCCTGCGCGCTGCTCTACCCTCCAGGGCAGTAGGTTAAGCAGGTGCTTTCTTCCCCTCGAATTCAACTCCTTTCATTTCTCTTTTTCCTCTTGAAATCTCTTTATTTTGCAGACTTACATCACATTAACCCTTCTACCATCTCTTTCCAGCTGAGCAGCTCTGCTTTTCCACATTTGGTTGTTCCTTAAACAGAAATTATCCCATAGCTTTACAGTTTATTGCTGTCCTTCTCTGAACCGATTCCAGATGCAGTATATCGGTTTTGAAACGACAGGGACCAGTGCTACATATGGTATTCAACAAGATGCAGGCAAAACAGGGATTAATACATGATGTTCCGTTCCTTTCCCAACAACCCCTAATGCTCTGCTTTCTTTCCGGGTTATTACTGAGCTGAGGTTTTCTCAGAACTATTTATCATAAACTCCGAAACTTACTCCTTAGTGATAATGAGGCTTCAACCTCAGCAACAGAATAAGCATGCAGAGCAAGGACAGCAGCAGGGCAGTGGGAGAGAAATCTTTAAAGACATACTTTGAGAGCTATACCCCAGGGCTGGCTTCTCAGTTTATGAAAGTTTACATTAGGAATTCAAAATTTGTTTTTATTCTCCGTGAGCACAAAAGCAGGACTTAAGCAACTGTCAGCAATAAAAAAAAGGAAGGGTAATGAAGCAAGTCAACAAAGCAAAATAAGAATACATCATCAAGAGTGACTAGCGCAGCACAGAATGGTTCAGAAACCGCTGAAACCTAAAGGCACCCGCGCCTCCCACATCCCAGACAAGCGCTGCTCCTCATCCCTGCAAATGGCACCTGATACTGAGGAGCTGCTGCTGAACCAGAGCTGCTGCCAAACCTCTGCAACAGCTCTCGCAGGCAAGCAAAGCCAACACCACACCTCTGTAGTGCTTTGTGGGCTAATCCACTTGCTCTGTCCATGTGCTGGGCTTGGATGCGAGCCAGCTGGGCTCCCAAGATCTGGATAGCGACAGCTAGCGAATTGCTTCACAGGAGCTTTAAAGGCTTCCTCTCGGCAGGATTTATGATCTCAGCACACCACCATGCTAACTGCAGTGACACAGCTGCCTATTCATAGTTCCCCAGAGGGCAAGAAATGTGCTGAAGTCTGCTAGCAGAAGACCATAAAGACAGACCATGAGGACACGTCCATCTTTAAGTGAGGACTTCTTGTTAGTGCACTGAGCAATTCTGGATGCTAGCCCCTACTTGCTCTTTGCCTTTGGGCAAACCAGCTAGCATCTTTCCTGGATTAAATTAACTATAAGCACAGAGATGAGATAAAAAGAACAAGTGACTTGTCCCCTCTCCTTCAATGGTGGCTTAGGTACCAAAAAACTGCCCTAAGTCTCTTGAGGCATATGAGAATAGCAGGACATAGATCAGACCAAGCTACTTATTAGAAGATGCTGTTAACACTCCAGAAAAATCTAATGTGAGAATAAAGCACTTGAACAGTGCAAGAAAATTGCAAATCTAACTTTTACTTTTTGAGAATGATTGTTTACATTCATGGGAGTATGTATCTTGCAGCCAGTGTTGAATAGCCAAGTAACATCACTGAGGAAAAACCACAGATGACACTTGCGATGCTTTCTGCTGTGAAAGGCAGGTGATCTTCCTCCTATCCTTTCCAGGGGCACCAAGACACAGGAGTACTTTTGAAGAAGTTACATAGCTAAAAGCATATAAGATTACACTTCTTGCTCTTTTGGTCACCAACAAAGCTGTCACATACTGCAAGACTCTGCTCAGACCAAAATGGAACAGTCCATTCTGGCATGACAACATCCATTGCCATGGCAGACACTGCTGAGTCAAGAGGAAGGTGTATATGAAGAGAGACTTCATAAATTCACTGAGCCACAAAGAAAACGGGAATATTTAGACTTTTTTCCCCCCCTATAAAGACAAGCTGTGTTTACCATCAGATCAACTACTTTCGTACAAATCTGATGCATGCCAGCTGAGAACAGTGAATACATACCCTGTTCAAGTGTTACCTGTGTTATCACTGGCTTGCTTTGTCACTTTCTAAAGTTTTGTAGCCAATGAAGCTGGTTGATAAAGAGTTGCCCATCAATAAAAACCATCCCTTAACTTCTAGGTTTGTCTCAGCAAATGCCAAATTTTTTTCTAAATCACTGAAGCAATCCATCAAAATTTAAAGTGTGCTCATTAATTCAGGACTTCCCAGATTATCAGTGTATCTTAATTCACTACATAGGATACTTGTCAGATATTCAGAAGAAAAATTGACACAAACAAAAATTGGGGAGAGGAGGAGTGGGCAGTACAGGTTGGGGGGAAGCTGAAGACAACTTGCACATTGTCTTACCAATGAATCCTCAGCTGAATATTCAATCAGCCACCCTGTGCCAGAAAATGGCATGGGTGTATCCAGAATCTGACACAGAAACAATCATGTAAGACATAAGCATTATCCGACACATTTATTTTTCTTGTATTTCCAAGAGAAGATGACAGACAAGATTATCTTCCTTTCAGGTTGTTGACAGACTTTAGGATGAACAATACAAGAAGCTAGAAACCATTATTTGTAGAGAAACCAGTGTTATTAAACAGGAGACTATAAAGCAACATGAAGGTCTTGATACTGTACTGCACAACCATCTAGCCAGGTGGAAATCTATACCCAACTAACAGAACTCCAAAGATTTTTCTGTTTGTCAGTAGAAAGCACAAAACGTGAGGCAGTTTCATCTTTTTCTAGTGCATGGGGTAATTTCGCTCACATACTTTGCTATTGCTTCGTCACCAAACAAGCCCCAAAACTTGTTATTTCCACTGTGACAAATGACCAAGTATAGATACTAGTTCAACTCCACATCACATTTGATAAGGTTGATTGCTTCAGAAGGGGGAAAATCTGTAACTGCTTATTTGGCCAGATTGTTATGAAATGATGTGGGCATTTGCTGTACAGCAGGGGGTGGCTTTTATTGGACAGGAGCTCAGCAGACAGGAAAGCTGTGTTTTGAAACTTCAGATCTTGAGTTTCAATCCTGTTTTCTAGTGCAGGTCATATTGAGACAGACCTCTCTGTAACTTGTTCCACACTGTTGGAACTGCTGCTGCAAGTCTATTTGCTCACATACATTATTAATATCAGCCTCGTGTGTCATCCCCCCTCTAACCTTCAGTCCAGCAATTTGAATTTCATTAGGCTATAACTAGAATCAGTTTGAAACTCAGTGCTGAGGAGAGACAAATCGCAACAATTCTCCTACCTCATTATTAAAGATTTATATTACAGCATAAGATATAAAGTTTACAAACTTTGTGTTTTTAAATGGGGAAAAATCCAAAATGTTCTTCTCCAGTGCGAACGAAGTGTAGCACTCCTCAAATACTATTTCCTTCTTATATTATTTAAGAATATCCTGTAAAAATCTGCACATTCCTTCAGAATGTTGCAGTTGCAAAGAAACGTAGTTTTCCCCAACCCCGACAGAAACACATTCCTTGGGGACACATTCCAACAGCAGGAATCTACAGTAACATAAGGGTTTTCAAGAAATACAGGGCACGAAGGGTCTATAGGATGCCCAGCCTAGACGACCACTTGTTCTTTTCTTTTCCCAAGAAGCTTGAGATGCAAGATCAGAGACACTTCACAGTGTGCAGTAGCAGAACATATGGCATTTCCTCCAATGGAAAAACCACCATGAAACCTTTTTTTATTTTAAGTTTAAAAGTCTCAGCTACTACTCAAAAAAAATCTTCAAAAATTAGGCTCAGCTTAAGGTTAGCATTTTGGAATTTTTTCATGTTAAAAAAACCTTTGTGCACAGGTAGGGTGGTTCCATGCTCGCAGCCACACAAGTAACCAAGCTCCACAGAAGATTTTTTTTTGGTTCAGGACCCATTTTTCCTCTTTCCATACTTCCACCCTCTAAAAGGTCCTTATTTGACAGCAGTAAACTACATCATTAAAGGTTTTGATAAACATCCCTGGATTTTAGGAAAAAACAGAGTGGTTAGTCTTTCTGTTCATCATAAGCCCTCTTTATATCTGGTTTTAATGACATCGTAATTCTCCTGTAGTTTTCTTAGCGGCCATTTGCTTTCCCTTTTATCATTCACATTCATGCACTGTCTGGTGCACTAGCTGCTCTTGACATTCCCTTATTAGGTTTACAAACAATCATTAATTTGCTTTGTGTTCTGCCTCCTGTTTCAGTGATTATATAGGCATGTCATTACCTTTCTAAAGCGTATTCATTATTTTTCTTCTTCACAACAAGCCCACTACTTTTCACACAAGGTTCAAGGCAATTTGCATGGTACACATGCAATGGTGTATACCGTTTAGTGCATCTTCAAAGTTTATATTATCTATTCTTTAGATGTCATAATTAATGCACATGTGATCTGAAGTCTCTTTCACTGTTTGATTGCTTTCTCTTGATGTTTGAAAGGCATTGCACTATAATGAATAGAATATTAAAATCAGACTCAGGCTTGATTATTATTCCTCATTTTGTCCCAGACCTTCGTATTGCGCTATCTTCATTTTCCTCCCACCACAGAAAAAGCAAGGCATTCATAAAACACAGGTTTGAGCAATTTTTTGTTGTTGTTGTTGGGGGAGGGAGGTGTCCTTTGTTGTTGTTTGGGGTTTTCTGTTCTGTTTTTAGGAGGGACAATATCTTATTCTGGTTTTGTACAGTATTCAACACAGAGCTAGGGAATTAGTTAGGCTTTAGTGCCTACAGGCCTCAAGGCTTTCTTTTTTTTCCTGTTTCCACTTTCTCCCATAGGCTATTTCTATTAGTTTCATTCAAGTTTTGAGGAGAGGTTCTTTGATATAAAGAGACTGCACTGCTTTGTGGTTTGAGCTCAGCATCTATACCAGTGAATGCAGCAGTGGTAACAACAGTAGTTTTATTGAAGCTTTGCAACGTACCAATTTGATACTTAAAATTACCAGTTTAAACTTGAAGTCATCCTCAGACTTGTGTCTCTTGTATCCCAAGAAGCTAGCTCAGGAAGGCTTAGCTTAGAATCTCAGTACTCCTCCGTGGCTGACTTTACCAATGGGACATTTACTGGCAAGTCATCTGAAATTTAAAGCCCTAAAACACAAACATGAATCTTTTTATTACACTTTTTTTTCCCCAGTGGGACTGGTGGAACCCATCCCCGTCTGAAAGAATTACCACCATGTTTTCTGTGGCTGACAAAATTGAGAGATTATTACAGAATTACTCAGTTTAAAAGGACCCATGGAAAAAACATGAGAATTCTTAGTAGAAATTGGTATAGGGCATAGCTTGTCCAAAGTTGGGTCCCACAAAAGCTTGCAAATACTAGCCTCATGAAATAATCCCACTGAAGTTTGTACAATATTAGAGGCCACATGTCACAGACAGTTATCCACAGATATTAGAAAAGCCATCCTGAAGAACAAAGGACACTGGCCAGAACTAGTTTTGCTGCACTCAAGCAACAGTCATGCACGTTATTTAATACATGGTATAGCCCAGGTGATGCTGATTTATCAGCTTGATGCTGGCATTGAACACAATTACCCAGTTCACCTTTTGTGATAGGTATGCTGGAAATAAAGTCTTTGTCCTGCTCTTAAGTTTCTATCACAAAGAGAAACTGAGAGACCAAGATACAAGGCAAATAACCTTCTCAGTAACTTTAAACCAGCAGAAGTCAGATGCCTTCAAGAACAGCGTGTTAAAAGAGAAAATGATTAGCGCAAGATTAATCTGATTTATACCGGTGAACCAGTGTGAAGACAGATTTCTTACATTCTGCCTTAAAACAGTAACAAAAAAAATCAGTTGTCATGCATGTTACATTTTTCCTCATGCACAATAAGCTAGTACTAGAAAAAGTGATGTGTCTTATGTTCGTAGAACCCCATAATCAGTGATTTAGTCAAAGAAATCATTAGACGTTATAGTCAAAAAGAATTATCTGTCCTATACTTGTAGCTCTGTGCATTTACTTGATCCATGCTGAGTATCTCATTTCTCTTTATACTACTTTGTAAGGAGCCATCCTTTATCATGCTCTGAACCTTTTGTCAACATCTGCACATGTGTAACCCAAGTGTAAAACACGATCATGTCAAAGTGACAGTGTTTCCCACTCACTCTATGAGGATTATGGCATGTTTAAGGCTGTTGGGGAGTCTGGTCCAGAGTGTCTTGTGGCAGCCTTTTCCAACACAATCCAATTAAAGTGAGCCCTGTGCTGTCCTCTGTGTGATGTTCTAAAACTGTAATGTCAAAATTAGGGACTCCAGAGTTGAATGAGATTTATTTTTAATGATTGTTTCAATCACTAACACAGTGGAGCTGAATAAACTGCAACTTTCATTTCTTCCCAGAAACAAATTGTTGAAAAGGGTTGGTTATTGCAGTTTCTTGGAAGTAATCTCTTGCAGCAACAGATTTCTTTTCTCCCTTGTATACTGTATTTGTATAAATGACAACAAGAACATGCAGCAGCATGTAGGATAGTCACAGCATTTTACTAGGGAATTAGATTTACAGCGTTTTTCAGCATGTTCCTAATAGGTCTCTATTTAGGGGTTCATAACTCCAGTGAAATTTCAATCTCAGATTGGAACTTGGCAAACAGATTCTCCACTCGAGATTGTTTTCATGTGAGCCTCAAAGAAAAAAAGCCATTAAATGGGAACACATATGCACAGCTTATTGCATAAGTGACATTAAAACTGCAAAGAGGCTATATTCCTTGTATTGGTTAATATACCAATGGGAATTCTATAAGCTTTAGAATCTGAAAGCTTTTCTTAAGAAGAAATAAAAGCTATACAGAAAGAATACGTCATCTTTCCTGAAAGAGGAAATTATTAGTGTAAGCTTTAAGAGAGGAATGGAACACTTTTGAAAGGTAAATTATCAGATATCCATTCCTTTCCTTGAGTTAGCCAGGTCATAACTATCTGTACCTATGTTAACATTGGGAATTTCTGAAATAAGTTGCATGTAATTAAGATACAATCAAGAATTATGTAGGTATATTCAATGAAAATTTGACATAAGGTTTAAAAGGCAGAATCAATCCATTGAGGATTCCTGATCAGAAAAAGTTCTCACCCATTAAATAGGTTTTTTTCTATAGATTCCAAGGAAGTGATTAACAAACCAAAATACAGTAGTGCTATGCACTAGCGGAATTAAAACCTGTTGTTCAGCAGAACTAACACAAAAAAGAAAATAGAAGTCAACACATAACAAGTTTCAGCTGCTTTAAAAAAAAATTGTTTTAGTTTATCCAGTAAGATTTGACTGTCACAATGCAGTCAGTGTCAAAAAACAAATGACTGAGCTTCCCCACAGCGTTTCAATGGAATCAAAATCTATTAACTGCCTGCACATCAATATTCTTTTGCAACAACCACTTTAAATCTCAAGGCTAAAGACACACTCTCAAATGAAGTACATCATCAAGTACCAAATAATTTAAAAGGTCATGAAGAAAGTTATGCTTGAGTAGTGTTGTAACAAATAAGCAAACCAAACAAGCAATAGCTCACCCACTTCCCCTTTCTGCCTCACTTAGCACCATCCCTCCTTCCACACATTAGGGTTTGAAGCCTCAGATAAAAGCTGTTGTGTTTATTAAGGTCATGAACATACAACACCTGAATGATCTTAATATCCTTGGTACAACTCCTGAACTATATAAACCAGACACACTTGTCTTTTTAACAGTATCAATAGTACACATTTTATAACACACATATAACTGTGACAGCGGCAATATTTGCACCCTTTCTAAATGTTTTAGAGGGGAAAAGTGGAATTCAAACCTCTTCCATATTCATGTACTTGCACCACACCTTACTGAAGGCCTCAAACATCATAGCCTAGATCACTGACGTATCAGAATTCTATAAGTATAACCTATAGCAGATTTGAGAATCTAATTCAGACAGGCTTTCATGCATGACTAACATTAATCAACTTACAAATCTTGATGTAGAAGTTTAGGTTAAGAAGAACATAGTAATTTAATCAGTGTTGTACACTGCAGTTATATTTTGTTCATCACTACCCATAATACTGTATCATTAAGCACGTTTAATTCCACATAAAGCAGTCAAGCAGTGAACACTAAAGCCTTCCTCAGACATCATTTAACCCAGCAAGCCTCAGGCACCACTGGAAAAAGCATGCAGTTCGAGAACAGGGATAAATCCAAAGATAGCATGAGTCTGGAAATGTTTCACGTCTCAGTGACCAAACACAACAAGCTTGCATTAATAATGAAATTCTGTCATTGATAATACTAATTATTCATAGCAAGACATACTCCATGAAAGGACAGTGATCTTTTGAGCTATACATTACCACGGTAAATATGTAAATGCAACATAAATACAGGCTAATTCACTCCTCCAGTACCCCCCCCCCCTTAAGTTCCAGTGGAATTACTATAGCAAAATGCAGATGCAGAACAGTGAATGACTTTGCCCCAACCTGGGAAAGTCTCTCTCCTCCACTCTCTTATTTTGAAGCAATCAGACAGGAATCCTTCAAGCCTCAGCAGGAGATGTAAACTATGTTTACTGCTCTGTCCCTCACAGGTCACTTAATCTTATCTGTCCTCCATCAAAAAGAGTGCAATGGGGAGGTCAAAAAAAACCTACACATCCCACACATGCTCTTAATCTGCAGCTTGCTGTTATTTTAGATTTCCATGAACCCTAAAGGTTCGTCTTCCAAAGCGTGAAATAAGAACTACGCAGCATTTGCCCTATGTAATGCAAGGATTACTGAGGAAACCCTTATTTTCTTATTACACTAACAGTTACAGACCATCATTCTCACATAGCAGCAGAAACCCATTGAAATCGAACTCTCCATCGTCCAGCCACGATACAGGAAAGTGCAGATCATCTGAGGCAGCCTCTTAATTGCCACTGAGCAGTGAGAGCAGAGAAAATGCTTTCCTGTGGAGTCCTGAGTCATCGGCCTGAACTTCCGCTACATTCTTGCATTAAGGCATTTGCCTGCAGAGCAGTTATTTGCCAACACAGCAAGAGATAAACACGTCAGCCATGGGAAGAACAGAAGTGGGGGGAACCAACAAAACAAACACAAGAACATGGGGGAATAGTATACAAATCTTGTAAGAGTCAGAGACAAGAAGTGGAAATAATCCTCACCCCAGCACACACAAAATGCACAAAAGGTTCTGTAACATGCTCCTTCTAGGGACTCCTCCGAGGATTCAGTAGTACCTGCTTATATCCAGTACTTCAGGGTTTAGACCTCTATTGTCACATGCTTTTTGATCCAGAAATTTTTGTTTGTTTGCCATTTTCTCACAGCTTCAAGTATCAGGCAATAAAACCCCGAATTAGCTCTTCAAATCACCAACTAAACAGAACCATTTCATATCAGCTGAACTCAATTATTCTGTTTTAATTAACCACAAAAAGATCTAACCCTTTAGAAATAAAGATTTCTTTCATCTTCCAGGCAAGTAACAGAGCATAAACATCAATCAATTCTGAAATGCCAGTTAAAAGTGAAACTTCCCAGATGTTTTATGATTTCAATATGTGTAGGTGCCTATAGGAATAACCAGCATTCCTGCAAATAACTCCCCCCTCAACACTCCCTCCCTATTTCATTAACAGTGAAGTCACTAATGCAGCAGACAAAATGGACCACAATGACAAAGGGAACATTTCCAAAAGGCTGTTGATCAAGCAATATCAAAGCAGCAGTGTTGTCAAGGGGAAAAGGTAGACTATCACATGGGAGGAAAAGATTGGGAATACAGTAAGTTGATAATTTTTAACTTGGGAAAAGTTCAACAAGGAAAGTACTGCAAAAGTCTACACATTGGTGTGTCAAACCCTTTTTTCTTATTTTTTCCCTTTTAGCACTGAAGGGGTGTAGACAATGGCTACATCAGGTGTGACTACATGGTCCGTGCAGTCATTCCAGAGCTTAGCCCGATCTGGCTAACAGAGGCTGTGGACATGCTGGCATTATCTGACAGCCTACAGATTTTAAACTAAATTAGATGTACAATTATGTAATGGCCTGTTTTATAGTCTATTATAGAATTTACAATATAGTCCCACAGAGAACCTACAGATGGGAAAAAGAATGCATTTTTTTCTTGTGAGTGAAATCTAATTATATGTTCAAATCTCCAAACATTTGAACTGCAATGTAAAAGAGAAGGTGAATTAGAAAGCAAAGATAGTAAGAATTAAACAATTGTGAATGTCTGTAGTATGGCTTGGCAATGACCATTTTACTTAAATCACACATATTCAGAACAATTGTCTTCACATGTTAACATTTTCCTTGCTCACCCCCAAGTAACAGTCCAATTCACTACAGCAATATCTACTGTTCCTTAAATGGGAACTTACAAAATATTCTGACAGCCTCCAACTTAACTGAAACTTGTACAGTTAGTGAAAGGTAGAGGGAAGAGACAGACACGATACTGAGGATGTAATTTTATTCAGTTTAATGCAATCAGTGTGAGCCATCATTCAAAACTCAGAGTCTTCATGGATTCAAAAGACAAATATTAACAGTTCCCTCCCTTTCTGGGGATTAATACTATTCACAAAACTATATTCAAATCAGACACTAAAAATGGCTTCAAATTCATTCTCTTCCCAAAAAAAAAAGAGATTGCTATCTGCCATTGATAGAAAAAGAACAGAATTTCAGTTTTATTTCTAGGATAAATTCATCTTTATTTAGTGGCTAAATTTATTTGAAATAGAGATGAACAGACACACCTGTGGCAAACCACTGGAAAATGTAGATTCAAACTCTAAATCCACTGTCAAAACTAGAAGCCTTCCAAAGGAACATGCCCTACATTGTGGTATTCGCAGATGTCTGCGCTCTGACATCGTGGCCTCTGTATCAAATTTAGCTTTCATAAGCTCTGTAAATTAATTCTGAATGATTATTGAAATAACTCCACCACAATTTAGAGCTTAGCAAGTCTTTTAAATACTTTTCAAATATGCATAACTAATCTGTAACTTTATATTCTGGATCTGTGATCTTGTCATGAGGACATGCAACTGCAATGCAGAGAAATCACGATTCAGATGATCACAACTCCTCCCACGTTTCTGCCATTATGTTAAGGATAGAAAGTTATTTCACCTGAAAACCTTTCTTAAGCTGGCTTTCTAAAACATTATCTTTAAAAACTCAGCCTTTCAAGGCATGTTATCCGGAAAAAAAAGTTTGGTTTTTTTTTAAATTTCAAGTGAGTTTCCAGCCACCTTTGTATGGAAATGTATTTGATTATATAAACTGTGGATTAAAAATAATCCAGAAATTACAACATTTTAAATATCTTGTACTTTAAAGTCTCTCCCCCCTTTACCACTTTTCATAGAGCAGCTTCATTTCATTACATGCCTAATAAAGAAGGACTAGTGTCACATCTATAACCAATTCCAGCTCATCTTTTGATTTACTTCAGAGTACAAGTTTGTTCCTTATGTGACTTAAGGACAGACTAGTTTTAATGAAGAGGGAATGAAGATTCTGTCCTTTTTGCCAAGGCCAAACTCAAGGCCTTGTGCAAAAAAAGCCATGAATGTGATGCTTCCTTGGTGAGCAAGTAGGGACAGAAAGATTTTTAGGCCCAGAGAGCCTTCCATGGAACATGGTCATTGCTAATTAATTCTGATTACTTTATAGCTCTGAAGGACTGAAATACAGGAAAAGTAATTTGAATTCTACTCCTGAAAAAAATATGTTTGCTGCTTCTACATTATAAGACAAATCATCAGTTATACATCTAATTTTGGGACATAATTGGTTATCACCCAGCCATGAAATCAGTCCTGAGCATTAAGATCTGTTTGGAAGGACAACTTTTCTCTTGGAAACAAGTTACTTGCACCAAAGGCATTACTGAACATGCCACTGACTTCGAGAGAATGCATAGAGAAGTGCAGGTATCTCTAGAGGAAGTAGTCTTAAACAGTTAAGGATACCAGTAGTATGAAGAGTTTTGTCATATTGCTATTACTGGAAATAGTCATGCCATTTGGAGAAGCATCAATTTAGGATTTCCTTATGATACATTTGCAAGATTTATTTTCACATATGGAACCTGGTTCATCTTTCCACCAGGGAACTAGTTCAGATTAGAATTTGTAGTACTCTGGACCTCTGATACACCAGCAAGAGGCGCATGCTAGGCCCTGCTATCTTACCCTTTTCTTCTCTTCCAGAGATGTTGGGAGATGCAATGCTTATACTGTAGATATCACAAACAGTACTGGGAGCTGCTTAAAGACACATAGAGAATTTTCTATAGGGCATTGTAACTTTTATACAGAAAGTACAGATAATGTCTTCCTTGAATCTTCCTCCACAGCCGCTAAGGTGAGCGGTATTCAGCCTTTCTGTCTATCTTACCTCTAATAACTCCCAGGCCTATACCCTCAGAGCTATTTCTCCAGAAAGTTGTACCTCCAAACTAGGCTTTGCCTGAACTAAGGCAGTAGCTATAATGAATACTCATGGTAAAATGCATACCTGCCTTAGCAGGTTTGGGCATGCTTTCCAGTTAATATGCTTATACATTAAGGGCAGAGTCCATTATCACATTACTCTGTTTTAGGTTTCAACTTTAATGTGTTGACAAATCACATATGCAGTACCTGGGCCTTCGTGTGATTCTAGGTCAGTCTTCCCAATTAGAAGCTGCATCTCTCCTTCCTAAACTTAGAACGAAAAAACAAACAATACCACCTGCTAAAGACTTGATTAATATCTTGCTGATCTTTCAAGTGCAAGGAATTTTAGTTACAAAGTGGCAAAGACCAGAACACTTAGTAAAAAGAATTTCTTTTAAAAGTGGATCTGCCACCAACTATACTACTTCTATTTGTCTTGTATTGTTACTCTAGAGGCAAAAAGTGTAGATGTTTTTGTCTTGTTACCAACCTAGATTCTGTATACAGATACTATATACTTATTAGATATACAATAGAGTAGGTACCTAAAGAGGAATGATAAAACAAAAATAAATTTAACAAGCCCCACCAATTAGGTGCCTATCCAGAGACACCCAACTGGAAATGCAAGTGGGTTATGTCCAAGATTTTGCCTCTCCCATGAAGGACACCTAGACACCTGACCAGGGGGCAAAGAAATGCCCCTCAAGATCCAGAATTACCCCTTGAGGACAGATGATTGGAAATATACTTTTTTTAAAACCAATCAGAACTTTTCTTATAAGTATCACATGTAATGTTATTCTTTGACAAAGGGACTCACTCATCTTTCCAGTGCATACCTTTAAACTATGACAGGACTCAAAAAAAGCAAAACATCTGTTAACATTAAGCCATTAATTAGTGGAAGACACAAACAAAATCCAGTACAAATATAAATACCCCCCCAACAAGGTTAGCTGGACCAGAAAGATAAAAAGTAATGGGTATAGCAGTAGCTCAGCAATAGAAACACTAAGTGTGAAGTGTTGAGTGTTGATACTAAGTGTCTTCACCACATTAAGCTGAGCACATCAGACAGGTTATATGTTTGGACAATAGAAAAAACACAGCTGTGAAACTCCTTAAGCTAAAAATCCACATTGTCTGCTTCTTCAATGTCTTACATAGAATATAACATAGTAAGTACCCACTTCCTTTAGTAAAGTTTCACAAAACATTTTCTGTATCTAGTTCATGAAGAGTAACTACATCACTGCATGCAAACAACATTATGAACTGCTTATTGCATCATTCAAGCCATTTTCAGATCACAGTAAAATGTGCGAGGGAGCTAGATACTCAAATAGTTATGCCAAGTTTAAGATGTAGAACCTAAGCTTCAAATCACTCAAGTCAGGAAAAAACGTGTTCAGCAAGGTTAAACACATGAGGTTTAGGGACTGTGCAGTACAGCTTTTTAAATTGCAATTATTTCCAAGTCAAAATGGCCTTCATCTACATCTGTTTTAGAAAAAGGGAAACGTGTTTTCATTAGTTGTTTTAACTCCAGCTGTAATCCTAAGAAATACATTTTCTTAGCTCTTGATAGCGCAGCTATTTACAGGGTAGCAAGGGATTTTGTTTCTGTATTACCGGTTTTCAGTTTGTTTGTGCATGTTCATGAGCTGCTTTTTACACCCATTTGAAGTAGTATTAAGTGCTTCAAAAATATTACACATTTATGTACAAAAACAAGCCTTAATGCAAGATGATTTCTCCAAAGAGAACTCTGTAACAGAAGGCCATTCACTTAAAAACAAAAATGGTAAATTGTATATCTGTCTACTCCTTTCTGATGGTGTTAATAATCGAGTATGGATAGAGAGAAAGCAAAGCACATGTACAGTTTAATACACAAAGAAATGTGGGGTTTTTTAATAAAAATTTTGAGTAGCTCTTCATTTCAGGTACACATATGCTCCACTTACTAATCCTGCGTGATTATTTTGTAGGATACGTTTTAGTCTTTGAAGACACTGAATAATTTTAAAAACTGGGAAGCAACTGTTATAGCATAACTTGCCATAAAGTCTGAAGTTTGTCAGCAAATCAGTTCTACATCTACAGTAATATTGTATAACAGATCATAGAGGGATGCCTCATTAGAATTTTATCCTTTGAAGACCTAATATGGAATCGGTAAGTACTTAGTTGGGAAACAAAAACATGTAGTAATTAATGTACTATAGTATGTCTGCATTGATTTTTACATGGATTATATTTTAGTGGTAATAATGTCTGGCACCAGACTATAAATCAATAGGAGACACTATAGTGCTGTTTTTAAAAAAAAATATAAGGAAAACAATATTTTGTTTAACTAGCACCATGAGAGTTCGTCATCCCAATTTTGCTATTGTAATGCTTGCTGTTAATTTTAAATAGTATTCTCACTCCAAAGCTATTTTGCCAATAAATACCAAGTCTTCGTACTAGTTCTGTTGTTCTCAGAAGAAACACAGTTAAATTTAGAAAAAAGCAAAACACTAACATGAGATGGAAACGGAAACACCATAATATTATGCTTTGCTTTCCTTCATTGTCTTCTCTTAGAATTGTTAAGCAAGTTTCAGACTAGTAAGCAAACAGAAGAGGAGCAAGAGACACTGGGTGAGTTTCCTGAAAAGGCGTTACTAAATATTAAGAACAGAAGAGGAAGGAGTGAGCATGCCTGTACTCCACCAAAAAAAAATAAAAAGCACTAGAAGAGTGAGCAATGCTTTCATTAGATCCAAAAGTGTTTCTTTTTGTTATGGCTGGGAAAATTCAGAATTTCAAACACAAGGGTAATCCAAAAGTTACTAATCCTCAAAGAAAAAGACAAGGTAATTCTGAAGGTTCAGTATCTTCTCTTGGAAGGCCCCCAGGCTGAAGGGAACGTGGTTGGTAGCATCAGGGAACAATTTCTGTCTTCGCTAGCTGTTCTTCAGTAACTGCACAGGGTATAGACCCACAACCTTGCACAAGGGAGTTTCCAATCACCCCACAATATTGGGGGATAAGTTAAGGGCCAATGGCAAAAAAGCTGTACTGGAGCTAGTGGCAGGCAAGCAACCCAGGATGGAGGCTGTGGCGGCCAAACAAGAAAGGCCTGTGTGACCAGACTCATGCAGGCTTTTCATGAGCTTGGTTTCATAGACTTAAAAACATTTAAAGAAACCCCCTCACAGTTTGTAGGCTGTAACTTCATGGAACCCCATAAAAATGACAGAAGGAAAGAAAACATTACACTAGCAAGAGTTGTAAGGTATAGAGAAGTCCAAGGACAACTATGGTACATATGTAGAATATTTCGCCTTATGGAAGGAAATGATGTTACTTAAGACTTCCAGTCAGAACAGTATAGCCAATATTATGGCATGCTAAAAATTATCTAGGGAGAAAAAAAGAATAGACAATTAAGATTCCCATTACTGATAACAGTCCATTTTTAAAAGGGCCTGAAAAAGAGGAAAATAGCTGTACTTCAAAGGAAAAAAAAAAAAAAATCAGTCTAAGCAATCTTTCTCTCCCAAGCACCTATAGTCCTTTTACTTCCAAGGCAACACCAGGCCTGCTTCCACTGTCTTTTCCTATTAGTATAAAGCTAAGAAAAGCTGGCATAGGTAACTGTTAAAATCCATTGTCATTACCATTTGACTTAGCACACCAAATTAACCTGATGGAAATAATATTTTCTGGTTTTTATACTGTGGTTAGTATATTTCAGTATTTTTAGAATAAAAAACCAAATGGCATTATTATGTGTGTTTATACTGTGAGGAAAATAATCTAAAAATTAAAATTAGCACAATAACCTTTAAGAGAAAATATGTATGCAACCTCTATAAAGGTCACTGCTAATACACAGGAAAATAAAAGCATTATTTTTTCTAGAATGTCTTTAGATTAGCCAGCTAGTTCTCTTACACACCGAAAGATTAGAGTTTAAAGACTATCAGGGACCTACAGATCCCATTTCTCTCAGCAGGTGTTAAACACACAGTTGGCAGGGGAGAGCTCCTATGATCTTAACTTACAATTCTTTTCCAAAATACATCACCAATTTCAGAAATATTCAGCCTCTACTTCCACAGAGGCTTGTGATTTAACTGTTTTACTATATAACAATAGACTTAAGATGCGTTTCAGAAATTTGTTAAATCAGGGACCTAGTACTAGGAAATACTCCTAATTTGAAATTCTCCCTTAGAGTGAGAATTGAAAGCATTCAGCAACTCCCAGCATTTGACTTGCTATTTTTAGCCAGGAAAGTGTGTGATCTAGTACAGCACCATTTGCTTTTTTTAATTGATTGCGCTGCCTTTTCACTGGTAATAAATATACCATCCTAACACCGTTTACATAAAAATCTGGAACCAACAGAACACCAAGCTCAAATGCAGAACAGCAAATCTGTGTCTGAGTGACCTTTATGTATAATGTGCCCACAAAAGCCTACTAACAAATAAAAGCTTTTTCAGGGCTGTCAGGTTTCACCAACACAAGTTTAGAAAGGATAAATCAAGCTACAGCCGAAAAAGGAGTAGTATATGTTAGAAAAATAAAGAAAAGCAGCACTCTTCAGAATACAGGTTAAAGAGAATCCAGCATCACACCAGCTCTGATCTGCTGGGTTTAGTATTCAAGTGGTTGAGACACTGATCATTTACATTTCAAAGGAAAAACTGAAGCTTGCTGATGATCTTTCAGAGTGTGGGTGAGACCGCCTAATTCTGCATGACCTGTGTGCATGGAAGCAGAGGAAGCACCTTCAGATCCCACCCTTCCCAGCACCGTTCACGTAACTCAAGCGTTGTCTCTCGCCTGAAGCTATCACATTTACCAATATAAAACCCAACTCAAGCATAAAGGTGAACTGTTTCATGAGAACAAGGTCCTTACTATACCACTTTCTATGAGTACCAATACATCTAGGGGAACTAAGTCTAGGAAATATATATAGACAATGGCAGGTTGTTCACCTGCAGATGAAGAACCAAAGTGATTCAGGCTAGCCTGCATCTTGACTTCACCAATTTCTCTTTCTGCAGGTGCTATTAATGCAATGAAACCAACAGTCCAACTGTTGATGTTTGTCATGTTCTTTTGACTTTTATTATATCTACAGCAGCAGACATCAACATACCCCGTAACACCGTGTCACACTAAGTTTCTCGGAGGAAGATCTGAGTGCCTAAGTGCCAAGTTTCACTATTTGAACAACTTGGGGGTGAAGGGAGGATGGCACACAAAAAACAACATGCTTGAGAACAAAAAGCTTGTCCAATTGTCCCAAATTGTTGTCTGACGAAAAAGGACCAATATATACAACAACGGTATTTCATATTTCTCTTCTTGTTGAACTTTAAATGGGATTCAGTTTAGTGCACATTTGAGGAAAAAAAAATTGCTTTGCTTTGGTTTCCTGGCAGGTTTCTCCCTTGCTCACTGCTTAAAAGCAGATCGTATGAAATTAGGTCTCAAAGGTTTTCTAGGAGAATAAACATGTGAGATGTTCTCTTTAGAACCGTGGCTGCTTCTGTCACACAGTACACCATCATACCTCTATATGGGGATAAAGGAGAGCATTCGTTTGTTCTCTGTCCTTTTACTCTAAAGGTATCAATTTATAACCCACAATTCTTAGCTGGAGAACTTTTCCTGCACTCTTCGACATAATGTATGAACAGATAAGTAAAGAGACAACTTTTATCTCTTCCTTTGCAACTTAATATTGTCAAAATAATGTCTTTGAGACTCTCTTGCCACTGACAGCATAAGACCAGACTTCTGCAACTTCAGAGTCCTATTAAAGTACATCAGGTGCAGTTACACTTGTACTCTGTTTTAGAACTGGAACTTAAAATTGCAGTGGAGAAAACAAGTGGGGTGTCTTATCTTCCTCAATTCAAAAAGTCCCTCATAGTCAAAAATAGCCTTAGTGAACTCCTATCAACTTGATAGATAAGACAAGCGTATTTACATTTATCCTGCTTCTTTCTCCAGCCTCACTGCATCAAAAAAAACCCCACAACTCATGTCCGTTGGATCACAAACTAGTTTGGGTTGGAAGGGACCTTTAAAGGCCATCTAGTCCAACCCCCCCTGCAATGAGCAGGGACACCTCCAACTAGATCAGGTTGCTCAGAGCCCCATCCAAGATGACCTTGATCATTTGAACAGATTATTTAGTCACTATACATTTAAAAAACAAACATTTTTTTAAATTAACATCAAAATGTTTTGTTTTGATTCTTTGTAGGAGTAACAGAAACAATGTTTATTTTTCCCCCCTTCACATCTACCCTCTTTTCTTTCACAAGAATATCTTATTTAGTTCCATAGTCTGAAAATGACCTTTTATTTCAACAGCTCTGTGGGCTCCACTACTTACAGAAACAAACATTTTCTTCCTGGCACAATAGCGACTATTTTAATATTCTCTTCAGACTCTCTCTTCATTGCAATCCTAATAAACACATTCAGGTTTACGATGAAGAGAGATCCTACCAGACAAATGGCAGCAAGGTTACAAGCTTGAGCTGGTGACCTTCTGAAAGCTTGTTTTCCAGAGCTGCCTGATGGGGTGAATATTCCAGTGATGTTATTCATTGAAACAGGAACTCCAAATACTCCCTTTTCTAAACAATGTCATTTTACCTTGACAACATATCATCACTGGCTTTCTTCTGTTCATCTCCTAGGTCAGGAAAGAAAGGTGAGCAATTTATCACTCATGAATCCCCGATTTTAATGCAGATATTAACTGAAATTCAATTTCCATTGAATACATATTTTGAATATCATATACACATACATATGCAGTAGCATTAAGGCACAAAGGCTAAACATATCTGTCAGATCTGACCTGAACTAGGATGGAGATACAGCATTTTTCAACTACAGTATAAAATACTAGTGACTTATACTTCACAAATTCATTATTTTTCTAAAGCCTTTAAGCCATTTAACCATTAGAAAGAAGATAGCTTAACAGGATTTCACATTTTACAATTCATTTGACCTCAGCTTGCAAGAGTTAAAAAAGGGTTAGGTCATACAGGTTCATTTATTCTGAATACCACAAACCTGTAATGATTTGTCCAGTTTCTTTTCAGAAGGAGGATTTACGATTTGGATTATACCCCACACAGCTATACACAAAGGTATCCTTCCATGTGCTATTCTCCGTCTTCTGGCACAGAGATTTCACCTCCAAGATACTCCCTGGATGACAGAGAGGGGCCCACCATTGTTTTGGCCCTCACTGAGAAAGCTGATGCCATCACTTCAGATGTATACAAGTTTCTTACTTGGGTACTACTGCAATCCAAACTTAAAAGCCACCTCAGTAAAACTTCAAGTATTCATCTTTTCTGCCTGGAAAGCAGACAGATTCAGTCCTTACATCCTAAAAGGGCACCTTCGATTTGCCAGGAAAGATTCAGAAATTCAGCTTGCTTCAGCATAGAGAATTACAGGGTACAACCCCAAGAAAATTAATAACACACCAAGACTAGAAAAATAAGGTCACAGTGTCTTTGGCATGGTTTTGAAGGGGACAGTCACAGTTGGTCTAGATTCTTGTGCTAATATCTTCCTTTGAAGGCACACTTAATTAACTGTGTTAGAAAAAGTGGACATGCCAGGTATGGAGAGCAAGCCTCATGTTCCTCTACCCACTTAGAGAAGTGAACACAGTTTAGTTTTACAGCATCCTTTTCATATAGCTCCTTCCAGACCACTGAAGGAAGCTGAGCCTGGGACACAGGTGATTATAGATACAGTATCTCCATCTACGTAGATGTCTGTTTTTTCTATAGTTCTGCACTAGGTCTACCAGCTATCACCAAGGAGTGTTGCCAAGCCTATCCTGCAACACAGGGGACTATAAAATAAAAGAAGAACAAAGGAACACTTATCTACTTTGTCTTCCTCCAGATTATCCCAGAGATTTTTACGACATAGCTCCATGTAATTTAGGTTTGTATTTATATACCTCCTAGTAAGCAGGCATATATTTTCTATTATGTTCTGGTAAGTAACTAAGTATTCCAACTGGTGCTCCACAATACCATGTATTCATGATTAGTATATTTCTCAAAAAGAAGAATTTTTTTTTCCCTGTTTCAGTGTTAAAATAATCTTGTGTTGTCATCTTTTAAGATAACTAGCTGCTTCCTGACAGGATCTAGTTTACACATCAACTGGTAGCACTATAAAGGTATTGCTTCAAAACATTAAAATTCAGCAGCTTTATTTATTGACACTACTATAATACTTAAAACTACTTTTGTCAACCTACATAGCCCCTACATGTGTTGTCTTGAACTGATGCAGTGAGGACAATGCAGTACGTTTGCTTGCAGTTACATTTTGTATAAATGAGTCTGTAACTGGGAAATGGGACTAAATTATACCCAGGACATCTTGACAATGCAGCGAGACCCTATAGACCAAGAGGTAACAAGCACCAGCAAGGTCAGTGTCAATGTTTCAGAGGGTAAATCAGAATAGAAAGTTAGTAAAAAAAAGATCATATATAGTAACACAGCATACATGCAGAGATGTTCCTCAAGCAAACAGGGTTACGTGAGCTGTCTTAAGATCTGAGCTCTCCCCATCCAGGTATTGTGTTCTGCAAACCACAGTCACTGAAAGACGAATTATAGATCCACTAATATTTTTAAAAGTTAATCTTCTCCCCTACCAAATTCAAGGGAATTTAGTTGTCCAAAAACACAGTTTAGAGCCTTGTATATGGCCAAGCACATCCCTTCATAAAACAATCCTTTAACTTTAAAAATAAAATTAGAAGTATTTAGTATAGTTCCAAGCAAGCAACTTCTGCCAAGTGGCTGTCAGATCAGAACGCTGTGCAGTATACTTGACAGAAAAGCTAGTGTAGTAACAAGAAACCAGCCCGAGACTTAGTACTGGAATAATTCAAACTCTGTCAAGAGAGTCACACAGTAAGTGCACACTGTAACAGAGCTTTTGGGATTCTTGTTTATGCATACCTAGACTCTCAATTATGATCATGCACCCTACTGGTTCAGGTGCTCCTCAAATTTAGCTTTAAGAGTTATACTTAGGCTACCCTTAATAAGTACATATATATTTTACAGAAGTGAGAAAATAACTAAAAATATGGAACAAAAAAATCCATCACCCCCAAATGCCTGGAACAACAGGCCTGTAGAAGTATGATGGTCATATTACACAACTACTCTAGTCTGTGCAATAAGGACTTTTTACAGATCCAAGTAGTTTTTCCATTTACAATTCAAGGGCTATCTACACTGCACTTAATCCACTCCCCTTTCCCACTTGGCCCTCTCCCCTCTACTGACAAAGCTGTGAACTAAAATACAGGCATACCATATTGGTGTGAAACCAGTTATATTACCAGGATTAGTCATTCTGTTGCATATTCTGTTTTGTAGTGCACCTTTATTAAGCAAATGCATTTATATTAATGTAAATGTCTTAGTTGAGACACACTATAAACTGAAAGGAAAATATAAACATTTCAGTGATTAGAACAACAAAACATCTAAAGGTGAGGCACTCAATAAGAGGACCAGAGCCGGAAGTCAAATTAGCTTAAGGGCTTAACCCTGGAATGAAGTGGTATTCATTGTTGGAAATACAAAGCAAACTCTGACAAGTCTAATTAATGACTAGAATTCTTGTGTCTTTTACTATACAGCTTTAAACCATCCCTACTCAGCGGGCCCAAAATGACTTCACTGGGGGGTACAGGGGCTATTGAGCCGAAATAGCAGCCGTTTTGCTCAGCTCACCTCACGTCGTACCAGAATCCCAGGGAGTTTTATATTGCATGCTAGCATCCCCCTCACCCCTCCACTCCAAAAAGTAAAAACTTAATCGTAACATCCAAGTGAAAAACTCTGGAAACAGTTCACATCTCTATGTGCGCTGCTTAACAAACTACTAAAGATACTAAAACTGGTTTCAGGGTTTACTTCCCCTCCCGGATTGTGCCCAGGCACGCACCAGCTAAGTACAACTTCCACAGGTTCACAAATTCCCATATTCCTAGCTACCAAAATGGAGGTCTATAAGGAAGGTGGTGTCATGTTTAGGTTGCTATATGCTGTTATGTTTGATATGCTATCAAACATTTTCTGAACTCTGTAAAAAGCACTAAACTAAGACAGGTCATATAAAGTTTATTAAAGCATCTATGCGTTCCAGCATGGAGTTCATGAATCCTGAACGCAACATTATTCAGCCAATTTAACAAGATTAGCCAGCCTGCTTTTTCCACTTTCTGTCATTTCTTCTTCCACAATAAGCTAGCTTGTAGCTAAGGAAAGCCAAGCTCTTTTAAAGCTTTATTCTCTCACAGCTAGTAAAGTACAGCATTTACAATTGGGAGCTATCATGTCAGAAGCACAGTAGTTTCGCACGGGTCATTCAAAGTATGCTACACAAACCAAAACCAAGAAAATAGAAAGGAGACCAGGAAGAAAGACTAATTAACAGTTCTAAATTTTAGTTAAACTCTGTTCAACCTTCTGCTTCTCAGATCCAGCTAGACAGCTAATAAGCCTCGTGGAATTCTGGCTCTTAATTAACACACAATTATTTCTCCAGAAGGATTAGAAGTTTCACCAAATGCTCAAGAAGTCAGTTTCTACAGCTCAAATTAGATTACTGCCTACATTTAGGAGCAAGGGTTACTGCTCCTATTCTATTTGTAACAGACTTTTTAAAATGCAATCACATCTTTAAAGGAGATAAAGGAAGCCTGCCTTTTCACTGCACAAAGCTCCCTTCTATAAGCACGTAACATTCCCAGCCAATAATTCAGTCACTTGACATGAAAAGATAACAGCCATTAATGTAAGCATCCCAGTTATACATTAACTGGTTGAAAGCAGAACAATCTGTGAGCAACCACCTTTCTGAAGGCTAATCCAACATTTTATGGGCCGAGCTCTGAGACTCTCCACTCCCTAGCAAGGAGCTGGAGCTGATCATCACAAGCAAAATGCTAAGCAAAGTAAAACCCATTGCACCAGCAGCTTACATCACTAACTTCCACCAACGCGAATGATGCACTGTAGATGGCACCCCTCCCAGGGCAGTCCACCTTCTTTGTTGGAAAGACTTCTGGCCAAACACACACAGTCCATTTTAAGGCCCTGAAACACTTGCCCTTAATAAGACACTTAATCCTCAGACCTTTATCTTACTTTTCCCCACCTACAGCTTTGTCTTCAAGCCAAATCCAGCTATCATAGTCTCATGGTCATACAAGTTGGTTCCTCAGAATAAGAGAGAACAACCATCTTCTCTCCTCTAAACATGCTAGCTTTCTTCTGCTCCTTCTGGCTTCTTACTTTGTCAAGAAAAGCAGCTCTATGCTTCAAATTAATACGTATTATCTCAACATATCACTTAGGAAATTAGAGTGCATTACGCTGAAAAGGCTTAGAATACTGACAAATCAGACCAGCTTTAAACTTTGAAAGCAAGCTGTACTAAGCTCACTCATTGGCAGCAGCATGCTAGTGGTTAGCCCTTACACCTTGTTAATCATTTTCACTACATGCAGGACTGCCAGCCCTTCACACCTCTATGCCAAGCCAGCTGCGAGTGGCACACAGCACCACAGAGCTGGTGGCAGCTCGTCATTGCAGAGGTGAAAGTGATCAGGCCTGGCTGACAGCTCCTCAGCCGGGAAAGCTGGGGCCGAGGCAGGCTTGCCTTCTCTTCTCTACCTTCCTTCCTCCTCGAGACTTCTGTGCAACTTGCTCCTTCCCACCCCTACACAGCAGGGCTCATCTGCTTCCAGTAATGCTCATCTTGGTTTTCCCACTCACCCCTGTGCATTTGGTAGGATAGTCTGCACATTTATCTTGCAACTTTTTGTTATTCAGATGTTTCCTATGTGCAAATACCCTCATCTTTGTTGCCTCTTTGGTGGTCACATTACTTATATGTTATATCTAGTTATGCCATCAGTACTACAAAATACTCACATACTGGTTTTTGTTAACCATCTTAGCATGCTCTTATTTGGATTCAAGGCAAACTAACATTAATTATATCCTGATTAATGCACTTCTTTGTAGGTGTCAAGAGCCTTTGATTTAGCTATGCCTAGATATACAACTCCCGGGCTAAACAGGTGTTCTTCTACCCATGGTAGTGAAGAATTTCTTCTACAACCTGCGTTTACTTTCATACTGGCAGAGAAAGCTTAATGTGGTATGGGTAAAAGTGATAACAGGACTAGAGTACAACAGGGGGGAGGGGGGGGGGAAAGCCCTACCCCCCAAAAAAAAAGTCCAGAAAAAACCCTGAAGACAATTTGGAAAAAAAACAGAACACTTAATAATTGCTATTTCTGATAATGTAAGTACAGTAGCAATCCTTGCTTCTATCTAGACTGTACTATTAATACTCAAGAGTTCTTCCTGCCCAGCACTGATGTGGTCTGCTATTCTGGAATATTACCCCCCTTATTCTATCCACAGAGTCATTCTTCAAAGCCACAAAATACAGTAATAATTATTTGCCTAGTATATTTTGCCTATGACTTGCCTATCATGGGAAGTGACACCAACACTAAGCAAACACATTAAAAATTATTCTTTTCTACTATTTCTACTTTGGCTTCAGTTGTGTTACATCCTTCTAATTTCCCACATCCATAAGTATTTTATAAACACAGATCCTACTGAAAAAGAATGAGTCCTCAGCCCACATTTTGAAGGCTGTTTATTACACACACACAAAGAATACAGGCATGGAGTTTAGATAACTTAGAATATTTTAAACAGAGTAAGGAAAATTGATTCCTTGCAAGGAAATTAAACAATATACTCATTATCTGGATGGCATAGAAAGCATGCATTTAATTTAATGCTACACACATTTTTATTTCCATTGCACCAGTTTCATTGTGGCCTGCCAACAAAATTTTCAAGCTTAAAGTCCTGAACCTTGTTAAGTTTGTCTGGAAAAACACACAAAAGTTTGACAAAGACACAGAAACAAGATCACAAACTTTGAACAGAGAATCTCTACCTGGGCCCAGTATTCCAGTTGCAGAGGCTCCAACAAAAACCCAGAGAAAGAGATGGGTAGCTAAAACATAAATGCGTGGATGTCAGCTTTCAAAATAAGCCAATATATGTACTTAAAGTGCCCTTGTAAAATGAGGGCTTCACGCCAAGCAAAACAGAATACCTATTCCACTCAAGAATCTAGACAGAAATGGTTGCCCATGTAATTAAAAAAAAAGCCACCACACACAACCAATTAATCACCCAAGTTTGCCATAAAAATGCAGCATAACTTTATATGCCCTAAGCCTGTCCCCAGATCCCTGTTTCACCTTCTGTCCCCGACACTGCTAAGCCAGCTGCTAATGCCACCAGAGACTGCTACCTACAGACCAGCCACTGTGGGTATACTTCCAGCCAGCTGAAGAATCATGAAATTATAGTTTGGGAGTCCTGAGCACCTGGAAAGGCAGCTAAAAAGGTTTTCTGGCTGCTCAGTGGCTGGAGAACTCCTGTAACAAAGTCCAGAGACCAAAGATCTACCTCCAAAACTGTAAGCCTGGTTCACGATGCCAAGACTGGCCTCTCCAGGCAGCACACTGACCCTGACGCTCCTGGTGGTCAAGGCCCAAACCCTTATCACCCACCACAAGTATCTGTATGCCAGTTCTGCCACAGCTCCTGGTGCTTGGTCACCCGCCAAAACCAGAAAATACATGGATCAAGCCAAACCATCAACTAGAGGAAATGGATGGATCCAGTCACTCATTTCCAAGACCTCTGAACCCCGCTGAATGAGAGTGCTCCCCAGGCACCATGGTGGAGGCAGGGCCTGCCTTCCTGCTCCCCACGGCCTCACGCTCACAGCAAGCTGGGCCTGGTGCAGTGCCTGTGCACTCACCAAGGTCCCACCTGTGGCCCCAGCACCCTGCTGGAGCAGGGGCACAAGGGACCTGCACCAAGGAGGGACTCAACCTCACCTCAGCCCAGCCTGCATGAAATAGTGCCAGGGCATGGAGAAGGAAACGCATTAAAAGAGTCAATGTAACAAAACTCACTTTTTTGTATGAGAGCTCTGGAGGTTTAGTGACAATCTGGAGTCAGCCCTGGGGCTCCCTCTTGGGAAGGCCCTTTTTTCCTCCTCTACCTTCTGCACAGCTCACACAGGCAGCAGCAAGGACCTTTTTGGCTAACAGCAGGCAACCTTTGGGCCAGTTACCAGGCCTGGGCTCAAAGAGTCTATGTGTCTGACAGGGGCTGCTAGTCCTCCTGCCGATATAGGGCCCAGGCCACCCAGGGGCAGGGCAGGACACTGGCAAGCAGCAGACTAGTGGGGATGGGAACTGCCACTGCCCCAGGCCTCACCGCAACTCCCTCTGGGGTGCTGGTAGCCCCATCTCCCCTTGCCTCCCAATCAGCTACCCAGAGAGGAAAAAAAAACACCAATAAAAAAAAAAATTATAAAAAAATTCCAATACAACAACACACACGCAAAAAAACCTCCATACAAAAATCAAACGTACCAGGAAACACAGCCAGACCAGCAAGGATCACCAGGTGAGGTGACCAGGACTGAAGGCCCCACTTCAGGGAGCCACAGAAGCCCAGCCATGGCCAGCTCTCCCCACTGATGCCTACATGGAGCAAAGCCTCCCCAGCTGCCTTATCAGGGGTGGCCCCCAGCAGCTCGTTAAATCCCAGATACATTTCACGTGTGTTAGTCAATAAATAATTGCTTTATACCTTCAAGCTGTGTATACCCCGCTTGCAGAGCATCTTTGCATCTGGCTACAGGCACCCAAATAAACTAGCCCAGACGGGGAGTGACAACCACTTCCCTGCAGGCAGGTGCTAAAAAAAAGTCACCTTCCCCGCGACGGGAATTGCATTTGGCCACAAGCTTGTCATTGCCTCCGTTAGATATCGCTACGCCATTCGTGTACACAAGGCACAGCTGAAACGCTGGTGGGCCATCATGGCGTTTTCACTTAGCCGTAAGACAGGCCCCATCAGTGTTTGCCCTGGCATGGCCTCCCATGTGAAAGGAGGGTGCCGGGCTCCGCCGCGGCTCAGGTGTCCACCCAGCCACTGATGCTACCACAGTGCTGGCCAGCCACAAAAATGAATGAAAAACCTATGTGGAGGCATGTGTAACTCAGGCACTGAGTTCGGTGCGGCAGGTGTGAAGGAACACGGACATGGTGGTTGTGGTTGTCACACGGAATAGAAATAACCACTGTGAGCTGATGGCTGCTCCAGATTTTTTTTTTTTAAATATATATAGGCAAACTTAGCTCAACTTCTGGTTCTTCTTTCTTTTTAAATACTGACCAGTACCTTTATTTAATTATATATACCTTTAAAATACTGTTCATGAAAACTTACTAAGTTCCACAGTACCTTGTGGGTGCCTTCCCATCAGCATTTCTTAGACTTTCCATAAAGGTGTGATTTATGGCCTCATTCTGCAACCACACATCGGAGGGATTTTGAATTCACTGAGACAATCTGCGTGAGTAAATGTTACTCATGTACATTAGTGGTTTCCAAGTCAGGCAATTAACTTACAAATGTTTGCAGGCTCTTTCTTCATTTTTTTCATACCATAGTCAGACACAATATTAATATCCAGTACAGGATCTAATAAGATTTCCATTACCTTCTGGGGTTAATAATGAACACAGCAGGGACAAAATCAGTATCACTGTATTAACTATCATTAAATAGGGTATCTAAGCATCAGCATCACAGCAAGTGAAAAGCTTAGTGTATATAAAAAATTTGTATTTGTCTACTTATCTCATTCAAATTCTAATTTTAACATTAAGCCTTGGATTTTAAAATTAGTAACATGCAAACACATTGTGCATGGTCAATTAAACTGAACTCTACTATTCTACGTAATTGCAGAAGCTGTGAAAACCAGAAGTAAACTTCATTTCAGACCGTTTCAAACACATATTTCAGAATTTTTTTACTAATGAAAAAAATTGTCTGCATCAACTGATTTTAAATTTGACTCTGCATATGACCATTTCAACTTAAAAACTGAATCCATACTACATACTATATTAGTAAAATTAAATTCTACTACATTCCTTCACTAGCAACATCCATCCGTGTAATTAAAATACTTACAGTTATCAAATCGGAGGCACGTATTATGTTTGGTCTAGCACATGGAAGTCTGTGGTAGAGGGTTCAAGGCATATTCTCCACTGGCTAACCTCAGCCACTTAATTTAAGTGTTTGTGTGGACAAGTAGGCTCCATACAACCTGTCAAGCCAGCAAAGAGAGACAAACCCAAACCACGTAAGTCTGAAGTCACCTCCACACATGATAAAATGATGGCAGAATCACATTTGGGGGGAATGAAGGAAAAGAGAAAATGCCTCTTTGTTTAGGAGGAAATCAATACAACAGAAGGGGCAGAGGACACACAAGAGATCTGAGCTCCCCACGTGCTCAGGGCAATGAAGTCACCCAGGCACTCCAATAGTCCCATCTGAATTACACTGGGTGAAAGGGAGAAGGGCAGAGAGCTAACATCTCTTGCAGTCTTCTCCCACCACAGACTCAGGATACAGATAAAAGCACGGGCCCACAGGTCGCGCAGGGTAGACACAACCCAAACTTAGATGATGCCTGTGCATGGCTCTTCCCTGCACTCTTCTCTGTTAAAAGCTTGATGAGGGCAAAAGAGGTACCCCACGAGCGCTGATTAACCTCAAAACACACAAGTCTGCACAGTTCAGGTCTGAGAAAGTTTATTTATGATTGACGCGTACTTGGGAAGACCCACTACCGGCTCATACTGTTGCAACAGACTGCAGCCACTCCAGTTTTAAAAGTAACCCTGCTGTTCTTAATGTGAACCACACACCAACACCGTAATTAATACTAGCTGGCATTTATTAGTGGTTTGAGATACAAGACAGTCTATGGGCTTAGAAAGTGTGGCTTCTTAAGGCAAGCCTCATCACAAAAAACTGAGGTAACGCAGCAGAGAATATGAGACTTTGCTTGCAGCTTTGTAATCTGCTTTTTTCAAGATTGGATCCACAGGTGAAATACACAAAGCAGTAAGATATCAACTTTCTAGGACTAAATCTAGACCATCCTTGAATACTAAACATCTTTTAAAATACACAAAATGAAGTAGTTTCATAAGTATCACAATTTATCTTCCCACATAAATGAGAACAAAATTTGTTTTCAATATCTCAGAAGCAAATTTCTTCCTCCTTCAGAATCAAATGGGGCTGAGGACTTTTTGAACAAAGGGATTGACAACGAACACCTGCAAGCATCTGTAGCCACATGCATTTCTCATTTACATCTTCATTTTTCTCCTCCTTCCTCAAAGTAATTAAAATCTTCCTTTTGCTGGAAGGCCTGTGGGGAATCATCACAGGGGAGTTGTTCTGAGAGACGACGAGGTCCTGAAGTGAACCAGATTCCTCTGGGTCCTTGGTCAACATCATCTGCACAACATCTGCACAACATCTACTGGCAGTGCGGCGCTCCCAGTAAACCTTTGTTGGTGTTGCCCCAGCAGGCATGTGGAAACGCCGCTTCCGTTGCTCAGGAGACTGAATCTAGGTTTGTGCCTCTACCCAAGCGCTGACTCAATCGACTGACTTCCACTCTGACCGACCTCGCCCCATTTCATCTGTAAAAGTCAAGCTGCACTTACTAAGTGAGTGCAGCTAAATTTGGGAGATGATAACTTTATTTCTGCACATCCACTCAATTAATCTGTTCCTGGACTGTCAGTGATAATAATTCTCCATGAATTACCCATTAAGTCATACACTTAAAACTGTTTTTTAAAACCTCCTATTGTCATCCGAGAACTCTGACAGTGACTTTTGTCATTACAGCTCATTACCCTTCAGCACCATCACATCCAAAATAAGGATCAAGTTTTTGCTTGTTCATTCAGAGGACTACATATGTAGCGGAGGGATTACCACTTCATATTCCACTTCTTATTTGCTAGAACTTTCCTTACGGCTGGGACCTTTGCAAACATGTATTTCCTTATTCCTCTGTGGTATTTTCTGCAATTCCTCCTCATCTCCATCATTACCACTGAAACTATTCACTGTCTTTCCTTTTCCATTTTGTAAAAACCTTAAATTCCCTTCCTGCCCCAAATTGTTTAAGGGCTTTCACTTCTGGTTTATATCAGATAGGCTAAAGCTCTAGTTTTCTGTTTTGTTTAATCTTAATTAAACTTCTGGCCCACACACAAATGATACCTATTACCTTTGTGGCAGCTTTTGCTTTTGACTAATCTAGAAATACTCATTTTCCTATATACTTTGTACAAAAGGAAGTTGTCTTTAAAGATGAGCAACTTAACTCTTCAAACACTTAATCAGTGAATACCATGCAGAGATGTAATCTGCTTTCATACAGCCCTCACTGCATCAATCCAGCATGAGGTATTTTGTACTACCTACGAACCAGAAGACTATTGAAGACCATTTAACCACGATAGGACATTAATATTCAGATTACAAAATAAATAAGTGAATTGAGAAGATTAAAAAAAAAAAAACCAACATGGGGGAAAATTAATCCTGATGTAAAGCCAGCTAGTTAAACTGTACTCTTGCTATACAGCCACCATTAGCCAACCCCTGCAGTTTCCAGATGTTTATTACAGGATATGCCTGGACAAATCTTCTTTTATAAAAGCTCTTTGACACAAAGATATTAAACTTTAAGTACCTTAACACAAAAGCAGACCTTTTAAAGGGGATTTACTTGAACTTTTTATATACAAAAACAGCTGGAAAGGGAATAGAATGACAATGAAATAAAACAATACTTACAGACAACCAGTTAGTAAATCTCCATCTTCTCCTTTAGGCACAAAAGCAACCTCCATACACACCGCGTTCACAATAGTGCTATTAAGCTCACCATTTTCTAGAAGATTAAGGGCCTCGTCAAAAGAACACTGAAATCACTGGAAATCTCACTATTTGCTTGAACAACTTTGGATCAGGTCCATACTGACTCCGTAAGAATAACTGCTCATAACAACTCAGCTTAAAGCTGTAAGAAAACAACTCTGGTTATAATCTCCATAAAAATACAATCAAAAGGAACATGTGCTTTCTTTATATTTACTTTCCATAATTTTTTAAACAGAAACTTCCAGCATTTTTCTCCACAATATAATCCAATTCATTTGGTCTGAGGAAGCGAAAGGAAAATACAACAGGGCATAGAACTTTGGTTCCCTACTCTGAGATGTATCATTATTCACAGTGAAAATAACTACTATTTTATCCCTCAGTTTGATGCTGAACCAAAAATTTTTTGCCAAAAACTGAGGGGACGGTGGGACATACTTTTTCTTTCTAGAAAATGCCCTCTCTATTGCTGGTTCCAGGGTCCTCGTTCTGCATTTCTTCCATGTCCCAACTACCTACGGGTTTTTCATCACAATTTCGCATGTTCATTAAATGCAAGGTCAGACTTCTGTAATTGACAGCTTTACTTCCATTTGTATGCATGCATGTGTGTGTACGCATATGTATTGTACAGCAAGGCCAAAAAATGAATATAGCATCAAATGATAAAAACAGGGAACATGATTCCAAAACATTTTAACTAAAACTTATGCTGGTTGTATACTGACCATTCCTAATTTCAGGTGAGGCTTCTACTGTTTGCAGTGAGTGCCAGGAAAATATGTTTCTATTGTTCCTGTAAGAGAAAAAAAGAAAAAACAAAAACAAAACCCAAAAAACATGATCAAAGAATGGTTGTCCACTGGCTGGCAAACACACACAGGTTTGTAGGACAAATGAAGCCGTGTCTACAAGCAGCATCTCGTCTTACCCCAAGTAAAAAAATCTCTTGTCAAAAACTCCACTGATTTAAGTGGGACTAGAACAGATGCCAAAGTCACGATGCTCTTACAGCCAGAAAGGTTAAACCGTTTTGTAGATTTTTTTTCTACCACTATCACAGACTGAACGATATTATTGCCTAATGCCACATTTGGCAACCAGATGGTACTGGGGAAACCTCTATTCTAATTTTACGGGTATTTCAATAAATTTATGCTAGGCTTTTTAGATCACTAATATATGATTAGCATCTTCTATACACAAGTAGACAGATCATATACATGCTATCTGATCACACAGCAATAACAAGCTGGACAGGGTTCAAGTTAATCAGACAATCACAGTCCCAGTAAATTAGACAAATCAAGCAATATGGAACATCTACTGACTTCTTCCAAGTCAAGACAGAAGTTACCTATGATCCAGCATACAGAGGATGAGCAGTAAGCCTTGCCACTGCAAAATTAACTTATCTATATATTCTGAAGACATTTGAATAAGTCAAACATGTTTATATCAGGTTTTATTTTGGCCATGGCCACTGCATTTTTGATGTGACACTGGAAGTTCTAACACTGCATTTTTCATCCTGTCAAACCACACCAAGATCCTACAAAAAGTTCCCAAACTTCTGCTGTTAGGATGCCCAAAGCAGTCATTTCTACTTGTGTCTCATTTCAGTAGGCAGGCTTACAGAAAACCGTTCTCAGATTAGACTCATACACAGTAATGAAGCCCAGTCCTTGTATAGAACCTTCTTACTCATGGATCTAATCCATATTTTTCACAGGGGAGGAATAATATTATGCCCATCATACTTATTGAAAGACTGAGGCATGGAAAAAGTAAAGCAGTTCTTCCAAATCACTACCACTAGCAAAACAAGAACACAATCCTGTCTTCTCTGGTACTACATCAAATGCCAATTTTTGCCATTCCCTAAAAGCACATAAACTTTGGAAACTGTTTTATTACAGCAATCACCTCCAGAAATTTTCAGAAACAAATTATTACCCAGAAAGCTCATTTTGGCAGGAAAGACATACGGTTAGATACATATATTTTTTCTAGCCCCATTTTTTGTGATTTCTCAGATTAGAATACCAATCAGGTCTTATCCTCCCTCTTCCCACAGAGACCACAACACAAGGTGGTTATTTTTTACCTATTGAAAATTCTAAAAAGCAGCATTAAAATTTACAGTTTTATATATACAGTTCTGTAGGTAAAAGCATTCTGATGATGCTATAATTTTCTGAATTCTGGTCAAGGATTTTCAGTTAATATTCTTCAATATTGCCCAGTAAGCCTATACCTACATTGCAAAATCAATGTATACAACTATTATTTGGCTTTTCTATCTCTGCTTTCAGTAAGAACCACATTTCTGAAGCTATTTATTGGCACTTTGGTAATGCTGCAAGAGCAATTTCTTCCTTCCTAACTATGTTCTTGTTCCCTTCTGTGCTGAGCAAAATGTGGCAAAGGGTCAAAAGTATATATCCTTTCTTGCCAGCAAACGGAGCGTTATAAACTAGCTTCCTGGCCACCTCCAGTTTCTTAGAAACTACAGAGTGATGAAAACTGGGAGACACTAGTACGCCCCAGATCCCTACTGCCCAACATTACAGCAGTGTGGGAGAGCAGCAGACAACTTTCTAACACATTCTTCCAGAACCGACTTTCCTGATTAAAGCCAATATTGGGCCACAACCAGTAATAGTGATAAGTTGTTCCAAAATATTCCCACTCTGCTATTAACGCTGCCTTTTACAGGAAGCAACAGTCCCCTTTCACCGTTTCCCCCAATTACAGGGAAATCTATGAGAATCACTGAAAGCCAGCCAACTCTCGAATGCTTTTCAAAGCTAAGAAAACCCAAGCCTTCCTACAAGATTTCTATCATCTTCCCACTCTACCCTAAATCACATTTACGTGACTCATTTTTCCATTTTACACTTCCCACAACTTGAGTCCTTCCTGTCTTGTCGTCCTTTTCCCTCCTTTTCTTGCAAATCTCTTTATTTTCATGCTTAGCTCATGCAGAGTTATCACAGCGCCCGTGTTATATTTTTCTCTGCTAAATTGATTACTTCTTGAAGTCAGCTCTCTGCCTTCTGGAGACGGACACTCCTCTCGTGACCGCACAGCCGTGCAGGTTACTACGCAACAGTATGCTGCATCGCTACTTTTATTTGTAGTAAGCATAGCTCTTCTTTTTGCGTGGGCATTACATCACTTTTTTGCAATCCAGCTGCTGCCTCCCACAGCTGCAGGATTTGCCGGACCATCCCTTCGACGCAGCAGCTGCTGCAGCTCGCAGCTCTCTGGGAGGAAGGCTGCCGCTGGGGAAAAGGATGCTCTCCACCACGGCCATCCAGCTGCTGCGCTGAGCTCCGCCACGGCGCGGTGACCCTGCCAGTCGTGGGGGTAATGCTTTGCTGCTTCGAGTGGCAGAGTCGACCAGCCTCTCCTGAGAGCTTGAAAGTGTGTTGAATTAAAAGACGTTGCCTCTCGCTAGAGGCAGGATCGGTTTTGTATTGGCCGTTGCTCCTGCTGAACTCGATTGCAGCTGCATTCCCCTCTCCCCCCACATGCAGATCTTGCAGTACTGTCATTCCTTTCCAAGCTCAGCATGAAGGATCATGTAATTACATATAAGCACATGTACGTGACTGTATATGCATGCGTTACTTCAAAAAGATTTGCATAGTAAAGCCTGCAAAATGAGAGAACACCAGTATTAAAGGAAGCAGGTGTGATTCAGCAGCTTGTTGTGGGCATGTTAGGAGACAGTCAGATGTGGCTGCAGACTTCTTCAGTGCATATTGTGCCAATACCTCCGCTTCCTATAAAATTGTAATCACCTCCTGAGCTCTCCTCATCATACCCAAGTGCTTTGCAAGTATTCATCCATTCGTGTCAAAACACAATCGGCAACACTGTTATAGCCCCTCTTAAAATTAAGGAACTGGGGTATACGTTACATACGTTAACAGCAATAGCATTTGGCATTCAACATTTTTTACTGTAAGATCTCTCTTTTCCTTCCTCATCCATTGTATACTGTAACAGAAGCTGAAGGTACTAACCAGCTCTGATTCAACGTCAGCAGCATTGCTCATTGTGTACACTGATCAAACAGCAAAAGCTTTCTTAGAAAAGTTCTCATCCCAGAATAAAAATTTGGTACCATTTGAGTCCCTCGTTCCAATGAACAAATTCCAGGACTGATGGGCGCAGCGGCGAGGGATCTTTTAGTAACAGACCACCACAACGTAAGGGCTCATTAGAAGGCATATCATAAGTAACTTCAAATCAAACATTTCTTAAGTCTGATTATGCAACTTGCATGCTTTCTTAATAATTCTTCCAAAGTTTTGCTGAGTGAGGCGTATCACCCTGTCCCCCATAGCTGCAGGATCCTGCTGATCAGAGCAACCTTGCAGCTGCGTGAGGCAGTGGCTGCTGGGCCAGCACGGCCCCCGAGATCCCGAGTTTAGCATGGACTTCTGTTGAGAGAGGCAATCTTTTGTTTTGATTTCTTAATTGAAAAACTGTAATTGTAGCAACACCAGGCCCTAACTTGCATAATGAGTAGAGTGCGGACCATTGAGATCTATAGCACGGCCTATTCCTACTTCACCTAATTAAGTAAGAGCTAGCAGTCCTGAGCTTTCCCATCTGCATATGTAAAGCCTGCCGGTAAAAGGGGAACTAACAGCTTTTTGTTGTTGTTGTTAGGCTGTAGGAGCTTAGGAAGCTGCTGCAAAGTTTGGTAGGATATTTAGCTTTCTGGTTATAGCCTGTGTTGCTTTTGCTTTTAAGTCTAAATGCATTTTTTAATTTATTTTTCTCTTTTACCATTTGTTTTGCTGCACTTACACTTTTAGTTGTTTCTCTATGCTTTAGTGTTTGTGACCTCCTTTTTCTGCCACTCTACCTGTTGTTCTATATGTATGCTTTACTTTTTCTACTTCCTCCAGCTTCCCTACCACCAGTGGGAGTAGTAAGTGTATGGCTGGTAAGTGGACCCATGCTCTAAATCTATATCCAGCTCTACAGAGGAGCCTGCAAAACCCTGGAAATAACTGTTCAGAGAAAAATGGTGTTCATCCTCCTCAGCAATTGCGTGGAACATATGAACTTGCACACTTCTCTGTCATGCAGTCCAGACACTAAGCAGGAGTTGTGAGAGGAGATGTCTAGCACAGATTTTTCAAGGACCAACTTACAAATTTCTGAGAGTGTGTAAGCTGGGGCTTTTCAAGGACTTGCCATTTTGGTGTACCTTCCTGAGAATGGCAAAAAGCACTCCTGAGACCTCCATCTGCTAAAGTCACCCTTGCAAAATGTGGAGGTGGTAAAATTTCTGAATTGAATATTGCGATATTTTCAGCGTAGACAGAACAATGTGTTTTCCTTGATTGTTGCCTCATAAATGACTGAACTGCTTTCTAACTGCAACTTCCTCAATACTCAAATTGAGGCGGGTAACACTGTGGAAAAGCTGACACTAGCCAGATGCAACGTGAGGAGAAAAAGCAAGTACCTGAGCATAGCAGCTTATCATGTGAAGGCTCAAATAGAAAAATGCAGTCTTAACTACTGGTAGTGAAAGTAACTCCACCTAGAACAGTTATTTAAAAAATTCAGATGTGCACTCCCTTCCTGAGTGACTACATAATTATAACATTGTTTTTGACATCTTTCTCCTTTCCCTTCCTAGTTGATGCTATTGTTATCTGCTGTGTAGTTGGTATGATGACTCAGATGATAGAATTATGCTGGAGATTATATATCTATGAAACACCGAGACCCAAGAATGCAAATTCTTCTGGGCAAACAATCTAGGGGGGGCGGGTTTTGTATTTATTCTGCCAAGCACTACACACACAAAACAAGCTATGCTTTAGTTCAAGGCTTGAACTTGCTGTTGAAAAGAAAATCAACAGAGACATTTTCTGTATCATGAGTAACTACATCTACCTATGGCTTTGAGTGCATAATAGGAAGCTTAAGAGTCTCAAGCAACTGGAGTTTTCCACTGGAGTTTTGTCCTCATTTGCTCTAGTAATCATTCAAGCTTAGCAGCATTTGTTAAATTCAGATATAGGTCAACTGTATTTTGATGAAGTTCTCAGAAACGGGTGCAGTTGATTGAGCCATATCATAAAAAAAGAAAGTTATATAGAAAATAGTGGCCCAGTGATGCCTGTCTTGATAAATGTGATGATATTTTGCTTCTCAGCTGATGCAATACTAGGTTTCTATCTATGGAGCAAACTATCTTTCTGAAAATCCCATTTAAATGATAAATAATCTGGCTTATTAAAAAGTATTTTGTCGAGAATTATCTTCTGGAAGGTAAGTTAGTTATCTCTCTTCTGCAAGTAAATAGCTTAATTAAAAGGAATGTGTATTTTTGACTGATCACCTTGTGCAAAGTCACTTCTGTTGGTCTATCTGCAGCGCTACAATACGGGTTAAGTTCCAGACTGGCAGATTTGCCACTAATACATTGAAAATAATGGGGCATGAGGCAAGCTTATAGGAATCGGGCCCAATGTATGTTGGTTTAGTGCAAAGCCATGCATACAGAAGTCAGGGTTTTGAAGTGACCAGGACATGGGGTGCTCCTATCTGGACACTGTAAAAAGGCCTGGTTGCTAGAAAACGTTGAGAGCTTAACTGGGGAAAAACAATTTTCTTATATTTATCTCAGTGCAGACTTGAATCAGCTAAATACACAAGTCATTAAAACAGGCTCAAATAATCATTTGAGGTTTTCATAATAAACAATCTGATAGACTCTGAAAGCTGGAGAAGGTGGGATAAAAGCAACGGGACACACCAATCTACTGTTTCACACTGAGCAGCCTCTTGCTGCTTGTGTGATCTCCCTGAAATCTGTATGAATGTTTGGGGTCAAAGAAAAGGAGGCAGAAGCTGGCCTTAAGAAACCCCTATAGGATGCATCCACTGGGATTCTGTTCTGGACTGCGGTGCATTCACTGCAATTCTTATTCAGAAAGACTCCCAGCACCTTCTGGAGAGGATCCACCGTATCTGATCACTAGTGCAGTACAGAGCATGTAATGAAGTCATACTTTATCTTCTTTTATTAAAACAGCTGTCTAGGGCCATAAATACAACGAGTTGTTTTTATCACCAGGAGTCCTCCCATAAGCATGAGGATGATTAACATCATAGCTCCAGTTCTGCTTACAATTGCAACCTCAGGCAGAAGCTTGGGTCCAGCGTTGTTTAAAAGCCATCAGAAAATGTCTTGATCACTGGTGACCTCTGCAAGAGGTGGCTGCTACATCGATCTGCCCCAAGGAGTGGCAAACATGAAGGCAGGCTTTTTTTTATTGATTAGCAAATGGTCTAGCCATCTTGTTTTGTCTCCTCATTGGCAATTAGGAGAGAAATCCATTGAGGGAGTGGTGGCAGTGATCCTTTCCCTCTGACACAAATAACCTTAATCAGGCCTCTTAGTTAATTTCTGAAATTGTTTTGTATCGACGCCTGTTTGAAGCAGGATTTTCATCCTATGGCCCTATCAGTAAAACATATGCATCTTCCTGTTAGCAAAGCAGGCTTTTTCTACTGGTGACATCTTTTACTTCTTATTTACAACCCTAATCACATCATTGATTCCAGTAATCTTTCCTGCGCTAAGAGCTGTTATTAATTCTCTCGAAGGAAAACCTGGGTGGGTTTTGTTGGGTTTTTTTTTAAAACCTAGATAATTAAAATTAAACCAAGTAATGACAATCTAGGAGATGGGGGCAGGGGGGGTAAGTCCAATTATCAATGTTTTTAACATTCAGACAGTAAAGGGGCCGCAATGTTCCTCAGCCTAAAACTAAGACTGATACCTAAAGTGGAACCAGAAAATCATTTTGGCGACTCAACTAAACAATGGGGATTAGCTTTCTACACCCAAAGCTATGACTGTTCAGGTTAGGAAAATTATTGTTTAATCCGAAACACAGCATCTGGACATTTCCTTGTGTGACTCCTTTTGTGTCTGAACAATGGAAATGCTTCACTTGGGTAATCAGAAATGAAGCATTTCCTCACCTCTTCCCCAATAATCTCTGATTAAACCACCCCCAAATGAATGCATTAATCCTTTACCTCCATCTTCCCTATCTCTCTTATACTGTTTCACAAAAGGCTGGGACTTGTTTGTCCTTCTTAATATCAAGTGGTATTTTAGACTAGGAACCATTGAAGTAATTGGGAATATTCGTAGTTTATGTCACTGTGTCTTCATTGCTGCTCTGGGATGAAGGGCAAAAGAACTTGGTGGGGGGAGAGGCCCAGAGTGCCCCGGCCTCGGGGCACTCATGCAGGCTGAATCTGGGGCTAAGCCCCCTCCCTGTCTGACAGCTCGTCCTCCCCTTACGCACATGCACCCAGCTCTTCGGGTTGATTCACTCTCCTGGCATGTGTGTTGAAAGCAAACTTTGGATTTTTTTTCTCTTTAAGAAAACCTGTGAGATTTGGTAAACAGAAATGCTAGGGAAGTTCTGGTTGGGCAGGAGTATTATTTATCATGTGTTCTCCTTGATAGAAAATGCCCCTTTGTGCTTGGGCTGCCAGAGGCACTTAAGGATTTTGGGCAGGGAGGAAAGGTTTGACTTACCGGGGTGCTATCCCCATCAGTGTGGTGAGTTTACAAACCTGATGCATTTAACATTCCTAAATCGCAGCATGGAGTGAAACGCAGCGATACCAAAGATTACTCTTCATTCGGCAAAGTAACTGCCAAATTAAATGATGACAGATGGAAAAACTAAAAGCCACGGTGTCAGGGGTCCGATGACAGCCCTCAGCTTTCACAAGGGGGAAATCATAAACCTCAGCCTGTGCCTGAAGAAGACACGCGTCCAGTTTAAAGGCAGCCCTCGGACTTTTTATTTAATCAATACCCCCTTATCGAAGAGAGCAGCGTACAGCATTAGAACTAAAACAGTGTTATTAGAAAATGATATACTGCACATTAGGATGTATAATTCACGTCGCCTTCATTTGCTCAGACCGTCGTGAAAATCCATAAATCATTTTCTCGTTCGTGTATTGCCTAAGTGCAATTTGTCGTGTCGCATTAGAGGGCTGCCTCAGATCATCGGCACTTTTAATCCACTGCTCGGGGGTTTAACACAACGCGGAGGAACCCAGCGCCGCCGCCCCCACTGCTTCACACAAAATGGAGACCCGGCTGCGCCTGGGGGCGCGGAGCGGCGCGGGGAGGGAGGCGGCTCCCCCTGCGCCTGTGCATGGCTGTGAATGTGTGTGTGTGTGTATATATATATATATGTATACACACACACGTATATGTGTATTCCCGCGTGGTTACTGCCGTCTTCGCAAAAGCGTGGCGTGGGTGTCGCGCCTCGAGCGCGCGTGGGGAGCGCCCCGACGCCGCCGGCGCGGTGAGGCAGGGGTGCGCGGCGCCGGCAGCCCGTACCCCCCCCTTACCTCCGGCCGCCGGGGGCGGGCCCGGTCACGGCCCCGCCGCTTCCGAGGTCCCCCCGGTTTTCGCGCGTCGCGCCGGCGCTGCCCGCTTTCTTCGAAGGCAAGAGCCACCGCCGTGCGTGGGGCTGCGGGGGGGAGGGGGTTAGAGACAGGCTGTGGCGGGTCGCGTTACGTCACTGGCAGCGGCCGTTTCTCTAACGGCAGGCTGTGAGGCACCGGCCCGCGCAGCGAGGCGCGGGAAGGGCGCGAACTCTCCCGGCTGCGTTTGGAGTCGGTGGCAGCGCACGAGAAGCAAGGCGCGGGGAGCTCCCGCCCGCGTCCGACAGAAAGCGGCAGCCAGCCGTTTTTTCCTGACGAAACCCGTTTTATTGGAAAACACCCGCGGAAGTGGCCCCGCCGGCGCTGCTTGGCTCTGCCAGAAGCGCTGGCGGGGGGCGCTGGGGAGGACAAGGTGGTGCTTGGGGTGGCGTTTCCTTGCGGGCAGCCCCGGCGGCTCCGCCGCACACGCGCGTGGTCGCCGCTTCCCGCCTCTCCCCTGTGCCGCTAGACCGCACTTCGCAGCCGGCCGCAGCCGCCTGCGGGCGTGAGCGCCGTAACGGAGGAGAGGGCGGCCGGGAGGCGGGGGTGCGGCGGCGGGGACCAAAGCCCTGGTCTCCCTCCACGGAGCGGAGGCGGTGGCGCCACCCGGGCGCAGTGCGCCTCTGCCGCCGCTGGGGGGCGCTCGCCGCCCGCGAGTGGTGACGGTGCCGGGGGCGGGGGGGTAGCGGGGGCCGAGGCCTCCCGCGGGGCGCCTCCGCCAGCGCCGGGCCGGCAGTCCCGGGCGCGAAGCCGCCGCCACGCTGGACGCCGAGTCCCGAAGCGCGGCGCGGGGCAGCGCGGCTGTGTCCCGCGGGGGAGGCGGGCGAGTGGCGCCGCGCATCGATCCGCCGGCGTCCGCAGCCTGCTGAGCTGTAAATCCCCGTCACACGGGCCGGCGAGTGGGCCCTTCCGCGAACTGCCGCCCCGGCCCCCGGCGTGACGCCGCGGTGGGATTGGCCGCGGCGGCGGCAGCTTGGCTGTGCCCCCGCCGCAGCCGGCCGCGGCCGGTGGCCCCGGGACTCCCTCCCGGGGGAGCGAGGGCAGGGGCGGGCGGGCAGGAGCGCGCAGAAAGGCGGGGGTGGCTTGGGTACGCGCACAAGTTTGGAAATGTGAAGTCCTGCTTTTCCGCAACGGAAAATGCATCCCGGCATAGAGCTCCTTGAAATGCGTGCAGGGGAGTCACCGCTTCCTGACCGACCTCTGGAAGGTGGGGTGACAGCAGAAGCCGCTTGTACCTGCACTGTGCTCTTCTTTAGAAACAATAAAATAACATGTTGGGGGGGGAAAGAACTACAAACATTTCATCCTTTTTACTCTTACTTTCTTCATTTCGTAAAGTCGCGGGCGTGGATCTTCAAGCTGCACATAGCCCACGGGGAGGAGGGGGCACTGAGGTTGAGAGGGGTGACATCTGCCAAGTGCGGCCCTGGGCGCCAGCGCGGCTTCCCGGCCCAACGCGGTGAGCAAGCCGCGTTACGCGAGTGCTTGACGTGCTCCGAGGCACTATTGGGAGAATCGGCTTGACTTAGCGCAGAGCTGCCTTCTCGCAGTCCGAGGGAAAGCGGGAGGAAGATGCCCTGTTGCTGCGTGAGGCGGGAGGATGCCCGGCCCCGGTTACCCGCAGCTGCCGCAAGTCGCAAGCCCGAGTCTCGGCGGCTGCTGCGGACGCCGGCTCGGAGCCTCCAGAGCCGTTACCGGCGTGAAAAGCGCGGGTACAGCAAGCACCGACAGCCGATATCGGAGCGTTTTGCTTGAAAACAAACCCATCCGTGGCTGTGAGGCTCTGCTCATTCTCCCTGCCTTCACCCCCCGCCCCGCGGTGTTGCCCTCCCGCTACCCCAAGTAGCCAGTGACGGAATACCTGCCCGCTTTCCCTCGTACCCGACAGTCTCCTGCCACGTTAGTGGAAATTCCAAAGTGTAAATCGGGAAAAATTGGTGCAGGCTCATGATACTTTAAATTGGCTGGAGCTGGAAACACTGTAGAGAGGTACGATGGAAAGTTGCGCTTTCTCCACTGTGAAACAAACTAATTAGCTGAGGCAGCCCGCGAGGGGAGGGAAATAATAATCTCAAGTTTCCCTTTGTTTATGCTTTTTCTAACAATGTTACTGCGCCCGGCCTTAGGGTAGGAAAGTTAGTAGCTGGTGGAAACTCCCTCTCCAAGGAGAGGGTTGTTTACGATCATCCGTGTGTGCGCGCTGATGACGAGCGGTGATCTCCCTGCCCGGCGGCTGCGCTGGGGGAATAGCCGCTCTCACGGGCGGGCGGGCGGGCAGGCAGGCGTTCCCCAGCAGCGCCTCGGAAGCTGCAGGGCTAGCCCGGCGCAGCCCAAGATCGCTTGCTCTCGCTTGCTTTTGCTTTTGCTTGCTTGCCTGCCTGCCTGCCTGCCTGCCTGCCTGCCTGCCTGCCTGCCTGCCTGCCTGCCTGCCTGCCTGCCTGCCTGCCTGCCTGCCTGCCTGCCTGCCTGCCTGCCTGCCGGCGCGCTCACCCGCTCTCCCATCTCTGACGCAGCCTACTTGACGTGCGCCGCGGCCAATGGGGTGCCGCCCCCGGGGGCGTTACTGCCGGCTGATTGGTTGGCAGGAGCCGAGCGCTGCGCAAAAACAGAAAAGCCGAGCGCTGTCGGCTCAGAACCGCCGGCAGAGATCAGCGGAGCCGGGGCCGGGGCCGCGGCTGGGACCGGGACGGGAGGCGAGCGGCGGCGGCGGCAGCAGCAGCAGCAAGCAGAGACAGACACAGACACACAGAGAGAGAGAGAGGGGCTAGACGCAAAAGCATCAAAAGAGGAAAAAACCTGATCGGCACATCCATAGAAAGCAGAGTGATGATGATGAACATAATAATAGCAATAAAAGAAGAAAATGAAAGACTATTAATAGAAGAGAGAAAAATCTAAAACCTTAAAAAAAAAAAAAGAAATCCCAGAGAAATCAGGGAATGAAAGTTTTGGGTAGCAAAGCTCTTCTCTGCTTTTTTTGATACGAAATCTTTTTGCGGCTTATAATTTTTTTTTTTCATTTCGAGGTATTCTGCCTTTTTCTTGCATCTAAAGAGGGCATGTCCGCCGTCTCTTCCAGCAGCATCTACCCCTCCAGCTCCCACCAGGAAGACAAACCGAGGACAATCTTGAAATACAAAAATTTCCTCCTTGGGATTTGCTGCTGCTGCTGCCTCCACCGCCACTGCTGCTGCCGCGGTGCAGTGCCAAGACTCTCGGAATAAATAAAAGCGGGCTACTGTGTATCTCTAGATACCTCCAGCTAATAGCTATTATTAGTTGGCCATTTATTTCGAAGATCACAGATGAAGTGGGGACGCCTGTCTTCTTCATTTGGTCAGCGTGTGAAACAATAATACCCGTAACAAAAAGGAGGGAGATGGGGGAGAAAAAAATTCTAACATGAATCAGAAGAAATAATACCTAGCACCCCCTTAAATCAACCTCTACCCCCCCCCCCTTTCCTTCCCCCTCCCCGGATCCCTCTCTCTCCACACGCTCGCAGGCGCGGACACACACGCGCGCACACACAGACAGACCGACAGACACACGCGCACACACATAGACACGCACAGGCACACACACTGTACTGTGTATTTTCGGAGGAGGAGGTGGTGGTGGCTTTTGGAAGAGGAGGACGAGGTGGTGTTGGGGAGGGGGGATCTCTTCCCCCGTTTGGAGATGATTGTGCTATTCCTTTTCGCCTTGCTCTGGATGGTGGAGGGGGCCCTTTGCCAGCTCCATTACACGGTGCAGGAAGAGCAGGAGCATGGCACGTTCGTGGGGAATATCGCCGAGGACCTGGGCTTGGACATTACAAAACTTTCGGCTCGCCGCTTCCAGACGGCGCCCAACTCCCGCAGCCCTTACCTGGAGCTCAATCTGGAAACCGGGGTGCTCTACGTGAATGAGAAGATCGACCGGGAGCAGATCTGCAAGCAGAGCCCCTCCTGCCTGCTGCATCTGGAGGTCTTCCTGGAGAACCCCCTCGAGCTGTTCCGGGTGGAGATCGAGGTGCTGGACATCAACGACAACCCGCCCTCCTTCCCGGAGCCCGACCTCACCGTGGAGATCTCGGAGAGCGCCACGCCGGGCACCCGCTTCCCCCTGGAGAGCGCCTTCGACCCCGACGTGGGCACCAACTCGCTGCGCACCTACGAGATCACCCCCAACAGCTACTTCTCTCTCGACGTGCAGACGCAGGGGGACGGCAACCGCTTCGCCGAGCTGGTGCTGGACAAGCCCCTGGACCGGGAGCAGCAAGCGGTGCACCGCTACGTGCTGACCGCGGTGGACGGCGGGCAGCCCCAGCAGCGCACCGGCACCGCCCTGCTCACCATCAGGGTGCTGGATTCCAACGACAACGTCCCCGCCTTCGAGCAGCCCGTCTACACCGTGTCGCTGCCGGAGAACTCGCCTCCGGGCACCCTGGTGCTGCAGCTGAACGCCACCGACCCCGACGAGGGCCAGAACGGCGAGGTGATCTACTCCTTCAGCAGCCACATCTCGGCCCGCGCCCGGGAGCTCTTCGGCATCGCGCCGCGCACCGGGCGGCTGGAGGTGAGCGGCGAGCTGGACTACGAGGAGAGCAGCGTGTACCAGGTGTACGTGCAAGCCAAGGACCTGGGGCCCAACGCCGTGCCGGCGCACTGCAAGGTGCTGGTGCGGGTGCTGGACGCCAACGACAACGCGCCCGAGATCAGCTTCTCCACCGTCAAGGAGGCGGTGAGCGAGGCGGCGGCGCCGGGCACCGTGGTGGCCCTCTTCAGCGTCTCGGACCGCGACTCGGAGGAGAACGGGCAGGTGCAGTGCGAGCTGCTGCAGGGCGACGCGCCCTTCCGCCTCAAGAGCTCCTTCAAGAACTACTACACCATCGTCACCGAGGGGCCGCTGGACCGCGAGCAGCCGGGCGGCGACGCCTACACCCTCACCGTGGTGGCCCGGGACCGCGGCGAGCCGCCGCTGAGCACCAGCAAGTCCATCCAGGTGCGGGTAAGCGATGTGAACGACAACGCGCCGCGCTTCAGCCAGCCCGTCTACCAGGTCTACGTGAGCGAGAACAACGTGCCCGGCGCCTACATCTACGCCGTCAGCGCCACCGACCGGGACCAGGGCGCCAACGCCCAGCTCGCCTACTCCATCCTGGAGAGCCAGATCCAGGGCATGTCCGTCTTCACCTACGTCTCCATCAACTCCGAGAACGGCTTCCTCTACGCCCTCCGCTCCTTCGACTACGAGCAGCTCAAGGAGTTCAGCTTCCAGGTGGAGGCCCGCGACGCCGGCGAGGAGCCGCAGCCGTTGGCCGGCAACGCCACCGTCAACATCGTCGTGGTGGACCAGAACGACAACGCCCCCGCCATCGTCAGCCCCCTGCCCGGCCGCAACGGCACCCCGGCGCGGGAGGCGCTGCCCCGCGGCGCCGAGCCGGGCTACCTGGTGAGCCGGGTGGCGGCGGTGGACGCCGACGACGGGGAGAACGCCCGCCTCACCTACAGCATCGTGCGGGGCAACGAGGCCAGCCTCTTCCGCATGGACTGGCGCACCGGGGAGCTGCGGACGGCGCGCAGGGTGCCGGCCAGGCGCGACCCCCAGCGCCCCTACGAGCTGGTCATCGAGGTGCGCGACCACGGGCAGCCGCCGCTCTCCTCCACCGCCGCCATCCAGGTGGTGCTGGTGGACGGCGCGGCCGAGCGGCCCGGCGGCGGCGGCGGCGGCGGCGGCCTGGGCGCGGGGGCGGGCGCGGGGGGCGGTGGCAGCGGGTCCGGCGAGCATCGCCCCAGCCGCTCCGGGGGGGACACCTCGCTCGACCTCACCCTCATCCTCATCATCGCCCTGGGCTCCGTCTCCTTCATCTTCCTGCTGGCCATGATCGTGCTGGCCGTGCGCTGCCAGAAGGAGAAGAAGCTCAACATCTACACCTGCCTGGCCAGCGACTGCTGCCTGGGCTGCTGCTGCTGCTGCCCCTGCTGCAGCCGCCAGGCGCGGGCCCGCAAGAAGAAGCTCAGCAAGTCGGACATCATGCTGGTGCAGAGCTCCAACGTGCCCAGCAACCCGGCGCAGGTGTCGGTGGAGGAGTCGGGCAGCTTCGGCTCCCACCACCACAACCAGAACTACTGCTACCAGGTCTGCCTCACCCCCGAGTCCGCCAAGACCGACCTGATGTTCCTCAAGCCCTGCAGCCCCTCCCGCAGCACCGACGCCGAGCACAACCCCTGCGGGGCCATCGTCACCGGCTACGCCGACCAGCAGCCCGACATCATCTCCAACGGCAGCATTTTGTCCAGCGAGGTAAGGCCCGGCAGCCCCGCCACCCCCAGCTGCGCGCGCCGGGCCGTTGGGCGACCGTTGCGGGCCGGCGGCGGTGCGGGCTGTCCCCAGGCCCCGCGTCCCTATCCCGTCGTCTCCCGACGCTCCCGCCCCTCCTCTCCCGCCGGGGAAGGGCACTTCCCTTTCCCCTCCGTCCTTCTCCCACCGCCTCCGCGCCGCCTCTCTCCTCCTTGGCCCCTAATACTCGGGAGGCCTCAGCGGCAGCCCCCCGGCCGGCCGCCGGCTCCCCCCCACCGCGCTCGGGAGCGGCTGCGGCCAAGAGTGTGTCCCGGTACCCCCCCGGCCCCGCTCGCCCTCGGCGGCCCCGGCCGGGCAGCACCGGGGCGCGGGGCTCCTCCTGAGCCGTTAGCTGCGAGCGCAACGCCGGTGGGGTTTGGGGGTATGGGGCTGGGGGGCTGGGGGTGTGTACTGCTTTCCGCAGAGTAACTCGGCTGACGGTAATAGTGACGCGAGGCGTTAATCACAGGGATTTCTGAAGCAACATTTTAAAACTGTCTTTTTGTTCTCTTCCTGAAATCTTTGCATGTGCAAGTAAGGCTTTGGGGGAACCCCCTTCTGGGACTATGGCAATCTCTACAGTTAGCAGGAACTTTAATTAATTTGTGAATTAGGGTTTATTAATTGACTTTTCTTTATCTGAACAGCTTTTTCTAACCCAAAGCTGAGTTCGCGAAGGAAAGCATCAAGAAAGAGTTTCCGTGAAATTATATGCAGAGACTGAGTCCCCTCCTGTTAAACATGTTGCCTATGTTGTGTTAGCTAGAATTCAGAGAATTTCTATCAAAGCATATGCCATGCTGTAATACTCCCCTGGTTCATCACTTTTTACTGGGTTAGCTCAGGCAGCCTCTCGGTACCTCTCTGCTTGTGCGCTAATGAAAACAGCACGTTCTCTCTTAACGTCAACACTGAAACCTGAATGCTGTCCAGTCTGGCAGAGGTGGTTTGAATGATATTCTCTAAAGCATTAAGTTTTGCAGTAAAATTTCTAATGTTGGCTTGTAAGGTTGACCTTTCCTCAACACGTCTATAAAAGTCTGACTTCTGTTGCCTGTTTAAGGACTTGAGAGTATCTCAGTGTATTTTCTTCCTTAGGGTGCAATAACTGTACTGTCTCCCCCTATTTTTATACACTGGAATTAAAAACAGGCTGAAAACTAGATTACAGTAAGTTTTTTTTCCTCAGACTAAGTAGTACACGACTCTAGAAATAGTTCTGTTGATTTTTGTGGGAGTCCTTGTGACGCTTGACAGCATGCACTGTGAAAAAAAGTGTCGGAATCTCATCCCAAAAAACTCAGGAAAAAATCCCTCATGCCTTCCCATCTGTGCGAATCAGAATAGGAGTTGGTTTTTTTTCCCTTACGTCCTAGAAACAGATTGTGTAGGCCTACTTGCAGCTAAACATTACCATTTACAGTGAATATGGTGAGCTGCTCTGGTATATTTTCTGATGCTGGTTACAGAAATATCGAGAGTTAAAATATTTCTCAATATTTTCTTTTTCCTAGACAAAACATCAGCGTGCTGAGCTCAGTTATCTAGTTGACAGACCTCGACGGGTAAACAGGTATGAGCTCCTTAGCCTTGTTTTCCTAATGCATGCTTTAGCAAGTCTGAATGGGGTGCAGAAATGTGTTTACTGCAGATGTGAAATAGTAGTCAAGCAGTGGGAAGTTGAATGTGTGTAGACATATTAAATAAAAAAATGTCGACTAAATGAGTTTGAATTACGGCTTTTCTGAGCTGGTTTCAAAACCAACTGGAAAGAGAACAAAATCTCGTTTTGTGTTGGTCTAAAACGTGCCTTAAATACTTATGAATGCTGCTGTAGGGTCTTCCAGATAACATTGGTGTCTCTGAGTTAAAATTTAGCTATCCAGCTTAAGTAGATGCTACCAAATCATTCATACCAATTACATGAAAACCAGGTGAAGTAACAACGCCTACTGTTTGTATCAGCTAGACTGCCAAGGTCTGAAAATGCCAGTTTTGTTCATGGTGGACAGAGCACCTCTGCAGAAGCAGTGCAGCAAGGCAGGAGTGAGTGAATGCAGCACCGTGTTTGGCCATGTGATGGCAGAAGAATGTTTTATGAGTTCCTCTTTCATGTTTATTCTAATGTAAAGCTGTTTCTGTGTCTAGTTCTGCATTCCAGGAAGCAGACATAGTAAGCTCTAAGGACAGTGGTCATGGAGACAGTGAGCAAGGAGACAGTGATCATGATGCCACTAATCGAGGTCAATCCTCTGGTAAGTCTGATAAGAGAATGGAAATAGTAGATCTTTATTTAGTAGGGAGACTAGAAAGAACAATTACTTACAGCAATATAATACAAGAGTGGCATAAATCACGTGAGCACATTGTATGGGAGGCTGGGTTTAAGTCAGCTTGCTATTACAGTTACCTGGGCAAGGAGACAATTTTGAACCCCTTTCATTCACGGGGCAGAGTTCATTTTATTCATTTGGTCGGGGGGGGGCGGGGGGGGTATGTTACTCTGCATCATTTGCTGTAGCAAAACTTCCTGCACATTAAAACAAAATTGTTGGTATGCTTTATAGTGTATTTTTTTTTCAACGGCAGATTTGCAGAATTTCAAAGCATTAGGCAGTTTTGTTTAGTAGGCACTGCAGCTGTCATGGCAGCGTGAAGTGCAGGGGGAGTTCCCAAGGGAAAGAATGAACCCAGTGATTGAATGACAGCTAGACTGTGAGGATTTTTGCTGGGGATCAGTGGCGACACATTGGGTGCTCTGAATGTGTAATACCTTAACATTTTTTTTGAGGATTGTTTTTTAATTCAAATTAAGGCCCCATATAGTATAAGTGATCTCCATGTTAATAAGGCTAAGGTATTCGCAAGTACATTTCTTTCAGTCCTGACAAAGGAAAGAAATGCTTTCAAAGACTATGATTTGAATCACCTAGAAAACATATACATTGCAGTGTTATTCCCATGTGCAGGGCTTGCCGTCTTTGCTCTCACACTGTCCGTTTCCTCCTGAAGGGGACATTTGTTTTGAGCTCTGTGCATTAGAATTCATTCTCACCCTCGCACTGCATTTTAGCCACAAATGCTGGTGCTTTCTTCCTTACCAGAAGTCTGGCATGTCTTGATTCAATACACTGATTTCTTTCCCTGTGTTTCCTCTATGCTCTATCATGTATAAGAATTTGCTACAAGTGTGTCATACAAAATACTGCCAGAGTCTCTCCAGTTGTCCATTTTTTTTCCCCTGACCCCATCTTAGAAAATACCAGGGCAAGGGACTTGGTACTGTCACAGCAGTGCTGCCTCACCCACGTCTCTCTTAAGGTCCTCTATTTTCTTGCTGCTGTAGTCACTGTGCCCTTAACGATGGGAAACCCAGGCACCAGGGGAAGAGGAGGCTGCTACAGGGCCCCTTTATGTTGCTGCAAGTCATTAATATGCAGACCTAATGAGACTCAAGAAGAGCCAAGAGTCTCCGGAGCTCCCTGCTTCTTGCAGGGCTTCATGCTATGTGAACAGAGTGTCTATTTTGTGTCTGGGAACCTGACAACAAACCAGGTCTTGCCAGAAGTTTACATCTGAACACAGAGCCTCTTTCATTTTTGGCCTATATATGGCGTATGATTTATTGTTGTTTTAAAAAGCCATGTATTTAGCCTCCCCCCACCCTTTCTTTCACACAGTTTCTGATGCAGCAATCAGTCCTAGTGAGTTATAAAAAGCTCCCTCTCCTCCTGCCCTCCCTGCATTCTTTTTTTTTCTTTTACGCGTTTTACTGCAGCAGTCATCTCAATGAACATTTCAATCAGCTTAGTCCCTCAACATAATGAACCATAATAACCAAACAGGAGAGAAAAGAATAAACATCTGCAGAAGGGGCTGGATTTGACTGATGGTGAGAATATAATCATATAGTTGCACATCAACTGAAAGCTGTTTTCTTTTAGATGCATTCAGTGCTGTTATTGTTGTGCCTCTGCTCTTTATTCTTTCTCTCCATTTAAAAAGTAGTCTCTCTCAGATATGAACACTGGAACTACTGTCAAAGTTGGCATTAGTTCTTAGCTGGCTAAATTCTTCATTTTCATAATTTCTGTTTTATCAAACTAGGGGAAAAAAAATCTATTCTGTACTTTCAAAATAACTTCAAATCATTTAAGAATCCAACGTGATTTATGAACTTCTGTGTCTTCAATGGTGATTACATATGAAGTAATGAAAGCTGACAGTTAGCTTTGGTCTACTCAGAATGAGCAGTTTGAACTGAAACCTCAAACACACAGAAGTTTCAATTTAATATATTGGTTCTGTGATTTGAGAATAATTTGCATGCACAATTTTTTAAATGCTAGTTCCAAACAGATATCTAAATACAAATCTCTGTAGAAACTGCTTCGATTTTCTACATGCTTACAATACAGTTTTCCTGTAAGTTTTGGGCTGAATCCTGATGTTGTGATGCAAAGAATGTGCCCTTTGACCTCAGCAATAACAAAATATTTTGATAGAAAAACTTTGCTCTTGCTATTAGTTTTTGGTGATGTATTCTATGATGAAAAAAAAGGAGCGTAAATTTTGTTTGATCTTGAATGGCTAGACCAAATATCTGAGGTAATGCCTTCTCAGTTTTTCAGTCGTTCTGATGCTCTATAATAAATTCTTTCTAAATTACTGAAGGAAGTAACATCAACACTGGTTGATAACATGGCCGAAGTTTGGGCTGTTTTTTGTCAAGATGTTACCTGATGCCATGAAGCATCATATTTGTTTCAAAAGCATTGCATTTGCATTCAAAAATATTCAGTATATAATTCACATTGACAAATAAAACTTAATCCCTACCAGTTTTAGTCAGCAGCGTGTTCTGCTCACAAAACGTCTTTTTACTGTCCTGTACATGACTTCTGTTACTGTCACCAGTGAACGGTCCTGTGGCACACAAGCAGCTATTCTACAATTCTCTATTCAAGAGCCTAATTTTAATGAATTGAGTTGACTGGGATAGGAATCTGAGCTTTCTGGAAAATGACTTTCCAAAGGTGAAGCGACGCAGTAAGTTTTTGGCAAACAGAGGAGGGGTTTCTCAAACTCAAAATTACTTGTGCTCTTCTTTGTCTGAAAATTGTTGAGGCAAAAGCTGCCATTTGTTGTAGAACAAACACAAGTAGCTATTCTACAATAGTCCATTGCTAGCCAAGCTGACTGTCAAAAGTCACGGTCAATTATGAGTTGGGAAGGAAAACACACAGGATGAAAATCTATCATGGTGTCATAGATTTATCCTGCACAATTATTTCATAAAAATTCTGAACTAAGTTGTTCTGTGTATCATAAAACGTTTTATTATGTTTTGAAGCAAGATTCTAGTTCACCTTTTCACAAAATATATTTTCTTCATAGTGATTTAATCATGGTTTCAAATGTGCTGGAATGTATGTAAGGGATTCATATTGTTCCCGTTAAAGTACCACCTGAATGCATCATAATTATCAGCATTCTTATCTATCTTAATATCCATGAAGTACAACAGTACTGTCATCTGCATTTAGGGGGGAATGGCAAGAACTGGGATATTCAAGTGTTCAAGAGCCTAATTTTCATGAATTGAGTTGACTGGGATAGGAATCTGAGCTTTTTGGAAAATGACTTTCCAAAGGTGAAGCGGCGCAGTAAGTTTTTGGCAAACAGAGGGGAGGGGTTTCTCAAACTCTCTAATTACTTGTGCTCTTCTTTGTCTGAAAATTGTTGAGGCAAAAGCTGCCATTTGTTGTAGAACAAATGCAACTAATACAACACTACTACCTATTATTAACACGCTGTATTTCAATCATGTTCTGTAGGAGTAATTTCTAAGCATGAGGTTCGTTTATTTCCCATGGTTGATTAAATTCCTGTCTCCCTTGTGCAACTGCCGACTTGGGCGCCAATTAATACTCTGCGTGTGTGTACGTTTAAATCGTATGATTAGACACCTGTCCTGTGAGATTTGGACTCATGCCATCAACTTGTTTCATATGGTTGCTCACTAACTACTCGGCTTTCTCAAGCTGAACATGCAGAGTTCTTCACAGCATTACCTATGTTTCACCTTTTCCACTGAACTGGCATGAGCTCCCAGATGCACTTCAGGAAGGAATATCCAAGATGTGAAGCTAAGTAAATATATGTACATACTATAAAATGCATCAGCTTTTTTGATAATCTCCTCTGCGCAGTACTGGACAGTATGCATTGGTGACCTGGCTGAGATCTAAAATTAGGCTTCCACCAGTGGACTTTATGAAGAGAATTGATGGGGTCTAGTACAAAGGCACAGGGTGAAACATTGTCTCGTATCTTTTCGGTACGGGTTAGGTAAACCCCAAGAGGGTTAGTATGCGTTATTGTAGAAGAGCTATGATATTTCAGTGCTCATAACGAGAAGAATTTGAGAAGTCAGAAGAAGAACTTTAATGATAAGGGACAGAGAAAACCAGTAGTCCTTCTGAGCCTATGTAGAGTGACAGCTAAATCTGGTTTTTAAGATCACTTGGGCTGGGAGTCTATCTCGGATGCAGTGAGAGTGAACATGAAAATAGCTTAGAAAAGTGCTTTGACCCAAGCTGAGGGTGGTTTCTTTTTCTTTTTTTCCTCTTCTTTCCTTGGGCTCGGTGCTTCATAATGGTCCACATCTCAATGGTCCAGATAGGGCTTTGAAGTTGTGTTTTGGAAGAGCTGAATATTGAAAATAACTTTAAGATCTTTATTCATGTTCTCATGCAGATGAAGTCAGTTTTATCCAAGGCAGAACACCAATTACTTAGCAAGAAAGAATGATAGTAACTCCGTTTTGGAAAGTCCAATTCTTCAGTAGATAAAAATCTTCTACAAAGCAGGTTAACATCATTATCCTTATTCACTGACACAAAACATGAATCATAGGGAAATGAGTAACCTGCTCAAGGATAATCTAACCAAATGGATAGTTGTTCTGGTACTGGAGCCCTGAAAAGGAGGCCTGATTCCCTGCATCACCTTTCATCTAACTAGCTTTTTTAAGAAAAGCTACAACATAAGAAACAGAAAATGCCATGTAATTCCAATTAAAAGCCAAAGTTATGAAAAAATGACACTTGTTGGGGGGAAAAAAAACCCCCTCCCAATAACAATACTACAAAAATACTTTGTCAACATTTAATTTGTATTTTTGCTTGTTATTACATCATTTACTCAGTAATACATATGAATGTGTTCGCTCATTGCTCTAAAAGCGTGGTGTATGGCACTTCTCCCTTAATTAAATTAAGAAAGAATACATTATTTAAAAATGGTTTTAGGCCTAATTTTTGCTTTGATCTAAACTGTCTTTCAAACCAATTAGAATTCATGCACATAGAAATTTTGATTTTCTCCTTTTGAAATATGAAAAGGAAGCAAATTGGGAATATGCTTCAGAAATGCAACACTACCAAGTATCTGATTCAAAGCACCTGAGTTCAGGAAATTCAGAGGCAGATATCCAACTTGAATATTAACTGCTTTCCTAGTTTCTTGTTTCCTCTGAGGGAGGGGCGTGGGCTTGTTTTCCTTCAAAATCTGCAAAGTTAAGGTTGTGTGAGAGCTCAGATCTCCCACTGGCCTATCTAGTAATAAGACTTGAACGAATAGGAATGAACTAGTGGCCTTTGCCATGAGCTTTTATATGTGTGCTGTATTTGGAACAGTGCAATGCTTATCATTCTTCAGCACTTCAGTGCGCTATACTATCTGTTTGTATCTGCGAAGGACATTTGAAATTCATAATTCAGAGTCACCTTTAAAAATCTCAGTTTATCTGCATGCAAGGTCTAATATAATAACTAAATGAAAAATATAAAGCATTTTCCTTTAACGTAGGTTTGCAATTACGATGGATAGTTTAGTTCTGAATGACCATATATATAACCAGATTTATGAGGGAGATGAGTTGGAAGTGTTATACTGCTGAACATTTCTTTTTGTTATAAATCAAGAACGATTCTTGGTGCATGAAGGTGTTCTTCTGTGCTGAACGTCTCTCTTAATTTACCATGATATAGCCTTCCTTCTTGGAAAACAGCAAAAAGCCTTCCCCCCACTGTTTTTAATTTTTTTCAATTAGAAACAGAGAATTCTATACCATGACCCACAGGAAAAAGGTAGAGGAAGAAAAGCCAACATTCATATCACAGGCAGTCTAAATATACATAGGTGCCAGGGATTTCAAAATCAGACTGCTAATTTGAATTTATTTTCTGTCAAAATACTAAAACCAAGGGTTTGGTTCTGCATCCATTAAACTCTTAGGGAACGTTGTGACTGATTCAAGTAGGAACAATACCCAACCCAGGCCTCTCTGAACATTTTGTTCCCATCCTAAATAATAATTTACATTCTAGCTTTGTGTTCCAGCAGTGTATATTAAAATTCAGATTTTTTTTTTTTTTTTCCTTTTACAGGTTCTCACCTTAAGGGGGGAAAAGTTTGTCATACAAGCTTACATTTTATATCCCCTACATTCATTACTTTGTTTATTCAAAATCCTGATTTCCTGATTTATAGTGGCTATAACATCTCTTTTATAATAAGCTGTTACATAATACTATTCAGTGCACTGCAGTAGACAAGCAGTATTCAAAAAGGAACGAAAAAATAATACTTGGATAGAGACATTTTGCAGTTTAGCAGCTAATGTGAAAACAAAGTAGTAAAATGGAGGGTAATTTTCCAGGGGAGATAAATCCATGAAGGGAAAAAAAGTCTGCCTGAATATGTATCTTAAAAACAGTATTATTATAATATCTCCCTCCCCACTGACAAGATAATATAATTTAATATACATCCATAAGTTTTTCTTTCTCCTGCTGTCTTTCAGAAAATGTTGAATGCATATGGTCACTGATACACTGTTAGCAAAATGCAATTGTAATAATTTTTCTATTAAGAGTGGGATTATTTTTTGTTTACGTGTAACTTTGCTGGGAAGTCTGAAAAATGAAATACCCATTTTGTGTTAATTGTCACTTAAATCTTCTGAATGGCAACAAGTTAGATTAATGAAGTGTCTTTTCTTGCATAAGAGATACTTTTGTGCAGACATTGCAATACATAAGATACACGCACACACAGAGAATTTTATAGACATTGTTATATATTAATTTATTCCTAGGAAGCCTGCTTCTAAATCTCTCTTTTCAGTCTTTGATAGCTACTACCACTACGGAATTTAGAACTATACAATTTGTACGCCTTGCCTGATGATCTTCATCTGATTCCTTAATCATATCTGCAGTTCACGTTTGCATTCTTAACAGTTCACGGATCAGTAATTTATTTTCAGACTTCTGCATGCCAATTATCAATGCAAGGTTCTAATCGAAACAGGACCTAGCATTGTATATTACTTAATTTAAAATTAAAAAGTCATTATAAAGTGAGTTTAATCTGAGATAAAAAGCTTTTTTTCTTCATATTTCTTCTAAGTGTCTGCCTTTAGTACTCAAGCACTTGTTGATAGCTCAGAAAGGTTCTTGCTTGCTGAAGAGATTGTTTTTCGTAGTGTGAGATAGCGCATAAGTATTACTAATATAAGCCAAATTATGGTTCAAAACGGTGGTAGAATTCTTAACACTAATCCTCACATTGCAGATCAAGCTAATCCAGTTCTTTATAATGTTGGCTGGTGAATGAGCTACATTATATGAATCTTATTACAGCTGCTCAAAATTTTTTCCTATTTCTCTTGCAAATAGTGTCATTTTTTGTAATTCTAATGCAATGCTTGTAAATGCAATGTTTGTAACAGATTTAGTTCAGTTTTGACATACACCTATTCCAAGACAGTTCTTTTTATAAACACAAGAAAAAGATATTTCTTTACTGTTCCGCTTTTCTGTACAATGTTGAACATCAACTTGGAGACGCTGTTACTTGTTTTACTTTATGGCTATGATTTCATACACCATTCCTCTCAAAACAAGTATAATCCAACAACTTAGCGATTCACAGCCAGGAAATATCCTTTTGGAAGGACGACCTGAAGGTAGTCAATAGAAGCATAGTTTGTCATTTGAAATCTTAATAGCATTAAAGGATTTGTAAGCAAACAGTTCCCTGTTGACAGGGACAAGTGTTTGCTTATATAGGGGACGCATTAACAATTTTGTCAATAGTGTCCACAACCATGTCACATTGGACTACGGCTACTTTTGTACCGCTAATTACAGTAGTTTATTATAGGTTTGTGTCCGATTACTTGGATGATTTGATGATACTAAGGACTGCGGCACTAGCAATGAAAACTCTCTCTGAAAGAATGATCTAACAATTGATGAAATAAGCCATCCTTATCACTTGAAAGCTGGATTCCTACTTTGTGAGATCTGCTTTTAATACCAGTAGGCTCTATCTGTATACTATGTATGCAGAGATAGTTCCTTTTTAGGACTCATTAATATCTCATTTTCGTAAATGAAATCTGTGTTTCCTCAATCAGAGCATTTCATTTCTTTAGTCAGAGATACATTTATGTAGAAACAATTCCTTCATGTTCTTAAACAAGTATTTTCAATGGGTGAACCACAGACATCAACTTACAAGAGGAATTGAACCTTATTTGAAGAGGTTCTAAACAGTGAGATCTGCAAGTGATTTTGTGAGATAGAACCACCAATACCCTTCTTCTTGTGATATTTTTGTGTTTGTGTGACATTCTGGCATTTAGTTAAGTTTATTAAATGGTGTCTTTGACTTCTGAAGACTGGACAATCAGATTTTTTTTGTTTGTTGAGGAGATGAAGGTAGCGGAAGAAGTTCTTACGACTTCTCTCTTTCCACTTCTCTCTTTTCTCAGCATAATCTTTCTTATCTGTCAGCAGCTGTGCATGATGCTGAAGCTTATATCTGTAGTTTCTTTTTCTCTCATGCTTGCAGGCATGGATCTCTTCTCCAATTGCACGGAGGAATGTAAAGCACTGGGCCACTCGGATCGGTGCTGGATGCCTTCCTTTGTTCCATCTGATGGACGCCAAGCTGCAGATTACCGCAGCAATCTGCATGTACCTGGCATGGACTCCGTTCCAGACACTGAAGTGTTTGAAACACCAGAAGCCCAGCCGGGGGCAGAAAGGTCCTTCTCCACCTTCGGCAAAGAGAAGGCCCTTCATAACACTCTGGAGAGGAAGGAGTTGGATGGACTGCTGTCTAATACACGAGCGCCTTACAAACCACCATATTTGAGTAAGTACTATTCAAAAAGCTGTATGAAAGTCTTCCCTTTGCGGGAATAAAAATTGGCTCTTTCTGCTATTCATAGTAGGAATAATACAGACACAATTTTAGGAGCAGTGGGGAAAAATGGCTTCTCTTCCATTCAGGCATCACCGAAGAAGGCATTGTTTAATGCTTTGAAAAAAAGACAAAATCTTGATTGTTTTTAGTATGACATGATTGTCAACAACAAAAGTGTCAGCTGATATTAGTGGGAGAGCCCCTCAATTTTGTTTTCTGTTGCTGGATTATTTTCAAAATTTTCTTGGATAGATGGTTTAAACACTGACATTGCCAGGCTAACATTTTTTAAGAATAAAACTGAGTCTGGAGAACTGTCCTAAGAGCTTCTTTTTATGATTGAGCAGTATCTTGTGAATAAACAGTAGGTGTATTATTTTGAAGTAACTATTTACATAGTTAACATTAAGGGTTTGGAAGGAAGAAGGCAACACTTTTTGCCTGATCGTCTTTCAGCCTACATAGTATTGACTTTTGTCAGTGCTCCTCTGTGCCTTCTGTCTTGTTCTAAAATCTTGCCTCCTTCTTTAGTCACCTTTTGACTATGGTCGGGTGGCATGAAAGAGTGTGATAGATCTCAAAAAGACCTTCATAATTCCTTTTGGAGTCTGAGCCCGTTGTAGAACCCTTGAGTAATACTTTGATCTAATATGTCTTTTCATTCTATTTAGCAGCCTTCTGTATTTTATTAGAGACTGTAATCTCCTTGACTTGAAGAGTTTATGATGTTTATCTCATCCAAATAAGCCAAAGACATTAACATTGCAATACCGACCCTTTTAAAGAAACAAAAGCCTTTTAGGACAGCAGATCAAGGGTAAAAAAAAGAATCTCACTGAATGGTATGAATTTATTTATTTTTATAATGTATTTAGTTGTTCTGAAAGGTGCTGCACTGGCAGTCCTGGCGTGTGAAGATCTTTGCTACAGATTATTCTCAGCACAGACATCTCGGTTCTCCCTTCTTATTTAGCTGTCCAGGTATTTCAGTCCTTCAGAGAGGTCTTTTTACCACCTCACTCTTTAGCTTTGCTTTACTGAAAGCTTCTAAATTTGGATACCAATTCTGATATGTGAAAGCCATTCCTAAAAACCCTGTCCTGAGACAATCAGCTTATTTTCTGTAGGCTAAAATGTCAGGTGTCAATCACCTTTAGGTGTCATCTTCAGTACTAAGCTGTAATTCAGCAGTAGTAATTTCATCTCCAACACTTCAGTTAAAAATTTGAGTTTTGTAGCACTGATGGTTTAATCACAACCGAGTTCTGATGTGGTATGTGCATTACAATGGTTATATCTGGTGACATGGTAGTTCTGTTCTGTTTTGTTCTAGGCCTGGAAGTTTTATTTCAAATAACAAGGAAGTATTTATTTTATTGATAGTTTAGGGATTTTAAATTTTGTTCAGCTAACATAAGTAGTATTGTTAAACAATGTGTTTACATACAGACATTGGTCTACATTTTACACTTTTCTAGTATAAGGGCATAACAAATTAGAGGTAAAATGCCAGAAGTAAACAATATAAATGAGTGGTATTATGTAGTCCACACTTGAGAATCCAGATTTAGTTTTGCTTTTTTTCTTTGAACCTCAAAGATAAAACTGCTACAAAACAAGAGTAATATTTCTCTGGTTTATTTTCCTTTATTTAATATTTTCTTCAGTAAAAATTTATATTATAATTGTATAGAAATAACAGGAGCAAAGAAAAGAAAGTGAGCACAATAGCTGTAGCAATGAGTAAATAATTAATGAATAATAATGTATGCAAGGAATAAGGCAGGAGGAATGCATAGGAGGAAGTTGGGTCAGGAAGGAACTTTAGTTGAGCCAGTGGGTAATTGCAATTTTAAGAAAATTAAATTCAGCTTCTTAACAAGATCATTTCAAAATCAGTTTGTCAGTAGAATGATTCTTTTAAAAAGAAGTGATTAAAATGTATGAAACGGACCACTCATATTCAGCAAAAATACTCTATAAAAAGTTGCAGCATGTATGGCAATGGCCGTACAAAAGATCAGTAGCAAAGAAGAAAAAGCATGTTGCAGAATACAACAACTATTGGAACTAAAAAGGTCTCTTAAAAGAGAGATTCTTCAGCAAAATGATCAGAAAAGAGCATAAGTTCTAGCAGGTAAACTTTAGGATAGTAATCGGTAGAGATAAGAAGGACTTCTTAGAGGAATTAGCCAAAGGCAGGCAAATAAATAGACAGTTTTAAGATGTCAAGTGTAGTAAGCTAGGAGAGAATTGGTGGGTCTCTCGAGCTGCAGTTAGTGATGGCAGGGATGTTGCAGAGATTCTAAACTGTTTCTTTGCATTTGTATTTACCAGAGGAGGGATGGAGAAAGACAGACGGGCATATTTAGGAAGGCACCCATCGCAGCTTATAATTTCAAATAAATGTTCAAGAATGAGTCATGGGAGAGGATGTTGCTGAAAAATTGACTAAAACAAAAAGGAAGAAGTCAGTGGATTATGTGCTGCTTTAATTTTCAGTTTCTAACAAAAACAAGTAACCAAAGAATGTCAGAAGTTGTGTTTATTGTTAAAAAAGGTACCAGAAATTAGCGACTAGTGAGCAACCTTATCACAGGACATAAAATTGTGACTATGGCCTTTTAGGAACAAGGCAGCTGGCATCTGTCCAGGAAAACTGCACAGAAAGATTGTCAGTCTATTAGAATTTTGATAGAGTGGGTGAGAATTAATCAATATAGTGTTTTGAACTGTCAAAAAAAGCCTTTAGCATAGCGTCTGTGTAGTAGAAGCAGCTACTGAAGTAAGCAAGTGTTGTCACAGGGCAAAGCATTACCAGACTCTCTGTGCCTGAGAGCAAAAAATCGTCGGGATAAATGGAACATCTTAGCAGAAGCAGAATTCCCAAAGTGTCTGTGCAGAGATCCATGGAGTTTAAAAAAATTAATTATCTAGAAATGGAAACGAGAAGAAGGGGGCAGGATTTGCAGATGACACAAAATGGTTTAGGTCAATCGAATTTCTAATCGACTACGTATGCACACATTGTGCAGCGAAGCGTGGTCCAGAAAACCCAGTCTGCTTCCGCCCCAGCTCGCTCTGGAATTGAAAGCTGCGGAGCAGTGTCAGCACGGCGGAACAGCTGAGAGAACTTAACTCGCTTAAGCTGTGCCGTCAGCGCAATAGCTACAAACGGACACTGGTAGCTCTATGTGGAGCTTTCGCTGTGCCAGAGGAGTGTCTCCGCTCAAGTTTGTGTCTGTCTGGTGATTCCCGCGCTGCGTTCCAACGGGTACGTTCAGTGCAGGACGGTAGAAAAGATAACTGAGGAAGGCGATGCATATTATCGTGAGAAATTTTAACTCTTCTTGAGAAAAAAGACCGCCGAATAATTCCCTGAAAGTGTCCCCCAGTGTACAAAGCCAGCAAGAAGGAAATAAAATGGCAGGTTGTAAAAAGGAATTGAATTGAAAAGACACTAAAAATGTATTACAAAACTCTTACACAAAACACGTCATTATGTTGCTCTAGCCAGTCCGCTCATTCTGTGGAAATGCATAGTGTAACAGCAAAAATACAGAAAATATTTCGATGCAAAGTCATATCAAATGCTTAGTATTAATTAATTTAGACAAGCTGTGGTAGGGACATGAAGTAAACAGGAGACTGTGATAAAGGAGGAGGTAAGCTGGGCGCTTTCCTTTGCTGTTCTCAGTAACAAGAGAGCAGCAAGGCAGCAAAACAACTGAAGGGCAACCAGGTCATGAACTGATAAGATCATACACATTTGATAAAATTATATACATTTGACACAAATAATACAGTAATCTGTCAAACTTATGATTATGGGGTGTGATTGAAACCAAGGGGTTAATAGTGGGGATTTCGGTGTTTGCTGCTTTGTTATTTGAGGCTTAGGCCGTTGCATGGATACGTGAAAACAGCAGCAGCTATATTACAAATTATAATGTAGAAAAAAATATAAATCCTCATACTTGAAAGGGTTTCTTTATGTTCCATTATCAAATTTTCACCTTACTGGTCTAAGCCATTGGACTTATTCATACAACAATTTCCACATAAACATATATATTCTGTATACTGTTCTGAGCAGAATACACCAAAAGTAGATCTCTCTGTACTCAAATAATGTATTTTGAAGAATATGTTGTTTACATAAGTTTTAAGTATTTATTATGAATACAAGTTATTAAATTGTGATGGTCATGAATAAACCGTAGGGTTTTTGAAAACAAGTTTCTCAGGGTGACTTCAGGATTCCTCTAACTCACATATTCTTCTTATTGCGTAATTTACACTTCTTTCTTCTTATTCACCCATGTGATTTGAAAACTGCCTTTCTGCAAACAGTTAAATTTTCATAAAGGCTTGAATGTTCATATAACATGAAAGATTCTGAACTTGACTGGAGGAAATCAAATACGCAAAATAACACTGGTGAGGAAAACAAAAGTAGTTTTTGAACAATTCCTATATTTTTAGAATAGATTCTAATAATTTCTACCTAATTTTTCATTCAGTGGTGGTTATATTAGCCATTATTTTTATAAATATTTTTACTGTAGTGACCAAAAACCCTAATCCAAGTTTCAAATTCTGTTGTAGCAGATTCTGCAGGGTATCTAACAGAGAGCATCTTCACAATGAATACCCGATCAATCTGATTCTGATCTATTTCTAATACTTTGGACCAGCTCCTGAGATGGTAACAGTGACAATACCATCATTACATCCATCTCGGTAGTGTTTTGGTCTATAATTGATGATAGGAAGTAGCTTTAATTTATTTTAAGTTTGGTTTTTTTTTTCTGTACTTGTGGATCATTCTAGATGTGCATTTCTTTTATAATACTTTAGAGCTTTCCTAAAGTTATGTACTGACATTAGTGATAGAATATTTTTTTTCTTCCTAGTAAGAGGTTAGGATTTTTTTAATATATGAAAACAGTCGAATATTGCCACAATATCTTAACATTCTATGTAGAAAGGCTTGGTTTGCTCTAAAAAAATGACCTGGGCATAGCTTAATCTACTTTGGAAGCAGGTTAAAATAAACTACATAAAGGCACAATTTACTACACAGAATAACAGTGTTTATACAAGGAGACATTCTGGAATAATAGTTGTGTTCTAAAGTAGCCCCCTAATTAACTCGCAATATTTTCTACATACACGCAAGCATCTTCACTGATGAACCTATACTATTGTCATGGTAATTATTGCCAATACCATCAACATACTTTATGCATGAATGAGGATTTTATCATGTTAGGTATGACATATACATAGAGAATAAAAAGGCTGGTCTCTTCCCCAAAGAACTGGCAGCCTAAGCAAGGAAGGGGAAAAAAAATCCCTTAGTTTGGCTAACCGTTTTGATTTGTGTGTCATGGATCCTAAACATCAGCACTGCCTTTGGTAGATGCACGTAGGCTTGCGGAGTCGTTTGTATCCTCCAAAAACTTTAAAGGTAAGCTTGTCCTCATTCTGTGCCTCCGTTTCTTAGCCTGGATAGCCACTGACTCACTCTGCAGTAGAGGTACAATGAAGGTCTGAACACAATTTGGGAGGCCAGCCTTGGGTCTGAGCACAGGTCCCTATGTTTATCTGAAAATACAGATGTAGTCTGAAGTTCTCGTTCTACAAAATACTTGTCACTTGCTCACCTTGACCTATCCAAGTCAAGTTGTTTTACAAATACAATTAAAAAGCTTTCAAAAGTCTTTGCACAGTTGAATGTTTAGGAATTGGACCATTAATTTATTTTAAATAATCTACCACAGAGCTAGCACAAAGAACTGTTAAACTTAATATCATTATCCATCTCCCTGAATTAGATCAGAACAAAGAATCTAGAGGAGAAGAATGTTCATGTCTTTATACCAGGACAAAGAAGTGTCTCACAATTCTTTGATTATTTTTCAAAGGAATAAAAAAGTGCATGTAAATATTTTTTGGGTATTTTGATCTATTTAGGATCATAAAGGCCTGTTTTTGTATGGCAGGATATGTAACACAACATTTTCTGCTGATGTTTAACATAAATTTAGCATGTTTGCAGCGAGAAATCTTTACTGTTTTTGAAAAGTTTCCCCCAAAAAGGAAGGAAATTACAATTTTGTACATTTAATATGATGCAAGGAGAATTTTCTTTGTGTTTTTGTTTAGTTACATCTTATTTCTGGAAATTATTTGTGTAGTTTTATCACAGCTGTGATAGACATTATAGCATTACATTTGCATAAACTAACAGCTATTTTGAGTGGGACACTTGGTTTATTTTTAAAAATGAGGCCTGTCTACATTTTTGCTTTTAAAATCAGTCTACTTGATTTCTAATACAAATCAGGTGAACTTGTGAGCTGTCTGATCCTCCATTAATCATTTTTAAACGCAATTTTTCACACATACTTGAATTAAAAAGGCACAGAATTAAAAGCAAACAAATTAGCACCAATAAGTTGCATGTACATATTGCAGTTCTTGGGGTAAGAAGAAAGAAAACATTCTGATGCTGGACTGAAAAAAAGAAAAAGTTGCACTGAAATGCAACTTCTATTGCAATGAATAAACAAATTATATGTGCATAGTAAAAGAGTTGTTCCTTTGTGAATAGTACAGTTTTCTGCTCAAAAAGAATGTTAAAATTGTGTCTTTCAACTTCAAGTCTGCTCTGCATAGCTGAATGTCCTGCCTATCCTGTCAGAGACAGTGGAACTCCGAACTTACATTCAGGAATTTATCTCTGGGACAGGACACAGCTCTCATTTCTGCACAAATGCAAATGACTTTGCACATGCAAAATTGCTCAGCAAAAATGGAGGCTGAGTTGAAAAGCCAACATCTAATAATGCTAAGAAACCTGACTGAATATTTTTCCTTTTCTAAAAAATCTGAGCATTCCCATTTTTGCTGTATCTGAAATGCTAAGACATTTATTCACTTATACCTCAAGTTTGCCAGTTCAGATACATCATATCTATTAGGTAAATAAAGCTTACCAAAAACCCCTCAAAGCTGAAATAAAACTTAAACAACTAATACTAATTAAAATAAATAAGGGGAGAGTAAGACTATGATGTCTTTTTACTCATTATTGTAGGTACTCTATGATCTTGAATAAACCACTTATGATGATTTACTGTTCAATGATTATTGCATAACTCCTGAAAGGTATTTTTGTCTCACATTCATGGCTGGTTTGCATTCTTCATCTGAACGTATTCCTCTTGCAGCTATCGCTCAAAGGGAAGAACACTTAGAGAGTACTGCTGCAATAATAGAAAGGAAATGGATAATTGAGAAAGCAAAATTAGAAAGGGATATATAAAAATGCAAAGGTAACTTGGCTATAGCCCAGTAAAACCTATAAATTACATTATTGTTATCAGTTTTTATGAAAAAAATGAATATAAAAAAAGAAATAAGGATTCTTCTTTTCATTTTAAAGCACAGGTGCTAGCTGTTATATTTAAACACTGTTTGCTTGAATCTCTATGTAACTGTGATCTTGGATAGAATTAACAGTACCCCGTACTGTACAAAATACTGATTAAAAAAATGTACTCGTTCTTAGGTTTACATAGCATCTTTTATCTTAGATGACTCTAGAGCTCTTTGCAACTACAGCGCAGCAAATAATTGAAAAAGTAAAAGAACTTGAGTAACTTCTATTTGAAAGAAATTTAAATTTTTACTTCACCTATTTCTTTTCCTCTAATAGCTGTAAAAGTCTGTATTTGCCAGTTCTGACTGGAACACATAGAAATCTTGTATATCTAACTATCTCGGACTGGTGCTGCATTTATTCATTTATGTCCATTTTGAGAGTGCTTATGTCTGCTGTGAATATACCATCTGTGGAGATTTGTTTTAAAATAATAAAATACCATTTTCTGGATTCCTACCAGCAGAATATGAAAAAAAAAAAAACCAAACCAGCAGAAAGATTGCTTGAAACTTCAAGAGTAATTTTTGAGATTACTGTGTTATGCTGTTTAAAAGACCAAAATGCCTCTTTGTCCTATAAATTTAAATCCAATGACGAAAGCAATTTAGACACTTAGGGACATGAGTCTCTTTGGAAAGCAAGGAGATGTTTGCAGTTAAAATTTTCAAAGGCACTGAAGTTATTTATTTTTGATAGGCTAATTCTATTAATTATGAATAAACGCTGTTCTTAAATGTACTAACCTCCTTATTGTGACAGTCAGGAGCTGGAGAACTGAATGTGTGCCTAATCCTGGGTCTGTGCGCAGCAAAGGCTTTTCCTCTCTGCTTGCCTCTATCTGAGGAACTCCTTGGCCTGCAAAGCAGGGAAATTATTCTTGTTTCTGGCTCTTGCTGCTCACAGTAACTCTGATTTTCCACTGTCATTTCCACTGCTTTAATTTTTGAGGGCTTCCCTTTTTTTCCCCACCCCGACCAAATGAGGAAAAATAGGGAAAGCCATTTAAAGAACGCAACAAACAGCCAGTAAGAGAAGGAGCTGCATCTACGTGTTGGGTTTGGACAAGCACACTATAGGGACCGGTGTTGCTATTTCTCTGGCAAGCCTGAAACCAGCTTTATTTGTCCACTAGCCACTGAGAATCCACAGTTTCGTGCTAGCAGTAGGATGACTGCTGCTGGGAAGTAGCTGTCGATATATTTAATTTGTTTTAGAAACACAGTATGGTGAAGTTAGAAGAGTGAAAAATGATATATTTGGTACCTTCTTGTAAGACAGGAAGTAGGAGATGCAATTACAATATAATTTTTAACTCCAATACCTAGTAATTTGTTGCAAGAACTAAACACAACGATAGTAATCAATGTGAATTCACATTTGGACTGTAAAACCAAATTCTCCTGAGGTAATGTAGTTTCCTTCTTTGATAGGATAACGGTCTCGGTTGAAGAAAACATTGTGGGCATGGGGAAGGAAATCCTCAGAACCTGCTTCCTAAATTCTGCCTGAAAATTAGGTGCATGTATGAGTTGCAAGAGTAAATCTGCATTTCTTGCATACACATGAATCTATTTCATATGTGTAAATGGTGTTATTTTACATGACATTTTTACAGGTTATCAGGAGTAATGTGGATTAGAAAGAAAAAAAAAAAGGATGCAGAGTAGATTCACCAAAGAAGTTACGGGGATGACAGACTCCTGTTTTAGCAAGTGACCCGAGTCCTCTGACTTTTTCTTTTCACCTCCAGCACCATGGCTGCATTCAGCACTGGAAAAGGATTCATTACGAAACTGCTTGAATGCAACCTTTCTTTATTCTTCAGGAATTTTATAGATGCTGATATTGTAGATTCATCTTCTGTCAGAGTAAAATTCTGTCACTTTGTGACTTTTTTAGTTGCCTATTTGTGCTTTAATTTGACATCCATCTATTCTCAATTGGAATTTAGATGACAATTGAACGTAGCTGCACACAGCTGTGGGTATTGATAGGAATAGAGATCTAAAAAATCCTTGCTTTACAAATGAGATGCAGTAATAACTTTTTTCTGCTCTACTTGAGATCAAGTGCTCTGTGCTTTGTACCTGCAATATTCCCCATGTCCAATATGGCTACACTGCTTCTAATTAATTAAACAGGATCCTTCCTAGCACCGGAATGTTATGGGCTGTGCTCTCGCACTCTCTAGCGTGCCTTCAGCCTGTGTCAACTATCCTCCCTAACAAGTCCCCGGCATGGTGAGGGTGTCAGAACGTGGGCCAGGGACCACTCCTGAAAGCAGATGAATGTGATCATACTATATTCCCCCCATATATGGCTCAATATGGCTGAGAAATATTAATAATGTGGACATAAATCATTCCATTCTGGTAGTCTCGACTGACAAAGCATGGTAATGGGCACATTTCATTCATGGACAGAAACCGAGCCAGTGTGTCTTTTCGAATAAGAGAAGTTTTGAAAGGATTGCGAGAAGCTTATATGATGCACTGAAGTACGTTATCTTGGTGAAGCGGGAAGGACTCTGAAACCTGAGTGTACGCTGCTGCTGAAAAACAATATTAAGTACTGTGTTTTAGAAATGGAAAATAAAATGTTCGCAAAAAGAGAGGGGACATACCTGCCAGATCCTAATGCCGCGTAATGCCTGCCAGGAGAGAGAGGTGGTGGAAAAAACATCATGGCAAGGATAAATTAGATAGGAATACACAGCGTACTGCTGGTGCAATACTGTAATGCATGTTACCTTGTGTAAGAACAAGTAAATTTAATTATTTCAGGCCAAATCCAGCATGATTAATTTAGGCACCTCTGAAGGCCACCAAACGGTGACTGATACATGTCTGCCTCTCCCTTGAATCTATAGGGAACTTGGGCACTTAAAAGCAATTTAGCAGGAATGGTTCATATCCCTCCTTTTCTCCCCAAGGCACTGAAAATTTTAAGTCACACTGTAGCCAGCCTTTAGTGTATTGTGCATTGGTTAACTCTCAAACTGAGGTGTTCATTTTCAGGCTTGTCAGCTTAAAGAGATGTATATTGTAGATTTCAGAAGAGTGCAATAAAACGGTGAAATTTAAAAAAAAAAAAAAATACCCAGAGAACAGAACTGCATGGAGGAAGAATAAAAGAAGATTGAGGAGAAAAAAATGATTGTTGCATACAAATACGTAAACATTTTTTATTAAAAAAAGAAAGGAATCAAATACTGGTATATCTGAAGATAGTACCAAAATTATTAGCTTACGGTGAATCAGGAAGAATGTGAAATGGCTACTAGAACATGCATGCAATTAGAGTAAGTTGCTGTTAGAGAATTTGGAAATATTCTTAGGGAATATGCTCTGTGCTAAGTTTGACATACAACAGGAATAATTTAGGAGTTATTTAATTGGTCTTAATACAGTACATAATTATAAGAACTCTTGCAAAATTATATATTCCATGGTTCTTTGAATATAATTGTGATGTCATGTATTATCTTTAGCGTTTGCAGGTAGATAATACGGTTATAATAGTAAAGAAAGATGAAAATGCTTTCTTCTGCTCACTGTATCGTGTGGGAAAACTGTCTTTGGTATTTTTATGGTACGTTATAGAATATAGCTTAGTACTCTCTGTGCTGAATTGTAACTAAAAAGCATTGTTTCTGCAGTAAATAATGGCAACCAGAGATAAATCAAATCCGACATGTACTATGCCACCGAGCTGTTGCTGGCCGTGGAAAAAAAATTGCCAGTATTTAGAACAGAAAATCAAACGCACATAAAAGTATCCTATGTACCACAGAACATTTATGACAAAATCCAGGACTTGATTCAAAAGAAAATCCTTTTTAATTGTATGTTTAGTGTAAAGCACATGTTGATTAAGGTCAGTGCTTAAATTTAAGCCTAGGCTTGAGGATATTCCTAAACAGAGAGAAATTTTAACTGCTGCTTACATAAACTGGGACGTGGATACTTATTCTTAAGGACTGAAATGCTTTTTCTTTTTTCAGAGGATCAGCTAAGTCCAGGTAGAATATAAAACTCAGAGCACTCAATAGCACCACGAAAACGTAATTTCAGTGACTATCATGATGTGTCAATATTTGTATCGGGTATCCCACTTGCCATATGAAAATATTTACTAAGACATGTTCCAAACATCGAAAATATCTTTTAAGTATGTATTTTCCGATCTTGAAATGAAGCTAATAGAAGTGGCAATATGTGTCAGTCAGAAATTTGGTCAATAAACTTTTTTGAAAGAAGAGTGGTAATCTGTTTAAGTTGTTGATACAGAATTCAACACTGTGATCAAATTTGAAAAGTGGCACTTCTGTGTTTAAGTGCAAAGGGCAACCCCCTTTCCCCCTTCTCATGGAGTAGGTAACACTATTTGTCACGTTCGCTAGATTATGGTCAGCACAGTGTCCACCACGGTCAAATTTTGGCTTGGCTGGGAATCACTGTTTCTTGAACTGATTTAAATGAATATAGACATGGAAATGTACGTACTTAATGCAAGACAAAAGGAAAGGACAATATATGTGGTTACATTGTTTGTTTTATACAAAAGATGGCTTTTTGGCATAATCGTCTTTGTTCCAGAAGTAAAAATGTAGTCACAAAGGAAGGAATGGTTTTAATGGTCTGTGGGGTTTGTTTATTTAGCTAAAAGCAAGTCTGTCTCCAGGAAAGATTCAGTGCAACAATTATGAACTTTTGCATTTTGGCCTACTTTATTTATTCACAGCCTGAAGACCTAATGCTCAATTTTTTTGTTTGTTTCACATGGAATCTGGGTAATTGTACCCATCAGTCCAAATACTGTTGGTTTATTTTAGAAACAATATTTATATTTTGGGTTTTGCAGATCCCAGAAAGAACATTTCAGTTGTACTGAATTCCATGTCTGTACTAAGGAGAAATTCTGCCTCGGTGCAACATACATCTTCACGTGCAGGAACTTGTCCTGCCTTCCCTAGCTTGTCAGATGGGGGAAATGGCCAGACAGAAAGCGGTCTCCTCCTTACCTAACTCCCTTGGTGGCCTTCAGGAGTCTTCAGACATATACATAAGCACATAAACAGTGGCCACAGAGCCAACTGACCCATTGACATTAGGGGAGTGCTGGCCTTTTTACATTTTTTTTAAAGTATAAAAGTAAGTATGTTCCATCTTCCTGTTTTCAACTATTTGGTATGATACAGAGTTAACAAAACCACATTAACTGTGTAAAATGTAACATGGGCATCTGGAACGCAAGCTATTTTGTCCAAGATTTGAAGCACAAAATCTCTTAACTAAAGACTTGAAAGAAAAGGAAAAAAAGTTTCCCTTCAATGAATTCACGAGGAAGAGATATATGAGAAAAATATTATTTTCGTATTTGTGTACCAAGGTTTATTGAACTGCATAAGACAATCTCTTTCTATAATGGCGTTAGCGGAACTTTCAGAAAATATTATTAGCAATGCTTTAAAAAACGTCTTTAAGTAACAGCTGATTAAAAAAATAAAAAGACTTTATGGATTGCAAAAGATACTGAATTGACACCTGCAGTGACTGGAATACTTTTTTATCCACAGAACATGGGTGGCAGCAGAGTAATCCCCATCCTACATCCCCCAGCCCCAGCCGTGTGTCTCACCCTTTACCCGGATACACCACTACAAAGGGTGAGGGACCTATGGTAGTTTACTCTGCATTCCCATTCACTTGTTGAGCTCTTTCCAAAAATATAGTTGCTGGTAACTGAACTAGAGCTCCAGGTTACCTGAAACAGCCAGGTTATTTCGTATGGAATAACTTCTACCACTAACTTCAACCCTGGTCTCTGTTCAGTCGGGCTGAGTTAAAACAAGAATGCTGAATGGCGGTCTGTCGGTTGTCACTAGAACTATCCATTCCTGGCTCTGTCAAAGCTCGTGGGACTTAGCGAAGGGCAATATTTCATCTGCTACAGTTAACGTATAGACTGCAAAGCAAACCATAAAAATACGGAGAGTTAAAATTAATAATGCAAATTTAAAACCAACATTGCCATAATGTATATGAGGTAATTAACGCCTTTTAAAATTATTGTTCACTACGAGTGAAAGGCATTCGCTGCAAAGCCTGAAGAGCTGGGCTATTGCCGAGTGGAACGCAGGAGATTACAGCCTGCCGTAATCTCTGTATCCAGTGTTGCGTGGGGGCCCCCGATCTGCACAAAGGTGGCACGGCGAGGCACCCTTTTTTACGGGGGACCCACGGGAAAAAACGTAATGCATTGAGTGCTTGCATAGAAGCCCGTATCTGAAAGCCCACGTGAAGACAAATATTACTTGGAAATTGTGCTAACTTACAGAATTCGGACCTGAAACAGCAAGACGGCAGTTTACGTACTGGCTTTTCCCCCTGTGCCCCTGTTGCGTAGCTTGCTTTGGTTTAAACCGGAGTTTTTTAGGTTCAAGGTTCTCCTTTCTCCTAAGTGAAGGGGGATCAGCAGTATTTCTGTAACAGCAGCAGCATGCCTGGCATTTGATATGCTTTTGAGATTTTATTATCTAGGGGTTCATTTGGATCTTTAGACTGTTGGCACTTGGGGGAACTCTGCAGTCATTCTGTTATAGCAGATATAGTGCTGTGCGAGTTTATGGAGCTCTTAAATATAGTATAGAGTGAAAGTGCCAGTAGTTATAAAAGGTACAGGAGGTGTCGTCTTTTGCTGCTTTCGTTGCCAGCTGTGGAGGGACACAGCGGGCCCTCTCTCTGTCCTGGTTAGATTAGCTAGCAATACTAAGCAGGGGAAGATTTTTATTCAGAGAGTTTGAAGGTCTTCCAAGTACAGGCAATCCCTTCCAGGGTTTGCCAACAGAGGAAATGTATATGTCTGTATTCATGGCTGGAAAGTATTGTCTGACGTCACGTTTCGATGCAATAGGATGATTCACAAGAGGGTGAAAGGAAGATTTATTAAAGAGACTAGGGCTTGACAGTATTTTCTGTTCATTTCTGACTCATAAGCAAGGAAAAATCACTTCATGCTTTATTTTCTTTTTTCTGTTTGTTATGTTACTGTTTTTCATTTCTTTTTCTGTTCATCTACCACTGATGTCTTTACATGTCTTCTCTCATCAGTCTACACAGAACTAGCTCGCTGTGAATGGGAGGCTTGCTAATGTGTGCTGAGGAACAAATGAATCTTAATATATTTTTTGCTGGTTTTTATTTCCAGTTTTTATTGCATTTCCATATAAATTTTACGCATTAAGCGCTCTTACTGTAACATGCAGAATCTTTGTTAAGGTCTTTGGGGAAGGACCGGTAGTCAGTACAGCACAAATCATGTACGCTACGAATTTTAGTCGGAATACTTGTGACTCTTTCATCATCTTGTTCACCTCAAACACTATTAGAATATATGTACAAATAGTATCATTACATTAACGGAATTGTGAAACTGCTTATTATTAAAACCTTCTTTCTAACTAGTAGCTGTACTCACGCAGACCTGAAGCTTCCTTATGCACTAGTTTGAGAGGAGGTGAAATAGGGATGAAAGAGAGAGCTGTGATCTCAGAGGATAATAGTAGGCACCAGAAATTATGGTGTTCTTGTTCCAGCTCTTACACTGACTCTGATACTTCCATTTCTATAGCACTTGCCATCTCTGGATCTCAAAATGGATTATAAAGAATAGTGATTTAAACCTTCCTGCACCTCTAGGAGATAGGTAAGCAATATTATTCCCATTTTACAGATGGAGAAATTGTGATACAGAGAGGCCTAGTGTTTCTTATTAAAGTTTATTTATGAACACACATGCATGCACACACACAGAGCCAGAAGCAGGTGTCAGAACTTTCATTGCCCTCTGTTTTAAGCTATGTCCATCCTCCTTTCCATTTAACCTCTCTGATTTATATTCCCCATCTGTAAAAAGACGGAAACTGGTATAGACATGGAGAGATTTGCTTGCGCATAAATTTCCGTGCAAATACAAAAAAAACCTCCAAAACCACGGAGGACAAAAGTTGCCTTTGAAATCCAATGCCTTTCATGTGTTGGCAGAAGATGTTCTAGGATTTGGGACAAGGATTTTTGTAGGTGGGGAGAGTCGCAGGTGTTCTGCACCCTAAGGCGTATTATTTAGTTATTGCTGTAAAATGGCCTGATTGATTTGTAATATAAGCACATTAACTGAAGTTTAAAAACTACAAAATGCATTAATTTACATGGCAAAAGACTAGACAGAGCCAGTAACTCATTCTCCGTATTATCTGAAAGAATATCGTAAACAGATTTTGCTGCGTACATCAAGTGCCACATCAACACCACCAATGCCCTGTGTCAGACAGGATTAGAAGGACAGTAGTGCTGCATGAAAGCAGCAATCTGCGTATCTCTATAGTCTTCTCCCATGAAAGTCCTACTGTGTCTGTTCTGCAGCATGAGTTCCTCAATGGCAGACAGCAATCTAAACTACTGAACTTAAATATTTACAAGAGAACTGAAATTATTAATGAACTTTCGGAAAAAAGTTTTGAAGATCAAATATAAGTTGTGTTATTGTTACTAGTACTATTGGAATGATTGTTTTTTGTAACATTTAAAAAGATATTTTAAAAGATGTCTAGAAACTTGATTGGTCTGATCATACACAACATCAAAACATCAGGAAGGTTCTGACCTCATTAATCTTAACTACTATGTTAAAAAAAAAATCTTGTGGAAGCTTTTAAAAATCCTTTCTAATTCTACTACTAATTTGCTAGAACCGAAACATCCAAACTAGAATATATTAGATGTTTTAATTTTAATGTTAATAACACAGCTGGCAATTGTCTGTATGTCGAACAGATTGCTTACACGTAAATATTTTTCACATTTTTCTGCATGCGTCCTATGGCATAGGCAGGCTAGATTAGACAAACGTACAACACCCATGTTAACATCTTCCTGTAAGTAATCTAACTTCCCTGTGATACGGTAGATACTTTTCATATGTTTACTAGTGAATATATATAGCGAACAAGTATGGCTAATGTACATAATTATGTTAAATGGAACGGAGACTGGATGTGTTTGTGTGTCAGCATGCAAGCATCAACATGTATATATGGATGGCTTGATTCAAAGATTCATTCTAAAGTTAAGATTCCTCTTTGTTTTAGTTGTAACACTTTATGCACAGAAATATACTGCATTTCAGGTAGGGATTTAGTTGATCTGGAGCTAAGGTAAAACCTGATTTTGTCATTACAAGCTTTACTAAACAATAATGATGATGATAATAATACTTCAGCAAGCGAGTTAGTTCCTTGTCTCAACTTCACGTGTGACTGAGATTGGAATTTAACCCAGGGTCTTTCCGAATGCTACTACAAATCATTTGTTACCTTTGCTCCCAATTACAGTTAAAATAGCCAGTGTCTTGAGGTAATATAGCTACCACAGCTGGTGGATAGGATACGGGTTTGCTAATGCATTGACCTTCTTCATCTGTGTAACATGAGTTAATTTCCAGCCTGACAGTAAATGCTGAAATTTGAATTGTAGCACTAATGCACCATTTTTTCGTCTCTGTCAAACCAGACTAAAGGGCCATTTGGTGATGAGGATAATGGTTCACTTTGAAAGAGAAGGAAAACCGACTTCTGAATCTGTGGGGGATTCTAGATCTTGCTGCAAATAACAAGATGAACTAGGAAAAAATAGGCTTGGAAATTCCAGTAATATTGAACCTGCAAGTCTGACTATTTGCCTTGGTCTTATACTGATTCTGTATAGGCACATTGGAATACTTGCCGTGACGTGTTAGACAGAATAATAGAACAGCCTGTGAAGTTTGGTTTTCAGGCTATCAAGCCTCAAAAAGACTTTTCTCTGAAAAGTGAATCAACATTATACTGTTTGCTACAACGGGAATTTTAAGCGACAGTTTGTGACAAGTTTTCATTGTTTCTCTACACTCTCAGAAATACTAAACCTAAGAACTGTTGGAGACTGATTTTTTTTTTTTCCTCTCAGAAGTGTCTTTCTTTCTTTCCTGCAGCACGGAAAAGGATATGCTAGTCACTTCTACAGGACTTACCTGACGCAGCATGATTTGCACAAAAGTCGACCAACAAAAAGCATCAACTTTCAACTTCATTATCTTGGCCATCCAGTTCTGTGTAACTGAAGGATTTGTGTGCTGTTGGAGACATCATGGCCAACAATAGGACCTAATTGCTCTCAGCAGGCCTGAGAAATGAGTTGAAATGTGTAGAACTGTAGAAACTTCAGAGGCAACTGATCTTGCCTCTCTGATCAGTGTGTGCCTGTTTACAGCACTATATATCTTTCTCTCTCCAAAATGTCACTGAGCCCTTTAGATGTTTATATTCACCACAAGAAGCCAATCGTACAGATAAAAGAAATGTGCATTATAAATGCAATATCACTGTTTTAAACTTGACTGTTTTCTATTATTTTTGTGTGATCAAGTGTTCCCCAAACTATTCCAACTTTACAAGAGAGATTGTGATCATGTTCTTTTCACCTGTGGGTCATAAAAATGTTGTTAATCTGAAGACCCACAAAATTATCAAAGACATTCTGTAGTTTATACACCGTGTTGCAAAGTGTTTACTGTACTATTTCAAGCTTCTAAATAAATATAAAATATATATATATTATATTATATATAATTTTCCGAAAAACGTGGTACAACTTAGTTGATTTTTAAATGGATTCATACAGTCTACACCATACACTAAAGTGAGAAGGTAATTCAGGGTTCCTAAGCTAGCCTTGCTAAAAAAACAAAGCTAAAATAAACCTTTAATAGTACTTCCCCAATATTCGTATTTTGGTCAATCCTGTTTTTCTTGTTTAAAAAAAAAAAAAAAGCTGTAAGCAACAACATTTTGTCTAAAAGTTGTAATGAATTTTCAATGCCAAAGATGCAGCTGTCAATATTACCAGAATGAGCGCTATGTACTATCAGAGGTATAAATCACTCTCCATTATTTTGATTATATTTCTATGGTTTTTAATTTGGAATCACAAAATCTTTTATAAGGCTCTATAAACTCACCTGTATATGTTGTTAAAAAGAACACTGGGTGTCTGTACATTTTGCAATGTAAGATATAATGTAAGTGAAGTTAAGTATTTTAAGAAAATCATCCCAAACTCATAAGTATGCATACATACATACATACACACACACAAACACGCACACATCTCTCGGACATAGTTTTGTGAAACTATACAAATATATTGCCTAAAAATATTTCTCTTGTGGCTAGGAATAGTTGTTGATAGAATTCAAATTACCGAGGCAAAGTATATGCCAAACTATCGACTCTTTTATCACAAAGGAGATTTGAAATTAGGAACATGGCACATTCTCAGCTGACCCTTCTCCCACCGGAGTTATAAAGGGGTTGGCTACCATCTTTGTTGGGAAAAGGATTAAGCCCTTGCATATAATCTTTATGTTCTGTAATAATTCTGTGGTCTGAAACGGTATCTTAGAGCGTTTCTTTTCTATGAAATATTGAAAAAGGTAAACTTTCAAAGGTAAAGTTTAAAATTACTTTCATGTCCATGGAGTTTAAGTACCATTTACTAAATGTAAAAAAACTAGTAAAATGTTTTTTTCTTTTTTTTTCTTTTTGTATTGTGTTTTTTTCCCCACTCTATCTTAATATGTCAAATACTGAAAACAAATGAGAGAACACTGTGTTATCAACCAATGTCTAGCCAAATTTGAACAAATTCCTAGCGATGATTCAATATTAAGTGAGACAAGAGAAAACCTCTGCTTGATTGCAGTGGAATTTGGATCGTGCTGTTCTATAGAAGTTCCCATATCCCCACCAATGCTGCCACAGGATGAATGTGTGAAAAGCTGAATTTAGCCACTGCTAGGTCGTAATAGAGTTTGGGTTTCTTCCTTTTGTTTTTTGTTTTGTTTTGTTTTGTTTATCATGACAGTTTCCATTAGATAGGAGTATATAAATCATCTGTATGGAAACCGTCCTGCTATGGATCCAAACAAGACTCCTGATCAATTTGCGAGGGTTCTTTGTACAAACAGCTACTGGACCGAGCCTTGAAGTTACTAATTTAATATTCTGAAGAAAAAAAAATGCTTGTTAAACACTTTTAATGTGTACATCCAGCACATTTGTATAACTACAAAATATTTTGTGTGATCCTTTCTAAAACGTAGATATTATACAAAACACAATCAAAAAAAAGCACCAACAGTGGCTATTGATTTGAGCAACCACAACAGTGAAATGGTTCTCTAGCTGTAGGTAGTGGGACTTTTAGTCACCTACATGCTTTGTTAATTTAATGAAGAAAAGCAATGACATTTGTGACAAATATTTCATTTAAAGGAGTTGGTTAAATTCTTGTTCCTGCTTTTAAAGCAAGAAAGTCCTTGCCCTTCTTAGAACTGTATTTCCAAGTATCTCTCTACTATTAGACATATACCATAAATTAAGGTTGCTTTCAGTCTTCGGGAGGAAAAGGAAATGGTTTTCCTGGACAGTTGAAGTGTTTTTATTTAATGAAACTGCCTTTGCATTTTGCATGCCATTTTTTTCTGAAAAACGTAACCATATCACACCCTGTCATTCATTTCCATAACTGAACTCTTTCCATGAAAAGTGTATGGGATATACACATCCATTTGTTTTCTTTTTTTAATGTTAAATAATGTCGACATTGGTCCATGTATGCACAGAAGTCCTTCTGAGGTCACTGGGGGAGTCCCAGAAGGAATCAAGACGCAGAACTGTTGAGGGAAAGGGAGGTTTTAAGTACTACAGCTTGGGCTCCCAAGATACCTGAAGACGTGGCTTTTGCTGATTTCTCTAGCTGACTGTGAATTTCAGTACGGTAACATTTGACACCACAAGCTTTAGGACACGTTAAAAACCAGTACATAGCTGCTGTATCCCAAGAGAAGTGCTGAGAAGCATATTTGGCAGTGCAGAGGCTCAATTTCTCCCGTTTCTTTGTTTTAGTGGGGAAGATACCTGTTGCATCCAGCCAAGTCCCATTGAAAAGGACTTGTTCAGCACCTCTCATATATTTCATCATGCTACTAGGTGCCTATCTGCAGTGATAGGTATGTAAATGCCTTTAAACATCAGCTTTTTATTTACCTCTTCCTCTAAGCATACGTGACGCAAATGGCTAGGGATTCTGGTTTGCATATTAGACACAAAAGTAAACGGAACCAGGCAGAAAATGTTTAGATTGGGTATTAAGGGGAAATATCTATAAGCTGGGAGAAGGAAGGTTCTGCAATCACCTCCATTAAAGGTTTGCCAAAATAGTTAAAAAAATACCTGTCAGGGATGATATAAGTGTACTTACGTGTTGCCTCAGAGAAAAAGCACGGACTAGCTTCTCCGCCCTGCTGTTCCGTAATGTTTCTGGAAGGGCACGCAAAGCTTTGGAGGATGTGGTCTGTACACAGCTGTAAGGACAAGAATGTTCTATCCTTCAATTAGGTATCAGAAGCAATATTTAATGTTTAAATTTACAATTTACGAGCATAATAGAACAAGCTGTGTGTGTGAAGAACTGCCTTTGGAGTAAACTAAAGTCCCAGCACAGAAGACAGGATCATATAAAGGATAACAAAATGGAATCAGATCTATAAATCTTTTTTTTTTTCCCAATTCTTGATTTAGATATGTAGCAATAGATTTCTAAGCAGCTTGCCTATTCAATTTATTCAATACCAGACTTTAGTTTCTTCTAGGTGGATTTTTCCAAAACCTAGAAATACTAAACCATGTCACTACTTGAAATAAAATTCCAATTATTTAATGCAAGTTTTTCCTAAGCTGCCTATTGAGAGAAAGAAAAAAAGAAAAGAGGTATTTCCATTAATATATTCTCAGCTGATTTGAACAAGGTGTAGTAATTTTTCATCAGTATTGTTGCAAAATGAAGTGGAATGACAGTGCACAGATAAATACAATGTGTAAAGATTACGCTTCCTGCATTATAGTCGCTGTATGTGTGTGGGGGGAGATATGCGTGTGTGTGTATATTATTATAGTTCAAAATCTGGTAAGCTGCCACTGGATTTTTTCTTCGAGGAGTACGCTCCTATCAGTAAATGCAAACAGAAGGGTAGAAACACATTTGTGATACTACAACGTTAGACTTGTTGCTTAGCGTAGAATGGCGTTTGGCATTCAAGAATTGAATTCACGCCCTTCATGCATTATACCCACAACCAAACACACATTTCAGCATTTGACTTTCCAAATTTTACCTGCTCATAGTAGGCTTTTTTCTTCTTTTTTTAAGTACTACCATTTCTCAGGGTAAAAGGTGGATAGATAGTCTTCCTAGGCTGATAAATTGTCATTGCAATTTTGCAAGGCTGTTAAATATTTGCATGTCTTATATGGAGAAAGCTGATCATATCCTGCCATCGTTCCATGTCCAAGCCTCGAGTTTTATGGCATTGGGACTTTTGAATTAAAAACCATACAAAGGTGTAGGGGCCAAAATAAGCACCTTTGATAGACAATTAGTTATTGCAATTGGGTTGCAAAACATTGGCATCAGTCGTCTATAAAGAACAGAAAGTTGTTTATTCTGTTTGCAGTAATGTAAATGACAGCCAGTAAGACTTTATTATAATATTCTGCTATGAGAAATTCTGAAACTGTGAGTTAAATCCATTGCACTGATCCCTACAATCAGAGCTCAAATTCTTCTTAAAGAGCTCCTTCGTTTTATTTTGTCTCTAATCTGCTAATCTGTCCTGGTGTGAAATGGATATATATAAACAAATACACACATCCATTAAAATCCACTGTTGAGCATCTGTGGTTTTGTAGATATCCTCGTATGTAAGAAATGAGCAAGAACCAGCTTGGACAGCTTTCTTGATGAAATTGGTTTTGAATTCGAATTTGTTAATAAAGTTCATGATATTGACAGACATCAGGAAAAATGAAATCTATGTGGGTGTAGTTCTCCAGAAGGCAAGTGCTTCATTTAGGAAGCAGCCTGTCAAAAATACATAAATGTGAGTGCCAGAAATCTTGCTGAGTCAAGATGAAACATACTGTGCTAAAGCTTTCTTGTTTGCTGTGTCAGCACGGATTAAAGTGTCCTCTGGATGTTAACCACTTCAGTCAATCAGAAGATACCAAAAATGGCAAACAGGATTCAGATAACGTTTACCACTTACTGAAGAGAGCTGAAGACAAGTAGATGAATATATACTAAAATATATATGTATATTATACGATACGGAAAATTCAGTTAAGCCAAACGATTAATGAAGCTGTGCTTCCAAATACACGCCCTTCAAGATTAAAGTTCATCTGATGCTCAACTTAGAAGCGTATTTTGGATAACTCATCTTTGAGTTGCACTAGCCATGAAGAGTAATGTACTATATAACAAGGCCTTACAACAACGTGATAAAGGGAATGTAACCAAACCAACCTTAAGTTTTAGAAGTCTTGGATCCAAACATTCACGTTGCAGAACAGAACTCTATTTTATATGCATCAGAGCCTAATTCCATTAAAAGCAATGGCCCAAGCCACAGTGATTTGTAGGAGAGCAAAAGGAAGTTTTCATTTCTTCCTTTATGCACATGCATTTTTAAGCAAGAGCAGCCTCCAATAAAATTATTTGACACCAGAGAAAGGGAAACTTCCCTAGCTCTGCTTTTAACAAGCTGCAAAATCAAGTCTGGAAATTCAGACATGGCTATGTGTCAGTTTAAACCAGACACATTTCTAATAATTTTACCCCAAAGCAAAATAACACATCGAGTTAAAGGATACCACTGTTCAGGTTTTCTAAGAAGACAAAGACAGAAATGCAGTCCTGAAAAGATGTATTCATGTTTTTACAATGCAGAAGGGCAGAGAATTAAAAACTCATTGGAGCAGAGTATTCTTACACTGCCATAGCTGGTGGTTGGAAGTGTGAGCAAAGCAAGCAAAGAAAATACCAACCTCAACAATGAGCGTTTTGGCAAGTTTTGCTTCGGAAGGTAACAATCAGACCCTAAGCACGTGATCTCCTTTCAGACCTAGACTGAAAGATATTTCCTATGATCTTTTCTGGTCTAACTTTTACTCGGAGTATAAAAGCAGTCCTCTGAAGGGTTTGCATGTTCACCTCGGGGCGGGGGGGGGAGGTTATTCCCATCTGATGAGTATAAAACCAAAAAAAACCCTAGGTGAAGTCTGATGTTAAAATCACCTAGTAATTCCATCCCCATCGCTACAGCTTTTCTAGACAGGTATCAGAATAATTTAGCGCAGAAACTGTATGGCGTACTGACAGGAGAGCAGTGGCGTGGCACTGTTCCGCTGTGAAGAAGAAGAAGAGAGAGAGAGAAAAAGAGAGAGAACATTCTCTGCTTTTCCTAGTCTCGCAGATGACGTTAATTGGTACTTAAATCGGGCGTTGTTCAGGAAATAAATATCACGAAAGAGAAAGATTTCACCACGACAGCAATATCTTTGTTGTGGCTTATGCTATCTGCAAAAAAATGATGAATGCAAGCGAACCTTCTCCTGCTCAAACCCCCAAAGATGAGGCTAAATGATGCCCTCGGAGCTCATGGCCATTCGGTTTTTGTAGGAGGCTTGGTTTGATTTATATTCTGACTGTCAGCAAAGAAAGAGAAGAGAGGCAGAGCGCTGGAAGTGAAAGATAGCTAATTAACATAACCTAGGCAGAAAATGCAATATACCTTGTAACGACATCATTAAACCTCACTGAGCTTCTGGAAACAATCTGTTAAAAATCAAACAAACAAACAAAACCCCCAAAATAAAAAATAAATCCACTCCTTGACACTCCAAGTATGCACTCAAGTTAGTCCAACCGCAGCCGAGTTGAACAACAGCGGCACGTGAAGTCTGGTACTTGTCCCGGGGGACAGCGGGGGACAGCCCGGCATCTTTAATTTGCTACTTTAATTCCTGTTGTCGCTTCCTGTGTGACAACACAGGAATTAATTTCATTTTATTATTAATGAAATAAAATTTTGTTTTATTTAGTAAATCTGATCCAAGAATACAGCTTATCCAGAAAAAAATCCAGGCTAAAGCAGGTAGTTTACCTTTTTTCTTTTTTACATAAATAATTTCTGGACCTCCCACTGTTCAGGGATAAGGATGTGAAATACAGTAACAAGATATTTGAAGTCTGCACGGTATTTTACTGGACTAAGGAAATTTCTTTCCTGTTTCCATTCTATCTGGAGGAAACTGGAAACCGCCATTTGCAGGCAAATTTGTTAAGTGTTTAATTCTTCATTTGCAGAGTGAAACCTACAACTTCACTCAACACCCTGCTAATATTCACAGATCGAAAGCTTCAGGAAAAAAACAAAAACCTTATTCTCATCCAAAAAATAACCTCGAGCACTGGAGAATCTATGCCTAGCTGGAAATTGAAAAAAACGTTTATTTTAAAGTTAAATTTCTATTGACTGCTGTTCTGTGCGCTTTATATCTTTTATTAGTAAGCAAAATATATGCCACTGTTATGACAGATGCCTGTATCATGATGCTTATTTTACTGAAGCATAATTGAGAAATTTCATAATGCAGTTTGTTGCAGAGTTGGGAATAGAATCCAGTTCCTAAATCAAAATAATAAGAATAAAACCACCTCGACAACACTGACTATAATATAAAATACTGTAAAATCACATGGGTGTTACAATGCTGAGATCTCCCTACATGCAGGTTAATGAGCTAACTAGTAGTCTAGAGAGCAATATGTAATTTGGTGCCCTTGGTCTCTCTGTCAAAAGAATATATAATTATTCTTTGCAAAATGGGACAGCTTCAAAGAGAAAAATGAAGAGCTCTTCATCTTTCCACTCAGAGCCTAAATCCTTTTGGATTTGCTGATTAGGGAGGGCAGGGAAAAGAAAATTGTGTCTAGATCCCATCGCAGAAAAGAAGCATTTGTCCTCAGTGGCCAACATCATGGGCAAATACTATCATCAGCATGGTCGAAAAAGGGCCTCTATCAGCGTTGCTTTCTCTGGTAGTTTTCTGCTCAATACATGTCTTCCCAGAACACCTAAAAATAGGATCCTATTTTGTTAAGATGTTTGTTAAGAGGTTAAAGACTAACTGCCTAAGATTTCCAGAGCAGACAGTATGACTTCTGGAACATTTCTTCAGGATGTGAGAAATCTGTATTCGGTTCTCTCCATCTCAGCTAATTCCTGCATCCATATCCAGCTTAGAAGAGTTTCTAAACAGCAAATTGGAGGATTATCTCCTGGTTTGCTGCTCCAGTCTACAAAAGCATTTAAACTTCTCTTGGTGCAGGAACTAGGCACATGTGCCACCTTCTACGGCTAATCACTGATTAAATATAGACTCATGAGCTTGCTCTCCAGGGACTATTTAGTATTGTAGATGAAATTTTGGAGATGACACACAGACTGACACTAGGCAAATAACAGAACCATTAGAGAGCTTGCGGTCTTGCCAAAGGGAGACACCAAGAGAGAAAGCCACACCTGACATGTTAGTCATATAGATGAATGTATTATCAGAAAATACTTGGACATAATGGTGGTAAGGGCAGTCTAAAAATCTTACGCTAACAGAATGCATTAGTGGGAAGGACTTACATGGTATTTACCTGGCAGATGTTGGAAAGTTCAGAGATTCTGGACAATTGGATACGTTTCTGGAAGGGAAGTCTTTCCTAAGTCATCCTATTGACAACAGAACTACTGTACCAGTTAAGTTGGGAAACAATGCTTTTTCACCATTTCCCTGGAATAAGTACCCGCACACTAGCATTACAAACTGGAAAGACACAGAAAAAATAAAATAAGAATGGTGCTTATGGAATTGCTGGTATAAAAAGAGGATTTGCCCACCTCTCTGACTCCCTTGGACTACTTCGATGGCCGCAGGCATCCTGGGGCTGTGTCTCGCCCTGGTTCCCCTCACCAGGCCTGATGCTGACCTCCATCCGTGGGCCAACGTTCCAGCCCTTCCCTGGCCCAGGGACGTGCTGGACGCCCAGGGCTGGGGCTGTCCCCATCCGCTCTCCGCCTGCCCTGCTCCTGGCTGGGGCGACGGGATGGGCACTGCCCTGACAGCCCCGGCGAGCCCCGGGTCCCAAGGGAGCACCCAGCCCTCCAGCACCCTGACACTGGTTCCCAATTCTCCCGCCTTGCTGCGGGGTCAGCACTTTGAATGCCGTTACCAATGCGTGTTTACCTAACCTGTTCTTACAGACTGTGCTGATGCAGGCACAATGTGCCGCCGTTGTAGAAGAGAGATTCCAAAGAGGATGGAAAAAGGAGTGTTTCATTTTGAGATGGAGTTTTGTTTTGGTAATTTTATTTCTTTGATGTTATGTTATTGTAAAGTACTAGAGTATTTAGATTGCAGAGTAATAGCTGTTTCAAATAAATCAAATAAGAACATTTCCTGTGCCTATGTTGTCACGGTCCTTGTTTTATCTTCTTGGTCTTGGTTTGCTCTTACAAAGAAAAACCTTGCACCTGTAACAGTTCTGTCTCTCCCTCTTTCCCCAATTTCCTCCCCTTCCAAGACACTTAAATTGGCCTGACGGTACCTTGAACAAGTAAGATAATGAGAAAAACTGTAAGAGACGTATGAAAATAAATTCATTTGAATAATTTTGTGCACTTATTGGTGTGCAAGTAAAATCCTGCTTCAATTCCAGTTTAGTCTAAATGAACCAAGGAGAATACAGGTAGGTTCTTAGCCTACTGTGTATTTGTGTAATACCAGTCTACTACAGGTGAATATCTTGCCCTGCCAGGTCCATTGTAAACAAGGTAAACTGACCCATTAATCAAAATACCAAACATCTATGTAGAACTACAATTTTGTAGTTGAGTGAATATACATAAATAACCAATGAATACAAACTGAATTAAAAAGTGAGATATGGGGTTGTCCCTCTCAAAGTCATAGTACAGAACTCACAATTTAGAGAAGAAGAAATGAGATAATATAAAAGGGTACCTGAATTAATCACTCCACACTCTTGATATAAGCTGATCATACCAGAAGTTCGTCAATTTTTCACCAGCTATCCAGACTATACTGCTTCCAGGCTATATTGCTAGAAGTGAAGATCTCCCCCTGCTCCCATCCTATTCCCAGGATTTGTGTTCCCCTAGGGCTTTTGAAGAAGAAAGGAGACAGCAACAAAGACTGTTCTGTCTTGCTGCTGGTGACAACACCTCCCTGGATTGATCTTGTATTTTAACACCCTGTTGCATTCCCCCTGCACTTACTCAACATACAGAAGCTAAACTGGGAGAAAATGGCTGTCTTAAAAGATCAAAATCTCAGAAGGCTTTGAACCCTTAAATAATATGGAAGATCACAAGAAGGCCATTCAAGTTGGAAGAATCTGCTCATCACCTTGAATTATATCAGTACCATCCTTCTCTTTATTGCCCTTAGACTGTGCAGAGTCAAAGACAAAATGGCATAACAAATGACACTCTGTGGCCTGCTGATTTCTGGCTGCCATTTGTACGTTAAATCACCAGCAGCTGTCATGATCAGAAAGAGTGGTAGTAGATAAACATACACAGACAAAAATGAGGGCTTGATTCCTTAGGGGAAGAGAGCAAAATGGAATAGAAATGGAGTGGTATAGACAAAACGGGTGGTGAAGGAATAGCTCACAATGTTGTAAAAGGAATATGGGGCAAGTGCTTCAGAAGGATCACTTGCACATCTCAGTACTTCTGTCTGAACCTGTGTATTGCCTCTCAAAAAGTCAATGGATAATGCTTTTACATGTCGGGCATTTTTATTAGGATCGCTTACATGCGCTTATGTCGTACAATAGCTACCACAATAAGCGAAAGTTTGGAGTTTCAGAAGGCTACAGCTAACTCATATTTGGGGGATGACACCATCTGCTTCTCAGCACAATGAGCTCACGTCACTGGGACTTCACCGTGGAGCCACTTGTGGGTTACCTTTCTTTGAAGGAACCTGGGAACAGGCCCTTCCGATGGAAGCGTCTCTTGGTCCGTACTTAGGCTGAAGAGTGATTCCTTCACAACTCACAACCGAAAAGAAATTAGTTGTTGAATGTATTTTTTATCTAAAAATACTTCATGTCTCCAAAGACTGATTTTAAAAACTTCCGAGCAACCAGAGGTGCCAGGTATACTCAATGTTTTTCAAAAGTAAGTTAGTACATTAAAAAAGAGTCTGACTTCCTTTCTCCCACAATTATGGATGCAGCATTTCCATCATCTTTATTTCAATGTTAAGCTTTCTTTGTTCAACAAACACAGGATACATTTACAAATGTCTGCTGGGAAGGTACCGTGAATTTTTCTTCCTCCCTTAGCTGCATATTTATGCAATCCATGCTGAGCACTGTTTTGCAGGTAGGAACTTATGCATGAAACAATGTTGAATTCCTCTTGTTTGTAGATTGGGTACCTTTCAACTGATTGAGTCTGATATGCTACATCTGTTAGCACTTCACTGGAAAGTGTCTTTCCTTGATGGCCTGTCACTCTTCAAGAAAGATGCTTCCCTTTTGTTCCTAATCTCTGCACAGCATTGCTTTCTCTTTGTTAGATGGATCACTTCTCCAGAATTCACAATCTTTAATAAACAGATCATCAACAAAATGCTTTCATCTGTTCTTTAGATTTTGCAGCATCTCTAGAAATTATTTTGCACCTTCTACGTGTTTTGCATAAGCTTTGCCAGCAAATCTATTTACCTCACTCTGGGAGAACTAAAGTTTTCACTTTTAAAAAAATCTTTGTTCTTCTCCTAGCTCAGAAACTAGTAATCAGATGGCTTGCACTCTTTGGCGGTGGTTTTTTAACCACTCACCATGACAACTGAATTGACCATACAGAAGCCCAGGGCTCAGGTATCATGCTGGTACTAGTGTAAAAGAAAAATCTAAGACCCAGATATTTATTATATGTAAAATACCTGCAGCAGAGTCTTGAATTTTTAAGTTCTAGTTTTAGCATGTGTCACATATTGACACCATCCGATGTCTTCATGCAAATATACTTGACATTCTGTATTATATATAAAAAAGTTGCTTGCATGTATCATAAAAATTCTCCTTCATATTGTATGTGATTTGCTGATTAATGAAATGCATGCAATGTATCAGTACAAGGACAAAATACCTTCTCTTACACATACTTAGGTGTGGACATCAGATTTTTATTTGTCAGCGTCGGTAAAACAATAGCACGTAGGAGACCCATTTGTAGGCAGAGCTGCTTGTATTAGCGAATGCACAAACACACTAATAAAAGATGCTCTCGCCACACTGAACTTACAGGTTAATTATTAAAGTCAACAGCAGGATTTAGACAAACAAACAGAGGACCACAAGGGAAAATACCCAGGAAGTGGGAACCTAATCTATACAGTACTGAAATTCAGTGGTACTGCAGAAAAGATGTGTAGGAAAGATGGCCTGCTGGCAGAGGATGAGAAGGGACAAAGAAGTTGAACATCAGAGCTTTTCTCCACAGAAATGTTAAGCCTGGAATTTCAGTACTTGTGTACGACCAGAGATCTGTCCGGGGACTCACAGCCTTCAGAACTGCTGAAGACAAAATGCTGAAGTTAAGGTGTGGCTGACCGTTTGGAAGTTCACAGGTTTGAACTGTGGTTGCGTGTCAGAGCCCAGATCCATTCTACCCAAGCTTAGACGTGGACATTAGGTGACCTCACTAAAGTATAGCAGTAAGGTGCTAAATAATAGCAGAAAGAAAGAAAAGTATCAGGGGAAGCTGAAATTGAAGCTGCACTGAATTGACTGCTGGTGCTGTTTACCTGGCCAAGTGGGAGTTAAAGATAACTATGCTCCAAATTTTGACGCTTCATTGAAGTGCCAACGCTTCGATACAATAAACCCAACCTTAGGAGCCCCATTTTCTTAACTCCCAAGGCAGAGAGTCCTCTTCAGAAGCTGTACATTGACCAGACAAAGCTGCATTTTTTAAATCTTGGCTAAACCGAGTACTTGTGTTCATACACACGGTTCAGATGTCGGTGCCAAAGGTAGAGCCCTTACCTGGGAAGTGGCGTGCCCACCATCTCCCCCCACCCACAGTCCTGGCTGGTTTCCTTCACATCGCTGTCATGTGCGCAGGGCACGTGAGGTGAGGGTGACTGCATGCTGGCCCGTTTTGGAGATCAGTGAGGTACATTTAGCCACCCTTTTCTCTTGGGACACACCATCTAATACAGGTCTCTCAGGCACTAAGTAGGCAGCCAGTAGTACTTGAAACTGTAATCTGTTGTGGGGCTATTAACAAGGAAGCTGGAGCTTTGTTACTAGTCTTAATTTTTTTATTTTTTACATTTTAATTGCTGCTGACCATTATTTTAAAATAGAAGATAGCAGCTAAAGTTTTAAATCAACAACAGAAACTCAAATAGTTACTGCAGTTCATTATTAGCTTGGAAGAAAACAGAGCAGCGATTATTTCCCTAATTGTCCTTAAAGTCATTATTACATATGCAAGTACAATTTGGTACTCTCCAGAGTCTTTCCCTCATTACACTGTGTGATTCACTAAATTACACGATTGTGATTAGTGCGGCAATCGGTGTCCAAGTGGTATCAGGCAACTACTGGGCTCCTTTTGCGGAGGTCAATTTAATTACATTGTGCATGACAGAAACCAGGCCAACTGAGTATTGCCTTTGCCACCAGCAATTGACACCTGAGTGTTAATGAGCTGGTAATTAAGAGTTGGCACAGACAGGCACATTTTAGTGTTTGGGACTGGGATTACCATATGCTTCAATGCCTCTACGCTAAAAGCCTGAAGTTATCCGTTTTCTAAAATACGCAGGATTTTAAAATAAAGGCAAATTATGGCATTTGCAAACAACAAGCAAGAAAACATTTTTATTCAGGACTGAATGCTGCCTCTCATGAACTTCTGAGAAATCCTTTCTTTCTACTTGTAATCTTTTTGCCAGTATTTTATTTTTTGTAATACGTGTTTACCAATACATGCTCACACTGGAATTGCCTATAATCAAAGGGATGCTTTAAAGTTTGTTTAAAAGTAAACAATTTTGTTATGAATTTCACTACTGTAGTTTAGCCTAGAAAATGTGATCAGAGCTGAACCCCTATTGGAAGACCGTTCTTATAATTAAGAAATCAATGCAATATCTTTCTCAAAGAAGAGAATAAAGTAAGTTGATTAACAGACATGCATTTTATTACTAAGAGGCTATAAATACAGAAATGTTAGTTGTACATACCCTGTTTTTTTCACTGATTTTCCTAAGTTGTTCCAGCACCTTTGAAGGTCTGGATTATTGTCATCTGCTATTATTAAAATGAAATCTTGTATTCCAGCCTCTTCACAACACAGCTTTCTAGAAAAGTCATATGTCTCTGCATTTCTAAATATCCAGGATGCAAATTCTCTGATCTTCGGTATCATTGATAATACTGGTTTTAACTTTTTGTGAGGCTCTTCTCAGCCAAACGATGATTACCAAGCTCTTCCTAGAAAAACAGAAAGGTGTGGGTTTGTCTGCAGCATGTCAACCAGGGAGGGTGAAATGGCTGGCTGCTTGTGCAGAAGGTAATGGTAGAGGCAAAAGACAGCTCCGCTGGAGCGGCTTTCCCAGTGCTTTTAGGCTCTTTGGAAACAATCTCTACATACTGCCTAAATTTATGAAGAAAAAGCCGATGAAGGAGACTGAGCTAAAGGAGAACTGAAAAGTGGCTAGCACGAAGGAGCGTGTGGTGACGAGTTGGGGGGGCAGGCAAGGGAGGGCCCTGGAAAATGAGAGAGAAGGAAAAGCTATATGGTAGGGAAACCTCCGCTGCAACATAATCCCAGAAATATAATTCCTAGAAAACATAATCCCAGAAAAATTAGGAAGAGGGAGAAGGAGAAACTGTGTGGTAGGGAAACCACCTGTGAAACATAATCCCAGAAAATCAGTATTGCCAGCGCTCATGATTAAGTTGCAAATATTCAATTTTTAATTTATTATAATGTTCCTCAAGTCCTGTGACTACATGCAACTCAATGAAAAAAAAGATGTATTTCTGTCAGAGATGTTTTAAGGCAAGTGTGTAAAGTGAGTAAGGTAAATTAAAAACATTCCAATGATTTTTAAGCATTTTTATGAGTTTGATGGGGTTAACTCTGCATGTTCAGTGTAAGGAATATTATGAATGAACCGATTTCTGCGAGGCAGCACCTTGCAGGATGCCTTGAGATCAACAAGGGACCTGCCGCACACCCCGGCCGGCAGCAAGCTTTGAAGCCGTGGGCCCCCCATAGCAGCTACATTTTTTATATACATATGCAGACTGACTCGGTGCAGTGGCTTAGATAATTTTCCACTGGCTTTTCGAATCCACAGACCGTTCACATCAGATGAAAAATGTATTAACTTTACTGAATCTTAGTTGTGGGATTTACTCCTAATTTTCTTCTTTTGAGGAGTTTGCTTTTTTCCACTGAACTCTCCGTAGGACATATAGCCTTTTATATGCAGATTGCTATAATTATGCTTTGAAATAGCTTTGAATTCCCGGTGGCTTAAACAGAGAACATGAAAGGGCAAATGTTACGCTGAGCTGAAGGATATGAAAGTGGCACGTACATCCGTCTAAAATGAGATATAGGGACGAACAGCTCTTTACACAGCCACGTCAGTTCTTGACAGGCTATTGAAGGATCTTTGCAGCCACAGAGGCTGTTTTGGGCAGCTCGGAAACGCTGCCTAGGGATAGCTTATCAGCTTATATTTTTCCCTTTAATACCAAAAGGTGAGTAGGTGCTAAGCGAGCCAGGAGAAGCAGGCTGCCACAAAAGCCGCAGCCCTCCCCACCGCAGGTGGGCCCAGGCCCCAGGCAGGCCCCGGGCTCCTGCGCCATAGCTATTATGTTATTTTATATAATATAAAAATATTATATTTTTAATACACCTGTGGCCCAGCAGGGAGGCCGCGGCCCAGGATGCCCCTTACCCCAGGCCTTGGGGCCTCCCTCCCTGTGGCTGCAGAGGCCTGGGGGTGAGGGGCCTTGGGCCTCGGGCTTCTTCGTGGCAGGAAGCCGCAGAGCTGCCCACCGCCTTTTGGCTTCATTTATGGGTTACTTTATCTTTTTGCTTATGGAGAGAGGCTACTCCCGGCCCGAACAGCCAAGAGGTGCTTAAAGCCAGCCCATGGCATGCCGGCCCGGGCAGGCACCGGTGGGGCTCTGCCTCTCAGCCGACCGCTGCCTCCCCGACATGGCCGGCGCTGGGGCGGCAGCGCAGAAGAAATGGGAAATGTATATGCCCCGTTCCTCACGATGCTATTTTAGCAGCCTAAAAACTTTACGTTGCGAAAGCAGTTACCTGCTCTGTCATTGAAAAGCCATGCAAATTCTTCCCGTGAATGGAAATATGCCAGGTCCCTTTATACGGTAAAGTGTTTTCTCATGTGTACATTTTAATGCAGCCTGCTAGATTATGTGTATATATAGTCCATTTTTGTTTAAAATGTGTCATCTACAGAATTGTTAAGATGGCTTTGTTTGTTTTCACTCATGATTGCACAGGAAGGATTGGCATTCAGGCCCTCTAGAAGACTTGCGTGCTTTTTTTTTAGGCTTGTGTGTTGAGTCACACAAAAGCATGACGTTTTCAGCTCGGGCCTTTTTAAGAACTTCCTTGAAAGTACTCGGTTAACACCTGAAGGCTTCCGCCCAGGTCCTCCTTCTGTGATCGGGGATGTGGGCCGGGCAGGCCCTGGCCAGGCCCCCGGGCCATTTTTTGACGGGGGAGGAAGGCCTGACGGGGAGCTGCAGCCGCGACGAGGCGGGTGTCAGGGAGCCGAGGGGCGAAATGTGGGCTCTGCCTGGGAGCCAGGGCAGGGCAGCGGGGCTGGGCCACCTGCCTCTGCCGCTGGAAGCTTGAGCTCCTCTGTGAAGCTCAAAGACAATAGGTTATACAGCACCGATAGGAAATCTGGGCTAATAGGTGTCATCTGGGCTAGAGGAAACTGCTCCACCTGGGCGGGCTGCGCCTGCTGAGCAGGCAGTGGCAGGTATGGGGAGGCTCTCCCGGGGCTGCGACCACCACCTGCTAAAGCATCGCAAAGGCCACACCCTGCCCTCAGCTGAAGGGTAAAAAAACCCCCAAAACCACCACATCACACCTTGCCCAAAACCCCAGTGAGGTACTATAATGAAAGGGCTGGTGTAGGTGTGGAGCTGTGCAGAATGGTGTTAGTGAGTGCTACTTTAGATGCATTTCCCTTCAAGGCTGTTATCAGGTGTTGGCCCTCAGCACTGGGGGTTTTTTGGGTGATAGAAGCCAACCTCTATGTTCTCCTGATTGGTATTACTCTAAAAATAGAGGCATAATAAATAATGAAATAGAGCTGAATAGAAAATAACTACTCTGGAGGTAATACTTTCTGAATCTTGAAATTATTATGTATATTGATGAAAGCTTATTTTTTTAAAGGTTGAAACAGTAGCAAGTTTGCTTTGACTAAGCACAGGCTGCAATCTAAGAACTTAAATGGTCAACTGGTGGTGGTTTGTGTACAAGCTTCAGAAATGTCCCCCCTTCTTTTTCATTCCAGCTCCAGGGAAAGCCTCTGCCTGTTTGAAGACTTGAATGGATAGATCAGTTGAAAACCTTCATTTTCCTTTAGTACTTGAAAATTAACCGTCTGTGTTCAGAGGCTATAACGGAACAGAGAGAAAACTGAATGTGTGCTATGATTTGGTTGGGTTACAGCTAGATGCATTTAACAGCAATTACTGAATTGTCTGTTGTTGTTTGGTATGGCTTGGAGATGGAACAGAAAATTGTGGTAGTTCTGGATGTTTGAGAAGGATTTAAATACTTTACAGATACTAAGAGTGTTACTCTTGGATGCGCTATTTAGAGCAGCTCCCCAAGCTTTTTTGATCACACACCCCAGCAGTAAAAAAATGAACACCCAATGTATGAGTAGAAAACATATTTTTTAAAATATATTTTATATATATTTATATTTAAAACATACACAAAAATATAAGTTACAAAAGGGTAAGATAAAGAGGAAAAAAATTCTATTTTTAAAAATATCTTTCTTTATTAAGGGTGTGAAAATATTTTTCCTGTACCCCAGTGGATTGTCTTGCACGGTCCCTGGGGAGTGTGCACCCCATTTGGGGGGACTGCTGACTTAGAGCATCTTTCTAGTTAAAGAAACCAACTATCAGTGTGGTAGAAATAAGTGATGATGTAATTTCAAATAACTGTTTTTATGACTGTAGAGTTCATTTGTCCTATTTCTAGCATCCTCTTTTCCTCCCCCGATTCCCCCCCACCCCGCTTTTCTGTATTTGAATTCTTCACTATGTTATAGCTTCATGAGGTCAAATATCCTAATTCAAATTCACTGGCAGTGAGAACTGAATTTGGCTCAGCTGTGGAAATACTTAATGAACTTAGTTATACCCTTTGCTGATACTCTTTGCTATGATCGTTATCTTGCAACTGCTTCCAGAGTTAAAGTTTTGCGAAGGCGAGGGAAGTTTTAATGAAGTTCTTAGATTGCAGCAATAGCTGAAAACTTGGTTATTTAAGTTTTTTTGAAGGATTCTTGAGATCAAGACCTATTAATTTCTGGGAAACTGGATAAAAGTTTGTATATTGAAGTTCAGGCATATGTTCTGCTTTCATTTTTATGTGCTAGGTTTTTTTCTCTGCTGAAAGCTGTTCTTCTGCAATGAAAAAAGTGACAAGAACACCAGTATGAGCAAAACATTTTCTTCTCTGTCACTGACAAATTTCTGGCAGTGGAAAGCAAAGAGGGAACTTAATGAGAAGTCTGATTTATCTGGTAAGATCTCATATCTTAGAATTATTTGGTGTAAGAGTTTGTCTTTTGCTTTTAGTGAAGGAAATTATTTAAAAAAAGAAGTTGTCCTAAGCCTCCCACTTCAGAAAATTGTGTGAAAATCCTCGTGGAAATGAAAAAGCAGTAGGACATATGTTTTCATTCTGAAAGTAAATCCTTGCTCCCAACAGGTGCCTAGTAACTTCACTTCCCTTATCAAATGAAAGATGACACCTTTATCAATGTTTGTTGGGAACAATAATTAAGAAGTTTTATGTTTCCTTGGTAAAAGGGCGCATTCAGCAGCTTATTGGTCCTATAACCTCACAGAGAACTGATCCGGTGTTCGGTGTGTACTTTAAAGGCCTAAAGTCAAAAGGGGAGATGCTGCACGTCCTCTCTTTAATGCAGTGCAATGCAGAGATCCTTGAGCTAGCTCAGATGTCTCCAGCATGAAATCCTGCCCTCAGTAAGGCATTTTCCTCCCTGCACCCCTGCCACTTAAGACAGATGCAATCCTGCACTGAAGCCACTGTTGTACTGCTGGGACCTGAACTGGTGTCTTTGCAGGGAAGTACACTATGCTGACTTTTTTTATCAACCTATTTGCTGAAATCTCTGAACTGAGATGTACAAACTGGTATCTACATACAATATGGCTCCTGAAAGTTTCTGTTCAGTTGAGTAATCATTGCAGAATCTTTACGTAGTATATAGAGTATGAGAGATGTTAAAAACTGGATTTGGAGAAATGAGTGCGCTGAATGCGAGACCTCTCCAGTTAACTGGCAGGGAGTGCTGACTGAAAACAGGATACCAGTGTCTATGTGAATCTCATTTTTGTCCTCATGATTTAACTTTTAATTTATTCATTACATAGGAAATCGGGAAAGCAAGGTTCTGATTTAGGCAATTATCACGCAAACTGGCATCGAGTTCGGATAGTGTAAATTGTAAGAGGTGAAATACTCAAAGGATAAGTTGAATGCTTAGTGTTTGGAGTAGTGCATTCAGGGTGTATGACCAATGTTTTGCTGATCAGGCTAGCTGAGCAGTTTATGTTGTGTTAAGTTGTGGCTGGACAGGGAAGAGAAACTGTATATGATGTCCTGGTTGCTGCTGCAGAGTCAGACATATTTTGTTTTCACTGGAAAGGGAAAAAGGGATAAATTGCTCCTTTCCTAGTGTGCTCAGACTGGAGAAGGCTCTGGTGAATGGAGTCAAGTGGTCAGCTAGTGAGATGGGCAGCAAGAGAAGATCCTGCTTTCAGCAGGGAGCTGCTGGCCAAGCCCAACTTCGGAAGCGATGATAGACTTTACAGAGACCTAAGAGAGGGTTGTCTGATGTCTGCTCAACTTGAGAAAGGTCTGAAAGCTGTTGGGATAGTGATCAGGACTGGAAGGGACCCCTCCCCTTATTTCAGAGATGTGAGTAGGGGGAGGGAGATGTTCCTCCCACCTCAGCAGTTTCTTTAATCTGATCACACACTGTATTTAAGATTTTTCTTCTCTTTTGTGCTGTCTTGCAAAGCAATGCTTTGAATGGTGCATTCTAATAAAACACTGTCCGAGTCTGTAAAACTGCTTTCTTTGAAGAAGAGGCATAAAAAGATTAGGTAGCCACCCCTCCAAGTCTTGTTGAGCTCAAGTCTCAGTATGGTTCTGGATTTTGTTTCAACCTGGACTCTTTTCTTTAAAGTGGATAAGAACACTGAATGGAGGAGAAGAGGGGTGGGAAATAATTTATTTGAATAACAAAGATGCAAACTTTTAAATTTAAGTTACAGATGCTTGGACGTTTACTTCTTGATATCTAGAGGGTTTTGTGTCTTCTGGTGAATAAAAATCTTGGTTTTTTTAGTTAAGAAAAAGACTACTTTGAAAAAGAGAAATCTGTAAGCAGTTTAATTAATAGAGGGTAAGGTTTCTGAACTTTTCTGATCAAAATAACCTCACTTAATTTGAAAGAAACTGCATTTTATACTGCTGTTTTTAAAGCACCTGGTTATTGTCGTTGCATACAATAAAACTGCTGCTTAAAAGCCTTTTTCTGTGAAAACTCCTTTATTCATGCTGGGGAGAAAGTAATTTTCCCTAGTGCTATCTTCTTGCTTAACATATATCCATCTTCCCCACTATATTTGTGAGCTCAGATGTATGTAAACAAACATGCCGTTGGAAGGTTCAAGAAGTGATTTAATGATTACAGCCCTTATCCACTCTTCTGATTGTTGAGACTACTTTATATTAGACCTATTTTGGGGATGCTACACTGATGGCTGTGTGGGCTAGTGTGTTGCATCCCACTATCCAGTGATTTATTTCTTTGAAAATCTATGCTTAAGAACTGACTGTGTAGAAAAGAAGGTAGATGACAAAACTAAAGCTCTTCATCCCTTGCCATCTTAGAAGAATACAAATGGGGTAAGTACCACTTGCAGGGTGATGTCTGTGGGTGTGAACACCAGTGGGCTCAGACCCACGGCTTGCAGGTAATTGATTTCATAATATGTCACCAAGCAGTTGTCAGACTGTGATTATCCTCAAACACCTCCTGGTGCTGACCTGTAGCGCATGCTATGCTGTTCACTCCTTGAGCCTTTTCTGTTTCTTGTGGATGCTGTAGAACAAATGAGAAAAGGTTGGATTTTGAGGACTGAAGTGACATCCTGGTAATTTACTATTAGACTGGTTTTTGTAGGCAGGAGAAATAGATATGCAATCTCACAAACTGTGCCCCATCCATTTAGACCCTTTCTTACTGTTCTTTAACAACAATGAATTTAAATCTAAATCTGAGATCTTGACCTCCCTCCTCTTAAATCCCCTTCATCTCTCTTATCCTCTTGCTTTTGGCAAAACATCCTTCCTTTCACTTTGACTCATAAGACTGGATTATCTTTGACATGAGAGCTGTGTGTCTGTAGTGAGAGGCAAGAGTCATAAGGCAGCTCCATGCATCCACTGATCCACAAACCAACATTCCTCTTGAAATGCAACTGTGTAGGTTAACAAGGTACCCTCTGCAGGTTTGCTCAGAAGCATACAAGGTTGTGAAATGCCCACAACTTGCTTAGTTACACCTTTTTGTAGATTGGGAAGCATCAGTTTTGTTGATTTCAGTATCTTAGGAGGTAAACTATGGTACTTAGTGATTCAGATCCTGGGATACAACCATGTGAAAGAATGTGCATCCATTTGCATGCAAGTGAAAGTTACTTACTTTATGATGTTTCATTCATAACTGTTCCCTGAGGAAACCAGCATAAAATGCTGCCTAATTAGGAGACACGCTAAGACTTGTAGAGTGCTCAGAACAGTAGAGAGGACAGACATCCAGGTGCTGTTAGGATCACTCCTCATCACATGGAATCTCAATTTCACATCTAAGAAAGATGGACATACATGAGTCAGCTTTGTCAGTCTCCAAGACAAGCAGCCCTGCCGGGCAATCTGTGGTTGCTGGGGATTAAATCATCCCCTGCCCTTTTCTTGAGTCTCTCACATGTCTGTCTGTGGTGGTATTACCTTCAAGAGATGTCACTCCTTTGAAAGCTTGTCTTTGCTCAGCATTTCAAACTAGTGCATGGTTGGATGATGACTGCTATTTGGCTCTTCCTGTGAAGAGCTAAGTTTGACTTGATGACCAAATTGACTTTTCATGCGCAAATTTGGGCATGACAGTGAAGAATTACTTCCGAGCTTTGCAGTAAATACAATAATTATAACAACAATTGTTGTACAGGTGGGAGAGAGCTGGAAGAAAATTGTTAGTCTAGATGCAGAAGTACACTCCTCTTTCTCCTGTATTGCTGTAGGTGAAGTGGACAAGTAGTATCTGCCTGTGGATCACTACGTTTTTTGTTCAATCCCAGGAGCAAGGAGCAGTGGAGAAGCCCATCCAGTCCATTTTTTGAGTGACCTGAGGTTTTGTTCAGGTTAATGTGGTAGCTTGAAGAGTTGGTCTGGGTTTTTTTTTAACAGATTTCTTTTCTATGCTAGATAATCTTTCAAAACTCTCAGTTTTCAAAGATAAAATCTATAAAACAACTTGAAAAGTGAGGTTCTTCACAGTGAATATTCCAGACTGACTTTAAGGGAGATCTGTAGAAAACATGAAAGCTAAAACCAGCTAGATAAAGTCTTTTTAATGGATTTCATTACATACCTGCTGAAAAATGGGAAGATAACCCTTGTCTATTTGATCAGCTGGATTTTGATTAATGAAGAGCAGAAGGAACTACACCTTCAGAATACTGTTGTCCTTGAAGGACAGTATTGAAAGGAGGGAAAAAAGTGGTAAACTTCATTCCCTGCAATGTTGAGCCTAAACTATAACTACCAGTGCTTGCAAAATAGTAAAAAAGAAAAAGGAGAGACAAGAATAACCTGTAAAATTCAATAAGATGATGTGAACTTTCAGAATGTATTTGCACATGTAGCAATATGATTTTTTTCTTTGTTTTAAAAAAAGGAAGCAACTCTGATGTCTTATATTCATTCACAGTTCTTTCTTAACTCTCTAGACATCTGGAGAACCTGATCCTGCATACTATTACTGTGTGTATTAAATTTGTAGTTCAGTGTTTCATTTCTGATACAACTTTGGATTATATAATTGTTTTGAAATAAGCTTTAGCGGAATATGATTTGGGCTGCATCACTCTGAAGAGCAAAAGAGATGATTACTGTATCTTAGAAGTATGAAAGACTCATACTGGGGCAAAGGCGGCACTAATGTGCTCAGAACAAGTATTTGTATATACATATATATATATATGACATTGAAAAAGTATTATAGAAAGTGAACAGTTAGGAATTTATTTACATAAGTCTAAAACACTTCCTATCCCAGAGAATATACTGGATTGAAAGACGTTGCAAGTTATCTAATGTGACAGAACAAAAATCTGGCAGCTGCTGAAAACAGAAGGTGAAATACAGAGTGGATGGGTGATATTTAATGAACAGTAGCCATGTATTATTGAACATCAGAAAAGGATCTATATAGCCAGATTAAAGACAGATGACCTTTTTAGAGGTTAGTTAACCTTTTGGTCACTTTTGAGAGTTATCACTTATGAAGATAAAGGTCAAGCTGGAGCTCGGTCTTCATACACTCTATTTTTTCCTGCGACGAAACGTATGCCTCTCTCAGTTCTGCTTTCTTCAGGAGCTGTAGGAGTTGTTCAGTTTAACAAGAGTAGTGTGTGGAACGCTTTTGTTTTTCTAATCCTTGTCAAAATGATTTTGAAGGGGGAATCCTTTTGTATGAAATGGATGGTCCTTGATCTTTAATCTTTTCAGTGTCTTTGTTAGTGTAAAAAAACAATAAAATTGTGAAAGAGGTCAATGTTTCATATAAATTGATGCATTACTTTTGAAATCAAGATAATTACACAAACTTGCACTGAGTAGCCTGTGTTTTGAAAATGGCTGTCAGTGGGAAGAAAGACAAAATATTGCACCCAAGAACTCCATAATAAACAACAGCAATTGTATCACAGTTATTTATGTACACATTTATAGGCGTACAAACTCCTGATCAGTCAGCTCTTTGTGAACATGGCACGTTGGTTTATAGCCACTCCAAACAAAGCCATGGCTAGTCCTTTACTAGGAAACCTGTCCAGCAGTAGCTAATTCTCTGACAGGTTATTACTTTTTTTGATTTGGTGTTGAGTTTTGGGGCTTTTTTATTATTTTTAATTGTATCCTTTAGTTCAGCATTTAGGTAAAATTGGAAGCCTATTTGAGGCAGCTGTTTAACTAGTTTCAGCATTTAGGTTACTGTCACAGATAGGCAGAATACTTTCTAAATTTTGTAATGCTTCATTCATCTATACTTCTTTAGCTGATGTAGTCAGGATCAAAATGAACTGAAATTTTGCATCAGGGAACACATGCATATATGACCAGGTGTCCAAGTATTTGTTTTGGTGGTTTCAGTGGAAACTTAATAGTTCTTCGCCAGAGCCAGTTTCATACCCAGGGAAGAGGGGCTGTGGGTGAGATACAAAAGCTGCCACTCTTGCTTTCCCTTCTATGTCTCATGAGAGCAGCAGGTAGGGAAACAACTGATTTAGAGGACTGTCAATGATTTTGAGCATATAGACTTCACAGAAAATAAATTACTGTTCTGTAAGGGCAAATAATGAAATATTTTCCAATGACAAGTTTGGGGTTTTTTTTCCTGGAAGTTTAACTTAACATTTGCAGTGATCAAATAAGACTTATGCTAAAATTAATTTTAGTGAATGCTTTAGGAAAGATTTGAGTTGAATAGGAAAATAACTCCTCCACCATCCTCCTTGGAATATTATGCAGACTGGGGTTCTGTGTGTTACACAAGAATTAGTCAAGTGGAAGTGTTTCCAGCACAGCTTGAAATCTAAAAAAAAAAAAAACAAAACACCCCCAGAACAAACCAGACAAAAAAACCCCAAGCCACATGTAACATGAATAAAAATTACAGTTTTACAGGCTGTGTGCACCTTGACTCCTTACAGAATTGGAGACACAATGCATATCGTATGGCTACTGAATTGTAGATCAAGAATGCAGAAAGGGCTGAGGGCTACTTGCTCTTTCCTTCAGTCAGTCATTAACAAGGCTGACTAAGAGAAAGACCTGATTGTCTTTCTGTTGTACCTAACCAGTTGCTGTAGCAGGTCTAACCGAGGATCTTTCTACGCTGCCACCTCAGAGTTTGCAGCATTCACCAAAGAGAGTGTGAGGAGGTGTAAAGTATGCATTGTATGGACTTTACACCACTACGCTTGACCATCATCCAGCCATCTGGAAGTTATGTCTGGGCAGCCACATTGTAATGGTCATACATGGGATGAACTCTGCAAATTGATCAAATCTCAGATCTGCTGTTCTTTGGCTTCCAAAAGTGACTTCCAGAATGTTCATGAGATTTTGTATGAAAAGTAGAATTACTTTTAACTTCATTTTAAACCTCCTCAGTGATGACTCTACCAGGGGCTAGTTAGTTCTTTTCCTCCTGCCCTGCTGTAGAAGTGAGTAATCTCCCCTTCAACTTCTTTATATGCAGTATAATTTTATAGACTACTGCCCTATCTATCCTCTAGTTTTCTCTTCAGATGGCAAACTAATCTACTTAATCCCTTCCTAAAGAAGATTTTCCCATACCTTTGATTATCCTCGCAGCATTCTGCATCTTTTCTTCTTCTATCTCTTTCTTGAAATGGGATTAATAGAACTGTGTGCAATATGAATTCATAAATATGTGTGTGGTCTTTCAGAGGGGTATCACAATGTTTTCTGGTTTACTGTTCCTAATAACTTCGAACCTTCTATTTATCTGCTTCTGAATGGTGAGTTAATTCTAGTGTCTTACCTGGGTGGTAACTCTCCCACCTTAAGTATTTGTGTGAGGCAGAGACCGATTTTTTTTTTTTTTTTTTTTTTTTCTCTCTCCCCTCCACGTACATCTTTGCATTCATCTTTGTCTTCATGCATCTGCTTAAAGGCAGTAATCCTCAGCTCTTAAACTGTAAACTCTACACCCTGCTCTCCTTTCTCTTCATGCATCGTCTTCCTCCCTGCTCCATCTTGATCACTTGAGTGCATTGAACAGTGAAGAACCAGATACATATGTTTCAAGGACTGTCTTAGCAACTGCTTTGAAAGGACAGTTTACTTTTTTCATTAATTAATAAGTGATCAAAGGATAAGAAAAGAAGGATAGGATCTTCTCTCATCTAATTACAGTTCAATTTATCTGGGAGCCTTTAATGAGGATTTGTGACAAAAGCTTCTAGGAAACATGAGTATACTTTTATTAACAAGGTTATCCATGTGTTCCCTGACCCCTTCGAAGGGCATCAGCTTCAACTGAGAAGTGACCCTAAACAAACCAATCCTCTTTCCCTGGTTTGTGTTCATGTCTGCTAATTTTCCTCTTTCTGTGGGTTCTGCTTTTTGCTTTACACGTAAGTGATGGATTAAAATTTACTGTTCTCTTGAAATAATTTTTAAAGTTTGTTATGTGGCAAACAGACACAACTCCTCTTCCATATGTGCTCACGCAGGTGACAAGTTATAAAATATTCAGTATCTTTGTATTCAGTTTCCCTTAGGACCATTTGGATGAACACTTGAGTGACTGCCCCAGTCATTTGTGTTTTATGTTAATTTCATGAATTTGTTCTGAGATGTTTTCTACTGATAACTGGGTCAGGTATTCAGATTCAGCCATTAAATAATAGCATTGACAATGTAGCGAAAATGTGAGTGGCTCAGAGGACTGTGCTGCAATAGCCTCGTTGCTGGTTGTTGCAGGTTAAGATAATCTCTTCCTGCATGTATCTTAAAATACAGAGCAATTTAGTAAAGCTTTGGCTAGATTTAAATGAGGACTAGCACTTCCAGCAAATGAATGAGGTCTTATACACAGAGCAGGGCTTTCTCCTCCTTATGGCTGAAGTGTTTTGTTTGGCTGGGCTGTCTCTGGCTGCATTGACCTTGTGAAATGGTGTGAACCAAGAGGGGTTGATGTATAGTGTGAGCTGGGAGGAGCTGAGGACTTCATGTGCACACTTGAAGAATATCGGTGTACCTTTTTGTCTTATTTTTTATTTTGGATAATTTTAATCTGATTCCATGGGTTAAGTATCTATTTGACTGGAGTACAAGGGGTGCTGGGATTTAACTTCATCCAAAAGGAACCCATTGTCCACTCCACTGTGCAAAATGAAAATGTTAAATGTATATGTTTGAAAGCTTCTTAAAAAGTGCACTTCCAATCTGCTAATCCACAAATGTTGAAGCACCTGGTGTTTTCAAGGATACTGTTTGGAAATCTGTCTCAGTTCTTGGCAAGACAGGATAGATTGTGAAGGAGCTTTGAGGAAAAGTTCAGTAACTGTATTTTCTCTTGGTTCCGTTCTTCTGGTGTGTGAACGGATGGCTCCAGACTCTCTGCTTTCCCCGATGTCATGGGCAGGTTTGCTGTATACAGTCGCCTGTGCACCCAAAGCAGAGTGAGTATTTGACTCAAAGCCGTAACTGAAGTCTTGTTACAGACCTTGTCTAAAGACCGTTAAAAACTGTGGCTCACTGTAAGAAAACTTGTCCATTACAAGGCTGCTATTAACATGGAGTGATCATAGACTTAATCTTGCAACTGTCTAGGCTGAAATTAAAGACGGTTTTTCCTGAATAAGAGGTGCCGTACTGGACCTTTATTATGTTTTTATTTATATTTATAAAAAAGTTTTATATTTTATATTAAATAGTGTTGAATATTGTATCCTTTTGATTTGACATACTCCGTGCTATTATTTTGGAATATAATCTGTGTGAGGCCTTTTTTAAGAAGCTTTGGAAATAGAGGTCTTGGAGACTCCTTTTACTCTTAGACATCAAAAAAATATGGAACAATTCAACTGATTATATCAGTTTTTTGTTATTAAGCTTTTTTGCTTGGTTAGAAAAGCAATAAGGTTATGAGCTTCTCATCTAATAATGAAAAGGTCTAGAATGATTTACACCAACTTCTGCAAAGAAAAGGTCTGGAACGATTTACATCAAATGTTCTTCAAAATTAGGAAAAGGGAGATGCATCTAAATTGACGACTGTAATGCCAGGCTTCACATTGATGGAGATCAACTTTGATAAGTCTTTAATTGTTACAAAGCAGAATTCATAATGGAAACATGATAGATATTTAAACATGTAGCACATTTTTGAGGTGCCACTCATACATATTGTATTATCTTTATTATAAGTGTTACCTGTTTAAATATGATTTCTCTTATAGTTTTATCCCAATTCTTACTTTCAGTAGTCTTTATGCTTTCTTAAGTCTCTATTCTGTATGATCTCTATTTATTTGATGGCATAGTAAAAATAAAACACTGCTAAACAGCTATGCCTAGTCCATAAAATTAGCTTGACCACTTTGTAACTATCAAGTCTAGCACAAAAAGGTATTTAGTGTTTTTAAGTCGATGGTGACTTTTTCTGGAATGGCAAGCAAAATGAATGGAGTACATTCTAAAATGTTGAAGTAAAAGATTATTAATTTTTGTTGCTTTTATTTAATGTAAAGGAATGCATGCTTATCTTTGCAGATTAAAATCCTGCATATGTGAAAAGTTTTTATGGAATAATATATTCTGTGCTTCATGGCTTATAGAGCTCTGTACAGCACTTTTAAATAGCAAAACTGCAAGTACAGAAACCTTTTTTCTTTAAGATTAAAAAAAGCCTTTATTGGCACAACCAAGATGCTGCTGGAACAAGTGGTTGAGTTTGTTGTGTTACTGTTGTGTTCTGACAGCACTTTAACCTGGGAACAGGACGTGCCATTGCTTATGCAGGTGCAGTGTACTCCTAGATCCTTAACTAGATACGTGGAGGTGAACACTTACTAATTAGCTGGTATGTTGTGTCAGGTAAGGAAGTTATTTTGGAAAAGAGCAATTTTGTCTGTAAAGGATTGATGTAGTACTCGTAATAATAAACAATGCTTTCCACTCCCTAATTCCTCCCCCACCGCCCCGAGTACCCCCTCAATTTAGGATTTAAGCACCTCAACAAAAAGGAGCTTTCTCAAATTACATTTTTGTGCCACTAAGTTAAGTCACATGCAAAGATTCAAAAAGAGCTTGCTTTAGTAGAAATCCAACAGTGCTAGTCTTACAGGTTTTTTTATTAACATTGGTCTGAATTAGGAGTGCCTTTAAATAAAACATCTGCATCTTAATGAACGTTGAGCAGATTTATGCCCTTTATCTATCCTTTGACCTTAATCCTTATAACTCATCTGCATGTCCAATTCAGATATTCACATTAAGTCACTTATTCTGTCTTTCCCTTTTCTTTGGAGTTTGAGTGAGCTAGGGTATATAATATATGATACAATTTTTCCTGTGTAGACAGTTCCTCCCCTCTTCCTCTAACTTCCCCAATCATCATTATCAGTTTAACACTTTATTAATAAAAGACGCTCTGGTCTTTCTAAAAGAAAAGATATTATGGAGAATAATTGAAAAGTAGGGTAATTGAAACTGTTCCTATTACATCTGGCGGAAATTACATCAATTATCTTGGACTTTGCAGGAGCCATTAATAGTTGTTTTCATGAAACTTAGTTTGAGTAAAATTATTTTTGAGTAAAGACTATTACTAAGTAACTCTTGAATTGTCACTATTTGCAAAATTGCAGGTGGAATTTGCATTAAAGTGTGCTCATGCAGAAGCATCATTGTATATTAAACTGCTTGGAAAATAAGGTTCCCTAAATGTTGTAATTGATAGTTGCAAGGATAAGCTTGCCTCAAACTTTTTTCTGCATGCTTAGAGATACACGATATACTACAGAAAGAGATCATCAGCTGCCTTGTGACAGTGGTTGCTTCATTAAGGTGTAATCTGGCTCCTGAATCAAGTTCCCCCATGAAGTACTTCACTCAATGCTATTATATCTTACAGTGTTTGCTTATTGTCACATTCTATCTGTGAAAGATGTAAGCAATTTGCATGAGCAAAACTTAATTAAAATTCTCCCTTGCACAGGAGCTCGGTAAGAGAGACTTTGTGCTTCAAATTCTGACTGCTGTTCCTACCTGAAGATACTGTAGGCCTAAAACCTGCCAAGTCCTGATGTGCACAGCTGTGATGACTGCAAAAAGTGCCATAGAAGAGCAAGTGCATAAATAACTTTGTCAGCCTCCGTTGCTGGATCCGTATGTCTGTGAGGATCTCTCTGCCGGAATCCTATTCTGACACTTGAAGCTTTGCACTTCAAGTGAGGGTGTCAAATGGGAAAGGCAGCCAATGTATTTGACAGTATGATACTACATCTCAGTTGGTGGGTACCTCTTCATGAGCTAGCAGAAGTGATTTAGAAATGGCAAGAATGATTTGGTGGTTAATTCTAAAAGCATTAATCAAGACCAGTTTTACTTCTAAAGTTGAAGCCAGCCATTCAGACTCTTCAAAGCTTTTAAGTTTTTACCAAAAAACAAGATGAAACCCAACCACAAACCCAAAAAAGGGAACACAGGGGACTGTAATTCCTACATCTTGAGTTTTGTCAATGGCTGCATAATTTTTATCTTTGAACAAGAGCAATTACCAGAAACTTACTACCGCACTTCTCCTGTCTTCAAATACTCCTTTAGTTCACAGAAGGAAAGAATGCAGATGCAGTGTAATCTGAACAAGACAGACATGTAGCATGCTTTTGCAGAAATTAAATGGAAGTCTGAGTCACAAGGAGTAAACCCAAGGTCAGATACGTTCTCATGTAAATTCTACTTCATGTATTGTTCATTTGCAACTGGTGCCAATGTTCCTGAAAGGTTAACTCTTTGGTTTTGGAATGGGCAGTCTGTGAAGAAACTGGAAATGCTTTTGTGAAGATCTTTTTAGTTTTTTCCACATCTCTAAGATCATCTTATAAGACAACAGGAATAGCCTGTATGGTATTTTTCTATCTGGCATAGCTGGGTTTTACCTGTGATTTCATGAGCAGGCAGAAAAAATTTGTAGCAGGATTTCAAAGGATCTCCTTCCAGTTCATTGATACTGATGGTAAGTCAGTGGTAGGGTGGTCAAATTTCCTGAGAAGAATTTGAATTTAGAGTAGTAAGGTCCCACTTCCCCTTGCTGATCTCACTTGTCACCTATAAAAGCTATTTCCAGGTCAGTGGAGTGGTACTAGTAAATTCTTTTATTATTTTTCCAAATTAATTGTTCTTTTGCTCAGCTGAGTGAAGAGCCTGAGGCGACTCAAGCCACATAATCTCTATGATAAAGGTGAAGTATAATGCGACATGAATGTAATCGGAGTAGAGACAGTGTATCACCATAGCATGATGCTGCACCTGAACTCACAGGGCCCATGCGCTAGTATGGCTAGGCTCTATCTGTGTCTCGTGGTTCAGTCTGCCAGATTGCACAGGCTTGGCTCTGTTGTAGATACAACCTAGGAGGGCTTGGGTGCCATGTTTCCTAGGCAAATTCCCTTGTGGCAAATGCAAAACCCCAGGTATTTTGAAGCCTTCAGGAAAAGAAGCTATATGCAGCTGAATTAGAGTTTGGCTGCATAAAATACTTGGATCTAGCAAGGGACTGACTGTTTGCGCTTCAGGTTGCTCCAGGGTTGAGCAGGATAGCATACTGATACCAGAAATTTCCATATGTTTGGTTGGTTTTTTTTTTTTTTTCAGTCACTCAAATCCTAGTTTGGTTTGCCATGATCTGGGAAGGGTAGTGAAAATATCCCTTGCTTAAGTTGAGAAGGACATCAAGAGAAGGGAAATGACTTTAACAGGGGAAGTGTCCTTACCAAAGCCCTTCCTGTGTCGTCTTTATAGTTGGCTTTTGGAGTCCAGCTGCACTTGGGTCTCTGGAGATATGGCTTGCTTTTCTCCATGAACAACCATATTCTTGGTTTTGCTTTTTTTAATTTAAATTAAATCAAAATCAAACTTGGCTATTAAAATCCTCCATTAATCACAATCGTCCTCCATTTTTCTTGCAATAAGTATTTCTGACTGGTTGCTAAGTGGTGAGCCCTGGAGAATCCTGCTGGAGTGGTTACCATTTGCCTTCCCACTTGATTCCTTTGTCGATCTGCTCTCTGGGGCATAATAAAGAGGAGTAATGTATGTGCTTCATCACAAGGTATGGAATATTATCTTAAATTATCAATTAAGCTGCCTTCATGTGAGAAAGCTGGAGTCTGGAGTGAAACGTTTCAGTTGTTCTCCGGTAGATAGGCAACAGGGGAGTGTGGGGGGATTCAGGTTTGGCAACTATAAAATGCTGGAGTAAGACTTACCAGAGCTTCTTGGTAAGCACCCTGCTATGTTACAGGATGGCTACTGAACACTTTGGCGGGTGACGTGTTTATTTGACTGAGTAAATTAACTACTTGGGCGATAATCAGCAGACTCATGAGCGGCTGCATGAACTTTTGTAAGAAGGAGTATTGGAATGGATGAGTTTGACCTGAGCACAAAGCATTCCTGCATGGCAAGAACAAAGAAACTCGAGGGTTTTAAGTGATTGTGTGCTGCTGCCTGTACAAATATGCTTATTTGACGTAATATTAACTTCTGTATGGTAAAATGGCCATAAGTGTCATGAAGGTGTTAAAATTGTCATTAGTTTAAAAGCTATCTTAGGATTTTTTTAAGCTTTCTGAGTTTTCCACATCAATCGTTTTTGCAGAATCCCAAACAAAACTCAAGCTAAGCAAGTGAAAAGCCCAATTAATGTACGGGTTTTTTTTTTTCCATGTTTACCGTGACATGATTAGATATGTGATCAGAAACATTCAGTGGTCAGAATGGGACAAGTGTATGGGCAAAAGCTTTTATCTCCCCTGTCTTCTCAGTATATTACCTATGAAGATGATTTGTTCCACTCTTCCATTTGTGTAGTCAGAGAGGAAAAATGAGATGATTGTGGGTGGGTTTTTGTTTATGAATAAATACAAGAGTTATATTTCTACAAAGATGTCTATTTGTATGTCTGTAAAAATAACTTAATTTCTGGATTATTTGGAGTGAACCCGTTGGGGTTTATGTAGACTTTTCACAGAGCTCTTCAGCTTCCACTAAACGTTGCACCAACCACTTTTATATAATGGCTTCAATAAAAAGACGAGACTAAAAAAGAAGTTTATATTGATCATAGAGAAAAGAAAAACCTTACGTTTTCAAATATTTGCATCTATATATGACATTAGAGGACTAATTTCTTGAGTAAAGTTCAGGGGAATTGCTCAGGCCAGTAGCTGCGTAGAAGATCTTGCCCTGCAAATTCACGAATGTGAGTGGCCTGGAACTGGAGTTGAATGCAATGCTAGGCACACGTAAAGAACTGTGCACATAAAAGATACAAAACATTTATAGCTTTAGAAATAAGCTAACAATTAATAAATACAAATACTTGATAAAATTGAGTTTTGAGATATCTGCTCTCTTTTTTTTCTTTTTGATTTTCCAAAAAGTTTGATTCCTATGGGACTTGGTTTTGTCATTGTGGGACTATTTGTTGTGGTTATCAAGAAGGCAGACATACAGGTGAAGAGCCATGAGTTCTGAATTTAAACTTTCATTTTTGGTACAGCAGCAGCTCATGTGCAGTATTATGTTGTTCTTGAAAAGCTCAGCTGGTGCGATACAACAATGCCCTCCTGACTGGATCAATAGTTGTGAGGCTATGTGTTTGGTTTTGTATTGGTTGTTACCAATAACCTTGCAACATATTATCCATTACCAAAGGAATTTGAAAAAATAAACCAATCGCTGAGGCAGCGTTCTTACCGGTCATGAAAAGGCTTAAATCTAAATTCTTATCTCATCCTAACCTATATCTGAGCATGAATGAACACTGGATACAATCAGGTTTTTGGGACCTGATGTCATGGTTTCTCTCACTGCCCTCCATGTGTGCAGGTAGAAAAGACAAAATTGTTGCTAACAGCTTATTTTGAACCTATCTTTATTTTGTGCATCTGCAAATACTGATGTGAGTAAAGCCTTGAAGAAACAAATGTGAATAATTCATTCTTTGCACTGTGGAGGTAGTCCATGTTTGATCTCTAATATACTATAAATAGATAATGCTAAAAGATGGAGCAGTGACTGTATGGGCTCTCCAGTCTTCCAGAAGGCTTGTTTGGGTGGTATAAAAGGGCACTCCTCATTCATAGACTGAATTTTTTAAAGATTTATTTTAAAGTACCTTTTGTAGTTCTACAACAGCATAACTCAAGCCCTTTCAGGGAATTTCTTGTGCATTAACAATACTCTGGGTATTTTTTTGTTTAATTTCTAAGACTGTAGATGGAAAGGAACAGGCCATCATGTCATTTATGAAATGGGTATTTTCAAATGTGGGTTACCTTGTTATTGTATGATATTTTCTTTTCTAACCCTTAGACTGAAGTTATGTCTCCTGATGATCAAGGGATGATTAGGCAATACTTGCTGAAAGGTCAACTGTTTCTGGCAGTATCTTCTTCAGCCTTGCTAAGCATGTTCCCGAGCCCTAATCTTACCCATCTGAGCTTGCTTCTGTCTCTGAAAGACAAAAACATAATGTTGATTAAACCTAAATCTGCATACAGTTCAGTGTTAGATGTTTGGTTATAATGGAAATACTTTTGTGTGTAGATCTTCATGGCAAATCTTAGATCCTTATTCTTCAGTTACCACTATACCAAGGTAAGTGCTTGCCCTGGTTACTCTATTTGCAGTAGGGGTCCTAATAACAATATTTAATGAAATCAAACAAGATTTTAGAGTGACAATGGTTTTGAGAACGTAACAATGGGAAATGCTTCTGTACCGAGCAGGGCTGCAGTGTTTTTGATGTATGGCACGCCTCTCAAGGGAGTGAAAGTCATGTCACGCTTTGGGTTATTCTGGGGGTTTGTTTGTTTTCTTTTCTACTGAGAAACCTAGGCTCAGGCATGTTGCAGCCAAAGAGCTAGCTTGTGATATGTCTTTCACCTCGCTGAGAGGCATGTCATGTACCATGAATTGTTGCAAACTGAACTGCAAAATGCTGCCATCATGTCAGGGGCAGTATATAGAGCAATATTGTGTATAATTTGTGAGTGCAGTTGTCTGGAAGAGACTGTGAAAGAGGAGAGATAGGAGCAGGTTTTGGTCAGTTGTCCAGTGTATTTATGAGCTAGATTTCACAGGGTTTACGGTTACTTTTTGAGTTATTCACACTAGAGCAGCAAAGCAGCTGTGTGTATTGGATCACAGAAAGGGATTTGAGAACAGAAGAAACGATTAATCTGTGTGTGTACTAAACTTTTTCACAAAGATAGGACTGAGTGTAAATGTCAGGAGTCAGATCTAGAGAGGGGACATAGATGTTGTGACAAGGTATATTGAAAAGCCTGTGTTTAAATAACTGAGATCTGGTCAGTGCCTCTGAGTGAGACCCTTGAATATCTCATAGTGCTGAAGGAGATGCCTGGTGAAGGGGTTTTAACACAGCCAATGGGTTGCAATGAAGCTCAGACCTCTAGATTGCCAGGCAATAAGTTAAGCTGTAGGGAAATACTTCTTCCATGCAAATAACATCTTGAGGGGAAGAATTGAATTTCTCCATATCTTTTTGTATGTTGTAAAATATAGCTGCAGCAGTTCCTTTTACTCAGTAACCTATTTGTTAAAGCACATAGCGGAGCTGTGGGGAAACCTGGGCTCTGTTCTCTTCACCTGAGGCTAGTCAAACCACCATCTCAGGAGAATTTTGTCTGTGACTACGGCAAGGCTCGTGCTCTGGAGCTGTTGTGCTCCAAATGAAATCTGGAGGGGAGGGGAGGGGAGAATGGTTTGGGGGTTCTCCTGCAGTGTTACTGGACACATCCTGTAGCACTTCTCAGTGTGAGACCATTCTGTCTGTACATGGAGGGGGATTTGACTGTTAAATTAGAAAGTCTTATTCCACAGAACAATATTTAAAAAGGGAAGAAGCTTCAAGAGAGGAGTTTGAGACTGAAATTTGGTATTTTCTCCTTTGTATATGGCTTGGCTCATAGCTAGGTATGTGTACATGTAGCCATTTTTTACTATCAATAACAGTTACTGTTTGATTTAATGGTCCTGTGATTAATTACACAATTTTAACAAATCTTTTTAATTAAGATGGCTTTCCACTTGGTGTAACAAAAAAAAACCCCTCTTACTATGTTGCAGGGTTTCTGCTGACTTTTGTGTGTGCTCTTTTGTGGGCAGATCACAGGCAGCACAAAAAATACCACTGGAAAGACATGACCTTGAACAGATGTGCAGTTAATAGAATCCCCTCAAGAGGTGCTTGGCAAGGCTTTGTGACATGTCCTGTTATCCAAAGGGTGCATGAATATGTCTCAATGGGCAAATACGTTTACTACAATTTTATGTCTCTCTTGACATAGCCGTTCCAATGGGTAACAGAGTGCCTCTTGAGGCTATGTCTTCATGATGTTCCTTTGGTTTTTTAGACATATGAGGATTTTTGTCTGTCCTGTTTTGAGGGAACTTAAGGACCTGTGACATGTGGGAGTTACCTTATTTTTCTGTTTCTTTTCTGAAGATGTAGTTTTAAATATGGCAGCTGAAGTCAAAGGCACTTGAAATTGCTCTCTCAACAGTAACTTTATTCAGTAATTCTTCTAACCAGCATGCTTGGTTTAGATCCTGGCAAAGCTTGGCCATACTTGCTTTTTTGAGGTGTAGTGCAATGTAGAAATAACCAAACTAGCTTTTAAATATGCTGTACTTAAGAGTTTAGTAGTGGAAAACAGCTCTGTGCAGGCTGTTACCATGTTTTATAGGTTTCAGAGAAAAACTGGTCCACTTTTACTACCTTCTTGTAGAAATATGATGATTGTTAATTTGGGAAGTCTAACAACATAAACTTATGCTTTTATTATTTTTATCTTGGATTAGGACAAAATTAGGTAGATACATGCTCTATGTGTATACTTTTAGCATAAATCCAAGTGAGTGTTCATAGGGGTTAAAGCCTGGCTCTGTAGAGACGGATCTTGGCACCCAAGTGCAGATTTGTGTTGGGTGCAAGTTGAGGGGGAGAGAGGAATGAATAATCACCAAATCACCAAACTATCAGAAAGAGAAGTTAATAGAGGTTCAGCCGTCCCTGTCAGGCATGGGCACTGGCTAGTATTTTTGGTCCTGTTGGTTTTAAAAGGGCAGTCTGTGAGGAGGGAGGCAAAGAAGCTTTCTGTTACTCTAAAAGGTACATTATGTGAAAGAAATTACCATGATAACTTAAGGTGAAATGCAAATTTGCAATGTAGATTTTTAGAAATATTTTTCAGGACCTTGTACAGTACACTGCTTTAACACTTAAATATAATTGTTTATTTGGAAAATGTTTTTAATGCTCTTAAAGGATAATTTACCTGTCAATTTTGCTACACTTTGGTGTGCTAATGAGTGGCTGTAATGAAAATATTGAAGTGCAGAAGCAGCGGGGGCATTAGAAAGTGGTATGTAAGCTCCAGAAGTGTAGGAATATGTTTTTTCTGAAAAATGGTAATATTTCAGAAGTAGCAGGTTTTACTTAGTTTCTTAGAGAACTGCATGTAATCAATCCTGAGGATCTCTCTATGAATCTCTAGCCAATACAGCTGTGCCAAAATGCAATTCCTCAGTATGGTTAGCTGATCAAGGTAGTTCTACATGAGAAAGTTGCCATAGTTCAACAAAAGTTAGGACTCTTCCCGCCCCCCCCCCCCCCAAATAAATCACTGATACAAATTCCTGTATTTGCATGCTTCATGTAAGACTGTCTTGAATGCTTTAATAGCATTTTGTTGTTACAGTTGTTCAAGACCTTTTCTGTCAGTCAAATAGGTCCAAGTGAGGCATCTGATGTGCTGGTTTGTTCTTTCAAGAGACTGAAGAGTAAGCAAGCTCAAATGAACTTGTATTACAGTGATTCAGGTATTTGGAGAGAATCTCTTCTTGAAGTTTGTCACTCTGCCTTTAGGCAGAGATTGTTTTGTAGGAAGAGCTAGGAAATGTGGGAATTTGTTTTTATTTCTCTCTTCCTTCTTTGGCATCAGTGCAACTGAATGCTTGAGCTTAAGAAAATAGAAGACTGCTAAAAAAATTTTTTTTCTGAGGTTTGGAAGCTTCTTCCTCCTTCAAGCATCCTGATTTATGTTGTTCTTCAGAGCATGTCAGACACCTGCAAGAAATCTGGGAGATCCAAGAGAACTTGGGTTTGTTTTCACTTGTCCTGATTGCCCACCATTGTTGGATCCTTGTGTCCTCCTCTTGCTTTGTAAGCTTGGCTACATAAATATATACTGCTGACCTGATCCTAAAGCCCCTAATTTTCATTCATTATGAGATAGAGGGAAGATTAATTACTGTATTTTTCCTTAATATCAGATCATCTTTCATATGCAAATTTATGCTTTGGTTTGTTTTGCTGTTTAAAAAGTCATGATTTCTGTTTCCAGAAAATCAAAGCAAGAATTTGCTTTCATTTCACATGCATGTTCTTGTTTAAAGGATTGTTGGGGAAAAACACAAAACTAGCCCTTGGAAGAGGTTTGAGCCTCCAGTGACTTAGTCCTCTTGGTTAGGTTTTCTTCTCCTGATATGTGACTCTCTTGCAATATGATTTCTTTCTGCAGTATGGCTCAACTTCAACAAAAGGAGTATAAAATGTTTAAGCTCTCATATAGCTTACATGTTAGAAGTCTGCCTTCAAATAGGGAGCTCTTGCAGGAAACGCATCTCAGCGTGGGCCTACAACCCAAGAGCTGTGCCCAACAAAGCTCGCAATGCCTAGATGTAGTGGTGTAATGTACTGTCAGTCCCAACTGTCTACTCTGAATGAAATGTATTCTTGTGTCCCAGTTGCTGTGAATTCTAGTGCAGCCTCCTCTAGTTCAGGCTGCTAGTGACTGTGGGTTTGTGGTGAGTTGGATGGTGAGGCATATTGGTTAAGGTACTGATCGTGCAATGGGTCAGTAACCACTGACAGAGTGATGTGGCACACTAGTGGATAAGGTTGAGCAAACCCTTAGGTCAGCATTACAATTCAGTTTGTTGCCTTTGAATCTGGGCCTTAGCACCCCTATTTCATGGCTAATGGCTCTCCTGCTGCAGATGAGTAGTACAATCATCTCATTATTCTACTTTTTTTTTTTTTTTTATGGAAAGCTTTTGAATACCGTGTAATAGACAGTTTTTCTTTTGGCATCAATGTGTTAGGCATAACCTCTCCATATCTAATGGCTTGGACTTCAAAGACTGAAGTAGAGCTAAGTATATCTTCTACTTGTGAATCAAAATGAAGTTTAGATAAGAGCTAAAAATCTAGATGTTCCTTGCAATGTTCTCAAGGGTATGCAAATACATATGGGGATCTCTGGCTATGTCTGTTGGACTGCAACACCTCCTGCCTAGCACTTGCTAATACTAGAAATGTTGCTGACTCACTTTCTGAGACTCAGCTTTACTTTTATTACCTATTTTTAACAGATGTGATGTGGGCTAAGTGATGCCAAAATCCTTTTTGATCCTATCTTTCTAGTTCATCTTCTTTCTAGTACAGCTGCTCGAATTTTCCTTGTAACAATGAAATTTATCTTATTTTACATGATAGCTTCCTCAGAATCTTTTAATCATCTCTTCTACTTGGGATTTGGTGATCATTCCTGAAAATACCCTACTAGACTTTAAGTATCTTGCCCTGTAAGTATTTTTTTTACCTCCTTTTTCTGGGTGATCAGTGATCCAAAATGGAGCTCTACTTTCTTTAAGGTTGAGCCTCACAAAGCCCAATTCCTTCATTTCCTTTTGTCCCCTCAATCCTTCTCCAGCTAGCTATTATCAAGGAGTTCAACACTGTGGTTATGTGACTTAACCTCACCAACAGTGCCAATTACGTCAAATATATATTATTTCAAACTCTGACCAAGTACAATGTACAATGAACAAGTACTCTGACGAGTACAATGCCTCTTCCTTGTTACTCAACATCTGGCCATAGCGTGCAATGCTTTTAGGAAAAAATTATTCTCATACTGAATTTAAACTTGAACAAAACTTAATAACTATACTCATCCTTTACTTTTATACCCAGTGTTCAACTACTTGCTTTCATCTTTTTCCTGATCTATTTGTCTCATGGGGGAAGAGTCTTTTCAAAAAAAACCTTTTCCCATTTGAAATAAAAGTGAAGTCAAAGTAAGGGTCTCCAAATTCTTCTGTCATCTCTGAAGGTCTGTGTGATGTCAACATATATCAATGCCAGATACTTGCCAGTCTATTCAATCTGGCAACCACAGTTCTATTTCTCTTATTTCAGTAGACTGAACACCATTCTGTTGCCTTTGGTCTGTTGCTGAATATGTCTTAGTCTTCTAATTGAAGTGCAGGTAACAGTTGTTTCTCTGAAGAAGCTCTAGGATAATATCGTAGTTTGCCCCACAATGATACCCCCCAGGTAAGCCATCTGTAGCTTTTCATTCTCTTCTATAGACACACCATTTCCTAAATACTTGAACAGTTGATACAATGATTAAAATATAATTCTGATTGTTTTTATATGCCTCCTCATTTATGTCTTCAGATTTAATTTAATTGTAAATAATTTGTTTGTTTCTCAGTTTGTTTCCTGCATCTTGCCTCTTTACAATATCTACAAGCAAGAAAAGGAACAATGTTAAATTAACTGATTTTTCCAAAGCTTTTTATTTTCTTGGATGCTACTTGATGTTAAAATCTTCCTTGGCAGTAGTCACATTTTCCTTTTTAAGTCTGCGTTTCATGCACCAACAAGCCCCACCCAAACCCCCACTACTTCACTAGAAAATAAAATCTACTGCTTCCACAGCAAAAATGGATGATGACTAAATCATCTCCAAAGATAAAGCGGAAGGATCCATGGTATGTACTCAGCCTTACATCTGCTCCATGTGTTTGTCTGCTCAGCAACCTTGCTTTGCAAATGGCTTTGGGGGAGTAAAGTACTTCATATGCTCTGAGAGGAAAAGATTAGCAAGTAAAAATCAAAATCCTGGGTCTGAACAGAGACCTAATTCTCATGCTTAATTCTTTAGAGATGAGCACATCCAACTCCCTCACATGAGAGACTAAAATCGCCACTATGTGTTTGAGATGGAAATTAACTGACCTTGATAAGACTTTCTCTACCTCTAAACACAGAATTCTCAGTTTTGCCTTCTGCTGTCATCAGGAGATGATTCTCTTTTCTGTTCTGTTGTAATTTCTCCAAGCCTGGTGTATTTTTTTTTTTTTTTCCCCTTATTGGTGAATGTTGTATGACTGGAAATTTGAGTCATTTTCTTAGCTGTACTGAAATTTGAAAGAACTTCTGTTTTTATTAATGAAATTCAACTAACCCATGGTAGTGAAAACAATGAATATTGTGTATGGTTTGCATGCATGATGTTCCTTCATTGCCTGGTGTTGGTGAGTATCTCATAATTTCTCTTCCTTCCCTCTGACCCTTGGGGCCTCTGTTTCCTCTCTGTGGAACAACTAATGTTTAGGCAGTTTAGCAGAAATACATCCTGTTGTTGGCATTAAGACATCACTGGTACTTGTCGGTGGAACGATTATATAGTACCACAGAGAAATGTGACAACAGAGATAATCAGACTATCAAGGTTATAATCTGTTCCTTGTATTCATGGTTACAAGTCAGAGTGGCAGAGGCAAACATTAGGGCTAATGTACAGGGCACCTGCAGTTACAAACACACAAAGATGTGAAAACACTTCAACATCATTTAGTAAATGGAAAGTGCTGCTATTTCATCAAGTTCATATCTAATTGTTTTAGCCTTTGGCATGAACAACCCTGTTGCTGAGTCAGCAGTAGCAGGGCTGGATCCAGCCTGGCTGAGACTGTTTTAGGGCAAATATTACACAAAATGCGCGAGTACCTTTTTAATTAGAGACAAGTGAGTATATGCAAAAAGAACTTCTGCCAATATATGCTAAATACTTGACAGAGAAGCCCTGAGAAGAAATACAATTCTGTATACTAATGTTTAAAGCCGTGTGTAAATATTTTAAAGGAGGGATATGCCTATCAGAAGTATTTTGAGAAATATGTGTTTGTGTGAGGGAAGGACAGGAAGATTTTTTTCTGTTCATAAGTTGGCTTTTAAACTTAATTTAGTGCTGAGTTGCATTTTCAAAATCATGATTCTTTAGATCTCCTCCTGAGACTTGTATGGCTGATACTCAGTTTTCATTAAAAAGTCATTTCTTTATGCACATTCTAGCTCTTACAAAGAAGTCAATTTGGCAATGCTTTTAACAAAATTTCGTGGTAGTTCTCATTGTTTGCTATGAATAAAATATAAAGTTTACCTTTTATATACAGTAAAGAATTTTTTGTTTGGTAGGCATATCCTGTAGTTGTCCTAAATGACAATGTATATTTGAAGTAAATTAAGAAAGCATAGTTAGGTTCCCTGGCAATGGCATTCCTGAAGTCCTAATACATTATTTCTATTAAAGAGCAGGGGAAAAAACCCAACTCTTCTTCCCCTTCTGCAATTACTATCAGCTTTAGGGTCTTCTGAGTTTATGCAGAACACTATAAATGCAATTGCACGGAAATTTGCTTTCTCGTATTTCATAAGCTGTATGATCAGAAACAGTATTTCTCAATAGGACAGGGCAGGTATCCCATTGCTTCATTGTACAAATCAGAGGACAGGCCAATGTGCAGCCCATAGGGGAATCTAGTAATACCTTTCAGAAGTGTGTAGAGTTTGACTTTTGGTTGAGGTCCAATGATAAGTGCACTAAGAAGCACGGACTTTGTTTTTTTCCAAGCCCATACAGTCAGATTTTGGAGAAAACATTAGTGTGATGAAACAGCGATTTTTTTAATATCAAACTTATTGGAACAAAAGCAAATATTTTACTGCCTCTAGGCCCTTTTTTTCTTTAATACATTCAGCTATTTGCGTGCATGGATTTCATGATAAAAATGATGGGTGAATTCTGTGTTCTCCATTTGTGGGTGCTGTTTTCAACTTTTTGCTCTAAATCTAATAGTTGTAAGCTAAATACAGGCATCCTCATTAGCAACACCACCAGCAGTTCTGTATAAAATGTGATTATTGTGTACCCGTGAAGAAAACAGGGAGTGTCAGGTGTTGCCACGCTGAGTGAGAGGCATTATTTGATCTGAACGATTTGTTTGTTCTTGCATGAGGGTGACTGCACACCCACCTAAAGCCGTGACAGTGTGAATCTCCATCTGTGCCATTAGATGAAGTGGCATTATTTTCACACTTTGGCATTAGTTATCTTCATATGTTGCCCAATCAATACATCGATGTCCAAGTATCTCCAAGATGCTTCAGTGTGCTTGTTCTTTGTGAAGACCATCTGCATGAATATTTCAGTCTCTATGTAGACAAATGCCAAAAGTGCTAGAGTGTTCTAGTTAGTCATATAAGACTCTTTAAGAGATTTTAAATTGCTGTATACAAACTGATGTCACTTTACTCTCTGTCAGCAGGCTTGACAAAGCTTGCTGACTGGTAACACTTTCTGGAAGTTGTAAAGAATAAAGATCTTAGTGTGCCGAACATTTGCAAAACAATCATATAGATCCAGTCCAACTGCTTATTTTTTAAACTGAGTGCAGCTTGAACTCCTAACAGGCTAGGGAGGAAGAAAAGAGTTTGTACATGTTGCTAGTGTGCTTTCCCATGTTCTAGGCCCTGTGTTTGAATAGTGGTTTTCAAAGAATGGAAAAAAAAAATTCAAGTAATATCAGTCTTTTTCTGTGCTGTACAAATAACACCAGCAGTATTTAAATGATGTTTTATTGGGCTGTCTTCCTTGCACAACTGTCACTTTCTCCAGCCTTTCCATTTTGGTGATCTCCTATATTTCTTCCTTAAGGGAAGGACAGTGTAATTGCAGGTGGTGATAGGATTGCCTTGCATTGTTCTGAAATGGGCCAGTTTAGATATGGTTGGTGTGTATCAATGTCATTGTTACTGCACTGGGCTCAGCATGTACCAAAATACCCTTTCAAGTAAGGGCTGGTATTGCTCAGTGTTTACAGCATTGAACTGTTTCTTTGATGGATTATAATTCTTGTCTTTTACTCACTTCCTCTAACTCTTGCTAATGATGTCTTGAAACAGAGGAGGATAGACCAGCTAGTGTTTGACATCCTTTCTAGTCTTTTCTACCCTTGTAGAATTGGAGGGAGTATGCAACATTTGCAGGTGATGAAGGAATCCAGCAGTCTGTTGTGTAAGCTCTTTTTTGGAAGCTGGGCTCAGATTTCTCTGAAGCACCCAGTTCTGCCCCTCTCAGCTTTGGAGGTTGTCCTGCTGCTATTTAAGTGCTCGATCTAGCTTAGCTGGAGTGCGTGGCTGGAGGTTGACCAGTCTGAAGGAACAGGTCTTTAAATGTGCATAAGGAATCTTCATAAGCTGTTGATGCTTTTTCTTTCTGTCCTTTTGGCCATAGGTTGAATGTTCAATTCTAATCTGTCCCCGTGCAGAAGGTTGACAGTTGCTATTTGTATTTAATAAAACTCATCCAAATTTATCCTGCTGTAGGAATCGGAGAAGATTTGAAAAGTAACTGTGGTCTCTTCATCCTAAATAATAGAAGAATTCACTTGAGTATTTGATTAAGCTGAGGGACAATGAGAGTAAACACATGATTACATAAAATCTGATTTTTGATACACTATAAATGGGGGGAGGGAAAATTTGTGAAGTCTTTAACTTAAAGTTTACCACAGTAAGACAGGTAGAAGTAGAAAGATAAATCAGTCTGCTAGGCTCAATAATGATGGAGCCTAGCTGTTGGACTTCTGTCAGTCTTAATGTCATAGCAGGTATTTTGGTAATGTAATATTGTTCAACAACTCTTTGTTCAACAGCACATATACCGTGAAGTGAGAACAAATGTGTTGCTGATAATTACCATTCCCCGCTTAGGAGCGGGGAAAGAGGTGGGGAAGCTACCAAATCCATGTTGAACGGACCTGGGGCATTCCCTGCATGGTGATGTTTTACGTAGGTCAGTAGATAATAGAAGAAAAGGGGTTTTTTTTCTGTATTGACAAGTACAAAATAATACAGTGCTAGATGCTTGGGGAAAATATTTGGTCTTACAACAAGTAATTCTGTAGGAGAATTGCTGAATTTCCTGAAGCAAAGATTAGCAAGAGGTACATGGCACTCCATTAGCCTGAAGGGTAGTGCTGTGGAGAGAGGCTGTCTTGTACTGATCCTGGTGGCTGTTCCTGATCCTTATCTCGTGGCAGTTAGTTCTGCTCCTTCTTAAAATTAAAACCTAATTTAGTCTGACATGAGTCACTGAACAGTCCATTAAAAAAAAATTCTGTTTTGCTAAGCATTTCTTTGTACAGAGTGCCAAATAAAGGGCCAGTTTCAGTAATGTGCCATCTGTATGAGACTTGGATAACTCTGTGACTTTTATGGGGATTTTGGAGTACTCTGCACCACAGCTGAGCAGATCCAATGATACTGACCTTTCCAGTCCATATTTGGACTTATGTATGTATGTCCAACATGGAAATAGAATTTTGGATAATTAGAATATTAGGAACCTCATTAGAGTCAGGAAGGGAATCTTTCCCATGAAGTCCTGCCCACAAATGTGCTTTGCCCACCTGCATTGCTAAGGTGACACTAATGCCTGTATAATTGCCTAGTGATCTAGATAAGGTACTGGTACAGTTGAAAACAATTCCATCCCAAAAAGTGGGTGGACAACCTTTGTCACTCAGAAACCAAACTTAATTTGACCCTCTGATGAAACCACGCTTGAAGTCTTAACAAATAAATGATAGTACAAATGCAACTTAAACCAAAACAAAACCAGCAAATCTAGAACTACTAATTACTTTTCTGCACATTCTTTGTTTACCCTTTTCTGGTGCGTGTCCTCCAGGAGTGAAATCTGGACCTTGGTGAAATCTGCTGTACTTCTGCCATTACATTCCCCAGGAATTTAACTTTGTATGGTTGACACAAGTGCGATAAATGCTGGTGGGTCTGTAACCTGGTTCCACACATGGGACAATGTACAATTAAGAATCGAGAGTTTGTAATACTGACATGCAATTCTTGCTAGCATGTCAAATGATGTAGAAAGAGCCCAAAGAATACTAACCCAGAATAAAAGATTTTGTTCTTGCTCTTGGCCCTCATTTTCTATCCACCATCTAAATCTAGGTTGCCAGTGAGAAGTTAAGGATAAAACCATGCTTAAAAGTAAAAAAGTAATTTGTAATACCTTTTGAAAGAGCATTTGTGATGGGAGGTTGTATTGGGAGGCTAGGAGAGCAGAACCACACGACATGGTGATTGTATAACCTGAAAAATATTTACTGAGAGGGACAGGTACAGGGGATGGACAGTCCAATTCAGACTGGCTCCATAGGCTGAGGGGAGCAAGGACCCTCGCTTTGACAGCCTGATGTACTAGAACCCTGGCCTGGTGGCCGTGCCCCAGTGTGTAGCAGTTCCACCTAGGGCCCTGCTCTCCACCAGGTGTCAGACGTCAGTCTGATGTTACCCCAGGAGGAGCTATTGTTTTAACTATTTATGGCTTTCTAGATTACATTGCTGGCATAAACTGCTAGCGGCCTTGATGACTGCGTAGCCCCCAGGCTAATCCCTCTGATTATCTCTATGTGTAAGGCCAGTTAGTGGTTGTTCTGGGGTTTCTATTCCCTTCTGGATTCCCATCCCAAGTGTGTTGTGGAAACATGAATTTAGCAGCAGTTACTAAAAAGGTTGTCTACTCCTCCTTTATTTTTCCAGCTCATTAATCTAGTCACTTGGAGCCAGGCAGATATGGTCAAGATCCCATTTATCTGAGCAGTGCTTTTGGCTGGCCTTTAGCCTGTGACAAACCTGTACCACTACAACCTGTATATTTAAATAATAATAACGTTATGTTACTAGCAACATACATAAAAAAATAGAAGTAAATATTTAGACAAATATTTAGCCTTAATCTTGCTCCTTATTAATGGCACTATTCATTTGGGTGAGACAAGAATGCCTGCCAAACTTAATTTCCTAGTTTTAAATTATACACACTATGTCCCTGTTTCTCAAAGAAAATACCACAAAAGAGGAGTCATGCCGGTGTGCCGATAGCTAGTGGGTAGGAATCTTGATACAGAGTTTGTTTTGGGACATTTTCGTGCTGTTATCAGAATCTCAATCAATCTGCTCTACAAGCTAGCACTTTTCCTTGAGAAATATGTTCTGAAAAGCAAATAAAGTACTTTTCTGTACTAAAGCGTTAGTCAGCATATAGTTCTAAAAAAGGCTGCCACAAAGAGTCATACTGGTCGAGTTTAATAGTTCATGCATTGTAAACGCTGAAATTGGATATGTCACTGAAAGCTGCTCTTGGGCAGTTTTGGCTTGCATGACGGGCATTTACTCAGCAGATCACTATAGGTCCTGCTGATCTTCCTGTGGCAGCACTTAAGAAAAAAAAATTATCCACTATAGAAATGTTGCTTATTTTTGTTACTATTCCTCCCCCCACCATGTATTAGGCATTAACATGCTTTCCTTGGAAACTGGAGCATGCATTTCATCTCCTACTGCCTATTTCCTTCTTCAGCAAATTTATTTTGGTGCCACTGCAAGGGAATGCTATCTTGTGCTGCTCAGTGGTGTAATATTCCAATGGGTAATAAGCTTGAAGTTGCCATATTGTGCATTGGCAAAAACAGTAAAGGATATAAAGGATCTTATGTTTTTGAGAGAGAATTCTGCCTTCAAGACACTCTGTATTCTATAGCTGCCCTGGTCTATCAAGGAGAGCTTAGCAGCAAAATGTATCTTAAAACTCAGATGCCGTCACCAGAATGCAGCAGCTTTCTGATTTTTTTTGAACTGGCATAATCTGGGGTGCAGCTTAGGCAGTCCGTGCCGAGCAGTTCTTCCTTTGCTTGCCATTAATGCATGTAGTCCAGTTCCAGCCTCTTCTGTGCAGCTGGAAGGGGGTCTTTTTGTGATGATGGCACGAAAAATGGGTGTGCGGGATGTTGTCTGTGTCACACCTTTCAAGTGTACACTTACATTTTAAAATTGGTTTCAAATCATCCTGTACCGCAGGTTTACTTGAAAGATACATTTGTGAAACAGTTCGGTTGGAGAGAGATTTTTTTCTAATGTACCATGAGGTAAGACGGACTGGTGTTAGAAAAGAGATGCCTCAACTAATTTATAGGGGCAAAGAAAAGAAGAGAGTGAGAGGAAGCTTTTTGCTATGGGATTACTCAACAGTGTTAGCACTTAACTCTTTGGAGCACAGTGAAAGCCATTACAGGCTTTAGATATTATCAGCTTGCTCTTGGCCTTTAATGCCAGCAGCCCAGCTATGATATCAGTATAGTAGTCAAAAAGCCAGAACAGAGCTTTAGTTTTCCTCATGTATGATTAACTATGGACATCATAAGTTTGCTTTACTATTCTTTCACAGCATGTTCTGTAGTCTGTCCAATTTAGTTACTAGTGTCAGTGAGATGTTATTTGAGAGAGCTTTCCGAGAGCAGCCAGCAATTTGAGGTCAACCCCCAAGAATGACCACTGATGAGTTGGTGTCCCATTCGGACCAGGAGTTGTCAAACTGGATCTCCCCCGAGGGATCACAGCATGGATTTTTGGACCTTAGCATTTTAGGAAACTGTCTATAGTAGGATATGTTGGGAGGTGGAGGGGACTGCTTCTCTGGTTAAGATATCTTTCTGTAGTTTCAGGCTGATGTGTTCTAAAACTGTTTCCTTTTCCACGAGAGGTTTGCTTCCCATCAGGTGTTGTAAACAAGATGCCAATGCATTCCTGCCCATGCAAATCAAAGTTTAAGTATTTTTTCTGTGGCCGGAACAGATGTTGTTGAAGATGTGACAAAAGAATAATTCTTTCTCTTTCACATCCTGAAAAAAACAATGCCAAAATGTTGCATATGTAAAAAGCTTGTTGGTTTTCTTCCATAAACTTTAAATGTTGATCAGGTTCTACCAGGTAATATGAGTCAGAATTTATTTCATAACTGCATTTGTACAAGCATTATTCTTGTTTAATCTTGTGTTCAGAAAAACCTTATAACTGAATACATAGCAGACTTGATCTTTACATTGTCAGATATGTTTATGCTCTTGCTTCACCAGTGTCCATTATACTGTGAAGTGTTCATCACCAACAGGGGTCTTCTCAAACTTTTCTTTTTTAGGATAAGTAATTCTACTGCCTGAAACACTGCTCTTCCCAGTCAGATCAGTACCCTGTCTCTAAAACAGGGGGCTAAATTTTGACATTGGTTAAATAATTGCAGATTATGCTACCTGTATGGGCTCATGATTTGTAGATTGACATAACTCTCAAGTGTCAGAATTTTATTTCAACCATGTCACTTTTGATATGAAAGATGATACAGGATGCTGAGCTCTGAGCTAGCAACACAGCAAAGCTTTCAATAAGCTATTGGCATGGATCTTCAGCCTTTTTGTAATCATCTCTTCTCTGCCAGCAATAGGAGATTGATCTCTCAGTTTTAATAGTGAAATGTATATTGCATATGGAATATTTTACTCAGAAATATTGCTTTTGAACATTGGTCCTTCTGTTTGGACACACTGGGCTTGGAAGGATGACATGATTAACATATTGCTGCAACTGTTACGGTAGAGATGTCACGTGGTTCTGTTCTCACAAGACAAATCCTTGCTACTGGTTAAATATTCAAAGATGTTGCAACAGTTCATAAAGCCATAAAACAAATTATGTTAAAGCATGTATATAACATGCAGAAAAAGGTCCAGTAACATGGACTATTCAAATAAATCATTAAAGGAAGGAAAATGCAATACTGGAAACTTCTTCAGCCTTCTCACATTTGTAATGGAAATGTGGTCCTACAAAGCGTCTTGATTTGGAAACAAATTTACAGAAGTAATTGGCATATATGTGCATATAAATAGTAATAACTACATTTAAATGGCTATCTTCTAGCCTATATTTAGTAGTGGAGCAAGCACAGAACACTCTTCCTCTGTCCTTTATTTCCTTTGAAATAGTGCTTTGCATGACAAGTTCCTCTCTGTAGATTGGTCTGCTAACTTCCTCCCATCTGTATCTCCCTTTAGCCCTAGGCTGTTGAAAATGAGACAGTTTTTGAATGAATAATGCTTGTGTGATTACTTTTTTATATGATTAAAGAAAGTGTGGGATGATATTTTGGTACCCTTCTTTTTTTTCCCCCTCCATTAATGATGATATATAGACTGTAAGAGTTTTTAGGGAAGAAAGAAGGAATAATATAATTCCTGTTTGACCCTATTTGTTGGTAGGAATCAGTTCCTGTTTTGCCTTTGTGCATTTGGGCCTAAGCTTTCTCTTCTTAAGATGATAACTGATACCTGCCTTGATATTGATTCAGTCTGAGGAAAAACATTACCTGTCCTTCTGCTAAATTAAAAGTATCCTATAACTTGAGCATGTGGGAAGAAATGGAACAAATGTGGTTAACATAAAAATCTTAAATTTTTAAGAGCTTAATATCCCTTAATTTAGTATCAGATTATGATTAATAGCAGCGGTATTTTGCTGCTGAACTCAAATCTACTATTAATACTGTATGCACATTTTACAGAAGCTACCTTTCAGTAGTATAGGCTGTAAAGATCTCTGTTGACAGGGTTTGTAGGTGTCATTTAATATAAAGGAATGAACAGTTTTTTCAAAACTACCTATAGCTCATATTATGTTTGCCCTTTCAGCTATTCAAGCAACTAATGATATGAAAGTTAGTTGTTTAATGGAACAGGCTTTCAAGGCTTTTAATTATTCAAAGGATAATAAAGGAAAGCTTCAGAAAATGTAATGTTAAACAATGGATCAACTTCATACCACTGAAGCCCTATGGAGCTATTTTGAAGTTAATGAACTTCATTTTTTCACCCTTATCTGCCTGAAAGATAAGTAAACAAGAAAAACCATGAACTTCCCTCAAAGAAGTGCTTCCATTGACTCTAACGGAGCGATTGGCATGAGTAAAGCTAATTGTGTGAATTAAAGAATTAACAGTTTGTCCCCTCAATTTGTGAGCTGTCCAATTAAATGTTAAGAAAGGGACAGGCACATAGGCAGCCAAAGCTTTAGACTAGTGAGTTAAATATTTTTAAAATAGTTAGAAGCATTAGGGGGTTTTAACTGGAAAAAAAAATAAACCAAACACAACTAACCAAACAAAAGAAAAGCCAAAAGTTTGCTCTGCTCTAGTTGGAGAACATCTAGGATATTCTGTGACTGGGAAATGAATCCTACTTTTTTTCTTTAATAAAAGTCCTTATTTGTATTTGATAGATGCAAGGAAGTACAGAATGTAGTTTAAGGTATTGATCAAGACTTAATGAACTAAGTCCTAAATAGGGGAAGCAAGCAAAGGCTTCAAAATCCTTTAGCTGTTTTGTGATAAATTCTGGTATTTGTTCCCCCCTGTTTGAACTACTGGGTTTAACTTACAGAAACAAAAGTCCTCCTGCATTTTGGTACCGTGCTGGTTGACAAAGCAGTTGGACAAAGCAGAATAAATGGAGTGCAGTGTGATCCTCACCTTCACTTCAGCAAACCAAAGCAAAACAGGTAATTTTCTTATTCCACCAGTGACAGATCTCAGTGATTGGTCTGAAATTACTTGTGGTAACAGTAGAAGTATGTGTGTGTATGTATAGCTCTTCATCAAGAAAGATCCCAAGTGCCTGCAGTCAGCCTGCCCAGTAAGAGGGTCTGCTGCCAGCCGCTGGCCCCTGGCCCTGTACGGTGGCAGGGGAGCATGGCGGGTGCTCTGTGTTGCCGGCGCTTTTTACAGTGGGCTTCTTTGCAGGAGAGCTTTGACTAAAGCAGCAGCAGCACAAAGTTTGTAACCTGAATTAGAATTTATCTGGTGCACTGAGAGAGACTTGAACTTAATTTAGGGACTGAGAAGCAATGGTAGAGAGTCACTGAATTTTTAATGGGCAAAAATGATCAGGCACGTCGCTTTGTTCATCAGATATGTGTCTAGTCTTTTTTTATACCTACTTCTTTTCCATTCTTTGTTTAAGATTTGTAGGCATACAAAGACCTTTTGAATTATGGGTCTGCTGTGAACTTATTTTCTTATAGCTGTGCCAGCTAACTGGTAAAGTTAGAGAGAGAAAAATAGTGAGATACGGCAATTTCAGCCTTTTAAGGAAACTAACTTACAGTGATCTTTACAAACAAACAGTTTTGTTTGTACAAAATGAGTAGGTCTTGGTTCACTTGCTGGTAAAGAAATGTAAACATTACATATAAAATAATGTAGTTGGGGTTTTTCCGCATTAACACAGAGCCCATGAACTAACTTGGGCATTTAACAGAATAATAAGTGGTATTAGTTTTATTTATTTATTATTCTCTAAGGACATTTCATTCACAGTAGGTACAGGTATAATACTGACAGCGTGTCATGAAAAATCATCAGTGATATGTCAGCAAAGTTCAGATGTGATTTGCTATACGTATTGTATTTCCTACACTAGAAAAGTCTTGAAGCAAAGTCTCCTTCAGCTATATATTTCTCTTGAGAGCTATGGAATACATTTGGTGATTGCTGAGAGTAACTGAAGTTTTTAACTCTTTCTCTAACATCTTGTGAAATAATTTGGTTCAAATCCTGAGGGGGAGAATAATTCTTGCAAAATAAAATAACAAATGTTATTAGCTACAGAGGACTGAAGGACAGCAATCACAGAAAATACCTTGGATACATCGATAATAAAGTGAATTTCTCTTGCCATTCATAGAAGAAAGCTTTTGATACACTGATTTAAAAAACAAACAACACAGCTTTTGATTTTATGCTGTCTTGAAAGAATGTGGGGGTAGGGTCCTGCGTACTCGTACATAAACTCTTTGCTTAGAAATAGCACAGTAGTATAAGGAATGCCCTTTATTTGTGATAGCTTTGTATTTTAAAACCAGCTAAGGAATAAGTCTCTATTTGTACAAGTGTGATATAGTCATGTATTTGTCTTGTGTTATCTGACAGTTGATGCAGTTGAAATGTATACTGTTGGACCTTTTTGCAGCATGTCAAGCAAGCTATTAAAATGCACTTCAGTTTATAAATATCTTGATAATTATGTTTCTGACTTCCTACTTTTGTGAAATACAATAGGTTAAGACTTTTTTTTTAAATATAGCACCATATAGTATTTTTTGGAAATGAAAGTCATGATTGAAACAGTATTCTCAATGTCTTTCAATCTGTATAGCCTTTTTTATAACTCCCAACTTTCATCTGCTGCATGAGTACTGAGCCTGTTCTGGGCTTCTCAATGCATTTCCCACTGGTCCTCCACTGCACCTGCTGTGCTGCCATCAGCCATTAATGTTCAGATGAAGCCAACAGCCTGTTAGGATAAGCCGGAGACGTTCAGTAGTGCAGATGGTCTGTTCTGTCTGCCTCTACCTGTAACATCTGGCAGCACTCAGATGTGAGAAAGCCCAAATGAGAAGGAGGGAGAGGTTGTTTTTAAGTTGAATTGAACAAATAATTTTCTTGGACAAATTATTGCAGATTGCTTGAGATCATGAAGAAAAAAAGGTGAACTGGGGGCAGAATTTGCTTAATTGAATTAATCGAATGAATGCATATATTGTGTGGACTTAGAGTTTCTCAAAGGTTGAACTGGAAGTTGGTTTTAGTCTTAACAGATTGATGCTGTAGTATCTCGGGAGCTTTCTCCTTAACCATCCCCAAAAATCTCTCAAACTACGTATCAGGCAGGGGGCTGTGCACTTCCTTTTCTACACTGTTATGAGTTTCACCATTGGTCCTGATGCAATTTTAAATACAATTTCTAATTGTATTTGGGATTGTGCAGGTAAGATTAGAATGGCATTTTTTCCTTCTAAATGAACTTGGTTTTGTTATGAAAAGCCTGACAAAAGGATGGCTTGCTTTGCCATCTGATCACACAACCAAGAATAGTAAAACTTTTTCTTTCTGAATCAAATGTTTTTTTTATACCTTACCTTTTAAAAATCCCTAGTGTGATGAAATGTAATGTCGTATCCTTCACAAAGTTTGTACTGTGCAATAACCAGAGCATGGTAAATCCTAAGTGCTCATACGCAAAGGTAGAATCCGCACCTCAGAGGACCAATAACCTTCATCATTTTCAATCATCTTCTGGGTTTTGACAGGAAACAGTTTTTCATTCTTTATTTTTGTCAATTAATTGTTACTGTTAGTAATGCAAATGGCTGAACACTGAAGAAAAACACAAAACAAAAAAAAACAAACTAAAAAAATTGGGGTGGAGAAAGAAGTTTTGGCTTCCAAGGTGTCTGTTGCTCCAAGACTGGCTGGGTGTCAGCCTGCTCGTGGAAGGTGGCGAGTGATTGCTTTGGCATCACTTGTTACCCTTTCCCCCCTCCTTTTTCCTTCCATTATTAAACTGTTTGTATCTTGACCCATGACTCTCCTTTCTTTTTCTCTTCCTGTTCTCACACTGCTTCCCACTGGGAGTAATAGGAGGGGGCACTGAGCTCTGAGCATGGTGTTGGATGGGTTGGAATGTCCCTTTGGCCAATTTGGGTCACTTGTCTTGGCTGTGTCCTCTCCCAACTTCTTTCTCACCCGCAGCCTACTTGCTGGCGGCGTAAGAGTGGGGAAAAAAGAGAAAGCCTCGGTGCTGTGTAAGCACTGTTCATCAACAGCCACAATACTGTTGTGTTACCAACACCGTTTTAGCCAAAAACCCGACACACAGCACCATATGGGCTGCTGTGAAGAAACTGAACTCCATTCCATCCAGATCCCGTATAGAGAAGTCTATCCAAGTTAATTATAAATAAACAAATCTTGTACAGATTTAACAAGTTTTTTCCTCTTATATGGACAAAATATGCTAGAAAGTGCTGAATTGTGGAGGAGAGATGAGTAAGATTGCAGTGCAGTAGAGACAATAAAGCTGTAAAAAATGCATTTTATAAAGCACAAGAGACTTTAACAGATTTGGAAGATGGATCATATCAGTCAATCTTAAGACTCACTGGCATCCCAAAAGAGAAGGAGCAGAATAATGTGCCTTCTCACCTACAACTATTTCTGACAGTGCTAATGGGTGTGGAACAAAAAATGAGAAGGACTCTCTGATTTCTGCTATCCAAACCAGCTCCTAGGCAAAGGCCTCATGTTGTCACTTGCAAAGGTCCTTTGCTTTCAGAATAAATAATATGCACTTTTAAAATCTCATTTTTGTCAGGATCTGTGCAGGAGGATCTTGACAACACTAACGTGAAATCTAGCACCACTAATCACCTTTAAGCTTCGAAGAGCTGCTAGTAGAAGAGCATATTTTGTGTTAGCATTTATGTTATCAAGTTAGGACAAAAAACTGCTTGAAACTCCAATGTCCCTTTTTTTCATGTTTGCAGCTAAGCTGCTAAGACTGTTTCTGAGGATGAAAAGTCAACAGGTAATTCTTCAGCCCTGTGGTATGAGAGCTATAGTCTTAATTAAAGCTTTAGTAATAAAAATGCTTCAGTAATAAAAACGCATCAGTGTTATGTGCCTTTTATTTTGAGGATGCAATGGTCTTCATTCTCATTTGAGTCATGATTTACTGCCTTTTACATGTCCCGTTTACTCTAGAGTAAGAACCAGGCTACTCTAGAAACAGTGGCAGGCTAGCACCTAAAGCAAAACATGCAGGTAACTTGGGTTTTGAACTGGTGACCTGTTTACAGGCCCCATTTTTCCTCCGTTCTCTCATTGACAAGCTCTAAAAATGCCTATTATAACCTTACAGCTGCTAAAAAGGGAAAATGAAGGTATGTAAAGTAGGATACCAGACCTCTTTCTGTCTGTATAGCTGAATAGATTAAAGTATTGCCAGTTAAGTAGGTGCTAGTGCTATTAAACTTACAAACCTGATGTTCCTCATTAAAGTCAAGTGTTTGCCATTCCTCTGAGTGGAGACGTTTGTCAGACACCAGTTAAAACTGGTGGAAAGAATAAGACACTGAGCAGGTTCTTAGGAAGGAGAAACCAAGAAAAAACAAAGAAATGCTCATGGTGGTGATTTTAGTTATTTGTTTTGCTTCTATTTCATAAGCCATAAACTCATGAAGCCTTGAGCAGTGCAGCAACAGAGAAGTGATCCCTTCTGTGTAAGAAACCCTTTCCCTGTGTCGTCAGTGTTCACATAGTAACTGGGATGGGGGTTAGCAGGAAAGGGCACTTGCCCTGATGTGTTGTTCAGATTCAAGTGCCTGCTCATGCTGTTTATTTCTTACTGTCATAAAGGCAAGCTGTAGCAAAAGGAATGAAGACTTGGCATGTATGCTTAGCAGAGGACGACCTGTCAATGGTTTGTAACAGCACAGGAGGAGTAGGCTAGAGGCTACCCCCCGCCCCCCGCAGTTGGCACACACAGCTATGTGCGCTGGAGCAGGTTGGGTGACCTCACTGCACCATCACCGTCAATAGTGGTTTGTCAGGACAGGTCAGCGAGACAAACATTTCTGAGGACTGGGTTAGGGCTACTTGTTGCTGCTGGGGTGTGACTTTCCACGCCTATTTTGAGTAATTACAGCCAACTATAGATATCCTCGTTGGACTGCAGTCTGATGGTGCTTTACCATTTTGTAAGTCTGAGATGTGTTGTTTCAGAATGTTTCAGAATAGCCCTTTCAAAGACGAGTCTTCCAGAAATGGTTATCATGTAAAATGTGCGTATCTGCCATGTGCAGACAAAATGATTAAGTAAAAATCTGCAGACTGGTTACAGCTCCCTGCTATGTTAGAATTAAAAACAAAGATTTCCTTATTCAGTTCACTCTTTTTTTCTACCACATGAACTGTGGTGATTTTTTTTTTTTTTTAATGAGAAACAGCAACATAATTTGGTTGTGCAGAAAAATACATCTGCCAAATGAGTGATCACTTTTGGCCTCTGAATCCTCTGGCAAGTATTTTGCAGTGCGTTTAGGAGTATTTTTGGAGATATAAGTAGATCATCACAGTCTGTGGCAATTAGCAGATAAGAAGAAATAGTGATCAGCTCTATATACTGCATATGTAGTAAAGCTGTATTTTAAAACCAAAGAGAACACAAGATTTCCCTTTGCAGCACACGATTCAGTCCCACACCGATGGACCGCAGGCAACAATGCAGCTGATTTGGGGGCTGCAGTTTAATGATGCAGCATAAGATGTCGTCTTCCCCATGGTTATTTATTATGTAAAGAAATGCTTTGCCTCTGAAGCGAGGGCATAGTTTATTATTTGTGTTGTTATGAAATTTATGTCAATATGGTGCTTTAAAAAAAAAGCACGCTGTTTCTAATAGAGTGATTATTGGTTTATGTTTGATCTTGTTTGGTTTATAATGCCACCTGTCAAAGTGAAGGGCTAGGGGTTTGTGTTTACATGCTCTCATTTAAGGGCTCTTCTCCCATGAAACTGCTCTCAGTGAGGGAAGTTTGTGGGCTACGTATACCAGACCCATGCAAGCCTTTCTTCAGGTCTAGAGTAGAAACAGTAATTTAAACTTGCTGCTTCTAAAGATGAACTGGATTGCCTTTCCTTGGCAGGCTCTTTCAGTCTAGGACGCAAAGAAGGGCTTCTGTGCTTGAAGGCCTGTTTATTGAGATACATTAGCTGATTCCGCTCAGTTTTCTCTAAACCTTGCCTTGCTTAGACAATCATGACTTGGTAGTAACAGCATATTTCTGTGCATGTCTATCTCTTGATTAAAAAGCTTGATTGTATTTTTGCTTTTTGTTTACTGTTTTAATCTAGGAGAGATGTATTTTTATGTATATCAAATGGTTTTATGTTAGAATAGAAGTCAGGTTTATATATATATCTCGCTCATATGCATAGGAGATAAGTATTTTTGGTAAGGAAGCTTTCATACAAATGGCTGTCCTGCTGAAAGAAATTTTTGTAGTATGTAGTAAGGTTGCCAATTTCATTTTTTTGTAATAATGTGCCCTTCCACAACTTTTCAAAAAGCAACATTATAAGTTATGAACTGATGACTTAATCATGTGGTACTCTGTTAAAGCATCTTATGGGCAAATATCTGGAGGAAAAATATGCTCCATTGAAGGAGTTTCTGGTAGAATATGGTAAAATGCGAGACTGCTTCAGGCAGAGGATTTTTCCTCAGTGGTAGAGCCACAGCACACAGGGAATTCAAGAGTTGGGACTGTGCTTCTAACCAGAGGCTTTGTGAGTGAAAGGGTGTGCACGCATCCTGTGTCCTTTCTTACCACTCTTGTTTTCTTGAGGCATCATGAGTTTCAGTGTGTAGTTGACGAAGGATGCACATCACCTCTGGCACTGGGGAGCCGCGGTGCCATTTGCTACATGACTATCACTGGCTCTGTTCTTCTACTTAGGGTAGTTTTGTGCAATTTTTAGCAAGAGTCTTATCTCCTAAGTGTTGGTAGTGCTCTGAAGTGACATAAGCCAGTACCTTACTTTATCCCAAATTCCTCATTCTAATGTGATCATGCAGTGAGAATAAGATGCAGCAGAACTCAAGCTTTGAGCTTACTGCTTTTTCCCCCCATAATGAAATTTGTAATTAGCATGTTCAAGATGCTAAAGAGAATGTGAGTATGTTAACAACTCTCCAAATGTCAAAATGATTTTGCAGTTGTCACTGGTGGTTCACATTAGGGAAGTAAAGATGCTTTTTACTACTCAGTAAGTTTCTTACTTGTCACAAAGTAGAACAGAGAAGTATTGATGAAGGACAACATTCAAATCTGCAGACCAGCAGGGGTTTATGCTAAAGGCCATAGCTGTCTACAGCTGTTAAAAGCATCAACTCATGACAATTGGTGCAAATACTGCTTTCTCCCAAGAAATTTATCTACACAAAGTGTCTTAAGTTATGGATTAGAAGATAATAAAATAAGCTTTAAAAGAAACCTTTTAATAGTGTTACTACTCTTCTGAAAGAGAACATATGAAAAAGCACAAGTAATTTTACACAGGGAGTATAAATCCTCATTATATTACTGGAGTTTCCTTAAAGCGAGGAAAAAAAGTATTCAGGATGAGCTCAAGGTAGTTCACATGCTTGACCAAAGTCGTATCGACCCTTAAAAGTTGTCTTGATCCAGAGAAGTATACCTAGGAAAAACTAAGTCTAAAAAGTTTGCTTCACAGAGGTGAACTGCATTGCAAATATGTTGCTACACAACAGTTAAATTATTATCTGAAAAGATTATAATGAGATCTGTCATTTAGAAATAGAAGAAAAGACCTGGTATTCTGTTGTTTTTGTTTTTTTTTTTTTTTTTTCAGGACACACCTTTCTGATTATTAGATTATTCTTAAGCATTAGCCATGAGCAAATCTACACTTTTAATATAATTGCAGCAACATAAATGCTGATAAAAGACTCAGGTAATCTGTGTAGCCAGAAGAATTACAGATTCATGTATTAACATTGCGATTTCTTTGCAAGTCTGGAAAATGAATATATACAATAGACAAAAACAAAAGATACATTTTGTTTGCATACTGGCAATCAAAATCAGTTCCTTTAGCAGCCATTAACCTTTTCTTGAATTCTGAGGTAACTCTATATCCTGCTGTAATTTTTAGCATGATATCTGAATTTTTATTCATAGGAGCCTAACAAAGTGTATTAGTGTTAATTGAGCCTGTTTAATCTCTCTGCAAAAGGCAGTTAACAGGTAACTTACCTTTAAAAATCAAAACCCTGTAAGTAAGGAGTTACTACCCAAATGGTACCAAAACTCTTATTACCTCAGGAGAAAATGCAAAAGAGAAAGGTGGACTAATCAACAGTCTTCTATCACCTGGTAGCTAATCTAGTCCCATTACGGTTGGTGCATGCTGATCATGCACTTTTTTCTGAGGACCATCAACATGGAGGAAAAAAATGAATACAGCATCTGCTGTTGATTTGTTTCTATGTCTGATGTGGAGACATATTACACAGTCATTTCTCAACCATGGTTGGATCTTGGAAAAACATCCTTTAAATGAAGGAAATCAAGCTTTCTGCTATCCTAGGACAAAGGTTATTCCCCCTTTCTTTCTGGCAAAAGTATTTTCTAGTGAATACGAGGGCATATTTCTAGTAATGTAAGCTGGATAATTATAAAGCCTGCTATACCAATAGCTTCACTGACTACAAACATTGGCTAATGGTGACCGGTACAGTCTGTGAACTGAGAAGTAAGAAGGTAGATCCCTTCCTGCTGTTCTAGCTACAACTGTTAAGAGTCTTGTCCCTCAGCTAGCAGGGTGGTGACCTCTGCCCTGCTGAGACAACCAGCCGAACATACTTTGTCTTCCGTACACACAATGAAGCCACTTAATCATCTCTAGTAAAATATTACCTTAAATCCAGTAATGCATAAATTCATCAATTAAATCCATAGGGAATAGTCTGTAATATTCTGACTTTCTGCACAGCTGCGGAATGTGTGTGGGTTGATAAAGTAACATGTTTGACTGAATAGTAGTATTATGCCTTGGTTACAGAATCTGAAGATGGATAATTCTTCAGTAGCTTTCACTCTGTTCTATTAAGTAATCATCTTGCTACTTGAAGATTGGTACCTTTTTAAAACGGTACCAAAGACTTTCATTTCTTCAAGTTACAGCTTGTTTGTTGAAGTGTTGTCATGACAAAATGAATCAATCAAACTTTCAAACTCCCCTACTATTTTTAAGTGGTCCTTGTTCCCAGAGACAAGAATAATTTTCTATTATTGAACTTTTCATCAATTCTATACAATGTTCTTTAACATAAATAATTACGACAGTGCTTACAGGTAGATCAGCAAAGGATTTTGTGTAAGAGATTTTATCCATTTCAGTGGAAGCTGGAAATAACCCTCAATTTTTCTACATTGATTTTTTACCTGGCTTCTTGAGCCTTAGTCAGGGGATGAATCAATGGAATGGCAGTGGCCTGGCTTATTGTATTGCAGTGGGTGATGCTGGAAGTTCATAGCTGCCACTGGATACGCCCTAATACTTGGGCAGCATGAGATTAATTTGAGGACTAGCTCTGTATTATCTATTAGCTTGAAGCCAATTTTCATTTGGTTGTCAAAGGCTTGACTGGACATGTTCACAGCTAGTGGTATGAAGGTAGAAACTGCTGTAAGTAGAACTAGATGAGTTCCTTTTCATTAAAGGAAGCTGAAATAAACTCTTTTCAAAATAAACAACACTCCACCCCCCCCCAAATCAACCAACCAACCAAACCACCAAAACACTTCAAGGTCTGCTACCCTGACAACAGGGTAAGAGAGCTCCTGGATGTCAGTTGTTGGAAGATGCTTCCTGCTCTTCAAAGTCTTGTTATGCTAATTATCATATTGTTATATACTACTTTCGTCAAATCACCTCTTATTACCCATTTATCTCCTAAAATGCTGCATGTGGGATGTGCATGTTTGTTATTTAATCCCTGACAGCTGGATACCTTATCCTTTGAGCAATTAGATTTTCACTTGGAAATGACCTTTCATTCAAAGCAGATTGAATTAAAACACAAATGAAACTATTTGCAGCATCCAAAATAGACAATACAGGTATTAATGTTTTTAGACTTTAGTGAAGAAATAAGGGAAACATTTCTACACAGAAGTAAAATCGGAAAGATTGCACTCCCTATACCTGCATTCTGGAGAACCTGAGCAACTTCCCTGACCCTCTTCCCTGAGGCCCAAAGTGCCGGGGTGCCATCTCTCAGAGACAACTCCTATCTGTAAAACCTCCCAGGCTGCTTCAGGAACTCACCTGAAGTTTTCCTTGGATTCAGTTTAAACTTTGTTTTCCTCAGAGGCTTACTGATTTTAGGAAAGTGAGAGATGCTTGAAACCCGTGATAAACAAGGAACAAGTGTATGTCTTTGGAGATGCAAATACTACTGTACCAGACCAGAGGCTATGAACAGCAGTCTGATCAGTGAAGCATACCTTTTGGCTTCTCCATCCCCATTACCACTTACGTGACTGTCTGTATCTATTTTAACATTGATGAACATGCAGCAATGACACGAATAGTTAGATGACATTAACAAAAAGGGATTGTTATTCTCGTGGCTGAGACCTGATGTAGTTGTGGTCAGTAATCTCGAGGATACCAGGGTTGGAAAGAGGAGAGTTGATCTTTAAGAGACAACATAACTTTCCCCACATGAACATCAATCAACAGGAAAGCAGTTTTGCCTAAGACCTCATTCAAAAAAATAAGTGAAAGGTGTTTGATGCTGAGTAGCAATGACTTTAAAAGTTTATAGAAGAAAGTCATGCAATGTACTCTTACCTTGTAATTTAATCAGTGAGTTTTGATAAGGCTTTTTTTTTTTAGTAGGTTAAGAATGTCTCCTAACAAGACTAAATAGAAAAATTGCTAATATCAACAAAGCTGTTCTTTTCTACCATGTCAAAGATAAATTTTCAGTATTTCCTGGCAAGGACATGAAAGCAAGCAATTATCTATATGAACCACGTGTTTTGGAATACAGGTGCTGTACTGGAAACACTTGAAAAAATACCATTTTGTCTTATAACTGTTCCATTCTACCAATTGCTAGTAAGCTTGTGAGACATGTCCTTGATCCTGCAGTCCTTAAACAATGCGTTTTTTGATCTTAAGTGGAAGTATATGTTGGAAAAGGATAGGAGTGGGGAAGTATTTGGAGGAACAAGTGATTTACTGCTAGCATGGAGGCAAGCCAGGGATTAGCAAAGTAGCTGCACTTCTGCTTTGCAGTCTATTTTTACTATACATTTCCTTTAATGTAAAGATGCCTGCAAATATGTAGACTCTTCAAAAATTATTTTAAGATGGAGATGTACATCATATGAACTACTTGCAAATAAACTTGAGCTTAATTTATTCTTCAGTATATTAATCCAGTTATAATCACTGAATTCCACATGGCTGAGTTCAAAAGAAGATCATGCACCCCGCTCCTTCTGTAAATTTTAATTTCTTCTTAGTTTGCTTCAAAAAGTGAACTGCTCAGAAATATCCTACTTGACCTTTAAAACTACAGTGTCAGGGAAATCATGATAATAAGATGAAGCTATACAGTTATTTGTCCACAGTGTCCGTATAAACATTGGAAGCTACATATGAGCAGTTTGAGAATGCTGTATCTTCACAGGCATGGGATGCTGTTGTAAGCTGCATTTTCATTCATGAATTAATAGTGCTATTACTGAAGATGTTTACTGAATATCATGCCTGTTTTTAGTGGAAGTCGATTCTACTTTAACTGATGAAGTCTGAAAATAATTAGCTTTTCTTAGTTGGCTATGCCCTATAATCCTTCTGTATAGTTCAGGCTTGGGAATAAACGTCTACCCAATAACACGTTCATTCCAAGTACACGTGGTCAGTTCCTCTTGCCCTCCTCCTGATATCTGCCAGTGTGATACCACAGTTTTCCTTAATGATACACCACTTCTCAAATAAGGACCAATGTTCATTGTTTGCTGAACAATGTATTCTGTAAAAATAAATGTATTGCATGTTTTATACAGGAGAGCTGCATCTACAGAACAATTTCAAATAGCAGCTGTGCTGTATTGTATTTGGCACGTAATAGCTACGTTACAGCCTTCTGAAATACCAGTAAAAAATGGCAGCTATGTTAATACTTTGGAGCTGGCAGAAAAGTATCTGTATAGGCTGGCATACTTCGCCAACATATAGTAACTTCTGAAAAGAGCAAAGAACAGTCTTCTTTCTGTCAGTATAGAAGGAAACCAATAGAGGAAAACTAGTGTGTCTAATCCATTAATGCCATGGAAGCCATTTGCTAAGGGTGTTAGAATTTTCTACATACTTGATAAATCTCAAATGTGTAACTAGAGCGACCTAGGAGGACGACAGGAGCTAAAGAAAATACAGAAGACTTGAAAAAAAACAAAAACTAAAAGCAGAATAATTAACAATTTGGATAAAATACACATCTCGCTGCTCAGCACAGTAGTTCAGTTTAAATACATCAACAGTTTTGTGCATCTCTTCAGATTAAATGTAAAACGTGTTCCAGGAAGGACTGACTCCTCCAGTCTTCGCCTAATGACTTCTGCTTCTTTGAACGGGTTACCACAGAAGATATAATATATTGCTGGGCTGCAGTGATAATATTGATTTTGTTTTAAAGAATTTTAACTTTGATAAATTGTACCCTGCAGAATATTTAAATGAGTAACAGAACAACAAAATATGTTGTCTTAAATTGTCAGAGTTGACCAGTAAATTTATGCTTTAGTGTTTGGAGAGCTTCTTCAAATCACTTTCAAGGAAAGAATTCTTTCTTGGGTTGATTCATTTTAACTTGTCTCAAATTAGTTTAAAAAATAGGACCTCTACAAATCACTAGTCAGCATCAAACATTTATACCTTCTGGCTACAGAGCTTCCTCATGAGGGACTAGGGAGCCATTGGTACTTACGGGGTTATTGACAAAGTCTTAAAGTACAGAAAATCCTAATGGGGATGGTCTATCAATAGGCAGCTGGATATCTTCTCTTACTCTAAGTTTTTCTTTGCATGGGTGGAAGAATCATGGACCCTCTTAATATAAATGTATGTGGGGAAGGTTGTGGAACAGTGATAAATACTTGTCCTAGAGACACCTTGGCCTTCGAACATGAATGTGCATGTGCAGGATAGAAATGAGTCAAGAACAGCTTCTGTAACCTTTTGATAATTTGCTAGCTACCCATCCACATGAAAACATTTAGGAAATGTGTATAGGTGGACTTGGTTATAATCCTGAGTTGAAACAATAATGAAAGGCAGAAGAAAAAAATCAAATCCAACTAAATATAATCTCTTGAATGTGTAATTTAGTAGAAACAGACCATTGTGGTGAAGGGGAGTCAAGGGACAGCAGTTGTCCTGCTGCTCCTCTGGAGACCTTTCCTCCCACCCCCAGAGGGGATGGCAGCTGTTTGCAGAATAAACCTACACAGAAGGTAACAAGTCCAACTGTGGCAGTAATTTTGAGATAGTAGAAGTCATTATTTTTTTTTAAATCAAATTTTTTAGAAAGAAAATGCTGGCTGCCCTTCTTAGGGTACATTGCCTTTCACACTTATGGTCTCTTTCCTTATTATGAGCATCAGGTGGCTTAACAAACATATCCTCCCTGAAATACGAACTGTGTTTGGAGTAGGATTTTGATTGCTTGAGGAAGAAACCTGCAGAACGTTCCACCGTTCATCTTTGGGTTAATGTGAAGTTTGCTTGAGCCTGCTTGCCCCTTTTGGTTGAATAGGTGGGGGGACCACACACATCCCCTCCTATGCTGGTGTTACAGTCTGTGACTTGTACAAATAATTATCAATTATGTACAAAAAACAATTAAGGAAAGGAAAATTAAAAAAACAAACAACAACAAAAAGTTATAGCTTAAGAATCATTTAGACTGTAAGTCATCTTTGACTCATTGCATAACAAATATGATATTGAGACTGCCAAAGTGTACAAATAGTTTTCCCGGGACTGTTTTTAGCATTAGCAAGACAGACTCGGGGGGCAGTACGAAATCAGTTAGGGATGCATGAGTAAGATCTGGTTTTGTGGAGTATGTGAGCAGCGTATTAAAGAATGTAAGAGGTTCAAGACTTGCATGTGGTAATTAACTAAATCTTACTTATTTGAATTACATAAACTGAGGGTTTAGGGTTTTCTCCAAACAAAACTTTGGCAGTATAGTTTTTAATATCTCTTTCACTGTGCTACTCAAAGGTTGTATTTTGAAGTCCTTTACTCAGGTAAATCACTTTCTATTCACAGATCTGTGTTCAGTAGAATGTGAAACTGGCCCTTGCAAAACCAAAGCTCCCCTCTTATGCTCATTTATTTAGACTTACTAAAATCTGAATAAAAGGTTCTGTAACTGGCAATGAGCTGAATATGTTCCGATTACAAAAGATTTACCTTTTTATTTATGGATGATCTGAACATTTTTCTTCCATATGAGTCAGGGGAAAAAAAAGTATTAGATGCTGTAAGTGAGAAAATCTGGTTTTAAATATTCAGGAATTAAATATAAATAGATATAATTGAGAGCAAAATATGCTTATGGTTGAGTTTATGTTAATGAATCATCAAACAGCAAAATGTACTAGATCAGTTGTAGCTATATGTGTGTGTATACATACACACTTTAGTGTGTATTTCTAGAACTCATGCTATATATGAAACCCAGAAAGACCCCTGAAGTATTAAAATATTCAGTAAACGGTAGACTTTCTCTTTCTGAAAAAGCCAATTCTAAGTGTAACCTAACAATAATAGAGAGGTCACCACAGTCTGTAAACTCTGTATTGCAATTCATGAAGATTGTGAGTTGCTAAGCTGCACTCAGAAAAAGTTGCCTTCTGCTGTTCTTACAGAAGGCCAAATGGGTGCCATCACCAGCAGAACCAGGGCTGTGAAGACACAGCACTACCTATGTGATGAATACTGCTGCTCCTCAGGCCTGAGAGTGCTGTCTGAAGGATGCAGCGGGCTGTAAAAAAAGAAACTGTAAAAAAAAAAAAACGTATTTGCCACCTCCTGCACAGGGTGCTGACTAGGAGATGAGAAGACAGCTCATCAGGTGCAGGATGGGTGGAAGGAGCATAGAAGTAGGATATGAAATCAGTTTGTAACTGCTTCATTGGGAGCCTTCAATGGTACTAGTATCAAGTTCAGCTGAGGTAGTCGGAAGCAGCTCCAGCAAAACCGTGTCCTTTGGTAAATTGTATTTTTAAAGGAGAACTAGATTCCGGTTCCAACTTCCTTTTTTCTCAGAAAGAGCATGCTGGTTTGCAGATCAGATTCTTCATTAGATCATTATGGCAATGTTCAGTTAATTTGAATTAAAGGCACCAGGTTAAACATGTGAACTAGGGAATTTAAATTAGAAATATTTATGCCTAAGAATTATATTGTGATATTAACTCTGAATACAGCAGACTTAATAGTACCTTCTAAGCATAGTTCCAGGGAAAAATGATTCAGACTTATTTTTGAACCATAACTCCTCTTCCCCCCCTCCTCTCTCTAGACTTAAAGGGTGAAATAAAACTGTAGCACTTGCAAAATGGATCTTTACAGGAACACTGTCTTGCTTTTTTTTCCCCTTCTTTTTAAATATCAGAAGTGTTCCACTGAAAATACTTTTCATATTCATACTTGGTTACACAAACTTTTTTCTAACTAGTTAGCTCATTAAAGTGTTTTCAGGTGTGGACACATCTTGTTCTCATTTATGCCTATTGAGATGTGCTGCTGACCTGTATCACCACAGCTGTCCTGTTGCCTTCCTGCACTGATCAGCTGCCAAGAAAGGCCAAAGCACTCCACAGCTCTTGCCCTGTTAAGGCTGTTTGGAAACACTGAGACTTTCTGCTCTTTTTATTCACCTAGGTGAGTCTTTATAAGCACTGTATGTCCTGCTTGAGCACTTGCTCTTTGTTTCCCACACCTGTTTTTTATTATCTATGCATGTTTTTCTGTTTTCTCTGGTTTGTATCTAGAATGAATTATTGAATGTTCAAGGTGTGTTTCATCTTTCTTGCCTCTGTAGCACCAGCTAAGTCAGTCATATTCTGTATAATACTTCAAGATCACTGATGTTTCTCTTGTACAAATAAAAATAACACAAAATGATCTTAGAAATGTGACTGTTCTGTCTTCCCTGTCAATTTATTGGTGCCTGTTAAAAAACACGTTGTTGTTTTGGGGTTGGGTTTTGTTGGGTTTTGTGGTTTGTTTTTTTTTTTTTTAATTTATTCTGCTTATAAAGTAAAGAGAAAGGAAGAAAGAAATGAAAATGATTTTCACTGGAAGTGTGTTGACCTTCAAGCTGTTCTGAATGAATGTTTTCATGCAGTAATATGTTCTCACTCCTGGGATGTACAGGCCACTATATTTACTAAATTTAAGCAGATAGTATTCAAAATCATGAGAAATCTGACTTGCTAATCCTGTAGTTCCTTCCAGAAGAGCTCTGTGTCATTTAGGGAAGTTGGTGCTACTCTTCTGTCCTGTGTTAGGACTTCCCAGCCACCGTTTTTAAAATGGTCCTCTTTGTTCCAGGGATGTCAAAAGACTTTCTGCTATGAGCTCATTTCTCTCTGCCTGTTCAAAGGGCAAGGCTGATGTGTGTTAGGAATTCATAGACTTCCTGAAGAGTTCAGTCCCTGAGCATCTCCTGAATGAACATGGCACTTCCTATGCTACCCTAAGCATGTGTATTTATTTGACTTTTGTCATTTTGAGTATTTCTAAAATATTTAGGATTTCCTATGCTGTATAAATAAAACGTATGATTCCACATATGCAAGCTGTGCCGAGTATGTCAGTGGTGTGCTTTTGGGAGTACAGTATGGTTTCTGCTTCTGCAATTCAGATCTCTCTTAAAGGCAAAGGGATGGAGCAGGGAGAAGGGAAACAACCCTGACATTAGCAACTCTTCAAAAAAGGCTAGATTTGCCTCCTGTGTTTAGAACTGTGTGTGAAGCAAATGTATATCAATTTCTAAGTGCTCCTTTATTTCCAGGTCTGATTCCATTCTGTAGAAACTTGGGTATGCATAAGGATTGGGACAATCTAGGTTAAGGGTTGGACTCGATCTGAAAAGTCTTTTCCAACCTGAATGATTCTATGAATCGACACCTTATTACAGCTAACATGCAGTTTTTTATCAGTAGAAATCTCAAATTAAAAACTGACCTCTGCTTTGTGGTTTTCATTCACTTACTCTTGAGATTATTGCTGCTATTGTCATTTATTAATCAGAAAAGCATTTGCTTTTTACACATTTTGTTAATAAGTGCATGCTTCCCACCCTGTATGCCCAGGGTTCATGTTTCAGAAGGGTACAGCTCGGTAGAAAGGTTTTAAAGCAAGTGTTTAATATCTTTATGATGTTTGTAATAGAACACTGAAGCTTGGTGGCTGAAAGCTGTACAGAAGGGATCAAATTCCCTTAGAGGATTGCATAACCCCTTGGACTGGCTACTGAGCAAGGGCCTGAGATAGCCTGTTCCACGCCCCTCACTTGTACAGAACCACAGCCTTTCCTTCAGGCTTCATGCAAGGCGAGGGGACGGCAGTCCATCAAATTTTGATATTAGACATCTATATGACAATGCTTAAGTAATTTAATTTATTTCTCTGGCCTTGCTATTTCTCTCTCTCATGCTATTTCAATGTGAATTTTTTCAGGCTAGATGAAGTAGCAGCAAAGTGTTTGGAGTGGAAAAACAACATGCTGCCTCTTCCTCGGGCAGATGTGGCACTTGAGTGTGCTTCCCTGCCGGCTGTGGGTACTCCAGTAGGGACAGCTAGGTTTTTGCATGCTGGGAGAGGCTGGTGTCCAGATTTTGAGATAAAATGGGAGTAAAGGGGAAAATCAACACTTCCACCTGCTTGTCTCCAAAAATGGGAAGAGCTACAACTGTTTTATTGGGGTGGGTAAGTTGGTTTTGTTGTGGTTTTCTGATTAGCATAATTGTGTAAACACCCAAAAAAGCATTCCTGTTAACCTTAAAAAGTGTGCTCAAATGCTTGAACAAGTACATCTTGAAGTACGCTGCCAAGTGGCTGCTTCTGGGCAGAAATCCTCTGAAATCTTAGGCTAACTTTGACTGAGGTTGTGACAACTGATTCTGTGGATTTAGTCACATAAACTACTTATCCCTAATCTCAGAAATGTGTATTCTTATGAATTACTTCTAACAGAAGGCAAAAACCAGGAAACAGGAGTGATATACTTGTCATGCGAAGTGTTTAAAAAAAGCAGGGAGACAAAGAGCTGTCTTGCATTTATTTCACTCCACAGGTTTGCATTAGTGGAGACTGGGGAAAGTAGTTCAAGAAACGTGTTTGTGCAATGAGGACTGTTTCCATAGCTGTTCGGGGGGGGAACTGAGCTGTTGCTGACTTGTTAAGCAGCTTTTACTCTTCAAAAGACAAAAAGCTGTGTCGAGCCTTTGAGGACAGAATCCTAATGAGGTTGCTACACTTGCCCTTTTTTTTTTTTTCCCCCCTCCTGTCAATCCCAAACCTTTGTAGCATGTTGTGGGTCTATTAAGAGATTAATTTAAAATGTGAAAGGTGGATGGGGCAAAGGCAAGGTTCTGGGTGCTCTCCCCAGCCCCCTCATGGCCCTGTTGCACCAGTAGGTCAAGCAAGAGGCATTGCCTGGCCTTCAGCTCCTGTCTGTTTTCCATTATCTCTTTTTCAGAGGAGGAGGTATCTAACTATTGCTGTACCTGCGAGGGATGCTGCTGATGATTTGTGGATATAAAAATTCTGGTATTGGTGTGTCACTGGCAAGAAAAATTAATCGCAAAATGCATCAAATTAGTCTAGAAAACATTGAATATGTACATTTATTGCTTGGCGAAATGAGAAATCAGTCATATTTTTGGCAATGTCAGTGTGTCATTCTGATCATAGAGTTGCTAAGATTTTCTGAGTTGCAAATTGTAGTTACAGATTTTTATATTCTTCTCAGGGTGGTTGAGGTGCTGTAAAACCCCTAACTTTTTGTACATCTGCTAATATCATCAGGATCTATAGTGGCTGCACAACTGAGAAACATCGGTAGTACAGGGAAACATAGGAAGTAGGACACTTAAAGGTGATCTTTTCTAGGGAAATGGAGAAAGAATTTCTTAATTTCCTATGTGTAGTTTCTTTGGTCTGAAAGACACGAGAAAAGTATCAGGCTGTCCTGGAATACATATGGACTATTGTATGACTTGCTGGATGGAAGCTGTGGTAGAACTGGAAATCTAGCTCTGCCCATCAGCAAGTATCACCATAACTCACATTGCTTAGCTGCAGTGGGCTGAGGTAAATAACATTTGGTTTTTTTGATGCAAGAATTAGGTAGCTAGTGCCACAGGTGCTATTTACCCTCCTGCTATGTGAGGGAAATAAATTAAATCTTCCTATAGGTTCAAACATGAAAAATAAAGTTTTTCAAAATAGATTTAGAGATCCTGCAATCTTCAAGCAGATGAAGTTTGGGATGGAGTAAACTGTACAAGAGCTAATATCTGAAAAGATACTCAAGCGAATGGTAACGCTAGCTTTCAATATAAATAAGTACAATCTGATCATGTTATTGACGGAATTTCGGCAATAGGTGTCAATAGCTGATATGCAAATGGAAGTGTCAGTTCTCACTGAAGCCTTATGTGAATGAGCTCATTAATCATTTCATTGCTCTATGCTAACAATAACTAAGGAAGCTTTGCTTTTATTTTGGAAGATCATATAGTGAAGTGTCACAGTTACATGCCAGCCAATATATAGAAATTGTACAGAGGAAAACAGACTGAACTGCTACCTTAAGAGCATTACATAGACAATATTTTTTTAGGTTTCTAGCTAGAGCCTCACATAACCCTACCTTTTATTAAAAAAAAAAAAAAAATCAATTTAAGAGGATTCCACTATATATCTGAAAAGTAGCCTGCATTGCAGAATTTAATAGGATTATACTATTGATTCCATCTTTACAACGCTAGCTAGTGTTTGGTACTTGTGAACTGCAGACTATTATGTGACTGAACACAGGGGAAGAGGGATTAGTTTGTAAAAGAATAAGCAGCTTTCTCTTAAACTGCCCTGAACCAAACACGTATACCTGTTTTGGTTTCTGTTAGTAAATCCCAACTAACAAAACACCTACCTAAAGGCAGTGCCTTCTAAAACTTGCTCAGTCTCCAAGCAGAAGGTAATCAAACCTCTTGTGAACTGGTATCTCTTGCTGTAATGCAGCTGTTTACAGTTTCTCCAGAAAATTCTACCTGTATGTCTTTAACCAAACAAAAGCTGCTAAAAAGTTGTCTGGAAACCCATGTTGTGTACTGATACTAATGGTTCTCCTGGCAATAGAAGGGACTTTCTGCTATTTTGAAACTTAATGGAGTAAACGCCCAATTGAAATATCATTTCCATAAAAATGTATTTTTTGGAAAGGTAACTCTTCCTAACTGAGAAAATAGTTTTATGTACTTAGTCACTGCCTTACATACCAGCACTATTTATTTATTTATTACTATAGTAGTGACCTCCATGTTTGAAAAATCAATTGCCCTCTGAACTCTCATGATGACAAGTATTTCTATAGAATGTAATTTCTAAGATTTTGAGAAAATAAACTGTTTTTTTGAGATTAGTTCTATATGGGGGAGTCATCTTCTTTTTCTCCAGTTCCTCTTCCCCCTTTTCTCTACTGAAATCTCTTTATCTCTGTCTTTAGTAGTGAGAGTCTACCAAGCTGTTGCTTCCCCATGGCTCTACTTCCAGAAAGCAGGTGGCCAGCTGTGAAAACACCACTGCAGCAGAGCTGCATAGGACTTGTTTAGGACGAACACCAGCAACATGCTGAGATCCCAGAACGCAGAGGTTTTATGTCTCCTGGGTTAAAGTTTAAATTTACAGTCTTCCCTCAATCAACAGGTTATGTTGAACTCTATCAGTTTTTAACTGTCTTTATCTCCCCTTTTTGGGATAGGTGGCAACAAGTTACTTTTCTGTGGAACAGTCCTCCTATTTGCCTCTTCTGTTTTTTTAGTAGGTGAGGATGGAGAGAGAGAGAAAGAAACCTTCCACTTTAATCCTTTGTGCTCAATCGGTTTTACATTTCTGAAGGCTGCAGATGATGGTGGGTTTCAAACCTCCAAGAAACGAAGAAGCAAATAAAGAAAAAGTTCAGTAAGAACATCAAAAGTACAATGAAATCTGTGAAGAGCAAACACCTGCCTTGCTAGCTTTGTCTGAATGGTTTTCCCTGTCCCAGCTGGTGCATGCTGTTGTCAGTAGTTAACTACTGTATTACATGGAGCACAGCTGGCTGACAAGCCACGTACCTTCAACCTGGCTCAGTTTGAATCTAAACAAACTTAATACCAATAGAGATTTCTAGACCTGAGGCAAAAGCGTTGTGATCTTTTGTTTAGTCCAGCTCTCAGTTGTTGTCAAACAATACCAGTTTCTCTCTTTGGACCTGTTATGTCCTCATTCAGAACAAAATGTGGTAATATGAGGTGAAAGTAAAAACAAGACAGTGAACTTTGTAGTTGGTAGGGATTAAAGGCATGTGGGATGCGAATGCTTCTGTAAATTTCACTGGAGGAATCCTTTCTTCTTTGAAATGGAACCAACATAGATGAGTAATTCCTATCTTTTGTGCTACTTTATTCAATTAGTATTTGAAGTACTTTGAAAATTTGAGACTCTTCTCTGAGTAACCTTAGCTGTGGCTGGCTTGTCAGTCCCATTTATTGAATATATGCATTAGAAGAATGCTAGCCCCATCACTTTTGCACAGTAACAGGGACAGCATTTGTACTATTGGTTTTTTGTTGTTTGGGGTTTTTTTGTAAGAAAGAAGTCTATTTGCCCAATGATACGTGTACAATTAATGTTGACGATTGCTGCTAAAGCTAATGTGAATTGTAAGCATAAAGAGGGTTGTAGTGCCAGGCAATGGCATTCAGTCAATGTTCTTTGTCTCATCAGTCATGGGAGAGGGTCGGGGGGACGGTGTACCACTGCTAACTGTAAAACGTTTCTGGAAACAATATGCCTGAGTGCATGAGCTCGGGGAGGACACTGAAAAAACATCATGAAGTGTATTCTGTCCTTTATATGTTTCTGGTAATGCAAGTTGAATTTATTAGCAGTTTGTTGCTACAGTAAAAAGCATTCACAAGATTTACAGCGGAAACAATAGCCATAGATGTTCAGTCCTGTCGTATTTATTGAAGGTTTTGTTGAGCTCATGGCATCCTTTGATTAATTGCCACCTGAGGCGTATTTTGTAACAAGGACTGTGTCAGAGTTTTGTGTCACTGTATTTCATAAAGTTCTACCAGGTCTTTAGGGAGAGGGAGTGCAAAAACGTTAACTTAACAATGTGTGTGTGGGCAAGTGGCAAAAGTAATAACTAATTGATTGCCTGTCAGGATTTATACATTTAGAGAGCAACTCCTCAAGTAATGATGTGTTTTATGTTTTACTTTAACACAGAGTAGCCATTATCTTATTGCTGGGATGCGTTTCCAGAGTGTGTGTTGTAACAGCCCAGAACCTTCTCAACCATTTAAAAAGAAGATGGAGGAGTATGTCGTAGTCTGTAGTATTTTCCTTTCATTTATAGTGGAGTGAAAGGTAATAATATGCGCAAATCATGGTAATAGAATAACATCGGGTTTAGCTTGCAAGAATTCTTGCAGTATTTGAAGACACGCACATGGTAAATTGAGGATCTTAACATTTAGATGAACTCCATAGAAGTGTATTAGAGGATTAAGGGTGACTTTGTTCAGGTGTCTCAAATGCGATCTATTGATAGGATTATTTTTGTTTTCTTTAAAAGGCTGCAAGCTCCTCTTTTATGGTTCTGGAAACATAATTTGACCTAGAATCTAAAGATTGAGCTAGGTCCTTGCTTTGTGTAAGTTGTCTCCATAAATACCTTTTGTGAGGCCACAAGAGTCTGACAGTAGTTCAGTTTTTTTTGTTATAGCTTTTGCAGAAGTGTCGTTGATTTGCTATTTAGCAGGGAATAAAAAGTAGAAAATTTATGTAAAATTGCTACCAAATATTCATACAACATGTATTATAGGAATATATTTGTTGTATTGTTAATTCTACAAGTCTTACTATTTCATGAGCACTGGACTTGTATCTTTCTTTTTGTCAAAAAAAAAAAAATTAAAATTGCTTTTCTTGGAGTGCACCCATTTCAAAGTGCTAACCTTCTGACTTTTATGATCTTCCAGAGAGTGAACGTGACCCTCAGTGATTTGTATCTTAACTCATTTGAGTTGTGCACTTAGCTTCAAGCTTGTTTTCTTTGGTATCTCTAATGGTGTTTGCCTTTATATTCTCTTGATCTGAGACTGTGCATACTAATCAGTTATCACTTCAGTGTAATATTTCAAAGATTAAAATAAATTGTTGACTAATTCCCTGGTATTTGAGACAGTTGATTTCTTCTGTCATTGTCATAAAAGAAATGTGATAGAAGAAATTAAGCCCAAAACTTAAGACAGGAGGCTAAAATACTTGGGTTTAGTACTGTATATTTCAAGCTTGTCAAATGAGTTAAAGCATGCGTGGTACGGAACGCTTCGGACAGCAAAGCAGGACACACCTTTCCCCAGACATCTGTAGCATTGAGAATTTGGTTGTGCATGAAAGATTTGTACTTATCTGTATGTATTTATACTAAATCGCCACCAGAAGAACAAAACCCGAGACAGTACTGATTTGACTAGAAGTTTAAAGACGGTGAGCCCTGCTAAAAGTTAATGCTGGAAGTTAGGGGTTTTCTTCATGCTTCTCTGTTACTGGAGGATTAGATAGGCTTTTTAATAGATATTTCTGTTACTAGCGATAACTCACCCACCTGAACCCCGGGGGAAAAAGACACAACGCTTCTGGAGGGTGTCTGCTCCTTTGGTGCTGCGCCTCTCTTCTCCTCCTCTCCGTGATTTTCATTTCTTTTTGGTTTTAATCAAGTGATGGTGAAAGAGAAGTTGCACAAAATGACAACACAAGGTTGATATTAAGAGGGGCTGGAGAATGCAAAGGCTCCAAACTGGGGAACCACAGCGGCACTTGAGCCCGGCATTGAGCACGGGTGCCCAGGCGCTGGAGCCGGGGAGCTGCAGGGCGGCCTCTGGAAGGGGCAGCCAGTGCTGCCCTGCGCCGGTCGCAGCCGGTTCCAACCGGCTCCGCCGGACCGGCCACAGGGCATGGCTCAGCCCCTCGCAGGGAGGAGGCAGGAGACTTGGGAGTGAAGCTGAGCCTGGGAGGAGGAGGGAAGGTGTTTTTACTTTTCTTTTTGTTTCTTGCTATCCTACTCTGTTCTTAATTAGCAATAGATTAAATTAATCTTCCCCAGGTCGAGCCTGGTTTGCCTGTGGTGGTAACTGGTGAATGATCACCCTGTTCTACACCCTCGACCTTTTTTCATCTTATTTTCTCCCCTATCCTTCTGAGGAGGGGGACTGAGAGAGTGGCTGGGTGGACAGCTGAGTCTAACCCACCACAAGCCCAGCTGTAACTGGTTTTGTTTAAAAACAGCACCAAACAGTCAAACCCCCAACTCCAAACAAAAAACTACTGTTGAAAATGTAAAGAAATGTAACGAAACCAATGGCAATCACTTGTGTTTCCTTTTCAGAGGGAAATGAAAAAGGTGTTGTTTAGAAATGTCAAATAAAATGCCTCCAGCATTTTAAATAAGGCTTTTACTACTTTTTTTTTAAATCAGGATTTTTCACCACTTTCTTTAAAAACAAAAAAATCCAACCCTCACAACAATTATTATAAGTAAAATATTAGAGAGGAGTAATTTTTATTGCATTACCTGCATTAGCAATGCAATATTTTTTTTGAGTGCCATTACATCTGGTAAATATTTAGTCCCTATGCTTATACAAATCCAAACTGACTTTATCTGAAATCAGCTGAACAGCTAATGTCAGTAAATTGTTGATGCAACTGATAAATGGTATGTAATTATTTAGGCATCCTATTACAAGTCTATTTTAAAATAGACACTCAGTTATGTAGATGCTACAAACCGTCTGTATCATTTTGGGGTTTGGTGTGAGAATCACAGGAGTCACTGTAACTTCCATTTTGGCACCAAACAGAGTGTAGCTACCCAAATGCAGGAGTTTGGTACCCTTCCAGCCGTTGTTAGGACAGAGGGAGGACGTGAGTAATGTCTGTAATAGCAGCGTAACAGTCATTTCCTGGTCCTCTTTCTTTTCCCTGTCTGCACTTGAGTCATTTGCACAGCCCTCCTGGCTCTGCTTCTGACCTCGGGTCCCAGGAAAGCCACAAGCACGTGGCCACTCCCGAATAACGAGTGGTAGGTGCCTGGGAGGCGGCATCCATGTAGGAGCAGGATCTCTGCCATGGCATGACTGTCGATGGACGCCTGTCTCGTGCTGGCGCCTGTATAGGCTTTGCCAGTTAGGCACCCCTGTGTTTAAACTGTGTGAAGGCCTCTGTCTGCAAGTGCTTGGCCATTATGTGGATGAGTTAAACCACAGCAGAACTATTTAGGAAAGCAGCTAGGTCACCACAGCCCTGCTGCTGATGGTGTACCCTGCTCTTTGCTTAAACTGAAAGTCCTTCCCCTGAGAGTAAAAGTCCTGGGAGCCATTTTTCTGGATAAAGATGTATTTAAGTTTTCAGCTTAAAAGGAAAAGGCAGAACATACGAGAAATTTCTAGTGAGAGTAATGGAATGGTAAGAGAGGACTCTTTCCACCTATGGAAAGATGCAGACTGCCAGTGGTGGCAGAGACAGCATAAGCAGGAATGTGCATCTCTGTTGTAGGAGACACGGATGTTTTGCCATGCCTGTGGCACCAGTTGTTTTAATGTAGTTTCAACTTGTGCCTCTATCTAGCTTCTCTGTTCTTCTATGCTTAAAGGGTCAGCTGAGTACTTCCATGTGTTGCTTTTGAAAACAGAGGGACAAAAATAGTCTATCTATTACTATCCTGACAATCTAAAATTGTTTAACTCAATTTCTCCCAGTCCTTTATTCATAATCGAAGCATTTTCGAGAGAGAAGTTGTTGTAGCCACATGAGTTATATCTGGTTATGCTTTGCTGGTTGGGAGAAGATTATGTTCCAAGTAGCTTTTGTGCGCTTGTTCTTTCACTCTGCCATTCATGAGTGAATATTCATGGATCATTTCCTTTCAAATATTTACTGGGTTGTCTGTTTTCATATGTAAAGTCTTCATATGAAATAAGCAAGATAATTCTGAGAAAACATTTTAATTAGAGCCTGAGAAGCTATAAATATTTCACTATTTAATAAAATAATGCTGCAAGATGTAAATGATTAAATGGAACATGTTGTAGAAGCTTTAAATTGTAGAACTTAAAATCATGCATGCTTTCACACTTCCAGATGGGACAAAACCTTGATATATTGCAACACATTTTTTGTTTCTCAGTGACTGAAATGATTTTTTTTTTTTTTTTTTTCTCCAGTATGATACTGTAGGAAATGGTCTTCCTTTGCTGAAAGCTAAAATAAAAGGATTAAGCTATTGGGAACAGAGGTAGGTAACTTGTCTCACATTTTTATCTTCAGTTTATAGACTACTGATTTAATGAATGATGCAGTCTCTTTAATTATCTTAGAAGATCATAACAAAATCATAAGTAATAAAGAAGGTGGTAATGTGAAGCATCAGGGTCAGGTAATATGATTTAGGAGGATTGTGAACACAAGTCAAGTCTCATGGTACTTCCCCTTACTGAAAAGGTCAAGTGTGATTTTTGTTTAAAATTCTGAATGCTTTCTATTTGAGTAATGAAAATGGGAAATGAAAGGTATAAAACCAAATCTAGTTAATGTAAAACAGTTAATAATATATTTTTTCCTTTGGTAATGTAAAAAGTTTTGTGTTGCAAGAACAATACTATTTTCAGAGTTTATTTACATCTGCAGTCAATTTCTGGTGCTTTCCTTTCTGAACCACAGAGCTCAAGATGCATTACTGCCCTGTGAGAATTTCATCAAAATTGAATGCAGCCATATATTTGCATTTTGGCAGTCTGGGAAGGAGAGTCACGTGTTTACAATAAGTACAAAGCAGTTTGATGTTCTTTTTTTGTCCCTGAGAACAGGGCAGACTGCATGAATGGTTTTGATAGTTTTTTCATGAAAACCTTACCTGTAACCAAACTGCAGGCCCTGCTTTGAAGCAAAGTCAGCAATGAGGGAACATAGTTTTCCAGTTAAAAATAAGAAAATTAAATAAGCGACAATAGAAGTAAAGGTAGAAGAAAAAAATTCTTGATTATGCAAAGCAGATAAATGTAAAAGTAAGAATAATTTGAGACTTGGTATCCTGAGCATTGCTTTTGGCCTCTTTATGTTCTTGGGAGTCTGATTTTACTTTCATTCTATGCTTCTGAAACAGGAAATCCATCAATATTAATTGATTGGTGCTTTTCTGTGGCACTCTTTCTGCTTTGGGGTGGTTTTATTTTTTCTTTTTAAATACGATGGATAATTTGCTTGCAAAAAACCCCAAACTGAATCCTAATATTATGTTCCCTGCTGGAGGTTCTAAAATAACCTGAGACTATTTCTTCTTGGAATAGAAATGTATATGTTGCAGTTATGTTTTGAAACTACAGCTCTACAGCTAATGTTCAGATGTTATTTGCTGCCCTTGCTGTTGTCTTGTATGCGAGATGACAAAGGGAAAAATTGAGTGATATGGATTCTTTGACATCACATGTGATTTCTCAAGTGGTATTTTGACATTAACTTCTATAATTACTAGTGGATATTAATTAAGAAATGGCTTTACCACAAGGAATTGTGAAATAGATCATTTTGTCTACTATTTATAACACTAGCTGAGAGCCACCTAAAAAAAAAGAAAAGAAATTGAGTTTTCTTTTAAAAAGCAAAACAGTCTTTTGCTTAACTCATGTAGTTAGTACCTATTAAATACTGTTGCAGTATGAGGTTTAAAAATACTGTCTATATAGAAGAAAATGGCATTTATATTCCTTGCTTAAATTATACTTTCATAGATGTTGGCAGTTGAATAGTTGAACAGCAAAGAATAGACTTTTCTGTCCTAATCAACTACATTTGAGTCTGGGGAAGAAAAATTGGTAGAGTGAGTATTATAAAGAACAGTTACTAAATACCTGCATTTCTTCATCTCTGGGCTGCTCAGCGTTCTGAGAGGGAGGCAGACTGAATTACACAGAGAAGTATAAGGTAATCGTAGGGGTATTATGAAGAGAATCATAAGACAGATGGCAGCACTTACATGCACCTGCCTTGGACAGATGAGCAGCCTTTCTTTTGAATGTTTCTATTTCTTTAGAGAAAGATGTTGGGAAGTTCAATTATGGTTGACTTTTTTTTAATGCTAGGTGTTATGAGAGACAGAAATTTTAGTAATTTCAGCGAGGTCATCAGAAATGTGTGCTTCCATCAGCTGAATATGATGTAAATATTTAAACTTCAGAAACCCTTGCTAATCTCTTTCATAGATTTTTAATCGCCCAACACATTGTAGTAGTTACACAAGTTATTACAGTGCTATTGTTCCGTACACATTTGGATATGTATACTGGCATCGGTTTATATTGACTTGGAAGAATTATCAATTTGTATTTCATGACCTTAACTCTGTTAAGACAAATGGTCTCCAGCAGGAGGAAGAGCATAGAACAGATCAGAAAATCTTTGCCGTAGTGGTAGGATAGGTAAAAATAAATAAATAGGATAAGAAGGTAAATATAGGGCTGAAGTCATAATGAGTCATAATCATGCAAGTGAACAGATGCCCTGCAATCAATGTAAGAAGAGATGGATATTTAATTTTTAAACAATAGTTTCAGCTAAAAATAACATCTGTAAAATTTATTTTGTGATATCACAGCAGCAGCTGGTGTCATATGGTAGTAACTTAACTCTGTATTGGTGAAGTATTTTGCAAAAGCCAGATTGTGACAGCAGTACTTCAGCTGACAAGTGCCCTGCTCCAAAAGTGGTCCCATTAGCTTCACCTGAATTCATGATATGTTTCATGTGAATTCAAAAGGAATACTTGTTGCAGTATGAACTTCAGAAATCTAGTTGAGTATTAGATGTATCGGCTAGAACTGACAGGCCTGAGAGCTTGCAGGTCCTCTGGTATTTTTACTTTAAACATGGTTATTAGTGTCCCACAGAGTGGGTAGACTGAACTTGAACCTCAGATGAAATGCATCTAACCTATTTTTAGTTTAGGAAAAATAAAGTCAGTCAGATTTTCTTCTTAACAATAGTTCCTGTCACTTCCTGTTATTTATGTGAAAATTTTAAAATGTAGCCTTTTGTCCCCTGATTAGGAAAGTCAGTCCTTTGCTTGTGGGAATATATCCAAACAATAACAAAGGGCTTGATCTGCCACGTTAGTGATGTTGAACATACTTCTCTGAAGTCAGTATCCAGATCACAGGAAGCTGTAGAAACTCAGCTGCAGTCAACCTTAAGAGTGTGGTTTGTTTGCCTTGAGAAACCACATGATGAAGAATTCTGTCCTTGATTTTGAAAGGATAATACAAGTTTAGTGAAGTCATTTCTTTTCCTAGTTAGGTACATGTGATTTCCTTTTAAGCTCTGTAACATCATTGGAAGAGACCATGGTGGATTTGGATTTCAGCTGGTGTGAGGTAGATCATAAGCCCCTATTAGATGAGATGATGAAGCATACTGGTAAACTGGCTAACAGATTGAGGTGTAGAGAAGTAAGGTGATCCAAGGAGCTTTGAGAGAACGTGTGGCAGTAGCAAACAGGCAAAGCTAGTGTTTTGCTGCACTGTTTGCTCCAGAGGAAGGAATGTACTAAAGCAGGGTTTTGCCTTCTCCAGCAAGAAGCCCTCGGAACAGTCTCAAACTGCAGTACCAATAGCAGGCATTTGAGATTAAAACAAGAAAATTAACTGAAACAAATCTAAGGATAGCACAGTATTACCTAAGAGTTCTCAGGAAATTAAGAAATGAAGTGGCGGAGTGAATGGTTTTGTAGCATGACCTTGCACTAAATCAGCCTTGATATCAAGGGAATAAAAGGTGGCAGCTGCAAATACTACTTTTTTGTTCTGATCCTACGCAGGGTAAGGTTCCTTTTGAAATCTCACAGAGCGTATGCTGGAAACTGGGCTGGCAACCTTGGTTAATAATCTGGGGAAAAAAGTGGTAAATGATAACATGACAGTTAAGTACACAGCTGTTCAGTCAGCTTTATATTTGACTTTCTGAAGAACGCTCATATGATGTGACTGAGAGGCGTGCAGAACTACAGTATTCATAAATGCAAAGTAATGCACTTAAGGACAAGATAAAACAGCTGCATCAACATATATGCAATGTTGGGCTCTAATTTAGTTCTCAGCACTTAGTAAAGACAGCTTGGAATTATATTAAAGACTCAGAATAGGCACAGAGTGGGAAAGAACAGAGGTGTGGAAGAGTAAATCTTAAAAGATGAAACTAACTCTTCAAATGGGGAAAAAAAATGTATGGGAGAGGTGAAGTATAATGGAGATATACAAAATCATGAGAGTATAGAAAAGGTGAATAGGGAGTGATTGCTCACTGTTCCTGACAATGCCAGTTCGAAGAGGTGCCCAATGCCATTATTCAAGTAGCAGCTTTAAAGTATAAAATAATATACCCCTTCCCCCTTTGAGAGAAGGTAGCCATTTAAACTTATAGCTTCTAGGGGTAGGGAGGCCGAGAGAATAAGAAAAAAAATTTTGGAGAATCCAGTGTCCATTAGTGGCTATAAAACATCTTCCCTAAAAAATGGATTGTCAGATGTTTGTATGGTATTGCAGGGAGGGATCTTTCTCCTGACACATACTGCCTGTCACACTTCTTGCGCTCTTTCCTTGAACACCTGTGAACAGCTGCTTGTTGGAGGTCAGGTAACAGAGTAAGCAGACCTTTGCTCTGATGATGGGTTTCTCCATTAATATATTTTAACTGTAGTTTAAAATGTTGGCACCCAGAAGAACAAATGCAACAGAGAACAATTTCTTACTTAACCAAGGAAGTTTTCAGAGTTACAACTGACGGGAAGCCATTGCTCGAGTCCACTATTTGAAGGAAAGTAAGGCCTAGTCTTCAGCAGTAGACCTGGATCTAGTCTTTTTGGCTCTCTGTTGATATCTTGCTCCGTAAGTGCCTGAATTCCCTTGATAACAGCATATGCAGTGGAACCTCTGGGACAAAATGGAGCGGAAACTGAAATTAAAGCTCTGCAAATTGCCTGGCAAAGGTGGGGACTTTGTTTACTGAGTCTGAATGCTTAGACCTGGCAGCACTCTGATCCAGAAGAAATTGATTCACACGGAGCCTGAACCATGCTGATTATGACAGGGAAACTCACTGGGATCAGCATGTAAGCACACCAGCTTTTGGAAGGTACTGCAGTGTTAGGTATAAGCACCAGCTGAGCAAAAGTTTCCAGAACCGTGAGAGTGCTCTGTCATGTCAATGGCAGTTCAGGGCCCAATGTCATTTCTGCCTTTATCCCTGTATGCTAAATAAAAACACTTTTCTAATTCTCTAGCTTTAACCCTATCTCAGGTTATATTGAAAGAAAAAAATCTCAGGGCTATTACTTATTTTTTTCTCGTCCTCAATGATAATTCAGAATACATGAACAATAATCAATTTGATTACATCCAAGCCTTACATTTATTTTCATTTACACTTATGTTATTTCTCTTTGTAGGTGGCTTGCTTTGCTGGTTATAATACTTCCCTCGCTGCCCAAAGCTCTCCCCAAACATTCTGTAAATGCTTAACATCAAGTAGCTCTCAGAACTGTAGTATGTGGGTAGTAGGCAGGTATAAGGCATACACAGGGCTAGGCTATACATAGATGTTTTTCTTCTGTACTGATGTGTTTTCAGTGCCGATGCTCAAACTAGGTTTAACCTTTTTGTCCCAGGAATCAAACTCTCCATGCCCCTGAGCTACTTTCTGAATAAAACTGGAGATTCCTAAGTGTGAGCCTGCTTCCGTGAACAGGGACTTGAAAAGAGACTTGTGATAGTTGTTTTTTCTTGGATCACGGTAAAAGTTTAAGAGCTGGCAAAGGTGATAGCTGGAAAAGTTTTTTTAAATTACCTCCCTGCTACTTCTGTCTTTGGTATAATGGCTTGTCAGTGAACTTCAAAATTAGAAACTTTCTTAAAAATCCAGTGTTCTCTGCTTGTCAGAGACCTGTTTGCATCTGTTAATATGCATCTGCTGCCATTCTACCCAGCTGTATTTGTGAGAAATGGCTTTTCTGTACTCTTCCATGCAGCTCTTCCCAAACAGCTGTAACGATTCTATGAATTCATCTGATGACTGTATTATTAGGGTGGGAAATTGCTTGGAGTCGTCAAAGATAACTTTTAGAATGAAATAGTGTTCTTGGTGTTAAAGCAGTAGAAAACTATAGTGACATCAGGGATATCAAGACTACTAATATAACCTGGATTTACATTGAAAAAAAAGAAAATCCACTTTTTGCTTTGAAAATTTGTTAACTCTGACTGTAAAAACAGGAGTTTTTAACCATTTTATTACTTCTTGTAGACCATTCTCTCTCAGTATACAATTCACATGTGTTTAGATATTACTTACTGATTTTTTTTTTTTTAAAAAGTTTATATTAATAGCCTTGATTCAGGTAAATTAAATTTTTTTTACACAATTTATGTAATATTCTCCTGAACCTTGTGGTTTACTGTTGTAACATTTACAAAGTCTATTTTTCTGACCTTATACGCTAACTCGGGCTTTTGTCTAGAGGCCTATAGAATAAATGTTAAGCACAGGTTTATGCTAATAGGCACATTAGTTTGCAAGCTAAATGTTAAGGCAATACTTCAAAAGGAAAAAGTAGAATCAAAAGAAATATCATGATGGGAAAAACTGAACAAACATATACAGTGTAATACATCAGTTTTCTTTTGTTTTGCCTAATTGTACTGAAGATGTGTAGCCTTTAATATATAGACTCTACTATTCTCTGGCTTCAGTGAGAATGTTACTTTGTAGTATTCTTTCATATACCAGCCTTCTGATAATCATAAGCAGACTACATTTCTTTATACTTCGCAACTAGATAACTAAAGAATATTTTTAATGGATGGAAGGTATACAGGAAAAAAAAGTTTAATCATATTATCTAAATAAAATAGTTAAAATACATGTTTTTTCTCAATGAAATTTGCTTTTGGATAATGATGTTTTTCAAACACACATTTCAAATATGGTCTGTCAAGTCCAAAAAAAAATTTGTCCTTGATACCTATTTTACATTTTTGAGATGTGAATGATTTTTTAAAAATGGTCATGGAATAGAACTTCCTGACAAACACATTTTATTCATATTAGAAATGTTTACACGAAAGTAATGTAAAGAGCAACCTCAGGATAAGCAGTCTCGTTAATTCTATGGTAATATATATTACCTCTCATTCATCACAAAAACTGGACTTAGATATTTTATTTCACTGTATTCACTAATTATGTTGTTTATTATTTTTTTTTTATTCAGTTGATGTGAAGTAACTAGACCAATTTGAAGCAAGCTATATACTAACTACTGTTTAGGTTTTCTTTTTGAATATTTTATGCTTCCTTCTGCCTATAGCAGCAGCAAAGCTGCTGTGTAGCTGTGCAGCAGCACCCAGCAGATCAACAAGTACAAAGCTAATGTAAAATTGCTTTGCTTTGTCCTCCAATAGCTCCTTCCTTAGAAAAGAACTATGGAGACCTACAGATCAAGCTACAGAGTAGAAGTCATAGGAAGAAGGTTTTGATTCCTTATTTAGAAGATTTTGAGTTATTAGTACTGCAGTAGTACATAAACCTTAACCTCTTGTTAAGAATTTTTTTTTTCTCTGTCTGAAGAATTTTTAGAAGCCAGGAGTCAATCAGAGAAGTAGCTGGTGGCCCTTGCAGTTCAGTGTCACTGTTTAGGGGTTTTTTTGGAGCTTCCTGCTGTGCCATATGGAAGTCGCGTTCACCCGTTGCCTCTCAAGTTAGGCGCTTGTTAACACCTAGCCCTGCTTAATGCACCCTCACGTAGCAAAAGGACAAAGTCTGTGCACCTCTTCACTGTGGCTGGTAAAAAAATCAGTTTCCTCCTTATCACACAATGGTCTATAGCTGTGATATATAGCTGAAAACATCAACACAGTAACCAGAAAGGGATGTTTGTGTTCCCTGATGTCATTCTGGGCATTAAGAGCAGATGCCAATGTGTGCATTTGTCCCCATGTCTGTCTCTTCATCTTTAGCTTGTCCTTTACCATAGCTGGTAAAAGCTCCTCAGGGCTCCTCAGAGCCTGGAATACACCCAGCATCTCTGAACCCCAGGGAGACATCTGCCCATAAGTATTTCATATGCACCATATGAAGTATCTGCCAGATGGTACCTCCCAATGTATACTGGTTTCAGATTTTGCCACTATGCGTTGGCCGATCTCATGAGGTATGCAGTAGTTCTCAGGGAAGTGAAGAAATAAATCCTACTGTGCCCTTGGTGGAAGCAATGTCATGTCCTTCTGTGGTCCACATCCTGATGTGCCTAATTAGTGGAGCAATATTAGAAAATACTATGAAAACCTGTTGCCTTCCATCATGTTGCTTGTCATTTTCACACACTGGTGTTTTATCTATACAAATACTTATGCCCATGAAAAAGGCAAGGAGAAGGAAGATTATTATATCTGACCACGTTAAATCTGTGTTGAGGATTGTTCTGCTTTAAATAAAATACTTCTCACATTTGAGGCTGACTTTTGGTTATAATCTAGAGTTGTTTGTCCATATGTTATCATAATTCTGGTTTTTTTCAGGACTTTCTTACTGTACATTGCTTTCATAGAAGGTATTCAGGCCTTTTATACATTTGTTTTCTTCTTTTAGTAATGACATAAGAAAAAAAAAGTAATGTTATATATTTACTAATACACACTAAGTAGTTGACTTATTTTAGGCCTAAGCCTACCAAATGAATCATGCAGTAGATGCTGCTTTCTTGTTACATGCAGTGGGAGTCAGGCTGAATAGAGGTAAAGAGGTAGGATTAAATACAGATTGTACACATCTTTCTTCCTTCCCCTCAAGCTATTCTTGTTTATATGGTCATAGACCTAAAAATCTGTACTGGGATACTGTCCTAAGCTATAGTATTTAATAGAATATGATTACATTACCAGCTAAGAAGAAATAATAAAAAAAAAAATTAGATTTAATCACATGTTGCTGAAAGGTATAACTGAAAACACAATAGATATGTTTGTATTCTGCATTTTAAAACAGACTGGCCTGTTTATACTATGAGGAATCTTCAAAGCAACTGCAATGTGAATATTCACTGGAAATATATTGAGATATCAGTATGTTGAGTAACAAGAACTGTATCTACCTCTAGAATTCTAATTTCTTCCACAGAAAGCATTTGTTATACAAAAACTACTAAATATAATTTATATAATAAATAGATGCATTTATTCTCACTTTTTCCTCTTCAATCTCCTATATATGTTGAACAATGATCATAATGCAGTCAATATAAACAATGTGTTTGTAAATAAACACAAAAATTATGCAGGTTTCAGAATTAGATCTGTTTAGGCAGTAGATTTAAGCAAAAGTCTTTAAGCATATACTTAACTTTTAAGATTGTATTTAGCCAAGAATTATTACTAGATGAAACTTTGCTCTGCACTGCATTCCTAAAACCTAAAGTTTCCTGCCTATGATGTTAGTCATTAAAATAAAATTCTAAGATGTTCACAGACAGACTCAAGAGTCCATGAAAAAAGATTTGGTCTGTAAGGATAAATTATTTTCTCTTTTTTAAAATTTTCTACCAAGTAGCTTCGAGGTAGTGAGATGATTACATCTATACTGTAGGAGCTGAATACAACCTGTATGTGTTCTATATATAGGGATTGAACCCTATGCAAGAGTATGGGGTAAATACAAGGATAGTATCTCGTATCAGTGTAGAAGTGAACATCTGCCATTTCATACAAGCAAATGAGAAGTTGCACGCAGTATATGGAGCAAGTAATATGGTACTAAACCGAGCCTTGCTACTCTGTAGTATTCACTGATTGGAAGTAAAATGGTTACCAAAAAGAGAGGTTTAATTGCAATAATTAGTTCTCAGTATCTCAAACACTTTAAATACAGGCAGTATTTTGTTACTTAATGTTTGTCTATCCTTAAAGCTTCTTTACAGCTATGTGACTGGACATCTTGCGGATTCATACAAGAATCTTGTTTTACTTTTTTTATTTTAATCCTCTGATTCTTGGGTACAGTCAGCTATTATCCCAGGATGTTTTGACTTGCATCCAATCTGTGGAAATCCTTTTACTCAAAAGAATAAAGCAGGTCTAAGAAGGGGTTTGTGCATCTAGGAATATGTGAAAGAAGTGGAGACCCACTTCTGTACTGAGAGAACTTGCTGAAAGGAGGAAGGTGAGCCGGCCCCATGGTGTGTCAGTGCTATGTATCAGTTAGCTGATATAAGTAAGCCAAGAGCAGAATTTACTCCTGGATAAAAAGGAAAGGTAAAAACATGAAAGGAATACTTGCCTGGGACTTAAGTTTCATATTCTTCTGTATGGTAAACTAAATTGTACGTGATTGACAATTCTAAAATAAGAAAGGAAATGCTTTTTTTAATCTATGCTAAAATGAGATTTAGTTTTTTGGTATGTTTCCATTTTTCAATTAGATGTATAACTTTCATCGTATATTTCAATTTTACTAAATTCATTAAATTTTAGCAATACATTTTTTACTGGTTGAATTTTTCAATTATTAATGACAATGTGGTTTAGGATTATTCAGTTTTGCATGTTATTTTTAGAAGCTGTTTTCATTCTGCTGATTAATATGTTTCATGATAAAAGAGAGTAGATTGTGCTATATCTTGATACCACGTCATTAGGAAGCATTTTAGTGAGGTCATGCTTACTTTCTTTAAAGTCTATTTATACAACAGTTTGCTTCAAGCTTCTGTTTGCTTCAATCTAGAACACACGACCTCCCTGTTCTGCATTATGTATGTATTGATAGACTTCCCCCACCTGCTCCTCTTACACAGGTTCCTTATTCCTTTCTTGCCAGGCAAGAAACTGCAAGCATTAGAGTCTCATCCTAGGCTGTGCTGGCTGGTGACGTTCTCCTTTCCTTTAATCCTTGAGCTAGCCAGATTTGGTTTTGTTTATTTTTCTCCTCTGCCTTTGATTCCACCAAGAGCCTCGGAGGCTGCACTCTGTGTTCCCTCATGCTAGGAGAGAGGCAGGTATTCCTATTTCACAAAAGGAAGTTGTATATGTCAGGATTTTTTAAAGATGGTCACTATACTTCTCCTGTACTTGTCTCTATATTGAAACCTGGGGAGGGGAAAGCTAATTACAGATCCCCCCCAATGACTTCTTCGTTTGGGGGAAAAAAAAAGGGGGAGCGGGCAGGGAAATGCATGCAGATATCTCTTGCCAATATATATTGATGTTCCTAAGCAAAAATCAGTGGAGAGCAAGTCACATCTCCTGCACCGGCCTATATCAGGAATGTTTTTTCAGTCAACGACGTAGCCAACTATTCTCTTTCTTAAATAATTTTGAAGTTTACAAAACAGATGAGACTGGAAAGATGGGCTATCATATTTAACAAAGTAGTTAGAAAGTCTGTTTGCAAAGGGCATTACTAAAGGAGACGGTAGTGAAGGTGTCCTGCATTAGGCTTTTCCCATTGTTTCTAGGTCTTAAATGTGCTTATCTGTCTCATGACTAAGACAGCAATAATAAAAATATTTAGGTGGAATCCAAGTGAAATTAGAAAGAGGAAGGTCTTACACTTGACCAGATCGGTGGAATGTTTATAATTCTTTCTGTTGATAGTATTACCAAATAAATCTCTGTAGGAAAAATGTAAATTTTCTTCATCTTTTTCTGTTGTTTTTTGTTTTTAAATCACTGACTTAATGGCTTACTCCTGAAGAAACTCTATGCCTTGTCATGCAATAACTACTGAAATAAATACCCATTAAAAGCATTTGGTAAAACACTATGAACTACAATATTTCTGGGGTTTCCATAGGGGTTCTCTTTCCGAGGGTGTATAATCCATAGTTGTTGCAGCCTACCTCCACACTCTCTACTGTTCTTATAAAATTGCAGTAGCTTTATATTCTGTAGTGTGTTTAATTCCATCTGGGACAACTAAAAAAATGACTTGAAAATAGTCATCTTCCAGACAGCTTGTTGGCAATTTGAAGTGTTAGGTCTGTGTAGAGCATCTTTATTCTAAAGAACTTTGAGCTTGTTTTTGAGTGTTAACATCAAATAAGGAGGAAAAAGTCCTGTGTTTTAGCAGTTATAATAGAGATCCACGATAAAATTAAACTGAACTTAGGAAAGGTGTTGGGGACTTTTTAGTTGTGCACCTGCAGAACACATTCTTTCTACTTTATATAGTATGTTTACACATACAGTAATCCCGTAATAATCCTATGTAAGAATCACTCCTTTTCTTGATTTGTGTGAGAATGCTGAAGATTTTGTACTATGGGGCTTCCTAAGCCTTGTAGTTAGAAGATGTCTTAATAAACAAAATGTTATTTTAAAACTGACTTGACATGCAAAGTAGTATTGTAACTTGGGGGGGGGGGGGGGAGTGAGAGATCTCTGAATATTCCATTTTTTTCTGCTGGAAAGCGTCTAGTGTTTCCCCAGCTCTTTAGGATTTCTTTATATGAAAGATGCAACTTTCCCAAAGGAGTTTTTTAAAATATGATTTTTTTAAAATCTCATTGAATCTGAAATAAAACTTATTTTATTTTTCTTAAATTCATTAGTATTCTAGAGAAGACTTGTAATTACATTTTTATACTTGTGGCAAATGCTGAGATGGCACATACTGAAATAGGGTTACAAAACTATACCCTCCTTTAGCCAAATGCAATTATATTTATTTCCAAAAATGATATCTATTGAATAATTACAAGTAGAGAGAGAATAGAGACTGAAGAACAGCAAGGCAAACTTTAAAAGCATTTTGGTGGTTGATTCCAATTATGACTTCCTAATAAAATCATACTTTGTATTGTCAATATATGTAAATGAATCAGGCTTATTTGCATAATTACAAATTCTATTTCCTTTTTTTTGGTGAATTGTTTTGGCTCCCTGAAAATAAAATTTAATATGTGTATTTCTGCAAAATAGAGGCATGTTAAAGCAAAACTGTCTTTTGGATCCATAAATTGTTCTCCTGAGTGCTACCAGGCATACTAGAAAAAGAGTAAATTTTATTTACAAACAGATCATTAGGAAGGGTGGGCTTGTCTTACTTCTAGATTTAAGGAATGCGCTGTCTTATGTGCTGCATGAGAATGACTTCCATTGTAAGCAACCGTTCTGTGGTGGATCTGGTGAGTGAAAAGAACAGGTAACTTTTTGATAAAATACACGAGGATTGAGAAGTACAGAAATAAACTGCATTGCTGCAACATTGGGTTGTTTCTTCTCAGATGAAAATTGGTGTGGGTTTTTTTTCCTGTGAAATAACGTAATTTTCTTCTATCTAAAAGATTAGGGAAAATACCTCAGATTGATGGAAGTGCCCATATTTTACCTGTTATGGAAGGAAGTTATTGTTCCAGTAATAGGTAACTTAGATTATCTCTGAATTAAAGGAGTTCCACCAGGAGCTTTGAGAGAAAATGTAGAAAATCATGTGCGTGATTGAGCAAAATTCTTATGTGAAACATAGTGAGAAGATAAACTTTCTTCCCTGGGAATGTTTCAGTACAAGAAGAGATTACAGATTTCCTAGAAGCCACTAAGTAAAACTCCCAATGCTTATGTCCAGATTATAATCCATTATTACTGGATCTTGTAGGTACGGTGAAACAAGTAAGATTTTGGAGGGAAGAGATGAAAGAACTTGCAAGACACATCCAGAACCTGTCACCTTTGTCTGTGTTGAGTGTTGTGGGAGTCATGGCAATAGACCTTAGTGTTATGGTTAATGAAATACATATAATGGAGTGTTAAAAGGGTAATGCTTTAAAAAAAAAAAAAAAAAAAGTGTGATTCTCTAATTCCTTTCACTAAGAGCAGTAACTCCAAGTGGGGAAAATGACCTCATAAAAAAGTTCAAGCTGGGGGTGACAGGGGAAGGAGGTTTTGGGTGTGCTCTTCAGGTGAATGTGCTGGCAGCAGGAAGGCTAGCAGCAGCGTGCTACCGGGCACTACGCCTGAATGCTCTGCCACCCTTTGAATCTCCTATTTCAAATCCCAGAGAAATCCTTTGGTTTGAACATAAAAATAAGGGAGTATGGATTTATATTTCTTTTTGTTAAAATGTTCATAGTGTGTTTAGTTTATCTACAGGCGTGCAATAATATTTTGCTAGTATTTTCATGCTAAATATCCTACCGTTTCTGTTTTTCCTGAGTATTGTGCATATTGAAGTTAGTTTCCTTTTGTTGCTGCTTCTGTCACATGAATGGATCGATGGGTAAATATTTTTTCCATTTGATCCGAAGTTAGTTGTCCAGTCAAATTTGAGGATACTGAGGGTCTTGCTGGCTTAACAGTGGTTTAGGTTGATTCATTACAGTAATGATAGTTTAGACTGTATTTTGCTTTAAAAAAAAAAAAAGAATTTGCAAATGATTAATACTGAGCATATCTTCAGCTCCAGAAAAAGCATAATGTTTTCCAGCAATAGCACTGATATAATAACACAGATAAAGGAATTCTTATGTGTACGGGATATTAGCTTAGGTAAAAGCTAGTTATTTTCACAGATGGTTACAATATTGCTGATTTTTTTCTGATAATTATTCATGCATCATTTTTTTTTAGGCAAATTTCAGGGAGGATAGTTGTTTTTTTAGTATTTGTGTATTTGTCGTCCATTGTTAAGGACAACAGAGGAGATATGATTATGATAGGGAGGCATTTTGCAGTGGAAAAATTCAATTTGCTTGGTATCTACATTACACGATTTATAACAAATTACATGACAAGTATAGCTACTGGCTTCACTGCTGTTTAAAAAAATTACAGCTCATTAATCAATATTCATTTTTCATATAAAAGCAGTATTATTTTTAGGCATCTAAAGGCCATGAATACCCAAGAGTCAACACATATTATTAAAACTGTTGAGTATTACACTCATTCATTTGTTTCAGTTTAAAGGCTGACAAAAAATTTCCACTGGAATAACTGGATCAGAATTCAGCGTGCCTGTTTGCAACAACAGAACACCCTAATAATAAAGTGCAAGGCTATGTAATAGAAACGAATGAAGTGTGAAATAAAATAATAGAAGAACACGACAAGCTAAACGCTTTCTGCAATGCAATATTCTTGGAAGTGAGTACATCATTAAAAAAAAAAGTTGCCTTCCATGTTTGCTAATTTCATGTAGGAGCTATTTCTGACTTATCTACCTGTTTGAACAATACTTTGTTATTTATCTGGTTTAGCAGATCTCTGGATCTAAAGTTCAGGGCTTAGTAGCCATGGCAGCTGCCATGGAATAGATCTTACCTCAAATATGCAGTAGTCCAGGACTAAATATTTTGTACTCTATCTTTTAATGTATTCACTATATAATCTGCAGTGTATTTACACAGTTTCAACAGAGGGGCATAAAATCACTCTGAAATTGCAACTTGCCTGCTTGTTTGGTACTCCAGAAGTGCAGCACATCTTTTCTGCACTGTGCCACATTCAGGGAGGAGCTTCAGTCTGTAGCGGTGAGACCACAAAAACACAGCAGGCTAAGAAATAATGAAGGAAATGCTATGTAAGTTGGAAAATATCTACAACCCCAGCTTTACTTTGCTAGTTTTGAGGTCACTATTCTCTCTTTACACCCAGTTAAATTCTGGTCAGCCTGCACAATTAGCCTACAGTTAAGGAAATGAGGTGATCTTAATAAGCAAACAGAACACACGCCTTGAAGTTCTTCCCACCTCGTTTGCGCTGCTCCTTCCAGGGAAGGCAGTCAGCAGTGACACTGGGATTGCCACTTCCAGTTGAAAATTTTGTACTTCCAAACATTTGCAGTCCCAGGACAGTGCAGAGCGTAGCACGCCTGACATTCACAGGGTTACGTTTGCCTGTCTTGGCAGAGCTGCACATCTGCCTATTACAGACAGATCAGAGAACTGCCAAGCAGTAGACTTGCTATCTGGAAGGTGCAGGGGGCAACAGGGACATTTCAGAAGTTTCCCATACTTCGTGTTTAAGATCCTCCGCAAATGAATAGCGGTTCAGCTCAATCCCGATGAAAACTAAATTTGTTTATCATCCACAGTAATTTTCTCTTCCCTTTCCCCTGTCTCTTTGCCCTCTCTGAAATGACAGGCTGTTGGTTACGCAGCATTGTGCCTGTGCTTCAGATAGTGGGGATTCCTTTCCTAATAGCCACAGGTGGTCATCTTATAAGCCTGAGATTTGATCACCCATATCATTGGCTTAGCTTGCATAGCTGCAAATGCTATTAAAGATAATAAAATTATCCAACCCTTACATCACTGTGCTGTGGGCAAAGGATATTGTTCTCAGCAATCACCATTTACATCTAACCATTTAACACTGGTGAAGCTATGCTAATGGCTTTCTATGACATTTTCGAAAGGACAGCCATTAGATCAAATGAGCAGATATCTACCTAGCAAAATGTAACATTCAAATATTTATGAAGAAATGGAATTACCAAGTTTGTCATCAATGACATTGGTAAACAAGGCTTGTTCAGGGCTTAGGTGCAGAAACAGATCTCTTGTTCTTTCTTTTCCCAGCCTAATAATTCACTGCTGTGGATTGAAACTTGAGCTGATGGTGTGATTGGATATGAAGGGCAATATAGTTTGTAAGGCTTTAAATTGGTGGAAGACTGAAACTTAATTGCAAATATGTAGACAAGATAGGCAAGAAAGTTAGGCATTTCACTGCTTTAATTACGAGGAGTATGAAGGAAGGCCGCAGCTTTATGATCTGTTTTATGGACCACTCATATCGGTCCTGGGATATGTGATAATTCTACTGGGGGTGCACATCACCACCAGGGAAAGGTACAGCAACGATCCTATCATCTCATTGCCTGCGGTCATGCACTACCTGCTCTTGGCTTTTGACTCCCTTTGAATAAAAATTGTTTCCTACAATTTTTTTTTTTTAATTTCCAAAGGACATAATGTCCAAGCCATTGCCTTTTAAGTGATGCTTCTCCTCTTCCTCTGTAACTAAACAAGGTAAACACAATCTGTTAAATCATAATACTTATGTGATGCAATGTTCATTCCATTTATTCCATGCTGTCTGCAAAACCTAACATCTGGTGTATGCTTGTCAAATACTAAATAATTCTTGTATATTATAGAATTATGTTTTAGGTCAGCAAAGTTTTCTATTGTATATTAGTACAGATTATTGAAATTTTTAATACTAAATAAGTGGCATAAATAGCAGTCTGTGACCTTACATAAAAATCTAATTTTACCTATATTAGTCAGTCAGGATTATGGTTTGATTTGGAGTCTCATCCTACAAACTTTTATTCATTTGACTTCAACAAAAATAGCAAAAACCTTTTCGTCATTGTTTAATCCTTAACATTGTTAGTCCTGCTAGGTTCAGCATGTGTTCCTAGAAACACGTTCCTAGAAACCAGAGCTAATGCTAGGAGTCAAAGTTTTCAGAAATGACTTCTTAAGTGTTAGCAAAGTAAGTGAGGAAAATAATTATTGTCGTATCCATTTGTAACTTTTAAAATACTTAGCACATGTGAATCTAAAGCCAGAAAATATGGCTGTTAATACCATGACCATTAAGTATATGTGATAATTTAATTGGAAGGTCAAAGAGAAGATCTCGTCTTGTAAATACATGAATAATCTTTGCTCATGAATTATTCTTTTTAGGTGAGCAGGAATGGACATTTTGTTAAGTATTGCTTATGGGAATGAGCAGTGCAGGACCAGGCCTTCAGTGCTGTGTAATGACTAGGAACTCTGTAATGTCACTGTGATTAATTTGTTTTTAAATTTGTTTTTCCTGATGGTCTGGATAGTTCCCAAAACAACTGGGTTGGAAATCGGTCCAATTCCAAAAGACAATGCAAATTTGCTTCAATTACAAGGTACCGTAGCATTAGTCTTTGTTGTAGTATCAAGTTGAACATTGCACACTGCTGAAAACCAACTGATTCATGATCCATGGGTAATGATTCCACCCCACCGGCTGTTTTAATGTGGAACTTTACTGGCAATAAAATATAAATCTACTGTCTACAGGGCTGCTCAGTTTTATATCTGTTTTTCTAACTTGAGTCTTCCTATTGAGGATTTCATTCATTTCTAATGTTCAAATCTTGGCATTTTAATTTAAGTCTTCTATACGCCCAAATGGCTGAAAGAGCATGCTATCTCCTACTCCTTTGAATCGATGAATCTGACTATTTCAGCAACTTTGGTTGTATTTGAAGGCAACAAGAGTAAGGAAAGTGTAAAGGGTTTTGTTTTTTTTTTCTCTTCCTGAAATCTTGGGATTAAGGAAAAAGCAGAATTACTTGTTCAATCCAAATGATAGTTTTGTGTTTGCTAGATCCGAACAAAAGGTATCAAAATTCATATGTTGCTCCAGCTGTATAATGAAAAAATAATTTGAAGATTTTGCAGGCTTTATCCTGAGGTAAGCTATGAATCTGGATTTTGCTTTCATTTGTGGGGATATGTATCACAGAAACTCAGTCTAAATCTGCAGTTGTAAAATGACTGTGAATGGTCAGGTTTATATTTCAAGTTTGTGGAATAATTAACTCTGTGGATCTTAGAAAGGTAATAATCAGACCTTCTCCCCTCAGCCTGGTCCCACAATCTTTATCTTGGCTGAGTTAAAATATTTGAGGGCTAATTATGTAGATCACCTTCAAAAGTGGAAAGGTCTGGTTTCACAGTTGTGCATGTAGTATTTCATTATTTGGTTAACATTTAGTAATTAAAACCTAAAAAGTTTATGAAGGAGTTGAAATTATATCTACATTCAGAGGGTAACGCTACCTTTCACAACTTTTATCAAGATGTATTTAGACAACGGAGTCACAACATCTGAAACTTCATGCTATCTGTTGAACTACTCGCATATACAAACTAAACAAATCTTCAGAGAGAATCGGAGTTTTCTGTATACATGCACATGCTAAACTTGTCCAATAATGTTTTATATATGTGGTGTCTTAGTTTGGTTTTGCTTCTTTCTGGATGACTGCAGTCACAGTAGAGCAGCTCCATTCACTGGTCTGTGATACAGCATTGATAACCTAATAGCACGGTCGTTGTCTGCTGCATGCCGCATACAGCAACGTGAGATGCAGCCACGGGCATTTGAATTCTATGTGCAAAGATTACTGAATGTATATAGCTGTTAATTCAGGTACAAAAAAGTACTTTTTCTATTTTTCATCCAGTTTGGGCTTATTCCCCATAGTACCAATTATTTCCCCAGTCATAATAGAATTTAAAACACAATAGGAAAAGATTAGAGGAAATATATCACTGGCTGAGTGGTGTTACTTACATCACTTACATAGAGATATATATGCTACAAGCCAGTTACTTGTAATATGCAAATATACAACATATGTTTGGGGATAAGGGCAGGAGCTTGTTCCAATGCTGGCTTGTGCTGATTTCCTCTGAATTGTTATGATGAACTTTCAGGAAGGTGCAATGACATCATCACTCTTTAGATGTGAGAACAGAAGAACTTACAATATATTTCAAAACTGTGGAAAATGAAAATGTCTGTTTGGGACGACTTGTTTGGCATCACTTACTCATAACTTTGTCCATTACCAGTATTATGGTTAGCAAAACTTCTAATGGTGAAATCTCTCCCTCCTGCAAATGAAATACAAGTGTTTTAGTTTCAAATGGTGTAAATGGCCGACTGACTGAATTAAAAATTTTCATTATAGTGATAGTCAACATTTCAGCATGTTTAATACTGCTTTTTATTTTACCGATCAGCTGATGAATTAAAACTATTGCACTCTTTCAGCATCAGTCTCATGCATGGAATTAAAGAGAGCATAACAATTAGATACAGCTCCTTGCAGTAAATGTGTGTCTATAGCACATACTGGCATCGTCTGAGATTTAAAATGTCACTAACTTTGGTATGCGTTTCCATTACGTGTGAACAGCACCAGCTGTTCTTGCATAAATACAGGAGATAGTGTATTTATGTACCTCAACCGTATGCTTGAAAAGTATGATCAGTGCCAGTTCCTTAATCAACAGCATGTAACTCCTTATTTATGTGTTTTGTCTTAATTTTGCTGAAAGAATAGTTTGCCTTGGTGCTCTTCTCACTGAAGCGCACTGGAAACGTAACAAAAGGAGCTTTCTATGGGAGGTAACAGCAGCAAAAACGTCTATAGAGAGGAAGAGAACATGCTTGCTTGTTGGGTTTTTTGTTCTTTTTGTTTCACAAATCTCAAAGTTATCTGTGGTTAATTTTTTTTTTTTTCCCCTAAAGTGTTTGAACATACTGATTTGAGGCATCAAAGAAAACTCCCTTTTTGGTACTAGTGAGATTTCATGTCCAGGCTGGTACACACAAGCCACCAAAGAGAGGACCTACTCAGAACAGGGAGGCTTTCTGAGTGCTGCAGCTGCTGGTGGCCGTAGATCAAGCAGTCAAGCGGGAACCTTGGAGGAAAAAAAATATTAAAAAAATTGGACACAAGTGGTGTTCAAGAGGTTCAGGAATCACTGTATATGTTCCAGCAGGTCTAGGAAAAATATGGTCAGGGATCATCCTGACTACAGTTGAAACATCAGGAAAGCTAGAAAGGATGACTTTTTTTCTTTTATTCTAGTGTAACTCATGTTAGGATCTGTCTGAAATAACCCAGACAATATTCAAATATAAGTGGTACATGAAAAGTGTTTCATGAAATTAAAGATACCATGGATTTCTTAAAATGTTGCTCCCAGTTTCTTCTGAAGTCCTGCAAGTATGAGTGCTCTGCCAGAAATGAGAATTCAGAATACAGTGTTACTCTGTTTAAAACTGTGATGTGTTCAATAAGCATCTTTTTTGAAAGGCTCCATAATTCTAAGCTCTTAATGATTATTGAATCATTAGTCTAACATATCCCAAGGGTCTTGTTGTAGAAAATTACGGATAAAATACACACTTCCCACAACTTTAATGGTTCGGTAAGTAGTACCTTCCTTGTAAAAACTTCTGTAGATTTGTCCTTACTGCACTTGTTATGGATTGTTTCATTGTCAGAACTAATGGTATTCTAATCTAAAAGGTATTATTTAGGGGAAAGTAAAGACTGGTAGTCAATTTGTGGCACTTCACCTAAATTCAGTATTTTTCTAGAGGGCTGTTTAATCTTTTTTCTGTGTTTAAATATTGCCATTTCAAGCACAACTTTCCTTAACTCTTAGCTATCTACAATCTTGCTACTTGTTTTAAAGAGTGATTGTTTGCAGATTATGTAGATCAAAGTAATCTGAAGCTTCAGACAGGTCTGATGATCAGAGTTAACTTAGTGGCACTTGAGGGGAAAATCGTTTACTATGAGTTATCAGTCTTGAAATGAATGAGGCCCTTCACATTTTAAAGTTATTTCAGGTTCTCTGTGAATGTAGGCAAACACTTCTGCACCAAACCACATGAAAGTTTGCATTTGCATAGAAAAGGAGGGAGTTGAACAGTTTGTTTGCATGTACATGATGTCAGCAGAACAGCAAACTTTGTTCCAAATGTTATTTTCAGAGTCATCTTCTGTGAGGTCTTTAGAATGTCTTGGTTTTGACATACTGAAGAAATAAGCATAGCTAAATTGACAAACTGTGATGATAAGTGTCTGGTAACCTGGAGAGTGCTGAACTATACTTAAATCTGATGTGGAAATTATCTGGATGTTTTTCTATATGATACAGTGGTTTGCACTTTAACAGTACCCTATATACAATCCCATAGATACATACACTTCTATTACATTCAAAAGGGTTATGAAGTCGAGTACTTCATTTTTAGGAAGTGCTACAATTAAGGTGTGCCAGTAGAAGATACCAGTTTTCACAGGTAAAGGCCCACCGCTGTAAATAATGACAAAACCATGTTTTTGGAATCTTCCAATGAATAACAAATAGAAACCAGAATATCAAATATCACTTGGGAGGTATCAATCTGTTTGGAAAACTAAAAGTGAAAAATCACTGTTAAAATAAAAGCATTATAGTCTGCCATGCTGTTCTCGACAGTCACCCTGTAGGAGAACTCTGTACTAAGAAGTGGATGTGATTAGTGCCTGTCTAGCTCTTCCAGAAATACTAGAAGGTTCTGTCTTCAAATTAAAGAATTACCCACAAATTTAGAAAGATACCAGGTTATAAAGAAAGAAAAAAAAAAAAAAGACATGAGTGAAAAAATGCACTGCACTAGGTCTTGATAACCTCCAATCGTTCTCTTCCAACCACTCCTGGCTTTCCTTTGGGAGCAAAAACTTGCACATAAAAGGTCAGGTTCTTTATCTGTTGAGATCCATGGCAAGCTGTCCACTTATTTCAGTAAACAGTGAATCATGTCTCAGATTTTCAGAGCTGAGAATGGCGCAAAAATATAGCAACTCTTGTGGCTAGCTCTCCCAGACTGTGAGAAACAGGGAACACCTTGGTAAAAGCATCACTCTATGGGGAAAAAAAAAAACAAAACAAAAAAACAAACACCCCCCCCCAAACTAATTGGAGAAAAGCAGACCAGAAGAGAGGATAAGGTTTCTTGGGGAATAGTTACTATTTATCTTAGAGCAGAGATGAAGAAATCCAGAGTTAATTCTGGTTGGTTGATAACAGGAAAGAACAGCCTCGACGTGGAACAGTACAGTCTCTGCTCTACATATGAAGAACATGTTTCTTACAAGTCAGCTTGCTCATTATGCTGTTGCTGGTAATGAAACACAGGAGTGTTTTGTTATGGGAATATGCCACAATTTCTATTCTTTCTGGTTGCAGAGGAGAGGATAGTATTTCACACCGTGTGTTAATCCTGAGTCTGCTATGATGTGAAGGACTGCAGGGGAGGTACAGAACAATTCTGAGGTAGGGAAACATCTACCCTAATTTAAAGCAAAAGGATATGTGTATCTGCACAGACTTCCACCAAACACTGACATTTATTTTCCTCAATATTGAGATTTATTTTTCACTCTTATAAATATTGGCCTACAGCTTAGCCACAGTCAATATTCACCTCTTGAACCACGAATTTTTTAATGGCCAAAAAAGAAACTGATATTGCTTCTTAAAACACTGTCAGGGCTGCATAGCGAAATAGTATGGCCTTGGTACTTGCCAGACTGTAACTTCCAATTAAAGTGCTCCTGGTACAGGACTACATGTATGCCAAGTAGCCAAATTGTAATTTTGTTCTTATGTTGACATATTTAACTTTTGTCTCTAATGAATCTGTGGGTATTGTGGGAAGCAGCCTTTGTTTACAGGGGAGGTATGCAGTGTGGTCTCAAGAAGATTTTGTTTTGGTTTTGTTGTTACCTTAGCCTAAAAAGAAATCAGAATGAAAATACACAGTTCCTTTTCATAAATGCAAAAACATAACAATTACATACCCAATTATTTAGTAAAGATTAGGCTTTAAAAAAAAAAAAAGCTTTTGTCTTATACTTTGTCAAAGAAGCTGTAAGATGAAATATGATCAAGAGCATTCATAGTTTGAAACCTACTGAACATTGAATGCTTTGATTCATAATTGATGTGTCAGATACATTTTAAGTGTGAAAACTTCAGATAACTATGGTAGTTTACACACAGACATAAAGGACCGTGCACTAAAAGCTCTATTTTAATGGACCTGATCCTGTCAAAATATCAGCATGCAAGAAATACTACTTCTAAATACTGAGTTCTGTTTCACCCTACTGATTAAATACTCTGAGGATAACGCAGCTTCTTGAAAAAGTCATTTTTTCTAAAGAAGGCTTGTTGTGTTTCATAATTAAACAATCAATGCCATGCCTTGGAGATCTGTGATAAAGTAGATCCCATTTTGTCACTTAATATACCCCTGCAAACTTACTGACAGTTATTGTTCCATGGGCGTCTGACAGAAAATATTTGGGGGCAAGTATAGTAAGAGTTCTGGTGTTTGTGCTGGCATTCTATATATTTAGGGAATTAAAGCTGAATTATGCGTATCCTCAAATGGAAGATGAGCAATTCCTTTAGAGAGGTAGGTTAATAAATGAGAACAAAGAGAGAATTGAATCCTTGACAAAGCGGGGAGATAGAACCACTGGTGCACGAATCAAGGGTCAGCTGGGAAGTGAGACCATCCAGAGCAAGGTATCCAAAAGATCTAAGGAGCTGCACATAAAAATGCAGCAGATTCATCAGCACAATCCATGTTTCAGAACGGGAACTGCAGGCGTAACTAAGGCAGTTCAAGAGGGCAGGCAGGTACGCGTTGCTGAAAACTCTAGATTCAGTGCTGAGTACTAATTAATACTAGGCATGGTTTGGCATTCTGCAGTCTGTAGTCTGTGTTTTTGAAGATTTCCTCAAAACTTATATTCAAAGGATGGAAAAGCTTCAATAAAAAAAAAAAGCTTTTGATTTCTAGTTTAGTTTAAAACTCAGACTTTTACAATGTTACTGAAAATGAAGAGCAGATTTCTAATAAAGGAGCTAATTATTATTAAAATTCTGGTGTCAGCAGAACACTTCATCCTCACAGACAGAAATGAAATAGTATTTCACAGATATTTATTCTAAGTTTCCAATAAGTGCTTGGCAAAAATTCAATAATGTTCATTAAATACATAAATGGAAATATTAAAAATAAAGATTTTTTCCCTTGTGATTTATTATATAGTGTTTTTGAAAAGCAAAGTTGAAGAAAGAAGTCGTTATCTGGCAAAAAAGGTACTACAGAAGAGTTAATTAAATTGTACAGTCATAAGTAAGCCAGTGAACAAGAAAAAAATCTTCCCTGCTTAGAATTGGAAGCCATATTTATTCTGTCTGGATGCTTAAAGACATGAAAAGATTATCTTTAAATAAAGCATACAGAGCAATATAGTTAGATACTTTACTTTTTGGATTTTACCAAATGAGCAAAAAGAATCTTTAGAAAACCCAGTTGGGAGGACTGTCATAATTAAGAAGTTGGAAACAGGCATAGGCAGGTGTTTGCACAGATTACATTATGGAGTAATTACCCAGAAGGTGAGGCTGTGCACAAGGAGCCATTGTCCCTCTGGACTGATAGGAGGGAATGTCTGGGAGAAACTCCCCACGCTCTGCTTGAGTTGCTTTCCCCTGGTGCAGACGGTTCTTCGGTAAGGAATCAAGGAGGGACTGGGGCTGTGGGCGTTGCGGCCAGCCCTCCTCTCTGCCTGCCAGCCTTGCGTTGGAAGAGCATGGTTTGTGAGTTACTGGATGTTCATTGGGGAAACATGTTCCTCCGCTTCAAATGCATGAGGTTTCTGTGCTCTGCCCATCTATGGCTGGGCTTGAAGCCAGAATCCTTTGTTATTCGTGCTTGAAAGATGTTTACCTGTTCTATTTTGTTCTATATAATCCTAGATTTTGAGGGCTGTGTTTCTTCTGTGAGTCTGACACCTTGAGTATTAATTTGCATTGTTCAAAGGGGCATGTGAGCATTTTAGGTCTGCTAAAAAAAAAAAAAAAGGAAAAAAACCCTCAAAAAACAAACAAAAAATCAAAAATTTTGATTTCTGTAGCTCATGATTAAATTGTGTATCGCTTTTTTAAAGTGCATTCCCCTCAGTGTAATGAGTCTACTCTATTTCTCAATACCCCCCAGCCCCAAATTGCTTAATTCAGTGCAGCTTCTAAGTAGCACTGAGCTCTACTTTAGAGGAAAAAAACCAAAAACACAAAAAAAATCCAGAAAAAATCTCTTTATTTCGTAGTTCAAAATGATTATTTACTTTTAAACTGTTATATTAAAAGGACTCCTCAGAAGGGTTTTCATCTGCTTCTGGACACCTGGTTAACATTAGGAACAGTTTACCAAAGAGTTTTGCGTAGAAACACAGAACTTGCTGTGAGAATTTAGTCAAATATTTTACCAGGCTTGTGTGGATAGTTCAGCTGCACAGATTAATGTTCCTCAGCAGGATTATGGTGGTTCTCTCTAAGAAGGTATGCGGCTTTTTTTTTTACATCACAAGTTTTTGTAGCACTTTTTAATAATAAAAATTCCCCTTCTCTGAAGGTGCTGCTTCATACAGCTAGAGCTTTTGGATCAGCATCGTTTATTGGCAGTGTTTGCTAGTGCTGAGGTTTTAATAAAAACAGTATCAGAGGATTGTGTTCTGAAGCATATTTTGTAAAATAATATAGGAATATTCTTCACAGGCTCTTATTTTCTAAAACTTGACATTTGTAGAAGTTATTTGAATAGTTTGAATGAGCTTATTGATGCATTCACAAGGACTTCTTGTCTCCTCTGATGTGAGGGATATGTTTGATAAATCTAGTATGAAAGAACTTTCAACCTTAGGAAACTAGTGCAGGGTGGTTGTTTTTTTTTTTTTCTGTGGTGAGCTGAGGGACGGTGTAACATTGCCCTTGCTCATTTTTTAACATCTGTTAGAAAAAAGATGAAGGGGTCAAATTCTTCTTTTTAGTTGTTTCTACATAACAAGGTAGACAATGTTAGCTATTAATACATAGAATTGATGTCAGTTTTGGCCATTATATTCCCAAAACTGGGACTTTGGACAAAGCTAGAAATTGGCACCAGTGCATGCAACAGCATATTTCGCTCTGTGGTAGTGATAGCTTGTAAAAGGAAGTTTTGGGGTATATTTTGTTTGGCAAAACAACTTGGGAATTTTTTTGGAAAAAATCTCAGAAAAATCTCAGTGCTCTGAACAAGTTAAGTTACTTTAATTTGGGTGGTGAGGAATGTCCAGTTAACTGGCACAGGTATTTCATATGATAGCTAGAGCTTGTTTTCTCCTCTTCTCATCACACACACACTGAAAAATGTTTTGTATAGATAACAATTAATAAACCATTTCCAGTGAAGAATGGAGAGGAGGAGAGGAGAGAAAGAAATGTGTCTGTTTTGTAGGCATTCTGAATGTATTGTGAAGTTGACTGGCTGGGGTTGAACTGTACTATTGCTGTGAAAACTGAAGGACAGAAAGTTGTAGGTACTGAACTCAATTGCATGCAAGTTAACGGACCTAGATGCATCCAACACTGTGGCACAAAGTTGGCACTTAACTTTTTTTTATAAATACATAACAAAATAGCGTTGTTGAAGTGTCACAATGATTCATAAAATGAAGTAGGAGTACAAAGGTATTTAAAAACAGCTGTAAAAGCCTTCAGAAATTTTCTATGACATTTCAAACTCTACTTTTTTTTTTGTTTCTATAGATAAAAAGAATAAAATTGCACATGCTTTTAACTATGGCTATACAATTAAAACCATAAAAACCTAACTACAGCTGATGTTCTGTGTGGACAGCCAAAACCAAAATATATACAGCCAAGGTAAATTTTAAATAAGGTTAGGTTACCTTTCGTTATATTAATTTTCTAGTCCAGTTTGATGGTATCACTGTACTACTTAAACTATTCTTGCTGCCTTAAAAGGGCATCATTCTGCAGAACTTGCTCAAGGCTTGACTGTTTCTGATTATTCATGACTTTCTCAACTATTCTCCATTTTTAAGAGACACTGCTAATGTTTGTGCCTTTACTTCCCAGGGAGTTGAAGGTATTTTCAAAAATTGTCTAGATAAAACCTAAATGTCAGCTTCTCCAAGGCAGTTAAGTACCAAGTTCAGTGGGAGTTGTGACATATAGAAGACAGAACCACCTTTGGAGATATGGGCTTAAGTGCCTTTTCATATCTTCACGTAAAAAAAGAGACAAAAGCCTTATATTATTTGTGTTTCATAAACACAGATGTTCTTTCATTATGGTGATTACAAGTCTATAGAGCCTGTCAGAATTTTGTTTGCAGTTGTAGCACAACACTATAATATATCTCTTCCGCAAATAATCATGGTCAAAAAGCCACTGAAACACGCATGCCCTACTTCAGGTGATCTCCATTGGGATGCTGTATTCTTTGCTTGTGTTTGTGGGCGTAGGTGTGGTTAGGGGCAGGAGGAACTTTTTTCCCCCTCCTACCCTGCTGCATTAGCTAACTGTGATATAGCAGATCTTCTGGGGAAGTGTACTGTAACTGCAACAGGGAAGGCTTGGATCACTGGCAAATAGTCCTTTGCCTTGTCCCTTCCCCTGGCTACTTTTTGAGGACCTTGTACAGTCGGATACTCTGCCTCTGCCTGCGACATAAAGACTACATGTGGGTCCTTTATTTGTAATGAAAGCGTTTCTGCCCTGAGTCACCCCTGGGTTGTCACAACATCTAACACAGCAGGGTCTTGATCCTGACTATGACATTAAGCATTCTCTCCTAAAGAAAGGTACCAAGGTCTAATGTGGCACAATCCTGAATTATTTCTGCTTAGAGGGACCTTATGGTTGCAGCACAACAAAGAAGAAACAGCGCTTAGCACAGTTGTAGGCTGTCCTGCAGATTCCAGTGATAAGGTATTTGGCTTTGACACCATTTTCCTAAATGGATAAAGTGACAACAAACATCTTCAAAGCACTTTGCTTTAACTTCAGTCTTTTCTGTTGAGTTTTAGGTGGGTGCCAGGAGAGGATATAGCAATCTACCTCTTGGGATTAATATGTTATATCATCTGTCTGCCTAATGCAGAGGAATCTCTGGTAATGTCAAGTGCCTGACACTTCAAAGGGAGCTAGAAATCACCAACAGAGATATTTATAGAGCCCTTCTATAGGGAAGTGTCTTAATGTCTCCAGATCAGTAGCTGCCTTGGATCTGAAGCAGGACAAATAATTCTGTGTTTATTATACATTCCAGTGCCTCATTCTTCTTTTTCGGTCCCGATTGTTGGCCACATAAAAACACGCAGGAAGGCACCACTTGTAAGTAAGTTTACTCAATCAGTGTCACGTGTCAAGTCACCATAGAGAAAATCCAAGTGTAAAAGAACAAGAGAGACAGACAAGCAGGGAAGGGCAAAGCGGGTACCCTGCAGGGCAGGAGCGAGATGCCTCTGCCTAGCCTCAGTACAGCAGGCCTTGAACTTCAGTTGTGTAATTGCACTGTGCCTGGCTATCCAGGTCCAGCCCAGGCAGCGGGGAGCTCTCGTCGTGCCGCTTTTCCCCGTGTCTCCAGGTGTGCACAGAGTCCTGCGCTGCCTGGAGCACCGCCAGGCAGGGTTAAGTGAGGAGGGGTAGGAATGTACACGTTTAAAGGTTACAGTTCTCTGCTCCATGCTGGGGAAATGTTTTGGGAGCAGGAGGCATTCACAGAGGTCTGGTGGTTGCTGTCTTGTCAGGCTGCCTCAGAGGACAGGGAGAGTGTGTAGAATTCACGATGGCGAAAAGGCAAGGGATTATTTACAGGTTTTTTTGTTACTTGTGCTGCTCGGGTGTAGCTGCGCTGTGCAGGGCTGTACACAGCGCAGAAGTGCAGGTTAGCTCCAAGGTCTCAAGGGCCAGAGCACTGCAGGTACTGTAGTACTGTGATACTGGTCTCTTACAGAGATTTTTCTACAGGAGCTTAGTGAAATACTGAGATCAAATAGAGTTTCAGGGAGTTCTCAGCACTGCTGTGAGAACTGGTACAGCTGACTCTGCACCACCCTCTGCATGGTGTATCACTGAGGCCAGGCTGGAGGTGTCCTTTCCAGGACTGGTTTCTCTGCTTAGTTGCACGGCTTGCTCTGGACTTCGCATAAGGCAACAGGTAAGCAAGGTGGGAGTCTGGTTAGTTTGGGACCAAGCCCAACGTCAAGCACCAAACTAACGTAACAGGGAATAAGCGCCCTTAAAACCATGGGTGAGTTTTACACAGAGGAGGGTGCCTAGTGTTTCCCTCTTGCAGTGGGGCAGCACACTCTCTACGCAGCTGCAAGAAGCCTGTCATTTGGAGCAGTGCCAGTCCTGCTGCATCACAGCATTAGGGAATAAAGGTCCATGTGCATCCCTCTCATCCAGATGTTCTCTCACTTTACTTACATTTTATATTGCACCTTCTACCTTTTCAATGTATCTCTCTGCTGATGTAGATTTAGCACTATCAAAATTTAGTCTAAGATTTGAGTGCTTGGTGGGCATTTTTTAATTACTTCTGCAAAAAGAATATGCTGCTGAGACTGTCATATCTCAAAAAACTGAGGGTAATTCAGGATTTATGTTTGTATCAATTCTGAATGAGGTCAGCTTCTACCACAGTTTTGCAGTGTGGTGCAGTTGTATTCAGTCTTTGAGGGTCTGCATGTACCCATGTTACTGCTACAGATCTCTGCTTATTTTCTTCTAGACTGGCTGCAGAAGCTGGTACTGTGATAGCAGTAGTGATACTACCCTGTAGCCAAAATACCTTGTGCTGCGTGATTATTCTTTCTTTGTGGATCATGCTACTTTCACAGTTTACAATTTGTCCTTAATCGAGAGGTTATTTATCATCCACCTGTGACTTCCAGATGAGTTTTTTTTATCTTGGATTTTGTTTCACCCATGTAAAAATAAAAGACCATCTTAATGACTTTTGTCTTCTACATGTAGATATAGTTTTATATATATACTTTCTAACAAAAAGAAAGCTTCTTATTTTTTTAATATTGTATTAATAATTCTCCAAAATTGCACTATCCAATATTAGTCTTTATTTCTGGTTTACCTAATGCAGAAATTTTTTTTTTTCTTATGTAAGACAAAATACAAATAGTTACAACTCAGGTGAACTTAGAACAAAAACAGAGTCTTCCTACTGATGAATTCCCAGCTTGATGCTTGGACTATAGTTCATGTGAAAGAGAAGTAGCTTTGGTTTTCGTACTCGTATGCCAGTGCACAGTAACATGCAGACAGAATCTCTGCCTATAGGAGAGGTGAGGAGTACTGAATCTTTATTTTAGTATTTAGGTGTCATGTATCATACTGTTGTCTTGAAGGAGAAAGGCTTCTGAACTTTATTCTCATCTCTGCCTATTGAAGTTGTAGCTTTCAGGTTTCAATTATATTCAATTCTCTAAGCTTACATCATTGTCATTAATTTGTATAGCATCCCTGTTGACTCATCTAAGGCTCTGTACCATCTTTTATGCTGAAATGAAAACGTAGGCTTGGCTTGAAGATAACCGTTATTTTAGGAGTGTCACCATTAATTTGTTTGTCCTTTTTAGCTTTGGTTGCCTAAATGCTGCAATTAGGCATCCTCGCTAGGGAGAAAGTATTTCTGCTTCAAAACAAAACTCCAAAATGAAATTTATTTTCTTGTGACCTATTTGGTCACTTTGAAATAAATTTCTGGACTTCATCAATACAGATTTTTCCAGATGAATTAGTTGCTGTCATCTTTGTCTTCTGGAAGGAACTTGGATTTCCAATTCAGTGGCTGAACGCAGAGCATGGATGACTGATTTTGTGGTGGTGTTGTGCAGAATCTTACAGGCCATCATTTCTAACAGACTCAGACACCACTGTCTTGCCACACTAAATTGTGGGTTATCTACAGTTAATATAGCAAATTGGGAAAAGCAGAGTTGAAAACTGCTTCCCTTGGAGAAAAATTCTACAGACTGTTCAGGTGCCCAAAATGCAATTAGATAAATTATTTAATGTTTCTACACTGGAAACCATTTCTTCAAAGTAAACTGTAATGTTGCATTTTAATCTTCTTTAATGACTTTGCTATCTGTGGTTAATGTGTAAGTAGTTTATTGAGACAAAGGTTGTCTTCTGAGATGACTAGATAAAGTGCTGACACTTCTAAGGACACCTTTCAAGCCAACATGTGGGTGGTTCTCTGGTCTTGTGAGACTTTCTTCTCCATTTGAAGATTAACAATCTCACTTCAGATGAAGATCGAGAATGTGGTTTGGTTAAATCACTGTAATACTCCTGAAAAAATGACTAATTTTAGGGTAATCCTGAGTATATGGATACAAATAAGGCAGGACTAAGCAACAATTTAAAATCCAGCATGTTTTTTTGAGCTGAACAAAGCAAGAACATACATAGATGCTTATGGTGGTAGTACACTGCAATGGTTTAGTAATTAGGCGTTTGTAAAGGAAGTACTAATGTTCATATTCTCCTTAACCAGAGCCAACAAGTACATAAACTTTAGTGTCTATACACAGCTCTATTACAAAATAGTCTGATTTTTCCTGTCTGATCTGTCTTCTGCTGAATTACTGTTTGTAAGGTCATCATACAAAAATCCTCAGGCATGAGACATTCACTTAATATGAATGAAGTCTTTATTGCTAAAATTGGCCTACGTTTCTTAATTCTACCAGGTATCAGAAAGTATCCTGAAAAAAATTCTTCTCTTCTTGTGTCTAAAAGAAACAAATTCAGAGGTTCTCTTGTTTAACAACTGTGCAACCTCTTGCATCAAGATTAAACACTTTGTGTTGTCCCCAGGCAGTTGTATATTTATTACTCTTGAGGCAGTGGTATTTGAAATAAATAGAATTGAAAGATCCTGAGAAATGGTTTCTGAAACACATATATTGAGTTATTCTCTCCTATGTGAGCAGAAAATGCTTCTGATGTTTCTCCCTGCACCCTTGCAAAGGAAAATAGCTGATATAAAAATATCACATGATGGGGTAGTGAATAGGAAAGCATTTTTATCCTTAGTCACTGAGACTTTTTGCTGCTTATTCTCCTGAAAATAATTAAGTTATCTTTATGGAATGTATTACTATTCACTAAAGATAACATAGGTAAGGGCATAAAAAAGGACAAATGGAAGAGTTTCTCTCCTTCTCTGCCTCAAAATGTATGTTATGAGAACAAAAAAAAAAAATCCATGGCTTTCAAATAGTCTGAAAAACTTCTCAAAATTCACATATATTTTTGGCTGGTGACAGGGCTTATTCTTCCTCCCTGTTAAAAAAAAAAAAAAAAAAAGCTCACCAAGAGAAAAAGTTCCTTTGTGTTACAAGGGAAACAATTTCCATGTAGCTTTTGTGTGTGTGTGTGTACGCATATTCATAAAATATGGATTAGCAGCACTAGGTATTCAGCTAAGTAAACATTCATAAAATAAAGGTGGAATTGATATGCATTTCCCAATAGAGAGTAATAAGCATATTTTGTTTTCTTAGTAAGAAATCAAACTAAGGGGAGAGAAGGCACTTTCTTTTGACTGGGCATTTCTTATTCCTCATTCTCCTTGTGTTGATCCTGCTGGCAAAGATTTTCTTTACTGACATTTTGAATATACAGTATTGCTTATGTTAAATGTACAAGAATCCGGAGTTTTGCTTAAAACATGAAATAAAAAAGAATTCAAAACATCTTTTTTTCTTTGCATTCTCGCTTGTGTCTTTGGGGTACATTAAAGTTGCATGCTTAAGCTTGTCTTTATAACTACGAGAGGTAAATATGTTGGGTTTGGTTTTTTTTTCAATAAGATCTGAAATTCTGAGGAGTGTCGGAGCTGGGGCTTTGTTAGCAAGACTTGCTAACAAGTATTGGAAGACTCAATAAATAAATGAAGGATGACCCAAAATGCTTGTTTATTGTTGCCTTTGCGACACTGAGTGAAACTTCTAATTAATTTTGCATAGCTATTGTCACTCACTGTGTAATGTTTTTTTGCCATCTCTTACAGATGATTTGCTATTAGCCTCTGATTTATGCTGTATTTAAGGAAATAAGATATATATTGCAGAGTCCTGAACTGTATACTTATAGGTATGCCTGACAGCTTCCTTTGCAGTACACTTACTCATTTAGAGTAATAAAATGGAACTGGTTTTGAATAAACTGAAAATTAAGTGAACATTCTAAAGCTTTAGCTGACAGATCTCAAGAATGGCTCTATTTCAAGCTGCTGGTTGAATCAGGGAAAAATTACATGTTGGTATCTAAACAGGAAAAGGGTTAACAAAAATCAACTCTTTCAAGTAAAAGAATAGAAATAGATTTTTGCTGTTGGTTTTATTTAATGTCTAATTAAAGAGTTGTCTTAGGCTTCTGGGTTTCAGAACCAAAATGTTTAAATCCCAAAATTGAAGAATAGGTATTCCTAGAACGAATATTTGATATAAGGACTTGGAATGTATCTTGGTCTTTACCTGCACTGCTCTTGATATTGCTTCTTTGTTTCTGTTGGAGCTGTATTTGTTAAACCCTATTTCATCCCCTCCTTTTGTTTTACCCCTTTGCTTGGGTCAGTTGTATCTGGCAGTTCCCTTTCCCAGCTGAGGGGAAGGTAGGCTTAATTGTGCATGCATGGAGCAGAGAGCTTGCATCCTCATCCTTGTCTTCTGTTTTGATGTTTCATTCTTTGAACATAAACAGTTCCTTCCAATGGCAGCCATATTTTGGACAGTCAGGAAATACAAGGTCTTTATTCTACTCATTTTACGGACTTTACCTGATGTATTAATGCATGGGATATGTGCATTCGGTAGTGTAATTTCAGTGTGCTCATTGCCAACAATGAAAATAAAAACAAAACCATCTTTGCCAACTGGCACAGAGCAGGGGTGAGCCAGTAAATAAATGTTACATATTTTAAAAGAGATTTTATTATTTGAGAGCTGTTAGAGGGAAGAGGGAGATGACTATTGTAACGGAGTTTGAAAAATTTTGTCCAAATTACATCATCCTACAGCTACCAACTGGATGCCACTGATCATTTCCACACTCTGAATAAATTAAAACCATCATAAAGTATGGCAGCAATCTCCATTAACACAGCTTGTTGATACCTGCTTGTTGAAGTCTATTATTTAAAATAATTCCTTTGGTTTTGTCAATGTTTAGACAGGCCAGCATCATTAATGTTGACTTAGGGTTATCTCTATGTTCCATAACTAGAATACAGAACATTTCTATCGATTTTTTTTAGCCACACTCTTCTACTTTACTATCGCTAAATGAATTTTGATTCATAAAAGAAAAACCCTGGGAGTCAAATGTCAGCTATTATCCAATATATTGCTCTCCCCTGCAACTAAAATAGTCTGCATCTCATCTTGAAAATATAATGTATATAAGTCTTCTCTAAAAGAATTTCAATAAAATATTGATGTGAAGTACTTTATTTGTTTTGCATTATAAGATGTTTTGAAGATAAAGAGGAGGGCACAAAACAAAGCCTGGAATCATCCTGTATCATGTTTTGTATTTTGTGAGCTTTTTCACTGAGCGTTAATAGCCACAAAATGTGGGATTTTTTTCTTTGTGTTTAATAAGACAATAGTCTGTGGTATTGTCTCGAGTGATCTGTCTTAGTTGATTTTGTGCTGGGAGTTATGATCAAGCCAAACAAAGCCTAATAACAAATGAAACCAGTACTTGTACACTCTACTTTGAATATCATGTTGGTTACTTCCATCACCCTCAGGTGCCCTGCTTTTAAAGAATGTGTTTTTACACAATGTATTTCACTTTTTCTCCTAAGTGTCTGATTAGTAATATGTGTAATTAGGATATTTTGGTTTGTTTAAAGGCAAGTTTGTGATTCCCCAAGTGAGCATTTACCCTAGGCAGTGCTGCGTGGTGTTTTTTGGGGGTTTGGTTTTTGCTTTAAACAATGGCCCTGACCACTAGTGACTGTGCAGCTTTTTGAAATGTGAGCATGAAAGAGATATCAGGTGACCATACTTCATGCTTTTAATTCTTTTGCAGAAAGCAAAGGCAAAATGTGTGATTTTTATGGAACAAATGAAAAAATGGTGATCACTAGCATTACAGTGAATATCAAATGAATATATAATAACAGAACATTAGGAAACAATTAGAAAAAGTGCCTAGACATTATTAATTCATGTACTATTCATTGTACCAACATTGATCATGTAAAGTAAGTGTGGTGTTAGTTACATTTTAATCATTCAGTGTTGGAGAAGGACTAATTATTTTCAAATAGAGATGGGAAGGATCCAGTTTTATAAAAAAATCATGGAATGTCCAATTTAATCCACAGTATTTTCATAGGGAAATATGCCGATATTGGTATGACAGTGGAGAAAATCACAGCAATTGTCCATGTTTAAACTCACACAGAGAAACTAGACATATTGTTGCCCTCGCAAGAGCTTGTGTCAACTGTGGGGTGGCTGTGCTGTGCAGTGTAGCTTTGTTCCTCAGCCATCCAGGTTAGGGCTTGGCCAGGCTGAGCTTTAGATCCCCTCCAGCCAAACTACTTGGGTCTCTTCTGTACATCAACAAGAATACTGGGGAATGAGAGCAGCAGCTAGTCTTCCCAATGGTGGGGGACATGCCTGCCATGGATACAAATGAAGAATAAAGGGAGAAGGACTGGCTGCATCCATCTCCCTGCCACCCTTATCTTCTATTGTGGAAAGCTTGTAGGGGATTCCAGTCGCCTGTGAAGAAAGAAGTTGCACACTTCTCCTTGGAAAGTCATCTTTGATCTTGCACAGTCCTGAGAGGAAACCTGAAAGTTTGGTGACTTCTTCATAGGAAAGGTTCTTTTGCTGGGGCTGAGGCTGTATGCAGAGGTTCAGATAAGGAGCTCGGGGAGTGTAGAGCCTGGTGGAGCAGTTGTGAATGAGACACACAGATGTTGACATACTTCACGGTCAAGCTGCCCAACTCCAGGTTCATTTGGATCTTTTGTAAGTGATAGATGCTTTCTGTTTGTTCTCCCTTTATCCCTTCTCCAGGCAAAGAACCTCATAAATACCTACAAATGGAGGGGTGGATCTCTGGGTGCTTCTCTGCTACCCAGGTGCAGTTCTATGAGCTTTTCTTCTTGAACTGAGACCCTCACAGGTGGTGAAATGGCAGGTGTGCTTTGAAAATAGCATGTGTCTCTCTCCTAGTTCTGTATTTTGCTGTAACTTGTAGTTTGGGAGAACTCAGATTGGTCTTAATGATACAGGCAAAACAGAAAGACAGCTGAAAGATGAAAATCAGTAAACTGAATCTGGGATGGTGTTCAGAAAAAGTGTAAAAGCATGGGTCCAGTTGGGCCTAAACAAAGCCCACTGTAGCTCTTTGGCTTTGTACTTCTCTGGTTATTTTGTTGCATGTTAGAGGAAGGTAAAGATCAACTTGTAAACTGTAGTAATGTACACGTACTCAGAATTGTATCAGGTTTACTTTGGTATATTGCCTTTTATGTAACCTCTGAGTTTGGTTCACTTATGTTACTCCAGGACAAGCGTAACCCATATTTTCTGTGGGTGGATTGGTTGGTTTAAATTTGCAGAAGCAGCAACATGTTCTTGCTTCAGTACTGGACTCCAAATGGATGCTTTTTATTCTATTATCTCGCTCGGTTTTATATAGTATTGATGAAATTGAAAATCAGTGACCTGACAAAAACAAAATAATACGGCATGAAAATTGCTACCATGATTTCACACTGTGTTAATGCAAGGATGTCATTCCTGCTTCAGAATAATAACAGTGTTTTGCTTCTGAACTTATGGCATCTCTCTCCCTCTCCCCCTCCCTGGTCCCCTTTCTTTTTTAAAGGAGGGCTGGTGCCACAGGGAAATTCTCTTTAATCACATCTCTCGGCAGTTTGTTAGAGAATAGCCACTATTAACAGTTAATTTTTTGAAGTAGCCACTGGAATTTCTGTATTCCATAAGCTTATAAAGAAATGCAGGGTGCATAGTGTACGCAGTGAATTGCTGTAGTTCCCCTAGAAAGAATCGGGTGTAAGTCACCAGAATCCAGGAATTTTTTAAATCATTCTTCCTCAAAGGAGAACCGCTGCCCAGCAGAGCCCTCCAAGTTCCCATGGGGCACTGGTGGTCCCAGAATAAGCAGAAGTGAAAGTGATAATTGCTCATGGTTCGCTGCTGTGCGCAGTGAAGAGCCCAGAACCTTAAACCAATTCCTGATATCCTACAGGTGCCAGAAAAGAATCAAGGAAAGAAGCTACGGTGCTCCCTGAACTTGCAATGGTGTGATTAAGTTTTGCATTCAGGCAGCTTAACTTATTAGAGACCTTCTTATGTGAACGTTCCTAGCTTGCTAATGACGGTAGAACCTACCAAATTTGCCGTAAAAAAATATTGACATTTTATATCAAAGGTAAGAAGGTAATTGGCAAATTTCACCGTATAGGAAGAATATCTTCCAGATCCCAGATACTTGTTCAGACTCTGCCATCATAAAGACTTATCTCTTAAGGTAGGGAGGAAGCAATTGCAAAGTCCAAGTTAAAGGCCGGTTTTAGGAACAACTTCACTTTATTTTGGCTGTCTTTCTACTCCTTAATGTCTTGGAGGAGAGGGTGAGCCTGCCTATTACATGTGTACAGAATGAAATAACCATCTCTGCCATACCTCATGGAGGAAATGGAAAGGGATGGGGAAGAAACAGAACCCTACACCCTCTCCTCATGCTCTACATAACTGGCTTGTCTCAAGAATACTCTACAGAGGTTGATTTTTTTAAAAAAGCAATAGATAGTTTCTTGCATTTCAGGCAGCGAGCTGAAGGACTGCTGATATAAGAGTATCTCTGTGTATATACTTGCTTTACTGTTAAAGTATTCACCCACGCTACCCAAGATCTGAACTGATTCAGAATCTCTTCTCATGTACAAGGAGTTTCCTTAACCTCATATATCTTGGTTATTTTAGGCAGAAAATAATTTATGATTTAATGGTCCAGAGAGAAAATATGTGTGAGCATGAGGTTTAATGGTTTGTATTCACCTGAGGGCTTCAGTTTCCATGCTAAGGACAGTTTCAGCAGTAATGCCAGCCTTTGGCACAGAGATCTGAAGTTCCCTTTCCAGCTAAGGTGGCTGATACACTGCAGAACTCTCCAGTTCAGCAGTGTTCTCTAGGATTTCATAGCCTCCATGGGGAGAATGGGGAATACCCTGATGGGTGTGGTAACCTACCTCTTAATAGACAGGTAGGAATATGTGGTTGAATTCTTCTAGCATAGGAAATAATTCAAGCAGCCTGGAAGAGTGCTCTGACTATTTGTTAATTGTTTCATGGGGGCGAATAAGAGGTGCCTCATCCTGTGGCTGCAATTTAAAAAACAAGGACAACCTCTCATTTATTTTGAAAGAGGTAACATTGTTCACCTCTTGGTTGAGACAGAGTTTTTTCTGGACTCACACTTCTGTCCTGGATATTTCTTAATAGTAAACTCTAATGATTTTTTTTGCTGAACAGGCCAGATCTACTCACCAGCTCAGTTGTCATTCTGTCATGTCATCATCTTAGAATGATTCTGAAAATTTTCAGTCTCTATGCGATAGTACTAGGACAAATATAAAACAGATGATTAAAGGAAAAAAGTCTCCTTCCAAAAGTAAATTTCTATTTGCTGAATTGATTTTATTTTGTAACCAAGTGTCCTGGTTTAGCCCCAGCCAGCAACTAAGCACCACGCAGCCACTCGCTTACTCCCCCTCCCGCAGTGGGATAGGGGAGAGAATTGGGAAAAACTCGTGGGCTGAGATAAAAACAGTTTAATAGGACAGCAAGAGAGAAGGAAACAACAATGATAACAACGATAATAATACCGACAATGGAATGTACAAGAACAAGTGATGCCCAATACAGCAATTGCTCACTGCCCGGTGCTCGACAGCCTGTCCCCGAGCAGCGATTTCCATCCCCCGGCCAACTCCAGTTTATGTACTGGGCATGACGCCATATGGTATGGAACATCCCTGCGGCCAGTCTGGGTCAGCTGTCCTGACCGTGTCCCCTCCCAGCTCCCCGGGCACCCCCAGCCTGCTCGCTGGCAGCCCAGCACGAGAAGCTGGACTGTCCTTGACTGCTCAGCACCAACCCAAAACATCAGCACGTTATCAATGTTTTCTCATCCCAAATCCAAAACACAGCCTCACACTAGCTTCTGTGAAGAAAATCAACTCTATCCTGGCTGAAGCCAGGACACCAAGTGTTTGAAATCCATCACTAATTCCTGCCTCACTTTTAGGGTGTGTGGAAGCCGTCTGTGCTTTTTGTTGCTAATAGTGTGCTGTCTGCTTCAGTTTTAGGTTTGTTTCTTAAACTGCTCTTGCCTGTTGCCACTTTTTTTCTGGTTGTTTGCTGTTTTAGCATCTTTGTTTGTTCTCATCCCCTGCTGCTTTTACTTCATTGCAACTACCTACAGGTTTTTGCTATGAACTGCCCATCTGATGGGTTTCCTGCTGATTTCACTCGACTGCTAGAGCTCTAGCATTAGTCGCACTGAGCACTGGAGCGCTGTCTGTGGGCTCCGCTCGGTCTGGTGGGAGGCCAGGTGCCCCAGCCATTCAGCTCCGGTGCTTGATCTAGTCCATTAGCCTGCAGTGCTGAAGGGATCCTCCGAGACGGCTGGTACCAGCCAGAGTTTGGACAAAAGGAAGTTTTTGGACTGTTCTTTCATTTTTACCTATGTATGCCAGAGTATTCTCTAAGTGTGGTTATTTAGTTATTTAGTTATTTGGATTTTGCTGTTATAGCAACATAGGAGATTGCTGTAACTTAATGAAGGTGTTCTAACCTAAGTACAGGAATGTCATGCAAGGTCCTTGGTTGCTTTGGTTTTTTCCTATTTTTTTTTAAACAACAGTATTTTTCACTGTAGATAGAACAAATTTTTTATTAATATGCTTTGTTCATAATTACTTGTTACGAAAAGCAGATTTTTATTACTGATAGGAGCATGAGACAAAAAAAAGAAGTCTAGCGTTTAACATTCTTTATTATAGAATTTAAATTTACCATAAAATTAAACTCTGCAATTGAATTACATAAATTGATTTATATCCTCTATGGAGGCATCCATTCAGTCGTGCATTATCTTACATTTTTTCAAAATTTTTTTTTTGTATAAGGATATGTATAGGATGGGGGTTAACACAAGGATGGAGATGAAAGTCAAAAGATGTGTTTTGTATAACATACTTGCTAATATATTTAATCAGTATAGTTGTGTTTTACGGATATGTAGGGAACAAGAACTGCCCACATACTGTGTGAAGACAAAGTAATAGTAGCCAACTAAAGAGTGTAAACAGAGTATGGAGAAGGGGATGAAACAAAAAAGAATGATGGATACAGTGATTGCAGGTATTATACCAGTACACTTGGATCTTGTTTTCCCTAGTTTCTTTTTTTCTTCTTTTTATAAAGGGAGAGGTCTTTTTCCGGGCTTACAGGGTTTTGTGTTTTTAAAATATTTTCATGGGATTTCTTAGGACTGGATTTTTTAGTCGTCAAGAGGCAAGAAGAGATACCATAAAGGGAAAGATCATGGTGAGTAGAGGAAGAGGGAGAACTGGAAGATGGTGCAGGAGGAACATGGTGGGTAGGAGTGAGTCTGGAGACACTGGCGTTGGGTGGGTTGCCAAATGGAAAAATGTCCCGAGGGAAAAGCTTAGAAAGCAGGCTGGTAGCAGCACCAGTGCTAGGTTTAGTTTGTGTTTCCTTTTCCTGGGGAGAGTTTCTTTTTTTGTGGAGACTAGAGTCTCCCAAATATTTTTATTACCTGAACACACAGGACAAATGGCTTTGAGGCAGTGGGAGGGAAATATCCCACAGGTCCTGTTCTTTGCAAGAAAATGCAGGGTCGGGGAGATAAAGGATAGTCTAGATGATTCCTATTTTCTAACTTTTCTGCCAGGGAACTCTTAAAACTCTCTCTGTATTTGTGCAGTGGATCCAAAATAATAAGTCATATTCATACCTCCCCAGTTTCTTCAGAAATCAAACCTACACCTGGATGCAGATTTCAGACTCTGTGGTTGGATCATGTTTGGCTTTCTTGCTGAGGATTCCTGATTAGTTTTCTGCCTGGTAATTTACGATTCTTACACTCTAGGGATGCAAAAAGAATAACATGACACAAAAAGAATAACTTTTCTAATGACAGATTAACTGCTAACAAAATTCACATTTAAAAATAGCTGAGGAATAGTGAAGTACTCAGTTGGTTCCAAAGAGAAGAACTAGTGGTAATTTAATTTATTCCGTTTATTTCTGTATAATTTGTCTTTTCATTCAAATGGAAGAATAGGTTGTATTCAACTGCATTGTGAATTTGACATTTGGGAGAACAATTTCAGATAAAAACAAGATATGTATTTTTAAATTAGCTTACTTCATAATTGAAACAATATGTCTTTAACTGTGGTGGTTATTTGTCATTGGAACCCTAAATTGTGCCTGGATATCGTCCTAAAAGAAATGGCAATTGAATCAGAATATTTTGGTTTGCAGAAATTCTCAGAATGTAGGGGAATTTTACAGACTTGAGGTAAGGCTAGATGTGAACATGTTTGTCCTTCCTGTCTTTTTAATCATTGAAGGCAAGCTGTGCAACAGCTTTCCAAGTCAGTTGTAACACTTAAATTAGGCCACCGGGTCTCTCAATGACGTGTTCCAGGCAGAGGCTGCCCTGGCCCTCCTAAGCTCGGAGCACTTCCCCTCCGGTGCAGGCACCGCTCTCTGTGGAACCAGGCATCAGCTGCGAGGTAAGCCGTCCGCATAGCCAAGGGTAGGTACTCATCTTGTATGTGCTGTGTTGCTTTAGGGCAACACAATATCAAGTGGCGCTTTCCAAGAATGCGTATCAATGGTTTTCCAAAAACCTTCCAGACATCTGGACTGGTCTGCCACAGTATATGCCACCTCCTCATGGTACCCCTATGGATGGGGGCTTCTTTACATATACTGGTGCTACTTCTCTTGCTGCCTTTTATTAAACATGATGTGTTCAGAGAAGCTTAATCCAGAAACCATCCATGTGCTCCCCAGAAACAGGCATTACAATTTTGGCCGGTAATAGCAAGCAGAGAAGTCTTCCTACTTGTGATCAGGAAGTACCTAGCAGCAATTCTTTGTAGGTGCAGACTGGTCACAGCAAATAACAAAATAGTAAATCTGCTCCTGGTATTTATGTTTTGCTTTAGGTTGCAAAAATTGCCACAATTCTACTTCTTTATTACATGGCTTGCACTTGTTAATTGTTGTGTGATTACTGAATGAAGAAGTTAGATGAAATTATAAAAAGAAATATATAATAGATATCAGTATGAATTAGTATAGTGCAAAGGGCTTATCTCAGCAGGTGTTTGTTAATGGATACATCTGCTTTGTTCCTGTTGGAATACATGTGTAGTGATACAATGCTTTGTGAAACACATACCTAATACTTACTTTTATGAAAATAAAAGTACAAGCTATTTTACTCTGATTTATTCCATTTTAGGAATTAGAGAAATTTAAGCTTCCTTCTCTTTTAATTAAATCTTGCAGAGAAACTGTAATCTCTTAATCTCTATAAAGCGTCTGTTGTTTAGTTTACCCATTGGCATTTGCTGACATGGAACCTGCAGAGCCTGTGGTAGGAACCGTACTCCGCAGCTCAGAAGGGTGTACTCAAAAAGCAAAGGCCAAATTTTGCCCACCTATGTGCAGCTTGCTTTGACTTTAGGGCAGGTGATCTGCACTTGGGCTACACAATAAATTGATTTGTCAGTTCAGTGACCAACTTCAAAATAAATAAATTAAAATGGTTCCAGTTGACAAGAAACAGATCTCTCTTTCTTCCTCCTCTCTGCTTTTTTCCAGCTAATGAAAGCAACATGCTTTATTTGACCAAAAATGCATTTGCAGGCATTTTAGATAAAAGTAAAAGCTAGATTTACAGGAGGCTATAGCTGCTGTCACAAAACGGGTACTGTAGTTTTCTTATGTATGTCAGATCAGAAACAGTTCAAATCTCTACCGAAATCTACTGAGACGTACTCCTTCCCCCCCACCCCCCAGCTTAGAAGAAAATGTCCTAACTATGAAGCTATATGCTATTACAGAATGTCATGCTTTTCTGTTGGAACAGCTCCACTATGCATAAGATGCTTAAGCATCTATTTTGATCAGCAATACAAAAAGTAACTCTATAGCCTGCTGCTTAGACTCTCTGGGGATGCTCAGGTTCCTGTATTAATGAATATTTAAGTGCTTAATAGGAAAAATGAGAGACTGGGGGGGCTCCAGCCCACAATACTTTATTACTTTGTGTATAAGATATTTTCCTAAACGCTTGCTTTGTTTTGGAGAGAGATTAGATTTGAATCTGAGCCTCTGACAGCCCATTTTAATTGTTGGGCTGCAATGGGAGAAAGCTCTTTTTCATGCAAAATATCGTGAAACTAAAAATTGTAAAAAATATTGTGGAAAATTAAGAAGCAGCCACTTTGAAATTAGTAAATTTTTCTCTACAACTACGTGAAAGTAGGTTGTAATGAGGTGGGTGTCCATCTCTTTTTCCCGGGTAACAAGTGATAGGACAGGAGGAAATAGCCTCAAGTTACGCCAAGGGAGGTTTAGATTGGCTATCAGGAAAAATTTCTTCACCGAAATGGTTGTAAAGCATTGGACCAGGCTGCCCAGGGATGTGGTTGAGTCACCATCCCTGGAGGTATTTAAAAGACATGTAGATGTGGTGCTTAGGGATGTGGCTTAGTGGTAGCCTTGGTAGTGTTAGGTTAACAGTTGGACTCAATGATCTTAAAGGTCTTTTCCAACCTAAATGATTCTATGAACTCATCATTGGCATGATTGGGGCTTTTGTATCTTTTTTCTTATTTGGTGGAAGCTACTCAGTGTGATTGCTTCACAACTATTTTCAGAGGAAGAAGTATTTACTTTTAAAATAATTAATACAAACCTAGAAGGTAGGTTTTAACTTTTATTCCAAAATCTAGTGTGCAGTCAAGCAGGAGAGTTCTTACCAGGCTGAAGTGAGAACATCACTTCACATGGGTGAAGATGTAGGCATCTTTGCTGTCATATTTCACCTTATTTCTGTGTGCCCTACAGTGGGGAGTATGATGTAGTTAGGATCCTTGCAGAAGGGAAATCAAAACCTGGCAAAAAAGAAGAGGGTCATAGCCAGAACCAGTGGATGCTTGGCATTTCTTTCTGTAAGTCTGACGGAAATCTGCTCAAGCATTAAAGCAACCCAGAGGAAACGATCGGAGCTCATGAAAATATCACATCATATGATTCAGCAACCCCTGTTGTAAAATGTTTATTTTTGCTATCGTAAGAGTCTCATCCTACATTACCAATTATTCTGTATCTCACAGTCTCAGATGCTTACTGCCATTTGCAGCATGTAGTGTGGTGCTATAAACCTGTTGCGTTTTAAGAGAAAGCCTATAGGTCTCCATTAATTAGGTGATGTATGTGAATAGCATTGCTGTTTGACCAAAGATGTAAAATGTTTTGTGGACTTGCCTTGATTTTCCTTGAGTTTAGAAAGACAAATAAATGGAGCTTCCAGTGTAAGAGTTTAACATATTTGAAACATATGATGAAACTTTTTTGTCATGAAAATGACATTATTCTGCATTATTGTAAGTTTAGCATTCTGAAATGTCAATTTTTGCAGAATTCTGCACTGCACTTAGGTATCCAGAAGCTGTTTTCCCTTTTAAATGCAGTAAGTGGACACACCGTATCTCTTAAAGTAATACTCGTGTGAAAAAATTGTGAGAATTAACTCCTGAAAATCTTCTTGAGACTAAACTTGCTAACTAAAGACAATAATATAATTGGTTGTACAGAGGCATTAATCTTTTATCCACTCCTTTGCTAAGTCAGTGCAAAATGTTACCTAGCAAGTGGTCTGATGCAATGTGTTGAAGTCAATGGACAAACTATCATGATTTCAGTAGGGTAGGAATTTACCACACCAGATGTTAGGAGTGCCTGCAAAAATTGTGAGAGGGATACTCAAAAGGAGATGCTGTCAGTTTATCCATGGCAGAAGGAACTCAATTCCATTTGGTTCCTACAAAGCGGCCACTGGAAAAATTTTATCACCTTCCTATATTATTTTCAGTTTGAATGCAGTATTCAATATAGGATATGTTTAAAACAGTGAGTGCAGAGAAGTGCTTAAACTCACTACTAGAAAAGTAGTTAATTGTAAAACTAAATTTTTAAATTCCTAAAAATAAAATCAGTTTTACTTATTTAAATAGCTTCTGAACTGTGCTCTTTAACGTTGACATTTCACTCAGTTTGGACAGTTTTCCTTTGTGTGACAGTTAATTTAAATCTTATGCTTCCACTCTAGCATAATTTTCCCAGCCTTTCCAGGTGGGTGGCCTCTCACCTGAAGCCGGAAGCCACTTGCTTACACTGGCTAAAGAAATCTATTGATAACACCGTGAGTAATTTATCTGGTTCCCTTTTTTTGGAAGTTGCATAACCAATATTTGGCCTTGAAAGGCAGTGGTGTAGAGAAAAGCATTGTTGTGAATGTTCAGCTCCCCATGACAGAGGTAGTGAGTGATCCATTGTGTGAGCCCATGGTGCCAGGCTTTAGTTTTTTGCATGGTGCCCTGGAATGGTCCTGTCCGCTTGCACCAGGTGAAAAATGGCTCAAAACAGTTTAAGGGCTTCCTCTCTGAGTTGGTTTGGCCCTGTTGGTCCTGACTCCTTTTCCTCTCTTACAGGATCAGAGGGAGGAACTTAGGAATTCATTTGAGAACAGTACTTCAGGTAGCTCTTGACTGTGCCCCAATAATGTGCATTTAGGAACACATGGGTTAAATTTTTGTCATTTTCTAAGCAGGAAAGTAGAATAAAGCTGGTTGACTTTTTGTAAATATAATAATTTTTAAAGCATACTGTCTGAGTCATGCCAAATCTCAGTGATTTCCCACTATGAGTAGGGTTATCTAAAAATTGCTTTAAATGTTCGAATACATTTTGTTACTTTCAATTTTGTCTCCAATTTTTGAGAAATGTACTTTATTCCGCTAACTGTATTTCCTTCCATACTTGGTAGGCCTTTTTTTTTTTTTTTTTTGGTCTTTGTGTATGTACCTATTTGCAAACGCTCTAGTAGACTAATTAAGATTTCTGAAGGTTTTATCATCTTATAAAATAGATCCTGAGACTTGTCATGGTGTTAGCTCAGTAGGGTACAGGGAAGGGTTCCAGAAAAGATTGTGTAATATTGCCAAGCAGGGCTTTGCTGTTGAGATTACCTATATTATAGAGCACTTGGGTCAATGTTAATGGTACTGGGGAGATTCAATCCCTTGGGAAAGCATTTTTCTCACATGGCATTAAAAGGAATTTTATCACCTGAATCTAAAAAGAATTGTGCTGATCATATTTTATTTAATAGTTCTTTAAATTATGAAAGAAAACTATATTTTCTATTAATTGCCAAACAAAATAAAACTATTTCCTTTGCTTAAAACTGGGCACATTATAATGTTTTTGCATCAGCAGAGAACATTTCCCTGTGTTTATGTAAAGGAAACATATTTCTGAAATACTATGGTAACCAGAATTACAGAAGTATTGGTGGAACCCTCCCACTCCGGTACTTTCAAATGAGATAGTAAGACAATCGTAGCAGCCAGACCTTAGTCCCCTTGATGTCATGGTATGATGCTATCAAACAGTGCTAGCTTCTGATGCTGTATCTTTCATTTTATAAAAATTAAAAAAAAATTAAAATGGCATTGATCTTGCTTCATGGAACTATTGCTACTTCGCCTTCTTCAGATTCTGCACTCTAGCTCTTGAATACATATTATTTTCTTAGAAGAGCTTCCAGTTCTCTTCTATTCATGTTATTTATTACTTCATATCTTTTGGGACTGTCTCTTCACTGCATTAAAACATCAGTGATTTCTAGTTGTTTTTAAATGTTCCTGCCTTCGTGAGCACGAGTGTGATGCCCTCCTGTGTGAGTATTCCCTCCCCCTCTTGTGTCCTCAGATGAAGGACGAGAAATTTGGCTTCCCTTAGAGACAGGGAGCAGCAGAGGAGGAGAGCCGAGAGCTGGATGACAGCGGTACCAGCTCTCGCTGGGCTTTTGCCAAAGTCACTGGGTGGCTTGGCCTGGACCCAGCTCACAGCAGAGCTCAAGCTTGCTGGCACTGGGCAGAGAGAGACAGAGGTCTTTACCAGGTTGCGGTACCCAAAAACGAGAGAGGAGCATAGTGTAGATTTTGGGGTTCATTAGTTGTCCAGATAGTAGATGATGTCATCACCCTGTGTTTGGGCCAAACACACAGTGCAGACATATCCCAGAGCAAAGATTCGTGCCAAAAATTTGCCCTTGCATATAGCATTGACCAGACTTAAAAACTAAATATATAAATAAAAATAAAAAAACTAAAAGAAACAAGGAAGGGAAGAAAGAAATCCTCTTTTATTGTGTAATAATTAAGAGCTGTATCAAAATCCATAAATTAGGCACAACTTTAAAATCATATATAATTTCAATTACAGCCATCTGTTTCTCCTTAGGAAGAATGAGGTGAGGTCAACAACTAAACATTTTACAACTGTGAAGATTCTGGGATTCTTTTGAAGCTATATACATATGTGATTTGTAAGAAACCTATTTATATGTAAAATTTCTCATTTTGAACATTCATTCCTTTTATCATGCAAACATCAAGTTTTTTGGAAGCTACAGGCTTCCAAGTTAAATGAATACACATATTTCAGCCTAATGTTATTGCTCTAATTTTTTTTCATTTTAACCCTCTGATATTTTTATCATCATGAAGAATATCTGCCTACCTTTAACTTTTAAATGTGTAGATGGTAAGGAATAGATGCAGCATAGATTTTACTCAAGACAAGTATGTAAAAGGTTTCTCAGCCCTTTGACAAAAATAAAAATGAAACCTTGACAGAGGTTTTTGAGAGAAGATGGGCAGGAGAGGAATGTTATATGCTGGGACTCAGGGTAGAAAATTATTTAAATCATTTATTTGTGTGGCATTTACCTTTCTTTCTTTCACACAGTACTGTTCACAGCGCTGAACAGAGAACAGCACATCCAGCTGTGAATGTCCAGTAGTGTTGTGATCCTGATGGGGGTTATGTCTGAGATGTGGCATATGTCATTTTACAAATGATTTTAATAAAGATTATGACTTTACTGATAAGGTTTTTAGTCATACAAAATAAGGCGGAAATGCATTTTACATTCATCCTTAACACATGATATAATGTACTCACCCTCCTTGAGCCTGCAGACTTTTTGAATTCCTCAAATATGAAAAGGTGAGCAAAGACTTAAGTAAACTTGTCCAACAATAAATCAAACATGAAAAAGAAAGCATAATCGCTTCAAATACTTAATCATAAAGCCTTCATGCACAAACTATAAAGCAAAATACTAACCTAAATGGTTAATTACAGGAAAAGTCTGTTTATACCTGTTGTATAAACCCCTAATCTTTACAGTTGTTAACGGGAACTGGAGTGCATGCATAAAAGACTGCTCTTCACAGCAATGCTGTTATCCACATCAATCAAGATAATCCCACAGTAAAACCTTGCTAAAGAGGAAATGTGGCATGTTTAGATAATGTCAATGATTAGAAAACATGTCCCAGAAAATGCCATGCAAAGCAGGTTTAAATATTAATGCACACTTTCCTAGCCCTTTTCAGCTGAGCGTCTCAAATTATTTACATGGACTTAAAGGGCTGAACTCTGGTTTCAGTTCCAGATGTGAAACAAACAGAAGTTCATGTGTATTTGAAAGAAAAGTGTGATTCTGCGCCACAAAACTTGACAGCTGTGTTTTCAGAAAATATGAATACTCTGTCTACAAAGGGTAAATTGAGTCACAGAACAGGGAAATTATTTGTTGTATGTGAACATAGTAAACCAGAGCACATAACAAATCTCACTATCTCTTATTACTGCTTCCTTCTTCATGGCTCCAGGAAACACACTGCTGGTTCAAATTCACTCTGTCTTGGGCTGACAATGTATTTGATCATAACTCATCAGAGAGGACAATTTTCTGCTTTAGACCACACTATAAATTAAGTTCCTGGAAGACTTGCATTGGGTGTATAGTCTGTTCTGGAGAAATCATTGAAAAAGATAGAATTACACGCTAAACCTCTGTGGACAATTGTGCCCTTATTTTCTACTCTAGATTAATGGTAATTGAATATCATTTGCGCTTGCCAGTTGGCACTCTTCGACTGCTAATCACTTGGGAAAACACAACACACTTCTCTCTCAAGTGCTGTTCCTCTATTGTTTCTCAGGACAATCAAAGAATTAGCTCTCCTCACAGACTTATGAGGAAGGTTGTATGGAAAAAATGTGTAAGTGAAACAGAATTATCTCAGCTAATTTTAGATGGTGCTGTTTAAAAGTCCATGATTTCACTAGACTGAAGTATATTGTCATATCAAATGCCTTTTTCTCTCCACCAACTGTAGCAGGGATCTAGTAATGCAGACTCAAATGACTATGTTGTAGCTATCCGAAGTCAGTGAGATGAATCTCACCTGAGGTTAGATTGAACAAGTCATCTTTCTGCAGAGCTTATCAGAGTTGTTGCTTTTTGAACTAGCTGGAGCAGTGCAGCAGTCAAATCCTACAAAAACCAGTAGGCGTGGAAGAAACAAAAAGGAAAGTGTGAACGTGTAGTAGGAGTGTAGTTCACACTGATACATAGAAATTGCATAAAAGCCTGTGTTTTAATAAGAAGGTGATTAGGTTTCCTAAATGGAACCCGGCAAAGTTATAATTATGTTTCATCAGAAGAATCACTATGTTAGATGAGAATTCATTATTCAATAAGGTCTCTGTTCAATTCAACTGCATGAGACACTGTATGACTTTAATGAAACAACTGAAAACCTGGATAATCAGTTAGGTAGTGTTAACAGTTAGGCAAGGAAGAGTGAGGATGTATGCCATGTTAAAACATGTCTTTAATGAAGGGTTGCCTGGAAAGACAACATGTAGGGAAGGGGTTGGGGTTTTTTTTTAGGTTTTAATGTTAAAAGTAGAAGAAATAGCTTGTCTCTGATGACCTCTTTCCTGGAACAAAAGACACAAATTCAGAAGTTATTTTATGATAATTTAAAATAAAATAAGATATGGTTTGTTACAGGAATAAGCATTCTACCAGTAGAGCTTCTAAACTATGATTAAATAGTTTAATTGTTTTAATTAAAAAAACCCAACACAACAGCTGTGAGTTAAAATTTGTATGGTGCCTTAAGCATAAAACAGAGGAAAATATGATTCTGGCAGTGGACTGAGATGTAGGAATATTGCTCTCACTTTGTGTTTCACTCTCTTTATGTTAAACGTTTATGAATAGCATGTGGTTGGCCTAGATGGCTGGAGAAGTATGTAGGAGTCCCCATAACCTCAAGAACATCCAAAATCTGGGGGTTGGTTTGTGTGGGGATATGTTGGTCGTATCTAAACACTTCTAATAAGTGGGAATGGACATGAAAGATAAATCCTGGCTTGTGCTGTTACCTTGAGGTAACCTCGTTGATTTGGGCTTTTTCTGTGCTAGCTCACTGAGCAGTGCCAGGGTGTGTTCACCGGCCCCGGGGCCACCAGGCAGCATCTGGCCATACTATTAAACACTCTCGGCATCCAAAGGCTGAGGGCTGCATCCCAGCTGCCCCTGGGGAACAGTCTGAACCTAACACGCTGCATCGCAGATGGTACTGTCCAGAGAGTGCCAGCTTGCCTGCTCCAAAGGTGTGGCAGGGGCAATTTTAATGGTTTAATAACAGCAGAGAGAGAAGTTCTTGTGAGTGGGAATGTTCTTTGGCACCTCAGTTTACTGGAATAGCTATAGCGCTGGTGAACTAGGATTTCTGATGGTGTGCCTCATTGAAAGATCCTTTAGGAAACTAAGCTATTATGAAATGAGAGGAAATGTTTTTACTCAAGTGTCACTGTTTCTTAATCACAGTAATTATAAGTTGTGGTGATTAATGACTGGATTAAAGGGGAGATAGAAGTTTATGAATAATGGGATTTTTTATGACAGACGGATGTTACCAAATAGATGAGGATGTGCCTGTTCTGAGAAACAGAGGACACATGGATGCACGAAATAGAGGGATCACAGAGAGATCAATAAAAACATGTCATTACAAAGGTGTCCGTGAACAATAATTTACTTAGAAGAGAACCCATGTGTCTATATTCAAGCAGCGAATCTAAAACAAGCAAAAAAGGAAATACTTTCTCATAAAATTGGTAATCAAATTTTGGAACTTGGTGCCAGATGAATGGATACTTCATGACTGATAGGCGGTTCAGGAAACCCTTAACCTTCTGACTGCCAGAAACAGGTTGCTGAGAAGGATCAGTCTATCCTTTACCTTATTTCTCCCATGTCCCCTACGCATCAGCTGCTGGCTGCAGTTGAAGGCAGGATTTAGCTATTTCAGTCTAACCCAGCATGGCAGTTTCTATTTTTCTGTACCCTGGACCATGTGTGCGGAGAGCGTAAAGGGAATGGGCAACATTTGTGACAGCGTTTTATTCTTTTTCTTTATTCCCCACCCATTACTCAGCAGCCCTGAGGTGGTTTTAATACTCAACAGAGCAAAGGAAGCATTGCAAGAGGCATTGATGGGGAAGTTATGACTCTGAAACATTTGTTTGCCTCATTATGCTAATTCCTCCATTATCTCTGGAATAGTGCATCACCTTGCTCCAGGTGAATTGATAAATCCTACGTTCAGCCCTTAATTCCATTGTTCTTGGGTCCTCAGTCTGTAAAACTGGGATGCTGTCACGAGAGGTAATGATGGCAAATACACCATCTGTGAGATTCTCAGCTTGTATTACAATAAAGGCCATCAAATGAGGTAGAAGAATCTCGATAACATGGCTTTCTGGATACTGTGCCATAATTTGTAATCAGAGAATAAATCATCCAGTCAAACATTTATACACTCAGGCACCAAACGCAAAGAACCCCAGGTTTGTACCTTGGAATCTAACTAAGTGCAGCTGGACCGATGCTGCTGACACAGCGAGGCTTTGTAACTCATACATACATCACTGCAAACTATGGATGTTTGTCAGCAATGGCATTTTTGGCCAGTGTAGTTGTTATTCAGGAACATGGGAAATGTCTGAAGGCGGGAACCTTGTGCTTCAGTTTCCCCAGTTATAAAGGAAAAATAATTTTCATTTTGCAGAATGTTGTGATTGTTCAAGTTACTTTGAGATTTATAGATCAAAGGCATTATAAAAGCACAAAATATTTCCGTGTTCAGTAGATGCTGCATGAAGGATCTGTAAATGGTGCACAGATAGTTAAAAGAAAAAATGGAGTTTAGAGAAAGTGCGTATGTAATTTCTATAGACAACTGCCATTATCCTGTGAGGCAAAAGTATTGCCAATTTATTAAACTAATTACAGATATTAAAACAAATATCAGTCTTCAAGCCCTCTGTTGCCTTTTTTCTTCCTTTGAAGGTGTTTTATTACTGTGGACACCTATAAAAACTTTTAAGTTGAATAATTTAGAACTTTGCATTTAATTTTATTATAATTCTTTTCATGTTACTGCAGTGTTGTCTTTGGGATTTTAATTGATTTGTTGTTTTTGTCAAACACTTTGAAACTTCTGAAACATACTACATGAAAAAAATAAATAATGACAGTCATAAGAAAAAAAACCAGCAATATTTTATTAAAGAGAATCTTTCACAGAATTAAATTCTGTGATTTTGGTATTTTCTGAGCAATTACAATAGCATGAGTACCAGGTTCTTATGAAAGTAACGTATCTGCATCTATAGAGCAGGCATGGAAAATGGTGCAAATACATGCCTTTGATCTAAATGACAGAAAGAAATTTGCTAAGGACACAGTAACATTAAGCATGTTTAAACTGACCCATATTTCTTGAAGTACAGGTAGAGTATTTCTTCTTTTGATCAAGCCATTTGATTTAAAGTATAAATGAAATCAAGTTATGTGCTTAATACCTGTAATATAATTTAGCACATTAAATCTTACAGATGTAGCTTAATATTTTATTTGCATATATCCCCTAGTTTTTTCCTATTCTGCAGTTAAATTTATCATGAGTCTGCAGGCATGACTTGCTGCTAGACATAGACGTGAACAATTAAGTTTTCAGTCAGAACTACAGTGAGAAACTCCACTCCGGCTGCGTTTGCTAAACCTTTTGGTAGCTGCATTGATAAGGTGGAAAGACGTTCCTGTGTGAGAAGTCTGAAGTGAAGATGCAAATCTCATGCTTGGCTGGTATTTTGTTATCTAAGAATAGGTTGATCCTGAGTTGCATCAGAGTAGCTGTAGTTCCAGGGGGTAGAAGAGTGTTTCTGTTTTTTCTCTTTTAAAAGTATCCTAAATCCTTTGGTAGATTTACTACTTTCTTATAATTATGGAGAACTCAAACAAATTTGTTAATATTATGATCAGAGTTACCATTTCATAAGGTTTTAAATGATTTTTTTAAAGTGTTCATTAATATTCAAAGCTTTTTTTTAAAAAGATATAGATTTATGTCTAACATTCATCCAAACATGTTTTAGCTGCTTTTCATAGATTTGGAAGTTTGAGATGTGCTTTCTAGTTTGAAGCAGCAATAACTTACTTCAATCCTTATGATAAAATAAGAATATGAAAATAACATCAAACTTGCATTCATTTTCTCTTCACATATCCAGCGGCTCTAGGATTCTAAAATAAACCGCATATAAAAATAATGGAAATTCATTCAGGTTTTTTAGTTAATCATCAAGCTACTGTAGTTGCTTTTGAGCAGGGACTGCTATGTTTACTCCTTGTTGGAATAGTACAAGGGTTGGGCATCTAGATTTCTGCAGAGCTATAATACTTTAAACTCCCTGGAGAGAGGAGGAGGACTAACTGAGCAGTACAGGACTGTTGTGTGAAATCTGATGTGTTTGAAGAAAATGCCTCCGTCTCCTGACCTTTTAGCTGATCTCTTCTGAACTAATTCTTGCCTGCCGAGATGCCCAGCATATAGAGCTCCCAGTCTAACACTGTAAGATTCTGGAGCTTACCATTTTCCCATTTTGTCAGAGCACTTCACAGTACTTTATTCTACATTTGAGCTTAAACACCTATGTTAGGAAGCCTGAAAAAGTCAAACTTTCTATGTAGCCTGAAGAGACTGGGATGCTCCTCCAGAAGACAACTGAGAACAGGAATCTCTTGTGACTGGCTGACTAAAGAGCGTAGTGAGTCCAATTAAGTGGCTAAGTTGGGTTATGTTCAGAAAATTATTCTTCCAGCAATTCCAGTGCTAAGTAGGCTGTAGGGCTGCAGGACTGTTATTTTTCTCCACCTTTATAACATAGTTGCATTTCCACCTGAGGGCTTTTATGGGAAGGTGCAATTAGATACAAAGTTTAGAGTAAGCAAAACTTAGGTGGGATTTAATTTAATAGACACGGTACTCTGAAATCTCATAATATTTAAACTGAAAACACTTACTTACAGTTGCCATTCTGTTTAAGCCAAACACACTTTGTTCTCTGCTTGTGTATATGTGCACAAGAAAAGCAAGACAACAGAAATCAAGGAAGCAAAGCTCCCAAATATGCAAGGTCTTTGAAATTTTGAGGCAAAATTTACAGTACTTTTTCACAATGAAGTATTTACTTAATGTTTATCCACAGGCTGAAAGAACTTTCATACAGGTTTTATCAGTTTTCAGTATACAGTAATATTCAGAAGACCTCAGTTCTTGCTCAAAGTTTGTTGTACATCGCATGCATGCAACAGAGAGATAAAATTCTAACAATAAATATGCTCCATCCTTGCTTACTTTTTGAAGCAAAACTGATATAAAGTGTGTTGCTTGTTCAGAAAAGCCTCTGTTATGAGATTAATGAAAGAGCTATCAGCTGCAGTGTTAACGATTTCCTTAATGATCAACAAACTCTTTACAGTGATCTGGGAAAGGGATGTGGATAGTGAAGCAGGTGAATTAAAAACTTGGAACATGGTTTCAAAAAGTTTGTTGAAATTAATGAATTTTTTTTTCCTTGGTATTTTCTGAGAAACGTTGTAAAAATGTTTCATTTAATAAGCTAAAATATTGTAAATAATAATTGATTAGACTGGTCAAAACTTAACTGACTAAAATCACGCTTCACAGTCTCAAATCAGTAAGTCACATGTCAAAAAATTTGAAAATGCAAATCTCATTCTAAATTTTTCTGTAAGAGCCAAAAGAAAAGATAAAAGATGGGGAGACTGGCAGGCAATAGGTTGGCCTGTCTTCATATTTAAGATTGCATGGTTTGGATATTCTCTGAAAGTCTTCAGAAGTCTTCTGAAAAGCTTCAGATGTCAAAATAGAAACACCTGAAGGCCTATTATCAATATAATAGCTTTTGTAGTCTTTGAACTTGGCAAAAGAGAAATGACTTGTCTCCAGTGACATGGAGCTGATGGATTCCACTGGCAGCCAGTGACTTGTGTGACGTGACTAGATAATGAGGTCTTTTATAAACTCCTCTGTCTATTTAAGGGCCTAAAAACAAATTTTGGATCACAGGCCAAGATTCAGGGCCAGGCATCCAGAGAAGGATGCTCTGTTATTTTTAAGAACTCTTGAGACTGCAGCTACGGTTTGTATTCATGCACACCCTTTGCTTAAGTGGTAAAATCTTCTGTTCTCCTTAGTGAACAGCGGGATAGTTATTCCTGTAATTTTTAATGTAAGCTTAGAAAATGTAAGTGACAGTGATAACCTCAGTGAACCATCCTGGAGACGAAAGGTATTCATTAAATAATAACTACTCTTTGTAGTGCATTAGCACGAGGAACCTTAACAATGGACAATGAAGCTGTTCTGCCAGATAGAAAAAACCCCTCCCCTGGCACAAAGACCTTCCAATTTAAATTCTCAACATGACACAACAGTTGGATACAGAAGGTGAGAGAGCAGGTAAAATGCTATAGGACTTCTTTTTGTTAGTATTTCATATCTTTAACTAGTAACATACAGATCTTCAAGAGTATTCTGCAGATTTTAAAGTATGAGAGTGTGATTTTAAAAAAATCTGGTCATGGATTTGAAAGAGAAACTCAGCCTGTTGGAGTCATTGTATTGATGTGAGATCAACTAAGAAAAAAATCAAGCTCTTATGTATTAACTGAGCAAATATTTCATTCTGACTAATCAGAGTATTGTTTTACACATATTAAAAAAGGTTGCTAAAGCCATGTCATTCATTATTATCATTAAAAATATTGGTATTATTTCTAGGAATAATTACAAACATAGCAATTATTCATAAGATAAATGGGTAGGATTAAAAATAAGCACATACAAAGCTATTCATCAATTAAATAAATCAGCCCATGCTATGAAAACTCCATGAAAAGATACCTTAGAGATTTAGTTAATATCAAGGCACTAATTATTACAGGAATGTTGATTGTTTGGACACAGGGAGAAGGAAATCTTAGAAGTATTGTCTAGATAAGAGTAGAGGCTTATTTTCTTTTTAAAATACAGAGAAAATAGTATGCATACCAAGACATTCAGTGATTTTTTTTTTTAGAGTGATTCTAACAGAACTGTGCAAAAAGCCAGATTATCCTGTATAATAGCACACAGGCATAGGATGAAATTGTGTCTGTGTCATCTGTGTCATGTCTACCTAACCCCTACCCCCCCAAAAGAAACCAAAAACAAACCCCACCACCCTTTAGTCTTAAGTGTTGCATTTTGTGACTCTGTGTAGGCTATACTTTACCTAAAAATCTGGTGGGTTTGGAGAGGGAAGAGATGCAGGTCTTTTCCACAGAGAGCATCAAAGATAAATAGTTACAGCTGTAGGCACTGAAGCGATGTTCAGATGTCTCCAAGCCACCAGAGACAAAGTTGGCTTTAAGAAAAGGATGCAGTACAGCTGAATTAGTGTGTTGCAGAGCTTGGGAAAGCAAACTGTTGTTATTAGCCTGGAGCAAACTGTTGTTATTAGCCTGGGTGACCAGGCAATGCCAGACTGACCAGACACCATTTAGCACCTTAAGCAGCACTGTGCCCTGCCAGCGTATCGGCGCTCCCAAAGATGCTGGGCGAGTTGGTGCTGTGAGTGACACCCTGCAGCAGAGATGAGCATAAAGGTTCCCGAGGAGGAGCCAAGAGCCCCCCGCAGCCTGCCTGCTCAGCGTGCCCTGCAGTTATCTCTGGGCTCGTGCAGATGAGTCTCTTGACATGCTGGCCACTGAGAATCTCCCAGAGACCAAAATTCTTGTGCTGAGCAGCGTAAGAATAGAGTTATGTATTCACTTAAAATGAAAACCAGCTCGCTTACCTGAGCAAACAGGGGACTCGCATAGAAAGTCAGAGAGCTTGCTTTGCCTTGTAAGGTTATCCTCATTATCACTGCAGGGCTAGTGAATTATAAATGTCTACCCACTGGAAGAGGAAAATTCATACTGTAAACACAAGCTCTCTTCTTTCAATTCATACTGTAAACACAAGCTCTCTTCTTTCTGCTGGGTTTGCTATTATTTTATTATTTCTAACCCTGTAAACTGTAGCATTTCAAAGGTAAAAAGCGTTCATAGTTCATGTAGCTTTACAGAGCAGGATCTCTGCTGCTATGTCTAAACAGCAGTACACGAGCAATTCCTGCCTTACAGGTCTGAGCAGGTACTCCACTGCACGCTGCCTCTCGACTGAGAGAGACCAAAATACAGGACAGGCATGTGTCCCTTCCCCTTATCCATTCTCCAGCTCAATTTTCATGGGAATGAAAGACACCTGCTTAAGCTGGAAGTCCCGTGGTGTGTTTGAGGGAGAAGGGCTGTGGGGAGTGCTGATGAACTTTGCTTTCCTGCAGTCTGTGCATTGGTGAAGTGTCTACCATGAAGTATGTGTTCTCTGAAAGGTCTGCAAAGTTACCAATATATGTCTAAACAGGGATATAAATAGAAAGGCAGGTCTGGTAGTGTGTGCAAGCTTTATTTGGCAAAAAACCCAAAAGGGACTGAGAACAAAAAGAGCTTTTCACTGCCTCAAGCCTGAGGCTGGCCAGGGTCCAGACAGATCCCTACTGCTGGCTGAAATCAGAGCTGTGTGAAGTTTACCTTAAGTAGTGTCTGGTTGCCTACAGCCCTGGACCTCTCTTCTGAGAGTTACACGTCATCCAGATTTGGGAGTGTCCATCTTATTTCACTTAGCCTCATTCCTTACATTGGTGGCTAAGGGATAGTATGAAGTAACAATCATTTTGAGATCCTAGACAACCTGGAACAGCGCCCATGAGTTTAGCTTTTTCAGTGAGAAAATCCTTCAGTTTGCAATGGTGAACTTGTACTTTCTTTGCATCTTAAGTTTATCAATATTGACTTAAATATGTAGTGGGGAGGAGTTAGCTGTTGTTTTGCATAAATATATAACCCATTTTTACATTACACATTTATGTAAAGATATCTTAAAAACCAAACTTATTTATTATTTGAAAGACCTTGGTTGATGCCTGATAGTCTAAATAACCAGAAAAACAGCAGGTTTTCTTCGTAAGAAAAATCACCTTATATGATTAAAAGGTATGAGAAAAGTATTCTGGGAAAAAGAGCTTGATTCTTTGTGAATCTGGAGCTACAAAATCTCTCCTAAGAATATACAACTTCCAGAACAGATTGTAGCAGCCTCAACCCTGAGGGACAAATCATGACCCTACCTGCTGCAAAGATTGACTTTAGGCCGTATTTCTCTTCACACGTTCTGTAATATACCTAAATTCACTGCTGTATAATCAGAGTGATTTGAGTTTTGAGTTCTGAAAAAAAATGAGTAAAACCTCTGTATCTTATATTTGCTTACTTCACATTTTCAGTTTTTCTTGTGACAAGGAGACATAACTACATAAAATGTCATAGTAGCAGAACACAAGCGTACTGTTGCGTGATGGGATCACAGTCAGCAATCTTGGCTATACATTTTTGAATCTGAATGTGTACAACTTGAAACACAGGTTTATTAGAAACTATCAATCCCAGTTTATGCAAAGAACAGACAGTTCCTTTATGGTGGAGTCTGCTTGCTAGTCTGTTACACAGCTGGGTATAGCTGAAGAACAGGTAAGAGACAAATTAGGAAGTTTGATTCTTGAAGTAACTGGAAATATCTAAGCAGAAATATGTTCCAAATCACAGGTTATTAACGCGAGAATAGGAGGTACAAAGTATGTTCTGAGAAGCACAGTACTTGAAGACAGCTCCTGCATCTTTTGAAAGGAGCATACTGGTCTCTGAACTTTTCTGGAGATATGTGTTGCTGCTAACCATGGTGTGTGTTTGTGTGAAGGCAGAACGATCCTGCCAGGTTCTCAGTTCAGGAGAGTTGGCCACTATGTTCTGCTTCATCCACTCACCCTACAACATTCTGCCTCCGCACCCAGGGAACTAAGCGTTTGATGTCCACTTAACTTCATTACATCCTGTTGTCCAATTACATCCTTATAACCTTATCATTTGTACGCTTGCTTGTACAACTTTTACTTAGCATTTATCATCTCTGTCTGCAAGCTGTTCTATTTACCTCTTAGGAGCTAGCTCATAAGCAAGCTGTTGACAACATAAAATGATGTGTGCTCTAGGAGTCCTTATCTCTACTGTGTATAAAGGCACGCTGTATAGATAACTCTTATGTAGATGGTTAACTAAATGGTGATAGTTCTCACCTTTTTTATACCTGTTAGCTCATTGCAAGATGTCCCCATAGAAATTGAGAGTTCCTTCACTTTAAATAAAGTGGAATCAACTTTTTACTACTACAGAAATAGTGACAAAAATATTAGAAATACTTAATGCTGTAAATGGTAAGAGTAAAAAATTACAAAAGAAGAGGAGGAATCCTAACAGCTCTTCCAGCTCCTGTTCTGCCAGTCCATCAGTATTTCCTATATTGCATTTTGTAGTGCTTTGTCTAAATTCCAAGAGTTGTGACTTCCATCAAAGATTTTTCCATAACCTAGATGAATTCATTGTCAGAGAAAATTTCTTCTCTATGTTTTCACTTTCTTTTCACTCTACTACTCTTAGCTGTACTTTTAGGGTATCATTCCCAATTAAACAATAATTGTCTTTCCAGTTATGCATTCTGCCCTCTGCAAAAATCCAGCAGTGTGTTGTGTTCTTATGATTACCTTAGGCATCTACTTCTCTGTGGTTCAGATATGAAGACAAATTTTTCAACTGCATTGTGATGTTTTGCCACAAAAAGAATCCATAAAGTTTTCCATAAGGATGTTCCTGACATAAGGGAATATTCTTACGGAATGCCTACAGAACTGATTATGTTGTATGTGGTTGAAATGCATCTTCTTTTTTTTGCTAGAGCAGCACCTTGTATCCATTGCTTACTGAATATAACCTTGAGCGACTGTAAAGCTATTCTGAGTTTCTCATTCTCATTGAGTTCCCAGGCAACCAGACTGCTATTTTACTCCTGTATTTTCACTAATACTTTGGATTATGTCTCTTTCCTGACTGGTGTTCACAGAACATACAAAGCTAATGTCTGCTAAGTATTTCACATACATGCAGTTCATTTTCCACTGTTTTTTCATGAAACAAGATGTGGATTCTGAAGCTGATGCTGTGAGAGCTTTTATTATATGAAAAGCCCCTTCTTTAAGGACAATATTTAATTTTTATTATAAACCTTTATTTTGCAAAGCAATTTTTCCTGTTTCTCTTCAGAGTCTTTTGTGCATTATAAGTGGAAAATTGAATGGCTCCTGGGAAATTATTTTTCATTTCTGCAGAATTAATAATATTGATGACTCTGAAAGTCCATCAATACTCTGATGATAATACTACATTTTCCGTCAAACAAAACAATATCCACATCATGAGGCCAGAGAGAAGGCAAGTCTTAGAACAATATAGATTTTCTCTTTAAATAGATTATATCTTCTGTTCCTCATTTCATTGTTGTGCTTCAAAAAGTGGAAGAGGTAGCACAGTAACACATACTGTTGTGTTTTCCTAATAGCAAAAATTCCTAAACTTCCTTCTTCAGAAAAGTCATGTATAATGTCTAGGGTAGAAGTTAAAACTAACTCTGTGTGAGAAAACCAAGGCACTTGACCCAAAGGCTATCCCTAACTAATCTCCTGAATAATCCCTTAATAAACAGTGGTTCTGTAAAGTATGCTGTATAAAAAGTACAAACAGACAAGTTGCAACATAGTTAGTTTACATGTGTTGTGTACAATGTTTTATTGACATTTTATTATTGCAGTATGTCTGGAAACCTTGAAAGACAGAAAGAAAAATAGAATTTAGTTCTGATCATAGTTATCCTAACGTCTTAATAGGGTCATGAGATCATTTGCAATCAAACAACAAATCCTTTGAAAATTTTTTTGTCATTTTTATGCACAATAAATAACTTTTCCAGAACCAGCAGGTTGTCAGCTGAACTGAGGCAAAGGGTTAAGCGTGTGAAATCAGAGAGACACTTACACTGACGTTTTATGGGATAATGATCATTCTTCAGATCTGATAGAACATTTATGGAATTGCTATGAGCTCACCATAATATTACTAATGTAGTTGATAGTGAAGGAAGAAACAGACTAACAGGGGAAACAACCATTTTATTGGAGAAACTGTGGCTTACTGTTTGAATTCTAGATACTTGATAAATGATTTATGAAACAATTCCTAAGTATTTTACAAAGTCATCTATAGATGTAATCAGGAAATTAATCGGTGCTATAGCTGTATATGTAAGGTAAGATGTTGTCCTTTTCCCTATTTACATATAGAGGGGAATGATTACAATTATATACAAGTCTACATCTTTTTACATGATTTTATAATATTGGAATGATTTACAGTTTATATCAGCTTCCAGGCTAGGCTTCTGTGCCTTCATCTGCCCCCACCAAATTAAGGGCAATCAATGCCCATGGCGGGTGACTGGAAGGAGATACCACCTCCTCCTTCAGAGACCATGCTGAGGGTACTTACGGGAAGAATTACATGCAGACTTTCATTTGTGAAAGAAGTGTAAAGCTAAAATGAACTGCTGGAAATTTCTGTTAAATTCCATTAATTTTATTAGAGAGGCACTGTACCTGGGTCAGTTGCTCTTGTTGAGACAGATTTGTCGTTGAAGGAATTTTATCTCATTTTGTCAACTGTACATTTTTCTATTTGCAATCTTTTCGTTAACATATTCTTTACCACTCCTACAGCAGTCCCCTACACACTCATATCAGTGATGAGGATTTTATCTACTTTTTAAAATGTAACAGATACATTGTCCTGTGTATTTTCATGTAATATCCCACACATGCTCCTGACAAAATAAAAATGCTGCACAAACTAGTGAACAAAACCCCAGTTTTACAAGACCCCTACAAACATCTGAAAACAGAACAACTAGTAACAGAACATGAAGAACAGAACACTTATTTTCTGTAGTCCACTGTTTGGGATATCAGCAGAAAGCAGAAACTTGCTTTCTGACTTAATTATCTAATTTTCTTTCCCTTGTCCCTGCCCCATTTCATTGTAGCTGATTCAATACTGTTTATTTGCATATGCTTGAGCATTAAGCACGCTATTGCCCAGAGAACATGCACATTAAGACTGAGCAAAACCACTCTTCCAGTAAACACTCTTCTTGGCAGTTTAGAATGCTGATACTGAGTAAGTGGAAGAAGTCTTGAATCAAAATTCAGCTTAGGTATTTTCTCATAAATTGTGTTTTCTTTAGTGATCGAGGTTGTACTGAATAAACAAGACACCTTTATTCCTGCCCAAAGCTTTTTTGAGACGACGGCCTAACAACCAGTTGTCAGTCAGTCAGTTGCTTTTTGATTTTATTGCATGTTAGAAAGTACCTAATTAAGATCTGATTCCCAGAAAGAAAAAGAGGGAAGATAACACCTGCTTAGTAAATGGCATGAAATAACACTAAAGTAAGGATGTATTTAAAGTGTGAACGTATGACCACAGATGTGCTTTTCTTTATGTGAATTGGTAATAATGCTTTTGAGAGTTTTGGGAAACTTGCCTTTGTTGATCAGTTCCTCAAAGAGTTAAAAGAACAAAATTGTGAGAGTTTTGCTTCACATCAATCATTCACTTCACAATTTGAAGATCACTGTTCCCTTTTAATCAGCGCATGGAATATATTCTGTTTTCTTGGAGAGGGCAATTTGTGGCTTCATTACTAATTGAAGTAGACTAATTATAAATGATTAGCATTTGAAGAAGGCTTTTAACTGCTATATAAGACCAGTTCAGCGTGCCTTTCTCTGCACTGCTCGCAAGTGTAACTTAAAATACATAACTCAATAAAGACTTTAGTATAAAATAGGATTAAGTATACTTATAAGTCTTTATTAGTCATTTTTGCTGGTCTCTAATCCTAAATAAAATGATGCTAAATATGTAGAATTGCAGAAGACAGAAATCAGGTAACTCAGTATAAATATGTTTGCTTTTTACAGGAGATATTCCTACTATTTCTCCATGTACCACTTTACTGCAAATACTGTTTTGTGAAGAATATTAAAAAATACCTTAAGCTTTTAGTTCAAAATGGACAGCAACCCAAAGAGTAATATTGATCTTTTAAGTCTAGCTGAAAAGAATCATAGAAATCTACACTGAAGCCAATTGGACAGATTCCATAATTGCTTGCAGTATCAGTATTCATACGGGCATCAGTTTAGAATAAAACCATTAAAATAAACTAATTCACATGCCTACATATGTGTAGAACAGAAATACGTTCATTAACTCTGCATCTCTCTCCTTGCTGTCTGGTTATAATGGAGAACTCATTCTGTACTACAGAATGTTCTTCATGTTCTGTGAACATGAATGTGACCTCTGCTTTCAGAATGATTCACGTTTGCAAGGCTGGGACAGGGAGAAGAGTAAAGGGAAGAAGAGAAGTGACTTCTTGCTAGAAGCCCTTCTGTGAGGCTAGTTTTTCTCTTGGCAAAAGAAAAAGATTTTTCACTTCTCTCTTTTTGTCCTGTACAACTTGTGTTCATTCTCCAGACTGCATGTTCTTTGTGAACACCTCTATCACTTTTGCAACTATTTCCCCCTTTCCCTTCCATGAAACATCTCGGGACTGGCCTTGGGACTGTAGTTAGTTATGAACAAGGAGCTACAACCAGGTGGCCCACATGAGAACATCCCTAAACAGCATTATAAATGTGGCAGTCGTGTTGGTTATGCAGTTGGCGGTGCACTGTATAAATGCACTAAAGAAGATCCCTGCCCAAGTGATCTGAGAGTAAAATGAGATACCAGATGCAAAAAAGCACAGAGCACAAGAAAAGCACAGTCACGGTATGCTGTAGTCATAGAGCTTTACAAGCATCACTATCTTCAAGTTTTCAGAGGCTTTGTAATAGGGGAAATTTTTTATGAATGGAGGGGAGAAAGATGGGAAGATATTTTCACTCATCATGTGAGAGGTAAAGCAGTTAAAATATGGAGTCTGTACTGAGGAGTCATTTGGAGTTCCTGCTGTTGAATTACTGGAACTTCCTAGGATGGGGCTATGATGTATTGAGCATTAAAAATAAAGACAAATACATTGTATTTCATACAAAAACTAACTTAATAGTGGAAGAATGAAAATAGAGGGGTTACATGGACAATAGTAGAAGAGTAGTCTTTGGCAGTGACATTTTTAATAAGTGTGGGGAGACTGAATATGTCTTGTATTTCTAAATATATATGATGCTGAAATGCAGGTTGATCAGAGCCAGAAAAAAGAGGTTTTGTTGTGAGGATGAGGAGGAAGAGTAGACCTAGGAGGTACCAAGTAGAAGAATTTGCAAAACTGGCTCCCAGATTGAGAGAGGTTAGTGAAAGGTACAAGTAAAAAAAAATGTATTTTTGGATTGTTGCTTGAGTGATAGAATGAGAAAGTTATCACGAGTGATTAAGAAAATAGTGGGAAAATGTTGCAAGTGAATATCAGGATGCATGTTTTAATTTTGTTGAACTTGGAAAGTTGATAGCTAATCACTCATAAGAAGATGTAAAAGAGATGAGGAGGCGATGGCTCTGGGACGGTGAGGTATGGCTGTCGGTTGCTTTAAGATAGTACTTAAATTTAAATTTGCAAGTAAGAGTACCCTGAGATAATTTAAAGTCTCCTTCTCTCCTGCCAAAAATACAAAGTATTTTGGAGTTTCCACCAAGAACTGCAATCAGATCTGGAGGGTTCTGTGGAAGAAATACAATGGAAAAAATTACCATAGTACAGAGAGAGAAGCCAAAAAGAGACTGATTTCAAGAGAAACTTAGTTGTATTAAAGGGAGCTGACAGTCCAAGGCAGGATACGGAGTGCTGTTTCTGAGTGTAAAGAGATTAAAGAGAGAGGAGAAATGGTAGTTAAAGAGGCGAGACAGGTGGGGGAAGCATGTTTGTGCTGTGACGTGAGAGGATGTGGAAGTAAGGCAAAGATTAAAAGAGGGAATAAGAACAGACACTAGCAAAATCTGAAGTTTTTGTTCCAGTTTTGTGATAGGGAAAACGAAAGTAAGTAGCAAGGAGGAAAGACAGAAGTTTGTGATGAAAGCAAATGGAGAGGCCCGACAGAAGTTCTAAAAACATGTCACGGACCTTTCTTGAATCACCGGGTGGCGATCTTTCTGCCTACTGAGGATGCTGAAAGTAGTCAGGTCCAGATGTGGCAGGGCAGACTGAATCCTGGCTGTCCCAGGCTCATCTGTACTGCTCTGATCCAGGCTGCCTTGTGTTCTGGCTAAGTCGTTGTAGAGGGAAGTTAGGGGTTGAGGTCCTTATGGTTAGGCTCAGGCAGATCTGAACATACATGTTTCTGCATGAGGCTATTATACAAGATGAGCGTCAACTAAACCGCTAAGGCTGCCTTTTAAAGAGAGTTATCAGTGGGTTAAGTATGCCATAAACAGGTGTATGAACTGAGCACATGCTGGAATGAGAACCTAAAGATGTAAACACTGTCGGGCTCATTTGCTTTATTCTGCTGGGGATTAAACAGGGCAAAATTTGGACAAGTAAATGTAGACATAAACTTTCAGGTCAAAACCAGACATTCAGTGTTTGCAAAGCCTTTGTGTTCAGGGAGACAATGAACAGAACCTTTTTGGATCACATAGTTAAAGTCAGATATCCAGTCACGCCTATTTTAGACGTTTAAGTCCTTTTATGGACGGTCTTCAAGTTTTCTCTTCATCTCTTACTTCAAAACAGGTCTACCATGACTGACTGTTCTTATTAATGTTTAGTAACTGTAGGGATGTTGATGCTGCAAACAAGGAGATGGCTGGGGATGTCCTTCCTTTTCTGTCTCTGTTGTAGAAAAGTACCTGATATGTAGCATATCATGAGTAACAATATTTTTGTATTGTTATATAGGTAGGATTACATTTTAACTATGTTACTATCTACCAGTATTGCCATATTTTGCACAGATACACTCTACACAAAGGAAAAACAAGAGTTTTAAAATCTCCCTTTTAAATGTAACACCGAAAACAACTGTACTACTTCTACACTAAGGCATACTATGACAGAGTGAACTGCAAGCAGTTTGCACAGCTTGTACTACGTGTATTCTAACAAACACATCAAAACAGAATATAACCACTAAGTGTTTAAATATCTATGCTGTGGTAAAAAATGAAATATTCTGTACTATTTCTTTGTATGCGAGGTGATTCTTCAGATGTGAGTATTTACCGTATTTATTATTTTTTCCCCCACTATCTCCTACCTTTTCTCAAGTTTGAGCTCAGAAATACTTACCTGTTTAAAAATTCCTTACATTCCTCTCCCCCTCTTAATTTCTCTGTTCCTATTTCCTATCTCATATCAGAAGCAAAGTATAACTGTATTTGCAGGTTTCTCTTTTTTCTCTCCAGCTTTTCTCCACCAGCAGGCCTTTGATTTGAAATTGTAAGACACTTAATCTTTTGCCAGCATTCTTATGAACAGATTCAGCTTGTCCTTTTGCCGATGCTTCAGCATGTAGCCAATTTCCTCTCTTTTCTTGCAGTTTAGAAGACCTCAGATAATTCTTCCTCTGTTCTCTCACAAATATATGAAATTCTAAGTAGTCATCTAACTTCCATCACATTCATGAGGCAATTCCGTTACCACAAAATTGCAGACTTGGCAAAACATTGTCCATCTGCCTTTGAAATGATATAAGAAAGGATTGAATTTCAGAGATGCTGGTACAGACAATCTAATCTACTACATGGCTGCTTGTACTTTTACAGAATAGCCTGTTCTTTTGCATATCCCAGCATGGAATGCTTAAACTATTATTCAGCTTGGTTAAAGTCTCCATTCAATTCACCAGTGCTTCACATTTTATTTGATGAAAGACAAGGTCACTGGGATTCATAGAATTTGGCCTAAAACTGCTGATTTGCAGGAAACAATGCAGTTCTGTATAGATCTTTAGAAAGGACTGATCTGATGTCAGTATGCACTCTAACAGTGCTTGGCTGCAATTTTAAAGGCTGCTGAAGTGGAAGCGGTGAATGCTTTTACTTGTGTTACAAACTCCTAGTTAATGCCTCTGGTGATAGGTTATCTAGGAACAGGGCCATGTATTAATCCCTAAGGTTTAGTCAGATAACCCCTACAGAAGCTTTAAGCAGCCGCCGCCTCAGATTCTTCAGGCTGAATCCAGTCAGATCATCTGTAATCCATTTTTTTTTTCCTTCCCTCTTCATTTTTGGAGTTTCAGTCTGCAAGCTGTAAGCATACACAAAAGAACATGAGCAGCTGTGGTTACAGAGACATGTCTAGCAAGCAGCAATGCGTGATTCACAGTGGCGCTGCCTGATGCGTGGAGTTCTTTAAAAAAATATTTACCCTATCTCTTTAACGATGTGTTTAAAAGTAGGACAAGCAAAAATTCTGACTCTCTGTCCTATCTCAGCAGTCACTGTCCCTCACACGGTGGTAGTCCAAGTATTCCAGTGTTAACTTTCAAGAGCACTAAATCCACCACAGTCAGGAAAGATATTAAATACTCAAAAAAGAAATAGGCTGAGTTGCCGGCTCTCTCAGTCTGAACACGCTCATACATCTTTTACCCTCTATGGCTTGTAGACTCTGACGGAGGAGAGGAAGAGAGGCCATGTACTCGGAGGGAAGGCGTTTTCATTATGTCAAAAATAAATGGCTGAAAGCTGAAGTGTGGCTAGTGCTGAGTGCGCTTCCTTGGCAGGAGCTGATGTCATTCTGAACAGCAAAGCCTTTGAGATGTTTCAGTGGTTCTATATTATTTATTTTGATCACATAAATGTTTATTATCTGCCTCTAAAAATAGATGAAGTGAACTTAAGAATGTTGCAATGTGAATAAGTGACAATTGGATGAAAACTCTTTCGACAATGTACCTAAGCCACAACCAACCACACAAAATTTTCAATTATACAAAGACTTTTTTGGGCGATGGGATGGGAGGTGTTAGTGTCTGAATGTCTGTAGGCTTATTGGCTTTGTGTACATTTGTTGTGACCATTTTGTTGGTGAAATAACCCAGAAAAAGAGATGGGAATCAATACAGCATTGTACACAGTGTAAATGAACTTGTGGATGTTTGGAATATAGTAGTTAAGATCTTATCTGGTCATGCTTACCCAAATGATAACAGACCCCCAATGCCTAACTGACCATGGAGCTGCTCTGAACTGCATTATAGGCCAGGATAGTTGAGCGATAATCCAAGAATTTGTAGGAACATGCATGGTTTTCTCTTCCCAGCTATACCTAACCCTGTGTGTTTGCTGCTGCAAGCTGAACTCAAAGATGCTGATGTGTGTAACTTTAGTGATGGGTTTATGGAAAATACTTGCAACTGGATTTTTGAGACCTATGACCTATATTTCAGTTAGTTGTGGAAAAGCCTTGCAGTGGTTATGAGCAATCCTCATGATTTTTCAGTTATTCTGAAATCTTATTCCTCAGTTTGTGTTCTGTGTATTAGGACAGTACTTATAAATACGTATTTTAGTGGGTTTTAAAATTGTGTAGTCTTTTAAATACTACTGAATTTTGAATTGTGATCCCTTATTGAATTGTGGCTTTTATTTGATATGTTGTCAAATACCATTTCAAAGTTCTTGCTACTGCTTCATCAGACTGACACTTCTTTTGTCTCTTTCTCCATGATCCTTGGGAAAGCGCTTACATAAGAACATAAAAACATAACAAAATAACAAAGCCTGACTTAAAAAATCAGTTTAACGTGTTTCATAGGGCAAATAATGTATTTTTCCAAGACAGAACCACTTTTCTGAGATTTTATTAGACATTTAGCACCCTTAAAATAAATATTTTTTAGAAATCTATAACAGTTTGGTCTTCTCAGCAAAGTAAAAAAAGAAAATAAAAATCTGTGTCATTAGGAGAATAGTAGCCCTAAGGTTATTCTCTCTTATCTGTTAAAATCCATTCCTACCAGACATAACGAGAGCTCAACTTCATGCCAAAATTGATTTGAAGTGTATCTTCACTCTTGACTTTCTCTGTGGTGGTTCATTTCCCTTTTCTGTGCTTCTTTGTAATGGCCTTCTTCCAAGCTGTGAGACTGAGAAGTCAGTACAAGCCCAACACTGATTTCAGCAGGGAACTGCAGAGGCATTTGCCCTTTATTGTAGATGCAGAACATAAATTGAATCCAGGGAGAGCAGCATCCTAAAATTACCCCAGGAGTAATTTTTCTAGACCAGACATTTAGATGATGAGCATTGTTCCCTTTTGCTAAGCTTTTTTAATATCATAGAAAGTCAAGCATGTTCCTGCTGTAAATATTGTATATCCCTTTTTTAAACAAGATTTTTACAAGAACCCTTTTGGGTGGTGATACAAATGCAAAATACTTAGGATCCAAATTAATTCACAAGTAGGAGATACAATTTGGAACTTTGTGCAATAAATAACTGCTGACTGTGGATTTTGATGGAGCGTAATTTACTGCGGGTCACGATGCATTTAAGGCCTCTACTTCCAATACTGGGGTTTATTGTAAAAACTATTAATGATTAATTAATTATAGTCAGTCATTTATCATCCTAATGCAGATATTTTTTCTCTTTTAAAGGTAGTGTGTCCCTCTCTTAGGAGTCATGCTTTCCAGAGCACTTTGTATTTTATTTTATTTTATTATTTTGGAAAGGGAGCAGGCAGACCTCAAAGCCTCACAGTAAGACATAACCTATCACTATATGTACTCTACAAAGGCACAAATCAGAGACAACACTTTCACCTGTAGGAAGAGAGATATTACAGGCCTAAACTAGAATCCTGGGTGTAGTGGTGTCTTTGCCAAACTGAATATAGGGATTGTATTCAGAACCTACCACGTAAGACTTTTCACAGTAGTTCAGAGCCCAACCAGTGGTGCTAGAATGTGTTTTTACTAACAATCAGAAGTTCCTCTTAGCTTCTGTCCATTAAGAAAGACATACCTGCAAACACTGCACACCACTTACCGCACTTCCAGAACATAGCGATTAGACTTGAACGTTTTTGTTTTCCTGGAAATAGCTTGTTAGAGCTAGACGCAGAGAAGTTTCAGCATCATAATGATTCCACTGAAATGCGGCTCCTGTTTGAATGAAGATTCCTGATAGAATGTGTATTGCCAAGGGGCTCACGCAGGCCGTTAAAGGCATTTAAGCAGCGTGACATTAAATGTGGTAGTAACTGTGCTCAAAACTAATCATTATGTCAAAAATCTACAAGTCATCTTTGTTGCTTTATACAAGGAAGAGTTAGGTGCATCAGAATGGGATCCAGAGAACACAGCAATTACATCCAGTTAATAGGAAATGCTGAAGATAATATACGTAAGGAACTTCAGAAGCTGTTTGATATTTTTACCAGGCTCTTTCCTTTTTTGCTGTTACCTATTTAACTCAGGCTTGTCACATGAAGCATAGTCAGAGAGGTGGGATCAGGAGAGGTTTAAATCTGTATCCTCTATGTATCTGCTGCATTTGTCCTACGGGTTTTCTACAATTACATTGTTTCTGTCTCTCCTTTTGAATTTGTTCTGTTTTGCCCAGAGTAATTAAATATTCAGGGGGCCAGAAAGAAAAGAGGAGAAATATCTGGTATGGGAATTCACCTGGGATGGGTGCAAGCTTAGTTCATTCACACACTGATATTTGAATCTAGCATCAAACAGTTCTTAGCCAGGGTTTATATAGGGAACTTCAAGTACTTTTTAATGATGTATCCTTCTATCACAGTTCAGGTTTCATCACTGAAGTGTCTATGATCAAAACTTCCTCTGATACCTGGAGATGCTTTATCCAACAGACGATATATACAAGCTCCGTGTATAAAGTTTTTTTAATTCCTGACCCCTCTGATAACTGCCTCATTTTGATAAGACATAGGATTTAATATACTTTAATTATGAATCCTTGTTTTCCTGCTGATGATATTGTATGTTTTACTGGTCAGTTCTTTGGCCCCGTGATACATACATTTCAGTGATTTCTTTCATATGAATTTAACTTTTCCATGTGAGTCCCAAAAAACAAACAAGCATGAAATACGTATTAAATGTTAATGCTTCTTTGGAAATCATTGTTAGTGACAGTCTAGTCTGTGTTGAAGTAATGTATTATTCTATACAATTTTCTGCAAAAACAATAAAAAGGAAGAAGAATAGAAATTCGCAGGTTGGGTTTTGCCATCCTGAGAGATGGCCATCGTCATGAAAGTGCTTTAGTTCCTAGTGCTTATGGCAGATTACATGATTAGAATCACAACAGAGAGGATGCTTTAATACAAATTCAAATAGTAATTATCCATGGGACAAGTTCTGGTCTCATCTTATTGTTCTGTATTCACAGTAACTATAATGTAGGGGAAGCATTTGTTACTCAGGGAATAAATGGCTCCACATCTCTTTAAGTTTTAATCTCAGTGTGTGGTTTATATAGGACTCTTTTTGCCATGTTCTTTATGTCTTACAAGAAACAATAAGATACTCAGTACACTGTGAAAGCATTCCACTAGACAATATCCGTTTTCTGATGCTTCCCATTCTCCTTGCCCCCAGCAGAGCAGAATGATGGGGAGTATGTTTGGGCCAGGAGATTTACGAATTTCAAGAGATGCTACCTGCTTGGATTTTCCCTACTCAGGTCATTATTTCAGTATTTTTTCAAGCAAAGAATTTTTTTGGGTTTTTTCTTGAATGTGGTCATTTTGTGTGTGTGCTATGATTTAAAAAATGCCAAACCAGATCTAGTTATTCTCCAGAATGTTTAACAACACTGGCTGAGACAGAGATTCATAGCATCAGTAGATCGCTAGCACATTTTTGTCAGTGGTCTGTATTTTGTCCTCAATAAGATGTTGCTGTAAGATTTTTTTTTTTTTTTTTACACTTGGAAATCCAGCATGAGTTCATTGAGACTGAACTAAACTTTAGTATGGAAATATGTGATGGCTATGTCGCGAAGTTTATTCTCTCATGTTGGGGGAAAAATAGGTGAAATATCTGTAAAAACTTTGATCTCTTTTCATGTTCCATACCGTAAAGAAGTCAGCACAATAGATTGGACCAAGAAGCTCCTAAAATGAAGTTTGAGTGAAACCCTTTCTTCACCTTTTCTAAATTGTATTTGTAGTTTAAATATTTGCAAAGCTCCATTATTATGTTGGCATACATTGTTGCTAATAACGGCTTCCAAAGGAGAAATGGGTGTTTAATGCAACTCTCAAATTTTTAATAGAAATTGAGTCACATGGAAATGCTAAATATATCCTAAATAAATAATTGAAATTTGCATATCATAGGGAAGTGTGTGCCATAGGGAGGGTGATTATAATGAGATTTATTACACAGGGAAAACATTTTTATATGCTGATTCAATTAGCTTTGAAAACTTGCAGTAGTGTGCCAATGTTGCTTATTGCCATTATTTGCTTCCAAGGCAGCAAATTCATTGACTGTGTTCAGGATAAGTCATAGGACTGGAACGAAAGCATTGTCTCTGCAGAGGCAATGTGGGTACGCCCTGGTGCTTAGTTTTCTTGCAGTAAGGCTTATGCCATCAAGTCTTCTAGTTTCAGCTCTTTTAGGGTTTGTTCCACCACTGTTACAAAGTTTTGCCATTGAATTTAGTCAAATTGGACTAAAAATTGCTTTGGTATCCCATGGAGTTTTCAGAGCTCAATTAAATATTTTCAATTTCAAATTTTCAATAGCAGCTAGAGTTATTAATTAATGCCAGATCCAGTGCTCTTTGAAATCAATGTGGTATTTTTAAGGCTCTGAACTTCAGACCACATACTCAAAGACAAGGAGGTATGTAAATGTAATGTGATTCCCTGTCCGAGATTAATACATACTTCTGATCATATCTGTATGAAATATTTAGATCCTGGTTTAAAGCACTTCAGTGTTATTTTAACATTAAGGACCTGAGTTGTCAGTCAGACTGTTTGGGTTTAGAGTTAGCCATGAAGCTGAGAACTTAGTAATCAAGAAAGTTCTAAAAGTAGTACTTAAGACTTTTCTTTTGGTTAAGAAATATTTTCAAATAATTTTTCCTCTCTAATTCTCAAATTCTGAACTGATGGTTTGCTAGGTCATTGCAAATGCTCTCAATGCTCTCCTTCAAAATGACTCACTCAGAATAATAAGCATCTTTATATAAAGTGGCCTATTATCATAAATGAATAAAGTGCAACCTCTTAAGCAAGTAGGGAAGATTGTATGAAGAATAGATCTCAGTCACGTACAATATCTCCTTCAAACATGGGGAATTTTCATGAAAATTATAGTACTTCAGAAATTCTCTTTCCTTAATCTTTGCTAAAATTACTTGACTTATGTCATAAATCACTTCTTCTAACTACCTAAGGTTATCTACTTTAAATGGTAATGAGCTTTATGTTTGAAACTTTACAGGATTGCTGGTAGGTAATTCTAGAAGAACATCTTAAAAGAGAATTTGGGGCTCTAAGCATTACAAAACAGAATGAGATATTTAAATTAACAAGCAAGCTGTTAGTCAGATTAACAATTAGTGTAGTGAAAAAATATCATAGTTGGGAAAACTTCATTGATGTGTCGCAGTAGAAACAGCTATTTCAACAATTTCTCACTCATTAAAACTCTTTGAATTCTACCCTGTCTCTTCGTCTATAAAATCATGTAAAGTTATACAGAATCAGGGAAGAGAAGAAGAGGGGAACAATGTAAAACTGAAATATTTGTAGCTTGAACTAGATGGAAAACAAAAAACAAATAGATAAAATTATTTTTTCTATTTTTCCATAGCAAAACACATACAACTAGTTTTGGTGAACTATGTCACAGGATTACAGATGGGAAGAAGCAAGTTTGAATTAATAATATAATCCCAGTAGTTATCTACTTTTCAGGGCAGAGGAGGGATTGACTATTACTCCTGGGTAACATCACACTAAACACTTTCCATCTGCCTGTACAAAAGTTTGATAATACTCAGCTAGATCTTGAAAAACTGTCAGTTATGCTTTACATGGGTGACAATGCCAAGTTCGTAGTTTTAGAAAGCTCATCCATCAGTCTAAGTTTATAAGCTCTTTCTGGTAAATGTGCAAATGAAAAAAAAAATGATGAAAGTATAAAGCAAATTTGCTTCTCTTGAACAAAATGGAACGTAGAATTAATCTAATGACAACACAAGTTTTGATGAACAATAAAGGCTGTTCAGGCCTGTATGGTGATACTCACTGATTTATATAATTTAAGATTTCTGCTTTTCCATTGCTCATTATGGAACCAATGTTTCCAGACCCTGCAGGGAGAGGAAAAAAAAGAGTCTGTGTTCAACTCTCTCTGCTTTTTTTCCATTGAGAATTTTCTATGGGTATAGCACTTGTGAAAAGAATTCAGCTTTTCTCTATATCTAGTAGGGTTTTATTCTCCTAATTTGTTTTCTTATTTAAAATCATATATCTGTCAACTGTTCATAGAATCATAGAATAGCTTGGGCTGGAAGGGACCATTAAAGGTCATCTAGTCCAGCCCCCCTGCAATGAGCAGGGACATCTTCAACTTGAGCAGGTTGCTCAGAGCCCCGTCCAACCTGACCTTGAGTGTCACCAGGGATGGGGCATCTACCACCTCTCTGGGCAACATGGGACAGGGTTTCACTACCCTCACAGCAAAAAAATTTCTTCCTTCTATCTAGTCTTAATCTACCCTCTTTTAGTTTAAAACCATTACCCCTTGTCTTATTGCAAGAGGGCCTGCTAAAGTCTGTCCCCATCTTTCTTATAACGCCCCTTTAAGTACCAGGAGACTACAGTAAGGTCTCCCCAGGGCCTTCTCTTCTCCAGGCTGAACAACACCAACTCTCACAGCCTTTCTTCATAGGAGAACTGTTCCATCCCTCTGATCATTTTTATGGCCTCCTCTGGACCCGCTCCAACATGTCCATGTCTTTCCTGTGCTGAGGGCTCCAGAGCTGGATGCAGGACTCCAGGTGGGGTCTCAGCAGAGCGGAGTAGAGGGGCAGAATCACCTTCCTTGACGCACTGGCCACACGTCTTGTGAAGCAGCCCAGGATATGGTTGACTTTCTGGGCTGCGAGTGCACATTGCTGGCTCATGTCCAGCTTTTCATCCACCAGTACCCCCAAGTCCTTCTTGGCAGGGCTGCTCTCCATCCCTTCATCCCCCAGCCTGTATTGATACTGGAAGTTGCCCTCACCCAGGTGCAGGACCCTGCACTTGGCCTTGTTGAATCTCAACTGGACTCACTTCCTAAGCTTGTCCAGGTCCCTCTCGATGGCATCCCATCCCTCAGGCATGTCAATCGTACCACTCAGCTTGGTGTCCTCTGCAAACTTGCTGAGGGGGCACTCGATCCCACTGTCTGTGTCAATGTTGAAGATATTCAACAGTACTGGTCCCAAATATGGACCCCTGAGGGACACCACTCATCACTGATCTCTATCTGGACATTGAGACACTGACCACTACCCTCTGGATGTGACCATCCAACCAATTCTTCATCCACCACACCCATCAAATCCATATCTTTCCAATTTAGAGAGAAGGATGTTGTGGGGGACAGTGTCAAAGGCCTTACAGAAGTCCAGATAGATGACACTGACAGCTCTTTCCTTGTCCATTGATGTGGTCACTCCATCATAGAAGGCTACTAGGTTAGCCAGGCAGGACTTGCCCTTGGCGAAGCCATGCTGACTGTCTCAAATCACCTCCTTGTCCTCCATGTGCTTTAGCATAGCTTCTAGGAGAATTTGTTCCATGATCTTCCCAGACACAGAGGTGAGGCTTACAGGTCAGTAGGTCACAGGGTCCTTCTTGATACCTTTTTAAAAAATGGGTGCCATGTTTCCCTTTTTCCAGTCTCCAAGGACTTCACCTGGCTGCCAGAGCTTTTCAAATATCATGGAGAGTGGCTTGGCAACTACTTCAGCCAGTTCCCTCAGGACTCTGAGATGCGTCTCATCAGGTCCGATAGATTTGTGCATGTTCAGGTTCCTCAGGTGGTCTTGAACCTGATCTTCTCTTACAGTGGGAAGGACTTTGCTCCTCTGGCCCCCACCTTGCAGGCCATCCCCTTGAGAGGTGTGGGAAGAGAGGTTGCCAGTGAAGATACATTTTCCTGTTCTGGAGTATCCAGAAAGCTGGCTGAAAGGTTTTTTTTTTTTCCCAGTAACTCTAGGACTTGCACCTTTTGCCTTTCCTCATATATTATTTAGCCAAGTATTATCTTGGTTGCTGGTGTGTGTAAGAAAACAAGTTGTGGAATATGTTTCTCATAGACTGCTAACCACTCCAGAGAGGAAGATCAATGTATCTGGTACAAGTAGTATCATTGATGCAAATCCATCAACCATTAACTCAGTTTTGCCAACATAAAAAGAGGCAATATTTCATATAAAAAGTTTCCACTCTGTGAAATTTGCTACTGCAACAGTTCAGCCCATCCAAACACACACATGCACACTATCTAACAAAACAGCATTTAATGTAAAACTGATAGTTTGGCAGGGTGTGTTACAATCCGATCATCTTTTCCAGGCCATATGCTCTTTATTGCAGAGTTTGATAAGTAGTGTTTTTCTGTGTAGAACATAGGAAATTTGTATTAGTGCACTGATTTTGTTTAATTGAAAGAAGTGGTTTGTTTCCGTAGTCTGAGCATGCTTGTGCAGGTTTCTTTCCTTCGAAGTAAAACCTGTTGGCTTTCGCTGGAGGTGAAAATACAGGCTTTATGGCCCATTATGGAAAACGTTGCAGTTCGTTAAGATGCGGTGAGACAAGAGAAGGTTGTATAACTGAGTATATCAGCTTGTGGTGAATCTCTAATTCTTCATCAGTAGATTATGTTAGGTTAGTTTCGTCCCTCTCGGTGAAATCCCAAGGCTCTGCTTAGTCTTTTGTGGCATTGAAAATCCTTGTGATCTATTGTCAGATTATCCTTGAAAGAGCACTATATGTTTCACTCCTAGAAATAAGCAATCTGCTCTCTAGCACTCACCATTATAAGGAGTCATTTATTACAGCAGAATTTTGTCATTCAATTATGCTTTTGTATAGAGCGCATGGCCAAAAATCTCAATCACAAGTGTCTAAAGTTGGTTAAAGAAGTTGTCGGTGTTCCAAACTTCAGAGATGCTGATCCTGTGCTGAGGTGCCAGAGTGCCAACGCTCATAGCAGGGAGGAGCCTACCGCAATCATTTGCACGCTTCTGATCCTTTTGCTTTCTCATTTTTCAGGCTATGAGCATTCTCCTATAGTATGTGAAATACTTTTTCTTCTTCTGTAAGTTATTTTTCTCAGCATGCAGTGAACTGATAAAAGTGAAAAATATTTAGCTAAAGCTTTAATTACTTTAGCCTACTTATTATGTTCAACACCTTGCTGTATGCCTCATTTCAACTTCTTTTGATCCACATTTTCATGAGGAAAACTGATTATAGGTATTACAGGTAGACACCTGACTAACAGTAAGAGACTTGTGGCATAGCAGAAAACTTGTCAAATTCGTAACCTAGTTGTTTTTATGAGATATGTTTTGTTATGCTATGTAGAAAAGGATTTAAATAACTGATCATTCATTCCCCCAAATAGGTCACCTTTCTTTTAGAGTTAACTGTTGCTAGCAGTTAATAGTTTAACTGCTTTATGCCTAAGACAGGAATTCCTTATGTTTCTGAATGCAGTATATCATATTTGTCAGGGATAAATCAACATATTGACATAGCACAGTATCAGCAAAGCTAACTGAACTTGTGTAGCCCAGATGGGTCTGGATTTTGTTGAACCTGTGAAATTCACTAGCCAGGAGTTATTTGTTCTTGTAGTTAGCCCTTTCCTTTCTTAAGCCACAGGTAAAGTAGAAGAATATCATAAAGCAATGGGAGGATAATGTAGAAAAGGTAATTGCATCTGTTCTGTTCACTCCCCAGAGGCTCAGAAGGCAGGAACAGGAGCTTCTGTGGCAGAAAGTTAGTCTTTGAGAGTATAGAGATCCTTGAAAGAGAAAGCAAACCCTCAAAATGGCATTGCTTAAGAAGGAAGCTTAGGACTTAGTCTTCATTTGAACCTTCTGCTACTGGGTATTTTCTCAGCTTGTACTACTTCCCTCTTCAAGTCACTCCAGAATTTCATGTACACCTTGCCCTTGCCTGCTGACTCTGCTGTGAGGTCAGTGGTTGCCTAATATGTGCAAGGGGCTGTTAAACACAGTACAATGGAGACAAATCTTCTCAGACCAGCAGTAAAAATGGTGCAGAATCAGAATTTGTATTAAAAGCAGATTTTCATCTTTCTTTCTATTTCAGCAGCTTGGACCACAATTTATTTGTATTCGTACCAGAAATATTATATATCCAGATGAAGTGTCGATCTTTCAGTGTAACTGCTGGGTCAACAGTATTATTAAGTCTTTTCTCTGCAACATGGTACTATAAACGTGGCCCAATTATATAAAATTGTTCTTATTTTATAAAATGCAAGTTACTTGTATTTGTCCTTGTCTCGTGTAAAACTCCCCTCATTCTAATTGTGTGTCATCCCTTTCCTTTCGTACTCAGAAAACAAACTCCAGTAACTGACTCGTTCAATAGGTACTAGTTCTTGGTGTTTCTGTGGTGCTGGTGCAATAGTTACTCCTTCGGTGACTCCTTTTCTTGAGTCCTAGAATACTATAACAGGATAGTATTTGAACAGGCTAATTCTGGTAAAGAATTGCTGATTCTTTTTTTCGGAGAAGAAGTGAAAAGTCACATAAAGTAGTGAAGCATTCAAATTTTCATCACTGTACTGGGAACAGGGCCCTGCAATTCCTTACCAAATACCCTGTTTGAATCTGGCAGCGAAAGACCGTCATTAGAGAGGAGCGATGAAGGTGACAGCACCTTGGACAAGCTACCAAGTGCATGCAAAGGTCAGCTAGTGCATGAAAGGCGAGTGCAAGAATTAAATGAAAGGAGGAAAATGCCAGTGTTATGCTGACGTTTTCATTAAGAAAATCACTGAATGCATGGAACAAGTCTGACATTTACTTAGACAGTGGTAGAAATCACTACACTGTGGGTACTGCATGTTTTCCTGTTCAGTCAGCGTATTGTACAGCTGTGATAAAGGGGACTGTAATCATTTCACAATAACGGTGATACAAAATTGTTCATTGACTCAGCTTTTTCTCCATTATAGGAAATATGTTATAACTGGCCATGTAAGCCAATTTCTTTCACTGTGCCTCTTTTTGCCTCTACACATATCATGGCTGTAATCATCCTTTTAAAATGATTTCTCAGATGATGCTCCTTTCTATACAAATTGCTCACCTTTCCTCTATCTTTCTCTTAAACAGGTATGTTCACTAAATTACTGTAACTGGGCATCATATGTTGTAAAGTCTGGTTTTAGTTATATAGCTCAAAAATTTCACTGTAATGCCGCTTAATGAGAGGAGTCATTCATCAGGCCTGAGTCGCAGACTGCGGCGTGGTGCATTTCTGCATTCGGCAGTTTAATATGCACATGGAAGTGTTCACTCTCCATTGGACTTATCCAAATTACATCACTTTGGCAATATAAAGAGGTCATAAAAGGCTAAAACAGCCTTTGGAAACACTCCCCACTTTGGAGGCGTTCTGGGGTTACAGGCAGGCCCAGAATGATCAATTATCTGGCTCTTCTGGACAGGTGGATGGCTCATAAGGGATGCTCGCAGCCAGAATATGAATTAAGGCAGCTTTAAACTTTCTCTAATTGATGCCAGGAGTTCAACAGGTTCCCAGGTAACCTGAAAATACAAGGAATACAAAGGTGATTCAGGAAGTTTGGTAATAAATTTCCCCGCTCTGGAACTCAGTAACAAAATTCATATGGAGTTTGAAGGTGGCAGAGTGGGAGGTCAGATTTAATGCTTGGCATTTGATCTTATTGGAAGATGCTTGTAGCACTGAGCCAACAACTCTTGGGGTACGACACATGGCCTGTTTATTGCAATTTCATATCCTTTAAGTTTAATTCCTTCTGCTGTTTCTTTGTCTGCATTGGAAGGTCCATTTGCACAAAAAATGGTACTAAAATTACTGTCTATCCAAAGATGTAAAAAGGTGCTTCAAACATTGATCAGTTATATTTTACCACACGCTACCTTTTCACAGACTGACGAAAAATGATACAAGAGGAACATTGTTACTACAGCACTAATCTTTGGCTATTGTGAAATTATCACTGCAAGGGGGGAGACAAATCAAATGGAGATGTTCAGCGAAAAGATAACCGTGACCGCTTAACACGGTCTGCGCTCCTCCTTGCTGTTACTACTCTGCGAACAGTCCAGCCCAGCCTCAGCATGCTCCCCACTCAGCAAACAGCTGCGGCAGTGAAGTAGCAGCGGTGCTGTCACAAACCCTGTTTGGCTTTTGGGGCAAGGGAGTGGTAACAAGCAGTTGGGGAAAGGTGATGTCTTAAATTTTTCCAGCTGTTTCTACAGTCATATGTGTAAGCCTGTAAGGAGGTCATGCAAGGAGACACTAGTAGTTCAAAATGCTCTGGGAGGGAGAAAAGGGGAATCCTCATTGATTGCAGGCTCCTTATTCAGATCTTGAAGGAGGGACATGTTTCGATCTGGGATCCTGACTTTTCCCAAAGTCTCAGTAAGTTGACCGCTTGCAATGTGAAGCCAAGAAGCATCAGAGTATTACCTACACCCTTGGTCAAATCAGCTCTCTCAGTGGCCCTTGAGACGCCATTTGCTGATCATCCACAGTGCATACCTGGTAATTTACTTGCAGACGTTCTTTTGTAGCACACCAGCCAGCTCCTTTTAAAATAAAACCTGGCTGTGGTTTTGTGGGTAGCGCAATACAGGGACAGCTTGTTTTCAGATGTGTGTAAGACCTTGTGATCTTTGTATACATGGTCTTCCCACAATGTCTTGGCAAACCTTGCACCCTAAAATATCCTCATATGTCAAGTGCTATACCCATAGCACTATACACAGTATAGTTTCTTGGCTCTAGATTCTTGGCATCGTGTTAAAAAATACCTTTCTGGCAGGTTGCGTTAAGGTCATTATTTTATGTGCTTTGAACACCAAAATCAAACCCCTTTTTTCAGGGTGGGTATTGAAGCAGCAAATGGGGCCGGAGGGATTAAGGGCAAGCACAGCACAGTGTGGGCTGCAGTACTCTTTGGACATAGATAATCCTTTACTGATGGAGTTGAACTGCAAGGAAATATAGATGCAAACTCGCTGTACCAGGTGGTCTGAAGCCAGAGAATGTTTTTTGTAGTGTAGATGTAGCTTTTATCTTCTTATAAGTGTTACCAAGCAAGGTCAAGGTCATCAAAAAGGTCTGTTTTGGGGCTGACGATAGATAGAGTTTCTGAGTTCTAGCCACAAAAACTCTTCTTTTTCTGAGTTAGAGTTGTTTCTTTTCATGTGATGTTTCCTTTCATGGCATCAGTTTAGTTTACCTCCATGAAAAAATGAGAGGATATACCAAAGGATATGGCCTTATTTTATAAATGATAAAATGACTGAGGAATATGGGAGAAAAGTTCCATATTTTGGACTTTATCCTTCAGATAAAATTCAAGTCCATACTGATAATTTACTGAATCTGATTTTTCTGAGAAAAAGATCACAGAATGAAGAAAGGAATCATTCTATTCCTCTCAGTGCAAGATGGGCTTAAGAGGTGCCACTGGTGGGGCATTTATTAATATTCAATTCCATGAGCTACAGTCTAGCCCAAGCAGGGATTTCTAACTTTCTCCACTGTAGTCCTACAGGCAGAGCCCCCTCCGTAGGTACTGGACTTTCTACTACTTCAGGTAGTTAGAAAGGAAATAACATCATCAATCAGACCCACTGTCAGTAGAATAAAAAGGAGATCTGTCAGAAAAAAGTACTCACTGACATGCTTTCTTTTGTTCTCCTGGGCAATAAAACAGCAATAGATTGGTAATAATCAAATTATCTCTCTCCTAAGGAACTATGTATTTTCTGTATTTGCTGATGCAATAAACCAAAACCAAATGATGTACTGAGGTAAAGGACATATTCTAGGATGTATTTCTACCAGTCCTACTGTTCCAGAAATTCAGTTTTTAGAGTCTGTCTTTTGTTTCTGTTCCTCCATAGTTGAACTGAACAGAATTTCATTCGCTTTCCTTTTTTCAGCAGTTTCTGTGATAATATCACATAGTCATTTCTGTAAAAAGATCATAATTGTTAACTTGAGCTTGTTAGGTGTTCAACAAACATATAACCTACCAAAATCAACAATAGATTGTGAAAAACTGAACAATGCATTTATTCTTATTTCCATATGCTTTGAAAAAATGTGCTGTAACTTACCATTTTCAGTTAAAACCTGAACACTTAAAAAAAAAAAAGGCGGGGGGAGTTGAATTTAATATCCATAATATAATCAAGTGCAATACATATAATATTCTATTAAAAAAGCTAGATGCCTGTTACAATATGAGAATTTTGCACTCATATTTTTATTACAAAAGTACTTTCATTTGTGATAATTGAAGTACATGAGTTGCAGCTCCTATACAGATATGCATTTTTATAGTATATATTTTTATAATAAACCTATCATCAGAAAGCCAAAATGCCAAAAGTATTGAAATAATTATTCTGTTTCAAGGGAAGTCCTGCTGATGGTTACTAGGTACCATGGTTAGAGTCATATTATAAATACATAAGAGCAAGACAGGTAATTTAAGGAGGCAGAAGACTGCTCAGTGTGACAAAATGCCTACTGCAGGTACCAATGAGCTTTGAAGAAATTCCAGTTGCTGCTGGAAGAGGCTAAGTTGCATCTTGAAAAGATAATAATAAATGATATCCAGTAAATTTTAATGATGGGCAATTTAAAAGAAGGTTTTTTTAGCCAAGGTCATACTTGTAATATGTGATGAGAAATGTTAAATGTAGAAGCTCTATACCAACAAGCTTGTTTTGTTTCAGAAATGGATATCTTTTCTAAGGCTGTCAAACCTTTCCAAATGGGAAATAATCACCCAGTACTAATTACTACAAAAAATGAAATAACCCAGCATTAAAATGCTGTTTTATCTGGTAGATCTCGTCCCTAAACAGATAAAACAGTTAGGGTGGTGCTTGAAACCGAGTTACTGTCCAGATTGTGCAGCACGCTGTCTGATTTCCCTCAGCTTTTGAGAGAGATGTATCTCTCTGGTATAGATCCCCGTGGTCTACTTACAGAGAAATTTCATTACCATGCTGTGCGGTCCTCACGGTGCTGAAAGTAAAATATTGGATTGACAGGCACTTGTTGTGGAGGAGGGCTTATTGATGATGGAAAGACTGATTCAATCTCTAATCCTGAAGAACGACCTGCCACCTGGAGTGATAGTATACAGATGGGTGCAATCTAAACTCTCTTTCCGCCTCAAGTTGCATTTGGCTGTAGATTAACAATCTGATTCCATATAATGAAGATGGTTGTTTGGTGCAGTGGCAATTTTCCATTATTGACATGCAATGTCAACAGTTCTGACAAAGCTGTAAGGACAATGTTTAAATGTGCTACATCTGGCCGGGACGGTTGCCAGGTTATTAACAGCCCCATTAAAATTACCTGCAGAGATCTGCTTTGGTAGAAGAGAACGTAGAGCACTGTTTCCCCTGCAACTATCTATGCAGGCGTAATAACGGTCTGGTAGCACACACTTGGAATAATACAGTGTTATGGTACTGGTAGCAGCTTTTTTACAGTTTTATTTTGGTGAGGGAATATTTTATAGCTTTAAATTGTATTGAATCTAATTCCCGAGACCTTACTCGGGCAAATATCCCGTTGAAGTCAATGACAATTTCACCTTAGGGTGGAGTTACATCAGTAGGTCTTGATTTCATGAATGATATTTCCAACAAAAATACTCTGAAGATGCATGCATACTTATAACCATTTTTAAAAGCGATATATGAATGTCCTTTTAATTATCCTTTTTTTTTCCCCTTTCCTCTTGAATGACTATGCAACACTCCCAGTGAAGCGTAAATAATATGAAAGGGTTTAAAGGCATTTTTCTGAGTAAGAAGAAAGGGCCATGCTGTCCCAGAGGACCCTGCAGAAGGCAAAGCACATTTTCTGGTGAGACTCCCCCATTCCTTTGAATGCAGAGGGAGCACTTGGCAGTATGATGATAAACAGGCATGTGATCCTAGCTCTCTATAAGCACTTTTTAGTCCAAGTTGAAACATTCCCTCTAAGTTTAGTACTTGAATGCTGGAGAAGATTCTCATACCCCCTCTCTTATCAATCCGTATAGCGTCTGCCGTAATTTACTTCCAAGCGGTGTCTCCTCATGTATGTCCAAAGGATCTCTGCATACTGCAAAATCCACCTGCTGCCTCCTGCCTATCCGTATAGCTTGCAAACAGAAGCCCACGGCTTGTGGCGAGGTCACCTGCCCGTGCCTGGCGGCACGCTGCCTCACCGGGCGTGCTCGCGAAGGCTGTGCTGGGGATACCGTGGGCATACTGACTGCACCTCGGCCTGCCTTTGAACGTTTTCCGTCTCTGTCGGCACCAAGTGCGATCTTCAGGATGACTTCAGGGTTAGTTCGTAACGCGCAATGAGAAAAGGAGCCCAGATGCAGTCATCTTAGCTTGTTATGGGTGTGTGATCAATGGTGTCAATAAAAAACTGGAGGCATTTCACATCTGATGATAGTTCTCTGGGATGCTGTAGTGAGTAAATTAATTTATTTGCAGCCTGAAGAAGAATACAAGTCTTTGAGTGCTTTTGTGTCAGAGTGCACAGGCTTTAGTCTGTGTCCCTCCTGCTTCAGCTGCCTGAATAAGTGGAATAATTTTCAAAAATCTGGGGCAATGCAAGGGCTCTTGACATTTATTACATGTGGAACTTTCCACATGTGGCAGAAATAGAAGACTAAGTTTAGTATGAGCAATATGACTTAATGTCTGTTATGCCATATGTTTTTCCTTCTGCTGCTGTACCAGAGAAAAGGCATGTGGAATAACGTGACCTCATTCTGACCGTGGCTGTGTTTGTAACTCCTTGGGGCTGTTAGAGCCACATGAAGAATTCTCACTCTGCTGCACCACAGAACAGGCAGATAAAATACACATCTATGACAAGACCTGGAGCAAAGGGAGTACAGTTTTGCACCTGAATTCTACATGCAAGTCTGCCATGGATACTCTGAAACATATATTACCTCTTATTTAAAATTAATTATTTTTTTACGTACTTGTGTAGCTGTTGGACTACCATGGTATGAGTCATAGCAATATGCACGCTATGCATATTTTTTGCAGGTCATACGAATGAGTCGTACACATATACAGAGTAGATGACATGCAGAGTTCTGTGGAAAGACAAAGGGTAAAATATATAGAAATTTTTATTTTACTTGGAGTTTGGTCTATGTCACGTAATGGATGTTCTGTGCTTTAGAAGAAAGAAAAGAAAACCTGTGAAGGCTAGTCATTTCAGAGTGTTCACTGACACTCACATGCATGCTTTCACCCATCTTACTGTCTGGCGGTAGCACAGATGTAGAAACATGTGTGGTCTGAACTATCAAGCTTGGGAGAGGGAGGGTCAATCTCACAAGCAAGCTTTCTTAATTTGTCATATATCTTATTCATGTACTGAGATAGGTGGAGGTCTTTCAATTCAGCTTAGGAGAAGAAAGGGCCAAGAAAAATAATGAAAGAATGTGGTAAAAAATCTAGCTTTCCCACCTGTGGTGAGAAGTTCCAGTGACTGAACATCCAACTGTGCTCAGAGCACAGAATATTGATTTAAAGAGGTGCTACCTAGTTGAAATGATGGGCTAGTTGCATAGCAAGTATGCAAAGTTCTGTTTTTACATGAGTTCATGGGACTTGTATCTGTTTATACTAGCAATTTAGCCTCACACTTTTAATGTAAATATCTTTTACTTAGACTGTGATGGAACTAACAAATTACATTATTTAAACTGAAAAAGCAAATAAAAATGTTATGCTGCTATTTTTGCTATAACTACCACTAATTTTCTTATTTAAAAATGGAAATAGTCAATAATAGTCTATTTCACTTTCAGATTCCAATATTTGGAGTAGATTTTTTTTAATCTTTTCTAAAACTAGAAGTACGTACTTCACCTTCTGATGAATCATCCATATCCATCTCAAGTATATTTCAATTAACTGTATTTTTATGGAACTCATTTGTGTAGAAATTAATATGTGAGAGAAATCTGATTAAATGGTGTCTCTAGGGACACATAAACCAGAATATTGCAAACTCAGTTTGGTTTTTCTTCTAGAGAATCTGAGATTGTCTTAGAATATTCACCCTAGATTATGTGGTTAAATTAGTTGTCTGGTAATATTGTACTAGATAGATACAATAGTGCCTCTGTTTAGATACTACTCATAGTAATGGGTATATAAGATGAATGGTATCAGTCCTATTAGTACACTGGCTATCTACAGCCAGATAATTCCTTTCTCTTAAAATTAATACTGTCTCTATTTTTCATAGTAGGTCAGACATAATTTTCATTTCTTTTTCTATCCCTTCTCGAACACTGATAACTAATGATGGCTTTCTTACATTTCAGGGTCCTATTGTACTTTCAGCTGTGTTTTTCTTTCTTTCTTCTTCAATGAGTTTGACTTTGAGCTCTCTTTTCTTTGCCATTTCCCTTCACTTTTTGTTACTTCGCTCTTATTTAGCTTTGTAGCTTGCCTCATCTTTCTCCTTTTCATTGACATGGCCGTTTTTATTTGTAGTTCTGGATCAGCTCCCTCACAGTCTTGGTCATTGTCTCTTCTTGATGTGGGACTTACTTGACTCTTCTTTTCTTCATGGTCTCTTGGCTGCAAATTTCTCTTAATAATCAGCTTATTTCATCTTACATCACCCTGTCTATTGAGCTCTGTCTTTTGTCATACTTCTACAACCTCTGAGGTATCTACGTAAGACCTTCTTTCATTTGATTTTCTTACCTTCCATTCTAAGATTATGTTTATACTCGTGGCTAAGACAGGTAACGGGCTAAAAAGCTCATCACAGTCTGCATCCACATAGCCGTATGGCTAGTAGGATGCCAGTGTCCCTGTATTTAGTAGTCACACACTGCTTAAAAATCCTTTCTTTCCTTGTAGCAAGTGGTGCCTAAACCTTCTAAGAAAAGGTTATCTGAAGTCTCCTCAAGAGCAGATGGGATACCTAGTAGCAGCCACTGAGGTAGAGCTGTGCTCTTCCAACCTACAGGTCTGTCATCTTGGGCCGGCACTACAGAGTTGAGTAAGCTGACTTTTAGGGTTGCCTAAAGACAGTGACTTAGTATGTGTTTGTAAAATGGGCCAAGACTTTGTAGAATACTTTATCTAAGTATTGTACCATCTGAGGTATCTTCTTTTTCACTCTATATTGATTCTGACTGCCTTTGAACTACAGAGAATTACAGGAGTAAACCCCCTCCCTTCCAGCTCTTGAAACAGAGGCCAGGTAGAAATCTTGCTCAGCATGGTTTTTTATCACATTTGTTTGCTTTCTTTCTACCTGATGCCTCTGACTCTTTTTCTTAGCAGCTGTTCTGACATCTTGCTTTCTCTTTTCTTCCTATTTTCTTTTTTTTCCCTTCAGATATTTCGTGGTTTCTTGTCATTCTTATAAAAAAAATCTCATTTCACCTTTCCAGCCACCATCTGGCAAGTATCAGACTTGGATATGAAAAGTCTCTATGATGCTATTATAAGAACAAATGTTCCAACGAGTTATGTTGTTATGTAATTTCCAGATGTTGATGGGAAGAAAAATACTACAAGTCATGGTGGAACCCCGACATACTTTTGCATAGGTTTCCTTACCAATAAAGTTTGTAACAGTAATAAGCACGTCGTAGAAGATCAGTTGTTAAAAATGCAAAGCATGAAGAACTGTCAAACAACTTTGATGGCCTGATTAAGAATTCAATTAAATGGGAGGTTAAGAAATGAGACCATTGCTTCACGTTAAAGACATGCAAAAAAAAAAAAAAATTGGGAAACCAGTTGGTGAAGTAAACTGAAAATATTGATTTCTTGCGTACCTAGAAATTATTTCTGTGTAAACAGAAAAGCTATCAGGATGACCCTCAGACTTTGTAGATAAATAACAACTTCATTTAAGAGACTGTTAGGGTAATATCAGGAATAGTGTGGCCAGCAGGAGTAGGGAAGTGATTGTGCCCCTGTACTCGGCACTGGTGAGGCCGCACCTCGAATCCTGTGTTCAATTTTGGGCCCCTCACTACAAGAAGGATGTTGAGGTGCTGGAGCGTGTCCAGAGAAGGGCAATGAAGCTGGTGAGGGGTCTGGAGCACAAGTCTTATGAGGAGCGGCTGAGGGAACTGGGGTTGTTTAGTCTGGAGAAGAGGATGCTGAGAGGAGACCCTATTGCTCTCTACAACTACCTGAAAGGGGGTTGTGGTGAGGTGGGTGTTGGCCTCTTCTCCCAAGTAACTAGTGATAGGACAAGAGGAAATGGCCTCAGGTTGCACCAGGGGAGGTTTAGATTGGATATTAGGAAAAATTTCTTCACTGAGAGGGTGGTCAGGCATTGGAACAGGCTGCCCAGGGAGGTGGTGGAGTCGCCATCTCTGGAAGTGTTCAAAAAACGTGTGGATGTGGTGCTTCAGGACATGGTTTAGGGGACATGGTGGCGCTGGATTAATGGTTGGACTTGATGATCTTAAAGGTCCTTTCCAACCTAGTGATTCTGTGATTCTGCGATATCTGAAAGGGAAAGATAGGCTAACAGGCAAAGACAGCCACATCATGAAGGTTAGCAACTGTAGGGATTGAGTGAGAACTGTTAATGTTTAATCTGTGTTAGACTTCATAAAGGAAATTTAGATCTTAAAGGCCTTGAAGAATTCTAGGGTGGAAATTCAAAGGAGGTTTCTCGTAGTCCAAGATTCTGGAGTAGTCGTTCAGTGGTAGTAGGGAGAAACTTCCTACTGAATTTTAAGAAAGGTTTTGATGAGCCTCCCATTTTTCCTATATATAACATCCACTTACCTTACTCCTTTAACACTTTTCCAGATAATCCATATCTGTCTTCTACATAGCTAGTCTTTGAAATTAAGGCCTCAAATTTGCATATCCCCGTTTATGTTCACTAGACTTCAGATGTTCTTGACAAAGAGCAAAGGAAAAAGTAAAACTAAACACATGGCAGGCAAGCAATGAATACAAGTTAGGAAGGAATTTATTTTCAACTGAAAGGTACGTATATTGGAACAACAATTTTCATGAACTGCTTCCTCCCTCAGTGTGATCTCAGTCCTGCTGTGGTTCATGTTTCCTGGGATTTCTCATCCTTTTCTATTGTTTGTCTAGCATTAAGTCCACAGCTAGGCAATTCTCTGTCCCCAAGGTTTGTATTTGCAATGAGTGATATAGGCACCAAACCCCATGCTGCTAGAATTCCATTACTACCATCTATATTTCAGTCACTTTTCAAAATATAATATTGTTTCAGCACCTGTCTTTTTTGTTCCAGATGTATACCATAGTAGGGTTTAGACCTCCCAAGGTCAAACTCAGATTCACTTACTCATGCCTCTGGAGCACCAGCTAGGACATTCAAGGTCAATGTCCCATCTAGACAGCTTCTCAGTGTTAATACATTATGAGGTGTCAAGCACATTTCTCTACAGGACTTCAGTGTGGGTTACATGATATCTGTCTGTCCCAAGAGTTAGTTTTGACAAAAACTCAGGGCATGACAAAACTACATTCTTTACCAAATACAGTTATCTATAACGTATTTAACAATTCAGGATGGAAAAATATAACTTCTTCTTCTAGCAGTTTACTTCTCTGAACAGATATAAAAATTTTGTTTCTACTTCTGCGTCTATTTGTGTTCCTCTCCCATGATTCCTTGGTCCCTGGAGAAGGCCACCTTGCCTTAGGCCTTAACACAGTCTTACCTTTCCCACGCCCTTGTTCTGTTTTAACGGCATTCAATATGCTGGCTTAGATCTACCTCTTCTTCACAGGTGCGCCTCTCTTCTTCCTGACATCTCTTCTTACATATCCATCAGTGGTTTCAGCATCTTCCCTGTCATTCAGGCTTACAACTCTTATGTCAATTTTGACACCTTTTCCCTCTTTCCAGAGCAAGTTGTCACTCCATCATGTCACTTTTCTCTATCTAACTCCATCTTCCCTCTTCTACTTCTGTGATTGCAACTGTTGTTCAGGATTTAGTCATCTTTTGTCTCGAGCACTGCAGGTCTCACGCCAGCTGGGATCCCCTGAATTTGTCCCAAGAGGATCCAGGAGACCCCTCTCACCTCTGGCACTGGTTGGCATCCCTCCACTGCATGGTTTTTGTCTCCCAAGGCTTTCAAATTTCTTGTATTTTGATGGAAATTGTTGCAGGGACTGAAAACTGGCAGCAGAGGGCAGAGGGCAGAGGCACTGCAACTCTTTATAAATCTGTTGTGCAGGCACAGTAAACCCAGCAAGCTTTTGTTGTCCAAGAAACAGATGCAGGTTAAGTGCTCTCCCTGAATCATGAGTCAGCGTGCATCACTGGCCAGACGTTTTAATCCAACCTGTGGGCAACGCGATTCCTTATAGGATCATCTGATCAGCTCCTCTGACTAGGAAGAGCTTTGTGCTGTTCTCTGGTCCTGACTCAAGCAGCGGATTACTTGGGTTTTAAGTGTTTTGAGGTTTTCCTGTCTTCAAAAACCTATCGGGCATAAGCAGCATGTTTCATTGGGGGGGTTAAACACTGTAGTCACGATGGAGAGGTTCAGTGTTTGTGGTATACTTGTGTAATGCTGCAGTTAGCAATATGGGACAATACGATGCTGCGTGGCAGTTGTGGCCCGAAACAGTAAAGGTACCTGCTCTCCCCTAGTTATTTCTACTACTGTTTGACATACTATATTTCACCAGCAATTGCTGTTCACACCAGCTAGTAACTCTCCACATAATGCAGGTATAGTCAGTACGAGCCTATTAACAATCAAAGTGTCTCTTTATAGTGAGATTTTACAGATTTCACAGAATCACTAGGTTGGAAAGGACCTTTAAGATCATCAAGTCCAACCATTAATCCAAAACCACCATGTCCCCTAAACCATGTCCTGAAGTGCCACATCCACACGTTTTTTGAACACTTCCAGGGATGGCGACTCCACCACCTCCCTGGGCAGCCTGTTCCAATGCCTGACCACCCTCTCAGTGAAGAAATTTTTCCTAATATGCAATCTAAACCTCCCCTGGCGCAACTTGAGGCCATTTCCTCTTGTCCTATCACTAGTTACTTGGGAGAAGAGACCAACACCCTCATCGCCACAACCCCCTTTCAGGTAGTTGTAGAGAGCGATAAGGTCTCCCCTCAGCCTCCTCTTCTCCAGACTAAACAACCCCAGTTCCCTCAGCCGCTCCTCATAAGACATGTGCTCCAGACCCCTCACCAGCTTCGTTGCCCTTCTCTGGACACGCTCCAGCACCTCAACATCCTTCTTGTAGTGAGGGGCCCAAAACTGAACACAGTATTCAAGGTGCGGCCTCACCAGTGCCGAGTACAGGGGCACAATCACTTCCCTGCTCCTGCTGGCCACACTATTCCTGATACAGGCCAGGACGCTGTTGGCCTTCTTGGCCACCTGGGCACACTGCCGGCTCATGTTCAGCCGGCTGTCAACCAGCACCCCCAGGTCCCTTTCCGCCGGGCTGCTCTCCAGCCACTCCTCCCCAAGCCTGTAGCATTGCATGGGGTTGTTGTGGCCAAAGTGCAGGACCCGGCACTTGGCCTTATTAAACCTCATACAGTTGGCCTCTGCCCATCGATCCAGCCTGTCCAGGTCCCTCTGCAGAGCCCTCCTACCCTCCGGCAGATCAACACTCCCACTCAGCTTGGTGTCATCTGCAAACTTACTGAGGGAGCACTCAATTCCCTCATCCAGATCATCTATAAAGATATTGAACAAGACTGGTCCCAGAACCGAGCCCTGGGGAACACCACTCGTGACCGGCCGCCAGCCGGATTTAACGCCATTCACCACAACTCTCTGGGCTCGGCCATCCAGCCAGTTCCTCACCCAGCGAAGAGTAAACCCGTCTAAGCCACGAGCCGCCAGTTTCTCCAGGAGAATGCTGTGGGAAACGCTGTCAAAGGCTTTACTAAAGTCCAGGTAGACAACATCCACAGCCTTTCCCTCATCCACTAGGCGGGTCACCTGGTCATAGAAGGAGATCAGGTTGGTCAAGCAGGACCTGCCTTTCATGAACCCATGCTGGCTGGGCCTGATCCTTTGGCTGTTCTGCAGATGCCCTGTGAGCACTCTCAAAACCAACCGCTCCATAATCTTCCCTGGAACAGAGGTCAGGCTGACAGGCCTGTAGTTCCCAGGATCCTCCTTCCGGCCTTTCTTGTAGACGGGCGTCACATTGGCAAGCCTCCAGTCTTCTGGGACCTCCCCTGTTAACCAGGACTGCTGATAAACGATGGAGAGTGGCTTGGCAAGCTCCTCCGCCAGCTCTCTCAGTACTCTCGGGTGGATCCCATCAGGCCCCATAGACTTGTGGGTGTCCAGGTGGCTTAGCATGTCCTTGACTGCTTCCTCCTGGATTATGAGGAGTACATTGTGCTCTCCATCCCCGTCTTCCAGCTCAGGGGGCTGAATATCCTGTGGATACCTGGAGTGGCTATTAAAGACTGAGGCGAAGAAGGCATTAAGTACCTCAGCCTTGTCCTCGTCCTTGGAGACAATGTTCCCCGCCATATCCAGTAGGGGATGGAGATTCTCCTTGCCTCTCTTTTTGTTGTTAATGTATTTGTAAAAACATTTTTTATTATCCTTTACGACTGTGGCCAGACTGAGCTCTAGCTGGGCTTTTGCCTTTCTAATTTTGTCCCTGCTTGACCTAACGAGATCTTTGTACTCTTCATGAGTTGCCTTCCCCTTCTTCCAGAGGTGATAAACTCTCCTCTTTTCCCTGAGACCCAGCAAAATCTCCCTGTTCAGCCAGGCCGGTCGCCTTCCCCGCCAGCTCTTCTTACAGCACATGGGGACCGCCTGCTCCTGCGCCTTTAAGATTTCCTTCTTGAAGACTGTCCAGCCTTCCTGGACCCCTTTGTCCTTCAGGACTGTCTCCCAAGGGACTCTCTCAACCAGTGACCTGAACAGGCCAAAGTCTGCCCTCCGGAAGTCCATGATAGCAGTTTTGCTGAGTCGTCTCCTTACTTCACTCACAACTGAGAATTCTATCATGTCATGGTCGCTAAGCCCAAGATGGCCTCCGACCACCACATCTCTCACCAGTCCTTCTCTGTTTGTAAACAGCAGGTCCAGCAAGGCACCTCCCCTGGTGGGCTCACTCACCAGCTGCATCAGGAAGTTATCCTCCACACACTCCAGGAACCTCCTAGACTGTTTCCTCTCTGCCGTGTTATACTTCCAGCAGATGTCCGGTAGGTTGAAGTCCCCCACAAGAACAAGGGCCAGCGAATGCGAGACCTCCGCCAGTCGCTTATAGAATGTCTCATCCGTCTCTTCATCCTGGTTGGGTGGCCTGTAACAGACTCCCAGCAGGATGTCTGCCTCATTGGCCTTCCCCCTCATCCTTACCCACAAGCACTCTACAAACAGCAGGTCCAGCAAGGCACCTCCCCTGGTGGGCTCACTCACCAGCTGCATCAGGAAGTTATCCTCCACACACTCCAGGAACCTCCTAGACTGTTTCCTCTCTGCCGTGTTATACTAACCCCATGACCATACTTCTAAACGTCACAGTACCTAATGTAACATTAACTACTATGGCACAGTCCAAGACTCAGAAACACTGAACTTTTGTTTATAGTTTATTAAATTGTTTCAGAAACTTGCCATGGACTATAAAATCTTTCACAAAAAGTAGCTGTTTCAGTTCTGTAAGGCACGGCCTTCCAAAATTCACTTCTTGGTGGTTTTAGAATATATTAAGTTACTGTTCATCCATATTTGACTGATTTAAAAGGTTGAGAACTACAAGATTATGGATGTTCTATTTTTTCCCATGTCTCTTCTTTATTGCCTTTTTTCTTTGTTATCTCTCCTCTTCTTAGAGTCTTAGTGTAATCCTCACCCCCTTCTACAGGGAACTAAATACAAACAGTTCCCTTGACATCAGTTAGTACAGGGCTCCATAAAGAGCTGGCACAAAGTTAAAGCAGCAGGGAAATTTCCAGTAAAAATATTGCATAAGCTATGCATATACATAAAATATGTTTTCAGCATAACTATGAATGCGTCACTCCCTTGATGCAACTTCAGTAAAGTAGCTTGAGATATTTATTATCAATAACTCAAAGTTAACTGCAGTTAAGACCCCTTTATCCTTTTATGTCCCCTCTTTGTTTTTCTGTTTCTCTAAGTGTTTCATTCTTTCCTGTCATTTATTTCTAGGGAGGGTCACCTCTCTGCTGCTAGCTGAGAGATGGTGATGAACTGTTAAAGACTAACAGCAATGTCCACAGCAGTGAATCACTTGAAAATCCAGGGACCATTTTCAGGATAAGGTGCCCCTGTGAATCCAGTTAGGTGTGTTAGGTATGTTGGTTGTTATGAGGCTCGGGGTCCAGTGAGGGAGGTGTTCCTGGTGCCAGCAATACTCAGACTCAACGGTGAAAGAATGGACATGTGTGTGTTAGGGTACCACTGCCCGCATCTAAATGTGGGGCTATAGGAGCACCATACAACTTCCTAAGTTAGGAATGAGAACACACATGCTGTATAATACTGCTGCATGACAAATGAATACACAATGCACTTAAAACTCTTGTACCTTTTTTTTTTTGCATACTTGGCCTCATTTCTGGGGCTTAATCTGGCATTTCAAATATAGCTGCTCAAGTATCATCTTAAATATGAAGTCTTTGGCAGCTCAGGCTGTCCGGCAAACAGGTAACCTGCTTCCTGGACATTTTAGTTAGGAATTCAGCTTATTACTCTTCTTCAAATGTTTGTGGTTAAAAAACCATATTAATGAGGGAGAGATTCATATTAAAACTGCCACAGTCCCATTTGCAATGGCACTGCCTAGGTATGTAGGAGACAATAGTGACAATTCCTGCTCTCCGTGATTCCAGCCATGGACTTGTGGCTTCTCAGCTGCTATTCCCGTGTAACAACCCCAGCTGAGTACATGTAGAGAGCCACAACACCAGCTTTGCAACAGGTCTGTAAATCTGAATTTCTCCCTTTTTTTTTTTTTCATGAGTTCCTAAGTCACCAAGATTTCAATAGGGATTTTGGGTCTTCTGAACAAGGGGAATACGTCTATTAACATTACACTGCATACATTCCTTTCTTCCTTTACAAAGATGCAATAAACTAACAATAAAAGTTAAGTACATTTGAAATATCTTTAAAATTTTTCTTATCAATTCCCATAGCCACAGATTTTTGGGTACATAAATATAAAATAAAAATTAAATGTTCTTAATCTCTCCAAGAATATTTTTAATACTGGCATAACAGATATGATATATAATACATAAACTTATATATTTTTACGATTGCAAGGCCAGGTTAAAACAAGTTTTGACAGAATTCTATAGCATCAGAAGGAACTTACTTGTTTTTTATGTTATACATCCCACTGTTTTGCATTCAATGTATCACAGTTATGTGCATATGCTTCTTATAGGCATATAAGAAAACAAAAGGAAACAGAAACTTATTAATGATACTGTGATATTAATTCCCATTTCCCAGTTAGATTCAGATTGTCTGAGAGAAGATGTGTGGCTATATTTGACTATTTTTCAACAAAAGCATAGCAAATGATAAAGGTGCTTCTAGCCTGGGCCTGCTTGTGTGCTGGAACTAGTAGAAAACAAGATGGAACAGCAAGGACATGCTATGGCTTAATTCTGTATTCCTGCAGGGCCTTGAAATTGTTTGGCCATGATTTCTGTGTTTCTTTTTTTGCTGCTCCAAATGAGAGTGAAGAATTCCTTCCTGTAGTTAAAACGTGTTCTGGATGAGCAGATGTTGATTCAGTCCAATTTGCAAGCTGATTTAACTTCCTGGGATTTCAACAGTTGAGGCACAAGGGGGAATGTTTAAAAAGTGCTGGCCACAGTAAGCACCTATAGATCATTATTTCAGATTGTTGTTGTTGGAGGAAATGTGATGCAGTGTTTGGTTCACCCGCTAAAGTTCCTTTTTCTGGTATCAGTCAGGCTTCAGGAGGTCAGTCTGTACCCAGAAAGATCTCTCCTGAAACTCCTTTGTTCTCTAACTCTAGAAAAGAATAGTTGGAAGCAGAAAATGGACCATGTCAGGTGAAAGTTGGTATCTTGGCATAGTTCCACTAATTTAATTGGAGTGATACTGATTTACACAAGCGAAGTGTCTGCCCTTAAGTCTACTGTGTAGAAGTCATCTAGGAGTATTTTCATACCTTTCAAGGGAAAGTGCAGCTGATATTTAAAACCTGTGACACTTTACTAACTGAAGTGAAAAGTTGCAACGCAGTAACCAAGGCACTTTCTTTTTAAAAATTGCACTCTTAAGAAAAATCAAATGCTACAAAATAGCTTTATACCTAAAAATAGTTCTGTCTCTGTGATTTTTGAAAGTTCTGATGCTGTGAACTTAACTATTTGTGTTCAGGCTGTGGTAGGGTTTCTGCCAGTAACAATGAGAATTTCTTTCCGTGCTGATGATGCGAAATGTATTCTTGATGCCACTTGTGATCAGGCAGCTCTAGATAATCCACACTATTTATCATGGCAGCAATAGAAAACCTTTTCTCCTATTTCTAGATCAGTTAGAGTCTGATTATTTATCTAACACCACTGAGGAGCTTCACTCTAAGAGAGAAAAGAAAGGCTGGCATAAGGAATAGAACATCATACCTATTTCTTTTCTATTTCTATTAAATAACCAATTTTGGCATTTTTAATGCATGAAATCTTTTTGATACATAAATTGAAAGCATGGAAAATGTCTGCAAGTCTAGAAAACTTTCTACAATGGGACACTTGCACAGACAGATCTTCTATTTGTCTGTATGCAGCCTCTTAGATCCATTTTGAAAAAGAACTTGAAAAGCATTTGTGTATGTTAAAAAGTGAATAGTTTCTATGATGCCAGTAACCTTACAACTGTCCCTAAACTAAATGTTACTCAGTTTAGTTAAGTCTGTAATTGAGAATGCATAGGCTTTTCCTATCAATCTATTTTTGTCAAAGAAAAACATAATTTTCAAGTGTCCATCAAAAAAACCCCTAAGAAATTAACATTTTGATTTTAGTCTAGACATTTAACCAAGTGAAGAGTCATCATTACATTTCAGGCTGATATTAGCCTGTGTATTAGCTACTTACCCAGTACTGCTGAGAGACCTCATCGCATCCCATTTTTAATCCCCCTCTTCTCTGTGGAGAGGGCTCTTTGACAAGACGAGATGGCAGATCATGCTCTTCCCTTGACTGCAGTATAGCGAAGACTTTTGGTGAGTTGGAGTTGTTGCTGTTCCAGCATCTCAACCCTCCCTGAGAGGGTTGGACCGCAACGAGAAATGAAACTTTATAGATGTCTTGATACGTTTCCCATGTGATTCCTCCCTTTGGAGGGAAAGTAACTTTGTTCAGATAGAATTAAAAAGCAGAGTAATTATTCTAGAATAAAATATTTTTTATCCTTGGAATAGAGTATCCACATGGGGGAGTTATGTCAGCATAGCTATGGCACTGTAATTATTCTGCTAAAGTGAGGCCACTCAAATTCTTCTTGTAGCTAAACCCCAATATGACCTGTTACCACAAGCGAGAAGAAAGGGAATAAAGAAGGTTCATTGAGCTCTCCATCACCTCCCACGTAACATCTTCAAATAAAAACTGTAATTCTGGTGTGGATAAGAACAGCAATGAATGAAATAAAATGTAACATAGAAGCTTTTTTTTTTGGTATGTTATTGAAATGTTCTGCTAACAGAATGAGCCAGACAAAAGATAGAATATGATGATATGGCACAGTGCCGTGATCCATAGATATCTAAGCAGTTCTGAACACCTGGACTAGTGTAATCAGTAGCTTACCTTATTAATACATTGAAATGGGTTTTTAAAGACAGTATTTTGCAACTTAATATCCAGAATATTTAATTTTGAAATTAAAAAGACATATGAGAGCTGAGAATAATAGATGAGATTTTTTAAAATATGTAGTTTATTTACTTTGTTAACAGAATTTGTGTGACAGAGAATAAATCAAGACTTCAAATTTGCTCATAAGGAGATTAAATACAGTGCTCTCTCAAAGGTCTAGTCATAATTCTTGGTCAGATTCCCTCTTAGAATTCACTTCTAGTAATAAGAAATTTAAAATGCCCCTCTAATTGCATCTTATTACAGTAACCCCCCAGTCATTTTTTCTCTAAGGCTTTAACACTGCACATTATCGGTGTGTATCATATTGCCTCACTGCACTTTAATTTTGGTGAAATCTGGCGTCTGTACAAAAGGCTGCTGTTTGTAAAGTCAGTTCCTTGGAGCAGTTCTTTCTCTTGTTAGTTTACCAAAGCTCTATCTCTTTTTACTTGTGATACAATACTTTGTAAAAATATATAAATTGTGTAAAAGAGCTATGCTCCTTAAAATACGTCAATTATTTGATCAAGGTAAGAGACACACTCAAGAAGAGAGTTTATTAAAAAGGAATTGTTGATCAGTTTATCAAAGATAGATTTGATATAAAAAATCATGATGGGTGCAATGTAAGGGTTAACAGTTCAATACATGTCATTTGTGAGTTCCTAAAGTATAGTTTGTAAAGCCTGTTTTAAGAGTAGCTGTTTTCTTGAACTATTTCAAGAGAATGACTTCAAGCTCTGCAGGGAAGGAGCTGTTCTTTTATTCCTCTCTCTTAAGCACCTACCAGGATGTGGATGCTCTGAGATACGAAAGTGATTAAAACAACACTAATTAGTTTGACAAAGCAAGAGATTTAAATGTGGAAAACCTCTAAGAGATCTGTTAATGTTGTAAAAATTAAAAAGAGAGTGAATAGGCCCATGACCATGGAGTATAGAACATATCTCAAACAAAGTACTGATGGTAGCATACTCATCGTAGTGGGAATGCCAAGAAGTTACTATAGCTTTGGGGGTAGGAAATACACAAGAGAAGAAGCAGAGGAGTGAGATGGCTTTTATTTCCACATCTCACCCGTCTCAAAACCTCTTTGCTGGCCTTTAGCAGCATTCCACCTGCGGAATACACAGCCAGCTCCAAAGCCTGTAGGCTCAGCTCAGGGATGACACTGATGGAGACACAGGGTAGTAGAAGCTTCTTCCCTCAACCCTTTTGAGATCTTGCCAGCAGCAGTGTGTTCCCCGAGTACTGCTAGCCAGGTAATTCCAGTAACAGCAACTGGTTTTACGATAACTGAAAGGAAAAGGTTCAAATGCTTCAGCTGATTCATTATGGGATGTATGTAGGTTACAAAGTCTATTTCTACCTTTCTCTCTAGCAAGAACCTCATGCTTAGAGTCTATGTGAAGGCTAGATGAGAAGTAGATTGTGTAGCTTGTAAAATTAGGAAGCATCAGCTTTATGGTTGTCTATGCAAGCTTCATTCTTACCATTTTATAGAACACATAGACTTTCATTAGATATTCAGATCAGCACTTTCCTCAGAGGGACCCATCGTCACAAAGTGCACAAAGTCTGAAGACACAAGGGGACAGACTTAAATTCTCACCTTCATTATAAGCCTGCTTCCCTAAGCTTTTCCTTTGTCATAAATCTCTGTCAAGGGATTGGTTTGTCCAATAGGTATCATTTTAATATAACATGGGTTTTCAAGATTGTTTCTTTTTGGGGGGGGCAGCATATCTGAAACAATGATAATGCAAGAATTCATTATTTTAATGAAGATAACCTCAAACCACATGGAATTTAACAAGACTTCATACTGTTAGACTATCTACTTGTATTTTCTAAGGTAAAAAAACCCAAACCGTGTTTCATGTCTCATTGTGAATGTGAATTTAATTGATTATGCTATATAAATGCATTATTTCAAGTCTTAAGAAATTATTCCTAAATTCAAGGCTTAGCTTCTGCTCAGAGTTTTTTAGCTGTTACCTGCTCTGGTAGAACAAAGCTTAGTTCACTGCATTCACAATGACTGTGATGACCTCTCAGATCAGCCACTACATGTAATCACCTGAAGACACAGCAATAATAAAAACATATTTTGCAAATAGTTATTTGGCAGCAATTGTGCTTGACTGCATTCCCAGTGGAAAAAAGGAAATGGCTTGGATTCAGCATTTTTCAAATGGATGTAAATTAGTTTAGTAAAAACATAAACCTCACTGTGAAGTGAACGCTAGTTATTAAAAAATAAATAAATTTGGAAACAAACATGTTCCAGTAAAAGACTGACATGAGAGTAGCAGTTATATTAAGCGATATTAGATTAACATCCTCTAATTTTATAAATCACACAATCTGACAGCTCACTCTATATGTATAAGTAACTTAGGAGACAATTTTGGTTTTTAACATCACAGAAATATGTTTTACAAACCTTTACATATGAGTTAAGATGCAAAATAAATGTCTGGGTAACAAACAGAATGAGATTTACTTAGCCTTAAAGAGCCCTCATCAAAAAATCATCATATGAAATTTTAATTCCACTTGCTACCAACGATCTTTTTTGGAGAGACAGGATGCAGGACCAGTTCTAGATAACGATCCACTCGTTTACTTCATTGTGGATGGGCACGCTTACTTCTGAAATGCAACTACTGGCATGTGTTTGTATTTTGCATCTAATCAGCAGATTTGAATGTAATTACGTATTTTGCAGGTGAGGTGTTAATGTGGGTTATATGGCACATCAGCTGTGTGCTGCCCCTTGAAATGGTCCGCTGGAAAATCTTGAGACAAACAACATTCAATTAGGCGCATAGCCACGAGCAGCTGTGCTAAGTACCACTGGCATTGCCTCAGACGTACAATTCTCAGTGTGAGCCTACTGCTAGCCGCTTTTAAAATGTGTTTATGTTGGTGACAAAAACTTTCCATCATCAATTCTTCTTAAACCTCTCTGCCTCTTAGCTGAAAAATTACAGCTTCCTGCAAGGGGAGGGATGCTCAGTCCTATTAATTTTCATCAGATGAAAAGGATCTTTTTTTCCTTCAGGCTAAAGGTTTAACCTTTATGAGTTTCACGAGTAACAAAGGGCAGCCAGATTTTTATTACATGGGGTAGAGCTGTGCATTTGTTCAAAATAATCAGCACTGGGCAATCTACTGTGTATTGATCCAAACCAAACATTATTACCCATGTAAGCTGTTTCCTTCTCAAGTCTACATTTGGCATAGGAAAGCAAACTTGTTTAATCATCAGTTTTCAAATGCTTACCATATATGTCACTACAGTCTGTTATAACGTTCGGGATTCGTGACAAGGATACCATTTGGGGAAATGCATCAACAGATTTTGTAGGCTGGTTTTTTCCCCTCAAAAATCCCACATGTGTATTTAGAAGCTACCTTTGTGAGTACACAAGCACTTCCACAGGTAATGCTGACTTGCTCAGCAGTCAAAAGAGGAAAGAGCCAACACCACCTTTACCACTGCATCTTTTGCAGCTGTTACAAAAGTAAAAGCCATACAGTTTTTTAATTTGTAGAACAGTGCTGTTTGGTTCCTTCTGACTCACTGCGAAGGGTATGGTTTGCCAACCCTCCCGGTGTTTGTTGAAGAGTGCAAGACATGCTGTCAGGGCTTTTGGGAAAGAAGCACTCAAGCATGCTGATCATTGAAGGGAGGAGAGGGGAAAAGGAGGAGGACAGAAGACAAGGAAGAGCATTTAGGTTTAGTTTTGGAATTCTCTTTTAGTTACAAAAGCCCAAACAGTACAGAAAGCTGTCTTTTGACTTGCTACTCTGTTGAGGGTGAGAAAACCTTCAGCTCGGGTATAGTTACACAGACATCATGAAAGTATGATGGATGAGGGAACAGTAGTTGGAAGATGAAGAAAAACCTCATGAAGTCATTAGTATCACTTGACGATGAGAATATTGCTATGTTGAAGGGACTGAGAAGAAATGCTTACAAGCTGAAGGGCTGTTTGATCATAAACAGTTAGGATATGAGAACCGTATCTCTTTTTTTCAGTGTATGTGTCTGATTCTGTCAACCCTCTCAAGACTTGAGAAGGACTTTATCTGGACCTGATTTGGAACTGTAGTTACGTACAAGGAGTTGTATCATTCTTGGGAGGTGACAGGAGGTGAAGATACTTATAAGCTGATAAAGTGCAGCAGCACTGGTGAGACAGCAATGGAGGGAACTGAGGCATACAAGGACCACTGCCTTTGCAGTGTAAGGATAATCTATGTATGCCAACAACCTATTTCTATGTGCTTTTAACCTCTGGTTGTTAAGTCAGCTTTTCTCTTTTTTTTTTTTTTTTTTGGTTTACGCATGACTAGCATTTCTCTAAAGGTTGAGAGTATTTCTCAATATCTGACAGACTTGAGCTGTGGGGAATTCAGTGTTACCTGTTAAGAATTCAGCAATATACAAAACAAGCCAAGTTCTGTTCATTCTTTAGTGGTGCAACAGAAGTTGTGAAGGCAGAGAAATCTGCTAACTACTGTTTATTTTAAAACTATAACAGGAAAAATTAAGAGTTATGACATACTAAGTTAATGGTCTTCTCCAATTATCTGTAATTCTAAAAATCAGAATTAACCATAATTAAAAAAAAAAAAATCATAATTTGTGCTTTTAGGAGACCGAAGAGACATTTGGAAGCAAACCAATCCTACTGATGGGTTAGTGAACTCAGCTAGTAAATAGGTTGTATTGATGGAGGGATTGGTAACCTCTGGGCATTTCATCTATATCTCAGAGTTAATGCACTAGTATGTGCTTGTAGTGGTAGAAATAGTGTGACTGGCTGAATAAGAACTTTTGTTTGCATCTTGAAGTGGGAGCAGCCAACATACATAAGCATACAATTTATGTATTGTTTTCATTATTTGATGTGTAACACTGTGCTAGGTGGAGTAGACAACTTGGAACTGAGAATAGTCTAGTAATGATATTCTCCTTGAGTGCAATTCTAAAACTGAATTAAGCTTTTCTACGTAATGTTCTTAAAAAAAACCCACACAAAAACAACATAGTGTGAAATGCATGATTTCGTTTTGGTAATCAAAACTTAAATAGAAGACTCATTCTTCATCACTCCGATTTTAACCATAACTTACTTACACACGACTAGTAGACCAAATAACAAAGTCAGTTGTATAGTAAGGATGCTAGATTTTTCTTGTTCTTACCTGCATAATATAAGCTAGGTCCATACAAAATCTTAGTTTGTTGTCTATCTTTGCTGGTTTGAGATGTGTAGCAACATTGCTCAGGCATTTCCTCTTGGAAGAATACAGTACTTTATAGCCTCATATATCTCCTTCTAAGGAAGATGGGAATAAAGTAGATGGGAGCTAATCTAGTCTAGTTCTGTATATTTTCTCAGAGTGCCTTTGCAGACACAGTTTCCGGGTGAAAACTGTCTTTAATGTATAATTTTAATTAATATGATTTTTATGTGTTTTAGAAAGAGAAACAATCTAATATTCCTGTAGGTATATTGGTTTGTATTACCCAATGCAAAACTCTTTTTGTTATAATTTGAATTTTCTATTTTGCTTTGAATTAGTCCTTTTTTACTGGAATATTCTGCAATATTTCAAATGTAGATTCATCTATATATTTCATTAGTGATCTCTTCAGGTCTATGTGATCCAAACTATTTAACCCAAAGGATGAAAGTAGCTTTTAGTAGTTGTTCTTGGGAATTTTTTTTTTTTAAGTTTCCATCTGTTGGCGTGAAGAGTTCCTTTTCAAGCAAAGAGTTATGTTGAGTCTTTTGAAATACGTTTAAGTCCTCCTCCTCTTCCTCCTCCTACACAGAAGAATAACAGAAAGCGTATAGTGCAAACTCAGTTGTGATGATACAGGAGAAGTTCAACGCATATGCTGTAATGTTTCTTCTGCCACTTTCAGAATGACCCTTAAGAGAGTTAATAAGAGCATATTCTTCATGGAGAGCTGCTCTTTTGTTTTTTAAGATCTGGGGGTTGTATTGTTGTTTTTTGTTTTGTTTGGAGGCTCCTTTGTTCCATTGGTATCTTTTCAGTTGCTTCTACTGTTTCAAAGGATGTCATCAAGGAGAAAGATACACCTCAAAGAGAAGTAATAGCCAGTGTAATGCTGATCAAGCTTTTGAATACTTGGCTGTACAATAATGATGTTAGGTCTTACATAACTCTCTACTTCTACAAGTTCTTTTAAAACTTAGCCTTCCTTTCACAGTAACAGTATGAAAGTTTCTGTCTGATCTTGTGGCTAAAGGAACTTATGCAAGGCTGTGATGCATAAATGGGGAGTTTTTCCTGGGAATGGGGTGGGGGCTTTACCATGCATCCATCACTGAGAGACTGATATAAGCGTTTTGCACATAAGACTATTGTCTCTATTTTAAAGTTTGTTAAAAGACTGGAAGGATTATAGAAAATAGTTACAAAAAAAAAAAAGAAAGACTGGATCAAGTGCCTTTCAATAAAAGATTTAAACAAGTCAATCTGTTTAACTTACCAAAAAGATTGAGAGATTACTTAGTTGCAGTATATAAATGAATGTTTTGATGCTAAGACAATATTGAGTACTAAAGACTCTTTAACAGTAGTGGGAAAAGGGGTAATAAGAGAAGGGCTAAAAGATTAAACCAAACAACCTACAATTAGAATTTCACAAATGTTTTTAATGCAAAGGGTATTCTTTATGACTGGAGGTGGCAGATTCTCTTTTATCTCAGGATGTTTTCAAATCCATCTGAGATGACGTTTGCTTTAGACAAACACACCTTTCAAGGAGGGTTGATGTGGATTTGGCACAGGGGTTACTGGTTGAAGTTAATGATCTAAGGAGTCTAGCCAGTCATTGTTTCTTTCAGTGGTCTGTTTGCCTTTAAACTTCATGAACTTTAAAGTCACTTATGAATTATTTGTGGTTTTGTCTTATTATTTGAAATATTTATTTTGCCAGACTGTATTAGGAATGAAGGTATGATAGCTTTCTTATTTTTGTACATTCAGGTGCTTTTATGTTCTCTGATTTGGCTGGTTTGAAAGCAAGATGCTGGGGAATATTCTCCTTTTTTCATATTGAGTGATAAAAAGTAGGTGTTTAAAAAATCTCACTCTGCCCAAGACAATGCTAATGCAAACCCAGATTTGTTAACCCAAGAGATTAAGTCAGGCTATTGGAAGGAATGAGGTAGGTTATTTTCTGAACTGAGCCTGTCATGTTGTGAGACTCTCTATACAGGACAGTATAAAAAAAGAAAAAAAAAAAAAGGGTTTTGCTTTCAGGAACTTCGAAGAAAGCAAATACCTGCAGGATCACCTACAATTTTATAGCTGTCCCAGATTAAAAAGACATAGAAAAGACAGTTCTATTTATCTTTCCTCTTTCAATTGTGAAGGAGGAAAATTATTTTCCCCTACCCATAAATCTACTGTAAGGCCTATGAAAAGATAGCCATGGTATGTTCAAGCTAATGAGCTGTAATGCCAAAAGCGTACTACAGTCTTGGCTGAACAGCCACCATCAGGCTTTGAGGACAGTGAAGCTCCTGGGCGCAGCGGGAACAGCAAGATTTGCAGATGGAAGAGCATCAGTGAGCTCTTCATAGTTTGCCTGCTCATATAAGATCTTCAAGTTTTCGAAAGAGACAGGATTCTTTGCAGAGGAGAAAAATGATGTAATAGAAAATCTTCTTCTGAAAGTAATATAATTACTGCTGTGCATCAGGTACGCAGTTGTGTGCTTGAATTGGTTGGGAAAAGGTTGCTTCCTAATGAAAGACAAGACTCTTTCATCCCAGAAGAGATGAGAAGCAGTAAGACAATGTAGATTACCGAAGATAGGGGTAAAGTTTTCTTTTATCTCCCCACTCTCTACATGGCTCTGTGTTGTTCTCACATAAGCTATGTGTCTGCTAGCCTGAGGACATCCATCAGACTATATTTCAGCAGGAAAAAAGTATGACTTTTAACTGCGTGATCTTGGTGGGGATGCGTTTGCAATAGACATACTTTTGGCAAAAACATTTACTTCCTTAAAGCTATATGAGAGTTATCCTTCCCTCACACAGAAAAATGCTTTATAATATTACCATTGGAAATTATCCCTGGGAAGACATGCCATGTAACAGAAGTAGCACAATGAAATGGCTTCTCTGCTACAGTCATTTACAAATTTATAAACTTTAAGCTATAGTAAGAAGTCTTGGTTTTGCTGCTTTTCTTAATATGATGCAGAATATCTTTTAAAAATATTCATGAAAATGTTCTATGTCCTTTCTTTTGCTCTAATCCTCTGTATTACCTGTACAAAGAACAAGGATTTGCACACACCCCCTCCCTTTTTTTTTGCTTATCTATGCTGCAGTCCTACCGTCATTGTTTGATTCTGCTTAAATCCCTCTGTACCTAAAGGTACAGCCTTATCAATTGAAAAGCTAATGCTATATAAGAAGTGAAAAGAACACAGAAAGGTTTCCTAGCAACTACTGTGAATCCTTCTAAAGTAAGTCAGTTAAAACCATGTAGTACGTGCAATGGGTGTAAATCAGGGAGCTAAGCTGATCCACAGATTTACAGATGCCCACTATAAAGTACAATAAAACCTGTAATAGAAGGTGAATTGCTCAAGAAGAAAATCACATCAGAGTCTTGACAGCTTTATCATTATTTAAATGATCCAGCTTAAATTCTACTGCGTAGTTAGTAAGACTGAGTGTCAGAGCTACAGCAAGGGTGTACAAAAGCACAGTTAATGGCATTGGTTAGTGTCACTGCTGTGATTATGTCTTTTACTGCTCTTTCTAAAAAACAACCAGCAACCATAAACAAACAAAACGAACTCCAAGGGGCAGTTGCAGGGGACACAATACAAGGTGCAAATATACAAAATCACGTCTGTGAAACAGGGTCTGTCTTGGTTTGTTCTGCTTTTGCACACCATGAATTACATCAAACATTTTTAGGTTAGTCAAATCTGTTCAGTAAAGTGTAGGGAGGCTAACAATTATCTGTCTCCATACAGATATCTCCCTCCTGCACTCTCTTATACACTGGTATTTCAGTGTAGGTTTCTTCATTCAACACTTTTTTTATTGTAGATTTTTTTAAAGAACTCCTGGGCCTGGGATTATTTAGGGAATCTTATAAAACCTGTTTTATAAAGGCAATAAATTTATTTCTGGAGCACGCTCATTTGACACTCAGCTTAGGGCTTGGTTACATGAAATTTTAAAAGTTTTCACCAAAAAAAGTTTGTGGCTCATGCAATTAATTTTTTATTATGTTTTTAAGTTAATTGATGTGTTGATTTTCAGATCAAGTAGTGCAATACATTTTCATTCAACTAAAATATTCCTCATTTTACACTTATTCAGAAATTACTAATAATATGCACAAGAAAAAATGTAGACCTGAAAACCTAACTTTAAGTCTAAAATATTTAAAATTTTACATTACGGGTGAAATTTCCTCCTGACTCCTTATGACATAATTAGCTCTTCGGAATGTTTAGAAACAATAAATAATAAAGGGATATGGTCAAGTATATTTGCAAGCAAGAGTACAATTAAACCAGGTAAAGTTTCCCCATTGTTCTTTAGTAAATAAACGTACCCTCTAGTCAAAGAGAAAAGACAGGAGGGGCTTCAAGTGCCACCTACAACCCCATCCTAATGAGACGAATTCATGTCTGAAGAATGACGGATGTTGGAGAATGCCATTTGGGACCAAGATTTTGTGGGTGGTGGTTTTTTGTTTGTTGCTTAAGTCATCACTGCTGAAATGAGGCTCATGTGTGAAAACAAATATGTGAACAAATCACAGGAGTAACACATGCGTGCATGTGAATGTTCACATTTTTATTGTAATTGTTTTAGTCTTCGGTTTCTTCCATTTTGCAGATTCTGATAAGCAAACCTGAAAAGGTTTGAAACATCCACACGCTCTGGTACTTACCCAATGCTTATCCCTCCCTGGCTTTTCTGATCTGAAAATCAGGTTGGAACTGTCAACAGACTGACCTTTCTCACATTAGTGTGTTATTTCTGCTTCTTCTTTTGATTTCTCACAGAAAGTGGAAAGACACAAACATGTTGAAAAGCAAAAAAAAACCAAACACCCCCCAAAAAAACCCTTAATGGGAACAACAGCACTCTGAACACCAAGGAAGTTTGGAGTTAGTTTGAAGTTTGGCAATAGTCTGAGCTGGCTCTTATTTTTGAGGTGCCTGTTCATCCATTTTGTACCATGGAGAGTGGACTGGCTTTTGTAACTCTTCTGAAGGGCAGGCGTGAAAATTGTGAAGCAGCAGTTTTTGCTGCAAACTTTTTCCTTACCCTCTCCAACCTCACTCAGCAACCATTGTACTTTCAGAAGTACTATGCTAGGAATATTAATTCACTTGGTAGATTTTAACCTTCATTTACACAAACAGGTCATGATTGTATGAGGAGCATTGGGATACTGATATCTAGCCAGCACCTCCAAATATTTGCGGAGATCCTTATTCCAGGCATAAAGGGAGCTGCCGGCCCCAAGGTCTGTGTTGGTGCTCTCTGTTCACATTCACAGGTACAGCTTTCTCTTCAGGAAGTATGGGAAGTTCCTGTAGTAAACGTAAAATTGGAAGCAGATATTCCCTAATGCTAAGGGTGTGTGTCTATTATTTGCGTTGTTCCATTCCTTTTTCTCAACTGTGAAGGGGAAGACTTGAGACAATTTGTTGCCACACAGCCTGCCTTCCCTCGGACCCCTAAGGGAAGGCTGGAGACTTGCAATGTCAGGTGTGTATTACACACTCGGGTATTATCTCTGGCTACTGTACATAAGCTTGCCTTGTGTTGAGAGGTATTTGTTTTAGAAGTTGAAAGAATAAACTCCAGAAACTCCTTTATACAACTCTGAAGGAAAGGCCTATAACCTGCCTAACGTCAAGCTCCGGTGTAAACTTACAGTCAGTGCATGTGTGTAGTAGCGCGTTCTTGCTAATGGCCTGGCCACACAGTCGTAATTTGTAGCTTCGGAAAGACTTATTAAGCCATCATCTTTGGGTGTGTACAATTACACCTGGTGCAGGCTGATCGTTAACAGCGTGCAAAGCTAGATATACGCGGATGGCAAAACATATCAGAGGCTTTGCCTTTTGCAGGTAAGCAGCATAGTAGATGCTTAGGGACCATCACTTGCTTTCATCTTCATGGCACGAGAAAGTTTCATCAAACACCATCTTCTTACCAAGATTCTTCAATACAGTACTGGAGAGGAGGCCTTCCAGTCATTTGTGGAATTTAATTTTTACCCTCTGTGTAATTAAATTGCCGCTCTTTGAAGATTTGTGCTAAGTGTAGGGAAATAATGTAGACACACAATGTAATAATGCTTCCAGATGGTGAATTCACGAGTCTGTTTTCTGGTGGCATAATTAATTATTCTAGTCTTTCATAACAGTTGAACCATTGTTATCTACCACAGTGTCCTAAACCTGAGCCAAAGTCTGGATACTTGCTCCTTATGTTTCTTGGTTGCATTCTAGTCTTATGCTTGCCTAAATCAAGGAATTATTGTCAAGCAAAACCAATAAATAGCTGTGAAAGTCATAGAGTGTAAAAATCTGTTTACTGCTACCTAGTATGGAAATTATTAGTATGCCATGGGTTTTGGGGGTATATTATCAGGATCTGACTTTCTGATAGTCTTATTGATAGTCTGATACCAGCAGCAACATTGTAGTCGTAAGAATAAATGAACTTACTTTATCTTTACCTTCTGGCTTTTATGAAATGGGCTGGAATAAATTATGTTATAGGTATTTTCTGCTGCTAGTTTCTCTATATGCATGATTTTGTGTTCTCATACTGCATGATTTGCAAAAATTCATCTTAAAAAATAAAGTGGTGCAGTATCTGTAAATCTGTAATAGACATGGGACATGTATTTCAGTTTATCTAAAATTTATATATGAATAAATATTGCTTATCTACTCTGCAGGTACATATACACACATACATAGCATTTAGATTTCACTGTTTACCAGGTCATTTACTTTAACAGTTGATATTCTTTAGGATAGTATGCATCTAGACTTTCATGAAATTACTTCCTGCAGTAAATCTCTTAAGTATTGAGATGTCCTAAACAGTTTCTCAGAAACATCCCTCACTGTCAACTTCTGAAACCTATTTTCATCAAGATCTTGTGTCCATAATTATTAATATGTCCAAGAATCTTGGAACTAGTACAAGACATTTTATTGATAACTAAATATTCACAGGGAAGAAAAACTATAGAACTTAACAGATCATTAAACAGAAAGCTGTATATGTAATGAAACAGCTCATCTGGATTTGAAACCATTTGCCTTATGTTTATGGGAATAAATTCTGACAGGTTACTTAAAATTCACTTCACTCGGTTTCCTCTTGTATCAGTCTGGAGCATGGTGCTCAGTTATCACTCAGGGTCAAGAAATTTGGAAAAAAGCTTGCTTGTTTTGTCTTGACATTCCTCCTCAGTCAGTGTTGTGGAACAGAAGCCCCTGCACAACATAGCAATTGGTTTTGAGTAACTCATGATCATGCATGAAGCAATTCCCTATACATTAGATTTATAATCTGTTTAATCCCTTCTTCTCAGTGCCCCGTTCTTCAATTAGTGCCATTTCACATGCATTTCTCTAATTTTTCTTCATCTTCTTTCAGCCTGTGCTTTGCAGGGTCTATTCAATTTTCTTTGAAGCTGATGGAAGAACTTCCACCAACTCCACTGTATAGTAGATAAGAGCTGGTTTGTTTTTCTGAGGAAAAGAAACATAGCCTGGTTTCAAAGCACAGTGCCCAGCTACGGTGATAATAAATTTGTGTGCACCAACCATCTTTCAGAATGTTCCTGTACTTGTTAGTTTCCTGAAAAATGACACGATTTTACTACTATCAAGGATGCACAATAGCATGATTAAGGAAGGGTGAAGTTGATTCTCTTCTTTACGCATCAGATTGCGCCTCACTTCTTGTCATGAGATTCATATTATCAGCGCTAGTGGTAATAGAAAGAAAAAAAGACTATGTTTTTCTTTAAAATCCTCCTCCCTTTTCTTTTCTTCTTTCAAATAGGAAAAAAAAGTCCACTCAGAATAAGAATACATATAACTGAGATGAAGGGAAACATAAAATTTTACAGTATTATTTTACAAAATACTTATAGTCCTCCTGCACAGTTAAACCTATCAAAAGAAAGTAAGTGGGATGCTCCTGACAGGTAAAATTCTATCTGTACAAGGCTATGCATCACTGAAGTGCTACTTAAACCCTGAAATAAGTGGGCCTCAAGTAGTTTGTAGGCCATTGCGCAAGGATGGATTTCACCCTAAGAAATATCAAGTGGCATTTTTCAATCTAAATCAATGGTCTGGGAAGCACAGTAGAGTCAAAATACTGTTGATTCCTAAATCTATGTGTGTACAGGGTCTATATAAATATAAATAAATATACGTGTATATAGACAAACACAAAATATGAATACTAAGATGTACTTGCATTTAGTTAAGTTTTACTGAAATAAAAGTCTTATGTTAAGAGAGAGGTTTACAGTTACTTTTTCTACTTTTTGTGGAAAATTTTGCAAATCACACACTAAAGAGAACTGAGCATTTTGGAAATGTGGCCAGCATTTTGTTTCACCAACTGTCAAGTTAGTAATAATGTTGCTTTTATTTAGTACCATACCTAAAGAATACAATACAGTAATGCCATGCAACTACTCTGAAAGGATATAGTGATTTGGGCATGAAAAGACTAAAATTATAGGAAAATGGAGCTCAAAATTACGTGTCCTCCGAGAATTAAGTCCTTGGTGTGCAAAAAGCCAGAGTATCAGATATAAGCCATTATACTTGTTACCTGCCTTTCAGTTAGAAATTGCTGCAAGCCATAAAAAAGTGTTGTTCACACTTCTCAAGTCTAATTCAATAAGATTCGTTGAAGCTCGAGTCTTAAATAAAGGACATTCTTTCAAGAAAGTAAACTTATCTCGCTCCCCTTCAGCATTTTCCCCCTCTTATCCTTTCCTAGTGAAACTTTGCTAAAGTAAAAAACAGGACCACAACTGTCTGCTATCATATGGCTGTTTAAAGTTCCAACATAACACTGTTTTTCAGAGGTGACGAATACAGGTATTAAATAGGATGTCAGCTTTGAAGGATACTCAGACAGACGTAATAGGGACTCTTTAATACTGACTGAATTAATGCATTAACATTTTGACCTTACCTTCTGTAAATTCAAACGCGCAATGCAAAAACAAAACAAGCAAAACAAAAACCAACCAGCCAACCAAAAGTATCTACGTCAGACATAAAAGATCAATAAATCAGAATCTCTAGTTTAGTAGTGGAAAATTACCATGGTTTTTCAGGCTGAGAGAAGATATCTTATGTGCTTTACACTGTACATTATATGTCTTCATCTTCTGACTGTGTAATTTCTACATAAATCACCACAGACGTAAATAATGGATGTGGAAATCTTAATTTCTAAGGTTTGAGAAAGAGAAAAGTAGTAACTTTTGGATATTGCATGATAAAACTATGGAAAGTTACTTAAGACTATAAAAAAAAGGCTACACCCTGATTCTGTTCTCCATTCTTGAGACTTGGCTTTAAGAGTATGTGTAGAAAAATATATGTATATATGCATCTTTGTTCATGTGCACAAGGGGCAGTATCAAAATGCCTCGTATTTGTGGCTAAATTATGTTAGTGTGAACACACAGGCTCCTGACGTAGTCATCGTTTTCTGTATTTAGGTTACTCTTCTCTGTGCAGCTAAGAAATATGTTGGCACTTCTAGCAACTTTCCCAGATGGTATCAGGCTTCTCCCAGAGAGTGTATTTTTCTCTGTTTCTTGTTTGATTTTTGTTGTTGTTGTTGTTGTTGTTTTTTAATAAGCTGGTTAGGAATCCTTACAATCCCTAGAGTTTGGGTTCTCTTTCTGCTGCCAGCAATTTTTCTTTGGTTACCAAAAGGTATTTCTTCCACGTTACTTAAATTAACACTTGCATATCCCTTACATTAACACAGATAACTTCCAGTTACTTATATTAACAGGTACTTTTCACCATGATCCAGCTCTCAGACAATGTTATTTGGTTGCATTAATGGAAAAGATCTGGATTTAGGGCCCTATGTTTGCTTTTGTAAGCCAGATTTAGCATTTGGGATTTATTCGGATTTGGTTCTCTCCTCACAGGGTTCCTTAGTCTTTAAATTAATCAGGAAAGACCACTGACATTCCTACTACCAGATCTCTGCCTGTTCCCTCAGCCAATATCCTTCAGGTGTGATGGTGACAAACCAGGCTAGCTGCTTCTCTATTCCTTAGCTAAGCTCTACGTTGGGAGGCAGGACAACATGGAGTGCTAGTGAGATTTTCAAGACATCATAAACTTTAAGTTCCATTTGAAACTGTAACTTGCTATTCCTCCTTTATACAAGCCCATATCTAGAATCACAGAATCACTAAGGTTGGAAAGGACCTTCAAGTTCATCAAGTCCAACCATTAATCCAGTGCCACCGTGTCCCCTAAACCATGTCCTGAAGCGCCACATCCACACATTTTTTGAACACTTCCAGAGATGATGACTCCACCACCTCCCTGGGCAGCCTGTTCCAATGCTTGACCACCCTCTTGGTGAAGAATTTTTTCCTAATACCCAATCTAAACCTCCCCTGGCGCAACTTGAGGCCATCAGTTGAGGATCAATGGATTTGGGGGGAATTGACCTGAATCCTGCCTTTGAGAGATGTTGCGACAGAAATGTTGTGATCCACTGAATATCGTATGTCCATATCTTTTCTCCTTCTGCCAAACAGGTATAATAATGACTAGCAACAATTCTAAAGTTGCCTTCAGATTTTTCTGATTCTTTCTCTGCTATTGATACTTCTAAAAGCAAAAAACCTTAAAGTTCTTTTTTCAGTTGTTTTGCTGCTGTTGTCATTTTAACTTGCATTAAGCTTTTCATTTGGTGGTTCTCAGGTGCGGGAAAGATGCACTGCTGTTTGCTTAGAGAAGTTATGGAATGAGATAAATGGTTTTCAGGTGCTTTCACAAAAATAAATCAGATGGTTGCAACCATTATAAATTCAGGTAACAATAAACAAATTAAAAAAAAAAAATCTCTTCCAGTTATTGTCAGCCTAAGTGACTGACAAAGAGGTGAATGGTTTTATACTAGTCCTTTGTACTATCAGCCTGACACAGAAAAATTATGTTAGAGCCAGAAAACCTGGATTGCAGTGAAGCTGGAATTTATTTTTAGATGAGCACATTGCTGAGATGGCGCTATTAAGAAAAGGTTGATCAGTACAGAGTCAAAACCAAACAGGAAGCTGAGATTTCTCCTGTTCGTCTCTAGGCAGGGTTGTTAACTCATAACAATTTTTTCGTTGGCACTCTGTTGGCATAGATTTTCTTTCTTAATTTGAAAAAGAATTCTACAGCACACTTTATAAAATTAATGCCAAGGAATAATCTTTAATTAATGACACATTTTTTTCCTTTAAAATTAGAAACACTTATCAAACAGTAACTCACTGTCATGATTGTAAAAATGAATACGTTATATGGATACTATCATTGCAATGGAAATAATGGCCTGATCCAAAGCCCATTAAAATCAAGGAGCCCAGAATTGTATTATTCAGATTTTAGACAAAAAATTTTCTCTATAGTTTTTATGAATGTATGACCTTCCTGTTACTTAATGTGGTCCTGTGTTCACATAATGTGTTGTTTTGTTTTCTGTTTGCAAGTGTTAAAGTATTAGTCTCTAACAAAGTGTAGCGGGACACAAAAAAGCTGACTGGAAAGTTTCCAACATCTATTGTAAGCTATGTAATGTTTTTTGGGTGGCAACAAAAGGCATAATCTATTTCCACCTCAAGCCTTCTGAATAGACAGTATTCCATATTTAGTTCATTAATCAATCATTGGGAAAATTCGGTACTTGGTTGGCAATCAGGTAGAGTGATTGCCTTTGTCACAGAACGTCATTAGCCAGAGCCAAACCTCTCTCTTGAATATGATGGATAGTTTGTTATATTAATTTGAGGGAATATTGAAAATCACTTTTAGCGAATACTTCTTCAAAACCTAATGCATTTTGGTTCCCATTTTTAGGCTTTCTTATTGTCAACTATCTTTGTAATAGAAATGTTATTTTCATAAGTAGCTGTACAAAGAATTTACCAAGTTGGCATGACCATATGCAGAACTAGATTTTTGACGTTTCCACATACTTTTGGGGGTTTTTTGTTCATCTACCAGTCAGAGAATAGACAAGATGCCGTGTGATTTAACTGACCAGTGGTAACTAAACTGCACAGCTTGAATAGTGAACTTTAAATACTGTAAGAAATGATCCAGAGAGATTATAATGAATACACTCAGGAAATCTTTATCTTCTTGACAGTATTCTAAAAGCAGAAAATTAAGATTGAGTAAATTAGGGTAAAATTTGTAGGCTAAATTATCCATTTTGTATTCTTTGTTCAGCTGCATTATTTTCCTTTTCCTAATCAGGAAAGTAGAGAAGAAAAAGCTCTCTCATTAAGATCACGCAAGTGACAACTATACTGTAAACCTATGTTATTTGCAGGGGAGTCAATTTTACAGGACACAATATGAGCACAATATACATTGGAAAAGTTAACTAAGACTTCCATAGGTGTGTAGGCTTAGGAAATACTCTGTGTTGTTGCATCCACTCAAAAGTGCTTAAGTTTTTCCCTTTTTGGGGGAAGACACTGTATTGGGTATTGTGCTTTATTGTGTAACACCAAGGAGTTTCAAGTTGTAAGCTGTTAACTTGACAAAATATGAAACTTCCCATTTAATATTAGAGGTTAAGGTATATGCGAGTCTTAAAATGATATAAAACATGGTATTTTAAAAATCCTTCCCCAAAAACCTTAGGAATCTGAACCTGCAATTATCCTCCAGCTTATCACGTAGTCTGTAGGACTGGTGGCTGTGCCTCTAGTGCTTCACTACCTGCCTAGACCCCGTCTTCACCACCGCATGCTCGAGGCACCATAGCCTATTAGGGCATGCCTGGAAATGTTTGGCACACACAGGAATGTGGGCTCAGCTGGGTTGCAGCCATGATACTGAACAGCAGATAGAAAATACTCAAGCTTTCTCCAATGCTGCACTCTGGATACAGAGGAGCGCACAGGCTATTTGGAGGTGAGATGCGTTTGGGCTCACGCATGAAATACATTATAGATAGAGCCTCACAGACTGTCTCCAGAGTGGGTGATCTCATCGAAGCAGCAAAGTGAAAACTCTATCAAATGACGTTAGACCCTGGAACCTGATAAAGTCAGGGCAGGTTAATTAAATGAGCAACTACCCACAGTGTCTCTGCTCATTTGGGATTTTGCACCAACTATGACAGACATGAAGAAGTATCTCTTGTTTTATACTATAGCTGCATCTTAGGATCACATGAAATCCCTTCTGCCTAAAATGATCAGATTCAGAGTCAGTCTCCTGCCACTGATGCTCTAATCTCCTCTCCTTTTGCATCATCTGTCATGGGGTACCAATGAACCGTACTGACCTGTGAGGATAATGGAGAGAGAGGGGGGCATTTGTAGGTTAATATGTCAGCTGCGCTGGGTAACAGATGGCTGTAATGATCTGGTCCATGACGTGATGTTACAATAAGAAAGGTAACAATGCTGTAGAGGCGAGTTACAGAGAAGAATCATAGACAAAGCATTGGGGGGAGAATGGAGTTAGGGGGGAGAGAAAACAAACAAAAAATACTTGTTAAATGTACATGAAAAAGTCTTCAAACAGATCAAGGGAAAGATGAGTGAACAACAAAAAGAATTTAAGATTCTAAAGTTGAGGAGCTACATAAAAGTAATTGTTTCATTCTGCAGCTTAGGGCAGTACTATAGCTCTTTATTAGGCAATTATTTTCTGTCATTTTGAAGACTTTATCTCTACCAACAACACAAAGATTCTACTTGAATTCTTTACAGCCATGTTCCTTCCACCCCTGTAATAGTAGTATGCACCTACTCTGTAATTCTTCTTTTCTCGTGTCAAGTGCTGGGCTTTTTGTGTTATCACAGCGACCTGTCAATACCTGCATAGCAAAACTGATGATAAAACTCACATTTTTGTGTAGTAACATGTTTAACCTCAGTACTATGTGGGCTAGATTCTGATAACCTTATTTATAATGAACAGTATCTTCCTCTGAGTGGTAGATTCCCTTACAGGATAAAGTGCTATCAATATATGTCCCTTAAGTTTTAAATTAAAGGATCACACTTTATCAGTCAGTGAAATACCAGCACCTTTGGGATGATATGTGACAACAGTTTAACAGTACATACCACCGCTACCTAACAATTTAAGACAGAAAATGAAGAACACCATGGTGACTTGAAGAGGCAGAGGAAATCAAACTGTATCGGTGGTTAACAGGATTGGTCATTGCCAAGACAGCAAGGTTACAACTTGCATGCCTAGAAAAAGTGGCTTGTGAGAGTGCATAATAAAATGTTGCCAGAAGATCTGCAGTTTCAGATTTTGTGGGCAAGGGTGGTGCTTCTTCAAGTGCTATAGCAGCTAGCACGGCACATGGAGTAGCTCCGGACTGACCATGCATCTCTAGCGCTGCTCCCTGCAGCACTGAGTACAACCTGTCCAAATGTTAACTGGCTGTTGGTAACTTGGTCAGAACTGGAGCTGTGACATTGGTTTCTTTGGCCAAGGACAACAATGTTTTCAGTCTAGCTGCATCAGGACTTTCAGTCAGTGTTCTAGTGCTTTCCTGCCCTGCAGATACTGTCTTCATAGCTGCATGTACTAAGAAGGCTGTGCAGAATTGTAGTCGTGCCCTCAGTAAGCAGGTAAAGCTGTGAACATCAGTGTGTCAGTCCCTACTGCTGGCTGCCTTGAATGGCTCTGGTGTCTCTGGACACAGCAGCAGTTACAGCTGATGTTACAGCTCCCATCTGGTGGCTGGGTATGCTAATTTAGCCCTGAGTCTTGGCCTCTTTCAGCTAGGGGTAATTGATTAAATGAACCTTCACCTACTGGAAGGGTGCTGCTCCCCTTCCCTTTCTGCAGGAGCAGCACCTTTCTTTTGTCTTTACTCAGGTTTTTTCTTTTGCTCCCCTTTGGAGTTCCACAGTATTTTGCTTTTCCTTTCTCTCTGTTCCTATCTAGAGGATCCTTTTGCAAACAAGCAACAGGGTAAATGATCTTATGGTTTATTTTACTGATTTTATATTTATATCCTGTTCTCTTTGTTTTTGCTTTCTCTCTTCTTTACTAACAGGCTTTCCAGTGGAATATGGTTTCGTATTGGTTCATTGCTAGGCTAGAAAAAGGCTACAGAAAGTGGGGTCACAGCTGTACACATCTCTGGATTTTACCTGCAAGTAAAGTCTTTGATTGTCATAAAGTACTTGCATGTTTTATCTTTCTATGATTTATAAGAACTATTAACTGAGATTGTTTTGTTAAGGAGAAACAAACAGACCAATGCATTCTTCCACTGTCTCTAACAGAGCCTTTATTGCAAATTTTGCAGTGGAAAACATTAAAGTTACTGGGATTTCGATTGTGACTAGGAAATATATTCTCTTTGGCATAATTACCCACTGAAGATGCTGTCTGCTAAGCTGTATACTGAATGGTGCATCCTGGCTGAAGGATGAAGGTTGACAGAGAGAGGGCAAGGAAATATTGAAAGTTAAGTGCATAGATAGAGTCAAAGAGACTGTGAAAGTAAGATGAGAAAAAGGTTAGTGATGGAGTAGGGCTTGAACAGTGAGGGGTAGAATTGGACTGTGGAGCTGCAAGATGGTTTAGGAGAGATGAAAGGCATCAGAGCAGAGGGAGGAAAGGAAAAGGAAAGAGAAAATAGGCAAGAAGCTGGGAGACAGAATGACAAGGCTGAAAAGAAACAGGAAAAGTATGGGGAAAAACAGAAAAGGAAAGGAGAGATGAAGGAAAAGTTGAGAAAGAAAATCCTGAAGTACAACTGGCATTGTCAGCCCAAACCCCAAACTGGAACCATAAACATTTGACTTCTGGGTTTTATAAAGTTCGTTTGATTTACATCAGGTTTCATGAGCTATTACTGCAGAGTCAGGATACTAACCTGGGAAGGAAATAGATAAGGGAACAGATGTCATAGAATACAAATGAATTCTGCAGAAGGAAAGGAAACATAAAGTTAAAATAAAAAAAAAAAAAAGGAAGGGGGATAAAATAAACATCCTGAACACTACTTTACACTGACTCCAATGGGACAGTGGAAATGCAAAATCCTGCTAGGCTTAGAAGTTTACTGATCCATTTCAGGACACTTGCGTGTCCCGGCTACTTGCAGTAATTAATTCCTGCATACTCCACTGTTGGTAGTAAACCATCTTAAGTCTCAGTCCCATTAACATGAGTTGGCCAGGCTTGGCTGGTAGCAATAAAATATGATTAGAGGTCCTTAATTAGACTCCCAAAAATATTGTGCCTGGATATTCATTGATTATACTATAGTTTGAAACTGTTTGGCATAGTTTCCTTATCCAGGAGGTAAAATGTATTGACTATTGGAGAAATGTTATTTGCGTAAATTATATCAAATATGTAAATCCAGTGAAACTTTTGAATGGAGAAAAAGAAAACCACCAATATCCGGCTTTGTTATCTGGAAAATGCATGTTAATATCAATATGAAAAAGGTGGGAAAAGAGATAAAAGCATTGTTATTCCTTGGAGAAATGGTTCGTTTACAATTAATTTTCCCTATTGTTTTTTGTTACACCCTATCTGTGATTTAGACTTGTTTACAGTAATTATACAGAATGCTACATTGCCAATAGAATATTTTCTTTCCTCTCCCTTTTTCTTACTTTCCTTTACAACTTGACAAAGGCCGTTTCCAGATGTATGTTGATTAACCCTATCTAATAAAGAGAGTCTACTTTTCAAGAACATGAATAAAACCCAAAAGCAACAGTGTGTATTTTACAGAAATGTGAGACTTCATTCATAAGTTGTCCCACAGACTGTGTTTTCTAGCAAGTTATTCTTTCAGATATGTATTGCTTAGTATATTTATTATGTTTATAAAGGTAAGTGCCATTTACCTAGTGCATTAATTTAATTGAAGTAACTGTCATTAGTTCAAATACCTGACATAGTGTAGGACTGTACCAATCAAGGCATTTGCTTAAATACATGACTCAGGGCTATTGAAGACTAAACACTAAAACATGTACTTAAGGTTCAAAACTGAAATATCTTTTAGGGCTAAATACATTCTTTAGTAAGTGTACTAAGACCTTGATATTATTCTTTATATCCCTCTACCTTTTGAGACTTGTAATACACAGGGTTTTTGCCAATGTAAGCCTGACAAGCGGTCTGTCGGAAGATCTTGTCCTGATTCCCTACCAATATAAATGCAGTAAATCCCACTGATCACAGCCAGAGTTATGATCATATACAGATACAGTCACATGCTGTGGTAGATGAACGGGTAATATGAATAATACAAAGCTTTAGGACAGAAAACAACAGGTGAGTAATAGTGAAAATGTCTATTCAGTTTGCAGGTTTGTTTCCTGTTACTTTGGTACATGGTCTTTTTTGCATCATTTGCAGAGTTACACGATAGCAGTATAAACCATACCCATAAAGGCTTCATTAGATTTATTTATGTACTTATTTTTCATTTGCATCACTATTATTGTGATGAAAATCTAAATCTCTGGTGACGAGCGTACAAAGCACGCAGATAGCACCTTTAATTGGCAGAATGAGAAGGTGTAAGTTCACAGGACTTGGCTGAGAGACAGCGAATGCTTCTGGTGTCGCTGAAAATCTCTCCGTACCTGCGCTCATAAGCAGTCTGTGTGAAGTCTGTGTACCCTCAGCGAGTACTTTGAAAGACCGCTGTGTCACTTCAATCACAGCTCCACCAGAAGTGATGTGCCAGAAAACCTCAGTGTCAAATTCTGCCTATTTGAACTACCCAGAGCACCAGCATGGGTAACAAAAATAAGCTATCAAAGTGAGAAGCGCAATTTTGTATTACAACAATTTGTTTTCTAGAGAAGGCAGAATACCAAAACAAACCAGCTTGATTTATGTTGTCAGTTTTTAAGTTCAGCATGCATCTAATGTTTAGTTCTGAAAAGTGCTGAGAACCCAGAACTCCCATTGAATCGGTATTTGCTTCCAGCCTAAAGAAAATTAGAGAAGGCTATTTCTGAGAGCTGAGGGAGCTGGCACTCAGAGTAAGTGATAGGGATTGGCTTGGCAAGTAAATATCATCATCTTCCAAAATTGTTTCTGATCCAATTCTCGTAATGACAGCTAAGCTTCCAAATCAAGTCAGAGTCAGCAATAGGAACAAGTTGGAGCTCTTCCTTTTCACACTCTCAGTGCTTTTCTGCCCTCTGCTATAGTCCTCCGACAGTCTTGTTTCTGTTCCCCTCTTCTGTGAAGCCTTTCTCACCCCTCCTCTCCCTCCCTATGAGAGGTTGCCAGACCCCTGACAGGTTGCAAGGTCTCTCTGCTCTGCTCCCCCCAGGTGAAGGAGCAATGCTTTCCAGTCCCCCCAGGCAGACCAGCATGGGCCCTCAGTGCTCTATGCAGGCGCGGACATAGCGCGCTCGAGCATCTCCTGTACTTTGGAGCTAGGTTTTAATCTCCAAGCAGCTGGGGAAGCACATGTGAACATGTGCAGCCCTTAGCACTGTCATGTACTTCCAGTGGCAGCAGAAGGTACTCGGGGATTAATTCTGTACCAAACCTGCTGCTCCTGGCTTCAGCCTGAGGAACTGCACTTTCCTGGCCTGTGCTGCGAGGTCTTCCCTGCCAGGCCCTCCTCCCCAGGCACTTACTCTACTTTTTGTGCCTGCCCCTCTCTCTCTTTTAGACTTGCACTTAATAAGAAGGGCAAAGAGGAATTATCATCCAGAGAGTTGCAAAGAAAAGAAAAAAAGTTTTCTCGGCTTTAAGTAGTTCGATGTTTTTGGAGGCCTGGTTTTGAGTACGTGAAGTTGACAGGTGCCACACCGAAGCACTGAGTAGTTCTATCAAGTCTTAAGAAATTAATGGAGTATTTTAGCAAACAGCCAGGCTCCTAGTTTGACTGCTAAGTATCTATTGACTATTGTCACTTTAACAAGTCAGCCCACAATAATAATATTTAGGGAAAATCTCTGTCCTGGATGCAGCCATGTTTGGTGATGATGGGGGTGATGGTGAACCTGATGTGAAGCAGACACTGTCTCTAATGAGGTTAATAAGGGGAGCTGTGGCTTTTTAGGTCCTATCTTCCAAAAAAAGTTCTGTATGGAAATGGCATTTCTTTGTTTTGATGGAAGATTTTATTGGAAACTCTTACCCATTTAAAAATACAGAGAAGCTTAGTAAAACACCCCTTAAATCACGCTTTCTGTAAGGATTGCTCTCCTTGTTTCTCATGTGAAGAACAGAGCATCACGTGTTTCAGTAAGGCCACCATATGTAAGGGCTTTTTCTCCCCTCATCTAACAGAGCTTTATCTCAAATATTCAGTTGCGTGACTCTCAAATTCTGTCTAAAATAGTCTGCTTGCAAGCTGTATTTCCTAACCAGGGGAAAAAATCCTTTCCTTAAATATTTCCCTGTGTAACTCAGAGTGGGATATGGCCTAGCGTCTTGCTAAGAAAAACAAAAGCAATAAAAGATTTAAATGGATAGATGATAGATTCTACTTCTACATTCTTTATTAAATATGTTCCTCTGGACTGAAGGGCAGAAGGAGTACATGATATTCGTGAAGTCACCTTAGCTTAGCAAGCAATAGTAGTACAAATACTTTTAGCTGTAATTATGAATTTTGCTGGCACATCACTAAATTAGCCAAGTGACAAAATTAACTGGTTGTTTGGCTAAAGACCAAAAAGAATTAATCTGAACCACTGATGTTACTATCCCTGGGCAGTGCAAGGCTTTTAATAAACCACAGAATCAGAAAGAGTAAAACAGGAAAATGGAGCTTGCCACAAGCAGTGTTTGGTAGGCGTATATCACTTACAAACCATTTAACAGATGGGTAAAAGAAGTGCAAGCCATGAGGACGAGCAAACAGACCTGATCTTGCTTCCATTGAAATAAACCACCGCAAATTTTATGGACTGCAAAAGGAAAAGGCTCATAAGAAGTAAGCGGAAGAATATAGGTCTAGAATATACACCATTCTGTGCATCATACATATATATTATTTGAAGATAGACTTAAAAAGACTGGTATGAATATCAAAACTTTAACCAGTATAGATATAGATCTAAGTCCTACCTTAGATGATGGTTGATGCCTTCCACTGGTACAGCAAGGTTATCGTGCAAATGGCCCTTAGAGATTTAATTGTCAAAACTAAAAGACCCTGTAAGCCTACAGAGTTTCCTTGAGGAGACTCTGAAAGCTTATACGTCAAACAGACACACCATTGGCAGCTTTCAACCCAACAGTATCCATAAACTACTGATGTGAGTAGGATAACTGCAGTAAACTACTGAACTGAGAAAATCTAATAATACAAAACTTCAGTTAAATTAAAGTTACTTGTGTTTAGGATTTGAGAGAGAAATAGAATTAATGGTGAAATGCTCTGTGTATAGCATCAGTGGGAGAGGGGATGAAATCACAGAAGATAAACCAGCAGGATCTTTCTCTGACAGGAGATGGAAATACATTATAATTAATGTTAAATGTTAGTTTTATTTTCATCCAGATATAAAACTAGGAAATCCATCTATCTTGCAGTGTTGCTCCTCTTCCTCTTGGTAAATACTACCATCATGACTGGTCCTTTAGGAAGCTGGCAGTAGAAATAGTGACTTCCCTGGGATGCCATTGGTAACAACATTAACATGGCAGCAGCTAGATTAAAGTCAAACTTGGAACTGCTGGATACACGGACAAATGCCATATATGTGTGCATTCAGAAATGAGGGAAGGACAGTAGAAATTATATTAAATAAATATGGAATATTTTGACAAAATAATTTTTTTTGAGAAGTTAATAAAAGGGGCATTTCAATCTGCAGAGAGAAAAATATAGTTATCTTTTCCCCTCTTCTGACCTTGAGGGCTTCTAGGGGCGGGCACCTCTTGGTGCAATTTAGAGTTGTCTCAGAGCTGCTTTCTGTAATCAAGTCCCCCTCTCACAGATTCAAGAGTGCTCCCTGTGCCAGTGGTGGCCAGGAATAGGTGCTGAAAGCTGCCAATGTGGCTTTCTGGCTGAGAGATCTCAGCTGGTTCCTCAATCCAGCTTTGCAAATTGGCAGAAGAATAAGGTTGCCACCTGGCTAGTTAAAAAAAATAAAAAAAAGGAGGCAACAAAACCAAAATTAATCCTTGCTGACTTCTTTCTGTGATGACTTGCACACGTGCCGATGCACTCTCCGCACAGTTGGCCTGGCTGCTGCGGTGCGTCCCCATGCCCCGAGACTTTGCGGGCAGCTCTGCTCCCCCCACGCCCTCTTCCCCGTCCGACTGCTCCCGCCGCCGCAACTGCACCAAGGCGGATGGGTTAGAAACGGCCAGGCAGGGGCTGTGTAGCAGAACGCGCACGGACCCCAGTGTTTCAGCTCAAAGTGGTTTTGACAGTAGGCTGTGCAGTGCACCAGGGCTGCTTTTCAAGTATCTCACGCAGGAAGGAAGGGCCGTGGGCAGGCAGAAGAGGGGACGTGGCTAACTCGCTCTCTGCCGATGAGACACAGCTCGCCGCGATGATGGGCTAAGGCCACAAACCGCGCTCTCTGGTCCTCTTCCCAGAGGGCATTTGAGATGTGAACCAGCAGATAGGTGCTTGCAGGTTGTATACATTGTTCTGCCTGTCTGTGTCATCTCCCTCGTGCTGGGCCACCGGAGGTGAGTGTGTCTCAGCATCTCAAAGCATTAACCACCACTAGACTGGGTATATACCTGGTACCCACAGGAGGGGCTTTGCTGCTCACTCCAGTCACTTTGCTAGCTTGTCCAAATTACAAGCAGTCAAACAAAATATTAACAACTTGCAGAACCACAAACCTCTTCATAAATTCTTGGTAATTGCACATGGTACTTGCATCATGAGACTGTTTTAAATGTAAAAATTTGATATTTTTTTCCCACCAAAGACCAAGAATGTATGTTACATACAATTTTTAAAACAAAACATTGTCCTAAGAGCCAGGTTGGAAACTTGTGCTGAGCATATTTAAAGTACCAATAACTGCTTTTACAAAATGCCCACCGTTTAAGAGCAGGCAAGTTGATGTCCTATGTAAAGCTAGAGAAAACATGAGTTTGCCTAATAAGTGAAAGAAATTTTGTTTACCATTTTTAGAAACTTTCTTTGTATGAATTTTAAAAGTTCATTCAAATGTCTGAGAGGATTTCAAGTTCTGGAAATACAATCAACTGCAGAACAGAGGATTAAGGAAAAAGTATACTGAACAACAAAATACAAGAGGGACAGAAAACCTGAAATACCAGAGAAGCATCAGAACTATTGATCTTCTTCCCACTTACCTTCAAAAGCTTACAAACAATTATTAAAATGAGAAGAATAAGCTTAAACATAGAGCTGTATTTCTAAAAACCTTGAAACCTTTCTAGATGCTCTAAAAAGAACATTTAAAGCATTTCTAAAGAGCTAGAAATGTTTTTAGATAATATCCTGTTTTGGTTAGTGACAGCTCTTTCCGTTTCATGTAAATCTTAGTGTAAGATAGAGCTGCAAGGGGTGCCACGGCGTCAGCGAATCCATTACCTGAAGACGCAGACTACTGGAAGATGTTTGTCTAAAACAGTATCTTCAGTTTCAGAGATTCCAAAATGTCCCTGCAGTAATATTCCCTGGAATATACTCTAGCATCTTACCACGTCTTCTTAGGGAGATGTTTTTGTAGTGTCTAGCTCAGCTATCACTCTGCAATTCAAATTCATTGTATTTGCTGCTTTCAGACAGCAGATTCTCTTCTGCATAATAGATAAACACAACATTACATTACCAACCTCCTTGAAACCTTCTTTTAAATAGCTGTAGACTGTTATGATGTAGACCAAGCAAATACAATTCTTTTTTTGCTGCTGTTGCTTCTCATGGTTATTTAAATTTTCAGTAATTTTTTGTTTAATTCTAGATTCTTTTAGGAGTCCACTCTATATTATCCAAAAGGAAGATGAAAATCTCAAAACACTTTTTCACCTTTAATGTGCAACACTAGGATTCTTAATCTAAAGTTATATTTTGCTTTCTTAATTGAAAAAGATAAACATAATTTTTAAAGCATTTAAAGTGGTAATGTGCTATCAATATAAAAGATTTGATCAAGACAGGGCAGATTTTTTTTTGCCTTGGGAATGGGTGGGTAATGCTTTAGGACATCAGAATTTACAATCTTAAAATTTCTGGCAGCCTACTACAAAATTAATTACTTGAACAACTTCAGTTTAAATATTTCATAGGAAAAAAGCAAGATTAAGAAAGAATAAACTGTACTTCAAACAGTACAGTTAGATAACCTTGTATGAAACTCTTCAAGACACAGATGGCAAATATAGATCCTAGAAGACAATAGTAATTACTAGTTCCTTGCTTTCTCCCTAGGGTTAAAAAAAAAGAAATCAGTAATAACCAGCATTATCCTAACTCTTCGGCATGTGAGCTTTACCTTCCAAAAAGCACTGTTAAACAAATTCAGATAAGTAACATAGTACAATCAGTGAAATTCATACAGCATTGGCTCTTGCAATGTGCTTTTTAAAGACAGACGATCTGTCTGGAAAGAGACCTTTTTATTTAAGCAGATGACAAGAAATACTTGGCCTGATATTAGCCATAAAACAAAAATACTTCATGCTGTCCTGAGTTAATCAAAGTTTAGTGAGAACTAGGACTGCCACATGGAAATCTGCAGGCTGCCATTCCAATGTGAGAAAAACGATGCCCCTTTTTGGGATGAGTCATTTGACTTGTGCTGCAGAAGTTACGTGTTTTCTTATCTTTAAGGAGAACGTTCCCCTCATGTTTTCCATCTTGATTCATGATTCACTCATGATCATTTGATGATCCTAAAAGAACAATGACCTTCTTCTTGAAAGCATGGAAGCGTTCGCAGGCTGCATGACAGGAATGCCAACTAGGTTAGAAATATAAACAGGAAATTCAATAAGACTGGGTTTTCTAACACAGAAGTCAAGGGGCAGCTTTGTCACTGACTTGCATAATAGAGCCCTAAGTGAACTCAACAACACAGAGAGAATGGAAAAAAAAAAAAAAAAAAAGGAAACACTACATCGTTTCAGTACATGGTTCAGTGCTGGTATTCTAAGTAAGATTCTCCTGTCCTTAAGAAGTTGTTCCTTGTAGTATATCTGTTTTCAAAACATTATTTTGGCTAAATAAAACTATCATTAATATCTTGGCCTGTGGAATAACACAGTGATTCTTTTTACCAAAATTTTGCTTACAAATAATGAATCAAATTAATTGAAAATAAGCACTTCTTGGAAGAAAGAAAATGTCTTTTCAGCTAAGTGTATGTACTCAGAGGTATGCTGGTTTGTATAGACTCTATACGAAGAATGACAGTAAGTGTCACTGAATTTCTACATATGAAATTAGATGATGAATTCTCAGTGTAAACTGTTATGGAAATTATGTCAGTTTTTCAGAGTAAAATTGAGGCTTGTCTGGTAATTACCACGTCCCCTTTCTATTGTTGTAATAATTCATATTTCAAATCATTAAGAAAAAAGCATCTGACTGCAAACAAAAACTAATGGAATTTGAAACATTTCTTTTTATCCCCATCAGAGCTTGGGACATGGCACATTTTCAATGTACCTCAGTCTGTGCATTCCAAAAAAAACCCAAAACCAAATCCAAAACAAAACAAAACAAAAAAGCCTTTGTAAACTTCATAATGAAATGTCCTGATTAAACCAACTATTAAAAAGGCGTAAGAATTTTGCAAAAAGGTACCATTCTGTAACAAACCAAAACTGCCCATTTCTTACCATGTCCTGGTGAGATGAGCCACGGAGACAAACTGACTCTCTTGAAACAGTCCCTCGTTTTGGGGGTGAGCAGGAGAGAGGCACAACGTCTGGTTCCTGCCCTGGCTGGTGATGGGCAGAGGACCGAAGCGCTCCCGGTGCAGGGTTTACGCTCGGTCCGTTGGCAGCCCCAGAGCACCCAGGGGCCCCGCAGGCACGGCTGCAGCCGCAGCCCTTCCGCACCCGTCCTGCACCCGCTGCGCCCACGGGAGAGGTGGTGTCTGGAGTGGTGCTGATGGAGTTTAGGAAAAAGAGGGCTTTCACATGAAAGAGTACCTTCTTCTGAAAATGACAATTCACTCCTTAATTGGGTAGATTTTTAACCTTGGATACAGTATTTATCACACTGGGGAGCCATGCAAAGATTTGGGAAGGTTTTAACTCTGTGGTTCAGATGCTTAAGTATGCAGTGAGGCCCTGTGTTGTTTTCATTTGCGTTCAAAAATAACATGGTACATTTTTCCAGTCTTCTGTAGACAAATTCATCAGTCCCATTCATGTTAATAAAAGTCATGCAATATCAGCACAGACCAACACAGAAATTATTCCATAGTGATGTTTAAATTAACAGAGAAAAATGTGCTCGCTCCATGTAATACCGTCTCCTTTTTTCCTCTTCCTTTTTAATTTCTATTAATACAAATTATTTCAGCATTAGTATATTGGCTGTAATTAGCTTTCATCTTTCCCCTTTTGTTTTAAATATTGCCAAACTCCATTAAAATGGCTGTATGAAAGCCAGAAAATGGTTTACTAGCGAATTCCAAGTGCGTGTCTTTGTTGTAGTGTAAATTGAAAGGTCACAACAAGTCATCTAATTGCTTGGTATGTGTTCTATTAGTTGCATTTTTAATGTGTAAAGCACACTGAAATTATCAGATAAACTTGCTATGTTCTGGTAAAACATCAGATGTGCCTCATTCATGGTCACAAAAATTACAAGGTAAGAAAATGGTTCTAACATCTGTTAAAAAACTATTGATATGGGTCCAGCTCCCTCTTATTTTAATTGGCAATGCCATGCTCACCTCTACTGCTCCTGCTGTTGGCCCCTTTGCTTCTCAAAGCAGGGAAACTTGGAAAATCCAAGAGCAGCAAGCCGCCTTCCCCTTTTATTCGTGGGATGTGCTCCATCCTGGCAAGAATGTAGGAATTCTGTCTTACTTTTAAGTATTTGTTTCTCTTAATTCCTTCAGAAGTTGTGTTTATACACAACTTTATATATCATTTCTCTAAAGAAACATTGTCAAGATGAAAAATGAAAGGCCTAGGAGTTAGGAAAAAAATTAAGACTATGACACTCTGATTTAGCTTTATCTGGTATCTGCAAGAATTGATGTATAACAGCTGCAGAATTGGTATTTGCCTAATCCTGCAAAGTGTTGGACTCTCTGCGTGATAAAATGCGCCCTATACTCCTAGGTTGTAAGAGAATATGTTTTTCCCCTTTTTAATTAATCAGAAAACTTACCGTCTTGAGCCAAGTGACATCATTCAATCTCCACTCTTTCGAGTATCATGATTAGTTACTGGTACATATTTGGGGCTTATACTCATGCGTCAGTACTTCCAACAGTGTTTAACAGGAATTAAGTACCTCATCTTTCAACCAGATATCATAAAACAAAGAGCAGGGAAACAAAACTTGTTTTAAAGCAACTTGCTCAGCATCAGATTGGAACATCGATCACTTTTTAGGACATAGTTAGTATTCCATCATATTTAGTCCTTAAAAGTTGAATGATTTCCTCCTAGTTTCAATATATGAAATTATGAAGTTTAATCTTTGAAGACAAAGGAGAAAAAATATAGCACCTCACATAAGATGTTACGAAATGGCAGCTTTCAAACTGCTTAGCCTTTGTAGGAATTATGATGGCTGAAAAAGCTGAGCAACCATTTTGGCTCTAGTAATTCTTATGTACGGCCAGAAAAGCAAGATGACAGGATAAACAGAAACAAAAGCATTAATTGCAATAATATTCTTTCATAAAAAAATTCAGATTTTTCTCTAGAAATCTTGGCACAGTTTCAGAATGTCAAAATTGCTTTTATTTGCTACAATAAATTATGTGTTGACTAAATTAAACTAGTTTCTCTCTAAAAATTCATTTTATGCAGAAATTTTCAGAACAGAGTTCTTTAGCTCAGCAGCCAAAAAAAGACAGTAATTCAACTACTCCATTATTACTGATGCTGTAGGAGATACTCGTTAAACCCCAAACCTAATCCACTGTTTTCTTTCATCTTATCTTATTTGTTGCATACAACTGAATGTGAAAAAAATGTGAAATATTAGAAATACAGTGGCAGCCTTGACTGTTACATAAGGACCAGATTTTGTAAAGGGACTTCCATATAATATGACTGACATACAACCCAGGTGGAGTTTTGATGCTAAATTAAAAGAAAAAAAAAGATACAGAAGATCCTTTCCACTGGAATTTTCATTCAATTTCAGATTGACTTTTGCTGGAAAACGTACGCAGGTACCAAAAAGGTCACAGATACGCAGCAGTTAAGTAACTGCATTCTGCTGCCCAAAATATTCACAAGAAGTGCATTTCCAACCCCCTTGTGAAGATATTCTTGAAACAGAATTTCATGATCTCATGCATAAATGTTTGTGCTGGGAAGACTTTTATGTAAATAAAGCTTGGAACACAATCAGGCAATAAAAAAGAGGTATGTTACTTTTATAGATAAGGGATGTTTCCAGAGAGCTGAAAAAACAAAACAAAAAAAGCTTTTCAACATATAGGTGGATGACCTGATTATTTAACTGTGGGAGGATGTTACATCCTAAATTAACAGATTTTATATATTTATGTGGTAGGGCAAATTTTGGTTCTACAGTGTGTATTTAGAGTCAGTGTCCAAAACTTAGGCTGATGTAAATCAACATAGATCACTGAGCACAGTGTTGTCTGCACTGATTTTATAAACTATCAGTCTGCATTGTGAAGTTATTTCTATTTTGTCTTTTTGAGAAGAGACTGCACCATGACATGGGTCCCAAAAGGCTTTACAGTATCACTTTTGAAACTATTTACATTCTTGACACCACATAATAAAATTTTTATTCTGTTCTTTTGTGACTTTTTTATTGCTCACTTCTGAAACATCGTGTTTTATTATCTTTCAGTCCTGTTATCAATACTGAGCAATAATAAGACTGTAATGACCTGTTTTAATAAGCCTATTACAGATTTCTGTGATGATTTGACATACCTAAGAGTAGTAAAATGGTTTATGAGGAATAAACAGCTGAGTAATATCACATTCATCTCCCTGGAGATGAAGTGATTGTAGATGAGAAATAAATAATTGAAGAAGACAGAGTCTGGTGACTTCAGTTTCTGAACTCCTAAGAAACAACGGTGAGTCCGTTAGACGCTACAGGGCTCTACGCCTGAGAGTTAGGAACTTTATGGTTAGATGCCACATACGAACTTACGCATGCTTTCACATGAACACACGCATGCATTAATATGGATATAGATATGCTGTTGGAGTGATTTCATTCCAAAAGTGTCTGAGTCCTAAAGGGCCAAGACTTTAAAGCAGGGTTGGGCATCTGCTTTCTGGCTCTGTCATGTTTACGACCGTTCGGGAGCTTATGGGCTTGACTGGTCAAGGGTACCTGTGTATTTGGAAGCGTGCACACCTACAACGTTGCCTTCTTAGCAATTTCATTTATAAATACATAGGAAAAGCGGAGTTCTATTTCCATATCTGTTTACACCCCTTCTATATATTCACGTTGTGTGTATATAGCGCTTTGCCACTAAGACCTGGAGAGGTTGATGCTTAATGATGTCTCACGCCTCAGCCAGGTGCGCTGGGTACCCTGCGAAGCCTCACACAAAGGTTGGCTCTACTGCGGCGACTGTGTACGTTCATCTGCTTAGCAATACAAGCCCAGGCTTCCCTATGGGCAAGCACGCCTCCGATGCGACTGCTCAGAAAGCGCCGAGCCAGCATTTAAGGGTCTGTCTTTACCTTTGGGTTCCATTAGCCTGTATTAACAGCTGGCAACGTGAACGGTTATTGGCTGTTTTCTCTCTTGCTCGCTCACATCCTCACTACTCGACTGTTTGGACTTTTATATTCTTCTGAGGAATACATTTATTTTCCAAACCAAACTATGCCTGACTATAATAACCTCATTCGAACACTCTACTCGGCATTTGCGCTTGGGTTTTTACAGAAAAGATTACACAATCAGAAAGGAGAAATGCCCTAACATGACCAACCACTTAAGACTGTACTGAGAAGCTTGACTATTTTTGGAAAAGTGTTAGATAAATACTTATTAAACCCCCCTTAAATTCTCAGAAATCAATATTTTTTTCACAAAGACATCAAATTATCTCCCTGCATGTATGGTCATGTAATTTCAAGTGAATGTTTCCTGTCTCTCCAAGTTGTGTCAAAATTAATAGGTAACTTTAGAATTTGATTTTTATTTTGCACAGTAATTTATGAGGAAATGAATGATAGGAATTATATTGGCAAAAGTATGCTGTCTGTCACACAGGAATTAACGGTATACAGTATTCTGAACAGAGGGAAGCTTCCTTAGCCCTGTACTCCAGCCAACCAAAATTGTAAAATCATATTAATAAACCACACATAGTACAATATGGTCACAGTAGTATGATGATATAGTCACACAGCTTTCACTTTTGTAAGAGCAGCGTACACTAACCATGAAATGTATTTAATATTGTTGTTTTCGCTACTCCTGTGAGGAGACCATAATTGCATATTTGCACTCTTGTATTTAAACACTTATATTTTTTAATAAAAAACTTCATTTTCATTCACTTACATAGAAGAAAGTGACCATGTTCGGATCATGGAAAAAAATCCTAATTAGGACAAAGATAATTTAAAAACTGAACACCAAGACCGATAAAGCTACAAAGAATAAAGCCCTGTAACCTACTGGACATAGACCTTTCAGCTCTTTTACAATATATGTACTAATTTCAGTAAACAGGAGGCTTGGGACGGGGAGAAGTCACTTCCCAAAACATAAAGGTACCTGTGGTATCTTACCAAAGCAAATGGAAATCAAAGTGATTTTTTTAGCAATTTGATGTACAGTAGCTGGTGCATTATAAACCCATGATGCTAGCTTAATGGGCAGTAATTTAAGCATGTAGTTAGTCACTAAGTTGTTTTGGGGTAAAATGATGACTGCAAGAGACTTTGAAATGTGAGCAGATGCTCACTTCTGTTGCTCATTTCTTCCTCTGTTCAGCTAGAGAGGATTTGTGCAGGCTCTGAAAACTCTCCTGCTGCAGAAACAACCTGAAATTTAGGTCAGGCCAAAGGAATAACAAAATATTAGGAATTCCTTTACTAAAAGCCCTCATCTATTTTCAGTTTGTATTTTCCCATTTTATTTTTTACCTAGCTGTATGTATTTCAGATATCTTTTTGCATCCCATATTGTTCTTTAGGAACACTGAAACAAAAATTATCATGAACATTTTGAAGATAGAAAAATAGTTTGTAATAATCATATACTGTGCATGTCCTTTTTATAAGCTACCATCAGAAATGTTTATGCATTACGCGCTTATTCTAAGAAATTACAGTACTGTATGTATTCCAGAGGTAACATGCAGGGGAATCTCCCCAGTATGTTTTAGTTTATTTTCTATGTTGGTATATATTCTAAATAATAGACAGAATTTAGGGATTATTTTTTTAATGTTAATGTGAGCATGTATATGGACATATACAAACAGACGTCTTAACTGGAATAAGCCAAACGCTTTGACTACTGTATTGACATTTATGCTTGAGAAAGTTCAGGCCTGGAAGCTCTTGCACAGCAAGTTAAAAGGCCAAATACCAGCCTCTGACCCAAAAGGGAACATTTCAGTTCAGGCTCAATCAATTGAAAATGCAGGGTGAAATACGCCTTTAGATGACACAGTTTGATTTACAAGATACACAAATATTTTCCATCAATCTGAGCTAATTCAGGTTTGTATTGTGACTGTGTGTGTAGGATAACTATAATTTATTTATGACCTATTAAGCAGATTGTTTCCAATGTGTAAGAAATCCTAATTAGGACCACTGTTTTTAAAAAGGAAACTCACAATTTCTTTTATATCCTGTCATCAAAGGCACAAAAGAGAAGGCTTTCGTTCTTGTTTTTGTTTGGTTTGGTTTGTTTTTCTCCATGCTGTCTATTGAATGTCAAGAGGCCATACACATACTATTGTACAGTCATGTCTTTGAAGTCTCCAAAGAGTTCCAGAATTCTCATAAAGAGTTTATTTCTTGAAATACATATTTCCCTCATGAAATCATGATTCCTGAGGGACCTGTGATGCCAAACCATCTGCAATGGCTGTTGTTTTTCAAGCAAATTTATTGGGGGATCTGAGCATAGGGAAAACAGCATTAAATAAAGTTTGGGAGTTTCATGTATGCCCCAGGGCCTCACGAAGAGACAATGCCATGAAGAGAAAGTCTTCCAAACTCATTCCCGTTCACCTTTCTGGCCTACAAAGTCCTAGCTGCTGCCCCTAAACGGGGCTTGAAGTGGAAAGAACAGAAGGCCATAGACATTTGGGGACACAATGACGTACAGATCAGGATCAGTATTAACAGGTACTGCTGAAAAGTAGATAACAGACAAGTAGGTAAAAGACAAGGAAAATAATATTGAGAAGCACCAGCATATAAATTGTGTTAATATAATGAAGACAGAGGTCCAGATACTGTACAGAATGGCCCAAAGCCAGCACAGCTCACTGATGCAGGATTACTTGGTCTTGTTTAATCAACATAATTATTCCCACAATGCCCACCCTTGGGCAGGAAGGGGTAGCAGCAGTACAGTAAATATGCTGTGATTTACATAAGCCTTTGCCATTTTTCTAGCGAGATCATCAATTACACTTCTTTGGTTTCATCCTGAGACCAGAATGGGCAGCCAGGACTGAGTGATACCACAGCAGGATTTGCAGCTTTCCCTGGACCATTTTGTACGTCGTACACACATGCCTCAGCCGCCGCTGGTGGCCTCAGCAGCAGACCCCAGTCCTGGGATGTGTACGCCATCCAAAACTTCAGCTCAGCTTCCCTGTGGTTTGGTCTCAAAGCATCAGTTGGTGTGAAAACGTAATATGATGTGATTGAGGCCAATCAGATGTCTGACAGAAGGCAGCATGTGGTACTCTGATTTTGCTTCCTTGGTGCCCATTTTCTTCTTTTACCTTATCTGAACATTTATATCTTTAGGCTCCTAACAGAAATACGCCCACAAAGTGTATTTACTTGTAACCCATGACCTCGTTTTTACTACTTCCTGATCATAAAGTTGCCTTTCTCAGGGACAGGGACATTGCTGAAGGTAAATATACAGCCATACTCTCCCTATACAGCCATATAATTTATCCTTTTACATTAGAGAGAATCAGCAAGTTTTTGACTGCTCTAGATACCAGGGCAGTGCCCAAGCAACCATTGTGGAAGCCTCTGTTCTTTCAGATAAATTAGTAAAAGTAATGGGGTGGATCCATCTTATTATAGGAAAATGTATTAAGGCAGATTAATGCAGTTAGGCTGAATAACACCATAAAGCTGGGAGACGTGTTTCCCAGGTTCAGGCTAATGGACTGCAAGGGGGGAGTGCGGGGTGTGCCTTCTAGCGATGAATATGGAGGGAAATTAAGGCTATTGCTGAGAATGAAAGGCTCCCTTATATGAGGGTTGAAGTCTCTCTCCTGAGCCTGGAAGGATAAAGTTTATTTTTCCAAAAGAAGCTTTCTTGGGTATCCTCTACTTCAAAAGCAAGAAAATAAAATTGTCCGTATTTATTGGTACAGCTTTTTGGGAAATAAAGGCCTGAAAAGCTACTTTTTAGTTACTGAGCGTGCAAACAAAAGAATTCTGGGTCAAAGCTCACTCCTTTCATAGTCTTTTATTTCTTCAGCATAGATTTGATTTCTGCATAGATTTGATATTATCTAAACTATTTTGCTTGAACACTGTCATGTCCTTCTCTGTATGAGCCTTGCCAAAAGAATATTGACTGTTGACTGTTTTCCTCTAAGGCTTTAAGGTGTGTTTTCAGAAGTGCCTCTAGGGCTTTTTGTTTCTTCTTATAACTCAAAAAGAAATCTTGCATGTGCATCCTTTCTTTCTTCCTCTTTACATTCATCAAAAATGAACAAAGGATGATGCGGACAGTGAGTTACAGTCATACATAAACCATACGTCTATCTCAAGTTATTGCTGTGAAAACTGTACTTTGTTGAAGACAGTATTTATTGAAAACCCCTTTTGTATATCAATACTGTGGAAGTCACCAGGGATACAACAAAGTAGTAGCAATTCTTTGTTGTTTTGGCTGTTCGGTTATCGCAGTTGCGCACGCGCATCATGGGCTGGTAGCAGAGATCTCCAGAAGGTCGGTCACGTAAGCGTATCCCTAGCAGATCACAGTGCTGCGGGTCCCTCCCTAAGGATTCGGAAGGTCTTTCTGCAATGGCAAACAGGTTCCACTAACTTCCCGGGCTTCCAGAAATGCTAATCAGCAGTTCTAGTCTGCAGCACATTTATTACACCCTGACGTGCTGGAGACAGCCTGTTACAAATAGAAGTGCCTCGTGAAAAATGCTGTTCCAGTGTTTTATAATAAAGTGCACCAATTAGATGCATTCATTAGGACAAACTGCTTGTCTTCTCTTATATTAGATCTTTTAAAAGGCACAATGCATTTCATAGCTCATTCCGCTCTGTATTATTATTAATTGAACAGAGCACATTACAAAGTTTTAATCCAATAACTGTAAATACATAATGAATAATATTTCCTTGGGGGCTGCCAGGGTTGCAGCAGCCTCCTCTACAGCTTTGCATACTCAGAGTAAGATATATTATCGTAAAGTCCCCTCTTCCCTTGCTGTAGGTTCCCCACAGGTATTCCAGGGACATCGCCGGAGCAAGGAATATTGTGTGTGCAGTGAAAGACAAATGTGTCATTTGTTAAAAGGCAAATTAGGAACCAAGTCTAAACTGCAGCCTTTCAACTTTTTCATGTTGAAAAGGGTCACATGCACAAGTTCTTCATGTTGTCTCGCAGATCCCTGGATGCCAAAAGGAAAACAATGTTTTAATTTTAGCAGCATGAGGATTCCTAACTGCAGCATATTATTTATAAAGGGTAAATGGCAAACACTAAATGAAGACAAAAGGAAACATTCTGTTCCTCTCTGGGGGAGCACAACATTATTATACAAGGTTGTGATTGGGCATAGTAAGATGAATTGAGCTGCTGTTCCTACTGACAAGAACATTACTTCTTAGATTCCTACTAATACATGAAGTAGCTGGCACTCCCCGCTTACGCTTACGTAACAGATACGATCTACAGCAAAAGGACCCTGAAGTCACTGATGAAGATACGGGTTTCTATATGAAAGAAGACTCTAGGGCACATTGAAGTGATTCCTGTTTTTATCAGACATACTAATATTTTCATATGGAATAAGTACTTGCAGTAACTTATGCTTGGATGGTACTCAAGGTGCTTAGCAGAGCTAATTAGCTGAAGAGAAGTAGTGCATTAAATACAGTCCTATGACCACTAATGTAGCCCTAGAATTTCCAATTCCGAGCTATTTTATGGTCAATCAGCATGAAAAATTATCAGAGAGGGAGATAAGGTCTCTTTGTACATGTCCTTCTAGCCATATCTGTTAACTTGCTGAAAGTTACAGCAACGTGAGTTATTTTCAGAAATTCAGATTTATGCTCCTAATCAATGAGAGATGTTTTTGCAGGATCTAGGCCTTTGGCACCTATGAGTATGTATTCTTTTCCCAAGACCTGATCCTGTGACAACTGAAAACACTAGAAGGGAGTTTCAAGAGGAGTTTTGCACCTGTTGTACTTTTGGCCTGAAAATATCCCACAGCTGTGAAAATTTGAACACCTTCCATCAAGCAGGATCAGATCATAGTGAAGTGAAGCAGTAAAATATATACCAAATGGTTAAAAATAAGAAAAAGGAAAAATGTCTAGGTATAGTAGCTTCACAACAGATAGTAAATCCTAAATTTGCCATTCACTGGTTTTGGTGATATCACCAAACGCATGATGCTGCTAAGCACTGTTAGGACTCTATGGATATCTAGGATTAGTAAAGGTTTCCTTCTTTAATTCCCGTCACTTCATCATCTTTCTATTAGCTGCATGGTGATGAGTCTGCAGAAAGGCAGTAGTATAACACACACCTTCAGGCAGGGACAGTGAAGCTACAGCTCTACGCTTTTTGTAAGTAAAGTACTTCTTGAAAGTTTTGAAAGTGCAAATTACAGTGACATGCACTTTTACCTGGAAAAGTAAGATCAAATATTTATCTCTTTTGATTGAAATGGTCCTAGGCTTTACCTAAGCCAATCAGGAAAATTCATACGTTTCATGACTGTGAAGGTTTCATTGCTGGGGGCATATTCCATAAAATTATTTCTGTTGGTATAACTAGGGCTGGTTAGACCACACAGTAATTTTTGAAAAGAAGCGACTTGATGCCTGAAGATGAAATTTAGCCACCTAAATCCTAACTGTAATCCTAAAATCCAGCTGAACTGCTGCCTAACTCTGGAGGTACCTGACCTCCATGGGTGCCTCCTTTTTAATCAGAAGATTGCCCAGGTATCAATAAATTAACTTTGAAGCATATCTAATTAAAACTTTCTCTGTAGAAGACTGAGCAGATTTAGAGCATGTGGCTACAGGACGTTAAATTTTTAAAGATGTCTTATCCAAGACCAAGCTTCACCAGAAATGCAGTAGTAGGAACTATTTTCATTTAAGGACATAAGGAAGAACCAGAACATCAGCTCTGCTTGTATATGCTTCCACACATTTGTGCAGGCATGCTCTTAAAATGTGGTGACTAAAAAATACTCTCAGGATGCATGAGCACCAGCTTCAACTCAGTCCTGGGCTTAATCTAGAAAAACAGAGTGGAACTCTTCCTTCATCTGTTTTATAAGAAAACTGTACCCCCTATCATAAGGAGAGGAAACAAGTCCCTCCCTACCTTCAGTAGAGTTTTCCAGGAGCGTCCTCTCCCAGTAGCCCAGAGTGGACACCTGAGTGTTAAGGAGAGAGTAAGAAATGATACGACCTTTTCCAGGAGCACTTTGTGCTGGAAAGCTGACAGTAAAAATACCAGTCAGAATGGCAGCAGGCAGTTTAAAACAATCTCCAGACATTGCATTAATAACATTGATGCATAGAGAGGTTTCAGTACTATGTTGTATCAGCAGATATCAAAAAAATGAAGTGTCTGACATTATGGACCTTAGGCCTGCTCTTCAGGTCAAACCCACAGGTTCTCTCCTACTGGGAAAAAGAAATGAGTACTTACGCTTGGGTGCTTAATAATTCAAGCTGGAATGTAGGAAACTCAACTTTCAGCATCTGCTCCAATTTTAAATAAACGAAATGAAATGAAATGCTTGAATGAGAAACTCATAGGGAAAGCAAGGGCTAAAGTCTGGCTGCCATATTTCAGGTAACAATTTATTCCTAAACTAGAAGTAACTCTTGATCCTCCCACTTCTGAAGTCATCTTTCAACACAATTATATGTCCATGAAACTATTCCAAGTGCTTTTTTTTTTTTAACTAAGGCACAGTAAAAATACATTTTCAAATGTTTAAAAACCTTTTAAACAGACAAAGTATCTTACAGTTGACCTCAAGTCTGTTTTAAAACACAATATGGTTCAAATGTCATGTAACATTAAAAAAATTATGCCATACCTCAGTTGTTTTTAAAATATTTAAGTATTTTAAAACAATCTAATATGAAGTTTTAATATTGCAAGTCTTCAACAGACAGATTCAGGTATAAGAACTACAAATAGAATCTGAACATCTTAGCTGGCTATTTCTTTTTACCTAAAAAATCCAGAGAATTTTTTTTTTAATCTGAAACACTTCATAAATGCTTTCAAGTCCTTTAATAAAAGGGTTTATTAATATCCAGGTGGATTTATTTCACAATGTGGGGGTGAACGTGTGCGAGTTTCAGACTCAGTGTAACACACTCTTCTCCCTCTGGCTTTCACAGTGAATTGAACACTTAACTCCCTTCAGCAATTTTGGAAATCTCAATTTGTAGCAATTACGATGAGAAGCCATTACTTGATAGAAAGAAAGAAGAGTTAGTTAAGTTAAAGAAATGTATCTAGATTCCTTTTAAAATAATGAGCACACACAAATAAAAGGGGAATTCTTGCCAGAATTCTACAACCCCCTTTTTCAATTTGCATATTAAATTGTACATCTACCAGTTTCTGCAAGTTCAGCAAAATAAGAACTTCTAAAAGTAATTGCATTATTAGTCTACCTTAGCAGTAATGATCCTAAGGTGAAGGTAGCAAGTAATCGTATTTCTAACTGTGTCTTCTTTTTAATAATTAGTTGTAAAATTACGTTGTGCCTTTTCTGCTCTTGAGAACTTTTCTCTCATCTTCAGCACTGAGCCATATTTAAACTAAAAGGCAGATTTCTGCTAAAAAGGCAGATTTCTCAAGATTCTTTTGGCTAATACTTGTTCAGCATTTCTGAAGCCAATATTCTCACACCTTTTTCAGTTGTAAATTGCTTTACCAGGCATTATTTTCACTTTCATTAAACTTTTCCATATTGCTTCTTCTGCTTTATGCAATATGAAAATAGAAATAATATCCTTGTTTATAAAAAATTTAGCCAATTATGAGAACAGGGACACTGGAAAAGCAGTAACAAAACCTTGACCGAACAAAAAAGGAACAAGTGACCACTTCTCCCTCTACACCTATAGCTCTCACAAAAACAGTAGCTTTAAAAATCTAACAAGCATTGGTAGAATACTAGTTGCCATATACCTTTACAGAAATTTTATCTCGCTTTTGCTTTCAGAGCTCTTTTGGCATTTATCTAGACCAAGTTGTATTTATATATATTAATTTTTATTCTTACTAAAAATATGCCTTGCTATCTCCTTGCTGCCTAGAAAAGGAAAAAAAAAATTGTCTGTTGGCTATCTCTATCAAAAATAAGTTACCACAGGTGTGAATTTAAGGGAAATGTTTTCTGGCAAATCCTAAAAACGTGAAGCTTCCTGTCATCTCTCAAAAGATTGTCAGCTGTTGTTTATTGCATATATTGACCAAAGGCTAGAAAAAGCAGTCCTCTATTGTGGATCTTTAATGTTTAAACAGAAATAAAATGTTCCCTTTACACATTCTTTTTTCATCAGCTAGAAAGATGCTGAACTCATGTGTAAATGTAGAATCTAGAAAAGGGAAAAAAACTAACAGAATAAATTGTTTGAGGCTGCTCCAGTGAATACAGTGAGACAGTGAAAATGAATTCCTTTTCATCCTGATGGCTTGCTTTCTTACCGTACAGTGCTGCATTTTATGAGTCAGTCCACACTATGCAAAGAAAAGGCTTGCCACTATAATTTAGAATGTAAACTCATTTTTGTATTTTAAAACAAAACAAAACAAAAAACAAGGTAGAGAGATTGGTGTCAACAGTGTATTCCTATTTGTGTCTTCCCACCTGTCATTAACATAATTTATTTATTCCAGGTCATGCAGGCATTAAGCAGTAATTACTTGCTTTGTTTGGACAAGTCATTCCACTTAGAACTATAGCAATTAGGGATTTTTAAAGAGGAAATGTATTGTTTATAACTTTTCTACTTCTAGTTCTAGAAATGTCATACTCCTAGCTGCATTTTTTACCTGACTGGGATTTTATTTACTACATATCATAGGATGAAATAATTTCTTTTTACACCAAATACTGATTAAAACCATGTTCTGTACTACAGTCTTCTTTCCCATTTCGAATGTTTACAAATACTGAGTTGAGGCAATAATTCCCATTTAATATCATTGAAACGGTATTGAGGTTGGAAATATTTTCTGTGTGCATGTACAAGCTATCCAGTGTCAAACAGAAAGCAACACAGTTAAGTTTTCTGTGCTTGTAGTCTTAATTTTTCTTTTCCTAAAGAAACTTAAGTAATATACTCTGCTTTTACTATCCTATGGAATATTAACCTTAAGGACTGCATTGAAATTTGGGGGGAACAGGGAATTGGACAGATCAAAAGAGTTGTCAAAAAGGAAATGGAGGATCACTTGTAAAAACCAAAACCAATATTTGAGAGGTAACTCAAATTGATGACCTGTTCCTCAATGAGCAGTAGGGTGGAGGCAACAATTGTCACCTAAGTAGCCCAAAATGAGCAGCAATGATAAGCAGTACTGTGCATTACTAAGACCACCTGCATGACCTTGACTAGCAATGAGAATTATTTAACATGATCAGTCACTTTTTTCTCTGCAACACCCATAAGTTAAGAGTTTGCAAATGTTATACTGGCACTGCCAGAAACAGATTCACATTGACCTCAATATGTCACCAGAAAGGTTTTCTGGAAATTCTTTTGTTTTCCATATGGCAGCTTAGTATATGGGAAAGACAAGTGTTCTGTTATTTCTTTAGTCAAGCAAAGCACTCTTTTTTATTGTTACAAAATATTTATTCATGTCACATTACTTTACAAAGTAGTATTTATTCTGCACCAAATAGTCCAATGAAACAAACTTTCAGTTTGATGAATGGTGGCTAGATTGAAAAGCTGAATTAGACAAGATCAAATTTATTCTGTCACATAAAGTAGATGTTAATTGCATTTATTCAGTCTGATCATTAAAACATTGGAGAATCCTGCAGTTGGAATTATGAATTAGCATGGCTGAGTCCAAAGGATACCATAATGCGTATCTGGATGTGTATTTATGTGTGTCTTGGAGAGTACTTTTGTTTTTTGTAGTTGTGCTCTGTGGTGTGACTCTAGGGAAATGTCACAAAAATGGAGATTACCCTACTCTACCCTAGATTATGTACAGTTTACATAGTTCACAGTTTTTAAACTGAAACACCAAACAGATTGGTTAAATTTTCTCTAGTGAAATTCTTCTCTAGTGAAATTCTTCTCTATTGCTAGAACCCCTAGCAAGCGGATCAGAAAGGCCATCAGGGATATTTCTCTCAAAAAAACCCCAAAAGAATAATTCCTCAGTAGCACATTAAAAGTCCCTCATTCTCCAACCTCTGTTCTACCTCTCCTTGCAGACATTTTACGACGAGAGACTGAGGTTTCACTTGTGAGGAGAAAAGGCATCTCACTTGCTCAGCTGGAGGGGCAGCAGAGAAGTACGGGACCAGAGGCAGTGCCTGCAGCCCACCCGGCAGAGTGGCGAGCGCCAGGTGAGCATCTGCAGTGGGTATCCTGGTGCTTCCGATGAAGTCCCTCCTCCCTCCCTCCCTCTGGTTCCTGACGTTGGCCGAGACCCAGGCAGTCATAAGCTGCTCGGCGTTACCCTGCTGACACGTTTGCCGATGCGGAGCTACAATGGTACTACATTTTCACCAAGTAACATTTTGTTTCTTCAAACAAAAGCATTACATTGACTAAGCTATGCATTCGTCCTAGAAAGTCTTATCACTGACTACCGACAAGGAAATTGTCTGTAGCGGCATGTGCGTGCAGGGACAAGTTTCACAGGTGCCAAAAGCACACCTGGGGTAAAACAACTGCTGTTTTCTGGGCTGCAAGAGTTAAAACTGGTACCTGCTTACTCCTGGTTGGGATGAGTTTGATGGATTAATGAGGAGGGAGGAGCAGTAGCAAATGTTCAGTTAAGGGAGAACTGTCAATGTGAACGTTAGAAAAACTTTAAATTCTTCAACCATTCATTACAGTACTTGAACTGTTATTTGCACTGTTGAAATATCAAAATCTGAATCTGCTATCCTAAACACAAAACTTTTTTTTTCCTAATTTTGTGGTTTTGTTTACAAAACGATGCTTAAGAAAAAAAAGGGTAAAGTGATTCCAACTCAAGTTTTGATCTTACATATTAGTATTTCACCCAAATACTTATTTTTGTTCACAGAAGAAAATATCCTCTAGTTCAGTCGTAACCATTTTCACATACTAAGTGTTCTTGAACTACCCACAGTAGTTTTCCCTGTACTGCTTCTACACAGGTACTAGACAATATTCAGAAAGGTCCTCCTGATCGTCTGCTTACTGATGTAACTCAAAAATATCTTTCATGTAGTAAAAGGCATTACTTCAGCTTATGTGACATCCGAGTTAGATTTTCAGAGAGCAAAATTTACAGTGATGGTTTGAGAAATAATTAGCAATATGTCCTTGGGAGAAGCCAGTCTCGATACTATACTTGAACTGAATTTCCAACTGTTACATTTATGTTATCTTTGTATTTTTCGTTTTGTTTTGCAATCTGGTTGGTTAACAAAGTCTAAAAATTTGTTAAAAATCAGAAGACCTGCAATACTTGAAAATGATAGGATAATACTGAAAATTATTTGAAACAAAGACATGGTGTGTCAGTAATCAACAGGTAAATTGCAAAAGTATCAGAAGTTCTTGAATATTTCTATTTAAATGAAACTAGCAAACACCAAGCAGTTTGCAGGTAATACAAACGGTATTTTTACAAGTCTTCTCATTTGTCAGCTTCGAAACCCCTCTTACTGTTGACTCCAAACTTCTTTGTTGCAATATTTATAAACCTGCTGTCATGTGTCTTTTAAGGAAATGTGAATTAGCCAAATAATGAAGCTAAAATTATAATCTTTTTGATAGCTGTTTGAATAGAAAATCAAAAACTTGCTGTTATCCAGCGGCACGCCGGAGACTGCCTTCTTTTACCAAAAGGTACTCATTTTATTACTTGTAAAGATAAAGACTAATTAAATGTTACACAGCCTTTCAGTAATTTAGAAGCTCCACTAATGAGGAGTACCATCCTGTTAAAAAAGTTATAAGGCAATGTTGTGGTTTAGCCCCAGCTGGCAACTAAGCACCACGCAGCCGCTCGCTCACTCTCCCTCCCACAGTGGGACGGGGGAGAGAATTAGGAAAAACCTCGTGGGTTGAGATAAACACGGTTTAATAGGACAGAAAGAAAGAAGGGAACAACAATGATAATACCGACAAAGGAATGTACAAGAACAAGTGAGGCCCAATACAGAGATTGCTCACCACCCCGTGATCGACAGCCCGTCCCCGAGCAGCGATTTCTGCCCCCCGGCCAACTCCAGTTTATGTACTGGGCATGACATCGGATGGTAGGGAATATCTCTTTGGCCAGCCTGGGTCAGCTGTCCCGGCTGTGTCCCCTCCCAGCTTCCTGTGCACCCCCAGCCTGCTCGCTGGCAAGCCAGCACAAGAAGCTGGACTGTCCTTGACGGCTCAGCAACAACCCAAAACATCAGCACATTATCAACAGTTCCTCATCCCAAATCCAAAACACAGTCTCACACTAGCTTCTGTGAGGAAAACCAGCTCTATCCTGGCTGAAACCAGGACAGGCAAGCAGGTCTGAAGAATGAAGAGAGGCCGTGGGAGTACAGCAAGTGCACTGAGTGTCACCAAAGCGGCTCACAGCTCCGTTTGCTGCTGAGCTGGCCGGGAGCCACGGCTGCGTAGCAGGTCAGCGTGACCGCTCTCTGCCACCGCCGCGGCACCTGGCAAAAGTACTTGTCAGTGCCTTTAGAAACGGAGATGTTCAAGCTGCTTCTCATCCAAGAAACCCGACCCTCCAGGAAACTGTGAGAACCCTTCGACTCCAGTGTGGGAAATCACTTAGGACTGGCACGGGTAGAGCTCCCAGAAAACCCACGCGCTGCTAACCCTGCAGACGTATTTGCGTGGATAAACCTTTGTGTCTTTTGATACGTGTTTTGGCTGTGAGCAGGTGGCACATATCAGACCACTCTTCCTGATGGATTTTGAGTTCAAGGCTCACGACATACCCAGGTTGCTTTGGGGCAAAGTAGGAAGTAAAGTTACAAATCGCGCTGGGTTTCCCATCCTCCTGCCCAGCTGCATGTGCTGTATAGCCATTTTTACCAGAAGCTACTTTCCATTTCCTTCTGTGGTTTTCACAGATAGACAGGATTCTAGGCAGATCAGGTTGTGCGTAGAGACACATAGGCACAAACGTGTGTGAGTCTCTCTACATATGCATGTGTGCCTAAATCTGTATCCGTGTGTCTGTAGTACGTACTCATGGACACGCATTTTATACGCCTGTATATACGTTCGCATGTTTTCCGGTGGTCTATCTGACTGTAGGAAGCAGCGGATGAATATGTGACTTCCTTGTGCCCTCCCTTTGTGCTCAGTTTCCCTCGGACTAGCCGGGTCCCTCCGGATGGCAATGAGTTGGAAACACTCTGTATTTCGAATAGTTTTGTCAGCACTGTCTGGAGCAGAGCCCTAAATGAGTGGAAGAGAGCTTAACCCTCCCCTTCACTCAGGTGTGGTAAGGGAGGAGCCAGGAGCGAAGCTGCCCTGACCGCCCCTGCGGGAGCTGCCTGCCTCCCCAAGGGCCGGGGAACCAAACGCTGCTTGACGGGGGTTAGGCAGCTCGCTTCTGCAGAGATAAGCGGTAGCGGCAGGGACTGGGCTATCTCAGCCGTGATGAAGTCTAAGGGCACAAGTTCAGCTGCAAACTGTAGGTTTATCCACCTGTTTGTGGTTGGTATTTATGGAACTCTAAGTGATTGTAATGCAGGGAGGAAGGGTTGGGCTTTTCTTCAGTTTCATATTTTGGTAAGTACAGTCAAGGTTATTCAAGCTCGGTGCTGAGTTTCTTTAAATAGAAGTGAATGAAGGGTTAATACCTCATCCTAGGAGTTTGGAATGACATTTGAGGATGAAAAGCGAGATTCATTTAAATGTGAACCTTTTCAAATTATATTTTCTGTGAACCGGTACCAACTCGATTACAGAACCAGCTTTTGTACTGATCTGGTTAGTCAACTGGCTGTTTGTTTTAAATTTAATACAAATGCTTAAATTTAGTGACATGCATATATTGTATATATTAATTTGCTTTGATTATTGGTGATTCTGTCATTCTTAAACAGTCTGTTCTGGGAAATAAGGAAGAAAAAATGACCTTTACTTAAAAACTCTTTAGAAGGGCTACACACAGAAGGAATATGCAAAACAGAATTCATTTTTTTATATACATTACAACCACTAAAGGCTCTTAATGTTGGGCCCTGCAAGGGCCTCAACTTTATTTACACTCTCCCCCTTATATGTCTGGAGTAATGGGAAATAGCCTAACTGTTAATGAGAATAGAAGTCACCATAAAAATTCTGATATTTATTCCCCTACATGAAAGATCTGTAATTCTGTGACTTGTTGATTTCCAGTTTGGTAAGTTGTGTAGTCCTCATGATCTTCATCACTGCTGCTATGGGTTACGATCAGAGACAGACTGGTAGTGAAGCAGCTTGCTGGCATCTGGATGGATGTGATAAGAGGTCATCTAGCAATGCCACGCCAGGTGACACACCTGTAGGTTCACCACAAAGAAAAATGACCTCGCTGCACAGTCTTGTCAGGAAACAAAAAGGCTCAGGATATCGTTCACATGGAAATAAAAAAAATGTGTTATAAAAAAGAAATCTTAGGAACTTCAGTCTTGCTTTTAAAGCCTTTCTAAAGGAGGCAAAGAAATATTTTTTATAAAATATAGCCAGACCATGAATTTGAAAAAACTTTGTTGTTTCTCAGTAACAAATACATCAATAACCTATAATTAAGTCAGGCTTAGTTGTCTTATGCCCTTCCAGAGTATAAAGAATATTAACGGTATTTGAGCTTCTAAAAGCCATGGGTCCTGAAAATCTTCTGTTTCACTCTTTGAAGCTGGCAGGAATCAGTGAAAAGTCAAGAAAATGGTATACAGTTATATCTCACGTATGAGTTCCCTGAATAGTCAATTGTTTTTCCTGAAAACACTAACTACTGAAAACCTGTGATATGAGATGAGGATGGTCTTTGAGTAATCACTGCATAGATATGATGGAAAGAAGTGCATACATCCTACAGACATCCTATATGCCGTAGTTCGGCATACCATTGCATGGATTGCACCAGTAAGTGGGTATAGAAATAGCTTTCCTTGAACATTGGCAGCTAAATGCAAATATGGCACAAAATCCTTCTCCAAAGAGTTAGGTTTATATTTATGTCAACTGCTTAACTCCAATTTCCTTGTTCAGTATTTCTTTGCCAGAAATAAAGTGGATTCCATCAACAAGCTGAGATATAAATCTTGAATGACTGAGACCTTTGGTAACTGGCTGGAATAATGGATTGAATGTCATCTATGTATGCAAAGTTGACAGGATGTGTCAATCTTTAGGAAAGCTTTGATGTGTGTGTGTTTATATACCTATGAGTCTGAGGTGACAGTACTGCGAGAGTCCTTAGTTTAAGTGACAGCATATTTGGATCATTAATCTGGCCCCTCATTCTTACGGTGCCTACGAGATTTCAAGGCAACTGAGGGAACAGTGACGTCTTTCCTTTTGGAAAGAGCTGGAGTAGTTGAAATATCCTTAAGAGCCACTACTCCCATGCAGAAAGTGTTTGCTTCCATAAAGTAGTCATCTTGGTGTGTCTTCATGCACTGCAATGCTCAAAACTGCATTTTGGCTTACATGGTTTTTACTTAATTTGACTGCACTGGTGCAGATAAGACACTTCTGACTTTCCATTTTGCCAGCTGAGTTTTGTGGTTTGTAACTTCCAGCTCGAGAGCAGTGATAACCAGCTGTGAGTGATAGCACTGTTAGGCACTCTAGTATGCCTGGGAAAAAAGCATTTATTTGTGTCCTGAGTAAACATGGGAATCAGAGATACCTGGAGAAGCCAAGAACTTCAGAGAGCTTTAAGAGAAAAGGATTTCCAGAAGAGACTTCCTTCTGTTAAGATCTCAGCCGAGAATCTCCCCCGCTTCCCAGATGAATGTATCCTTAGACAGAGAAGTGTGAATCATGCTGCTCATCTTAACAAGTATCCTCATCCCCTCTGCCTAGGGCCAGCGTTTGAGAGACTGTGATATGCACCGAGAATGGGCATTCTCAAACCATGGCTTCATCGAGGTGTACAGATACCGCTACAGGAGCATGCCTGTTGTAAGTTGAGCACACTGAACAGCACATGGCAGAAACCACCGTAGAGCTTCTCCAGGTACCGCAAAACCACTGGTTTCACTATCGAGAGTGTCAGCAGCCCTCTCACTTTTCTCTGGGCTTCTGCTCTTATGACCCGGAGGTAGACCTGTGCTTTGTTAAAGGTCGCCCTTGTTTTTTTGTCCTGTTAGGGGAGCACAGAACAGAATTTGGTCCTAGCCAGCAAAACGTGATTATCACACCTCCCAGCACACAGCACAAGAGACAGAGCAGGGACCTGGCAGAACTCCAGCTCTGAGCGGAAAGGGAGCTGAGAAGGAGGAGGGCGAGTGACCCCACACTCTCTATCCTGGCAGGGAACACTTACCTGGTAAAAACTGTCAGCTCCTTGCATACTGGAACTCCATTCCCTCTCTCTTTAATCCCTGACCATGCTATGTGGCCTGAGCCTGCCAGCTTTCTTTATCCCTGATTTTCTAATAACTATCTGCTATTTGAACTCATCTAATAATTGATTATATTATGTTAAAATGATGAATAGTTCTCGGCAGACAAAAAGCAGGTAGGTATTTGTTACCGCTTTCGTAGTTAGCGTTCAAGGACAACCTACTGCAAGCTTCACTGGAGCCACTGCAAGGGCTGCATCTGAGAACTGGTGAGGGAGCTCCCTCCTTCCAAAGGAGATCATTTGTAGGGGAACTTTCACGTTTCCCAAATAAAAATAAGAGTCTTAAAAATGCAAATAAATAGATTTTATATTATTAACCTTATCTTTTTCGCCAGGTTTATTTTGCTGTAAAATTTCTCTGTAATTGGAGCCCCTCAATATCTTGTGGTCTATCACTCTCAAGTGAATTACTTAATTCGTTGCAGCTTTTAACATTGAATTTCTTGCACAAAGGCGATGTCGAATGTATTATCTTTTCTGTGTTATGTTATTTAGCTTTATGAATAAGTTGAAAGGTATAATGATCATCTTTGGCATCCTAGAACAGAAGAAGAGTTCTGGGAGAAAGAAATAGAAAAGTGAAATTAATTTTTTTGCATTGCCAACCATTCATAGATACATGAAAAAGAAAATCCTCACATGCACCACTGTCCTTAAACTTCAGGCTCGCAGATATTTTTTTCTGCATTTATAATTCCAGAGCACATGAAATTATTATTATACTGCAGTTTAAAATCTGAACATCAGCACAAGCACAGGAAGCTTGCAGATTCTAGAGGAAAACCCTGATGCATTTACTATGTCTCAGTTTAAAAACTTATACTATCCCTTAGCTACTTAGTGTCCCACAGCCAGTAGACAGCAAACCTAGACAGAACTCCATAAACATCGATCACTTATTTCACTGCAAAGGTATCTTTTTTAGTTTAAATTGCAGATGAGATTGATTTGAACCAACCTGACAAAATTTGCAATGAAGTAAATTATGGACTTTCATCTCTTCAGCTTCAAAGTTCATCTGTGAAAAGTGGGCAGGTGGAAAAGAATAGCTTTTCTAAAATGAGTCCAGCTCAATAAAATGGCTGGGTCTAAACTGTGCCTCAGGAGTGTGCCAAGACCTTGGTCTCCCACAGCATGAGTTATGCTCAAATGTCTTCTCCACATGGAGTCAGACCATGCTACACGTCCCTCATTTTAGACCTGCCTCCAACAATTTAAGACATACACTGGAACAGAAAGTAAACCAAAATGCTGTGGTATATAGTTTCTAAAAAGGGTTATTTTTATGTTTAAATTTTCATTCTGAATGTACATTTTAAAATTAATTAAGAACACTAAATGTTTCCAAGCATTTCAGTTGGCTTTAGTGGTCTAAATTTCCTGTACTCAGGAGTAAGTATTGTACCGAACTGCTTGGGGTTTGCTTTTTATTTAGCCCAGAAAAGACATTACTGGTGCTTCCTAACCACCTATTTTTAGGGCTCAGAATCTGGCTTGCTAAAGACAATGGCAGAGGTCTTAATGAATTTGCTGAACCCCGCAACCTTTTTAGGCTGTATGGAAACAATGAGGTCAATGAAGAAAAAGATACTTTTGTACATCTTTTTAACCATCTTAAGTAAGAAATACTGGAAGAAAATAATTGGTTTCTAAATTAAAGCAAATATTCTAAACAAGATTCATAACTTGGATATCACAAGTGCTCAGTTACACAAAGCATCTAAAAATTTAAATGTAAGGGTTAAACCTGGAAGTTAAAGGCGTAAGTTAAAAATACAAAAAGTCTTACCTGAAGAATATCAAACATCTAAAAAATCACTATTAGACAAATCAGAGAACTGACTGTTCTCTAACCTAGTCTGTTGGTATTCTCAAAGGAGGTAATCATTATGTAATTATTTTCTTGAGACAGACAGCATCATCAACCACTTTTTTATGAATTTTATGACATGCTAATTTCCCATCTGTCCCAAGTAATATAGACTCTACACTTTAGTTCATTCACCATAACTTAATAGCAAAATTGCAAGAACTAAATGTCTGTTCAGTCCTTCTGAAGGTTAGGTATAGATGAAAATGTTCGTGGTGGTGTACTGGGGGGAGCATTCCCTCTCAAACGTGTCTCTAGCATCAGTTATCAGTGCCTTCATGTTGACTGTCATCAACGAAAAACACTTCCTTGGTATGGAAATCCAGGCTCAGACGCTTACAGGATTTGTAATACTTATCCATAGCAACTTCAGCAGGTGCAAACAGATGGCTGACATTTCTGCTAGGCCATAAAATGCAGAATACTACTGTCCGGCTACGCCTAACTGGAATCAATTAAGTATGAAGCAGGATATCAGTTATGAATCACAAGTCATTTGTTTCCCGTAAATTGCATAGTTTGTTGGGCTTTTTTTTAATGCTTCATTTCATGGAAGCCCCAGGGATGGCAGGAATAGCAACAAAAGAGGGAGGTAAGTTCATACTTGAAGCAGTTTGAACTTAGTGGGAAAGTGAGCTTCCCTGTTAAAATCTCCGAGAATAAAGCTAGGTTTGGAGGTCACTGCCATACCCCACCTCTGATGTCGTGTTCCTCCTTGTATGACCTCCTGTTCCTTTCTAAAATATGCTGGGTCAATTACCTATGCTGCGCTTATATGGCTAAAACAGAACCAAAACAAATAACGATAACCCTTTCTTGAAATTATTTGTCTGAGCTTCCACTAATGCTCTAAGAATAGTTGTATCAGGACAACTAATGGATGCAGAAATATGTAGCAGAAGTAGCTTCAAGGGACGTTTAAGAGCTTTTTAGCTAGCTTTGGTAACTCAGAGTCTAATATTTAGATAGAACAAAACTGCTGTGAACAGAGGCAACTGAGTGGAAAAAGGACTGAAGGCAGAAAAAACTTTGAACGTGAAATGCAAAATTAAAACAAAGATGAAAAGATTATTAAAAATCTCAAGAAAACTCCACTATTTTTTTTCCTAGTTCTGATTTGTATAGTGAAATGTAAGAGGAAGGTGTAAATATGATAATAGAAATTTCATTTCACATCATGCTCCTGTTTTATGACTTCGGTTTTCTCTGAGTCAGTCACAGTCCTTTGCTAATTACTGCCAGAAAACTGAATAAATGGCAAAGGGAAATAAGCCACATTTGTGTATAGGGTGAGAGTAGTGACATTATCTCAAAAGAGTAAGTTGATGTGACAACATTTTATATATGAGCTGGCAACTGCTAGTGAGCTTGCATTGCCTGTTTTTAACCTTTAATTTGTGAGAAGGCTGTGAATAAAGATTAGCTTTCTTTACTTAATATTTATTTTTTCAGCGCCTTCAAATTGGAGCTGTCTTCATTAATGTTTTGAAAAGTTGTCCACTTTCCCAGTGCTTTCTGTAGGTTCCTCTTTGTCACCTGATTCACTCTTGCAGTGCGGAAGAGTGGAGGACCAGTGCAGGCCTCTTCTCGTGTTACCCAAATAAGGAGGATTTCATAGTCTAGAAGATTCAGAGTAAACCGAAAATTCACAGATGATCACCTTCAAAGACTTGTACACTAATCACATAACCTTTCAGACAGCCTTCAGTTACCTCAGGCTCTGGCCTCTATTAGTTAACCTCCAAAATATAAGTCATGGAAAGACCACGTTGAATCCAGAGGAAGTGATCAAATCCATGGAAGTTGTTGCTGAGCGTAAATGTTCAGATCTATATTTGCAAAACATCCTGAAAAGCAAGGAAATTCTAGTAAGTATTCTCATTGGTTTTCTCCACTCCCGCCCTCCCCGTGCCTCAAACCATAGGATTTATGGAGCTTGGGGAGTACATCTGTGATGTGAAAAACACAGGTTTAGTGGCTGAATGAATCTTTGCATCCTAAAAGAGCAGCTCAGCCACATAAGATGTAACAGTTCACAGCTCTTTAGTTGTCTCAGTATCCCTTTAATAATCCTGCATTATCTTCAATGCATACTTTGCCATTCACTGGCCTAGCGTATAGAAGCCTGATAGGCCACCCACCCACTTATTCATTCACCTAAGTATTATAATTTTCAGATTAACTAAATTTAATTGTTTTTCCTTAACTGCCATGACTATCCAAGGAACTTTAAAACTTTATAGAAAACAGAGAAAAAATTAAAAATGAGCAAAAGCCAGATTCATTCAAATTATCTTTTTGTTTTGAGCCAAACGGAAAAATCAGTTATTTGCAAAAACCAATAAATGTCTGCTTTCCCATTATTTCCTTACAAAACAAATAAAATATGACAAATACAAGTGAGTCTGTATAAGCAACTAGTTCAAATCAATATTCACAGACAAAAAATCATGTTGTATGGTGTATGTGAATTGATGTCAGTTAAAACCAAGGAATCTTTACATACTCGCAAGTAAAAGCACCACATATGGTTTCAGTATACAGCGTCTATGCTGTTAAAAAAAATATCCAACTTTTTCCTATCATCTTTTTTTAGGAGAAGTAAGCTGTTGAAGTTACATTTGCCAAAGCTAAATCCTATGTTGGAAGCACACAATGAAAACATAAAATGAATTGCAAGAAATGCTTATAGAGACTGATAGTCTGCCTCTCACGAACACTTTTAAATACGTATCTCCATTTACTTTCTCCAAAGTTAGAAAGAGCAATAAAAATAAAACAATGACTGACTTGTTGCTAGGTGGGCAGCTTTTGCAATGGAATTTGGAAGTAATTTATGTGATGGAACACACAGCGCGATACACACCTGAGATGAGATGGAGACACTGGGGACCTTTGAAGGAAAGTTATATAAATGTGAAGTAAGGATGAAAGAGGGGAAAAGGAAATGAAGATAAAAAGATTTTAAATACCTGAGGGCAAGGTAAAAGGAAAGTAAAGGCCTCAAATTCATTGCTGTGTACTCTATTAGCAACAAAGGACCCGAGTAATATGATCAGGGTGAGTTTTCTTTTCTAAAACCAAAATAACAATGTAAATTTGTTTCTGGCAGAGAAAACATGCTCATAGGATAGAGGTTCTTCGCCATCATTCATTTTTTAATGCCAACATTCAAATAGGAAATTTAATAGGACATGATGTCTTATTTGTGAGTTCCTCTAGGGAAGAGCCATACTCTGCAGAGAAAATGCTACTTTACTTACACCTGATGGAGCTAACTTTTAACTCTCCAAAAAGAGACCATGGATACTCAGGTTAAGTATCCGTACAGTGTCCTCGAGCGTGTGCCTTTTTTGTATCCACGCTTCTGCCTTCGGGTTTTTTGTTGCTGTTGTTCATGTGCAATCTCAGCTTGCTGCTTTGCTATGTTAAGGTTGCAGGCATTGTTATACCACCTTCCTTGGATATTTGCTGCACCTTTTACTGGCAACAGAGTGAATATAAATTTTAATTCTGACATTAATTAGCTGAGAATCTGTACATCATTGGAGAGGGGTGAGAATATATTTCCAGAAAATCCTTCAATGAGAGTGACTTTGAAAGCTCTGTCATGGCTACTGGATTTAAACCCTGGAAAAGAAAAAGGCTGTTGGGACATCTGAGCATTTCGGGAGAGAAAGCCATTATTAATAAAAGACTAGCTAGAGCGGCTAGGAAGAAGCCTGGTGGGTACAGCAGAATGGCAGGAGTGGGTTGTGGGTCATTTTGTCACTTTGGCAGAGCACTCACTGTGCTCCAGAGATACTGACAGAATCAGAAACCTCCTAGAGCACCTCTTTGCTACAAATGAGTACATAATAAGCTACTGTCTGTGAGATGTGTTAAAATTCTCATGAAAAGTACAATGATGTGGTTATTTATACCCTAATTTCACAAGAGGAAGTGGAGATATTTATGAACGATTACTAAGTCAAATACTCCGATTCTTACAAAAGGCTTCTAATTTGTCATGACTTGCCACAAAGTAGGGATGAATAAAATCAAGAGACTAAAGAATGCCACTGGTGAGGCCGCACCTTGAATACTGTGTTCAGTTTTGAGCCCTTCACTACCAGAGGATGTTGAGGTGCTGGAGCATGTCCAGAGAACGGCAACGAAGCTGGTGAGGAGTCTGGAGCACAAGTCTTATGAGGAGCGGCTGAGGGAACTGGGGTTGTTTAGTCTGGAGAAGAGGATGCTGAGAGGAGACCTCATCACTCTCTACAACTACCTGAAAGGGGGTTGTGGTGACGAGGGTGTTGGCCTCTTCTCCCAAGTAACTAGTGATAGGACAAGAGGAAATGGCCTCAAGTTGCACCAGGGGAGGTTTGGACTGGATATTAGGAAAAATTTCTTCACCGAGAGAGTGGTCAGGCATTGGAACAGGCTGCCCAGGGAGGTGGTGGAGTCGCCATCTCTGGAAGTGCTCAAAAAACGTGTGAATGTGGCACTTCAGGACATGGTTTAGGGGACCTGGTGGCGCTGGATTAATGGTTGGACTTGATGATCTTGAAGGTCCTTTCCAACCTAGTGATTCTGTGAATTCTGTGCTTTCAGAGTGAGAGGAGCAAAGGAAACTGAAAGTAGAATTGGCTTGGCCACGGGTAGTGGCTACCCGTCTTTCACAAGAGCGGAAGTGGACCTCATGGGCATCTTGGTTTTTTGGGAAAGAGCTTGACTGTGCTGGACACTTATCCAAGCACTACTTTGAATTAGATTACTAAACACTTGAGACTTGAAGTCTCAAAAAGGAAGTTGCGGCAACCCTGACATAAATCTGCTGAAAGAACAATACATTTCTAATGTCAATAACAGATTTCAATTCTGTCGATACTGAAGGAAAAGCGAGATCTAAATGCTACTTGTGAGATTAATAAGAAAACGCTGAGGTGTCAGCAGATGCATTAGGGAGACAGAAAAAGAGCTAAAAAGAAGGAAAAAGCTCAGTCTGGATATTGGAGATGATTGGATATGGAAGGAAAGCAGGACTGAGGCTAAATCAAAGAGAGTTTAACAATCCAAAACTTAACTAGCCACGAATGAGTACAGCAGATTGGCTGAGTAGAGGAGAAAGTAGAAGACAACAACAGAGACTGAAAGAAGATGTTTGATGTCACCAACAGCAAAAAAAGGGTGAGATCCTGACAAGCAGAAAATCATCTGCCAGGCAGATGAAAGAATTTGGTGAAGCACATACAGAAAGAATGAACTGTTAAAAGGTATCTGTTCAAAATGTAAAAGAGAACTATCTCCACTAAAACTCAACCATCTCTACCCAAAATTAAAAGGGAAAAGCAGCAAATCCAAGTAATGGACTAGTAACATTTCCTAAATGGGTGAAGAGGTTGTTTCTGTCTCTATTGCAACTCGCTAACGGACACTTGATTTTTTGGTACAGTCCACAAAAAACTTAATTTATATGACATGTTCAGCTGAATAGTATAGGTCTATGATTTTTCCTTTTCTAGGAAATCTTACTCTATTGCACAGTATGAAATTGTGAAAGAAGTATCATAGCATTATGTAAAGAATTAAGATAAGAATATATGTAATAAAATATCAAAACACTAGTAAGAACTCAAGTTTAGCTTTGTCACACCAGTGAAAAAGACAGTGAGCAGAGTAACATTAGATGTGGGAAGGGAGACATGAACCAAGATCATCACAGGTAGAGATCAGACTGCTAGACCAACCATAAGAAATTCATAGCTGTATTTGTTACCTTAGATAGGATAAACCAACTTTGATTAGAAGTATCTACATTTACTTTGGGTTTATAGATAGTAAATTAGTAATATATACAAGTATGCTAATATGTATGCTAATATCTATTAATATGCTACCATTCAAATAGCAGCTTATTCACCTTGCTGTCTTCAGCTAAATCCCATCCCCTGCTTTAATTCATTATTTGCCACATACAAATGTTTGGTAGAGTCTGTATACTGTTAATGCAGTATTTCTAGGTTCTTAAATGTTTCTTTTTTTTTTTCCCCTCTTTCCACGTATGTTTGCAATGATGAATTCCTCCTAAATCTACTCGAATGCTTTACAGTTTTTACATGGATGTTAGATTTACAGGCTGTAGTTACCATGATCTTTAGTCCTCTTTCTGAACATCGGCCATACTGCTGTGATTCTTTAATGACTTAGTAGATTTGCTTAAAATCCTCATCACTGGGCCTGCAATCCTACGCACCAGTTCTCTCAGAATTGTTGGCTTGAGATTTTCTCGTTCCTTTACCTCAGTGCATTCAACTGCTTACGTTATTATTCTTTCTATCATGGTAATTTCCATTTCCATAACTTTGTTCCCACCGTCTCTCGTGCTCTTATCCCTAGCTCAGTTGTCCACACTGAAAACTGAAGGAACATATTCATTAACTTCAAGAGTACACAAACCTGCCTGCAAAGATACTGACATCAGAAGGTCCAGGTTTATATGTTACCCTTCTTTGCCTCTTACAGTCTTTCATACCATTAGCCTACAGTAAACTCTGCACCATCACTTTATTCTTTAATTTTTCTGTGCAGAGCACATAGCTCAATATTTCCACTTCACTGGTACTCCTCCTCCAACATGTCTCTGGTAACTCTTGTTAATTCCAGCCTGACGCATTCAAACGTTAATTCTGTTTCTTCATTTTGCTCCCGAGGTACCTGGAATTTCGATACAAACATTACTAACTCATTTATATTTTGATGCTTTTTCTCTCTGTTTCATTAAGAATATGTTTTCTAGCTTTCAGTGATGACATACCCACCATTTTCTGGGGCAAAGGGAAATAACAGGCATCTGGAGAGAGACAGAGCTTCACTAGTCGGTTTTGGTTAATCTTTTGTCAGTATCAACAACAGCCTCCAGTTTCTCTAGCCCACAGTTATGTTGCAAGTTGAATCCGGGTGATTTCTGCTGACAAAGTCTTCAGAGCACATGATTGGACTTTCTGTATGATTTCTGCCAAGACATTTTGAAAGATTTTTTTTTGCCCCTCAGTGTAAGAAGAATTATCTAATAGTTTCTGTTAGTGCTCAAATTATGGACTACATTTTGATTCAATCTATCAAATAAAGTACGTTTATTTCATACAAAATAATACTTTCCACTTTGGGAGTGTCTTCTGCTTGAGCACATCAACTTGCTTGACAAACATTAACGAAGCTTCCCAACGCTGTTTCTGATAGTAATAATTTCAGTAATAATTACTAATAACAGTAATTATTTCAGTTAGCACAAGGGTTAAAGCAGACACAGAGAAGCCACAGAAGAGCTGCGTCTAAAACTCAGTCCTCCGATTTAGCTGTGAGAAATTACTTGCTCTCTGGTTTACCTTGGCATAGCTGGGTTAATGTTCCTCCAGTCGACATCGGCGTCAGTGCTTCGGTTACCTGCTGGGGTGAATTTCATATTAAAGGATTTATGAGTAAATTATTCCTGTAGGGTTTGTTAAGCTTTCTCTTAAGATCAGATTTATTCACTATCCATATTGGAGCACTGCTGTCTTTATTAACTGGTTTTGCCCTCACTCCTAGGAAACAGTACCAGAACCTGGAGGTTTCCGAGGATTCTGGATGTACAGATTTGAGCTATAAATATTTAAAAGAAAAACGAGGGCCACCAATAGTTCTTAAGCTCATTCTTCACCTTACAGTTACAAATATAATCTAGAAACCAATCTAAAAACCAAATGTTAGAGGAAATTATAAAATTTGGATAACCAACACATGGAATTCTGTATATAATATCAAATGAGCAAACTGTCTGCTGCATGTAATAGTTTCCTCTTCCCTACCCTCATACAAGGCTCTGCTTCTGTGAACTGGCAGATAAACAAACAAGCAAACCTTCCTGTACCCATAACCCTGTTATCAGGCATCTTCTAATGATGGAAAGCTTTTACTCGTTAACTGCTTAATTACCCAATTGAAAGTCTGTAGAAGCCAAAATAATAGATTGCAGACTTTCATGTGTGGGGTTTTTTTTATTCTTTTAATTGAATTTTTGGCAGGTAAAAGTGGTAAAGTTGATATATTCAAAATATACCTGGGATGACACATCCTGGAATGAAAAAATGTTAAGAGAAAGATAAAAATCCTACCATGCTGATGGTAGTGTACACCAGGTAAAACACATTCATGTATTTTGATGATTATGCTGAGATAAATAAGAGGGAAAAATGTCAGTCAAGTCATTTTTAAAGAAGATAGATATAAAGGATTTTGGTCTGTGGAAAATTTGGATGAGAGCACCTAGTGAGCTTCATTACCTTGAGATTTATGCAGATGGTGAGTGGGTTTATTTCAGAGTGAAGTTTTGGACCGATATGACAAAAGTTCTCATACATCCTGGTTTTGGCACATAGGAGCTTTTTTAGGATATGGCCCTTATGGCAGGAATATAAAATTCGTAGTCGTGTTGCGTCGCAAACTATTGCACCAGACTTTCACCTTTTTCTACTTTCTATGCAATGTGAGCAATTTCGCTAATTTAATAGTATATTACAGTGCTTTCCTGTTGTTGGATAGTTACCTTGACCATTTGTGGTCTTAATGAACTTAGACCAAATATTTTGGAGTGAGGTACTGCTCAGTATGAGTAGGAGCATCACAAGATGTTTCATGTGGTTCATAAGTCATCAGAATATTTTGAAAAATCATGTAAGCAGCTCTATAGTTATGTAAAAAAACCCATAGAAATGTTTTGTATCTATGAATTCATTTTCTTACTAAGGAGTCACCCTTTGCCTATTTATGAATTTTTGTTTTACTCTCAGGCATTTGTTTTTCTCTCTTCTAGTCCAGTTGCTTGGGAAATAATTTCATAAAGGCTTTCTGCAGAAAAATAATTACTAATAAGAAATGCAATAAGAGATTACATGTGGAAATATACACACATATTTTCTACCCGTGTTTAAGTTTCCTGTGTCTCTACAGAGAGTGTCACCTACATCTGATTAAGGAGGTTTATTTGTCTTGCATCTTGTCTCGCATACTATACTGACTTCAAGTTCGTAATCGGTGCATAGTTAGTGGACAATCTACTCTGTTGATAATCAGCGGGGGAAGAGGGCAACATACTGAGAATTAGTTTCCCCTTCAGAATTGTCTTTTAGCTGAAGATGGATTTATCATCAACAGCCTTTTGGTAAGACTAAAATAGTAAAATAGATGTGTCTGGTTCATTATTGTGCCTTTAATATCTCTTCAGAATCTCTGTAATTTAATCCAGTATTAATCTAGCTTGGTGCTATATTTCTTTAAACACCTATTTACATGTTTCCACCTGGCATTATTAACCTCAGTACTTCCATTTTATGGGTGTTGATAAATCGATACAGAAGAAATTTATCCTTTCAGTTTGTATATCCTGAGTGGATCATCAGGAAGTCCATAGCATCAATAATACGATCACACCCCCATAAAGTATTGCTTTCTTCCATGTTCCATAATTTGGATGCATTTGGGTATTGATGTATTCGCTCATCTTGAATTATAAAAATAATAAATAGTGTGAAATCTTAAGCCGATAGTCTGTGAACCTGAAAATAAAGAGAGGCTTTGTTTTACATATGGTATATTTCTGTTGTTTGGATGGTTTTCCAGATAACCATCTGTAACAGAGAAAGGATGGCAAGAAAACTGATTTCTCATACTTGTTTGCCAAGATTCATGAATATCTGCTTAGTATGGCATGTTGCCTAATCAGAGGCTGGTTGGACTCTCTGTCGCAGGTTTCAAACAATAATGTGTTTAGAGCCTGCCTGTGGACAAGCCCTTTGGCATCAGTCTAACAAATCTCTGCACATATGATTAAACTTTGTGTAGAACTGTATCTGCTAAAAAGAAAGAAAGAAAAAAAAAAATAAAACAAGGAAGCGGGTGAGGAAAAGAGGAAAGACTAATACAACAATGTAAGAGAACACAAAGCCAATTCTGACTGCCAGCAAAATCATACTGCCTCTGGTCAGTTGAAATCTAGGGAGTTTATTTGGGCCAGAATATAAAAGTGTGAGTAACAACAGCACCAAGAGAGACCAAAATCGATCACCTGCACTTAAGGCGCATGTTACCCAGTAAACTTAGTAAGTCAGTAAGGTACTCCAGAGGCTTGATAAGAGAAATCAGTGTGAAGGTTCCCTAACATCTTCAGCAGACTTCAAGTTCCCTAGTACCTTCTGTACAAAAAGAATCCACCTACACACAAAAAGAATCCATCTACATATAAGTTGTATCTGATCTGGAAGAACACATATCACAAGAGCAGAAGTAAAATCCAAGGATCTAGCAAAGATCTAATATGGGGAAAAGAAAAAAGTTTTATTAACTGAAATACAATGGAAATAGGCAAATGAGCTCTTTATCTCAAAACAGAAGTTTGTTTTAAGCCCGAATAAGTATACTGATCTATACATAATTGTATATAGTTATACTTGTATAATGCTTTCTTCATTTTTTTACTTAGATTGTGGCTCATTTTAATGAATCTTCTCTCCAGTTGTCTATAGGTAGAAGTCTCCTTGGTCTTCCTAGGAAGATTAATCAAGTGAAATTGGTATGGCCTTTGTGAGAGAGATATTTGATAATAATTACTATTTCTGTAGTTATGATTTTTGCCATATATAACAGTATGTAATTCCTGTTACGTAATAGCAAATAAAAATAGTACTATATTAGCACTATTTTGATACTATGATGCGAAAATCATGCTGTGCATCCTTTCAATTAAGCTGATTACTTTGTTTTGCTAAATGGAGAACATTTCCATAGAAAATACAAAACGAAGGCTGAATGGGAAAAAAAGATACAAAAATTCACATACCAAAAATCTCAGCTCTGCTTTCTGAAGATGTAAAACCCAAATACGGAACATGCTGTAGTCTGACAGACTTCCTATAATGTTTGCTATGTCTTATTTTTTCTGAATGTATCCCAAAAAGCTTCCAGAACTCATGCTAGAAGTCACATATTTTCATTTAAGGGGGCTGATTCCTTGAGACTGTGCTGTGACAACTCCTATATTGCTTTTCCAGCAATTTCACCCCTGACTTGTGCAAGAATCAGAATTAATATTATACAGTAGATTATCAAAGAGGTAAAGCAGCAGTGAGCCATCTCAACTTTCAGGGATGGCTGTGTATTTCTGAGAGGCCCAAGCTTTCTATCATGCTCGGGATCTCACAACAACAACAACAAAACCCAACAAAAACCTAAACTGAGCAACAGCATAAGGTCTGTTTTTACTCCTTAGTGGCTTCAAGGCACCACCTTTGTCACCTTTTGTCACCTTTTGACATCACTGAGGCAATTAAAAATTGCTATCTGTCAATAATTGATCATTTGCTCCTTTTGATCAGTCCTCAGGTGTAGATGGTTGTCTCTGACCTTCAACATCTGCTCCTTTCATCTCCATTCTAGTGCTTAAGAACACTCCTGTACTTAGCCTGTCCTAACACTTAAAACTATACTTCACTTGTAGTAAACAATGATGAAAAAATCACTAAAGCAATCCTTTTGTTCACTGTGGTGACATTTCCTCTAATTAAATTTTCATCTCTGAAGGTATTTGGGCCTCTCTAATCCATCTGGGATATGTTTGCCCTCAGCATTGCCGCAGGCCAAATGTATTTTTGTTGATACGCTGAACAGCATGCTATCCTCAGTGGCTGTGGCTATTCCCCACTGGTGGTTTATTTAGAAGATTATTTCACCAGTTTCAAAGTACTTTTTCTGAAGTCTTATTTTCCTTTTGTTTGAAAGAGAGATCGAGCGCTGAGTGCCCCCCCGATGCCCTCTCTTCTATGAATCAATGTGATTTTATGTTCTTTTCAAGGAGGCTATATGTAGACATACGATGTGACGGAGGGGACTGTGCTTCCACAGAGGTCAAGAGCCACTTGGGAGACTTTCTCCTCATAATACTTTTCTGCGGTTTGAGCACCAACCTCAATTAAACTGATTAGGGGACACTGATTTGGGAAGGGAGTTCTGACTTGTGATAAAAAGAACAATAACCTGTTACAGGTAGCAAGAGGCTTTGCAGGCCTGATTTTATCACTCCGTGGTAGGACGTGCCTGGCAGTACAAAACGGTTTGCATCTCTCTTTACAGTTCCTACACCACCTCTCTCAGCACGTGCCTCAGCAGCCAAATTGCAAAAGGTCATTTTTGCACGCATGCACAAACTACTACAGTGAAAGATATAGCGTATTGACTTAAAAATGAGAAAGGCATGGATCACTGCAAAATACAATGGCAGTGTTTTCTCATTTCCACTCGGATAACAGAGGCCAATGGGATGAATGTCTCCATATTGGCTATGCATCATAGATGCTTTTCTAATTCTTTTGAGATAATAGAGTCTCATCCCAAAGAAAAGACTGCATGAGTTCTTTTAGTATAATTGTTGGTTTGACCATACTACAGCTCTGATATAATTTAGCAATATCATATTTCAGTAAAAGCTGAGGTTATGTTTTCAAGGGAATCTGATTATTCAGTAATTAACATTCTGAAACAATTTTATCATACTGAGAGACCTGGGCAAAGGTAGCAGCCTCCATGACCAGAAACTATCATTTTGCAAATTACTTCTCAAACTTAGAAACCTACATGGTCTCTTTTGTTTTCCCCCCAACTTTTGCACTGAAATAACTGCAAGGGCAGCTTGATGAAAGAAAGGAAAGGACATGGAGAAAAATAGGAACAAGCCACTTGTGGATTAATGGCATCTTTGTGGTTAAAATTCACTAATTGTAATTAAAATCATGATGTTTGGAAAGCAATATTACAGTTTTCACAATTATACAGTTTGAAACTTCCTTGCTTTGTAAGTCAAACCTGGTAACTCATAAGGAGTTGCTTTCTTTACTAGGTTAAATATATTGGAATAACACAATGGCAATAATAGGTCATTTTAGAGACTGTGAATGGTCTGGCTGTCCACAAATTACTTGGATTGTGTGTACCTTATTGTTGCACACCCCAACGAGGTGTACTGTCATTTCCACTTTTGCAAATGGGGTGAAAAATTGGGATGTAGAAGTGACAAATTGGAACAATGACAGTGGCTTATGCTGACTTTTGCACAGATGCAAATGAAAGAAAGAAAAAAGAAAAGAAGCTAGTAGAGAGCAGGGCCTGCATTGTTCTGGTTTAGGTTTCAGTCTTTGCTTTTGGGCTACAAAGTTCACTTCACTGTGACACCTGCATAAATGCAGAACTCCTCTTAGGAGACCATCTGTATTACTCTGGGTCGACCTCAAGATGAAATCAAAGCCCGGCAATGGCAGGCAACCCCCCTGACTGACCACACCTGCACTGAAAAGCTTGAAGATAGGGATATTTGGTCTGGAAGAAAAGAAGTTTACTTCTAAGAGAATGCTGTGAAGTTATCGCAATGTCTGCCTTGGTAGCTCTTGATAAATTCTGTTAAGGTTTGAAAGAACATCTTGGCAAGTTCTGAGAAGTTGTATGTTATCTTTTAGGCTTTTCTTAAACTTTACATGAATATCTGATTATACTTTTCTATCTGTGAAATGCGCAGTTATGCAAGAGGCAGTGAAATTACATTACAGAATACGTACAGGTATTTATTTGGTCCTGGAACTTTTTCCTTTTTAGAGTTTTGTGTAGTTCAAGGTACTCAGATTAAACAAGAAAAAAGGTGTGTTCTATTACTGCGTTAGTACACGCTTTTGTTCTGTACTTGGAAACTACTGTTTTACCCACCCTACATGATATAACTAACTCATGAAGGACGGGTCTCAGGGATTCCTTTTTACAAGTGAAAAGGACAGAAGTTTTTCTTCAGCAAACATGGGAAGGTACACAGCACAAATCTAGCATTAGACAGAAACAGAGCAGTTGCAAGAGCAATATAAACTCAAATTGCATTATGAACTTATTTGAACTTTAAAGAATAGCAGTAACTGTATCCCACAAGAAAAACTATCCGTCAGCACTGTTAGGCTTAGTATTTTATTTGGGGAGTTCAACCTACCTTTTTGGTATCAAGAGGGCAGTCTGTACCGACAGCAAAAAACCTCCAGTTCCCTAATCAGAGTCCAAGCTCATGTCTCTTTGCTTATAAAATGAGCAAATTTACATGTATTAAAAAAATCATATAAAAGTTCTTAACGCCTTTCTAGCAGTAATTTCTTATGCCATGTAATCTCGAGGCAAAATATTTGTTCAGATAAAAAATATTAGCAAACCAGAAGAGACTTGCAAAGAAAAAGTATTTTATGACTGTTAAAAATTCAATGTTCCATTCAGGCAGTTTCTCCACCTCTTACAAAGGACTCTTCTAATAAGGATGCCGATTTGATTTTTTAGGAAAACCTTGAGGAAATCCGAGCATCTTAGGAATCTACATAAGAAGATACCTCATCCTTCTGGAAATTTGTCAAAAAGAAGTAAGACAAAGGCCTTTTTTACTGGCTCGACGCAGTCCAGGTAGGAATGCACCTGGCACTGGATGCAGACAACAGCTGTCTCACCAGCATCCATAATCTGTACTGGTGGCTTCCTGGCTGTACCTGTGTGCCCTGAATGCAAAAAGCATCTGTTTCACATTTATTCATTTACTCAGATGGCATTATCTACATTACTCGCTACCTTTGGACACAAGACGCTCATTTATAATTCATAGTACACAGATGCTTACAGAGAGTAGAAGCTTTGGCTACATTACCTGTCACTCCTAGTATATTTTGTATTCATGGTGGGTAAATATACAAGTATAAAGCTGCCATATTGTGTATGACTATCTATAATGCATTAGCAAGCAGTTGTTTGATCATTTATACTGTCATTCTTTGTGGCTGAAATGATGTTAGAATGAAAAATGAAACAAACTATGGGTTCACTCTCCCTGTTTTTCTTTTCTTCTCTCTCTACCTCTTTTTGTGTGGTGTTGGTCCTTTCTAATTTTTTGGAAAATGAAGGTGATTTTGTCTCATTTTGTTTCTCTTGCTCTTCTCTTTGTACGATTATCATTCAGTACTCAGTCAGCTATTCAATAAGTTCACCAGTGCAGCTGGCTTCAGAAGAAGATGCTTCCTATTCTTTGCTTTCATAGGCTCATAAATCCAGCCTGCTGAGAATATTAAAAGGAGAAAAATACTCAGGCAGGAATAAAGCATATCAAAAAGAGAAAGTAAATGTAACCGGGGAAACATTTACTCAAGATTACATATTAAGCAATTTGCTCTTTAGTACTGAAGGAATATATAGAGAGAATATATTAACTGTACTTACCAAGAGCCCACTGCATCCATCAAATGCTGTTAAAACCGGCCATTTTTGAACAAGGAGAACATTCTGTATACCTTGTATTGTTTTTAAAAGCTATTTTTAGTGCAGTAAATATTAAAGAATGTCATTGTCCCTTGCATGAGCTCTCACTCATTTTTTAGGAGGGCAGCTTTGCCAGAGATGCTTGACTTGAACCCATTAAAATGAAAATGTACTCAGGAGCCTTGCAGGAATAGTGCTTGAAGACATGGGCGCCAAGCATGCTTGGCAGCCTGGAAAGCTTACAGAGCTCTCCTAACAGGAATGCCATCACATTAAAGAATTAGCATAGCCCCAGGCAACAATCTTTTTTTTTTTTCAGTAGTCGTGAATGACATTTTGTATCTGAGGCACATTTTAAAATATTCCTTATCCACACGTAAGTTTTTTATGACTACATTAAAAACCAAAAGGTTGGTTTGTTCCTGTTGACATTTGTTCCTATTCCTCTCCCTCTCACTGGGCACTACATCTCAGATAAAGCTCTGATGTTCATCTCTCCTTCCACAACTTCCTCACTCTCTCCAAATATTATTACTGCCTCCTCCTCAGACTTCTTTTCTGCTAGGCAGAACCTGTTTTGTCATTCTTTCTAATCTCTACCAGATGCCACAAATTCAGCAAAACTCCCTCAAAAATCTCTCTAAAGTCTTTACCTTCTCAGCAGTACCTCCAAATTCACTCTTTGAAAATGCAGACAAAATATATCAATAGATACAGAAAGAATCTGAATACCAGTGTCTGAAAACCTAAAATGAACTTCTCTTTTCACTGATCCTAGTCTACGAGAATTGAACTCGGGGAAAATTGGAGAAATAATCACTCAGCAACCTCATCAATCAAACCAGCAGCTTAGGCTGCTAATTATTCCCTGGTGGGGATACCTGAGAATTGAGAATTACAAATATTTGGCTCTTCTGACCACTCACCAAGGAAACTCAGGTTATTGATTCCACTACACGAAAATAATCCACCTAACTCTCAGTTTCTTCCTCTTGGGAAATCTTCTTGCATAAAGTTCTCTGACAAAGAACATATAACCAAAAAATATAGTTGCTGACAGTTAAGCTTCATAATATCCTAGTAGACTCCATTTTGTCCAATTGCTTTGTGTATGTGCAACATAGAAAAAAGATGGTCTCTTCTCCACATTAGTCAAAAACTCTGTGTAGAAGCAGCTTCTATCTTTGTTCATTAGGCTGCACAAAGCCTGAAAACAAGCACTGGGGAGGCCAAGTCAGGAAGCTGCAGTCGTTTCTGGTTTCCCACATACATGTGGCAGAGTTTGAAATTGCTCCATCCATCAGGCTGGTACAAATTGTCCTTTCAGTCTTTATTAATCACAGTCAGCAGACTAATCTCACTCCAACAATGGCGTTTATGTGGGGCAAGAACATAGACATGACCTGGGTTTGGTGGCTTGTTTCTCAATGAAAATCAGAAACAAGTAGTGCCTAAACTCTCCAGTGCCTGGGGACACTTATTGTAAGTGTTTTGCAGACATACGTCAGGAGAAGAACAAGGCATCCTATTTCCATGCAAGAGCTTCCTACAATTTGTCCCTGACAAACTCCAGATGCAGATTCCCATTTTAGCGACTGTGAGCAGCTAAGAACGGAGAGTGAGCAAATTGGCTCAGAGAGATGCTAAGCCATTCTGAGTGAAATTTCAAAAACTGATTTTTAGGCTGGCTTGGTAATTTCATGTAGGGGTCAAATTCTCTCTCATTTTCAATCCACAATTCAAAATTTTATTTGATTGCTGCTACTTCAGGGTAGATTCCCAATTTTTTACCAAACTATGTTCCAATTTTCAGCAATTGCATCCTAGATATCTGAAGCTTATTGCTGACTGACTTTGGAAAGTTTGTATCAACGTTATTAGCATTAATTCCTCTTTTAAAGCATGTGGGAAAACTTCACTGCAAGTCCCTGAAAATATGTGTGCAGGAGGCATTTTTTTTCCCCAGTCGCAATGGATGCCTGCTGAACACTTGGAATCTGGTAACATAACTTCCATGGCACAGTGCCTGAGAATCCTCATACATCACTGCAGTCTTCAGCTTAAATCTATAAACACTCAGTAAAGGCAGTTACAACAGATTTTCACACTTTTATAAAAAATACACTGCACAATTTTGATTATTTTTTTTTTTTAGGAAAGCCCTCATTGCCTCACTGTTCTAAGGCCACTTTGGTACAGGATTTGTTATCTTGGCTGACAACTGCACTGAAGCCTATAATAAGAATCTCCTTATTTTGCTCTAACAAGCAAATTCCCTGTTTTCTGAGAATCCTCTCTAGGAAGGCAGTTCTGAATGTGTATCAGACTTGAAAAGAAAGCCTATCTACGCTGCCATTTTCGCTTTTTATTTTTCTAATTTGCAACTCAGCTCACGTCCAGCTCAAAGAAGCAATTCTGCGTTGAAAATGCTGCAGCTGGTTTCCTCCAGTGCTCCTCCTATTCATAGCAAGGGAGGCAGTGCTGGGCTTACGCAAGATTGGTTTAAATGGGAAATCAATACTGGTTCCTCAGTTCCTACAAAAGAGCTGAACTGGGCTGGATTGGCTCCAAGGAGAAAAAAGGAGTTGAGTGGAAAAAACTGGCTGTCAGTGGGATAGGTACTCTGCTGCATACGGGGCTGTTTGGGTCTCTGCCACTGAACCCATCACAAGAAGTCTGAGATAACCTGGCTTACCTCCTACCATCTGTTTTTGAATGGATTATAAATATTGGAAAAATAAAAGTTGGAGCCTTTTTTTCCCTAGGCATCTATTAGCTTATAAATACGTAAATGTTTCTGTTCGGCATCAGTAAGAATTTGTATCTCATACTGTACTAACCAGTTACAAAAGGGATTGAAAACTTGTTCTGCAGATGAAAAGTGGAATCATCGGTGTGATTCCTTGTTCTACAGCTAAGGAGGAATATGTGATCTAATTAGCAATTCCATCAGACATTGCTCAGTGATTGGAACTTAGTTTCACAGGGTCTCACTTGACAAGACTTTCTATTTAATCTCTTGTATTTAAATTTTCTGTGGAATAAATCTCAGTAAAATTCACATTTCTGAAATCTGTGCCTATGTGCCCGTTCATTTAAATAAAATTAAAAGAATAAACAGCAATGATAGCGAAAAAACTGTAACAACTTAATTGTTGTGTTTGCTGGATGGTCAGTCCACTCATTTGGTTATTCTTTAACCTCTACTAGTACTGTGCAGGATGCAGAGATGCATGTTATGACCTGCCTTTAGACTTTCTGTCATTATTTAGCAACACACCAAATATGGAAAAAGGGTATTTTTACTGAAGGTCCTTCCTGCACTGAATTCAGACTCTTGGGGAACCTGCTGTTGTCCAAGTAGTCCCAGAGCAGAGAGGCAAAGGGTGACTCTTATGGGGGGAAACACACAAGGTACAAAAATGACTTAATACCTTTGTGATTTGAGATTCACAAAGCTTTACAATGCTGTTATAACCAGTAAAAATGACTGATGATTACAGGCAGGGTACTTTGGGAGGACAGCGAAAGAACTCTTTCAACATCGGCCACAAGTGGATGTGTAACTGGAAGGCACCCCTTGTAAGTACAAGGAGGAAAGACGGGTTCTAAAGCCAGGAAGGTAGCTGAGGAGAAAGACTATTTCGTATTAAGAACACTGACGTTTAATACTTGATTAAAACACCAGCATCTCTATTGTTTAGACAAATGGAAAATAGTTTTCTCCTAAGGTCTAGAGTTAAATCTTCTGTGAACAGCCAAATACTGCCTGAAATACTGCAAACTCTCTTGTTGCATTTTCAAGATCCCACTGTTCTAATACAGCAAAGATGGTTATTCGTGCTATCCATTCTTACTCTTACACAGGTTATACAACTTTAATAGCTCTCCCAGCTTAGAGATCTTACGGTTTTGTCTGGTATGATAAAGATCTGCTTACAATCTGCTTACAATCTGCTAAGAAAGCTATCTGCAATGAGATCTTGAGCCACACGAGTATGCTTCATTTATGCAATTTGGTTTAGTAGTCACTGTGATTACTCATGTGATCAAGGTGAATAAGAGTCATTTTTAATGTCTTTACAGTATTTCCTGTATGGAAGCATGGGAATGCATACACTGTGAACTATGGAAGGAATGGAGAAATGTGTTGATACTCAGAAAAAGGTAAGGATTGAACAAAGGGGAAGGATGAGGGGAAAAGGAGGGAAAGGAAGGGCTTTATGTCTTAGAAAGCCAAGGTTTGCCACCTTAAATGCACTGGGAATAGAGAGGAAAACAGCAACATATGGGATCTGAATTTCTTTGTCAGTCATCATACCTGAGAATTATTTGGTAATTCTACTCCAATTTTATCCTTAAAGTCATGTTAACCCATTTGCTTTGGGGCAGGCAGGAGAATGTGCCTTAAGTTAGCATTTAATACTTGAAATTATGCTGACGTGTGCTGTGGCCTGCGTGTCCATACCATAAATTGAAAAAATGTGTCTTTGGTTTTTAGATGGCAGTTCTCCAATGATCTTTCCCTGCATAATTCTTCCCAGATTAATGATTTGCTACAGTGATTAAAAGTGAGGGGGAAAAAAAAAGTGTTCCAGAGTTTTCCAAGTTGGGGTTCTGTGTTTCTTCTCATCTCTAAATGTAAAGTCTGTATTGTTTCTTTCTGTATATTGATTGACATGGGTTCATAGGTCCCTCATGTATTTTAAAGGCTAAGCCAAAAACTTGTAAAGCACAACAATGTCTTCATATTAGCAAAAGTACTTTAGTTCCCCTCAGCTCCATCTATTCTACTCGCATATAGTAGTGTGTCTTTTTCCTGACATCTGTTACAGAATTTTCACATTGATAGTATGAGCTTGGATGTGCTCCCTATGAAAACCACTTTGTCCAACAGTGTAAGTATCATTCATAGGTAAATATAAATCTCAGTAAATATGAAATTATGTTTATACATATCTACATATGCAGGATTTGTTCCACTGTCTGGTTCAGTATTCACTAGCTGCACGGTGGAGCTGGGTTGGTACCCACAAAGTCTCAAATACAAGACAGTTTGTTAAATCGTTGGATGGCTTATCTAGCTTAGCATGTCAAAACCCATCACCAGCAGTGAACACTTTTGTGCTGGATAAATAACACAGGATATCTTCAGTCACATGTAATGAATACTGCCTTCCTCAAGTAACTAGTAAGTGGTTTTAGGCCTGCACTAAGCCTTATTTTTCTTAATGGTCACCACTATTAGACAGCTAAGTCATTCTGTGATAGTTGCAACAAGTGTAGTGATGAATCTTCTGTGCAGACTTTGTTTAATCTTCGATGACTGCTAATAAAACTCTGTGTTCTGTAGTCTTAAGCGCTGTAATCACAAAGCTTTTTTCAAACTGTAACGTGCCATCTATGTGATCTGTCCTTTGAAATATATTTTTTATTCTGTTAGAATGTTAATCAGAGATCATGGGAAATTTTCTCTCTCCTCTTTAACACACAGAGATCCTTGTGCCTTACCACAAGAAAACTATGTTTTGTGCCACCCTGGTGTAGGTGTGCCTTCAGGATACTGTCCACTATTCAGAAGCTAGGCATTTTTCTCTTGACTTTCATGTAACCTTCCACTGCATAAGCACTGAACAGTGATGCAAAGTATTTTTATTTTAACTGTTTCCTGGTTTCACTTACTGTTCTGAATCGGCAGCTATCATTACTTTGATGCAGTTCAGCTGTTCTTCTATTTCTTCATGTATTTCTTAATGGTTCAAAGAGATGCTTGAAAGAGTACTATGAAGTGAAATCTCAAGTCTTCATGTGGTCTCATTTCTAATAAGTGAATCTTCAAAATCTCCACAACTATATGTGTTTGCCAGAGTTCCTACTACAATTGTTTACCTATTTTACATATTCTGCACATTTTTGCATTTATTATTAGTAAAACAGTATTTATAGAGATGCTGTAAATTTGTCTAGTTTTGCATGTCTACACAAGCCCACTTCCTGTTGCCTTCTGCAGATAATTTACTCCTCTGTTCCTCCACCTGGTTCCTAGGATCTCGGACCTCACCAAAATTCACTGTATTTTAGAAATATTTGGGTTGTTAGAAGTAAGGTCTTACAGAGGCATTCAGGTTCCAGATGGCTCTGGTGTTTTAATAATGTTACCCTTTTGCTGGCATATCTTAAGATTTCATTTTTATTTGTGGCTATCAATGAAATCTCTAAAAATAAAAAATCTCAGGGAATATTAATTCAAACCTAACGGATACTGGCTAGTATGCAAGTGGCATTATGTTACACAGGCCTCTATCTGAAACTCGTTTGCTTTCCACTGGTTTACCTGCTCCAGACTCATGGCTGCCTACGTAGGGGACTGAAGTGCAAGCTTCTGATTTCCTAACTTGATTTGCCTTCTTTACAGTTAGGCTGGTAGTCCACGAAAGAGACAAATTTTTACTTCACCAGAAATGTCCTACCCTTGAAAGCTTGCTCGCTTCCTTCATTTCTTTCTTTTTAGCTTTTTTTGTGAACCCAGAACTTTCTAGCTTTTTTGTGAACCAAAGGAAATCAGATTGTCCTTAATTCTGAGAATCAAAGGCTTCCAGGGCTTGTGGCTGCCAACCAGACAGCTCGTGGCTGCTGGGCTTCCTCAGACGATGCCCTCACAGTGAATTCTAAGGAGATTTATTTTCAAGCAAAAGTAAAGCAAAATGAAACACTAATTCTAAAAAAGTGTAATTGGCTGTCAGTTGAACAAATATACCTGGAAGTGCAGAAGTATCTTTGTGTTTTGGGAAGAGCAGGCAAGTGTTGTCCTCCAAGGTCAAGAATAGTGACATGATCTGAAATGTCATTAGCACAAAATTTACAACATTTCAGGGTATAGATCAGGGTACATGCCGCTCAGTTATGTTAATTTCACAAGTACATCCACGCACCTTCAATCTCTAGCATTTCAATGACTGCAGAACAGAGAGGGAGATAAACATAAAAAAAAATTAGGAAGTTTTGAATATAAATCAACATTTTGAAAAGACCAGGAACTATTTTTATATTTTAGACAGCAGACTACTTTCAATCATCAAAGAGAATAAGAAAATGCAAAGAAAAATCCCACACTAAATAAAAAATATTCCTACAATAAAGAGAGAGAGAGAGAGAAACAAAGACAAGAATAATGACACCGAATGACAAGAACCTCGTGAAATTCATACCATACTTATTGCTTATAGATTGTATTTGCCACTTTCATGTGTTATGATAAGAAAAGTCATATATAAAGATACAGCTTATAATCAGAGCACAAATGATTGCCATCTACTTTTAGGACAGGAAAAATAACAAAGATGATCGAGAAGTTTCATATAATATTAAAAGCTGAACTATTGTTACTGCCTTAATATAGTATGAAATGAAAGACTGTGATCTGACCCACATGCTAGTGACTGGTAACTTTCGAAGGTGATTACATGTTAGTAACATGGAGATTAAATTACTAATTTTCATTAAAAATAGATGAACCTGAATGGGAAGTTCAGGGAAAGTGGACCCCAACAGTTCTCTGTGAATATGGTCCTAGGTCCTACAGGTCTCCTGGCGAGCAAGCAGCATGGCACAGGGGCTTTCACATTTTGATGTTACAGAATTTGCCAACTACAAATCTGACTGATTCATGGGAAAAGACCCAAGCGATACGTGTGTCAAAGTGTGAAAGACTACAGTCTTTGTGGGAAGATTTTCCTTCTTCTGTTCAGCGAAGTGCTGTGAACGTTTTTTTTCTACTAGAGAACTGTTCTATAAACAATTTTGTCACCATGACTGGATTGTGCAGAACATCCTGGAAGGCACTCTTGGTCTGTAAAAAGTGCCTTCTGTCGGACTGAAGATTCAGCCCATGGGTATAAAAGGAGCTGCTCTTCATCCCTCAATTTCTGTCTTACTGCCATTAGTTGTGATTCTGTTCTGTTGCTGTTCTTAACAGTTGCTGTTTAAGGCTTGCCATGCTTTGTGGTATCTGCGCCATGAGTTTTTTTGGAAAGTGTGAGTTATGGAGATGCTTGTTCTGAGTTTCCATGGTTTATATCACAAAGAACTGTGAAACTAAAGACAATGTCTGGTGTAGGGGAGGAGGGAAGGGGCTGAAGTATAAAAATGTTTTTCTTTGCTGGCAGTGATGAACTCTACAGATACACAACACGTATATCAGTAACTACTAAAATCAGAGTGTTTTTGACTGATTAGATCTGTGCTGTTTTGACTTTTTCTATGTTTTAAATTGTAAGCGGTTATACTGTTTACATAAATATTGCAAAATCAGCCCATTAGATGCAAACTTTCATTCAATTTATGAAGGATTTAACTATTTGGCTTTTTAAATTTATAAACCCATCTCTTAACACTTTCAAACTAAGGACTGGGCAACAGATACGCAGACCCATTGATGCTCACTTCAGCAAACATCATCTTAACTATAATCCTTAATCAGTGCTTTACCTTCTATCCCTTGCTACTTGCCTGTGTGTGGATCTTGCCCTCAGTGGGCCTGATTACCAATTAGGGAACAAGAAACATATGCTCCAAATCACAGTTCAGTTTACTGAAAATGTTTGAACACTGACAGCAAATACTAGTGTATCTACAAATGTGTGCATAAGCTTTTTCAACTCTCTCAGGACATTAATTACCAGGTCTTTGCTCTACTTTAGAGCTAAACAGACATTGAATTATCAATGGATTTTGAACCATCTGTGAACTGTATCACTGAGAGTTTTGAAACTTTCAAATCAAATATGAAACTTTATGAAAGACATAAATTCAGCACTACTAAGGGATGAACATTTATTTGCCTGGTATTATATGGGTGGCTATGACAAAAAGCAGAAATTCATTTTGCTCCCTTAACGAGCATTCTGTGCAGGAGCAATGGGTCTGACATGTCACTGAATGTGTTACGCCCTTCCATGGTATTTTTCTTTTCCAAGTAAGCAAAGAACAAACCCAGTATCTCCCTAGAACACGGACACTAGTTTATGTCCAGATTACTACATTAAATCTGGGAGATATGCTAGGAAGTATGTAATTAGCAACAGCTGTCATATTAAAACATGTATGTTTTAGGATCACTAAGAAAAGCGTCTGTCTATCTATCTTCATAAAGTAAAATGAAAGTATTATTTCCACTAGAATAATGAAATCCATTATGGCTAAATGAAAAGGAAAGTAAAACACCATTATCAGCAGAGGTGACAGGAAGCTTTGCTCTGAATCAGCTGTGGCCATCCGAGCCATACCTTCCACAGTACAGAGGCAACAGGACCATCCATCAAGGTAAATGATGTTTGGGTTACATTCCTTGAGGAAGACACTGATTCTTGTACTAAAGTCTTATGACAAGGAATTATGACAGCTCTAGTTATTTTTTCCTTATGGTTAATTACACTCACTGATAAAGCACTTGATTGTATTTCTGGTATGAAATTGTCTGGCTTGAAGTTCCAGTTGTTTAAGCTTGTTATGTCTGTACCTACAGAAGAAACAGGCCACCTACAGATAACCTGCTTTTCTTACGAACATGTTGATGCTTAGGTTCTTTACCAGCCCTTTTAATACCTAGGTCCACCTTGTGGACTCCGGTAACATTTCAGGAAACACTCCTCAGCTTTTCACATCTAAGTTCCTATGCCATATGGCACGTGTGATAAACTCTCCAAATGCTGATACCATTCCACAGCTAATGACAAATTCAAAACCTAATCTAAAACAGAAGCTGTGCGGGCCTCTTAGAAGTATTTCCAAAGTGGACATGCCCCTGTCTGTCTCATCAGTATGACCTGACAGAGGAAAGCTGGCCTTGGAGAGACAGGAAAAAAGAAGATATTTGTGTCCTACACCATTTAAGAGTAGGATCACTGCATTTGGCTTGACACCAACACGTTAACTCTCTTTGTGGACGGGGATGACTTTCCAAAGAAGTGTCAAGTGGTCATAAAGTATACAAAGAGAAAGTTGACTACTATTTAAATGAGTTTAATGGAAAAAATGCTGTTTGACTATCATTTTTACTTTGCCTCAAGAAATAGTATTGATAGCAAATTTTAGACTTATTCAGTAACATAAATTTTTTTGGTAAGTATTAACATGTTAACTTATTAAAGATGACTAAGTTTAATCAAAACATTTTAAACCCTTTTATTGCAGGTTTTTTACTTGTCAGGGTACGACTCCATCAGTATCAGGTTTACTCCTTCGCAAATAGAAGAACTGCTGGCGAGCTCTGAAACCTCGTTACAGGATTTTCAGTTCAGTGCTGAATTCCCAACACTGAAACAGTAGAAAACAAAACCCTTAAATGCCCACTGCATTCCAAGCCCTAAGCCAGTGGACTAACTGATGTTTTTAGCAATGATAATGGGCAAAGAGTGAAGGGCTTAGATACAAAACTCTGTTTTTTCAAGCTGCTTCAGAATTCTTCAAGGAACATCTAAAAATGAAAACACAGAGTGACGAGTGGTATTTGAAAGTACAGGTATGAAGACGGGCAGATTAGATTCCATTTTCAAAGCCACATAGTGTCAAAGTTGATGCTGTTTTAAATGTTGGTGGAAATCGATTGTCCAAATGCTTTTATTTCTGGAAATTCCAGCCATTAGTTGTCAATATAGGATTAAAACACAGCTCAATCTCGTCTCATGGATAGAGCTTTTTCCTTAAAATAGCAATGTTTTGTGTGCTAAGGGCATGGTTGGGAAATACATTCAAACAGAAGTTTAAAGATTTCCTCCTTTAAGACAGTTTAACTGTGTCTAGGATATTTCCAATAATTCTAGCAGATTCCATATTTATACACAATACAAATTAGTTTTACTTTAGCAAATTATTTATAACTTACAGATCAAGCAGTTAGATGTGGATCTTAGAGAATTGTAGAGTAGTTTGCGTTGGAAGGGACCTTTAAAGGTCATCCAGTCCAACTCCCCTGCAATGAGCAGGGACAGCTTCAACTAGAGCAGGATAGTAAGGCTCAAAAGTAAGCAAACATACAGTAAGCAAACCATACAGATTTCATTTGTGGCTCTTCCTTGACCATCAGTTTTACCACATATTTTCAACTCCTATGGACGCTTCTCAAAAGGAATGGAACTTGTCTCACAGATATGATACACCTTCTTTCTAAAATAATGCTCTGAATTTTAGATAAAAGCTTTGCATTATAAATGTACAAAGCATTCTGCCAGGGAGTGTAATATATCTGCCTTCAAATATCACTCTGATGTATAATGTATAACAAAAAAGAATAGAACCATTTTAAAAGAAATAGGCACTTTTCCATCTTACTATCTTTAAAATAATTTCTAACCCTTCAAAATGTGGATGGCCAGTTCCCAATCAGAACTAGAAAAATGGGTAAGCGCTGCACTTAACTTTCTAACTTTAACAGGTATCTTTAAATAACAAAGATTAGCCTCGCTTAAACAAAAAAAAGAAAAAATACTTTCTTTTTCTGAGTACAGTGACTACACTCATTTCACGGTGAAGTCATCCCTTTATCTGATAGTTCATTCACTGTCATTCCTTTCAAAATGTCACACTTACAAAATATAAGAAAACAAAAAACCTGAAGTGATCCCATGATGGCTTTCAGATACTATACTCTTGAGATATCTTTTATCTTTTTTTCATACCATTCATGCAGGGCTTTTGTTTCCAAAGGTATTTGCAAGCAGGTTTATTTTTCATGTTAGAAAAGCCATGTAACTAAAAAAAATGGACCATAACCATCCTTTTTAATTTTGGAAAGCTGTATTTTACATTCAACTCTGCCCCTCTACAAACGAGAGTTTAGGCAAGTATTATATTAAAAGGAAGAGGAAAGGTTTTGCTTTCTTAAGCAAAAAAAAAAAAGTACAATTTTGTTTCCAGCAGCAAAAAAAGATAGGATTTCAAAGGGAGTTTGAACAGGAACTAAGGGATTGAGGCAAAGCTATTTAATTCCAGAGAAGTTGGAAATCAGCTCTATCAGAATATTTTGTGTTATTATCTATACTGTTTTTATACAAAAATTCTAGAGCCATAAAATGTCACAGCCCATTGTTCCATTTTATGAAACAAAATACTTATTGGTAAAAATGCACTTCTACCGAACACCCAGTCTACTGAATATTGCACACCTTTAATGTGGCCATACTCCTACTACAAGAAACTAGGAAACAATGATACAGAAGATTTACAGGCATGGTTTTGTACCCTTTATGTAAGTAATTCTTATGTGCACAAGCAGCCCTATTAATATTGATGGCATTACTCATATGAATAACGACTACTGTGTAAGTCAGGGCTGCAGAATCAGATCGTATATGACTTGCCCAGATAGGAAATCTATTACAAAATCAAAAATAGCAGCAAGTTTACTGCTTATTCCTGTGCTTCACTTCCAGAATTAAAATTCTTCCCACAGCAATAAAATGCAGAAATAGGAAAAGGAAAAAAAGAATGTAAGGAAATATTCAAACTCAGGTCTTGACTTCTTTTTTGCAGGAGTAGTCCCATTTTCTCTCACTGGAACATTTTCATTAATCGACAATAACAGATAATGAAATCTGCAGAAGTTACTGAGTTCTTAACGAATTAAATTCTTGACTGCATTTTATTTTGCCACTGTTTTGTTTTGTTTCCCATTTTCCCTGTGAATATAATTAGTCACATGGATTTCCCTTTTTTAACACTGGTAGAGAAGAAAACTGAAAGAATTTGCTACTATAATATAATATACAATTCATTGTATGCATTAAAATATGCATGTCCTCTTCTTCAAATGCAGGTTTTGAATGATTCATGAAAAAAAGTAATCTACATCAATAAAAAAACAACTTTGCAAAATTCACAGGAAAACACATTTTGGAATGTGCAGAATGGCCAACAGAACTGACATTTTCATTCTCTCCGTTCTCTTTTTTTTTCATTTTCTTCCACCTTGCTCCCAACATTTCTGAGAGTGTATACTAAATCTTTTATCTTTAATTTTATATTGTCTATATCTAACATGCATGCGAGTTCTGTGTGCATCATAATCCATTAAAATGTTGTTTTTAAAAATTGCAACACCAGCAACATACATCAAAGGTGGAACAGAAGTGATACGTAAATTTTCTATATGAAAGTGTGAGGGATTTCTACAAATATTAATTTGACAATAGAGGATAATCCAAGCAAACTAAAGCCTAATGCCATGGGACAGCTACAGTCAGCTGACTTATTCATAAAAATTGCCAAGTTGTGAAAGGAAAGCATGTGTAGTCCCACGTTGTCCTTCAGTTACCCTGAACAGTCCTGATATCCCTGGCTATTGACATAATCTGTCAAGAAATGTAGTTATTTCTGAGGAACACAAACTTTCCTATCACTATGGTCATTATTTCACCTTGTAAAAAGAGAAATTAAACGGCTACCGTCTGTGTTGGCTACTATTTAATTTAGCCCTTGATGACTACACACTGTCATATTATAAACCAGTGTTCTTTTCCTGTTTTTTGCTTCTTGTGTCATATGAATTCGTCAGTTCGAAGCTTTGCTTTTATGGGATTATCCTCTTACCAGTACAGGAACTATGACTTCCCAAAGAAAAGTCAGGCAATTCAGTGGAAACATTTGTACTGAAAGTAGTGGTAACAAAATCACCAGCTTTTCTGTATGTGTAAGAAAGAAGAAGTCAGCAGCTAATAAAACAGATTGCAGATTAATATTATGTATTATCAACTGGCTTGTTATGGATCTTCAAAATGTCTTTAATTCATACCGTTTACATTTCCTATGCAGAGCACATAAGGTAAACTCCTTAACAGGAGACTCTTAATCATGTACATGTTTGAGGTGCCTAGAATAGTATCCATCTGATTGCATTCTGTAGTCTAATTGTAGTCAATGGATGCCCTTAGTAGCATTTGCCAACTGCTAATTTTGCCTTATAGTACTTACTTGTAATCTTAGCAAACAAAATTAGTGACACTTCCTGTTTAATTCTGAATAATGCTCTTTGCATAACATGTTTGGGGAAATTAATTGCATTAATATTTCTTTGACTGAATACACCACCCTAAATAACTTAGGATATATATGTGTATTTACTGTAAAACTATAATATACTTAAATAAAATGGGAGACATCTAAAATACAAAAGGAATTTTTCACATGCACACTTGTTGCACGTTCTGTGCAAAAGGTTAGCATATTTATCACATAAAAGTTTTGCTCCCTTCACTGATCAGAATGAGAGGTTATAGAAATAGGGTTTGAAGATGTAAACGATTGTCCACATGAATTACTTATAACACTATACAAGCAAGAAGCCCCAAAGAGTGAAGATTTAAAAGACTTATTTCTTGGACTTGGAAGGGGTTCTTTTGTTGTCTTGTGAATTCAAGTCAGATTTACATCTCTTATATACTAGGACACTTTACATGCTTTGACAGTATAAAGAGACCAGTATGTTAAATAACCAATGTGAAACGACATTTGCGCAAATGAAAACTAGAACCAAAATGGCTGATGGGTCTGGTTCTGATCATTTACACCAGTGTTACAGCTCTGTAGCCCAAGTTTAATTAGCAGAGTTAACTACGATTGATCAGTCACAGGGGGTGTCACATTCTCTCTAGCAACTAGGAAGTCTTGGAGCCAGTGAGATGGTAGAGAGATGTGATCAGCTCCCTGATTTTAAGGCCAGGCCTGACTCCAATGAAATTGGAAGCCGCTGCCAAGGAGCTTAGTGTTGTCAGGTCCTGGGCATTGCGCCACTGGAAAACAGCCACGTTGGATTTCTGTTCTGCTGTCCCAGCTCACCCCATGCGTTGGACGGAGGCATGGAAATGCAGAGCCCAGCTGTAGTGCAGATGCATCAGCTCAGATGCATGCTCTCTGGAATACTTGTTTCTGGCTTGTAGCACAAAGGGACCAAAACCCAGCTTCTGAATCTGTTATTCTAAAACAAGTAAGCTTATTAAAGGAAATGGAGAAGCAAAATTAGAGAAAAGCGGAAATAAAGTGGGTGCTCGGAATACAGAACCGTAAATACCTGAGCAAAACATTCCCTGCACAGTAAATGGAAAGACACAGTCTAATACAAAGGTTGACGTGGAGCTGAAGTGGGACCTAGGTGAACCACTCCCCATTTGCTCCAGTTGATCATCCCCAAAAGGGTCTTCTAGAAGTGAGGGATGCAAGACACCCATTCTTCCATCGTCTGACACCCTTCTTGATATCTGTATTTCTTCATACCTAGTACTGGTAAAAGAAGTTGACATCCCATTTTTTATTTAAAATTTCATGGGTTTAATTGGATCAACCTATGTTGATGTGTGATTTTATAAGTCTTTTTTAAAGTCTTGCCTTTTATTTCCTTAATTATAGGCTTACTGTGTTTTAATTAAAAATACTAAAAAAGGACTTGACCTGCACGCAACCCTTTTACTTTAAAACGTTTGCTATTTTAATAGCTTATAAACCCTTCCCAATTCTTGCCTCAGTAGGCGATTCCTTGAACTGAATGAATAATTTTTGTTTTCTATAAACCAACATTTTTCTAATGAAAGAAAATTGAAAATTTCCCAGCCAGTTCTAAATCTAAACATCTTAGCTTTACTGTGCTTGCACTTCTTTTGTGTCTGTCTTCTTCAAATACTGTACCAAATTAGTTTACAGAAAGAAATACTGGAAAAAATAGCAAATGGTGATATAATGGTGGAAAATAATCATCAAATCAACATTTTAGACTCCAGTGACTAATACACACAACATAAATCTGAGACTCGGAAGTAAACTCGTCTAGATGTTTTCCGTATGCCACGTGACCTACACACCTGATTAAACCAACTTCAAAGACTTAACGCTTCACATGAGATTGCTTGTGAAGCCAAGCAAGTTAAAACTTCAGAATTATTTTAAAAACATAACCTGTTTCGCCACAACACCTCCTAAGAAAGTTAGTGACCTTCTTTTCCCTCATATTATTTATATGAGGGAAAAGATATTATATTTATATTTATATTCCACTCATATTATTTATATGATCATTTATGGGAGAAAATTCAAACAGAAATGAAGTTGTGACTTCAATATATAAATATCATTGGTTTCATGACGTGGGCTTCCCACCAACAAGTTATACACATAAGCAGGATCAAAAAGGTTAACTTAGATGCCTTTGTTATCATAAGGTTTTATAAGCAGATTTACACACTGTGTACTCTAGTTTGCACACTTACTCGTATGTTGCATCCCACAGCCAATCCAAATTAGTATCAATGGAGAGGAAAGAAGAACATGCAGAATGTAGAACTGTCTATAAAACATTATGATATGGTGAGGAAGGTTACAGGCTGCACATCCTGCTTGGTATTTCGAATAATTAAAAAAATTAGCTTTGGACATGGGCACAGATGTTCCAGGCCTATGATATTCAGACCCATCTTTTTTACTTGGAACAATTTATGCAAGCCAGCATTTAGCCTCACAGCCACACATACAGGTCCCATCCTTACAAAGAGAAAACAAATGATCTGCATTTACAGTAGGCTTTAAATTTGCCAGAGAGACTCAGCCTGATACAAAAGGTCAGGAAAGGAAGGATATGCTGTGTTGTTCCAGAAGCTTTTGACGTAGTAGTTTCTCTTCACAAAAGAGTTATCCTTCAATTATACTTAGAAACGAAAAATGCTACCAGTATGCTACCACAGCATAGCACTCAATATTGAATTTCAGCGTTGTATTACCAGCCATATTTATATAGCCACGAGGTATTTGGGGGGAAAAAAAAAAAAAAAAAGGCATTTTTATGGAGCCAAAATAAGAGTCAGTATACCCGAAAGAGCTTGGCATCTTACATGAACTTATGCATATGCCTCCTAAGGCAAAGTGTGTATCAAAAATTATTGCTAGTGACAATGGACAGCTCCAACGATGACTAAAGGATGAGGCATTAAGTTTCTACTGAATGAAAAAAATACTCTAGGTGAGCCAGAAAGGAGAGAGTGAGTGAGTTTTAAAATAAAGGGGCAGAGTCAGCACTGAGAAGCTGAAGATGGAGAATAAAAAGCAATTAGTTTTGTGTCTTCTGTACACACAAAGCTTATCCTTTCAGTATTAGAAACTTTGGTTACTACCAGAAGGGAGGATATGCCCACTTTCAGGCAAACCCATCTGCCATAGCACCTCTCAGGGCCGCTCAGATCTGTGCTGGTGAAAGTCTGGTATGACTTTACTGCCAGGATCACAACTTGTACAAAACAAACTGAGAAATTTAGTTCTCAAGGAAGTAAGCAGGCACGTTGAGGAATTTTCAGGAGGGTGTAATTGTGTGATACTTGCCGATTGTCACTGGAGTTACTGTATATGCCTAAATACTCTGGGAAAAACACACAACCATAAATCCCTAGGCATCCAACTACCTGAAAACATTTGCGTCTCAAAGCCTAGAGATATTTAAGAGAGATTCGAGCAGACTCAGTGAGCAGCTTAGAAATCAGGGAAAAGAAGGTCACTAACTTTCTTAGCAGATTAACTTTTTCCTTACCACATTATGGTACATCCTATTGCACAGCCATTTCTGAAATAGCTTACTATAACTGATGCACAAAAAAATTATGATTGACTCAGAAGGAACATGCTTTAAAAAATTCAGGACAAGATATTTAGGCTAATAACATTTATGAACAGCTTGTTTGGGAGAAACGTACGTACTTGTACACACTTGGCAAGCATGCTGTATTGCATCGACACGAAAAAAAGAGTAAGAACAAGCAAAGCGTTACAGGATATTAAATAAGATCAGATGCTGTTCTTGAATAATGCATTCAGCTACACTTGTTCCAATTCAGAACTGAAAAATAATTATTAACATGCTATATTTAATATATGAAATATTTAACCAAACTTAAACAAGAAGATGTTAGCAAAGGAAGACTGATTTCACAAAGCTGTTGAAACGAAAACCATCAGAGAAAAAAAACACAACAAACAAATCTAAGAATGACAATTAAGAACACATCACTGAGAATGCAGGCAAGAGAGTACAAAATGTTGTACACCAAATCGAATGTATTTCAGCCTACAGTGTATACAGATTCTTATTTTGATTTATAACATGGTTCTTTTAAGTATTATTCCAGTAATCTCTATATTACAAGAGTCCTGAAGCTCAGCTGGGACAACAGTGGTTATTCTGGCAGATAAGGACAACCAAATTTTAGGCTAATATCAGGAATGAGGACTGCCAATGATCAGCCCATGCTGGAGCATGGTGGCACATCATTCTGGTTACACTGCCAATCAGGGCAGGAAGTGCCAGCGTGCTAAAAAAAAAAATAATTTAAGTTTTAGTCTTCTGCTCGGGGAGAAAAAGCCTACTTTCCAGGCCTCTGTGTAATTTCCTACTTCATAAATGCTTTTGCATAGCAAATAACAAATATGAAGTACCACCAAAGTTATTTCAGCTTTAGGATTAGAGGAATATGCAAATGAAAGACGTTATTTTTCTTTTAAAGCTGAATGTTCCTGCGTAGCCAGCCATGAGGAAGTATCTCTTAACATTATCAGTCATATAGAAAACCCTGACATGCCAGACTGTCTTCTATTCATCACAGCTATACAAACTTGAAACTAGTGTAGCTCTACTCTGTGCAGGACTGCACATTTTTCCATTCCTAACTTTCATTTATTTTATGCGATATAATTGAGATAAATTTCTGACACTACCACAGCCACCTGTTTATATTCAAGTTGTCTGACCTGTGCAGGCCCTGTAGTCATAACAAGATGAGGGAGCCTTAAAAGCAACTATATGTTTTAAATGCTTTCTCTATCATTTGTCTAAGCAAATTCTCAGTTGCTAGTTTTCAAATTAACCTTGAATGTATATTGCAAGGCAGTACCTGTGTATAGTCCAAACCTCCAAACGATCTTTCTTTTTGATGTGGAAAAAAGTAAGATAGCCTTGCTTGTTTGGGATAGATGAAATTAAGAATTAATTAATAGTTCAGTGATATAAATCAGATTCTTCATGTATTTTCAGATACAGGGAGATTTGCATAGCCCTTTAAATTTTTTTTCATAGGAAGTTTGGGAAATTCATCAGCTTTTTTCTGCATTTTGAATACCTCTTACAAAGAGTTATTTGTAAATCGATACGCATACCTAGCAGGTTACGCACTGTCCCATTGTATATCCTATTCAGTGGTTTGCCAGACAGAGTATTCTGATGACCTCCACATTCAGCCACAGTCCCGATTCAGCCGCGAGTACGCATGAGCCGAAGGGCCGGTCTACCCTCAGGAGTGTAAAATCCGAAATGGCGCCATGGGAGGTCAGAGTTCGCATTGATTGACCTAACTGATGCTTATCCTGTTTTAAGCAGGGAAAACTTTGGATCGACTAGCAGTACATCAACACAAACTGTACATCATAAATCACAAAACACTTGAGATACAGCTGGAACAAAGCCAGCATTCAAACTTCAGCATTCTGAGTTGTCAAGTGGAACAGTACATTAGTGACATTTTTTCTCTTTTGCATCAGATAACCAGTTACTTTGACAAAACCAAGCCCTTAACATAAAAGAGATTTCTTACGGTTTACATTTTCATGGTGCTCTTGCTTATATTTCTGGTTACACTGTGAGATTGACACTGTTTTAATACAGTTATCAATATGTTTTTCTTGTAATGTCATTTTTCTCACTATCTTCATGTTGTTTGAAGCCACCCTATTAATACTAAATGTATTTTTCTAATCTTTTTAATTCACAACTGTAATCACAGCGTGTTGTTTCCTTTCTCCCTTTTTCTGTAGCTGTTTTTCATGAGTTTCACTGCCTTACCACTGCTGCTGCTGCTAGAGAGGGGGATTTAAAGTGACAGATAACACAGCACTCGGATCAATTATTTCTACTGTGTGCGTACTTTCTGGCCATGTTTCAGACATGCTCTTTTTTTTTTCCTCTTAAGTGGTTCAAGCCCCTTTTAATTCGTAAGAAAAAGCGTTAGGCATAACGTTTTTTTAACCATGATATGTTATGATGTCTTCAAATTGTGTTCCTTCCTTGTGTAGATAGATACTGGAGTGTTGGGAGCAATTAACATAACTCAGAGAACTAATTTCCTGTGGTTCTTTAACTCTGTATTTATGGCTTTCAAAAGAGTGGATCTGTACTCTGTGGATTAGTACAGTCTATAAATTTTAGTTGTCTGACTTTTTTCTTTTAAGGAATTAAGATAACAAAAATTCAGTGGTAAATGGAAATCGCAGGGGAAAAAATACACACTTTGTGTAGGGTTTTCTTCTTTTTCCTACGTAAAAAAAAAAAAAAAAAAACGGTTTTAAGTTGTGTTGCAGGACTACTCGGACACCTCCTTTGCAGCTGGGTCTGCCCCACACTTTTTCCCCTCAGTTTCTGAGTTTTTGAGCCAGACTCGCATGGCCAAGAAGCAGGCAACGCTCCAGCCGCCCGCCTGCAGCCGCGACCTGTCGCGCTGCCACTGATCAGGGCGACGATTCAGTTAAAATACACAAAAAAAGGATGCAATTTGTTTCGCCTAACAGCTTTTGCCAGCATGACAGACCTGCCCCCGCCCGCCCCTTCCTCTCTAGCACCAGGCAGGTACCGGCGCTGCCGATCCCAAAGCGCTAACCGACGGTGACCGCCACAAGACCTCCAAGAAACTACTCGGGGGGCGGGGAGGACACACAACTGTATTGGAAAAATCCCTTTTAGCTGGGCTTTTCCACTATAAAGAGCCCATTTAGGGGCAATTTGGGTCCCACCTGTTGCCGGGCCCTGGGACATTAACGGCTCTTAATGGTCCTTCACAGCTCTAACTGGGCACACCTGGACTCTGCCCGCCTCTAGCCGCCATTTCAGCCCAGCTCTGAGTCCTTAGCCCTCACTTCTGAGTCGTCGCTTGGCTGGGCCTGTTTTTTTTCCTCGCCTTTGTCGGCTGGAGCCGTCGGACCCGGGTGCCGCCATGGGGTGAGCTCGCCGCCGCCGCCCTTCGGGCCCCTCTCAGGTACCTCGTCTGTGGGGCGCTGCGGGCGAGGGGAGCCGGCAAGGTTGTGGGGTTTTTTCCGCCAAGCAGGCGGCTTGTTGGCGAGGGCGGCTCTTGGGGCCTGTGCCCGCGGCTGACGGCAGAAATAAGCCGGGCTTCGAGGCTCCCTGAGGCCGGGCGGGCTTTGGTGTACGGGGCGCTCAACGCCACAGCCGCGCGTCCCCGCCGATCTCGCCTTCCGCTGTATTGCATAGCCGCTCTCCGCGAGCCCGCTTCTCCAAGTCAATTTAGATGCGTTGTGGGGCGCGGTGCTGATTTCGGCCTCGGCCGCTTCGTTGAGGAAGGGTGGCTTACAGAGGCGGCCTAGGCGAGGGCGGGAAAAGGGCCGCGGCGCCTCCCGGCGGAGTGCCCGCTCCGGCCCCCTCCGCCGCCGCCCGCCATTTCGGGGGGCTGCCCGCCGCCCCTGCGGGGTGAGGCTTCAACCGGTTGCAGGGCGACGGAGCGACCAAGGATTTCGTCAGGCAACAGGCAAGTGTCCTGCCACCTGGACCCAAGTTTAAGGTGTGTGGGTTTGGTTTTGTCTTAAATTGAACGTTGTGGTATTCTTTCCAAACTCCTTTTGAGCCCCAGTGTAGCACCCACTGAAGATGGCGGGAGAGGTCCCGTTGAGCTAGACAGGACCTGGAGAACTGGGCCTCGCTTTTTTTCCTTTGAAACATCTACCTTTCCTTTAAATCTTTTGTGCAAGATATCTACAAAGCCCTAACCAAACCCAAATCAAAATCCTACTGAAAGCATGTATGAAAATTATTAAAAAAAAAAAAAATCTGAAGGTTAACTTCTTTTTAACTTCCAATTCCATGACTGGATGCATCTTGGGGAGACTTGCTGTTTTGTTTATCATGTCCTAGAGCCAATTTCATTTTTAGCTGTTTAATTAGCTTCAACTCTGGCATCTCAAGCTGCCATCAATAGGTAGTTGTACTCTGCTACAAGAATAGATGCAAATGCAAGGAATACAATCACTGTGGCCAGTTTTTTTTTGAAAATGTGATGCATAGACCATCTCCTCCCCCTCATGATCTCTACATTCTACAGCAAGTAAAATAATTACTCACAAAGGAGTATAAGGTAAGTTTTAATGCCTTTTAGCTTTCTTCTAATGTAAACTGGCAATGAAAATACTGAAAGATTGCTAGTACTAGAGGATTTAAACATTCATTTTGTAACTGGTGATCGGAGTTTATGGTTGGGACACCACTCTCCTTATTACGATTGTAAAATGGGTTACTGATTCATTTTTGTGCTTCTCTGCTGCTGGCTTTACAGGCTAAGAATCTTGATTACCCTTTTAAAGTGAATGTAGCCTATATGAATAGGAAGCACTGGGGGTGTGTGGTATGTTTGAACACAAAAGGGGTGAAGTTGTAGTAAAAGTATCAACATGCACATGTTTGTTTTGGAAACTTCTGGTCGAGTGTGGAAATAGTGTGTAATTGGCAAAAAAAAAGTTTATTGGTTGTCTGCAGCAGATACTATATGCACTGTATCGCTGTGTTTTCCTCCTTTGTTGTGGGGAGAGAGGAACAACAACTCGCTGCCACCGAGGGAAAACATTTAGTTTAAAGATTTAGGAAAACATTCCATTTTAGTGAATGTCTTAATATCTCACCAGGTCATTGGCAAAATAAGTTGACGTTCTAACTGTATCCTCTAGTGTAATCACACATTTTTATTAATAAGATGGCTCTACATGTAGAGAAGAGAAGAAAAACATTCTGTGATAGAGTTAATATGTTCCATCATTCAGGCCATGTGGAAAAAGGGAAAAAGTAGCTTGGAATAAAAGGAGTTTTTACCCTGTAAACTAACAGTGCTGCGCTCTCTGAACCTAGAAAGCATATAGTAGTAGAAATTGTGAGAGTCCAAATTGGTTAAAATCCTGTCTTATGAAATGGTAAAAGGCAAAGAGTTGAGGATTTTTCAGAGGACTGTATAAGATCTTGTGATGCTCTGTATGTGGGTGATGTAGATGATTGCAATGACTAAAAAACTTCAGGGTAAGGGTGTTTGTTTATTTTTATTGGTATTATCTAGATTCTGCTAGAGAACCCAACATAGCAGTGGACTCAACAGGTTTGATTCTCTGAAGAATCAGTGGCTAACCTAAGGAATGGAGGAAGTCATTTGGGCCTGTTACACATAGATGCTGTGCTGCGGTAATGTTTTTGGACTTCTTGGCATAACAGAATTATTTGGGTTTCTTGGGAATTTGCTGAATTGTTTCAGGATGTCATCAGACTCTGGCAGACTCCATGACCTCATTTTTTTTTTTCTGTCCTGTTTGAGGCTTATCTCCTAATGATGAGAATTAGAAACTTCCTATTTTCTATGTTTAAAGATAGATGTTATCAGAGAGCTTAAAATCCTATTGCTCCTGTCCTCTTGTGTGTATTTATTACTTTGTATGTAGTTGGAGGACATAGGAGTTATGAATTGGAACTTACTAGGCTAGCTTGAGGATATGTGATAGTGCCTATAAGCCAGTAGAAAGTATCCTGTGGAAGTTGGATACTTCCTCAGCCCACAATACATATGCTAGATGCTATAGCTCAGAGTGCCTCTGATGTGGAGACTTTCCTAAGACCAGTGGCAGGAAGACAGATTTGGCAAGAATCTTATTGAAAGTCAAACAAAGAAGATGGAGGATGATGTGGAAATACAGAAGGACTTCTGCCAGCAGTTATGGGGCCCAGCAAGAATCAACTAGATTTCTTACTCTCAAAGGTTTTGAGGCTGGTTAGAAAGCAGAATAGGCAAGGCATGTGAAATTTCAGCTTTTGCCTATTGAGGTAATAACTCCCAACTTAATGTTAAGGCATGGGGGCAGGGGAAAGAGTTGTTTTAAGGAATTCAGCTGTCCTAATTGCAGCCCAATTTATAGAGGGTAGAATGTGAGGTGTATTAATGTCATCCTTGTCCTCCTTATGCAGTATTCAGGATGTTTTCGGTGTACAAAATTGACTCAGTCTCATCCTGTAGACTATGTATTCAGGCTCAGAATGGTAAGCCAAACAAATGCATCATGGGGTCCTGCATTTTAACTACAGAGGGAAGGAAAACTCTTCCCGTGCCTATAGGACTTGCCGTCTTTCCTGTTGACAGTTTTCCACTTTGTATAGATGTATATGTGTTCACTGGAGTGATGTGCTAAATGAATTTGTGAATAGTATCAGTTGACCTGAAATTACAGTTCTAGTGAGTAAACTTTTTTTTGAAAAAGAGTTGTCCAACCTCACTAGAAATCTGGCTGTGACAGACCCAGGCAACTGGAGCTTCCTGTGCCTGTTTCCTTTGGAATTTTCCTTGTGATGAATTGTCATAAAATGGGAATTAAAAGGAGGGGATTTGGGGGTATTTTTTTTATTTACCCTGGTGGAAGAATTAACTCAAGCTTAGTTCAGAATCTCACTATTTGCCATGTGTTACAGATTGAGTCTTTGCAGAACGCAGTGGGCTTCAGTAAGTCACTCTGCAGGAGAACAGCTGTCTGCTTTTGCAGGACCTTGGATCTAGGCACTCTTGGGATGCTGCTGTTTTCTCAGATGATGAATCATTTCCTTCCCTTTCCCTAACTTTTCTCTTCATGGATCTGAAGAGGGCTCCCCTGGAGGTCAGGAATGGTCTCCTATGTGATGCCAGAAGTAGAAGACCTGGGGAGAGAGTGAAGAAATGAGATTCAAATGCAGTTTTTATTACAGACACTGTAGGAAACTTCTCTGTTTCCTTCTTTCTGTCTCCCACAGTCTCTTCTTAAAAAGTGCATAGTATTTGCATAGTTATTGTATGGGACTATCTACACAGCAGGAATGTATCAGCTTGTGCATAATGTCATGCCAGTACGTCTCTATGACTTCCAGGCTGGCTTTGACTCACCCAGTCAGCTCAAACAACAAAGAACTACCTGTAGTTGATCTGCACATAGCCTGAGACACCTTTTGAGTATATTTTATTATGCAGCTCTACACATATCATGTCTTACATAGCTTAAGTAATTTTTGGCTTTAAAAATACCTGAGGGGAGAGGAGGCCAGTGCAAGCCCATCATTTATTATTATTGCCCTTGCAATCCTATCCTTGCTAGATTCTTTCTGAACTTGCAAACTCTCTAACCTGTCAGATAAAACAAACCACAAACGAAGAAAGGTTAGAATGTAAAATCCCCAGGTCTGTGTTAAAGTGCTATTTTATCTACTATGAGAATTGTACACTGCAAAGGTGAAGGGAACCATTAGAGAACAGGTGCCCTGAATGAGAAAAGATTTCGGACCCTGGACCCAGAAGCCTCCTTGTTGATTTATTTGAGAAAACTACAGTAGTTAGTACTTGATTCAGAGCAAAAATGGAGTTTCTCCACTCTTCATCTTCAAGTAAAGACGAATGAGCTTTCATAATAGACCTTGCCCTGCCAATAGGAATAAATGACTGTGATTTCTGAACACTTTCAAGGAGACCTAGAGACTCAATATGCAAAATCTCTCATTCTATCATTGAAAGTGCAGCCTTGGATTATTACTGACAGCCAAGATGCAGTTAAAGTAAAGGTCATGCAGACTATTGACAATAATAAATTCTAAGATTTGCTATCTTTTTGCTGAGGCCTGTGTTAGGCCATGCATCAAAAACCTGTATAAAAAAGTGGTTTGCTCTCACCCAATAAAAAATGCAATGTACATTTTTCAAGCTTGCTTTTTGAAGGAGCTAGAATAGACCTCTTGCACTTTATATTCTTATCTTTTAAATTAACATACTGGGAGAACTGCCCACCAAACAATCGGTTTTAATCCTCTGTGCCCACCCATAATGTATAATTGAAGTTGCATAAAATAATCTCTTGCTAGTAGGTGTAGAAATCAGCATGACAGTATATTTGAATAAAGTCAGAGTGTAAACACTAGCAAGTTAATTCAGTTTTCAGCGTGTAAGCCTGAGGTAAAGAATAAAAATAATATTGCAGGATAAGTAATTGCCTGTTCTTGATTGAGAAACAAGTATGTATTGCTTCAAAACTCAGGGCACATGGTAGTTTTTCTTTGCAACCTCTTCATGAATAAATGGGTAAGAAAAGTACAGAATGAACATAAACAGTAGCTAACAAGTGGGGGTGCTGAGGGTTTTGGTTATTGATGCTTAAAAATGCAGGTCAACACTCTGAAATTAAGCAAGACTTCATAAATGAGAATTTTAGCAGTGAAATTAAGGTGTGAAATGCTGATTTTTTTTTTTTAAATTGATTTTTGACATGGAAATACCGTTTGAGTCTCTTATTTTGAATACAGTGAATGAATTGGCTCTTACATCAAGCAGGCTGAGAACCCTGGATGTTTGTTGCAGTTCTAAGATTTATTCAAAGAGGGAGTAGTCCATAGGGAGCTACAGTGTAACTCACCATATTTAGAATTACAACCTAACCCTGAGGTGGGGAAAAACCTTTAGAATAAGAGAGCGCAGAAAAGTAGCTTTCCACCCTTTGTGCTGGGGCTAACAAAACTCATGCATATTAAGTGCCAACTGTTGTGGTCAGTTTTGCTACAGGAGCATTTGCCCAGCAGAGGCTGGACGAATGCCACCATGTAATGCAATTTTCAGCAGATGGTAATAACTTACAGTGACTGGTAACTCAGTCTCAAACTGACAACCTAGCAATGAAAGATGCCGTTTTCTATTATCAGTCCCACAGGTTATCCCGCATATGTAGTTTGAGAGCAGTGAGATTTACATAACATATGCATATCAGGTTTTAAGATACAGCTCCAGTGTCTGAATTTGCTCATGGACGTGTTGCAAAGATTCTTGATGGTTGTATTTAATTGTAGCTGGTGTGGAGAAAGCAGTAGGAAGTGGATGGTGTTTTAAAATTCACGGCTTCAATATCACCTATTAGATAAAGATGTAATTAAATACTACTTCAAGCACACAGAACAATAAGAATACATAAGAGACTCTCTATCTGATGTACTGTTAACTTAAGCCTCTTTTTAGTGTATTGTGTTTGATTTTGAGACCCCCTCCAAATATATCAATTACACTGACATCTGTCATTAAATGAATAAAACCAAAAAAGCACATGCAATTTCAAAATTTTTTTCTCCCCTTGTGTGAAAAACACATAGAGCTTCTATTGGACTATTGTCACTAAAATCTTTATACTCAGAACTTGTAGTATTTTAATAGTCTGTACAAGACAAATATGTATTTTTAATTAAATTTCTTAAAATTAAGCTTTTTAATTATCCAGTTACCAGTCAGTTCAGTGGGAATTGGTTTGTAGATACAATACATATATAGAAACCACAGGATGGTTTTTTTTAGTGTTTAAACTACTCCTGGGTTATTTCAGCAGTTACCTGATGAGGCAAGGAAGGTGTAGCTACTGCCACTGCTGTGGTTTCAGGCACCTGAAGTAAATGGGGTGTGCACAGTGAACACTTCACAAACTGGCATGGAGATACCAGACAAAATCTGTCTACTCTTATCAGACCTAATTTCTTCATCTGCATGATGTGTTGACCTAATCTACGTTAAAAAGAAAGCTAAAACCTAATGAACTTAGTTTTCGGAGTCCTTTTAACTTCTAGACTTACAATTGGGTTATAGTGTGATATTTCTTAAAAAAAAATTAATATTTTATTTAAAAAGGTTGTTTTAGAAGTTACTAAAAAGCTAATATGCAGTACTAGGTGGTCCAGAATTCAGGTCTGAAACTTAAGGAAAATGACAGCTGCAATTGCAACAGGCTGGAAAAGAAAGGTCCACCTGCCCAAGGCAGTATTGGGACAGTCGGGGCATATCTATCTCCAGCTCCTTTAAAGCTCACTTTTTACAGAATGTTGGAATTTAGGGCTCTGTTTCGTTGTATTCTGTGCACCCTCAGTTTTTACTGGTGTTACTGAAAGACTTTCCAAAAAAGCCCCTATTTTTCTTTCATTTAGATTTCTTAATGATACAAGAGACGATAAGCATTACAAAAACTGCAGGAGTGAACATGGAAGGCAGAGCACTCTAGAGATAAAGTTTCTAGCTATATATTATATATGTCTAATATTTATGTAATATAAATATATCTAGGCAGAACACCTAGATATAAACAATCTCAGTGGATATTGTGTACTACATACTGCTTTGAATAATTGGATAAATATGTTTCATAGCTAAGAAGGGACAAAAGGGAAGTTTTCTTCAGGTAGTAATTGTTGGTTTGGGTTATGTGATTAGAAATTTAACCTTTTTGATGGCTCATCTAGAGAAGAATAATGTGGTGGTTTGTTTGTGGCGCTCCCGGTACCAAATATTAACTTTCAGAAATCATGCTAAAGAATTCGATTCAACTGAAGATTTTTCTTATAGCCATATCCTCCCTGAGCTCACCTTATGGGGCAGAGAATTTCAACTATATTTAGGCAGGCTGTCTTTTAGTAGTATGTGAAGATCTGTAGCTGCGGGAGAAGAAATAGTTTAAACTGAGCCCAGAAAGCTTGCTCCTCTGTATAGGTGTGAGTGCAGGAACCGGTGTGAGTATGTGATCCTAAGCAATGCTATAAAATATTAATTACTAAGAGTACATTGTTTCAAATGCTTATACAAGCTAAGTGAGCATGGCAATAACGTTTTTACTTGTGCCTCATTGTGTTTATGCCACACTCTTAGATTCTCCCTTTTTGTCAGTCTCTTGCTAGTATTGCCCCTTCTAAATGAGTGGTTCTTACAGTGATGGCAATGTCATTCTTCTGGGAGCAAGCTCAGTGAGTTCTGCAAGTGCGGTAGTAAGGCTGTTTCCGGATGTTGAACCGATACCATGTCATTTAGTTCCCCAAGTTAATGCATTTCTTAAACAGGGCAATTCTAAGCAGCTGAACTGAGGCCCTATGCAAAGCCCATCTTAACCACCACATCAGATTATAAAAGGAAAAACTTAATTCCCTCTGAAAAGCTCACAAATAAATTTCTATTACCAAACTCCCCAAGATAACTGTAGTGAGCTCATACTCCCTCAGAGCTCTCCATTTGCATTACTTCCCTTTAATGAATTCTACAACTTGACTTATCATGCTATCATCCAGCTGTTAAAAAATGTCTTATGTGTGCACAGAGGTAGGCTGTTAATAATAAAAAAAAACCCTGTCTCAACACTCCCTGTTACTGCAACAGAAAATCCTGCCAACCTGAAGGATTGATCACCAATCTTGTCTCCCCTCTGCTGCCGCAGTAGTGTTTGGAGGTGGCTCAGGATGGTGAAGTTGCTGCATGGCTGTGCAACGGCTATCTCAACACATTATTGCTGTTTTCAGGCAATTAGGCTTAGGGAACAATGTGTACTCAAAATGATATGTGTTGGAACTGAGTCTTGGAACTGTCTTTCGTCTTATTTAATGGGTCTCTTTATTCTGAATGTACCAGGGAGGCCTGTCAGCTGACCTGTGCTTTGAACCTTACCAAATGAGTTCAGAAAGTTCTGATACTTTGGAAGCTGTGAGTCCAAATGTAATAGTTTTATTTTACTTCTGGGATTTGCCTTGGGAGAGGGCGGGGGGGGAAGTAGAGCTTTGTATGTGTGTTGTTTTTCCTTCAATTTAAATTTTTTACCTTTATGCCAATTACTCAGTACCCTAAAATGCTGAGCATGAGTCATGCAGGAATTGATTGAAATGTGACTGTGTGTATGATACTCTATTTAGGATTCTTTGTGAATTCAAAGTGAATCATGATAACGTTTCTGTGTAAGGATTTTTTGTTGAAGTTTATTGCAAAGAATCCATTCTTAGGCAGGTTATATCCTTTTCATATCATTAAGGGTAAATTTGCTGCTATTTTTTCCATATGCTTCTACCACCACTATGTATATTTTTCATGAATAAGATACACGATAGAAACTTACTTGTAGCGCTTGCTAAGTCTTTAATAGTAGATGGCTCTTCTAAGCATGGATAAAAGTCTTGCTTCCTTGTGTTTTTTACATACAGTCCAAGCACCTCCCTTTTGGAATAGTGTGCCTAATCTTGTTAAGAAGGGCTTTAACTTTGTTTGGTAGGAATCCAGAAGCATTAATGTTAACTTGCAGTCCATGATCAAACATACGGAGTATGGCATTTCCAATAATATAGATTGTGTGTGTTTGGGTTTTTCAGAGTAGTTCTACTACCAATGGTTCCAAGATGTTTATACCTGCAGTCTGCTGTATGAATTCTTTATTTGTGAATGTTCTCCTGGTATCCAGAAGGGCAGCCTTGGCAAGCAGATCAGGATTGTTCTCAGAGGAGTAAGGCGTCTAGTAATGCATCAACAACTTCCAGTCACCTCAGAGCTTAACTTTCCACGTGCAAATTTTTCTCACACTGGGCATGCATAGAAAGGTGCAGAATAACAGAGTGCAGGAGCTCATAATGCCTTTAGAACAGTTGCTTAATACCTGTGTAAACTTCTCCAATATACTGCTCAGGAATCCAGTATCGTGCTTTTCTGTGGTGCACGTAAAGCAAACGCATGCCCGCTTGAATAGACTAGAATCTAAGAGGGGGTGAGTTGTGCCCTACTCCAAATTGCCAGAGCTGTCTGTTGGATTTGTGGTTTGATAGTAGAAAACTAACTGTCTTGTAGTTGGGCTTGATGATGCATAATGATATTTTTCTTAAATTTTGAATGTAGTATTCTAACAAAAGGATTCAGTTGCTGAGCATTGGCCACTTGTGTGGCTGGGTAGTAAAGATGATACATTCATCTTCAGTGTGCTGGTTTTCTGCTCTGACTCTTCCTTACAGACACAGAATCAAGTTGGTGAAGAGTTGTGAGAGAGTATCAGTAGCACTGCAGTGATCTCTTTTTGTCACACAAGATATAGAAACAAAAGGCTGTGAAGGGATTCTGGGCCAGATGGCACTGAAGATCACTGAACGCAGCACTTGTGACATTGCCAGCTTCTCAATTCTGTTTTCAGTGTGCTGAATGTTGAGGCAGCATATAGCCGGTACCTGACTTCTCCAGGAAGGTCAGGGACTGTTATGAACCAGAAGGCTAGTCAATAACTGAAAATACGCACTAAAACCAGGCCTGAGTCTTGAGAGATCCTTCTTCGCTCTCCAGAGTAACACAGCTAAAGCTAGTTGCTGTGGTTTAATGTCTGTACACAGGAAACTGCTTAATATGTTGCCAGCTTCATAGGTTATTGGTCTAAAGAGTTATAAGACAGGTCACCAAGGCTAGCATTAATTCCCAGATTTGTACAGTTGTATACTGTAGTGGAATGGGCTGGCTTGTTCTTGAAATCCCGTTCTGACATTCATCCTGTTCAGTAATACTGTGCTGTTTTCTTTGGACCATTAATAAGTTCTGAATTAACCTTTGCTATTTTGCAGTTGTAAGATTCTGCAGGGTATTTCATATTTCCAGTGTTGTATTCAATACAAATGCAGGAGCCTCTTGGCAAGATGTAGCTTTGAGTTTGTTTGTGCCCCTTTGACAGGTAAAGGGAACTTGAATGTTAGTTTTGCTCTTAGTTTGTTTCAAATATTTACATTCACTTCAACAATTCTGTAAGACTAGGTACAAAATTAGATTTACAGTTGGAGAATCTAACTTATAACTGAAGCTGTATGTCTGTTTAAATTCAGCCATAATATAGCTCTCCAAAGCAAAGTGTGAAAAACGGAAGAGGACACAGAGGTGCTGAAATCACAGTATGCTGAAAGCTGAGTCTGGAAAGTTAAGAACTATTTCAGTTTTCTGCAGAACAGATCTGTTCTGATCTACACTATAAATTGCAGTATATATTAAATATTATATTCTGTATTATGCCCTATAATGTGTATGTATTTATATATAACATTTACCAATATATAGTGTCTATATATAAAATACTGTGTTAGCATACCGAAGTACATAGTAGTTACTCTTTTTTTTCCTTGTACTCTAAAGAAAACACTAGGGCAATGTGACTCTCAAAGTGGTGTAAATGGAGCTAGTTACATTCTCAGCATAATCAAATAACTTCTTTTTATGCATACCTGACTTGAAATGACAGTAAGGTCCAGCCAGAAGCCAGTTTACTAGTTAATACTTTAAGTGTGGTAGAACATCAGGATTTAATTCCACTTGGTGTCTATAGAATATTGCAGAAGAAAGTAATTTTGGTCTGCTTTTGTTATAATCAGTTACAGAAAATGTATGCCTGTTTCATTTTTAAATGCAACACTTCATAGACTTCCTAAGCAGGTGATATGAACGAAGCCAACAATTTGGGATTTACATAAATCAAATGCAAACAACCTTTGTGAAGGGTGTGACCAAATGCTATCAAAGAAATAGTATGTGGGTGGGAGATAAACTGCTTTTAAGCCTCACAGTAGAGATTAGTTGTGGACTTATTTTACAAAGAAAGTAGAAAAACTGCAAATTAACTGTTGTTTAGCCTTTCATGAGTTCAACCACTAACATTTAAACTGTGATTGTGGGGTAGTGCTGACTGTCTTCTAAAACCATTTTTTTCTGTTGGATAAAGCTGCTGCATCTGTGTATTCCTGGAGTCAGTTTGGCCTAATTCTTCACTCTTTCAGTATGAGGAGGTTTCTGCACAGGAATCAATTATACTATCTGTGTGAAGAAGAGATGACAACTCAGGCACAGGAATAAGAACAGAATATGGTGATGTTGTACTGAGTAATTCTTTAGACTTTGCTAGGAAAAGTTTCTTCTTCTGAAGTTTTGCATCTCTCTTTGCTGGTTCTTGTTCCTCCAGGAAAGATGTTCATAGGTGAGACTTTTACCTGCTCTGAGGGATGTTGCCAACTGCTAACCAGTGAGTGCTTGCTACTGTAGAAACTGCTGGTCTTCAGCCAGTGAAGCTGGAGAAGCATTGTGAGGCTAGGAGAAGCATCAGGTGAAAGATGACTTTCTAGCCTAGCAAAGGCTAGAAACTGCAGGTTTTGCTTTGAGGAGTAGGCTTTTTCAGAACTGGTTATGCATGTTGTCAAATAGCTGCTGGATAGAAATCATAAATACTCCTGAAATCAGGGCCCAGTACACTAGGCTGCTTTCATGGTCTAGTAACTGGGCTGGGGGGAGAAATTTGTCCTGCTCCAGGCTCATCCCCTGCATAGCGTGAGCACAGCTACATGTTGTACGCTTCCAGGGTCAGGACTTGGAGCACTCCTCAGCTCTCCATCTAGTCATGTGTCCCAGGTGCTTCCCGCATCCATTCCATACTGAGGAGAGACCTGGGCACAAGGAAAGGAAATCTGGGCAAACGAGCTGGAGGGAGCTGCAGTGTGCTTCAGCCATAGCCTGGATGCGGGCTTGCTGGAGTCAGAGCCGCAACCTTACTGCGGGAAACACTGCCCACAGCTTAGCAGTAGCCAAAGGTGTACTCAGGCTTTGGAATTAGCTTTGAGTAGTTGCTAAACCACTGGAATTTGGGCTGAGGCACTTCTCAAATAGGCAAAAAGGCAGGTCAAAAAAGGAGGGGTGTTCTTGGGCTTTTAGTCATTTAAGAAAGCTGCTGAGTCTTCTGCTCTGAGGGAAGCAGTTCAAGCAGTCTTGTTCTTTAGGTGTTGTATTGTTTTGTGCACTGATAATGTTTGTGCATTTTCAAAAAGTACTATTCCAGGGTAAAAATCATGATAGACATGCATATAAAAAGGATGAGCCTCATTAAAAGAAAAAAGGCTCCAGAAATTAGAGCCAAAACATCAATCCTTTCTTACTAAAGGACAATTAATTCCTCTTACAGAATTTGGACTCTTAACTGATTATAAATGCATTTTACTCTGAGGACTAATTTAGCAACTGGGTCAGTGGCTACAATACCATCTTCATCAGTTATATGATGGATAGAGGCATCTGACACTACCTTCACGACTTGAAAGGTTTCCAGCAGATTCCTCTGTCATTTTGTGATTGCATTCGATCCTTAGCTTTCAAAAACAATAAAACATGTAATGACTTTGTAGTTGCTAATGCTGCATATTTATCAAGAACAAAAAAATAGTCTACCCTGAAGCATAATACTTTCATTTATTGTTATTCAGAAGAGTAATAGTATTTCCTCATAATAATTTATTAAAGTTAGTTTAAATGAAGAATGACCTATATGCGGGAAATCTGAGGTGAGTAGAGCATCTAATAGCTTTTTTGTAATGTGGATAAGAATAGTATGTTTCTTCCTTTGTTTCTTCAGCCATCTTGAAGACAAAGTATTACAGTATGCAATTTCAGAAAGAATACGAAACTGAGTATCTTTTAATAAAGAATAATTTTACAGGTTTAATTATTTACAGAAACTAACTTTAATGCATGAGCAATGAGAATCTGACTGTGGTTGAGCCAGGTATAAACAGACATTTTACTAGCTTTCTACATGCAGTTGTCAGTGTAGGTTAATCCAGGCCTGACACAATCCTAAGGTTCACTCTAGGGCCCCTCAGCACAGATGACACTTCTTATGAATAGTGTCAGGCAGTGTGATGGCTTTGTGTTGGTGATGTAACAGTACCGCTGCATCTAGCAGAAGCTGCCATTTGTTTTATTCTAGCTTGTGAACGTGAAGCACATGTTTTAAAAAGAAAACACAACCAATCAAAAGAAAAACAAAGATAAGCATCTTTATTTTTTTAATGGGTATGTCAGTCATCATTCATAAGTAAAAGCTCACATTGTCCAGATTCAGACTTTTTCAGATAAATTAGTGTTTGCAAAACCAGTTAAAGTCATCAGTGAGTTAACTGTATCATGCTAAAGTGCAGCCTTTAAATGATGTAACAATATAATGTATTGGAATAATCTAAATTTATTTCAAAACAGCTTTTAAGATTCCTTTTTTCTTGCAGGTACTGATTTGTTCTGTGATTCTATTTTTGGGAGGCTAGTTCTAATGTGTGTGGACAAAATATAGCACAAGGTTGTATAATATATATTATGTTGTAATTCTCTTTTGCTGCAAAGATTACGCAGTAGTAATGTCACTGAGTTGACATACTTGACTAAACAAATTTTAAAACATACACTTTTCTGGAAAGCGTGGATTTCTCGGTGCTTTTTTTAGAATGCATTTTTTTCTGTTTGAAAATAATTTTAAGTTTCTGCCCTTGAGCCAAGTTAAATTGCTGTTGACAGTGATGCAATGCATAATTTCAGCTGTCTAATAACTTTCCACCTACATTTATTTGATGCCACTTCTTATAGTGGAATCTGGACAAAGAGAGCATGAGGATTATATAATGCTTGTATTGAACTTGAGGATTTCTTCTAGTCCATAACCAGGTGTCTGTGACTCAAGCAAAATCATGGCCATTGGCATTCCCAGCATTGCTGGTTTATCTTCTAATTTTAACTGACTGAAGGAACTTGGCTCCAAAATATCTGTATCTGTCTTTTAATTTGCCTAATCTGTCCTACTTGAGTACACAGAAAGGAGTTTTTACGTTAGCTGGGACTTCTGGAGTGCAACTGGTTGCCCAAAACTCCCTGTAGGACCAATGGCGGGGGGGAGGGGGGAGTAGGCCCATACCATGGCATAAGTTATCTTCCCTATTCGAGATGTTTATTCTGTGGTCAAATGAGCTATGCTATAAAGTCTATTTTTCTCTCCTCTTTTGACCATAAAGAGAACATAGGGTGACAAACTAAGGTGTGTATATCTACAGTCTAGAGTCTGAAGCTAGATACAGACCTCAACCTCAATACCATCCAAGCTCAAGTTGGTGTAAGGCTTGTCATAGACTTTTAGGATCTGTGCATTGTGTTTCTAATGAATCATCTGGATGAATCTTAGATAAAGACTATTTAGCAAAATGTGTCTTCCTGGCTTAGAAAAAAGTCTTGAGTATAGGATATAAAAGATTAATGAATTTGGGAGAAAATATTTTCTCCCAAAGCAAAATATTAGTGCAGCTGAGGATGATTAGTAATAACAATATGTCAAATGATAACATGGAGCTTTGATTTCTTTTAATGTATCTGAACTTCCACATCAGCTGTAGAAAACAGCATTTTACGAAAATCTGTTGTGATGTTCTTGCTTTGTCTCTTATAGAACATGTATTTGATGATAGAAAAATTATGCTTTATTTCAGTATTCTAGCAGTTATTTTACATGTAAATTTATGAATGGCCTCAGCAGTTTCCTGTTTCTTACCACTGTAAACAAAAAATGATGCTATAGAGACAGGCTATTTTTAATTATTCTGAGACAAAATGGGGCAAAGAATATTGCAGGATAAAACTGGGTTGGTGAAGACCTCATGGACAAAGCCCTTCACTGCCACAGGGGTACAGCCGGCAGAAAGGTATCAAATGTGGAAAGGTTTCCCTAGAATACAGTTCTCTTCAGATCAGTGTGGGTTGTTATAACTTCTGAGCTCTTCAAGTTAAACTCCATGCCTTGTCACTTACAGAATGGTGTTACATAGTATAACTTAAACGGAGAGGGATTTTATATATTTGTCACTCAAACCTACCTATGAAAAGATATGTCTTGCTTTCAGTCTCTGAAAGCTTGCTTTAAAAAGTTCAGGACTTGCCTTAAATTCTAGTGTATGACTGTGTGTGTATGTGCATACATTATATAAAGTATATGGTAAACTATGGAACAATGTTATAATCTAAATTGACCTTTTAACTACCTTGCTGAGTGCCCTGAAGCCACTGGTCCCACTCATTACTGCTATTTGACATTTTTAAAATAGCCTGAACACTGAATAGTTAAATGGCAATTAGATAATTGATGATATAAAATAAAATCTTGTGATTCATTGAGTAGTAACTTTAATTTATAGGTGTTTTCTTCTTTTAAAAGAAAACAAACAGGTTTCTACAAAATCAGAGGTGTCTGATTTCAAAAATCAAGAAAAGTGTTCTGGATGATTCAAGAAACTCTGGAAAATTATGACTTTTTAATTTTATTTCTAATAACTGCATCTTGACTTGTGATGCAATTCCAGTTATCTTATTAAATGTAGTTTAATAGCTTGTGATTTAAGAACATCTACCAGCATGCCTGTATGCAGAGATACACATGCATGTATGCATATAAATTCCCTGCAATGCCCTAAAATAACACTTCTGTGTAAAATATCACACATTGCTTCACCACTTGTAAACGCCTGCAAATACAATGGCTATGTTGGAGCATGAGGTCATATATACTTCCTCCATAGGTAAGATAAATAACATGCATTCGGGTACATGTGCACAATTTGTTAAAAGCACGTTCCTGAGGTTGCAAAGTCAACAGTCCTAGATTTATGGGTTGTTAAAATGGAGGCTGGCTGTGCAGCTTTAATGTATTCCACATGTGTATGTAGTATATGCTTTAATTATGGGCATACAAGCCACTGCTATTTTTTGCCTCTGCAACCCCTTCCCCTTCTGGGAAAGAACTCTGTATTCTTCTATTGAAAAAATATTAGAATTTTTTTGTCACATTGTCTTTAGGAGAATGCTTGGCCTGTACCTTGATACCTACTTGTCATGTACTGTTCTTTAGACAATTTGTAATTTACTTACAGGCTTTTTTTGCCAACTTCAGTGTAGCTTGAGTTCTTCACATGCAGTAATTTGGTGCCCCAATTTAATAAGCGTTATATTTTTTCTTTAGTGCTTCTGCAATTCAGACATAGATTATCAATCAGGAAATGAAATGGAAACAGAGCAGTTAATGAACATCTATTGGAAGCTTATCTCAAACAGGTCTTCAGGACATGGCTAAAATACTGGTAGTATCAGACTGCTGTTACCATTTTTTCAGTCCACTACAATTTTTCTTCTGTTAGTGAATTTTGATTATTGGTAAGGACATGGTGCAGGCCTGATATGAAAGCGACCATGACAAAGAAAGAATCCTAGAGTAGAGTTCAAAACCATTTCAGAAAACAGTTCTCGTCTACTTTTCCTGTCATCTGACACCATTATGGAAGAATATGGGTCATGATATCTTTGCTATCTGTGTCAGACAGTTATTCCTGCAGATATGAGGATAAAGTGGGATCTCTTGGATTGCCTTACTAACCATGTTGAAACAGTATAGTCTATCATAATGCAGTATGAAGATATAATTTCAATGATCTATCTATGAAAGGCTGAAAGAATAATCTATGTATTTGCTTATGGACCAGTTGGTTAAGATTATCCTGTGGCTTGTGGTATTGCTATAAAATACAGAAATTATCTCTAGCTACTACTGGAACCACCAAAAAAAAGGAAAAGGAAGGCCAAAAAGTCTCCATTTGTCCGTACTTTCTATATCTAGTGCCAATTGTTATCTGCATATTAATTGCTTGCTTTTTACATTGCCCATAAAGAGTTCTGCTTTGACATCTTCAAAGATGTCACTTCCTATTAAGTTAATAAAAACTTAGAGTCTGAAGTCTGTTGGCAGATGGGTTGAATGTATGAAGTGAAACCTGTATCTAGCTGGCGTAAGGACCGGAGCATTTTTGTGCTCCTGTACACACATCTGTATCTATTCACATTTATATACACGTGTGTATGTGTACAGTCTCATTAATAATCAAAGTGGGGAAAACTATGTCGATGATTCTATCAGGCTATTGTTAACTCTGCTGACATCTGTCAATTAGATCTAGTCAAAGCAGTGTGTTTTTGAAGTGGACATGGAATCGTGTCAGTTGAGTTTCCTGCTGGAAGCCACCAAACAGCCAAGATGTGACGCTAGCTTATGGTGCTTTATATTTAAACATCATATAGATCTGTATTGTTGGTGTGGAAGGCAGTGTTTCCATAGCTAGGGCAAGAAAAAAGAACTTTAGTCTGGGCTTGGCTGGAATGTCACGGCTAATCTAAGGAATTTTGTTGCCATGGGGCCTTACTTCTCAGCCATGTTAATGTAGGGAGAATTTTACACTTAGTATAGCTAAAGTACTTCCAGTTGCAGTTACTTTGTTTCTCTTCTACTCGACATCTAACATTCTGTATACTTTTTAATAATGTATCTTACAATTGTTAACAAAAATGCATCTTCACTGAAGATGTAGTTATACTATGGTTTTGAGGATAATGCCATTGTGTGCTATCTCTTCTAAAAAAAAAAAAAATTCCGTTCCATTCAGTTAGCCCACGAACAGGTAATACATTGCTTCCAGACATAAGATGCACACACTATACCATATAGTCTTAAGATCATGTCTGCTACTAGTTTGAATGCACACGAATTATGAGACTTGTGCAGTAATACTGAATGTGCTTTGTATTAAAACACAATTGACTTTTGTAATTCAGTATTAAACAATTCACCAACGGACTAGAATTTGAAAGCATGTGAAGCAGTTTAGGTTTTCACTTCTATGATCACAAAAGAAGGGCTGTTAGCAGCTGTCATGGAGGTTCTGGAAAAAGAAGGAACTCCAGAAGTAACTGGTTGCGGATGTAACCATGAAACTCCAACTGAATCTTCAACACTAGATATGGTCTTTTGGCAGAGAAGACAGAAGGCTGGTAGAAAAAAATGGAAGGCTTCTAATTCTTTAGAGCTCTAAAGTGTTTTTAATGTCATTTTTCATGGGTACCTGTTATACTGAGCAATGTGCAAAAGCTGGTCCTGTTCAAATGACCTCTGTTTGCAGTTGTGGCAAGTAAGGAAGAAAGTAAACTAACACCAAGCCTATGGAAATTATTCTTTTGGATGGGAGAACATTTCAGTAAATTATGAGTCTCAAATTTTTTGGCATCGTGCTGAATAAGTAACTTGGATGGAGTGCACAGTAGCTAAGGCAACTGATACTATCCCCTGTGTTGTGGTTTAACCCCAGCCAGCAACTAAGCCCCACACAGCTGCCTGCTCACTCCATGTGTCAGTGGGATGGGGGAAAAGAATCAAAGGTAGAAGTGAGAACTTGTGGGTTGAGATAAGAACAGTTTAATAACTGATGTAAAATCATAATGACAATAATTGTAACAAAAATGAAAATTAGAGAAATAAAACCCAAGAGACACAAGTGATGCAAATGAAAACAATTGCTCACCACCAACTGACAGATGCCCAGCCAGTCCCTGAGCAGCATCCCCTCCAGCCCTCAGCCTTCCCCCCAGCTTTATATACTGAGCATGACATCATATGGTATGGAATATCCCTTTGCTCAGTTGGGGTCAGCTGTCCCAACTGTGTCCCCTCCCAACTTCTTGTGCACCCCCAGCCTACTTGCTGGTGGGGTGGGAAGCAGAAAAGGCCTTGACTCTATGTAAGCACTGCTCAGCAATAACAAAAACATCCCTGTATTTTATCAACACTGTTTTCAGCACAAATCAAAAACACAGCCCCCATACTAGCTACTATGAAGAAGATTAACTCTATCCCAGCCAAAACTAGCGTACCCTGAAGACTAAACAGGTAAACAAGAGTGGGAAGAAGCAGTAGTGAAACCAAAATTGGTGTCTTAATATATACAGGGGACTACAGCTCATTAAAGTTGTTGAAGATTGGAGGATATTTGGAAAAAGAAGCTGTAAAAATATTTGAAGGGCTGAAAATTGCCTTCTCAAAGGTCTTTTATGGGTATATGGATGCTATTTGGCTAGTGTCTTTAGAGCGAAGACATAGATAAAATGAGAGAAACTTGAAGCCTGAAAAACTTTGGTTTTGTTACTTAAATTTTTTTCTATCAGAAGTGTATTACTTTCCTTGGAACATATTGTAGAATAATGTGATGCATTTTAGGTTGCTTTAGTACTTAGATCAAGCTGGGAAGCTGCTTATTAGGGTCTCCTTAACTTGTAAAGGCTCTCCTGGGTTGGCAATGTTGAGATTTTGGGGTCTATGTTGTATGGTGAGGTGGAACAGTTCAGTATAGGTCTCAGGACCTGTGGGCAGGAGGTGAAGAAAAAAGGCTGTATTGAGATGTGCTGTGGTACTGCTTAAGTACCTGGTTATGGAATTGTAAGAAAAAAAAAAGGGCTTCTGGTGCATTGACTTGTGCATTCCAGTAGTAATCAATGTCTATCAAACCCATCTGCAACTTCTTCATAGAAAAGCTTATGGCCATGGGTATTTAGTGCTGCCTGTCTCCAGTGAAATGGATTATAAATCTCAATGCTGCTATTCACACTTTGATTGTAATTTTGTCTTCCTGCACATGGATGCATCATCAGTCTGTGTGTGTGAAAAAGAACCCCCTTCCAGTCACTTTATTTGTGTGTGTAATTCCATGATGCCAGCATTTACAAAATGTGTCTCTTTGCAGCAGGTGTTGAACTTGGTTCTAATTTATGTTTGGAATATGTGTGTGTGTTTTGGTTTTTTTTCTTCATTATGGTATATAAAAATAGGACTAACAAGATGTTTACTGTGCATTCCACCTACTATCATTTAATCACTTACTATACTTTTGTTATTGCAGTAATTAATTAAAATTGGAGTAATCTAAACTTTTACTATGCATTATAAGGATACCGTATACCTTTGTTTTCAGTGTAAAATATCCCTTGCTTTATCTGTTTGTGCTCACCATAGACATAACAAACTATTATTAATAAGCAATTACAGTACAGGTTTACTGGTTACTTATAGCAGTATCTTTTAGATGACTAATTATCTATAAACAGCATATTGATCAGGCGGAGCATCAATGTCAGCTTGGAGACAACGGGTGTAGTCAGCTCCTTAACTTTATCTTTTCTTGATGAAAACTTGTTGTATGTACTTCAAAATGGCAGTTTCCTTGCAGAGAAGGAGGAAAGGTTAGCAACCTAGGGATTATCCATCTTTTCTTTGGATCAATGGAGGTGTATGAATATAAAACTAATGAATAAATCTGAGATTGAGCCTTCCCTAGTTAGGATTTTGTCTTGGCAGATGTGGTCAAATAGCCTTGATGGGGATTGGAGTAGGGGAGCAACCAGAGTGTTGACTCATCTTTAATGACACAGAATCCACATCTTGTCATTGTGGTCTATCAGTACACGTTGATCACAATTGCTGTTCTCACCAGGGCTCAAACAGCCTCTTCTTAAGTTCTTTCTTAAACATAGATGAAGGTACAAGGGACCTGTTGCCTTTAGAGAGATGGTGGTGGTTGTTTTGCACAACCAATTGTCCTGTTGCTTGTTGCCCGAGTTAACTCCAGAGCTTCTAACAAGGGAAAACTTGTTAGAGAAGTGCTGTGGGCATAGCTGAAGCAAAAGCTGAGAGAAGGAGGTGTAAGTATATTTGAGGGCAAAGAGGTGGGAAAGGTGCATTGTAAGTTCACTACTTTGCTTTCTTCATATAAGTTGGCTGGGGGATGGAGTAGTAGTAAGTCATAGGAAGCAAAGCAAGATGGAGCACAAAGTGGTGATTAGAGCAGCAGGAGGAAGGCAAGCTACCTGTATGAAATATTTTCAGTTGTTCCATGACCAAATGTTATTTTGACTGTTTTGTTGCTGTTGTTAGTGACAAATCTATTGCATTGAAGTATTTCTTTAAATATGCCTACATACATATGTAACATCTTGCAAATGTCACAAAAATCCAACCTACTTGTGAGGAGTGATACTGCATACAAACACAAATAATTGTATATGTTGTCTTTTGTAAGACACCTTGAATGGAAAAGGGATCTTCATGAGTAACCAAGTAAACTTGTGTTCCCCTTTTTACATATGACTACAGTATCAGTCCTGATGACTTTAAAACCAGATTTGGTGCTAAAAAAAATACCATAGGAGAACAGATGTCTTAAGATCAACACTTCTTCTTGTTATTAAAGTATAATAAAGTGCTCCCAGTAAGTTGTCATTTTCAGCTGTACTTATGTATATTTATTTATTGGAGTGTTACTAGTTTTCAAGATGCTATTCTTGACTTTTAGAGCAGTGAGCCTCATTTGCCTGTCTTATCTTGAAGTGAGAAAAAGAATTTAGAAAATTCCCACAACTGCTAAGGTTCATTTAGCAATCTTTGGATCCCTATTATAATTTGCCAGCTGGCCGTCTCCCTGATGTGCAGCACTGTATCATCCAGTTTGTCAGGGAAGATGTATAATTGACAAATTATTGAAAATAGCAGCAGAAAGCAGCTTAAGGTCTGCATTAAGGCTTCAAGTTTTTCTAACAACAGTTGAACGTTTTCGTACAGATCTGTTCAAAGACATCTCTTGCAGATACGAGCGCTTGTGTATTCTAAACAAAATCAGTAGGAGAGCCATGAATGAGATCTTTCCCCTGCCTGATGTAATGTGTGTTTATGTGGCTTTAGGATTGCCTTTGCAGTTTAAGAATCTTCTTTATGTTGCCTGGTTGAGCAATATGAGCTACAGATGTAGATGACAATTCTTCCTGCCTTTATAACTAAGCAAATGCTGGAGAATATATGTAAGCTGTTATCCATCTATAGCAGCTGATGAATGGCTTCTAATGCAGCCAAATATAATTATATTTAATACATGGTTCATGGAGACACTGAAATTAAATTTCTAGAGTAACTACTTGAAGCTGCAAGTCAATATCAGTGTATTCTTCACTCTTTCTCGTTTACTTGAAGCATTTGCAAAAAAAAAAAGCCAACTGCCAAGCAAAAAATTTTAACCTGTGTGCCACTGACAAGGAGGCCAAGCAGCTGAAAACATTACCAGCAAGAGAACCTTCAAATTTTCTGATAACTTGATGTGTTAAGTGCAGATAAGGAGCTTGGTTTTGATAGGTGCTTTTGATGTTGGCAGTGTTTCTGATGCTAGTAATACAGCTTTTTAATAATTTGAAAGCTGAGACACAGTTTATCATTTTAACACTGTGGCTGATAAACTATACTTGGGTGTGTCGTGGTTTAGCCCCAGCCAGCAACTAAGCACCACGCAGCCGCTCACTCACTCCCCCTCCCACAGTGGGGCGGGGGAGAGAATTAGGAAAAAAAACTCGTGGGTTGAGATAAACACGGTTTAATAGGACAGAAAGAAAGAAGGAAACAACAATGATAATACCGACAAAGGAATGTACAAGAACAAGTGATGCCCAATACAGCAATTGCTCACCACCCGGCGATCGACAGCCCGTCCCCGAGCAGCGATTTCTGCCCCCCGGCCAACTCCAGTTTATGTACTGGGCATGACGTCGGATGGTAGGGAATATCTCTTTGGCCAGCCTGGGTCAGCTGTCCCGGCTGTGTCCTCTCCCAGCTCCCCGGGCACCCCCAGCCTGCTCGCTGGCAAGCCAGCACAAGAAGCTGGACTGTCCTTGACTGCTCAACACCAGCCTAAAACTTCAGCACATTATCAACAGTGTCTCATCCCAAATCCAAAACACAGCCTCACACTAGCTTCTGTGAAGAAAACCAACTCTATCCTGGCTGAAACCAGGACAGGGTGTCTTGTGGATACTGGACCTCTTTTGTACATCTGATATGTTACAGATTCAGAAGAAAAGACTTTCTTTTCAGATGAACTGCTGAAAATTCTGAAATATCCATATTAATTCTACTTTTTACTGCCATTATTTCTTTTCACAATATTTACTTAATATTAGCCTCCATTTCAACCTCTATCTCCCTTCTTAAAGCAACTATTGATATGGCAAACAATTGAAGTAGGTTCGTGTTTGAGAAGCAAGCTTAGTGGGACATCTTGGCCAATCCTCATTCCAAACCATTTAATTATTTGCAAACTAGTCTCAATAGATGGATGTCAAGCTAAGCCTAAAACACAGCCTTTCAATGACCCTTTGCTACTCTGCTTATCAGTTCTTATACCTATTGTTTTTTCCCAAATGTTTAACTTAAAATATCCTTCTTGCAGCTAAGCACACTACATCCTCTTCTGTTGTCTTTAGCTAATGAGAATAATTGATCCTTTTCTTTATATTGTCCCTTTATGTATCTGTAGACAGTTACATCTGCACTCAGTCTTTTTTTTTGCTAAAATTAACACGCTTTGTTCTCTTAATAGTTCTTTGTATATCCTGGGGGCTTTTTCTTCACAAGCTTTTTTGCTTCTCTCCTCTAAAACTTTATTGGATTTATTTATTTTGAAATCTCTCAAAGAAAGTATTGCTTTGAATGAGGTCAAACTGTTGTAGGAAAAAACCCAGGTCACTTACTACCAATATAAGCATTGGGATTCCTTTCATATTTTCCTGTTCTAACCAGTATGATCTTCAGGTTTTATTTTTTAATGAACACAAAGTAAGTCTTTGGAGTGGGTGCAGAGGACGGCCGCAAAAATGAGGGGTGGCACACCTCTGCTATGAGGACAGGCTGAGAGAGTTGGGGTTGTTTAGCCTGGAGAAGAGAAGGCTCCGGGGAGACCTGACTGCAGCCTTCCAGTACTTCAAGGGGGCTTCTGAGAAAGATGGGGACAGACTTCTTAGCAGGGCCTGTAGCGATAGGACAAGGTTGTAATGGTTTTAAACTAAAAGAGGGTAGATTCAGACTAGATAGAAGGAAGAAATTTTTCACAATAGGGGTGGTGAGACCCTGACACAGGTTGCTCAGAGAGGTGGTAGATGTCCCATCCCTGGCAACATTCCAGGTCAGGTTGGATGGGGCTCTGAGCAAACTGATCTAGTTGAAGATGTCTCTGCTCACTGCAGGGGGTTTGGACTAGATGACCTTAAAACAGGTCCCTTCCAACGCAAAGTAATCTGTGATTCTAATAATGCTTCTAACCTCACTTTGCTTAGTTTGGTGTGCTGGTCAGACTCCGAATTCGCTTACTATGTCTTCGCTCTCCTTCCCACCTTCATTTTGGAGGAAAATGGGTCAGCTGTCAGGTGTCCAATCAGCACTTCTTGGATAGTTTGTCCATTGAAGGTGTTTTCAATCCAGGAAAAAATGTGTAGTCCATGTTTGTTCGTATATATATATGCATGTATGGATTTGATTTGAAGAGGAATGAGTAAGGTACACACACAAGATGTCAAAAAACTTGCCAATGATCTTTACCCCTCATTTTCTTATGTTAAGATATTTCAGAACTTTATCATACAGATTTTGAAGTTTCTGCTGAGGTTAAAAGGGTTATTGATGTTAAAATTGTGAAATGAAGGCTGGATGGGGACAGTGTTGTGTGGAACTTGCTGATTCCATACCAGTGAAATAATTGTGTGCACTCTTTGTACACAGTATCAGTCTAAATAGTAAATAAGAGCTCTGAACTGGTTTGGTAATGTCTGTTACCTTGCAGTGTAGCAGAAGCAAACTAATAAATTCTGCTTATTTAAGACTTTAGCTTACTTATATAGCATAACCTTCTAAAGTGAGTTCTTCCTTCTGACAATGCTCTATGAAATTCTATCAGTAGAAATACAGGACTTGAGCTACACAGCAGTTCAGCATTGTATGTGTCTCCCTGATGACACCTGTAAACAGCAGAAAAATGCACTAATGTAACATTATATGTGAAGTTTAGTTTCTTCCATAAAATTTTGAACAAACAACAGTTATATAATATGGAAATTAAGCGACTGGTTTACATCTACTGATAGAGAAATGCTAGGATAGGGTAGGAAGTATACCAGAGCTGCTAGAAATAAATCTAAAACTTTACAGTTTTAGTGTTTTCCATGGACACAATGATATTTTAAAGTTCTTTCCCTTTTTTATTTATTGCTTTCTATCAGGGAAATGTTAGAGATAAGAATCCATATTTTAATAATTTTTTTAAATCTAAGAGTGTACAGAGATGACCTGCAGTTTTGTAGAACACCTTTTCGGCTCAGACATGGAAGTTTATCTTGCCCAGTACTGGGGCCGGTCTTGTCTAATATCTTTATCAATGGTCTGGATGAGAGGATCAAGTGTTCCCTCAGTGGATTTGCAGACAACATCAAGTTGGGCAGGAGCATTGATCTGCACAAGGGCAGGAAGGCTCTGCAGAGGGATCTGGACAGGCTGGATCAATGGGCTGAGGTCAATTGTATGAAGTTTAATAATGCCAAGAGCCAGGTCCTGCATTTCGGCCACAACAACCCCATGCAACACTATAGGCTTGGGGAAGGGTGCCTGGAAAGCTGTCTGGAAGAAAAGGACCTGGGGGTGCTGGTTGACAGCCGGCTGAACATGAGCCAGCAGTGTGCCCAGGTGGCCAAGAAGGCCAACAGCGTCCCGGCCTGTATCAGCAATAGTGTGGCCAGCAGGAGTAGGGAAGTGATCGTGCCCCTGTACTCGGCACTGGTGAGGCTGCACCTCAAATCCTGTGTTCAGTTTTGGGCCCCTCGCTACAAGAAGGATGTTGAGGTGCTGGAGCGTGTCCAGAGAAGGGCAATGAAGCTGGTGAGGGGTCTGGAGCACAAGTCTTCTGAGGAGCGACTGAGGGAACTGGGGTTGCTCAGTGTGGAGAAGAGGAGGCTGAGGGGAGACCTCATTGCTCTCTACAACTACCTGAAAGGGGGTTGTGGTCAGGTGGTGTTGTGTTAAGAGGCAGATGCTCAGAATCGGTGTTAGTAGTCCGGTTCTGCCCAACCCCTTTCGTTGGACTCTCATGGGTCCAGATGCACTACTAACACTATCTGCTCAGCCAGACACCTCCTGAACTCACACAGCTGCACTCAGAGGTACGGGCGAGTTCAGGGACAACACAAACACGGCTGAGTCAATCAATAGTGCGATTTATTGAAGCAACAGATGCACAAGTTCTTTGTATTGCTGGTGATAAATTCGCTGTCTGCAAAGCAAGTGCACTAAATTGATTACAGTCGGGTTACACATGCGTGGGGTGATGAAACAACTCTAGAGGTTCCTAAAATTCCTGGGGATCCACTCGGGATAGCAGAATGTTCGAATCTTACTCAAAGGCGTCCCAATGGGGGGGAAGAGAGGGTCAGCCTGTTGGTGGATCCTAAAACTCAGGAGTGATAGTGTCTTCCCTGACATCCGGATCTTTTCATGCTATTTTATAGTGTTTTACTTTGCAGGTGGAGCTTGAGTAATAAAATACCTTTATCAGGATTGGTTCAAAATTCGCTCCCTTTGTGTTTAAAGGTACAGACTAGGAAAAATTCAATGTGCACGCTCATTGAGGAGTGGTCGCACCTTGGGAGGTGGGCAACTTTTGAGAGGGGTCTGTGTTTTAGTATTATAATATTATAATAAGCAAAGTTCACTCCAAGTATGGCATTTCATTAAAGTTGACAGGTCACTGGCCCAGGGTATTGAACGTGCAGCTTATTAATGTACACACTGTCTACCTTCAGATTCCCTTGTTCACAGAGCGTGGCCTCAATGTCTCCACTCCGTTCTACCCTCCATGCAATTTCTCCCAGAGTCAGCACACCAAGTTCCCCTGATGCTACCAACATCTAGGGTTGCCTAGGAAATTGCCATGGTACAGACTCATTGTACACTAGCTATGTTCCACCCAGTCTCAATGCTGTTCGTAGAGGGTGAATTTCCAAATTACCCCTCAGTGATTACTCCACAGGTGGGTGTTGGTCTCTTCTCCCAAGTAACCAGTGATAGGACGAGAGGAAATGTCCTCAAGTTGCTCCAGGGGAGGTTTAGATTGGATATTAAGAAAAATTTTTTCACTGAGAGGGTGGTCAAACATTGGAACAGGCTGCCCAGGGAGGTGGTGGAGTCACCATGACTGGAAATGTTCAAAAAACATGTGGATGTGGCGCTTCAGGACATGGTTTAGCGGGCATGGTGGTGTTGGGTTGATTGTTGGACTTGATGATCTTAAAGACCTTTTCCATCTTTAATGATTTGGTCATTCTACTTGACCAAAACAGGCATGAGACAGGAAATTGTTCACTTGATGATATATATCAAGTTAAAGGAATATGGTATGGCTAATGAAATGAAAGGTGGTGATCTTACTGATTCAGGAACACTTGCTTCTCAGTTTCCCATTCATTTCTGTGACAGCTAACCATTGTTTTGGAGCCTAATTTAGCCAGAGCAAACATTTGTATGGCTTGTTGCAGGTGCTGCTGTTTAGTAATCCATACAACTAGCAACTATTTGGGTTCTTTAGTTCTATAACATCTATACTTCTAAAACTTAGCTGAGTGTTGCTGGATTGTTTTCCAAAGCCTCTTATTCCAATGCTGTATTTGCATTATGTGGTTGTTTTTGTGGCTTTTTAATGTATTAACAATGTGGAAACTTTTCTTTAACATCACAGGAAATAATTATATGAAGTCATCAAAAAGAATAAGAAAATAGAAGTATGAAAGGTAGGGGGTTTTTAATTTAATTGGAGGGGAGAGGCAAAGAGGCAGTAAGCAATTAACATTTAAAAACAATTAAAATCAACAAAAGAGTGATAACTTTACTACAGTAAAGTACCATAATGGTTCATGAGATCTCTTTGTACTAGTTTAAAAATGTAAGCTAACAAGGCCCTTGCACAAGCCTTCAACTTGTGCTTTTAGGATGAAGCCATTTAATTGTTAATGATGTATGTAGTACAAGCCTAAGACAAATGGGGTTTTATTAAGTTATCCTTAAATTTTAAAGGAACCACAAAATAAATGTGATGTCTCTACTGTCTCTTGTTAACCCTGCTTAGAGAAGTATGCTGAAAGCCACTAAAGATGTATAACAAGCCAAAACTAATCAGCCCCTTGCTAATGTGTTGGTCTTTTTAATTGATATCCTACCACACTGTAAGCACTGTTAATGTGATTTGTGTTATTTCTTCCTTATAGAGTATGCTTCCAATTGTAAATACAGTGGTTTTATTACTCGAAGAGAAAAACCTCCCAGATCACAGGAAGCTAAGAAAATGAGGTTCTACTTGTTCCATGTGCAAAATACCAAAAAAAAAAAATTTAGAACTAACAGTAACTTATTGGTAAAAGCATGTTCTCATTTCCAATAAATACATTACAATTACTTGTAAAAGGAAAGAGGTCAGGAGGAAAGCAAAAAAAAAAAAATCACTTTCTAAGGTGGCAACATCAACTATATAAATTCTGTACCTGGCTCTTGAAATACCTCAAACAAAACCCTAATCTGCATGCATCCTCTGGAGTTGGAGTTACTAATCTATCAGAAACTGATGTCAAAATCTTGCAGTCCTGAACTGTGAGAGAGTTCAGACTTCCAAGTTCTACTCCATCTCTAATGTTTAATACATAAAGTTTTATACCCTTTTAGTCAAAATACACACCTGAAATACCAGCCTCAAATCCTACTGAAGTATATGAGAAATGTCTTTAATATGTAACGTTCTAGAAATGCTTTTGTCATGAGTGATTACATGAATGTGAGGGACTCGGGCAATTCAAAGGGAGAAACACAGGCAACTCTTCATGTGTAAAAATCTGTTGATCTCCTTTGGATGAAGATGAAAACCTTATAAAACATTTCAGAACTGGGATGCTAAAATTTGGAAGAAGTAGTTTAAACATGTGACATGCTGCAGACCAGAAATCAAACTTTTAATGATGAAGGTAAGAAAACAGTTCCATACATATTTCCACTACATTCTCATCCTGTCCATATGAAGTGAGTGTGGCATGATTAAAGTAATTTGTAATTGCTTGAAGGCTTGAGAAATGCGTTTTAAGTATAGAAAATGACAATGCTTATTAAATATGGTTTAAAAATATTTTATGTAGTTGCATATTAAGATTTAGATCTCTAACTCTCAAAATAATTACAAAATTCTGAAGACTGATTACTTTAGCATGATAACTTGTAATCAAGGTGTTAAATTATGGAATGATAAAAGTTCAAAAGAAAAAGCAGGAGATGCTTAGCTATTAAGTGGAAAAATAGAGACCTGACTATGCAGAGCAGTGGAAACAATAAAAGCTAATTATATCACTGGACTTAGAAAGCCAGAGGATTTGAGTGTACATCTGTCTCTGCTAACCTTTTTATACACACAACCTGTGGGTTAGTCTTCCCGCATTTGTGAAATATTTTTTTGTCCTGCCCTGCTTTAATCACTTACCTTGTAAAGCCTTCTGAGACAAAGATTGTAATTTAGTGCATTAGCATCTAACTCGAGTGTGCTGTGATCTCTGGGAGTGACCTGCACCTTACCTAGAGCTCTCGGAAACCCAGCCTGGCCCTGGCGGTGGCTGTCTGAAGTGTGAAAGAAACGTTGCATGTTGTTTGTAGCTGAATGTCTGTTTGCACTCTAAAATCGGATCTTAGTCCCACAAACGTAGTTTTAAGTACAGAAGGGGCTCAATTGTACTCCGTAGGTTTTTTCAAATGAAGGATAAGACACAGGATTGTTTGTGTGTTTTCTTTCTGTATATATACTAAGAGGTTACAGAGCTGAGGAGGAAAATGGTGATAAATCTGATGTAAAACATAGAAACAAATGTGACTCTCACCCAAACAAACACCTGTTTCTGGAACTTGAAAATGAGTAAATAGAAGATACTTTTTTCTTCCTTCCTCAGCATGTGTGAGCTGTGCTTTTGTTTATTCCTTTTTGTTGCAGTGGATTTGATGTAATCATACAGTATACACGGGCTTTTCTAAATGAGATGACACCACTTTGTTTTAATTACCCTGGAATAGATATAATCCTCATACTTGTAGATGCATGTGTATATAATTCCTATATATATTTATATAATGTATGGAATTCCCATATTTAATAAAATGCATCTTTTCACATAATCAGTTAACCTCTGTGGTCACTAAGCCTTTTTGTGAGGGTTGCTTTGGCTGTTTTACATGCAGTCCCATGAAAAAAATATATACCCTTGAAAAGAATGTAGATCTAAGCTGGTATTTAGGTCACAGGCTCAACCCATCCTGTTCTAAAGTATTCTTCTCTAAAGACAATCATATGATGCTGCTTCTCCATCTTCAACTTCTATAATGTGTGTCTTTGTTTTCCATGTCGTTCCCCAGCTGTGCTCTTTCCATGTGCTGTGGAGAAATTTCTTTTCATATGGTACCTAGTTCTTACTTGCAGTTGGAGCAAGAAGCATCATGCAAGAACCAGATCTCTGTTGCTGTCTCAAGATGATGCAGTAAATGTCTTTATTTCCATCCTTTGTGGTCCTTGGGTTCAAAGTCTTGTGGCTCTGCATGTATGCTAGGCAGGGATGTACTGTATCATGTGTAGGCTGTATCAGGGCTTGATCCATTAGGTGTTCTTAGTTCTTACTGTTCTTCCAGTAGAATGGAAATGTGCCTGCACCAGTTTTCTCTAAAACAAAAAGAAGCTTTCTTTAAGCATGATAGATGTCATTCCATAGTCAGCCTCCATAATATAAACAATTTAGATTCAGTTCCTGTATTTACTTGAGGAAATTTGAATCTACATTATTTTGAAGAGTATAATAACTATCAAAAAAGATAAATTCTTTCTGTATGTGGAGGGTATTCTCCCTATTTCTGGTTGAAAGTTGCCCTTTGAAGCAAAAAATTTCATGAGTCACTGGTGTGTAAAAAGAGAAAGGAAAAGAAAGATTAACCATTTACCCTAGAGATCAGGAAATGTATTTGTGAAATCCAGAAGATTGTTCCTTTGAAGAACAGTGTGTTTTTGTTTTAATTTTAAGTTTTGCTGGTGCTGAGATGGTTAAGGATAAAAGTGTCTGTGGAAACAAGACATGTACATACAACTTGGAAAACAGACTGCCATTATAACACTGAAATGTAGAATTAAAGTAGCATGGATAATACCAGCTATGAAAACTGTTCCAGAAGTACCTGCAGGCTTATTCTTAAGGCCCAACCAACTTTAATAAAAGTGTATTTGGCGAACTGTGTAGGAAGCTGATTAGGTGATAACCCATTGCACTACAGTAGTAGCTCTTACTCTTTTAGCATTCAATTATTTAAATAAAAGCATTTTGCTGCTTAACAAAACATACTGTGTGGTACACAGAAATATGTAATTTAACACATCTTGCTATCTAACAGCTCTATACTTCTATCAACTCAATAGGCTCTTCTGTTTTCTTCCTGGTTGCACTGTGATTACATTAATTTATCAGATATTCATTTAAAAGAACTACAATGAATTTAGGTAACGTTTTGAGTTTAAAGTAAGTATCAATTGCGTTTTAATAACTTGTGTAACAATGCCTCCTTATTTTTAATAAAAGTAAAATTCTGGAAATAAGGAGCTATCTTTAACACCTGCGTAGAAGAGTAGCTCATATTTTTCTCCTACCTGTGTTGATGTAACTCCACTACTTGAGAATTTGACACAGTGAATTAGCAAAATAAGAATATATACATGGCATATTGTGCTATGACTAAGGGTAAACAATATTAGGTGCTAATTTATATGCTAAGGCATGATCCTGCAAACATTTATGTATGTGACCAAGTTTACAATGTGCATGAATTTCGTTGGATCCCCATAAGAGTTTGTAGTATTAGGGCAAAGTAAAGAGCAACTGGATCCTACTCAGTGTCTAAAATAGGAGTAATGCTTTAGTACTGAGGTACAGGGAGAATAGCTGAAAACTATTTGAAATACATAGCACATTTTCCCTTAATCTCATTTGAGAATAAAAGCAAAGAAGGGTTGTAGGATCTGTATGAGCTTCATATTTAATCCTGTCTTAATGTTTTTTCCATTATTAGGAGTAACTAATAACAAAACAACGTCGTTGTTTCCTTACCATTTTCCTTGGGAAAGAATCATTAGGGCAGTGGTAGTGATCTGGGAAAGCTGCTATATGACAGTGGGGTAAAGTGTTCTTCTGGCAAGTGCTGCTTTAAGAAAAATTTGTGAAGGTATGGGGTGATAAATTTAAACAAGCACAAGTCAGTCTCAGATGCTTTCTAGATCTACCAGAACACTCATTCCCAGAAAACTTTTCAGAAGTGTAATTTTCAAACTATAGTAATTGTGCAATAGTACTTTCCTACTTCTTTTCGCAGAAACTCCATGAGGGTCAAATTCAATTAATAAAACTTGAACAAAGTGAGACATCCCCAAAATATAAAAAGAAAAATTGTAGGTATAAGCATACTTGGACCATCCTCACTAAGTAACCCTGTGTGTTCCTTAAGCCACATGCATTGCATGTGACTGAATGAAGAGTAGATGTTGCCTTTTAATGACCTTAACAGTAAATCACTATACTGCTGATATTACTTGTCATGATTCATGTTTACAGCTGCCAGCTATTCCCCAGTGATCCAGTTTAAATGTTATACATGGAGGAGGAATTAGAGAAATGCTTACTGAAAACCTAATTAACACTCTAATGCATTTAAGGTGAACTTGTCTTTTAAATGTCTGAATGTGCATAATAACAGCTGTCCAAGCGGAAGATTTAGTGTCCATTTTACGAAACACTTCTCTAATATCTACTGCTGAGATCTTTGACAGATTTATTTAGCTGGTTGTGACAGTTTTGAAGGACATGGTGAAGTTAAAAATTTCCTCTTATTGCACATCATCTTTTGCCCCTTCAACAAAGTTGAAAGGGCCTGATCCATAGTTGGCTTCTCTCAATGGTAGAGCATTTTAGTAAATAGATGCTGTTTTAGGGTTTTGGAAAGATTAACTTACTGAAGCTCTGGAATTTGTACATTGCTTCTCCAATTTCTGCAATGCAGTTGTCCATATCTTTTTGGGCATGGCCCATGGTGTTTTATGGCGTGACAAAACTAAGATCCTTTTTATGACTTGAGACTGAGGTCTGGTCACTAAGCTATGGTAGCTCCATCAATTTCAGTTGCTGAGAGGATCACAAGGTGGCAGTAGAATGAGTTTGAGAAATATTTTGTTTTACCCTAATAATTAGATAAGTAGGTTGTTTCTTAAAATTTAATTCAAATGTAGACTGATAAACAGAGAAGTCAATCTGTTTTATCATACAACTCTCCTGAATTTGTTTTGACATAATTGTAGGACCTGATATGAAACCTGTTTTAACCAGTGGGGATAGGTAACAAACATCAGCTTAAGGGAGAGACAAAGTTTAATCTTACCCAGTTATGCAGTCCCTGATAGTGATTGATAGTAAATGCTGAGGCAGCTTCCTTCTTCTGTAGTCCTCAGTGGACTCCGGTTCAGGGTTTTCCAAGCTAGAATGGATGAGCTGGTGCCTTTGTCTGTAATGATCCTTGATGTCTCTCCTTCCATCCCTCACCACCTGTGAATCTGTCCAAACACCTTTTGAGCCTGGTGAACTTCTGGCACCCACAGTATGCCCCAGGGAGGAGGGCCACAGCTCACCTGTGCCTTGTGCACTGGATTGCTGCCTCTTCAATGTGCTGCTTGCTGGTTTCATGTGATGGCATGGTGTTTGATTTAAGAAAATAGGAAACAGATCCGTCTCTATTCAACCTCTGTTGTGTTCATAATTTTGTAAACTTATAGTCTATCTTGATTATTTTTTTAAAGAACTAGTGAATTAATTGAACTAGTCTTAGAAAAGTTTTTGTTACATGTTCTTACCACAGTTCTTTTTTTTTATAGACATACTGGATCTATTTTTTCACAGTGGGAAACCAGAACTCTACAAGCAAAAAAACCTGGACTTTAGCTGATGCTCTTTATTTTTTTTAAGTATTATAGTTTAGCCTGAAAGAGTACAGGAAGAAGTGGTACTATCTCAATTCTGTTGCTTCAGCTCGCTACAGGAAGTGTACCTATACCTCAATAGCTGTAGAAAGCTCTGCTAAAAAAATTCACTATGGTCTTTGACTGTTAGTAACATTTATAAACAGAAAAAATTCAAGGGGTAACAAAATTGATACAGCACAGTGCTCAAATGTGAAAAATAATATAATCAATAAAGACTGAAGTAAAATGTCCGTACATCAGCCTGAGATCTGAATCTATGGGAGTTCTTTCTTCAAGTGGTGATATTTTTTTTTTCTACTTGATCTGCTTAAAGATTTTTTTTTTTCAGGCTTGCTTCTGTTCTCTCACAGACAAACACAGCCCTAGATGTGGTATTGTAAACCAGATATGTTTTCGGTAGAACTGTTAAAGGCAGTACTTGATTGCAGTTACCTGCTGCTCTCTACTGTCCTTCTGCCTGGACAGTATCACTTGATTAAGGAAAAATGTTTAAGGGTCTTTCTGTGTGTATGTATGTGTGTGTTAACTCTTCTTACAGTAGACTGAGTGGATCCAAAGGAACAGTCATGCCACAGTGATTGCAGGTTGAATAATTCCCCCTCAGGAGGCAGGAATGGGGTTGCAGTGGTCTTGTCTCAGACTGCACCTAGTGGCAGACTCTCCTCCATCTGAGTAGGCAGTTGTGTTCCATGTATGACCACTTTACTCTGTAGTGGTATTACAAGGAAAAACTCTACACAGGCAAACTGATTACAGCCCATAGGGGATAATTTCAAAGATTCAGATACCATTTACTGCCTGGATTGTAACCATGACTCTGCAAACCTTCCCCTATAGGATCAAACCATACCATACTCTCTCCTTCCACAAGCCTCATTAATGTATACAAAACTAAGTGAAGTTGAGGCAAACCAGGTTAGTAATTTTGGAATAATGAGCACTGCTGTTGCTGTTTTCACATGTGGGAAGCTGAATTTGTGCAGTGTTCATACTGTTTGTGTTTTTTTTTCAAAATACTGGTAAGAGTGAGTCTAACTGCTCAGTCATGCAGTGTTTCAGGAGGAATTCATTAGGAGTCTTCTACATAAAAGTTAATTTACTGAACTTGTCCCTTTTTGCTGTTACTTATAGCATTGCTACAGGTCAGGACATTTGAAAATTGAGCTCCCCAAAGGTGAATGCTGTTATATTCTTATTACACTTTTGTGTATGCATTTCAGTCCTTCCCTGTTAATGAAATGTGTGAATGTCCATGTACTGTGACTTTCATACTGTGAAAGAGATGAAAGCTTCAACTGTGAATTGAAGAAATCAAAGGCTGAAATCTTGTAAGCATGAAATGTGAGTTTTGCACCACAGCAACACAGTAGAGTTTCCATTGGGCCTTGTCCCAGGGAAGGACTTCCTTATTCCTGCATCTTATGCTAACTTGTAAACTCATGGCAAAACGCCAAAGAGACCATAACTTGAGTATCTTCTGTCACTCATTTAAGAATTCTGATATTTTTAACCTTACAGTGTGAGAACAGCTGTTGACTATTGGGCAAGGCAGAGGCTTAATTAACAGAGCTATAGGCTATCAAGGTAACCAATACCCCAGTACTCTTAGTGATCATAGAATCCTTAAGGTTGGAAAAGACCTTTAAGATCATCAAGTCCAACTGTCAATCCTATTGCTCATCAGTTCCCTTGGCCAGATGACCTCTCCATCTTAGGACAACCAGTGATATCAAAGCACTTTGTGTGTAATTTAGGAGATTGCTGAGATTTACCTAGAAGGATGGTGGTGGCTTGGTTTTTTTTAAACACAAAGCACAGTTGTATGAACATATTAATCTACCTAATTTTTAGCTATCTAATCTGTTTTGTGTATTTAGTTAAATACATAGTTAGGCACAAACAATTGTTAAAACCAATCAGCACATTAAAGACCAAGCTTGTTATACTTCCCCATATTTTACAAAGCAACACTTTCATGATGCCTTTGTTTTGCATACGTGTATATCTTGCAAGCTTTTTGACACACAAATGTTTAAACCACTAGATTACTGGAATAGATCTTGCATTCAACTCCTATGCTACTGGTGGTTTGCATGGGCTATTGAATTTGCTTTAAAGAAGTAACATTAGATTTTCATCAAAAAGACAAATTGTGACCATAAAGTTAAAAACAAGCAGACAACTAACAGTAATTCTCACTTATTTAGTGAGAAATAGAAAAGGTATTTGGCAGTTTTCCCTATTGCCTTATTTAACCCCATCATTTCCTTGTTTCATATTATAAATAAATACTACTATGTAAAACAAATTGGGTAAGCTGTATCTGTAGTTTTGACTAAGGAAGAGGATGCAAGATATGTATAAAATGTAATAATATTAGTATACATCCTCAAAGGGTGTTGAACAGCATTGGAAACATAAATGCATCCTAAATATTTAATTGTTCATTTGCAATCAAAGCATTTCTTCACTTTGCTTCTGTGTAGTCATTAAGCATTAACTTGTTTTGCAAAAAAGCTGCACCTTAAAATAATAAATAGGTCAAAATATAGCAAATATAAGAAACCATTTTTAAAAGAAAAAAATGAAAATTGACAGATTTAGTTGCTGTGAGCCAGATTTTAAAAGTTATTTTAAACCATATCTGACGCCTGAATACATCTTTAAATACGTTCAAAAATTTGGCAGCTATTCAGCTTTCTTAGTATGGGAGCCACAGGGAAGACGAGCAACTTTTGAGACCCTGTAATTGTGCGAGGAACTACAATGCAGTATATAATGCGCACAAGTGGAAATCATGGTAAGCTATTTGTCTGTAAATTCTGATTTCCTCTTCAGAAGAGAACCCTGTAGCTTATAGAACAGGTCAGTAATGAGAGGTGGCTTTTTTCTTTTTGGGGCTGTGGTATGAAGTATTTAAATTAAAAGGGAACCCTGAGTTCCACACCTGGCTTGTGTGTTAGAGTTGTGTGAACCGTGAGGCTGTAGAGCCGTTCAGTCTCATTCTGCATCGTGTTCCTCTCTAACCTGTTGCACGTGTAACTGAAAGGCATGCTGCTCGCTGTTTCCCTGCGCTCCAGTCGAGGTGGCAAAAGCACTCGCCTGTGGGGTGGGAGGCCTCATCCTGCTCATAGGAGAAGGGTGAGCAGCCCGAGCCCATGCTTGACTGCTTTTCTCAGCTAGAGCTCAGTCTGGCCACAGTCATAAAGCATAATAAAAAATGCTTCTACAGATATATTAACAACAAAAAGAGAGACAAGGAAAATCTCCATCCCTTACTGGATATGGTGGGGAACATTGTCTCCAAGGACGAGGACAAGGTTGAGGTACTTAATGGCTAGTATATGAGGGAAAGACTGTGGATGGTGTCTACCTGGACTTTAGTAAAGCCTTTGACAGTGTCTCCTACAGCATTCTCCTGGAGAAACTGGCAGCTTGTGGCTTAGACAGGTTTACTCTTCTCTGGGTAAAGAACTGGCTGGGTAGCTGAGCCCAGAGAGTTGTGGTGAATGGAGCTAAATCTGACTGGCAGCCGGTCACAAGCGATGTTCCCCAGGGCTCGATTCTGGGGCTGATCTTGTTCAATATCTTTGTTGATGATCTGGATGAGGGGATCAAGTGCTCCCTCAGTAAGTTTGCAGATGACACCAAGCTGGGTGAGAGTGTTGGTCTGCTGGAGGGTAGGAGAGCTCTGCAGAGGGATCTGGACAGGCTGGATCGATGGGCTGAGGTCACCTGTATGAGGTTTAATAAGGCCAAGTGCTGGGTCCTGCACTTGGGTCACAACAACCCCATGCAATGCTACAGGCTTGGGGAGAAGTGGCTGGAGAGCTGCCTAGCGGAAAGGGACCTGGGGGTGCTGGTTGACAGCCGGCTGAACATGAGCCGGCAGTGTGCCCAGGTGGCCAAGAAGGCCAACAGCGTCCTGGCCTGTATCAGCACTAGTGTGGCCAGCAGGAGGAGGGAAGTGATTGTGCCCCTGTACTCGGCACTGGTGAGGCTGCAGCTTGAATCCTGTGTTCAGTTTTGGGCCCCTCACTACAAGAAGGATGTTGAGGTGCTGGAGCGTGTCCAGAGAAGGGCAACGAAGCTGGTGAGGGGTCTGGAGCACAAGTCTTATGAGGAGCAGCTGAGGGAACTGGGGTTGTTCAGTGTGGACAAGAGGAGGCTGAGGGGAGACCTTATCGCTCTCTACAACTACCTGAAAGGGTGTTGTGGCAAGGTGGGTGTTGGTCTCTTCTCCCAAGTAACTAGTGATAGGATGAGAGGAAATGGCCTCAAGTTGCGCCAGGGGAGGTTTAGATTGGATATTAGGAAAAATTTCTTTACTGAGAGGGTGGCCAAACATTGGAACAGGCTGCCCAGGGAGGTGGTGGAGTCGCCATCTCTGGAAGTATTCAAAACACGTGTGGATGTGGTGCTTCAGGGCATGGTTTAGGGGACATGGTGGTGCTGGACTTGACGATCTTGAAGGTCCTTTCCAACCCTAGTGATTCTGTGATCCTGGACCAAAGGAGCAGAGACTGTAGACTGCTCTTAGTGAGTTTTTTGTAAATAACTCTTACTTTAGGCAGGTAAGAAGGCATCTCTCTGGATGCTTAATTACAGGCTGATGTGCTGTGCTCGGAAACTGTGTGCCAGCCTGCTTGGAAGGGGATACAGCACTGAACTGCCGCAGGGCAATGCTCTGCCCTCATTTTCAGGGTTGCTTGTACACCTTCAGCACTAGCTCGGTGTATCCAGTAGTTTGTGTTCCTGCATTCGTAGACTTGTTCTTTTTTGTTTTGTTCACAGTATCACAGAGTGGTTTAGGTTGGAAGGAATCCCCTGCTCAAGCAGGGGCAGCTTAGAGCAGGTTGCCCAGGACTCTGTCCAGTTGGGTTTTGAATATCTTCACTGATAAAAACTCAATAAGCTCTCTGGGGAACTTGTTTCAGTGCTTGACTGCCATCACAGTAAAGACCTGTTTTCTTGTGTTTGGATTGAATTTCATAGGTTTTTTTTTTTTGTTTAAGATTTTTTTCATGTTTTGCAACTTTTACTTGCTGCCTTTTGCCCCTCTCAATGGGTGCTGCAGAGAAGGGCCTGGCCCCCTCTTCATTCCCTTTCATAAGGTATTTGCCCATTGATAAGATCCCCCCCCGAGCCTTCTCTTCTCCAGGCTGAACAGTCCCAGCTCGTTCAGCCTTTCCTCATATGAATGATGCTTCAATCCCTTAATTATCTTTGTTAATCAAGACCAAAAGATACCACAAATGTCCACAGTGGATGGAGCACCAAACTTAAAATGCTAAATTTTTAACTAGAGCCGCCTGCCCCCCGGGGCTCTAGTTAAGCCACTGGATACATAATGGATGCACACAGATGAACTAGGGAATACTGCAATGACTTGGATCTAACTAATGTGACTAATCAGTGGAAGCAGGAAATCCAAGAGCTGCTATGTCTAGTTAATAAGCAGAAGTCCAGCTTTCCTGTTTTCAAGAGTAAAATGAACGAGCTTGCTATTAGATTTTGGAATAAGTTACCTACAGCTGCTGAAGATCAACTGCTCACAGAAGTAAAATGATATGGCATTGTGTGTCCTACTAATGACATCAGTAATGAGCATTCCATAGGGATTGCCTAACACAGGCAAGAGACTTTCTACTCCACTGCTGACCATTAAAGAGAAGAAGAAAATAGCCCACAATGCCGAAGATAATCTGCTTTTGATTACATAGCTCAAGGGAAAAAGTCACAAAACAAACCCCTTCCCAGGAAAAAGACTACAAACAAACCTAAACAAAAAATAGTGATTTATCCAGGCAGAAAATGTGTATGTGTGTATTTTGAACTAAAACTGCATATCCAGATTGAATTTGAGAATTAGTTTGGGGAAAGAAAAGAGAAAGTTTTGAAATGTCAAAATAATTCTGTTTGATCATTCTGAACTGAAACATTTCTGACTTCTTAAGCCAGTGGCTGGGGAACTGACCTGTAATCTTTTTCTAATTCATAAGATGGACTTGAACTTGGGCATCTTATGCCTCACAAAAGTAGCCAGAGGCCTTCCGAGATGGACCTTTCTCTGATTCATCAGCTGAAACCCTTCTTCTAACTTCTTCAATCCTAACTATTCAAAAAAGAACAAAAGAGAGACTCAATAGCTTGTCACATTCAGTGTATTTGAAAAGAGAGAATGGAAGGGGAAAAAACCCAAAACGCTTCTATTCTGGGTCAATTGGTCTGAATTTGTTTCTTTGATTTTTTTTCAAGTTGGTAACTAAATTGAAAAATCAATTATTTACACATCTCTAACTACATGCTTTGCTTTTGCCTGCCAATTGTTGGATACGGGCATTTCAACAACTTCCCTTCTTGCCCAAGATACTCAACCTCCCATCCCTCACCCTGCTTTTATGTAGCAGACTGTGTGATAGCTTAATGGAGAGTGAGTCAGTCCTTGTGGGAAACCTACAGTCCTGTTTGATCTCATTTCATTACTGAAGGGACAGGAAGAAGGCAGTCCTTTGATTTCTTTTTTTTTTTTCTACACACAATTGCCACGTACTTATAAACAATTTGTTTATGGAGCTGTATGAAAATCTGTGGAGCAGTGCCTACGGAAGATTAAGGTATCGGAGAGGTTTGGCTAGAAGGCAGGACTCAAGTCATTTATGTATTCCATTGAAGTGACAGTCGTGACTGTGTGTGTTAAAGCAGAAGGATATATAGATATATAAAAAAAGGAATTTTTATTAAGCAGTAATGCTTAAGATTCCTAGCTTTGAGGACAGACACTCAATTACCTTGTAAATCATGGAGGCATCAGCAACAGAGGTGTTCAAGAGGAAACTTGGTGCCACATTTAGGTTGTAGTGTCACATGTGCTTGTGAAGGCATCGAGGCTAAATGACCTGAGAAATCCCTTCTAACCTAAGGTACTGGAATCGTACAGGCCTATGTGACGAGTGGAGATTTTTTTAATACAGATTATGCTCGTACACTTTAATTAACATTATCTCCATTGTAAAACCTTAGAAGTGGATAGTGACTGAGTGTCATCCCATATCCTTACTGTCAATAAAATCTTTCCAACACACAAAGATCAAATATACAAGATTATTCAAATATTTCTTTGCTGTTCTCCGCTTAATAAAACAAGTGAAAAAAGTGAATAGCAATCACACATCTAAAAGGCGTAGCGCTATTCATAAAGCCTATTACTTCTTTAGACTCCCCAAATTCTAATTAGAACTTTACAAAGCAATAACAAAGATAGCAACTGGATTCTAAACTAATAATTCTAAGCTCAGTGCAAACCGGAAAGCCCCAGTGCCAGTAAAATAATACAAGACACCTGTTTTATATGGTATACATCAAAAGCAAGCCCCAAGGACAATAACTTTTAATATAATCATTATTAAATGTTTATTAGCCAAAGCTCAAAATATCAAGAAATGTATTGTAGTAGAGAAAAAAATATCTCCCAGACACACAAATTCTTTCTATTTTGATGATTAAAACTTTGGTTGCCAATAATCTTCCCACCCAAGGTAGCAAGTGTACTTAGAAAGTAATGAAAGCATATTTCTTATCATTCAATTTTCCTATTTATAATTTAAAGTGCACTCCTGTTCATCTATCTGTTTGAAATTAAATTCTTAAATTAAATACTTTATAGCTTTTTCATTCTCCTGAAGATAACCAAGTTACTAATACAAAAAAGTTTATTCAAAAAATCGAGAGGGATTCAAATGCAAGAGCTCTGGAAAAGTTCATTAATATTTTGAAGATACACAACTTTAGTTTGAGTAAGTTTTAGTTATTTTTTTATCTCAGTTCTTGGCACCAAACAAAACAGAACTGGGTTTAAAACCAGACCAGAACTTTAAACTCCTGTTCTTGTTTTGCTAGGAATGTCCACCCAACAATATATGGAGCTATATTCTTGCATACTTCTCCTTCAGGCCCACTTTATTACATACTACTAAGTATACATTAGCACAGGGAATTCAGTTTGGATCTCCCATATCTTAAGAGTGGAGCAACAGTAAATAAACTGAAAGTATGTACAGAACTTCTCAAAGTAAGTAAGGAAGGTAGGAACAAGCCTTTCTTGTGATTGGTGGTGCTCTGATGGATTGCATATGTGAAGCCTCTTCTTTGATTGCTGCTGGCATTTAATTGTGAACAGCTAACGAGGAGGTGGGGCTGATTCAGGCAGAGGGCTTTAAACTGAGGAAGTGCTTGAAGGGACAGTAAACTGAAAATCAGTGGGGCTGAGTTTCTGGTCTTCCCTGCTGCTGGGGGAACAGTAGTAGGAGCTGGAGTTATTGCTGTTAGGCTGGTGCTGTGCATCTACTGTAGACTCCTTAGCTTTGGGTGTAGCTCTATCTACAGATGGTGTTTAGTGCTCTTGAAGGCAAAAAAAGTCGCGCTAGAATGGTGTGTTTTGGGATGTGAATGGGGTTCTCTTAATGGAGAACAGAAATTACTAAGCAGTAGTTGTAAGAATAGGTTCAGAGTAGGTTTGAATTGAGTGATTGCTGCTGATTCAGATTAGACAAAAGCAAAACCCTGAGTAGCAATAGAATTTTTTTAATACAGAACTTTGATAAATCAGTAGAATTAATTATTGAAATAAGCTAGTTCCTTAAATAAAACTTTCGCATTACTGTAAATCAATTAAGGTGAAAAATGGTTAGAGAGGAACTTCTATAACTGAACAAATGAAAGTGGGATCTTGGAATTAATCGGAGCATATGAGAGGAAGAAAAAGGAGACAACTAATGTTGAGAGAGAAAATAAGCTTTTTCTCTAAATAAAAAGTGGATTCATATATGGTAAAGAAAATGAAAGAAAGTAATAGACCAAGCACACTAGTGTTGAAATGGTCAGCAACATAATAGGTTTTGAGAGCAGTTTTTTCACAGAGGATGCTGTACCACCCAAGGCAAAATTTGATAGCTATCTACTACAAGGTTTAAACTTTAAAATACCTATCTGTGCAGGAGATAAAAAGGTAGAAAGCAGCAAGAGAAACTGAACCCACGTTTTCCCTATCTTCCTTGGGTATTCTAATAGTTGCAGGTCTGGCATTCTCACCTACAATCATGTTGTGTTGTCTCTTACAGCAATGTTGCCACTATACTTTCCCAGAACTTGATGTTACAGGAGCTCACGGGAACTGCCTACTAGGCTGAAATCCTGCCTATCTGTAATTTACTTTTGATCATTCAAGGCAGAATTGGGTATCAAACTAACAATTTTCTTTAACAAGCAGGCCATCCTATGAGGTACTGAGAGCTTTTTGCCTCCCAGTAACATAAATGAAAGCTGGCAGCGCCTTGCTGTGTTGGCATCATTGCATTTAAAATGTAGACACCTTGAATTTATTTGTGAGGAATAGATTACACCTTTTTCAAGAAGAAAGTGAATTTGAAACCTTAATGTGGGATGCTTTCATATTTATTATCTTTTTCATGTGTTTCTTTAATTTCTGATACAGCAAACAACTATGTGCTCTTGTGATGGCTCTGGTCTGACAAGAAGCACATGGGACAAAATATACAATAAAGACTATTTTCTTCCTCATTCAAATTAATCTACTTTTAAGGTTCACTGGGAAGGGAATTTGTCTCTAATCCAACACAGAAATTCATTTTTTTGAAGTGGCAGGTCTTCTCCTGCAAATGAGTCTGTAAATTTCTTGTTGTGAAATTTATGGTTTTTGCTTCAGTAATTTTCAGAATGTGTACACCCTGATTACAATGAAATGAAGAGAGAAGTTTATTTCAAAACTGCCAAGAATACAGTAATTTGAATCAGGGTGGGTAATTTCCATTTTATGCATCATCAGTGATGACAAGGATTGTGTTAGATAAGTCCTGTGTTGCAGCTGTGCAACCATTTTGGTTTATATCTTCAAAATGCTCATTGAACTCACAGGTCTTGCATGGAGCTGTTGGTATTTATGATAATACAGAAGATGGAATAGAATTTGTTTCAGCTGTGTTGGCTCAACAGTTTTATAGAAGTAAAAGAATCAATTTAACCCATATTTTTGCCAGTTTTTTGCCAGTGAGATAACAGCACAGATTTGTGAGGTAAGAAGGTATTGTTTCTATGTTTAATACGGTAGAATTACACCTTGATGAATGGATGTCTGAGAAATTATAGGAGTGTACTGGTTTAATTTGAACAAAAAAAAGGGAATTTGGAAATAATTTTGAGTAGAATAACGCTGCCTTTTTGTTTGCACAAATATGATTCAAAAGCATACTATCTTCGAACGGTGGTTTCATGAGTCTGCAGTTGATTATAGATCTTAGTAGCTGAAGTAAGGCAGTATGTCTTGCACGTTATTTCCAAAGCATTCATGCAGCTGTGCTGCATTATACAGAACTGCTAAAAATCTATCAGTAAAAAGTATTGCCTGATGCTGTTTCTTGTTAGATACAGTTTGAAATATGCAAGCATCACAAAATAAATCTTAATGTTTGAGGTAAACTTGCGAAGTAAGAAATTCTGATTTCTAAAGCAAATGAAGACTTGAAATTGCCGTGGGGAATGAACAAGATGCTGAAGAACTCTTACCTACCCACAGGACACGTACAGCAGGTGAAATACAAAGCCCCTGTGGAGTCCTTTAATGTTACTTGAGATTCCTCTAGACGTACTAATTTTGAGTCTGACAGCATAGTCAGTAGGGGAACCCAGTTAATGCTTGTATGTCGTCTGCTGAGACTGCACCGGTGAGCTCACACTGTGAGGGTAGTTTTTGTAATGTGGGCACCTGCCCACTTGGGAATGGGCAGAGACTGGGGAGTTTTGGACTGAGTCACTCAGGAGCTGTGAGTGATAATGACTTTCATGCTAGAGGCACTATTTCATTAAGCAACCCTCATGATTTCACGCAGTTGAGGGGCTCTGCATGTTTAAGAAACGGAGGCTTTTAACAAGCACAAATTCATAGCGTAAAACCAGAAGCTATTAAATTTTTAAAGCGTTTTCATAAGAAAAACACCTTTACTTTAAAATAGGCTTAACAATTTAGCACGCAGAGCCACCACAGACATAGGCATCCAAAGCAGATTCTGTGTGGAATTGGGGAAAAATTGAGCTGAACTCAGAAAGCAACTAAAACTCACCAATGGCCTCCCTGTTCCGCTTTCTCGCTCTCGGGTGCCTGTGGTTCCCCTGCTTGAGCATGCTTTATCCTTTGAGGTCTGGGATGTGTGGCTTTTTCACCTCAACATTTCTTAAGGCCCATATTTGGTTGGTGTCTTTGGAGAATGTTTACAAAAAACCCAGTGGGTTCAGATATGTGCAGAGTGGAGTGAAAGTCTGTGTTTTTATTTTCCAAGTGCATCTAGAAAAGGCAGAGGTGCAGATGGGTAGTGGTAGCTCCACCTAATCTTTTAACAGCCAGGCACCTATCTCCAGAAATACCTTTCTACTGTGCCTGCCTCTGTGAGTGAGTTACAGCTTGCAGACATTTGGGTGTGCTTTTTACCTCCTCTGTTGGAACGGTTCTGCCATACAGAGAAGCAAATTCATTTAGAATTCCAGAGCAGATACAGCTCAGGACCATCTGAGTTGTTTGGGATTTGGAGATGGGGGTGTTGCTGCAATGTTTTTAGAACAAAATCACTTTGGCCACTGTTTGATTCAAACAGGTGTAGTCCTTGCTAGTCTATGCTGGAAATATAGCATGATTTTGTTCTTAAGAGTGGTATATTTCACATTCTTACTATTCATCTGTGTTCACTTACTTTCTTTACACAAAACCGTGCTTTGATAGGCAAAACGTTGTACTAAGCCCAACTTCAAATGCCTGTACAGAATGTTTGTTAGTAAGGGAATATTGTAACTTACATAAAATTTAAAGTAAAGGTTTGCAATCACTTTATGATTATTCTAGTACTGCTGGTAATGGCTGATAGGTTCTTAAATAAGTTAATAGATCAGATGGTATTGAAAGCTGTAAAGCTTCTGCAATAACTTGTTGGAAATTAGGACAAGATCTTACCTTCAGGTAAAGGACTGTGCAGGCTGCAGTCTAGCCAAGACTAAAGGATGATACTGGAAGGGTGACTTTTTTGAGGGGTGGTTGTTGTTGTGGGGTTTGTGTTGTGTGTGTTTGTGGTTTTTTTTTTTTTTGCAAGGAGGCATTTCCCTAAGAAGCAATACAGTCCTTGTGTCACATTTATTTAGAGATGAAGGGTAAATTTTTGCTTTCCTCTACCACAGCCTCTAATAGTCAACAAAAAGTGAGAAGTCATCTCTGTTGTTAGTGTCTTGTTAAGGAAGCCCTTGCTGTCCTGTTACCCCTCCCCAGCTGCTCGAGAACCCTGCTAAGGGTTAAGACCTTTTAGACTACATAGTTCACCTTGACCTTGTGTCTCTATCAGTTTAATTGGTAATCTAATTTCTCGTTTCCTAGAATTTCTTTGAGGTCCCCCATCTTTTTTGATACTATTGGTAAGTACTCCCCATTTCCTCCTCACTGTCTTGAGAGGGAGTTCATGATCATTAAGATCCAGTCTTATGACTTTGTGTTCAGACAGCCCACTCATCCACGTGCGACCGGAGATGTACTATACAAGTCCCTCTGCCTCAGTTTTCTAATGTTCGTTATTGCACATCCAGTTACTGTGAAGTCTGCTTGAAATTTGCTAAGTGCCAAAGACTTCAACAGTCTCTGCCGAAAAGAAACAGCAGAGTGCTGACAGTCTATTCATCATTGCTCTTTCAGTGCTTTTATGTTTACCTCTATAAGCCTAATATGACAATAGGTTGTGTCAAATGATGTAATGCATGTAGTCAACAGGCTGCTCACTGGTTATCTGTGTTTTCACTTCTAAATGGTTCACATCAGATCAGCGTATCTTTAGTTCTTGGCTATACCCCATGCATCAGATTGTGGACAGTGCTAAGCTTTGTTTACAAGTTATGGTGAGTTTTTTGTTTTAAAAGTGTAGAAGGTTGTAATGCCCAGCTGTATTCTTGCTTATGAAACCAAATTGGATTTCACATCACTCCAGGAGGTTTCCTGGTTCACCCAAGGTGAATAAACAATATCAGCAGTCTCATCTGCCTCTCTCAACTAGGTGCTCGTTCAGTTCTTAAATTCTGATTTTTGGTATGTTTACCAAAATTACTTTGGCCACCATTTAAATCAAACTGATGTAGTCCTGTGTGAAACATGCAGCTATGTTTCATGTCTATAAGAAACCATGGGAGATAAAAGTCAACATTCTGATCTTACAGAACAGTTCACACATCATTAATCATAATCTTTCTATGGCATTTCTTTTGTTGACTCTCTATTTACTTAGCTATTTTGTCACGGGTTTTGTTCCATTTACAGGTGGTGATAACCGTACTTGATTTGTGATTGTACATCTTAACTTTCATATTTAAAGGTTAACTGTCATTAGTTACTTTAGGAAGTGCCCTCAATTTATTGATTATACTGCTAATAATGCTTTTTTCTGATAATTTCAAATTATTGTAGTGAGGGGTAAAAAAAAAAAAGGAACCTTACCATCAGAGGTTTACATGGCAACTTTCATCTGTTATTTACATATTCAAAAACACAATGTGAAACTTTCAGAAGAGATGTAATTTCTAGAAGTTCATCCTGAAAAGCTACGTTTAGCCCAATTATATTATCTTTGTATACTTTTGCCATGCTATCGTTCTGTAATGTATATTTTTTTGCCTCTGGCAGAAACTTGAATTCAGGAAGTCTATTATGTGACATGTGTTGTACTTGAAGAATATTAGATGCTTCTTTGGGACATCTTCGACTAATTCCCCGTTCTCCTCTGGGAATGTGAAAAGTTCATTTGGAACTTTGTCTGCTTTGTGTTTGTTTCCTATCTTAAGTGCCTGCAAAAATCAAGCTCTTGGCAGCAATAGCAATGCAAAACACATCAAAAGGAACACACTGATGTACTTTTGCCAGTTTACAATCTTTTTCCAGTAGCCAGGTTACTAAAAATCAGTAGTGGGAGGGGAAGAAAACCCAACCTTTACTGTCCTACCTGTTCTTTCTGCTCTTTTTTATCCCTCTGTCTTGTTTTCCTCTAAAGGATGTTTTAGCTCACTCTAACCAAATAGCCATAAAGGGTACTTAATGCCAACAAAAACATATCTGAAAAGAGGAGGCGGGGGGGGAACACAGTAGGAGCGATGGGAAAGGAGTAGGGTCATTGTTAAAACCAAGTCTAGCTTCAGACTAGATCTGTGCCATGCCTTGCCTTCACTTCTTTCTCTCTTTAACAGCAGATCTGTAATACTCATCATTAGCAGAGCCTGAAATCATGACCCATGCTTTCTGTGTAAGTGCCAGAGTTATGTTAACAGCTTTGAATGCCTCGACCTGTTACATCATTGAGAGGTCGTTATGTCATTGACATAATAGGTCATGATGACACATCTGTTCTCTTATATAATAAAATGAATAAATAGCGCAGCACTACTTATTGTGATTTTACTTGCAAGGAGAAATACAGCAATATTTTCAGAGTTTCTAGATAAACTCTTTTATTTTAAATTGCAGAAGTACCTGCCTAAAGTACCTTTATTTTTACTTGCAGATCCGCATCCTAATTTAAACTTGGGTTCATGCTTATTGCAATTGTTTGTGTGTGTAGGGTGTGCAGATACACATAATTGTCTTGGATGGCTGTTAGTGTCTACTTGTAAATACATAAAAACAGGCACAGTCATGGTCTCTTCAAAATTACACTGGAAGCAAGTAGCATCTTTGTTAAATTTATGCTGACTTCAGCCTTTGCATTAGGGCCTAAATTCCCATGTAAACTGTGTGTGTGCGCATGTGTATATAAAAAAATTAGATAGATCACCAGTCATTAGGGATGTCGGTTACAATAATTTCAGATTTATTCATAGGGAATTTACATCCACAGACAACTCCGAAGGGGCATGCTTCCAGTGAAAAGAAAACCTTGAAGGCTAGCTTCCCATTGTATTTGATTTAGTACTCATTTTTTTTCTTTACATAACTTGACACATACTAGCCTGATTACACTTTTGCCTTAGCTTGACAAAAACTAGTTCTGACTTGCTATGATAAAATGAGAAGAAATTCTGATTTGACTTAGAAGTTGCGAGTGAAATGTGCTGGGTCTTTCCCAGCAAAGTGGGGAGTTTCTTGTAGCTGCCGGGCTTTGACAATCCTCTGTAAGGGATGAATTCTTTTCTTCCCTGATTTTGTGATTGTGGCTTTTAATGCTGGAGATCAGCAGATTCAGAGGCATACATAGCGAAGAGGCCAGAGTTGGTGCGGTGACATATACACAAGTATAAAGGAAATTAGGGAATACGAGAGAGCAAACAGTGACCGTGTGTGCGTATGTATCTCTCTAGGGCTGCATTCATTAAGCCAGACTCAGTAAGGTCGGGGAGACTGGGTAAGGATCTTACAGAACCTTTTCTAAGTACATGAAGCTTTTTCCTGAGAGCAGTGGAGTTAGTTGGTAGATTAAGAGGAGACATAGTGGACTTCCCTGACCCTTTGGATCTCAGCCTTCATGTGGGTGAACCGAGTGCATCTTCTCACAGACTCTTAATGTTTCCTCCTACTGGTATTCTTCTGGGATAAATGGTAATGAAATAATAGGAAAATTATTCAATCCCTCCTTCATATGGAAAAACAAGGGTAAGAAGGACTTTTTCAATTTTTTTATCCTTGGCTAATGAGATGAAACCTCTTAAGAGATAAAGATGAATGGAAATGAGAGAGGTTGGGATATGTAGTATTGATCCTCACCAACTCCAAACTCTCCATGAAAGGAATTGGGTATGTATGCTTCTTTTTCCCTATGTTTCTTCTATTTAATGCTTTTCCTACCTACACGTTTTAAAGAGTTAGATGACATTCTGTATGCAAGCACACAGCAGGAAGGTCTCCGGGTTTCTAAATATCTTCCTTCCTCACCAATTTATGTGTATGTTCAGCAAGATAAATGACAATTGCTGGTTGTAGACAATACAAAAAATAAAAAAAAAACCCTGAATGATAGTTTCGGGTATTGCATTTCTGCCTCTCAGTATGCAACCCCTATGCATGCACCCAAACAAAGAAAAGGAAAAAGAAACTTCCTGAGTGAGAACAAATGCTTTATTCATACTTACAAGCCATTATCTGTCCAAGAGGGGAGGGAATAAGCCAATCAGTTTTCTTGCTATAGACATAATTTGGTCTGTTGAGCTCATTGAAAAATGATGATTTTGGGGCATGACAGTATGTTTCCAGAAGACAAGCTAGCATCCAAATCTACAGTGAAATAACTGTTTTAAGGTGCCTTGCACTTAATGCAAAGGAAGAAAGACTTAAAGTTAAAAATGATGTATAAGATCTTCTGATAGATGCAAAACCAGTCTAGAGTAAAACGTTACATTTAGGTCAAGAAAGTAACTATTGGAACAAAACATGTTTTGTAATCTTTGCATGAAGACTCTGTATTTTTGGCAGCTGTTCTACATATAGCTCAAGCAAATCACGGACTTGGTGCAGAAGGTGGTGTTACAGTGTTTTGCAGTGTCTGTCTGTATTGAGTGCATCAGAAACTGATCAAGGGTTGCCTGACCCCCAAGCAGACCGAACCACTTAGACTAATATATTCCACCTCTCATCAGTGTTTTCTTCATGTGGGCTCCATACCATGCTGTGTTTATCAGAATAAACTTACATTTAGCTCAAAATCCTATGTGAATACAGCCTAAATTATATTCTTTAGTTTAGTGTTATTTTCTCTTGATTTCTAAAGAATACATCTAATTTCACAACTTTTGATGTTACTATGTGTTGATATATGAGATGAAGTGAGATTATCTGGATACCCTTATGGCAGTATTGCGATTGTCTCAATGCTTTCTGAAGCTGAGTAGCATAATAAATTTAAGACCTCTAACTTAGCAGAGTGGATGCAGATAGATACAGAAAACTCAAACGTACCACTTCCATGAACTGGGTGATTTTTATTGCATGGGTTGTCAGCTTGTATGTGGTTGAGGTGAAAAAAACCCACTAAAATGCAAATCTGCATGGTACGACTCCATCCCAGGGAAGACTGTACTGTGTAAAATATTTCTGTCACTCTAGGAACAATATTTTTAGATGAGTAAGTATAAGCAAAATAAATTCAAGTTTGAATACCTTTGAAAAATATTTGTTTTAAGCACTTACACTTTAAAGATTTATTTTTTTTTAAGTAAGACTTGAGGAGTTCTTTTCTGGTTTATGTCATTAGCAGAAAATAGCTGAAACAGCAGAATTCCATTGTTGAAGTTCAAATTGATTGTCACCGTGTAGCACTGTTTTATAGCCTCTCTGGAACAAAGAAAATACCACCTTTTAATATATAGTTATGATTTCATATTCTAAGCTAGGAAGGAAAGGAAGAAAACAAATTTAACAGCCCTCCCTATTTCCGAAACTGACTTTATGTAATAGAGGGATTTTTTTTAAATTTAGATTGTGTTTAGGCAACCTTTTCTATCCAGGACCTAAGCTGTAGGTTTTGATTAGGTTGAGTGCAATAAACTAACATTTTTTTTTTGCTTGTAATAATGCAAACTGTGAAGATCAGGGATATAATTGTTTGTATCTGTTAGCTTTGTATTTGTTAAATTTCTACTTTATCTTCCTGGTGAGAAATCAAAAACAAAACTGAAAGGGAGTAAAAAGTTTGAGCCCTCTTATTTAGAGGTTGAGCTATTCCATCAGTAATATAAGGCCTTAAAAGAGCTGTATTCTCAATTTGTAGTTTGTGTGGGTATGAAATAACTAAGTCGTAATTTAAATGAGAATTATGCTTGTTTCGATGGATCCAAGTCAGCACCCTCCATTATGGGTTCTTTTTAGGTACACAGACACTTTTTTTGGCATGTCTTAGCACAGTCCTAAGGATGCTGTTGTATGTGGAAATCAGAGTCTGTGCTTAAGCTTGCCTTAAAGGTGGATATATGAAATGGGTCAAATCAGTGTGGTAGCCCTAACTTTGGCTGTATAGGTTATAATTCTGTTGGTCCCCCCTAGAATCTACCACGTGCCTCACTGCAAGCCTCCAGGCATGGCCCCAACCAGCACGACTGGCGTCTTGTCTCCGGTACGTGTGACCCACTGAACCTGATGGGGTTATGGCAGTGATACCTGTTGCCACCCAGCTTGTCCTCGGCAGCCTAAAGGCAGCTCCCAGCCTGACTGCTGAACAATTGCCTGGACAGAAATTCAGTGGGAGGCTGAACATCCTGTTCCAATCTGATCTTTCAGATCAATCTAAAAAGCACCACAGCGCTTTCAGTATAGTGTTAAAATACGTGGTCTACTCCTACTAGTATTCTTTCAGCCAGCTACGTCAGTCAAATGCTGGAATTAAACATTAATTCAATCTATAATGGCTTTTGCTTCAAACTGGGGTAATTTTAACTTCTGCTTACAAAACAAAATATTTTATGCCAAAGCTTATGCACATGAGTACCCTTAAAGTGAAAGCTTTTTCACACTTACGACTTGAAAAGTCACAATTTCCAGTCTTAAATTATAGTTAACAGTCAAGAAACATTCATTTTCCACTGCGCAGTGAGCTGGAATGTATGAGAAATGCACACTACAGAGCATATTTTTTTCTTTGCTTACTTTCACTGGGATAAATAAGAAATGGCTCCATTCACATCAATTACCATTGCCTGGCACTTACACAAGTTGAAGCTGACTGACAGGAACACTGAAATCTGTCTTCTGGGAGTGGAAGAACTGCTAAGGTGTAGGGTCTTCAGAAGAGGACCCCTCACAAAGCCGGGGGGGATGACACACACAAAGATGACAATTTTGATGTTTAAACAAGAAGTTTAAGTTATGCATGAACTCTAGACCAGCAGCAGTTAAATGTTTTCCCTCTATTATCTGCTTGCCCTTTGCTGGGAGATCAGGTGGAGTTACAGGTTCCAATAGCAAATCCACAACAGACAGAAATTCAAGAACCTTTTGTTTCAGTCGCATGATAACTGACATCTGACCTTCCATACAAATAAGCTCAGTATTAGCAAGGACACCCTGCCAGAAAAAAAATAATACTTAGCTCTGACTGATTCAGATGTGCAGAAAAATATTTCAAAAAAGCAGATAATTTATAGATACCCTAATTTTTATTATTGCACTGCAGTCTCTAGTGTAGAGTAGCAGAGTAAATAAGAGCTACAGTTTTCAGTTAAAGGAAAAAGAACATTTTCATTTGCTTTCTCTTTAGTGGGTATGGATGAAAAGAGTTTATTTTTTTCCTTCAGAAAAAGTATGGGGATTAGAGAGAAGTAATTTTTATGTATTCCATAACACTTCCATTTCCTACCAACCTTTCTTCTTCTGCAATAGGGTCAATTATCATCCTCTTTTACCAGTAACGGGAAAAGGTCAAAAGTGAAATAAGAAAATACCATCTTTCCTAAGGGAGCAGATTCATAATGTGGAAGGGAGCCTGTAATTTGGCAGCTGTAGCTTTGGGAGGCTAAAGTTTAGTACAGGAAGAAATTGGAATGTCTCTTGGTTGGGGAAATAGTGGTCATCAGAGAATGCAGCTGACACGATTTCTCTGCGTAGAGCTGACATCGGGGTGCTTGGTGCTGTCACTGAAGGAAGGCAAGCAAAGGCTCTGTTTTATGCTGTTGTCAGTTCTGCTTTTTTATCTCACATATCATGCTCAGAACTAATTGTGTTTACTGTGCTCCTGTAAAGCAGGTAGTGAACATAGTATAATTAACTGGGAACTTCCAGTTCCTCCTTATTTTTCCAAGCACCATATAGGAGATTTCTTTCTGTCTCTTTTTTCTCTAACCAGGTTTTGTATTTGTATGCACGTGACTGTTACTTTTTCTAATTTGTCATTTTGCATCTCTGATGCATCTCCAGTTAATGTCCAGTGTAGGTGACTGCATTTTTACACTTTTGAGTTTGGGGGTGACGCAATGTTAGACTTGCATGTAAGCAACCATGTTGGAATTTGAATTAAGATAGTTATTTCAGATTTTGGCTCAAAATTAGTTCTCTTACTGCCATTACATGTTACCGGTACATTAGTGTTGAATAATATAATTATTAGTTTACTGAAGTGAGGATCGGTAAAGGAGGAAGCAATAACAAAAGAATGAGAAAAGTAGTAAAGATAAATCCAGACTAGACCTTAAAATACCACCTTATATGATAATTCCATTCACACCCACAGGGTAAGAAATGATGTCCTCATTGCTGCAGGATGACCATCTGTAGTCTGACAACACAATGGTGGCTCCTGCAATGGGTGCAAGGACCTATTACCGTGCTACTTAAATCAGATCCTAAGTCTGTGGTTTTCAGTGATTGCTGGGAATGTATATTGAAAGATTGGAGGAAAAAAGGGGTGTGTGTAGAATCAATAAAAGCCATCCTGTGAGCTTTGTTCAGTTGTAGTTTGCGTTTTGGACTGTTGTATGGTTAATAAACATAAGTCTATAAAGTAGAAGAACATTATCAAATTTCTCACAGGAAGCTGGTTTCTGAGTCTTGAACTGGGTCAAACAACTGAAAATAGGAAATGTCTCCGATATAATCGGTAAAAGCTTGAGTGAAGAAGCAGCATCAACTTGCAGGAGACAGTTTCTTGTCCATCAGCTTCATTGGCTGCCTTTTACTCCTTAAGGTAACTTCAGCCAGACAGGTTGTTGTTGTCACAAGAGCAGAATTTGTTTTATGCTTATAAGCCAAGGAAAGGGAATTGTCCTTATAGTGGCACCAAGAGTTTTTATTTTATTTTCTTAATTTCAACTGTCAGAAATCATTCACTTGGGGGTTAGATATTTCAGGCCTTTTGAAACATGCTTTTATACAGCTTGGTTTCTTGGTCTGTGTGCTGAAGTTGATTATTCAGTGCTGTCTTTTTTTTTTTAAACTTTTTTTTTAATTACTATGGGTAATTTAGATGCTGTTTGTCTGGATAGACCTAAAAGATGTAATCAGAGTTAATATCTGCTAGGATACCTAAGTGAACAAATACTTGGAAAAGGCTATTCAGGCTACAAAGAGCTTAAGGCCTAAAATGAGATGGAGAAGAAATAAGAAAGGAAACCAAAGAGAAGACATACTGTTTTCTAAAAGGATAGATGGTCTGTACAGCACTCTCTTGCCTTGACTGCTCTGCTTTAAGTGAACAGGATCATGTGGCATCCAGTGTCATCATGCCCAGAAAAATTAGCTGATTCCTCCCCGGACCAACCATTTTACAACTGTCCTTAATCACAGACAAATCACTACAAATTAGACCATGCTTCCTTTTACACTGCTGATTTTATTAATAATACAGTCAGCATAATAATGTATTATGTACTTGCCATTGGCTGTGTTTTTCCCTTGTATATGCTGTTCTTCTCCCTGTACCTCTATGGAAAATTGCTTAGTGTAATTTTATCTGTAATTGTAGGGTATTCTCTATTAGAGAACAGAGATTTCTTACAGGTGAAAAATAAAACTTGGTTTGTGTTGGTTTTTTTTTACTTTAATGAATAGCCTAATTTGACATTTGTCTATAATTTGAAAATGAGTGTCTAAAGCAAAAATGTTATTCCATCTCCTGGAGTTTTTTTGGGTTTTGTTTGTCTTTTTTTAAGAGTGGAAAGAAATTGTGCTCATATAATCTAGATAGTGGTGATTAATAATTTTCATTTGTGCACAAACTTTTTCTTGTGATAAATGAGTGTCCCCCCCAAATTTTATTTGGGGGGGGGGGGGGGTCTGTCCTTTCAACCAGTTTCACTAATGAGAAAATTTTCTTAGAACGCAAATAAGATGATAACAGAAAGTGGTGGACCTGGAGTTCTCCTCTGTGACCTTTGTAATTTGTAATTGTCACCTATAAGAACACTTAAGACTTCAGCTGTTGTGTAGCTTATACTCTGTCTCTGCTAACTAACTAAACAGAACAGTAATGATGGATTTGAGGACACAGGAGAAACTCTGAAACATGGCAGACTGAAAATAATTAAAATATTCACCCTTCATTTGTTCTTCATAATTTGTCTCGCTGCACTTCATAATTATGGTTGAGATTAAAAGCTTGCTTGTTCTCAGCCAAATCTCCCTTTCATACTTGATCCCTATAGTAAAGTTTCACTGCTGAATTTAGGGTATCAAATTAATTTCCATAGTAGCCGAGACTTTTACTGTGACATAAGTAAAAGATTTTGACTTCACTGTGGAGTTAAGCTACTCCAAAGGAAGAAGGAAGAGAAAATAACACCTCCTTATAGAGAAAAAACAACTGCAAAAGCAATGGCTTGATCCAACAACTGTAAATCCTCAGAGTATTCTTCTTATAAGTCAGTGGGGCTCCGCAGTAGGGTTTTCTTTCATATTAAGAGCTAAAGGGTAAGTCCCACAGTGTGATTAAGTTTATGGGTTTTTTTTCCTCCTGAAATACTGTCTTTCCCAAAATTTAATTTAGCAGGAAAATTCTTTCTTAAAACGTATATATCTGGATTATTTCACATAAAAATACAGCACTCGCATGCTCTTTCTGCTTGCATCCTAAAAAACACAGCATATGATATTTGGCAGCATACCTATAAATGAGTGCTAGCCCAATGTGCATAAAATAACAGCAGTGGAATGTTTTTTTTCCTCTGGCTGGTATCATCTGAAGATCATGGTGACAAAGCATGCATTTAAAGAAATCTAAACCACCACCAGGAAGAGAGGCAGGAAATGAAACCACTGTAGTGAGAACTGCTGCCCGCTGTTCTGCTAAGAAATGAAAGACACTTTGACGATGGGTGCAGTGGACTAATGTTGGTCAGTCTCCTGGAAAATAGAATTATGCATAGCTGGTAAACTCTGATAAAATAAAGACCAAAGTCAGTCAGTGACAAGCAAATACCCATTGTAGTCTAAAGATTAGCAGGCTCAATTTTAAACTTGGAGAGAGACTTTATAATGCTTAAAATTCTTCTATAGCTGTTTCTAAATGTGCTAGTTTAGCAGTGCATGAATTTTTTTAAGGGGGGGAACATCGTTCTAATCCTAGCTATGAATCCCTTTCAAGGCAAAATCATTCTAATTATAACACCTAAAGCTTGTCTAAAGCAATATTGGATCTGGACTATAATTTTTTTATTATTTTTGAACTGTGCTTTTGATTTTCATAATAAAAGTGGGTTCTCAGGACAGCCAGATAGGAGAGTGAGTGTTAAGCGTAAATAGAAGATGTAGAAGTAAAATGGCCCTTTCCTGCCCCTTGCTTTTCCTCCCAGACCCCTACATCTAATTGGTACAAGAACATACTTGACAGTGAAATGGATGGTGCAGGGGTGGGGGATTTAAGACACCTACAACTATTTTTAACAGTTTGAACTGTTATTCAATGTATAAAGTATTTTTGAGCCAAAAAGTCTTGTTTCTGTATTAAAATGCAATGTGCCTGTGCAGAGCTTAGGTCTGCTTCTGTAAAATAGCCTTAAGAAAGGATTGCTTTGCCTTTAAACAAAAATGTTTCACTGTTTTAAGTTAGATAAATAGGAACATAAAAGTAAACAACATTCTTCTTTTGTGAAATGTAACATAGAGCCAAATTATAAAATGAGAAGCCATTATACCTTGTGAAATGTCATGGATGGCAACCACACCAGGAAACTTTAAAAGGAAAATGATACAAATCTCCTTTATAAAGCACTTTGTACTGTATAGATGGAAAACAGTATGTGAGAGGTGAACTCTCTCTAGCTGACTCGATCTTTATGAGTTTCCCTACAGCATTAGCTAGGATCTGACAGATGGTATGGAGAAGATCAAGGCCATGACCCCATGTCACACAGCAGACTTAATTAACATTTCTTTTTTTTTCTTACCCATTCCTTTCCCAGACTCCTGATGGGGCATTTAACATGTGTGAAAGGGTGAAATTGAAGCTATGCGTATGGAAGAAAGTCCAATATTTTTAGTAATCTGTCTTTGTTATGGAACCACAAATGGAAATAAATGGAGTGTAATTCACAAAACTAAGGAAAGTTGCTTCAACAATGTTACCATGATGGATCATTTACTAAATAAGACAAATTCATCACTCTTACCTTCAGATTACCAGTTTTGGAAATACTTTATTACATTTCTCAATTGCTGTTTAGTTTATTCTTAGAAAGATCTCCTATCTCATGATGGTTTAGATTTTGCAGTTGCTGAGTATAAATGTTTTCACCAACTCTGCAAGATACAGAAGAGAACGAAGTTCCTAACAGGCTTGATTTGGCATGCTGTGACCTAACCATAGTCATTTGTCTATGGCAAACATGAAAATGGATGTCCACATGCTGTATTTCATTTCACCAGAGTTTGTATAGGAGAAACAATCAGCAAGCATGAAAATGGGGAATTAGCCTGGACTTCCAAAGGAGCAGAGTTCTAAATGATACAGTAAGTTCAGGTTTGGGACAGACCCTTCCCATTATACAATTATAACTTAACCCAGAAAGATGTAATTCTGAAATGGAGAACGGTTATGAAACATGTGAGTAGTGTCACTCTGGAGTCACAGGGCCAGTCAAACGATGGATGATCTTGATAGCTCAGAAGAAGGTGGCCAGGAGTGAGTGTACTTCTGCTTAATAAATGATCAGGTTCATTTAATCTGTTCACTTCCCCACTTGTTCTTTTTATTTTTTCATGGTAGAATTGTGCCTGTATTTGTATGAGCGTGTTGCTAGTGTGGGAAGAAGCCTTAGTAATGCTCATAGATATGCGTTAGGACAGAAGGTTAGACCTCACATGGATGGAAGTGTACTAGTAGACAGACAAGTAATGATGGGGCAAGGGAACAAAGCAGACTTGTGCTTATCCAGCACAGTTTCTAGGAATAGACTTAACAGTTTTGACTTTTTTGTTTCCCTTTGCTTTTTCTCTAAGTATTATCTGGCCACAGATCATTTCAGGAGCCAGTTGCAGAAATATTTCTGATTATGCAAGCCCCATGGTGTAGTATTACAAGTTTTAATCTCTGGTTTCCTTTCTTGATGTTTTGTCAAGTCTCATGTTTCTAAAGTGGAGGTTAACAACCTTCATGGAGATGCTTCTCCTCAGACCAAGTATATGTAGAGTGACCTTGACCGGTATGTTTCCAGCAATATATATCTCTTATTCAGCACTTAGGCAGATGCCGATTTCTTTTTTCCATTTATATCTGAAGTACAAAAAACTCTTAAGTGGCTTGTCCAGATTGAGTCTGAAGGCCCTTCTAGGATTCTTCGCATTCTAGCCTTGCTGTTTACAGGGTTTTATTTCCTAGATGGTTGGGATTACATAAACTGTGACCTTCATCTGTCTAGCACACCCCAATTAACACTGTGTTAGAAACTGCAAAGTGCTTGGACTTTACACACTGGTCAGTAATGATCTCGGTCTCGCTTTTCTTGTCCTCAGTGCTATTTTCGTTCTTTTCAATGATAAAAGTATCCAAGGATGGGTTTAACTGATTTAGTCTACGATCTGCACAAAGAAGTTGAAAAAAATAAGCTCTCTGAGTGTAGTCTGATTGCAGAAACAAGTTTTCTTTCTAAAAGTATGTCTTAGTAGAAATTAAAATGCTGGAGTAAGAAATAATACAATTTCAAATCAGACTGCAGACCACAGGGTTTAATCTATATTTAATCTATGAAGAACTGAGTCTCATGTTCACAAATCAGAAGGATTCCCTGAGGGGTCATTTGGTTAGTGTTAGTATTGTATTGTACACCAACCTGAGCTGGGGGTATGGCAAATATTTTGAAAAAAAAACTTTTGAAAATAAAAATATGTGCAAGTCACTCAGCTGGAATATGGATTATCTTTCATTTTTGTAATTCTTTGGTATACACTCCAGAGTGCTAAGCTATTCATTTCTGTAAAAAAGTAATTGAATCTATTCAGATTTATGTGCAAGGACGGCTCATATTCATTTAAAAATTCATACTCAGTAAGGACATACAGTTGAGCTACAAAGCAGAGTTTAGAATCAAAGTATGTGTGTTTAGAATGGATTGTGGTGATGCTTTTACAAGGACTTCCTGGCTCTGACTTAAAAACAAGATGGGATTTAAAAGAATCAAGAGTCTTGGATAAGAAAATATGTCTGTCTCTTTAAAGACATAAATAAGCATTGTAGAGTTTTCACTTACTTCTTAGCAAGAAAAGAAGATAAATAAATAAAGCAAGTAAAGTTAAAAAATAAAAAATCCTAAAATGAGATCCAGTGCTGATTCCCATTGTGCTTCCTAATGATGCTCATTACAATCCTAACTACATTTTAATGCTGAAATCTAATGCCTTCATTCATCATTGGAATGAAATACAAATGCTGACAATTGACAAACTTAAAGGTTCACAGGACTCAAAACTGCCTGTGCATATTTATCAGAAGAAAAGACAAAGCTGTGGTGGTTGCAGTTCAGGAATACCTCTCTGGGCAAAAAAAATGAAAACAAAATGAAAATCCCAACAGGGAAGGGAAAAAAAAATAATCAAGGAGTCAGCCAGTGAACACAACAATCAATATTTACAGACTTCTTAGGAATAGTTCTTTTGCTCACATTTTTTGCTCATAAAGCATTCCTTTGCAAGAAATACTAAATATAGAGAAAGCAGAGACAGGGGAGGGGAGCAAAACATTTCTAGGCGATATTGATAAATTAGTTTGAGATGATAAATGTCACTGGCAGTTACGTAAATTATAATGTTTCACGTTTATATCTGTCCTGTTGAAAAGCATCTGAAAATTATTAATATGCCTACCCAGTTAGCTTCACAAAATTATCAGTTGTCAATGTACACCTACATCCTATGATACATGGTACATCTATAAAATTAATGCTGTAAACTGATCTTAAAGGGAGCAAAGATTGAAATTAATTTCTTTTCTCACACTCCTTAGTTCCAAGGTTTGTAATACAAACATCCCAAGTGTTCTATTCTATTTTATTGTTATTATGCTTTCCTACTTTTTCTCGTTCTTTCACATAATAAAGTCTCAATAAAGGTGAAGGATAGAATGATAGATCTCAAGTTATTTGGTGCATGGGGAGTTTTATCCTGATGGTGACAAAGCTGAATTCTGTCATGCTGGAAGTCTAATTCTCAGCTGTCCTAAAGTAGAAAATATAGAGTTAAGTTATATAAAGCTGCTATTACACTGCATGTAAATATATTAATTCTTTCCTTGTGAAGGCAAATGCTAATATAAATCTTTCTTTACATGTTTTAGTTAGCAAAGTTGGTACAATGAGAATGTCCTTGAGTATCATTGAAACTGCAGGACTGGTTTTCTGACTCTTCAGGGACCAAAGAGTTTCTTTCTGAAATGGTATCAAGCCTCTCTCTGCCATGTACAGCTCTTTATTCTTCTCTTTGGTATCAAAGTTCTAGATTATTACATCTGTTGTGTCAGAAACAACTTTTCCCTTTCCACTGTTCTCTGTTTCAATATTTTTCCATTTTATTTTCCTCCCTTTTTAACTTTTATTCTGCTTTTTCTCTCCCCCTTTTGTTTCTTTGCGTTCTCCACTTGCCCATCTCCTTCATCCATTTTTGGCTTCTTTTAAATAAAACTCTCATGTTGAAGTTGTCATGACCTTAAAAGGCAAAAATATCCTCAGTCAAACCTTTTACAACTCTTCCAATAGGACAATGCTCTGTTTGAGGGATTGATGGGGAGGAACATGGGGGTTGTGTGTATCACTGTGCAGACAGGGAGGGCTTTTAGAAATAGGTAAACACAGTGCATATGCACATTCTATAGAATCATACGTGTGCATGAGTAATTCTCTTGGAAGAATTTTTGAAGACAGACAACAAATTATGCTCATAAAACATGGAGATTTAGTTTTCTGTTAAAACTTGATCATCATGAAAAGAAATTTAAAGCTCACTTTAATTTGTCACTTTCATTTATTTGCAGTGGTTTGTTTTCTTTTTTCCAAAACCAATTAATGTTTCCCATTTGATGCTACTCTGTACTTCAATGGTGAGGTCTGTACTTCAATGTGAGGTCTGTTAGCAGAAATATAGTCACCATTGCTTTTAACCAAATCTTACCGTTTAGTAGCTCTAGGTGTACCTTAACTAAAAATGTGAGGTAATGTAGTAAATGAAGACTAAATTTAAGAAAATACCACAGAAAAATTTCCTTTACTGTCTGATACGTACTTGTGGGCCACCATAAAGAAATACTGGAAAGATGGATAGAAATATTGCTGTAATAGAGTTTTAGAACTTTTAGCCAAATTACATACCATATTTGTGTCTAAAAAGGAACTCCTGAATGATAAAATAAAAAATAAGAAATAAGTGTAAATGGAATAAATCCTCCTACCTGACTTTATTCAAACATGGCACATGCAAAGAATGGTGCCTTTTTTCTGTTTTAAGTCTGTTTGTGTTTACCTCTTTCAAAAGGAACTGCTGAAAAATTGTACCTATAACTATGAGTATATGCTCATATCTACCTAATTCATCACTCCTCTTCAATTACTTGCAAAATCTGGATTGAAACTGCTGTCATAATCCATTTATCTAGACACATTTAGTCAAGTGATATATTTGGACTTCAAGTAAATGTACTGAATGTGATTGCATGATCTTGCCCTATAGCAGTGTTCTGCAGACTGGTGAAAATTTTGCCTTATGAGTAGAAAGCAACTATAACTTCTGGGTTCTGGTCATAGTAGCAACTGTTGACAACAGGTATAATTTTATAACTATACTTACGTTGGGGTGTAAATAATGAAAAAACTTTCTGTTAATCGCTATTTCTCTTGTAAACAGTTTCATGTAAGAAATACCAAGACTGTTCTTGTTCACTTACAGACATTGGACACCTATCTAGCTAGAGACTTAGGATATTTGAGAAAAATGGAAGTGGGCAAATTTTGCCTTTTTCCTGGTTATCCAAATATTCAGAAACGGGTAGCTCTGACTTGGTTTTCTTCCCAACCAAGATTTAATATACCCACTAACTGAATGTTACTTTAGCAGAGTTTACAAATGGCACACTGTCATTATGTATGAATCTTAGCATTCTTGGGAGTTTCTGTTCTGATCAGAGGATCATTAATGTTTAAAAGTAATAATAATGCAAAATATTGACGGCATAACAGGAAAAGCAAGAACTGAATGGCTCATGAAAGCTGGTTACTTCCTTCTAGAGGTAGTCTGTGACAAGTTGTGACTGCTACGGTGCTACTTGTAAGGGGGATGTAGACGAAAGACCTTTCCTATGCTAGTACAGTTAAAATCAGACACATTTATGCACTTGAATGTACACATACACATTCATACACCTGTATGGAAGACTTTATTCAAGTTAGTGCTAAGGAAATGTACAGGAATGTGATTCTAACAGAAGTGTTTCTACGTCGCATGTAATAAAAATGAAACTTTGCACAGCAAACCAGTCTCTTATACTGCCTCTGATTTCAAGCCAATAAATGTCAGGATCTTTAAAAATGAACTCCTAATAATAAGACAACTTTTAGATTCATCTCGATCCTTTCTATGTGCTCTTACTCGTGAGTCAGAGTGATTGATACTTGAGTTATTTCCTGAAATGTAAATGATTCAGGTAATCCCATTAGGAAAGATATGAAACTGTAAATTTCTTATGAAGTAAAAATTACAGTGCAGTCTGTCTGGAGAGCCATTTCACAGCCTCACCAAGAAAAAAAAGAGATAGATAAATGAGAATATACAGCATGTGGTCTACAGGCCTGAACTTGCTCAAGTGATACCAATGACAGTTGATTGAAAGCCAGTGTTTCACATTTGTTATAGATGCTAGATTATCTCCTTGTCCAGGCGGCTCTCTGTTCTTTAGGAATTTGGAGAGGTTTTTTCTGTACCTTGCATTGGATGTGGTGAGAATGCGTTCAGTCCAATTCTTGTCCAGAAGACAGACTGCCCATTTTTCATTTGATTTATTTCCTGTTAGAATACTTTGGGCCAGAATACCTGATCCCCTTATGGTTGTTGTTTACCAGTAGGTATTTTGCTCTACAGAATTAAAACTGGAAGATACTATTCCACTTCTAGCTTTTATGGTTTCCTTTCACATATCTTGTCTTTAATGGGAGCCCAGATTATATTATCTTTATAAAGGTTATCTTCTTAGGATATGATTGCACAAATCCATTGTGGTGTTCCGTGATCCAGAATCAGATTTTGCAATGATGTAACTGCCCTTTAAATAGATAAATTTGCCCATTAGAAGGCAATACTTTCAGAGGGAGAGATGCAAAAAAAATGGATGGCCATAATATTGTGTATCATCCAATACAAAGTGAAAGGGAGGAGGGAGAGACCCCAAGTATCAGAGGGGAGAAGAAGGGTTAAGAGGAACTAGGCATCATTTATCAGGAACTTACTGCAACCGATGACTGGATGCTGTTTCCCATCTGCTTGGCAAATAGAGAAAGATACCCAGAACAAATCACTTTGTTTCGTATTTACCAAATGATGGTTAGGCTTGACAGCATTTTAAGTTGTTCCACACAAGCACCTGTATCTTGCGAAGTGCAAAGGAAGAGCTATGGAGAGCAAGAGGACAGCGCATGTGACTAGGGGAGGCACGAGGTCTAGTTGAGACAGGCCATTCCGCAGTGCTCTTCAAAAGAGGGCAGAATGGCACGTTGCAGTGGAGTGTCGGAGACATGCTTGTGCATGAAGATAACAATTTTGATTTTCATTGATTTTCCAGGAATGCTTTCAGGTTTTCTACTTTCAGGTTTTCTAAGAGCAGGATATGCAACACAGAGGAGACACTGTGTTATGGAGGATGTTGAATCTAGTGCAAAGAATTAGCTTGTTGGTTACTACAAGTTTTTTCTTTTATTTCCTGAACAGATTGCGATTGCCATATTCAATTTCAATTTGTTAGCAAATTTCTATTGTGGTGGGAGAGATTGTTTAGGTTTAGGATTGTTTATAACGTTTGCCTAATTACCTTCCAAGTTTTAGGGAAATCTGTAATGTGAGACCTGATACCGTGCTCAAGATGTGCCCTCTGACAGAACTGTCTCTGAATTGACTGCAGTTCATTCTCGCTGCATTACTTTGGTTTTGTTGCTCCTTCTTAAAATGTAAAGCTTGCTGAGATGAACTCTTCTTATAAATGCTGGTCAGCTGAACTTTGGGGATGCAGTACTTAAAGCAGAATGGGCTTTAACCATATAGCTGTATTTATCTTATCTATTTATTTATTTACTAAGACATGGTGCAAGCTTTTCTATTCATTGGATATCTATGAATGCAATAAAGATAGATCAGAGTTCCCTGATGCTTTTTCTCAAACCTGCTTTTAAGCACTTAAGATTGGACTCAAGAGCCATACTTATGTGACCCTGTGCGAACACATTTTACGTTCTCTCAAACCAGCATGTTAAGCCCAGCCAGTAAGTTGTGGTTCTTGTCTTCACAACTCCTACTAGATGTAATTTTCAGAACCTCAGTTATCAAATGGTTAATGATAATCTTACAATCTGTATTTTAAAACCTGTGATCTAGGCATTATTAAATTTGTTTAATAACACTGTTTTCCACTTACCTAGGTTTTCTTTCTCTTTATGGTATTCATTCATCTAATATAAGTATGGAAAACAGGCATACTTTTTCGTTTCTAAGAAAGCTGAATAAATAAAGCTCACGCTTCATTGTCTTCATGCCTTTTTATCAGCAGTAAGTTCTATCTAGGAGACTGAACTGAAGCAAATTTTGGTATGAGTTTGGCCTGCCTGTACAGCACAAAGTCAGGCCTTTGTGTTCTGCAGGCTTGTTCCTAAAGCCTGTAGTAGCAGAGCAGCATCAGTGAATTAACAGTTACTTTAAGAGGTGTCCAAAGAAGAGTTTGCACTGCAGTTCTTCTGTCTGGTACATTTCATGATGCATAGATTAAAACAAAACAACAACAACAAAAAACCCCAACAACCAAACAAAACACAACCGGATGTACAGTCGAAGTTGAAGATACTAAGACTTGAGAGTTAATATCTTTCATAAAATACTAAATACCAGTAAAACATTTTTCCCTTCTAGGGAGAGAAACTTAGGAAAATTAAGCATTTAGAAAAGCTTAACAGTTGGCAAAGATTCCTTATTATTTGAGTTGGTTCGCCCAGGTACGCTCTTTTTGTTCATCAGAACTAGTGGTAGTACTGCCAATAGTCAACAGCAATTTGCCTGTGGATTGTAATGTGGAGACCTTCTATCTTCCTCTTAGTTTTGTACTTCCAAAGTTCAGTTAAGCGAAGACATGAAAGTAATCTCTCTGGTACTGGTTGCATTTGTGAATATGTGCTCAAGGTTTGCTGTTAAGAAGTGTGGTACTGAGTTGGATTAATTTGCCTGCCAATACCAACAGCATTTCTTACAAATTCTTCAAAAAAAATGTATCCTTGATAATGAAGATAGGTTGGGTTTTTGTGATGTTTTCTGATCCTAGTTACTGGTATGGTTCATAAGACATATTGATAGCCTGCTGATTTGGTGCCTAATTTGAAAATTTTTAATTTAATTCCCATATTACAGACTGATGATCAAAAATTGGTCTGTTGTTGTTCCAGATGTTCAAAGTTCATTTTTATTGAACATAAGAGTAGTGAACTTGCTTTGCTGAGTTACTCTTCTTAGAAAACAAACTTTATTAGATGAATAGAGATGTGTGTCTTAGCAGCAAAATGAGCAGCTCAGCCTTCACGTAGTACCCATTTATTCCTGAAGAATACTCTTGCACAAATGGGCAGTGCATATAGCACTTGATATATCTTTAAATACAGGGAGGAAGATGCCAAAGATTTATGGTCATTCCTCTGCATTATCTTGCTTTTTGTGTATAAAGAAAGGTTCTTTGTTTTCTGAGTTTACTTCTTCTGAGGATATTAAACTTTGGGCAAGTGCTGATGAAACTCAGCTTTAATAAATTACACACATTAATAAAAAGGAGTGACACGTTAATAAAAGTATGTCACATCTCATGAATGCATTTGAAAACAATACAGAGGTCTATCATTTTATCTTTTAACTATTGTCAGTATGTTATTGAGTACAAAAATTACCTTTGTTCTTTGTTAGAAAAACTAGCATTATGTTCATTGTGACCGTAAAAGGGCAGCTTCTAAGGTGGGTTCATTGTAATACCTGACCACTATGTTTGGATGATTAGAATCAATCACTAGAAAAACACAGGACTTGTCCAAGACAAAAGACTGTTGTCTCATAGAGAGATGCATCCTATATCTTCTTTTTCATTGCTTTCCCTAACTGCAGAACATCTTACAGAGTACTTACATTGTTCAGAGCTTGCTCTATAAATTGCATAGATGAGATTCATTATTTTGAATTCTGAACAAATTTTGCCAGAATTGATCAAATGTGGCTGATTGAATTTTTGCCAGCTCTGAAAGCAGGTATTTCTTCCAGTGTTTTTACGTAAGCCTTCCATGCTCTGGAGCTAGCTTCTTGGGCCCTGCTAATGATCCAAACAGTGAATGGCTTCAGTCTCTTCTGCACCAGCAGCAAGAAAAAGGAAAATGTTGATTCCGTAATTACTGATACTCAGGTTGCATTTATTTAAGAGTGCCAAACACTTGAGAAAAGTGCCGTACACATTTATTGTGTCAGCTGGGCCTCACTGGGGCTTTTGGCTTCTTTATTAATTTCTAACACTTTTCTGTTTACTTATTTGTTGGCAAGTTCCAGAAGAGGAGATGCACCCTCAGGCAGGGGTCATGAGAGCTTGTTGAAGTTGTCTTCCAAGGTTCTGCGCTAGAAATACTAAGATACTTTCTCCTGGTTTAAAGATACTGGTGTACAGGAGAGAATGAAGCCCTTATCTAGGAATTAAGATTTCGAAATTTAAGAATGAAAGTTTAAAGGAAGTAGACATTTACAAATATTGGCATTGAATTTTGTAAAAAGAGTGGCTTTCTTGTTCTGTGTCTGACAGCTGCTCTTATAGCAACTCGTAATCATCTGTATAGGTACTGCACCTTTTTCTGTCTTGTCATCACATTCCCTGCTGACATACCATGAAGATGGCTTTGTCTCTCTACTTCTCACAAACTGTCAGTTCTCAGACCAATCTGTTCGCAAGGTTGCGTGTCCTTTGGTGATCTTTGTGTTCCCTCTTACTGCAGACAAGTAACTGAGTGTATAAAACTGTAGCAGGCATGTTCTTACAACGTATCTTTTGGGTTATAGCTTAGCTATGCTACAGAAAACATCTCTCAAACTGTGGATTGCGTTGGACACTGACTTAAAAAGCCTGTTCTGTGGGTCAGGTGCTGAAGCAGATCCATTTGGTCAGTCAGTTCAGAACAATTAATCAACTACTGTTCAATCAATATTTAATCAACTAATTATTAATTGATACTTGATTATGTTAAGGTTCTTATATGGCAAGATTACTTGTGAGTAGACCCTTGCATTCCTACGGGGTCTTTCTGATTTCCATGCGGAAATGTCCATGCACATCCCCATTTTGCTGGATGACAAACTTTCCAGGGCAGGAATTGGAATGGCTAGGTAAGAAGCAAAAAATTGAAAAATACTTCTGAGTCAGCTTACTCTTCTCTTCTTGAGACTCTTCACTGATTGTCTACTACAGTCTTTATTTATTTGTTTTCACTGTTGCTGTCTGTGTTTCCTTCTTGTGAAGACTGTGAATTATAGAGTAGTAAATAAGCATTTGCATTCTTTCCTAAATCTGAAGTGATCATAAATCAACACTACTTTGCTACATGCTTTTGTTTCTTTGATTATATTCATAATTGCTATAACCTTGATGAATAGTTGCCTCTCTTCAATAAACAAAATGTATCCTTATATTAAAAAGTGCATGCAGTTATCCAGTACCATCTTTTCTAGTTTTTAGTGGATATACATAGTACATTTTTCTAAGTCTTTTGCTTCAAGTCCTTACCATTGGTAGTCACAGTGTATACTTACCTTGCATAATGTCATTTTTTTAGTCCTTTACCTTTTTTCTTTCTCTCTCACCCCAAAAAGTCCATAGCATCCTTTGATTCCTGTACATTATATGTTTTTCACCATATAGACAGAAAATGATAGAAAAAGATGCTTAATATTTAGCTACTTCAACTTGTTCCAGTACTCATTTTATGTTTGTGACTTTTCTGGATGGTAGATGGATTTATACATAATTTTTAAGGGGAATCGCCATGTTTTGAACTTTTAAAAATCCATTTAATATTTTGAAGTTCAATTTCTAAGTCAACTCACTATTTGTAAAGCAGTTCAATTTTGAAATAGGTGCAACATTCAAACCACTGCACATTGGTTCCACTTCAGTGTGCCATAGAGACCTAATCCTCACAAAAATGCTATTTGATCCCAGGAAGAAAAAAAGATAATGGATTGACCCTCTACATGAAACCATAAAACAGAGTTCTGGGTTGCTGCCATTCAAATGAATAGAAGCCGGCAGCAATTCTAACACCTTTCCAGTTCCAATTTTATTGCATCTGCAGGCATCGTGCTGGAATGGTAAACATTTTAATGGTCAGGCTCTGTCCACTTACACCATTACTATTTCCCTATTATCTCATAGTTCTTGTGTGAAACGGAAATGAAAAGGTGAAGGATTGCTGCGAATGAAATGAATGGAGATGCCATTTGCATTCATTTCAGTTGAAGCAAATCCCCTTCTCTCCCATTTCTTTGTTGTCCTTCAGAGAGATCTCTTACAGCTTCCGAAAATCCCAGACACTACGTTTGGATGATGCAGCTGAAGCCCCATGCATCAGCCTATCGTCAATGTGATAATGCTAAACCTCTTTTTATATAAAGTGTCCATCACTTCTTTTTAAATCTAATTGCTTTAGATTAATAGAAAGATTTCAGCTATATATGCTCTGAAAAGCTTTTTTTTTAAATTGAAAATAAGGATTACTTGCTATAGAACCCAGAGCACAGAAAACACATGTAAAAGCCAATCAGCTTATATATTTCTGCCTTTTTTTATTTTAAATAGGCTTAACGGAGAGTCTGTCCTAGGTTGTCCTTATTCAAAGATGAACTCGCATATTGCCATTACTTTTGATAATGCACAAATTCTGGGTGTCAAATCACCTTTAAACTTAAGCATGCGGTATGCATTCTTAACATACTCTTTCTCAATGCTGAATGCTTTTAGGAACATTCCCCTTACTGGGCTTTCTGTTTCCCATACTAGGACTTCTCTTTTTATTCCCGCTTGCCTCTGAGGTTTGCGGAAGTAAGAAAGCAGTGTCTTTAAAACTAGAGTCATCACTTAAGAAAACAAGAGTGTTTGGAGCAAATTGTTATGCCTGAGAATTTCTTGTTCTCCTGTCTTAGCTTCTATGGAAGAGACCCCAGCCATGGCTGATACCCAGGGTTACAGGTGAAGGAGAAGTAAGAAAAGACGACTGCAGTGGGCGCATCGTAGCGTTGGTTGCGTAATCTCAACAGCCAGTCAATTAAACTGGGGAATTAGTTTCTTGCATTTAAAGTAGAGTCAGCACTTCTAGGCTTAGATGGTAATTGGGGAAAAATGTTTTTCAGCTCAATACTGTTCATTGCCTCAAATAGGTACTGCCTGAAATGACTTATTGCCAGAGGACATGGAATGAGTGTGTGTGTGTGAGCAAGTGGGGATGTGTACTCTGTACTCACAGTGCTGTAGCCGTGGCTAAAGGCCTACTTTGCAACACTGATTCACTACAAAAAAAACCCCGATACCACTAATTGCAGTGCACAAAGAGTAACTGGGGTAGAATTCTGCTGTGGTCACTTTCTTCTTGTGGAAATGGTTAGACTTAGTAGCAGCTGCTTCTGCACCACACATACATAAGAACACAAAAAATACACTAATCGGAAAAGGTTCTGTTGAACCATAAAATTAAGTAAGTTCTGGTAAAAAAAGCAGTCCCAGAAGAAGACATCTGAATTGCCACAGAACACCAATTCATACGTTTTAATGTTAATGTGTTTTGACAAATACACATTTTCTGAAAAAAAAAAAATTAAAACATTCTGGGGCAGCTTTATAAGGTAGTAGTGTGTGCTCCTCTCAGAACACATCTTTGGTCCTACATCTGTGATGCGAGAAGGGCTAATACCACCGCTATGGGTCTGAAAGGCTGAGCATCCTCCTCTGATCTCAGAGACCAACAATCCTCCAGAGGCAGGGTTTAGTAATGAGGAGAGATGAATTTTACAAAGAGGCATCTGTGCAGTTTTCTAATGGTAACTACCATTGTTTTTTAAAACAAAAAAGGCAGCAAAGTATTTCAGTGATGAATATTTTAATTTGCAACAGCTGCATCAAAAAACTCTCTTCCTTGCTCAAGCCTCCTAGTATTCATTATGTAGACTAGGCTGCATTGGCCATCTTGTGGCTCTCCCAGTGCATGGGCCCTCTAGTGTGTAGGTACCACAGGAAGGAGGGGTGGTGCATGTCCTGGATCTTCACCTGTACAGAAAAAGTGTGTGCTGGGCAGGTACCTGGTCTGAAGAGCTGGAGAAGGCTATAGATACACCTACTTCAGTATGAACTTTGTATTGCATGCATTGTCAAACCAAAATACTCTTGTGATGTGCCTTGATATATAGAGACACATATCGCAGCCATGTGTCTGTAATTACTTGCATAGCTCATCTTTTGCACATGAAACTCAGAATATAGTATGTTTTATATCCTAGAGACATTAATTTCGTACCTTGACATAATTCCTGAACGTGTGACAGAAATGTAGGCACAGATCCAAGTAAAGGTTCTTCATAAACCAAATTCCAACCCAATGATAAGCACTCCACATTTGCTTGTGGTACGTATATTAAGCTTTCTGTGAAAGAGAAGCTTTAAAAAAATCACATAACGTCCCAATAAGCAACATTTATTGTCTCACAGGCATGGAAAAGTCCCAATTCACAGCAAATTTCATACAATTTGAAACCTAACCATAGTTTCAAGCCAGACCTTCCATATGAATATCCTCCAAGGTTGTTACAATTCTGATATGAATTTGGATTCAACTGTTGTGGCTGGCTCATATGAAATTAAATACAAACACAGATCCAAGCACTCCTAGCTTTGCCAAAGTCTCCAGATTTGGTTTGAATTGACTAGTTTGATCTTTATTCTTAAGTTGACCTTTTTTTTTCTTAACAAAACTGTCTTTGTCACTTATGATAACATTAAAAGTATGCTAGAAAATAATGCCCCCCCCCCCAAATGTATCATGAGCCTGTGTTTGCCACTTTCAGATTACATGAACAATTTCTTGTAATTCCATGCAATTAGAGCCACACTTCTAATCAATCAGCTTGCAGAAAGAGAACCATTTTTATGTCACTGTGTGCTCACTGGAGTATTTAGTTTCGTTACTAAAGGTGGTTCATTAGTAACTGAAGACTGTATATAAATTGCAATTAATATTCACAAAGTGAAATACGTAGGGTTTCTCCTCAGCCTTTATGGGAGGAACATACAAAAGAGCATACAGGTGCAGGGGGGTTGTGTGTGTATAGAAAAAAAGTCTGACTTCAAAAATTGTTCCTTTAGAGAAGTTGATGTGTTTGTATGTGTGGAGTGTGAACACCAGTTTTCTCCTTGTTCCCTAGCGATTGCAGAGGATTTACTATCTCTGCAGACGGCATATTCTGGTTCAGTTGAAATATCAAGTCACAGTAAATCTTCACTGGATTTCTCTGATGTTTATGGATATTTTTCTATATTCTATTTCCTATTACTTCCTAAACTTGTTCTGCCCTTTCTGCAGTGAGAAATAGTCACTATCTGTGTTAGGTTGACTAGCTGTGGAAGAAGCCTCAAGCTGGCTCATGGTTAAACACCCTTATGCTGAAGGTTTATAAATAAATTTCCTCTAATCTAGTGTCTCCCCCCAATTTTTTTTATTTTTGATGAACCAAGGTGTAGATACTGTCCTGATTACAAGGCAGGGAATAAAGACTGTCATTACGGTAGAAATTACTGTCCCAGGCTGGGGTGCAGGTATTGATGCCAGAAGAAGAGCAGAAGAATTCGGAGTTTTAAGTCCATCCTAGGTTGTAAAATGCAACTGCTTGACTGCAATGTCTGGCTCTGGAAATCATTAGTGTCTTTGCAGTCATGGAGTTTTATGGTACTGCTATATACATCCTACTTGCCTACATCTTACGTCTGCTAGGGGCAAGATAGTATGCTAGTCTGACTTCTGGTCTGATCTGTGAAAGTTTTGTCTGTCCTTGCTGGACTCTGTTCCCTGCTGCTTTATTCCCCTGTGCTCCTGGGAGACTTCTGTCCTCTGCAAAAGCTCTGAACTTGACTCTGTAGCGTGAGGCCTGAGGCCAGCTGATTTCAATGCAGTCAGCAGTATTTTTCTTCAAGTATGAATCCGTGTTTTCCTGTTCCTGTTTTCCACATTGCTCTGGTATCTCTCAAGTGTTCGTTCAACATATCCTTTGAAATATTCTCCCGATTCCCACTCAGATTTTCTAAGGATGATTCACAACAGATCACATCTCAGATGCTTTTCTTTGCTTCTTTGATATCTTGTGAATCTACAAGCATGACCTAGGCTTTTAGATGATATACCTTCTAACTTTTACCATGCAGGAGCTCTTTGTCATCATCTACAATGCCTCTGATCTTCTTCCTCCATGTCTTGTCTTAGAACAATAGGCAGGAGCTGAAATCCTGTGTTTGCAGCCTGTTGTCCTAATAGTGTTTTGTTAATTCCTTGCACTTCATCTGCATCCACCTGTTATCTTTTATTTTACTTAAATTGCAAGCCCTTTACTGTTCAAGTCACTTTTATATTTCCTGTCTTTGCAGAGCATGAGTATAAGTGATGTCTAAGGTCTCCAGTACATTGTCATGATACCAGTAGTTAAGCAGCAGCAGCACTAAAATGCCTAACGTAGAAAAAGTTTTGTATGCCAGATATAGAATGGGAAGGTCAGAACTAAGTGTTATGGTTTTATAATGCTTCTGACAGAGAAGTTCAACACCCAGTGTCATTTTTGTTTTGGCTTTACAAGGTGTGAGGGGTGCAACTTTTTATTTGTTTCTTTATATGTTGCTTTAGATGCTGTGTCTGGAATGAAGATGGAGGCTGTAGAAGGAGTGAAGACAGCTGTGTCCACACAGGTAGGCTTCAGAACTAGCCCAGGGACATTTTTCCTAGGGGTCTGGAGACAGTTGTGTGGACACTGTTGCAATCCGTGCAGTTAAAGCTGCAACCCATTAAAAGTTGCTTCAGTAAGAACAATTATAAGGAAAGAATCAGCAGGGATTGTTTTCAAACCCTCTAATTTTTTATTCAGGAGATTTGAATTTCTCCATTTAAGAAGTTTCTTGTTTTAGTATATTAATTTGTAATTTAAACTATCAGCAAAAATGTAACAGAAGTTACTTTTCTCGTATACACATACTGCATACACAGCCTTCTGTAGGAAATAAGGACTGCAGGGGTCGTGTACAATTTCTTCTCTATTTGTTGCATAATTTAGAAAATCCTGGTAATACAAAACCTAAGCACTTTATGAACTATCCTTCCTGGAGAGGAACACTTTCTGTGTTTCAGTAGTAGGCAGAAAATGAGTTTATAAAGTAACTGAAGATGCAGTCATGATTGAAGAACAAATCCCAACAAAGGTCCTGAGTAGAGCATTCTGTGTTCTCCAGTAAGTGCCATTTTCCATACTACCTTGTTTGCACTTACAGTTGCTTTATGCGTACATGACAATAGCACCTGCGATTGAAAGCAGGCAGCAAGACAAGCATGGCCAGTAACACTTTGCCACTTTACCAATACTTTAATAAAGTTGGAAGATCAATTCAATTTCTGGCTTTTCTCACAGAAGTGTTGCCCAACAAGATACAGAATGATGAATGCTGATCTCTTAAAACCACTAAAGTATAAAGCGTTACAAAAGGTTTTTTTAATACAACTGCGTGATAAAGGAGGTTTCTGTTGATGAATCACAGTGATGTGGCTGTCCTAACGCTTATCTAAAACAGTGAAAAATGAAGTCATTAGTAAAAATAAAATGCAAATATTACTGAATGCTGGAACATTTTTCTTCCCATATTTCAGGTTGGATTTTCAGCTCCCTGTGTGACATTTACATGCACTAAGATGAAAATAAGATGCATAAACTTAGTTTCTCCACATAGCTGAGTAAAAATGAATTAGTGAACCAAGAGAGCTGAAATGCCACCTGCTTTAAACTAAGGCTGCCTTACAGGATAAGAGAGTAGGATGAGTATCATGTATGAAGTATGAAAAGAACACTGCAGTTACAATCTGTAAGCCACCTGCTGTCTTGGAACACTTAAGGATGGAGCAAAGAAACAAAAAGGAGAAATCTTGCTACCCCATTGCCAGCCTAAGACTAAGATGGTAATATCACACAAATGTGGAAGTCAGGCTGTTAAGATGCAGCACGCTAATTCTACACGTTATGCTCGGGTAACTTCAAATCCTACTTGCACCCCTAATTTGTCTTTGACAGTGGTTATTTCAGGATTACTCTAGGGATACAAGTTGGGTTCTGGATTTACAGGCAGTAAACTATTCCTCCCTCCTGGTACAAGAGGAGGGGGAAAGAGCTGTGGACTCTTTCTATGGTGTTTTCTTCCTCTTCACTCCTGAACTAGGTTCACCCCTCAAATGAGTGATGTTGCTGTTAGCTGTCTTCTCTGAGCTAGTGCTAGAGACAGGACAGAAAAAGGAAAACCCTCTTCAGCTGCAGTTTGTAGTTGGCTGAAGATACATGTACCTACAATTGATCAATACAGTCTGTTTTTCAGAATATTTTTAGATTTTTTTTTTTCTAGTATGAGTCTGTTAAGAGCTTAATGATGTTCTAATCTCATCTCGGACTATAGAAATGCTTTATGCTTCTAGCTTGCATGAAGCCTTCAGGTGTTAGGAGCTTCCAGACAGAACAAAACTGTGAAGGGTGGTTGCCATCAATGGAGATATTATGGCAATATCTCATTTGTCTTTTGCTTTCTGTGCTACCTTCTCACAAGGTATCAAATTTTAAGATGAGGTTTTGAACTTTATCCACAAGTTATCTTTTGGGTAATCTGGCTTATCAAAATGTGGTTTATCAAAAGGTTAAAGAGAATGGTCACCAACTTCATTGCCAAACCACCACTTTCCTTTGGGGGTGTATTTCATCTATGTAAGTCTTGATAATGGTCTGAGTAAACACACAATGAATTTTTCTGAGGAACTTGGGTCCGTTCAGCCTTTTTACCTACTGTTACTGACAGAAGGTGTATTTCTTTGATGTGATGTAGCTAAGTAGTAGTGCATGTGTTAAAAAAACCAAAAAACAAACAATGCAAAGAAATAAGCCCAAAGCAGACTACTAAAAGAATACATTTTACTGTGCATGTTTCTTTGTTCTGAATCAGGAGAAAAGAAAAAATAGGATAGATGAAAATCACGTTAATACATGTTGCAGGGGGAGGTGCTCAGGTAAAAATGTTCATAAACACAAATTTGTGCATTTAGAAATATAAAATAATGCATAAGATTGTCTTCTGCTGTGGGTTTTTTTCTTATGGAGGGAGAAATATGTAGTAGTCATGCAAAGACAATAGAATTTTATTTTTCTTTATTGCAAGTTAAGTTAATTAAGATTTGTTTTTTATGCATACAAATCATACAGTTCCTATCAGAGCGTACTGGTTCTGAACAATGACCTTGCTAAAGAGCATTGTTTCCTGATATAGGAAGTCAATGAAGCATGAATGCAGCTAGCTGTATCACACAGAGTCGAATGCATCTGAGAGCGCCACATATTTTTTTGTATAGTGAATGGTTTAGCATTGACAGCTTTGCAAGCACAAATCCAGAAGTCTGAGGTGCTGGTGGGTTTGTTCATGAATACCCCCTAATTAAGTTGAAGACTAGGGTGGGAGTGTTAGATGGATTCGTAAGGTGAAGGGATAGATAGTTCAGGTTGGAAGGGGCCTCAGGAGGTCTCTAGTCCTTCCTCAAAGCAGAGTCAACTGTGAAATTAGACCAGGTTGCTCTGGGGTTTAACCAGTGAGGTCTTGAAAGCTCTGAGTATGGAGACAGCATCTCTGGGCAATCAGTTAATATTATCTTGCAAGGAACATTTGATTTCCAAATTTGATCCATCAGTGCAATCTTAAATGAAATGTTTATTTCATCTTATTTATTTTACGGCATTTCTGTTTGTGAAAAATGGCAGTTGTTCCCCTATTTATAAGCAACCAGATTATGTAAATCTTCGTCAGCACTTCTTAGCTAAAACAGATTGGTGAGCAAAAACTGCTGAGGACAAGAAACTGGAAAGGGTGTATATTAGAAATGTAGTGCACGCATGCACACGCGCACCTCCCCAGTGGACTGGAACATCATCTTTCTGTCCTTGGATGATACCATGAGACCCCTCTGGAGTCATCTGAAATTCAGGGGGCTCGGTCCTGTCCAAAGAGATCATTTAATTTTGTTTGCTAGACTAGCCTTCACACTGATGTGGGTGAATGGAGGAATGAGAAATTTTTTTTTTGAGACAGACACACGCACTGAATTTGACATCAAATACCACTTGACTACAGGGAAAAAAGAAGCCTCTTCACCATTCATAATGTGTCTCTGAAATATCATCAATACAATATTATTTATCTTGTTAATAATAATTATTAGCTTAATCCAGGATTAAATAGGCATTTAATTCTGCTTCATCAGAGTAAGCTGTTTTCCTCTCCAAATGCAAAAATCAAGAAATTGGCTCAATATAGGGAGAGATCAGAAAAGGAACTAGATCTTTGTAAAAATCTTTGTTAGTGAAGTCTCTCAAACATGAATGGCTGTAAGACCGAAGTCTTGTGGTACCTGATCATTAGATAGTATTAGTTGAAAAGTTATTTAACAGCATTTAAAAGCCACTTCACTATAAATATAATTTAATATAAGTAGAAAGATTTTACTTGCTAAAAATGTTGCATGCAATTACTTTATTTTCTTCTGAGATGATAAAAGAAGTATTCTCGCTTCTCTGGTTAATTAATTATTCCTGATTTCTGTGAGATATGGAGCTTTATTCCCAGAACCACCCTTGTCTAAAATATGCATATACTTTGTCAGAGTAAGAAAGTATTTTTGCAGCTTAGATAATCCGTCAGACAGATGATGCAGAGCTGGAACGATACAAGTTTGTCGTCCAAAAGTCAAATTTATGATACAAGGCTTCACACCTGCATTGGTTCCTTCACTGCATCCAAACTCCATTTGATGAGACTGACTTGCAGTCCACATCACTACCTTCTCCTGAATTGCATTGTCTTTCCAAAGTCGTGAGACCGATTAATAATGGACATGCAGTGCTCTGCTCATCCGAGCAGCAATGGGGTAACTGAAAAATGTTATCAAGCATGGTAGAATCTGTAAAGGTTTATGCGATAATGTATATGAGCACAGACATGCTATCATAAAATAAACGAATACGGTTCTGGAGTTCCAAACCCTGGGTTTTGACTTCTGGCAGCAAATGAGAAATCTTCAACTTTAACTGTTAATACAAAGTATTTGTGTGCTTGATGAATACATTAAGTGAATTGGAACAAAATTGTTTGCTTTTCATCATACCATTTGTTCAGCAGAACATTTTTGTATGCATTGGGGGGGATGATTTTAATATAGGGATAGTGCCAATTATAAGCCTTTTTGGTAGAGAATTTTTTCTGTGCTTGGTATGCATTGTTTTTACAATATCAAACTTGTTATTTGAGACACAGAGCACAGTTTGCTTAGCACAAAGGTCGTCTTTCTACTAGCATGCGGAAGAGATTTGGGTAGATATAAAATGCAGTCACTGTGAAATGTCCCATCTCTATATAATACATCTCGGTTAACAGCAGGGAGTCACAGTAGTTGAAGTAATTAGATAAGGCTTTGTTCCCTTCACCTAAAGGAGAAGCTGTGTGGTGACGAAATATAAAAGAAAATTGTGAGACCAAATGTATTGCAGTTCTCTATTTTCACCGGGTTATTTTCTCCTGTAAAATGCTTACCACAGAATAGTGGTACCTATAACAAGGAACACTTATACTTTATTAGATCAAAACTATGGGTACGTATTTGAACTTAAGCCTTGGTCATTGGTCAAACATCATCATTGGCAAGTATGTAAACTTCTTCAAAATGGACTTACAGTAAGAAAATACGTGGGAGTATGCTGCTTCCAATAGGCAGATTCTGCCCATTTTCAAAGCGGAAGTCAAGGTTTATCATTTCCCAGTAGATTGAGGATTGATTCGTACCCAGAAATTTTTGCAGCAAATCTGTGTTTATGAGTTCATGGAAAGTCTATGTAAATCAAAGCAAACATTTAAAAAATAAGCTAATTATAAAATCAAATAGAATTTCTCACAGTTCAAATTGTTACATGAAAAAGAAAGGGAATAGAAACAGGAAAAAAAAAAAATCAAGGGAATTGGGTGATGTTATCTTTCGTGTTGCAGCTTCATCAGTGAAAGAGGATTCTGTCTCCCAGGATAACTGATTTAAGTGGAGCTTCACTCGCAGATATCGTGTGGGCTCTGACCAAGAGGAGACAGTCTCAAAGTTAAGGAATGATAAAGAAACTTAACACGGGCTAAAGAGAATACAGCAATCAGTACTTGAGATGAGGAAGAAAGGCAAGAAATTATTACGTGCCCCCCTGCCCAGCAGATAAATTGAAATATCAACAGCAGCAGCAACAAGAAAAATTAAAACTATTTTTTATATATATACACGCACTATATCTATATATATTTTTTTAAGTTCTCGGGCTCCAAAGAAAAGCAGGAAAGCAAATCAGTGACAGCAAGGAAAGTCAAAGTCATGACGTTTCTCATATGATAATATCAGCTCTGTGCAGCTGCTTGAAAAATTTGCATGTAATATCAAGAAAAGAACATCTGCTGCTCAGTATGCAGCAGACCACCAAAGCTGCTGTAGAAAAGAGGTGGGAGGAACGGATGGATAGGAACTAGATCATGATAAGCAGAACAAGAAGTGGCATCCCACTGAATGGCATGACCTCTATTATCGCTTTCTAAGTCATTTACTCCCACTTCTCAACAGGGGCTAGCATTCCTGATGATAGAGGTAGCTGCCATAGGCAAGTTAACCTGCTAGTAAATTTGCTAACATGGGATAATTTTCACTGAACGAGTGCTTTCCCGAACATATGAAATACATAATTTCAAAGCAACAGAATCCTTTATATGAACTTTTAAACACATTGCCTAACACGAGCTGCCAACAGGTACACAACTATATGGAGAAGCAAGAGGATAAAAGACTGTCAGATACACGTGTGGAGAAGAATGATGGTACTAGAGCAAATGTATAATGATCCATGTGTGACCAGTCACATGTAAGGGGAGAAATGGGAGTTAGATGTATAGAAAGCTGTTGCTTCAGGCATGTTTTTTGCTATCTTAAGGGGTTCTTTGTTTTTTTTCTATTTCTGTTCAGCTCAGTAAATTCTTTCACTTTTAATGGTTCACTACACTGAACAACAAGTAATTATAGGATAGAATTTTCAAATGAAGTTACTACCTGCTCAGTGCAAAGAAAAACATGTGGGTTCTCCTTTCTGAGTATCTTGGTAATTCAGAAATTGAGTATTAAGAGTATGTAAATTATTATTTACAATTTGTGTGGTTTATTTCATATGTATATGGGCATACACTGTTAGAAAACCTTTCTTTTTTAAGAGTAATATGCTATGTTTGTTTTTATTTCCATTACTTTCACATAATAACTACTACTTTTCTTGATCATTCTATACTGTCCATATTAAAGGCAAAGTTATATTTCTGATCATTTCAGGAACCCATTTATAATGCAGCACTGATCAAAAGATGTTTTGAGGTGGGCTATATTTGATTTGAGAGGAGCACAATTATCTAATAATAATTTAAAAATCTGTGGTACAATCTGTGCAAAAGCCCTGGTTGAGGCTCTGCTTTAGCACAGTATGGCTGGCTTATAGCATGATTTCGTATCTTTAGTGGGCAGATGTTTTTACTATCTTTATGATCAGAATACTCTTTCTTTCTCCTCCATATTATATGCACAGAAGTCCATTTCTGGGAAAAAAGCAATGACAAACAGTAGTGCTGTTACAAAGAGGCGTTGCAGTTGTGTGCAACAATTATGATTAATAGGTTCTGTAGAAATAGAGTAAATGAAATTTACAGTACGATTTGGAGAATTTTGTCAGGTACAACATTATGAAATGCCAAACATGGTTATTAGTCATAGAGGGATCTAAGACTTTTGCTTATTTAATCAGTTAACAGAAATATTTAGGAAAAGATTGTTGTAGTTTTGTGGGTGAGACACTTCTTCTGAGGTACGTTTTGCAGAAATTATCTTCTGGTTTTGAACAACTGTCCAAAACCTGTTTGTTCTTCTGCCACACACCTGTGAGCCCATGAGTGCAGGTGTGTGTGAAGTGGGGGTGCTAGCCACTGTGTAAACATAGATGTAGATCATACAGCCTTTCAGTTTATTCTAGAAATACCAGCTACGTAATACCAATTCACTATTCTAGTTAAACCTGAACAAAATCTCCAATCTCTTTGGAGATGAGTCCCTCCAATTCCCTTTGCCTGGAGGGATTGAGGAATAAATGGTAACAGGAAGACAGAGGGGGGAATGAGATCCTGAGGATGCTGCTTTACGCAGCTCTACCACCTGCACATTCACAGACAATTTTTGCTTGGCCAGCTGGGGGAGGTTTGTTCAGAAAACTACTGTCAAATTGTCTTGGTTTCAGCCAGGATAGAACTGGTTTTCTTCACAGAAGCTAGTGTGAGACTATGTTTTGGATTTGGGATGAGAAACTGTTGATGATGTGCTGATGTTTTGGGTTGGTGCTAAGCAGTCAAGGAACAGCCCTTGAGGGGTTCAACCCTCAGGGGTTGCTGAGGGTTGAAGAACAACAGGTGCCGATCGCTACCACAACAGTACACCGGTGGCAATATCGCACTGACAGAGACTGCCTGATCCCCATCCATGAGCTGGTTTGTCAGCTGGAGAGCCAAGGAGTGATCAGCAAGACTCGCTCACCCTTTAACAGCCTCATATGGCCAGTGTGAAAGTCTAATGGAGACTGGAGACTGACAGTAGACTATCGTGGCCTGAATGAAGTCACGCCGCCACTGAGCGCTGCTGTGCCGGACATGCTAGAACTTCAATATGAGCTGGAGTCAAAGGCAGCCAAGTGGTAGGGCACCACTGGTATTGCTAATGCGTTTTTCTCAATCCCTTTGGCGGCAGAGTGCAGGCCACAGTTTGCTTTCACTTGGAGGGGTGTCCAATACACCTGGAATCGACTTTCCCAGGGGTGGAAACACAGCCCTACCATTTGCCATGGGCTGATACAGACTACACTGGAACAGGGTGAAGCTCCAGAGCATCTGCAATACATTGATGACATCGTATGGGGCAACACAGCAGGAGAAGCTTTCGAGAAAGGGAAGAAAATAATTCAAATCCTTCTGAAAGCTGGCTTTGCTATAAAACGAAGTAAGATCAAAGGACCTGCACAAGAGATCCAGTTTTTAGGAATAGAATGGCAAGATGGACGTCATCAGATCCCAATGGATGTGATCAACAAAATAACAGCTATGTCTCCACCAACTAGCAAAAAAGAAACACAAGCATTTTGGGGAGTTGTGGGTTTCTGGAGAATGCATATTCCAAATTACAGTCTGATTGTAAGCCCTCTTTATCAAGTGACCCGGAAGAAGAACGATTTTAAATGGGGCCCTGAGCAACAACAAGCCTTCGAACAAATATCACCAGAAGAGGAGGTGGCGCGTGCTGAAGAGGCTCCACCATATAATGAACTGCCAGAGAACGAAAGGCAATATGCCCTGTTTACTGATGGGTCCTGTTGTATTGTAGGCAAACATGGAAGGTGGAAAGCTGCTGTATGGAGTCCTATACGACGAGTCGCAGAAGCTGCTGAAGGACAAGGTGAATCAAGTCAGTTTGCGGAGGTGGAAGCCATCCAGTTGGTTTTAGATATTGCTGAATGAGAAAAATGGCCAATACTCTATACTGATGCATGGATGGTGGCAAATGCTCTATGGGGGTGGCTACAGCAATGGAAGCAGAGCAACTGGCAACGCAGAGGCAAGCCCATCTGGGCTGCTGAATTGTGGCAAGATATTGCTGCCCGACTAGAGAATTTAGTCATAAAAGAACGCCATGTAGATGCTCATGTACCCAAGAGTCGGGCCACCGAAGAACATCAAAACAACCATCAGGTGGATCAGGCTGCTAAGATTGAAGTGGCTCAGGTGGATCTGGACTGGCAACATAAGGGTGAATTATTTATAGCTCGGTGGGCCCATGACACCTCAGGCCATCAGGGAAGAGATGCAACATATAGATGGGCTTGGGATCGAGGGGTGGACCTGACCATGGACGCTATTGCACAGGTTATCCATGAATGTGAAACGTGTGCTGCGATCAGACAAGCCAAGCGGTTAAAGCCCTTCTGGTATGAAGGACGATGGTTGAAATATAAATATGGGGAGGCCTGGCAGATTGACTATATCACACTTCCACAAACTCGCCAAGGCAAGCGCTATGTGCTTACCATGGTGGAAGCAACCACCGGATGGCTGGAAACATACCCTGTGCCCCATGCCACCGCCTGGAACACTATCCTGGGCCTTGAAAAGCAAGTCTTATGGCGACATGGCACCCCCAAAAGAATTGAGTCAGACAATAGGACTCATTTCCGAAACAACCTTATAGACACCTGGGCCTTAAAGAGCATGGCATTGGGTGCACTTGGTGGGTAATGCGGAAGGATGGGGAAGTCCAATGTGTACCTCAAGGAGACTTGATTTTGGGTGAAAATAGTCAATGATTTGAATTGTATTATGTTAATTGTTACACAATACAGTATGACATTACTACTATGGTTGCTATCTACCATATACATATCAATGGTATTATAGTAAGAATCACCCAGACTGATGAAGAATGAGCTTCACTGGAATCAAGCAACATGCAGCAGTGATGGAACCAGAACTGGCTTCAGCAGCTTGCGCCCAGCAATTCCCTCAAGACCGACATCTTCGACCTGCAGATCATGGACATGGACCGTGCTAGATGACAATCCAACACCACATACCGTCTCCCCTGCCCTGAGAGACTGCTATGATGGATGAAGCCCAGAGTCATGGACTAAATGAACTCCACAGACATTTTAAAGTGATGGCCCATGGACTAAGAAAGTGATATCTGTGTGTATATATTAAAAGACAGGAAGAGTAATAATGAATAATTGGAATGTATTGAAAAGTATAGGACCCGAGCATGATGTAAATGGTATGGAATAAGGGGTGGATACTGTCCTGGTTTCAGCCAGGATAGAGCTGGTTTTCTTCACGGAAGCCAGTGTGAGACTGTGTTTTGGATTTGGGTTGAGGAACTGTTGATAATGTGCTGATGTTTTGGGTTTGTGCTGAGCAGTCAAGGACTGTCCGGCTTCTCGTGCTGGGCTGCCAGCGAGCAGGCTGGGGGTGCCCGGGGAGCTGGGAGGGGACACAGCCGAGACAGCTGACCCAGGCTGGCCACAGGGATGTTCCGTACCATACGTTGTCATGCCCAGTACATAAACTGGAGTTGGCCGGGGGGCAGAAATCGCTGCTCGGGGACGGGCTGTCGATCGCCGGATGGTGAGCAACTGCTGTATTGGGCATCACTTGTTCTTGTACATTCCTTTGTTGGTATTATTATTGCTGTTTCCTTCTCTCTGTCCTATTAAACTGTGTTTATCTCAACCCACGAGGTTTTTTTTCCTAATTGTCTCCCCTGCCCCACTGCGAGAGGGGGAGTGAGTGAGTGGCTGTGTGGTGTTTAGTTGCCGGCTGGGGCTAAACCATGACACAAATACTTTTCTTCTTTTCTTCGTATTGTCTCAGTCCATCAGCACACTATCGGAGAACCTGAAAGATGGGTGAATTTTCAAGGCTGCGTGGCCTGATGAGTGGGTGGGGAGGAAGGTAAGCAGAGAGGGAAAAGAAGAGAAGGGAAAAAATAACTATGTGTTAAGGCAGATACTTTCATCTTCCTGTATAGAATTCAGAGGTTAGCGGGGTTTCTCCCCCTTCTGTCCTACCTTCTGTGGAATAAAGATGGATGATTCTTGGTTATCTCTGGACCTGGCCAGCAAGGAAGACTCAGAAGAGATGTGTTCCATAGAAACAGATAGAATCAAAACATTCACAAACAGTATCTACTGGTGGCTCTTCAATGTCATGAGCTTTATTTAGACCTTAACCTGAAATCTAAAATACTGTCTGTTGCTGCATCAAATATCCATAACGTAAAAGGAAGACTTTCCAGAAATTAATACTTCTGGAACATCCTATTGTGTAATGACATATGCATATTTATGTAAAAACACTTTGAAAAAGGGTTTATATAAAAAAAACTTTTTGCAGGTGTGTCAGGCAAGAGACCTTCTGATAGGTAACTTACTAATATTTGCCTCTTGTGAGTCATAATTCATTTTGTCACACACTGTAGTGGCAGTACTTTGCTTTTATCAAAATGGTAGCTTTGTTGACGTTCAGTGTTTGGAGTTATTTCATAACAAGGGTCACTCTGGGTCTCCTTTGTCACCATGACCTTCAGATTATGTCTTTACTTTCCACTTCAGTGTAACATCCTGCATTCATTTACTTGATGGCTCCATGGTTCAATAGCACTTAGATGTTGACAGCAAATGGAAAAGTTTGAAAATACTCTTTTTTTTTTTTAAATAATGCCATCTATTCATGCTGTATACCAAATTTATTTGCTTTCTCTTTTCAAAATATAGTCACTTAAAATGATAGTTTTTGTTTTGGTTCTCCAACAACTAGTATTTTTTGCCTTTTCCTCCCCCCCCCCCCCCCCACTTATGTGCAAGCGGTTCATCTCAGGCTATATTGAGGTCAGTCAGTCTTCTTCCTACTAGGAGTTAGTATATCCAGCTTTGGGAAGGAAACGGTAATACCTTCTGAAGATACTGTAAATATTCTGTACTCTGCTCACTGCCACTGACATGAGAGCACAGCCCAGGGAAGTGACCACGGTGAGGTTATCTCTGTGTCTTGACAGTCCTTAGCTGTGGTTTTGTCCTGTAGGAGCCATTTCTTCTTGTCTGTGCTGAAGCAGCCTCTGCTGCAGGATTGACAGATAAAGACTCCAGGAGTCAGGGAAGCAAATTTAGCTTGCAGATGGGATGTGGGCTCATGCAAATGTTGTCACATACAGATCCACGGGATAATGGGGGCACAGAAATACACCTATGTGGACTGTACAGTTTAACAGAAACGTAGAAACTTGCTTGAACTGGATGCAGTGCTCTATACTTAGTTGAGTGAAGTAATTGTAACACATTGCTAGCTCTTCAGTATTTCTCTTCTTGCTTAAGACATGCATTTCACGCTTTTTCATTCTGAAATATATGCCTGCATCCCAGAATGTCATGATTTTTCTTTTTAATTAAATTAGAAGTGTTTATGATGTGATGTCCCCTGACAGATAGGACACCACATGGAACTTCTTTTACCCCTTGGGAATATTTGATTACTTTCCCTCAGTTTCATTTGATTCCTTTGACAGTCTGGGATGTTTTGCTCAGAATAACTATGTGCTTAACCTTTCTGTTACCCACAGTAAAGCACTCTAGTATTAAAGAAATTTAATTCTGGTACTCCTTACTGTCCTGTTTGACTGTAACTCTTGTTTTCTTTGCAGCCTTGGAACGTGCTGCCTAAGCCATCTCTTCTTGCATTTCTTAACTGTGTTTCAACCCATTTCAGTCAGGGATCAAAGCAGGGCACTTAAGTGAATTTACTTTATTAAAAGTTAATAATGACCTTCATGTGAAACTCACTTGTATTAGCTATGTGACCTGGCTTTATTCAACCTGTCACTAGCATTCAACGTAGCGGATCAGGAACAGAAAACACTCTTACAGTACCGGGTACCTTGGCTGTCATCAGTATTTGATGTCCAGCGCAGTGCGCTCCCCTCCGTTGTGTCATGTCTGGCTGAACGTGCATTTCAGGTGAGTGACTCTGGTGGGAGGGGATGGTGGGATGTTACGTTTGTTGTTTCAGTGTTTGTTGTTGTTGGTTTAGGACTGCTGCTTGTTACCAGCCTTTTCATGGATTGCTTCGATCCTGTGGCTTATGTTATCGCTTATGCACAGATGACATACAGATCCATAATTCCTGTTGGTGTTCTCAGACTTTGCCTTTGTCTTTCTCTGCCTGCATCATCTCTGTAACTGGATGCATACTAATCTTTTATTGCAAACAAAGAAGTTAAAAAGGATTCTTTTTAATCCTGTTGTTTAGGTTTTTTGCTCATAAGTACTTTATGTCTCAAATATTGCTTCTCTTTCTCTACTTCTACAGTACTGTATGAAGGTTTTAAAATGTTCATTATAATTTGTTGTATAATCAACAGCTTGCGGATCAAGACTAGATTTTTTTCACAGGCTGTATGCCTTTTCTATATGCAGATCTCTAAGGCTTTTTATATTTTTACTGCTTATATTACAAATCAAAAAATCCCTGAATCAACTAGTCCCCAGTCTCTGCAAGTCATGAGTTTTATTATAAGACCACCACTTCTTAGTCCACTGACCTAGATTTTAGATTACAACAAATAAGAAAGCCACTGCCTGCTTTTCTCCATGTGCAATTGCGTTTATATGATTTGACTTCTTTTTGTGGACTTGCCCAGAATACCAATTCTGTTTATAAACTGCGTCTACTCTTTTTCTTTCCTGAACTGGAGGAGCTATAAATATGGTAAAAACCATTTTTGATATTAGATTTTGCTGACTTTTAATAGCATCATTTGTCAACTTTTAATGTACTTGCAGTTTTGATTTAAATTTGATCTTCAGTTAATTTTTGCAGAATAACTACCCTTTTGTTATATGCTATTTATCATTTAATTTTTGGCTCGATACATGTTCTTTTTGTTCAGTATACACTTTGTGTTAAAAATGTTTAAATTACTTAATAAGACATAGTCACAGATTGATAACATTGCTGTCAGAATTGCTTTACCCTGTTGGCAGCAATGTGAATAAGGTATTTTAATTTTCTACTGATGCCATTCTTGTGCCCTTATAAAAACACCACTTAATTTATTTGCAGCATGTTCTCTACATGATAGCCATAAATACCCACAATTACTACAATGGTATTAATAGCTTCCTATCTACAAAAACTATTCCCTCTGATGTTTTTAGAGCTGGTATGTAAGCATGCAGCAATAGCGGCTAATCTTGTGCTGGAATATGGTGAAGGCAGCATCAGTGTGATGCTTGCGTTGAGCTGGAGAGCCAGCTTCAGGAGGCGAGATGTAAATCCGGCAGAGAAAGCAAGAAAATAGCTAAAACTTGGGCATAGGTTGGGGGAATTTCTGTGCGCTCTCAAGTCAGATGTACGCTTACAGTTCAGGCTAAAAATCAGAAAGTCTGTGGAACAGATAGCATCCAATATGGGGGGCAAGCAAGATAAGGAGCTACCAGGAGGAAGAGGTTTATTGCTACATGGGGTAAGCAGCACTATAATCCACTGTAGCCAGCAATTCATGAGGGACTGGACTTCTGCAGATTGACAGTTGCAGCGCGTGTGCCACAAAGTTAATTTGTACCTAAGCTTTTGTCACAGCTTGGAAAGTAAATAGCTCAGCTGATGAGTAAATGGACTGAAGGTACACAAGGGTAACCTTGTTTGTACACTGTCAGCCGAAAAAAATTTACAGGTTTCTAACAGCGAAGGTCTGTAAACTCGTTAGAACCCATTGGCTTGATCCATGTTCTTTTCTACTACTAAGTGGGTGTGGTATAGCTGTCTTGCTGTGGGGTGGGACATGCCATCAGGAGGCTTTAGTGGATGATGGAAGAACCATCTGGCAAAGATGTTTGTCAGATAAAAATTCTTTTAGTTTTATTCTATACAAGCTGCATAAGAGAATAGACCAGACCGCTCTTGCAGAAGTAAGAAGCTGTGGAGATGTTGTTCCCGTTCCTTACGTACCGGTTGCGTGTGGCCGCCCCTCTCGCTCTCCTCTCGTCCAGGCGATACAGCTGGTTTTCGCATGGGAACCGTGTCATTCCTTTGAATGAAGCGCTCAGCTTCTTGAGGTTATAATGTCTAATGACACGTACCTGGTTGCAGGAAATGTATTGATTAATGCAAGGTTTCTGTAGTCGGCAGAAATTTCAGGGACAGGTGTATTGTTTTAAGTGACTGGAGCAACACGCTATGGAGCTGTGGCACAGTGTCTTACGGTTATTTTGGCAGATGCGCTTGAAGGCATAAAGAATATGCGATTGCTTTGTTCTTGGGCTTCTGAAAGAATAATAATGCCGCTGTATGTTAATTTAGAACACATCACTACACATACTGCTATTAAATTGATGTAAAGTCATTGAAACATTGGGCACTAACAGCAGCACGAGTGCTTTTAACAGGCCCTTGGGGATTATGAAGGATGAGATTCCCTCATCGCTGTGGCTGCTGGCCGTGGAACCCAGTGCGGGAAGGTCTGGAATGATGAACAGGCAAAACTGGAACAGGGTTAGGTGGGTCTGTTTGGAGGATGAGACTGAAAAAAAGCAGCAAGAGACAGGAGGAGGAAACTTGGGCTTAAGGAGCGTGGTTCTGAGCTTTTCATAACCACCTGGAGTTTTCTAGAGACAGTGGCAGGCTTCAGCTTGTGATTTAGATGGTGTGTACTGGAAGCTGGCTCATGGGATACCTATGCCTAATGCAACCCATGAGTGGTTGCATGGAGAATAACCACCTGGCCTTTTTTACAAAGCTGTAGCTCTTAGTCAACTGTTTTGTCAGCCAGTGCACTCAAAATTAAAATTTTTGTCACATAACGTGTACCTACTCTCTAGTAGAAAATCCTGGTAGTAGCCACAGGTGAATCTTCTTTAAATTAATTTTCATTTTAATATTGATTGTCCAGTAATGCTGTGCATTACTTTTTCTGTCATATTTGTCTCCTTTTTGCTTTAGATAATAATTTTAAGCTTTGTGTCCTTAACAAAAACTTATTAACATGCAAAATATTAGCAAGAGGAAAACAGATATTCAAAACAGATATTCAGAGACCTTCACCATGCACATTTTTCCAACACAGTAGAGTGTTTTTCGGGCCAAACCCATGGTGGTGTCAAGGCTCCTCTCTATGCTCTCGTTTCTCATTCAGTTATTCTTCAAAAAGTTCAACTGAGGCTGATAATACTACTACAGACTAACAGGTTTTTATGTGCTCTCATTTTATTTTCCCCTTTCTTAAATACAAGTAAGACATTGGTTATTCTGTATTCATAAATACCAGCTCACTTTGGTAGATTCATTGAAGTCTTTTTCCCATATGCCATTTTTTAATTTCATATCTGTAATGGCAATTTGAATTTCCTAACCCAAGGCCTTTAAGTGCTTGGTTTTTGGTTGTGTGGTTTGGGTTTTTTTTGCTTTTCTTTAGATGTTACAATTTCCGTTTACACTTTTTAATCCTAATATCATAGTGAATAATTCTTTCATTTTTTCTTTCTTAGTTTGCTCTGTTGTTAAGTATGAAAGTCCTTAATGAACACAGAAACAGTGTATTATAGTCCCCAAACTAAACTAAATTGACTTTGGCTGAACGTCACTGAAAATCTGATTTCTTTCTTCATTTTCTATCTTTCCCTTTTATGGCTTAAGAAACGTTTGTTGTTTATTAAATATCCCTCCATAATTCTAGCTCAACTTCAATTCTGATAATTCTCAGTTGATCTGTACACTTTGAGACTTCCAAAATATATGCTTATTTTGATTCTGCTTTTGGAAACAGTTTTAGATCCTTCTGCGCTTGATGCCTTTCCCTTCATATTTTGTTGTGTTGCTCAAGCTGAAAATTCCTAGTACGTTTTTAATCTTTGCCTTGAAAAACTTTTGCCTTCTGCTGTAGTTGAGGACTTTGAACCCTTTAATCTCAACATCTTTTCTAAGTAGTTATCCCAGTTTGAAATTCGAAACTTAAAAAAGTTCCATAGCCCTATGTTACTTTACCAGATCATCCTGCAGTAAACTTGCTCCATTATTAGGTTTTTATTTTATCGTGTAATTCCATTGGAAAAAATTTATTCTTGTTTTATCATATAGTACCGTAAATATGCTAAAGTCAAATTAAACCTTCTGCATTTGTGCTGCCTTTGTCACTGGCAACTCTCCTGTTCACAGTGTTTCCTTATTAGTAGCTGTTACGAATAGCTTTGACCCTGCAGAGGTGAGGTCACCTGGAAGGGCATATTTCCAGCATTTCTCTGTCTTACGTCATTACAGAGATATCTGCTGTATTGAAATCTGAACCTTTGGATATGTAACTGTAACCGTAAGAATTTCTAGTATTGATCTTTTAAACAAAAAGTTAAATTTATATCAGGAAAAAAAAAGAATAACTGGATCAAAAACTTCATCTCATAAGCTTAACAGTAATGAAAAAGACTTCTGAGATGGTTTTATTAAGCTGAAAATGTGGGTTTTCACACAAAAATGGTTCTGAGAGAGTATGCAGATAAAGTACGTGATCCTCAATGTCCGTTAAAATGTTTTAAATTCTAATAAAAATTTGAATTCTATAATTAGCAAAATCTTGGAGAAATAGGGAATATATTACAGTAAAATCTGATATTGTGCATACTAGAAAGCATAAAGGGACAAGCAGTGTGATGGAGTGCTCACTAGTAACAAGTGCCATGAGCTGCTGCTTTCTGTCCATGTCTTAAATGGGCATTATCTGTTGTAGAATTGACAAGCATTGGCACCGTAACACCTCCTACAGTAGAAATACTAGGTTTTTTCCTTAATATGATGTTCTTTAGAATATGTTATCTTTCTACACTGAAAGATTGAAAACCAAATAAATAAAAACAGAATAATCCTTGTATTTTATGACAAAAGTATTATCAGTGGAATAGGAGGGTAATTTCTCACTCAGCATTTTTAGAGAATTCTGTAAAGAAATGAATCTAAAATTAATTACTTTAATGATATTATTTCCCAACTGCAACACTTTTCATGGGTGTGTTTTGATTTATCTAACGTGTGCACCCACTACATCTTTCTCAGTCATGACATTTTTCAGAGCAATTAAAATGTTGAAGGAACACAGGCCATCCATTTTTCAAAAGTATTAGAAACATGGAGTGCTGGCTGTGGGAAGTATGATAGTACTAGTCATTTTATCATCAGTGAATGTTTACGTTGTTATAAGGAATTCATAGCAGCTTTTACCTGCTCATCTCTGTAGTGTGAACCAGTAAAGCTTAGGAAATCAGTTTCTATTTCAGAACAGGAAATGAAGACCACATTTTCCACCCAGATCCGTCTACCTTAGTGTAAAGCAAAAGCTGCAAATATTTGAACAAGCCACCATTTCAAGACTTACGAGCAGATACGATGGACAAATAAGGTGGGCAAAGCTCATGAAAAGAATTTGAAATAAGCTGTTGGGTGCCAGTTCAGTGACAGGGAGGGTGTCCTGGCACACTGCTGTGCTGAAACAATGTCATGCGTGTAGGCTTTCCTCTTCCCTTTTAACCTCAGAAGTCTGCAGCCACTAATGTCTGCTGCCTTGTTTTAAAGCAATTTCTTTTTCATTGTGATGTGTCTGCTGTGTGCCTGACTTTTTTGAGAGTTAAGTGCTGTTGAGCTCACCTGGAAGGCCTACAGTGATTATATCCTAAACAAGGGGACCCAGGAGTCCTTCCTAGCTCTTAAGTCCTGGTGCTCATGTCAGTTGTGTCCTCAGTACGTGTAAGGATGAAATCTGAGTGTATGGCATCGGCAGGCAGGACCGCATCCCCGTTTTCTTTGGAAGAGAAAAGGAGCCCTGGTGCACTTAAGCGCTGCAGGTGACTTCTCCTATGGAGGGACTCTGGCTGTGAATAATTGATGGGGCATTGCTGACTGCAGGTAGGACAGCAGATGCCCGGCCTTGGGCTACTGATTGCAGCAAAGTGGCTGCTTATGGCAACTAAAGAGATGCGCTCTCAGACAGGCTGTATGAAGGCCAAAGCTAACACCACCCTGTGTATTTCAACGGTACCTTACTGTCAAGAAAAGTAATTAACAAAAGCGCAACAAAAAAGTGAATATGTTACAAGAAAACTGTAGTGATGACACTAGCTCTTTCTCAGGTGTCAGTATATAATAGAAGTTCATTAGTAATAAAAACATACAGGTAAGACACGAAACAGAAAATACTTTTATTAAGAAACTACAGCTCAGGTTTGTGGGGAAATTCTGGGTATGTACAAGCTGGATAAGAGACACCCAGGTGGACGCTCCCTGTAGTCACTACACTGCCCATTTCCTACTGTGTTTTCTGCTTCCTTGAAGTCTGAGCCCTCTCGCCCCATACACCCACAAAGACATTCTTCTCGCGGCTTAGGAGATCTCTAGGGCATCTTTATGGAGTTACCGCTGTCTGATACGCAAACGCATGATCAAGTCTGTTCCTAAGACGTTGTTGGAGTGAGGCAGAAGTTGTAAAGTGTGTATAGTTTACCAGAACTGCACATTTTATATCTCTCTTGGGTTTAGCTAGCTTTAGGATTTTGAACTGTATTTTTTTTTGCTGCTGTTTTATCTCACTCCTGAAAAACTCTTTTGTCTAGCCTTGCTTCCTTCTGCAAGCACTGGTTCTCTTTTACCATCGTGGACTTCTGTAGTACATATATTCAGAAAAGGGCACATTAAAAATGAGTGTACTCACATGAGGGAGGGGAGAAAGAAGGGAGTGTTGCAGAGTCCCCCTCAGGAATACTGGAGCAAATGAAAAAAAAAAAATCGTTTTAACTGCAGGGGACATGTCATTGCTGGCTGGGGTGAGCAGGAATATTGAGGGAGTATGTGGGCTTCTTAGAAGGCCCTGTTAAGGCAGGACAAATGTCAAGCTCATCTGAAGGGACAAGATTAAGAACAGTAAAAAATAGCAGAAAGGGATTTGATATCCAGGCAGGGAAGCCAAGGGCAGTGGATTTTTGAGCAATGAGTCTTTTATTCGGTTACCATATTGAAGAAAAAACTTGTGGGAGGAGAGCGAGAAGGATACCACCATGATATCTTATTTTTAAGCCACGGAGTCCTTTACTATCCACTACCTTCTCTCTCCTTCTTTTTTCAATAGTAGCTCAATCTATTTTGACATGAAAAGTCTCAGCATTTTTCTTAGCAATCTCAAAACAGAGTATTCCGAGTTTTTCAGAAGGAAGTTGTATTTTTACAGCTTGAGTGATTGCTGAATTTGTCCAGTGTTCACAAATATTTTCACAAAATTGACTGATACTACAGATAATGGACTATTCCTGGGGGGGAAAAAAAAAAATCTATACGTTATTAATGCTTTCAATACTTGATGCCCTATGGGCACCCAGTGTGTCATGAAATATAAATAAAATTTAAGTAGATAATTTATGCAATAAAAAAATCATATCTCAGTACCATGATGTATGGCATATATTCCACTTCAGAGGAGGGTTCATATATCATACATATCGCACAGAGCTCTAGTCATGAATTATTTGTTTCTTTTGTAGCATGCATACAGTGTGTGATAGATTAAAGGACACAGTCCAAGTTACAGCTGACATATTAAAGCATTGCTGTACATAGAGATATTATTTATGAAAGAAATATTATACAATCATAGGTTTTCAACGGGGCCTGGTTTCTTTCTCTTTCGAGGCAGAATAATAGTAAATAAGGCAAAAATCATAAGGAAAGCACTAAGGGTTGTATTTCCAAAGCAGTATCCTCCCTATAGTTTTATCTAGTTAGGTGCTGACGCTGGTATTAAGTCTTTCTATTCAGAGCTGGTATTCAGCTCATGTTAAAAAGGTTGTGTGAGACCTGACTTATTTTGCAGCTCATATCCTCAGGTTAGTAGGGGATCATCTTGGGCTGTGGTCTAAGATTTATTTGAGAGGCTGTGTATTGGCACTGCGTCGTGCTGGTAACCGCAAAGGTATGGCGTGGCCGTATGGTGTCGGGATGAGCACCCAAAATAAGTTACTGATACCGCACTACACTCAAGCTTATATTTGTCCAAAGCTTCGCTATTAGCACAGTTTCATGTGTGGAGTCAGAAGTATAATCTTAGTGACATTGCTGTCCATGAATGTCAAACGAATTGCGCCTTGAAGAAATTAATTAGAATATGCACAGTAAAATAAAGCCTTATTCATGGAAGTACTGACTACTTTTCCTCTTTTCCTTCGGAGGAGGAGATATGAATATGAAAACATATTTTAAAGCTAACACAGATTAGCTGGCTAAGAGTAACCCAGTGAACGGTGTCAGACGTCTGGAAGTCTTCAAACACATCTGCAGCCCTAGGTGATAGCATGTGTTGCCCAAGCTTTGGGTGCTTTGGAAGCCTGAGTTTAAACACAGAGATGGGGGCTTTATTTGCGTGCATGTTTCATTTAGTCATAAACTGTCAGGAAGGTGTATGTATGCAAAGTGTTATGGAAATATCTGTTCAATCGTTTATAGATGAAGTCTCCAAATTTACCTACTTAATTGCAGAGACTACACAAGTGAATGCTGGCGCACAAAGTCAAGATGTTTTAGGGCAAAAGGAAAAGAGCGTAGAGAGTAACTGTGTGTATACATATAGAATTGATATTTATTTTGATTTATTGCGATTATTTGTTCTGCCACGTTTTGTGAAAAAGGACAAAAAATACTATTTTGCAGATTCTTAGTTACAATGGAGAAAATAGTGGTTAATTAGTTAAGAATACTTTGTACATATTTCATGCGTACAAATATTACCATGTTGACTATACAACCTCCCCCCAGTAAATACAAACAAACCTTCTATATTGAAATCCTGGCTGTATTATAGTTACTGGGAGGATTGCCACGGCTTCATCAGGATGAGGATTTCATCCCCAGTTATACTCCTGCAAAGAAAGAATATTGCTTATGATACTGGAAATCACTATCCCAATATGGGATATGATGTTTAAAACATACTTATATTTAACACCACCAAATTCACTTCAAAATCTGCTGCTGTTAAAGTAACCATTCTAATTTAACTCAAACACATGATAAATTAAAAAAATTTGGGTTAAAAGTGGAATCCTGACTTTGCTGTAAAATAAATGAGGATGTTTATTTCATTGAAACTGTAGCTAAGTAATTTGAGAAATATTTACAAATAAAATGAACTGAAACCCAAAGAAGTGTTGTATTTTTCCTTTTTTAATAATTTTCTTTATGTTTTTATTTATTAATTTCTAGCGAAAAGGTAATCTGTATTTTTTGCCTTGGGGCAGGAGATAGAAAACTGCATCTAAAATTCCCCATTTATTTCTAAATAATACAGTACTGTATAGAAGAGTCATAAAAACAGAGACTGCAAATTGAATTCCAATAACTCTATCCTGTGAAAAACAAAACCTCCATCTAGTAAATGGGAAAGCATTATTGACAATTATATGCAAATTACCAGGCTTTTGGCAGGCTTTTCAAAACTATTATCGTATGGCATCTCTAGAAATTACAAAGCTATGCCAGCAATGTAGAATTGTTCATTATACTTTATTGATACATTTATGTTGCATTATATTGGAGTATTTTGCTATGGGTCTCAGAGGCTTTCTTTTTGGCTTATTTTTGTGGCTGCATGTCTCCTTGTACTTACCCCACCCTCAGAGCTGGAACTCCCTGTAGAGTCGCTGGGCCAGAGGGAGTCAACTTTCATCAGCAACTTCACCATCCGCCCCTTTGTGTCCTGAAAGAAGGGCCACCACACGTGCAGGCAAAAATTAGGTGTCATTTTGTTACCGTAAGACTTCCCTGGAGTCCTGTGCATATCCTCTCTTTTCAAAACCCTGCTCATTCTTCATTTTGGGTCATGTATTCCTCTACACGCCCCAAATTCAGTAGCTTTCGTTTCCTCTTGAGCTGAGAAAACATTTTCCATTGCTGCTAAGCTACAGAGTGCGCGTGCTCTCTCTCTCTATTACAGCTTATATTTAATAAACGAGGAACAGGCACCCTGTTTATGTTTATTCATAACAAATTTAGATGTTACTTTTGAAGATAAAGAAACAAGTTTGATGATATACAATATCAGCTACACGCTCTGCACTGATAGCAAACTTTAGCAATCAAGGAAAGATAAAAAGGTTTTGGAGAATTTAATCACATACTTCAAAGTAGGCTTAAGAACATATATTTCAGAAATTGAGATAAAATATGAATGTTTAATTTATCTTCTTTCTTTTTTACCACGAGTGTTTCTGATTCTGTTGCTAATAACCTCATTGCTTCTGTCAGTCAACACCTCTTATGTTTTTGTTTTGTTTTTTTTTTTCCTTTCTTGAAGTAACTTTGGTTGAAGAAAGAATCTTATAATTAGTTTTTAGTTTTCCGAAGGATGCAACTGATGCTTAATTTTGTTTGGGTAGAGGACACATGTAGTTTGGGGTGACTCAATAAATTTCACACAGTTACTGGGAAGGAGGAAATTGATGCAAAAATCAACAGGTCGTAAACAATGCCATGCTGACGTTCATATCCAGTAGGAAACCACATTTCTTGAGTAACCTCTGATGATATCTCTCTGAGGGTAGGGTTAATCACACTCCAGTGTTACCTTTTTGGCTGGCTGTCTACTAACGTAAGAAAGAGGTTTCTCTAGTGTGACCTGAGGTAATTGCAAACTTGTTTGGGCAAGGTATATAACCAAATATAAAGCACCACCTTGCCAGCTATTTGCCCTTTTCTCTTCTGGACATTGTTAATTGGATTCTGGTGCATAAATAGAACTCAAAACATGTCTCTGTCTTTTCTCATAAAATCACAGATTAATTCTTGCCCAGAAGTCACAAGCAAAATACTCAATTGTACTTAGGAGCAATTTTTTGTCTGGAGTTAATATACTTGCCCAAATTGTATCAGTTAGCCTCCGTGTCTGATGTGACACATAGTGTGGTTGGAGAAGAGCAGCTCTTTGTGTCCCTCTTCAGGTCCTTCAGCCAATCTTCAAAGTGGAAGGGTCTGAATGAAGGGCAGCTTCACAGAAGGAAATACAATTTTTGGCAAGACTTAAATTCATACTCTTTTTAGAAGTCGTGCTCAAATGCAGTTCTGGTACATGTTGATGGTACTCTCAAAGGTCCCTTTCTTCTTCCATACTGTAGCTATAAAAGTGTCAAATTGAGGATAAGACATGACCTGGGTCAGCATATTTCAGAATCCCACAACTCTTTCTCCAGTGCAAGGACTGGTAGCAGGGAAGGAGAGGGAGATCTTTATTGGGATGGGGATACGAAGAACGCAGATGCATCCCTAGGATTGTTTGCAGGCATCCACTGAACCAAAACCTTCATTGGCACTTGAGAGAGCTTCATAGAGAAGAAACTAAGCTATCACCTTCAGGGTGAAATATCAGAGTGCTTGCTGTTGACCTAACTGTACTCCTGTTAAAATCAACAGTGAAATGAAACTCTGACTGGACAGCATTCACTACAAAGTTGAGGATTTCTCAGAATTGTTTCTTGGGCTAAAAGTTACTGAAGTTTAAAAGTCTACCTAGTCTACCTAATTTTCTAGGGGAGGAATCTTGAGGAAACTGGTTTGATTTCCTTTGTTTAGTTTTTCGCTCTGGTGGTTCCCTAAAGTGATCATGATAAAACAATGGAATCGAGTAGAAAGAAGGGATTAGGTGTCTTGGTGGCAAATAGTGCTGACAAAAACGTTGCTAGTTAGCGTTTTGAAGCTGTTAGCTTGAGATAAGAGGTACTAAAGGCGTGTGATATTCCAAACTCTATCGGTTTCCAGTTCTATGGAAATGATGGTGCTCATCTACTATTTTAGGTTTTGAAATTTTGAGACTTGCCAGAGCAGAATCTCTCCGGTACTGATTTGCATGTTGAATCACTTGATCAGATGTGTGCGTCAGCTAAAATGAGGGGAACTTAGGAATTAAAGGAAAGGAAATTACCCTTTACATCCTGTACTTTCTTTGGTGTTCAAAACTAACTGATTTGGAAATAAGAGGAAATATCCCACATGCGTGCTGCATATATCTCCTTCACTGAGTCTTCCACAGCCCAGAGGAAGAAGTCAGGCCTAGCACTATGCCCTGACAGCTACTGAGGAGCAGGAACCTTGTGAAGAGTTGAGGGCTGTGCCTTCTTGGTGCCCACTCTGGCTGAAGACGATCAGGATTAAAGGTTTGCATTCATGGCGAGAATGAGAGAACCATCTGAAAAGTTATTACAGTTTAATGTTAACATTTAATATCCAGCCTGTGGCCAGTGTAAAATACTCATGGCAAGTTATTTTCTTACATGTTAGCAGGCATAGTTCAGATAAGCATTAATATCTTGAGTGACTTCAGGAGTTGGACCATGTGAGGTATATCAGTCTAAAGGTCAGCCTCATGAACTTCATATTCAAGCACAATTTTAAAAATAGCTCAGTAATTTTAACAGTGCACCCATATATTCAGTCTGAAGTAGCAGGACTGCTATTTTGGCATATTAGGACTGCTAAGTGACCTCCTCCTGCCTTTTGGGTGAGTGCAATGCCAGCTCTTCAGTATCTCTGGCTTCCTAACACTGCCTCAGTATACTTTCCAAAGGAGAAAGCACACTTCCAAACAGCTAGAAGCTATGTATAAGGTGTTATGTCTTAGCCTTTCTTTTTTTTTTTTACTTTTTTTTTTTTTTACCTTTTTCTTTTTCTCTTGTTCTTCTCCCGGCAGTAGAATGCACAGGCTCCCGAGAGAGTTCCTCCCGGCTACAGCTCATTTACAGCTGATTTTAGAAACAGCAAGAGAAGAGTGCTTTGAATCAGAGTATGTCTGCTACCTACCTGGCTGAAAGGAAGAAGTGCATAAATTCAGATACTAAAATAAATAGAGAAAGATCCATCTGTTTTATGAAAACTCTAGAACCTTAAAACCTTTGTTTGTTTTGTATCTTACTCGATTATCTGAACCCGTTCTCGTTTTCCTAGCAAACGGCTGCAAAGAGAAATGCAAACAGACAAAAGGGAACAGCAAAGGGGATTTAAAAAAATGCATGCAATTATAACGGAGCGTGAGGAGTTTAGAGAAAATCCTTCCTTTTGCCTTCTTTGTTTAAAATTAATTGCTGCAGATACTGTATTATGTAACTAGTGGCTTACCTATTGCTAGCTGCAGGGTATTTTGCGAGAGGTGTGAAGCTGGTGGGTTAGGTTACTTATTTTATTCTGTTGCAATAATGTGTGGGGCATCCCTATCTTGTATTGCATTTGATTTCTATAAGAGACCAACGGCAGCGGAAGAAAAGAGGAGTGTGCCTTGATAAATCTGGAACGAGCTGTTTTCTCTAGTCCCCTTCAGAGAACACGTGGTCTTTGTAGCCCTTGGAATTCTGCCAGATTAGAAGAAAAAGCCAAATAATTTGACACAACAAAGCGGCGCACAACTTCAGCTTGCTAGCAGTGCCTTAGTAGCTTGCCTGTCTTTCCAGAATGTGACAAGTGCCTGAGGAAAGGCAAACAGCTCGTATTGCGAGAGAGAAGGAAGGAGCAGTAAGCGCTGTTGATTTCGGAGTGGGGGGAAAAAAACCCCTTTGCGTGGCAAATGAAAATAGCCATGCAAATCAGCTCCAAATACTTAACATACCTGATAAAGAACGGTATAAAAATAGAAAGCAGAGACGATAAAGCCCTTCAGACGTTCTGTATTCACGCTCAGTGTTGGTGTAGCCTCACTTAGCTGAGGAGCGTGCCTGTGTACGCTGCCGGACTGGAGCACGTATTCTCAGCAGTTAGTTAGACCTTTCTGTGGCACGTACAAGCATCAGTTCCCAAACATCCATGTTTGTAGTCACACTAATGATTAAGATTGTATCATGACAGTTGAAGTTACCTGCATGGGATAAAATGTTGCTCAGCATTGCCTGAAGCACCAGAGAAAAAGGTGTAATGGAGAACTAAGGATCCCGGGGAAAAAGGGAGGTAGACGAACATAGTCTAAGCATATTGTGTTGTTCAGTGGTGTCAGTCTGCACAGATCATGTCTTTGAGCTGATCGTGCCTGATCTACTTAATGGTTGTTTTCTGAAAGCTGTATCTCAGCTATTCCACAGTTCAGAAAAACATCTTCTTAGACTGTCACCTCCACAGATACCTACTGCGGAAAACTTTATATAATAATGTAACTTATAATGAAGCATGACAAAAGCAAAGAACGCAGAATCTACTGGGCCTATGGTGATGACACCTTTTTAATAATTTTTTTTTTAAGACTTTTTAAGAAGGGCTGTGTTGCCTCAGCATGAAGGATCCCTGCTTCAGTGTCTGTGAACCCATAGGTAAGTTACTTGAATTTTGACGGTATTTCTTTTCTTTTGTGGCGTTTCTTTGTAACAAACGCAAATTTTTGAACACGCAGGCACCTTCTTTTCTGCATTATGTCAGTGTTCCTTATAGTACTGCTGTTCTTTCAGACTACTCAGTAAAAACAGAAGCAATAATTTGTAGTGCAATTTGAATATCCATTTCCAGGCAAGGGTGTTGCAAGTGTTATAATTTCTGCTTAACCTGTTGTGCAAACAGACACCATAACAACGCATCTGTACCTCTCCAACCAAGGTCTAAGGGGAAAAAAAAAATTCTAAAGGGAAGTCTTACAATGAGCTTTACCATGAGATCGGATCCTTTTAAATGTTTTTGATTTGCAAGGGTACGTTATTTATGATCACAGAATTCTCCAGCCTTCTTAAAGTCCAGTCATTGAACATGACCTGATGACAATGAATTCCCCAGGTTGTGTTGCAGCTGCAAAATAAAAATCATTAAGATCTCAGACCATCCTTCTAATTCATTATTATTAGGTGAAGTAGAGTGATTTCTCTTGAGGAAATGTAATGCAAACTCTCCTTAGCTCAGTAGGATGTCTATGGGATTATTTCCCATGTGGGAAAAATACCTAGTAAATGCTAAGCTTACTGTTTTTTCCTTTAATAAAGTGTAGTTTATAACTCTTTTTATACCTTTAGGGCTTAATCCTTTCATCAATCAGCAAATCAAGTAATGGTGTTAATCATTAAGACAAATAGAAAGAGACAATTGTGTTTTTTCTTTCAAACAACAGAACTCCAGTACACAAATGCTTTGGTTACTGTTAGCTCCAGTTCCCTGTTGCAGACTTGAGAGATGAAGGGTGTACTTACACTGTTCGTTCTCCATCAGCTTGCCGATTTGTTCCCCTACCCAACCCGAACAAGGTGTTCAGGACTGTCTTCAAGGAGTTATGCTTTGTTGTGTCCAGTGTCTACCTAGTGTTTGCAAAAGCTTTCGGTACCTTGCCTCTTAGTTTAAACAGTGGAGCTAACAGTATTTCTGCAGAAATGGCAGCTCTCTATCTGAGGGGAAAATGAAGAAAAAAAATAGTGAGGAATTGGTGTTGTAGTTGGGCAGTAGACTCGGAGTCAATAAATCAGTGTTCTGGATTTTCTCATCAAGTTTAAACCTTAAAATTTTGGTGAAAAATCAAAACCTATTTTCTTCTCTCCGAAGACAGGAGCAGTAGTCCTGAAGTGCTTCTGTCATGCCTGGAAGCTGTTGGGAAATGCTCCATCCGTGCTCGTTGCTCCCTCTAGCCTCTCTGTGCAAACTCCGGCCTTGAATTCCCATACAGTTTCCCTAACACCTCCCACAGTGCACTAATTTTCTTCTTATTGAAAGACACTACATGATGGGATATCCTGCTACCCTCATTTTTTATTGTGTAAAACAATAGCTTTATGAAAATCCTTATTTTCAAGGGACGTGACATCGTTTTTTCCCCTCAGAAACCTCATTCTTCCCCTTTTTCTTCTGACAGCCTATTTATCTCACCTTAGCTAAATCATCTATATAGATAATAATTCATATTTCAGTTGCCAGTAGGGTGTTTTTTTATGTTTCACTAGTGTAGGTGAGAAATAAGTAAATCCATATCCTTCCCAGCTGAAATTATAATTTATTACAGCCTGTTGTGTTGTATTTCATTCTCTATATAGTCAAGAATATAAAGCAGGCACTTTTTCTCCAAAACTTTCATATTATTTTTACACGGTTTTCCTTCTCACACTTTATATCTTTTTTTCCCCTCAATCTAATTCCAGCATGCCTTGCATATGAGCTGCCCCAGTTATAACAAATCTCCAGTAAATAGCTCACTCGGTGCTTTTAATTAAGGAGGACGAGTCACCTCCAGGATGTCTCTTTGTCAGTCCATAGGAAGAGTGCTACAGATTTCTTCTGGAAATCTTCTTAGCAAAATGGAGGAGAGGAGACATATGGCAGGTAACTGCTGGTTTTGGATGTCTGCAGAGAAAATACATTTAAAGTAGCTACAGTGCGTTTGCATACAAACTCTTAAGTTGAAAGGGCAAAAGTCAAGAGAAGTATTATATTGAAGAGTGAAAATAGTAGCTTTTTCCACCAGTCTGTTTTTAGCAATTTCTGTTGGTTATTGAACTTTAAAATACACCTTGCATATGAATTCTGCATACTTTTTGCATACCTAAAAAGCAGATCTTGTATTACTTTCTGATGGTAGGTGGTACCTGCTAGGAGTCAGTCTACAGATGAGATGCTGTCTACCTAGGAATAGCCCTTGGAGTCTAGTGAAGGATGTCTGGGTTGAGTGAAGAAGCCTTGTAAGTTGTTGGTTAAGTTACTGCTGTGACCGAAGTGTGTGTCTGACCCTAATATTAATCTCAAGCTATACACAAAAAGGTTCACTAAAAATTTGCCATTTTATATGATAGTCAAGGTTGTTTGTCAGCATGCCAACCTGTACTCTCCATGGACATCTCTTCAAAGTAGATGGCTTGCTTTTTCCTTAATTCAGCATCTCATAACTCCTTCTTCATGGCATATCCTTCTCTATTTATTTGTAATGCCTTTGTGAGAAGTATCAGAGATGGTTAAAAAACCTAGGGCTCCATTTGCACTAATGGCTTGCATTAGTGAAATTTGTCAAAAATGTGGTGCTTGGTATTGTTTGCAAACTTTGTTTGCAAAAAACAAATATTGTTTGCAAAAAAAAAATTACCATCTTAATAGTAGTAATTCAAGCATTTACTAAAAATTGTGCTTTCCATTTTGCAAGCTGGAAGCTAAGGAACAGTGAGGCTTTCCAGGCAAACATACAGCTTGTTACATAAGGGAATGAGCTTCATTTTTAATAGCACAGTCTGTCACGCCTTGGTAATGCATCTGAGTAAAAGCCATGCACCAGGAATGTACCAAGAATAAACCAAAATTTCAGACTGAGGGTTTTTTTGGGTTGGGTTTTTTTTTCTGTCTCGTCTAGCTAGCTAAGGGATTACGAAGGCTTCTGTAAATGTCAGAAGTTTATGTCACAGTGTTTAGCAGTCTGTAAAGCCTTGCACAGCTTCTCCATTCACACAGTACTTACTCATTATGCAAAATCAGTTGGAAATTTCCTACATGAAGTAGCAGCAGTTCTCCCAGGTAAAAATAAATACATTTATGCCACTTCAGATGTTCATCAAGGCTATGGATTTTTTCCCCCCCATTATTTAGACATTATTTTGCTCCTATTAGTTCTGATAGCAGCTTTTCCAGTTGAAGTAATGTGGCTTGTAAAGTTAAAATCAATTACACTGGAGTGTCTCTTACGGGTATCCTGAAGGAGATAGCCTGTACATGTACTGCAGGTCTCATTTCAAACTTGGAAGGCTGTAATCTGAATTCAATACATGTAGCCATTAGGAATTAACACAAGATACTAAATATTGCTGATTGTGTTTATAAAATGTCAGTGAACTAGTAGCAGATGACTAGGGTTCTGTTAGCACAGTAAACTCAGGGTACAATGAGATATGTTTCAGGAACGATTCTTTTGGAAACCTTGGGAGAAATAGAAAAGCAGTATGACCTTGGAGGCACCAGCTTCTTGATGAATGTTAGGAGCGCCAGAGGCATATATGTCCTCCTATACACACCCACACACAGAGGTGTATTTTTCACTTGAAGTTTCTGCTTTGTTAAAGCTACCTGTACAATCTGCACTGAAAGAAAAGATGATTCTGAGTTCTTCTGTGTGGCTTTTCTGTAATCCTGGTGGCCCAAATCAATTTAAGCCTTCATGTGCCAGGATCAGCATGGAACCTGTGCCCACGGTATTCTTCTGAATGAGGCAGAAGAGGGTGCATTGCAAGAAACATTGGGATTGCTACATGAGGCGTCAGTGTAAGAGGGGGCTCTGGAGTGGACGACACAAGTTAGACCAGGGAAAAGAGCATGGGTGAGGCATTTTGCCTGTACGGGAGGACTGGGGAAAACTTCTCCACTGCTGAATCCAGCAATTCATGTAGTCCTCTGGCTAAGGTAGAGATTGTTCAGGAATTGCAGTATTAGAATTTTGAGATGTCTCTTTCTTCCTGAAAACCAGCGAATCTTGAAGCACCGATTTATTTTCCGAAAAACAGTGGGATTGTACCTACTCTTTACCCCAGGCCCCTGCTTTCTTTGGCCTTGCTTTAGAACCATAGAATAGTTTGGGTTGGAAGGGACCTTTAAAGGCCATCTAGTCCAGCCGCCCTGTAGTGAGCAGGGACATCTTCAACCACATCGGGTTGCTCGAGAGCCCCGTCCAACCTGGCCTGGAATGTTGCCAGGGATGGGGCATCTACCACCTCTCTGGGCAACCTGGGCCAGGGCTTCACCACCCTCACTGTGAAGAATTTCTTCCTTACATTTAGTCTGAATCTAATGTCTTTTAGTTTAAAACCGTTACCCCTTGTCCTGTCACAGCAGGCGCTGCTGAAAAGTCTGTCCCCATCTTTCTTCTAAGCCCCCTTGAAGTCCTGGAGGCTGCAATAAGGTCTCCCCGGAGCCTTCTCTTCTCCAGGCTGAACAACCCCAACTCTCTCAGCCTGTCCTCATAGCAGAGGCGTTACATCCCTCAGATCATTTTTGTGGCCTCCTCTGGCCCTGCTCCAACAGGTCCATGTCTTTCCTGTGCTGAGGGCCCTAGAGCTGGACGCAGCCCTGCGGGGGGGGTCTCACCGCAGCAACATTTTCCTCCCAAATCCTTGAGCTAGGATGAGCCCAGTTTCTTCTGCCCCATGCCCTGCAATTTGCCCTCCCTTTTCAGAGTAAAATTGTGAGATTCTTCAAATCTCTGAGGATTTAATTGATTCTGACCAGGTTGCATAGATTACAAGTTGGGGCCAAAAAGTTCAGTGTGGGTTTTGGTTTTTGTTTCTTTCTAAAAATGCATAATATTTTTCATGCTATAGTTTATTAAAATATAATTTTAGCTTAATGCAGTGTAACTATATTTGGTTTAAAATCGCATTCATCTTATATGACTCATATCTTGTGTGGGTATAACGTACATTACACAGCATGTTGAAAAGACTTGCCTTCAGATGTTGATCAGCTTTTTGAGGGGAAAAGGAGAATTGGTGAATGCACAGCTCCATCAGTTCCCCAAGTTTCACCCTGGAAGTCAGCACTGATTCTTCTGTTGATACATTCCTTTCAGTAAAGGAAAACATTGTTAGCAGCATGTAATATCCACAAGCACAAAGAAATCTCAAAATGCGGTTTTTACCCTCCACTAATATCCTGCTATCTTCACTGATAACAGTACATTACCGAAGGGCAGCACAGTGTTTTTTACAAGGTAAACAAAGACCAAAGTATCAAACTGTACCAATTTAAGGACATACAAAGGTAGAGAAATAAAGGGAAGACATTTTTCTTATTACTGCTACTTCATTAAGAAAGGTGGTTGTTTTTCTGGAGTGGAAGAATGTCAGCTTTATCCAGTATTCCCAAAAGCATTGGTCCAGTGTATTGCGTATTTGGAGAGTCAGTGCAGTTCAGGCACAACAAATTGTAAAGGTTTGTATGAAGCTATGCAGTCCCAAAAGATCCTCATTTGGCACTTTTGTCCATGGAGGCAATAGACTCATAGAAATTTAAGGTGTTTACAAACTGTAGGCCAGCTACTACAGCACTTTCTAGAATGCTGCTTATTCCATTTGGGTAACTTTTCCATACCTAACTGTGATAGGGCAATCTGCCGCTGCTATATGTCACATTAACAAACGAGGGGGAAACAATGTCTTTCTCTGTCATTCTTCTTCGTTTAATCTGTGTTTTATGCTATTACATTTTTCCTAAAACCCTTTTTGCTTTCCTCATATAAAAAATAACCCCACACCCGACCACAGGATTCCTTAGCAGTTAACTAGACAAGGCTACTTGCCTTGATTTACTCTAAAAAGGCTAGGTGGCCACTGGGGTAAATACACATATATACATAGGAATTTGAGAAATTTCAGAAAGAAGTTTGTTCATACTGCTCTAGTGCTCAGGGTATGACCACTTAAGCTTCCGTTTCATTTTCAGGAGGAATATTATGCCTGTAGCTTTTGTTTTATAAAAGCTGTACTCATTGCCCACCTAACTCCATGACATGAACTGAAATCTTACCACCTGAAAAAAACCTCTTGTCTTTTGTTCCCAAAACATACCACACTGTTTCCTAGCAATGTTGCCATCACTTATGAAAAAGCGTTAGAGAGCTGCTACAATGGAGGTATTTGACTTTTTAAAAAAGGTACCTTTTGTTGGATATGCCACAACGAAGGTATATGCGATCGACATACACCTCTAGCTAACGCACTGAATAAAGGTAGTGAGGATGTGGCATGATATGTTTTAATAGTGCCTCAGTATGCATCAGAGTACCTCTTTTATGTCTTTGGAGAATTTACATGACGGTTGTAAGTGCGTCTGAAAGCTGAGGCTGCTGTGTCTTCAATGCCAGTCTTACTTACGTTAACAAGATTATGCTAAGGGAAAGTTGAGACGGATGTTCTCATTCCACCGTCAGTCTGCCATGCAGACAAACTTTTTATCTGACTGAATATGATGGAGTGGTTTCATTGTGTTTTTAAAAAGAAAAAGGCAGGAGAAAAAGGCCCAGAATCAGAGAAAAGCCTTCCAGCCTGATGTTTAGATTATAGTTCTTTAATGAATATGTAATTATTTATAACATGTGGAACAGTTTCAACAGCAGAGAGTGGGAGCTTTAAAAAAATAATCAAACAGGCTTACTCCAAAATGCATCTTATGATAGGGTTTATGGGAATTATCAAAGGAAACGTGACATGTAGGTTTGAATTCTCTCAGATAGCAGATAGAGGCAGGAATGAAACCTGCATCTCACAAATCTGGGGTAATTGCAGTGAGCACCGGACTGCACGTTTGTTAAAAGGTGGTGGCATCGCATTATTCTTGGTAAATCGGTCCTTCATAGTCATCTGTTATGTAAAAATATTTGTGTTGGAATTTGTAAATCTATTCTGGATGACCAACACAGTGTTTTTCCTGCAAATACTGGATTTATAAGTGAATGTGCAGCTCTAGTTTCAGTATCATACGCGATTGATTTCCTAGCGACCAACAGTCATTTGAAACCCTTGGTGGGTACTGATCCTTTTGTGTATACATACTTGGCTATATAAACAAATGTATTTTTTACAGGAAACACACCACTTTCAAGTACGTATCTGTTGATTACATCAATCACTTCATATGTAATTAAAGTGCTTTCTATTTGATGGAGGCCCACAGAAATGTAAAATCATCTTAATTAATTGTCTTTGAGGCTTTGACACTAACTTAAAAACCAAGTCTCTTGTTTGTATGAAAGTCATAGTTCTTTCAGTGATACTATAAACCATGGCATAAATTGACTTTCCGTGATGACTTTACCAGTCATAACAGAAAATGGAGTAGAATTCAAAATCTTGATTTTATATAAGTTCTGGTCAGACAAAGAGAAAATTTGCATAACAAAATCCTACTACATTAGATGAGGAAGATAATGATTATTATCATTATCTATGTTGCATCAATCAATGCTCTGTTTTACTTTCCTCAAGCTGTAGTCAGCCTTTTCCCTTTTCGGTAAATTTTATATGTACTTCTACTTTCCTTTTGTGTATGTGCTAAGAATGGGTGAATAAAGGCAAGTTGGCTTTCATCTGCATAATTAACACTTGCACGAAGCATAAAACGTGAAAATTAGAAATGAGGATGCAACTGGAGGGGGGGAAGCTGAACCTGCCTGATCTTTTCTGGTTTGAAACCGCTTGACAGATCAACCCTCTGAGATTCAAGTTCTATTTAGTGAAATGTCAGTCGGAAGCTGCTGAGTGGGAGGGACGTTGTCACTCACTCCTCAGAGACGGCTAATCATATCGTGGCGAGGAGGAAGAGCTGTTTAATTCCTGCAGACTTCGGCTTTGAGAGCGTCCTGTGAATTGCTCTTTGTCAATTTGTTCTGCCAGGGCTAGAGGTAAGCAGGGCGTAGGTGCACGATCTCAAACACAGCTTCCAAACCCAGCTCTCCAGCAGCCGCTCTCAAGCATAAGGGCCCCAGTATTTACTCCCCGTTTCGACCCCCCGGCTTCTTTTTTACACCAAGAAAAAGTGATATATAGCTGGAGTGAAGCCAGATAGGGAAAAATACAGTTTTTGATCTTGTGAGTGTGTTTCAGTGTTTGTCTGTGTTTACTGCCTGGAGCACAGAATAAAACTGTACTGAATCTGAAGGCAGATTTGCGTTTGAATAGGGAACGTAATAACCATTTTGTAGCGCTCGGGTTATAAATAACTTGACTGCATAGCAAGGTGAGCAATCCAGAGTTGAGCTGTCTGAGGTAACGATGCCTGAGATTTAACAAGGGTTCTTACGTATACACGTGACCTTGCGTAGTGCAACAAATGCTTTAAAGTACATTGCTGCCAAAAAAGAATAGAAGTCATCGCTCCACCTGAGGTTCTAGGTGTTCTGGTGCAAACTTTGGAAAGTAAGCAGCGGTCTAAACACAGCATTTCCGATCTCGGCTGAGTAAACTCTTGCTACATTTCAGCATGAGGTCTAGATGTTGGGTAATTCTTCTTACTCTTGTCGGAGGCAGCTGTGGCCGATGCTGGCATGGCTCTTCTTGACTGAGTTTCTGTGTTGAGAACTGGAATACGCTGGGAGAAGGCAAGTCCAGAACCGTAGCAGAGAAAGATGAAAACAATTAGGAAAAAAAAGCAAACTGATTTTCTTTAAGAAAACATGAAAGCTATGGAACTGACCCTAAATAGAGCCTTAGACTCTTCAGGCGGATAAATAATTTTGGCTATATCTAAAGGTGGACGAGAGAAACAGTGTAGACACATGTGTAGGGTCTGTTAGCGAAGCTGAATGTCATACTGGACTGTGTCTGGCCCAAGGGTGTGCTCTGGTATCCCTGCAAGGCTTTGCTCTTGGACGCTTAAATCTACATTTAGTTAAGTTCCTCTGTCCTCTATTGCTGTCCCTACCATATTTGCTTTACAGTGGCCAAAGGGGACTGTAGTTTTACTTGCGGTCTCTTGATTATGGTACACCTGGAAAGCTAACTGGCATGCTGTATATTGATTAGAGATTACCAAAATTAAGTGTGCTTATCTTTGCGATGGCAATATATTAATAAAAATGGTGTGTAGCCTTGATCAGTGTAGATTAAGGCCATTTTTTCCTATCATCTCCGAGTGCATTACTTTCATTGTCCATTATCTGTGTGTGAAAGATGGTCAGGGTTAAAATATAGTGGTTTAGAATAATTTATTAGATTAGAAAGCCAACAATTGTGATAAATTAAAAAATTATTTTATTTTCATTGTTTTCTTTAGAAGTGCGTTTTAATACCCTTGATTAAGATGTATGTCATAATTTCTAATTGATATGTAAGAAGTAGAATAGATTTGTGGGGGCTAAGATAAGTAACTTGATGGGAAGTGCAGGGAACAGATGACAGAAATATTGTATGTGGGTAATAAGTGAATATGAATCTCCCACACATCTATGAGAACGACGAAACAAACAAACAACTTAATATCATAAACAAAAGAGTACACTTTAAAGCACAGAATTTTATTTTTTTATTTTTATTGCTATTTAAATTTAATTTTAATATAATTGGTATCAGCCAGATAGAATTTAATGTTAATGCGTGAGCATGTATGAATTCATCTAGATACATAGGAATACATAGATAATATATTTAGTACTTGAGCACAGTTAGCAGAACGATGTCATCATGCAAAGAGATGTTCACACTGTATAATTACCTTATGACAAACACATACATTGGGATTATAAAGAATCTTCAATCAAAGAACTATGCCATTCTGCATGTAATTTTAAATAGAAGTGTTCCAGCTGTTGCCAGTACTGCTGTCAAGTTTGTATCTAATCACACTCCCAGCAGTAGAAAACCTGATTTAACGCTGCTTCTCTGGTCTGAATTTTTAAGAGCCCAGGTTCTAATCAGAGTGTTTTTGTTGGGCTGTGCAAGACCAGCTCTTTAAAAGTGTTAAAGCACCTAAAAATTTGGGATTTGCCCACCTAGTGATGTTTCCAAAACCACTTTACCATTATCTGTCTTTTATAGTGCCTAAATCTAACTATAAAAAGTGTCTAGTATTGTTCATATCTCAGGACTTAAAAAAAAAACCAAAAACACCAAAAAAACCCCAAACAACCAAAAAACCTGTATTAGCAAAAAAATAGGGGATGACAATAATTCCTGGGGAATATTTCTTTTATTATCCTACCAAAACTGAGGTTTTGGAACTCTGGGTTCGGAGACAGAGACTGACCCAGTGGTGAGAGCATTCACCAGGTGCATGAAAGGTCAAGGTTGATCCTCAGTATTCAACTTGCTTATGTGAAAGGAAAGATTGCCAAGGCTATGACTCTCTAACAACTTTGTAGCTGACAACAGGAGTCTGAAATCCAGGGTTTTACCTGCTTTGTTCATAAATCTTGTTTATATCTTTGTAAGGGAATTACAAAGTGGATGCAAAATTCTGCAGCAAACTTTCTCATCTCCCTTAGACCTTTATCCTCAGGTTGGCTCATATGAGCATTATGTAGCAAAGAGGAGAGCGCCCTGAGAGTATTCTTATAGTTCTGTGCCTCCAGATTTGTATGACCGAGTTCTGAAAACAAATCCCCTGGGTTTAGATGAAATCCCTAAAGAAGGGCCATGAGGATACCTTCCCTACCTTGCTGCCTTGCCTTCACGTTACTTTGTGATGACCAGAACCTGAAAACTGCTGAGCCGGGAACTAGTTTTTTAAAACAGGCTTGGCATGCAGAAGTTCATTTAACTGTAATCTGTTGGGATCTTGCTGTTGGGAATTCAGGGCAGGCTCTGTGACTCAGAGGACAAACAGCAAGAAGCCTCTCTGAAAGTGCTGTTGCTTTAATTTTGACAAACATACCAAAAAGAAGCAAGAAATGTGGGTAAACTGTGCAGTGTGGTTTGGTTTTCCCTTCCACCTCAAATCACTGCCGAGAGCAACCCCCGATGCCTGCGACCGCTGATGCTTCCATGTCAAAAACCTACCGCCTCGCCAGCCCAGTGCCCGCTCCAGGGCTCACCTGAGCCTGCTGCAGGCTGCGCGCATCCCGCTGAGCAACAGCGGAGACTGTTCCTGAGCCTTGGCGTGCTAGCAGTACTGGTCCAGAAGTGTGGCGTTTGTTTGCACTTACCGTGGGTTTGTGTATCTGCTGTAACTCCACAAAGTTTACGTGACCGTGTTAGCGTTAAAAATAGATAGTTGTGCTGCTGCGAAATTGCATTACGTAGTTGCAAAGTTGTGCTTGGTGTTTTTTTTTTCCCCGTGTAGATATTTCTGTGTGTGCATGCATGTATGCAATATGTATGTTTTTAATACGCATACACGTATGTCCATAACAGCTGTGCTCCTCTATTTTACTCTAGCAGCCTTTGCCTCTCTCTTTTGCTGCTATCCTTTTCAGTAAGTTTTCTTGGTGATCTGGTGCTGGGTTAGGTTTCTGTTAATAATTTAGTGAAGCCAAGAAAGGAAGGAGATGAGGGATGTAACGTAACTCTGGGCAACTTCTTTGTAAATTCATCTACGAATTCCTTTTCTCAGTAGCAGCTCTGTTGTACTTTGGCAATATGGGACCCTTCTTTAATGCTCTCTTTTGCCTCATGAGTTTGGGTGAGAAAGATGTAAAGTAATGTATATTTGCAAGCTCAAATTACTTTTATTGATGCAAATACATTTTCCAGGGAACTTCTAATACACCAAAATGTGTATTGTTTCAAACTTAAGTTTTTTTCTGAGAGTTTTAAACTCTCTTCTCCAAAACATTTAGGTACTGCATGAGATGGAGTGGTGTAACTACCCTGACTGCAGTGGGGTTCCTGCAAGGCTAAATGTGGTGTGCTTGTTTACTTCTCTTCTGTATCCTTCCATAACATTATCCTTTACTGATTAGGCTGGTATTGAATGATTATTAGGTTTGGACTTTGTATTTTCTTGATCAAACAAATATTGAAAGACCATGAGGTTTTTTTATTCCTATTTTTAGAAACGTTAAGTGTGAAAGTAGTCCAGAAAGGCAGCTGGTCTGATAGCCAGAAGTTGGAAAGAAAAAAATAACAGTTTTCAGAGCGGAGAATGTCATACGATGCACTGTCTCGTACAACCTGTGTGGCAAACCTCTCTGTGTGCAGTATAGAATCGTATCTTCTGTGGAAAGCAGAGGTACCTCCTTACAAACTTTAGCCTAGGTATCTCTTCCAGTTGCTAGTTTAGTTTGTATCTGCAAGCCTTAAAGGCTTATGTTAACATGCAGCCCACGTTTCTTTAATATCTTTATAGCACGAATCCTGGTCTGCACATTTCTACTTAGTGCTCTCTGTTCTCTGTTCCCTTGTTAAATAGTGAAACAATCCTCAACTGAACTATGTGCCTTTTTTCTTTTTTTTTTTTTTGAGAACCTCTCCCTGACTCATTTTCAGAAGCTGGGTGTACTACTCGCAGTTCAGTTGTACGTGTGTTCTCCAGCGCTCTCTTGTCTGGCGTTAGTGGTTTATGTGGAGCCAGTATGCATCCATAGTGTCGGAGGTTAAGTAGGTTATGATAAACGAAGATCGGCTACATCTTTCCTCCCTTAAAAGGATATGCAAGGTCTCGATGTTCACAACAGAAGACTGTAGCATGCTGTAATGACTTGGGCAGACAAAGTGAGTGAACAGATTTATGAGTCTTTTGCCACTGGAAACCCCGAATGTGCTGGCATAGGAAGCCATCGTGTTCTAAATTAATCAAGCCAGTCACTGATGGCAGGGAAAACGAGAACACTTAGTCTAGAAAAAAAGAAAGGGGGATTTAGCTTTCTTTATTTTTTTTTTATTTAATAATAAAAAAGGGGAGAGGTGTATGGTTTTGCCTCCCTTTCTGGAAGTTGACAGGACTTACCTTTTCCTTTATTTTGCCAGCACCCCATGAGGCTGTAAATGCGATATATTGAAGATGACCTAGAATATAATCTGCTATTGAGTTGTGTGTTTATCCAGTGCAGGTAATTATTTTCTTAAACATTTCTGACATAGTACTTCTGAATTGCAAATAAAAGCAAATGACAAACAGATATGTGGAAATCACCTATCATAAAAATCCAATCTGTATTCCTAAATCTCAAGGGTTTCAGCTGTTCAGCCCTAATGCAAGTCTATTAGACATGAGCAGCGAGTAATAGGAAATGGGAAAGGAGAAAAATATGTGGAAATAAGTTGCTCTGTTCTGGATCACGGTGCAGTTCACGTTGCAATTCACGTTGCTTGATCACAGATAAGTTATGCATCTCTCTACATGACATCAGTTATCAAGTGGAGGCAGTAATTTGCCGGTGGGTTTTGTTGATAAGAATATAGGGAAGTTACTCCATGTTGGAAATTAGACAACATCATTTCCTTAAGGTTTATGTGCACACACGTTTTTGAATGAATACCCTGCAGAAGTGCTTGCACACCATAATTCTTAAGAGGTTGGACAGTTTATAGTTAAGAAAATTACTGGTTATGTTCCCTACTGTGTTGTTAAAGCTGATGGCTAAAATTTCTATCACAGGAACAAAAGTTCTGGAGAGTGTTAGTAGGTAAGAGTAGTTTAAATAGGGAACTTGTGGAGAAAAGTCTTATGTTTCTCGAGTGATAAATTCCAAGAGTAAGAAGTAAAATGTTTGAAAAGCAACCACAGAACATTTTGACAAGAGTACAGTTAATTTGCTGAGAAGGTTCAGCGTTGCTTATTAAGGAACTACGGGAAAAAGTTCAGAGCAGATAGTGAAACATTTCAACCTCCACCATAATCTATTAATGTTTTCTCTTGAGTTTATTCCAGACAACATAATGGAAAATTGTTGTGCATTCAAAACATCTGTAATACTCATACACACAGAGAATATCTTAATTTTGGATTGTGCTCTCAAGACCTAAAATAATCTGTTGTCTGAAGACATTGATTAAAATGCCTGCTTTCCCTAGTTTTACACATACATGGTCAGAGAAATAAAAGTGTGAGGAGAGTATGGAGCTAGACTCAAGTCTATTATAAATGAAGTCAACTTTAAAAATTTATTTTGTTGAAAACCCACAAATGACGTCACTGTTCCAGAATTTGAAAAAATACACAATTATTTCCTTCTATTTATGCCCAGCAACCACTAATTCCTCTGGTATGTGTTGGTTATACAGGCTAGTAGCAAGTGTCTCCTTTGTCAGCTGTTCAGACAACAGATGTTAAATATTAGTAAAAGTATTAGAAATTTGGAATTAAAAAAAAAAAAAAATGTATGACCAAATGTAGGGTTTGGGACTTGGGTTTTTTTTCCCCAAAAGTGATTGTAACAAAACTGAGGATATCCATCCTCGGTACTTGCAGTTTGACTGCATGTACAGGAACAGGCAAAGGTAACTAAACACTCGTTGTAATAACGAGGAGGAGGAAATTTAAGAAACTAGAGCTCCAGAACCTCACAGCTGGCTTAAGGCACAGGGGAGATGTCTATGACTTGGAACAGCAATGCCTGAGAGTTAAACGGTGGCTGCGTAACTGTGAATCTGATATTGCCATTTAGCTACAAAGTGTTCCAAGCACCGAAGTCAGGAAGTGTTTATGTTTCTTCAGGATGTAGAAGGATAGGCAGAAGGGATGTGGCTAACACGTAGCATTGCATTTGAGGACACGGTAATTCCAAACGTGCTGCCTGTGGTCCCTACATAAACATGAAAACAAAATATTTCAGAAGTAAAAATGTTTTAAGTATACTTTCATAAATACATTTTAAAACTTGTTTTCATGTTGTGAAATCTATTTGCTTTTGAGCCATTTCAGTAATAATTAGTAGTTTTCTACAGTTTCTGAAGAAAATTAGTATTTTCTAAGAGGTTTTAAATGCTTATTGAGGGCACAATTTCAATAATGAGTAAATAAATAAGAAATTATTACTTAGTTAACTGCCTACTGCTGTATGAAAAATTTGAAGAGGTGTCCAACAGCATGTACGTCAAGGGATGGCAGTGTACTTGAGTGTATGTTATGATCCGTAATATTTTGTGGGGGGTAATTATATGGAGTATTCGATGTTCCACTTAAATGTTTTACTTGGTAATACACAATTTTTTTTTTCTCCTTCTCTCATGCTTTAAAGGAGTTAGAAACTAATATTAATTTACTGTAAAAATTACCACAGTTTGCTGTTAATTGGCACCCCCTCTTACTATTTGCCTCTATCACTGCTGACGGGGTAACCATGTAAGAACAGGACCTTACCTAGTAGAGCTTTATCTCATCACCCACAGCTGCCTCCTACACAGGTTCCCCAGTTGTTACTAGTAATTAAAACAACTAATAAATATTAAAGAAGCAAAACAAAAGCAGTACTGGGCGGGATTTTACTACAGTGTAGGGAATTGGCTGTTCAGACCTGTAGGCAACTGAAATCCTTCAGATGTCTGAGTGAAAGAGTGAATACTTTGTTGCTTCACAGTCTATAAAATGCGGCTGTAATAACAGTCTGTCCAATGGACCTCGGACCTGAACACATTTTTTTTTTTATATCAGCAAGGATAGAATAAGCCTCTATATTAACTTTTTGTTAAGTTTGTAGTAAAATCTTTTTACTAGCCTTTATTAATCTACTGAAGTAGAAGTCTGTCACGTTTATACGCTAAGGGTAGAGGAAGAAATGTATCCTTAAATGCTGTTGAAATCTCCGTGTTTAGATCTTTGAAGTTTGACTTGCAAAAGGAGCTCTGTCTCGCCCACGCGCGCAGCCTGTGGGGTTCCTGGGCGCAAGTGGGACCCTTGGACCCTGGCACCAGTCTGGCAAACACCTTCTGTCCTTCCATCCTTCCTCCCTGCCTGCCTCGCTGGCAGTTGAGGGAGAGGACAGGGGAGAGGAAACACAAGTTTTCGGTCCTCCCTATGTCACCTCCTAAGTGACACTTTCTGGCTTCCTCTAGACAGGGCAACCACCCTCTTCCCTGGCCACCCATGGAAACTGTGGGCTGCCATTCAGGGTCAGGCTGTCCTGCTTTCTTCGCCATTTATTTTGTCTTTTAGTCCTCTTTTGTTTCATTAATGGAGATTAGCGATGAGTGGTGTCCCTCAGGGGTCCATACTGGGACCAGTACTGTTTAATATCTTCAACATTGACGTAGACAGTGGGATCGAGTGCACCCTCAGCAAGTTTGCAGATGACACCAAGCTGAGTGGTGCGGTTGACAGGCCTGAGAGATGGGATGCCATCCAGAGGGACCTGGACAAGCTCAGGGAATGGGCCCATGTGAACCTCATGAGGTTCAACAAGGCCAAGTGCAGGGTCCTGCACCTGGGCTGGGGCAATCCCCAGTATCAATACAGGCTGGGGGTTGAAGGGATTCATAGCAGCCTTGCCAAGAAGGACTTGGGGGGTACTGGTGGATGAAAAGCTGGAAATGAGCTGGCAATGTGTGCTTGTAGCCCAGAAGGCCGACCGTCTCCCGGGCTGTATCCAAAGCAGTGTGGCCAGCAGGTCGAGGGAGGTGGTTCTGCCCCTCTACTCTGCTCTGTTGAGACCCCACCTGCAGTGCTGTGTCCAGCTCTGGAGCCCTCAGCACAGGAAAGACATGGACCTGTTGGAGCGGGTCCAGAGGAGGCCACAAAAATGATCCGAGGTGTGGAACACCTCTCCTATGAGGACAGGCTGAGAACACTGAGGTTGTTCAGCCTGGAGAAGAGAAGGCTCTGGGGAGACCTGACTGCAGCCTTCCAGTACTTAAAGGGGGTTTATAAGAAAGATGGGGACAGACTTTTCAGCAGGGCCTGTCGCGATAGGACAAGGGGTAACAGTTTTAAACTAAAAGAGGGCAGATTCAGACTAGATAGAAGGAAGAAATTTTTTATGGTGAGGGTGGTGAAACCCTTGCCCATGTTGCCCAGAGAGGTGGTAGATGCCCCATCCCTGGCAACATTCCAGGTCAGGTTGTACGGGGCTCTGAGCAACCTGGTCTAGTTGAAGATGTCCCTGCTCATGGCAGGGGGGTTGGACTAGATGACCCTTAAAGGTCCCTTCCAACCCAAACCATTCTGTGATCATATTAGCTAGCTTAGAGAAAGAGGTGTTACATCTAAGAAAATTTAAAAAATTATAATTAAGAAAATTCCTCAATTTTTAAAAAAAGGTCAACATGTTTGCAAGGTCTGATGTTACTTGGTGTTCTCCGCCCCCAACCCCGAGCTGTAAGGGGGCAGGGTGTACTCCTATTCCATACATAACTCTTTCTTTCTCTCAATCAACAGTGTCAAAATTCTCACCCTTCACTCACTGCTTTAAAAAGTAAATAAAGGCTTGGTAAAGTTCTAAAAAATAAGCATAACAGATACTAAGTTAAAGGGAAAAATACTGAAAAGCAAAAGAAAAAATGTCCCTTTGGAGTGTTAATGTGGTTTGCATTCAAAGAGGAAGTAATTTTTGATTAACAGGGAGGTAATGTTTCCCCACAAGGGTGGGCTGTGGATGATGAATAAATAATGTAATCAAATATTAAATTAACTTTATTTTAAAACCTTATTTGCATGTTACTCTGTAAAAAGCCTATTGATGTAGTATTTTGTTTACTCTTATTATTCTGAGGCAATTTTGTAATAATAAGGGGAGCAGTAATAGCATTCAGTCTTTCAACATAAATGCATATCTATTGATTTTTTTCTAACAAATTCGTGAGCTTTTCTACCTTTCTGTATTAGAATTTCTTCAAGAACAATTTTCCTTATCATAATTGAATGTTTCAGAGAAGATGGCGTAGAAAATTTTTGTTCTCCATTCCTGTAGAGAAATTCTCTTTGTCGCGTTGTACCACCCCAAGGAGAAGCGATAATGTCCAGTTCCTGACACAGGCCAGGAGAGAGCGTTGTGCCATGCCGAAGGAGGACACAGGCTGCCCTTCCCTTGCCTGGTGCAGCGCTCCTCTGCTTTCACTATGTTTTAAAATTGCATAACCTCAAGATAGAGTATGTCTCCTGAGGACTGTATTTCATGGTCCTATGTGATACCAGGAAGGATTCATTGATAAAACTTGAGAAGTTTAGAAATGCTGCTTCTCCAAAGGTGCCCATTGCTTCTGATTAACATGAATTGATTTGATGGAAGTGTTTCTCCTGCTCACTGGTGGGTCACTTGTGTAGTAAATTTAAGACAGGCCCAACAATAATTGAATTTGTTTACTAGCTTCTGAAAAGTTTATGAAAGTGAGCGATGGTTTCCATTACAATCGGTTTGTGTAGCAATATAGGACAGCTGCTTTGCAGAAGACAGTATCATAAAATACTCACTTGGATTGTCTTGTCTTGTCTCTCCTGGTAGAGGTCATTGTATCCTGTGCTGTATAAATATAAACAAAACAGCCAGAGCATATAATAAATCTGTTTCAAATAGAGCAATTAAAACTGGTAGTCATGGTAGACATTTTACAGAACAGGGGATCACCTGAAATTTTGTGAAAATGCTGAACAATTTTAAATGATGGATCAATGTGAAACTATGTCAGAGATATTAAACACATCTCACTACTTAGAGATACTCAAAGCCCTCTCTGCTCACAGAAAGCCAGGTCTAAATTGTACTGCAGAGGTCAATGAAATCTCTGCTATTATACTACACAGTGGAAAATGGGAAGAGATGGGAGCTTTATGTAATTCATACAAGGAATAAAATGCAAAGTAGGAGAATATATTTGTGGAATAGTCCTGTTTTATGGTAATATTTGCTGTGATTTATTTGGAATTCTTGCCGAAGTGATGGTGACGTGCAAAACCTAAAAGATGACAGGACTGACACGGTCCTGAAGGTATTAGTGAAACACTCAGTCCCATGAGATGAATCTGTATAGATGAGGAAAACACATTTGATTTTTGTGTTGGGTGATATTTGTGATGCCCTTATTTCAAACAGGAGGATTTCTCATTTGCAAATAGGAGGTAAATACTGCCCCATTTTTCATGGCTGAAGTCATAGCCGGTGACAGATGTGGCGTGGGCATATGCTTTCTTGTCTTCATATATTCTGCGAGCTAACACTTAACTCTGCAGAACCCATGCTTACCTCTGGCTTGGTACTAATAAGTAAGCAAGCTGCAGGAGTGGAACAACTGTAGTACAAGGACACCATTTCAGGATGCTGAAAAAGGGATAGAAAAGGGGTACGTCTGAAAGTAAAAGTCCCATGTGTGGGGCTGAGAGCCAACAGATTACTCCATTTGTGGGTGAATTATAGCTAAAGACTACTTTGCTCCTGCACGAATCAGGTGGTGTTGTGTTTCAAAACCTGGGAATGAACTTACTGGGGAAACACCAAGAAAACTCAACAGACTATTCCAGAGAGGTGGCAAGAAGCAGAAGTTGGGAGCCATCCCAGGACTTCAGTATTTCATAGTGTGGGGAAACATCCATTAATAGCTTTGGGATCGAAACCCTGTAGCTTCCAGCAGGTATTTTGCAAGATGTGGTCCATGTACCCCCAGTGATAACAGCTGCATCTAGTGAATGTCCTTATGACAGGCCTATTGCCATGGAAACGAGAACGGTTGCAGACTACTTGATTTATAGAAATTACAGCTTTAATAAAGCATTTCTTGCTCTTTCAAGTTCTGATTTAATTGGAAAGAAGAGTGATCTATACAGTATAGATGCTATCTCCAGCAGTTATTGGAGCGGTGTATTAATGCAGCTGTTGGCTGGTTTCATCTGAGACTGTCTGTGTTTTGAGTGCTAGGCAGATACTAATCTGCCTGCCTTGTCATAGAATCATAGAATAGTTTGGGTTGGAAGGGACCTTTAAAGGTCACCTAGTCCAACCCCCCCTGCAGTGAGCAGGGACATCTTCAACTAGATGCTCAGAGCCCCGTCCAACCTGACCTTGAATGTTGCCAGGGATGGGGCATCTACCACCTCTCTGGGCTGGAGTTGTTACTTTAAGGGTAAAGAAAATTTCGTAGTATGGTCTCTGTTTATATAATGCAGCAATATATAGGTATCCTGTCCAGAAGTATGGCCACGGTTGTGTTTGAAGATACTGAGAAAGGAAACTATTTGAAACAGTGGCTTGAAACTAATTTGTATTCTACCATTAAAATGATTGAGGCTATAAGGTGATTTTTTTGAACTAACTTACCTTCAGAAAGTTTTGTTATTTTTTTTATGTAGTTAAGGTCATACTGGAAACAGGAGGTTGGATCCTTTATGCCTCTCTGAAGCAGTTTCTCAAGCCTAATATATCTATTTGAAGGTATGACCACAAGTATTGTTGTACCTTCCCCCCCCCTTTCTAGAGGTACAAAGGGTGACAAGGTCAGAAATTCTGGCTGTGGTAGTGTCTAAAAATAAATAAAAAACCTTGTAGCACAAGCTCTGTCTGATGGCACTAACATCTGTTGCACTAATTCATAAGCCAAAGTGCCAACACTTTGCTGCAGAAGTCAAGAGGGGGAGTACAAAACCAACAATGTTTATGCACACAGAGAGGAATTATACATACGTATGAAAATAAAATAAAAAATATACAGCTGTATATGGTGATATTCAATTTGAAGATACTTGTTTATCTCAATATGAGATGCATAGATCAATTTTAGAAATCATTTTAATAAAAGAAATGGAATAAATTGGACCCTAGAGTCTATCTGACTTCTCTCTCTCTATGTGTCTGCTTAAAAGGGTAAACAACATTTTAGAAATTCCCAAATTTGCTAGCTGCTGTGTTCTGAGGTTCTCTGAGGACTGACATTCCATCCTTTCTCCCTCACTCAATATGTTGTGATTTTTTTAATGCAGAAATAGCTGTTGAAGTGATCCTGAGTAATACACACTCCCGCTCTCATTTCAGAACGAAATAAAATGTCCTCTCAAGTGCTGTCAGCGAAGCAGGTTAGAATAAATCTAAGAATCAACTATCACAAGTAATGAAAGGAAGAATTACTGCCATAGGCTTAAGTGTGTGACCATTACAAGTAATTATTGAGAAAAGCATGTTCTTACCAAGTGTTCACACCCTCTCTGAGTAACTGTGGTCTCCTACAATTAATCGTGTTTACTATCAAGCCCAGATCTATCATTTTCATGTCATAGATACACAGTATAGCTATGTTTCTATAGTGCTTAGGAAATAGCCTAATAAACAGTATGTATATAAATGTCCCATGAGTTATTCAAGTGTATACTATAGATCTATTTTTCTTAGTGCAAACTAGGAAGACGAAAATTAGTATGATGATAGGTTGAGCAATATAACTGCATTTTTAAATTTCTCTGAGAGTGTAGTTTTACTACTTGGACTGTTGCTTCTGAAACATGTATAGCAAACCTGAGAACATCGATGCTGCATAAATGGTCTTTATAGCCCAACTGGGAAGATCAATGAGTTTAGTCACATCCCTTCACTCTACAATGATATTAATAGAAAGAGTGATGATGATTGTGTCCAGAGTACCTGAGCAGAAGTGGTCAAGTATGTCTTCTACCTTGGGAACAGTTTTGTTGACACGGCTGGTAATCAGATTAAATGACAGATGGAAGAATCATCTAAAAGGCTTTGCTTACGGAGGGCCAACTGTCTTGACATCGAGGCCTCAACTCTTATGAATGAGATTTTGCTCAGAGCGGGCCCACAATGTGACTGAAGAAATACTATTCCAGCGTTTTGAAGGTAATGTAACGTCAGTAAGTTTGCAGATGACACCAAGCTGGGTGGGAGTGTTGATCTACTGGAGGGCAGGAAGGCTCTGCAGAGGGATCTGGACAGGCTGGATCGAAGGGCCGAGGTCAGCTGTAGGAGGTTTAGTAAGGCCAAGTGCCGGGTCCTGGACTTTGGCCACAACAACCCCATGCAATGCTACAGGCTTGGGGAGGAGTGGCTGGAGAGCTGCCTGGCGGAAAAGGACCTGGGGGTGCTGGTTGACAGCCGGCTGAACATGAGCCAGCAGTGTTCCCAGGTGGCCAAGAAGGCCAACAGCATCCTGGCCTGTATCAGCAATAGTGTGGCCAGCAGGAGTAGGGAAGTGATCGTGCCCCTGTACTCGGCACTGGTGAGGCCGCACCTCGAATCCTGTGTTCAGTTTTGGGCCCCTCGCTACAAGAAGGATGTTGAGGTGCTGGAAGCGTGTCCAGAGAAGGGCAATGAAGCTGGTGAGGGGTCTGGAGCACAAGTCTTATGAGGAGCGGCTGAGGGACCTGGGGTTGTTTAGTCTGGAGAAGAGGAGGCCGAGCGGAGACCACATCGCTCTCTACAACTACCTGAAAGGGGGTTGTGGTGAGGTGGGTGTTGGTCTCTTCTCCCAAGTAACCAGCAATAGGACGAGAGGAAATGGCCTCAAGTTGTGCCAGGGGAGGTTTAGATTGGATATTAGGAAAAATTTCTTTACTGAGAGAGTGGTCAAGCATTGGAACAGGCTGCCCAGGGAGGTGGTAGAGTCACCATCTCTGGAAGCGTTCAAAAAAACGTGTGGATGCGGCGCTTTGGGATATGGTTTAGTGGGCATGATGGTGTTGGTTGATGGTTGGACTCAGTGATCTTAAAGGTCTTTTGCAACCTTAATGATTCTGTGATATAGGTGAGTGGACTGATGGTACTGCGTTTTAGAACAGCTGCTGACTCAGGAAATAGGTTGCTTCCTGGAAACATGGTAGACTTGAAGCTTTCTCTTCACATGATTTGGAGTAAGTTTACATTTGAGCTTGGGTTTTCTGGTATCCTAACAATAGAAATATATGCTTGTTCTTTCTTTCTGGTATTTTTGCATGTGTGTCCTCAAGCTTTCATCTTCATTCTTAATTTCATTCTTAATAGTTGGGAAAGGTGAAACATTTTCATTTTGACATAGACATGACAGTATGATTTATGTCTTTACATTTGGATTTACCTCATTTTGCTCCTAATTAAAGCACTTTCATAAGTACTGATTAAGGGTTTTACAGGCCAGTTACTTTTAAAATATAATATTCAGTACAATCAACACAGTTGTTACAGGTACTAACTAGTATAAAATAGTTTCTATTGCATGCTCTGCAGCAATAATATGCCTTTTTAATGTTTTAAGTAGGAAGAAAACCTTTCAAATACTTAGAAATATTTCACATTTTTATTTTGGAGGAGACTAAAACCAATAATAGAGGGAAACTGTGTATTATGTGTTTTAGATGTGGAAGAGGAGAGCAAAATTATCACACTACTCCCCTCTTAATTTTTGAGCACACAATCTTTAATAAATTCTTAGTTATAAGATTTTAGTTTTTACCAAGATATATGTAACCTGTTGATGTCTTAGGCAGCATACATACATACACAGATAATGTATATTATACCATTGCTTTAGATTATTTTCTCAACTCTGTTGTAAATAGGCATGAGAAGTGTTCAATCTGGGCTAAAAGAATACACCCTAAACTAGTTCCATTGTGCTCACCGGTGTTTGTCAGGAGAAACTAGGAAAGTTTTTTTTGGTAATGTCTCCATCCCATATTTATTTCAAGAGGAACCTTGAGCTTTCAGTTCTTAATATGCCTTATTTCAGTCACCATAGTGTTGAATTTGACAAAGGAAGTGTTAGAGGACAAAGCAGTGATTAAACAGTTGTCATTATTACCTGGGACACATGACCTTGAATCTCCTGCAAAGGCTTCTTCTAGAAAAGAAAATCTGCCTTCGGAAGCCTTTTAGCAGTGACATCCCATTCCTTTGGACTTGGGGGGTGGTGTGTGTATGGATTCTCTCTCTCAGGCAAAACGAAAGACACTTTTAGTTTTCCTCTATCCTTCATTCTAGGTAGCATATTTATGCGTTACTAGAAGAGCGCAAACACGTCATCGTTACCCAGTATTGTTTTGAATACGTGTAAACTTCTGGGCTAACATAAATATACTTTTAGAAAAGCTTTTTCTTACGCAGTGCATTGTACAAAGGTTTGTTCATGACAGGATGATAGATCATCAGCCTGCCTAATAACAATACTAGCACCTACTTCCCACATGTACAGGAGAGCATTTGGGATGATCTCATGAAGCCTGGAAGAAGGAACGGTTGGGGAGGTTACCTACCAAGTACAGTGTAGATATCCCTACCTGAACACAGGAATGTGTTCAAGCATCACCACATTTGTTCTTTCCTGGACTAGAACAAAAGATTCCTTTCTGAGAAAAGAGTCCCAGTTCAACGATGTAAATTTTTAATCAAAGCAAAACCCAAGCAGTTAAATCAAACAGACCTGGAAACTGGAAAGCTTTGTTTCCGTTTTCTGAAGTCTTTTTTTTGTATAGTTTTATTCCCTGCAACTGGAAATGATCCATTCCCGTGAAAGTTTTGGGTTTCTTGAATGAAAATTTTTTTAAAGAAAAAGAATCTTATTTCCAGAATGTACCTTTTGTACAGCTTTTTAATATACCTTTAAGCAGTAGATAAGTTACAAATGCACTTCCATTTTTCACAAATCTCATTTCAAACACCACTGCAGCACAAATATCTGACTAAGAGGTAACTATTCTGCCACAAAAAAAAGGGACTCTCTTTGAAGAAATCAAAACAGAGAGAAAAAAGTGCTGGATACTCGCCACACCTTCCTCAGAAATAACATCATGCAGCCCACTAGAAAAAAAAAACTACTTGTAAGCTGTTAGTCTCAGATGTTTTTTAATGGGTGTTATAATATGTCATATTAATGAGGTCAAAGAGTGCAGATGAAACTCGCACCTTTTGCTTAATTTATCTGCTCATAATTCAGTGCTATGGCAGGTGACCAAAGCCTTTTCAGGACATCTCTTGGAGTACTGACCCAGATACCTGACATTAACAATCAACAGTGTGTCCCAGAGGTATAAGACGCAAACAGAAAGGTCGCTATTTAATATGGTGCACATAGGTACGTGCCATACAGCTGGATTGAATTAATCAGATTACGAAAATGAATGTAAGGGAAAATGTTTTAAGAGGGAGATCCGTTAAGAAAGTATTAAAAATTATTTGTTTGTGAAAATGACAAAATAACAATACAAAATAGGGAATGAATAAATATTTGTAGAGAAGCTAGCAAGGTATATAAACAAAACCTTCCCAATTCTAAATTCAGAGGTGCTGAGATTTTAGAAGAATATAGGTATGATATGGTTGATATATTGATCTGATATATTTCAAAGCAACCAGATGTCATCTGGACCATACAATGTAGGGATCAAGATCTTTTTCAGGATTTGTATCTAAATAGTACAATGTGTGACTTTGTTATGATCACATTTCATTACATTTTAACATAACATTTAAAAACTGGTGACATGTCAGAAATTTCAGTACAAAAATCACATAATCCTATGAGCAGATGAAATAATAGGAAGGAACCTTGTGGTCGGTGGACCTCAAATGATAGACTAGATGAAAGATGGTGACAATAAGGCCAATGAATATTAAATGAAACAAATTATAGGAAAGAAAAAAATGAAATTAGGAAATTATTTTTAAAAGGGTATCTAATAAGTTCAGTTTAATAGCCAGCTCTTTTAAAATAATATTACAGGTTTTTCAGCTTGCTCACATCCTAAAGCAGCTCAGCTTTTCCTATTTTCATCTGTGCTTTGATTCATATTCAGATATTGTAGCCATCATGATAAAATTAACATAAATGTAAATAATATTTAAACTGAAGATGGCTTGGAGGATTTTTTTAATTATGAATATAATAATCTGAATGTTTCTTGCATCGGTGGTTTAGGAAATGAATGCTCTCAATTTCTCTTACAATAAAACCACCCTGTGTTTAGGCAGAGTATCCTGGGCTTGGTACGCCTGGGTACTATAGCGGTGTTTTTCCTAAAGTTTACCTAGGGCAGGTGTGGTTTGATTCAGCTTGTGAATGACAACATGAGTTTATAAATGAAGAAGAATAAAGTCAGTGCAGAACTGTAACCTAGTCTGAAGAATGCTCTAAATTACCCTGGTATGTTTTCAATAAACTGTGTCTACTAAGTCTGAGCTGTAATTGGCACTTAAGAAACATTCACAATGTGCTATCTCTTCGTGTATTAGGAGCGACCAAAGAGATATTGGGTCATTATGTAAAAACTGGTAATTAAGAGCAAGCAATTTTCCAGTTAATTTACATGTTCATTATGTATTGAATATTATTTAGTTTTCTGTGTCCTTTTGCTGTCTCGTGAACTTGACCCAAGGGATCGTACACTGTTAAAAGACAAACGGATTATAAAATAAGACATATATTTAACAGACTCATTGAACTTTTGTTGTGACTAATGACTGTTCCAGCAATCATTGCATAAGAGAAAACACTTCTTTTTAAGTAAATCATGTTCACTACCTTTTGGAGCTGCTGTCACTGAAAAAAAAAAATTAATGTACTGAAATGTCTACATTCTTTGATGAGCTCTCTGAGGGTATCTTGTAACTTTAAATTAAACTGATCAAATAGAAAGTGATATACCCTTCACAATACTTTAACTGATTTGACTGCAAAGGAATAGGAAGACATTTCATGTGGTTATGAGAAACTGATGGCAGGATATATTTCAAGAAGAAAAGGATTGATTATATTAATAAAATTGAACTGAAGTTTTCCTTATGCAATTTACTAATCCATAGGTCTATTAATGAAACACCTAGCTTTGCAAAAAGAAAGAACTGTGTCACCTTTGCTCACTTAGATGTAGCATGTTTACACCTTTATTCACTTAGATGTAGCATAAATCAAGGTTGAAAACTGTAGGCACTCCGAGATGAGGTATGGTTTCTCTGATAATCTGCATTTCCCATGGGATTGATGATGGTTCTGGTTGAAGCTGATGGGAGACTTGCCATTGATCTAAATGACAGGTGCCTGAATATTTTGCAAATCAATTTCTATATGGAGTTTGCTGCTGATTGGATTTTATTTTGATTTTTGAGGGATCTTCTTTACCTTTCATAGCAGCTTCAGAGGTTTATTCTACATACTCCACTATGTATCCTCGTATCATTATTTGCTGCTTCTTTTAATTATGTGATGATAAGGTTTTAATAGTTTTCACGTACTGATTGCTTCATTTACTAGCAGAATTCTGCCACTTCCAGACCTGACATTTTGCACAGGTATTTAATGCTGATGAACAGTGCAAATAAGGAATGATTTAATAAACATTGTATGTGAATAGTATTTTACTTTTCCATGTCCCTTGAATTCTCACAGAGGTGATTTTCAAGCAGGTTTGCAAAGGGAGGTGTGGTTAAGAAAATACCACAGAAAATTTTCACGTGTACGTTTTGGTTTCATGTGCTTTTTTCCATAAACAAAGGAAAAAAGAGAAAAGTTACTAATTCTCGGCGAATAAAGTAATACAGAAAAGATATACCAAATTCAAGAAACATAGTTTGTTTATTGATATGGGCTTTCTCTATCACTTGTATACCAGTACTGTAATACGCAGGCTGCAAGGTACAGTGGTGCGTCATGTAGTGAAAATCAGTTTAAGCATAAACCCTGTGGGTTCCATCCTGAATAGGTTTAGCAAAGTTTTGTTTTTAAGCAGTACAAATAATTCCTGTTCTCTAGAGGAGGAAAGGATGCTGCTGTATTAAAAGGCAAACTAGAATGAGACACAAAATGAATTTGAATGTTTAGTATCTAACAGCACTAAAAAAATTGCATTTTTACCTTTTGCCTTCAGTGGTTGTGAGAAATCATTAAGTAAATACCTTGATCTTTTACAACAATCTGTATATTCATTATCTCTTGCCAAGGATTTGGCATAGTTTGCTGTCAGTAAGGCTGATCTCCCGTTTTCCCATGTAAAACCACGGGGTTTTGTTATACAGGGATTCTGCGGGATCCATGCAGACAGGCTTATTTGCCTCAGTCTTAAGGAGTAATGCATAAAGCATTCTAATTCCTACATCTCTCTTGATATATACCTAGTTCATTTTTTTCTCTCTCTTCATTTCTTTGAGTACATAATACATACAATGGATATAAAGCACTATCAACCTAGTAATCAAATAGACTTTTCATTGCTAACATAATTGCTTCCTGAGTGATGATCAGAGACCTTCTGACTAGCCCTGTATCCCTCCATCCTCATTACATTTAATTTCTTAGGAAGAATTACATGGTCTGGAGTGTACTCAAAAGGCCAGCGAATCTAGGCTGGGTGAAATTAAGAAGGTGTGTTTTAGATCTTGAGTGTGAAATCTGGACCCCATTTGAAACCAATGATGACATTTTGGTTGAAGACAGTATTTAAAAACAAACAAACAAAAAACCAACAAAACCACAACCAACTTTTGAGAAAAAAATTATTCTACTAACTCTTCCCTCTCATCTAAATTAGCAGAATTTCAGCTGTTAGATGTGTCCTGAGGAAATACGAAGTTTGTCAGGCAAACAGGTATCAAAATGTATAGGGTACTTTAAAAATTAAAAGCAATGCCCCAAATTCCACTTCAACACTTACAATATTTACAGAGCAACCCAGAGTTCCGTTTAAAATTCTTACAGTGTGACTATGGATTTAGGTAAGTGGGGAATTGCTACCTGGCTTAGGTTAAGGTTCCAGCAGTCTCAGGAAGGAACCCTTCATCCAACATGTTGCATTAATTTAGTTTACATATAGAGAAAAGTAGCAAAGTGCCTGAATTTGAAAGAATTAGCTGTTCTCATATTCTTAAATGCAGGTGGTAAAGCAAAACACTTCTCAGAGCCTTGCTTTAATAGTGCAATCTGGAGAATACATACAAAAAACCACTGAACCCCTTATATGAAGATATTGCAGTAACCTACGAGAAATCAAAGCAGCTCAGTTGCTTGTATTTATCATCAGACAAAACCCACTCAAAACAATGGTACCTATAAAGTATGAATTTTACTTACTGTAATTGGCAGGTGAGAAGTAAACAGCTTAAGAATTAAACCTAACTCATTTAAATTCAATGTAAGAGTTAATTAAAGAAAAAAGGAGCCTTGTGACTTCTTTATGCCTTTCCCAGAGGTCTTTATTTGTTATCTATAAATCAATTACTTGAAGTATTCAAAATTCCAGAGTTTGAAGATCAATGTAGTGACACAAATCAACACGTTACCCACTGCCAAGGTGGCCGAGGACAGGGTAACAGGAAGGGGCTTGCCTGGTGAGTTCAGCCATACCTACATTCAGGTGACAGCTAATGCCAGACGTTTCTAGCTAATGTGGGAGAAGCCAAAACCAGAAGGACAGTAAAGATTTAATGCTATGCTTCAGCAGTATATACTCTATTTCCCAGAAAACTTGTGATTTTGCCTGTTGGTTGTACAGGTAGGCAGCTTTGTTAAGAAGTTAATAAAGAGGCCCAACTAGCCGTGTTGCTGAGTATCTTGTATGATTTCCTCACATAGGAACATAGAAGAAGATTTCCAATGTGTATAGTTTTCCAAAGCATAGTGTTCGATGAAACCTATGTTTAAGTTGAGTTATATTTTAATTTTTGTTCATATTCAAACTGCCTACAAATTGTTTAGAAGGAGCTCCTCTTGATTCTTAATATGTGTTGAAAAGACATTTAAAAGTTAAAAATAATACATTTTGAGAGTTTCAGAAATTATAAGGCCGTGTTACTTTATCAGAAGATTTGGGGTTTATAAAGTAAAAAGGAGGTTGCATATATGGAAGTTTCAAAGAATCACTCCGCTGTGTGACCAAGTACAGGAAAACCTTAAGCCTTGGAGTTTTTCTGTAGTAATAACATTTTACTTCATGTAAAAGGCAGAATGTAAATCACCACAACATTAACTTAGTACAGTAATTTATATCTTTGTAAGGGAATTACAAAGTGGATGCAAAATTCTGCAGCAAACTTTCTCATCTCCCTTAGACCTTTATCCTCAGGTTGGCTCATATGAGCATTATGTAGCAAAGAGGAGAGCGCCCTGAGAGTATTCTATGTCATTTAGTCTTCAGGACGAGTGCAGGAAGGTAAGATTAGACTCTTGAGATGTTCACCTGACATAGCATAGCATGGGACAAGAATAACTCCCAGCAGCGAGTAGACTTAAAACGTTTTAAAAAAGTGGCAAGGAGTAATATGGCCACCCTACCAAAGAAAAAGTTAAAATGACCCAGGGAGATTTACAGAGGCTTGAGGTAGGGTTTTTGGAGATGCACTTGTAAATATTGAAGTGTTGTCACAAGATCCTTGGCATGAGTGCATGCAAGTAGGTGATTTCTGAACAAATTAAAAAATAACAATGCAAAACCTGCAGCTGTACTGTCTTTGGCTGAAGTATCTGAGCTTCCTTCGCATGAGTGTATTGCTTTGATCAGAAAAGATTGATTTTTTTTGTTTGTTTGTTTGCTAGTTTTCCAATCATTATTTTTAAAAACAGTTCCCTCTTTAAGGAGCAAGAACTGGCAGCATGTCAAAATCTCAGTATATTGTTACGCAGCTGGCATATGTACTAGGAAGAAAAATATAAATCAAATCTGTGACGCACTAATGCATGTCAGATATGCTTTCCAGAGATAAGAGAATCCCATTATAAATGCTGATTTTTCAAAATTATTATAAATCATGACCAATATTCACTGAATACTAAAAATTCAGTGACAGTGTACACCATTTCAATGATACTGCCTTCAGAACCGATGTGATGTTAAGTTACCGCCTGGCAGCCCTTCAGAGTAAGGATATTTTTAGTATCTCAGGTCATGTATAAACTAAACAGGTTAACCTAAAACCCGGTGCACTGTCATTTGTACAAACTGCCAATAACCATCACAAGGTAAGCACTTTCCTTCTGTGCTAAGGAATGCCACTAAGAGGATCATTTTTCTTCTCTTCTTGGATGAATCCAATTGTTTCACTCAATGGGGCTTCAATTCAGCTAACATCATTCTGTGCACTCGGAGATAAGGCATGACCAGCAGGAAAATTTAACAGAGGTCTAATAAGAAATTACTCAAATTCATGGTTCTTACTAAATAATCTTACACTTACTAAATGATGAAATCCACATATACACACACATACACATGCATATACAAAAATCACTGCCATCAAGAAATAAAAATACTTTACAAGACTCAAGAGCATTTTAATACTCCTCTGTAATCTGGGAATCTTTCAGTCAGATTGTAAATGTGAGAGGCTAGCATTTGCTAAAAAATCAATGTTGCGATGTTTCCACAAAGTGAATGTAAAGCTTGAGGCCTTTTCAAGGCTCTGCACAACATCTCAGAGTGAGAAAGACCTTTAAGCAAGTATGGGACATGTGTCTCTGTTTCATATATTCATCTAGATGTTCTACATTTTCATGAGGCACATGTTTTGTAAAGATACGCATTCGAGTAATTTAAGGAACTTTACGTAGATATATATTGGAAAGTTAAGCATCCGAATTAAGCTCCCTATGATATATCAAAATTTGTAGAAATATGAATTTTTCAAGTTGTCAGACTATCATACGATATGCTTCTGTCCATCATTTATTAGCAGTGTGTGCATAACTATACCCACAGCTTTGGAGGAAGAGACTGTTCGGGGTAATGCGCTTTAAGCATTTTCTTACTGCTAGGAGGGGCTTACTTTTGCTCTGTTCACAAAGTTCGTATTTAAAAGTTTGTAGAGTGGAGAAGCTAAGAGAGAGTGACGGGATGTGTGCGGCAACTGGGTTAGAACTAGGAGCCTGTGCATCGGGGCCAAGATTATTCCTAATGACCTTCTGTCTCTGTTCCCTAGCCATGGAGATCCGATGTGGTAAGAAATACAAAGGCTTTGGGAAATACTGGGAAGACAGATAGAGTGAACTCTCAGTCATCCAAGCTGTGAAATAATCACGCCAGGGAGGCAGAAAAACCTCACAACCCTTAGAGCCACTAAAATTACTACTGAAGACTACATGTATAGACCATACTGTTTCCAACAAGAAGACAGTGCTTTCGGAGGGGTTGTAGGAGGCCTCATGAAGTGAAGCACAGTGTTATGCGAGCCTGCGTATCTAACTCTGGTCCAGATCGTGCCATGTCTAATCTAATCTCTTGCCTAAAGAAGCATGGACAGGAGGCTTTTCGGCAGCCTGAGTCTGTAACGGCTGGAGATGAGTCAGGACTAATGTGCCATGGTAGAGATGAGATGATCCTTACAGAGAGCCACCTGGAGAGCTCTCCTGTGCATGCTTCAGCTCATTGGGCTCTGAACAAACTAACTATCCCCAGTCCAAAACGATTTTATGAATTTGGGCTGCATTTCCCCATAGCTAATAAACCCTCTTAGGGCACGGTTTACTGGGAACCAGCTGCAAGAGCTCATTGGGTCCAGAGCAGCCAGATCCCATCAGACCAACTCTGCAGTCAGTCGAGGAAACCTGACTGAACCCAAACTCTTTCTGGAACTACTGAAACTGTTTTCCTGTGCTCCCCAATACACTATGATTCAGGGTTTTAGTTTTCTACTCCTCCGTTCCCCAATGCAATTACATACTGCCTAATGCCTGTTATTTTCTGCATGTGGAATGGCACAAGTTTGACTTCTCAGAAAGACTTTTCCCAGATTAATAGCTGTTCTCATTTATTTCGGATGCGCAGTTGTCCTCATTTTGCCTGGGATAGAGTTAGTTTTCTTCCCGATAGCTGGTCTAGTGCTGTGGTCTGGATTTGGGATGAAAATAATGTCGATAACGTGCTGATGTTTTGGGTTGGTGCTGAGCAGTCAAGGACTGCCCAGCTTCTCGTGCTGGGCTGCCAGCGAGCAGGCTGGGGGTGCCCGGGGAGCTGGGAGGGGACACGGCCAGGACAGCTGACCCAGGCTGGCCGCAGGGATGTTCCCTACCATATGGCATCATGCCCGGTACATAAACTGGGGGATTTGGCTGGGGAGGGCTGTGGCTCAGGAACTAACTGGGCATCGGTCAGCAGGTGGTGAGCAATTGTGCTGTGAATCACTTGTTTTCTATATTATTTTATCATTCTTATTATCATTCTTCTTTTTTTTTTGTCCTATTAAACTGTCTTTATTTCAGCCCACAAGTTCTGCCTTTTTTTTTCCTGATTCTCTCCCCCGTCCTGCTGCGAGAGGTGGGGGATGAGCACACAGCTGTGTGGTTGTTTTAGGTACCTGCCGGGTTAAACCACAACAACGGGCTTAAACTTATGCATCCCTCATTTAGCAATTGCACCTCTACTATGAAATTTCACCATGCACGCTGCAGGGAAAAAAGTCATTAAGGATCTCAACTAAGTTCTCTTGATGCATTTGTTTTCTCTTTTTTTAACTGGCGTTGGCTAAGACCTTTGTTTATCAAAATCAGGAATGAAAGGGAAGCTTATATACTGCCCATTTGTATAATGACCCTGTAATTATGTTAACATTCAATTTTGTAGTCAAACTAGAGACTGATTTCCTGTATTTGGTACTGAACTTCACTTAAACTTTCCCAGTGTCTATAATGAAAAAATAAAACTCCTTGTATGTCATACATTCATGCACTTGTTTGTCACTTTACTGGCTGGTTTTGTGACAATTTTCACAGAAAATCCTCTTTTCTGGTCTTTCTGAAATCTTTGTGAGTCAGGAAGAAAATTGTCCTGAAGATTCAGCTGAGGATTCCTCTTGGATAAATAAATTTCCAGGTGATATAATCCAAAACAGTCTTTTTCTTTCCTTCTTGTACCTTCATGTTAAGTAAGACTAACCTTCATGCTAAGTCAGATTTAGAAGAAGTGTGTCAGGAGCGTTAAGTGAGAACCGTTACTTCCTTGAGATCTTGGAGTAGAGACTTGCACCTCAGCAGAATTTTCAATCAATTGAAAAATTTTGAGTCGATTGTAACAGGAATATGGCAAAAAGCCATTTTTGTCCTGTCTGCACTTCCATATACTGAGAGTAGTCTGCTGCATGTTTATTGCTTCCTCAGAAAGAGGGAATTTTTGAGATTGAGATTGTAGAAATACCCGAGGAGCAGGTCTCAGGTTTGCATTTATCTCTGCAAATACTGTAGTTCATTCAAATGATTGCAAAATACTTTTAGGAATTGAAGTTTGACAACTAAAAGTATATGTATGAGGTTGCAGGATCTATGTTGCTTCATTTTTTCTTTCCTCTTTCCAAAAACTCCAAATCAGAAGTGTACATAATGAGACGAGTCTTTAATCACACAGTAACTTCCACAGAAAACATCAAAACTGGCAGAGCCTGTGCTACTTCACATGAGCCAAATTTACTGGCATGAGTGGTTTTTTTCAGGGAATAGGGTGAATTCTCTGTCTCCCTCCCCCTCCGTAAGAGCAAACTGCAATGCAGAGAAGGCAGAGAACTGACGGGAGCTTTTCGGCTTCACTGGCATCCCCCTGCTTACCCACAAGAGACCTGGCTTTTGATGAATGCTCTGAATGTTAAGTACTTGATTTCCTGTTTGCCTTTAAATTTTGAGAGAATGTAATCTTACAGAAGTGAAAACAAGTAGGATCTGATCTCAAGTTTTAATCATTCCAATGTTTTTCCCATACCGACTCTCATTCATTCTTCCCTCACAACTTCCTGACATCCACCTTTGCAGCATGTGTGATTGCCTCCTACGACTTACACCGTCACCACCACTGGGGTACAGATTTGTCTCTGAAAAAATGACCTAACCTGGCAGATCTTGCCTGTAGTCAGAAAATGAAGCTGGTTTCATGAGCCATCGTTACACCTTGCTTTTCCCTTCTCACCTCTCAGTTGGTTTCTGCTGCCTCTCCTGGATTTGTATCTGCCTTAAAAAGTGCTCCGACAATTTGCTTGTAAATACACCAAGTCGTGATGGCAATAATCTAAGGAATATGTTCCTTTGCAGCATGAGGCCCTAAACTCATTCTCTCTTCACAGTATTTGGTAACAGAAAAGGCATTGGATTCTGATCTGCTTTATTTTGAGTCTAATATTTTAGGAGTTTCAGTTGGGCAGAATTCCAGTAAAAAATAGGCTTCCTTTATAAATTTCTACAGTAAAAATCAACTTGTAGTTTTATGAATAACTTCACTTTGGCTGTTACTCTAGGTTTTTCCAATAAACCATATGAGAACGTTCTAAAGAATTTTCTAGAAACTAGGTAACTTTATGCTTTTTAATACAAATACTCATAATTATATAAAATTATTACTTTTAAGCATTCTGTAGAATGTATGTGAAACTCCTGGGTTTTAATTCCTTCTAGGGTTCATGTCTGTTATAATTTTCAACAGGAATCTCCGTTATGGATCGTTTTCTTACAGTTCAGGGTATAGTCTAAGTTGGCTGACACCAAGAAATAAATGTGAGATACTTATTTAATTCACTTTAGTATAAGTTATAAGAAACTTCTCACTAGAGATGATTCAAGTTACTTTAGAATATCTAAATAAGCACTTTATTCACCTATTTCATCTCCTTTGTTTTTCCTTTCTTTTTTAATACATCCATTTTCTCACTCCATTAGTGACAAGTTCTCACATGTCACTTGGATATTGAATCGAGTTCAGATGGGTCCAAATACTCTTTTCAATCATGTCAAATAATGTCTGGAAATCCAGATGAAGCTGAATTCTCATCGTTCTATGCAATTTGTCAAGAAATAAAAAGTTCTGAAGAACTCGCTAGAAATCGATAATGTTTGTAGACCTTTTTTCTGAAAGAAGTAGAAGAAAAAGTTGCCGTCTTGGCTTTCTCACTCAACGTCCTTCTTAGCACTTTTGCCTAGCTATCATGTTGGTATAGGTGCAGGGCTAATATAATTTTTCTCTTACTGAATTCCTCAGCTAAGGATAAGTGTAGGGTAAGAGTCCTCCTTCAAATAACCTGTCTTGTAGCTCTTGTCTAGCTGCTGCAGTGCTAGACTGCCTTGGTTTTACCCCATGACAAGAGTCTTCTGGGCTGGTAAGAGTAGCCGGATGGCTGTATTAAGCTGCATATTAGATTCACGCTATTTTTGACACACTGCAAATATTGCAAGAACATTCCTGCTTCTGGACCTCCTAGCCCTTGGGGAATAGCTTGCTCAGAAAGGAGACTCAAACTATTTTGAGCCTTAAGCAAGGACTGACATTTACAAAAAAAATTTATGCAGACCAACTTTTGGTTTATTATGCTTGTCGTGATAAAGCTGTTTGCAGTGTTTTCAGTTCATGGTTCAATTCATTTGTTTCCTTCTTGCTCACTTTTTAAGGAATTGTGGTTACTGGACATGTGGATTTCACTTCTGGTAAGAAATCTGATACATAATCTTGTGTAGGATGAGGATGTTTGCCATTTTACTGCATGTATCACTAAGCTATTGGTACATAACTGGGGGAAAAGAGGCCTCAAGAAAAAGCATTGCACCTATTGCTCTTGCTTGTAACCTGCTCTGTTCATTCCATTGAAGAACAACAAATTAATAAAGAGAAAAAATCTCAATAGTTCTGAATAACGATGCCTGCACTAGCCTAATTTACTGGCTAATCCTTCTTTTCCTTTTTTTCTATAATGGATTTTTAAAGAAATAACTAGGCAGTTCCCAAGCATGAGTTTGAAGAAGATGAGAGCCTTTCTTAACTTTGAAGCATGAGCACAACAATCTCAAAAGATAATTTCAGACCAAACAGTAATTTTCAAGGTATGCTGCATAACTGCAGCAATATCTATTAGCCAGTCCCTTTTCACTCCTGGGATTAATTCCTCTTGTTCAGATCATTAAGGCATTGAATTAAGTTTGCTTGTGGATCATAGCTGCAAGAACTGATTTTGAAAACAAAACCCAACTCCTCTTTGTTTATCACTGACTTTTGACTTTGCCCTGCTTTTCTCCATCCTTCCCGCCACCTCATTGCCTTCCTTCCAGCTGTCCTAGCCCAGACATCTGGAAAAGCTGCCCCTGAGTGATGTAGCAGCTTCCACAGATCTGTATTTTCAAAAAGATGAAAGTGGTTCTCAGAGATGTCCGTTCCCAAGTGGATTATATCGCCCTCTTCAACACCATCAGCCACGTTCTGTGTTCCTTGCGTGAAGTCAGGGAGGATTTGAGCATGTAGAATTGGAACCTTTAATAGAACAGTTTCGTTGCTGTCACATGGAAGAATGATTTGCTATTTTAGAATAGGTTGGGGAGGAAGAGAATAAAAATGCTGTGCAATTAATTCATAATCTCTTCTGAGGTTCACCTGGCAAAGATCTAGAAGAAGAGTCGTTTGCAATGTAGGTAGCACTGGATAGCTATGATTTTTTGCTAATGTGGTCTAGTAAAAGATCCTAAAGAGGTTACTTCAGAGCAACATTTACATTTATGGTATTGATTAAATAAATAGATAGTTGCCAAATACATCTGTTTAACAGTTTCATAAGTAACAGCTGCTACTCTTCAATTCCCATATAATGCAAAGTACGTATTTGGTCTTTGGAAGAGGGAGAGATGGCCAGCAGGAACAAAGCTTCTAACAATTGCAGCGGAAAAGAATGTAACATAACACGGGCAGGTTTCTGCCCCTCTATTAATGCCTTGCAAAGCTGAGATTTTCCGAGCCTTCTGTGGCCATTATTGCTTCAATCTTAACGCGAAGGGTTCAATAAAGTTTTACTCAAATCCTGCGTTTTGGAAATTACAAGATGACATAACAACTATGGAGACAGATTTCAAATTGTCATGTAAATTTTTCCAGCATTAGCTTTCAAAGTTTATTATTGCTTTATAATATTCATTACTCTTAAGCTTCTTATTTATAGAGGCAGTTTATGTATTTGGAATAACTGTGGTAAATGGAGAGATTAAGGTAATACTTCTTCTTCCAAATGTCTATATTTGGGAGCCAATAAAAAGCTAGGGTTTGTAATTTACTTTGTTATTTACTTACTCATGTTTGTGTGTGTGTGTATTTTAATTTCAATGAGTGTCTGTACTCAAGGCAGAATTGTTACACTTGTCCAAGGCCATCAGGAATCCTTGGAAACTAATCCTGACAATACACGTAAAGTACTACAAAAGTTCATGTACCTACCACAAGAAAATAGCATGTCATTGAGAGCTATAAATCAATATCCTCATCCTTCCTTGTGATTTCACAACAGGATGAACACATTTTTTATGAAGAAACATCTTATATACCCTCTCAAAAATACAATATTAACTTTTGAGTATATTTCTATAAACTTGCGAGACGTATTTTAAAGTTGAACTTGCAATATTTGCGTCATGTCACCAGTGCAAAACTTCTGTTCTTTCTCACAGTTATGAATGTTTCTCACTTCATTGCATTTCATGCTTGTTTATTCCTGTGATTTGCAAAGTATATTATATCTCTACTTCCTCTTGACCAACACAGCTTGTGCACTCTAGTAAGTGTGATGAGAAAACAGGTAGTCTTCTAATCTATCAGCCATGATAGATTATGGGATGGGATACAGCGAGGGCAGATGTGGAATTATTGTAATTATTTTCTAATTCTATATATAAATCTTCTGTAAATCTAAAATCTTTTTGTGAAGTTCTTCATAATTTTGAAGATATTTTAGGAGCATTAAATATCAATATTTGAGTTAAAGATGCACTTTAATGTTTACTCTTCTGTAACTTACAGTTGGTCTCTGTTAGCTTGTTGATTTATCTAAGCCTGATATACTGAAAGGTTCTGTATTTCTTAAAAAGCACAGGCAGTATGGTGCAGGAGAGCATGGCTTTACTCCATTCAGGCAGCAAATACAGTCATCTCTACTTTCCCATTGGACAAATATGTATATATTTATATATGTAAGTGGGTGTGCAGGTGTGTTTATGGGTGTAGCTGTGACAGAATGAAAGCAGGGCAGAGAAAGAAAACAAAACTCAAAAGGGAGTGCTAGCTACCTGTTACTCTTACTTAACTGGCCATCAGAGGAGCCTAGAGATCTGGAGCAGTAGTACTCAAGTTCGCTGTGCAAGTTTGCCACGTTCCGCAGCTGAGGCAGGCATCCCATGCATTCTTTCTGAAATGGTATAAAATGATACGGATGCCCCTCAGAAAAACTGCTGTCATGAGCCTGTAGACGTGCACAGGATTAAGTCATCCATTTAAACCAAGTGTCTGATCTTGGGAAATCCTGGATCTGGAGGAGACAAACCCCAAATAGAGATTTGCCTCATTGTTTTGCGATGCTTCATCAAGAATCTCTCCGATACTGTCCTGGGGAGACTCCCATTCCGGTTTTCTACTACTTCTTCCTCCCATTCTCCCTTCTTGTTCCCTCCCTCTCTTCTTCCCATAATTCATTCCCTCTTTTCTCTTTTCCTTCTTCCTTTCTTCGTTTCCTCCCTTTTTTTCCTTTTTCCTTCTTTCCTTTGGAAAATGTCAGACATCATCAGGGAGGTTTTCCTTTGAATGTGCAATCTTCCAAAAGCACATAGGATTCTGTCAGCTCTGTTCTTGAAAGTATTACTGCCTTAAACACATTGTATCCTGACATTAAAACTGATATATATTTTTTTCTTTTTAAATCTGCAGCTTGTAAATTATTCTGTGATGCTATCGTTTGAGTAATGCATGAGAAGGATGCTCCGATGTGCTATTCAAAGGTGAGTTCATTCTAAGTCAGAGGCACTAGTGCTCATGTAATAGATATTTTTATATGGGACAAATGCTGCAACAATGGTTGTTATAGATAAAAATGTTCATACTAGCTGACCAAGACAGACAAGGTTTCTGTTATTTAATAACTATGACAAAGAATCATAAATACCACAAAACATGCAGGGTGGTAAGGAAATTAAATAGAAAAGGAATGAGATAAAAAGAATATATTTTCCTGTCGGTTCATATTTACTTAAATTTTTATCTCTGACCTCTCGATAAAGCAAGATTTTTGTTGTTCAATCCCTGAAAAGATATATTCTACTCTTTCAAATAAGAACAGAAGCAATGAAGTAAACATGAATGCATCTGCTACAAATGTAGTGACAGCCAGTTGGCCCAACCATGGAAAGACATTTTGCCTTGATCTGCAGCACCAGAATACCAAGCAGCTACTGGTGCTGTAGGCTCTCGATAACTCACATATGCAAAACTAATCATGCCTTTTGCACCCTTTAAGAAAGCTGGGGTTGTCATTAATCAGTCTTCAGGAAGCCTGGCACAGTCGCCCCCAAAAGTAGAATGAAAGCTGTGATCTGGATATTAAAATCCCCAATTAAATAAGGTATTATCTTAATACAGCTCATTATGCAAGCTTGTCACTCTTTGAACGAGTTCATTTCCTGTATAATTTTAAAAATGAAAAGGTGTTGGATAATTCTTCCTCAGAAACCAAGAAAAAAAGGAATATTACTACAAAAAGTCAGGATAATTCTGTGGTCACTTTTAGACTTTTGGATTGACTTAGAGTATCTAGTTTCCTCATACTCCTGCTCTGCTTCCTCCTTTTTCCAGCCTTGCAGCATGAATTATAAGTTCCTTTTTTGTTTAGAAGAACTCTTGGAAGTTTTTTTCAATATATGTTATGCAAGCATTTTACTGAATTTCCTGCATTTGCAGCTATTTCAATGTTTCAAAAGCGGGCAATTTATCAAAAAAACTCCAGCAATCTGTACAAGGACTCTCAGAATTTTATTTTCATGGTAAATATTTTGGTTATCTGTGTTCAGAATCTCTGGATATCATTAGAAATTTGGAAGCCTTGGAAGAGTGGTTTCTGCAGGTCAGTAACAAACTCAGCTTTTTGCAGCATATTTTATTTTTGAAGATCCATTCTGGAAGTATTGGCAATATCTTACACAGTCATAGAAGGAGGAGTTGAAGTTTCAAAAAAGATTAAGGAAAACCAAAGCAAATACTGGAAACATCAGCCTGAAGTTATGTTGCCTTATTTTTCACACAGTACTTGTGAAAACGCCGTCTCAGGTTTGATGCCCTGTTGAAATTGTTGTGTCACAGAATTGGGAGAAAGGCCAGCCACGTGTTTTCCTCATTCTTGGTTGCTTAGAGAGATTTTGGTTAGTAAAACCGGACTGGGAGTCTTTCAGAAACTCAAAATACGCTCTTTTGATCAAGGTGGAAGTAGCATGCATGCTTTCAATATTACTGAAAAATGCAGTAATACAGGAAAGGAGAGGAGCTCTAAAATTGAATGGATATTAGTTAAAGCAATTTAATCTCTTACTGGGCTTCTTTTGCTTCTCATGGAGTAGTTAGATTCATTCTTATTTTGTCCGGATGTGAATTTTCCACACACTCTTCCCGAACACCTGCTTTTTCAGGTAGATGCTGCTAGCCTTGGCTGTGACACTGATACAGTACATGCAATGGCTGTGTAAGGTCCTGCCTGGTGTACTATGGCTCTCAGCCACATGTTATCTATTCTCTAATATATATTATCGATTATATCCTGAACCAGGAGTAATCCACTTGGATATCCCCTAATTTTAATATTTGGTCGTGGGTTAGGAAACCAAAATGATGAATTCCATTTTGCTTAACAACAAGAAATAAAGAACCTGATTTAAGACTGACGTTTTTGAAACCTACATTCAGTTTCTATCTTCATGTTTAATAATTCCATACTTCTGCTAAAACGATTTAGCATTAAAATGCATTTCATTCTTTTCCTCCTTTCATTTTGGATTAACATATGTCACTGCATTTTAGTTAGCTGCAGTTTGTGGTTTTGCTGTAAAACTCCCTAATGATAATATGTATATATATGTGTGTCCTTTAATGCTGTTTTCTTTTCTTATCAATGTAGCGTAGTTTCACGCGTTGTATCAGCCTCAGTCCATGCGGTCTCTTTATGCTATAGAACAAAAGGAAGAGAAAAGAATGGAAAATTTATTTTCCAAAGCGTTAGTAAAAAGCTTATTTCCCCAGAATAATGGAGTCCAGGTAGCTGGCAGGCAGGCTTTTGAAATGCCAGATCTCCCGAGCTGGTGCCCAGCTTCAATTCAATAATTATTCTCATTCCTACTATGCAGCTACTCAACAGCAAGTGGCACATCCAAACCGCACCCCGTGATTAGAATGGCATTAAAAAAGAAGGTGAGATTACTCTTCACCAACACACCAGTTTTCTTTCTTACTGTAAAGACTCAAGTTGGTGTTGCTGCAAACAATTAGGATATGAAACTGAACACTTCTGTGGCCTCTGAAATAAAAATTGTATCAATACAGTGTAATAATTTGCCTGATGCGATGAAGGAGGCTTGAAGTCCTTAGTCCGTGGCAATGCTCCAATAAAATTAAAAACCAGTGTAAGGTTCCTCTGGGCGTGCTCCCCTGTATTAGTATGCGGTTGCATGTACTGACAAGGCATCTATAGCGAGTGCTGTTGGTTTCGTTTGCAGACCTGCCAATAGCGGCTAGCAATCGCCTATGAAAAGCCATTATACACTGGCCCATAAAGCCACACAAAATTTTCATTATGTTTCACTTAAAAAGTGCTTGTTTTGCAGGATAGAGGCCATGTCAATAAAATGGATTGGATGTCACTTAAACCAAGTGACATGCTAATCTCCTGGAGGCCTTGTGTCCTTAATCTCTACAGGACACAAGTCAGTTTAGAAGCATGAGCTGTTCTCACAGGTAGCATCTATTGAGCTCTTTAATGTAAATTCAAAGGCAAAGCTTATCAGTGTGTTTCAGAAATTGCTTCAGTGTGGTTGCTGTCTGTGGGAAAAAAATCCCCACACTTCCCCCAAAATCCCTGGGCAACTTCCAAGCTTTCACTGTGCCCGCAAGCACCTTTTAATTATAAAGAAATTGGTTTTGGTGATATGTGCCCCGTGACCAATTGGATTAGAGGCATTTCTTCTGGCTATTATTAAGCTAACTTGACTATTGCCCTTGTGTAGCTAAGCATGATCAAAATACAAAGTATGAGAGAGCATCTCAATTATGAACCATAGTACAGTGCTCCTGCAGACTAAATTCTTCAGTTCGTTAAAAAAAAGCTTCAATGACTAGTAATACTGTAATGAAAGGGCAGGATAATAGGCACAGGATCAAGGATACTGTAGCTCATTGGGATGAGTTACAAAGGCTGTTGAAAGATTCAGACTGGGGTTTTTAACATTTCAGCGGGCTGGTCATTATCAGACAATAGGTAGGGCTACTGGAAACCCGTAGACAATCTGTGACTCTTTAGAAGGATCTAAAGTCGAGGAACTAAGGTCTCTGTGGAATGACTGTAATAATCTTCTAAATATTATAAGATACTAGAATACGTTTTCTGGTCTATATTCCTTTGCTGTTTGTATTTATCCGCTCCCTCTGCTAACTAACATTTCGTACGTGCTATAAATGAAAGCCAGTTACTTTTGTATTTGTTTGAGCCGTAGAGGGTTTTTCACTAGAGAGCTGATCCGTGAATCAAAACCAGTTCTTCAGAACTTGTAAGTTAAAGTCAAAACCAAGGAGCAGAATGCTCATCTGTATTTCTGACATTCTGATCTATCTCACTCTGAAATCATGAACTGAAACAAATGTAAATGGATGGGCTTCATTTATTCTTCCATCGTCGTTTACTGAGAGCGGTGCAAAATGCGGCCTTTCTGGCTGCGTGTGGCTGTATTTGGTATGAATTAAATGATAACAGGGAGCCAACTCTTCCAAGTATTTTTACTGCTTATACGTAGCACGAGGAGGGGAGAAATGGCAGTAAGAAAAGAACGTTTAAGAGATCTGAGATTTGTTCATCACAAAAAGAGGGGTTTTGTTTTACAGAAGCAGAAGGTAATCACAAACAGTAACATCAGAACATGCTTCAGCTTAACTAACTTCTTACTAAAATAAAGTTTTTGTGGTGTTAGAAGAAAGTACTACAGTTGATCCTTGTTCTTTTGTGTGACAGGTCACCACCACATGCTGATTGAGAAAATTTATTGACATTTAAACTGGATAGTATCACTACCTTGCTATAGCTTTTACACCACTGTGAATAATAGCTTTGGTTTGGAGATTTGATCAAGTCCTTTGTGGCACTGAAGTTTTTAGGGTTTTTACCATGTCCTCTTGTTTAAAAAAAAAAAAAAGTTCAATTATTTCCAAATTCTCTTTTTATGGAAGGAAAAAAGATGTCAGATCCTGACATCACATGATGTCAGCCACTCCATCACATCACATGTGTGATGATCCATTCATCACACACAGAACTGGGAGTTTGAGAGCTGCAGCCACGTAACCACCTTTGCTCACATTCCTAAAACTTTCTAATTTCCACATTAAAATTGATTATGGTCCATTTGTACTCATCTATTTAGACTCTCTTGATTTCCTTTAGTGCAAATAAATTCTCCTTCCATCTAATGTTTTTCTTTTGGGTTATTTGTAAGTCAGTTTATACAGCGCTCTGCCATTTTGCTAGATTGAGAAGCCAAGGCCAGAAAGATTCTTGTTCTAAGATGCACCCTGTATTCTTTTGATGACTCCAGTAGTCCCTCACTTCATTAGATCCAACATCTTTTTTTTTTAATTGTAAAGATGGAGCAAAATGAAAAGTTGAGGTCTCATGAGTGACTTAAATAGCTGCATTGCCATTTGCCACTTTTTGCTGGCAATATCTTGTGTGATAGATCCTTGGATTACGTTTGTCTTTTGCATGACCCCATTACACAGTATCTAAAAATTAGCGTTATACAGGGTAGCTGAATTTTTCCCTGTTTGTAATACACTATTACATTTGTATTTTTCTGTGTCATTAGAAAAGAGCATAGAAAATACTTACTGTTAGTAGCCTATAACACGTAATTTCATCTTATACCTATGCCCCGTCCTCAATGCCATCCCTTTTTCCCTCCATGATATATACATGTTGCGCTCTTACTGATTCAGTTCAACATTGCGTTGTGAAGAAATGCAATTAGTATCCAACATTTTTGTGTGCCAAAAATTTAGCTGTAAAATTATTAAATAAGATTGATCCTAAAAGAAAATTTGGAGAACTCGGCTCCAAATTGATCGTGTTCCAATACAGCTGTTGGTTCAGGATGACCTGTCATCATCCGTTCTCTGGTGAGGTCCTTTGGCGTTTTGTATCTCCTGTACTAATCCCCATCTTTTCCAATGTATAGAACATGTTACATTAAACTTTTGACTGAAAATAAATAGTTTACCTCATGGCATTCTATTTGTTTAAAAAAAGTTGCTGATCTCTTATACCAGATGGTGCATTACAAGCTGTCCCGGGTAATTCTGTACAGACCGAGGCTGAGGTTCTCCTTTGTTTCATTTTCTGTTATTTTCCATGTCTTTAGTTACTCTTGCCTTCAAAATGGCTATCCAAGATTTTCTACACTGTAAACAAAGGAAAAAGAAACCCAACTTTGCCATGAATCCTTGTTGAAAGGGTTTTTAGTTTTCCCCCGTCATTTTTACATAAAATGGGTGAGATTCCACACTCTGTATTCCCTTTATTGGAGTGTAGAAGGAAGATAAGCGTGTAGGACATGGGGGGGGCTGGGATCCTCTTTTCCTCCTGAGCGGTTCTTCTCTTACAAAGGTTTGATCATCAGCAGAAGGGAGTATGTCTCATAGTTGCAAACCCCATGCCTTGATCACAAGACCATCACTGACAGAGGAGTGGCTGTATTTTTTGAAGCGGTTCATCCACTTAATCTCTAGCACCGTGTATTAAAGGAATTGTACCATTAGCAACATCCTTTACTTAAGTAAAGTGTGTATTCCTTTTCTTGTAGATTATACAGAAAGTGAATGATCCCTGCAGAGGTACAAGTCACAAGAGTTTCTTCTCCAATTCCATTAGTAGGGCTTAGGAAAAGCATTCCCTTTGATGAGAACAAATAGAGTCCTGCACTTTTTTTAGCCCCATCTCCTTCCCGAGGCTGGTTGATCCGTATCACTCCTGTGTATATGACCAAGATAGCGAGGAGTTAATGGCTCTGTGTAACAAGGTGCTCTGTGCCAGAACTGTGCAGCTGTAATGAATTGGCTTAAACATTAGCAGTATAAAGTAATTTAAGATTAAATTTTACAGCTCATATTTTTATGGTGAGCATTACCCAGTATTACCAGATATCTCCATCTCATATTTCACACCATTTAGGACGAACTCTCATTTTCATTGAAATCCTCTCTTCTTGGCCCAAAGAGATGTCATATATGAGAAGCTAAAAGCAAGGATAAATGCATTTAGAAAGTTGAACTAGAACTGTCTTCAGCTGAATACATTTTTAATCATCTTATTTGGCAACTGTTAAATTATCCAGATCGTATCCTGTTTCTAACATTCTGCTATTGCAACATGAAACAGTTCTTTTACAAACATCTCAGTGTTCATTCTTTTGGGATATCAGGAAAAAAAAGAAGTAACTTAAAAATGTATCTTAATACCACAGTTTTATAATCTTTGACTTCTACTTCCTTTCGAGGTAGTATGGTAGTAATAGCAAACGATAAAGTTGATCAATGTGAACTCAACAAAAAGTATTTACTGACCATAAATAAACTTGCGCTGAGATTACTGTTCTTCTGATTTGTATTCTCTGAAGCACCCAAGGCAGAATGTTGTGTCAATCAAACTTACAATTTTATATCATTTATATATTAGATTAGTTGGAAAAGAATGTGGAATCCGTGTTTTAAGTAACATTTCTTTTAGTGGGAAGATGGGCACAGGAAGGACTCTTTCTTCACCAGCCATGTTTTTCAACTCCCACGTTTCCTTTTCAGTTCCACAATCTCTGTTTATGGATCTAATTAAAAAAAAAAAAAAAAAAAAGTGAAGAACTGATCCAGGTTAAAATCAGGCTTAAGAAAAGGCTTTCTTCACTGTTGCTAGGACCTGCAGATGGTTGCGTTAGTGTGGCAGTGTGGGGGTTGGGAAGACCAGTAAGGAGGTGAGGCAAGAAGGGCTATTTCAGCCAGGACTGCTGCTGATTTATTCTTTTTTTTTAAAACTTTTTTTTTTAATGTTGCACCCTAAAATAAATGCAAGATGTTGCCAGAACAGGAGCAAAATAATGCATTTAATTCTGAAGGCTTTTTTTCCAGGAGAGGAAAGCAGTGTGAGAAAATAAAAAAAAAAAGAGAAGTCAAAACTTTGGAGAAGATTTTTAAAGTGCAGGTTTACTTTTGCTTAGGAGAGAAGTTCTGGCACTGACATTTGTCTCCAGAGTGTTCAGATTTTAACATACTTCTGCAGCCTTCAAACTGATGTTCAGCAATTGGAAAATACGCTCTCCTTTGAATGAAAATTGGTCATGAATGTTGCTGTTGGGTTGGATTTACTATTCTCCTACACCTGTTTTTAGGCAGTAAAAACAAAAGCCAGCCTGACAGGCCCTTAGTGTATTTGAACAGAGGGATGAATAGAGAGAAATACCTTGAGGGGCAAATATTGAAAAACAAAAGCCTACTTGGAAGAGAAAAATGTAGCAGAAAACTGGTTTACAAAGTGGTGGCATAATCTGTTAATAGCTGTGCAAAGTTTAAAGTGATACAAGGTCAATATGCTATGAAGGTAAATTAGTACTGGGTACACGAAGCAATTATACAAATAATCATGCTATGGAAACTGCTGACATATCAAACAGTGAGAGGAAAGCATTTACACACTGAAACTTTTCAGTGTCACCTTTGTGAGGACTAGTCTGAAACTTTTCTTCTGAATAATCACTCTAGGTTGTCTTTTTGTATGTGACAGGTTTTTAATTTACATTTTTCCTCCCGTTGGAATGGTATCTCGGAGCGCCTGGACTGTCGCCCATCAGGACAGCTTTCAGACTCTTACCGCTTGCTCACGTAAAATCTCACTGTCACTCTAGTGGTTTTATGGCCTCTCAGAAACTATTCTTTCCCCCTGATATTTGACAACAGTATTGCCTAACCATATGCTCCTAAAATTGTGCTTTCAGCCCCCTCCTTTTCCTTACAAAAGTGTAAAAGAAATGGGCTCTTACGGGCTTGAGCTGTAAATAGGGGTCTTTAAATGCTCTAGGAGCAATGAAATAGGTGACGGAATTTTTTTGTGGCTTGAGACTAAGCTGAGTAAACTGTTCTTTCTTCAGATGTTACCAAATGCTTTTTCTTTTTGTTAAATAGACTGCTGCGGGCTTTATTTTTTCATATGCTTTTACTAGGTCATGGAGCCCTAGTAAAGTTGCTTCCTTTAAAGCGTAAATGGAAAATATCTGCTATTTATTTATTTTGATGTATTTATTACAATTACATTTGCAAATCATTTTATCTCACAGATTTTTATTTGCTTTTGAAGGAAGCAAAAGGCGAAATGAGCAGTTTTTTGAGGCACTGAGGCGTTTTCTCTGTAGAAATAGAAAACACTTTTTCCCCATTACTCAGAAGGCAGCTGTGGCAGAGAATATCAGCACTTGCTTTTCTTGAATCTTTAAGGAACGTGGAGCAATGGGGGGACAAACCAAGCTTACAGTCCTTTTACAACTGGGATCTCAGAGGGAAAATTTGCAGCTGTGCAAACTGTGCACACCAGGTCAGAGACTAATGTGTCTTTTGCACTTGCTGTGGATAAGAAGCTGGCTATTATAAGGTTTTTAAATCAACTGTCAAGTTAATGTTAATTATTTCTTCTCGTGGTGTTTAGAAGGGAGTGAAACTAGGGCAAATTGTATCTTTAAGAACCTCTGGCCTGAGCCAGTTGAAGGTGCTGTGGTCTGCAAAGCTTGTGACTTGAGATAATGAAGCAGGTTCCTGCGGGGCATTTTGGCTCTGAAAGGTCCCTAAACAATGCAGACACAGAGAAACACCATCAAGGTAAATTCCCTTTGAGGAAACATCAATGTTTCATTCAAACACCAGTGAATCCATTTGGAACTGACTAGTGGATTGGTTTGAGGGTGAATTTAGCCACTATTCTTCATCCAGCGTGTGTAACGGTAGGTTAGCAGTTTCCCTTAAGAAGCAAGGAATGTTAAATAATGTTGCATGAAATCCAGGCTCAAGCCTTCTTCTAAGGTGCATGTGTATTCCTGAGTTTTTCTTTATGACTGCTGTATGCTAACGTGCATAGAAAGAGTCAAGAGAAGGAATTCAGGTGGATTTTTCAAATTCCTGTTCTCTGACTGCCTCTACCAAAACGAAATGGTGCTCTCCCAGGTTGTGGCTGGTTCTTCTGGGAATCGCATCAATTCCATGCTGCGATAATGGGGGAATCTGCATTTCTACAAATCCGAGGGTGGATGATGATTTCTCACTATATCCTCAGGGATGAAAAAAACCATCAACATATAATAACTTTGAACACATACAGGTACACCCCCCACATCACCCAACTGGTGGAAGAGCTCTTAGCAAGGACACCGTGCAAGAGGAAGGAGTGTTTGAGGAATATGTTATATCTCTTTTGTTGAATATCTCTTAACTTGCAATAGGTAGCAGACCGATCATTGTCTGTGTTTGTCTGGAGGTGACGTGTATCAGTAAAACTTACATAAATACTAATTGTTGTTACTACTTATTTAAGCCCTGAACTCAGGGGGATGGATGTGGCTTAGTGGCTCTCAAAGCTACTTTTCAGAGGGAAGATCAGTGAATCCCTTGAAGAGCAGCCATGCTCATAAAGATGACTTCAAATCTTCATCACAGTGTTGTCTTCAGGTCACGTTGCAGACACATTACCTTCCTGGCTTGCTTTAGGTAATCTTATGTTACAGATGCTTTATGTTACTCTGTGTTTTCAATGAGCGAAACACATCGGTAATGCTGCTTATCTTCCCTTCCACCTCCTGCTTCTTACGCCACAATTGCCTGGTGCATCTAATCTAGTAATCAAACAGCACAAACAAGTATAAATCTATTTATATCAATCACATCAGTATAGATACAGTGGATAAGTTCACTGTGTGAAGAGTTGCTTTCTACTTTTTCTCCTGTTAGTTGACGGAACTAGCTGCCGTGGGAGAGATACAGTGTGTTCCAAGGCAGGAAGGTTTACATACATCTTAAAATTTCAAATATAGTATTCAGATGAAACCATTTCCCTTACAAGATGTTTTACTCTTATTAATACTAACGGCAACTCATTCCCTTCATATCCGCTCTCTGGTCTACGAAATCAGAACATGGTAAAAACCTGCTACCGAGGGTTTTTTAAAAACAGTCTTAACACCCATAAAAGGTTGTCCAGAGAGCTGATAATCATGTTTGGATTTAAACACGGCAACTCCCAATAGCTGAGTGCTGATAAAGCTTTTTGGAATCCCCATGATGAGAACGTCTGGAGTGATCCTTGAAATACAGCAGCCAATCGATACAAATACAGCACTGTGGCTGTGGACCACTCGGTGTAGAAAAACAAAGCTATAAACGGAGACGTTTCTAATTTTTACGGTTTTCCTAATATGGGTAGTTGCACAGAGTATTACTTCAGCTGCCAAGACGATATAACCACACAGAGCTGCAGTTTCAAAGAACACATTTTGAGGGCTCAGTGTGGTGCACATTCCTTCTTACGCTGTATCTGTTCTCTTGTTCACTATGTAAATAGCTTCTAAGGGCTCTTACCTTCTGCCCTTCTTTGTAATACGAAAGCAAGATAGTACTAAGCACAAGCCTGTTTTGCTGGAGCTAAAATAATCCACCTCAAACTAGAACATCTGCAAACCTAACCCTGGGATTGAAATTCGTCTCCGATAATCTATGGATCTTGAGTCCTCACATTTTCAACGAGTGCTTTCTTTTGTTCTGTTTTAGTGCCAACAGCCCAGACACTCGAGCTGGTGCCTGCAAATGGGAGGTGAGATAGGGAGAAGAGCCCTTGTTCTTCTTGCCTTCCCAGGACAGGGAACTCTTACAAATGCGTTGGTTGGACTTCCCTCCCTGTACTTTGGCCAGGTAACACCAGGAACGAGGTGCTTTGGGAGGAAGAAATCTGGACCAACACGAGCGCTTTTCCAGAAAGCAGCTTCCCAGCTACGCTGGCTGTCAGGTCTGTGGTAACATGGTTTTCCAGTTCTACACCTGTAAACTGCTGCTGCCCTTAGCGGAGACAGTTTGAATTTACACCGCCTATAGTCGTAGTGCATTTAATGTGCATTTAATCTGGTTTATTTGTTCTTAGTGCCTTATATATAAGTGAGTCTTTGCAGGTTAAAAGAGACTTCTTCAAGTCTGCTGCTTATTAGGAAGGTACAAGGAATCAGGATGAGTTATGGTGCATTATTCGGTTGCACTATGCTTTGTTCTGAGTCTTTTCTTCTCCTCACCCCTCAAGGATGTGCATTGAATTCAGGATGTAGTTTATACTGTACCTCTTTCATACCTCCTGGTTGCCTCTCACCTGCATTCTAGAGATCTGCATCCACCACATCGCTGAAGGAGCCCTATCGTACTCCTTGTGAAAACATTTGAACTTTCGTTTTATCATCTGAAAGAGGTCATTCCGCTGGTTCTATCAAATGTAACCTTGGATGAAACCGACACAGCTACTATCAGAGTAACTCTTAAAGGTTAAACCACACATTTGAAAGGTCCCGTGTTGTGTATATGCCCGTGTAATAATTTAGGCAGGCCTAGAGAAAACAGTATTTTTGGAGCTCACATAGATTGAGAGTAACGTCGTTAGGTGCTGACCACGACCCCCTTTCACACCTGAGGACGGGCGGAAGATTTGTGCATGTTTATGGCATCGGACAGATAGCGCACCGTATTAACGCAGGCCAGTAAATCCTGGTTGCTTCCAGACGCATGTCCGCGCATCGGTACCTGAACAGAATTGCTATATAATCTTTTAACCCCTCCCCACACACCCTGCCTTGGCTGACACCTGACTTGGGGAATTCTGACTGAAACAGGCAACCGCAGCATGGGGGGAGACCTTTGTCGTCGCTGTTTTGCCGTGGAATTACTACTGGGAACAGGAAGGGACTAGCCCCCGCTCTTGAACCTCGCCTTTTCTCAGGAGCTGCAGGATGCCTCTGGGGGGCCGGACGCTGCTGCCGACGGGACTAATCGCTCCCTTCTAACGGGGAGGGACAGATCGGCACGGGCAGGGTTTTGTCTGGGCACGGCTCCAGCGTCCGCAGTCAGGCACTTAGGCAAAGATCTTCTGCTGGAGATCTTGACTCCAGTTTATTATTTCTGCTGAATTCCAGCCAGCGAGTGGAAATTCCCACTAGGAGGTGGGAGGAAAATACGTGGAAAGGCATTGAAAACAGAAAGGATAAAGGACAGAGTAAATTGAGCGACAACCAGCATATTTAGGACCAAAAATGAGAAAGTAATCATCCACTCCTGGAACTTAAAAGGATTTATTTTAAACTCCAACTGCCTATGCATAGAAGGCAGGCAGAAAGCACAATAGCATTCTCCTAAGTACCAATTAACGAGCATTGGAAAATGCAGGCCCAGCGAGGTGAAAAATTGTGTGTAATTTGTAGGTGTGTGACACAGGTGTTTCTCTTCTGGAAACAAATCTGTTCTGCAGGGAACAAGGAAGAATCTTCAGGTTTTAACAGGAAGCTGGAGGCCCACGATAATGCCAGCAGAGTTGTTTGCATTAAGATAGACTATTCCTCAGTAATGTTTTATTCCAAATTTTCTGGCAGGCGGAAGAGCATGTATTAATCAGCTGATTTCAAGACCTAATACTTTTTTCTGAAACAAAAATTAAATTTCCTCGCAAAATTAAAATACCTCAACGTTTAGAAAGGCTAGCTCTCCACAGTATAGAGAGTTCCCAAATCCTAGAATGTCCTCCCTGGTGATCATCTATCAGGAGGGATACATGCCGTGAGACCCAATAAAGTTGTAGCCTGCTTTGTCACATTGATACTTTCAAGTGGAGGCTAGTTATATGTTTACCTTCAGGCTTCTAAGAATGCAAAAGGGTGTTTTCACTCAAAAGTATACTGTCCTGTACCAGGGGTCTTCCTTTTTTGTGTCTTTTTTTAAAAAAAAAAATACTTTTGGTTAAGAACTGCAGAGTCGCAAGCCTTGGTCACCTGAAGTATATGGATGACCCCCCTGTCATACACTATACTTAAGAAACTGAGCTTGCGTGGCAGAGATTACGAACGTAAGGAAGAAAAAGCTGCTAGTTTATCAGCTGAACTCTTTCTCTCCGTGGGTGTCTAATTGATTGTGTGGAAGCTGCCCGCACGCACCGTACTCTGCTTGAGGCTGCTGTTCCTCCCGCCGAGCTGGCTCGGCTCGGCGGGTGCTCACACATCCTTCCAGCGTCCTGGCAAGTGGCTTAACACTTACACGGGAGGAACTGTCTTTCCTGGACACTTCCTCAATTCAAATAATAACCTGTAGTACATCGGGTGTCAACGTGTTTGTCGGGACATTTTAAAAGAGGGTAAAATGGTGATTAGGCCAGCCAGAGCGCGGCTCAAAGCTTAATTCCGCAGCAAAGAGCGGCAGGAGCTGCGTGGCTGTCTGCGATGTCTGCCCAGAATCATAAACTGAAGATTCAATAAACGCAGGTACAAAACCAGGTGCTTTAATATGTACCGCCTTACACAGCTATGATGCTTTTTCATCACACAGGTATATAGTAATTTTTTTCCTGTTAAGCCTTTTTAAAGGCAGCAAGAATTATTACAGGGCATAAATGAAACACGTGCCCACATCTGAGTATCTTAAAATCTACGTCTGTATGATTCTTCTCTAGAATCGCCTGGGAACACTGGGTGAGGGTGAACCGGTGAAGAAAAAGCTCTACCCTGAACTGCTGTTTGATGACTGACTAGCAAAAGAAATTCACAGGAATGTTCTGGATAAATAGCGTGCAATATTTACGTAATTTAAAATGCCGCTCAAAGACAAGAACAATGATCAGACAATAAATGGTTTATAGAAAGGGAAATAGATGTAAAGGGAGAAAAAGATGAAGATTAGGAGATCAGTACTAGTGTTGCTAGGATGAAGTGTGTTCAATTCTCTTTTTAATCTTTGTCATCCAGTGGAAACATCCTTTTTAATAAAATGAACAGTATTTTGAAGGAACTCCAAGGGAGCATCTTCTGATTCTTCAGTGTTAAAACAGACAAGGGAGACGGCTATCTGCAGTTTAGTATTTCCGTGGTAGTAGAGGAAGAGGGCTGGGTTCCTAGACTATTAGTTTTTCCGGACTAGCTATATTTAAATATATGAAATACTTCATAATTCTTGTTATGGAAATTAAAAATCAAAGTGAAATCACATTCTTCTTTTGAGAGAATAGGTTAGAAAGCAAAAATTACAGTTAGTGGTTGCCCTCATTTTAGGCTTGAAGCAGACTGTGATAGAAACTACATTGTGAAATAAATTATTCCTTTTTAATTACTTGCAATAGAAGTTATACCTTTATCTATAAAATCAAAGTAACTGATAGATAAGAGGGTTGTTGACTTATTTAATGGCTAAAACTGATTTACACCTTCAATTCATGAAACATGGAAGAGGATTTGATCATCTGTTACTACAGTGTAGGAGTCTGAGAATCCCCGACGTGCTGACAGATTGCATTCAGCAACATGCTTCTTCTCCAGGGAAAACACTCGTTCTTATTTTGAAAGATTCAGGCACTGCTCACATATGAGTATCTATAAAATGCTCATTAGGAACAATAAAAATCATTCTCAATGACTGCAGTGTTATTAGGTGCCATCAGAACTTTGATTAATTTTCATTCTTGTTTGGGGATTTGCCTTGTGAAGCGATACTGTAGTCAGGGCTCACTCGTCTTTCGGCTTGACGTCCTCATTTTGAGCAAAAGAGAGGGTTTTCACACGGGGCTCTCTGTGACTTGCATTTGTGCAAGCTCCTGTTGTGCACCAAAGCTCTAAGACCACAAAAATAAACATACCATCCCAGGCGGGCCCAGGGAGCCATCTAACCCCCTGCCTGGGCTCTGACAGCATCCAGGGGCTGGCTTATAGCCGGGGGAGCAAACAGGATGAACGCAGAGGGATTAATTCTTTGGTAGGGTCTTCAGCCCTCAGCGAGCCCCTTTATAGCAGAGCCAAACAGCTATAGAGGTGCATTTGATGCAGAAAGTGGCCAGAAGGAAATGGCATCTGTCGGGGTATGCTTTTCCCCCTCAGATGAGTGTTTCTCATTTGTGAAAAACCTATGCATATTACTGTGAAAAAGCATGTAATAGTCTGTAGAAAATGGGAGAGGAAGAATCTGTAAAAGAGTGGCGATGCGTGGGGAACCTGTTAGTTTTTTGGACTATCACCGAAAATAAAGGGGAATAAGAAGAAATAGGATCTTAATTCTTGATTATACGCTGCCTTACAGAGCAGATTTTCTACAGAATCACTGTAACTCGTACTTCATTCATCTCTACTCACAATCACATTTACTGCTAAATCGTTTAAGGCCGTATTATATGGCTTTTATTTGTTTCAAGTATTCAGGATATACTTCTAATGAATGAAGTGAAAACACTTAACGTATTCATTGTAACACAAAAAAAAAATTAGCTTAAAGGTTTGAGTTTCTTCTGGTTTTTTAAAGCAACATTTTAAGGAAAAAAGTAAGAGTACATAGAAAATGTTAAGAAAAGAGATACTACTTTGCCCACTCCTACTTCTCGTTCCTCTTTCCCTAGTCCCTATCCTACTAGGCTTATCTACCGTTAATAAATAAATGCAAACATATAGAAATAATAATACAGCAACAAATTCAATGAATCATCTCTGCAAGGGGTAGTTAAAATAAGACAATGCTAGTCAAACTTAGTATCAACTGATAAAATACAAACAGTGCTTATTTAATTAGATTAAAATATCGGTTAAAATCTTTATGAATTATTTAATGTATTGATTTATCTGTAAGTAAAGAATAATATTTATGTCTTGGCAGAATGTATCTTTAATTTCAACCTCTTTGGCACATAAATAATAGTTACGATAGCCAGAGAAGAGGCAATATGTTCTGAAATTGATAAGGATTAAGAACCAGAGTCAATAAGGGCTTTGGCTACTTCAGTAAGTTTAGATGGGAGTAGATGGAATTTAAGCGCGTGCATCCAAAATTATGAGGAAAGGAAGGAAGAAGGGAGAAAGGGAGTCCTCAATCAGAAAGGAATATTTGTTGAGGACATAGGCAGAGAACTACCGTATATTTGATATACGTCTCAGCTGAACTTGGTGACACTGGTCCTCTAAGTATACGAGGGTTTCTTATTAAGTAAATGGACAAGTTAATAGCAGTCAGACTTGCAACCTGAGCTGCCTTTTCAGGCAATTTTTACTGAAAGGTTCAAACAACATTTTAACAGCCATTTCTAGACACATAGAGATACCTTCTGGAAATTCTTCACAACTGAGAGTCTGCACATACATTTAATCAAATATATTATCAAATACTTGGTATTTTCTTTACTTGCTTGTTCTGCTTAAAACGCAGAATCTGGCTATACGATGATATTTTGATTACAGAAAATCAAGAGTGGCTGCAGTGGAACAAGTTGGCCATAGTCTTTATATTAGAACTCTCATATATTTTACTTTATATATACTTATATGCAGATATAAAATTAATAGCATCCATTTATTTTGTATATTTAAGAAATCATGATCTAAATCTTGAAAGCTGCTTTTGCAATAGGCTTAGATTTTAAATTGGACAGTGTGCCCAAGGACATGAGATAGGGAAGACAAATGTCATCAAGACCCTTCTGAGAGCTTATATCTAGTATGACTTACAAGGTATAAGGTTTTAACCAGTTTCATTTTGTTTCCTAAGGTTAAAAGTGACATTGTTGGATTTAGCTTGTCTCAGGGTGAACAAAATGTATAATAAACCTTCTTGCCATTACTAATGACTGACAGTTGACTGAACAAGACCAATTTAGTCAGCCCCTTCATGAAGTTATGATCATGGATTATAGAAGTTTGAAATTTCTTCACTGAAAGATCAATAAAAAAAGTGCCTATTTCAGATGATCCCCTTTTGAGGCTGTGGTTTCTTATATTTCCAGCCCATTATTCTGAAAAGATGGTATTTGGTAACTTCTTAGATATTTTTTCAGGGTCAAATTAGTGAGTGCCAAAGATTTCTGTAGTTCTCTGTGAGTTCCTGCTCCTATGGTATAATGAGTTTTCTAATACCAGGGAACCAGTGGCAGATGTCTAATGTTTTTTGGCACAAAAAAAAAAGATTTTCTTTCCAAATGTCAAATGCGGAGACCTTACTCTGACAAAATAGTTGTGTCTAAATTGCATAAAAGTTGGGATCATAAGGAACCATTAGTTCTTTTAAGCCATCCTTCTGTAAGGCTCATCCCCTGTCAAGGTTTTCTCACGCTTTAATAAGATGGATATTGTATCCTAAAGATCGTGACAGAAAATAATGTTGACCATGAAGTTCATTCAATAGTGATGTTACTAAAGATGATCTCAGATATTCGTAGCTACGTTGGTAATTATATCAGTTATCCTTTTAATCTATTCTATGAATAGATTTTGCATCAGTACAAAAATCTAAAATCCCTTCCACCCTGAACACCTAAGGGGTCATGGTGATGAGTGGAGGAAGCAACTACAGAGGAGAAATAGATTTCTTTTAGCAGAAAGTATCGGTAATTCACCTTCCTTTTTTCCTGTGCCCTCAGAATAATGGGCTAGGTCTCATAGGGCATGTTTTTAGAAAAGTTTTTTTGAAATCTGCCAATGATTTCGATGCTTGAACGGAAGATGAATTTTTGTCAATTTATTGTTTTGAAAATCTAGTTCAGAGTCTTTACAAAGGCTGATCCCTGTTTCTAATTTAGGTTTAAATATGAAACGTTGCTCAGAAGTATCCCAGAAGCTTGTTGAGTACAAAACGACCAGGAAGGGAGATAAACCATGCTTTCTGCTGAGTTTTGAACACCCGTGGTCAAGAGCGCTTAGCAGGTAGCTTGTCTTCAAAGAGAAGCACCAGGTTTCATCTCCGGCATAGCTGTTGTGTTCACAAGGTAGCTTGGCTTCCTTCGAGGTTTTCTTTCACCTAACACGCTAAATTGGATATTTTAAAGTGAAACTAAAAGCTTCCTTGTACTTGGCTTTTTTGGAACGCTGCTAGGCAAGATGGTAGAGTGAAAAAGCTGTCAGAGGACAGCCAGGAAAATACTGTAGACTGTTTAGGGCTGATTTTGATAGACAGACAGACGGTCCTAAAACAAAACATGACAGCAGCAAACCACTGACAGCAATCATTAACATGCTCATTTAAGTTTTATGGTATCTTATTTAGGGAACTAGAGTAATGAGAGCCACAGTATATTGTATCGCTTTGCAGTAACAAACTACTTCGGGATCATTTCTGCTCTTGTAAAAGTAAACGTCTGTAAATGACAATCTAGGGTGACAGACAGAAGAAACGAGCATTAGCACGTTAATGACTCTACATAGCTTGTTGCTTATAAACTGATAGTGTTAAATTGCTCTCCGTTCATAACGGGGGACAAGAACATAAGTAGGCAGAATAAAATTCCTAAATGCAAAAATCAGACTTGATAACACCTTAATGAATATGAAGCCATATATCTGTTTGATGTGGGTCTGCATATTTTGGTCATGCACGTGTAGCAAAGAAGGTGGTTCAGTTTTTGCCAAACACGTACTAAACTTTATTAAAACCACTTTGAAGTAATTTACTCTGTATGAGTGCTAATATTTCATATTTTCCGGAAGGCCCAAAGCTATGTATGCCAGCAGTCCAACAGTATTTTATACTATTTTCGTCCAAACTGAAAAACATGGCAGTTGTGTTACAGTTACATACAGACATCCACGCCCGCTTACACATACATAAAAGTAAAGCTACTTCAGTTTTTTCATACAGTCATGTCAGATGTAGTTTGGCATTAAGTGAAAGAGCAGGTCAGTCTCATTTTTAGTGATGTAATATCACTTCCTCCGGTTTCTTTACAGGCATTCATTTTCATTTGTCTCTCTGAGTTATGCCAAGGATAATCTTTTTCACCATCTGTATATAGTCTTTTATATATACTCATATTATTTCTGTCACCGTAAATAGCAGTTGTGATCGTACTTACTAACCCACAGTATAATTGGCTTTGCCTATGATTGCTTTCATAATTAGCCTCAGTGTTTATGTTACAAGTATTATGTCAATTTTTAAGTAAAGTTTATCACACCCATTTGGTTGCTGAAGCAAATGACTTCTTTGTGGGTTACATCTCTAATATTGCTTGTATGGTGAGCCTCAAAATAACTGATGTCCCAAGAAAAATGGGTTTGTCCCTAGGTGTAGAGTGGATGGGTTCACCAATTACTTGTCTCACACCCTTTCTATTTCATACTGAGCACAAGGGGGAAAAAATCAATAATACTCTACAGATTTTGTACACTTTAAGAAATACAGTGGCAAACAGGAGGCAGAAGCGGGAGAGCCTCACTATATGTCAAAATTTGAGGATCGAATGCATCCTAAATAACGTTCAGCACTAGTTACCCTGAAACTTTCCAAAGAATTATTAGGTGCTTTTCCATATCTTTTTCCTTCAGGATTTATTAAGGGAGCAACCCTAACACTGTGCGAACACCACAAAGATCCAGCTGCCTCTGCTCTCCTTTTCCAGCCCCCAAAACTGGAAGATTTAGGGAAATCTCCCAGGATAACTGCAGTTCCTTTCAATTCTTTATTTAAAGTGTTGCATTATTCAGAGCGAGAGTCTGGGTTTTCCATCAGCGGTGGAGATCTAATAAGCATTTTTTACTTTTTAAGATGTCTTTACAACTAGAACCACTTGCTTTTCTGTCTGTGTAACTGTTTCTCTTTGCAATCATTCTGGTATGTTTTAGAGGATTCGGCAGGATGAAAAGATACTTCTTTTATTCGTTTCTGGTACCGAGCGCTCCCCTTGCCAGCTCTTCACAGCTGAGTTTCAAATCTGAGGTTTTCAACAGAACAGAAATAAAACAAGAGGGAGGTCTGATGCGGGAGAAGGTGTCGTCAGAGGGTAAAATAGCTCTGAAATCATACAAACACTGCCAAAGTTAGCACACTGCGCTCCGTTCTTCAGGTTCAGGGATCAGGGTTGAAGCAATAAATAATACGCTTGTTCTGATTTTTTTGCATGTAGAAAAGTGACTGGACGTGTAAAATAACCACAACTGGCACGTTAATTATGGTTTACAGTGCAGCCTTCAACTAAATGCAAAATTAAACATTTATTCTGATCAATGAAAGATGTGGCAGTTGTGGCTATTCCGTACGTCGGGTTGCATTTCCGTGTATCTCTGTCCAGGTTAGGTTGCCTGAGTGCGGAGCTGTGGGGAGAGACATGCCGGTACCCAGGGCAGGAGGGCAGTTAGTCCTGGCTTGCTGCCCCTCCTTGCCTTCACCAGTGTTTCACCCTGAGCCCCTCCCGGGGTGGTTTCCCACCGCTGGGCTCGGAGGCATGCCAGGGGAGCGGGTGGGCCTGGGGAGCCCAGATTTACACCTCCGTGAGAGGAGAGCATCCTTCCTGCGGCAGGGACAGGGGCTTTCGAGGTGTCTCCTCATTGCCTCCTGCCTTTGGGGAAGCTGATTTTCTTTAGGGAGTGTACGTGGCGGACGGGGAAAGAGCTGGGTTTAAGTTGTAATTGCTGCCCCCACCTCCCCCAACTAATTCCCTCCCTCAGAAGAAAAGTTACCATTTTTGTCCCATGATTCTTGCGGCCATCTTTGGGTGTTTTTACTCGTCGTACCTTTCCATTTCATCAGGGCGGTGTTAGGAGGCATTACTCTTGGCTTGAGACAATTGAAGGAGAAGAGAGGTAAGGGAATTACACTTGTTTTCCTCAAGAAACCAGCTAAAATGAGGGAACCTGCTTCACTTGTTCAGCGCCACAGTCAAGCACACTGCCCACGAATTTGCAGTTGAAAATTGTGTTCACACTGTCTACTTGAGGTATGAAATCCGAGGGAAGAAAGCTTTGCCAAAGTGGGCTTTGCGTCAGGTTTTAATTGCAAAGTAAAACTTGTTTTTGTAAAGTGTATCTTTTGTACAGCACATGGCATACCTGCGTTGTTTTGATGGGGAAAAAATAAAGTTTTCTGATGAGTAGTCAGCTGGTTTTGGATTCTATTATGAAGATAATTTATAGGGCTGTAAGTATTTTGCACCTGCCTCCAGCAATGAAATGCGTATGATTTATGCATCTGAAGGGGGAGGAGGGGAAAGAAAGAGAAGGCAACTGTCTGATCATTCCCCACCATGACAGCATATCATTCTGAGAAGAGAAGTAACTGTTTGAGGTTAATTTAGATCACATCAATCTGTATTACTTGACCTTTTCAGAATAAACAGAACCAAAAAGTGACTACACAAAAAAAGTCTGTCTTAAAGCCAATTACACTAATAGCATCTGATGTGTAAATGGGTGTTTATTATTAAAAAAAAAATCACTGCAATAAAGCTGAGGGGCATTTAAAGACAGGAGATGTCTAATTGTAGCATATCCAGTAATGAAATCACAGTCAGCCTCGTAGCTGATTAAGGTTAATTTGAATCACATCAATGTGGATTAACTTGGCCTTTGCAGAATGAACAACACCTTTGTGCCAACATGATCAATTAGTCCCCTTAACTTCATACGTCTGCTTGGAAAGGTTAGATTTATTAGTTATCAGGATAACCACTTGGAGATTAAAATCTCAGGTTTGTGTGCTGGTTTTTTTCCCAGCATAGCCTTAAGGAAGGGAAGAAAATATGAAACTTTTTAAATCTTGCTGCAGTTTGATGTTTTATCAAATAAACTTGATATGTCATGTTTATTCTAACATTAGATAAAAGGCTGGAGACTGGACGTATAATGGAATTGTGTAACTATGTCTAGAAAGCAGTGACCATGCTTATGCTTCTGTACCACTGTCGAAGCTACCTGGTCCCAAATGCATTGCTGCTGCAAATTCTTTGTAAAAAGAGAAATCTCTCCAGGTCAACCTGTGTTTTACCTTTACCCTTCTCCATCTTGTCCCCGTCCAATACGTGGGGTTGTTAAAAGGGAGGGGGGGCTGTTTTCACAAATGAATGCTGGTAAACACCCCAGAATAACCTCAGTGCCGACCCCAAGGGCTCTCTGTCATCAGCTACCGCCATTGCTGGGGGTGATGTTACCCCCAAAGAAGCTGGAAGACCAGATTGTTTCAGATCTCCCTCCATTGATTCCCTGTCCGCAGAACAGACTGTGGCGTCTTACTACATTTTGCAAAATTCTCTAGGAAAGGACGCTGAATATTGTACAGATGACTTTTCCAGCTCAGAACGTGCCATAAGGTGTTATTTTCTCACATCTTACCCCAAATATAGTAATTAAAGACTGTACACATTTGACTGACTGCAAGAACAGTCAGTAGTAACAGTGATGACAAGTTCAACGAATATACTTGAGACCTGACAGGATGTGGCGAAGTTCCTGCAGGAATATTGTATTTGTAGTTTGTGAAAGACAGCTTAGCGTAGGCGCTGTACTCTCTAAATGCAGCTGTACCTCTTTTCAAGCCAAAGTAGTGTCTGTACAATAGCATACTGTATTTTCCAACCTTTTCCAGCCTAAATAATTCTATGATTCTATGTAACACTGATGCTCTTCAGCTCCCACACAGCCGAAAGGATGACGGTGCAAGACCTGTGCAGCTCTGTGGGTGGACAGAGAAACTGCCATGGTCTCCCTTCCCACCTACTCGTGCAGGTCAGTGGTCTTTGCAAAGTGTGCAACTTCTTTTTTTCATAGAAAAACCCAGCTTTTTATGACTTACGGGATTGTACAAAAGAAATGGAGAATGTAAATATTTTGTGGACCCTGTAAAATAATACCTGATGGAAAATTTTGGAAAACTTCTCTTTTTAGACACTGATGAGCAAACCTGCTGAGCGGAGGTAGTGAGAAGCTGAGGGTGGGGATGCATATGTGAAAATCACACAGTCCAGCGTGAAGCTCAGAGAAACATGATATGCAGAAGAAAGTGATAGCTGTAGCTGCCTAATTTAGTTGGGGGTCACCTCATATAGCTTCATTTGAAAGGAAGACCTGTGGAGTGGTAGTCTAGTCATGTATTGTCCCTTCCTTGCACAGTAGAAAGTGTGGGATGGTAAACTTAGCAGGAGGCGGCACTTCTCTTCCTATTCATAGTCATGTGAACTGTTGTCTCTTGCATTCTCACACCCATTTTCTCTCACAGAATAATTCTCCTGTAATTAAAACCATTACTTACATGGAAATAGGAAGGAAATGGTTGATTTTATTTTTCCTGATTTGTTGTGAATGGTGTTTCGTCTATTTTTAAATTCTGTTTATTATTGCAGTTGTGTCTAGAAGACCAATATGAAGCCGGAATCCTGATCTGCTGGGTAGATGTGCACATTTAGTCTGAGGAAAACGTTCGTTGCTCCGTGGCTGTTTGCTCTTCACCCTGTCTCCCTTCCCAGCCATCTGTTCTGCTTCTCTCAGCTGGAAATTGGGCAAAGAGCGGGTGCCACTTGTGCCACCAGCTCTCCTCCTACCAGCGGCAAGTGCTTTGCCGACCACCAGTTGCTCATGGAATAGGCTGTGGGGACCGCCGGCAGCGAAGCATCGGCGTGGCAGCGTTTTCTGCGCTGGGACGGTCACTAGGGCCTTTGCAGGATGCTTTGAAATACTGTTACCTGGCCAGAGCTGTCAGTCCGTGCTGTGTCTGGAGCAATGGGAACTGGAGAGGTGACTCATTAACTTAGCGGCATGTCTAGGAAAGAGCGGTATACTTCTTGAGAACGGGTGTAATAGAAGTCATACATAAAAAAAGAAAAAAACTGCCTTAAAGCATGCGTTATCAGTGGCTTCGCGCAGACTCTGTACATTAAGGCCGGTATATAACATAATTTGGTTCTTGCTTTACTTCTTATGAATGATGTGGATGATGTTAACATCTGATGATGTTAAAATGTGTTTTATGGTCTTACCTGAATCTCGGTGTCACCTTTTAGATGATGCACAACCCAGCATAAAGAGAGGCCTGCAAATCAACTACTGAGTTTGCTTTCTAATGAAGCCAATCAGACCAGTTCTCCTTTTGCCTGTGTTACTGTCTCGGGTATTACGGTGATTGCCTGGAAGAAGAATTGAGTTAATTCAGTACCACATGTAATTTTTTGATGATGTCTAACTTAATTCTTAAAGCAAAAATTTTGGAATAAACTATTATTTCTTCTTCTCTGTGTAGTTCGGTTTTATACTACTGCCTCCGTCTCTTTTCTGCGCAGTCCAACAAACGTGTGCTGTGTTTAAGACATCTCAGATTGCTAATTGGGCACAAACATACGGAGTCAGCAAATGACTTAAACATTACGGCTGTAAGACTGAAACCTGTGAAATGAGCCAAGTATTATTCACTCATGCTTGACAGTACTTGAAATATGAACCACACTAAAGAAACAGCTCTTTTCAAGCCCACCAAGAAGACAAGGTTAAAGAGCAAAAGCCAGGCAGTGAGAAGAAAGCAAAAGATTGTGAACTCACAGAAACAAATGCAAAAGCCCCTGCACTTGAAGGAAGTTAGCTGTAAATTAATTTCAAACAGGTAATCAAAGCATTTTGTCTTATTAATAGGTTTACTGTTTGTGTGGATTTATTCATATGTAATACTGTCATATAGTCTAATGTGGTTACATATGTTCATATGTGCAGATGTGAAAAGTCATTTGTATTTCAAGAATATATTCCTTACATCTATGTTATGACAGCAAAAGAAAATTACATATTTTGTGATGGCTTTCACAATAGGCTTTGACCCGTCTTCCTCTCCTATCAGTTTTTCTTCTGTGAGCAATCTAAGCTGACTTATCAACAGGAGCCTCTTATGACCTAAAGATGATCCTGAAACATTAACAAAAGGGAGAAAGTGTGGAACAACTCTGAGACCTCTGATTCTTTCTTTATATGTTACACTGGTTAGGCTGTATTATCAAATGAAGCAAGCAATGGCTGATAAATAAAATACCCTGAAGTCGTCTTAACTCCCTTGTGTATCAGCTTGCTACTTAGCAAAAGTATCCAAACCAAAACAAAAAATAATCCTACAGTTTGCTTTTATAACAGGCTCAGGTCTTACAAAGCTTTAGACTTAAACTTTTATATTACTTTGTTTTTCCTTTATGAGTGAAAGTTTTTACAGTTTCTAGAAAAGGAAAGCAAATATTCAAAAGGGTGAAGAGTGAGGCTACCATGGGTGAACACTCACAGTGATTGCCAGGTGATAGAAGTTAGGGCAGGCTGCTTCATTCTGGTATCAAAGCTTAGGCAGAGACTAGAACCAGAGTGATGGGTTTCCATGGCAACCCCCATCTGCTGCCCTGTCCCGCACGCGCTCTGTGCTGTTCAGCTGAGGCCGAGCACAGGGACGATGAGCTCCTTCCTTCATATGGATGTGTACAAAATAAGAGGATCTGTCACGAAGGTGGGAAGAACGTACGGGAGGCATAAAACTACAAGGGAAAAAATTGCGGCAGCCTGAGAAGGCTGCACGGCTGCCCTCGCACCCAACAGTGCCCTCAAATACGGTGCTAGGACCCCTGCACCCATGGCACGGGCACCCTCCAGCCACTGCTGCTCTCCTGCTCCTTTCTCCTACGTTGGCTCCAAAGCAGCTGCTGGGCGTTTTGGGCTGTACGTCATCCGTTGCTTCCTTGGGCTTCTGCCACCTTTTTCCAGGCTGATGTGGTTTCCTTTGACTTGTATTTAGTGGATAAATGTGTTGGGGCAGCAAGCGTTTTCTTGGTCAGAAATTGGCACAGCGCATAACCCAACGTGTAACCCACTGCCGCAACCGGGCAACGTCCGGCTCCCCCTCTTCTCTCTAGGAGAGTCATCTGCAGGAAATTTGACTTAGAGCCTTCCTCCTCTGCCATTCTTTCTCGTTAAAGTATTTCCAACCCCCTTGTCACCACGGTTGAAGCAGTGAATATATGTATCATAATATATTTTGTATATATGTATGTCAATATATTGCTGAGGTGGTATAAGAAGCAGATATTTTATTGTTGATATAAAGTATTTCTTCAGGGTGTTGATAGATTTTTCACGTTTTATTTTAACGAAGTGAATAGCGAAGACAACCACCCTCAGCAAATGTGTGTCCATATGAGATTATAATCCGCAGTTAGCTTTTTCCTATTAGATTCTTCTGCGCAACCAAGGGACTAATACCTATTATCACACAATTTGGGCAATATTACTTAGGATACTTGGCGGTGGTGTCTTTCAGCCTTTCTAAACTCCCTACGACCCACATATGTCTCCTTTCCCTTCACTGGTTGAATCAACAATTATATACTGTGTTGATGAACTCCAGGAAAAGGGAAACACATATCTGCATTTGCTTTTAAGTCTCAGAATTGTCTGAATACAGAAGCAGCCTGTGGCAATTTATGCCCTGCTGAAATACGGTTATCTTAACTGATATATGGGGATTACTGTAATATTTCCTATTAAGTCTATGTGATTTTCCTCCCATTTCCATAGATAAAAAATAGTAACACATTATCACCAGTGACATTGCAGGCACTGACTTTAGCTATGAAAATAAAAATCTAGCTGTATACATAAATAATGTTAAGATTGTTGCTGTTATGTGATGCTGATCGAAGTCTTAGTGGTCCAAGGTTATGCTGAACATCCTAAATGTTCCAGAAATTTACTTTTAAAGATTCTCCCGGTTGAAAATACTCTAACAAGCTCTTCCAAATTCACAAGTTCATCAGACATTATCATTAATGGTTCTAAGACAGCCAGCAACGCCACAAATCAAAACACAGGCAGCAAATACTATACAGTGTCCCCGTAGCTTTTTAATTCACGCAGAGTGTCAAATACGCTCCATTAGGCTGGTGCTCAATCACTGTTCATTTTCCTCTATTCCTCACCACATAACAAAATCTTTACGTGATAAATTTGTTACTGCTCTTCTGGGCTGGTCACTAGAAAGTTCTTTCTACAGTACAAAAACAACATCAGAGACGTTATTTGATTTAATTACAGTGTTTTCCAACACACAAAGCTGTGATTCTTTTTCTTTGCCATTGTCACCTTCTTAATTGTGCCTGGAACTATGCTACAGTTTCACTTCTGCTCTCCTCTTCCTTTCCCTTTACTTGCACTGATAAAACCATCTCGTCCCACCTCTTTGGCTGGATTACGCTTTTCTGCTTTGTTCATTGAAAGATGAAGATTATAGCCAACTGATACGAGTTCTGATTTTTTTGTAAAATTGTGTAAATCTCTCCATGCATAAACCCGTTCTATCTCCCCCTGAATAAAAGAAGACAAAAAATCAGAAAGAAAGGAAAAAACCCACCATTCTTTCTTCCTGAAAGGATGTTTTATTTTTTTATATAGCTGTGCATTCAGGTGCTGACTCTGAGTCAGTAAATGAATGGACATTAGCACGAGGAAGGAGTTTTTGTATGTTACCACAGTGGTTTTCCAAAATAATTTTAGTAGTACAGTAATTTTGTTAACTTCTGGTCCTATTACAAGTAAATTATACAAAGGGACAGAGCTTGACAACATAGATGTGACACTATAAATCATCTCTCTCTGGGTATTTTACAAAAGAAAAAAAATAAGTGAATGCATCCAGACATCACCGATTCATTGCAGTCTGAATCAAAAAAAAAACCACGAACAAAACTCTTAAAGGCTCTGACAGATCGCGGCATAGAAAAGTACCGTACACTTTTCTGTCGGTTTTCCTTATAGATTATATAGCTTTTTAAAATAACAAACTGTTCCTCCAAAGAATGATTCTTGGGTGCCTTATGTACAATTTCAAAGCAATCTGCCCATGTCAGAAGGCGTGCCGTGCTCTGGTGGGGCATTTTGTCCATGCAAGCCTTCGCAGTATACTGCATTGACACAGAGATTCTTACTGGTAAAATAGGAACCTTCCACTCAGCCAAAGCAGTAGATTTTATGCTAAAATGCTACTTGAACGTGGTAAGCAAGAAGATGCTGTGCTCGTGTGGTGCTCAGAAGTAAGCAGCCACCTTTAGAGCTGGGATCTGAGAGGGATTACTGAAGTTGGGTGAATAGTTTGAAATTGAACTGCAACCAATGAAAATTGAACAGTATTTTTGTAGTTTTTGTAATACCTTTTTTTTCCTCCTATATGTGAATGCTGGGTAGCTTTTATTGCATTCAATTTTACAGTATTACCTACTGCATTGTGTCAAAATGATGTTACACGTTGAATGAAGATAGTGAGTGCCAAGAAAGAAAGGAAAGGGAATCCTGTTTTCTAAATGCAATTTCTGCTTCTTCAGAGCAAATTTGAGCATGAAGACTCAGTCTGATAAGAAATGACATATTTAAAGTATCGAACTGGACATTAAGTAACTAGAGAATTGTATGACCCCAGTTTAGTGTCAGAGTAGAGGAGCAATAGATGGGATTCAGGAATTCCCCAGCCAAACATTTCTTCTCCACTTATTTGCCAAAGTGATACGAATTTATCATTGTCTTACTGTTTATCACTGGACCTGCTTATGGGAAGTGTTTCAGATGGCAGTGAAAAGGAACCTAATGTTTGAAGAAGGTGTGGTCCAATATTACTTAGCTGTTGGAGCTTAAATACTTGGTTCCAAATTAGCAAATTAAAAAAGTACTATGAAAAGATGTGTTTTGTAATGAAATAGCCTACTTGTGTCTTGTGGCATAACCTACATAATTGCATCATTTTATCTAAGAAATTATGCTTATTTTATTCCTTTATCAACAGCCTAGCTACCTTGAATTTTCTAATGCTGATGAAGGCCCCTTCCAAAGAAGAGCAAAGAGTAAGTGTTCAGATTAAATTACATAAAAATACACATTTTTGCTCCTGATTTTCATATCTGATGTCAATTTACTCCCTTGTTCAGTTACCCTTTGTGTTTATTTGTAAAAGAATGGCGATGTAATCATGTACTAACAGGCACATTGTATAGCAGCATGACCCTGTTTTAAAACAGCTGCTTCACATTATTTGAGTTTCATTACTGTTTTCTTTTCCTGAATAGAGCTAAGCAAAGGGTAGTAGTTCCACTCAAAGTGGAAGACCTTCAAACTTGTGTAGAAAATAACTAGTGTCAAAGAAAAACTGAAAGAGCCACAAAAGAGCTCACTCATTCCCTCCTTCATCTCCTTCCCAACTTCTTCCCCAAAAGAGATGTAACAAGAGAGCAATCCCTTCCTAGCAAAATGTTTATGGAAGCATAGGGGTTTTTTAAATTTATTGACCTCCATTGACCCGATAAATAAACCAGAGGTGGAATAAGAAATAAAAAACCCTTTTCCCATGATGGTTTTATGGCAACCGAGGTATTTACGATGAAAGTGAGCAACGCTTGTTTGATGAAAATTTTCCTGTCCTTTTACGGCATGCGAACCTACACATAGGTCTAATCAATCCACAAGTAAACCTACTGAATTAAGGGTTATAAAAGTGTTAATTTTAAAGAGTGGAATACAAGCTTGAACAAAAAGCTGAGATTGAAAATAAGTCGTGTATTGTCACGTGTAAGAACATGTAATGAATGTGTATGTATATTGAATGCATAAGACTATTTTATCAGCTTTCCCCAAACCATGTTTACCTGCATTCAAGAAAATAGATCTTGTTTAATTAAAAAAATCCTAGACTGTGGTAATAACAAGTTGTACAAACCAGAAGGTAGAACATAAAAGAAGGAGATTACTGATGAACAGCAAAATTAATGAGGTTGAGTTGCCTTCCGATTGCTGAGGAATCATTTTGTGGAGGTGTGATGGAGGGATGCAGGTGAGCTGCCTGACTGCAGAGCCATTGCCCACCTGGTCCATCCCCACTTCTGCAGGTGGGCGAAATGATGGGGGTACAGGCTGGGGCTGTAAGGTGAGGTTTCGGCAAAGGGTGATACAAGTCCGTAATACTGTGGAAGTTCATAAAAAGGATTACTGGGATGACTTTGAAAGCTGTAGTAACTTGGCATTGGTGCTTCCACAGTCGCTGCTGATGGGATACAAGGTATGAAGGCATAAAAGTAGGTAATGGAACTCATGTCCACCTAGCTAACTTTCTGGGAAATTAGTAGTCCCAAAGAAGTTTTTTATTTGTTTTCTTTAATGAAACCACAATTTTATTCAAAATAGCTCTGTTGACTAATGTATATATGGTACATGAATGTACTCAAAACACATCTTACTTAGAAAAACAAACAAAGCCACCAATCCTACACATAGTCAATTTAATTATCACAAAGCACTTTCAACTGTGATTTAGATTTCTATTTACCTACATCTCCTTGCAGGGGATGGGGGTTTTCAGTAGTGGCTCACTGATGATATGGAGCACCTGGGAGCTTGGGAGGGTTTTTCTGCTAGAGGAAAGAGAGGCAGAAAAAATATTGCTAAAGAGGAAGGTGGCAATGAGATAAGGGATTTTATGGTGTGGCGTTGTTTTTTTTTTCCTTTAGCAGGCTGTATCTAAAGGGAAGTACAGGGAAAATGAATCTATGATGGAGGCTCTGAGACATGATGTTCTGAATAGGTATCCTCTCCAGATCGCAAGACGATGGGATTGTTAAAAGGAGACGGATGCCAGGGGCTGGTGGCATTGGTGTGAGAAAGCAGCATTTGTTGCTACCCGTGGGGGTGTGACTGAGCAGAAGACTTCAGGTAAGTTTAGTAGATGCATATTTTAAGTCAGCTTTGAAATAATATTTAATTTTATTTATGCAAGATACTTTTGTTGTTGTGGTTCCTAAGAGCAGAAGAGGAGATCCTCAGTGTGGCTGAGGTGGGCCTCCTATAGCAGCTCTGTGAATTTGATCAAATGTGACTTCTAGCGTAAGAAGTCACAACGAGGAACTGTTCTTACATGACTGTTTACAAACAGAGAAGGACTGGTGAGAGATGTGGTGGTCGGAGGCCGTCTTGGGCTTAGCGACCATGACATGATAGAATTCTCAGTTGTGAGTGAAGTAAGGAGAGGACTCAGCAAAACTGCTATCATGGACTTCCGGAGGGCAGACTTTGGCCTGTTCAGGTCACTGGTTGAGAGAGTCCCTTGGGAGACAGTCCTGAAGGACAAAGGGGTCCAGGAAGGCTGGACAGTCTTCAAGAAGGAAATCTTAAAGGCACAGGAGCAGGCGGTCCCCATGTGCCCTAAGAAGAGCTGGCAGGGAAGGCGACCGGCCTGGCTGAACAGGGACATTTTGCTGGGACTCAGGGAAAAGAGGAGAGTTTATCACCTCTGGAAGAAGGGGCAGGCAACTCATGAAGAGTACAAGGACCTCGTTAGGTCAAGCAGGGACAAAATTAGAAAGGCAAAAGCCCAGCTAGAGCTCAGTCTGGCCACAGTCGTAAAGGATAATAAAAAATGTTTTTACAAATATATTAACAACAAAAAGAGAGGCAAGGAGAATCTCCATCCCCTACTGGATATGGCGGGGAACATTGTCTCCAAGGACGAGGACAAGGCTGAGGTACTTAATGCCTTCTTCGCCTCAGTCTTTAATAGCCACTCCAGGTATCCACAGGATATTCAGCCCCCTGAGCTGGAAGACGGGGATGGAGAGCACAATGTACTCCTCATAATCCAGGAGGAAGCAGTCAAGGACATGCTAAGCCACCTGGACACCCACAAGTCTATGGAGCCTGATGGGATCCACCCGAGAGTACTGAGAGAGCTGGCGGAGGAGCTTGCCAAGCCACTCTCCATCGTTTATCAGCAGTCCTGGTTAACAGGGGAGGTCCCAGAAGACTGGAGGCTTGCCAATGTGACGCCCGTCTACAAGAAAGGCCGGAAGGAGGATCCTGGGAACTACAGGCCTGTCAGCCTGACCTCTGTTCCAGGGAAGATTATGGAGCGGTTGGTTTTGAGAGTGCTCACAGGGCATCTGCAGAACAGCCAAAGGATCAGGCCCAGCCAGCATGGGTTCATGAAAGGCAGGTCCTGCTTGACCAACCTGATCTCCTTCTATGACCAGGTGACCCGCCTAGTGGATGAGGGAAAGGCAGTGGATGTTGTCTACCTGGACTTTAGTAAAGCCTTTGACAGCGTCTCCCACAGCATTCTCCTGGAGAAACTGGCGGCTCGTGGCTTAGACGGGTTTACTCTTCGCTGGGTGAGGAACTGGCTGGATGGCCGAGCCCAGAGAGTTGTGGTGAATGGCGTTAAATCCGGCTGGCGGCCGGTCACGAGTGGTGTTCCCCAGGGCTCGGTTCTGGGACCAGTCTTGTTCAATATCTTTATAGATGATCTGGATGAGGGAATTGAGTGCTCCCTCAGTAAGTTTGCAGATGACACCAAGCTGAGTGGGAGTGTTGATCTGCTGGAGGGTAGGAGGGCTCTGCAGAGGGATCTGGACAGGCTGGATCGATGGGCAGAGGCCAACTGTATGAGGTTTAATAAGGCCAAGTGCAGGGTCCTGCACTTTGGCCACAACAACCCCATGCAATGCTACAGGCTTGGGGAGGAGTGGCTGGAGAGCAGCCCGGTGGAAAGGGACCTGGGGGTGCTGGTTGACAGCCGGCTGAATATGAGCCGGCAATGTGCCCAGGTGGCCAAGAAGGCCAACAGCGTCCTGGCCTGTATCAGCACTAGTGTGGCCAGCAGGAGGAGGGAAGTGATTGTGCCCCTGTACTCGGCACTGGTGGGGCCGCACCTTGAATCCTGTGTTCAGTTTTGGGCCCCTCACTACAAGAAGGATGTTGAGGTGCTGGAGCGTGTCCAGAGAAGGGCAACGAAGCTGGTGAGGGGTCTGGAGCACAAGTCTTATGAGGAGCGGCTGAGGGAACTGGGGTTGTTTAGTCTGGAGAAGAGGAGGCTGAGGGGAGACCTTATCGCTCTCTACAACTACCTGAAAGGGGGTTGTGGCGATGAGGGTGTTGGTCTCTTCTCCCAAGTAACTAGTGATAGGACGAGAGGAAATGGCCTCAAGTTGCGCCAGGGGAGGTTTAGATTGGATATTAGGAAAAATTTCTTCACTGAGAGGGTGGTCAGGCATTGGAACAGGCTGCCCAGGGAGGTGGTGGAGTCGCCATCCCTGGAAGTGTTCAAAAAACGTGTGGATGTGGCGCTTCAGGACATGGTTTAGGGGACATGGTGGTTCTGGATTAATGGTTGGACTTGATGATCTTAAAGGTCCTTTCCAACCTAGTGATTCTGTGATTCTGTGACTGTAGGTATTTTCAGTATATTTTAGCGGTGGCCTGTTCCTGACCTGATGCAATTCAGTATTTTCACAGAGTGAAATAATTACGGTGAGCACTTGCAAAGGGAGCTGAGGTGATGTAGTGCAATGATAATCTAAACGAATTAGGTGGGATTTCTTAGATGAGCTTATTTAAAATCTGTTTAAATGCTGCCAAATGTTAAGTTTGATGTGTAGGAATACAGAAAGCAGGCTGTTTCTATGAGAGAGAGTTGCTTGGCCTGAGCGCTTTGGAGAAGATCTTGATGGGAGTCCTAGAAAAAAAAAAAAAAAAAGGTTTGAGTACCTGATGTGATGCTTTGACTAAGGCAGTGTTTGCACGTGGTTACTGAAAACCAGGGAATGGCGCAGGAGTAAAAATACGGGCTTTGTAGTGAAATCACGGTTAATTGTTAAGCTGATTAAAAGCTAAAGATACTGGAAGATTCAGAAGAACTCAAACTGAATTTGCAAGGCTACTTTGTGACCTAGAATACAAAGGTAACAGCAACAACAATGGGTAGTATATTCAAATGGAAATTAATGTGTAATTTGATAATGGTTTGATGTTACTTATTTTTGCTGCTTGTTACCAGGTTTTGGTTTGTGGTGGTTTTTTTTTTGGTTTGTGGTGGTTTTTTTTTTGGTTTGTGGTGGTTTTTTTTTTGGTTTGTGGTGGTTTTTTTTTTGGTTTGTGGTGGTTTTTTTTTTGGTTTGTGGTTTTTTGGGGTTTTTTTTGTTTTGCTTTTATTGTTTGTGGTGGGGTTTTTTTGGTTTTTTTTGTATCCCCTAAAAGTATATGTGCTTTGGGTGTTTGTTCTTCTTAAAACACTTATGTGCATGTGTGTAGTCTCTTACTTCGTGCATACACTATCTCATGTACATCCATATCTATGGTATACGAGACTAGATCTTGGGGTATTTAATTATGGAGTAGCACTAAATAGAACAGTAGATAATATGGTAATTTGTTCAATGTCTAATAACTTTTTGTAATTATTAAGCTCATTTTGAAGAAGTAGACTCACTTCAACTCAGCTTGCCTAGCTTGATATACAGACCTCTCAATTCCAGGTTCTAGCCAGCTTAATGTGGATGCATAGGGAGATGTAGCCTGGAATTAGGTTTTAACACAGTCTGGAATATACTTCTTCTAAATCCTGAGGAGTACTTCTTACCTGAAAAGTTGGAACATTGACTCAGTGAATGTTTGCTATTGCAGTCTTACCAGATATATGTAATATTCTTCCACAAAAATGTATGGATTAGACAGTACTGTTGTAGAAATGAAATAATAGCTTTTTTCCCTAAATAAAACTAACTCAAGGTAAATTTTTCCTGTCTATAGAAAGAAATGAATTACTATAAACTGAATGAAATTCTTAACTGCATTGAATTTCATATCCTAGCCTGCATGTTCTCAGTGTTTTATCTGGAAAGTCTTGCAATGTACCTGTACTAATGGAGAATAACCATTACAGTTTGGAAGAGTAAAACTGGGCACTTCATTTTGTCTTCTGTTTGGTAGTCCACAGCATGATTTCTGGATGCTGCTGAAAATCACACTTAACTCCTTCTCATTACCCTCTCTTTAGGAGTGGGGTAAATGTTCAAAGAGTACACTGCCTTACTGAGAAATCTCAGAAGTTGGCTCAGCGTATTTGAATAGTTTTCTCAGTTTAACTCTACTCCTTAAAGTATGACTCTTTCTGTGCGCTCAAAAAGCAAACATTTTGTGACACTCCCAAGAGAGGTGTTTTAGTGTCAAAAAAACCCTCTGTATGGTGTGTTTGGTATCTGCTTGAGAGTAGGGGAAACACAAATATGGGTGTTTGATGCTCCATTTGCTTTCCCTCAGCCTCCCCTTATGCAAGATAATTGTGTGTTGTCAGCCAGGCAACCTCTGATCCTGTTGACAAGGGTAATCACGAAGGTGTGAATGTGATCCCGTGCTTGCTTTTGAAAGCTGAAGAAAATCAGAGCTGCAGCCTAGAGTTAAGTCCAGCTGAGAATGATCTGGATTAATGACTGAGGTGGTTTGCTGGGGAACTTGACTGAACTGTGTCCTCAGCCCATTACAAGAGGGATGAGAACTGGGATGCTTTGCAGCAGGGAGAAAAGACTAGGCAATTGCTATTATGCATTCTCTTCGCTGTTTAACTGATTAGTTTTGTGCTTCAAAATCTATTCTTTTATGTAAACCAGTTTTGTCAGGTCCACAACCAAAAGTATATTACATGCAGTCGTAGTTTGTTATGTTGCATCTGTGTCTTCAACTTGAGAGGCCTTCCAACACCCATCTCAAAGCTTCAGCTGTGTTTCCAGAAAAACATTGCCAGAAATATTCATGAAAGATCTCTTTGAAGTTTAAAGCCTTTCTTTTTGTTCTTTGACTAAAATTGGACAGGGGAGGGGGAAAGAAATGCGAAGCAGGGCCACACTGCAAAGGAATCCAAGGGTGTAGAGCTCACCATTTTGCATGTATTGCTACAGCAGCTCGTAAGAAGAGAGTGTCACAACTAAGCAAACTTTAGAATTGCTGTAAAAGAACAGTACAGTATTTATATCCCCTCCTTCAGTGGGGCTAAAATGCTAGGAGGCAAAAGCTAGGATGCAGTGTGCATCAAGTTTATGTTTTTTTAATTTATCAGTTAAAAACAGCAATCAGTTCATAGCAGTATCTAGCTCATGCTAGGGGTATGCTTCAGCGTGTTCTTGGATTAAAAGAAGGGAACAGCTGTAGCTGAAAGCTTTTAATATTTTTACAGCAAGGGTCAGTGTTAGTGATGGACACACCTCAGTTCTGTAAGGTTGCTGACCATAAGGATAGTTTAATTGCTGCTTAACCAGTTTGCTACAAAAGCAGAAGCCCATCTATTTCTCAAAGAAATTCAAATGAATGATTTCAAAGTGTCTCAGGAGTACTCTTGTTACATATATAGTAAGTAATTTTGGTGTGCTTTGGAAATCAGGACCTTAAAATGTATGGCTTGTACTACTTCAGTTTAATGGGCTGTCAACTGTCCAGGCAGATCAGTACAAAGTCAGACATGTCTTTTAATCTTCAAAGAACATAATGAAAAAAGTGAATATATTTAGTTATTAGCTAGGAGGTACAAAACAAGTGAAGAAAGAAACAGTACTTTTTTTTTTTCTATCTTAAATTAGGATAACTGAAATTTTAGCTGTCCATGTATCTAAAACATCTGCATAGTTATTGAGGAATTTCCCGAACAGTAAGTGCTCGTTTGTCTCTTTATAAACACAGTCATAAAAAGGCGGAGGAAACGATGAATTTATAAATACCCTACATTTAAAAAAAATATTTGTGTTACCTTTGGTTTGTAGCATATGAAAAAAGTTGAGCCTAAATGGAATAACAGTTTGAGTTTCTGAGAGCACAATGATTGGGGTTTCTTTTTCTTCATAGAGGAACCTGTTGTAGGAGTTACATATGTACAGATCTCTTGTATTTAATAATTAGTTATTTTAAACAAACAGATTTCATGCTTGCATTAAGAAGTTTCTGACCTTGCAATAAGAAGTTTCTGACCTTTACTTTCCTGTAAATTCACAAGGTGCTTAGTAGTCTCAAAGCACAGATCTCTGAGGTTATTTAAGGTTATTATAGTCATAGGTGATAATGATAGCGTTTAATACACAGACGTGCTCCGTCACTCGTATGCGAGCAGCAATATGATGGCAATGATACAGGAACTGGAACAATCCTTGCTGTTTGGTTTTCAGAAGAGAATATGGCTGTTGCCAGTGGTAGTCCTCAAGATGAGTGGTGGTATTAGGTGGTTTCTCAAGTACCCTGCCCGCTTTGCTCCCCCCAGCACTAAAATTGGTACTAGCGGAGGAGGAAAAGTCAGGACTCCTACCATCCTGACATTTTCTAGAAGCAGAGTGCCTGTTAACATCAAGATTACTTGGGTCAATTCTTCACCCAAACTGCCTCCTTTTTTTAGAGATTCTCAAACAATTGACCTGAAGAACAGCTGCCCTGAGCACTGGTGGTGGTGGTAATATGGATGATGGATGACTTCAGTTTCATGGCCAAATTGCTTATCCAGGCATGAAGTAAATAAAATGCTTGTTTCTTCTGCTCCCCCCTCCCTCCCTCTCTAGCTTATTTCTGCTATTCAAACTTTAATTTACCCTTTGCATTAAATTATTCACTTGGAGCCAGTTTGTATGTTGTGTTATTTTTAAGATCTTAAAGCTTTATCTTTGCAAAACTTTAAAGGAGGACAAATGTCACAGAGTTCTATTTTAGCTGGAATTTTGTATGTTGTGGATATAGCACAAATATATAGATCACTAAACTTAAAGTGTTTTTAAACAATTAACTAAATTTGAGTAAACTCAGATTAGAGACTTGGTGGAAGGGGGGAACTAATACCTGCCAGATTGTGTTGGAACCATGAGTTTTCACCCTGAAGACTGACATTTAATATCCAGGGCATTGTATCTTAAAAAATACCATGATGCTAGGGTTTTGGGTTTTTTTTAGGCCTCATCCTTTTTGGACTAAGGGAGTATAGCAATGCTCTTTGCTGTGAGGGAGGAAGTAACAACCTTTTCAGAACAAGATGGTATTTACAATGCTATTATTATCTTGATAAACAATGTGATCCAGTTTTGTGGTGGTCCTGTGGGGTCGTGGGTTTGTCCACTTTCAGGATCTCTGAAGAGTCATCATATGGCTTGATCAACAGTCCTGAAACAGTAGTGGGGGAGTCCAGGGAGTGGGGTTGTTCCTTATGAATAGTTACAATGAGGATCCTTCTGTGGTGATAAGCACACTGTGATTAGCTTAAAAAAAAAAAAAAAAAAATTAGCAAGTGGAATAGAAGGGAAAGAAGTGAAGAGTTCTTCATACTTGTGTGCTTTCTGTTTTTTCTTTAAAATGGGTGCTTTGTGTGTTTGAGCAGAGGTCTTGGACTTGCAGTCAAGTCACCTTCAATTTCTGGAGAAATATTAGAAGGATTTAAGCACTAAGAAGGTAGCGTGGAGTTGCTGAGATTAAATTATGCCAAGTCAATCTAATTTGCTTCTATGCTTGGGTAATGAGCCCTGCAGAACAAAGAGAAGCCGTAAAGTTTAGAGTACTTGCGTGATACTCTCATAAGCAAATTAGGGAAATTCTGTCTAGGTGAGTTCAAAACTAATTAGGAGAAGCACAGTCAGAGTATTTATCTGCCAAATTCAAAGATACATAGGGTGCAGTTTTCATGGGTCATTCCTAAATTCGGTTCTGTTCAATATTTTTCATTAATAACTTGTAAGCTTAGTGATTTTTCCATTCTACTAAATTACTGATACTGCTTTTGTAGGAAGAATGGTGGGTGGAGACAGGAATAGTTGCGGTTCAGAAGTGTCCCAAAAGGAATATTATGTGAATTGACAACAATTTAAGCATAAGGTAGTTCTAGCTGAGTCTCTACTGCATGAGCGCAAGTATGAATAACTAGTGATGTAGAAGATCTGCAGGAACGAACAGTGGGCCACAGGCTGAGCATAAGAGTCATCTTGATAAATGTCTTTGTGAAATGTAAACCTCCGACTGTAAGCAGTGAACAGGATGCCATCCATCTCTCAAGTAATCCTTCTTGTCTGTTCAGCACTAGCAAGCCTTTTTACAGAACAGTGTGTTCAGGTTTGGGCAGCACACCTCAGCTTAACTCTGTCTATTTAAACCACGTACTGTTTGCTTTTTCCTCCTTTCTTCTCTTCCTCTCTTTCCTTATACCTACTAGTATGCAAAATCAGTGGGTCTGCCGAGTTTAGAAAAATTGACTCGGATGATGCAAAGTCATCAGAAGTACTCTCTTCCTCTTTTGAAAAACATTGTACTTTATACTCGGAGCAGGGTTAGTGTATACGAGCTAGGCTTCGGGAAGGCTTTTTTAATGAAAAGTATAGCAAAGCAGTGCTTTAAAAGGTCATTGAATGCATTTGTTCAAAATCTTTGATAAGGAAACACAGGCAATGGCTGAGATTTTTTTTCTTTTTGTTCCATTATGAGCTTCTATTCTCTTTAGCTCTGTTTCATGTAACTTAATGACCTAAAATTTTGAGTCTTCATTTAGCTATTGTCTTTGACAATCTCTGAGACAATACCACTGGAATTTGGCTACTGTTGAGATGCTTGCACACTTCACACAGTTAACCAAAACATGCAAGCCTGTTTAAGTGTGCTAGGTCGGACTCTGTGTGTGTGTATATATGTACAGCTTCTAGATAGGCAGCTTTTCAGCAAGCCTTTGAACATCCTTTATCCCCCAATTCACACGTCCTGTACTAGATCAGATATCAATCAAATCGTAACGTGTCTAGAGCTGCTCTTCATTCAGCAACTCTCTTGATCATAGAAATTCTTTTAAAGCAAGTGGTCTGTATGTCTGTAGCACTTTATATCTAATAAAGTATCTTACGTCTATATTCCATCTAATGCCAAGTTTCCAGGCGGCTTTAGCATGATTCACAGTGTGACTGGACTCCAGGTGTAACTTTTAAAAAACCTAGCAACCAAACAACCCCAAACAAACAAAAATAACCCCCAAAACAAAACCCCACAAACCCCTGTAAGCTGTGATGGAGAAATAATGTAAAGTTGGCAGTTGAGTCTTGCATTCATGTTTGGAGAATGTATGGAGAAGTGAGATTGCTAGAAATGGTGAAAATGAAGACAGAACAAATGAGGGAGGATGGAGAGCCAGATTTAAAGGAGAAAATGTCTTTTTGGACTTATGTTTGACACAGCTCTGCTTGCTTTGCTCGTGTTTTGATATCTGTGGTTTCCCCACAAAATTTATGTGACAGATCTGGATTAGAGAAAGGTAAATCTTAGAAAGTGGTTTTTAAATGTGAAGTTTAGGGCATTACAGACCAAATCCTCGCTTGAAACTAGTACAACTCCGTTAACATCAAAAAAGCAACACTAATTTACATAAGCTATGCATCTGACCTTTTGTTCTTCTGAAACTTTACAATGTTTTACAATTTAGTATCTTAAACAGTTGTTTTTCAAACCAATTTCATTTTAAATGTTTCTGTGATAAAGATAACTTTGCTTTCAACTGTCATGAAAGTCCAAACTAAAGCAAAGTATAACATAATCAAAATACATCAAAAATGCAGCTTGTTTATTAGGTAAATTCTGACTTATCAAGTGTCCTTGAATTTCTGAGTTGCCTCTGATCTTGCATCAAAAATTCTCCTTGTGCCTTCTCCAGCTCTCATTATCACTCATTAAGTGTTGAGATTTAGAAATTGGAAGTAAGTCACAGTTCTGAAAAGCAGCAGGGTTTTCCTCTTAGAAATCACTTTTTCAGGCCTCAGACTTGAATCAAGCTTTGAAAGAGGTCAGCGATGAATGGACGTCATGGATACAGGCAAGTGAGCTTCAATTGCAAACACACACACAAAACCAAAATCTGCTCATGTTTTTAAACTTGGTTTTCTATGGGATCCTCTCATTCCCTGGGGAAAGCAGCAAATGTGTTGTTTTGAGCTCTGTCACATAAGGCTAAATCCAGTAATCCTAAAAAAAACCCAGGAGGACGGTTGTGCGTTTCTAACAAAATATATTTCACTGAGAATAAACATGTGAAAAAAATGTCTCAAAGTTGATAGTATCTCACTGTGAAAAAACCCTAGTCAGAAATAAAAAAAAAAAGAGCGTGAGATTAGAAATACATGGTCAATAACTGCTGAGCCCAGAAATGAAAAGAGAAATTCCAGGGTATTGCTTCAACTGTAACTACAGCATCTCTCATTATGGAGCTTGGTTGTATGCCAGAGGGTACAGGTAACTTCTACCCTTTCATTTAGGTGTCAGCAGCAGTAATGGCTTTCTGTATTTGTCTAAAAATAAATTCGGGCTTGAATCTCTAAATAGAGATGAAAGGTATTTCTGTCTCTGTGAAACCGTATTTACACAGAGGTTCGAAAGCTGACCACGCTGCAATCTCTATACTAGGGCTGTGGGTGGTTCCTTACCCACCTTTCTCCAGGGGACTTGCCTGTTCAAATTTCTTGCTCTTTACCGTGGAATAACAGCACAAAGTCATGCAGCTGGTGTGCTCCTGAGGTTGCTTTGTGGCGATACCCCTGGGGTCCACGGTCCGTCCTTCCGGTGTTGTGTTAGCCTTGCTGCTGTTGCTTCCCACAGGGGTGCTGCCAGATGCTGGGGAGGTGGCTTTGCTGTTCGGCCTTGACGTCTGAAGGCGTAGGGGATGGAGCCTGCGAGGGAGCGCGTCCGCAAAGCGCGTCACCTCTGGGTTCGCTGACGCTTTCTGTTGTAATGCAGAGGTTAGCATGCTATGTCTGCTCTGGGTAAAAGATACTCAAGCTGACTGTAGTGTGCATTGCACGTGGGTACATGGTTACACATCGGTGAAACCCTAAGATAACCTTTTTTTTTTTTAAAACAAAACTTGAATTCCAGGTCTATCCTTGCATTCATCCTTGCCATCTGAGGCATATTTTCATAAGTGTGTTTTTAGTAAAACTATTACATGCCACCTTCCCACAAATGGATGTGCTTCTGTTAATGTGGCTTAGTATGTAAAACTGTCTCATTTGTTGAAATTTATATTAGTGAGACAGGACAGGATTATTTACCCTAGAAGGACGTTGGGTAGTTTATTTCTTGCCTTGAGCACCTGTCATAAGTGTTTGAAAAAGCTTGCTTTATATATGGACCTCAATAAGAAACAGAATTTTCCAGGCATGTGTCCATACAGCTATGTATTGTGACAGTCTGTGTGCTTTCTACATGATTTTTTTTTTTTTTTTTGTTGATATTGATTTTTTCCGAGATGCATTTCTGTTTGCAATTTGTGCCCTTGTGGTACTGGTGAACATCAACTAATACTGCTTGAGTAAGGAACAGGAAGGGGGGTCATACCGCTGATGGAAGCGATGCTAAATATGTAATACTTCAGAGCCTAAAGGTTGCGCTGCTTTTAAATGAGATACAAGTGTAGAACGATATCCTGTATTCCTCAAGGTACCTGAAAAGGAGGTGATTTAGGAGGAATCAAGACTAAATGGACATCTGTTTACATTGAGAATGGAGGGAAAAGGGGAGAGGTGGGAAGTAGTTGCTGGCTGGACCACCTGAAGACCAACCTCCACTTCAAAGGCAACCTGTAAGATGTCATCTATTTCTCAAGCCTCTCAGAGTAAATAAGTCTCCTAGTGAAAACGCTAATAAAAATTACGACCGAGACCTGTTGTCACTCGGGTTTAAATCAGGTTGTTGCTCTTGGGTGACTTGTGCCCCCTGTGAGATTTAAACAGTGCAAGCTTTACCTATTTCCAGCCACCCCCCAAAGACAAATCGCAGGACTTCTCAATAACACGTACTGCTCATCTGCAGTCCACACTGTCATGGTCCAGCTCACAGGCAAACCTGCTTGCACTGAAGAGCCACTTTTAGGGGGAAGCTGCTGGTTTAGAATAAGCTAACTGTGCTTCTCATCAGAAGAGCCCCGACCCAGGCCGACCCATTTAAATGGCAGCTCCTCCACTGGTGCTTACACCTTCCCGAGCTGAGCAAGGAAATGCTTTCTAAATGGAGAGCTCTTCGTTGTCACCTTCCGTAAGCAGGGATCGAACCATGGATGAGCATTTGCTTAGCTGTACTTGGCTCCCTCACCCGGCGCGTCAGCCCTCGGTGCTGACGCCGGGGTTCGTGCGCGCTGCTGATTAGCTGGACTGATGAAGAGTAGCTTTACTTCCATTAGCATCTGTCAGCCTTTTGCATGCTTGTGCCAAATAGTTTATCTTGCCTCTAGTCCCCAAGCTACCTCCTTCCTCTCAGGCACCTGGATTAAATTTTCCTGTGCCCACCCTCTTCCCCCTACCCCTCCCTTATCTTTCTCTGGCTGCAGCTTACCGTTGAATTACAAAGTGCCTATTTTTAATAACCACCTTAAAAAAGAGAGACACGGAAAAAAGCAACTTTCCCCCCCAACTCTGCAACTTTCCTACAAACTAAAATACCTTTGTCTCTTTTCTACATCTCTCTGCTCTTCTCTTAGAAAGCACTTATATCAAGAATATGGAAATGGCTATTTCAAAGGCACGCTGTAACTGATCCTACTAATAAGTATTGTGATGCAAAAAAACCCCCACCCAAACTTCTGTTAACATGCCAAGTGATCCAATACACTATTTAAGTTCTGGATGATGGTGATCTTTTTAATATTCCCATTCTGGTGAAAGAAGGGAAATGTGCTTTAATAGTTTTGTGGGTCCTGCTGAAGTTTTAAAATCATTATCATAACAAACAGATATCTATTCCTGTGATAGTAGGAATTACTACATACCGTAGTACATAGGGATATAAGACAGGGTCTTTGACAGATTTGGTCGCTGATAGACTGTAAGCCTTCGATGAGCACCTCCATTCTGGTTCAGTAACTTCCTTGCTGGGCTCTGGTTTGGTACGTCCCGCAAAAATTTATGCTCCCCATCTCCCTTTTGGGTAGCAAGTGGCAAGTATCAACGTGCAGCAGATACTGTGAGCTCTTTGGGTGCAATACCCCTTTTTTCCTCCTACCCTAGGTTCCCACTTCTGTTAAAGGCCTGAATCTCCCTTAAGCTGAACATATTTCAGCCCTTCTTGCTGAGAGTTAATGGTCCCCTAAATGGGTGTTGCATTAATTCTCAGCTGAGCATAAGGCCAAACAACAAGCTGTCAGCTTCCTTCCAAAATGAGTGTCCCGTATAATTGCACGAGACTGAAGAGTAACAACTCTGAGCTGGTTGTGGCAGAAGAGGAAAGGTAGACTCTTGACTGCTTGTCTGTGCCTGCTTTTGGTACGTTGGTTTCATAAACCAAATTTAGTCCTGGGTAAATGCGAAAGGAAAATCAAGGACTAAGCAAGCATAGATAGTCAATTCTTACAGCACAAAGACTCTCAATTTTAGCCTCAACTTCAAAGTTTTTAGAAGCTGTGGAAAGGTCAGCTTTTCTCCTGAGCATCGTTTGTTCCACTTCATCCTAATGGGTTGTTTTTGGCAAGATGACACTTGAGTGTGTCAAAGAAGAGTGTCTCTAAACTGGTGGGAAGTTAGAAAGCAAGGACTGTCGTCCTGAAACGGGGGGAAAAACTGATTTATAATACATAAATATACACATGCTTAAAGTTAATTAAAGAAGCTTTTTCCTTCCTTGATAAAAATGTCCCAATCGTGAAAAGCAACATCTGTAATTTCATCTTGATCTGTGATTTTAAGTGAGTGAGAAAAGTTATGCATTTTGCTTGTGAGGGGAGGGGGGAAAAAAATGGCTTTCTTCAAGATGTTCCAGGCTGGTCCCAAGGGCTGTATCTTGAATATAAATGCACAAAGCATTCATTTTCATTTTTTCCTGTTCTTTGTTGATAGGTATTTCCTGCATGTTTTACATATTAGAGTTGTCTCAAATGTCATTCAAGATATTTTCTCATTTATAACTGTTTTATGCAGCTCCTTCAGTAATTCCAGTCTGTTGGCTTTTAGTACTTACTGCCTACTGGCAGGTGCAACATATTCAGGTCATATGAGTTTATTCAGTGCAGAGATGACTTCTGAGTGAGAATGCTCAAGTGAGTAGCTTAATTTTAACTTGAACTGCCAGCAACAGTAGAAAATAAGCTTTCCAGTGAACACAGTGAACTATGTGTGGTTTTTTCCTACTAAAATCTTAATTTCTAATTTAAAATGATCTCTGACCAAAATAATTCATCACTGCTGTTATATGGCTAAACTTGAAAAATGTTTTTTCTACATTTTAGCTTTCCAGTCACATAATCTTTCTTTTGTAATTAATGCACCCAACAGGAAGCATGGTAGCATTTTATATGTAAGCTTCTTAATTAATTTATAGCAGTTAGAACCAGTGAACTTCTATAAATTTGTTCCTTCAGTGTATGGACGTATGGAGCAAAATGGCTAAATGTATCTAATTTATGGAAGCAATCTTATGGATGATATACTTGGGCTTCAGAGAAGATGCAGTCTTTCAGTATGGTTGACTTTCACTTTTTCTCAGCCTGAGAGAGTCTCTTAAGTGAACTGTTGATAATGTAGCTGCTGAGATGTGGTGCCACTCGGTTTTCCGTTTCAGAGATCTTCAGGGAGATACAAACCTTGTTTGCTGTAAGGAGGCAAACTCTCAAACTCAAAAAGTTGCTGCTGCGGCAAAATCCTTTTCTTTTCCTTCAGAGAAACCTCTATCAAGAGATCTATAAAATAGGGAGGCATGAGCCCGGCTACTTCAGCTACACCTCCAGAACTCACTTCTTACTCTTGTCCTTTCTTTGCAATTTTTTTTTTTTTTTAAGTAGAGCTGTTCAATCAAGATACTTAAGTATTTCCTTTTAAGATTACTTCTAGTTCAGTTACCTCTCCATTAGATGGCAACTGTGGCCATCAGCCCTTGAAATAAACAGCCAAGATCTAAATGGAAGCGGTAGCATTCGGTGTTAAAACTGCCTAATGCTTTGTAACAAAGTTTTGGTTGCTATTTTGCCACCTAACAGCAAGTGTTTCAGTTCAAGCTGCTGTGCCAGATAGGATTTCCCCTACCCTTTTTAGCCTTTCTTGCTAAATTAACAGGCAGAAGATCTTTCTGAAAACAAAGCTGGAATAAGTATGCTTTCATCTGGCTGAAAACTCTGCGGGGCTCTTGCATTATTCTGGCAGCTGCGGTTTGTAGGGAGTCTTTGGTGCCAGCGAGGGAGTCTGTGAGGGGTCAACTCGGGGGTTTTGCTCTTCTGTGAGCTTCCATAGGAATTGTAGGTTGGGTTGGGTTGGGTTTTGTTTGTTTTTTAATTGGGGAATTCATATGTGCTCAGATGCCTTAGAGATGCAGTTGTTGAAACCTTAAGACTGCTACCCTGTGGTGAAGCATACAGCCCTGAAATGGAGGTTTGAGGAGGGGTGTTTGTGTCTGGTTTTGGGTGCTTTGTTGTTGTTGTTGGGGGGGGGTGTTTTCTTGGGGAGTGGGTGGGAGGGTTGGTGTTGTTATGTTTATTGTAGGTTTTTCCCTATTATTTGCAGTTCGGGCCAGTTTCTAGGAGTTTTTGACTAGGGATCAGTGGAGAAATGGGTGAAAGAAGTCAATTGGGAAACAAGTCTTGGCAGCAGAGCGTTGCGTGCTGGGATGCTGACAGGCCAGCACCGAAGCGAGAGGATTGGTAAGGAAGGTCAAACGACAGAAAGGGGGTGAAGGAGGAGGAGAGACCAGAATGAGGAGTTGGAAAATTAAAACCAGCATTCAAAGAAGATTACTGAGACTGCAAGGTCTAAGCGAAAATCTTACTTACGCCACATAGCATAACCTTAGTGTTGCTAACGTCAGTCATCTTCCACTAAAATGTCTCTACTGGCACCCCCCACAAAATCCTTTTGTAAGGCTTGTGAAAGGTTTTTTTTAGACAATTTTAGAAAGAGCAGGCTTATTCTTTAATAAATGGAAGGATTCATACTATATCCAGATGTTTTGAATTTATATAAATATTGAGTACCATTGTAATGGGTGTAATAAAAACTCAATTCAGAGTAGTTTCCCTTATTCTGAACTACAGACTAAATTCACCAGTAAATTTGTGTTAGATTTGTTCCCTAGACTTGCCTCTTCTCACTCATGTACTGATTGCCTGTGTATACAACTTGATATACCTAGTAAAACATGAGCCGCACTGCAATAACACGAGCAATATAATGCTGTGTAGCACCAGGCAAACTCCCTGCTGAGTTTGGGGCAGCTCCAGAGGTCTGTTAAACAGCTTTGCCTGGCTAATCAATGAATCATAGAATCATTTAGGTCAGAAATCATCAATTCAAACAGTAAACCTAACATTGCCAAGTCCACTGCTAAACTGTCCCCAAGTGCCACATCTACACGTCTTTTAAATACCTCTAGGGATGTGTGGAGGAAGGTTATTCTACTGTCTCATCTTATAATATTTAGCACGTCATATATAAATAATATTACGTATTTCTTTTCAAAGAAAATTTGTAGAAACTGGTAGTCTTGGCTGCCATGCTTGACTGTCGGTCTTGAGGCCAGGTGTTGCTCGTGGGTGGGTCCCCAGGATACGGTGCCTGGTTTGAGATGACTCTTGACACGTTCCAGTGATCTGTTGGTTAGAGGCACAGCCCGTCTAGCTGTGTATTCTGGAGCTGAAATGTCAACCTATGGAGGTCACTATCAGAGTTCTAAATCCTTTTTGAAAAAACAAAATAGTTGTGTGATGGAAATAGAGTACTTGAAAAGATTCAGAACGTATCCCACTGCTGCACTGTAAAACATGATTTGTAATGTCTTAAGAAAAAATCTGCTAGAAAGACTCTAATTTCTGTCTGTTGGTACTGTCAATTAGCAGCCACTGGGGTTACACAGGTATGACAGCACAGAGTCCAAACAAAAAAGAAAAGGGAGCATATTCTTACATAATAAACATACAAATAATGTGCCCCTGTGAATTACGTGCTTTCACAAGGTCAGCATGACATTGAGCACAAGTGAAATCAGAGTACTTTCCAGAAAGCCTGTAACACTTAAAACTCTTCCTCTTCTTGGTCAAACAGTACTGATGCTAAAATAGCGTCTAAAATTCAGACGTTAGTTTTTGCCCTAGCTCAGCGCCTGGCAATTGCTATGAAATAAGTTTGGATAACAAATGCCTGCCCTGATTCATCAGGCAGGTCTTGTTAATGTGATAGTCACCTTTTGATTATTCCCAGTATTAAAAGCTATTGCCATAATAAAGGAAAATTCTACCTCCCTCAATAAATCAAAGGCTGAAGGAGTTTAAAAATGTTGAATACTCGTGCAGGAATAATCTCTTGCAATGAATCTAGAGTTTCTCCCTTCTTTTGATTCTCCCTTCTACAAAGTAATTCCTATTTTGGTCTTTCAGATGGCTCAATGAATTTCAGATTTGTACGATATAAGGAGTAAAAAAATGATGAGAAGTCTCCCTCTTTCTTTACCTCTCCAAAAATAAGATAACTTTAATTGCTGCTAAGGAAAAGTTACAGCTGCACTTCAACAGTGAAACGTAAATAAGTTGGTTTTATCTCTCTTAAAATTGCAGGATGTTTTTTTTTTCCTCAGAATCCCATTTCATTTATTTTGGAGTCCTTTTTAAATAGAAACCCTGAGGAACTGCCAAGTTGGCTTCAGTTGTGAGTGATTACTACAGATAACTGGGTTATGATCTTGGCTGAGAGAAGCTGGAAACAGTAGTAACATCTTATGACTGCCTACTGTTTAGTGGCTTTTGAGATCCTTAAGCGAAAAAATAGCTATTCATTGCTCACATTCAAAATAAGTAAGAAGGAAATGTGGCATAATCAAATACTTATACAAGCCATTCTTAAGAATATGAAACCTAAAGCTATTAATACAAAAATAAAGCACCCTCTGTTTTAATACTATTAATAATTGCGTGAGTTATCTATTGTTATATATTAATTCCTATTTTAATAAACATCAGATAGTTAAAGGAATGAATGAATGAATTCTTAGAAAATAACTCTCCATATAATTATAATATCGTGCATTTCTTCGCTATTGGCAATGTACTAGAGCATCGAATGTACCTAAAAGGTCATAGCATCCCTGGACAGCCAAAGACAGCAAGGGAGAACACCAAAGATATTTTCTAGGTCTGCCCTTAGCCATCCCCGACGGATCTGGCAAGAGGAGGCAGGATGGTTACCAGGACAGTGTAAAATTACGCAGCACGCCGTTGCGTTGCTGCTGGTTTGGGACTTCGTGGGCATGTGCAGTGTTCCTGGTGTAGGGCCATAGTAAGGAAAAAGATCATAACAGGTACTCAATCTCTGTGTATTTCTACAAGGAGAGCTGACTAACGGTGTCTGTGCTTTTCTTCAAGAGAATTTGGAAATACTCCTTTCCTTCAAGGTTAACTTGCAGTTCAGAAAGAAGACAGAGGAGGCTGTGCTACAAAGACGTTTGGGGTTCTAGGAAACCTGTTATTGGAGTGATCATTTTCTTGTCTAGAGGACTAGTTGCAGGTCTTCCTTGTCTGTCTTGGTTTTGGATGTTCACCTGCCTCTATCCTGCAGCAGTCAAAGCTTTGATTAAATTGGCTTAGCAGTCTCCCAGCACTCTTTTTCAACTTGTTCTCTAGACTAATGCATCTTAGAGAAGCTCATCCCTTCTTGGGACAATATGGACCCATCCGTCCCATCATGAGGTGCTTCTAATCAACGTGTGTGATCTCTCTCCTTCCCTTTGCCTTGGTTAACTCCACCACTTAAAATGTTGCACGCTCCTTTATCTAGGAGCTATCTGGATTTGTCTTGAGCAGTGTGACTAAGCCCTGCTTGCTCAGCCTGCCCACCATCTGCCAAAATCACCTTGTGTCCTATAGCTCATCTCCCACCTGCTTGTGCTTCCCACCATCTGCTGAACAGCAGGATCTTTCCCTTGTTCCTCACCCTCAATTTGAAGCGGTGCACACATACCCATGGGTCCATGAGCTGGAGAAAGAAAATGCAGAGTGTAGGGGTGTGTTGGGTTTTTTTATTTGAATCAAAAAAAAAAAAAAAAAAAAAATCATGATAAATGGATAGCTAAGCATTCAAGTCCACTCCTGACTCCAGGCAGCTACTGTGGCTTACAATTTCAAGCATCTCCTGCCTGGAACCACTGCCTGAGAAGGTGTGTGCCTATGTACAAAGTAGTAGCGTCTTTTCTTTCCTCCTTCCCACATACCAGCGTGCTTTGGGATATGAGCCTTGTTACCTGTCCCAGTATATTCGGTCATATCTACTTACACAGCACACTTAATGGCATCTTTCACAGAGTTGTTGAGGTTGGAAGGTATCTCTGGAGATCATGTAGTCCAAAGTCCTGCTCACAGCAGGGTCAGCTAGAGCAGGTTGTTCAGGGACAAGTCCTGTTACATTTTTGGAGCTCTCCACAGATGGAGACCATGCAATCTCTCTGGGCAACCTGCTTCAGCATTTGACCATCCCAACAGTTAAAAACAAACAAAACAACAACCAAATCAACCCAGCCACTTTTTAAATTTATAGTTTTTATTACAGTGTTTAAGTGGGACTTCCTAGAATTCAATCTTTGCCTCCTGCCCCGTCACTGGGCTCTGCTGAGGAGCCTGTCTTTGCTCACCTCCGTTAAGTATTTATGCGCTGTGATAAGATCTCCCCAAAGCCTGCTCTTCCCAGGACAAACAGTCCTGGCGCTCTCAGCCTCTTCTCCTATGTCAGGTGCTCCAAGCCTTTAATTGCCTTAATGGCCCATCTTGTTGGTCCCTCTCCAGTATATCCATGTCTCTCTTGTACTGGGATGCTCAGCACTGGTGCCAGCACTCTAGATGTGCCTCCCCAGTGCCGAGTAGAGGGCAGTTCAGCCAATACGCGGTTGCCCTTGCTGTCCATTTATCTAATCAATATTTCATCAGTTTGTCTATGAGGATGTCTTGGAGGCATTTGAACAAACTGACATGGATTAGGGCACCAGTCTGTGAATTTGGGTGGCTAAGGAGGAACGTATAATTCTGCTGGAGTTTTGGTAGAAACATAGGGCAAGCGGTGAGGATGGGGGTGTTCTGGTTTGGATCTGGTAGTTGGACTTTAGGGAGAAATAAATATGTGTATTGAGTCTATGAAAGGTAGTCACACCACTGAGTATTTTTCCCCTAATGTTCCACAGGAACCCAATAAAAATGGAAGATACAAAATTTTGTTTAATCCTTTTTAATAATCTAGAAAGTATAAATTGAATATCCTGTGGTTTATGACTACATTAAATACCATTATATAGCATTATCTGCAACATAAAATGCAGCCATAAAATGCACTTTAAGTATCTCCAGAACAATAAAGGTATATAACATGTAAGAAAGTGAATAGTAATCAGTGCATCACGTACAGACCAATGTCACTGACCTTTTATTTGGAGTACCTAGAAATACTGTGTTAGTGTCTCATCTTTTCATAAAACTACGTAGTCCGTGCTGAATTCCCACAATTAACTGTCCTCTCCAGAGCATAACTAAATTACTCTGTACTTAACAGGGCTAAATGAGATGTTTGTTTATCCAGGTGCTTAATTTATTCTTCTCCCCCCCAGCTTCTGTCCTCTTCTATTTCAATAGCAAATACTTCTGTCTTGTCTTTTTTTAGAGAGATAAACAAAACTGAACACAACCATTCAGTCCAATATTATGTTGAACTCAGGTTCTGTTACTCAGTACATAACTTTATTTAACTAAGACTCTTCATACACTTGGCTTACTAGTTCTATAAACCATCTACTCAGACCTGCTTTAAAATGCTGTTAATACATTTTTCACTTCTATAATTGAAGTGGCAAGTAAACTTGCTAGCGGTATGGATAGCTAACCTAGTCATTCATTGGACTAAAGTGAGAAACCTATAAATGCAATTAATTTACAGAGTTACTGGGTATACAGTTTGGGATCTTAAGCAGAGTAAGGGTCTCTGTGGTGTACAGCTCAAAACCGATTCTTTCCCTTTTTTTGTGTGTGTATTAAGCAGGTGGAACACTAATTCTGTTTTTGTTTGTGGTTTGTTTTTTTTTTTATTAAAGAATAGGGTAAAACTACCTTTGCAACTAATTTTGTATTCAGCAAATACACTGGATGGGATGCAGTCAAATTCAGCTCTTGGAACTGAATGACAGCTGTTGGTTACCGAGGTGTCTGCATCTTCTCTAATGCTCTAAAGCATTTCAATGTTTCCCATTCTTCATAGACTTAGTAATTCTCCTTTGATGGGAGTCTTTAATATATGTGCAGTGTTTTTACTTAGCCCTGCTAGGGTAAAACTGTTAAAGCTTGTTACCCTTCCCAATTTCTGGGTTTCAGTTTGAATACATCCTTATTCAGTATACAGTCAATATTCAGTATTTTCACATGCATCAAAGTGCTATGTTACCTTGATCAGAAAATCCAGTGTTTTATTTACTTTTTGGCTTATGGTTACATTTTATGCACCCAAAATCCAATCCTTTCATAAAATGAAAAATTTATGAAGAAGTTCTGCATGGTTTCCCAGATTTGTGAATAAACCAAACTGTAACTGACCTAAACACTTGCATCAGCAGGACTCCCTCCTCTTTGTCTCTCGGTTGCTGTCTGTCGTGCTTCGTGGCATTCTAGGTCGAGCTCGGGGAAGAAAGCCTGAGTTGAAACAAGATGGACTCACTCCGCAGGCGGTGTCTTCTGCCCCGCAGTGTGTGATAGCCTCTGCCCTGGCCCTGCACAGCCTTCCCCCCGTGACAGGCGTGGCCGTGAGGACTTGTTCCCGAGTCTCCCTGTGAAAGTATAAGACGAAGGCTCCTTTTAGCCATTGTTTGTGGAAATGTAATGTAAATCAACACCACTGCACTGAAGGAACTGCGCAGTGCCCAAAAGCCATACTCACTTTGCCTTACACAGTCTTCTCTTTTGGCTTGTATGCTAAGAATACTGAATGTTTTACCCTTTATTCATAAAATACATTTCCCTGACTAGGTTTCCAACAAACTATCTTTTCTTCAACACTGCATAAAGCTTTTGCTTTCGTTAGGTAAGCCTTTGTTGTTTCTGGTATTTAGTCTTCTTCCTTTAGCAAATTTCATGTTTAAGTTCTTCAGCAAGAAAATACTGCCTCCGTTGTCTCCTCTGCTTATGCCTTCCTGCATCCTGTTGCGTGCTGCATAGCATTATAATGCACCCTGAACGTGACTTTTCTCTTGCATATAGAAGTCTGTCTTCAGCCAGATGGATTCATCATTGATACGGAAAAGGTCAGACAGTTGCAGCAGGCAACATATTATTTTTCAAGAGTATACATTGAGGAAGTTTTTCCAGGTATATTGTAACGTGTTATGTTCATAAAGGACCAGTTTATTTGCACGGACAGCAAGGTACAGTTAATTAAGTATCCCTTTTCGTTACAGAAATAGGACAGATCTTTTGAATTTCCTGATGTGAAGAAAACACAAACCTAACAAAACCGTTAAAACTAAATAATGCAATGTTGTTGATATTGCTTGAAGCTAATATAAAACAAGACTCTGTTTTTCTTTTCACTTCTGATGCTATCACATGTGGCTGGTAGAATGGACAATAAATGTAGTTCATTAAAAAAGAAAAACCCCAAAGTTGTGCAAAAATTTAGGTAAGATTCTCCTTTCCTCATGCAATCTGCCTCGCACCAGAAGGAGAGCAATGACTCTTCCCTGTGGTTCACTCTCCACTCTGCCCATCTTGCTGATTGAAGGGGATGAACCAACTACATTTTGGGAATTCCCAGCAGCAAACTCCCTTGTGATTTGATTCTTGCTACATTTCATAGGCTAACCAAACTCTATATGGTTTCAAAATCAGTGTAATAAAAGGTTGTAGTGCTCTCTTGACTACTTTTTGACTGCTTCTTGAAATTAGCTTAATACTATACAAATGCATTGTTTAATTCTTGTATTCTTCTTGCTCATCTATGTCTGTGGAATCACTGCAACTTTTTAGGGAAAATGGGCTATTAGATTGATTGTATCCGCGATGGTACTCTCCAAGAGTACTTTCTTCCTGATTGATTGATTTAATTGCAAGTGATTAGAGTTAGGATGTCCATTTAACATGTAAAAAGGCAGTTTATAGCTCAATCACTTTCCAAAACACATCTTAATTGGGAACTGACTATTTCTGTCAGCAGTGTTGTTTTTAATTAAAAGCAACCTCGGGTGTTTTGTATTTGTTACAGGTATTGGGACTTCTGATATGCAAGGCATAGCAGGGCAAAATGGAAAGAAATACAATGTAGGTGTTAAGCTTTTTTTCTACCAAAATCGGATTCAGTACTGATGTGGAATAATACAAGCTTTTAATGGACGTGGTGAAGGAAGGGTGGGGTTTGTGCTGGTTTTTTTGTTTGTGGGGTTTTGTTTGGTTGGTTTTTTTTTAACTTGCAGTTGTATGATCTTGCTCCTTAGGTTTATCCAACTTTATACTTTTAATAGAGCAGATTTTATGTAAGCGTGCTTATTTAATGGCAATTCACGTAAGGATAAGCACTTGCACCTGAATTAAGCTGCATACAGACTAAAAGAAGTGTGTTTAACAGACCACAGCAGCAGCGCAGGGCAGGAACTCTTCTTTAGAGAAGTGTGGGGAGGGGAAGCTTGGGCTCTTCCAGTGCCCTTCCCTTTCTGTTTCTATACCCGCTGGCAAACCACATGTGAGCGGCTGGGCCTGTTAGGAGTGCTCCATCATTCTTAAAACTTGTTGAGGGGAGGGAGGGAAAAGGGAAGGTATGTTGGAAAGGACTGCAGCAGAGTACCTGAACTGGCCCGAAGGGCGAGTTTGTGGTAGAGGGAATTGCTACTGGAACTGTGATTTTGTTTGGCTTTGTTGTTTTTGCTTGTAGAAGAAGAAAGTAATCACTTATGGCCAAATCTAGGCTATAAAATAGCTGCTAACTTACTAGAGACTAGTTATACTAGCTAATGTTATGAAGGTTTAGATGGAATATGTGGAATTAGTTAATCCTACCAATTTTTAATCCTAGTAAGTTTTTTGTAGGGGATCCATTTTCTGTTCTGGGCTTAGGGTTGTGGATATTTGGGTAAATTGCTGCGGTATCATCTTGTCAAGATCTAGGGTGTCCTTATTCAAAGGATGCTTTCAATATGAAAGATGTCTTCAACATTTACAATATTCTTTGCATTTCAGTAAGGTGTTACTTCACTATTAGCTTACAGCCCTTACTCCTTTAAAAAAAAAAATCTGCCCCATAATTTTTTCCCTTAATTTTAAGATGACTAGCATATGTTATCTTTCCAAAGGCAAAGTAGGTGTACAAAGAAGATAAGTGGCTTTAGTTTTACATCTAGAAAAATCAGGAAACAAAAATCCCTCCCAATGGGGGAGCAAGGTATAAAGTTGACCTCATCTAATTTACCTTAAGGTAAGATTGAAGGCTTTTTTTGTTCCGTGGCTCTCTTTCCTTCACAATGTACTCTTTCTGCCTTCCCTTCATTTATCTTACATCTTTGTTATCCCGAGGTGAAAACCGCAAATTTATCTCCTACAGAAGACAACTCTTTAAAAAGAGTCTGAATCACTAAAGCCAAGCCCAGAAGCAACTGGAGGCAATTAGGAACACTTTCTTTAAAACTTGTACCCAGCCTACACATGCTTAACTTGGGAGATCAGAGCAAAATATAGCTAGAGGACAGCAGTACTAATAGCTACCAGATCTAACAAACCATAAAGGTGTGCACTGGAGAGCTGTGGCAATATTGACTGTGTGTTCATTAAGGACATGGGTGCCAGATGATGAAAGTGTGGCTCTGCTGGGAGACATTTTACTACTTAAAATGGCAGATAAAGTTACTCTCAGCTTTCTTCTGTTGGTTAAGAAAAAAAGCACACAAGTGGTTGGCCTGAAAATATTCCTGGGATGAAGTTTTCAGTGGTCTTCTACCATCCTCTGAAGAAGCTTAATTACCACTTCCAGAGCTTGAAACCTATCAAGAACATTAAGATTAATAAGTAATAATGTTGCTCCCTTCGCTCTTGATGAGTAACACTAACAGCCTCATATATTTAATGCATCTGAAACAGAATTTGGTATCATTACAGCAATGAGAAGTAAATCACCTGTCTGTGAGACTAATTTTATGAATTTCCCTGTTTCTTTTTCGCTCTTTTTTTTCTGCTTGCTTCCATTTCAGTGATATTCTCTCCACAACAGAGAAATGATGTTTCTTTACCCTTTAATCTTTTAACACTATATTCTGGGATTTTATTTTTTTTTTTACTTAATTCTAGTAATTATGGTTTAATGTCTATGTTCTCCCATTCTGGCACACTTTACAACAAAGTACATCAAATCAATCATTGACCAAATAATTTACCAACAAATCCAATGGCTTTGAAGTTTGAATTGATTGATTTTAATGTTTTCAGTGCTCTTTCTGTCTTTGATCTAAGCTATTCTATAGAGTAGGGAAACAGAGCTTAGACTTGAGATGTTAAAGGGCACCGTGAGTGAGGGGATTCAGTAGCTGCACTTATCTATAATGGTATTGATGCAAAGTGAATGGTATTAGTGTTATCTGGAGGTTTTTTCTGCTTTATTTCTAATATATTTTTATGACTGCCAGGCCTGGAATATAACAATCCCCTGAGGAAAAACCCTCTCACTGTTGTACTGTTAGCTACCCCTTGTTCTCTTTGCTTTCTTGTAAAAGCAGAGAGTGCGTTGTACAGTTATGTACATATTTTTGTACTTTGAGCCCTGAATGCTGAGAATTAACTCTCAGAGTCGGCCTCCGTCCTCCTGGAAGCTCCGGAGGGGAAGTTAGAAAGTGCGAGGGTCGTCGACATCTGTTTGAGTCTGCTGAGAATTAAGACCTTACAGCCGTGCCTAGTCCTTGAAACACAATTCTCTCTCTGTTTAATGAAGTGAATCGGAAGCTTCACTCGAAGGTGTAGGTACACCAACGTTGCTCGTTCACACACGGCGACCATAACTAAACCAATATTCACATTTATGATATCACTGAAGGCAATACATAATGGTATATGAAAAATGTGAAGCGGTATGTCCACAATACACAAGCAAGCAGCTTAATATTTCATTCACAAAGTGTCTTGTATTTTATAATACTTTAAAATACCTGTAGGGGTGTTAAAATATAGTTTAAATGCAGAAAAATGATGCGTTCTACTACTAGCACAGTCAGAATTCTATGCTTTTTGAAAAGCAACATTTTTAAAGCATCAGTAGAAATAAAGGAAGCTTCCTGTATTAGGTACGTGTATTAAAATAAATTAGAGATTTTAAAAGAAAAGAAACAATGGTTATAGAGTATATAGCATGAGGAAAGAAGTTCAGTACAACTAAATGCTGCAATCTGAATGTGCTGCCAGATGTTATGCTGAGGGCCAGTTTGCTGGTTTGAAGTTGTGGACTCATCGCTTGACTGAGAATTTGGAAGTTGCATGCATGTTGGGCAAGGTAGCATCTCTGGCTTCTTGAGATTACAAGGGAGAATTTCTGGTTTATAGGTAAAGGCTTAGCCTGTCTGTGCAAGAGTGAGAGATAAATGGAACACCCAATGGTGAAAGATACTAAATAATAATTTTTTTTTTTATGTAGGGTTTGGGTTTTGGTTTGAGAAATAAATCTGGTACTGATTTTTTAAAAATTTTAGGGTCAACCTCGCATGAGAAGAGGTGGGAAAAGCTATCAGTTGTATTTCCTATTTGGCTAGCCAGCCAGTTAAGGAGTAGCAGAGTAGTGAAAAGGTGTGTGTTAAAGCACCATAAGCCTGGGCCAGGGCCAAACACGACAGCCTAGCTCAAGTCAAAGGCAACGTGCAACTGTGTGTCTTCAGCAGCAGAGCATAGGAACAGCCTGGAAAAGAGCTGGAAGATTTTTAAAGAGGGTCATGCTAGTCATGTTCTAAGCTAGTTGTTCTTTTCCTTAGGCTTCCCAATGCAGCAGCTAAAAGACTTTAAGTAAATCAGTTCTTACAGCTGTTCCTTACACACACACTTAAAAACACCTGACTTGTCTCCTTCAGGTCTTTTTACATCAGTAGTTAGTTGGCTTTGCTTGTTCATGGTTATGTGGTGGAGTTTTTTTTCCTACCCTTATTAATTTTTCATCTTGTCTGTCAACTTCTCCTGTATGTAAAACTATGCCTTCTACATATGCTCAAACAAACAATGGTGTGTTGTGTTTTGTTTTGTTTTTTTAAACCAAAAAAAAAAAGTGAGAAGCAAAGATATAGGAGAGTAAGAGCAGTGCGGAGCCACCACTAATCTGTGCTGTGCATGCTCTGTGTTTGAGAGAGCCTGGGAGATTGCTGAAAAGCAGAATGAAGATGAGGAAAAACCGAACTTGCTTGCCAATGGTATAATTAAGTGCTATTTATCCTTTTTACAATATTTACACTGGCAGTGTTTCATTAGGGATTTATGGCCATCTGTCTTACAGAATTATTGTATACATTGTGGATTTTGCAATTTAAAACTGCTTTGGAACTAGAACAAATCCCGCTGCTTTCTAGATCCCAACACCTGACTTCCCTGAGGATAAGAAAAGTTTCTTGAATCTGCTTACAGCACTTCACAAAATACTGCCTGGGCTGATGTCGCATCAGGAAACTGAGCCAGCAGCGTGGTAATGCTCAAAATGTCATTCCAGCATGTCTATTTTAGCACTACGGACACAGTAGACAGTCTTCAACGATTAACGGAGTCTGACATTTTTAATGCATATTCTTCTCTTTATTTAGCTTTAAAACTACTTTTTTTTTACTGGCCTTCTGTCAACTTAGTTCTTGTTTTAAAACGTTTGGTGTTTGCTGGTTGGTTTTTGTGTTTGGTTTTTTTTTTTCCAAATATGTACCATTTTAAAAATCTTGTTAATTTGCTTGAGCTTTTTGTAACATCTTCCTTAAAGTGCAAGGAAAGCTACAGCAAACGGGTGCTTTCTCCCTGCCTTTCCTATTGCTCGGTTTTGTCTGCAGATGCAGAACGTCACAAGAGTGAAATTCTGTTCTAACCACAAGTAACTTTTCCCAAAGTGTAGCCTGGGCAAAAGAGTGAGCGTAAGTGTTGCCCAGTGAGGGTAAATCAACATTTTGTGGTAGAAGCAGGAATTTGCTGGTTTGCTACCATAGGCTTGTTGATGTTTGCCTGGGGCTATATGCCCCAACATGAGAAAACAGTAGTAGCAATTAAAACAATGTGGAAACATTCTTGTAAAACGTAGTTCACCAAAAAAAATTAATTCACTGAAGCCTCTGAAATGAGGAGAAAAACCTGTTGTTGTAGAAACGTCAACCAAATTCAGAGGTATCCAGGACTCCAGGGCCTCGTGCTGGCTGCCTGCAGCTGGCTGCTTACTCAGGCTGAGGCACAGGACCCTGGTTTGAAGAACAGCCTTCCTCCCCTCTCCGTGCCTTAAACTGTTCGCATATTCCCTTGCAAGTAATTTCAGCATTGGATTTAGACACGCTTTTGTTACTGAATGCTTTTTTTTTTTTGCCAGTACTTAACAGGAGATGAAAATACTGATTTTTTTTTTTTTTCCACCCCCCCAACTACCTGTAATAATATCTCTTTACCTGAGATGATACTTGAAAACGGTACAGATCAACAGTGTGGATTTGCGGGAATTAATCATGGTGGGAATAACTCTTGCATTAAAGATCTGTGTTGTGAGACCAAAAAACTATGCACATTGAGAAAAGCAGCAAGTGGGACCCATCTGTGTTGTGAAGTCCTGATTCATGCTATCTTTGATGTACTGAAGTGATCCCATCGTGGGAATGCTGCGTCTGTGCTCGCTCTAAAAACTTAATTACAGTGTGAACTTGCCTCCACATAAATGAATTTTTAACTCTCTTTTCCCCAGTTGTACTTGGATTACAGTATATTCAAAAGCATGTGAACCTCTAAGTGCTAGTGTTACTTCAACTGAGCTCTTAACTCCTCCCTTAAATGACCAACATCAACACCACCTTTTTTTTTGTTTTGTTTTGTTGTTTTTTATTCTTGGCAGAGAATGAGAAAAGGCTCAGTTCCGTAAATATCTAGCTTGTACCTAAAACTTTGCCTCCCACACTGCTGTTGCTACAGCCTGTTTCCGGATCAAAGGCCTGGAGGCCTGCCGAGCTGCCATGCCGCTTCTGCAACGGTTTGCAGGGGTGGGTTAGGCAGGAGTGGGCTGGGGCACCCGGGGAGGGAGCCAAGGCCGAAGATCCCTCTCGCGCCGCCATCTTGGCATGGCCCGTGCTCCAGCCCTTTGCATGGACGGCGGACCGGGGGCTCTCGATGCTCGCGGTGACAAGGCCAAGAGCGATCCAGCGCAGAACCTGCTGCTTTGGAAAAGTGCCCTGACGTCAGAAAATGAGGTCAGCAAGATTAATATTTCTGTCTCTTTTCTCCTTACCCTTTGAAAAACCCACAACTGAGAACAAATGTTAGGGTATTCCGTTGGTATTACCCTGGGCATAGTCTTCTCCTGCTGTGCCCTCTCTGTGCTCTGTCCCTGCCTTCTGTCAAGAAACCTATCACCCTTCCTCTGCTTCTGGGCGTTTCTCAGCCCAATACTTGCGTTACCTTTACCTAGTGTGGGTGAACACGCTAACCTAGAGCCTGACCAAGGGACGGTTGCGCTGGTGAGGTCTGCGTGGGCTAGCCTTTCGTGTATGGCGGCTGTGCTGCGTCGCGCTTGCGCTCGGCAGCGCCGCTTCTCCGGTCTTTGTGTTCTCCCTTCAGCCTGTATCGAGCGTATGTTGCTTCTCTGTATACAGGCATCTCAGAGTTTCTCAGCTGCCTTACTATCATCCCCAAGTCTAATTGACAACTGTCAATTATACATGAAAGGTAGGCGAGATCAAAGTCTTCCCTTAGTCCCGCTACTTGTGCATCTGCTTTACCCGTAAAACTGCAAAACCAAACTTCTTTTTCAAAATGCTCCTCTTCAGTTTAACCTGGTACACTTTATCAGAATTGTCTCGGTAGCTTCCTGCTGTTGTACGGTGGGTAATGAAGAACATTTATATGCTTGTAAATGCCAGAAGAATTTAAAGCATTTGAAAAGGACATTTTACAAAGAGCAATTTCATGATTCCCTTCAATGTTTGATGAGGATTTTACCTAGAGTTGGAAATATTAATGAATTGGATCATTTCAGTGTAAGATAGCAAAAGATGGGAGGAAAAGATGTTTTGGTTTGCTTTCTTTAAAAGGGTTATAATTGAAAAAATGAGGCATCATCAAAAGTGAAATTCTGACCCCATTTATGTGAATGTTACTGCATCCTCCCTCATACTCTTGATACACAACCTGTTGTTGAATGTATATATTCACTCCTGAGGAAAATGAAGGAGAAATTCTGAAATGGAACACATCTAAGCTTTTTTTTTTTCCCCCAAAACTAATGGCCCCCACACCCAACAATCTTAAGAATTTTTAAATATTCTTATTAAAATATGATGATCTGAACTAAGTAAGCTCATCATGTGCATTTCAGCTCCAACTTCAGTCTGATGAAACAAACATCTTCTTAAAATTAAAGATTCTAGATGTTGAAATGCTCTGTTTTATCAATATATACTTCCTTTAAAAAAGGTGATTAAAAGTACTCTCCTGGTCTTCAGCTAAAGCTGCTTTGTACAGGGGTTTCTCCCATGTGGTGGTTTTTGTTCCCTATGGATTTTGTTATTAAGCATGGCGATTTACTCCATGTCAGCGAGCAGTCTAAAAAGGGAACTTTTGGTGCTTTAGTCTTCTGGTTGGTTGGACTGTTGAGCTTAGAGCCAAAGGAGAAGAAAATGTATACAAAACGCTTTATTTGTCTGTTAAAGTAAAAACTGCTCAGCTGGATGTTTGTTCTGAAGATTTTGGAAAGTGTATGAACAACAGCAAATCTTATTTATAGGCTACAACAAGGAAAAGGGTCCACTCTGCTGGCATTAGTGCTATTCTTAGGGCATGTTGTGTACATCTGTCACCAAGTTGCAGTTCATACTGGATCGTCATCATCAGTCATTCTGTCTTTTCACAGACTTTGAAATCTCTTCATAATTGCAAGCTATTTGAGGCCTAGCTCTTCTTATTTGATGCGATTCAAAGAGGCTACTCTAATATTGTCAACATCTTATGATCCCTTTCAGATAGGCTGATCCATAACGAAGTGCTTTAAAAAAACCACAACCAACACTACACGTACACAAATACACCCAAACAACCCAGGCTAATTATCTCACTGGGTGAGGTTTAATGTAATACCGGCTGTAGGAATGACAGCTTTGTACACATCCTGGTTCATTTCAGAAATGCTTTTAATCTTGTTGTTTGTGCTACTCTAGAGAAGAAGGAAGCTTTACATAACACCATTCCAAAGACGAGGCATACCTGTTCTCGTTTCACAGATCTGTGAAGTGTAATTGTACATCTGAAGCATTTGCAAGAAGAATGTAACGCACCTCAGCATATGTTTATTAAAAATGCACGTTCCCAATTGAATTCTATACTCTGATTAGACTAGCCTAAGGAAATAAGATGATAGTCTAACTTTGGCTGAGCCTGTTTAAATTCAGAGCATTGCCACTTGCTACTGTGATGTTGCTCTCTGTTTACGCCAATGCAGAGGTGGCCATGGCTTGGCTTTCAGTGGTTTGGCCCAGTACAGGTGGGAAGAATGAAATCGAGGCTGCGATGCTTTAAAGCATCTCCATGTGTTGGTCTTCCGCACTTAGTGTGAAAAAAGCAAACAAGCATCTGGGAGTAGTGGAATCGGTGTTGTTTTGGTTTTTTTCTAACAGGGACCTTGAATTCAGCAGGGGAAATTGGTGGGGGTGTGCTCTGAGCAGCAGAGCATTTACCCTGGTGCTTTGGTCCCTTCTTCCCTGTCCTCTTGCAAAGTAAAATGAGAGTGGTTTTTCCTTGCAGAAAATCAACCTTGAAGTCTGTAGCAAAATTGCCACTCTAATGTGAATTGTAAGAATGTTTTGTAGGACTTGGGCTGTCACTAGTATGATTGGCCTCGCATTGGGTATTCATATGAGTGACACTGGAAAAGTAGGTCTTCAGGTGCTCCTGTCTGCTGACGCTTTTCAAGAAGTTGCTGCTGTTGTTATGCACGGAGAAAAATTTAAATATTTTTCATGAAAAGCAAGAGACCAGTTCTTATTTTTGTCGGGATAGCCATTACCTGAGCTAGCAGGGTACACACTTGAACATCAAAGGACTGACTCTAGCTTGACTGCATGGACTGTAGACTTCATTTTTCACATCTAAGGTGAGCACAATGACCACTGGAAACCACTGGTTTTCTTAGATGACTCTTACTTTCTTCTCTGCTCTTTGTTTTAATTCTATCCCGCTCCACCCCCACCCCCCCCCCCCCCCCGCCAAAAAAAAAAAAATCAAGATTATTTTGCAGATTTCTGGGATGGAGTTGGGTGAGGTGTTCTGTGTTCCAGTTAAGTGCTCCAATTTTTACAGATTTTACTTACTTGGAGGTAAGAGAAAATGGGCTTTCTTTTCCCTTTCCCTCTTTGAGCCAGAAATGGTCTTCTCATCTAAACTGGTTCATGCATTCCTTCAGGCAATGCAATTTTTATGGAAAAAAACTTTCATCAGAAAATCCCTGACTTGTTGTGCTCCCTGGAGACCCATATCTACTGGATTTTAGTTTCTTTGCCTTTGACACATTGGCACAAAAAAGACTCTAAGAAGCAGAAGCAAGCCCACCATTCATCTTTCTCAACTGCTCTCTGATTTGTAAATGAGCAAAGTTTGGTTATATACTTACATGTGGTAATTATTCTGCAATGATTAAAATACTGTAGTTTTTCGTGGTTCCAGCAGTGAATCCCTTCCTTATTAGAAGATTATTAGAAGACTATAAGTGCTAATGATAACTGTTAGTCCATTTCGGAATTCCAAATATTTCTCTTCCAAATAAATCACTTGATTTTTTTTTTCCCCCGGACATCTTTCTGTTTTGAGACTCAGCAGGAAAACGTAATTGTCATATTTGGTATTTTTATATTCCAATATTTTAATGTTCCAGTATGGCTAGGGGAAGCATTAAAAAAATATATATATTGTAAGTTCCAGGAAACATAAAAGTAGAATCATCCATAGTTTATTGACAAGGTTTGCTGTGAATGACTTCTTAGACCTAATTCCTGTAACAAAAATTTTCAGTACCATCTTGTTACTATAATAATTATACTATTGCTACTGTGGTTAGTTGGCTTGGGGATTTTTGTTTGTTTTAAAGAATGGGAAATTCTGAAAAGCAAAACCCACTAGAGGATTTCTTTGGTACCTGTGAGTGGGGAAAGGAGGTAGAGGAAGTTTGGCAGAGCTTTAATGATCCCTTGCTGACAGATTAGTGTCTGGTGATAGAGTAACTGCTAGAAACACTTAAAGCTGTTCCAGGTGGCTTCCACTTACCCCAGCCCCCTGGGCAGTCTTACGGTTGATGACCACCGAATATTTTGAAGGGGCTTGTTTGTTTATATTTCTCTGCTTATATTTTCGGTAGTGTGGGTTCTGTGTCTGAGCTGCAGTTCATGTCTTTTTCAGAAAGGCTTCTACAGTGTACCACAGGTTTCGGGATAGACCTTGGGTCAGTGCTTGATCGGGAACGACTCTAATACTAGGCCAGTGATGAAACTCTGCAGTTTTTCTTTGACTAAGTGGAAAATGATTGAATTGCAAATCGTAAAGCAAAAATAATTTTTTATTGTTGTATTCAGCACTGCACACCTGGTTCTATCCCTCTGCACAAGATGGCAAACTGATCTTAAATTTAACTTCATACCTGTCTTCCTTGGTTTTCAAATCTATTGCAGTAATAAAATAACTGGAAAAGTTTGGGTTTCCATGTATTTTTAAAGAAACAACGCTTTCTGAGTAATGAAAATCTTGAGTCTCACAGATAAACTGTAAATACTTGAAGACGTGTGTGTCAAGGGTGGGAATTCTTTCAGGGTGACATTAACAACATTGGCACAAACTGCAGCACATATTAAATTAACTTATTTTTCTCTTTCCTGAGTTTACAATGCATGCAAAATGCTGATACGGTTCAGAGCTGCTCATAAGGCGCTGTGGGAGCAGGTTTAGCATTGAGACCGTTGCAGTGTACGGGATGGGGATGGTGCGAGGGAGCTTTGCCCTCTGCTTCCACAACCCTGGCTTCAAGACAAAAAGGCATGGTTGAAATTAGAATTACAGAGCGAGAGCAACCCCCCTCCGGTGTGTAGAGAACAGGGTCGGACTCCTACCTGCTTCTGTGCCTTTCAGGCTTGTGTGTCCATCCATATTGTGCTGCCCTGATACCACACCATCCGCTTTGAAGGCGAGGCGTTGGGGGCGACAGCAGTCCCGGCTCATCGCGGGCGCCGTTCTGCAGCAGGCAGTTACGGCCGATGCTAAAAAGCCGCCGCGTGCCCCGACGCTGGGACAACCTGGGAGTATGTATAACTAAGCAAACTGTATCGATGAATGCCCACTGTTCTGCACATACGAGGTGATAAGATCTGGAAAACATTCACCCAGAAAAATCTCCATCAGCCCAGGCTTATCAATTTAGAAACAAGGAAAAGTCATTAAAGCATGTATTTTTACTAATAAATCATGTCTGAAACAGCATGCTATGCAAATGAGCAACTTAACCAGGACATGAGCAAGACTGACTTTGTTTCTGTAAAAAAATTTACACACTTCTAAATGACAGGTTTGAAATTGATTGCGGGGAAAGAAAAGAAATTGAAAAAAAAAATAAATATAGTGGTGGCATGAAGTAACACTTACAGTAACATTGGAGGGGAGAGTTTCTACTCCTAAACATCATTACTTCATCTAACTGGATATTCCTTCTTTCTTTCCACTTGTGATCTCTTACATGTGATAATTGCTGTAGTGATAGAGTAAGAAATTTCACAATAATGTATAAAAGGAATAACTGAGCCTCTGCCAGTTCTCCTATTTCATTACTTTCCAAAAAAGCTTTCGAGCTCCTATATTGTCATGCCAATTTCTAGTAATAATGTTTCTGTTGCCTCAAAACTTAGTGTTTTGTCCCACACTCCTTCTACTCTGAGTCCTAGCACCTGACTGATATGATCGTGAACAAAACTTTACCATTCCTCTCTTATTTCTGTAGATGGACCTGGTGCTTGCTTTCTTGCTTTTTCTCCACTAGCGTTAGCATGGGCATATATTGCACAACCCTCCAACCAGAAGACCAGTGAATTTTTTTTTCTATCCTTTTCACTACCAGTAGAGTAGTGCAGAGAAATGCCAAGCTGTAAACAATTGCTTGATGTTGCCTCTATCCATTAAAGGTCTCTACCCATGTGCTTGTCAGTTATGTCATCTTTCTTCTTTGCATGTTGCCTATGCTGCTTCTGGGCATCTCTCTTCCTTCCTAATCTTTGCATGCCTAGCAGATAGTTTTCCCAGACCTAATGAGAGGAATGTAATAGATGTGTTTGCGACGCCCCGGTGTCTTGTTTTACGCTGGTATAGTAAAATGAAGGCAGGGAACAATAGTTTGTTGTTGTTCCTCTGAATAGATGCATATCATCTTGTAATTACATTCTAACGAAAGTGATCCTTGTATTAGTAAATGAGATCTATATCTGAAACACTGAGGCATGCAATTTTAGAGCATACTCATGTACAAATTACTGCTTAGGATAAATTCACAGCAAAATCGTTCCCATGTATGTATGCATAACTGATCATCAAACACAAATGAAACATGCCAACACTCACACAAAATGCTATAGGAATTCATCTGTCCTCTTTTAATAGTGTTACCCTTTAACTAACTTTTTAAACTGTTCTCTCAGGAAGAAATGTGTTCCGTAAGAAACCTGGAAGGCTTAAAAGAATTGCAGAGAATGTGGAACAACAGCTAGACTAGTCTGGATCAGAGCAGATATAAGCTGCTGGTGTGGATTTATCTGCCTTCTTAAGCAGGCACTCAGGAGAGGAATGGTACCCAGGATACAGTTTTCTGATATGATTGTATTTTTAGCCAAGGAAGAGACAGAGGAAATGCCAGCAAATCTTGCATTTCAGCTACTACTTCAGTTGTTCTTTTTATAATTGACGTATTTCTCAGTTATGAAGTCACATCAGAACTTGCCAAAAATATCCTTTATTGTATTTCTGAAGTTCTTAGGTAAAATCCTTTGCCAACAGCAGAAAATATTCTGTATTAGTAATGGTTTGGAAAAAAAAAAAAATTTGCCTTCTGCAGAAATTCAGGCTAGGTAATTGGTCAACTAAAATCAGTGTTGCTACATGGATTTGCACTATCTGCAAACCTGAGCTCTTACTTGTCTCTGAAGGAAAGAGGGTTGAAGTGCGCGTAGGGTAACCTAAACCCTAGCAGTGTGTTGTCTCGCTTGACCACACCTTGTTCAGAGAACCGGCTGCTGTCACTTGGGACCTTTGCTCCCTGGATGTGGCTTGATGATGTCATCAAATCAGTGTGCCTAACAAGATGAATTCCTCCCAGAACATCATAACTTTCAACATTCCCTGCAAGTGTTTCAAATTGGATCTTCACTGCAATTAGACAGACAACTTCTACTAATTACACAGTAAGTCACTCAGGTTAGCAACAGTTGACAGCTGGCACTGTGTAATCGGGAAGAATAGCGTTGGTTGAATATCTAAAGTGAGAGGCATTGAGACAACCTGCTCTTCAAAAAGTCTTTGTCACTTAGCACACCTATTTCTTCTTATTGTGATCCACTCATGGTTTTTGAGCAGTAACGTATTTACTGGATAGTCACTAAAACAACTTGTGAATAAAGTAGACGGACCTGATTTGATAGAGTGACTGTTCATGTAGTTCTATAAAAGCAATTTCTATTCTAAAATACCAGCTGCAGTCAAAAACTAAACTGGCAAATATCAAAGTAATATACAACTCTGTATAGCTGAATGTGTGTGCAAACACACTCACAACCCTGTACATATGTATTGGCAGAAGTCAAGGTTTGTTTTTGATGAATTGCCACTTATTGGCTAAAATATTTAATAACCATTCTGTTGTCAGGCTAAAAAAATAACCAATGTGGCAAACCCCCTATTACTGATGTGACATTTTTCTTCTCTGTTCTATTTCTACAAATACTTCCTGTTATGAACTAAAAGATCCTCCTTTGCCATTTGTTTGACATTGGGCTGTTTTTTTATTCACTTCATTTACGTTAGTGTCTGTGTATAAAGGAGTTAAAGGAGACCAATAATTCCATTATTTGTGTCTCCTCACAATTACAGCTAAGTAACGTGCACAAAATGAAATCAAAAGTATTTCTGACAATTGCTTAGGCTTTGTTTTTTCGGTAATCCATAAGTGATGTAGAACTGCCCAAACTTAGACCGTGTCTTGGTTTAGTCCAAGGAGTTTATTGTATGTTTTATAAGGTTCCTTCGGTGTCTTTTGCCTTTTGTTTTTCAGTGCTTAGTCCTAAACCACCACCTCCCATGAGACAAACCTGTTGACGTTTCTTTAAGCAATTGCAGACTTTCCAAAACTGTTTCTTGATACAATTCTGATTACCATGACAGTATAAATTATACGTACCTCTCAGAGTTCTGTAACTTGAGCTCTTTGATGAAGCTATGTGAAGCTTGGGCTGGGGAGGGAAATTTATGGGGTACCAGACATTGCACAGTATTTAAATTTCCTTAGTTGTATATTCAGTGATTGCAAGCATATGGCATATCCTGCAATGTTTTTATTAACTCTCCAGAAACAAGAGAATGTGTTTTTAAAAAAGAAAAAGTATTATAGTAGAAAAGACTATAATAAAGACCCATGTACCAGGAAGCAAAATGACTGAAGTATTTTCAGAAAAGAACACTTACCCCCCCCCCCCAAAAAAAAATCTGTTGTACTGAGGCATCCTACATGCTTGTATTGCTGTTAGCGTGTTCTTCTCTCCGTCAGAAAGAACTGATATACTGTCGAATTTAGTACTTCTTATCTAGCTTTTGACTAAAGCAGGAACAGATTGATACCATTCCTAACAAAACAAAAGTTATGAATGAGATCCTTAGTACTAGAACAAGTTATAAAAATCACTTCAGCAATGTTATTTTTACCAGTTGCTTCCAAAACACTGTGTTAGTAAATTGGGTTACGGAGGCTTTTAACGTATCATGGAAAATATCTGGGAATAGATACACAACAGATACACCTAGTCACAAATACTTCGTAACATGCATTAGAGGCGAACACAGTTGCTTCCAATGGCAGCCACACATTAGCTCTACATTTTCTTTTCATTTTTAAACGTTATTTTAATTATCTTAACCTACTTTACATAGTCAGTAGAGCAGGTTATGCAGTCCATCAAGTTCTTAGAAGATACCCAAGATGCCCATTGTTTCAGAAGGGGGAAGAAATCAGTAATAGAGATCTGTACATCTGCCTCTATCTTACTTGGAAAAAAAGAGTTTAAAAATGAGAAGCTGTCAGGAAATGTGGGCTGAACAGAACAGTAAAGGTTTGTAAGTCTTGGAAAATGGAGGACTGAAAGCAGTAAAGAATTAGAGACAAATACAAATCTCAATCATTCCACAAAAACACAACCAAACCACCAAAAAACAACCCCTCAAGGAATTTCATAGGTACAGTTTAAGAGGATATCACAAGGGGAATGATATGTAGTGAGGCTTTCAAATTAATTGATGGAAGATTGCAGAGAGAAGCTATCCTTGTCAGAAAAAAAGACTGAAAACCTTTAAGGTATAGGGTGGTGTCAGTAAGTTTTTGAGCAGGAACAACCTACTCTGGAAGCTCATGGAGCCCCTTAACCGGAGTGCTGCAAGATCCTTTGGATACATGTTTGTTTGGTGTTGCCTGTAAATGTAGATAAACTATATTGCATCTGACTTTCAAACCTACTTTTCAATAATGTTACAGAAAAAGTTGCCTAGAAATTCGAATATGGGTCTCTGCATCATTGTAGGACGGTGAGAAAGCCACAATCTCTTACGTAGTTAACAGTTCAATAAAAGGCACTAACTCTAAGTCATTTAGGAAACAAAGGAGCTTCCTTCACAAAATTCATGCCTACCTGTTTAGAAGATGCTTTTTGCTTAAGCTGACTATTCTGATCAACTTCCACAGGGTAAGAACACAGGTCTGGTGTCCCTGGAGAAGTGATCCTCTCAGCAGCCCCACTATCCTACTTTCAAGCTGATGTTTTTAGCAAAGCGAAAAAGAACAAAAAGCCTCCAAACAAAGCCAGTCTTCTAACTCTTAAGAAATTTTGGCTATATAATTTCAGTATAAGTAGGGGAAAAAACAAGCCTCAGGTACTTGACTGTGGAATGCCTTCTCCCCTGGAAGATGATATTCTTCTGATCCCTTTGTAAATATAAATGGTTATAACTAAATAAAGCTGTCAATGTCTGAGAATAGACAGTAGAATAGTTAAGTTACACAGCTGAAACATGCTCTATATACTAGTGTACACATTCATTTTGTAGAGATGTGGATGCTACTCATCTTTCTACTCTCCTATTGATGCTGTAAATATAAGGAGAAGCAGAAGGCGGCGGATGATTCAGTTATTTGCCATCAATGCCAAAATGGTGAACAGACAAAAAGCATGTAAAGCATTTACTCCCCTTCTTCAAGGGAAGTAAAATCTGAGAACTCCTGTAATGAGGGTGTATTAGAAGGTAAATGGAGGAAACAAATAGTTTCTCAAGACATTGTTCTTGCAGCTAGAGATAACATAGTTGAACACTCTTAGAAATACAAATGTCTTGAATCTTGCCTTCCTATGCCTGAGAAGAACTGAGTAGCTATTAAGACCTTGATTTCAGGTGTTTTTGGTAAGCCCAGAGCAACGAGGGTAATGTTAAGGGACAGCATAAGTAATTTTAAAAGACAAATTATCCTTTTAGGAACGTGTGATACCCGTGACTATTGGGTTTTCTTAGGCATCTCTGAAATTGAGAGATGCTAATAAGATTATAATATGAAATACAAATTTTTTTTTTCCTGAGGCTTACAGATTGCTATAGTGATGCTTAATACAGAAACAAACAAATAAACAGATGGTCACCTATGTAGAAGCTTAACTGAGTTGAACTGTGCATATTCTCTTTCTCATGTTTTGCTGGATCGATTGTATGCTCAGTACAGCAGTACAACGTGATGAATGTTGTCTTGGAGAGTCCAAGGCACCAAGACTTCAGCGTAGATGCATGCCACAGAGCAGTTAATGTCATCATACATTGATCATTTTGAGCAAAGACCTTACTTAGGTATTTTGTGATTCCTTTGTCATTCGCATGTGGTTGCTCTTCCAGAAAAGGAGAGCTGGTGGATGTCCAGGATGTGTTCTGACGAGGAGCTGGGAAATAGCCAGCACACATGCTGGGCTTGGGAGCGCTGCAGCATAGATATCCATCCCTATTGCTTATACGGCATGCTCTGAAGTCAGTAAGATAACTTCCTTTGATTTTTGTTAAATGATATTGCTCTTCCATCTATTGTAAACTACCTCTGGAAGGAAACAAAAGCTTATCGGTATGTATTTTAAGCATGAAGTTGGATCAGAAGACTATTAAACTAAAGACACTGCCAGTCCTTTAGGTATGCTTATATGCAAAAATATGTGGAAAAAGCAGCAATAGTTGAAACTGTGTGCTCGAACAAAGGACTAATAGGGGGTTTGTGTGCTTCCAGAAGGAAAAGAAGAGCTGAAGTGTGATATTTAAATACACTTTTTAAAGTGTACATTTGAGCTTGCAAGGAAAATGGGAACAGCTGTACCAATTAGATCAAGGCTATTTATCTATAAACTTAGCTGTTTCCAGATGATAGCAAGCATTAGTTAGATAACAGGGCTGAGTAAAATGTGTGTCAATGTCTACCCTTCAGTTTACATTAGATTATATTTCAAGAGCCTCTCTTGTGGAGAGCACTAATAGGAGCGCTAGGGCTGAGATGATGGGGCCAGGAGGGTGTGGAAGCCACAGGAGGAGCAGACCCCAGAGAAGGGCTGTTAGTGGCAGGAGCAGTATGTGCTTCAGGCAGTCCGTAAGTCCTGAGCGCCGCACGTGCCTCACGTGCTGCTTTTCTGGAGACCCAGGAGATAGGCGGCAAGGAAATCCTGACAGCTCTCAGGAAGGAGAGTCAACCCAGTGAGTCCCAATGGGGGACAGAAGAGGGTCCCCCAGACCTGCAGGCGTTGGCAGTCAGCAGGGCTTGGCGCCAGCACCCTTATGCTCCTTGGCATCTCGGGGACAGGCCTGGGTGGGCTGCTTGGGTGTGAGCATCTGGGCACCTGGCAGCCACCCAGGGCAGGTGGGGCCAGGCCTCCAGTGCTTGGGAGTACGTGGGTATGAGTGTCAGGGTCAATGAGTGACAACAGTTTTGTTTTAAAACAAGACATCCCCTTCCCCTCCTATAAGGCTTTCAATGAGATTTGCTGCTTTATTACAGATGTTTCAATGTTGTCTTGCACTCTGAACCTTAGCGAAATGAAATGTGGTGTGTGAACTCCCCTGCCCATTTTTTTTAACTGCATGATATTTTAAAAGTACATCCAGTGAGGAAAACCAAAATATTTAGCAGTTAAAAGTGTATTGACTTTCATAAATGAGCTATGACAATGAAATATTGAAAAGTAATTACCTGATTTTACATTTGGAATAGCTACATGAGTTTGCAAATACTACTGTCTCTTGTAGTCTGAAGCTTGGGAAAAAAAAAAAGAATATTCAGCTTTCATTTTATTCTGTGAAGGTAAGCATCCCTCTGTGCTTCACTTCTTTTTGGATACATTGTTTGAAATTCTTGCACAAACAGAGTCAATCAAAAATTACCCTGGCTTCAAGAATTTGCCTGAGATGTGTTTGTTCTTCTGTATGTTGGCCAGTCATGGATATGTCCATAATTATCCAAAGAGGTGTAAGAAAAATCTCTGCACAACTGAACTTCACGATGGATTCCCCCCCACCTCTTTTCTCTGAAGCTTTATTTTGACATATGGTAGTACTTTCTGTATTTGCACTTGGGCTCCTTGCACAAACGGGAATGAAGACCTAAGCAGTGACTGGCATTTTTAGATAAGTGAAAAGCATTTTGATTTTCAGCTCTTTAGGTACGTAGCATATGTTACAGCTTGCTTATGAGATATGTTTGGGAAAGAAAGCAAACACTTTGGATATCTTTCCACCCCCACCCCCCCCACCCCTCCTCCACATATCTTAGTGAAACTTTTTGGTAAGTTTTTTAAAAAAAACCAAAACTTTCCCAGCATTCCCAGAAACAATTTCGCCATCTAATAAACTTAATGTTACATGCTCATTTACTACATGGGGCTTTGTGATGAAAGATTTGATGTAATTGCAAAGTATTAGTATTTTTACCTGAACCATTAAATTGTTTAAAGTTGGCTAATTACTGGTTCAAAAAGGGTGACAATGTGCTTTGGCATCACCGCTCCATGGCAACCCACCTGACCAAACAGGAAGGTGATTAAAAGAGCTCATCTCCAAAGCCCCTGCTGCAAGGATCTGCCTCAAGACTTTTTAGTATTGTAATGTGATTAAAAGTATGTAAAATTACTTCCTCCTGTTTACTTTTTAATCAGTTACCTAAATGTGATCTCATTAAAACCACATAAACAAAGTATAGGAAAAAGTCACAGATGAGTTCTAGGCACAGATTTACGTCTCAGGTAGGGATTTTGTTAAAACTTCAAGAGTTCTTGGATAAGGAAAAAGTTGTCTTATAGATGAAATACAAACTTACAGTCTTTATTCTTTGACCCCTTCTGATTGATTGGAAGTTATTGTTTCTCTACCTCTCAGGTTAAGAGATTGCGTATTAAACTTCCTGGTAACTGATTATTATCCTTGCAAACATGAACAACTTGTGCAATCCATTATTCTCTAAGAGGAATCTGATGAAACTTTTGCAGGTTGATGTTTTGAAGAAAGAATGTGCTCTATGCTAGTCTTTAAAAAGATAATCCAACACTTCATAAGAATTCTCAGTTTCTTCAGGTTGTAACTTCTGTTAGTTTGATAATTTAGTTCTGAGTATTTTCAACCATACTTGTTGAAGGATTTTGTCACTGGGCATTGCTGCTGTTGTGTTCTTTGTTTTTACATCATGCATTAAGCATAGTATATCTCATACAAATTTTACTATGGTAAGATCACCCTGAATTTAATTTATTTTGGGTCACAGAAAACTTAAGAAATTTAATATTTTAGTAAGTGACTGTTATCAAAGTTCTGTGGCCATCAACCCAACACCACCATGCCCACTAAATCATGTCCTGAAGTGCCGTGTCTACGCGTTTTTTGAATACTTCCAGAGATGATGACTCCACTACCTCCCTGGGCAGCCTGTTCCAATGCCTGGCCACCCTCTCAGTGAAGAAATTTTTCCTAATATCCAATCTAATCCTCTCCTGGCGCAATTTGAGGCCATTTCCTCTCATCCTATCGCTGGTTACTGGGGAGAAGAGACCAACACCCACCTCACCACAACCCCCTTTCAGGTAGTTGTAGAGCACGATGAGATCTCCCCTCAGCCTCCTCTTCTCCAGACTAAACAACCCCAGTTCCCTCAGCCGCTCCTCATAAGACTTGTGCTCCAGACCCCTCACCAGCTTTGTTACCCTTCTCTGGACATGCTCCAGCACCTTAATGTCCTTCTTGTAGCGAGGGGCCCAAAACTGAACACAGGATTCGAGGTGTGGCCCCACCAGTGCCGAGTACAGGGGCACAATCACTTCCCTACTCCTGATACAGGCCAGGATGCTGTTGGCCTTCTTGGCCACCTGGGCACACAGCTGGCTCATGTTCAGCCGGCTGTCAACCAGCACCCCCAGGTCCTTTTCCACCGGGCAGCTCTCCAGCCACTCTTCCCCAAGCCTGTAGCGTTGCATGGGACTGTTGTGACCCAAGTGCAGGACCCGGCACTTGGCCTTATTAAGCCTCATACAATTGACCTCAGCCCATCAATCCAGCCTGTCCAGATCCCTCTGCAGAGCCTTCCTGCCCTCCAGCAGATCAACGCTCCCACCCAACTTGGTGTCATCTGCAAACTTACGGAGGAAGCACTCGATCCCCTCATCCAGATCATCAATAAAGACATTAAAGAAGATCGGCTCCAAACTGAGCCCTTGGGAACCCCGTTTGTAACCGGCTGCCAACTGAATTTAGCTCTTTTCACCATGCTGTAGCAAAAGCAATCTGCTTAACAGTGATGTTACTCAGTGCAAAGAAAAGTTGACAGCAAAGCTTATATCAAAAAGGCTACCGAGAGAAACTCTTGAGTTCCAGTTCTTTCTGGTATTTCTCCCTGCTAAAGAAATAGTTGCATACTCTCTGGTGTGTTGGTCTTTGCGTTATTGTGAGGGGCCCTTAAGTCCTCCTGACTTGAGCACAAGTTGAAAGCATTCAGTATGAGAGCCGTTTTGGAAGTCTTCCACTGAGCTGTCAGGAAACCTTCATTATATGTCTGTGAAGCTGGGTCCTCTTCATAGTGTCTTTTGAAATATGCCATGCTGAATGTAGGTGTGACTTTCACCAAGTTTTCTGATGCGTTGTGAATATAATTAATAGATACTTTTTGGAATACACAATTTTTCAGTATAGAAAAATTAGTAAACTTAAGGGAAACCAGCATGGATGCGATGGGATTATGGAAAGTGAATCACCCTCTCCCAAGTCCTATGGATGAGAAACAAGGATGGGGTGGAGAGATATTACTTCTCTGTTAGCAAGATATATGGATCTGGGAGATGGATTACAACTCTGAGGCTTTAATCAAGGGCCATAGTTCAGGCTTTGACTTCAGACTGTGTTGTGTGTGTTACCCCCTCCACAATTACTTTTCCAACAGTGGAGTGTGTCCAGCCTGCTGTCCGTGTTGCGGTAGTTGTGTACCCAGTGCTGTTAGGCTTGGCAGTAACAGGGGAGGATTGTTTCCTAGGTAATTTTTCCTGAATTACTACTCTGCTTTCTAAACTTCTTACTAAAATTACCAGCTCAAATATTCTTTATTGTTATTTCTTTCAGAGTAACTGTTAAATACGTATGCTGGGTGTGTGTGTGGGGGGGTGTGTGTGTGTGTAATCTATCTCTATGTATCTGGCAATATATGTACTGTTATCAGTCCTATTTAGAAAATGAAACGTAGGTTTGCCTAGCGTAAAGGTTTTCTTAACGACAGATATATCTAAACCCCTTAATTGACAGTTGTGTGTCACGGAAGTGTGTGTTGCTGGCATGGCTGTGGCCTGCTTTCACTGTGGGAGACCTAGCTAACGCTAACTGGCAGCCTGGGATAGGTTGTGTTTGCCTGTGGGCCTGTGCTGCTGGGCATTCCCATAGCATACCGAAGCGGATGAAGTCATAGAGTCATATGGTTGTACGACGCCAAGTCCCAAAAAAAGGAATCGAGACTTCAGCTTCAGAAAGTGCTCCCAAATGAGCTGGAATAGTCTGAGAAGCAAAACAAAGCCAGGTGGATTTCTAGATGAGAAAAGAATAGGGATGATGACGATAATACAAAAAAACACCTCAACCTCCTTCCCTCCCAAAACTGTCCCCCCGCACCAACACACTCCAACCAATCAACCAAGAAATGCCCCCAAAACTTGCCTTTGGAAAATAACCAAGATAACTCTAGATGCCTGAATTCATACCTGCAAGAGACATCTCCCTGGTTTTGCATATGCATTTTTGAACTTCCAGGTGGAATTTAGAAATGGGCACGATAATGCCCGGATCTCCCCCAGGGACCCAAGCTGATGACCTTGTTCAAAGTGTGGCCGTCACAGAATGATAACCCCATTTCTTACACAATTCTGTTGTGGAGCGATGGTAGGGACCTAGCCTGCTGGGTACAGTACAGGCGTTCAAGGACTTAGATTGGAAGGGGAGACCTGGCTTCAGACTGGGAGGGTTTAAATGTGCATGTCCTAGGGCAGCAGTCCGTAGGGAAAAGAAGGGATTTTCCACTCTTCTTCTACTGCTGAGTAGAAGAGAATGAAAGATTAATGTGGCTAGATGGAAGGAATGGAAGAGGAAGTATGACTATGGCTTCATAACTGAAGTGCTTAAAAGACTAAGTCAGTAGTGCTGGTCCCTCTGATGTGAATTTCTTTTGCATTTTAACATTAAGCAACCACTGGAATAAAAAAGACTGAGTTATTTAAAGAAGAAAAAAAAGAAAAAGAAGGTTTTTAACATACTTGCCTCTATATAATCTCCACATGAAGATTTGTTTCATCTGTACATATTGGTTCATTCTGGTGAGATGTCACGTTTTTTCTGTTGCATACAGGAGACCTGATTTTTACATACGGCTTAACATGTTCTCAGAGAGAACAATTATGTGTTTTCCTTCAGGGTGTTTTCAAATAGAATCTCTTATTCTAACTTGTAAAAGTATATTGTGTATATATGAGATACAGTGTTTACCATGCAAATGAACCAAAGATGCTTTCTTCTTTTTCTTCTTTTTTTTTTTTTTTTTTGAAAGCTGTATATCTTGGCCTTGGGTTTATTCTTATCCTTTACCCTAATATTTTTTTTATTTCTTCTGAAATTAAGTATGGAGTTACAAAAGGTAAGTAAAAAGGTACAAAAATATTTTTTTCTTGATTGTGATAAATGTTTAACAGATTCTAAATATATTAAATACAGAGAGAGAGACAATAAAAAACCAAAACAGCATGAGAATGGGAAAAGGATTTGATTTAATCTAAGTTTTTGGAATCTCTGTTGTATAACTCTTTAATTTTTATTTTTCCAAGGACCATCCAGTTTTTTTCAGTGCCACAGGAGCATCCCTTTCAAAGCCTGTGATCCATTTTTACTACCTGTTATAGGTCCCAATTTCTAACTTCTGAAATGTGATGGGCTTAGAAATTTTTGATAGCCAAATTACAAAGTTGAAAATATCAATTTAGAGCAAACTGATTGGAGGTGTAGCCTTCACTGGTAAAATTTCTCTGGTTGCTGCAAGATTATATATTATAAAATTTGCTGACACAAAAAGGAAATGAAGAGAAACTGTCAATACAAATTGGGTGGACTTCCCCCTGCCACCCTCACTTGTCAGACTTTATTTATAGAGTCCTCTCACATTCATAACTTCATACTAAAAAGAGTTAGCGTAGTATGCGGAGTGACAGATGACTCTGTGGTGGAGGTGCCTGCCTTGCTGTTGCTGTTCCACTTGTAAGCCAAAAGCAGCAAAATTGTGCCATTTAGTGCCTGTGAGCGTGCAAACAGCTAGAGACTCAGTCCAAAAGTGTGGCTTTCAGCTCACCAGGAAAGAAAACGGTTCATCGGGAATCATGCCAAGTCAAACAACTTTCAAAGGTGTCGCGTTCAGTGTGATTCGGCACTGAATGGAGCTCTTGCTTTGCTAAGAAGGAGGTACTGTAAAATGCTGAACAACTGTTTCCTACTGAGGGGAAAAATAAAAAAGCTGGAGTTTTGGGAAATAAAGTTCAGAAGAATCTAAGAATTGGTTGGTTAAAGAAAAAAAGAAATCCCCTAAAAATACAAATATTACTACTTTCACTACTCCTGGGATGCAGGTGTGTGGTCCCCTCCTGTTGCACCTGCTACAGAATTTTCTAGGCTATTACTGTTCCCGGGAACAGAGGCGTTGTCTTTGTTTTAGTGGAAGCGTCCCCTGTTACCTTCAAGTAACTCTGGAGTAGTGTGCTACAGGATGGGCACTTGCTAAGGTATTGTGCTACAATGGGTGGTGCAGGCCTGGGAAGGAGCTGAGAGTATTACTCGTTTTCTTTCATGTTTTCATGCCACTGGGTGGAGACTGATTTATGTCTTGCTTCAAAATCAGTTTTAACCCGATGAAGTTTAAAGACAAATAAAAGTATTAATCTCTAAAAAGTATTTCCAAGTAGTTATGAAATATTCATATGAGAAGGGGGTAACTGATCTGAATCTAAGATTAAACTTGAATTTTCTTCTCTCCCCCTGTATTCAGATGACTTGCTGTGGTCATTTGTCGTCCTCACCTTTTAGGAGCTGTACTTTCCAGCATTTCTTCAGAGGGGTCCTTTTTCTTGGTGAAACATGAAAGATTTTCTGACAAATCAACAAATCTCATTCTTTACATCCTCCCCAAAGCATTTACCCCATCCTTTTGTTTTTCCTTAATTCTGATTTAAGTTAATAAAGCTCAGGAGCTACTCTTGCTTGAACGTCTTGTAATACCCAGGTTCTTGGCTATAAAACGGCTGAAGTTCTCAAAAATCAAGTATCTAGAGCATAGCTATGCTGCTGCCAATGGAAGTTTTTATTCCTTAAGAACTAGCCGAACTCGCAGTACCAGTAAGTAGGGATCTTCACAGGTCAGCTGAGCTGGAGGATGCCAGTGGTTGGATCATTCAAGCCCTCCAGTACAATTCCTCTAGGGTATTTTTTCTTGTGGCTGAAACAGATTTACACGCTTGCCATAGTGAAGTGCAACTCTGAACTTGCTTTAAAACCGTTAAGGACTACTGGAATACCATTTTATATGATGACAATTATTTTTGGGTACTATGAACAATTACAGCTTTTGAACTAAATAAGTCTGTGAAAAGAGCTTACCTCTTTGTGCAATAAGACTGAGGAGTATTGATTAAAGAAAAAAAAAGCCCTAATACAAATGTACTGTTTAGAGCATAGATATATCAACTGCTTTTAATAAGTATACCAACTATAATAAAAATATAAACTGTTCTATCTGTGGTGGTAAGGATTTGGGGGGTAAAAAAAAGTATTTTTTTTACAAGTGTTATTTTTTTCCATGCTGGTCCAAGTGTGAAACTTTTTTTTTTTTTTTTCTTCTCTAATAGTAAGTATTTGGTAGTGAAATCCAAAATTGTAGTCAGCTGCTAAACTTGCACCATGGGAATTATTTTTTGCTGTTGTTGATGAAAGCAACTTTGCTGTTGTGTTAAGAGCATGCGGTCATTTGAAACTTGTAAATAGTCAGATAAGTCTGTAAAAATGACTATGGAAAAATAGAAAGACAGGACTTGAGAGAAAAGTAGGTAAGTCAAGACAGTGTAATCCTGAAACGCGTTGCTCATCTGCTACCTGAGTCTACAGGCTCCTAAACATCCAGAGCAGCCCTCTTCCTTCTAAAGTCTCTCCAGGCATCGTGTCTGCTTGATTTGTAATCCCCCCAAAAGATGTGTTTCCATCTAAGCCTCTTAAGGATCGCTGGGTCTGGAAGGGGCTCTCGGGGCGCACCCACGCCATGCCGGCGAGATCAAACCCAATCCCAACGCGCGGTAGCAGCTTCTGCTTTCCGCTAGAAAAATGAGCCGGGTCAAGTAATGGTTTTCCTTTTGCACAACGCTCCAGTGGGGAGAGCGCTCATCCAGGCGCTGGAGTGCGCACGCAACGCTTCCCTCTGCCTGGAGGGCCTAACCGCCGGCTTAGAAGCTTTTCCGGGGATTTCCTTTTACGCTTGCAATTGAAGCTGTGCTTAACTCAGCCCTTCCTCCAGACAGAGCTCGGAGGTGCTTACTCAGGACGCGGGATTACTTTCTAGGAGACAGAGTCAGTTACTGAGATGCTGTAAGAGCTTGGTCATATGAGATCAAACCAAATTGCTCAGTAGGAACTGAATGATAAGATATATTTAAATAGGTTGCCAGTGGAACATTTGGTATGATTGTTTATTTCTCATAGCATGCTTGATACGCTCATTAAAAATAAGAGATCCTTCTGGACATATCAGTTCTGTACTCCAATTGGCTTCACTTCTTTACGGGAGTTATAAATAGAAGACAAATATTTTATAACGGAATATGTTCATTTTGCTGTTAGCTGGATTGGAGGAAGGTTGTTTTTCTGTTTTCAGGAATTTGTTAGCTCATTCAAAAATAAACCTGCTGGTAATGTAGCTATCATTTTATTTCAAAATAATGGATTCTAAGCATATTACTTAAATGATGAACATATATCCATTTCAAGCCTTTCACAGGTTATACTTGAGCAAGCCTGGCATGAATACAAAAGCACCAGGATGACTGAATTAGCAAACCCTTCCACCCAAACTTTCTAAGAGTGTCTGAAGAAACTGGGAGACGCAGTGAGTTTTACAGCATTGCTGGCACTAGAACCTCACAAACAGAAGCTGTTGTAATACCGAGTACCAGTTACATATAAAACAACATGAGGTGGTTTTATCGAACTAAGACTTTTGTACATGTGCAAGTAACTAATTAATGAAAACCACTCATATTGCAAGTGCTGGGAGGAGATAGGGAAACCAGCCTAGCCCTAACTGACCCCGTCCAAACAATGCTGAACTACATCTTTAAAACCCAGTATTTAACAACAACAACTTTTCTTTATCCTCTCTCTAGTAAATGAACACTGTAAACTACCTCATGGCAGCAATTCTGTATGCAAAGTTGTATTTTTGGTAGAAATAAGTTCTGTTCATACTTGCTTATATGTTTGTAAAATGCTGCAAAAAATGCAATCAAAATGCTAATATAGTTCTTCTAGTACTAGAATAAATATCTTTGAAAACATTAACCCAGAAAGGTTAGAGAGATGAAACACATGTATTCCTGCTTGGTAGTCGGTATGTTTCAGCAGTATGTGGGCAGGAAGATAGGGAAAATGATTAGACTTATGGGAAGGTAAAAGAAATAAGTGGAAAGAGAGATCCCCCCCCCGCCCCCCAAAGTATAATAAAATGACTGTGTCAGGGGCTATATAATAATAAAAGAGAAGGTGTTTTGCAAGTAATGTTTTGTGTATTTTGAAAATGGATCAACTGGCATTCTTATGGAAACAGAATGCTGAAATAGGTGGGAGCTTTTTTTCCTTGGCTGAGGCATCTTTGGCACAGAACCAGAAAATTTGGGCTGTTAGAGTATTTGGCTCGGGGCAGGGTTTTACAGCCGTACTGCTGTAGTGGAGGTCATGCTGGGGACCAGAAACGTGCCTGCAGAGGACAGAGGCAGAAGAGGATAGCTGCTTCCTCGCCCACACACATGTGTGTGGACACACGCACTGCACAGATGCAGCATGTAGAGAAAACTCTTTGCAGTCTGGTATCTTACAATCCGTGTTTAACACATGCCTTTGCTGAATCAACTAGAGTTGAAATTGTCTTGTTGAGGGCCACTATCTCAGTTGGGAGAGGTGGGGACTGGAAGTGCACGTTTTCTCTCTTTCTGTCTCAATTTTTGTGCTACTAGAGATTCATGTAGCCCAGGGGTCCTGGCATATGTGACTGACAGTCATACCTGCTTTCTCCAAAATCTTTCTGCTACTGATATGTTATGCCTATATATAAGCACACACAGGTACATATATATGTACATACAGGAACTGCTGTGCATGCCAGTTACTTCTCTACTGAATATCTGCAAAATCGGTGTGGGACTTGAGACTGTCCGTTGTGTTTGGATTGGGTGTCATGGGTCTTGGGATCAAAATCCATCTTAATCGTTAAGATGGAGAACACACAGGCTTGAACCAGCCTGTGACCAGCCACACTAGCTAAAGGTTAACGTGATCCTTGGTGAGGTTCTGGCCGATGCCAGCTGGCGCTCTCCCAAATAACACCGAGGGCTGTTTGGTGGGCACTGGGGCTCAAGTGCTGTTCCCAGTGAGTAAAATGTAGAGGGTGTTTCCCCTGAGGGAAGGGGAAAAGTCTTTAGGATTCTGAATGTCAGGGTGAGACAGTTGGACTCGGGATGAAGGAAGAGCTTTGTTGGGTTTACCAGTGTAGATATAATGGGGGTGATGAAAAGAGCCAAAGGGGAGAAGAATAGAAAGATCTAGCGAGGGGTTTGGCAGGTTAGTGAGGTGGAGGATAAATGAACAAACCCTAAAAGGCAGCAGGGCTAGAAACCTGACTGGATATTTCCAATAAGATGTTTTAAAAAGCATCGACAACCCCTTTCGGAATAATACTCTACCTTAACACATGACTATCCAGATGGCTTGGCTTTACTTGTGAAAAAGGCAGAGGTTTTACCTCTGCCACTAACCTCTGTATCTGCAAGAAAAAAAAAGCAAAACAACAAACACGCATACATATGTAATGTAGAACAGAAATAATAAAGCGACAGTCTTAAATGAAGATCTCAGTGATTCATAGCTCCTCATCTCTAACAAGGTTTTTGGGTCCATGTTTCCTAAATCTGGCTCAATATGAAGCAACATTGCAAAACAAATCCTGCTGTCCTGTTTTTTTCCAATAGTAACTCCAGAAAAATAAGAGGCAATATTAAAAATAGATTGATGAATGCTTCTCAGTGTCTTAGTTACAATGCATGCACATATGTATATTATATATTTTCATGGAAGAACACTTTTCATGGGAGGCGGAACACAGTCAAATCTCAACTGTTTTTCCACTCCATTTTGTATTCCCTGCTGTTTGGCACCCACTCGTAATACTAGCTTGCCAAAAGAGTAGCTTGACGATTAGGTATGTTAGCACAATTATGCATTTTATAAACTATGCAAAATAAAGCCCTTGGTGGTGTGATGAATTATCTTTTCTCTCAGAGCTTTTTTAAAAGTTACTTTTTAAACAATATCCCTATTGTAAGTTCACTGGTATGATACTGCAGTACACAAGCATTATCAAAGGGGAGCGGTATCTCATGGTTTAGTCAATAAACCGTTCGCTCTGCCCTAAAGAGGTTGTTATAGTCGTTCGTCACCACAGTATCTGAGGACTTCCCAAGTGTGTCTAACATCTGTCACTGCTTGCTCTCTCATTCTTTTCCCAGAGAGGAGGTGTGTGCAGCGAAGTATCTTGGTTTAGACTTTAGAATTGGTCTGTGTCTCCTTGCTTACATTTGTTAGAGAAAGCATAGCTAAAGAGGAATCTTTGTGGAGAATGATCTTCTCATTTGCTGAGGGGCGTTTATCCCATGGATTTGGCCCCCAGTCTTCCCAGAATTCTATCTCTGCTAAAGGATAAACCTTGGCTTTATTGTGGATAAAATCATAGTGCTGGAGTACGTTAACTGTTTATCACTGTTTTTATTCTGCTGCTTTGGGTAGTTTTTTACTGGGGCCTGTGTCCATATACCCTGATGGCAGAAACCAAGATCTTGAATTTCATTTCAGCTTCTGTCTGTAGCCAGCATGGCTCGCAGGGTATGGCAAGTTTGTGTATTTTTATTTTGCGAGCCGGTACGCTTTAACGTTTGGTACTAGTTAGAACCTAACTGGTGCGCGTTTCTGTTTGCTGCCTTGACTGTGACTGTGTGTGCTGGAGATGCTGAGGGACTCCTGACTGAACTGCAATACCAAGTGCCTTCTCCACTCTTGCTTCAGTTTTACTTCATTCCTCTCGTTGATTTTTCTTGTTCTATCTAACTATTCTACCTAACTGTCCTAGTTACAGTTGCTTTCATTGTCATTGCCTTCAAATCCTCATCTTTGTAGGTCCCACCTTGTCTTCATGCTATCTTGCTGATTGCATATAAAGAGGAGATTAGTAAGGTGTTTTGATGCAAGGTTTCTCCTGGGCTACTCCAATGCTAGAGAACCTACTTTGCTACATTTAGGCTCTGGGAGATGTTTCCTTCAATACCTGCTTCTTCCACAAGTTGAGAGCTCCCTGAATGGCTCGTCAGCCACGGTAAGGGATCACCCTGGTGGCCTTAGTACAGTGCTGAGCAGTATAAGGGTGTTCCTACGTCTTGATTTCAAAAATCACCAAGGAAACAAAGTGCCAGGTTGTTTGTCAGCTGCAAAACGAACTGTAACACAAGTAGGTTAAGGTAAATGTAAAATATTGCAAACTTTATAGAAAAAGGTGTGTGGAAGCAAAGACTGTACATCAGTCTGTATGGAAGTGGTTTGTCTCTTGTCAGAGGCGAAGCCTGCCTGAGGCCTGAGCCACACAAGTCACCAGGTTACAACTGCATAGAACAAACCACTCCTTAGCCGTTAGGAATTATTTGGATTCTTTTTAATTACCTTTCTCTTCCTTTCTCTCTTCTTTCCCTCTTTCCTCCCTCATCCTTTGTTCCTTCCTGTGACCTGCACGCAGGCTGCCCAGCAAAACCGCGGGCTCTCCATCCTCAGAGGCCTTCAAGACACGATGTGGCTGGGCATGGCCCTCGGCAGCCTGCTCTGGCCGGGCCTGCCTTGGTCTGGGCGAGCCGCCCCGTGGGTCCCTCTCGGGCTGAATGAACGGTTCTGGGACTTCACCTAACAGGCTGCTGTGCGAGAGAAGATGCAGGGGTAAAAGGTCAGCTCGGAGCCATAACGGGTTGGACTTCCGCTCTGCTTGAGGGCCACCATTGTATCCAACACCTCTTCCTGCCCATGTCATTAATGGTTATTTCATAAAAGACATATCATTCTGAAAAGGGATTTTTTTTTTTCTGTTTTATTCACTGTTCTTATTTTGTATTTCAGATATTCATGGAATGAGTAATCTGTAGCAATTGAGGATATTATATTTTATTTACTGCATCAGAGTCATCTGTCATGCATTTTGCACATCTATTTAACATATTTTCCTACTTTTGTTTCCCTGTTTATTCTGAATTCTGATGGGGAGCAAACTTAAAATCAAGAAACCTGAAACTGTTGGGGTGAAATCTTTGCACTTGCTTAGCATGTCTTTACATGCAGTCTTGCTTGGACTGTCAAATTGTCTTACATTTTGCATGCTTATTAATAATTAATTCAGATTTCTTTTAGCTTTTTGCTCAAAAACCTGCTTTGCACAACTGCCCTAAAGAAACAGAAACTTGCTAATGGAAATGAAGTAAAAAACAGTTTTGTACTTAAACTTCTTGGTCTTGAAGAAGACAGGTAAAATAATTTGTAAATTTCTTTAATGAATGTAATGGAAGGAAAGATGATAAGACTCTGAAATGTAAGTTCAGATACTTAATTCATTTTACGTGTCTGAGTAGACAACTAGGTGTTTCCCAACCAGGTATCTCCCCGTCCTTTCCCCCAGATGACTGAGACGATGGCGATTATCAGCCGTAGCTAGGGAACTCTGCATACAGATCTTCTACGCTGCCGCTCAGCGCAAAATAGCGCGTTGCAAACTGACGAGGATCTAAAAATCCCGTCCTCCATTTCCCTCCTCCACCGAAACAGGGCTCGGGACTGCAAACCCGCTGCCGAGACATCTCTGCTACTGCTGCCGCTCTGGTTTCTCTCCGGTATCTGTTTATGTGCAACAACCTGTAAATAGGTTTCCAATGTGTTTAATGCGCTTGCTTTGCGTTTGCCGCTGTGAAGTTTTCCAGGCGTTGCTGTGCTTGGTAACACGGTTATTTCTAGGATGATCCCTGCTAAGTGTCTTTGTCTGCTAGTCTCGCTCTGTTTCCCCTTTCTTGCCCCTTAGTCTTTCTCAGTCCCATCATCACTGAAATCATGAAGAGCGTTTGAAGTACTACTACTTCTTTTGAGAGAGTTGGCTTTGATTGCATTTATTTTAAAAATTATTTTATCATTGAGAAGTGTCACCAGACACATTGATGGCCTTAAAGACAATATCCAGCCTTGCATACAAGTTAAAGAAACACAGCGCATAATGTGTCCTTAACAACTGTGTAACGCTTGAAAAAACCCAACCAAAACAAAGCAGGGTAATGACAGAGAGGTGAAATGTTCCAGAACAAAACCACAATGATGATTTACTCAGATGCAGCAGTAGCTGGCTGAAAGCGAATTTATTTCCAGTGTTTGGGAATCCTCACCTCCCCTGTTCTTGTCCCCACAGTAGTTACTTCGGTTAGGTCAGGCAGCTATGCATCTGCCGCCGTTGTTTTCGGGAGCAAACGGCAATGTTGTGAGTGGAAGTAGCGCTAGGAAAGAGCAGTTTGACAGGGCTGTGGTGGTAGGGGAAGAAACGGCAGGGTGCAAAGAGCTGGGGTCCTTCCCTCTTCGTCTGCTCCTCACAAACGGCCAGCGCAAGGCCCGCTGTGATTTCCTCTCCCATCAATAGCTACAGTTAAATGTAAAATGGGAAAGACATGTTCTTCTTTCAATAAAATTGGCTGCTTCCAAAACCAGTAAGTTTGGAAACACCATTGTTGGACAGTCAACACTTGTACTTTCGACCCCGTGTTTTATCTAGTGAGAAAGCAGAGGGAAGAAAGGGTCCAAGCTGGTTTTGGCAATCTTTTAAGTCCTTTGATAAGAATTCACCAAAACCCAAACCAACAGAAATAATATGAGCAATATGATGTTTTTTCAAACCAATAACAACAGCGTCTGAAACTTCAAAAACTTTCTCCAGTTGTTGAACTTTACTTTTCTAAGATAGATTAAGAGGAAAATTTTCAGCTAGCATGGAATTTGCAGTGCCTAAAATTAGCGCTAAGGTGTTGTGAAAGCTTTTATTGTTTCAGTAAGTGGCATCTTACCAACTGACAAGAACATCCGCATTAAATCTCCAGATCCTGGCCTTTGGCATATGAGAGTACTGATCATCAAACATTACGTTCCCACTCAAAATGCTGTCTTGAGAAATTGTTATGGGTGACTTGCATTATAGGAGGCATCTGCTCTCAGATTAAATCTTCCCTTAGCCTTTCTATTCATTTGGACTCTTTTTGTGCTACCAGACACTGAAATAACCTTGACGACAACAACAAAAATATACTTTTCCATCTGCAGCTAGAGATGATTACGTGCTATCCAATTGTATTACAGTGACAAGACTGGACCAAAGTGAAGCCCAGTTTTATGATTTTATGTTCAATTATTAAAGCGTATAATACTGAGGGGAAAAAAGAGAAATACCTGAAAGACTGCCATCTGGTACAAAGCATGTTAGTACATAGCTTATAAAGATACTACAAATACAGATCTATTTTTCAGTCACTTTCACACAACCATCAGGGTCCAAGCAGACAATAAAGCTGGTGGAAAACTGCAAAATGGTAGTCAGAAAATGTGGAAAAAGGAATCCATGTATTATATTCCTAAAGAGATTTGGGGGCAGGGGGAGGTGGTGGTGGCTTGTTTTGGTTTTTTAAGTGGCCAACAACCACTTCAGAATGCTATGTTGCAAAACCCCACCATTAATGTGGATTATATGAGGTAGGGGAGCTATTTTGTCAGTAACCCGGAGCAGCATGTCAATGCTTAGCTTCTCTTATAGTTGCCTTGCTTGAGGCTCTTACGGCTGAAAGAAAGTGATGCCCTGAGCAACTGTCCCATGGACATTTCTTTGCTTGAGGTTTAGCAACTTTGACAAGAACATATTTTGGTTAGGGGTAGTGAAAAGAAACCTCACCCTGCCAGCTAATAGTAGTCCCTCAGACTGAACAGAGAGATGATCTCTTGCAGGCGTTGAGGGGGGGACAGCTGCCATAAAGATAGGGACAAAAACTGAAAGATATAAACAAAATGCCTTCAGGTCATCTTGTGTAATTTAAAAAAAAAAAAAATGTTAAATTTAAAGCAACAACTCTTATTCCTCCTGCCCCCATCTCTAGTCTGTCACGTTGCCAGGAATTGTTAACGCCAGCAGGCACTCTGTGTTGCGCTGCTGTAGGTGAAATTGGCATGTGTAATTTAATGTGTGGGAGTGGGGTTTTTTAATCAATTTTATCAATTAAACCAAAACAAAACCTCAACAAAAAACACCCACTATTTCCTAGCATTTTCTTCTTCCGATTTCACATGTACCCTCGGAATTAATACGCGTCTAAAGGATTGATGCAGAGCTCTGCATGATCTCATCTTGTGATAACTTTTTTGCCTGGAATTCCCAAAGCAGCTATATGGGCCAGGGCATGGTTTACAGGGCTGTTAATACCTACTCTGTAGGCACTGCCAGCTGCCTTCATCTGCCCAAGCCATCCTTTAATGGCCTCATAAAACGTGCCCTGGAGTGTCTTTGGAGTATTAATATGCTCTTCCACTTGAGAATTTCACCTTTAGAATATAAAGTCGCTCAGTACACTTTTTATAGTGGAAGAATAAGACTAATTAGTTTAATAGATGGTAAAATGAATTGGCTAAATTGAAAGGATTTATTGCACTTTCTTATTTTGAAACTATTTCTGATTCACGTATTTTAAAATAGAATTTGTTGTAGTCAATGTCAACATCAGCTAATGTTCCGGCCTAATGCCTTCGCCCATATGCTTCATCTCTTAAATCATACTCAGAACTTGTTCTGCCTTGTTCCATCTGATTTTTCTTACCCTTTCATCTTAGCATCTGAATCCAAACTGTTTTTTCACTGGCATGGGTGTTTCTTCTAGCTTTTATTTTGGACTACCAAAGTCATAACCCCAAAAAGGTGGTGGAGGGTGGGGAGAGGCACAAATTTGGAACTTCAATGTGTCTTTATTTATTGTAACTCTCATTACAGAATAGAGAATATGAAAGTGGCCCAGATACCCAAAAGACCCTGTTAAAGTCAGTTGTGGCACGCTGATGCCTCTATAAAGTTCTCTTACTCAGACACCGTATCGGTCTCCATAAGTGAGTTCACCTACTTGGCAATTTTTCTTTTCAGTTGAAAGTAGACAAAATGGGGATCATTAAAACTATGTTTTACTCTGCTTCCATAAAGGCCATACTGTTGCAAAATGAATTAACTTGAAATGCTCTTTGCTCAATTAAGTGAGAATGCTAATTTGTTCTCACTTCACTGTTCAGACTTTAGGAAGGTAGGGAAAGAAAGGGAGGATAGATTAAAGAGAAAGGAAAAAGCTGTTTAAAACTTAGCCTTTAGTCCCCAGCACCCTCTGAATTTATTTGTTATTCCTATTTTTAGAGGCATTGATGATGGTTTTCTAATGCTGCTGTTCCTCCCTCTCCTTTGCTCTCAGTTATCCTTGGTTATTCCTTGGGCATGAGATACATATAATGCAAAACTACATTATTCGTGTAAGAAGGACACTTCTTGGATCCAGTTGAACATTAATGATCCAGCACAAGGGTTAAAACAGCCTGTTAACATTAAGTGCAGTTGGTACTGTATTGTGAGGAGCTGCAAAGAACAGCTTGGATTTCTTTCTTCACCTCTATCTTAAAAAAAAAAAAAAAAAGTAGACTTAAACTTTGGAATGCAACCAGGTAGAGATAGGTTAGGACTTAGCCCTTGGGGCAACTTAGGACTGGATGTGGTTTCATATTATCCTTACACCATGGATTAGACAAATCTCTTTTTCAGCATGTGACTTCAGTGATGGTCATAAACAGGTTATATAGGTTGGGGCAGATATTCCACTGATACAGTTAGATCTCTGCTGAAATCTGTGGCTGTCTTCCACAGCATCTCCAGAAAGATAAGAGAGGTGCTGTGCAGGGAAACAAAACTCACTAGCATTCTGGAGGGTGAAGAATTGTGAGGCATTGCTTGAATTGATCCAAGCAATAGATCTAAGACAAATAATAAAAAGAAAAAAGGGAAAAGGTAGATTAAACAGCAAATAAAACCTTCCCAGGACTGAGATGTGTTAGATTATGGAAGAGTCTCACAATGGAAGTGTGACTCCTGATGATCACCAGTTTGGATGGATTGAGAGCAGTGACTCACAGGAGATCATGAATCATTGTAATCGTGACATTACTCTTATGTACCCTTCCTTGCTACAAAACTAATTCTTGATGTCATGCTTTGTGTTAGGTAAAATAACTTGAAGTATCACTCCAAAAGCCTTGAAGGTCTTTCAAAACACAGGGACTCTAACAGCTGTGGTGACACTTTTACTGGGGTGAGGATGGAGGAATTACGTTCTCAAAATTTGCTTTTATGTAGGCATTTCATTTGGAAATAATGGTAAATTTTCCTTTGGCTACTTATGCAAGCAAATAGTGATTCCTATACATGTGTGTAAATGAGCACTGCTTAAGTCCGTATTTGAAAGTTGCAGTCACCTTTAAAAATAATCACTGGTGGTTTGCATTATCTCACTGAATAAATCTGTGTATGTTAGGGTTTTATTGTAATCAACAGAATGTTTTTTGTTAATAGAGGACCCAAATTAAATACATTTAGTGCCATGTTTAACACATTTGCTGATTCTGTATGTGGACTTGCCTAAGTAAGTGTATACACAAAGGAATTTCTCATTCTTTTTAGTGCAATCTTGCTATCTTAAAAAAAAAAAAGTCAGGCTAGTATGATCTTACTGATCCAACATGCCCTCTTAATTAAGCCTTCACTGAATCAAACTTAATATCTTTGTCAAATAAGGTCAGACTTCCATGTATCAGTGTCAAAGCTACTAAAGATAGTTCACCGCTCAGGAGCGGGGCGGGGGGGAAGCTGTCTGTGGCTATGGTAGAGCTGTTTGTGTGAAAAGCTTTGGATCAGAAAGGGTGTTCATAATCAGCAAAGAAATATTTTCCCGTACAAATCCAGATACTGTTTTTAAGGACGAAAAGCCTCTGGCCAGACTGCAAAAATGTCTCTTCTTGCAGCGGTCCTGAAGGTAGAAGTTTTCTGGTAGATTATTCTAATTACAGCTGAACAGAGGAGTGCAGGTGCAAAGACCCACTACGTTGTGGCTGACAGACACCGGTAGCGAGCACCCGGGGAAAAAGTATTTGAAGAGTAAGCGCACAGTGCTGTTCTCCCCGCAGAACAGTGATGCTTTCGTGTCTGAGAACAGTTAATGCAATCTTCTGTGAATTTGTATACATGTTTTCTGAAAGGAAAACATCTGTTTTATAGTTACCTAGGATTTATTCTTCAGTAATCCAGCATCATGGCAGCTTTCTGTAACTCTTGTAAGCAATTTTGGTTTGCTTTAGTGTTGTGGCTAACTATTGTCAACTGGCTTTGTGACTTTAGTAAATCTCCTCTTTCTGCATGATCTCTGAAGGTGCTGAAGAGCACAGGACGAGCGTGAGATCCTGCTGGACCTCACTGATGTTCCTTTTCTACTGCAGACACCCACTGCCTGGTCTGACCTTTTAATTTTTGTCTTTTAATTGGGCCCACAAGATGACCAAAAGGAGCAGTTGATCTTTTTTTCTCAAATGGGAATATCCCCAGATACTCTGTTCATGGAATGGACTTTCTGGACCTGGAAGTCTGCCCCTCCCAGCCCTTCCTTCTCAGGGATGCTTGAGGGGCAAAAGCCTGCTGGGCTCTGCGAAGGTTGCCTGGCATCTGAGGGGCAGAGAGGGGGGAAAGCGCAGTTTTTGCTGCTCCATTGCTGCTCTGAAGATCTTCACCAGGTATGTTTATTAAAGTGACTTGTCTCCTTCTCCTCTTTGCCAGTATTCCTCCCTCAGTCCCAAGTAACGATTCTGGGCATGCCATTGGCTATTTAATCTGCAGATGCTGTGTCAAAGTTTTGATTTCTTTTTTCTATTTAATATTATACTTGAAGTGTTTCAGTCTCAGCCATTTGAATAGATTATTTTTGAATCTCAGACATCAAAGCAATTATTTTTTTTTCCAGATTCTGCTCCCTCTATAAGGTCCATTAGATAAATATTTGATGGTGGATAATTAGTTGGCATTTGCGTTCAACGAGAGCTGAATACTCGTTTAGAGCAAATAACTCTGCAGATCTGCTTATCTGTGTGGGGGGTTTTTTTTTTTTGGTGTGTTTTGTTTGGTTTTTTTTTTTGTGTAGGTACAATTGGAGAAATATTTCTTAGGTGAAACTGTTTGGGTTGTGCGAAGCAGGTGCCGTGCTGGCAGGCCCTCGCTGAAGGCGCTCCTGAGTCTGGGAGCAACTCAGACTTGCTTCTTTCCTGTCTGGGAGTAATTGAAAGCAGTGAAGATTAGTTCATGTGTTAGATGTAGTTTGTCATCTCTACTAGTCTTTCACTCATGCTACATTAACAATACCCTCTGGATGATGTGGGGATGTGCATGGGTGACTGTATATGCTAGTTTATATAGACAGTGAAAATGACATCTTGGAGAGAAAAGGAGTGTAAGTCACTTAACTAGTGTAAAATAAGCATTAGTTTGCTGATGCACAACAGCAAACTTGCTTACCAGTATTCCTGAGAGCTGTCGTGGTAAAAGAAAAGGAGGTAGGAGCTGCCGGTCGGTGTGAGACTGAGAGCAGGCGTGCTCTAACACCGGCCTTGCTCTTTCCAAAACACTCAGTATAAAAAGCAGTGAAGGAAACATAAACCATCTCTAAAAAAAATCCTCTGTCAATAGTGTTTTTCCTCTTACTGTAGTTATCTCCTATACAGACAGGTTCCAAAAGGACGGAAGGTTATGCACACACCCATATTGACCACACTCGCCCCTACCAGTTGTTGTGGAAGGATATGGGAACATATCCACCCAGTGCTTTATTGCAGCTTTTTCTTCAGGGGTGAAGTGCACAGCTGGTTAACATGACTGTCAGCATATGCAGAAGGCAAAGGACTCCTAAAGCTACCTTTAGTCATGTTCTCATTTTTTTGCTCCAAGTTAAAAAACAAAACAAGCAACAGAAAAATCAGATCTCATCAGGAGGAAATAATGTAATTAATTCACAATACCAATTCCCTGTCATTTAAAACTGTTTTATTCTATTAATTAGGTAGACTTTCTGATTGTGCTGTGAATATGCTTGTTTCTACATAAACTTACCTTGGATCATAAATCTCATATCATCACAAACGGAAGAAAAAAAGATGGGACAAATAGGGGAAAACATGTTTCCAATTATAAACAGTAACACCTAATTTTGATCTCACTAATGGTCTTGGGATCATTTCCTCTAGTGTCCCCTCATATTTTAAACATTCTGTCCAACGCAAGACCTTAACTGTGGAGACCTTAAGCATACTTCATCATACTTGCAATATTAGGAGAGTTAGTTCTGCGGGAAACTCATTTTGTCCTTGGACTTGGTGTAGGCTATTTCTTGTTTGCTGGATATTAATAAAAGGGGTGGAGTAAAACTTTTTTTTCTTTATTTAAAAATATGATGTAGTTAATGCTTTTTACAGACAGGTCTGATACGGGAGCAGTAGAAGATGTCTAAATACTGCCAGAGCTGCATTTCTTGTTTGTTTGCTTTAATGCCAGTATTTATGGGCTCCCTTGCTAATGTTAGGAGACTTTGTGATATTTCTGAGAAGGAAAGATTTCCTTACTTTACCTCCACTTACTCAGCTATCCATGACTCAGATCCACCTTTAGCATCAGAAATAGATTTGTTTTCCCTGCCGTTCCCAAAAACCTAGCTTCCCTGCGGATAACAACCAGACATGCTGCTGATGTAAGGACAGCACAGGGTGCCCTTTTACATCTTCCACACGTATGATGAGAAACCTCCCTTCTTGAAGGAAGTGGTACATAACTGCATATGTGGTCTATGAAGCTCTGATCCTCAGTTGACACGTTTCCTGTAATTCTCAGAAGATTGAATTTAGTTCAGTAAGTCCCTAAAAAAAAATGAGTGTCATCAGTGTTTGCACTGAAGAGTTCCAGAAACGAAAAGGAAGGACTTGGTATCAGCCCATATTTATCTATACGGATTTCAAATAAATTAAAACATTGCACTATATTCAGCTTTCTGGTGTCAGATCTAATTACAGAGTTACTTTCTTCACATCACAATAAAAATGATAATTGTTTTAATCTGAGGAATTGGGATACTTAAAAAACGATTTTCTTAATAGCATTACACTTTTAAATAAATCAAAACTGTTAATTTAATTCAGACAGTGACAATATAAAGAAGTTGTCCTTGTGGCAGTCTTTCAGAAAAAGAAATTTTGCATGTATATTTTAATGTAATGCAAAACTGTAGGGCCTGTCCTAACCAGCTTGAAATAAACTCATTTTTAGGGAGAAATATATTCAGCAGCTTAGATGTCTTGACAGTTGTTCACCTAGCCTTTGGGTTACTGGGGTATACAGTTAATATTAGTAAATATTTATTGAAGTCAGTAAATGCTTTACAGCCAAATTGAATAGGGTCGGACAAAACCTAGTGTCTCTTCCTGACAATGGCCAGCTAATAAGGAGTGTACTGGTAAGGCATCCTTCCAAACTGGTGTCTTGGGGACTTGAAGGAGTAGTAGTGCTGTTCTCAATAGATTTCTCTTCCATGCATTTTTTCACTCGGTCTTTCAGTTCTTCTAAATGTACAGCAATTACAAGGCTGTGAATCCACAGCGTTGTCAAAAGAAGTTCCCTATTGTGCAAAAAATAATCTGCTTTTTTTTTTAAATATATGACCTACTACATTTGTGTGATGCTTTCAGGGTAACAACTGCTACTTTCATTTTTTACCCTGGGAGACTATGAAACAGGCAGAAAGCCCCTTTCTCAGTAGTGCATACTGGAGGGGGTGGTAGGCTGAAGGTTAGGAACAGTGTGCGGTACTGCCACTGGCTCGCAATGTACAGCTGTGCCACCGGGAAGCCGACCCCGCTGTCGATACCCAGTGTTTGGTGCTTCCTACTATGATCCTCTCTTTGAGAGCTTAGGCATAGAAAAGATTCTGTGATGATTCTTAAAAGAGTGGTTGACAGGTGGACTTAAGTGTCTATGATATAGTCAGCAGTCAAGGGGGCAATATTTTCAAAAGACTGTGGTTTTGCTATTTTGTATTTCCTACGCCATTTCTTTCCCGTGATTCCAAATTACAGATAAATGTTGTGGTACTGTAGAAACCAGGGCAACAAATGCTGAATGTTTAAAGAGATGCATTGCGTAATGGAGATTGGCACCAAAAGGAAGCCTGATGAAACGGTGTCAGTGGTTCCAAGCTGGCTGACGTCTTCCGTGACGGTTGAATCTCTTTAGCCACTATGTCTCAAATGAATAGTGATATGAAAGATTCAAAAATATTAGAGGAGCGAAGAGTTTGTTTCATGTAAGATTAGTAATTTTAAAAAAAACACACTATTGTAGCATTACTAATTCAATATTGCTTTCTAGGGCAGCAGGGTCAGACAGTGCTGAAACAAAGGCCATGAATTCAGTACATTTCAAAAGCAGAGGCTTGGAAACCACAGTTCTGTAAGAGAATTTAGATGGGTTTGGGTTAAGACTTTCTTTCTTTAGAGATTGAAATAGGCTAGAATGCAATCACAGATTATGTATTTCAAAAACATTGAAAAGGAAAGTAATTTTTTTTAAACTTTGCATTATTACTATTATAACATACAAAAATCCCTTTACAGAAACAACAATTTACTTAAGGCTGGAAATCTGGTTACTAGTGCCTATCCCGTGAAAGATTTCCTCATGACCCGATTTTCGTCTTACATTTACTTCTGCATTAGCTCAGACTAATTCTGTTTTGACTAAAACTCAATTCAGAGGAAAGAGTCATGCAGTTTACAATACTTTAATATCTTATAGGCCTGTTTTGCAACTAGGTACTGCCCGTAGGAGCTGGATACACTTGTGTCTGGTTGACTTCCAGTGCCCAAGTTGAAAGGACACGACTGGAGTTGGCCTCGTTGTTGATAGTCATCATCTTGAAGTGTGCATTGTGTATAATTCTTGGAAGGATTTTTGAGCTTTAGTGTTTTAGTAGAGGTAGTACACCGACACATGTTGTCTCAGACTGTGAAAAAGAGAATACGCAATTTGAAAGAGCGACTAGCTTAAAGGTTGTCAGTCATACTTAAAAGACAAGATGTTTGTCAAGATGAGAGACAAAAAGGATGTGTTTCTGTGTTAAAAGGCCTTGGCATATGTCAGACTACAGTAGGAGAAACAAAGCTCTACTAGTACATATGTCTATGCCCAGCACATGGACAAACTTGGAACGTGTTCTGCATGGGGGGCGGAGGGAAAGGTACTTGAATGCTTAATGCAGAATTATTTGAAGAAAGAGAAGACTGGAAGAACTTTACCTGTTTAGTTCAGTTAAAATCAGTAATTTGAGAAGTTTATTGAAGTTCAGAATGGCTCAGCTCATTACAGTACTTTTCTAGTTTACTTTGTTTACTGAGGGACACAAAGAGTTTTTTCTTCCTTTTTTACGTTCTGATTTGAAATTCCATTGAAACTGTTAATTTTCTTTGCCTCATGTTCTGTTTGGTTTCTTCTGATGTTAACCACTTTGTTCAGTTATCAATTTAATTAATATATTTCCTAATAAGTGGTAGCAGAACCTTAAATACTACATATTTCTAAAGTATTTAGAAACTTCTGGCATAATGCTGTCTTACTGTAGTGTAGTAAACTTAAAGCACCTTTCAATTCTGTAAAAATTGTTCAAAATGCAAGCAGACTGCCTTTTGTATATCGCGTATGAGAGAAACAGCATGCACGAGAAAAACTTATTACAATCCAAAAAGTATTTTTTTTCTTATCATGGATTTAACATTTTTAGTTTTCAAATAACACCTTCTGGAATATTTATCTTGCTAGACAATAAGCTGATTGATTGTGCCTTGCTTCTAAAACAGACAAATTTTGTAAGGATATCCTTTGTGAGAAAATACTTCATTTTTTTTTTTTTATTTCACTAGTAGATGAACGTTGAGCTGCTCATGGGAAAAATTCCAGTAACCATCTATTTCTGTGGTATGTGTCAAAGCCACATTATCTATCATCTTCCAGAATAAAAACAAGTCATGGATCTAAAAGTGATTTTTTTCTCATTTAATTAGCTATCATATAATACCTGCAGTTTATACAATCCCAGGCATGTTTGTGAACTGTTGAATTTCAGTGGGAAACTGAGAACCAATGGTGATTAAGGAAGGAAGTTGAATTTTCTGGAGTAGGTCTTGATTCGGTTTCGCCAAAAAAGCCTGGGAGGAATGTGATACAAAATGAAGTACTGACTGACAATACCAAAACCCATTAGCCCATAACTGGAGTTTTCATGAATGAATGCGACATGACTTGTGCATTTCAGTAAGTATAAAGGGGTGTGCTTGGAATTCATTACTCTTAGATTTAATTCTGTGATAATACTAATCTAAGGGTTGCAGGGAGGGAGGAGAAAGTAGCTTTTCTAACAGTGTTTTTTTGAGGCTATTTTATTAAGGTATCGGAAGTGTCACTTTATAATCATGTACGGAAAGGAGCTAATTCATGTGGAATTGCATGTCTTCTGGGATCTTCCTCTGACCTAACAAACTGGCACCTAGCTGCTCAGACTAACCTGGCATCATCCTTACCTGAGTAAGAATAAGCGACCGTGGAAAAGAAATTACAAAAAGATTGTAACGTTGGGGCTAAATGATGTCGTGAATCAAACACACCCCATCTGTGAGTCAGAGGAACGTCCCTGCCGCAGGCAGACCCCTGACATTCAGCATATCGAGGGGCAGGAACGGGAGTGATTGTGTAAATTGGTTCTGTAGCAGCCTGGAAAAAATATTTGATGCCAGTATCTGGGAAGTGGAAGTCTCCTATTGGCCTCCGTTTCACCTGCCTGCCTCAGTTTGGATGGGTTTACCAAGATCTCCAGATCTACCCCAGTCCTTAACTCTGGATGATTTACCAGCTTGTCGACCTGACACTTTTGCCAAGGGTGATGTAGCTGTGCTTTATGTAATGGGCATGGGAATTACTGAGGTCTGGGAGCCGCAGAGTATGGACTTATGTCCCTAGTTTCAAATGTTGTCAAGTAAATACGGAATGGGACAGAGACCTATAAATACATTTGATATTTTTCAGATATATACCCTTTTATTCTTAAGAAAGTTCTCAAGAGAATCACAAGACATTCCTGTGACAGATTCTTGATACAAACAAGTTTATGTAAGGTTTTATTTGGGGGTGGAGTGGGTGGTATTGTGGTATTTTTTTTCTTTGTTTTTGACTTTTTCCTCATCTCCCTGTACTACAAAATTATTTAATGTTTTCCTAAATCTTTTTAGAAAATCTCAACAAAGTTGCTCCCCAGAAAAAAGGAGGCTATGTTTGTGGCATGTTATATTCTAAATTATACTAAAGTATAGTATTTCTAAAGAATTTATAAGCTGAGATGCAAATAATCAGTGAGTTTAAGCAAGTCTGTTAATGCCTTCCGAGCATTCCAATGCAGAAAATAAAGTGTCTTTTCCCCTTTCTTTGTGAAACAACCATTGAATATGACAGAGCAACCCAGGAGTGTGTTGGTTGTCATGTCACTCTGATTCTTGGAGAAAGCTTGTAGTCAGTGACTCTTCAGCATCTTCTCTTCCCAGCTAGTGGAAAAAGAAGGAATAAAATTCTTCTGTCCTGTCCTCATGATCCTCATGCACTCATTTTCTTTTTTAAATGATCACTATGCCAGAGATAGTTTAATCCTTACCTGCAACTTAGTCTAACTTGAGCCCAAGAGCATTTTTGTCATTATTTGCTTAAAATAGTATTTCATTAGCCTTTAGGATTTAAATTTTTAGGAATATTTGGGTATGTCAACAATTAAACATTTTTCATCTTCTGAAGTATTTTTTCTTTTTTCCTTTCTTGGCTTTAACTTTGGGCTTCTGGGAGAGTGACAAAAGAGAGTGAGAGAGCATAGTTTTTATTTTACGCAAGCTGCTGTTTTTAAATCTGGTTGTTTGTTTTATTGGTTTGACTCAGGCCAACGTGAATTAAAGCTAAAGTGTCCTTTTGTGAATCTGGTGCAAGTTAGCAAGGCCTTGAATGGTATAACTTTTTTAGGATTTAATTTATTGTTTTTAAGAGAGACAATGCTTTCTGTGGTTTGAGGTTTGTTTTGTCCTATCCCTGCCCCCCCCCCTTCTCCCACTATAACACCTCGAAGCTACAGTTTCATCTTTGTGATTCTCCATCTTTTGATAAAGAGAAGCACCTGTGGTTCTGAATATTTATGATCATTAAAATTCCCATTGCAACGTTTTCTTACAAGTAGATTTGTTACCTTCGGAGTCCTGTTTTAATTCCAGTTTAAGTAAATACAGTTGGTCTTTCTAGGGTCTATCTACTATCTTAGATAATGAATTCTTCATTTCTTGTCCTAAACATTGATGCCTTTATGTGCTGTAGACTCATTGTTTCTTGAAATGATTTCTTGGTCTAGTCTGAGTTTTGTTCCATCCATGTGTGAATATGCATATGATTTCACTATTTCATTAATGTATTTCACGTAAAAATGGATCACATACAAATACCTATGAAATTAACTAGATAATGTATGAAATACCATTCAGGTGGAAATCACGTACACAAATAACAAGCAAAAAAGCCCGCTGAGAAAATTTTGATTAACCTGTTCCGCTGCTAAAAATACATTTTCATATAATGATTAGAAGAAAGCCTTTTCAGGTGCCTTTGGAACATTACACTGAAGATCTTTAGCTGCATTTATATTGAATTAATTATGCCAGAGGTGTGATTCTTTTTGAAGTTCAGCAGTACTTAGATCCTTATATTTTCCTTGTCTTTTGTGCACCTATTTGGGTCAATTTTTAATTTGTGTCAATTAAATCCATTTTTGTACTCGAGTCGCACAGTTGTTTCATGAACCTGCAAAACTGTGAGGTGGGATTATTATTGTTTTATTTCATTCCATTTTTGCTTATTCCAAACAAAGCCTTTTTTGTGAGTTGCATACATTTGTACCTTTTTCTGTAGCAGCTGAGGTCGCATCTCTACACGATGGACATATACTTCCAGGGGCAGTAATAATGTACACATAACCTGAGTCCTACTCTATTGCAGAGGTTAAGGAAAACTCAAAATACTTATAATTACAGCAAAGAGAATCTTAGTGATTTTTTTCTTTTTTCCTTCTCCCAAATATGCTGAAAATAACATATTTGTTTTTTCTTCTGGTCATTTAACAAGTTCATATATATATAAGAAACTTGAGAACTACGTTTTCATTTGTGATTTGAAGTTGTTCATAAGAAGATACATATAATCATCTTGCTCATGACTTTGAACTCATGAGAATGGAAGTTCCTGATAAGCTGTAGATTTCAGGGATGATGGACAGTGTGTGGGAGCTGGCATGATTACACATTGTTGGAAGTAATTTGAGGAATCTGACTGTATCATGCCACCAGATCAGTCACACTGTTCACACAAATGTTTTGATTTGTCTCTGGTGTATTTTTTAATCAAGCAGCTGGTGTGTTTAAAAATAGCAAAACATTCAGGAGGTTTTTGTAATACATAATATCCTGCTGGTGATTACTTAAATAGCAATCTACAGCCATCTCGGGTCTTCCCAAATCTACTACCTATGCTATTTTTGTTAAAGTTCTCAGAGCTATGACCCATCTTCAGATTTAAGTTTGAAATGGTTGTTTACTCGATATTTTTCACTTAGGGAATGTTAATGGATAGATTCTTTGTACGTTTAATTCAGCTGACTTAGATCCTCTGTTGAAATGAGAAATTTGCCTTTCAAGTGAGGAAATCTCCATACTACTGAGGATGCACAACCGTGGTACTGCTCTTCCATAGTTCCCTCATGTGAGGCAGCGGAACGCGCTAACAGGGAACGAGTGCTGTATTGCAGCGTGTGCATCTTCTGGAGATTTAGCATTAAAATTGATCATTAATTATCTTTAAAGTCAAGCAAGGTTTTCTTTCTTAATGGAAATTCCAGAATCTGACACGTTGCGGTTTGGAGAGAAAGAGGTTGCACTGCAGCGCAGGAGCTTTACAAGATCCACTGGTCCATATCGTTTATATCTATTTTGCAGCATGCCAGGTGCGGGAGTTAGGAGTTGTCATTTGGTCTTGGCTGAGTATGCAGTAGCTTTATAAGGGTTCCAGATACCATATTCTCTAGTATCTCTGACTTCAGGCAGTTGACAGAGTTTGCCTGTCACTGTAGGAAAGATGTCAAAACAATTCAGTAAGAAGAGACTGAAATCCGAGAATAAGTTGAACGTTCAAATGCATTATTAAAGGACATCTGTTACTGAAGTTCCATGAGAGAGACCCAAGTAAAATCAGTTTCATAGGGGTTATTTGAATGAATTTCATCTTTGCTGTGTCTTCAACTGTTACTACTTCCTGCAGTCCAGCAAAATGGAACCACCACTACTGTGGTCTACACCGTTATGTAGAATAATACACAGGTTATTGACAAATATTTTAGCCATCTCTGCTCCTTGAAATAAGGTTAGGACACTGGGAAAAGGGTTGTTGCACTCTCCTCTTTGAAATTAGGCAGCCTAACTCTGTTCTCCAACTTCCAGAGAAGATGAGGACTTCCAAATTTGGAAGGAGACCTTGGTCTGAGCTGTAGCCCTCAGGGCCTCCAGCAATTAGATTGCCTCTTTTCTACCCAGCTGGAGAGAGAGTTAAAATGTGCTTAGTTCCTGCTCACATCCATTCTCTGAATGGAGGCAGCAGACAAAGGGGCTGGTGTGACAGGGACTCGAGCCATTGGACTCGAGTCACCAATTAGCTCATTTCACGTCAGCCATGTGGCTTTTAGACAGAAGTCTGGAGCCAAATATCTCCCAATTACTTGAAGTAAATTGCTTCATAGCTTGTTACCAAAATTCTGAGCAAGGTTTTGGCTGCTGCCTGATATTTAATTAAACTCCATGCATCTGATAACTTCTCTGCATGAGGTGGCAAATACCAAATGCTTAGATAAAAGTTGATTTCAAAATACGGCAAGGAGAATAAAACCCCAAAACCTGAAAGTGTGTGTGTTTTATTGCAGAGTAAAAGATATTTTTGCTATATAAAAGCTTAAATACAATCTGAAACTAACTTCCGTTTTTTTTGCAGTTAGGGAATAAAAGCACAGAAATAGTGATGTTATGATTCCAGGCATGATTCGGACACATTTTAACTCCATGCAAGTATTTCTCCAATCTGACATCTTACACATTTGTGTCTCACTCAGCAGACTTTAAGAAAAAATTTCTTATTCATAATCCTAGTATTTAATAGCTACTTACCTGCTGGACAAAACACAGAACAAAAAGACAATTTCCATCTCAGAGAGTTGATGGTCCTGCTGCAAGACAAAAGATAATATTTAGAGGAAAGAAAGAAACAAGAATAAGCTGCTGTTGGTCATCAAAAGGAGTTAATGGCAGACATCACAGAAAAGGAGATGCGTTAAGAAATATTTTTGAAGATGCTTATGGAGAATTTCTGTTCTGTGGGAGTCTAACGTAGAAGTCAGCATTAATATTTATCTGAGAAAATTTAAAAAGTGGATACGAGAAGCTGGCACCATGGGGATGAGGCAAACTAATAAGATCTCATCTGTGAACGTGAGATAATCGTGTGTGTGTGAAGGGTAGGGCAAGGAAAGCACTGACTGGAAATAGGCTTGACTCAGAAGACCGAGTTCCTACGTTTGATGTGATAGAATGGGGAAGAGTGTGGAGCCTCCAAGGAGAGAGTTTATACTAAAATGAGTTTCTTTTGCTATGACTAATAGGCAGAAATTATTACCAAGTTATATTTTATGCTAAGGTAAAATCCTGTGTGATTTGTAATCTGAGGCATCTCACTGTTGTGCGCAGTCTGTGGGAGGTTTAGCAGCTGATTAAGATTAGAGACTCTGCTACAGACTCCTGCGATTTCTGAAATCTTCCTGCATGTTTGGATGTCAAATTACTTAAAAAGAAGTGACACTGCATGAAATTCCAGGTCTTCGTGCATGTGATTTCGCACACTGTGAATATCACAAGTTAAAACATAACTTGCATCTTACAATGACAGTCCTTATTTCTTTCTGTTTATCCTAAAGCACCAACTCACACACACGAATAAATAAAATAAAGTCTACTTCAAGTTACTTATGCCAGTTGAAATGTGTTCCCTGAAGAGGGTCACAGAGGCACAAACTGTCAGAATTGCATGTCTTTCTGACGATCTCAAACCATTACGTAAAGTGTAAATGTATGTCATTCACTGACTGTTATGAGGCAAGACAGATATCAAGCACGTGTTGCCTAAAAAAGAAAAAAAACAAAGCGAAAAGATGTTTGACAGATGAATATTATTGATGCGTCATAACTCTAAATTAGGAACTTGCGAAGAAAAGAGCATGTGGAGTTGTCCTATGGCTAAGTAATACCACCTATGGCTGTCCACCTATGTTAATGGTGTTATCCAGAGAGGGGATAACAAATCTATGTGTTGTCAGTGGCTCTTACAGGTTTAATTCAAGGTTCTATTTTTTTAAATTTTTTTTTACAAATGTATGTTCATTCATCCAGAGGTACAAACAGTGGTTAGGATCTCAGGTACTTAGATGTCTTTTTCCTCACATTTTCAGGGCTGTTGTATGGAACTTTCAGTTAAAATCTTGTCTTGAAACAAAAATATCAGGAAAGTAATAGTTTAATGTATTGACAGAGCAAGGAAGACTCTTAGTTTTCTACTGGTCTAGCACAAACTTCAGTGATGTTTAAGAAATAGCATAATGGCTCTTTGCGCTTCTACTTTTCCTGCAATAGAGCAGGATTAGGGAATATTTAATTAAAAGGAAACTTCTCAGTTTTTAAGTTTTCTTTTCAAGAGAATCATGCATAAAATGTCAGAGGAAAGGGAAAATTATATAAGGACATTTAGAAAAAGCAGTTTTCTCTTCTGCAACATCAAGCTTATATCAGTTCCATATTTCTTATCATTATATGCATGCGTATGTATGTAGAAAAAGTATGAGTTCATTTTGCATTTGGCTTTATTTAAATCTATTTATTTAAATTTTGATCCTACATACAGCAGGTAGAAATTGCGAATTTTTAACTGTGGGAGTGAGCACAACAAAGAATGAAGTTCCTTGAGTTCTGGAGGCAAAAAAGTTGAATATAGAAAAGGTGAAGTCTAAAAGTTAATAGCAAGCTACTACCTTAATGTAAGAAGACATAAAAGTGAAGAAGTCCATTCTTCCTTTGGCTTTGTAATGCATTTCTATGGTTTTGAAGGAAAACTAGTTTAATCTGTTCTTTCGCTTTTTTCTACAAATAAAACACTTCTTGAGTACTTACTTGGATACTACAGGGTTCTTGGACAACCTTGTAGTAAAATGGCTAGAACATTTTGAACATGCTAACTGCCTAATACAACTAATATTCCGTACAAATAGGATACCAAACACTGAAAAAAACCCAACCCCACCAACAACAAAAAACCAAAAACAACCAGCCAAACCCCCATACCTCAAACCCCCTCCTACCAGTAATATTTGTTGGTGTTCTCACAAGACTTGCTCTTAGCCTTTTTTACTAGTTTTCTTGTGGTGCTTTAGCAGGCAGGAATAGAAGTAGCATCTATTTCTCATGGACATTGCAGAGACTTCAGGAGGTCTTGCATTGTAGAAAAAAATAATTACTTCTGTGCCACAGACAAGCAAATCAAGGAGGATAAAAATTAATTCACTGGCTAAAAGTTGCTAAGCCGGCCAATAATGGATTAAAGACTCCTGTATCCTGTGCTGAAACCATTATGTATGATATTTCCTTAAAATTGGGTATTGAGCCATGCATATGCCTTTAAAAATAAAAACCAAAAGGAAGTATATTTTTCTAACAAATTTTTAGCTCAAGATTGGTCCATCTGCACAGCGTGCCCTGTGTCAAACTTCTTTATTTTGGATGGATAATAATTAGCGTGTTTCTCTCTCTTTGCCCTTTCTTCCTTTTGGATCAGTACAGCATTTATTAACTCTAATTAACCTTGCACTAGGATGGCAAGTGTAATGAGAATCTTGAATAACATTTAATAACAGAAACACAAAAATGAACTTTTGCTTGCTTGCCAGATGGAGTTTTACCACTGTCTTACTGCTCTGACTCACAGAAACAAATACGTGATTTCTGCAACTCCTGGGTGTACATACAAAAGTGCTGCTTGTGCTAAATAGCCCTGAAAAACCAAGACTGAAGAAATACAGTATTTTTTTCTGAATATTTAAACATGCTTTAATGTAGAGAAGCAAAATAAACTTCAAAAAAGCCTTCTCTTAACTGTCTTTGGGAGAAAATAAAAAGGTGCAGATAGTAGGGCTTTGTATTGTTCTTTTTCTTACGGTACTTACGCAAGCTATCAAGTCGGTGTTCTGTTAAAATGGAGTGATTCACTCCTTGTGAATACATCCTTCATTTACAAACAAAATGAAATTCTAAGTGTAATCTCCTTGGCTAAGTTTCTAGACGATCATAGTATGAAATCTGTTATAACCGCTAAATGCACACACACATTCTCTCTTGTACCACTTCACACTGTTTGGGTATTTGTCTGTCTCTCCAAGTTTCTTCATCAGTGCACATGCTTTAGGACAGACAGGACTATTTTGTTTTCCCAGATTAGAAATGTGTTGAACTACACTGAAAGAACTCAACATTGACATCAACGTGCTCATACCTGCCGTGACAAGTACTGTAAGAGTAGCATCTCTCCCAGGGGTTATTTTCTGGCCAGATTGCATTTCCTGAACTATTAATTCGTTATGAAGGTAGAGGAGCATATAAACAAAATGTATCATGAATGTTATGATGTGAACTGAAAAGGTAGTAGTTTGCCTTTATCTTAATGCATTGTAGTTCCATTTGGAGCAGTATCTCCCGATTAAGAAGGGCTTGACCTATTAGAAAAACAAAGTTTTAACAGGGACTTCTTGTTAAAAAGAACTTGAATGAAGTGTCCTTGTGGCTGCAAAAGGTGGCATGGAGGCACTTAAAAAGGCACTAGATGCCTCTGTTTAGATTTCTTACAGTATATGTGACTTCAGGATGGTCTGGTGCAACACAGGGCCTTAGATCTTTAGAGCTGAAGCTGAAGACCATATGGGGTACTTCAGGACATTTAAAATGACAACAGATGTTTACACCTGGGCCTCTCACTGCTCAGTGTCACATGTATACGAGTGACTGTATATTGATCATATGGCTAGGATCCCGGTGTTGCAAGTAATGTTACTGCCTGGATTTTTTACTGAACTGATCTTGGAGCAGATCTCCAAGAGAGGCAATTTTATTGTATTAATTTTAAAGGCTGGGAAACCAAGGACATGGTCTCTATGCAGGCCTATAGCAGAGTCAGAAATAAAACACACATTTAAGTACTGGCTCAATGCTTTCATCGCCCTCTCTGTTGCCATGTCCCATGTGGCATGGTTTGTGTCTTCAAGAGAGAGGCTTGAAAATTCCAACCCATAAGGATAATAGCCCAGCATAATAGAAACTTGGTCATCTCTCCTGTATTTTATGATGCTGTCACATTATGCTGGAGAAATCTATTTAAATCAGAAGGTGCGGTGTGGACCATGACTAGCCTGAGGCTGGCCATCCATAGCAGCGGATTATTTTTCTACCCTAGACAGGAAGCGACTACTAATCACTGAAGTAACTGTTCCTGTCTCTTGCCTATCCCTCAAATAAATTATTCCCTTCTTCTTTCTTCCCACAAGGGATACATCTTCAGCAGTAAACCAAATATTTTGAAGTTTATCTGAAGAACTACCAATCTATCTGATTCCACTGAACCTGTATAAAGAATGTAATTCCAATTGCATTCTCACTTGTGCACTCTTGCACTTGCTTTGGTAAGAATACCGAAAATCAAGGATGCAAGAACAGGGCAAGGTGTTTAATTCAATTGGAACATATCATTTATGTCTGGAGAAAACTATTTTTAAGAGTTGGGATCTTTGCAAAATCACTTTCAAAGGTGTATGTATGTTAATTTCAATTTTCTTGTGTAGGGTTTTTGGGTTTTTTGGGTTGTTTTTTGTTTGTTTTGTTTTATGGGAAGGTTCCCATAGTGAACTGTATCTGGTGATAGGTTCTGAAAGCTGGGATCTCTGTCACTGGTTTTAAATGCTTCTATGCTCACAAAGATTTACCGCACCTGTGGTGCCTTCTTTATATAAATATATAAAAATATACTAGTATTTAGAAATTACTGCAATTCTACAAAATCTGATTTATGAGCCTTGATGTTGAACACTGTCGTGGAAGATCTCTGATCTGCATTCACTTTGCACAAATATAATGACTACAGATGGTATAAGGCATTGATGAATAGATCTCATATTTTCTAATACTACAAAACATAGCCAGATGCTGTATATAAATGTGAAGAAAAAGCATAGTGGAATAAACACCCAGCAGTCCTATATAATATGCAGTAGAATGAATGTGGAGTTGATGCATATATGTATATTTGTTACTTGGAATATGTATTTTCACCTTTTTAAACGAAAATTGGCATAGTCGGAAGTTTTTCAGGGTTTGTTAAAAATGATGTAAAATGTCAGATTCACAAAATACAAAGGTATGGAAAAGTACCCAATGTGCCTCTTTTTCATAAGGTTTCCTATCATTTACCTTGACCCAGTACTTTTTGAGCATCAGATAGCACTTAATTTCTACTGCTTTTAAGCACCATACTGAAGCTTTTACAGGTTTAGCAACACCTCAATAGCAGTTTCTTTCTTGTTAAGTGCTTTAACAGTGGGAAGAATTGGGTGAGAATAAGCCACCTCCTCAGGAATGACAAAAAGTGACAGACCAGGCAGGGGGAACCCCCAGCTGAAGTGAAAGAGCGAGAAAGGAGAGGGGCGAAGTTCCTGCTGGAAGCCCTGTGTTGAAAAGTGACTGACTCGGCAGGCAGAGCCTGATGCTGTTCTCTGACTTCATGTGATAAGCATCCCAAAACCGCTTACGAAAGAAGTATATTGACTGTGATAGCTGCGACTTCCCTTCTGGTCCATGGCAGCTGGCTAAAACCTCTGACAGACGAGCCACAGGGCCACAGATACTCAGAAACAGCTCAGGTGTACTTGGGTGAAAAGTACTCAGTCCTTTTCAGCAGGAAAAGGAGATGAAGAATTTTATGCTTTCTTGACGCTTTTATGTAAAATTGTCTATCAGCAAAAATAACAATTACTGTATTACGGGCTTTTTGTTTCTGGAAGGAAAAAGAAAAAATAGAAAGTATTTATAGATGTAAAGTACAGCCAGACTTAAGCTTTTTCCAGTCATGAAGTCAGAGTTGCCGCGGTCCGATGTGGAATAAAACAGGATCCCTGTGTCACTGAGAATCTTACCAAAACCAAGGAAATCCCTGCATGCCAACAACTCTATATAGTTTTTATCAGGAAGCAAATATTCTTCCTAACAGAGTTTTACTGTTGGCCACAGATGAAAAAGAAGTCGAGATGAATTCATTTAGCTCATTTTAGAATTGTTTGAAATACTTGAATGCCACACAGTACCTCTAACACTACTCTAGCTATTGGCAGAATCCAGTGTGAAGTACTTGAGCAATGTTAACTTCCTAATGCAGAACTGACATATAGATTATAATTTAGATTTCTGATTTCCATTCAAAAATACTGATAGGCTGCAATTATGTTGTTTGTTTTTCAAGTTATGTTATATTTAGTATAACGTTGGAGTAAGAATCATCTCCTTAGGAGCTGCGTACAGACGAGGCTGTCATAGGCAAAAAAAATGGATTGGGGAACTGTCTAACTTCCACTCCCCTGCACGGATTGTGCTGCCCCTGACCTGGATCGAAGGAGAGTGGCAACCCCAGGGCATCGGCTGTGTCACTTGGATGAATCAGGGGACTGACATCAGTCAAATGTGGCTCTCCTGCCCCGCTCCTCTCCTGAGGAGAGTAGTAAGGTTGTCCTTGGAGGGACTTGGGCCTTTGAGGCTTCAAACACGAGGGAAACAAGAGGGACTTCAGAGATGATTTAGACGTACCCTTTTACATCTGCAGGTCAAAAAGTTTCCAAAGAACGCTGGAGAAAAATCGGTGTTGCCCCTCTTTCTCTCACCTTCTTTTAGGAAAGAGTAATGCAGAAGTTTTCATCCACCTAAGAATACAATAGTTTCAATTTTACAGTAACTCCCCACCCCCCGACAAATTTATTGCTCGTCATAATCATTCCTCCTTGGTCACAGACTCTCTTTGTTCCTGCTTCAGCTCTAACAAGTAAGCATGCATAGGGTTGGTTTTTTCCTTTGTACATCAGAGGTTGAAATTCAGAGACTGAATAATCTACTGCCACAAAGCTATCTCCTTTAGTCACCTGCATCCCCCCATCCCTGCGTATGACCCTGTCACGCGGTAGGCAGGTACCAAGCTCTGCACAGGATTGCTCTGAAGGAATCTGCAGTTCAATATAAAGAATTACATTAAATGGCATAACACAGCAGCAAGAAGTTTAAAGAGGAATGAGCATTGGACTGGCAACCTAGGGTTTTTTTCAGAATTAACAATCACAAGGTAACTGCTTTTGAATTGCTGCAGTAAAAATAAACTCTACGAGTGCCTGCTTTGTTTTCTAAATCCCGTTGATTAAATGGTTAAGTCTGTTTTAAAGCAGTCTGTCACCAACATGTAACAGGACTTGAATATTTTTAGTTCTGAGGGTCAGGAAAACATTTTACTTGATCCCACAAATAAGACATTTGTCCTCAGTAACAAATTGTTCCCAGAGAAGGTACAGAGTCTCCTGGTGTTGAGGCAAAGTACCTTAATGTAAAATTGCCTTCCATAATCTGGAAAGCGATGTAACATGGTTGGTTTATGAAGAATAAACTGAACTCGTGAACACAGAAATGAGTGGAAGATCTATAAGATCTAATGACAACGTACAGCGCTCTGGTGAGAGGCTGTGCTTCAGGCACAATTTCCATCACATTTGCAGCATTCAGTCTGAATTGCCACCGTACGGAAAGTTGGCAACGGTTGTGAGTTATCACATGAAAATGGTCAATACCAGTAAACTTTACTGCCTACTGTCAAAAGAGGGACTTGGATGCTCTCCGAGGACCTGATTTTACTCCAGGAGATCAGTCGGCTCTCTTTATTTGAAATAAAAGGACATTGCTTGAAAAGTGCCTGAGGCATCACAGGCTTCCAAGAGCGAATGGAAAACAATGTAGTTCCATGTTCAGTGCTTGCAGTTGCTCTCAGGCTATAAAGTATGAGGGGGCGGCGGGGGGAATAAAATATATCCACCGTATTCAGCAAGTTCAGCAGGTATTAGGAAATGTATTCCACGAATGTTATTACACTACGTCTGGTATCAAATGTACCGTAGTTGTGACTACCAGATCAAAAACCAAACAACTGCAAACCCTTCTCATCAGTCAGCATGGTTAACAAAGAAAAGAAATCTAGGGTTAGGATTTTTAATAAATTTATATTGATGGTGTTATAATGCTATTTGTAAACTAGGCTGCCTCTGGAACACAGCTTTCAACTCTGTTCATTTTATTTCAAAAAAGACTATAGGGAAAATAGAAGGGGTTCAGAGATTAGCAATAAGAATGCTTAGAGAAGTGGAAAAACTACCATATGAAGTAAGATTGAAAAGACAGGAGCGGTTTACTTCAGAATAGAGATGAACAAGATGGGACATGAAAAATAACCAAGTGAAAAAGTCTATGTGTAAAAATGAGTTTATAGAGCAGCTAGTGCAGGCTTTCTGCTTAGCTTCTGACATAATATAGGAGGAAGGCGGCATTCGGAGAAATTGAAAGACAGCAAATCTAAAATCGACAGAAGGAATTATTTTTCAGCCAACAATAAGCTAAAAAAAGTCATTGCCACGATATATTAGTGGAGTCAAGAGCTCAGTCGGATTAGAAAAGGAAATGGATGTTTGTATAGATTATAACAACAGCCAGAGTTAGTAGGGCTTTAAAAATAATCAGGGATCTAGAAATGATATAAATTCTCATGCTTCAGGGCAAAAGACAATGATGGTAGCTAGGAATATTATTTTTTTTATGGACAGCACACATTTTAACTGTGCACTGTGAGGGATCCTGAATTTTCCCCTGCAGCATCAGAGGCCAGCTGTTGGAAGGCAGGTGGTTGGAAGGACCTCTAATATTTCCTGAGAACAGTTTTAATATTTAGTTTCAAAAGGGTATGTTGGAAAATACTTGTTCTGCTGTCTAAGCTACTTGTCTGCAATGCTCAAAAATATTTTTGTTATTTTGTAGGCCTAGGGCCAACACGGAAGAATTTTATTTTTATATATATATAAATATTTATATAAACACATACATATATATGTATGAGAGCTGGGAAGCTGTACAGCCAAGCACATAACCAAATTTATAACCTAGTTGAAGGATACGGAAGCAACAGATAGGGACGTAACAAGAATGCGTACCCCCAAAAATGTTTGGGGTAGGTATCAAATACATGAGAAACCATTAGGTCAGTTAGCCAAACTGTAACGCAAGATGCTGGAACGTGTTTTGGTTTTACTATTCCGCGTCTCGTATGTTCCCAATTAACAGGTGCATTGTTCCTTATTGTCTCCTAATGTTGTGATGCTTTGATGCTTGCCACAATATCCCAAAAGGAAGAAGCCTGTGTGATAATTCTGCTTTTCCACAACACGTGTCTTTGCAGCTTTAAAGGTCTCAGGCTTCCAGCAGAGATGGGAGTGATACATACCAACAAAAACGTGGGCCATCCAAATTCATTATTTAAAAACAACAAAACCTCCTAACAAACTCCTCACTTGAACAAAATAGATTTTATTCTAGGTTACACGAAAATTTTCTCTAACTAAATCTATGGATGCAAATATTTTTGACTTGGGATAACTTGGTCAACAAGAAAAAGAAGAAATTTGAAGGCAAAAGTTATATGGAACAGGTTTATGAAAATACAGTAGCATTTATACGTAAGCTTCCTATGCAAGTTACCTTACTGAAGACGTATCTCTATAGCTATATGTATGTATGAGTGAATTTATGATGTTTGAACAACTTAAGACTGGAATTCCTGTGTTCTTCACAGCTATTTAATTTCTCCTGTCGTAGAATACAATCTTACGCAGGAATTTATAGAGTAGCGTATTTTCTCTCAAAAAGGGATTCACGAAGGAATCAAAATAACAAGTATAGTTCAATGGATTAAATAAATAATCAGAATATCAAAACTACTGAATTTGATAACCTCTTCAGTCCCTTAGTATTCTCCTGATTTACTTTATTCACTTAAAAGATTAGAAGGAATGCCCTATTTACCCCTTAATCTTCATGAAGGCTTTCTCCCAGAGGACTAGCTTTTAAGTCAAAAATCTCTTTTCTCAAATTCCCTGCTTTATTTCAGGGGTCTTACGATAACGGTGGAAACAACCAGCTCGCTAACTAAACAAAGTTTGGCTTTGATCTTGCTTCCACAGGCAAGCGGATATGTCCTTTCTCGATACTTGTAGACAAGGCCATTATGCACCGAGTCCCTATTCCTACAATGTAATCTTCACTGATTGGGGACTAATTAGTGCTTTAAATTAAGGTTATGCATACTTTCTGTAATAGCACGAGTTACTGGGCCACCTATTAAGAAGATTCTTAACCTAGCAGATAGACGGCGAAAATTCTATTAACGATAGAGCTATCTAGCTGATTTTCATTAACAACAGGAAAAAGATGTTGTTTTACCATACCAGATAGCACACCACTGATACTAATTTTTCATCTTAATTAAAACACAGCTCTGTTTACTGGAAAATACTTTTTAAGTCATCGGAGAGCTCCCTTCTCCGCTGTGGAGACTGGTTTTCTTCGTGTGTGAGCTGAAACCTGGCGGTCACTGGTGCTTGCTTTCCGTGAGGCAGCTGCTCTGAGGTTTGCAGGTGTGTTTGCTAGTGGTGGGTATATTTCGGACCAACAGCTTTTGTTTCTCTGGGAGCCAATTTGCTGACATCTGTGAAGTTGCTGCATCCAAAGAAACCTGACTTCTGATGGGTAGAGCCCCTACTTACTGTATTTCCTCTTCGAATTCCCAAAAAGATATTATATCCTTATCCCACTTTGCTCCAGATGGGACACTGAAAGTTCTTAAGGTTAGAAATACATCAACCTAAGAGCAGTAAAGTTAAATTAGAAGTGACATTTTCTGAGAATAACAGCTTGTGTGCTATATTGAAAGAGAGGCATTGCAAGAAAAAAAATACAGGAGCCATTTGTATTTTACATTCTTATTGGAAGTTAAAAGTAATATAAACAATACAGATTTCATTCTGCTAGTAATAATGCAAAAGTTAGTAGCATGCGCTATGTACACGTGGCGTTTTGATAGAATCGGAAAGACAAGCCCCTGGTTCAAGCTCTGAACCACGTAGGAAAGTAGAAATTGCACATGCTGGTAAGCTGCTTTGGGTGGTTCCATAATTTGAGAACTCATTAGTGGACCTCTTTTTATATAATTTTTTACTAACCCCAGTCTCTTGTTTTACTTTGTTACTGTTCAGTTCATTCAGATACAGCTTTTACAGGTCTGAGTACTGTTCGGGCATAACGAAGATCTATTTTTAAGATTTTGTAGTCTATTACTTTCTAGTCTTCTCCTTTACCAAAATGAACTGTAATACTACCCCTTTGTCATGAATTATCATTTTCTGCATGGTTTTTTTTTAATTTGATTGTCAATCTATCCCTGATGGAAAATTATGAGGAGTTAGAAAATGATTAGCAGTGTGCTTAAACATTACCTGCCTTCCATGCTAATTAAATACCTTGGTTCTGACCTGCTTTTCATTTGGTGAGAACAGCAGGGTGGCTTCAGAACAAAAAATAATGAACTTCAAACCATTGCATCTGAGCAGTACAGACGGCTAAAGCCACAACTTGAGATTGAAATTCAACTATATTATGTCTGTGCATCTTTCTCAGGAAATAAAAAATACGCCCTAGAATAAGTCTAATTTTTTATTATTATTATGATTTCTATTTTTTAAAGAATTCTAAGTCCATGGGTTGTATTTTTGGAACGGATATGCCACTAATTTTCAAGGATTAGCAGAGAAGGCAAGGGAAGGCAGCATTCCCCAGTTTAAAGATGAAAAATGCAGCTGAACAAAGGGTTCATTAATATTGCCTATAGAGACTACATTATTTAGAAAATACCCCTGAAAACAACTGTGCTAATGTGCATTAAAAAAACAGAAATCTTATCTAGCTTTTTTTATAAGACTCTAATATTTACCTTTCCTAGTGAACCAGTGAAAATTGGGAGTAACTGCTGGAGCAGCCTCTATTGCTCACTAGTATGCAATAGATGGCAAGTACAAAATAAATCTGGCTAACAGTCTCTACGTCAGAAGATGGTTTTACTCATTTTGTTCCTGCTTGTAGATCACATAATGTATTCTCCTTGCTTACTGAGAGCGCACACTATGCTATCCAGAGGTAAATGAGTTCAGTTCTTTAGATGATGGAGTCATTCAGATTTCTTGTAATTTTGTTGCTTGGATCTTGCTTGCTTAAGTGCTCTTTTGAAGCTTAATGGAGACACTTTGCCATTTTAATTACTAATATCTAAGCATGTTTTATTCACATGCAGAATTTTCTCCCAGTAAATGCTTCTCTACTTAATAAATAATATAATTAATTTACTAATAAGCGGACCTAGAAATGGAGGAGGATTTTATTTCCATGCTACATAAAATCCCCTTTCTAGCCCTCAATCCACCTATATTTCTTATTTCCCACCACTGAACTTTGTGAAGTCTTTCCAACTTTTCCATCATGCAGCGTACACTAGCAAGATGAGACAAAAGGAGAAATACTGTTGTAAAATATACCTTATATAGCAGTTGTTAATCTGTGGGTGAGACTGACATAGCAAGATTACAAATAAGGTGGGGGACTTTCATGATATGTCAGTGTGGGTGCCACAGTTTACTGTGCCGTGGCCACGATATACTACTTCTTAGCTGGAATATGGGTTTAGTAAGCGCCCGTGTCAGTGGTAAAACCCACTCACGTTTTCCAGTTCTACTATGATGGATGCAGAAACCTCCTCAGGAACCCGAGCATTCTCCCTCATTAAAACTTCATCGAACCCTCTGTTTCCATAAAAAGAATCATTTTTGTTAAACCAGTATTTGCAGGGAGCAAAAATGTTTCACTGGAAAGTTCCTATCTCTAGAGCTCAGTTAAAAATAAATATACTGAAGCCTCATATGAAGTGGATGGTTTCACATATTGCACATCTAAAGCATCCAATAAACATCCAATTAATCCCCCGAGCAGTTCCTCGCTGTAGGTAAGGATTATCATCTTTGTTTCACAAGTGGAGAAACAGGAACAAGGGGATTATACGATTCACTCAAGGTCATGCTCAGAGTCTGTGTCGGAGCCAACAGCACAAAGCCTTATTTCGTAATTCATTATCATCATCACAAGACCAGCTTCTCTTCATCACCACTCAAAGGCTTGATAAAGTATGCTATGGAAAAGTCTAATTTTCTTAGCTTTTTTTTTTTTTTTTTAATTTCTGTACGTAAGAAGTTAATGAATCGCTTGGATTATGCGGTTCCATAGATGAGCTTTATAGAGGATTCAGAAGCTGTTCTCGGTGCCTATTGTCAAACAGCGCCCTGAGATCTGTGCTCTACCCATCATTTCTGGTGTGTTCTCCTTGGCCTAGAACCATGGTTGTTCCCAATTACTGTGGTTTTGTGAAAGCAGGTTTTAAATTTTAAAATCCCTTCATTCACCTTGGCCTTTAAAACTAAAGAAGTGATAATTTTACGAACCAGTGTCTCTGAAAAACGGGCCATATTTATGTATTTAAGTACAATCTGGCAGAAACAGGAAAAAACGCTTTAGTCACATACCTATCTTATTCCTTTATATAATTTAAAATATTAGGTGGAAAATAAGGTTTGATCCTGCCTATTGTTCCAACCTATAACGATATCTAGAAATGCTATTCTGGTTTGGTAGAGTGAAGATGTGTACTTGACAGGTTTTCTGTGGTGCATTTCCCTGAGAGTATTTAAAAAAAAAAAAAAGAAAACGCTAACTTCAAAATGTATTTCAGGCTTAGTTTTATTTTTTAAAAGAAATTATTTATTCAATATCCTTTTAGTTCCGCTGGATTCAAGTCTTACACACTTGACAACTTTGGAGCCTAATTATGTTGCAGTCAGGGGCTATTTTAACTTGTCTTAATGTCTCTGATTACATGGAACGTATTTGTAGAGTAAAGCGTATTTCTGATTTAAAGGGTGTAATGGAACAAATAGGTATTATATAGTATTCCTCCTCAAGGTAAACTGGGATGGATAATTTAATTTCCAAGGCAACAAATTATCTTATCATGAGTGAACAGGCAATTTCTTCCCTGCAATAAACTAAGTAGGTACAGACAGCTCTAACCAGATGAAATCATTATCCTTTTTAAAGCAGAAGCGTTGAATAGAAGTAATTTTCCCAGCCTTAGTTTCACAGTAGAAAGTAGCTCTCGTAAACACACACGCTGTGGTCTTAGGCAAGAGCAACAAGTGTAACCCTTTCAGTGGGAAAACATAAACAGCATTATATTATATAGATGATGAAAGGAAAAAAAATCATCGTATATATAAAATTACATATATATGTAAAGAAATTAAAAATCCAATGCAAGGTAGAAATAGTTAAGAAATATATTAATATAATAATAATCTAATACTCTAATAATAATAATATCTGTCAGTATTTTGAATGTTTGTAGAGTTCAGAGTAATTTGTGTGAATTCTACTGAAAAAGGACAAAACTGATTCTTACAAAACTGCATTATATTGCTAGGTTGTGCATTTACATTTGAAGTATAAAGATAGTATGCAGTCATGTGTATGCCAATTAACCCTCCTTTGGTTCATTGCAGTTCATTTTATGTTATAATGTGTATGTGCATATGTACATGTATACACAGCTTCATAAGCCACCCTGCTCTGCTTGGGACAAAAATTGAGACTTTCACAAGTCTGTCAATCTACTTGGGCTGGAATTGAAAAGGAAAATAAGGTTTCTCAAGTATTCAGAGGTATATTCTCAAGTATACAGAACTTCAAGTGCCTTTTCTGAGGAAATAACACAATTTTCATGCCCTTTGGAGGTGCTTTGGTCCATTTTTTTAAAAAAAGTGATTCCTGGTTAGAAAATTAATTCAGAAAAAAGAGAACCCTGGACAATGTCTACCCAAGGAAACTCAAGCCTTCATCCTTACTTTTTAAGAAAGTGATCTAAATCTGGAGGCTGATGGATCTCCCACTCTCAAGCTCTAGCCCTACGAATGTTGCGTTCCTCTCTTGCCCAGTGGCATATCTTCCTCAGGATGGATGAAGGCTGGCTTCATCCTAGCCTTGTCAGTAGGAATGGCATCTTCCTGGATTTGGGGAAACAGGACGCAGGGTGGTGAGGATGGTTTACAACAGATTTTTTTTTCCTCTTCACTTATACAAATAACGGAAAATATCTCCTCCTCTTTAGAGAACTGTTTTGAGGGTTTTTTTTGAATGTGTTCTTGACTATCTTGACAATATTTATAACTTTAGGTGTTGAAGTCATTGCTGTATATTGAATTCCACGGTCCTTATTAACTTACTGGTAGACACAAACATACAAGAAATTAGCAGGGTTTCTACGACATGCTGTCAGAAGTAGGTGCCCAGATTTGTTGTTTTAGATGTGAAAGTTACCCAAGTGCTTTGTAGATCTGGATTTTCACCTATCTCAACTTTTTTCTAAGAAAGCTACTTTGCTGCTGGAGTGTTTTGTTTTTCACTCCCTCTCTCCAAAAGTAAGCGGGAAATCAATGGAACAAGCGTCATGATTCCCTCCTTGGTTTGCTACTGAAAGATGGGGGATCATCCCCATATTTGTGTGAAGTATTAATTCTGAGCAGTCTAAAACCCTCAGCAAATAGCGCTTACCTAATCATTCTAAACTCGGTCTTTCTGCTTGAGAACGTGTTTGTTATTTTTTATATTATCAGAACAGATTTTCAGAATGCTTGGCATTTTCAGATGCATTTAGTTGTTTATATATTTGTCACTTACTTGAGTAAAAGCATTAAAAGAAAAAAAGCCTAATGTTCTTGGGATTATGGGGCATTTCACTTAATGTGCGTAAAGTAGCATAACTAGCATTACAGGCATCTTTTATGCATGTTAATTGCAAACAATATGTATGTGTGAATTAGTATTGCTCTCATTTAATTTTTCTTCTTGGAAAAACAAAAACAAAAAAACCACTTAGTGTAAATTATTTTTGCAATATGTTTCCAGGGTGCAAATAACATTAAAACAAGAAACACTAACACGAAACCTAGGAATCTGTTCTTACGTAGCCGATGCATTGTGTTGATAAACCTTCATCATGTTGTTCAGGTTGAAGGCCACAGGCAATGGAACGGGGGCTGGAAATTTGCCATTTCGGATCCCATTATGAATGTATGCTTTCTCCTTGCAAAATTATTTGAAATTATCTGATGTTAATGACTTCTTGAGGAAAACTGTTGGATTGGAGGCTTGGAGAGAAGGTTTCTTAAAAGCAGTCAGGTACTGTAGTGAGCATAAGAATAAGAAAACATAAACAAACAAACCCCCAAGGACCTAATTTTAAGCGGATAGTTCAATTCTGCGTTATGTACATGAGCACTGTAGCTAACATGTCCAAGCAATTAAAAATCATACTTTTTGTACTGTACCATTGCTAGGTTTTAGCAACCTGTATAAACCTTTTTGCACTTTGAACTAAGTTGTGAGCAGTTGTTGACCTCATGTTGCCATCTCTGAAAGGGTCTCTGGATTTATGTGATTAATGTAGCAATGTCTTTCTGAAAGTACTTTGGGATATCTTGAGCTTGAAAAAGCTCTATGTAAAGCCTCATTCTGTAGTCTGCCTTTCCTTACCTCTAACTCAAGCCATTTCCCAGAAGAACCATGTCTTGTCATTTCCAAGCATAACTGAACATACTCTAAATTTCAGGATAAAAATAAAGCAGCAGCGATGTTCAGTGGTCTCATGCAGATAGGTAAACACGTTCTCTGAAGGAAGAAAAGAGAAACTGGATTCTTGAGGAATCAAATCTGACTTTTGTAGCAAACTTTCTTTTTGACTGAGGATGTTGGTGTTCTCTCCCTCCACGTATTTTTCTCCTTCAAAAGGAAAAGTAAACAATTTGTTACAAAGCAATTCTGCCATGTGCTCCAAAGATACGATTTTTTAAAATCTAAAAATCCTCACATTAGGATTAGGCTTTTATTGTGATGGGTGAGAAAAATGAGTTACTGCAGGATTACGAGAAGATAGAGAACACCAACAAAATTACCACATTACATTGCCACCCACTACTTCTGGCAAAAATCAAGTTCAGTAGTATCCTTGCTTAGGGCTGAATTACTCTCCCCCCCCTCAGAACTCTATTACTCGCCTCGATGTATGTTAGCTTTGAAGGGCAGGTAGTTGCGCAAAGCAGAGTGCTCTTTACAGGCTTTAGTACTTTCTCCTTTTCTTCATGCCACCCCCCCAGCTGAAAATGCATATCTCTTGTAGGTTCATGATAGGTTTGTTCCAGAAAGATGACAAATTGCTTTTGGATAGTGATTTACATAAAAATGCAAAACCAAAAGTGCAGTGTAAAGCCAAAATGAAGGTAAGTTTTTTTCTGTCTTGTGTGCCTCTGAGCAGAAAACTGTGGCATTGATTGATGCAATACTATAAGCATTCTGCATAATTCTTTTGTATCCCCTTTACTTAGGAAAAAAAAAAGTTTATCAGAATTGGCAATATCTGCATGATACAAAAACACATTGATGAATTGGCACTGCTAATCAAAGAACGGAAGTTTCTTCTACACAAGTGAAATGTCACATCCTGGTCTTTTTCTAAACCGTAATAGCATCTTAAAGTTCATGTTTACTGAAATTCCATTTACATACTGGTCTAATTTGGGCTGGGGGAGAATATTTGTACTTAACCACGAATACAGTAAAAAACACCGTGTGGCGGTGGGCTTTATAGTAGTTTGGACCAACAGCAGTAGAGACCGGTACTGATTGCTACTGGTGATCATTTTCATAGCAGGTCTTGTCTTAAGTCATTTGTAAGTTATCAACATTTTAATCATTTTGGCTGAAAACCAGCATGCTGAAAAATTGCTGAGGTCACTCAAGTCAAACCCAGCAAGTTAGGAAATGCAGAGATGCTTTGCAAAAACTGCAGTTTGCAGGTGATTGAAGTACATGAGATGACTCTTGAAAAATTTTATTATGATTGTAAGACAAAAAAAAGTGTCATTTCAAACATCCAAGTGGCTGCCCAGACACTTTTGAAATGCATGTTGTTTGAACGTTTGCTTTAAATCATTCTACGGGCTGAAAAAGGCCACCTTTAAATATATTGCAGATATATTTTTTATGAGTTGAGTAAGCTTATTTTTATTTTGGGTGGGGAACAAGCTGAGGGGGTAGGGAAAGGAAAGGTTGACCCGAAAAGGACTTTTTTTTTTTTTTTTAACCTTAATAAGGAACAGCAGGTCGTTTCTGTTAACAACGAACTATATTTCTGTTATTTGTTTTGCCTTAAAAAGCTGAATTATTTTGTTGTTACTGTGTTGTCAAGGACAGCTGGTGAAATTAGATGCCATCCTTTCATCTGTCCCAGATTCCCAGGGAAACGCCAAGGCAGACACGTACGCATGGGTGTTTTCCTTGCCTTGTGTACCTGATAGCTGTGTGGGAGGACTCCTGAGCTTTCGCTGCTGCAGCTGGTGTCCGGGAGAGCTGTGGATATAAAATAGTAACGCACACTGGAAGAACGGATTCTAGTTCACTTCTTTTGGGCACCCGTGATGAATTAGCATCTTTTACCTTAGCCTCTTTGCCCAGTGGCTCCTTGTTTTTAAAGTGATGGTGGCGGTTCCAGCCGGTGCCTGAGCTGTTCTGCAGGCGCCAGCTGGTTTAACGAAGACACCCTGGTCAATGGCCGCAGGTATTCGATGGGAACGCGTTGAAGGGATTGCTGACATCGGAAGTGAGGCCTGCCTGGGCTGCCGCCGGCCCGGAGAGGTCTCATCTAAGACCCAAATGCAGCGCTCTCCTGAGCTCCCCGCCGCCACATCCAGCACGGAGCCTGGGGCTCGGCTTCCTGCCAGGCAGGCTGTCACCTGAATGAGCCACCCCGGGTCCCCCCTGCCTGCGCTTCAGGTTATTTAAAAAGAAACGAATCCCTTCAAGATTACTTGGGGGTAGGTGAGAAGGCTTCTGGAGCTAATGGCTGCCTCCACAAGCTCTGACAGGAGCTGGGTAAATGGTCCAGCTGTTGAAGTCTCTGCAGTGTGTGTGTGTGAGTAGGATGCATCACCTGGTTCCTCTGAAACTGAGGTGTTACCCAGACACATTTAAAGGATTGCATTCTCTGTTTCTGTATTGCCTTTCTCCCACCATTTGCCTGTGTTGAGAATGTCAAAGCTTAACTGTCTCTTGAGAAAAAAAAAATTTTCCAGGTATACAAGCTTCCTATAGGACAGAAATTCCAGTTTCCTCATAGCATTGATAAAAGTTGACGGAAGAAGCGCACACGTTAATGTCGATGAAGCAGTCAAATACTACAGAAATCAGGACTTTACCATCCTCATAGCTGTAGCAACGCAGGGTATCACAAACAACACGGAATAGAAAGCAAGAAAATGGAAGAGCTGCTTTTAACGTGTGTACCACCCATCCTCTGTGCTGAAGGAGAGGGTGCCTGTAGGAGAACTTGGGTGAAGCCCAAACCTGAAACCACACACACATTTTAGTAGAGAGGGGTATATGTTTATGTGCAATTTTAATTCTGACGTTTCCTATCTCGTAGCATATTGATTTTTTTCAACAGTGAAAAGTTTGTTTAATGTATTTGTGTCTGTAACTGCATTTAGAGTAAACACTTGCTAATGTAAGGGTGGGATAGGTGCCGGGGGAGACAGGTTGAGCCCCAGTAATAGGTGTGCAGAGAATCCAGTCTGGATAATTATATGTCCACATAATTTAAGGTTGATAGTTATCATTTACTCAGTGAGGTTTCAATGAATTTTTAACGAAGGTCATTGATGCTCAGTTTATCAAGTGGATTAGTCATGTTCCCACCAAAAGGGTGAAGATCATAAGTAGCTCTAACACTGATTACCAGGACCTCAGGGCTTCGTTTGTCTGCTTGACTTGATTCGTTTCCTGTGAACAGTGCAACCTGAGACTTCATTTTCAGTGAATTTTCTGACATCATCCATTTTGGTGGTCTTTATTAATTTATATTATTCCACTAATGAAGTTTCACCAAGAGCAACTGAAATGTTCTAATTATTTTGCACCAGATTTTGATCATATTCTGCACCTGTGTAATTACCTCAGGTTTACTCCTCTGTAATTGAGATCATAATTTGACCCAATACATTAATGACTTTAATATAAAAAATGATGAAACCATTTAATGAATATTTTCAAATGGGGTCACCTCCTTGCTCATACACTCAGACGAAAGGGTGTCTGATTTGTTTGATACAGGTCACCTAGGGAATGTCTGTGGGCAAAGGCCAACTTTAGTGTCCGTTACTGCTGCCAGAAAGAATGCTTCATAGAGAGATACGATATGAAAGAGAGGAATAAGCAGCTTCTTGTTGGCAACAATGCAATCAAAATTCAGCTGGAATAGTATTTTGGCAGCTGGAATTTATTTCAAGCAGAATAAGGCTGCTGGATCCCACCAGTTCATAGGAAATGACAGCAATGGCAAAAAGCAGGAAAGATTGCCGTGGGGAGTAAAAGGGCGTGAAACACATAGACCCTTGAGATGTACAGGTACTGACACACCTGCTATCTCTTCCAGGTATTAAAAATGATCCATTTCTAGCGGGTAATCGTAACCATCAGTGACAGCAGCGCTGTCCGTAACCTGCCTAGTGCAGCAAAGGCTGCCGTGGGTTTTAACTCGATAACAAAGTGCTGCTGCACTGAAGGACAAAGGCCTTGGACTGGTAATATGTCGCTTTTGAGGTGAAATTAGTTTTCAGTTCTGGTCCCCGTAATCTGGATTATTTCCTTTCTTTTTCCAATGACAGTTGAATATAAAAACATGAAACTACCCTGGGAAGGAAGAGGCAGAATTGAAGAACTTCTCTTGTGGTCCAATAACCCAGCGCTACCTGTAGTTATGTCCCTTCCTGCTGTTCTCCTCTGCTGCCAGGAACATTGCACTCAAAGGAGCCTCTGTTTTCAGCTGAACCAGACCATCCACTTGTTCTGACCCCTCCTAAACTGGAAAAACGAGATTAGAGGTGGTCTTTGGGGTGGTTCAGGTGTTACCTCCACTGCCTTTTGTGTAGAACCCAATACTTAAACACCTACCACTTGGAGAACCTTTGAGGGACTTTTTTTCAAGAAAGCTTAATCTAATTACATGCAAAGATACTGAAAGAGTGATGTATGCGATTACCTGCTTTAAATTGAAGTAACTTGTCACATTCTCAGTAAATAGAACAATAGTAATGAATTTTATGTGAGATGTACAGGAAGAGGTACGTACTCAGTTTAGGAATCTGTATGGTGAAATATGTTTATTAGGGAGGAAGTTTTTATGTTGCAAATTTGGACTTCAGCTCCTGCCATCGAGTCCTGCTGTCAGTGCCACAGCACTGTTCCAGTTCTGCTGTGGCTTGCCAAGAGTCACACAGGAACAAAACCTTTTTCTGAACCGACAGCTGAAGAATCTGGGATTTTTATAGTTCCTGACCCAGGCCTTTTCCAAAGACTTGTGGATTCTGTTACCCTTCTGCTCTCACGTGTGCCTCCTGATGCCAGAGAACACAGAATTGTTGTGTTTTCTTCCTTTTCTTCATCCTCCATCATCTTTTTCTGTGTTCAGATGTTTCAAATTAGATTTAATATGAGTTCATGGCCCGGTAGTCCTTCTTGGTGAACAAAATCTAATTTCTCCAGACAAACTCCTGCTTTTTCTCACTTTGCTTCTTCCCTTTACCCCATAGCCGTGCAGTGTCTGTCTAGTGCTCTAGAGGAATTGATACTTTGGATAGCTCAAGAAATTAAATCCTTTTTTTTCTTTAACACAAATATCATTTGTAGTTTATTGTATGTTTCCTAGAAGACTGAAGTACAAATCTCAGTAGGCAGGGAGGAAAAGTGTTTGGAAGATGTCCAGTTAACTTAACATCCTATGATTTAATTGATTCCAAATTAGAAAACTGAATAAAAAGGGGGCATGTTGGTCAAACTTTGCAAAGATTGGTGCTGAATCTCTGCTCCTCCACTGGACCCACAGGATTATTTCACAAGATATCAGTAGTTAGGGTGATCTATTCTTTGGAACAGCAGGGCTTGTCCCTTAACCATTACAATTTAATGAAGTCAAAAAGGAGTCTGGGGTGGTTTGCCATTACCCTTACTGAGCTGATGAGACTGGGCTGTTTCCTTCATCTTGCTTACATCTCTCATTCCTCTTCTAGTATGCGAGGCTCTGTGGTTAAATTGCAGGCTTGGGAGTCTGACAGTTTGTGTTGTATTCCCAGTTCTGCCACAATGTTGACATAGCAGGATGTACGGCTTAGCTCACGGACGCTTTTTCTTACAAATATATGAATATTATGATGTGTGCGATTGCAGACCTAATTTATGCACAGAGACGTAACGGTGACCATACACGTAAATGAGATATTTGCAGATGCAAATAGCTACTTACGCATATAACAGGCCAACAGAAACAGACAGTTGTTGTAATTATACCCACAAACTGTAAGAATGAATGAACAGGCACGATAAGAAAATCAGACTGCTGGCTACACTGTTCATTTATACCATTTTTAAGACCAGAAGAATATTGTTAATATTCCTATCCCTGATGAGGCATGGCTTATTACCATTCATAACGAGCTTTAAGATTATTACATGGGAGGTGCTAAAGATCAGCAATTTTTTTATCTGTGCCTGGAGGGTTAATTTATTTCATAGATTCCTTCCTTTGGTTGATCTTGAAAATTTATTAATTCTTGCTTGGTTCACGCTTGCACAGCTTCGTATCGTAGGGCTGGTGAACCCGGGTATATGTGGGTTGTTCTCACCCAGTCCCAAACAGGAAAAAGAAGAGCGGGGAGATAAAATGAAGTTACACTTTTGATGCTTTTAAAACCTTCCCCGAGCCGTGCCGCGCTCCAGCAGGCGCGGGGCGACTGGATGTGGAGGCCATTTATTTGTTTTGTAACTTCGCTGCCATCCCTCGGGCGCCTCACGTACAGCCTAGTCAGCCTGATGAAGTAGCGACAGGGGAGAAAGTGAAGGCAAAAGCAGGATGTCAGAAAGAGCTCTTAAAAATCGATGCGTAGGTGGCTGAAAAATTTAACATCCTGCTTGGGGGTTGTCTTTCAGGGAAGAACCAAAACCAGAGCCTGGGAATCCTAAAACCCTGCCTAAGAAACCCACCTAGGAAGCCGCAAAGCAGTGCCAAACACTGAGTCTAGCTAATTGCGCGTGGGAGACCCGTGCACCTGAAGAGGATGTCAATCCAGGAGATTTCAACCGTCTATTTGCCAAGCTGTGTGTTCTAAGTAAGCACGACTTGTGAGACAGTGGTCCAGAATATCACTCCTTCTCTCAAACAGCCCACATACTGCTGCGTCCTACTAGAGACGGAGTGAGTGAGAATCGCTTGTGGCTCGGTTGTTTCCACCCAGCTCATTTCTTTCGATAGTTGCAATGGAAAGCTAAATATCTTTTTAATCAAATGTTCATTCAATAATGTCAAATTAAAAGCAAATGTAAAAGCAATTATCCAGGAGAAAATAAGGTAGCTGAAACATAAGTATTTGTTTAATTGCATGAATTTTTAATTATGTGTTCTCCATTCTTTCTGATTAAGGCTGTATTTCAGGACAGGTGACCTTCCAACACACCCTGTTCTTCTGGCCTGCTAACTGCTCAGACTGGAGGACATGGTAAGTTTTTGAGCAACTCTATGAAAATGGTGGGACAGGGGGACGTGTGCTTGGATCTCTTCCTGAGAGAAACTGGGGTTCATCCAGGTTGTGACAACCAGAGCAAATTTTTCCCAGGTACTGTAAGACACACTTAGCAGTAATGATTTCCTTAATTACTAAGGTGAACAACAGCATTTTACACATTTGGAAACTTTCAGAAGATGTGTCTTTGGTTTGGATTTGAAAGCTTTTTATCTGGAATTGTGCAAGTGGTGATAGTTCACTTTTTTCCTAATCAGTTTAATTCAAGATGAATAAATACAGACTTTCTAATCTAAGAAATAAACATTCGAAAGCTGAAAAAGATATTTTGTCCAATTTTCATGAACTCTTCTTTAAAGGAAAACTAATCTCAAAGCTCGTACAATAGTAAATCTTTCTTATGTACAAAGTCCCTATGTCATTTATTTGTAGTCTAAAAGTTGACCTTAACGCATGGATCCTTTTCAATTTTAACCTTTTTCTTTAATTGATAAATTTTTGCAAGAAGATAGCTGGTATGTACTGTATTTGCTGTACTACAAAGTATTTCAGTTGCATGGAAGTCATTGAAAAGACCATTATAATAGTTTGAATAATCTTAAATCCTCTTACAAAGTTTTGAGAGTGTTGGAGTTGTCTTTACTTTGATTCCTTCTTTGTTTTTTTTTCTTAGTTTTCCACACTGTGAGTGAACTTCTGCTTTTTGCACTGACTTATTTTAATATCACAAGTAGAGTGCTGTTTCAGCGGATAAAGTGGGAAGCACTACTGGGACCAGCACGTTTGCATCCTCATATTAGTTTGAACAGGGACACTAATAAGTGTTCACTATAAATAGCATGAGAGGCAAAAATGTTAAAAAAAATAAATTGGTAAAGATATAGCTGAAGCAAGTAATAGGAATATGGTTCTTCAGTTAATCTCCAGGGAACAGCTCTTTCATTTAACTTTGGAATATTCAGATGAATTTTAAACTGTGTATAACCATATCTCCACAAAACGCATCCTACTCATTGATGCTAATGGAGTCATTTAGAAGTCTGAGAATCTGAGCTTTACCTGAGAACTTTATAGACTCAGTTTGACTTGAGGTTTATGACTCGCATTAGAAGTTGGACAGCTACTAAAAATAAATTTTTAATCCTGTGATAGGAAATCTTCAGAAACTTAGGAGATTCAGATAAGCTGTGCACTGGCTCTCTACTCATCTGAACTCTAGTGAATCTTGCTGGTCTTGAAATCTCTATGGAAATCTGAGAAAGTTAAGGAACCGTCTCTGATATCGAAAGCACAGAAGATGGAGGAAAGGCTGCAGTCAGTCCTGCCACTAACTTACTGAATGACCTTGGGCAAGTGTCCAGATGCTCAGGTTAAATCTGAGCAAAATTAATTGTCCTTCACTGTCACCTTTTTTCTTTTGCAAGCTAATGGAAACCAGTGTTTTCAACAGAGAATTTGCATAAACATACCCCAAACTGAGGTGGTAGGACTGAGGAACTCAGTGCATATTTTATTTGGAGGGTTAAAAATCTCAAACTGGTATCTATCATACGGTTTTGCATAGTAGGTCCTCAGTATTCAAAAGGTCTCTGAGACTTACTGCCATAGTAACGGTGGTAAGATCAGCAATAGCAGGTTAGGATGATTAGGAGAGCCACCTTTGTGCTGTATTTACTTATTTAAGTTCTAATTACAATTTAATCAGGAATTGAAGAATTCTTCATATTAAAAACCTTTAAAAAAAAAAGGTTTAAAAAAACCCCAGCAAACCACAAACACAAACCACCCCCCTGTAACTGGATTTTTTTAACATCTTGCTATAAATTCAGTTTCAGATTCACCTTGAGTTTTATGCATATGCGTGCAAGTCCTTAGGCTACAAGAACCAATGTGTGTCTTTCTTGGACGAAACAAACTGAAATGGAAAAGGAAAATAATGTTATTTTTTGTTTCAGGACCTTTTGTTGACATGTATGTTCGTTGGAATATTTGATAATGAAGAAAGTAAGTAGGCAATACCTATCAAATTGTTTCTTTCTGAGAACTATTTAGTTTTAAGATTTATGTTTTATTAGGAATCAGGAAAAAGTCTGAGTACACGCCAGAAATAAAAAGCAGGATATGAATCCAGGAGAAATGTAATGACAGAAAGGAACCTCAGATTTTGTGGATTGTGTCTGTTTTGCACCAAATAATAAAAAAACGAAAACTGTGGATCCTAAACCCACTAAATGTACCCTGTGAAATTATAAGCAATTCCCAGTTGTACAGTTTGAGAAAATCTCTAGCGCAAATACAGAAGTCTTGTTTATATAATTTCGTGAGGTGATGCAATTAAGGTGAAGTGTACTTAGTATAAATATTACAAATATGCTTCTCTGTGTACATGACACTTTTAAAGGACTATAACAAGATGGCTTAAGTAGCAGACACAGCACCTCTTTGTCTGTATTGCAGCAATAATTGGCTTAAGAGGCAGACAACGTTAGTGAACATTTGTCTGCGCTCCTTGGAAAATGTCTTCAGTCCTGGCAAGTGTATTCGCCCCGCGATTCATTTTGTAGGTATTAAGCACGGTGCCATTTGCCTACCAAACCATGATCTCCTTAAGCAGATTATGGTTTATTGCTCCAAACATCAGTATCTGAAGGGGAAGGAACATTTCCGTGACGTCATCCCAGCAGGTAGTGACATTTTGAATGCTTGATGACATTTCCTCTTGTAAATAGACAAGGGAAGTCAGTAGGTGCAGCACTGCTTTACCTTTTCTGAAATGTCACTGCGCTGAGGAAAGCGAACGAACTCCTGTATATTATTTCATTGTTTCTGGGAAGCAGAAGGAAATTACACCAAAAGGCTCATAGTGTGTATTTCTTACATTATTTGCCAAGGTTGCTCTAAAGAAATACCAATGAACTTCAACTGCATGCATTGTTGGTTTTTATAATAAATAGCTCTCTTACTTAAATTCATGCCTCTTTACACTTCTAATGCTTCTGACTTTAGCTCATAGAAATCACATCTTTTACAACCTTACCATCTGTCCTCCAGGATTTACTTGAAAAATGTTGTTCTTGTAACACCTAAAAAATTTTCTTTTCCTTATCTCTTTTGTTTGCTTTTTGGAATCTGGACTGATATATTGTCGATCGTTAGAATAACACTTTCAGTTTTGGTCCCTGCTCTTTTATTATCATTTCAGTCTCCTGGCTCTCGCTTGCCTTCAGTCGTCTTGCACCCTGGTATTCCCTGAGAAGAGTAATGTCGCTGTGGTGCTTGGCCCTAGCACTTTTTCCTCTGCTGTAGACATCCTGGGACTTCTGTGATTAGAGATCACAGAAGAGGAAATACAATTATTCTGAGTATAGTCATCCAGAAGAGAAAACATGTATGATCTGCAGTGTTACCTTTTCCTCTGGAAAGCTGACCCCAAATAGATATGTGAATCCCACAGAAATTTGAGTCTAATGTAGAAACATTTCAGGAATAGTTTGGTGCAGTATTTTGTTCCTAAAATACTTCTCCTGAATGCCATCTATCTTTCCAGTCTGAGCTGCAACCAGCTGGTTTTCATCCAGCTCTCTGCTTCTGCCAGCTATTGAGAGCAGTTGGCACCATTCTCTGTCTACCTCCTACAAAAAGGCAGCACAGGAAAAGATATAATCAGTATGTTAATAATAATATTTATAGACCAGCCCGTTAGATGATCATTCCCAGTAGTTTTCCATCAAAATTGAACTGAACCCACGGACTATTGTGACCTCACAGGACCTTGTGTATTTGGTTATTTAAGTAATACTTAACAAATTTTGTCATCTAAGATCAATCTAAAGATTAGCTAACGCAAGGATGAAATATCCTATACTTGCTACGTCAACACGCATTTGGAACGGCAGCACACCACTGCGGCCAGGACAGCGCTCCCCACCCAGTGGGCTCGCTCTGATAGCTCATCCAGCATCCTTTCTGTCTCACCGGTGCTCCCTCAGGATCTCCCAAACTTCCTTTTGCCTTCCTGAGCACCTCACGCGGATCCACTGCAAAAGCTTTCTTGTTTTGAACTGTTTCATCGCCATGAAGCTGTTGAGCACCAGCTGGACAGGGCAGCAATGAGACGCTCTTGCAGACATCTCTGCACTTCTCATCTCTTGCAGATAGAATCACAGATTAGTTTGGGTTGGAAGGGACCTTTAAGGGTCATGTAGTGCAACGCCCCTGCAGTGAGCAGGGACACCTTCAACTAGATCAGGTTGCTCAGAGCCCCGTCCAGCCTGGCCTGGAATGTTGCCAGGGATGGGGCATCCACCACCTCTCTCGGCAACCTGGGCCAGGGTTTCACCACCCTCACTGCAAAAAATTTGTTCTTTATATCTAGTCTAAATCTACCCTCTTTTAGTTTAAAACCATTACCCCTTGTCCTATCGCAACGGGCCCTGCTAAAAAGTCTGTCCCCCATCTTACTTTTTTTATCTTCCCCTCCCCCATTTTCTTATAAGCCCCCTTAAGTACTGGAAGGCTGCAGTAAGGTCTCCCCGGAGCCTTCTCTTCTCCAGGCTGAACAACCCCAGCTCACTCAGCCTGTCCTCACAGGAGAGGTGTTCCATCCCTTGAATCATTTTTGTGGCCCTCCTCTGGACCCTCTCCAGCAGGTCCATGTCTTTCCTGTGCTGAGGGCTCCAGAGCTGGATGCATAGATCCTATGTCATTATGGTGGATATTTTGTTTTCATGGCTTTCTTCTATATTCAGAGGTCTTCTCCTGTACAGTTAATCACAAGGCCACCAGCACCCTTCTCTAGTATCCTTCCTTTCCCTGCCTAATCTCTGTGCCACCAAGTTTTTCTTTTACCAACAGGTTATCTCTGAAGGCTTATTACTTGTTCTTGACAGACCGGCAGAAAGCTTCTCACCTCTTCGTGATCCTGCAACACACAGCAGGTGTTGAGGGTGATGTGTTTGGTAGGCAAGTTCCTGCCTTGGTCTTCCCATTTTCTACCGACTCCAGCAAATACCCTTCTCTGTACCCAAAGGCTAGATCCTCACCATATTTTCTTCTATTTTCTTGATCGTGGTATAAAAGTGGCAGTGCCAGTCCATCTGCCTAAATGAAACTTGCCACCCAAGAAATAGATCTCTGGGAAATATGTATGTGTGAGTGGGGAGGAGCTTTGGGCAAAAGCAGAGACAGGTCTTTGGCAACCGTCTAGTCTTCTTCCTGGTAATTGTACTGTGGATGATAGAAAAGTTTTTGAGATTTCTCAACAAGAAATCGTTCAACACCACTCAGAGAAAATACAGGAAAGAAATCTCTGGGTTGTAATATAGCATAAGTTTGTGCTAATCATAGTGAGTCTCCCAATTTATGCTCATCATGTTAGAGTGACTGTGCCATCAATACTGAAAAGGGCACAAATCATCTTCCAAAGATGTGATTCTGTGAGTAAATTTTGCACCCACTCACTTTGAGTGGGTTGCAAATATATTCACATGTTCTTCATCACAACTGAGAAGCAGCAGAATATATTCCTTTTAAAGGAAGCTGGGGTGAAAAAAGCTGCTTCTAAAAAAGGCAGATTAATCTCTTGGAAAGTCCCCACTGGAAAATTGTAACATTAACTGGCAGTTTCCCCTGATCCAGGTAATTTATTCATGAAACTTATGGAGGTTAATCAAAAGTTCATATAATTGTAATAAACAGAATACATAATGGACTAATCATGCAATTCAAGGCATTTTGTAATTTATTTCAAATATCAGATAAAAATAACTAAGAGGTGTGCCAGGAAGCCAGCAAATAATTTGGAAACTGATGAGCGTGGCATACCTGCTGAACTATGAATAGATAACGTAGTGTCTAAAAGTATATAGATAAAGGTAATAAAGTAGCAAGTATTCCACAGGTTTATACTTTTTTGAAGGCTTTAAAATTTATTCTAAAACTCACATTGCCACCTCTTGTACAATCTGGTTTCTGGTTTAGCCCTGCAGCAGCACAGCTTTGAGGAGTCCTCTGGTTGGGACTTGAGAGGTCTCGGGAGAAGGGCCTCCATTTGCGCCTTCTGAAGATGGAGCAATCGTATTAATCTGATGGCATTCTTTAAAAGTAGTCAGAGGGAATATTATCTTTTAAACATGAATGCGCGTTTGTTGAAAAAGCATTCTGATTTTGGCTTTTCTTGGGGTAGAAATAAGCTCGCATGTTAACGCCTGTTTATTATGACTTTATGGTAAGTGCACGTGAGGATCTAGGACTGCACCCACCTTCCCAAGTGCACCCAGACCAGCCAAATGTGAATGGAAATCAGCTGCACTAGTATACCAAATATGTGAACACAAAATAGGCATTCATTTGTATTTGCTTTGTCTTTTCCCAAGAAGGATTTGATTAACAAGGACAGAAGCTAAGCTATAAAAGTACTCTTAGGTTCAAGGTTCAATATCAGGTGTGTTGTGGTTGGTTTTTTGGGTTTTTTTTTTTTTAATGAAGGGGCAGAAGAAGATTATCTATTGTAGGTTCAAACACATAGACACACAAAGCGTGTATTTTCTCATCAATACACAGATAAAACAGATATCTATAGATACAAAATATCTATAAAATAAGTATGTGTACATATGTACAGCTATGTACTGAGTACTGAGAGGTGACTGAACACTGGCACAGGTTGCCTGGAGAAGCTGTGGAGCCTCCATTGGTGGAGATACTTAAAAGCTGTCTGGAGATGGTCCTGAGCAGCCTGCTGTGGGTCACCCTGCTTGAGCAGGGGGGTTGCACAAGATGACCTCCAGAGGTCCCTTCCAACCTCAACCATTCTGTGGTTTTGTCAAATTCTCATATATCCGAAAAATACATGCTTTAGTGGGGGAAATGCAATATTTTAAAATGTCTTATGTGTTTTCCTTATACCAAAACCGTAATTTTATACTTGGCTTCTTGATAAGGATTTGGTTTTAAACACAAATTCTTCAATTTGCGTAAAACTTTTTATGGCTGGGCACTGAAAATTAAGACATGTAAAAATTAAGTAGGTCTGATATGCTGCTGAAGAAACAAGTTTACTAAAAATAATATGTCTGAAATAAAACGTCCAGATCTAAAATCAAAAATCCAAGCAAACGGTGTCAGCTCCAGAGAGCGTGAGGAGATATAATCCAGTTTCCTGAAAAATCGTGATTTTCCCAGGATACAAAGTTGAACAGCCTAACGAGGAGATCATGCAAAAAGAAATACTAAGCATTTCACAGGAAGGCATTTTTCAGGCCTTGGTTGGAAGACTTTCAACTCAACAGTTGCTTTAATCAGGTTAGTCAATTATATTCAGGGGAATCACTTCAAAAGCACAAGAAAATTTCGTGTTATGCCTTGTAAGTGATAAATAACTTCCAGATTCTGTTCCCTTCTTAAACCTGTACAAAAAAGATGAAAAGATTAGCACTTCCCTTAGCACCTTCACTTTCCAGGAGTGCCTTGAAAGAGGTGAGTAAAGCACGGTAGATTTTAAAACTAAAGAGGCTATTGTGCGGAAATTAATTGATGGCTTTGTTTTGACTGTGTGATAGCAGCAGAAGTAATGAGTATAGACCTTGTTTCAGCATTTTGCTTTTCAGTACCTGGCAGAAAAGTCGTTGAGCTGAATCCTAGCAGGTAAATTCTTTTTTTGGAAGCAGGCAGGCTTTTTGAAGCAAGCGGGTAAGCTCCTCTCTCAGGTGATCTTTTTCTCTTTCTAATAGGCACTTTTCCTTTCAGGCAATCAAATCTTTTTCCACTCTGTACACAAACTCCTTCCTTTCAGGCAAGTAAACTTCTTCCTCCCCCCTTACTTCCCCTCGGTAAGCAAACATAACCTAAAAAAAGAGGCCAGATTAAAGCTGTTTGCCCATAAAACTGCTGCCTTCCTATACTAGGAATTTGTCTTGTGACCTACTTCCTTAACACTGTTTGCTATTGAGCAAGGACAAAACCCAAATGTCATTTCACGACATAATCCACTGTCAAAATTGGCACTAGCCAGCAGGCCTGCTGGTGGTCGCTCACAGATAACAACTGTGGAGCGGGCATAGCAAATGAATTTTTTCCACAGAATATGGTAAGTCAGGGTTGAAGAGTATTGGGAAAGAAGGGTGGGAGAACTTGTGCTGCCTCTGTCATGTCTCATATATTCTTGAGACATAAGTTTCCAGTACTTGTCAATGACTTGTCAAGCTGGCATTCTTCAAAAACACGCCATTAATTGGTGTCACATAAACACGCTATGTGTATTTTTTACAGTACTGGTAGTGGTTTTCTTACTTACTTCTCCGTTACCGGTATTAATAAACAGGTATATACTGGCTTTGTGAGGTGATGGTCTTAAGTGCAATTAAGTTTCCGAGCAGTAACTAATGCTGTGGAGCCTTCCTGTTTAAAAAAAATTGTAAAAGGTAAGTGTTAAAGTTTGGAATTCCAAAAATAATGTTCCTTTTGTAGGCTAATATCCACTTTTTGACTGAGACCACGCTTTACAGGATTATTCATTTGTAGAGTCCTAAACACATACATCCTTCTGTTTATAAAATACAGTGCAGTAAGAGTAAATAAAAATCCCTCCCAATACTGTGCCAAGCTAGAGCTCCTTGCATTATCAAAAGCTTTGCAAGCTTATTTTACAAGACTTCATTCTAAATCATACCAGGGTAGTATGGAAAGATGTTGGTGTGTTTAGGAGCACTGAAAGAAGACTAGGTTAAGATACTTAAATTGACAACCATTGCAAAAGTCTAAAAATTAAATGCAAATGTCCTAACTCAGTTTTGAAACATATAACTTGGAGTGAAATTCTCTATTTATCAATTTTTTTTTTAAATTCAAAAATTAAATTAAATTTTAAATGGGAGAAAGAAGACAAGTTTTTTGGTTTTTTTAAAGTCATCAACATTGGTTTCTTGGCATTTGAAGTACTCTTTATGCTATTTATTAATGTTTGTTCCAGTAAGCTCCTTTTTCTGCAGAACATGTAAATGCTTCTGATTTCATAGGCACAACCAGTGGAACACGGATGTTCCCCTGATAGGAGATACATGCCCTATCTCATCTGCGGACGTTGATAGGTGTCACTTAGTATCACGTCTCCATCCACACAAAAAGAGCACAAAAATTAATTTGCTTTTTGGCTTCCTTGACTGGCATCTTCTTTGCAGCTATGCACCTTATCTCTTTAATATTGCGGCATGCCTGATTTAACATGCAAGGTGTCTGCAGGATACCTCCTTGTGCTCAGCAGATGGGAGAGGTGCCAGACCCGACGGACATGATTGGGTTTATGCAGGATGTCATGTCATCATCGCTGCGGTGCTACAGAGGACAGCAAAGCAGCTGTGTAAAGGCCCTGGGTAACTTGTTGGTTGTCAGCAACACAGCAGAATGTTTTCACTGTATCTTTGAGTGCATGGAAAATGTAGCGCGTTTCCTGAAGAATATCATGCATATTTAACTGAGCTCCTTGCCCAGTGAGTCTAATATGTCATATCAGTTCTTATTCGGTGCCTCTACACAAATCTTGGATATTTGTTCTGTTTTTTCCTTTGCATTTTTTTTCTCATGCAGTAACTGGCTATTGCTTTTAGTCATTTGCTGCAATATTTGCTATGGATGCAACAGGTGAAAATAAACAATGCTATGGCTTTTGCAGATGTTAGATAATGTCTCATGTGGGCCTGGTACCTGGAGATAATTACACCTTTTAGTAGATTTACGCTGCCCATTTTATTTCCTGTCACCTGGGGAATAATTATATGCTGCCTACCTGCCTTTTAATATTGGTTTATCAACTATTTCTTTTATTTATGTACAGTGGAACTGCTGGGACCAGTAACTTTTATTTCCTCCATTTATCAAAATATTTAACTAGCATACTCCAAGGTGAGTCATCATTAAATAATGGTTCAGGGCTCTGCTGAGGTTAAGCCTAAATCATTATAGTTGTTTCTCTCGCTCTAAACCCCCCAAATCTCCCTTCTGGCAGTGCAAAAACCTTGACAGCTATGGGCTTAGGTCACAGCATTTAGTATCAAGGAACTGTCAGATCTTGTTTTCTTTTTGCTATTCTGCTCATTAGTCAAAACAGATTCTTTGCTGTAGCAGGTCTGCGTACTGCATCCTAACCTGGTACATCCTCAGGAGTGTGATCCCAGGATGATCCACCATACAGGGTGAAAATATCAGTGCTCTGTCACAGTAAACCAACTGTAACATCTTCCTGTGTTCACTTTACACAGCCTGGCAGTTTTGCAAGCAGCCATGTTAAAGCAGCAGCCTTTAATTTCTCTTTTAGCTTTTTTTTTTTCTTTTTTGGTAATGTGCCTTGAGGAATTTAGGGTTTTTCCCCAGCCCAAATATGCATGTAGCAATGCTCTCAGCAGATGGCCAATACTTGACAGTATGTTGTTTGTGGATGACTTAAATGAATCAAAGACTCATCCATAATTGAAAGGTAAATAGAGAGAATTTCAGCTATAGAAAAACATTTTTCTATTTCCTTCATAATCTATTTGTAAAATATATGTGGAATTGAACTGCACTGTTTTATTGCAACTTAATGTCATTGCCAGATATTAAAAACACTGCATTAGGTTGCTGAATGTGTCATTCATTCTTCCACAGAGAAAAGTACATACCTGTTATATTTTTATTTTTGTTTTGTAGAAGACTGAGCAGATCTCGGGGGTGTAGAGAGGTGGCTGTATTTTGTATACAGAAATATTGCTGAAGGAGCATTGCAACACAAAGTCACACACAGACATGCTAGTAAGTGTCAGAACTAAAATCTGCTATTCAAAGTACATTCAAAATCAGCTCCTGATGCATCTTAATTGTGGGGGTGTGAATGCAACATACTGTTTTTCCGTTTGTCCCTTGACTCATTCAGGATGCTGAATGGACTGTAGAAAGGGGAATAGAGTGCAGGAAACCGAACGGACAGCTGTCCTCTAGTTCGTGTTCTTCATGATTCATCCCAATCCTGCATTTGTAAGCGTCTGAGCAGCCCTGGCGGGGCACTCTTACCTAATGCTGACGGCATGCCTGTTCTGGTTTCCCTTCATCTTTCAGGCCCTGGGCAGTTATTCAAGGGGCCGTGGTGGAGCTCCAGCAGCGCTTTCCGGGCGTTGCTTGGGAGGACTGCAGCGTGCTTCCCTAGCGCTGGCACTCGTCTTTGCCGTTACTTTCCCTTTTGTTCCTCCTGTCACAGCTGGGGTCAGAATGCTGCAAAGATATCATCGGTCACTTTTGTCGTCATAGTTCTCCTGTAAGGAAGGGTCTCCCCATTTTATGGGTGAGGAACTTAGGCTAGCAACCTTAATGGCAAAACAGCTCATTTTAGGATTGCAAGTTGAAAAACCTGTTTTTCTTTTTTTTCCTTAGTGTTATTTTATTCTATTCTGTTAAATTTTAGAATACTTGGAGTTGCTAATCATACCTCCTGGTGAGCATCTAGGATCCGATGAACACCCTGCTAGTGACCATTATGAAAAAAATGACTCAATAAAATGAGAATTCAAGGGGAAATGTAGGAACCTGCTTACAGAGAACCATAGCCTCTCTTCTCGCAGTGCACTCATTTGTTAAACACATTAGGGTACACGTGCATTGCTATAAACACTGCAGTTCGACTACGCAGTTGACCTTGGCTTGTGCCCTGACTGCCCAAATGTGGAGGAAAGTAACGGCTGAAATTCTCACTGCCTGAAAGCATTCCCCAGCGATGAGGAACCACCCGCTCTGAATGCAGTTACACAGTCTGGTTTTTCTCTATCTTTCCCCATAGTTTGTCAGGCAGGGTTCATTCTACAATGTATTATGGTAATCCTGAGGTAGCAGATAAAGAACCAAAGTATTACAAACACTGTCTTGAACACGCTCTGCTTTCTGTTGAGCAGAACTGATGTTCAGCACAGGACAATCTTGATCTATGATTCCCGTTGTCATATGTAAGCGAGTAAGATGTGCTAGCACTGTATTTTTAAAAATACCATTTTGTTTTTTAAATCACTGAAAATAATACTGGTAATAGCCACACAGTTACATATAGGACAGGACTAAGGAAGAAAATGGGATCTGAAATGTATACTATGAAGTAAATGAATTTTGTAAGGCTAGATAAAGGCCTCAAAATTGAAACTCTATATTCTGATAAGTAATAATAATATATTGTTTCAAAAATATTGCTTTCCAGTAATTTATAGTAGAAAGCTATTACAGTAATCTGTTTTCACTCCAGTAGCAACAAACTTGTATGCTTCGTTTTTCCTATTTTTTAATACAATATATAAATAATGTACTTGTTGCAATTTATTTTAAAGTATTTGGGGTGGGGTTCATGTTTAAGCTGTCTACAGAGGCTCCCTTAGAGCAGACAGGGAAAACTAAGCAGTTCCATAACATGATTCATCTTACTCGGAGGAAGGTGCCTGAAGGTCAGATGAATCACCTCGGCAGAGCGACTGCATAGGTGGCAAGCTCAGCAAAGGTGTAGACATCTCCTGTACCGTCATCTAAAATCAGCAAGATAAATCCTACTCTTACTGTCTGTATATGTGTGGGTTTTTAGGAGGTTTTTTTATTCTTTTTTCATTTAAATTGGTGTTCGCCACATCTAAATGATATACAAACTGGGAAGAGGAATCGCAGGAAGATGTTACCTAGTATATCAAAGTAGCCTCCAATATCCTTTTGTATAAACACCAGCACTACATTAACTTGCTTTTGATCACAGCATGATACATATGAAGAAATGATAAAACCCAAGTGCTTGCATATTAGGGGAAAAAGAGGGGAAAGATGAAGGGAGAAGGAAAAAGCTGCATAGTCAGGGCTTATTTTTAATATTTTTCAGAATCTATACTAATCCATAAATGCAGATGGGCTACCGGGCCTATAAAATTCTCGCACAAATCCACAGATGTCCACAAGTGATCAAAGGTCAGCCTTAAAAAGTAGACTGGAAAATTTAAAGCAATTGGTGATCCATTCAGCATTTGTGCAGTAACCTTACTTGATATATAAGGTAGTGCCATCACTGGCAAATCCATTATACCTACTTTGCTCACCTCTTCTCCCATGCCTGTGCTGATAGACATTGGAAGGAATACTGACATCAATTAAAAAGTAAATATGAAAAATAATATAGGCTTGATTGGATCAAATCTTTGATGTAAACATGAAAAGGTGTGTATATTCTTACCAGTTATTGGTCCCACGTAAAGCAAAGCTGTTTAAATATGTAATTTTTTTCTTTCACAAGTATCTGAAACTCCACTGCTGATCTACTCAATTGCAAAGTGTCAGTGAAATGAAAGCGGGATTAGAATTAGCCCCTAGTACTACGGTTCCAATTGTGGACTGTTTCAGGCTAAACTATTTTGAGAAATTATCGTTGGAAGAAGAAACACCGTGACCTTTAAAATTGCTTTCTGACTCTAATAATCCCAAAGATCAATGATCTTCAAACTAACATACTCCAGATTTTGAAACATCCTGTTCAGGATTTCAAATAAAGTTATTATAGAAAAAAACAAGGCTAAACCTATAAACAGAGGGTGGCAATTGCAAGCAACAAGTAGTGATCATGGGCAGCAAATCCTCAAAGAAATTGTTTTTTAGGGTGCTGGATCCTAAATTGCGCTGCAGAGCAAATACAGTTATTACTAAGAGGCCAGGTAAAGCGTAACAGATATGCAGCAAACAGTACAGACTAACACATGCTGTGAAGGGATTTAGCAACATAATGTGTATTGAGTCACCCTTGGAGGTTGAAATTAAAACGTGCATGCAAGATCCGTAAGGATCTTCTCCCTCCCCCCCCCGATTCCTTTCTAAGAAAAATGAGGGGTTTTTTCTGACTATTGGCTTCCCTGCACTACCTCTAGTTCAAACCACCCTCTATTTTCAGCCATAAATTACATACCCAGCTTAGAGTAACTCTTCAGCAACACCTTTAGAATAAAAAAGTGTGCTTAGATTTGCTTATACTTTCAGGTGTTCCCTGAAGAGTCATTTTAGGGAGATACCTTCATCAAAGGTAGCAGAAAGGATAGTTAGATCTATGAAAGTTTTTAACTAAACAGGTCATTCCTCCTTCTCCTACATAAGGTAGCTACATCACATGGCGGGTGAACGTTAACCTTTCTCAAGAAGACCAACCATGTGCCCACAGGCTCCCTTCCGGTACTTAGGGCACCAGTTGAAACACAAAGGGTTGTTCTTTGAAAGTTTAGCAGTTTATGTAACTTTATAAAGGGGCTACCATAAAATCAGTAATTTTTAACTATAAGAAAGGTAACTGTAAACTTGCGTCTCTTACACGATGTCACATTCAAAATGTTGTTTGCAGTATGTAAGGCCAAGAATTTATTGTTAGTGTACTTGAGATCATCAGAATCTAATCATTGTTAGTCCAGAAAAAGACAGGATAATAATGCAGTTGGGATTTGTACGTGCACGTTTCTTGGTTTCCAGCCCTTTTCCTGGTGCTGTGCTCCCCCGTCCCCGGCTCCTCGGGGCCCTAAGGTCAGAGGTTTCACGCTGGTGCTGACAGTGGGGCTATCATGGCAAGTTGGCAGCATCTGGAGTCCTTCACAAGGAGGAATACCAGGTGGTTCATGTGGATGGTTTCTTGGTCCTCCCTCCAGGATCCCCTCAGGGTCATTTTAGTATGTTTGCTAACGTGCTTTTACACCTTCCTCTTTATTCACTGGTCTGCAGCTCCATTAACATTTGAATTTACTATATTTGTTGCTTTGTACTTTTGTTAGCTACTAGTTCTTTGTTCTCTTTGTTGCTTCTAAAACCAGATTAGTCTAGCTGAAGTCTGCATTTCTTTAACTGATCACAGGTGAGTTGTTTATGGGTGTGAGGTCTCTGCCCTGGTGCTGCATCTCTGTCCTCCCCCTTTGCGCTGCGTCCCATGTCCCCAGGCTGCCGCAGTCCTACCAGACCTGTGTTCCTTCGCGTTAGAGCCGTAAGTATCCCGTGCTATGCAGAGTAACTGCTTGTTACTGCTCTGTCTGTATAAACCTATGGCTGTACCACACAAAGATAAACAAAAGTCAAATAAGCCAGCCGTGGACACCCAGTCAATTAGAGAAATTGCAGCTGCAGCTCGACCAAGTAAAGCAAAGCTGCGGTAGGTCAAGAGAAGTTCAGACAGAGCAGATCTGACAAGCCTCAGTCCCGAGGCTTGCAAATTCAGTACGAAGCTTACGGCTTGGTTCTAGCTACAGCAATACTGTCTGCAGGGCTGCACGGTTACAGCAGCATGATGCTTTACTTACTGTTGTTAAAATATTTTTTGTTAAAATGTCATTTTTTTAATTAATTTTACCACAGAGTAGTATCTGAGATGCTATAAAATATATGTACCATAGAAAATAATTAACATGTCTTAATGCTTTGATCGTTTAATTTTGTCAAAACAGACATGATCAAAGCAACCTCTGTAGTTTGGAGGTGGTTTTACGTTTTAGTAAAGAATCTGGGCATGTATGTCTTAGTCATCCGTATAGTCAGGAAGAATGTATATTAAAGCTAAGCCAGCTGTAAATTTAGATTTACAGTTAAGCACCCAAGTGACAGTAGCGTAATCTTTAAGTCTGAGTACAGGCTGTTCCTATGGTAGCCCATCTCAGTCTCTTAGGTGACTCTGGGCTTCTGTTCTGTCATGACCGACAACCGTATCCCCAGTTGCGGGTCATGACCTGGCCATTAATGACAGTATTCCTATTCAGAGGTTATGCAAGTCTCAAAGTAATTGCTTTTGCAATTACTCTCTCGAAATTATTAACATATTTTGGGGCTATTCTGAAATATTAATCCTGGTTTTCCCAGAAGAAAAAACAAGTCATTTTGAAGTGGGCGGTGGATTGAGAGCTGAAGGTAAACAACTGCTGAAGCTAGTTAACGACAATTAATTTTCATTTGATGCTTTTACAAGGATTTAATATTAAAAACTGTTATTGGGATGGAAAACCCCATCATTCTCACAAACGCAATGCGGCTGATATTTGTACTTTTTCAACCCACTGTCATTTAGTAAGGTGACATACATTTTTTTAAAATCATTTGCGCTTTCCTGCTGAGTTACCTGTGTAACCCATTACCTGTGTAACCTGTGGATAGTTTAGTCCTCTTACTCTAGATGGACAAGCACTGTCCTGTATCTTCAATAGGTTGTCTTAAAAATGGCGGCAACCTTATCTGTGCGTAAGGAGGAGATTATGACCCAGCTCTCATGTACCCGTAGAAATAGTCTGTCTCGCCCTTTCTGTGTCAAGAGACTTTTGGCAGGAACATAATATTCCCTTCAAAATCAGTTTGTTCCTTTGCCTTTTTTTTTTTTTATGTATTCCATTTATGTGATTCTCCTTCTTCCAAACAGTCTTCAGCCCTGCAGACTGATTAGATCCTAATTCTTTTGGCATGCTGTCAACTTGTCCTAGTCAGAATAACTATTAGGCCTTTGCTTTTGCTACTCCTCTGCAATTTTGTTTCCCTTTCTGTGCTTCACATCTTTTCTTTGTGATTTTCACCTATTTTGCCTGAAGCTGTCTTCTGACAATATGTTACCACCTCTCTCTGTGGATTTGTTCTTTGCCTGCCCAAGTAATTTATTTACGTGTTAGCTTCCTCTTCACCATTATCCAGGCTGTTTGACTTTCTGTGTATTGCTTTTGATAGTGCCTCAAATCCCTAGTACGGTATTAACAATGTGAAACAGGAGGGCTTTTCTAGCTTTTAATGTAACAACTTAATCATGCTGACGGTGTGTTTTTAAATGACTGAAATTCCTTGTGCACACACACTGAGATAACACCTTGCACGTGCTTCTAACAGCTGTGGAACTGAACATGGACTTCAGTAAGATTGTTGTTCTTTTTTTCCCTTGGCAGTTAAATGACATATTTAGATTACATGCCAAAATGAATAAAAATCAGTCCTTAGATTATTGTGTTCTATTCCTGTATTTTCATTTTATGTATTGGGAGGAAAAAAATAAACACAAAACAAATCAGGAAAAAAAAAAAGACATTCTGTTCAATTGAAACAACACTTCAAAGCCTGGTATGTGTATGTGACAGAAATTTCATCCCATGGCTTGTTCCTAAACTCCAGAAATAAATGGAGAATCATATACAATTCAGGATAGGGTTTCTGTCCTTTTCATTAGTTCTTCTGTAGAAAGAAAGTGTGATGAAGTCAGACAGTAAAAATTCAACAGCAGAAGATCAAAACAACCCTATCTCTATTCTCCCCGCACCTCGCAGAAAGCTAAAATGCTAACGTGTTGGATGGAATTGCTCACTCTGAAATACGTAATATGTTGATGGCATGCTAATTACATTTTCCTAGAAAACTGGTCGACGCTGAATGTCTTAGACTTCTTGTAACCATAAATTCTAGTTATTAGCTGTCATCTGTGGCTCGGTTTTTTGTTTGTTTGTTTTGTGTTTAATTTTTAATTTTGGGGGGGTGTCTGGTTTCATGTACGCCACCTTTCTAGTAAAAAACATCTAAGTAGCCACACTGGGACCATAAGTTCAAACAACATTAGTGTGTTTTGTATGGGTTTTTTCCAGCTTCTGGAAAAAAATCCATAAAGCAATTCCTCTGGGCAAGATACTCAGTTTCCAATCTTGGTAAAGAAAATGAACAAAAAGTAATTTGATGTTTTTGTATTTTGTTTTCCCTCTGTGGAATCGGTCTGGAAAGACAGGGAAGGCTTGACCCTGAGGCAGATGTTGGCCCAAAGTTGTAGATCATGAGACCAAACTCCTTAGAAGCCAACCATCTGGACCAAGCAAGAAATGTTTCACATGGTTTTGTGAAAAATATTTTTATGAATACTGTGCGAATATTCTTCTGCCATATTGATTTCACTGATCAGGTTTTGAAAGATATTTCTGTGGTTGTTGTATAAAAGGATGGAGGTAACTTTCATTTCTTTCCGTCTCCCTTTAGGGGGATGTCTGTAGCTATCTGAACAGCAGGAGCAGCAGCCAAGTGCCCAGCCTTTCATCTTTGAGTCTCTAGAGAGTCTTGACCATTTGTCTTGAATATAGACTTCACTAAAACCAGCTATATCTTTGTCACCTCCAGGCTGGGCCCTAATGTACTTTCTGCAGAGCTTATTGCATGGTGAACGTTAAATTAGAACTCTATAAACTTAATTTGCTTCCAGTGCTTCATTTGCTTCCAAGTGTAATTCTTGATATTGATTTTAACTTATATTTAACTTTTATGGTGGTAGTCACGCGTACTTAAGAGGCTGCTGCTTCTTCATTGCTGTGAAACCTGACCTGAGTATTAGATTTTAGCCATCTGAGACAGCAATATTCTTTTTCTCTGGAAGACACATAAAGTATTAACCTAGTAGGAACCATATTTAAAATCTTTCGAGACATTCTGCATAGCCTGTCCTCTTACGTTTACATAGTGGGACTGGAGGACAGCTGTAGAATGGCGGCCATTACTGGTCTGATCGAACATTTATTTATTTATTCCTTTTTCAAACTTAGATTTTATTATTGAGAAGTGTCTTTTAATATGTTTTCTCATGAATACATGTGTATTTTGCAACACGCTGAAGAAATCGGGCAAAATCCAGCACTGTTTTCTGTTCATTCTCAGTCCTTGCCCTTCCTGATGAATGTCATGAGAACAATTGTACTGAGGTCTGCACACACTCTTTAATGACGGTCATCCACGGGCTTTACCTTTTCTGGAAAATTTTTTACATTTCTTCATATTGCAAATGCCTACACTTTGGTTTTCCTCCGATTTTTTTTGCAAAATTTAACATATACATTATACAGACATAGCTTGATTTTGATAAGGTCTCTTAAACTTAGTTTGTCCATAGCTGACTCCACTTAATGACTTGTTGTGTAATCCTCTTTCTTCAAAATAAAATTTAATTTTCTATTTTTAGTATGGAGACCACCATGTGTCCCCTTAGGTGCCACCTGGCATTGAGCTTCAGCTCCAGCAGAAGAGTACAATGCATAAAGGACGCCGATTCCCTTTGACTTTCTGGATCACAAGAAAGGATCTAGGAACTCTTGAGTCAGGTAGAACGCATGGATGTGGCAAATATGTGGTGTCCTCATGCACAGAGTAAGAGCAGTCATTCTTCGTTCAGTCACGTGTATAGGGTATGTCAGTAGTGTTAGACCTATTAGCGTATAACACAGTTTGGCTTAAGATAACGTAAGGAAATCTGAACATAGAAACTGAAATACAGTTATAAGTTATGACTTAGCGGTTAATAAATAGATCACTAGTGAGCTTTTCATAACAAAACCGGTGAAAACTGTCTCCTCTAGAGAGAGTAAATATTGAATAAATGTGGGTAAATAGAGAAATTATGGAAGAGACCCAATTTAGAGAGTAATAACCAAAACATTAAAGTTAATATATTTTTTTGTAGAACGTTGTGAAGTTGTTGTAGTCAAAAATCATTAACAGAATGATTCCATGCTTCCTTCAAGAGTGGTCCTCCAACCAGCCACCTTTCAGGCTGCCAGGAAAAATGAGGGAGGAAGGCTAGAAAACATCCCTCCTACTCTGTGTAATATTATTGATGAAAATTGTATATTCCTTGGGCATTTTTTTATTTCTCTAAGTTGGCATTTTAAAGGAAAATCTTTCTTTTATTGGAAATTTTTCAGCTAGCATATGCTGTTTTAGTAGTGGTTTGATTTCTGGGAGGCAGGAAGATTTCCAGCTGAAAAATGCCTTCTCCTTTCTAGAAACTCACAGGGACTGCAAAGGAGCGTCCCCATCCATTGCAGTGACCTTTCTTAATTTGTGCCAACTGATAAGATTTTTAGCGTGTGGCTGCATGAAACATAGTAAGTAGAAATGAAAAGCATATTCAATACTTAGTAACATTGACAGCCAATACTACATCAGAAAAAATACCCAACTCCCACAAGAAGACTCACGCCATTATAGAAAAAGCAGCAGAAAGAAAATGTAATTAAAACTCTATAACAGCTTCGTTTCTGACAATGTGTTTAGTTTTCTGCAGCTTTGACATTTTCTATCTTTATTCTCTTCTCAAAATTACTTTTTTTTATTATGGTAAGCATTAAATAGCGATAAGGAATTGAAGTTTGCTAATAAAGGGACTGGATAGAGGAATGGTAAAAATGACAAAGTAATAGGAAGATATGAAAGTACATAAAATACTGTAACATTGTTTTGCAGAATGCTGTGGTGTTTTTCTCTTGCTTATGACACCTTTGTTTTGCTTAAAATGTTCTTGTGACCATTGATTCACTCCTTTCCAAATGACTGGACAGGTTTTCCGTTGCTGCTAATCATCAACATAAGTCAGTGATGTTAATCCAGTATTTTACTGCCAGAAGAGCTATCTTTAGAGCATAAATATTATGCATAGATTAGAAAACCAAACTGCTAACTCTATACTGAAGTAGCAACACGTGTTGTCTACCTACCCAGGAGACACAGATTTTTTAAATTCGGGATTTTTCTATAAAATGGTATGCTGAGATTCTTATCCAGGCAGTAAAACGAAGCAAATAAATTCTGCACAACAAGACTGCTAAAAGCAATGGGTTTTTTTTTTGAACATGCCTCTCATTAAATTATCAAGATTTTTATTTCGATTTAAAAACAAAATCCAAACTCTATGTGCCTAAATGTTGTAACTTGTCTAAAAAGAGTGCTCTTAATAAAATAGGAATTTGCAAGGAAATTCCTCCCCTCCTTTCCAGAATTAAATTTAAGTGGCTTTACATGACTCATTTACTAATACCGTTTGGTAGCGAAGGTGGTGAAAAGCCAAGGTTGTATAAACAATTTGCTCTTGATCATTTTTGATGTTGAAGCACTTCTCTAAGAGCCATTTAAATCTGCCAGCTCTGTGTGTTCCTCCATTTTCTCATTTTTCAGAAGTATGGGTGGATAATGAAACTACATAATGAAAAAAAAAAAAATCCACAATGTTAACAGTTAAAAATTCTTATTTCAAATGCAAACTGGAAACATGTTGTCCAATTGATTTGTTGTTGTAAATATATGCAGTGGAAAGCATAAATGTTTCTACTAAGTAAATAACCTCCTTCCTATGAGGTTTTCTTCTGTGGCACTACCCCTGATATATCACTATGCATTCGAGTCGCCAGCTCTGTTGAAGTCCATTAGAAATTCCACTTCATATAATACATCTCACTATTATAGCAAAAGTCTTTACTCTCAAGAGTGAGCACTGTAATACATTTTTATGATGTAATTGTCCACAGCCTGGAGAGCACCTGTTAGCTAAATCTGATTTAGTACATTGCTGCTACCACTGGTAAAATACAACACCGTATAGTAAAGCAGTTAGGAAGCAAAGAAGGAAGTTGATTTGCGTCCGTGTATGTGTGCATGCATGTGCACGTGAGATTTAACAATAGTATACTTTCATGATTTTTTTTTTTCTTCTCCTATTGAAAATTGTGTTGTGTACATAACAAGGACACAAAGATCCATTTTTGGTTTGCATGCGGTTCCCAACACAAAACTTTCTATCAAAAGCAAATGATAGAAAAAATTCAGTTAGCAGTAACAGCTAATAGGTGCATACTAATACTGTTGCTGTCTGTATTTCAGTATCACGTCAATATAATGTCAATATAAAATGCATTCAAGAATATGATAGTTATTATATCTAGTGCCTTTTTAGGAACTTTTGGACTCTGAAAGTTTTACTGGTAAATATTTCTAAAGATTACTATGTACAACTGGAATAATTGCATTTTCTATTTCATAATATATATATATGTAGTGTAATTATTGATGTAACTTCATAACATAATGTGACATTTTTTTTAAAGCATTCAAGGTCCATTCTGTTAAGATCCTCTAAATTGTTAATGCTCAGATGAAAAACTTAACATCATGCATTCTGAGCGGTCACATATTTAAGACATATAAGCAGATGCCATTTGAGTGCAGAGATGTCAGAATAATTATTAGTAAGCCTGGAATGCCACTTTTTTTTTTTTTTAAATAGGAGAATGCTTCTGGTGGGGAATCCTTCAGACAACATATTAGACAGAGCTCTTTCAGGACAGAAAATGGGGTTCACATGTTAAAAATAGATGCTCTATCTCCCAGCTTGTGTTAATGTAAAAAAGTGTTGATGAACACCAAGAAACCCCTGATTGTGCATCTAAAAAAAACCCCAACAACAACAACAAAAAAAAAAACCCAAAAAACCCAAAAGGACAATTGTATGTCATGGTTTTGGCAAGCTCCTAAATAGAGAGAGTTAAGTTTATATATTTGAAAACTTAAATTACCATTTTTTTCTAAGCCTGTTGATCCTTACAACCTTGTTTGTGCTAAATATGGGACTATCTGCAAGGGATGACACAATTTTATACTCTATGGGCTTAAATTAAATGCCAAAGAGCTTCAAAAGCCATTTTAATTGCTAAAATGAAAAGATGACACACATCAAAGAATCTTTATTTTTTTCATGCTGATGCCTAGCTTTTTTTATATCCATTTACAGCTGTTAGTGAGAATTCATCCTTATTATGGAGTCCCTGTATTGTCTTAGTCTTTAAAAACTGCAACATCACAGTTTCAGAAGGAAAGAGAAATCAAGAATGAAATTGCCGTGTTCTGACTTTGAATCACAGCAATATCTGGGTTTACACAATGCTTTTCCATCCCTGTTTTCTCTCCATTTGCCTCTAAGGCTATATATTCCTTGGACTGGAAGCCCAGCGGTGTTTTCTGCTCAAGCCCTCAGTCTAACCCAGGGTGTACCCCAAAATGGAGCATGTTTAGGCACTCATCTCCTGCACAGTCTCAGTGTAACCTACCCATGGTACTGCAGGTAACTTGCTTAGCAGCAATATATAAATGGGAGTTTGTAAAAATATTATACAAGTGGCAGACAATATCCACCAGAGTCTCTTGAAGCTATGCTGTTAACTGGTAAACAATGAAGGTGTCTTTTGAATCCCCGGCATGCTACAGTTACAAGAGAGATCCTTCTGAAACTGAAGAAGTAATGCCCAAACTCTTCATAAATGTCAACAATACCAAAGACTCTTTTGAAAGCTGTTCAGCATCTTTCCAAATTTAGGATTGTAATCTCTGTGTGTATGCAGAAATACACACAAATTTGTAAAAGAACTATATATTATTGCAAGGTATGTAATTATAAATATTCAAATGGCACTTAGGACAAAGGCAAGGAGCAGGACCCCCCAAATGATTTAATTTTCAGAATTCTTGTTATTCACAATTTCCACCAGCTATAACTGGAATGATTACTTATTCTTCAAGAAAATCTGTATTTTGTTAAACTGTAATACTCCTTGAGTTTGGGTTCTCCTTTTTGGCATTCATTTCTGAAATGAATGTTAGAAGTCTTACTTTGCATGTGATTTTATTTCTTAGTTTGTTTGGTTGTTTTTTTTTTTTAAAGAGAAGTTTTTGTTCTTCTGTAGAAACCTATGTTGGATTAGGTGAAGATGACTGACATGCTATTAATCTTACAGTAGTTTGATGTCCGTGTAATGCTGTGTGTTTTTATCTGTAGCCAATTAACACTGTAAAAGGTTTTGATAATGTAACAAAGATAGACTATAAAAATGCTAGTTGCATAAAAAGAATTCAAAGGGAGAACCATGTTGATTTAGTTTAGAATGAATCGTGAGAGAAACAAAACAGGTCTGTACTGGGTCTGGGATGGAGCTAATGTTCTTCATGGCGTGGTCCTATGTCTTGGGTTTGTGACCAAAGCAGTGTTGGTAACAAGGATTATTTTAGCTGTTGCTGAACAGCACCTTGCACAGCATGGGGGTCTTTCATTTCTCACGCTGCCCTGCCAGTGAGCAGGCTGGGGGTGCACAAGAAGCTGGGAGGGGACACAGCCAAGGCAGCTGACCCCAAGTGACCAGAGGGATATCCCAGAACGTATGATGTCGTGCTCAGCAATCAGAGCTGGGGGGAAAGAAGGAGGAAGCGGGGAATGTTCCAAGTTTTCTGGAGTTCTGTTTTCCCAAGTAATTGTTAGGCGTGGTAGAGCCCTGCTATACTGGAGATGGCTGAACACCTGCCTGCCCATGGGGAGTGGTGAATGGATTCCTTGTTTTGCTTTGCTTTGCTTTGCTTGTGTGCGCGGCGTTTGCTTTACCTGTTAAAAATGCACACGTTTTCTCACACTCACCCTTCCCGTTCTCTCCCGCGTCCCGCTGCGGGGGAGTGAGCGAGCTGCCTACCAGGTCGTAAACAACAAGGTCTTAAAAACTTTTCCGTTTCAAAGAGGCAACCTACCAGAAATCAGAAGACCTGTTCAGGGGAGACAACTGAACTGAATTTGTCAAAGGTTCAAAGATGGAAGAGGTTTGAATAAAATTACAAGCAAAGGTGTAAAGATCCCGAATCCAGGGCAAACGCTACAAGCTGTAAGTATGTAAACTAAAATAATAGTAGAAGAAAACATAAAACCTTTAAAAATGTTTAAAGGAAGCGACTAGCCAAAGAACATTATGTGCTTCAGAGAGAAATTAAGAACTGCCAAAAGTCAAGCTAGCAAAGCAGTATGTAACACGTACCAAAGTTACCTTGTCTAATAAAAGAACCAGGAAAGAAGCACTAAAGCTTTTGTAACAACAAGGACAAGGTTGAAGATAGTTTGTGTACTGGCCAAAGCCTAAAAATGTTTTAAATAGGAGAGTAATATTGACTGTTAGCTAAAGAAGGATGGAAAAAGTACAGCAACTGTATCCAGCATAGATCTAAACCATGTTCAACGGTCTAGAAAACTAGAACATAAAATTAGAGATGTTAGAACAAGAATTTTTAATACAAATAATGAATTTCTCTATTTACAGAAAGGAGAAAGCATGGTCCAGCCAGCAGCAGGCTTTTAAGCCTGACCTGAAATGAATGCAAAGCTTTACAGCTTTTTACAGTAAAAGGAAAGCGAGATAAAATTCTTCCTTCAGTTTATGAAATGACATCTTTCTTTGATGCTGGCTGGTTTACTAAAGAAAGTGTCATAGGTGCCAATTTATTCTCACCTTAGAAAAGTTTCTGATTTGGTAACTATATGATAAATTATTCGTTAACCTGGAGAAAAAAGTTGTTATGGCAAGAACTTTATTACGGGTAAAAAATTAGAGACTGCAGTAGCTTTTTCTGAAGGGGAAATTAGTGGATCATTAATATCATTAATGATAATCTTCCAGGAACAGCCTTAGGACTTATCTCTTAAAAAAAAAAAAAGTAAAAAAAAAGAAAATCTATCAGTAATTTTCTGCACAAAACACAAAAGTCAACACCATTCTCCAGTCACATGTATAATATATTGTGAGATATCCTCTTAATCTGCTCAAGGGATCAGGAAGGCATTAATTTGTTGTTTATTTAGTCGGTGTCTTTTTCTCTTCAGGTTCAGGAAATTTGAGAGAGTGGCTTAACCATGAAGCAATCAGTCCTTCCTCAGAGCCTCTCGGATCACTGGTGTAAGACTTAGTGATGTAATTTACATTAAAAATATTTCTTCATACATTTTGAAATGTATAATGAAGTAATTTCGGGTGCCAGTATTAATAATTTACTATCCTATGTGGACTTATAACTTAGATCTTTTAAACCTGATTGAGATTAATACACTTGAGATGGTATGATGCTTTTATGTTTCAGCACTTGTACACAGTGGATTGGACATCTGATAACAGACGTAAAGAAAGTGTTGGATGATCAAAACAAATGCACGATACGACTGCAGGAACACGGTCCATTTTCCTTTTCTGTTCAAGATCATTGAGAACATGGGGAAAAAATTGCTTTCAGTCTAAAAACAGCGGAATGGGTAAGTAGTTTGATTCTTTCCCAAACATTTACATTCAGCATGTGTTTAGACATTAAAAGGGTCAGTGTGACTTTTTCAATCTTTAAGGCAGATTTTGCAGAGCAAATGTTCTGCAAGTTTTCATGCTCTATATTGTGAATTCCATTCTGCTGGGAAAAGGATGAATTATGTGTTAGAAAATAACAGGTAACAAAATTATTTGTTTTAATTACTTTTATTTCTATAATTGCTAGAGTGTTACAGATACGTTCGCAGTCTGTACATACAAAATGGATGGAGACGATACATGGTAAGTATATTAATGAAATGATGAAAAAGAGAAGACATAATTAACAATATCAAGGGAGCAGGAAGAGATTATCTTCAGGTGCCAGGCTAGCTAAATGCATGCTGAACTGACTAATTGAAGGCTGATGGTTTTTAGCATGTTATTGTTAATGAAGCATAAAGGTATGCTGAGAAATGCATCTTCTCTCTGTCTCAAAAAAAAAAAAAGCGTAACCATGACTGGAAGAAGAAACTGTGGAAGAGGTTGAAGTGACGAATGGTGTGAAGATGGATGTCAAAGAAAGTGAGTATGGTAATAGCGGGAAGACGGGGCTCTTTCTGAGAGGGCAGGTGGAAGACGAAGGAAGCTGTACCTAGCAGCGTTAAAACATGTTGCCAGCGGCAATGCATGTAACAACATCTGCATATAATGAAATTTTAATTTTCTGTGCAAATTATTCACAAAACCTCTGATTTCCATTTCATCTCTAATTATGATTGGTAATCGAAAACAAAGAATAACGAGTGGAGAAGATACTTCTGCCAGGTGCCTTTTTGTAATGACGAGGATTCAGATCATTAACTTTTGCATTGGATTTTGCTTTCTCATACACAGAGTTTCTCAGTCCATTCCACCACCTTTTCAATAACAAGTAGTTATGATCTTTATGGTGTAAACGTATCTAAGGTCCAGTGTGTCAGGAAGACAAGGCACAGGGTTTTTAACCAGGGAAAAGCCTTTCCTGTCTTCGCTTTTCTGGCCAGGTGAATTGAGGAAGAGAGAAAATTAATGCATTTAGTCTAGAGGAGGCAGTGCTCCTTCCTGCAGATGTTAGGCTGGCATTACATATCCTTAGGAGAAAATTATGGCCCGTGAGGGAGAGCTTTTGATGAAGAAAACATTGAATCTGCAATTCTCTATTCTTCAAAGTTAAGTTGACTGAACTGTGGCTTCAAATGACAGTATTGTACAGGAAATAGTGCTGATTCACATTACCACAAGAAAAGCACTCATAAAAACCCAATCCCTAAGTGCCTTTTCAGTGTACCTTGAGGTGGCAGTTCCATTATGCACACTCCCCATGTGAACTATGGCCTTGTCCCTTTTTTCAACTAATTTGCTCCAGGGGAAAACTGCTATTATGAAATGTCTTAGTGAAGCAGTATAAAGAGGCTTATTTCTTGTTCCTTCTTCAGCTGCTTGAGCACAGATACCTTGAAACCTAGTCTAAAATGTGTACAGAAAGATTGTATTTGCTTTTGCTCTCCTGTATCACTAACTTTACTGAGCTTACAGAGGAAAATTAATCAAAATTTTCTAAAAGAAAAGTATGAGCTGAAATTCAGTCTGAGTTCTACATTGGTGGGCCGTTTCTGTTAGGCGGCAAAAACTCCTGAATAAAACTACTGAACCCGTGGACAAATGTACGGACCACTGTTCGCTTTGCTGCTGCTTTGGGACCGGTGCCCGCCAGCTCCTAGCCCCCGGGGCGCCACCTGGGGGAGCGGGCGGCCATTACCCCTGGGTGAACAGGTCACGTACCGGCTTCTCCTCTGAAGGGGTGCCGGGCGCCGGGGCCAATCAGAATGAGCCGTTGCGGAGGCGGGACGGCTGGGAGCGCGCGGCGCAGAAACCGGGCGCGTGGGCGCCTTTGCCGCCTTCGAGGCCTGAGAGAGTTTTCCCCGTGCGCGGCGGGCTCGGGCTGGCGGCCGGGTGTTAAAGCGGCCCGGCTGCAGCCGGCCCGCCTCAGCGGGACGTGCGGGTTCTGCCAGCAGCTTCCTGCCGCCATCCTTCTGCCGAGGGCCCCTAAATAACCTGCCCGGCCCCACAGCTCTGGGTGACGTACTTACTAACCCCGACTTACATAGAAAGTATAAAAAAACCCAAAAGTGAGCCCGTGTGGTAAGCACTGTTCAAAAGAATCTGTGAACACAGGCTGTGTGTTTGTATGCACGAGAAAAGATTTTCATCACCAGGATGATGACACACTATTGTCAATTATGTATCTTTCTGCTTAGCTGCATTCCTGCTGAATTTTGTTTTAATACAGAAATGAGCTATAATCAATAACTTGTCAAATTATTCATTCCTAATGGACTAGCCAAAGGATTTTGACATTACTCTCTGAATAAATTATCTGAAATACATATTTTCATTATTTGACCAGCTCTCTAGATTATTAAATAATGTTCTGTGAATAATTTATTCAACATTTTTCTGTCAATCTTTGAATAATTTACTCACGAATACATTATTATTCAGCCAGCTATATTTCCAGCATCTGTGGCAATGTCTTTGTTGTGTGAAAGCACAGAGATCTCTGGAAGGAGAGATAAACTTTTAACTAGCATAATTTAACTTCTTTGTAATACGCATTCGGTACCTTATTTTATATACCCAAGTGTATAATTAAATGAATCCATTTTCATCTCTGTCTCTTAATTTAACAAGTAGTTTCCTACAACAATCTTTAACTCAATGTTCCCTTCTATTTTTATTGAAAATCTTGCCCTGTTGCTATCTTGCCTCTGCCCTCTGCTTGTTTTTTCAAGTCTTCAACAACGTTCGGAAAAACTTCAATTACTCTAATTCATATGTTGAAGGTATGTAATGAGGAGAAGATTTATACCGCTTGCCCGGTTCTGTTAACCCAGGTGTTTTGAACGTAGTATTTATGTAAATACATACTGAATAAACACAAGTCTTTGATACGCAAACACAAGGAACGAGCTTTTAAAAATACAGTCCTGGCAGAGGAAAAGAAGTGCAAGGAAAGGCTGAAAAGGCAGGCCAACAAAAAGGTGTGTTGTGGAATATCTGTATCTATCTTACCAGAGAGTTTTTTCATTCAAGTGGCAGAAAATGTTCCAAGCAGCTGCGCTGGAGCAATGAAGTGGTGAAATGATTTGAAGATGAACAATCCTGCCCCCTCCTACAGCATCCATTCTGCAGTTCCACTCTTGGAGGTGGGAGCACGAGGTGACAGCGGGGAGCTCGTGACTGCGGCATAGTGCCATCTATTCCTCTGCCCTCCTGAGAGTCCGAGTGGGAAGCTAAGAGGCGCTTAGGTTACCCTGCAGCTCAAACAGCATTTTATTATTTCAGTACCTAGCCTTTTGGGCTGGAAAGTAATTTGGAATATGTGATGCATGGCTCTTAAGAATTTGTAGCATGGATAGATACAGCTACTGAAGGCAAACTAGAGGTCAGAGGTAGCATCTGAAACCAAAATCTAGATGCTGTTTCAGTTCCAGCGTAGCAATTACTGGGAAAATAATCTGGTCCAGAGGCCAGAGCCACCACAGTTTACCTTCTACAGATTGTGATATCCTGGAAGTGAATGAAATGAGCAATATATCTTGATTTCTAGCAGAAAGTTCTGGTGAGTTTGAAACTGTATCCACTGGTCAATACATGCCTAAGAACGCATAGGATGAATTTAAGCCTGTCCTAACTCCACCTCATTCCCACATTTAGGAAGGTGCGCCTCAGAAATATTTATCTTGCTAATTGCCAAAGACCAGAATTTTGGCTAACTGCCAAAGGTAGTTCTTGGAATTGGCTAACCTAATCAGTACTTTCACTTCTGACAGCAAAGATCCTTGATTTTCAGGCATGCTTAGAAGCAGCCTGGTTTGAACAGGTGGGTACCTAAAACAGAATTTAAAAGGCATTTGTGGGCTTTCAGGGTCACATTGGCAACTCTGAACAGTAAAGGACTTTGTTGCTAGAATGGTAATATTGCCTTCATATGTCTTACAGATTAAAGAAATAAGGACTGACTCAAGAAGTAGGTCTCACACCTGGATTTTAGGGGTTTAAAGTAGGTCAACAACTGAAGGTGACTGGAGCCAAACCTGGAGCTGCTGCTGTGTATTCGAGTGTGATATCGGGTCTGTATTTTCTTTTAACAGGGAAGGGAGGTGCTGTCACCATTTCTTGGCTTAGTTTGAGGGATATACTCAAGGAAAGGGATGGGGATCTAGACTTGTATTACCAAGTTTGAACCTTTATGCCTGCTGATAAGGAGGTTGGCCTAACTGTGAGATATGGACTGATCTATCCAGAGAAAGCAGCATCAGGAGGTATATTTGAGAGAAATGAGGGAGACTGTCAAGGTTATTTCTACTTTAATCCATTGGTAGGCTAATGTAAACTGTATAAAAAATGAGGAATCAAGAACTGCTGCAGAACAAGCTTGTGGGGGGACAGCCATAGGCTCAGTGAACAGGCAAGCACCCTGATACGTGCTATGGAGGGCTACAGAAAGTGCGGAAAACGAGGCCAGATGCGCATGACAGAGTGCAGCAAAGAATCTCCTTATGGCCCATGCTGCAGCCACCCACAGAAAAATGAAACAGAAAAAAAAGACAAGCTCTGTTGTTGTGTTTTCATCATAAAGATGAATCCTGGAATCTGCTTATCATTAACCTGTGTAGCAACTGAAAGGAACATGTGTAATCATATTTTTATTGGCCGCATGAGATTTGCTTTTATGTTCTCTGTTCCCATATTATGTACCTAATCCTGTAGAATTTTTCTTTTTCTTTTTTTCCCCTCTGTTCTGTTGTTTGGTTTTTTACCCTTTTTTTAATTACATCCTAACTGTTCTCATACTAAAATACTTATTTCTTATTTGGGCCTTGATTTGTTTTAATACTTAATGCCCCAAAGGTCATAAGGACCATTTACTCAATTATTCATACAACCATTGGATAGAGAAGCAGCACACTTCCATTTAGTTAACGACTGCTTGCAAGTTAACAATTAAGAACTGCTATAAAGTCCAGTGAACTCGGGACCTCCTGCTTCTGTAAGGTTATCTGCAGCATCAGTAGTGGGAAGGGAGTAAAGGAATTTTATCTACTTGGAAAAAAGTACTGTTCCAGAATGAAGTAAAGAAACAGGTTGGGTTTTTTTTGTTGTTTCCTAGTGGCTGTGGTCCTCTCTGAATAACTGTGAAAAAAACCCAACAACATTCTCTTTCTTATTATTATTGTTTGGGTTTTAGTTACTATGACTTGTGTTTATCTTCCTTATAAGGAAAACTATAAAAGCTAGTCTTAATACTGGATTTTACAATATTTACTGAGCTGCTTTTTAAAAATTTTCTGAGCTTGTAAAAGTATAATTATCGTATCCTAATAATTATAACAGACGACATTTCTCTTCCTCTTCACAGTGTTTGATCTAAACTGCAAATTTCTGATCTTCTTGTCAAAGACAGAGCTGTTTTCTTGGGAATATTTTGAACTTTGATGAAAGTTTCATGACACTTCCAACAACAACATGCTGCTCATTAAAGTTTTATAGAGAGAGAGCTCTATCTGCATTGTTTTGGAATTATAAATATCACATAATTGTCATCAACGAGTAGTTGATAAAAATACCTGTTCCCAGAAGCTTATATCTGCAGACAGGAGTTGGGTGTCTCAGACAAATACGTGCTTTCACTATCCCAGAGTACCAAGACATGGCTCTTTTCAATGGTCCCAAAAGTCAAGCAATGATGAAACTGGTGATTTATTTATAACATTTTGCAAAGTGTTTGCAGAGGAAACAAATTTTGTAGTCTTTAAAGATCTTATTCACTCTTTCTCTTTGTCATACAAGGTACCAGGAGATTAGTGTCCCGTTAGTTTCCTTCATACAGTTTTTATGAGTGAAAACTTAAACGTCTGTCTTTGGATAGCAATGGATAGCTATGGTTGTTCAGCTATATGAACATTAATTGCAGCACTGTTTTATCATAGGACATTTAGCTCAGACAACTGGCAGCTGACACAACTGCTAATTCTCCTTAATACTTCAGCCTCAGGGAGTCTTCCTAAAACAAACAAACAAGATGACTAAATATGTGTGTGTGTATATATATTTTTAAAAGATTATTTCAGAAACTTACTTGACACATGTTAGTTTCAAATCACTTGGTATTTCTTGTAGTTTCTCTGATAATTGTGGAGGGAGAAAATGCCCCGTTTAATGAAACACTGATGCCTTTCAGAAGCACTTGGGTAATTTGACTCCCAGACAGCACGAGGTTTTATCTTGTGGTTATGAAGACTTCATGAAGATATAAAGACATTACTCAGACAAATTGTTTTGTTTTTTAAAGACAGTCTAATTAAAAATTAGAACATTATTATTTAATATTATCTAATTAGAACAGATGCCATTTTTCTTCCCTTCTAGCTGCATGAGGAATACCTGACTGTTTCCCTTCTGGCTCCGTGGCTTGTGTGCACACTCAGAGGAAGCAAATCATCACTGTAAAAGGCTATGTACACCACGCAAAGCCCAAAGTAGTGACCCAGGTGAGTCAAATGGAAGCTAGAATGTTTTTCCTCAGTTGGGATGTATTCTTTGCATATTGGCAAGTGGTATTTTTCCTGAATCACCTCCTGAAGGTGTGTTTTTTGTCTTGATTGACAATGTAGAGAACCTAGGGAAATTGTGTCTGAATTTAGCTAAGTTAAGTGTCTAGATTTAGGTGATGTGAATACCTCTTTCAGTCATAAAAGTAGAACATAGATGTTCATTTAAATTGTAGCGCTGCAGAACTACAAAACAATTATAATCTCTGTATAATTAGAATCCATATCATGAGAAAGTTCTGTATACAAATGTGTTAGAATGACAATAAACTTCAGAAAGACAGAATTAATAAAATGAGGGAGCTCATCAAAAATGCCTGAAGGAAAGTAAACTCCTTGGATATGGCATTTATTCTACTTAAGCAAACAGCAACAGTGTCTCAGGAGGTGGTGTATTGCTGAACAAAATGAGAAATGGGAAGAAACTCACATAGCCAAATCGGAGATTTCAAATGATTGAACCAAGAAGAAATCCTTCAAAAATCTTGACTCACTGTAGCCAATAAACAGGAAAATAAAATAAATAATAGTGAGTATGTATGAGGAACACAGGAAAAGACAAAACAAATTTCCAGAGTAACTAATAAAATGCATAAAAAGAAACAAAGCCTGTCTTTAAATAAATACATTAAAATAGAAAAGCTAGAATTTATGGATAAAAACCTATTTTGCTAATAAAGGTGAAGTGCTATCAGAGATTATGTCAGAAAAAAAGGTAAAGAAACAAACCTGGTAGATCAGCGGGGATGGATGCTAGGTGTAAAGTTATTCTGACTAAACCCAAGTATGAAATGTCTGAGCATCCAGCAAAATACCCAATCTCTTACCAGTCCAGAGGACTGAAGAACTTTGGCTGTGTATGTGTTTAAGAGGGTTTTTAACCTGCAAATAAGTTTATTTACTAATTTACCAGCTCTCCCTGGTAAATTAATTATCACTAAAACACAAGCATAGAACATCTGTAAAATCATGGTGGAAAATGGTCTAACCAGGACAGTGTTTTGGAAGTGGAAACTGTGCTTCAGTAATTGTTCTGTATTTCTTTGCATTTGTAGTGGATATAGGAGAACTGAATAAATTTGACAAGAAGCAACTGAGGAAGTTAAACAGGCCTGTGTAAAAGATTAGTAAAAGCTTTGTAATGAACACAGAACAGGGGCATGGGATACATAACAATTTTTGAAACAAATTGGTATTTCTGCATGAAGTTGGTTGTTACAGCAGAAGTATTGAGTGAGGTGCTGGAATTCAGAGTGAATAACTGAATAAATTATTGAATAAATAGTGTCATTAGTAACATGGAAAATGATGTGGCGAGTATGCCTAAAAAACATGTGGATAACCTCATTATGGCAGGGGCTAAACAAAATTGGGGAATTAAAACTTTAAATGACTGTGACAAATTGGGGAAATGCTCTGAATCAAGTCAACCAAACAGAAGATACTGCCTATATATGTACCCTTGTACAGTAGCAATTAACTTCAGATGTGAATGATGGAAAAAACAGGTGGGTGAGTGTTCAGGGAGAAGAACCTTGGATTTACCATAGATCACGCGGCATGAAGGGTTGACCAGTGAAGGTATTTAGGTGAACCAAGCCCAGGGAGACAAATGTAATTTAGAAGAAATCGTTTAGCAACTATAGAGGGTTACACAATGGAAAAGAGTCTGTGTGTAAAGTAATGTGCATAAGGTTGGAAGATTACGGAACAACTTCTAGGCTTCCAGACTGACTTTCAGCTCAGGCAGCTCGCTGCCGTTGTAGAAATCTCAGAAAAAATCCTTTGCTGAATGCAGCTTTAGGCAAAAAACAAACAGGATATTAGAACACATAAAGGCAGAACGAAAGGAAATCCTAAGGAAGATATTACAATGTATGTCTGCAAATGAGTGGTGAAGGTTTATTTGAGTTATTATGCTCATCTCTCTAAATATTGAAAATTATTTGACTCATTGAAACATTCTTTTATTAACAGAGTTTGAAAAAACCTGAAAGTCCTATTTTAGAGAAGAAATAAACAGTACCGTTGGCAGAAACATCACTTAGAATTCATTTGCTTATTTAAGTATTTAAATACTGAATTAGGATAAAAAAATCTATTGCACAAATATTTTTTGCAGTAAGTACTTTAAATCTAATTTTAGAAACACAAATGTGTTTCCAAAATGACAAATGCTCCGAAGAGCTGATAGCTTTCCTTATGAAAGGTCTGTAACCTAAATAAGGAAACTCTTCCCTGTTCTTTTCCTTAAATTTGGTGCACCAGAAGCATCCACTTACTAAGAAAAATGCTGAGACCTCTGAGTACTGAAAAATTCCTGCAGTTGCAATACCATAGCCCCTGATAACTAGGACCATTTTGTATTTGGTAAAATCGGGGCCATAGAAATAGGAAAGCCAGATTTTTTAACCTTAGGTTATACGATATAAAACTATTAATGAACGTCACTGTCTTATGGATAGGTGACCTAGGCATTGCTATTGGTAATTATTATAGATGTCTACTTCTAGAAGCACAAGGATTAAAAAAAAGGTTAGTAAATTAAAATCTAAGGATGCAGTGCAACATCATTCAAGGACTATAATACCTAACTATTCAGACTTTTAAAAAGTAGTTGTATCTCAAGTGTAGCATGATTGAAAAAAAAATAAAGGGGGAAAATTCATAGTGCACCTGTGAAATATTTTAAAGCATAATTTTGAACCTCTTTAAAGGAATCACTTCAGTGTAAAGTTTTAACTATGTACATATATGTATATATATATTTGGAAAAATGTGTGCATTTGTATAGGCATACAAGTACACTTACATAATACAAATTTATTAATATAATACAAATGCAATTATATGACACTTGTAGTGGGCAAAAATAAGAAAAAAAAAATTCCTGAGTTGTATTGATAATTTTAAATGCTTTATGGGGCATATCCTTCCTGTTATTATCTTTTTCTCTAAAGCATGTTAGGAGCAATCTTATGTTCTTTCCATGCCCACAAGTCCCATCAGTGGGAGTTAGGGATGGTTAGCTAATTCAAGTACAGCCTTGCTCCAAGCGCTGTTCTGCTGCAGGCTTAAGAATGCTTTTCCCCTCAGTCTGAAGGGCTTTTTGGAAAAGAGAAACGAGGAGCTACTAAACTCATCCAATTCACTGTTGTAATTAAAAATATGATGTTAGTCAAGTTGAAGTGCTATGAACTACATTGGCTTGCCAAATGAAGCTAAAATAAACACTGTCTACTTCATTTCAAAAGCCTGACACAACCTTTTTATTTAGTCTCTGTGACCTTTTCCGAACTCCTAGTGATCTTAGGTAAATGACACTCCTAATGTTATGTTATTCTGTACCTACTGCTTTGGACATGATTGACTAAAACACGAGGATGCAAAAATACTACTATAATGACTATACCCCTCTATAGGTATTACATAATGGGTGTGTCCCAAATGAGACAAATGTCAGCTTCATAAAAATGCAAGAAGTAGAAGAGGATGAGGTACCATGTCACAGCCTTTTAGCCTAGAATATGAAGTTTATAGACATCTACTATATAGCTTACATGGATGAATTGCCAACATATATAGAAAGTAGTCATAGCTGAAGTCATGACTTGACTCAGTGGAGCTTGGGCAGTAACGCTGCAACACTTCCAAAGCATTCTTTGAAGGAAATCCACATACGGGAAAGATGTGGGATGGAATGGTGATACAAACTGAAATTTGGTACTGAAAACTGCTCAAGTGTACAGTTAGGCGTCAAAATAATGATTTTATTTTCAGAGATGCTGAGCATCTTCTTGCCTAAATGGAAAGAACAATGTGAAATACCTCTGAAATCCAAACATTGTTACGCTTACAAGTTTAGATAAACGTAAACAACTTCCAATATAAAAAGAACTGAGTTCTCCAAGGTGTGAAGGGAGAAACAAAGTAGAGGTAGATACTCAACCTGTGCTTAAGAGCATGGCATCCAGTATAGTCAGTGTATTTTCCTACCCGTGTCTAATGCTTGGTATCTAGCAAGATACTCATTTGTAGTCCATGTGACCCCACCCTGTATTCCACACACTTTTATATATAACGTATACGTAAGACATTTTACATTCTGCTTCAGCATAGAAACAAGATACATTAGTTGTGTTACCTACCTTTGCAAAGTAAGGTGTGATGCTGTGATCTCATGGCCAGCAAGCTTTTGTCCAGAGGCATTTCAGAGCAAATTAGATCACGTGTCTCTGCCTTGTACTCCGTTGCCTGGTGCAGATGTGCTCTCCACTTCTGTGGAAGCATTCCTGGACATTCAGTGGTGAGCCACCAATATTATAGTAAGGTGCTGCATGATGGCTTGTGAACAAGTTATGAAAGGCAAAACTATATGAAACTGTACTTACAATCACAAACAAGTGGATAAATTTATTATAATTTCTGTATGATAAAATAGAAGCTAACACTTCAACAATTCTAAATGCAATTCAAAGTAAAGAAAACTTGTGAATATTTACTTGTGTGATCTAGGGACTAAGTTCCACATAATTCAGCTTCAAATTTCACTATTAAAAATTAAGTGAATTGCTGAAGGAAACTTGAGTCAGGATTTGATCTGCAACAATTACAAGTCTTCTTGTTCTTGGACGGGTCACAAAGGCTAAATCACTCCACACACACACACACACACACCCCCCCCACACACACCATTTTTTTTTCCCAGCAATGTGATTAGTGTAGATGACTTCACACCACAAGGGCACAAAGATTTGGAATCACTCACTTCTATGCTGAGAGACTAGAATGCCAGATTTCTACCATACTACAAACACAGAGATCATGCTGAGGGATATATCATGCAAAGTGTGGCTAAAGTAAGCATGTTTTTGTTTGTATTTGCCTCTTTAATTAGTTTATCTTTTAATATCAGGACTTCTTGTCACAGCTCTCTGCTGTGTACTTAATGTGCTGGAAAGATATTTAATGATGGCCGGTTTAAAGCTAGCTGGCTTGTGACAGACTCATAGGTGTTAGAATTGCAGCTGTAATTAATAGTAATTTCAAATAATTTGACATGAATGTGCATGTGCATATAGCATAGGACTCTGATTTTGGAAGTAGATCAGACCGGATAGCATATTATGTCCATCTGTTTGTAGTGAAATGACCAAAACTCTGGCTACGCTGGAGCGTGCCACAGTTCCCACTTCAAACACATGCCTAATTTCCCTTTCAATTGGAGCCAGAAAATAAAGGTTAGGGAATGACACATGCTCCAAACCTGTCCAATTATAAAGTCAGAGTATGATCAGAAGGTGGAACCAGACTCTGGGAGGTAGTAAAGAATTGTCCAAGAACAGTTTTAGTCTCTGTGGACCCTCTAGCTCTGCCTGCATAAATGACTTTTGGAGATTGCTGCTAATGTCAGCAGACATCTGAGCCTTTTTTGAAAGACTGTGTCTTTGCATACAAGAACAGGACCTCTGGCTGAGCAACTCATGGGCCACTGGATGCTGGAAGTTAATGCCCCTGCAGTGTTGTCTGATTCTGCACAGAGGGGCTCTTCTCTGGCAATTCCCACCTTTCTGCTGTTGGGAAGGAGACCACTGAGCTAGAAGTTCATTCAGAGGGGCCTGTGAGAGTTGTTCTTGTGTGATGATCTTAAAGCAAAAAGGATATGATCATACCGTGATAGCCAAGATGAAAAATTTACACATGCACTTCTTCACTTTGGCTGTTCTGAAGATTCCTATGGAATTGACTGCTAAAGTCTTTCAAGAGTCGTGGTCCAAAAACTCTCTGTGTGGTTATCTTTGTGAACACTAACTGAAAAAAAAATGAGAAGGCTAAAAGGAGAAATACAGCTTCTTTTTTTCTTCATTGTAATGGTACTAACAAGCAAAGGCCTCCATGTTTCAGAAAATAGAATGGTTCACCATTTCCAAGTTTCTGTTATCCTGCTTATCATCATCTTACCCTTAAACTTCAAGGGAACATCAGTCTGAACCACATTATTTATGTTAATCCTTCCTCCTGATTTTAAAATTGTGATAATCTAATGAGTGAACAAGAGTACACCAGAAACCATATCTACAATCTTATAACTAACGAAGACAGTTGTTGTTTCAAAATCTGACGGCTAAATATTCCAGCAGTTTTTGCCCTGTTCATTAAAAAGATTCTTGAGAGGGTTCAAATAAAATACCTTTCTGGAAATTGCAGTCCATTGTCAGAAGAAAAAGGGTAGTTGGTGAATTATCTTCTGTGAATTGCTCACTTATCTCTAAGATACATATATTTTGTAATAATATGTTCCAGACTTTGCTAAAATAAGCCTGTTGTTCTTTGAGTGCTTTCTGGTATGTTGTATATGTACATATATAGCACTTATACCTCAGAGATTAGGATGATTAGCAGAATACAATACTGGCTGCACATGCGCAAGTAGTAAATATCTTTCCTCTCACAGGAAAACCTTGTAATTTAGTGCTCGACCATGTCACAACAGTTTAAAAACAGTACAAATGCACTCAGTATGAAAGTACCATTTGTATTCTAGGAAGAATATTGTTGTACTGCATTTATTTTTATTTTTATATCCTCAGTCATCTATATTATTCAGCAAATTTGCATCTGGTAAAATTTGGATCTGAGCATCAGTTTGTAATATGGATCATATTGGCTACATAACACAGTGAGTTTTAATGAGTGAAGATACTAAAGCAGAAAACTTGTATTTTTACAAACTCTATTTTGTCCTTATGTATTCTTCTGATTACTGTTGATCAATTTCTGACTATTTCTGTAAATCCTGTTGTCTACAAAATTACTTAACTGTTAGTGCATTTGATGGGAAAGACATTTCCCCTTAGGTGTAAAAGGAAATTAAAATGTTTTGGGGGGCAGCAGGCAGAGAGGAAGGTTAAAGTTTGTTGCTCTGCAAATCGTAGTGATTATGAACAGGGGAAAGACACAGCCTGGGAAGAAGTTTCTTTGGATATACTATAATCAGAAGGGCATGAGACTTCAGAAAAAGAACCTGTTTCTACCATTTCTCTGAAAACAGAACCCAATTTAAAGCTGTACTGCTGCAGGATCATGCACACATAAGGTAGAAGGCAGAGAACAGTACAAAATACTGGGGAAGGTGGATAAACTTCTGTTATGTCTAAAAAGGTACATTATGTATTAGTTTAATTGCAGTAAAATTAAATGAGATTTCTATTTTGAGTTACTATCTTGCATCAGAGTATTAGTATCTGAGAGTGATTTATACATCTGAAGGAGTTAAGCATCAGGCTGAGGAAGATCATTACTACATCGTTTACATAGGCACATTTTTGTGAGATAAGGAAACTATGGCTTGCTCCTCCGTGAACCTTCCGGTTTAAAAAAGCTAAAACAAAATCCTGGTCTCCAAAACCTGATGTTACTGAAAAGAATAGTAACCCTTAAAGAAGGATTTAGGAGAATGAGAATTTTGGAGGCTTTTTTAACAGTAGTTTGCACTTTTTTTTACCACCTGAAACCAAGTAGCCTTATCACTGCCACCTGGAAAGGAATCAAGTCATTTGTCTCCACTTAAATGGTTAAAAAAACCAAACACAAAACACCTGAGTTCATTAGAGCCCACTGAAAAAAGAATTTGTCATGTGAGGTTTACAGGTGGGTGTTTTTGTCTGTTTGAGGTGTTTTCACATTCTTTCGTGTCAAGGGGACAGGATGGGTGGTATAGACGTAGTCTCTGTGGGACTCTGTTGCAGGACTTGCAGGATAAACTACTGCTCATTGAAGGTAAGTCTTGTTGCGTGTGAAATTACTGGTGGTTAACAGCCCTACCTTGCTTTGTATCTGAGACTTACAAATTAGCAATAGTTAAAGGGAGAGTGTGTGAATCTAACTTAGTTACCCATTTCTCTCACAAGCACAGCATAATAACTGGTCATGGAGGCAGGTAATGTGGATTTAATCTGTATAGAAGATTGAATGGTATTATTGAATCTGGTGTCTGAGAACTGTTTGGTGGCTTATATGAAGTTCCAGAAGTGGGAGTTATTTTAATTCTTTGCTTGACTGGGTGTTGAAAATACTAAAGGTGTGACCTGGTACACTGCTGCTCTTTAGTGTATGCCTCACAAGCTCAGCACTGCACTCTTCTCTCCAGGCCTCTCTAGGCTGCTGTGGAGCCCCTCGGAGCAGTGCAGAAATCCCAGAACTAGCTTGCGAGACTTTCCACTTTATTGTCTAAACTGTGAAAACTAACTGTGTTCCCAAAGTCTTTCTCTGTTCCTTTCACTAACTATAGATAATGAGCCTCCTTTTAATAGATCAGTAGAAAACTGAAGTGGTGGGTGGGTTTTGGTTTTGTTGGTTGGTTGGTTTTGTTTTTTTCTTCTTGCTAGTCTGCTGCCAGGGAGCATAGCTTGTATGCTATTCTTAGATTCAGCAAGAACCTCATAAAATACATTCTTTCAAGCCTAACAATATATGTTTTTGTTGGGAGGTCTAACTCCTTCTGCCTTTGTGTAACAATAAGATATAGCACTGCAGCCTTGTCTTAATCTGAGAAGGTTAAAAACCATGCCAAAATTAAAAAGAAAACAACTGAAACTTAGCTGAGTGTTGAGTGATCTTGTGTCATGATCTCATAGAAGAGGGGAAATTGCTGATAGTCAAAGCACTGCAATGAAGTTATTGTCACCAGAATTTGGGATACTGTCTTTAAAGGGAGTTTGACTACATGTTTATTAAAATAAAAATGCGCAGGCATACGTGGGGCATGGATTTTACTACTGACTTGGGTAAAAGGCAGTCACTGTTGTCACTGTGCAAGATTTGAAACAGTAAGTCTTAATCCTTGACCTGGAAGGACTGTCTTTAAGAGAGAGAGGGTTATCCTGTCTCTGAAACTGTTTAAGAACGATATAGTAATTTGGCTTTCCTTTTCATGCAGTTTCTCAAGTCCATAAACTCTATAATTCACAAAATAAAATGTCAGGAGTCCCTTTTAAGTTTTTTCCATTAAGTTTGTTTATACAATGAATTTCAGATGCTGACTGCTCTTTGAAAATTATTAAAACCAGTTCTGTTAAGTGTAACTTGTCAGTGAGGGAGGAATTGCTAGCAATTCCCTGATGACACTGGTGATTGTATTACCTCATATCTGCAACATACCAGTCCTGAAATGGTCATGAAGTCAGAAAGTCTTGCATCTTTTTTTGTCAGCCTAGCAATTAGATACAGCTTCTGCTATTCTGAGATCCTGGCAAAGTTTTTCTGAAAGGCAAACTCCAGTGCTTCTTAGTCTTTCGTAATTACTGTGCTATAACTATGCAGGATTCAAGTATATTTATTTTATAATAAACACATACAAGATGGAAATCTCTCTCAGAATGCTGTTAGATTTTGGACAGTTAGACATTTACGTACTTTGCTATTTCAGGCTTTGACCTATTGTATTTCACCTTGTCACTATTACCAGAATAAATACACTCTGTGAGCACCATTGTGTATAAATGCTATTTTATTTAAGCTATACAAGCATTTACGCTACTGTGACGCTTTCCCATTGTCTGACTAGCTAAGCACCACCTCCTTTCTTCCATGACATTTTGCCACCATCAAACAAGAGTTTCAAAAGGCAGGGCCTCGCTGATGTAGAGTTCCTAGTACAAGAGTCCTGCAGTCTTGAGAGGTTACATGGCTAGTTTTTGGGCTGGCCAATGTCTGAAAACATCATCCTGGATAATTCAGTAGAATTCGAAAAGATGTCTTTTTATGTAGAAGCATACTTTACTTCCCCCGCTCTCACCGTAAATGCAGATCTTTCTGGGGTAGGTACAGCAGGACTGTCATGGTACACAATATCGTTAGTGGTGGATAGCAGAGTAACTGCTTTCTTGGTGTAATGCAATCAACCAGACTACATCACAAATAGAAGTTTTCAGGTTTATTAGCAAAACCAGTAAATTTGAGAACAAACATTGAATCAACTGCTGAGTTTATTCATGTTAAAATTCCATCAGTCATACCATTTCAGTTTATCTCCATTTGCTGAAAGTGAGAAGTTTTGATATATCCTGACAGTTAAAAATCCAGACCTCACAGCCTTTGATATAGCATGCCTGTTTCTTGTATATTCATAATATGCAAAGGAATCCTGCATTCTTATAACCAGGAGGCACTTTGAGGACAGTCTCCTGGGATTTGGAGTATAACAGTAAATTTCAGTTTTACTTTGATATTTCATTTCATGACAGCCACAACAAATAACCTAAGGTAGCTCTCCTCTTCGAAGAAGAGAGCCAATTCCTAACAACAGATGTGGTTTTTGTAGTGCTCCTGCCAGGTATGATTTGGATAGCACTGTCATTAGCCTTTCAGACATTTTCTCCTGTTTTGTGAATCATCTCTGGCACCGTGTTCTGTAATCTTAATGTAGCTCAGCATGGCTTTGGCTAAAACTTGTGCTGAAGCCTCTTGGTCTTCTTGATTATAGTTACTATTATTATTTTTAATGTCTAATTACTGATGGAGAGACTTAGTTTCTTTATTGTTCCCTCCTATGGTTAAGTCTTTCTGATGAAATCCAGGCTTCCATCCGGCATTGGACTAGTGTAGCTCCATAAAAGTCAGTGTTGATTCACACTAGAGAGAGGAACCTTGCTCACAAAATGATTGCGAGTTCATATCCTCTTGGGTCCTTTTTTTTTTTTGTTTTAGTAAGGTCCGTTCAGTTTTTTTTGTTGGTGGTTTTTTATACATCAGAAACAATACAGAGAATTAATTTGTCACTCACTTTCCTCATTCCCTTGTGGGATAAGTACCACCGTGGTGTTCCATGCATACATTTGTGAGTTTTAGCTGAAGATGAATGTGGTAGTTTCTTGACTAACTCACAAAAATTAATTTGTGCAACTGGTACAATTTGCAGTTGTTTTTCTTCCTGATTAGAGACAAGTTTCTGTATTCCATTTTACCCATCTGAAACTGGAGACACTGTAATCACCACAGCCAGTGCAGGAGAGCACTTTTATAAGCTTGGGGTTTTTTTTTACAAATGTGCTAGGTCTACAAATAGAATATGTCAAAAATGCAAAAGTAGTGTTTATTATGAAAAGACACAAAATACAAGTAACCTACTCTATTTCTGCATGAGTCAAAGAGTCTACTTCATGTTGTGCTGCAGGTATGTGCATTACTAAATTTGTAACTTCTGGCAGGAGAACGGTTTTACTGATGTTAATGGAACAATTCTCCTGTGGGATGTTTTAGAAACTCTTAAGTCAAAATACATGCAGTTGAAGAATACTATTCACTGAGTAATTTCCTAAAGAACTTGTTTCATTTGACTGCTCTGTTACATGAAGATGAGAAAAACAGAACGGTGTATCAAAAGGTGTTCAAAATTTCATTTCATTAAAATCCTCTAAATTTCAGTGGTCGAGTTGCTTTGGCAAAATGTGAATGATTAACCTAGAAGTAGGAGTATCATATTTAAGCAATTTGATTAAATGTTAACCAATATAGTCTATCTTTTGTTATTGAAGAGGACTCATATTTGGTTAGAAATCATCCCATTTAAGTCTGCTTGGTTGTTACTCAAAACCAGGTTTTTTTTTTCTGCTCCTTCTCTTTTTCCCCTCCAAGTTTTACATGTTTTGAAAGTGAAGCACTGCTCAAGCTTTCATGTTTTGATAGGAGTTTTTTCATGCTTTGCCTGCTGTTATTGAATTTTTAATAACCTATAAACACTTATGTCTTAAAATATGATTTTTCATGTCTTTGTCACATTACAAAAATTAGTTGCACTGTAGAGTGCCCTTCACATTTTTTTATCTACTCAAAGTATCTAAACAATTCTTCTACAGTTCAGTATTGTGTAAGCGTACTGTACCAATATGTTGAAAGACTTAGCTAATGCAATAAGAAACACAACAGAATTATTGTGATAGCAAAAACAGGACTTCTTCAATACAACATTAACTCTTTATTAATATTTTACTTGCTAAAGCATGTGTCAGCAGAATTGAGTTTGGCTTCTAAAAATTGTAAGAGATTTGTGGGGTCTGTACGTGTGTCTGTGTGTGAATTTTTGTAATTAACTGGCACTTCATTAAAACTAAATTGTATTAATATCTAGACATACTTAATGCTAACCATTACAGAAATTCAGTAATTATCACTAGAAATATAAGTCATATTTTGAGGATAAATAATAAATAGAAATATCATTTCTCCCTTTGATTAAAACTCAATGAAGCATCTAATATAGCCTCTTGCACTTTATTTTACACTTTAGCAAATGGTTTTAAGAAGTATAATCAAAGTTCATGTGCTTGCACTAATGGCAGCATCCTTCTTTTCTATGCAATGGAGCACTACAGCATCAAATACTTATTTGTGATCTTGCTTTCTGTGTGGGGCTCCTGCAATATCATTAGAAGCATTCAACCTAGGATGAAAGCAAGATTTGCAAAAAAGATTTACAGCTTGTAAATGGTATTTTTTTCCCTAAGTGGCTTAACCTTCAGGAAACCCAGTAATTCATAGATGTCACTTCTGAGTTGGCTTTATTCCAAAGGGGAAAGGAAAATATGACTTCTGCAGCACCATCTATCAATCGAATATGAATCCCTCTAATATATTGCAGATTAGACCACAAGTCCTTTCTCTAGGCAATTAATTTGTGTGCTAGTCTAGATGTAATTCTGCTTTAGAAAGGTTTTAAGAATAGAAGTCATTAGCAGTGATACAGAATATTTTTCTTAATATTTAGGTCCTGTGTGGAAAACCTCCCCTCATTCTAATTAATTTTTTTCATTTGTTGTGAAGTATTTTAGTGACTTGTAAAACAAGGAAATACGTACAAAATATGTAAAGCCACTTATAGCCAGGCAGATGAAGAATTTGAAGTACAATTCCTGGATCATTTATCTTAGAAACACATGTGTGTATATGCAAATATATACACAATACTGCTTGGCTTTGAAATTTTATATTCTTTAAATTCATAATTCTGAAGTTCAGTGAAAGAAGTAAAACCTCTCTCAATCAAAGTAAAAAAAGTGTAGTGTGCATTCACTGTAGATCTTATGGCTCCCAGCAGTTTCATGCCACAGCTGACTTGATTTTAACTGAAGATGATTATTGGCACAAACACAGTATATCTGGCACACATGTTTGAAACAACCACAGTAGACTTGAACAAATGAGAGACACTATGGCTTATGGATCTTGAACATTTTAGGAGATGGTTGCAAAGAAGGAAGGACTTCCCATGTGATCTGTTCATTTTTTTCCAGAAGTTCACTGCCTGAGGCATAATTTGAAATATTTCACTGACATTAGACCTGAGTAGGAATATTTTGTGCTTTTTTTGCCCCCCCCCCCCCTTAATTGAGATCTGTGTGGCTGTAATTAGACTGGTGATGCAGTAATGGTTGGCAGCTGTCTGCATAGCCTCTGTGAGGTCTTTTAGTGCTGCTTATTTCTATCACACTTTAAATGTTTTCATCCCTTTGCTAAGGAAAGTAAAAAAACAAGAGGAATGGACTTCACTGCACACAAAGTTAGCTATTTTATATCCTCTGTCTCTTCAGTCATGGTGCTGTTTCCACTAGGCTGAGTAAGAGAATGGAGCATCCATCTTAAGTTTAAGAATATGAACCTTAAAATTACATGAGTGCTAAATCCTGAGGAGGAAGAGGACCTACTTAAACTAAGGGGTAATATAATACAGGCTTAAAGGTTTCTGTTAATGATGGAAATGAAAGGGAAGAAATTATTTGTCTACCACCTGCTGATTCATAATTTGATCACAAACATTTATATATGTTTGCTTGCTGCCTTTTAAAAATCATTGTTCATTGCTAGAACTGGACTGTAGAGGCCTTGTGTCTGCCAATATGTCAGCTTGCACAGAATCACCATATTGACCTAAATTTGAAGTCAGAAATGTTTGCCTCAGACAGTTAAGTACTAACAGTGGTTTTGTTTTTATTTGGGTTTTTATCATGTTTTGCAGTTTGCGTTATGCTTTGTTTTCTAGTGTCAGTGGAAATGTTAAATATGGGGTTTTGGGCTGTTTGCTCCCCCCCCACACACATTGCAGAGACCTCAAACAGCACTGATATCCTTGATATCTCCTGCTTGACTGCTTGTTGTGTATCATCTGCAAGCTTTGGTTTTTGGCCTTTCATTATGGGTCCTGTGTTTCTTGTAGTATGCTCAGATGTGTTTGATAAGCCATGATGAACAGTGGGTGCAGTAAACACTTGTCCTGGAACCTGTGTAACTAGAATAGAAAATTGCATTTAGAAATACGGACAGAGGTAACTCCCTGTTAAAATAATATATTAGAATCAAGATTTTACAAAGATTTTTGTTTTACTTCCCACTCGTACCTAAACCACGATGTAGATTAAATGGTATATACTGCAGTCATGGCAATATATGTATTCCTTCATTTGGTGGCTAATAACTAGAACTTTAAGTTTCCTGAAGATAAAAACATACCTTTGTGTAAGAGGTGCACATGAAACAAATAGATTAATAACAGAAAAAGTGTTGAAAACAGGAAAGGCCATAGAGCTCTATAAAAGGTGGGAAAAGTGTTGAATGATAGAAGGTGGCTTTTGAACCAGGGATGGAGAGAAACCCCCACAAAAAGGAACAACCCTAGCTTTACTGAAATGAGAAGCTGAGTAAAATGTACTCTAAAAATCACTTAAAAATCAAGAGCAGCTACTTGTGAAGTAATGAATGTGGTCAATATTATAATTTTTGGCTTCCCCACAGATTACTCTAGATCCTAGGGTAGCAATTTTGGTAGCAGTAGGCTGCAGTACTACAACAGGACTGCTGCTGATTTTGCTGTGTAGCTTGCTTTTATCATTCCTGCAATGTCTGAGCCTTGCAAATTTTGCTGATCAAGCTTTGGGAAAACGCAAACTTCTGAGGTTTTGGTGGAAGTCTGCCTCGTATTTTTTGCATTCTACCTGACCCATTGCTGACTCACTTTTAAATCGCATCCTCAAAGTGGTTCAAAGTTCTCTCGCAATGTTTATGAACACTAGTGACCATTTCATTGAGTCTCTTTAAGAATCTATTCTGCATGTGTTTTTATACCATGTCATAAGCATGCTGTATTCTGAATTGTATATGTAATAGTGTCATAAGGAATTATTTTGCCTAAAATAATAACTTCTAAAAAAATAAGTATGAGAACAGTGGAAAATTTTATTTAAACATTTTCTTTTTGGACATGAATATCCTTTGAAACAAGCTTTCTGTGACAACGTATCCATTTGGAGTGATAATGTTTTATGATACAATTCTGTGTTAAAATGAAAGACACTGGCTGCTTCCCTTTTCTTAGAAAAGCAAATGGAGTGGACTTGGCATGAAGCTAGATTGGCAGAGACCCAAGTCCAATTATCCGTGTCTAACTGCCTGCCTCAGGTTTCCCAACTCCCAGACAAATATCTTGGCCATTTGCTGTTCTGGAATAGTGTTGTTGCTTTGCTCCCTTTGCTTTGTTTCCGTTTTCTTCTAAAAATATGGGTTTTTTTCCTGATGCATTGAAAGAAATAAATAGAGGGAAAGAACAGTAACTGGTGTGGGATGGAAAACATGCTTATCTGTACATCTATAGTTAAGTGTGGGTAAGTGTAGCAATACGTACAAACACATGTAGTAAGTGGAAAAAGATTTCTTTCATTCTTACACAGCTCGTAGCTCTTTATTGGAGAATGAAATTAAAAAAGAATAATGGAGAAGGAGCAATAAAAATAACACAAAGCTAAAACCTGAAATAGTTCATCTTTATATAAGCCTTGTAGAGCTTCAAACAGAATTTATTTGGTAGCCTTAGTGCCTTTTAAAATTATAGAACAGAAAATATATTTCTAAAAAGCAATGTGATTCCCTTCATGTGAATATATCTGGGTGGTGTGATTTGTTGCAGCGTGTCACAATATGAATTTTCCCCTCTGGTTTATTTAATGTTGTAGGGTACACTAATGTAATATTATTTAGGAAGATATGAATTAATGCTTTGAAACATGTTTGAGTTTTACTTTTTAAAGACTGACTTGACTGCTATAGGCCATGAGTAGATATAACTAAAGGTACTTTTCATTCAGTAGCAAAATGCTTTAAAAAAAGGACGAAATTATTGTACTATGTGGTAGCATATAGGCACCATGGGTCTAAGCAGACACACAGTGTCAGTTTTCATTTCACTGTTCTTCATTGTTTTTCAGTATTAAAGTTAAGAGCTTATTGCTGATGAAAGTGAGCATCAAGCAGTGAAATGTCAAGTTTCTAAACTGCTGCCTTCTGATGAAGTTTCCTCCCTTTTTGTCTGTCTTGAAGAAAAGAGAGCAAGTGGGTAGAAGGCTGTTGTGCTGTCAGTTTTAAGGAGGAGGCTGAGCTCCATGCAGGGTTTCTGCTAGTTTGCTGCTATTAGGATGCTTTTGCTAGTCAGGTAGGTGAGGTAGGCTTGACATCAGGGAAACAGAGACTTTAGAAAATGAAAGATTAATAAAACTTTGTAAGATACTTGGATGTCTGTCTCTTTAGGGGCAAGGTAAGTGGCCAGTACCTGGTAGACAACCAGTTGGAAAGATTAGGATGATGGCAGTGATAAAAGTAAAGAATGCTGCTGCTTGTTAAATTGCTGTCAGACCTCTGGAATTATCTTGTTTCCTAATCGCTATCAGATTTTATTATTTCCTCTACCCACATGCTGCAATAAAGAATCTCAAATTTGCAAGACCCTTGTTAATGTGTGTTATACGCTGAAAGTTGTACTTGGCTGAAATAAAGATCTTGTTTGCTAGGTATTGAAAGTCTGCCTTCTATTGTGATTATATTTGTGTTTCCTGGGAAGAAGAGTAAGATTTTTTCCTCTAGTAGAGAAGCTTCTAAATAATTAGTATCATCTACTTACAATGTAAACCACCCTGTATTGAGAACGGCTTTGTGCCTTTGCAGTCATTGCGTTCTGATTCTGTGTCCTGCTGTTACCAGCCAGCCTACACCATGTTTTATGTGAAATTTGCTGGCTTAGGTCATCAATTTCCAATATTAGAAGAGCAGAAACAGTATCTATACCAAAAGTTAATAAAGTCATTTACAGATGAATCATGTTTTACACGTTTGTCAATGTCAGATTGATGAGTCTTTCAGAAATGCCTGTCAGTAGTGAACAGATACTGAAAAAAAATTGCATTTGCTCTTACATGACAGTGGTTTTTGGAAAAAGTGTGAGATGTACATAGAGGTATAAGCTTAGAAAATGAACCCAAGACTTCCCATATATTGTTTAAATTTAATGTTTATGTAATTATTATTATTATTATATTACTTTATGCCCTAAGATGAGTCATCTATGACTACAACAATGCTTAAACCCCACAAGTTCCCAGCTTTGCAGTTGGCTGAATATAAAAGGCGGAGGGGACACACAACAGTAAGTGAATAATGCCACATTTTCCATGCGCATTAAAACAAAAGGAAAGAGCAAGCACACTTGCACACTCTTTTTACAGCTTTGTTTGCTTAGAAACTTTAGGCCACAGTTTTGCTTGCCTGGTTAGCTGGTTCATTTTAATTTTTGTTGCTTTGAATGATATTCTCCCAAGCGTACGCACTTTCTGTACTCTGTCAACTGATGCTGAATCTTAGATAATCTGCTGCTGCTCTCTGTCTGGAGTGCAGTCCATTATGACCAGAGCCTGAATAATCAATGAATTTCATAAATTCTTGTGTGTATATTGAAGTGGTAGATAATAATCATAAAGTAATTTCTTATGAGTAAGATAATATTAGTTAGTATTCTGTCAGTCATTTCGTGTTCTGTGTATGATTAGAACTTCATTTCAAAGAGAGAACAGCCATCTTAAGGGCAGAAGAGTTCTTGTTATAAAAATCATAAAATGAGATACTTAAGGGTTAGAAAGGTATTGTGAATCTATTTCATGAAAGCTAATAACGCTATTATATGTAACTAACAAATAACTTTCCATAACATCCCAACAATTTCATTTATATTTAAATTGGAACAAATCTGCAAGTTTGATCAAGTTGATTCCTCCTCTGTTAGTTGGTATTAGAACATAATTTCCTTCAGGGCAATGTCCTGTACACATTTGAATCTCATCCTAGCTCTTGTTTGTTTATAACCTCTATTTTGTTTTCCATTCAAAAATTCTGTCTTTCAGTCTGACTGTCTGCAAGGTGGACAGATTGAGCACTTTTAAAGATGCTTGATAGTGCTGATTTTTGATCTCAATAACAGATTGTCCTTTCAGTAGGCTGTCAGTGCAATAACTACATTATTCTTGGGATGTATTTTAAGTACAGATTTTTCCCATGGGATTTATCATCATAATGGACAGAAATTACCCGTAAGAATTCTGTTACTAAGAAAGTATAGATAAGTCAACTAGATACTGTTTCAAGACTCTCAGATGATACACATTAAAACTTTTTCTTACATCAAATGTTGATTAAGTGCCTCTGCTAGTATATTTAACATATACTACAGATGTGTGCTGTAAATATATGCATATAGTATGCAAGCATACATAAATATGTTGGTGTGTTAGTATATTATTATAAAGTAATGGAATATGTTAGTACTTTGCTGAAGTAAATACATTGTTGTGTATAATGTTAAAGTTACCTTGAACTCACAGTACACAGGAGTTGGTATTGACGTCGAGCTCTTGGAGCTATATTTACAAGCTGATGTTACCAAAACGAATAGGAAAGGGGAGACAGAATAACAGATATCTACCATATTCAGGAAGAAGAGTTCTTCAGAAAAGTATGTCTGTGTTCCTCCAGCAGGATGTGGATTGGGTAGGAGATGATCAAGAGGGGATGAAATGACCTCTCCACAGAGGGTTCAACCTTTCCTTTTTTGCGAATAAGCAGATCCCTCTAGATGTAGGAAAATAGTAAGCAGGCTGAGCTAAAAGAGATTCTGACATTAGAGACACTAATTTGTTGCTGTCATTAATACTGTGGTAGATATTGCCGGTTGTGACAGAGAAGGACTTTGATTACCTCAAGATGTTTATGAATATTGGATCTAGATAGACTGGAAGCAATACCATGGCATAGAAAGTCCAACTTCTCCTGTACAGGGATAAGTCAAGTTATTAAGTTAGGAATAAAATGCAAGGAAGAATTCTTGTAGCATAGTTTACTTTGAGTTGCTTAGTTGCTTGAGCGAATCCTAGATGATTTAGTGGGCGGTGTGATGTTGGGTTGACAGTTGGACTTGATGATCTTTGAGGTCTTTTCCAACCTTAATGATTCTATGATGATTGGAAGATGATCTAAAAAAGGAGAGACTTAAACGCTTTGGATACTCTGGAATTTTCATACAAGAGAGGCTGTCTTTCTTGTAGCCTGTTATTTGTAAGAGCTTGTACATATAAACTAATTGCCAAAGATTTGTCCATTTATATTGGTGGTAAATGTGTGTCATGGAGCATGAATGACTATTGTCACTCTTGAAAGAGCTAGGAAGAGAGCTCAGAACATACTAGTTTTCTTGTGTTTCGCTACAGAAAAATGTTCAAGACTATATTGTTTATTAATTCCAGCCCCCTGTCTCTCTTCCCTTTCAGAATGTATTTCAGTTCTGTTTCGCGTGTACTTTGACATTCTGAAAATTTTTTATATATATATGTATTTAAAGTCTATTAAAGAATGTATGTTCTGAGTGGAAGTAAAGTGCTGACCTTTTGCATGTATGCTGAAATTTGAACACTGGAAACTTCATTTGTCATATAGACTTATGTGGATTAAAATTCCCAATAGTGAAATTCAGTTTCTTGTAGAAAGGTACTCTTACGTAAAAATCCTTGCTTCTGTTTCTGTGAAGAAGTCTGATATGATATGATTACAAATATGAAAGCATGTAGTTAGACCAACTGATATAGCGTAGCAGAGTTGCTGAGACACTAAAACCAGGGAGTCTTCAGCTTTTCTAGCCAAGGCATAGATGTAATATTGTGATTACTGTCATCTGATTCTGGAAATGTTCGGTACAAAACAGTACTGATGGGCTGCAAACTCAAATGTACCTTAGTCTAGAGGTAGTGTAAGAGATGCTAAAAGCAAAAAGGGGAGAGAGAATAGAGTACAAGAGAGAAAAATAATATGATGATCCCTGTTGTCGAAGACTTAATTTCTTTATTAAATAGAGTTAAAAGATTTTGAGACAAGTGCATTGGTTGCTCTTGATTTTTCAGAGGGTTATCATTTCAAAATAGTAGCAGGAATAACACGCAGTAAAAAAAAAAAAACTATGTCGGGGCAAATTTAGAGCTGACACTTTTATTTAAGTAGTATTTCATCTTAAAGTCTGCTGGTTAGTAATAATAATACGATAAATTATTAACCAAATGTAATAACTAACTACATTACTATCTCCCAACTCAGAAATACTTGTAATTATCTTTGCTGTCAGAGCAAGCACAGAGACACACACAAAATTCCAGAGATTCAGAGCAGTTCTCAAAGAAAACTTCAGAGTTTTGACTTGCTCGTGCATTTGACATAGGCAACAGATTAGCAGTCCACATACCTAAACCACAGTTGCAATTGCCATGAAAAGCTTTTCGGTGAGAACTCCACAAGCTGCAGAGTTGCACAGCATCTTGGGAGAAGGGGAGATAAAGGGCCCATGTCAGAAGCTGCAGCACATACTGACACAGATTTCTCACCCTTTGGTCATGGATCCACATGTGCCAAAATGACAATCTGGCTTTTGGCAAATGTACCTACTCAGTGCGTCTCCAGTGTTTTAGTTTGGAGGTCTGCCCTTTAACCACTTTGATAAGTCCTTTGACTTCTTTTCAGGGATAGTTATGTATGCCTCTAACTGGCTCTTTCTTTAAACTCTGGGCATTTTTTAATAGCTAGGGGGAAAAAATAAAAGGATTTGTGTTATAACACAATAATAATAATAATAAACATAACTCTATTATTCATTACAACAATAATTTCACAGCAACAGAGGTATGTTTTAATATCAGGTTGCCTAGAAGTGCCTGATCTCAGACCAATACTAAATGCAAAGCAAAGCAGTAAACGTGCTTGTTGGGGTTATCCAAAATAACTGTTAAGTGTCTAATTCCATTTTTTCCAGCTAACTGATGGCCAGAATGAACTATTATGTCTGAGAAAATTTAAAAAGTAGATGAACCGCAGTTATAAACTCATGTCCAAGAATACACACTTTATACATGCCTTTTTCTGAAGAGCTCTGGCTTAAGCCCATTGTACTGTCTGCAGAATGCCTAGATCTCTTACACTCGTGAGATTGTGAATCCAAGACTTTCTTCTGTATTTTGAGCATTTAAACATGTAGTGTAGGTGAAGGCTGTGGTTCTGCACTTAAGACATTCTCTTCATTTTAAAAATGCCTGCCAGCTTGAATGGATGTGTATTTATTTGCACTCCATATCATAAAAATAGGTCATCTGGTAGGAATATACAGAGTTGCTTGATAAAGCTGCTAGATTATTTAATTTTTCTGTTGTGTGCTTTTTCACTTTTTTTTTCCCCCCCCAAATAGAAGCTTGATTGAATGGGGAAGGCTCTGCAGTAGGAACTGCTCTGCTTAGGTAAATTGTATCTCTATATTTAGTAGGTATAATGTAGGTGACAGTCCTCCAAACTGTGCTTAAGATTTGGGAAGTTACTATCCTTTTAGGGTAGAATATCAGTGATGACTTCCAGGGGTCAGTGTTTTGTTGGTACCGCTGTTCAGTCATATTCCCTGCGTGATCCTAAATACCTTTTTCTGAGCAATGAAGTACATGGAGGGGCGAAGAAAGCTGTTCTTAATGCAAACTTTTTTTGTGATCCTTCTGCCTGTGAGCAGTGAAGTGCAGTGTTAATGCTTTTTCTACACAGGGACTTCCTGGATTCGTTAAACATATGGATGAATCCCATTTTTTACAGTGAGGACAGGTGAGGGATGAGCATTAGCAGAGGAATCATCCTTATCCTGCCTCATTACCAAGTCTCACTTCTGAGCTGGAGAGATCACCGCTTCAGAAACTCTCAGGCTCAAAAGGTACTTCATTAGCCTCTGTGCTGAGATTGCCAATGAGTGCCAATTAGTTCCAGGAGGCATTTGTTGCTGTAATAGAAATTCCTTCTCTGATAGAAATGGTAATGATAGCAGGAGAACACTGCCTGGGCTAGGCTCACCAAGTCTTATGTATATTATCTTGGCTGAATGCTTAGCGATTTTGTAAACCGTGCTGTCATACCACTTGGGCTACACGCAGATCTCTCTCACCTGTGATGCGTCCGAGTCAGCTTTCTGTAACTGATGTGTACTCCCTGATCAAGGTTAGTCTCTTGATTTCTGCAATCATCAATGTTTGCCTGTTATTTCATTGCAACTATACTGCACAAACTCTGGTCTCTAGCTGGTCTCAGTTTTATATAATTTATTGCTCTGATTCTCCAGAGGAAAAGAGAATATTTCTTATTAAATATGTGTTTATTTGCTTTATATTGAATTCTGTTGCATTTTGTATATTAAACCCTATTTATTGACTCTTGGTTTTAATTTCTTCTTTCTGTCATTCCAGCAGACCGTTTTTCCTAACATAAAAATTTTCCATCAGAATGAATACAAATCACCTATAAGATGTCAGCACCTGGTCACTTTGTTGTTCACCTTTACCCTCCTTCCAATTAGGAAAGATATTTCTCGAATTTGTGCCCATTCCAATCATTGTTCTCATTAGTCTGTTAAAAGAAATAGCTTATGCTTTTTTTATGTGCATTATTTATTTTTTTGCCTGATGCTCTAACATCACTGCCAGTTCAAAGTCTCCTCTGGTTTTTACTTTATCTGGCAATGAGCATTTACTAGAGCTGTGCTAAAGGTATGGGAAGGCATTAATTGTTGTGAGGTAAGTTTGCACCTGTCTCCTACCAGTGTGATTTGTACTTGCATTGTAAGAGGAAGAGGCTACTTCTTTAGTCACAGACCTAGAACAGAAAGTTATGGCATGTTCCCCAAGCAACTTTGCATATCATTTCTCATCCTGAAGCAGGAGCACTTCTGCAAGGAGCATTGCTGGAAGTGTCCTCTGCCCTGCTTTTTCACAGGATGGGGCAGGTTTGCTGGCACTTCCAGCATGTTTTACTATTTTGATAAAGCTGATCTCACTGCAAGCACCAGTTTCACAGAGCAAAGTCTGTGATAATTCAGCATTAGTGTATATCTCTGAACAAGCCAGTCAGTGTGAACAGAAAATATAGTTAAGCTTGAAAGTTTGTGTGGGGGAGAGTTAAGTTGCTGTAGGAAAATGCTGCTGACTTGTTGTGCCTTATCCTGTCAGCTTTCAGAAGGGTCTTCACCTATGCTTTTAGCTTGTCCAGATTGTGGAGTAAATCATCTTACACACGTGTTTTAAGAGGCATGTTTTATCCTCCGGCAGGTCAGGCTGGGAGCACCCAGAGGATATATAGTTGTGATTCACCCAACAGACCATTTGTTACCTTTTGTTCCACGATGGGATCACACCTGATTGTGTACATGTAGTGTTTGCATCCATGCTCAAGCATAAGTTTGAATTTGCTGTCACTGGCAGTTGACATTAAAGCCTTCTCACTTTAATGACAAAACTTATCTTAGTGGCTAGATCCTGCTTAATGAAGGGTGAGAATTCAGGAACACAAGCGATTTGGGAAAAGAAATGAAAGAGCCACGAGCTGCTCTCAGTTGTTATAACAAGAAAGAAAACTCTGATTAGATATGTGGAAATATGGCCTCTCTGTCCTGCAAGATGCTCAGAAATCTGCTGGCCAAGGTGCTTGTGCAATCTGACCCATGTCTTGAGAGAGATGAGTGGATGGGATGATCTCCTGGAGTCCCTTTCAACTTAAATTAATCTGTCATTCTGGAACTGGATGAATGTATTTTATAGTGAAACTCTATTTGAATTGTGCATGGTCTTCTAAATTAAGAAGGAAGAGAAAACTAATAACAGTTCCCTCTTAAACTTCAACTGCTAAATTTTAATCTCATCCTTTTGAATACGGTATTTGGCCCTAAAATTTCTCTTAGTGAGTTTTTAAGGTACTGTTCTGGTAAGATGTTTTTTTCCTCTTGTATTTGCCTTTTTATTCTACAACTATTTAAGTAAAAATATTCTTTATCTTATTCTCTCTTCATAATGTGAATCTGGTTTTCTTAAAGTTCTGCTAGTCTCACAAGATAACGTAAGGTAATTTTTAATATTTTGTTTTGGTCAAGAGTCATATTTTTCTTACATATAAGAGAGAGTGACAGAAGAATGAAAAGTGGTGACAGTCAAGGAAGGGGAATCATGAACAAGCTAGCGTCCTGTTGGTGAAATCAGTATAGGGAGCATATATAGATTTAGCTTAAGAAATTTTAGAAAGTAGACACTACTTCTGATTTACTTGTATGCAGAGAAGCTCTGCTAGGAGCCAGGATGTATTTAGCTGTGGTAGATTTTTTTTTTTTAATAATTTTCAGTAAAAACATAAATATCACTACAATCTTAAAGGACAGAAAAAAGAGAAGGAGGTTATGTCCTCTTTCCAACTTGTGTGTGCCCATTAAATATTGAAAACTGTCTACACTAAGAAACAGTTTAAGAATTCATTTAATTTTTCTCCCTCAGAGTTTTACTAAACTTCCTTCCGACAGAGAGATGCTTTTATGTATTAATTTCTGGGAATAGTTCGCTCTCCAACACCCAGAGAAGATTTCCCTAATCAGAAGATAGACCTAAATACATAGACATTTTTCATTGCTAATACATTTCATCACTAATGAATTAATTAGTGCTGTTCTCCAGGGGGGAAACATTTTCCAAGTTTTAATGTGGATTTCTTTGAAATCTCACAGCCCAATAAACATGACAGTGTCACTAAGTAATAGAAGGGCAGGGAGGTGTGGGGTTTTTTTTTGGTTTTTTGTTGGTTTTTTTTACTTTGTTTTAAATAGTATACATCACATAAACTCAAAAAGAGCCTATTGTCTCATCAGTCATAGGAAAATGCTCAGCATGGTCAGTGATAGGAGGGATTTAAATGACTTTAATAAAGTTGAGGGCCCATTTTCTTACAAGTGTTTTGTTATTTGCTAAAGGAATTCAGTATTTCTGTTGAACAAACAAGTCTTATTTCACATGTCAAAGCAGATTTTTTTTTTTTCTGGATTTGTTCTATTAATCAAGATCTGTTGTAATGAAGAGTATGTTAATTATAAGTTATTGTTATAAAGTGGAGTTTAATATAAGATTGTAGCCGATTTAGCTGATTTTACATGGAATAGATTAAAAGAAATAGCTGAATAGTATAAAATATGATGAGGATCACCTTCATGGAATGTATGTTCTTCTGCCAGAGTTTAGTGTGTGTATGTATCTGGTCCAGTGAACTGGACTTGTATCAGGCATTTGGAAGAGACATCAGAAACTGCTGAATTCTGTTTCTTCTTGTGACTCAGTGGTGCAGTTTAGCTGAACACTGTCTTACCACTAAACAGGCACAGATAGAGAGTGTTTAATTCTGCTGATTTTAAAAGATAATAATAAAGAAGTATAACAGATGGCTTAGCTGCTACAGGCAAGTGAAAATGCAAATAATTTGAAATTATTTAAGTTATGGTTAGTGGTTACTCATCAGCTGAAGCAATTTATGTTGGTACAAAAGTAGCTAGTTTATTTCCCTTGGGAGACAAATTTTCCCAATGCAATCCTTGTAAAATAAAATTCCTCTTAGTAAAATAATTCCAACATTAAAATAAATAACAAAGCCCCTTTCCAAAGAAAAAATAATTAGTATTTAAATTTATTTACTAGACTAGGAAGCTAATACAGCTTCTACAGAGTGTTTATAGAGCCCATTTTCAGGACCAGATAATGCATTTCCAAATTATATAGACTGGCAATATCAACAAAGCTGCTTTATTAGTCCTGTTTTGGCCCTGCAGTATCACTAAAAGTGCCAGTTGTGTACGGCTTGATTCTGTTAATGGACGGTGGTGATCTAATTTTTAGTTATTGTAAGTTATCAATGACTCTCAGGTGATACCTAAGTCTCTCGCATGATTTATTGAGAATTCATGCCTGCCACTTGCACTAGAAAAGGATATGCTGCTTTATTTTTTGTTCTTTTATTTCTACTTCATTTTAGGCAAAAGAAAATCAAATAATTTTAATTATAGCTGCTAAGGCTTGCTTTCCTACTGCAGGACATAGTGACTTCAGTAAGTTATTCATATTTTAAGTCAGAAATGTGAGGCCCCATGAGGGCAGTATATGAGGGAAAGACAGTAACAAATTCTCTGATGGAGAGATGGAATGTCATAGCCAAACGCCACTTTGCAGTGGATTTTTTGCAGAGCCGTTATGAGCGTTAGACAGTACAGGGTTTAGTAATGGGAAAGCCAGCAGTAAGTAGGATGATGTGAATGGAGCTTTGTGGAGAATAGCTTTGTGCTGTGAACTAAAATGTAGGCTACACATCTGGTCAGAGGCAGGTGTCACTGACAGAATAAGAACCTCAGTGATTTCCTAAATGACATTAAAATTAATGCTGTACTTCCATCACTTTGCTTCTGCTGCCCTGCCACATGTTTTTCCATATTTTACAGTGAACACATCATTTGAGTTCTGAAGAAAATTTGCTTAGTCAAAAAGTCAGCTGTATTCAAATTATTCATAAGGGAAATTGCATCTTAGGCAATTAAAATGTGTGCTGGGTAAAAGAAAATGTTGCTTCCTGAAAGGAAAAAGCGGATGCTTTATCTACGAGAAATCTTATTACAAATTCCTTTCTGTTACTAAGCACCTAATATTAAAAATAAACTACTTCTAGTCAGAGAGGAACCATACAAGGGCATGGTGGAAAAAATTATTTTAGTTTACATTTGTGCTTTTCTTTTTCTGCTTGTGATATCGATTCCTCTGTGCCTAGCCCAAAACAAAAGAAAAAATTCTGCAACTTGTATAAGGGATTGTACATTAGTTTTATTTTCATTGGTTTTTATATGCTAACTGTGGTCTATTCCGCACAAAATAATGTCCCTTTGAGCTTGGCCTGCAGTTATATGGGTGATGGGAGAGCAGGACTGATGTGATCAGGTTTTGGATTCTGGAATTGTGTTCCCCATATGGCACTGGGGTTAATTTACTTGAAGAAATGTGAGGGAAGTGGGTATAGAATAAACACTGCACTCTCATCATCAGTCTTTGACAATTTACTAGGCAGGGAAATGAGCTAGGCCATATTTAAAATTAGTCTGAGAGAATAAGGTAGTACACTATGTATCTTTTGCCCCCTTAGAATATAAATTACCCCACTTGAGCCATTAAAAAAATTGGATTCTGCTGGATGCATGTCTAGTCACTGATCTGCAATTTATGACCCCTACAGCAAAATTGTATTATTTGGGTTGTCTTTTCCTGATAAATGAATAACCCCTGTAAGTATTCTCTTCAAGTTTTTATACTGAAGTTTGCAATCCTGCATTGAAAAAGTGGATGAACTGAAAACATATCCACTCTGGCTACAGGAGTGATGAGCAGAAAAGGGACAATCATGTTAATTTTTTTTGCGCAGAAGCTAGCAGAGGCTGGCCTGTGGCATCTCTAGATGACTGGCTGAAGGGACAGAGATGGGGTGATAAGGAAGCTGGTCTGGGTTTTGGAGGGCTGTACCCAGGGTGTGGGGATGCAGCAATGTCTGAGGGCCGTAGGACAAGGTTTACATTTCTCCTTACTCGAACCATTCAACAGAACTAGAGGGAGAAGAGAGCTCTGGCATTTTGGCTTCTATCATGCTCCCTTGGCGAGGCAGGAGAAAACCTGCATCAGCTTTTACTTACAGAAATCATTGGGTGATTGAGATGATTCTTTTTCTGGTCTATTTGCAGCCTACCTGCTGGTGTGCTTTTCACCCTTTTTTAACCTGTTCAGTCCATCTCTGCAGCTGATTCAAAGAGAATAGTTAAGGCCATATGATATCATCAATTTCCAAGCAGAGTCCTATTGGATTCTGTGGGGAATTCTGTTTTAAAAATCAATGACATAACATGATTCAAAATAATAAAAAGAGAGCAAAGGGACATGGAATTTAGTCCATCCGTGACCTATGATACTGAAAAATCCAATGTACTTAGTTGCACTACAGAGAGCATGCACTGGGCAGTGCTGTGCATGCTTCGTTCACAGGCAGAATGCCCTTATTTTAACACAGTTTATTTACTTAAACAGCGGAGAACTGCATCTGAGAAATGGAGTCCATGACCTACCTTGCAGTTACGGTTTACCCAAGTTTATGAATTAGCTCCATAAATTATAGATATTTTTCACTGAAATGCAGTACTTAAAGATTATCTAAATGCTAAAATTTATTTTGTTATTAAATATTTGTATTTTTTCATACAGCTGTATCAAAAGAATATAGTCATAATCATAAATCTTAAAATAATTCAACTAGGGGCTAACATGTTTCTGTGCTTGGAAGCATTACTGTGATCATCTCTAGTGTCAATTTGAGATACAAAATCAAATTGAAAACCACACAAGCAAGGTCAGGGCTATTGTGCATTTAAAAAAAGTTTTTATGAGAGTCTAATGTTGTAAGCATGGTTTTATTAATTTTATAGTTAATTTGTAGAGTTTTATTGTTCCTGAATGACATACATTTATATCTCTCACAATATTTTGCTTTTGCTATTTCTCTCCTACTTTATGTTCCTGAAAATTTAAGGCCTCCATTTTGCTTCTCCTTTGTGGTCTTCCAAATTAACAAGTCAAACCTCTGTCCAGTAAACATTTCCATTTTCCATATTCCGTTCTTTGCTTTTGATTCTTAACATTTTTTTCCCCTTCTATATCAACTCTTGAGCCCACTTGCTCCTATTTTGAAGACTCGTAATTGGAAATCTGATTTTGAAGCTGGAGCTCTGTAATTTTTTTGGCACAGATTACCTATCTGAGGAAAGACGAATTGTTATCCATGACCAGGGGAAAAAGGAGGACACTTTATTATATATGAGCTAAACAGTGATAAACAAGAATATAAATGGGACGTTTTAATAGCTTCTCCGAGTATTCCTTTGTTTTGTTCAAAGCACGTGTTATCTGTGCTATCAAAATGTGCACATTTATTATATAAGTTAGCGTTTTCAGTAAATACCACATGCAGCCAGTGACTGCTTATTAAAATGTTTGTAACCTACTTTGTACATACAGCCAGCTTTGTAACAAAGCAAGAGTTAATTAGGCTTGTGGGGGGAAATCCAAAAATAAAACAAAATAATAATGAAAACCCTTCAAACCAATGACCCTATTTTATTGTCCAAATGGGACATGAAATCAGACAAACTCGAGCAAAGCATGGCAAATATGAGAGTGGAGGAAAGAGAAGGAAAATAAATAGTTCAAGATCTAACCACCTTTTGGGGCACGATTTCCCTTTCTAAATTCTTTATTTAAAAAAATTATTAAAAAATTAATTACTACATTATTTTGAATGTAAATGTATGACAGCTCTTGAGTCTTTAACTAGCAACGCCTTTTTTAATTTGTTGGTTCATTCTTCCAATTGCACAGCATGTCACAGGGCTCTATTTAAGAGAAATGTCCTTGGTTTTGGGTCTTGTCACGCCTGGAAATAGTAAGCATGGTCAATACTGCGTTGTTTTAGAGACTGGAAAACTGTTCTTTCTCCTACTGCATCTTTCTCCCCCACCTCTAAACACACACACAAATGTACACGCACACTCCCCCCAAGGAGGATCTTTTCATGGGATTTGTTGTATGCTGTTGTGACCCTAGAATGTGAAGTAGCCTGAGGAGCCAAAGACTGGTTGGACAATGCTATAAGCAACCTGTGTCCATGACTCTGGGGCATATATTGAAATATTCTGTGAATGTCTTCAAAGAGATTATTTGAAAGAGCAACTTCATTGCATTTATTTTCATATTTCTTAATCTAACTGGGAGAAGCACAATTCTAGTGATTGTATCCTTTATGTGATTGTTAAATAATACAGAAATTTTAAAATACATTCCAGGGTCTGAGGTTCACAGATGTATAGAGTTATCATACCTTAGGAAGGGAGGTACTAGTGAGAGAGGCAGTGGATATTTTAAGAGTTGCATGAAAAACCTGGATATTAGAAAGCACTTATGGGAGAGCAATGAAGGGTGGTCCAAGAAATGGTTACAAACAGAATGAAGGCTAATAAAACATGACACTATAGCTACTGATCTTTAACCTTCATAACTTAAGCTGTGAGATCTTATATAGCAGCTTACAGTTGCCTGTTCAGATGAACAAGAGTACTGAGAAAATCTTCATGTCTTTCCTCTTTCTTCTGTAAACAGTGCCTTGATTAAATGTGTCTGGAATCTGTAGATCAGTGTGGGAGTCCAGCTGTGCTTGCTGCCACCTGAAGATAAACAAATATCAAATTAAAATCTATAATCTTGGGAAAGTAAACTATTAAAAAAAATTATGCCTTTGAGAAGAGATGGATGTGAAGGCAGCTAGATCTGTCAGCAGAGACGCACCGGTGACAGAGAAGAGAGCCCAGGAGTGAGTCTGATCTGGGGAGTCCTCGTAGGCTTTCTGGCATTCTTCCCAACTCTTTGTAAGGGGAATACTGGGGCACTTCAGCCCCAAACAGTAAAAGGCTAGGCCACCTGCTGTTGCACATGATTGATATGTATTATCGAGGAGATGGACACCAACTGCAGCTGCAACCATGAAATACTATGGTATTGATATTTAAAAATGTCTGAATTAAACACGGGTTTTTTATGCGTACATGAGTAGAACTTTAAAGAAGAAAAGAAAGACAGCTTTAGATTGTGGGATGAAAAATAAATAGATAAAAACAAGGAAAGGAAATTGATTGAATTAATTTTATTTTTGATGGCTTCCTGTGTAAAGCTGGAAAATGATCAAAGGCAGATGATGCATGGGTCTGTTTCAACCTCTTCTACTCCATCTCTATTATTTGAGGATTTTTTGCAGCTTCAAAATGGAAACTTGAAATGTTCCTTCTTGAAAACAGGAATGAAACATTTTGTTTTTTCTGAAAGCAATCAAACAAACCAAAATACATACAAAGATGATGAATTTCATCCAGTTTAAAATAGGCGATGAAAAAATTTTATTTTTGTAAAATAAGCTGTTTCTTAAAATGCATAATATTAGATTAGAATTCAACATTTATTCATCCATTGATATCAGGCCCCCTTTATATCTGTCTAGCCACAATACACTTCTGTACATATTTTTGTGAATTCTTTGAGATTAAATTTCCAGTACTTCTAAAGTTCTTCAAATGTTCTGTCATAAAATGTATGACTACCACAACAAGCAATTGTAGGGCAACATTGCACTATTCAATGAGTGCTCTGTAATCTGTTATTATCTGCATGCTGTAAAAATGCCCTCAAAATGAGTTATCTGTTTAATACCTGCTGATATAAAATGTCATGAAGCAAGAAAGACTCTGACAATTGCAATTTTGAGGTTTGTTCCAACTCCTACTGAAGCCAGTAATAGCCTATATCTTCACTTAAGTGGATGATGGATCTGGCACCAAATAAAAAGAATGTGCCAGATACCTTGCTGGAGATGCGTATAATGACACTGGAAGCATGTATCTTTAAATTGCTGTTCTTCTCTACCCCTCTACCCCCCCGGACTATTTTGTTTTACCTACTTGTTTTTTCCATAGGTGCTGCAAAAGGTAAGAGTGATTGGAACTGCAGCATATCACCTTCCAAATGGTCTCTGCACAAAGGTATGACAGAAGAAATTGATTTTCACTTTTCATCAATATTTCTAAATTGTAACACATATTTTGCAGTAAAAGAAGATGCATGACCCCGTATTTTTTGTCAGCATTACTGAAACAAAGTGCATTAAAAGCTACTAGCATGGAAGTTTCAGCTTAGTAATTTACAGCCTACAAATGGATTTCTTTCTTAGAGTGATAAGTTAGTCAGCGAACCATGTATTATACATAGATGATGGGCAATTCACTCACTGGATGTGGATTTTTTGGTGTTTCTCCTCAAAGTTTGAAACACAGAATGAGTTTTAACTGAGACTTTCTGGACTTTTCCAAATTTGCATGCATTATTTTGCTGTTACCAAACGGGCTCTGGTAAACCATGGTGAGCTGAGCATCCCCTCCATAAGCTCATTTTGTTATTACTGGTAGGATTTGAAGTATTGGCTGGGTTGGTTTTGTACACCTAATAACAGCTCATCTCCAAAATTCAGTATACAGAAAAGTTAACAATGACTTTTTCATCTATTCTCATTCATCATTTTTACCTGGCTACAAGCAGGTCTTACCAGCTGATCCACAAAGCTGCTCTGATCCCTCACACCACCCCCACTTACAGGGTTAGCTCAGGTGGGAGGAAGGAGCTGTTGGATCTCCTAGGAGATCATGTTTTCTAGCAAGTAATGGCACTTTTCTGCATCTTTTCTGGATGAATTTGCTTGTCTATATTTGTCAAACTTCTTGCTTTGATGTTTACCTTCAGATAAATGTTACTGTATATCAGATTTCTTTTCCTGGAAGTAGAAGTGAAAATTAGCTTCTGGGAGAGGCAGGACTAAAGTAGCACATACCAGCTTAACAAGACAGCTGAACAAGACACATTTTCAATTCTATTTATCTATTAAAGTAATTTCTTGAGGACCCTGTGAAAGTTTTACTTAAAGGTGTATCAGAAGAGCTGTGTTAAAGCTTCTAAAAGACTTTAAATTAAATGTTCATATACTGGAAAACCAAAGTTTAATCACTCGTGTTTATCGTGCACTTCTTGGCTGCTGAGCATTACTATATATGTATATATAATACGCACAAGTGTAGGTATTAACAGAAATAAGTGGAACTGCAGGGAATCTGATAGAACATATGATCTGTTCCCAAAAAGATGTTTGTCTGATGGTTCTTAAGGAGCTCTAATAAACTTACCACCTTGCCTCAATATTTTTAGATTTTTAAAAAATTTATATTTATTCAGATCTTCTTTGTTGCAAATTGAAATCGTTTTCAGCTAGTGTTCCATACGGATCTTTAGCTCACTTATCTAAGCACCACTTGCTTGATATTCAGATGTATACTGTAAATAATTATGACAAGTCTATCTAGTGTAATGTATACATTTATCTATTTTTTACTGATGTTCCACAATATGGAAATGTGCATCCTGAATGCCCAAATATTTTCTATATCAACCTAAGAATATATTGTACAACTGTAGACCAATACATCTGAGTACGTTTTATTTTTATTGTAACACAAGAAAACCAAATTTAAACACAGCAAGAACAATACTACTTTTATTAGTTGTACCTTTCAGTCTTCATGTTGTTGTTTGCAAGACTGCTTGTTCCTCAGGTGCGTATCCCCCCCCCCCCATCGCTAAAACATGTTTAAGCTGCTAAGCTTAGCTTAGAGAAATGAACTTTTCTATACTGGAAACTAACTATGGGAGGTCTTAAAATACATTTTCATGTTACTTGTTTATGTGTTTCAAGGCACAGTTCCCATATAGTCTTTTTTTATTTTTGTTAGAATTTGTCCTTGTCCTAAGTGTATGCCTATTAATAAATTGCCATAATAAATTCAGTCATTATGGGACCTACGTATTGTGCAAGTGCGGTCTGAAATAAATGGGTCATACTGAGATTACAAACAGTCTGGCTGGCCTGGAAATGAAACTCAGATTCCAAAAGGGGAAGCTGAAAGACTTAGTTCAAGGGTGTAATGACTGGAACTTAAGCCCCTGCTTTTCTCTAGTTTCACCATATGGAGGTTGCAAAGCCTGCACACAGACTAGCAGTGATCCAGTGCCTGAGTAAGGACACAAGGACTGCACTCATTCATTTATTTTGAAATTAGATTTAAATAATCATGACGGGTGACAGCAATGAAAAAATATCACAAAGCATTCCCTCATTATCTCCAAATATAATACTTAATAGATAGGTAGGACCCTAGTTAACAATTAACCACAGGAAACTGTAGATCTTACAGCCAAATCAAATTAGAAGTCAATATTTGTTTTCCCTACTTTTTTTAAAGCAAAGCATTAAAAAAACCCATAACGTTTTAGTCATTTAGCAACGCTAAATTAAATTAATCTCTCTGGGCTAGGCTATACCTCTAAGCAGAACAGCTCTAAGGAGGGATGTGTTTGAAGGAGAGGATGGAAAGGAAGGGAAAAAGGATGGGGGAGAGGGGAGGTAGCAGATGTAGGTGGTGGTTAGCTGGTATGCAAACCCATGGGACTGGAGTCAGTCTGCACTGAGATGTGAACAAAATGTCTCAGAGGAAGCTTCGAACAGGGCAATACCCAGTCCTCATTATTGTTTCTGCTAAAAAGGAGAGTATGCACATCTCTTGTGGACTGTATAAATGCAAGGAAGGTTGCCTTTCCCCAAATTGGCTGGGTACAGCCACCTTCAGGTGTGCAATACATCCAGCCATCCTACCCAGCAACAACTCTTCCTTCTTTTTCTTTTTTTTTCCTCTTACCCATTTTGTAAGAGTTTTCATTTTACAGGAAATACAAACTATTGATTTTTTCTTTTAAAATCAGAATGAAAAATAGATTTTTAGATTTCCTAGAGAATGGAAATTCTGTCTTTCATCCAACCTTTATCAAAGACCAGGGAGTAAATTCCCGCATGTTCTATTAACCTCAATAACGTTCTGAATCTTTACACCAGCCAAGGCACAGCTTCCAGCATACTTGTTCCCAGTAGTCATTCCAATGCTTGTTGCATACCTGAGGATAGCTCACCAATTGATTGAACGGTAATTTCGGAGCGGGTTCTTCTTTCTCTTATCTCTCCTTCTCTCCCATCTGCTTCTTTTGTCACTCAGCTTTTTCTCCTTCCTCCCTTTTTCCTTTTGCTGCTACCCTATGATTGGAGTATTGCTAAACTGGTAACCTGAGGCTGCTGAATTAAATTCTTGAGAGAAAGAAGCCAGAAGGAATGTTTGTGTGTGCCTATTTATACTGAATGTATAATGGTACATATACATAGTACATATACACATGGAACCTTTTGGGGTAAACTGTTGATACGATCTGCAAATATTTCCAGACCACACATGCACCTATAAGGTCTGTTCAGAGTGTTATGATGCTTTTTTTTTGGGGGGGGGTAGGGATGAGAAAGCTTACAAACTGTTTATTCATAATAAAAATTAATTCTCCTTTTCCTGGTGCATGTACTCTTCCAAATATGTTCATTCCGTATGCACCGAACCTGTGAATACAAAATGTATGGGTGGTCTTTGCATGTTGAACTATAGGTATATAATATATATAATATATTAAAATATATTAAGAATATATTCTTATAGTAAAAATATAAGAAAGTAAGCCATGCATTAATATATTAAAATGGTAGTACTAATAACTTCTTTATTTAAATAAAATGTGGTTTTCACTTGAACAGTAATAAGTGAGATTACATTTAATCATGTCATATACCATTGTATTAGCTTTAATCAGAAACAAAGTCTCCATAATATGTGATGGAATAATTGTAGGTATGCGAAAGGTGTTTTCACCTGTAAAATAATTTGGATTAATTTCAAAGATGTCAACCAACAGTGTGCAGCCTACTAGATAAGATGTCTTTTCTATATTCCAGGCACTTTATTTACTTCCTTGTCTATTGAAAATCATATTGTATTGTAGTTGCAGAACAATAGGTAAGCTTTTCAGTATGTACTTTAATACCTTTCAATACTTATGGCTACAAACGGGGGAAAACATATTCAGTCATAAACTGACTTGCACTTTAAAGATCAAAATGCATTTAATTTGTTTTTTTGAGCATACACTGCATCAAGCTCTAATTTTTATTAACATTTCTTTCCATTCGTTTTAACTAGTATGATTGTAAATTAATTCTTATCAACTTTTTGAGCAGAATTAGAAAGTAAGTATACCTAAGCCCAAACATAACCATAGCAAAGGGAGAACCAAGTAACAAAAACACAACACAGACATAAAATGAGTGATGAGTATAAAAACAGTGTTATCTGTAACAGAAAAATGTGTTTTCTTAGTCCCTGGTCAGCTCTTTATTTGTAATTTGTGTGTGTGTGCGCACGTGTATGTACAAACATGTCTTAAAACTGCTGCACTCAGTTTAATATTCATTTTTCCCTTAGTTGCAAGCAAACATAGAAACAGTATTATGCTCTTGTCCTTACTTAAATTCTAAAACCAAGTACACCCCAAAATGATGTGGTTTTTTGTTGTTTTGCTTCAATATTTTATTCATGCGAAGTGGTGAGTAGGTTAGTAGGTATAATGAACATACTTAACTCCAAGTATTCATTTTCTTCTCTGTTAACAATATTCCCTTTATATTTCAGGTTTAGTAGCCATATTATAAAGGAAACACCAGCCTCTTCTCTGTGGCCAAAAAAATACAACAGCAACAAAAAAAGAATGAAATACCCTTTAAATGATTTTAGGAGTTTTAAATCGTGAGGCAAAAGCCTGTTCTTGAACTACCCATCCCTTCCAAGTGTTGCAGTCTTGTCAGAAAAACTGCACACTGCGTAATTACAAAATAACAATTCTGCTTCCTCTTTCTTCCCTGCTTTTAAACACAATTTTGAAGTATTACAAAGAAAAAGGCAGACAAAAGGGTATTTTTGAATTCTGTATCTCCCACCCAGCACCCTTCAAATTTTTGTGAACTTTATAACCATGTGAGAACATGTCTTTTTGAATTCTTGTTGCTGTGTGAAAACAATATGAATATAAATGTGAAAATTCTTAATGCAAATAATGGAACATTTTGGCTATAGAGAAACAGTAAAACAGACATTAGATAAATGTGCTGTTCAAATGAATGAAATTATCCCTGTAATGTAAGACCTAATATGGTCCTTCACACTACTGGCTCAGTTTTGGGTTTCTTGCCCTTTGTTTTTTTTTTTAATGCAACTCTTGTAATGCTAAAATTAACCCTTGTTTGATGTGCTGCATAAAAAAAAGCCATGACAGATCATTTTACACAAGGATGCTCAAAGTTGTTCTTACCAAAATTACATTCAGTTCCATGTTTCTGCTGAGAAGTGACACTTGATTTAACCATATTCCTTGAAATAATCTATATTCAAGCACCCTAATATTATACAGCTTGGATGAAAGTTAGCGTAGACAGGATTGTTGCGAAGTTGTGAATTTCATGGTGAGATTTCAAGATGTGTTTAAAATTAAAAATTCAAGAAATCACAAACAAATATAAATATTGTCATATATCTTAATTAAGCAATCTTGTTTCTTTCTTAAATAACTATATTTAATCATGAGAAAAAGAAAATAATTTATTTTGAAATATACAGTGAAATGTCCAACGATTTATGTTATTGAAGTTTTACTAGCTTTCTGTGGAATAGCTGCATATGGAAAACTGAAGTTAATTCCTTTTTTTTCTTTTTTTTAAATGTTGCAAGGACTCCCTCTGGAATAAAAATTTATGGTGACCTATGATGTATGAATAAGGTTTCTTAATTATCTTTTTTTTTAAAGACCTCTGGATCTTTATGCCTACACTATTTAGGGGAATAAATTAAGTTTAGGTTTGGTTTTTTATTTATTTTATTGGGGTACATTGAAGAACATAAGCATGCCTACTTCCTCTAGTAACATTCATTCTTCGATACCTGCAGCCTATCCCACGTTTCAGCTAATTTGGTGAACCTGGAAAATCAATTCTGTTTTACAAATACTAATGCTGTGATCATTATCTTTGCTCCAAGGGCTTACATTTGAACACAACATAATTCAGATTAATAATGCATATTTAATAAATGCTAACATAAGTACCAAGGAAGCACTTTGGTTTCCAAATGAATCTCAGCATACGGTTCTAATATCTAATCAATAATTAATTATAAGCTAGTTGACCCAATAGACTCTTGCTACTTGCACGTATTAAAAAAGAAGGATAAGTAAGCAGATTGGAAAGCTAGAAAATATAATGTATAATTTTTTTTGCACTTTCTTTTCACTCAGGCACAAGATTAAGATTTATTTAGTGTTCAAGAATCTTAACGACTACATACATAAAATTAAAAAGGAAGGTAAATGATAAATATGGGTGCAAGTATACCAACACAGTGTAATGTGTACGTGACCCATGATCTAGTCACGTTCACTCAGGGACCTGGTATGCTTTCAGTGGACTCTGTTGTGAACCAGCCTTCATGCCTACAACAGTGGCTAAAGATGCATAGGGCATCTTATTCCTCTTTTGGCTATTGGTACTATAGTTTGCAAAGCATAGTTAATGCAAGTACAGTCCTTCCAAGGCTGTTACAGTCCTTTCTGTACATTATACCTGAGGGATGAGTGAGGATCTGCCAATAGCCAGTGCTGAACAACTCCAAGTAGCTTGCACAGGGCATACAATGACATCCTAGCAACAATGCACCATAACAACCTAATAACCATGTAAACCATAAAAAGACTGAAGAGCACCAGGTGTAACCCTGTCTCTGTTGCAGAGCACCTGTGCAGGCACCTTTTCATGGTAAATTGCAAAATGCTGGCCAGTGGCCTCAGTGGAAGTTGAATTGTGGATCCAGAGCTATCCCCATCATTGGGACAGCATTTGACTTTGACGGTAATCAATAATGAGGAAGAGGAGGCAGAGAAAAGGCTTGAATAAATATGTTAAGAAACTGCCAGAAATTGAAACAGCTAAAATATTTCAACAATCAAGGTGACACTATACAGTGGACTAAAAAAATATATATGTCACTTAGACTGCAAAATTGTTCCAGGTCAAGGCTATGAATCACAGCTGTTCCAGGCTTTGATGCTTTTCTTACTCCTCACATCAGGCTGCTATTTGTTTACCAGCTTTATTGTGCTTGTTACCACTCCCTTTTTTGGGGGGGAAAACACTTTGCTTTCTCTTACCTCCTGAACTATATCTTCACTAACCTGTGACAGAAACAGAAGTACATAGAAGCAGACTGTGGCTTAGCTGACCTTAGCTCTATGGAGAAGCTGTTGTGCACAAAACATGTCAGTACCTATTTTGTATTATTGCTAACTGTGAATGTTTTTTTTTAATGACAGAGGTTTATTGCCTTATGAAAGTGTTGTGAAACAAAAAAATTAACAAAATTTGGGGTCTGTTTCTGCACTACCTTTCAACAGTTTATACCTACTGATATTATCTGGCCAGACTTTCTGATGGAAAAAAACCCAAACATGTTAATTACTATTACTTTTAAATTACATGTGTATTGCATATACATGTAAGAGAATCCTAGAGAATCTAATGCCCAAGAGCCATGCAAACAGAGGCAAAGAAAGATTCCTTGAAAAGGGTCAAATCTCAATAGTTAGGCCAGCTGATGTTTAGATCCCACCTGAAGCACCCTCCAGACCTCTTCTTTCTGAGGTACAATCGGGTGTAGATCTGTGCTCACATCTGCTCGGATGCTCAGCTGAAGGAGAAATTGCAAGAAGTCTCTTCCTCTTGGCAAGGTTGGATAACTTCCACAGCACTTGACCACTTCTGACTGTAAAGATTTCTCTGTTGTGCACTGTAAAGTTCAGGTTAATGCTCATCTATTTCGTTTCTACCAAATAGATCTAGCATACTGATAGAAAAGCAGACCCTGTTTCCCAAAGAGCTGTCCTCATTTCAAGCATGTGAAAACTGGAAGCCTGCTTCTCTGAAGAGCAGTGGTTTATGTCCCTTCAGCTGACACTGAGAAGTTCGACACTGCCCTCTTTTGCCTAAGCCTGGACTAGCTGCTGTAATGAAGACCTTGAGGTTTAAATATTACATATTTACGTATATAACCTTACTTTCTTACAAGGTAAAAGAGTATTTCTTTTTTTTTTAGGCAGTTTGCTGTCATTAAATGTAAGTCCAGTTTTATTATAGTTAGCTCGTATTTACTCTTCAGTAGCAGCAATCTTTTACTGAGTAGCACTCAGAAAATTACTTGTGACCTTTAAGAAACTTAAAGAATATCAAAGATGACTTCTTCCGCTAGTGAACAAGCATATGCCTGCTGATATGGTTGAGTGGATACAGATGCATTAGAAGTAATAGCAAATGCCTTGAGTTTTACCCAAATATTTCAGTAACAATGCACGATACCATCTCTAATATCTGTCTTTAACAGCGTTGTGTCCTATGAATCCCCAGTGATGGTTTCACCTAACTTTGGGTACTAGCCCGTGGTGGGTTCCACCCTGTAGGAAACCTCTGTTCTTTTTCTGGGCTTGTCTGAGGTCTACCTTTCAGAAATGTTGAGCGTGCTTTTATCCTTTGATTTTCTGATAGCAGTGTTCCGCACTTCTTAAATCAATTTGTAGAAGGCTTAGATCAGAGAACTGAGCCTTGGAAAGTAGATTGCAGGCTTCTGGTCAAGATGTAGATTAAAGCTAACGTTTGTGAATTTCTGTGAGCTTAGTTTCAAGGTTCTAGTTTGGCAAATAGGAATAGACCTGGTTTTGTAGCATTCATGAGAGAGATGGATTCAAGATCCTGACTTTCCAAAAGTTTGTGAACAGAGGAGGTTGGATCTTATGTTCTGTTTTGGGTTCTCCTTTGTTTTATTATTGAGAAGCATGTGCCTTAAAAAAACCCCCAAACTGACCCACACAGGCATATTCAGGAAAATTATAATAAACGTCTCAAAATACATCTCTGACACCTGTATCTCTGATGCAGTATCTTATGATATTGCCTTGTTTTTTTATGTCCATTACAGGGTTATGTTTATATATTGCTGAAACAATGGACTGTTAGTCTTGCTTTAGTAACCAGAGTAAACTAGATTTTAGTAACTAATCACATGTTAGTAGATGTACTCTGGTATATGGATTTCTCCTTTTTCACTTATCAGCCATGTTTTGGCAACTTTATACTCATATAGTTAGAGCAGAACTGTCAAAGAGTTTACTAACTCACTACATTAAGGATGCAGCAAAATGATTGATGTGTGATTTAACAGTTTATTATTCTTCATTAAAAATGTAATAGAACATTACCAGAGTTTTGTTCTCAAAGGTATTACATGTAGAGAAAAGAGAGAGAGGTTAGAACAGAAAATAAAGCTGTACAGGTTTTTATATTTTTGAAGTTGCATGACAAATCATATTAGCTCATCCCAAAGCTGCATTATGCAGTAAAACAGAGTTAATGAGAAATCAACCCCACTGCTCAGAGATCTTAAATTTTGGCAAATCTCAGCTCATTGTCAGTTTGGAGCTGCATAAATCTGACGTTTTGTCTCTTCCTCTGTAGTTTCTATGGAAGTCTATTCTATGCAGCTTTCTAATTAGTCACTCCAAAATAGTAAGCAAATACATCATCCTCATTATCAGTAATGTTTCTGGCTATGTGTAATAGCTTTACTCCAAAAATTTTCCATGGTTTTCTTTCCTGCTTCCTAGATCCATCTCATTTTTGTGAAAGGGAACACAGCAAACTAAGAAGAAAATAATTAACTTATATTTTTTCTTTTCTACTTATAAATTGCATATGATTAATGAATGAGCATATTGCAGGCATGAGGTGTTAGAAGAACAGCAACAGATAGTGCTCTAGATGTTACAAACCAGAAAATAGGCAACTCATTACCCCTTTGCACTCTATAGATAAAACAATCGGTCACCCACTTATGAAACACATACTAATCTTTTACCTTTTGTTAATTTATTTATAAAGCAGGATCAGATCCCTTATAATAAAAATGAAGAAGATGTATGCCTCAAATGAAGGAATTATTACAATAAGGTATCCATGTTATTTTTCACTTAGAACGGTACATGAAAAAAATTTAAATAGCTTGATAGTGAATTAAGATTCTAATTGTTTTTTGTAGCATCTGAATAGACTTGTTTTTCTGTTAGATGCACTGAATGTGCATGAACAATCCCCATTGACATGACAAGCCTGATGCAGCTTATTTTCATTATATTTTGGTGTGCTATAGGAGCAAAAACTTTGGTTCTGACTGGAAGTACAAATTTTCTAAGATTTTTCTTTTCTGTCATAAGATTTCCATTTACAGGTATTTCCTTGAGAACCTGTTCAAATAAAACATCTCTTGGAAACATATGGAATAATGAAACCTTCAAGCTTTGGCTATAGACATGAGAGGGGAAGAAAAGGCAATCTCCCCCTTTTGAAGTATTTCTCACATAGTTTGTACAAGATGCTTTCTTCGGAAAGGAAAGTGTATTCTGACCCCAGATATTTCTCTCTTTCCCAGTAGACTAATTTCAGTCTCCTATCAGAGACTATAAACCAGTTTTGCAAAGGTCAGCAAAGAAAAGATTGCATGGCCTTGCGCTTCATATTGTGCATTTGAGAATTATCATGTTTGATGTGAGGGCAGGAAGACAGAAAGGTCTCTGGCAGGTAGGATGGGGTAGAGGTCCATGGTTGGGGAATCCTTTTGCATATTTAGCACAAGCAGTTTGTCTTTAATTTTCATATTCAGGAATACTCACCTCCTCACTACATCAAAACAATCGCTGTAGCTGAGAATCAAAAGTAAATATAACTCTTCTTTTCAAGGTTAAAAAAGGACTTAGTCTTGTCGTGGTCATGATACTTTATAAACATACACTAAACCTCACAATCAAATTATGAGATTAAAATAATTCTGTGTTAGAAAACACAAACCTTGATCCATCAGTTTATGTAAACATGTTTTACTTCCATATAGGTTAAAAACAAACAAAAAAAACCCCACTTCAGTGGGTTTTCTATTGTGCTGAAAGTCTTTCTGTGCTACGCCGGGGCCTTTGTTAGGACTGCTAGGGGCAAAAAAGCAGAAACATGAATGAGAGTCATTTACAGTGAATGTGTTGCTTATTGTATTTTCTTTTTCCTTTATCATTCATATTTCATTCATGTGAACGATATGTATATATGCATTTTTCACTGCCTTTTTTTTTTTCCTCTAACTAAATGCAAAGGAGAGGAATCTGTACTTTTGATCCCTTTATCTCTAATTTGAAAATACAAGATGTTCAGGAAGTTCTGTTGAGCTTGCAACAATCTATTGAAAATTAGCTCATTTGTATGAGCAGAATCAAGCACCAAAATGTCAGGTGTGTTCCTTTTTCCAGCATCCTTGCTAATCTATAGTTTTGGTAACTGAAGAGAAGTGATGTATAATGAAAATGTCTACTGTGCTGTGTGTCATTAGCTATTTCTTATTACAGTCAGCCATCTATTCATCCTTTCTGGATGTACTCATGAATAAGATGCATAACAAACTGATGTTCTGGTTTTTCCTCATTAAGAATCTGATATCTTGTTCAGCAACACTGAAGAGGAAACGATTTACGTTCAGTTCTCAGTGTGCGTTTTATAACCCATATAAAATTAAAAATAAACAACAATATGCACAGTGATTTCATATACTTTCTTCATATAAATTAGAAGCATTTCCAAAAAGTATGTCAGACAGAGCTGGTGAACATATGCTAGAAAATACCCTAGCAGCAATGTGAAGGCTTCTTTTATAAGTGATTCATAGTATATCTGATGAGTGTATCAGATAAATACATTCTGCACTTAATTCTTCAGTGTGACATAATTATTCAGGTTCTCCTCAAATCTCTGTCCTTTACATGTTGATTTTTAGTAGGCTTTCCAGTTCAACAGACTGGTATAGAAATAAACATATTTTTCAGTACATTCAATGGCAGGTAAGGTTGGTCAGTGACTAAGAAGGAGGCCTAAGGTTTAGCTCACTTCCTATCTGTTCAGGAAACCCATTCACAATAGTTTAACTGCAGTTCATTTCTGGTACTTTTTTTACTCTGTGTGGACTATCAGCTCTTTAGAATAAAGGACTTTTTAGTTTTGCTTTTGGGGGTGTTGTTTGGTTGGTTTTTTACAGCACCTAACTCCAAGGAACTCCACAGGTACTCTGTGATACCATTAACAAATACTAAGTTTCTATAAATGTTAGCTTTGTGTGACTGAGATTTGCTTGGTAACCAATTGAAATTGCATTGCTATTCAAATAAACATCCAGATGGTGACAGGACCTGCTATCCTCACCTTTTAGGTTGAGGTACGTTGTTAGGTGGAAAACTAAAATTTACTTGCCCACCTGAGGATGATTTCCTACTTGAAAGAAATAGGGGAAAAACAGTTAAAAGAAAACTGAAATTATGTACTCTGTTTCTTTAGGACTTTCTGATTGACAGCATCTGGTGTGTTGTGTAGAAATGTGGTTGGTGTTAATAGTGCTTCACACACTTGCTGTGAAGTGCTTGCAGGGCCAGATTCTCATTCACTGTACATTACATCACTAAAATCTGAAGAGAGCTTCTAGTTCATCCTTAATGTCTACTGCTCCCAGTCTGAATGTGTTAGCAAACGGATCTAGTGAAAACTCTCAAGATACATACAATATTTATACTTTTGCTGATAGTCCATGATCTGGTTCTAGTTCATATGTACCCAGTAATGCATAGCTGACAAAACTATAAATTATTGTGAATAATCGCAGTGCAGATACATCAGTCTAGAATTACTTGTTGAAACATAGTCTCTTTGGACTTTGGAGAGTGTTTCTCAGTTAAAAGAAATATGAAAAGATCTGTTATCTCATTTTATACATAAAAACCTAAGTGATAAGTGTTTTTTAAAATAACTCTGTCAATCAGTGTTATTTGTCCAGCTGGAATTATGTTTTCCTTTCCATGCTATCTGTGCCTGTATCACTACTGCAGAATTCAAACCCAACAATTCTGTGTGTAGATGACTAACACAAGGACATGGTTTTTTAATAACTAGTTGAGAAGGATCAAAGAATGCACAGTAAGTTACATGGAATTGGTATTGATCAACAAGGTTTTCTTGAGGCACAACAGGACTTTCAGCTGTACCGCATATACCAGGCATCTGATTCACTTTGTGTGTGTGTTGGGTGCAGGGGGAAAGAATACAGAAGGAAAAGCAAATGGATAAATCAAGTTGTGTTAAGTCAAACCTACAATGCAGCTGCCTATTTCTCAGTTACTTTGTGCAGTGCTTTGAAGCACAAATGCTAGGCAAGGAAGGTTTGGCAATTTTGAAGTACACCATATAAGAGAATTAAGAAAATAGGACTGTGGTTTAATTAGACTGCAAATGTGTCTTAACTTCACCACTGAATATTGCCTCTCTACATATATAAAATGCTACTGTATGTATTATACTACAACGTATATATATATAAAAAAAAATACTTCATAGAAACAGGAGGGAAATTGCTTTCTGTCTTGTTTTCTAAGCTTTTAATATGATCCTTGGCCCAGCCTTTCAATGTATGGGGATGAGATGTGGGATCATAGACAAAAGAAACTGATCTGTGATGTTAGAGGGTAGGAGCCAAAACTCAAGTCGTTCTTTCTAATAATTTGCTGATTTTGATTTATTCAAAAAGTAATTTTTCTTTGTTGAACAACTGAGACAATCCATTCACTTAATACCCCTTGACTGATTATAGCTAGATTACTAGCATTTCATTCTTTAATTTTGGCCAGACTCTCCTCTAATCCTGGGATGTGATGGAGAGTCATATCCCAGTCGTGTTTTCCTTCACCTAATACAGGTATGTGTTTCTGTAGTTTGTCCACCTAAACGTGTTTTTTTTCCTTTATATCTTTACTATGCTTCAGTCATATCCAGCTTCTATTCCTGCTTTATGTATTTCCTTAATAATTAACTTTATCGAGGTCTTAAATATGGTTTCTACAATTAGTGTGTAGAAGTGATAGTAGTATGGCTTTTCCTTCCCCGAAGGTATCTGGATGTATCTCTCTGTGCCAACTCCAAATCATTCCATCATTAAAAGGAACACAGGTATTTATATAGAACATTATTGCAATGTGAATCATATAGAACATTAGTAGCATAGAGAAGATATCTTACAAAAAAACATCTTTTGTCCAGATGTGGTTTTTTGTAACAACAAACTGTTCTGATTGTCATAATGGCATGGATAGCTTGAACTACTATAAACAGTGCATTTTACAGTTAGCAGGGGGAGTAGGCAGGAAAGGAGCACACCAGCCTCATTTTTAACACATTACTTGTAATCGAAATAAAAACACAGGCTTCTCAGCATGCTGAAGACTTAATTTTAATAACTGATGTTTACTTAATGGTTGTAACTGTGGCTTCCTAAGAGATTGGCAGTTTATAATATGCTAGCATTCCCAGCTGTTATCATTCAAATAAGAAGGAAGCCTAAGAAATTAACACTGAGAAAACTACTTAGCCACATGGTAGCACATAGGGTATAAACTTGACTGTAAGAGCAGAGTAGTGTTTGGAACATAAACATGTTCCCCAGTATGAAACACATCTTTAGGTATAGCTGTTTTTTACATTGCGCTTATGAGGCCTTCACAGTAAAATCTTTTGGGCTTGCTAATACCCACTTACTAATATTTGTGCCTATTTGTAATGTGTGCCTATAGTACCTTTTTTGTAGAAAATCTGAGCAGAATTGATTGATTGGTAGTTATTAGCCTCATTTTGTCAAAGCCAAAATTGACATGATTCTATTCAGATCTTCACAGAAATTACAGTACCAAATGGTATCATCAAATGTAATGTTCTGTAGAAGAATTACATTATGTTTATTATAGTTATTTAGAGGGATGAAGAAATGATACGAAGATCTTATTCAGGAAGGCATTCATCAAACTGCGTCCTTTTGTGCCCAGCTTCATGCTCAAGTTTTTTTTTTTTGCTCTCAACGTGTACATTTTGCTGTTCCTCCACCATCTCTAAGTGCTTTCAGAGGAAAAACTAGTTTCAGTTGCCTTATCTATAAGGCAGGCAAACAAAGGCACAAAGTGATAAAAATTATTCATTTAGTGTTGCACTGTAGGTCAGCTGCAAAATCAGGAGCAGAACTAGGGACACATGGCTGCCAATCGGTATTTTCATCAAACCCCCCTCTATACCATGTGTAGTGTTATCTTAGTCTTTGCGGCTCTCACTAGCAACATTTAAAATAGAAGCGGGATGTTTTGGGTTTTTTTTTGGAGATAGTTATGGGTACGTGAGTCTCAGTAACTCTGTGGAGTATACCGGCATGCCTGAGACAATGCTTTGCCATATTGACTGAAGTGAGCACTGAGGCCTCACAGCATCAATGTAGAGATATTAGTTCAGGTACCTCTGAGCAATGGTGGTGTTTGAAGTGAAGGAAGGCTGTGTGTCAGCCACCAAAAAAACAGGTCTTATCTCTCCTAGGTGATGGCAGAGCATTGCTTTTCAAGGCACTTGATGTGTTTCACTCTTTCTGCTTCTGCAGAGAGTGAGTATTGCTGGGAATTAGCTCCCTCTGGGTTCCCAGTTGGACACCCAGGAGTCCATAAGTTTTTACCATAGATCACTGTAATCACACCAGGATCACCATAAATAATGTGACATTTGACTCAAAGTATTCAAAATATGTATATACCATGTAAAAAAAATGGATGTCTAGAAGGAAGGAAGCAGGCCAGATCTCCACGTGAACGGCTGAAGGTAACCTCTCTAAGGGGAACGAAGGCAGAGCCAGCCAGGGCAGGGCAGAGAGGGGTAGCTGCTTCTGAACTCTGAGCACAAGCACTTCCCCTACCTCAGCATGTTATTCTGAAATGCATCCAGTGGAGGTACCTTCTACCTCTGCTTTGTTGAAATTATGCCGTTATGGACAACGGAAAGAGAAAGGGTAGGCATATGGATGAGCATAGCCCAGGAATTGTCAGTTGGGGAACAGCTGACGTCTACACTTCTGTTCCCTCACATAGGTCTGCATCTCTCCTTTTTCTTTTCCTTCTCCTTTTTTCACTCAAATTGCTATATGTTATAGCCTCAAGGTGATAGTGAAATAAATATGAAAAAAAAATTGCATTATTCATTATGAATTGTCCACACTTCTAATAATATGGGTATATGGATGCAGTGAGAGTAATTTGCATTAACACTTATAAGCCAACTTTGTTGTTTTCTCATAACAACATAAATAATGAACAATAATGAACAAAATTTGTTTTGGTTTAGACATTTCACTGGAGCTATAACCATGAAATGAAAATATAGTTTTATACAGTCTCATTAGTTTGCCTTTTTTTTTTTTTTCCCTAAAATAAAATATAAGCAATAGGCTTTTCTGTTCCAAAGTAATCATTATTTTTCAGTATTTCATTTTCTGCAGTTCTCTCAAAGTGTTCCTGATAATATAGTTAATCTGGTGTTTTCATTCTAGTGGCGTATTATACAATAAGTTAACCTTAAATATCACTAGGTACATTTTCAAAGTTCCAGCTCAGCACAATTTCTCTTGATTTAACACTTCCTAATTTAAAGTCTTCCTTCTAGCAATAAATTCTAACCTTTGGCTTCTGACATAATTTTCTACAAAACCAATATTTGCTATTTGCAAATAAGTATTTTATCTTCATAGTTAATGATTTATTTATCCAGTGAAAAGCTCTAATATATGCTAATTTTGAATTAATAATAAACATAGGTTTTTTTCTTCGTTTCTGCTATATCGTGAAATGTGGTGAATACTCCTTCTGTCTCTGAACGTCCAAGTCAATCTTCTTCATATGGATTCTGAAGACAAGGAAAGGGAGATAGTAGAAAACTCTTTTTTTATCTCTAAATATTGGTCCATGCTGTGCGATAAAATGTATATGCTCTGTGTGATTCTGACTGTTGAAGGAGATTAACTACCTGTTCAGCTGGGACTAATTACAAGCTGCAGCAGCTGGAGAGAGAAGGTTCAGGAGGCCAGAGGGCTGAGAAGTGCAGGGGATTTTCCTCCAGCAACAGGTTTTGAAGGACTTCCCCAGTGATCTGGGAAAAGAATACCATGGGATGTGAGAAGGAGGAACTCTTTGCGAGAGAGACTGTGTATGAAGTAGAAAGCATTTCTAATGGATTTGTCCTGTTCTTCTGAGGTAGGAACGATGATGTTCAGGCACTCCTAGCGACCAGCTTTGGAAGGGGATGGGTGGGAGAGTGCCTCAAAGTTGCAGAGGCTTCTGATCTCTCTCCTCACCAAATGTTTTACTGCTGGGAGGGAGGAGACTGATGGGAGATCTCCATCTGGGGCATTGGTAATTGGTAGTGTGTGAAGTATCTGCATACCATTTCCTATTCTGAATGTGAAAGAGTGTTGATTAAGCAAAGGTTGAGCTCAGAGGAACTTCTCTGTTTTTTTAGCACATGGAAACCTTTATTGATGTCCGCTGCAGAACTGATATGCTCGTTAAAATTAGACTGCCAGTTCATTGTATAATTGCTGGTTTCATCTTTGTATTTAACTGGTTCTTCCTTTTACATTTTCCTTCTCTGCTTCATTTTGGCTTATGGAAGTTTATAGTCAGGTGATTGTTATTAATTTTGCTGGTGTAGTGGCTACTCTTGAGCAAGTACAAGAGCTGAGTGAGTGTAGCTTCACAGGGATTTCACCAAATCAAGGTATTGCAAATGGCAGACTACAAGTCTTAGTGAAGGTAAGTTCTGCTAAGTTGGAGACTTGAGTCGTTGAAAGATTGGATTTACACATGCTGTGAAAATAGATCTGTGGTGTGATCACATCCACATTTCATATTTCTAAGTGCAACTTAGCTTGCAAATGGAAACAAGTGTTTCTATCAAAAAAAATCTGACCTTAACTAGTTAAAAAAAAAGTTTCTAAACTGAGCTCTAGTAAACTACTTCCTAGCTCCCTAGTATATAGGATCTTTTTTATGATACTACAGAGTGTGAATTGATCAGACTAACTGAAAATTTTAGGAATTTGCCGATGGCTCCGACTCATCAGGCAAGCTGTCTGTCGGCTACGGTATCTATTCTTCCTAGCAATGCCCTGTAGTTTGAAAATTGTAAGTAGCTATGGATTTGTGGGTTTTTTTCTCTTTTTTTTTTTTTTTTAATGTGTGTCTGACATTACAAGAAATGTAGCAAAGAGGTTTCAGAATTGCATGGGTAGTCATAGAAGTGTTTACTTAAAAGGTTGAAAATAAATCTGGAATATTTTTAATTGGGTTTTTCTTTGTTCTTATGGGAGTAGTAGGGGGGGTGGGGTTTTGTGTTCTGTTTCAGACACCTTGTGCTGCACAAACCTTCATGCAGCATTTAATCAACACTTTAGGTTTGAGAGGGTTGTGCTTTTAGTTTTGCATAGTCAGTAAGGTTAGGTCTAGTGGCAGAAGTGGCAAGATGCATATGTTTATCTGTACAGTCATTTAGCCAATGATCAATAAATGTCTGATGATAAATCACTATGGATGTAATCTCCAATCTGTGGACTTCGAAGAACAATCTCCTGAGCGTTCTTACCACAAAATCTATATTCACTCCTGTCTTCATTCTAGGTGATTTATGCTGTGATGCTGTTTGCTTTCAAGGACCTCCATTTCTCTAAGTGCTGCCTGGTAGGTAAGCAACAATCCATCAGTGTGCTACTAATATCAAGGAGGCTTATATTTAATTACAGATAACAGGCCCAGGGGGACTGAGAACAAAGTAACCAATCACTAAGATTTGATATACTGAAATATAAAAAGAGAGGGAAGCCATAAAACGCGAAGGACCTTTATGAAAGAAATAGGTATTCTGATGTTATGCTCAAAACATGGAATATGAGAATGAATTATGTGATAGACTGTATTTTCAGTCTGTTTTTAATTCCTTTCACGTAAAAAACACTCTTGGTAAAGAAAGGAAGAACTCTAGTAAGTATGCAACCAAATATGCCTGTGATTAGTCTACCTAAATTTGGTGTTGTCTTAATTATGTGTATGTAGAGAATACATATGGGTTAGTTCTGTTTCTAAATATAAATGTGCGCCTTGTGTTACGGTTAGACAAAAAGAATGTAGCTAATCTTCTGTAATATATAAGATGTTTTAGCATCCCTTATTCCTGTACACTAAAAGCCCTGTAGTTCCCCCATAACAGAGGTAGCGCAATGTACTTCCTAAATATAATTTCTTAAATTTCCTCATGTTGCCTATGTTTCCGCTAGATATTTTGTATAGGTTTGCTAAAACTGGCCATAATGATACAGCCAGTATCTTTATTTAAACTAGCAGATGAGGAAAACAATATGGGCCAACCTATAGGGTGAGCAATATGCAATAACTGCGAGCAACTTGTGTGTTGCTTTAAACAGGGTTCTGGTATAATAAATCCAAAAATTCTGAATAACCTGATATTGTTAGGAAGATAATTTAACCGAAACATAACTAAACAATATTGCTTCTATTTGAAAATTCGTTTTATCTGAGCCTCATATTAATCCATTAATTAATTTGAGCTGATGGAAATAATTTTTAAGATGCCTGTTTTATGAAATAAATTCCTGACTAGCTTTAGTCCTAAGTTCTTGCATAGCAAAGTTAAGTCATAACAGGTACAAAGAAAAAGTGAGTGAAATAAGCATGTACAACTGTCACAGCTGAAGCTTTTGAAATGAAGTGAGGAAATCTTATTTAGTTAGATGGAGATAAAAGAGCCAACAGATGGAAGAGGCAGGGAATAAAATGAAAGAAAAGGCAGACAGACTGCAGCCAATATGAAGAAAAGGGAAAATGCCAATGAATATATGTAAGGCACATGATGCAGTAACTGTTATTGCAGCTAAAACATGCATATCTCATCAACTGTATAAATGAAGATAGTTGCTAATCACTGTCAGCTTTTGGTCTTATTGAAGAAATCTGAAATACTTTGGCTTTTGAAAAGACAACCTCAAGTCGAGGCTCTTGGAGGGTACGTTATCTGTAAAAATGAATCTGCATGCCTATGTAAGGGGATTATTGCTAAAGTATCTGTGAAACATCAGTGAAAGCACTAATCTCCCGGGGAAGACAGTTCTGTGCATTTCATTTACTGGTCACTGGATTTGTACCTGTTAAGGTTTTTGTTTTGTTTTATTATTTACAAAGGTAGCCCAAGGTTTGGAGTTTCCTGGGGAGTTTCGAGGTGTCTTTCATGGGTGTGAGTTTGCAAGTACCGCTAATCACACAGTCAAAAATCTGTCTAAAACACTAGCTTTTTTTAACATTTTACTGTATTTTTAAATGCAAATGAGCTTGTAAAATAGGGAGGTTTTATGAATATGTGCTCAGTAAGAAGCACAGATATATAAGCAAAGAATAAGCTGAATGGCTTGTGTAAACTAGGTTACGTGAAGATTAAGAGGGAAGAATATGCTTTAGTCTCTTCAGGTTTGCTACCTTATGACTCTGTAGCTTGGCATAGTACTACTATGGTAGGTAAGCAAATGTATACTACTGATATGTACTACATTTGGAAAATTACGTAGATCTCTGTAATAAAATAATGCCTTCTATAAAGTAATGATGGGGTGGGCAAGGAGGAGAGAGCTGTATCTTCTTTGAAATTGTCTGTGTTTTCCTGATGATGCATGAAAGGTAAGCAAGGTTCAGCCAGCTTGTGAACTGAATGCCTTGACTCCACAAGAAGGAAGAGTGAGTGATTCTATCTTAGCCGGCTAAAAATGTATTATATTGGATTTTAGTTAAGACCATGAAGGATGTGTATTAAACACTCTGTGGATTCTTCAGGCTCCTTTGTGCTCCCCACCTTCTAGCTGTGGAGAAACACCAATGAAGAGTTGCCTTTGTTTGTAGATGATACTATTTTTTCTAGCTAGTTTTTCTGTTGAATATTTCCAGGGATGCCAGGCAAATTTGATACTTCTTACTGAAAATAGTTTCTTTTATTGCATATTCAAAAGATCTGGCTGTTCTTATTAACTAAAGTAAGAGAACATATAAGCATCTCTGCTAGGGAGCTCAGGTGTTGTATGTTAATTTTCCTCCCATTTAGGTAAATTCCTCATCCTTTTCAGAGCTTGAATATTGATGGTGTGATGGGTAGGTATCCAAAGAGTAGCATTAGGTACTTCTGGATGATTTTTACACATCAGCTGGACCACTGGTATTGCAGCTGTCAGAAGGGGAAGAAGTGTCTATAAGTGGGCAGCTGCATATGAAGAAGCAAACCTGAATACCTGGAGTCCTGGATAGCCCCTAAAAGAGAAGTTAAATTACTGTTTGGGGTGTGTCAGTGTATCAGAATCTAGGGCTAGGATAATCATCTCCAAGAAGAGCAACACACAAGATAAAGTGGGGTAGGAGGGCACAGGAGAAGGGGAGGATGAGTGGCAGAGTAGTTTACTTAATTGGCAAAGAGCATGTGACAGATCTCTCTAGTTTCAGCTGATAATTAAATTTTACATTTTTTCACATGTTAGATTCTAGGACAGTCTGAGAGAGTAGGTTTATCACTCATGCTTGGTCAAGGCTTACTGTGATTTCAGGAGGTTTGTGTAGAGAGGAACTGGAATAAGGCATTAAAAGTGCTGAGGATTCAGAGGCAATACAGTGGTATATCTCTAAAGTTATTCAACTTCTTTATCACTGCAGCACAGTCTATTTCCCTGCATAAACCAAGATTCTTGTGTTGCTTGGAAGATATCCTGGTACAATCCTGGTAGGCAAACATACACTCGCTCCCAGTACAATTTCTCCTATGCATGCGCTTCCCTCAGGTGCATCATTTAATGTACCCAGGGTGTTTGCTTTCCTTTTTCTTGGTAACAACTTTTTTAAGAGACGGTAATACAAATGTTTTAGCAGTTAATGTTTGCAAGAAATACATGAATGGGTAGCTGCATTCAACCGTGACTCACTTTAGTAAACCTTAAAATACAGCATAATCAGAAAAGCTTTCAAATAAGCTTAAAACAATCCCTGAAAGTCTCATGCACATGTTGACTAGTAACATTAAACATTTTTAAAATTAACGTGTTTTTGATAAGGGTGTAAATGTGTTTGTCAAAAAAGCATACCTGCACATGCTTCTTTTCCTTTTTCCTCTATAGTAGCTGAGAAATCCATCGTGCTCTTCCTGACTGGCCATTCATTTTTCGTATGCCCTAGTAATACTGTAGATTTCCATACTTTATGTAGATTGCAGATTTGTGTTAACTATTTTCTGCTCCAACTCAATATTCTTAAAAACAAGCAAGCAAGAGAACTCACAACAAATGATATTTTGGAGAGGGAGTCTCTGTCAGTATATAATAATATGCAAGTAATTTAATCATCTTGGTTGCTTTGAATCTGAAAGATTGAATTATGTCAGCTTGTATATTGGTAGGCATACAAACAAACTGAAATAGTTATCTAACTATCCTGTTACAGAGAGCAATAAAAACTCCATTTGGTGTACAGGCAATTAGATCTTGGATAAATTCTAAATGTTGTGTTTTAATAACATGTGCATATACACAAGTTCATTTAATTCTGACTAAAAAAAGTCATGGGTGTAGAGCTGCTGCCCCCAACATAATTAGCAGAATGTACTGTTCTTGCTCGAGTGCCAAACAAATGTCTGTTTTCTTAGCCTCAGGTAATCTCGAGGGTTTAGACACCTGAGCCATGGATACTGAGAAGAAGTTGGGAACAAAAGAGACTGGTTGACTAGCAGCAGAAAGCATGATTTATGAATAATTATTTAAAATTGTCAATGTGTGTAACCAGTGTGTAGATAATATTAGAATCTGACAAGACATGGCTTGTCAATATGAAAAATAATGTGACAAATAGAAAGTAAGCAGAAGAGATGCAAAGTGTCACCTTACAATTACAAATACAAATGTGATGAATGGAATTGGTAGAACTCTCATCCAATTCTCATTATGTAGATAATTACAAAATAAAGTGTTCATAAAATAGCTTTACTTAAACTCATATGCCTCCCAGCACTCTGAGTATATTCTGCTTTGCAGCTAGTATTGGAGCAAGTAAGGATTCTTGCTCTTGGTTGTGATAATTAAGATAAAATCCCCTTCTGAAATCCTGTTAGTTCTATGGTATATTTTCTTCTAGTGCTTGCTTTCAAGGATGATGATGAGATATAGTCACAGAGTAAATGATGGCACCATATTGCTAATTAAATACGAAATGCTCAGATAATCGCATTATATGAACCTAGTCAGACAAATGGTTTATTACATATACATTTAGAACAGTTATTGAATCATTTTTTTTTTTTCTAGGTATTAAACTGCTTTCAGTGGAGACCTAAAAATCTAGACTACTAGAGGACTTACTTTTGAATGACTTGCATGAATCCTCTTTAGGTTATGGTATGTAGCAAAACAGTATTCGATGCCAGATAAATGAAATGACAAGAGTATTATCTATATATTTATGAGTTACTGCACTACAGTACTAAAGTTATTAGAAGTTTACCTAATAGCAGACAAAGTTCTCATTAGAATACCTTATTTTATTTTGCTACGTGGGAAATCTTCAAAACAAACCATTTACATGTACATGGCCTACTTCTTTGTTCAAGTTTCAAGACAAATCGCATTCAGACCGTATGTGAGAATATCTCCAACTTCTAGTTTGCTGTTATAAATGTGGAGAGTATTACCTCAATCAGGCTGTTATGAACAAGTAAATGAATGAGACTTCGGAAACTTTTAATGTAGAAAAAGTGTAGATGTGAACATGTGTAGTGTTAGCTGCTTCAGCGGTAACTGCTCCTATCCATGCTCTCGGCCTCCAATACCTAGAAAGTATCTTACCTTTTGAGGGCAAGTCAGAAGGTACTCTTGGACATTTATACAGGAAGCAAATGTGATGTCAGCCTATGTTTATCAGGTGAGAACAACTTCATCTGTCATAATCTGAGGCCTGTCGTCACTGGCGGTGTCTGAGAGACCAAAGCCTGCTCGAGTAGAAAATGAATTAATCTGAGGCAGGTCCGGCGAATGAAGGAAATACTAAATCTTTATTCAGACGTGGTGGTACTAACCAGCGTTCTTCCAATACTAACCAGTAATCTTCATCTACAGTTTCCTTGCTGTAGGATGTTTTTCTAAGGTTTTCTAAGTTTCCTTAAGTACTGGCCCCTAGTACTTAGCATCCATGTTTGCTTGTTACCAGAGACTGTGAAATACTGATGACTGCCTCTCAACTAAATCCATAAGGAAGTTCTTGTGAGGAAAGAAACAAACTTTGAAGGCTGTAGTCATTTCAGTCCTATAGAACATTTCTTTCACTGCAGAAAATTATTTCAGTCATGATGCTTCCACTTGAATCTCTGGAACAACCCCTTTCAGCTGGGGAGTAAAGGAGTGTGAGGGGGTAGAGATCAGAGCGAACGGAGCCAGGATGTGCATGCATGCAGCTGGGTTAGCTGGGGGAGCTGGGCAGGCTCATCAGCATGCGTCTGCAGAGACAAGGAAACAGACCTTCCTGAACTGGTGTGGTGCGAGATGCGTACGGACAGCCAGGAAAGAGGTGCTGTTCTCGTGTTTAGGGCAATCCTGTGGTTTCTGATCTCCATCCACAAGGTGTTTATGGATCCAAGGGAGGAACAAAAGCAGCAGTCACCCTCTTCTCAGCTCTTTTGCTACACAGTTGAGACTGGAAGGTAGTAGAGAAGGGGAAGGAAGAGATAGATTCCCTGAGATATCTCGTTTCCCAGCATTTGTGACTGGAGTGCTATGCATGGTGTGTTTGTATTCTCCTTTGCTTAACTTGCACATCAAGTAGTGTATTCTGTCTTCTAAGTGGAAACCCTGCTCCTCTCATTTGAAAATTCCCTGTTGTTGCAAGACCTAAGGTGAAGGCTAGACGGATTACTAAAGCTGAGCTGCTCTTGAATCAAAAACAGGTATCTCCAAGTTTAAGGCCGATTCAAACAAACAAGGTAGGGAAGGAATGCTGCTTTGACTTGTGCCTATTCTGTCAAAGGTTTCAACCACTGAGGCTGTCAAATTGGCTTTTTTTTATTGACTTTTTTAGTCTATTGTTTAGACTAAAAGAAGTCTATTTTAGTTGTCTAAAGTAAATAAATAAGTTGGAACATACCAGGAAGCATGTAATGTGTGCAACTAACCAAACCTCAATATTACAGTAGTCTTAAATCCAATGAACTTCGAAGAGCATAAGAAAATGTTTGCATTTTCATTCTTTTTATTTTGGGGAAACAGGTGGGAGGCTAAATATTCTATTTCTTTACTACTTAGAGGAAAAAAAAAAGATTGCCACTTTTTAATTCAATAAGGCAGTAGAGTGGTATGCGAAGAAACAAAAATTATTCTTTACCTTCTATTGCATTAGGCCTGGACAGAGCGCGATGCTGTGACTATACTCTTTATTCTTCTGCCTCTGGGTACAGAAGATGATATAGAGAAAGCAATTTTTTCTCTTAAATCTTGGGGCCTGGAAGACACTAGCAATCTAGAAGAGCTGTTGTGACTGTGCTGGGAGGCCCTAGGGCCTCCAAACCGTAGGAGTATTGTTTCCAGTTGGTTTTGGTAGAGGTGACCTAGTTAGACAAGGAAGCCTGGGGAACTTAATGTGTGAGGAACTCTCCTGCTGGCTTTTCAGCATGAGGTGAGCATGGGAAGTTCCTTGCGTCACCGTGCCTTGCTTTCTGCTGACTTGCATCAAACCGGAGGATGGGGTTTCTGGATTTCCTCAGCTCTCCCAAGCTGGAGGAGCTCTCAAATCACCCCTGCTTCTGATATGAAGATTTGCTCGTTGTTCTGTTAGCTGGTGGAGATCTCCCAAGTTTGAAATGGGAACTGCTGGCCAGCCTGTGGGTTTTGGGCTCAGTATAATTATTAAGGTGTTTTTAGCATTCTTCATCGTACTAGGTAGTTTCTAAAAGGGACCAAGGAAAAATCCAGCAAAAATACCAGAAAAAAATAACCTCAATGTGTGGAGGGAGTTATTAAAATATTCTATTCAGAAGACAAGTAAATGGAACAAATGCTGGAAAAAAAGAGGTACTGAATGTAGCTGTCATGAAGGGGAAAAATGTACATGCTTTCCCAGAGTTTCATTACCCAGCCTTCCATAAATAAGCAATTAAGTACCATGCAGGTTGGGGAGAAATCCGTATTTTTAAATTTTTCTTTAGAAGATAGTCCTAAACTTAGTTTATGCATTAATTTTATTGACTTGTATTCACTTAAATTTAAATCTTGATGACCTGCCAAGGCTTTGTGGAAAATCTTTCAATTAAAAAACAAGCAGGTTGCTCAGCCAAACCCATTATTTTTCTTGAAAAGTGAGTTTTAAATAAATTCTTTATAGAGTCTTGATAATATACTTTTTTTTTTATTTTATAATAGTGCTTTATTAACTTGCTTGAACAAAGATAAATTAAAGAAAGCAGAGGAAAACCAAGCAGTACCAGTTATTTTTCCTAATGATTTCTCTCTAGAGTAGTGTGCTTTTTGTAGAAGAGAGCACATTTCCTGCTCAGGAGGAAAAAAAAGAAAAAAAAAAAAGAAGTATTTTCTGCTCTTGCATCAGTACAGTGTTCCCTTGCAGCTGTTCCTGCCTCCCTGTGGGGAACGCAATAAGCTGCAATTAAATGCAGGTGCTTGGAAGCAGGAGTGCCCTTGCTCTGTTTAACAATCTGAGGCAACAAACAAAAGAACCAGAGAGACAGGAATCCACCTTCTGTTTAATGGGGCATGAACACTTTTTCTTGGCACCAATACAAGTGTCTACCTTTTGTTAGAAGTGCGTTTCTCTTTTTCCCTTGGTGAAAAGACGGAGGCCTACCTCTTGTTTATTAGTTCACTGCTAGGAGAGAAAGAAACTAAACAAGACCATATGCTGCGAGGGGAAAACAGCAGTCGCCAGGCACAGAAAAAGCTCTTGCCTTTGTAGCGTCACACCATTTATTTCTGTATCCTGTGAGGGAGGGAGAGAGGGAGAAATATCCCCCCTCCTTTTTTTTTTTTTCCCCCTCTCTGTGATATAGACATAGCTGAGGGGTGGCAATATTGAGATAACTCAGCCTAGAATGCAGGTTGCTTTATTTTGGCGTGCAAATTTCTGTGTTGGGGAGATACCTGGGTACAAATAACTGGCACAAAATGTGGCTGGGGGGTGGGAAGCGACTCACTCAGACGTTCCTGGCTGTGAGTGGAGGCTCCCAGAAGAGCTGGGAATCCCGTTACCAGCAGCAGAAAGGTCAGCCCGGCTGTTTGGAGTGAGGTGGGTGAAAGCAGTCACCCTGGCAACAGGGCAGAGATGACTTTGCTCTTCCAAAGTCTTGATCTCTCAGACAGATGCTCCAGTGAAGTCTCTGTAACTTTAGCACAGAAATTGTGTCTTGCTGTGACCAAATAGTTGTGTTTGTAGACTGTATGTCCGAGCCCACCATTTATCCCCTGATGCTGGACGTCATTAATAGTATGACAGAGGTTTAACATCTCATTTTAGGTTTGTACCTTCTTGATCTGCTTTCACTTCAATAAACTTAATTTCCCAACCAAAATGCTGTAGGCTTGCCCATGACCACAAGATGCATGTTCCAGCACTGCCATTCCCCTCAACTCCCTTCATGGGTGCACATGCACTCCTAGCAGTGTCGCACACCGCTGAACCACGGCTGAGGCAGCTGGCTCCAATTCTGCCCGCAGCTGGTGCCAAGCCAAAAAAATGTCTTCTGCTTCAGAGTCGATGCTTTTCCAAATGAGCACCCTGCCGTCAAGGGATGTTCCTCCTCTGTTCAAGGGCCAGTTGTCATGAAATTTCTAGCAGCGTCGTTCTTCCTGATGTGTCTTCTGTCAAGCTTAGTTGTGATACTTCAGCTTTTATAGGGGAGCTGGTGTGAGCCTATTTACATTTTTATATAATGATTATAGATGCCACAATTGATGTAGAGTATATGCTTGAGGAAAAAACAGAATGTTTGTATTGAGCAGTCTTCTGCAGGGGGTCTCTTCTCTCATCAATTGTTACGAATGTACCCTTTTTAGTGAAATGGTATATAGTACTGTGAAGCTTGTAAAGCACTGTGGAAGGCAATATCATCTATGCATGCAACTGAAAGATTATCTGTAATGAGAGATCCTGATGCAGGTTTATAGGATAGAATTGCTAAGTAGGATATGAGCAATGCCTCAGTTTTGAAGACAGTAATTCCTTCTAGTGACTTACCAGATTTACACAGCAGATCTACTGTAGGTCTTCAAGCAAGCTGTGAAGCAAAATTTTATTTCCTGAAAAACAAAACTGAGGATGGAGCTTCTAAGGTGTTTCAGGCTTAATATTTTTTATCTTTGAAGGTTCAGGTTTTGGGGATGCTCTCATCTTTTGGAAAATACATGATGATAATATTTTATTGCAGATGAGATTTTAATTAACGCCTTCATGCTATGGATCAAATGCACACGTCTTAGGAGGTTCAGATGATAGTTGGTAGGTTATGAGCTTGGTGTCATTTGAGATTCAGCTGCCTAAATAGGTAGAAGGCTTAGAGTATTCAAGAAATAACTGCAGAGTTGACAGATGACAGAAGACACACATTTTGGAAAGGCAGATGAAGGCAGTCAGGATACTATTTGACTGTTAAAATGATGATAAACATGTACATTTGCTCTGAATCCTACACATGATGCCTGAGCCTTAACTCCCTTTTTAAGATCCCTCATTTTATATGGAGCAAAGGTCATGATGTCTGTTCCACCAAGCATTTTTGCTGATTACCTACAAATTAGGTGGAGACAGCATGCTAATGAATTACAGTTTGACAACAGTACAATAAACTTGTAGGGGATTTGTTTTCTTTCATTAAATAACATATTTTGTTAAAATTCATTAAATTACATTGTTTGAAACTAGTTGGGAGAATTCCCCCTGGACAATTCACGAAATTTCCTTATTGGAATTATTAATTGTAATTGTTTCAGTAGCTCGGAAAGGTTTTAGGTTGGTGTTTTAAGATTTATAGCATCATCATTATGGTTTTTGGCCCTTTGTGTTTGAAAAATAAGGATGTTGTGGATTTTACCAAGCCATGTTGTGAAAATATTCTCACTGGTGTGGTTTAGTCAACTATTTGCTTGACGAAGTGCAGTTCTGATTCTAAACATCTTCTCATCCCAGCATACTTTGGGTCAAAACTTAGTTCACGTAATCTCTATTTGAATCGCAAGGCAGAAGTTTTCCTTTCCTCTGGACAGTTTATAGTGTAGTGAAGGTTTCTTTATGCATGATGTCTCTATCTTCACACAACTGTGTCGTATAGATAACCTGAACAACTGGGAAAAGTTGTTTATGCTACTAGGGTAATGTAAATTTACAGGAGCATTTGCAAGAGTATTCAAGTTCTACATAAAACTTGGAAAGCTTCATTTTGTTTTGCAGAGTAATTAATGATGTCATTTGTTGTTTCTCTTTCTGGATTTAGTAACAGTTCAAATATAATGAGAAATAAATTATGCTTCCAGGCAGCAGACTCCGGGCTTGACAGTTAACAGACAGGCTCTTCTAAAGGCCACTGAATCCTTCTGCATAGTTTTCCTAATTAGGAGCAAAACTGAAATCTATCTTTAAAAAGAATGAATGTGGAAGATGGGAGGGCAGATGTGTGCATTGGGAGGAAGGGGGCTAAAGTAGTAACTGAGAAAGCTGCATCTGTGCGAAGTAAGTTGGATTCTCCATGGACTGTTCAGAGGTGGTTGATGTTTTAAGTATCTTGTTTTGGAGAGGAGTGAGAGGGATTTCCTCTCTTCCAATACAGATCTGTGCAGTATTTCCTCTCTTGCACTTAGACACAGTAGCTAAGAGAACAGGTTTCAGGCAGATTTGAATCCTGTGACTTTAAGAAGAGTAAGTCTCATAATGGTCTCTACATATTTTCTCGGAGAAATACATTTGTATACCTGTGAAGGTTGGCAGCCGTAGTGGCTAAATATTTTTTTTTTTTCTTCTACAGGAAGTTTTATCCTCAGGATATGTGTATGGGGGTGTTTTTTAGCAAGCTCATTAAATAGTCATATTTTCCTGTAATGGAGATTATCTAATTGGCTAGCTATTTAATGGCCTACTTTAATATTTAAACTAATTCATACCTATAGCTGTACATACAGTGGAAATAAGGGCTACTGATAATGAGAAACTTGTAAGAGGGGATAGGCAAACATGAACTGTTAGGAGCCTTTTTGCCCCCCTTTCTTCTGTTGCCTATGGCTTCAAGTAAAAAATGAACTGTGAGAATAAATATAGAAGACAGCATTAGTTTGTCAGTTTGGAAGTAAAAAGAGTAAGAATTTCTTCATTTGTATATACCAGCCCACTGGTGTTTTACTGTTGAATATATCATGAGGTTTTCTGCTGGTTCACCTCCCTCACTCCAAAGTAAGGAAGATAAAAACATGACTACAGCTGGAAGAGGGTGTGAGAATTCGCTCCATTTTTCATAGTAGTTTTGAGGCTAAAACGCATTCACAATATTCAAAGAGAATATTTCAGAAAGTGAATACAATGACATGATGAAATAGAGTCCTTCAGGTAGGTCTAAAGTATGAAGAATTGATTGACTCCATGCCCCTAGCCTTCAGAGATCAAAGTTATAAGCCAAGATAACATAACTCTTGAACAAGACTGTGGCAGAAAGTGGAAGAGACAAGAATGACTGAATTAAATCTAGAGGTTATGTTCAGGGTTATGAGGTATTCATCGAGTGTTATCACCTTTATCATTAACGTTTCCAGGAGGAGGTCAGAGGGGACCTGTGACCACAGGAATCGAGGAGCTCTCTCCCTTGGAGCGCTGTGGAAAAAAGGCTGTTGATGTGTGTTTGCCTCTCACTCGCAGACCTCCTTTGCTTCATACGCTGTAACTGATTTTAATAACGTGCACTGGAGGATGAGCCCCATTCTGCATGTCCTTTTTCCTGCTTGTCATCAGGTAAGGTTGGTTTGACTTCACTGCAGCTGCAGGCATTTGCTTATTTTTGGTGGGAAGAGGATGAAGAGGATTTTAAAGCCAGGTCATCAACAAGAAAAAAGTCTTTTCTGGGGGCTGCAGACAGCTGTCTGGACAGGGAAGCAACCCAACAGCTACAGATGCAGATTAAGTAGCACTTGCTGTGCCAGAAAGAGGAGGAAGGGGTAAAACCGCTGTTGTGGCAGTGGAGTTAGACCCCCAGTGATAACTTGGGAAGAGCTCTTCCATCTTTCATCTAAAAAGCAGGAATTTCTTTTCTGATGACATACGGTGTAATTGCACAAAAGCGTTTTTTCTTTTTCCTGCACACCATCTCAGTCCCTTACACATCACGAAGCTGATCACAGTATCTGTGCACTTGGACATGACTGAGATTAGGATCGTGCCCTAACTTTTTACTGAGGCTTGAAGTTGTCATTCTTGCAAGAATCTAGGCGATATCCTCACTTGCAGTAGTTCTAGTATTGCAGTATTTACTATGAATCTCTGATGAGTAGGAAGCAAGCAAACAAAAGGTCTCCAGTTGGTGTTATTAGAATTTTTTGCTGTTGTTGTATTTTATGTTGTTGTTATTTTCTTAAAAGATCAGTGAGACTATTTCTTTTTCCTTATGTTCGTTTTTTAAGATGAAAGCCGATGCCAGAGTGAAAGATATCCTTTTCCTTTCCCTCCTTCTCTTCTCCTTCAGCCATGTTCTTCTGTCTTGAGATTTTTAGAAAATTGTCTGCATATCACAAACGCGATGTCAGATATTTTTAAGTGCCAAATAATATTGTAATTATTTAAAAAGTGTAGATACAATTGTATGTGAACTACTTTTACAGTCGGCATACTCATTTAACTGGTGAATAATGCTGCATTTTCCAAAACTTTTTAAAAAGACATCACCCAAAAAAATCATATAACAATGTACAGCTCTATGTGCTTGTCCTTGTTGTTTACATTTAGAATAGTGATATTTCTCTTTGTTTTTAAAGGTTGGCCATTAAGATACATCATATCTTACAGAAGTAAATAACAGATAGGAAATGCTGAAAAGACAGTGTAAAGATGATAGAAATCCAAATTCTCTGGATTTCTCCAGGATGATTTTTCAGTTTTGAATGACAGTTTAAAACAGGCCAAATTCTTCCCAAGCATATCTCTATTGCAGTGTACTGATTTATGCCATAAATAAAGCTGATCTCAGGTGTCTAACCCCTGATACGGAATCAGTAGAACTACTTTCAAAATTGTATGGCATAACACATTGCTTTTGCCCTTAGGTTTGTGATTAAGCCCTCAGTTCCTTTTCCCATGTCTCATTCTGGGCTGCCATGAGATTTCCTATTCAATGCTATAATTAGGTAAGGAAGAGGCATATTTGGAAACAGTGGGTTGTGATTAGACAGCATTAGATGCAGAGGTCCCACAAGATCAGTGTTCGGACTTTCCAAGTTGTGCTTGTGCTTCTTGCTTCTGTTACAGAAGGGTTTTTCTATTGATTTCTGAAAAATGGTATTGAGTACCACAGGTGGCATCATGTCAGCCTGTCCCAGATAGATTCTGACAGAGGATCCAGACAAATGTGCTGAGCCTATAAAAAGTCAAGCTTGTGGCTGCAACTTTGGCCCGTTTTCCTACTTTCATCTCCTGTTTTGTTACGGTGACTGAGACAAAGCTTTGTTGCAGGCTTGTAGCTTTTGGCAAAAGGATTGAGCGCTGAGAACTTGCTGAGAAATGCACATATGGGAGGACAGAAAGTGATGGAAATCTAAATTATAAAATTGTTAGTAGGTTGTTTTTTTTCCCCATGGAGAGGTAGTAGGTGTTGAACAGGGAGAAGCTGCTGTCATGGTACAGCAGAATGGCAGGCTTCAAAACATTTGTGCAAAATCAGAAAATACTGCTTTTTTTTTTTGTTTGTTTTTTTGCCTTTCATAAATAGAAAGACTATGCCTATTGCCAGGCCACATTAAAGTTGTATCCTTGCCATGAAGGTACTTTTTAATTTTCATTGGGCAGTCCTGATGTAAATATAAAACCAAAAAAGGATTAACATGTCCTGTAATATGAGATATTAAGAAGTTGTACCTTAAATGGAAGATGTTAATTGTGATGATTATTATAGCCCTGTTTTGGTTTGCCATGGTGTAGCATTCTAACTGGCTTCTGGTCTTAATCCTTTGGAGTTTTGAGGTAACAAATTTTATAGCCCTGCAGACCAAGGAACGTGCAATAGAATTGCAGAGGTCCCAGCCTTCTTGCATGAAAGAAGATAGCAACATTTCCACGGAAATTAAATGGGAACAGGCTTCAAGACGGTTGTCTGCTTACATGTGGAACACTTAAAACAAGTAAATACCTAATTAGATAACTTATATTTATAGTCTTGTAGGCCTCTATGCAATTTTCATAAATGCAACAGGAGTTTTATACAGTGATAACAGCAAAGTAACATAGCAAAGAAGCATTTGAGGTACAGGTCAACAGTTGAATCAGCAATTTGCTCTAGGCCATTAGTTATGTTAGCTGATGATGGATTGCTATTCAGGTAGAGGTTCTTCATTAGAAATTCTGTCTTCGAGATCTGAACGACACACATAATAGCAGCCAAATGGGTCAACTTAGTCCGGTTGCCTTCTGTTGGCTGAAGCTTATGCTGATTTGTAATGATGGCATTATTTCTGTTCTCAGGTTGATGTGAGGATTTTTTTCAGACGTAGGAGTATATTGCCTTATCATCTTTAGTTTTAATGAGTTTGTTACTCGTTGAAAAGTGACAGCATAGTAGTCAACGAAGTTCTCTGCTTTCTGAGACGTATTTTCATTATCTCAGTGCTATGGGCAGGGTAGATGTCACTGGTTTAAGCCATTTTGATTCACAAGTGTTTTTTGTACTATGACATTAATGATACTTTATAAAATGGAAATACATCATCTGCCACCTTACAAGACTGTATTTGTTTCTTCCACTGCTACACTGAATTAATGGCTCAGTCAATCAGTCTGAAAAAGAAACCCAAGTTTCTGTCTTCTGTTGTCACTTCCAAATAATTCATATCTAAAACTAGAAATGCTTTGTATTGATGAATAAATGATCTTGCACTTTGACTGAATATCATGATAGTGTTACTGCTCCCATAATTTCCATGAGTTATTCGCTTACATCCAAATTTATTTTGATAATTTCTCCTGATAAACACAGTGTACAAGTCCATTCCATTTTTCTCCCACAAAATTGTTAACATTAACCAATTAATATTAGTTCCAAGACTCATCTGTGGATGAGTACTGGAAGAACTTTCTTCCAGTTCAGTGCAAATCACTGTTATTTTTCGTTAGTTAATCAGTTAATTCTTTACACAATTTACGATTCTTGTAGTACAACCTGTCCTTTACATCTAAACTCACAATTTTTATTGTAGTGCTATATTGAACATACAGTAATTTATTTGAACTTATCTTGTTTATAAAGCAATTATTGCATTAGTCTGGAACAATCTATTGTCAATAAAATTCAACACAAGTTTCCTAAACTTTCGTTAACTTAGATGCCTGTCTTTTATACACAAGTATTGAGGGATAGAGTTTTGCTCAACTAAGATAAGACTAGTGATCTTAAATTTGCTTGCCTAATGTTGTTGTTTTCCTTTTCTCTTCCTTCTTAAAGAGAAGTACAAGATCTATAATTTTTCTGTTATATGTTATTGTTCTGCTCTTAATGTTACTGTAAGTTCCTGTAAGCACATTCCCTGTTCCTTGCTTGATCAACTTTAATTTGGGGATTTTGCTCTTATCTCAGGATATAGGTTCACTATCTGTTATTTTCCCTGGCTGTCTTGCCTTTGATCATCAGCAATGTCCTTGCCTCTGTGTTCAATACAGAAAAGTATTTATTTGATTTTGGGACCATACCTGCCATTGTCTTTATTCTCTGTGCCATTCTTAGTGAATGCTATCCATTACGTTTGGTTTGGTTTTTACTCTCTAGGCTTCCCAATAACTCCAGTACCTTCCTAGGGAGTGTTCTGACACTTCTTTAGCAATTCCCTCCCTACTTAGGCAGAGGAGTAAGTAGAAGCACTCTTGGAGCATTTCTCTCTTACTTTTGTCAAATCATGCTACCTGCAGAGAAGCTGAAGTGTGAAGAAGGGGCAAGGAACAGCAGTGGGACTGTGTGAAATAGAGACCTACTGTCATCACTGCGTGTACTAGTTGCTACTTACTGGTATTAAATTAGATGGCTAGCACTTAGTGAAAATAGTGTGTTCTCTAATTTACTTATAGCAAGGAATCATTAAAGTGATAGCAAAATATCTGAGAAAAACTTGTCAGTGCGTGCAAACTGTCTGCAAGGGAAACTTTAAAAAGTGCTATTTAAAGTCATCAGTAACAGACTAAAAATTTAAACAACTAGTTGGCGTGGAAAAATTATGTAGAATCTATGCAAATCTCAAAATCCTACAGAAGTCTTTCAAATATATGACCGGAAAGAAGGGCTTTTCAGTCTCTGTGAGGGTCAGAAAAATACAGATAATTTTGGAGGGTCATGTAAGATAATGAATTCTAATATTGAAGTTGTGGAATTAATTGTTTGGAGACTATATTCCAACGATAATCTCTTTCATTAATTCTACGAGCTTTCCTTTTTCTGTGTTTCATATGATTTACCTGTTCCTTGAAATGTAAATCCCTAAGAAGGGGAATACTTTATTCACACTTTGGTAACACTGTGATTAAAATCACTGATGTAATACAACTATCCTACTGTAACAATGACACCATGATAAAGTAAATTAGGTGTCCTCATTAGTATGTAAAACTCTGTTCCTCAGTACACTTCCATATCAGCAACTGCAAGAGGATTTCTGACACTTGTGTACTTTCTTCCATAGGGTGACTTTGGAACGATCGTTACTCGATTTCATTTGGTGTTCAGTAAGGAAAAACAAAACCGTAGCTGCAAAGAACAGGAATGGTGTTAAATAACCATAGGCATGCCGATCCATACTAAGTATGTGCAAACTGAAAACCAATTTAAGAATAATTTAAAAAGAGATACAAAGAAAAAAGAATTTGCATGTTCTCACTGCGTTACCCTATTCCTCAACTAGCCAGGAAGAACAGGCCAAACTTTATCCTAAACTGATGCAATTTTACAAATCCTTCTGCCAGCTCAAATTACTTTGGGCTCCCTTAACACTAGACAGAGCTGGTTTTAAATCTTCTGTTTCCTTACTAGACTGGGGAGCCCTGATGGCCTTAAAGGTGTAATATCATCTTCTGGTTGACAGAGCCTGATCTGATCCAGATATCCCACGACTCTCACTTTTCTGCTATTAAGTTCACATAGTTGCTACCACCACTCTACTTACTTTCCCTTTAAATCCAGCCAGCTGTCTGTCAATCTCAAACTTTAATACATCTCTATCTTTCTTGTATTTGGTAAATACTACAAAATTGTCTTTCCAGAAAGCTGCCAACCGTTCAGGTTCCAAGAGAGCTGAAGAACATGCTAAATAATAGCAGTGTAAATTTATTATTCAAACATAACTAATTTTTTGGTAGCTGCTTGCTGTCACCTGAAAAGGCATAGGATTTAAAACACATAGAATAACACTGCTGCAATTGGATACTGTTAAAATATTAATAACAAGTAGTTAAAAAATGTACTGTGTAGCCACTTTTATTTTTTTAAACATTTGGAATGTAATTCAAATTTCTAGAGACCGTAAGAAATCTGGGAATCCTAAAGTAAGAGTGTGCACTTTACCAAGAATACATTAGTATTGTCTGTCCAACCATACTTGGAAAAACATCAGTCAGGATACTACGTCTTAGAAGAATATTACCTGCATCTCAAGAACAATGTACCTTGATAGATGGTCCACAGATGAACAAGTTAGTTATACAAGGGACCTGACGGTGCAGGTTTGAGCAAATTTTGTATTGTGGGAGCAATAGTGCCAGCTGATACAGGACTTTAACGTGCCTTGAAAGCACTACTTCTTATCAATCATTTCTACATTTTTTTTTTTTTTTCTTCCTCCCTATACAGCTTTTCTCCCTCTATCCCCTTGCACCGTGTCCTGTCTCCCGTGTTCCCCCCACCGTCCCAAGCTCCACGCGGAGCTTGGTGATGGACCAGATGTAGGTCTGGGGAGGTATTTCCTAGGCAGACATGCCTCACTCTGTATGCGTTGGTGTGCGGGGGAGCGAGGTGGCTGGAGCACAAGCAGTAGCTTCAAGCAAAGACCAGTCTGGTAAACCAACCAACGTGGTGGCGGAGAGTTTTTTTTCCCCCATATTGGGGAAAAATTTAGAAACAAGGTCTTCTCTTCCCCTTGCCAATGTGTCCCTTGTTATGTCAAGATAGGAGAACCCACAGATATCTTGCCAGGGGTTATGTCTTTTCACTAAATAATAGCTATCCCTGGATTTTTGTTTGCTAATTAAATTTGCAGACATCTATCATTTATCTCATGTTTTGAACTCTCCATCATCCTTTCACCTGGCATCACAGCCAGTCACTTGGGAAAAGATAAGATATAAAATTGGTTAATATTGAAAGGCTGGCCTTGTTGCTGATGTGATCTTATCAGACCGTATTGACTGATCACTTAGAAGGCAAAATTACTGGCAGCTTCTGCACAGGTAACATTAGTTCTATGCGGCAAACTTATTGCTGTGCTGGAATATCCAAGCTATATTTAGAAAAGGTGGTTCAGAAAACTGTGCAGCAGCATTTTACCCAAGCAAATTAGTCCTTTGAGTACCTCTGTGACGTGGACTGACCGTTTTGCTCATGACAACTCACAAAGAGATTGCTCCAGCATAATGAAATGGGCATATATCTTTAAGTATTTTGCGCTGGGGTTTGAGTTCACCTGTTGGGATAGTGCTCAGACAGACTATTCAGCTCTGTAGCACAATAATGCATTTTGATTCGTTGATAGGAAAAATAGAAAATATGATATAATCATAAGGTAGCTTACTGTGAAAAAATAGCGTTACATTTTTCCTCTTAAAAACGTTTTTTGTCTTTTATACTTAAACTTTTTTAGCGTATGGCAAAGTTATTCCTCTGCAGTAAAGAAAAAAACCTAGGTTGCTTTAAGGCAGTAGGTCATGCACATGGTTTTCGTAGATGTCCAGTTTTATGTCTTCAGCGAAAAATAAACATCATTACACATCAACCTATCCTTTGAAGCCAATATTAACAAATCAGGTCCCATCTTCAGTGTTGAGTATATTCCACCTTCAAAGCGGAGGAGAATAAAGTTGTAGGGATCAAACCATTAGTAATTGCAGTTATAAATTCTGAAGCATCATTCCAAATGTGTATACAGGAGTATAAAGCAGGGCAAATTGGCCTTCACCAGGCTATATTTGTGCTCCATTTGGCGAAAGCAACATATTATTTCATACTCTGTTGTGGGTGATGGTAGTGCTTTGTGATTTTTTGGGGGATGGTGTGCATGGGGGGAGGCAGGAGTTTTCTGCCCCCTCACCAAGTTGAAGGCTGTTAAGAAATGTGGTCTCCGTCAGCGATATGGAGAGCTCTGGAGAATGCGCATCTTGACGTGAAATATCAAAAGCCTGCATGCTGTTCTCTGATCTTGACTTCACAAGACAGCTGGGAAAGCACTTTTTTGCACTTTAGTTTTACCCAGTCAGAAAGTATTTGCCAGTATGGCAGCACAGTACAGAAAAGGACCTTATTAATTCAGGCATCTAGTTTAAAGAGAGGTAGACTCTAATGTGTATGGGATATAATGACCACTCACGCTGTTCCTGAAGTGTTACCCTTGAGCAACGGAAATTAAAATTCATCAATGCGGAAGAAAGTGTGTCACAATGGATATCAGATATTTGAATGTGGTGGGATAGCGAGACCAGTTTGGAAAAGACTCCTATTTCATTATTTCTTCATAATTCTCTTACATCTTTAATAAGGGCTCATGAATGAATTCAGGAATAGGTTTGGAGATGGACGGACTGTCATTCTCCCTCTGCTTCAATCTCAGAAACCACAAGCCATCTGAGAGCTGGACTGCTTTTTACTTCAAGAGGAAGAAATTGATAAGATTTAGATCAACCAGAAGTATAAGGAGAGCGTCTGGCGGGGGGGGAAACATCCGAATCCTCAAAGGGCCACTTACTGCCAGCATGAATCCAAGAAATTTTCTTGCACTCAGAACAGGCTGGTAATGTATTATAGTTCCATAATGTTCGAATAAATAGGAAAAGAATCAGTTGCACAACTTTTACTTTTCTATTAGCTTAAAACACAACATCTTCAAACAAAGCGTTTGTTTGCTGAACCACCTATTTGCGTACATCAGTGGGTACCTCACAACAGTATATTTCAGTTTCAGAAAGCACCAGAGGGGGACAAATAATGTACTCTGCAGCTGAGCTGGCAAATTTCAGGTATCCCTTTAGCGATATTATGGTTTGGCCGATACACCTGCAGGTGGGATTGTGAAGCAACAGCTGTGCAGCTGCTTCTTTCTGCTAGCAGCGGTAGCAAGTTTGTGCTAGATGGGGTTGATGGCTGAACCCTTGACTTGTAATAGGCAAGACAAAGAAATGCCCTTAATTGTCTGTTGTGTTTTGCTGCTTGGATCCTGCTTTCTCCTTTTTCTTGAGTTTAAGATGGGTGCTCCATGCCTCACGGGCAGCTAAATGTAAGAGCGAGCGTGAAGCACCGGCCGCGTACCACGCAGCAGAGCAGCTGCCGCGGTCCTCGCGCCGCCGAGGTCCCACGGCGCAGGCTCCGCGGCTCTCCTCCTGCAGCGCGCAGGGTCAGCCCGCACCGGTGGGGCGCAGTTGGGGAGCGGTGCCCCCGCCGTCCGCTCGATCGCTGCATTTCTAGTGGTGACCGGGAATCCGGGTTCAAACCAAGGGTCAAGCTGCGCTGAAATTTGTGTGACCACAGAAAAGGCCCTCATCCCGAGGGCATCGCAGATGCCCATCAGCTGATCAGCTTGCGCTGTGCCATGAATATGTCTGGAGAAAAATATCGCCTGATCTTTCCTCTTGCTGTTACAGTGGAGTAATCCTGCCATTAACATCACTGGCTGTTCATACAGAATTGAATGTGAGATTGGTAAAAAACATGTTTGTGTTTGAACTATTTTGATTACAGTGTCACGGTTTCAGGGCAAAATACTCAGCTTTCCTTGAAAGGAAGTTGTCTCTGTACCCAAAGTGAACTTCAGTTATGAAAATGGGTTGGGCTGGCTTGTTTAAGTTTGCAAGTCTTGATATTTCAACTTTCAAATGGGGAAACAAACATAACAGATCCCTGGTTACTGGGGTGGCTCCTTGAAACCTCTGCCTGCCTGGGAATCTTTTTTACCGTAAAAGAGTTTTGATTTAAAAAGAGAAAGAATAATGTTCCAGGTGTTTATTTCTCTGCTTCTGACATGGGCTAGCCATTCATTTCATGGCGTTTCTCTGGCAGAAGCTACCTTAATGAATCTCTCCTGTGCTTTTGGTAAGTCTCCAGCAGCTGTCAGCAGGGAATGGATACGTCTTCCTTGCTCTGCCTGGGAGGTGTGCATGTGTGTCTCTGTTCTTTGGTGTATTAAACAGTCTTGGGAGTGCCGAGAAATGTTTTCTGTAGCTGGTAGCATTCCTATTGATAACTTCCTTAAAAAATTAATTAGATTTTAGCTTCTGTTCCATAACTGTGCAGCAGGCGATGGATTATAGCTCCACTGATAGCATAGAAGTCAGTATTTCTTATTCGTGTAGTAACTACATATAGGAGAGACCAGCAGATGCGTAAGTGCACATATCGAGGACAGATAAGGAGTAATACTCTGTTCCAACAAGCCAACTTCACATCGATGATGAACAGTATAACAAGAGCTCTGTACCACTCTGGGAAAAGGAAAGCAAGGCACTAAACTCCCAAGATTTGTGAGGGGAAAACACCATCGATTCTTATTTGCAGTGTAAAGAAATGTGCATTCTGGGGGGAGGGAGGCAAAAAAATCTGCTTATAATTTTTTTGCAGTGTCAGATTAGTGCTTCTGTATTGTACCTGTTTATTAGTTATATTAAAAAAAAAAGTCTTCAGTGCTACAGGTTTATTTGCTTTTGCATAACATTTGCACTGCTAGAGAAGTTCAGTCCTCATATTCTTACAGCAATTCAGAGACTTTAGCACATTACTTAGTGGGGTTTTTGTTTGGGTTGGGTTGTGGGTTTTTTGTTCTCCTTTGCATTCCTAGCAAGGGAGGCAGGTACCAAATAATTCCTTTTACATTCACCTAAACCGATGATCAAGCCTTACTTTTGGCATCTGTTTTAGTGGTCGCTGGTAGGATTTGTATTCTTCCAGTTTTAGAAGAAGATACTTTTGACAACGTCAGTCATGTATTCCATCTTGGTCTTTTTTTTTTTAATAAAAATAATTTTCTTTATGTATACAATTTTCTGGAAGGAGGCTTGGGGATTTTTTTTTTGTTGGCTTTTAAATTTTAAATGGCTGTTCTTTCCTTTTTCTCCTTTATGTACATATCCATTTACAGGTCTTCCCTTTGAAAGGCAAGGTCAAAGTTGCCCCTATAAATCTCTAGAATTAGCTTTAAAAAAACCCAACCAAACAAACTGTAAAGCTATGAAACAAAAAAGCTAAGAAATTGTTAAACAGTTAGTCCTCTGTTTTTCAAATTGCTCCCAAAGCATGAGTAACTATTTTTTCCAAATATGATGGATACTTTTTGTTGTTTATTTGGGTTTTGGTTTTTTTAACTCTATTATTTAGTTAGACTCTAAGCTACAGAAGTTAGGAGTCGTTTGTGTGTGGACATACTTTATGCTTCTTACTCATCGTGGCGGTCTTGAGAAATTTGTTAATGTAACTTGATAATTTGCAGAGGAGCAAGAGGGATGTTACAGCATGGTAGAACATGCTCTTTTTTTACTTATTTTCCTACCTATGTAGCTATGTAAATTAGAGATTAACAGTTGTTCACAGATGATGTGTGTAGATTATACAAGTCATCACAAAAGAGTGTTTATATCATCATTATCTTGCACCTTTTCCTTACTTCTTAAGGTAGGCAAATAAATTATTAAAAAGGGAGTATAGGTCTCTGAGGAAAACATGACACAGTATCTTATTTTTACATGAAAAAATATGCCAAAAAAAAAAAAAAGTTAAAATTTTATGTTGGGTGGCTCTGTGAACCTAAAAAGATCTTGGCATATGTATGAATGATACAGATGTAATTGAATAGTCATGTCACACTCAGATTTATCAAGCAGCTTGCATTCTGCCAAAAAGTCAACTCAATGTTATTTACTTTTATGACAAGATCTTCAGCATCTTTGAATGGACACAAGCACACAGAAAGGGTGTTTGTTTTGTTTTGCTGTTAACAATTAGCTCTTTAAATAAGTGCTTTCTTCTTCCTGTCAATTATGCAGTATTCTGTCCAGTACTATGAGATTTGGATAACTACTTATTAAAGTTCCGTGTAATGATTCTGAAAAAGTAAATGAAAATATCTAAAGAGGTAAAGGTAATATGAATATATGTCAAGATTATTATGAGTATTTTAAAACTGTTCGAGATGTGTGTGCTTTTACATATAAAGCAATTTAATGTATATCGATACATTTATTAGTGTTAGGCTATACTTAAAATACAACTCAGCCACACATACATATACACTCATGCACGTAAATATTTTTATGTATATATAAAACTGAAAATCCTCCTCTTAGTAAAATCAATTATAATCTTGTACTTTTTTCAGTGGAGGGCTACTTTTCTTCCCAGACCTGTAACATTTCAACTCGGAGTACAGCAAATGACGTAAATAGCTAAGTGTGATATATATATTGTGTAAGGCATGTTCACTTACAGAAGTAACAGCACTTACTAGTCTGGGTATTTAAAGAAAAAATCCCTTATAGGGAAAAATTAAAGTGTCTCCACATTTGTAATACATTTTATCCATCCCATATTTATTTTCTGCTGTAATCCTAGTCAGAAGACAAATTGAAAAGTGCCCCATCAAGTGAGTTATCTCTTCTGCCACTTCCTTATCTTTTAGTAGCAAAATTCTTATCAGCAACAGGATCTGTAGAAGCCAGCCATAGACCATTAGCTCTTCATATGTATATCCTTCAGCTTCACCCCACACAGGCTTTGTAGCTAATGGCATTCTAGATAAGCATCCTGCAGTTCTGTGTTTTAATTAATGACCATTTTTGCCATTATCAACTGTCTACTTCATGAGTATATTTGAGAGCTTTGCTTCGTATCATCAGTCAAATGCTCTGTATGTGTTTTCACTCACAGACACATGTGATGGTATTTAATGCAACCCTTAGTAACTTCCTACCTTGTCTGAATAATTAATGGACCATCACATTTATGAGTCTGCCTACCCAGGAGTTCTTTTTGTGGTCAAAAATACACTTCTCATCTGGAATACAAGGCCCTTGTATGTTACTCAACACAACAGAGCAAAATGCTTAGCATCTCTTAAACTGATCAGCTGTTACATCAGATCTGCTCTTTAAGATCATTTTGTGCTGAATATTGCAAGATTTGTGATGAAAGTACATGAAAGTCCCTGCATGTTTGCTTTATTTTTGTGCGTTATCAGTTTCCTACCTATCCCGTTCAATCTGACTTGCTGATGCTCTTTTGGTCGTAGCCACTACTCGCAAAACATTCTGAATCCTGAAATAAGACAGAATACTCACCATTTCATCCTCCATCTCCTCTTCCCTTTCCTCAGTGATGTACGCAGAAAAAAGGAGTAAAGAACTGTTGTTTCTTTTTGAAAACAACTTGTCAGTTTATTTTTGTGCGTGTGAGAGGAAAGGGAAGAGGATTCTTTTATTTATTCTGTGACAAAAGTCTTCCCTTTACTGACATTGGAATTAAATGTAGAAATAGTGCCAGACTAACAAAGAAAAATATAAAGCAAAAGATTTAGAAAATTGATTTTGTCCTTTTAAAGGAAGTAATTTCTCAAGGAAATGTATGAATGCTTTAATTGCAAAGCAAAAGTATTTTTGCAAAAGGTATTGTTAAAGTGAAAGGTTTCTGAAATAAAGCGTCCACTTGCCACGTGCTGCAACACAGTAAGAAACTCAAGTTGTAGTGAGGGAAGGACAGTTTGGGCTCTGAAGGACAATGAAGCTGGACGTACCTGCTTCATTTAGGTAAAGGAAAGCTTCTGTTTACTGAACTGGGCATTAGATCAAGACCTGAACACCTGTACTGTCAGGCAGAACTTAAAAGTACAAACAAAAAAATGGACATATTTAGCAATGAAATATAACCAAGATATTGCAAACATCTATGAAACATTAGAGCGATGACAAATGGGTTATTATATGTCTCCAGAATGGCGTTAGTCTTGGACATAAATGTACCATATGGTACAAAGTGAAAAGTACATGGGGATAATTTTGCACATAAAAATTAAATACTTAGATGCAGACATACATAATATCCAAAATATGTTAATATAGAAATGCATATATTTCATATAAAGTGTGTTTTGAATAATAATATTCTCATAGGAAATGAAAGTAATAAATATATTCTGTTTGTTACTTAGGTAGAAAGCATTATATGGTAAAATGTGCTGCGAAAATAAGCTTGTTATTGAATAAGTGTATCAATTATGTAACTTCTGCACTCATTACAGTCTTGAAGATTTAGCCTTCAAAACAAAATGTGTTTGATTTTTATGTGCATTAATAATATTCCTAGTGACAGGTAAGCATGAATGTAAATGGATATTGAACATCTTTTTTTAATATATATTTTTAGTTCAAAAGCTACCAGAGATGATAAACACTTGCTCGTCAAATGCAGCTTAGATGTCTCCGTAGTTTACACCACTGTCTGAATGAAACTGTAAACGAAACTGTTCCTGCAGGGAATTAAAGGACATGATCCCAAATCCTTTCTATTCTAGATGGTGGAACTCTCGCTTTAAAAAGGTTTCCAGTTCTTAGGCAGCCCGTGTAGCTGGGTCTGCGTGTCTCGCTAGGCGCGTCTTGGTCAGTCCGTTACAATTACTAAAAAGCTCTCCACGCTGTGTAGAAGTGCTTTTAAAAAGAATAGCGGGAAACTTCTTAGTGCAGTTTCTTCTGCAACTTAATGGCTGAAGGAAGGTGAAAGATTTTTTTTCTGTGTGTAGCGATCCTGAACATTTGCTTAACTATTTTCTTTTCATCCCAGTCCTACAGAACTTGCAAAAAGTGGATTTCTGTTTGCAGTACCTCTGTAGTGAAGGGGGAAGGAAATTTGCTGTTCCCAAGGCAAAAAAACTGCCTTGCTTTGTTTTATTGTTTTAGATAATCGAATATCTGTGAAAGACATTCAATAAAGTCATTGGAGATTAGTCTTCTAGTCATAGAAAAGCACAGGGAAATGTTTTTCTACTGGGCTTGATCTAGAAAATTTAATTTAGTGCCCATTGCTTTGTTGCTGGCACTATCATCACGTATATTGTTCTGCACAGGGCCAGAAAAAAGCAGGCTGTGATATCCAATTAACATTACCTGGATGAGTGAAGAGCTATCATTTGTAAGAGTTGGCTCAGCTCACAGCAGAGGAAGGGCCTGCCTCTTATTTCTTGTACCACAAAGGAACTAGAGCCTAAGCGCTGCTTTCCATGTTTGAAAAAAGGAAATATTTTGGTAATATTATTATTAATGTGAGTTCTGAACCCGCTTCCTACCCTGTGCTGATAGAGTTAAAAGAAAATTATTAACAAATAAATATTGGGGCTTAAAGCTGCAAATAGCACCATCTTTGCTGTTAACGAACAGCATAGGAATTATTTCATTGTAATATCTAGAAGCTGCTAAAATCTGAATCCATAGAGATTCACAATTATCATTAATGGAATATAGTATTTTCAGGATGGTGGAAAATAGCCAGGCTTTAATAAAATATTAACGGGTAGAAACTCTGGATTAAATATTCATCTTGGTGCCTTCGGAGGTTATGTTCTACTGCTACCCTACAGCCCATTAGTAAATAATGATCTAGTGGCAAAACCTTCTGGGACATAGTATAGCTTAGTACAGAATTGCTGTGTAAAGTTAAATCATAGGATTTACATATTTTCTATTTTGTAGAGTAGTTACATTGTTTACATGGAAAAAAGTCGAGTCAGTACTGATAGTCATCTAAATCACATCAGTAGAGGTAAATTACCCAAGTTGAGCTGGAGGCATTTTTAATGCGTGATTCCGCCAATACTAATGAGAGCTGCCTGGCTGCGTACGGTGCAACTCCTCGGCGCTCTAGATGCTTGTCTTCCTCAGCCTTGCTGGCCAGCATCTCTCTCAGACAGAGCTGTGCAACTTAAAGTCGAAGCAGACAGAGAAAGAGATGATGAGGCTTCCGTGTGTGCCTTGTCCTAGTGATCATAACAGAAACGCTTGAATATTGCTAATTTGTGAAGTGGTAGCTGAATTTCCCGTGAAATTAAAGACACAAAGCATTTCTCTGTCCTGCGGAATTGATGGAAAGTGCAATGTTGAGATTGATTAGTAACGGAACGTTGGAGCTTTGACACAGGTCTTTTTTAATAAGAAGGATCTTGATTTAAAATCAGTCTTTCATTTAATAAGCAAACATACATAATGACATTGCTGCATCTCACAAGAGTTGTACTTTAGCCAAAGAATTTTCAACAGGTGGAGAACAAGGATATGTAGCAATCTAAATACAGCTTTCAAGATGAACTGTAGCTGGCGAGACGCGTGGCGTGCTGCTTTCTGTCTACACGAGAGGGAGAGGGCATAGTGCCTCAGGGAAAATGTGTTTCAAGTAGGCAGCCAGACTGCAACTCACCGCTTACTCTTTGTCAGAGTACTACTTACCTATTGTCTGTGAAACAAATCGCCAGTGTGAACGCTGCACTGAGACTTTTCTATCTTTGGTGTCAAAGATGATGTGATTCACTTGTATTTAAAAGTCAAAGAGCATAGTGACATGGACGACATTAGAAATTACATCAGTTTGTTATTCAGCCACAAGTATGGACTAGCCCAATTATAAAACATTTGAAATTATTTAATCTGCAGTGTAGTTAAATTTCTGCCTTTTCCGATTCTTTTTAATGGATAATACCGATTGTAACTGGTTGTGAATGTGATGTGGAATAGCGAAGATTCCGGTTCCCCAGAATTGATGGTACTGTATCTCTCCAAGCCATAACAGTTCATGAAAAGCCAAGTCCTCCCAGATTCTTAAAGCATGCACACGGTTTCCACTATGATTTCTGGAACACTTGAATAAAGAAAATTGGGCAGGCAGAAAAAAAAGACACTTTTTCCCTTTGATTTGCAAACATACTAAATCGCTGGTTTATTTTCTTGCATGGATTTCAATAGAGTGTGAATTGTAAATGACATATGTGAGAGAGATCTGGATGGATGGATGTCTGCTGTTTGTTTTGTTTATATTCTGTTTTGGGATTTCATGAGAGTGGAAAAGTCTTTGTTTGAAAATTGTGGTAAGCCTCAAGAGGCTTAACAGAGTTGGAGCTTTATTATGCTAAATGGCTTCTTGTGTATTTCTGTGCTCCACTTAATAATATTTATGAAATATTCTTACTTGCTAGGAAATTCATTGAACATCCTCCTATAGGGTTTAGCTTATTTAACAAGTTAAGTAAAGATCTCCCTTATTTGTGTACATTAAACTAAAAAATCGATATAATATACTAGTCAATGTAATTTACTGTTATAAGCAAGGTAGGTTTTTTTCCCCCCAGGGAAATATCTTTTATATCAGTTGTGCATGGTAACATGCTGCAGTATCCCAACCCAAAATGTAGCTAGTTCATGTAAATAGTTCAGGAAATGCTGCAGAGTTTGGTGCCGGCTCAGCTCAGATGGGGTTTGCTGGACACAATTCCTTCCACGTACAGCTTTTTTCACATATGTGCATCTCCTTTCCCAGGAGTTAGGAGTCCATGATGGCTTAGCCAGTCCTGTGGCAGCTCCACAGATTTATTTGGCAATTTGTCCTGGCTAATAACTCGTCATCAAGTGTTGCGGAGCAAACTGTAGCAATACTAATATGGTTTTCTGTAGAAATGTCTTGGTTTGAGAAGGGACAACGACAGGTTTTGCTTTTCAAGATGTGCTGGACGTGTCTGGCGCTGACTTTGTGTCTAGCCATTTTGTGTTTTCATATCCAGCTGTTCTGCTTGCTGGAGCCTGGTGCCAAATGCCATGTTTTGCTGAGCTTTTGAGTTTCAACTGTCTTATGTAATATAGATATATTCTTGTCACACAGTTTCTTCTAACAAGTTCTGATAGCTCTGAGATGGTTCTGTGCTAAACCTGGATGCTGCCATGGATACTGCATTATGAAGGCATCCAGATCTATGGGTGACTGGGATACGCTTTCTTAATGGATGGCTGATAGAGATGGCAGCTATAATATTAATTAGAAAATAAAAAATAACGGAAAAGAGAAATTTTGCAGATGAGTAAAGAATCTGCAAAATGGGAGGCATACATTTTTGCATCTTATTTATTAAGAAAGAAATGTTTTTAGAAGTATCAGCATGTGTTATGACTTTACAGGTTGTGTTGGATGTTTGCGTAAACATGTGAGATAATGTTATTTCTGAGCAGTAAATAATAACTTTGCATTATGAACTGCATATATCCAGTATATGAGGATCTATAGTCATGGTAATCTTACTACTTATAAGGAAGTATACACAGCAAATTATTGCTTTTAATAATACTTGAACTAAGTATGAAATGAATATAAACATGATACGTGTATATAAAATATATATAGACCTATGTATCTTGATTGAATAGGTTCTACACTTGTGCACGTGAAGGAAATGAACGCTAATGCCAGTGCTAGAGAACTGTTGCACACGTGAAACTAAATTTATTTAACTAGTCAGGCTGCATGGCTGCTGGAGTAAGAGGAGGTTAATGAAGTTGCAATACTAACTTATACACTATGTTCATAGCCACCTGGCTTAGGTAATGGAAGAAATGTGTGCTATAATTCATATCTAAAGGTACAGGTGCCACTAACAGATGTATCTGGTACTTTTGTTTCTGCATTGTAAATGTAAATGTACAAAATATTTGCAATGGCTTCATTTATCTCCAGGTAACTGCCCTGCTTTTAGTTTGCAGCTGGTTTTACTCTTGATACAGTGCGAGGTTACACTCAAAAAAATGAGTTGCTCAGTTAAGTAACTGTGAAACCTAAATACTTCAAGTTGTCAACTGCTTCTTATCTTTATATCTCTGTGTGTGTGTGTATATATATATATAAAAAAATACGACTTCAGAGGAAAATTTAACAGATTGACTTCTCAGAAACCCATTTCCTTACTACTTAAAAAGATCTCTACTATGGTTCTTTCTAAATGTCTTGGTAAAATTACAACTGTAGTTATTTAACCCAGTGTTGAGAAGATAATCTTTGAAGAACCTGTTAGCCAGCTTTTAGGAAGTTGCAGTATTGTGTTATGGTTGCTGTTGACCAAGAGTTACATAAAGAAACACCTAGGAAGTAAATTTTGAGTATACTTTTATTTGTCTTTTAACAAACGACTAATCAACATCTGGAATCTCAATTTACTTGATGAATCTTGAATTATATACTCTGCAAGATCATCCTCTGGGCTGTGATTTTTGTTTCTTCATGGCAGTTTATAAGTCATGCTATCAGTTGGATTTTGACAAGTCTAAAGTTTTGGGTAGGTTAAGAAGTCTACCCTATATCATTGACCTCAAGTACCTAAGAAAGTGTCTATTCATCTCTTCTGAGAAACTGACTTTCCGAAGCAACTGTTATTGTTTAGTACCTTTATAGCAATGTAGTGAGAGTGCTCAGACAAAACTCTGTTCCCTTGACATTTTTCAAATTATACTAGCTAAACAGATCTATCGGGTTCCCAGACAAAACCAAATAATCCACTAACATAATACATGTATTTTATTTATGAATTGACATTGCATTTTCACTGTGTTCTTAAATAGGGTGGAAGAGTGCCAGCATATCTGAAATATCTCTATTTCCTGTAGCTCCTGGATTTTTTCTGGTGTATACCATCTGAACACTAAGAAAGCCAAGCCTTTACGTACTCAGCTTTTAAATGGCTGTAATTTTAATTTGCTAACTAGCAGAATAACCTTATCTACAGCTGTATCACAGTTAGTTTCAATCCAATTAATCTTCATCAATATTGCCACCCTTCACATCATCCTCTGGAAAACTTAAAAGGAAAATAGCTTAATTAGGGACAGCGATGGCATTTCACTTTCAGAAAGATGGAATGTTCAACATACTGTGTTGAAACAACATTCTCCCATTAGAATCATTTACGTGGCAAACACTAAATAAATATGCATTTGATGGAAAGGCTTTGTGTAACCAACGTACACAGAGCAATGTTTTCTTGTGCTCAGGAATTAGAAAGTTATCATTAGAAACAATTAATATTCTTGTACAGTTACATAAGCAAGCCAACATCTTGTGGTATGAACTGTACAGTTGATGCAAATTTTAAAATACAGTGAAATTTGACTACATGCTTATACTCTCATATTTGCCTTTTTATGCTTTATATCAACTGTGTTCCCATTTCCATCATATTTCATTTGGCTGTTTAGTGGAAGACTAAACATTTCATGGTGCTCTTGACTGTATGATTATGAATACTGTCCCTATACAGCACTCTGTAGCTCGAAGATGGAAAAGGCATCATTTGTTTGGTAATGCTCAGGGAACATGGAATTTCTCTAGAATAGGGAACGCATATTGCAATTAATTTCATTAGCAAGGAATAAATAAAAAGGCAGAATGTTTTACATTCTCAGAAAGCGAGATATTAGATGAGTGCTCCGAAGAATAATATTTAATAATTGCAAGTGATTAGGGAGCTTGACGTTATATTTTATAAAAGTTAGAATTCTGGAGATAGATTACCCACTGCCCTAAAACTAGCACAAAAGAACATTAGGGGTTGACCATAAAGTCTGTTTTCTTCTACAGATTTGTCCAAATGACTATCAAGGAGACTTCTGACCAGAAGATGACTCTCTCAAGTTCCCGATAATCTGATTTGTTAAACTCTGGAATCCTTTTATCAAAAGCAAAGAGATTACAGTCAATCTCATCCAGTAGTCTCTGTATTCCCTGTAAGTACTGTCTGTACCATCCAGGTGTGCTTAAAAATACATTGTTAGAATCATTAAGGTTGGAAGGGACCTCTAAGATCATGAAGTCCAACCGTCAACCCAACACCACCATGCCCACTAAACCATGTCCCGAAGTGCCACGTCTACACGTTTTTTGACCTCCAGTGATGGTGACTCCACCACCTCCCTGGGCAGCCTGTTCCAATGTTTGGCCGCTCTCTCCGTAAAGAAATTTTTCCTAATATCCAATCTCAACCTCCCCTGGCGCAACTTGAGGCCATTTCCTCTAATCCTATGGCTAGTTACTTGGGAGAAGAGACCAACACCTGCATCACCACAACCCCCTTTCAGGTAGTTGTAGAGAGTGATGAGGTCTCCCTCAGCCTCCTCTTCTCCAGACTGAACAAGCCCAGTTCCCTCAGCTGCTCCTCATAAGACTTGTTCTCTAGACCCCTCACCAGCTTTGTTGCCCTTCTCTGGACACGCTCTAGCACCTCAATGTCCTTCTTGGTAGTGAGGGGCCTAAAACCGAACACAGTATTCAAAGTGCGGCCTCACCAGTGCTGAGTACAGGGGCACAATCACTTCCCTTACATTGTTAATGCAAATCAGATCTGAGGAAGGTGTGTTGTAAATTCATATGTATGTTCTAAATTATTTCATCTGCTAGTTGGAATTACGATGCTTGTGGAGCCCAGCATCAAGGGGACCTGTTAGCATACTGTCTCCCTTACAGAAGGAGCAGGACCGTTACCTATTCAAACATGACTGCCTGAGCATGAAGCCTGCTTTCTTGTCCCTGGCTGTCACAGGCTGGGTGGATTGATAATTGGTCTAATCATATGAATTGTCAAGCATCCAGTCTGAAAGTAAGAATCATGTATGTAATGTTCTTTTCTCGTGTAGTACCTTAGTCACATATTTTGAGTAGGAAATCAAATTTCCTGTTTCTGTTATTATTTCTATGAGGGAAATTGGTTTTCTCCCTCACAGTTTTGCACAGAGGTAAAGAGCTGCTGAACTGTACTGGCTGCTTATAACAATGCAGGTCTTATAACAAGATGGACAAGACGAGAAGTTTTCAGGACATCGAGGAGCTCTGTGAGTTTGTTTTAAAGAGGAGAAGAAACGGAGTACGATCCTTACTGCTGCACCTCGGCTGGTTAGAGGTGTCAGAGTCAGAAGGCAATGGATTCACCCTGTTGAGGAGCTGAAGGGGAGGAATTTCAGAGGTAACTTTTTTTTAAGCCCAGTAATAGCCGTATGTTAGTTCTCAAAATGGAGATGCGCACTTTTCTTCCGCACTCTTAAGAAAGATGCTCAGACGGGATTTGAAACTGCATTAGTTTTCAACACAGAACAGTTGCAAGAAAGCTGGAAGCCCAGCCTACCTGGGAAATGGGAATGCACTGGTAACACAGAAATAGGCCAGTACTTGGTCCCAGCCTAGTACTGATTCAGAGTGACCAAATAATATTTGATACAGGCAATGCAGTGGAAAACACCTCTTTCTTTTGTTATCACTTGCAACTTCTGAAGTATTTTCTCTGTTAAGCAACACCCATTATCTGAGATTACTCCTGCTACTTCCAGCCCTTTTATGCTGCAAACTGCACAGCAAGTAAAGGTCAAAGATAATTAGCTGGGGGAAGGGGCTGTTTGTTTTCATCCTCACCAGAGCTTTTATTTTTGTAATTATGAATAGAGAATAGGTAATATTACAGAATGCATCTCCAGTGAAAGTTTAATAGAGAGTGGAAACAATCTTTCACACAGTAGTAGCAAATTTAAAGTGTTTCTTATACTCTGTCAAAGTTTCATTCATTACCAGCCTGGAAATATAAACTGACTTCACAATGAGACAAAACAAACCTCAAGCTTAATTTAAAAACCTAAAAAGCAATGCCAAAACAATCATACATTTAAACTTTACAAGTGAGAAAGGAGCTGGAAAATGTATGGGCAGCTGGAGAGAGAGAGGAGAAGTGCACTGTGTCATGACTAATGATACAGAAGCCTTCAAATGCCATGAACTGTCAGGAACGAATAAAGAACTGTCAGGGCCATTTATTTATTTAATCTCCCTTCTCCATCCTCTCTACCTGGAGGTCCTGGATATTATTCCTTCTTCATATTTTACTGCTGTATGGTTATTTTATTGGAAGCAGGAGTCCAAGAGATCACCTATCCAAATGTCATCATCACTTTCCAAATTACCTCTCTGGTTCGTACTAGCAAGTACAAATGTGAACTTCTTGAATCTAATGAGAACAGGGGAATTACAGCAAGAAAATCAGTTAGAGCAAGTTAATAAATGAGTTTCCCATATCTGTTCCTTATTTTACTCATGGTGGTTACTAGTCATTGTGTGTATTTCACAATACACTATGAAGAATTGGTATCTGTAAACAAAATTTGCTGGCAATGTGCATCTGTAATTAGGAAGATGGGATGCAAAATAAGCAAGCAACTGTCTGGATTTTAATCTCTTTGTGTTTGAATAGAGAACTGTGAGCAGTCAGTATGGATATAATAACCTGACAGCTTAATGTGCAGAATTCAAATCCTCATTTGCACCTCCAAATAATATTTCTGTGGCGTTTTTTTTTTCTTTCTAGGAAATGTACTACAAAACATCAGAAAAAAAACATGACATGGCAGCATCAAGAATAGGAATGTGTTTGATGAATGTGTAAGTATTTATATTTCTGGATAAATGCTGGAATTGCAGAAATGTAAAAATAATCATATATATTTTTTACCTAACCTTGTAGAAGCCAAACCCAAATGGCACCAACTTCTTAAACCCTGAAAACTTACTGCTTTCAGATGAAGTTGATCAAAGTGGTTTCTATTTTGATGAGAATTGGTTTTAGTTTCAACATTAAAAATAATGTGGTTACTTTTTAAACTTAGATTTAAAAAAAAAAAGAAAAAAGGCATGCCAAACAAACATCTCCCTGTTCCCTATCAGTATGTTAAATGATTTTTAATTCTTTCTCCCAAACAAGAATGAATGCACATTTGTTTTTAAGTGGTGGAGCTGCCTCTGGCTCTTTTAAAATAATGTCTTAACAAGTAGTTTTCACCAAGTCTTTATCAAAGCTATGCATTTCACAGCCACCAATTACGGGTTAGTGCTGCATCCTTGACAGTTGTTTCAGAATATGTTAAAGTGGTGAAGGTGAAATGTAATTAACAGTATATATCACATAAATGTTTCGATCAATTTAAATTAGTCACTAGGTGGCCATGTATCACAGATGGAAGTGTGGTATTTAACAAGAAGAAAATCCTTATTAATAATGCAGCTCTTAGTCTAATAATGGATTAATATACATTGTCTTAAATGTATGCATTGTCTGACTTCATTACAGTAATGGGTCTGAAAACATGAAACTTATTCTTTGCTTTCCTAGTATCTGTGTGTACAACACTCAGAAATAAAGTGGGCATTGGGATTGTAACAAAGGCTTGCTTGAAGACAGAAATGTAGATTTCTTTAGAATGATACATTCTAGTGTATATATATCCACACATATATATATATATATATATAGCTATAAGACATAGATATAGATACATAGTGTATATAGTATGGGTCCTGATTCTTAGATTTCAATGAGCTTTGTTCAGCACGGGGCTTGAGAAGGCAAGCGAGGCGGGGGTTGTGTTATTTTGACAGAGGTCACTTCTATTTTCTCTTTCCTCATGGGGTGTCTTCAGAAGGACAGACTCATCCCCACAGAAGTTCTTGCATGCACTGCCTGTCCTTTTAATGCCATTTAATGAGTTAATATTTGCCCCATTGGTTTCCCTGGTCATATTTATTCAAGAGATATTCTTCACCATGTGTGGGATGATAAATGTATGTAAAATATTTAGTTTATTATCTTTCAGCAAAAAAAATTAATGGTCAGATATCATTCAGGATATACGAACTGAAATTCTTACAGCTTTAGCAAGTTACATGCTCTGTATTTGGTTAATTTTCAGGGGATCTTTTTTTTTTCCCCTATAAATTAGGGCATAGCATGTATTTCTCATTTGTAAAACATTATTTTCAGCTTGCCATCCTCTGCATATTCAGACTTTTTTGAAAAGGGAAATGTATCACTTTTGGATGTAACTAAATAGATGTTTAATGCTGAATAGATCAGATGGAATTCTTACAGATACTAGAATTGAAAATACATGTTTTCTTAGCTACAAACACCCCAAAATAAATCATGTTATTACTTCATTACCTACGTCAAGTTCTTCCACCGTAGAATAGCAAAAATGGGAGAGAGGCACTCTGCTACTTGGCCACATTTATGGTATATTTAATCATTTTTGGTTTAAAAGCAGCTGTTCCCTTTTATGACTTATACAAAGTAAATTAAAAAAGTAAATATTTTCTTGAATGTATTTACAGTAGGCTATCTGAGAAAGTAAATAGAATTAGCTTGCACAATTTATATGATGTTAGAAGGAAGGAAAAACAAAAGCTAACCAGGATATAATTTCCAGCAGTGTGTTAGGCTTTCCTGTTTTGGTTAAATATTCCAGAACAATGTCATCAATCAAAAAGTTTCACATTCCACACAGAGAAATGTTACCTTTTTAAGCATTGCTAAACACTTTGACATATTTGAAAAATTGAGTCCTAGATCCTAAAGGTTATTTGTCATAGGAGAAAGAGAAAATATGCTCTGTGTATGCCACTATGGCAAATAAAGTCTGTAAAGATGATAAATCTTGAGTTGGATACATAAACTACTCATATTCATAGTACCCTACTTCATCACACACAGCTGGACTGTAATTTGGCCTTTACTGACATATAACTATATACAACGTGGAAGTGGTGGTCAGTAGATGTTCTCGTGGTTTAACCCCAGCCAGCAACTAAGCCCCACGCAGCCGCTCGCTCACTCCCCCGCAGTGGGAGCAGGGAGAGAATTGGAAGGGTAAAAGTGAGAAAACTCATGGGTTGAGATAAAGACAGGTTAATAGGTAGAGCAAAAGCCATGCACGCAAGCAAAGCAAAACAAGGAATTCATTCACCACTTCCCATCGTTCAGCCATCTCCAGGAGAGCAGGGCTCCATCACGTGTAGCGGTTACTTGGGCAGACAAACATCATCACTGCGAACATCCCCCACTTCCTTCTTCTTCCCAGAGCTTTATATGCTCAGCATGACGTCATATGGTATGGAATATCCCTTTGGTCAGTTGGGGTCAGCTGTCCCAGCTGTGCCACCTCCCAGCTTCCCAGGCACCCCAGCCTACTCGCTGGTGGGGTGGGGTGAGAAGCAGAAAAAGCCTTGACTGTGCGTAAGCACTGCTCAGCAACAATGAAAACATCTCTGTATTGCCAGTGAACACTATTTCCAGCACAGATCCAAAACACAGTGCCATGCTAGCTACTAGGAAGAAAATTAACTCTCTCCCAGCCAAAACCAGCAGAGTAGATCATGTCCCAGGATGAAGCCTCATGAAGGAAACGGTAGAGGAGGGAACAGATAGTGCATAATATATTTTGAATGCTCACGATACTGAATTCTTTTAACAATTAGTTGATTTGGCATTGGGGGATTTTTTTTTTTATTTGGCTGAGGTTTGTTTGTGTTCAAAGGCACACTAATTAAGGTAAAGCAAGCCTTGAATCCATCTTCTCCCATGATATTTAAATGATGAAATATGTGACAGGCCTGCAAACTATTTTGTACTAAAATGGCCAGTCATAAGAGCAGTCAAGGTGACTTGTTGATATGACTAAAACAATTTCATTCAAAAGGAACTTTATAAAGCCTTATTCTGACAGGTGATAATTTCATACCCTGTAAGTAAAACTTTTACTTTATCGTAAAGAATTTTGCCAGGCTACTGTGAACACACAGAATTTGGAATAGCTTCAAGCGGAGGAAAAAAAGGAACAGTTAGGTTTCTCTAATTGAGTGTTGTGTGTTGCAATCATAACATGTAACTGGTATGAGAGAAGTAATTGAGGTTTTGTGCTAATGTGTCTGCATGACTTGGACAAAGGATTAATTAATAATTTTACAATGACAGGTAGACGCAATGATGCTTGTAAACTCTCTCATATTTGACTATAAACTAATTTCAGCATTTGGCTTTATGTTTTAGAGTTCTTCCCCTTCCAGCAAGACATAATCCTGTCTTTGTAAATGTAGTAACATCAGCAAGTTATCTAAAGTCTTAATAATTTTCACGTAAATTAGTTTATATTAGTAGGCATATAAAGGAAAGGTCCAATATTATAATTTTCAACAACTGAACACTCTAATGACAGAATAATACTGGTGAAGGAACCAGGGACTAACAGTCGTTGGTCGTTCCCAGGTCCCCTGAAGAGCAAAAAGCTCTCACTACTCTACTGAATTTTACACAAAAACATGACATGAATTTTATTTCTTTCTGCTGTATCCACAAGGGAAAGGAGTCTCTGTAAGAGGGCAGGGGAGAGGTTTGAATGCTTATGAACTGCATTTGCTAGTGCATGCAATTAGTAGCACAGGAACAGAGGCAGGAGGACTGGATGTGCCTAGGTTGTGCACTCTGAGCTCCCCCTTAACACGGAATATTGACCAGCCTCCCCCAGCACTGGGATTTGGTGGAAGACTGATACAAAGCATTGCCCACTGAGCCATCTGCTTAGATGCTAAAGTGTGTCCTCCCTGTCACCCACCACGGTGGGTGATATGCATACTGTTATTCATAGAATCACGGAATAGTTTGCGTTGGAAAGGACATTTAAAGGTCATCTAGTCTAGCCTCCCTGCCATGAGCAGGGACATCTTCAACTAGACCAGGTTGCTCAGAGCCCTGTCCAACCTGACCTTCAGTGTTGCCGGGGATGGGGCATCTACCACCTCTCTGGGCAACCTGGGCCAGGGTTTCACCACCCTCGTTTTTCTTGCTTCTATCTAGTTTAAATCTATTCTCTTTTAGTTTAAAACCATTATCCCTTGTACTATTGCAGCAGGCCCTGCTGAAAAGTCTGTCCCCATCTTTCTTATAGGCCTCCTTTAAGTACTGGAAGGCTGCAATAAGGTCTCCCCAGAGCCTTCCCTTCTCCAGGCTGAGCAACCCCAACTCTCTCAGCCTTTCTTCATAGGAGAGGTGTTCCTCCAATCATTTTGTGGCCCTCCTCTGGACCCTCATGTCTTTCCTGAATTGATTCAGAATCAAGAAGATAAAATGCGCTTGATGACAAGGTAATAAATGTACTGTACATCCATAAAATAGTTTGCAATTTATGGGGAAAAAAACATTAATGTTCAAATACCATTCAGAAAATACCAGTTAGATTGTTTATAGCTTCAGCTACCTACATGCTCTGTATGAAAATTGTCATTGTTAAACTAACTCGTAATCTTTGTTCAGCCTCTAAATAGTCTGAGAAATTATTACAGCTCATTATAGCTCTTGAAAGTGAAGACTGGTGCAGAGGTGTGTAAGGGCAAAAAATGAGTGACCATCAGCTCTGAAGGTTATACCTTTAAACTCTGGACAAAGAAAGCAGTTTAGCTCTGGATGGTCTAAGTTACTTTCATAAGAAAGCATATGCTCCCTTTAAAGTGAATTGTAAAAGATCAGTTGCTGTTACATTGTATTTGCAGCATGCAGATAGGATGCTAATACAGACCCTTCTCACCACCAGCCCTGAGCATGTTCCAAGACCTTCAGATGATGCAGGGCAACTGTTCTCATTGACACACCCAACTCTTCCATTGAAGACTTTTAAATTAAATTATCTGGCCTAAGGATCTGCCCCATATATTTGTTCTCTATAAAACTACTTAAAAGTGTGAGGGAATAAACATTTGCATTAGGAAGTCACAGTAGAAGTTACTGTGTTAACTGGCTATCCTATTTGACAGGGAGTGTTTTGATTTACAGCTGGTGAAATTAATCTGCTGTATTTGATTTTAAATCTACATTTAAACATCTTTTTTTTTTTTTTTTTTTTTTACAGAATTGATGTAGTGATTGCCAGAGAAATAGGTTTCGCTAAAGGATATGTAGACTTTTTTAAAGTCTGGGAAAGACAGAGCTCAATCCTAGCTTATATGGATAAGTTTATATAAACCACATAGCATAAGAAGCTGTTTATATTCAAGGGCTATTAGTACAAATCCCTTCATAAAGCAGCCTTACTTTAGCTTTTGAGTGACATTGCAACATTGTTTTTCAATGAGACTGTCCTTGAGAGTCAACAAACTCCATTTCACTAAGAGGGTTAATTAAGGTCAAGTTTATAATGGGGTAGGAAGAAGCACAGACTGAAGTAGCCGTATATCAGATTGAGATTTCAAGGTCTCTGCAATGCATTAACTGTGAGGCTGTCTAATGTGGGTGGAAGAACATGTTCTGCAGCAAAAGATTCTTGGAACAAACCTGAAAAACCAAATACAGTTCCTTTCACTGAAGGTTTTTTTGACAGTGTTTTTCCATCAGAAAACTCCTGCTACTCAACCTTGTTTCTGAGGGATTGTACCAGGTCAGAGAGCAGCGTGTCTGCCAGCAAGCTTTCCGGAGTCTCTCCAAGATGTGGGAAATGCATGATCCCTGTGTTGCCCCAGCTGCAGCAGGGAAGCAAATCTGATTCTCCTGCATCTCAGGAGTGTGGTGCTCTGTCTATAGTATCTATGTATATGGTGGCTCTCTCCCCGCCCTGCTGCAACCATGAATTTCAAGGGGTCAACCACCTCTTCTTCCATGATGGTGACTGGGCAACACCCTGCCCACAAACGAGAGCGAGCAAGGCTGGAGCTGCTGGTGGAGGGACAGAGGCACTGTCCCCGTGGTAGAGCAGGAACCTCTGTCTCTCCTGGTGGTGGACAGCAAACCGCATGTCAGTGTGCCTGGTCCAACTCCGGTGCTGCTTCTTTTCTTGAAATGCATGAAGAAAGCAACCCTGGGATAAAGTTTCGATCCTATGAGACTGCAGGAAGAGGAGAGGATAGATTAACCCACAGGGGGAGGGAGGTAGAGGAATTTTTCTGTTCATGTGTGTATGGTTTTGTCTGTTACAGGTAACTATAGGGCAGTTGTTTTTTGGGTTTGTTTTTTATTCCTTCCAGATAAAGTCCCTTCTAGTGATCAACACAACTTCCATGGTCACTTCTGTAAAATTACTTGCGTTGAAGGGAGGACTCACCAAATGGATCTCCTAGATTTGTAGAGCAGTGTTGAAAATTTAAATTCAACAGAAATCATCAGATTCCATCTCTTTGGTTTCTGGAAACTTATATTGTGGTATTTTTGTCATTTTTACGGATCTGCAGTAATAAGGACCAAAACTTTTAAATCCAAGCAAATAAAGTGTCATTAAAAAAATACAGCTGTCAAGGGCAAACGGAAGAGCACTATTGAGTGGCTTAGCTTTATAAAGCACCTAGAGCTCTCTCCCTCAATCAAATAGTAATTCCAAGAAGTTCAGGCTATGACAGCAGCTCTAAGACAAGATGTTTAATTTCTCTTCAGGGGCACATTTGTCACGGGCTAATGTTGTTTTGCATGATGTAAAGGGAGCTTTTCGGATTCTTTTCAGCCATCTTCATGGTACAACTGCATGTTTGACAGGAGTAAGTTGTGTTGTACAGTTGCTTTTTCTGTTGTTCCCCACGTGTGTCTTCTTCCTATAGATCTCTATATAGAATAAGCTACTCAAAACTTTATCACATTGGGCTCAAGACTTCTATTGTTCATTTAAGTAATCATGTGAATCATTACACAGCTTGATGTTATAAATGATTCTTTGCAAGAAAAACAAAGCAATGCAAGTGAAGGAATTATTTTTTTACCAGGCATGCTATGGGAACGACCAGGATCCTTAGGTTTGGCTTGCTTTTTCTCTTCAAACTCCCATTCTTCACTTAGGTTTTGAAAATTCAAATATTCAGCAGAATGATTGTGTCTAATCAACATCAAGATCCACAGCATGTATGTGTCTCTGTCATTAAGGTAGCGAACTGTCTGAAGACAAACGTTTAACACCAAATTTCTGAGTTCCTATTCCAAGCTCTAGAGAAACAGGCATGATGGACTCAGACCTGGTTTCTCCTGCCTTTTCTGCCTATACCCTTTGAAATATGAAATCACAGTATCTTGAGCCACTCCCTGGCTCTTTTATTTTCTAAGTCTTTCCCCATAGTCCTAGCTTATTTTTCCAGTATTTTCAGTATTTTCTTGAGCCTAATTCCTTCTTTCATTCCTTCCTTACTTAGCTGCCTCTTGAATCCTGGCCTTTCCACACATTAAGCCTTCTGAACCTGTCCAGCTTCTGGTCCTGTCTATGTGTAAGTTTGGCTGCTTCCATCTTCCTCCTGTGTGCCTGGCAGACAGTGAGCAGGGAAGGAAAAATTATCTTTGCTTTCAGTTACAGTGCTTTGTGCCACAGTGGCATCTAGCTGCCGCAATTACAGATGAAATTCCACATAGTCCATGCAGTCCTGGTTTGGAGCAGGTCAGTGCAGATGGGCTCTTTAGAGAATTCATCTGCCAAAATGCTGAGCATATGCAAAGTGTGATCAAAGTCTTAGGATGGCTTTAGCATTTGCTTTTTCCTGTATCCAGCAGAAGACGAGTCCTTGCAGCAAGAGACAATCCCAAGTGAGTTTCAGGTCTCTGCTGCAAAACTGGAAATGCTAAAGCTTTTGAAGGAACTGGCTACAAAATTACTTTTATATTTAAAACAATATTTCAACCTAATTTAATCTGGAAATAGTTTGAGATTTTTTTTTTTTCCTAAAGCATTCTAAAATATTTTTAAAATAATCAGCACAAGGTAAATTCTACCAAGTAAAGCCTGGGGACTGAGTGGAACAAGCACTCCCTATAGAAATCAGAAAATGTTTAAGCAACTAAAAGAAGATCCTAAAAATTCGGGTCTTCTAATAGTTTAGGGAGCTGAAGAAGGTTCCTTTGGACTGCTTTCTGTTGGTAAACATTGGACATACACATATTTTGTTATTTCATTCTATGAGTTTACAGCTAAAGCTTCACCCAAAATATGTTTTATTTGTATCCAGATTTTAGCAACAAAGGAACTGAGTTAATAAACAATTCATTTCCACAGGTTCAAACCTGCAAGGGTTTCTTAGCATGCCTGGCTTTTGCTAATCAGCTGCCCTGACTCTGCAAAAGTGATGTTAGCTTGTGCCTGATTTTCCTGTCAGGGAGAGATCCATGAAGATCGTTTGGGCTTCTCATTTGCATAAAGCTACTCCAGGTATGTAAGAGTTTACAGTGCCAGTTTTCACTGAACCTTCAGTCTTGTGCAAGTTTTCTAGTATTTTTTAGGTTCACATTTACAACTTTTCTAATGTTTTTTTCTTATAATTCTGTAAAATAGTTCGAAACTTGTAATCATGCTGAGAGCAAGGAGTTGTGAAATACACATGCCAGTGAAAACATTTTAGACTTAAAGTAATCTTCAGGGTGTGGCGTTTTTTTGCATCACATAGATAAGACTGCAAACTCGACGACTGGACTGTGAAGGAAAAAAGTGCTTGCATTATTCCCGCGGCAGACTGTCCTGGCATTTATAACGGTGGAGGCTGGTGGAATACCCCATGGGCTGTTATCCTCGCCACAAAAGCCAGCCCTGGGGAACCTGCTAAATGCAGCACACAGGGTAACTGGGCTTTTCTGTTGAAGTGCATTCTCTGGTGGATTCTGGGACGTTCAGTAGTTTCTAATAACCTTAGCCAATTAAAAAAAAAAAAAAGTTCATTTTTCATGTAGTGACAATTTTGTGACATTTATTTGACAAGCTCCTTTGATCACAAGCTGAAGCTAGTACTGAGGAAACCTCAAAACACATTTATGTACAATGCTACATCCACAGAGACAGTTGGACTGACATTGTACCTTGTCAGAACGATCCTTTGGTATTCTTAACACACGATATTTATGTATTTCTAATTTGTTTTGCAAAAGTTTAGTTTTAATTAAAATTTAAAGATTATGAAATCAATGATTTAGTTTCAGGGCTCTGGAGCAGAATGAGAATTTTTTTAATAAGCTTTTGCATTTTTTATGGGAGGAAATGTAAGTTATAGTTTACCATACACCATGCTTTTTTTTTTTAATTGAAATGACTAAATTAAGATGACATACAGCTCATTGAGTCAAGGGAGGTAGCCCTGTCTCCTTACAGTACTAGCCCAACTGTGACCTATAAGATGGTGGAAATAAGTCTATAGGAAACTGAGAAGGGAAGGATGATGTACAGCCTTGCAGTATATATGATTTAGGTGCTTTTTTCTTCTTTGTGCATCTCTCTTTCGTTTTGTTTCTGCTCATAGAAGAAGTTGTGTGGCAATTAGCTCCTGCGCTTCTGTCTGCAGGTAAGTCAGTGGCTCACTATTATGCCAACAGTGTCGGAAAGGACTGAGAAAGTAATGGAAATCATCAAGGCTACCTTTCCTCCAGGTTGACCTTCTCTGTTGCTTTTCTCAGCTGCATTGCATAAAATATATCCTTCTGTCCTCTTCCTATTCCCACCCCTACAATTGTGTTTTATACAACCACTGAGCAATTGTATTTTCACAACTATTTTCTATTTGCAGTTTATTATTAGCCCAAGATGAAAGAAAATAAATAAATCACTGTGTTGCAGCAGGAAATGTCACCAGGTGAAGGAATTAAAACTTCATTTTCATATACAGACCATTGAGAGATATGGCTCTGGACTTTGTGGAGCATCTGATCATAAGCTGTCTCATGGAGACAGAAAGGTTTGATTTTTTTTTTTTTTTTTTTTTTTTTTTTTTACCCTGTGTGTGTTAGGAAGGGGAAAGGAGTTTTGCAAATCATATGCAAATGATCAGCCTTACTGAAAAATGATAAAAGGAAGAATTCTGCTCTAGCATCATTACATTTTAAGGATGGAAGTGTTTTTTTTCTTAGTATTTCAACCTAATAGGCAAGAATTTCTTCTGGAAGTAATTTTTGGGGCTGTCTCATGACTCTTGTTCATGTAGGAGTAAGGAGAAAGGTATGAAGATGACAGGAGGAGGATGTGGGACTGGGGGGGAAAAAATGGAAAGTCATTCTGCCTTGTATCAAAAATACATATTGGCTCCACATATTGGTTCCATTTGAAAGTTACACTTAAAGCAGCTAAGAAAAAAGAGACAGAACCCTTTAAACTTCATGCTTATTTATGCCTTTAGAGATATGGTTGAAGAGAAATTATTGAAGTAGAGAACAGGGTGCAGATCCTGTAATGGTATTATAGCAAACCTGCATAAGCAGAGTCAGCTGTGGATTTGATACACAACCGTGATTTACTATTTCTTTTGCAATCAGGGTTTTTTTTGTTGTTGGGGTTTTTTTGGTTGGTTTTGGATTTTGCCTTTTTTTGATGGCTAGTAGCTACATAAAGATCTTAATGGGCCAGGCTGAAATATGAATGAATAGACCTATGTTAGGACTGACAAGTTAGTTTTTAAATCATTAACATAAAGATTGGGGGTGGGGATCTCATCTATTTCAAAATAGTGGAATTAGAGGATACCCTTTGAAAAGCAGAAGTGGAAGGAAAATTAACAATGATTTCATGATGAAGAGGCAGACTAATATGTAGGAGGGAAATCAAGAGCAAATCACTGCAAAAATAGCAGGCTTTCAGAATAAAACCTTGATTTATATATTTGAGTACAGCAGGAAAAAATGAAACAAGAACAGAGGGAGACCGTAAAGCAGGGGGTTGAAGGCATTGACTGTACTCGCGGAGTGATTTTTGGTAGAATTTTTCCCTTAAAAGTATGCTAAAGGAATTGCTGTTTTGTATGAGTTCCTAGGGAAATATTACCGGAAATTAAGAAACCAATCATGTTTGATGTTTCACTGCTGTTAAGAAATCTGCCATTTCCCGTCATTCTTTATTTTCATATTACCATTCCTTTGCATCCCTCTTGTGGTTTACTACTAGCAAGTTATCAGGATCAAGATGGGAAAAGTGTCAAGACGGGAAAAGCGTGTTGCTATTGCACAGGGTTTTTGGCTTGGGATCTCTACCTGTTTGTCTTGTAGAAAAGCCTGGTACTAAATGTCAAAGATTTGGTGAATGTTCTAAATTAAAAAAGAAAACAAACCTTGAAATCTGAGTGGGAAAGAATTCCTGTGTGGATTCTTCCTGTCTGTGTATTGAGAAGTTTCCCTCAGGACTGTAGAAATTTCAGGATGAGTAATATGGGACCTCTGTTTCTGAGGTACTCAAGTCCATACCACATAAGCCCAAGCACATCCTGATAAACTAATAGATAAATCTATTTTCACTTTCACCATTAAGCATTCTTCCAAATATTTTCAGACTTAAAAGTATGTATGCTCTTAAAATGCAAAGCTCCAAATTGTATTTAAGAGGTTAAAACTCTGAAATCTTGCAGCATATTGAAACCTGGAGATAGGTTGTTACTAATCAAAACCTTAAACAAGCAAGCCATGCGTCCGGGTGCTGGCTTCGCTCTGACCACTTCAGTATCGGCACAGAGGATCTCATAAGTAAGTCTCTAAAAAAGCTCATAGTTTGCCCAGTTCAGTATGTTACTCCCTCTCACCAACATAGTGCAAGCCCATTATATGTGATCGTTTGTACCAACAAAACCAACCAGACAAGATGCTAATGACGTTTCAAAGATGGTGTATGTGCTTCAGAGACCAACATTTCCTCCTTCAGTGCCCAAAGCCCTGCTATGCAGGTATTGATCAACGTAAATTGCAAAATGCTTTAAATAAAAAAAAGAAAAAAACTAAAAAAAAAAGGCAGGGGGACCAGATGAAATGGCATCTGTATTGAAACCAACAGTAAAACCTTCATTAACTTCGGTGAGGTTCCCTTGATGTCACAGTTTCCTCTGAGTAGATCGCCACTGTTACTACTATGAGCAAATACCAGTCCTTTAACAGCAAGGATGGCAGCCAAGCCCCTGGTACAAGGGTTCTGCCCTACGAGGTGCTCGGTTCTCAGGCCCCAATTCGGCAAAGGCCTGAGACACGGGGTGAGCTGTCGGCACGCCAGGAGTCCCAGCCATCCTCTAAGTGCTTCACTGGATGGGTGCCAACGTGCTCAGTGCTTTGAACAACTGGGCTACGTACAGTAAACATAAATTTTACCCTGTGGTTTCGGTGTTGATGCTGCCAAGTTCACCTCTTGTTTGTAGACTTGTGACTCCCATGATGTTATCAGTCTGCACGCAGAAAGAAGAAAAATCTTTAATTCTGGGACAGCCTCAGAAAACAATGTGGCCAGGTACATCTGTGTGTCATCTGCCTGTCCTAATTGTTTTTCAGGGGTACAGCATATATGTCCCTACCCAGGGAACAGCTGGTGAGCATAGTGAGTATTTTTCAAAGAACTTTTTTAACAAAACTGAGCAGTATTTTTAAATTGTTTCCAGTTTTTACAAGGGAAAAGCATTGCAGCAGAAAAAGTTGCTCTACACTGCTGTTCATTGATGATCCTTGGCCAAAAGAAGCCACTCAGTATCACATAGATGAGTGACTCTAAAATCTGTATCAGCTGAATCATATTCTTAATTTCTTTTTTTAAAGCAGAGACCACGCTGTACTCGTGGGACTGAGCTGGGAACAAGTTCATTAAACTAACAAAATGAGACAGGTATGTAGCAGAACTGTCAGGAAGAGCTGTCATTGATCCAACCCAGTGTCTTGTTAATGAGGTACTGCATTTATGGGGATAGTGTTAAAGGTTTTTAAGGTGATGAACCGTTTATGCAGTTTTCTGTCATAAGCATTATATTTTGCAAGTTATAACTACTTGTGTCGAGTATGCCCTTTGGATATCATGATTCAGGTATATATGTGAGGCCTCTAAAAGACAGGTTAAACAGTCTCATCTCCAAAAATAATGATCTTTTTTTTTTTTAAGTTGGTTTTGAAAGCTAACACAGAAACTGGCCAGTGAATTGATAGAAATATTTTCATGAATGTTGATTTGTTTGCAGCAGTGTCTGAGAGATAAAACTGACCCCAGCACCTCTGATTAGAGCTCTTCTTCTGGCTCTGTGTCAATGCAGTGATGAAATTTCACATTTTCAAAGTGCCTTGCCTGTTTTTTTGTTTGTTCTTGTATGTATTACAGAATCAAGATCTTCAAGGAGGGGGAGAAAAATAAAACTCTGAATATCAATAAATAACAATGAAGCATGTAGGTAGTAAATAATGACTACAAAGCATGTAGAAGGACTTAAAGAGCGAGATCCTTATTCTTGTGAGACTCAGCTTGAGACTGATCACAAACCAGAACTCCTGCTGTGGTCATTGGTATGGATTTGAAAGCTAAAACCTGGACTACTCCATTTTAATTTGTTTTGTTTCTCATATCTGATGGAAGATTTATAGGCAAGTCAGATGCCGCTGAAGTTTTCCTCATAGATACATTTTTCTAATTAGAAAAATAAATGTAATGTCATATGTCAGTTACTTATATTTTATAGTACTGTTCCTCTCCAGCAAACTTAATCTATTCCAGGTTATAATGATAGGTAGTGTTTTGAGGTGATTTCAGCTAAATATTACAATGAATAGCCTCTGTTCACTTTGTGTCCTTCCCTTTTTAGTTTAAGTGTGGGAACTAGAATAAAAAAGTCCAAACATTAAGTAGAGTGTTCCTTGTGAAAATTATGCAAATTGCAATCGTCTGCTAAATTAATTAATTGCATTCATCAGAATAGCATATGAAAAATGAAAGATATTTCCAAATGTTAAATAATGGCTGGATAATTCTGAAATTAAAAAAAATTAAACAGATATATGGTCATAGTCTGCTATTCACCCTGTGAAATTGCATTTGACCTCCATTTGGGTAATTGTATTATGCCTGCCTAAATTTCCATGCACAGTGATTTACAATTGAACATATTATTCTACTCCTCCTATTCTACTGTACTGCATACTGCTGCTATTTATTGCTATGTAGTTATATTTATTTAGAGGATGATCGTGTTCTAGTGGCTGACTCCCATGGCTCCTATATATATTTCTTTGGCAAGTGCATATTCCCTCCAGGTAATTAATACCATGTAAACAAAAGATTATTTATATTTATGTATCATATATATTCTGGTGTACTTAAGACTTCTGATGAAAGAGAGAGGAAACAAAACTGTGGAACAAAAGGAAAACATTTGCCTCTGGTTGTTCATGCAAACTGCTGGGGACTCCTTTCTAAGGATTCCTCCCAGAAACATCCCGTAAACTCCTTCATCCCCTTTGTCAGCAACCGAGACGGTTTTCATGGTGCTGGCCTATGGCTCCGAGCAGTACCTAGTGGATATAAAGATATTGCTCACTGCCTGAACAGAAGCTCAGCAGTTATCTGGCATCAGTCTTCAAACATAATTGCAAGTTTAAACTCATTGAAGAGAGAGGTATTTTATCATAGAGAAAGTACCGTGTGCTCGTTTTTTATTTTTAATCAGGCTTTAGCTCTGTAGCTTCACAGTCTAGGAAGAATTCATATCAGATGGGAATAACAGGCAGAGAGGCTAATTTAAGCCTAATAATTGGAATCCTGAATTTGCTCCTGGTTAAGCGTGTTGGAAAATGGATTGCTTTGTAATAGCTGGAGTACGGTGTCATGGAGTTGGTACAAACAGACCTTTTCCCCTGCCGTGGACGGAGTATTGTATTTTGCAGAAGGGTAAGAACTTGATACAAAAGCGTGGTTAACTTAGACACACAAGCTGTGAACCGTACCTAATGCCTGTTCTGGCTGTACCTGGGTTGAACTGTAAAGTACTAAATAATGCATATTCGAAGTAAGTGTTAGATCCGAGTGGCACTTGGAACTCGGGAGACCAGTGAAAACAAACAGGATCTTGCTGCTTTTATTAGTAAATGTTTGGACGTTAGTGAGAGGGAGCAGGGTACTTTTGTTCTTGCAATACCTGCGAAACCTGCCCAACATGCTGTCTGTCAACCCGTTAAGTAATCCTTCCTGAAAGTATCTATACAAGGAGCAGTTTAGATAAAGTAAGAACTAGGCTGGGTCTGTCCCTGAAATACAATTCAGGCATGAACGCATTCTGATATTTGAAAATGTCAGGAATCCTAATGTTTTCTGTTTGTCGTCTTCTCCTGCGTTAGTATTCTCTGCTTGCAGCGAAGTGGGTACAAAATACCAAATTCTTGTTCTACTCACTAAAGGGACATCAACCCTGGACTCTGGCCCAATTTTTTTTTCAATGCAGGAATTGCATCATTTTCAAAATTTTGAACAGTTCCCAAGAAACCTATCCAACTCTTCTTTGATTTCACTATTCTCGACCACAGAGATATTGTTTAGGCTGAAGGCCCACCTGAAAATGCAAACTTCAGTACTTCAAAACCTGAAATGTGTCACTGAGAATTACAAAAAGGCTTAAAGATATTAGATTTTGAACTAGAACTATTGTTTTAGCTAGAACATAAAATGTACCTCCTAAATTCCTTAATTTACTTAATTATCTCCTAATTACAGTCTAATTAATTACTAATTTATCTTAATTTCCTCTGGTAATTTCCTTATTAATCCCTACTTTAATATGTTACATCTTTTCTCCTTCCCCCTATAATTGGGAAACAGACTTTACAGTCTTGGCTTTGACAAAAGGTATGCTTCTTACCTGCTGTAAAACATAAACGTGACTTTGCAGTTAGCATGCTTTCATCAAAAACTCAAATGACCATGCAATCATCAGTCTCGCTGAGAACATGGGAAAACTTATGCTATAAATTTATCAAAATTAAAAAAAAAAGAAAGAAAAAAGGGGGGGGGGGAAGTAGTTTTCATGTGGAGACCAAAGCGTCCTGAGATTTCTTCATGAAATATAGTCATTTTAATGTTTAGGACCTCAGTTCCTACAGAGTTCAGAGTTAGCTAGTTATCATTACTTCTGTGTCTCAGTCAAGCAGATCTTTGGTGAGACACTGATTTTTCTTTTAATTTCAGAAAGTACTGTTCTGTATCCACTGCTGTGGATATTTCCATCTCATGTTTTTTCTGGGCATTCTTTAAGACATGTTGGTTAACTATCTCATTATAAAAAAAAAAAACAAACCAACATATATATATATACACACACACACACACACACACTAGGAAAAACCTATTCCAGAGCTTGAGTTTTCCCTTGCTTGAAAAACTGCACATTAATTAAAAGATATATATTTTTTTTCCCCCTCTCATTGAAATACCTCAGGCTGGAGGCATAACTCTCAAATGCTTATATCTTGCATCCAAATGGGGGAAGAATATTTCTAAGTGAAGCAAGTGAACTTTCACAATATAACTCAGCAACATTTTAATCAAAAAGGATTCTGTTGTTAGCACAGATGGAGGCAAAGCAGTGGGAACATAAGCTGTCCAGCAGTAGCGGAGCCAGGAAAAGAGGTCCTCAATTTAACAGTGTTGGCAGCGTGTAGTTCCCTGTAATTGTGCAGCAAGTCTGATGTTGCATACAGGGATAAGTTGGAATTGTTTTATTTTTGTGGAAATTGTTTTTAGGAATAGCTTTTGGAGTCTATAACACACAATTGTAAAATAAGTAGATTTATTATGCTCTTCAGCCAGTCAGCAAAGACGACACAGAAATGGTCCCTCTCTCTGTGATAACAGCCGTTACTGATTTTAACGATACAGACCTGAGCTTGGGGAAGGAAGGAAGGGTTAAGAGAAGAGAGCAGGGAGAGCTGCGGGCAGATACCACATCTCTTTATTTACAGTTTATGATGGCGTCACTTAAGGATGGTAACAAAGCCTGCTAGAGCTGTAGGTTGCTGAGACACTTCTGCTCAGGTAGCATCTGTGGTGAACTAAAAGCAGAGCAAAACAGTTGTTACTGCTCTGAATGCTGCCATTTCCGCCGGGGTCGGGGCATTACCCCAAAGGCGAAGCCTGCAGATGCCTGGCACAGCCAGTGACGGTGGATTTAAACTGGAGTGCCCGACTATAAAGCAGCTCTGAAACGTTCTCCTGAGAAGATCATAACCCCTGGCATTGGGGCAGTAACAAACAAGTCGGGCTGTGGCATCTCTAACAGCCCCAGCTGTTTGCTAATTAAATGTGTAGCGGGCCTGTCGGTATGGCCTGAGGTAAATTAGACGGGGAGCCGGGGACCTTCAGCTGGCGGCTGGTCCCCTGGCCCCGATCCGTGCCCTTTCTGGACAGCAGTGAGAGAGCAGGGCTGGGGCTTCTGCAAGCTTAAAGCTTCCAAAGGCTTTCTTCATAAGATACACTTCTGCAGGCACCTAAACCCAGGGTAGATTTCCTGTCCAGAGGTATAATTTAGACTAAAAATCTAAATACACAAAAACTTGCAAAAGTGGCCGTGACTTACCCGTTACTCCTGGGACTTGTTTTAATTCACTGATCCTGTGCTTTTAGTATCTTCCCTTTTCCTTTCGGCCTTCAAGTGTAATTTTATTAGAAAAATGATTGCAGAATTACCATTAGCTTTCAATTTCTCAGTTACCTTTGCATCAAGGGTTTGAGGTTGTTTGGGCAAGGTGTTGTTCCTTTACTTCACAAATAAGATTATCTGCTGCAACTGCTAAGATGAAAATCTTTCTAAAATTTGGAAATGTGGCTGTGATCTTTCTTGGTCTTTGCATCCAGGCTAGATAGAAATCAGTTTTCTTGCTTCATAATATTTTGTAATATAAACCAAGTGGTAGTATCTGACTAAAGAATTCAGAGAGTGAAGAACCGCTTGACTTTTTTTCTTTTTCTTTTGAGCATGAAGAATGGTGTACTGGTCTCCACAAAGCCAGCAGCAAGCAGCCACATTGCTGTGAAGTTCAATCAAGTCCTTTTTACTCAGTGGTTTCTGCTTTTGGGGATTGATTCTTGCTAACTCGCAAGTCTGAGTCTAATTCAAGGGAGGAAGACCGCTGTGTGGAACAGAGGCTAATGAGCCACCTCCTCGATCACAAACAAGCATCTAAACTTACTGTTACTGCAAGTATTGAAGGTCACGGGGCTGTAGGAGTCTGCCTTTTGTTCTAGTACTCAACAACTAAAGCTTCAAAAAAGTCTCATCCCTTAGCTCACAGACTGCTTAACTCGTAGCACAGGGCAGCCTGCAACAGAAACTAGACCCATGTATTCAGACAACCAACTCAAAGGAAGTCAAAAGAAAATCTTTGTGCATAAATGTGTATGGAGGTACTTGCTGTTTCCAGTTATGTTGTATGTAGGATTAAAAAACAGCAGAAAGTATTCCCTTCACCAAGACAATCAGGTATAGCCACATACAAATCTCTGAAAGAAAACTTAAGGAAGGGAAAAACTGAATTGTCTTCTGGAACAGAAGTATGCCCTCTTATTTCTCTTACCGGAGGAGAAGGAGAGACATCAGTTAGCATATTAGTTAAGGGTTTCCCCCATTCAACAAATATAGTGCTTTAAAGGCACTTTGGTTTGTTTTGTGTTTTCCCCAAAGGCAGGAGACTTTGGTGTCAGTAAAGGTTCTTGAGTCCTTGAATTATCCCCCTGGGCTATCTTTAAATCTAATCTTAGCTAAGCACTTACTAGTTATATGATAAAGCCAGAGATTACGGGCCAAATTCTCTTTTCAGTTATTCCACTGAAACCTATTGAAATCAATGTGAGATTGGACTTGTGTAACGGGGAAGAATTTGGGCTACTGTCTTCAAGAGATAAGAACAGGGCCAATACTATAACAACCTTTTTCAACAAAAACAGACTTGGACAAACTTAGGGTCATGTACTGTCCTTGATGTGTGTATAGAGCTTCGAGGGTTCATGTTGGACGTGTATTTAGAAAAATACTGGTTCTCTAGTTGTTCATTACAGAAGGAATTTGGGTGGAAAGCATCCCAAATCTTAATTAATTTTGCGGTTAAGCTTATGAAGCCCTACATTTATTTAACAGGTGAGCAGCATTTTCAAAGTCAGTGTGGTGCAGTGCAAGTGGAACTGTGGGGTTTGAAGAAAGAGTCTTCAAAGAGAAGGAGTCTTCGCAGACCCTCCCAATAAACAGCTTGTATTATAACTGTAGGTGGTGAGAAGTGTAGACACAGTAGGCTTTACTGCATAGTGTTTCACTATCTTTTGTGGAAATAATGTGATCCCATCTCTTCTTCCTTCCCTTTCCAGGCTTTGCTACAGCACTTGTGAGAAGTAGTTCTACTTGGTGCTGTCAAGGAGTTTCAATCTCTTAAATCAAAGCACTCGAAATGGGTGAGTCTGGTTATGTGAAAGTGAGAAGCTTACCATAAACCATCTGGTTAGTCTGGCCATGGAGGTGAGTAGAGAACAAGTTCTTACAACCTTCTTTCAGTTGGGAGCTAGAGGGACAAAAAGAGTGGGTTTAGTTTGCATTTATGCTAAGCAGCTCACCTGCTTCTTTCATAGATCTTTAAATTCAAGCTTGGTGCATTTCTTGTTTGAGTGTTTAGGCTTTTTGGATATAATCATGATTAAAAATGCACCTTAGCGTCTTAGACACTGCTCTCGTTATCCTGGAGTTCCTTTCATCCATTTTTACAAGCCAGTGCCTCAGACTTCCCCTTAAATCTACTGTTGTGGTTCAGCAGACCTGTAGCCCTATTTTCTTGGTAGCAGTAACCATAGGAGCAGCAGGTCGGTCCATACTGATGCCTTCTAATGGTGCCCTGCTGTGCTTCTGCACGGGGATGCTTGGGGTGCTGCCTTCTGTAACTGATGTAGTTGTATAGACATGTTCAAAATGGTGTAGCACTGCTTCATGCCGTTAAGCAGATACGCTGCATGTTAAAAGGAGCTGTTTTTTCAGTGGCAGGTGGAATAATCCATAGCATTATATCCAAGGAAAAAAATTTTCATAAAGTATTTTAAAACTCTTGGATGAAAGGGGATTTATATAAATATAAGGTAGTATTATTATAGTAATTTTATTAAATAACAATAGTAAGTGCCTGTCTTTAGGCATGAAATCTGTGCCAAAATAATTGGCAGCCTGCAGTAACAGCACAGTGTGCTGAAATGATGGCAATAGCGAATAGCTCTGGAACACCAACAGAAAGCACTGTATTGCATGTGTACTGTGCGGTATGTGAACAGACTGCAAGAGCTTTATCGAGGATTGTAAGGAAGTGTGTAAAACCAAGCTGCAACAGCGTAAGAAAAACACAAAGCAAGCAGACAAACTACAGCTGGGGCTCTTAGAGAATAAATTGGATAGATAGTAATGCAGAACTCGTGTTGATGGGCAGCTGACACTAGCTCTTTCTTAAATTGGATATTTATTTGGGATTTTACTGTAGCGCTGAACACAGGTAAGAGACCCATACAAGTTTGTCAGTGTGAATCAGAGGTGCCAAACCTTTTGAAGGACATGCCACGCTGAAGGGTTTGTTTATTCCCATTTGTATGGCTTTTGTTCTCTGAGATGTACCTAAATATCTTCATGATAGCTTGACCCCTTTTGTTCGTTTGCTCCTGTTCTCTCTTTTTTTTTTTTTTCTTCCCCCCATTCTCCAATGAACGCCTGGATTTCTGTAGGGTATTGCTGAGTGTGAAAATGTTGCCTTATTTCCTTAAAGTGAAACAAGATTATTTCTTAAGAAAGGTAAAGATTTTGCTACCAACAGCAAAGCAAATGTAGATAGATTTGGCTGGAAAATAAGAATTCCACATGTAATACAATATTGAGTTTTCCACATTTATTTTTGTTCTTTATTGGAGAAAGCACTGCAACGCTAAGTTCCAAATTGTCATGAAAACCCAGAAATAGAGCCCTAATTACATAGCCTGATGATCAAGGCAATCATCTGGGTTTTGGGACACTTGTATACACGTTCCTTTCCAATTAGCACATTCCAGATGAGGTCCCAGTAGCTGGCCTGAAATCAGCTTGCCGTAGATTCAGTAAATATTTTTCTGTGCAAAGGGCAAAAACCTCAGGAAGTCATGGGATAAGCAGATGATATCTTTGAATATACTGTTAGTTATTACCCACTTGCTTAAGATTTACAGCACGCAAGTGTTTTATCTGAGTGGGAGATCAATGGTGTCAATTTTTGTTGGTTTTTTTTTTTTAAGAGCTTTGTATTGTTGAGTCTAAATACAGAGATTTGACTGAAAAAATGCTGTAATTTAAACTGTTAGCATGTCGTCATATGGTTGTGTTTCTTGATAATAGACTCCGTAATTTTCATCTAATTCAGGTTTAATTTGACTTTTTCAACTTTTTGTAGTAACTTTGTAAAGATTTGACAAAAATCTGTAAATGAGAATGTTTAGCTAAAACCACTTTCCTGGTAACTGTAGGAACAGACTTTTTTTGTTGCAAAACCAGTGCTATATTAACGTTCTCTATTAGAAAAGCACACACCAGAACATACTAGTTGCATAAATTAGAAATGTGATCAGATTCATAAAGTAAAAAACCCAGTACTGCAAGAAAACTTGCGTCCCCGTGGTCTGATTTCAGGAAAGCCTGAAATTCACAGAAGCAAAAGGCTCACAGCCATGTTGCAAGAACTAGCTGGAAGGCTCTGCCTTGCTACAGAAGAGTTCAGAGAGAAGGGGAAAAACGCCATTCATATGTGCTAACAGAGTATACACATTTCCCATTTGTCTGGAATAGCACATTTATTGGGCAAGTCAGAGAAGTGCCTACGTATTTTATTGCTGTGATTTAATTTTTCCTTTTTTGGTTTTCATCTCACTGCATAGGGTACATAAACCAGCTTTTCAAGAACAAAAGCAAATGAAAACTATGATTTTACTTTTTTCCATCTGCCCCAAGTGTTCTTAAGCCAACAAATAAAAATATGACTAGACATAATTTTCAAATGCAACTCCAGGTAAGACTTAAAACTAAAAAGAGTCATTTTTCAACCCACAAAGCCTTTGAGACTCAGGGAAATGAGTGAAGATAAAAAATATATGTGTGTGTGTGTGTGTATATTTTTTGTGATGACAGCTTCTGCCAGAAAGAGTTCAAGTTAGATTTGCCTATCTCAGTAAAATTCTACTTTTCTGTTTTCCTGCACGTTTCTAGTCCACTGTTTCTATCAGTCCATTAGTCTTTGTTTCTTGGTAGTAATTATATGCCCAAGCTCCTCAAGAATGAGTGTGCATCAAGCACAGTGGTGTTCATGCTGTGGGTGAATTAATTAAAGCACCAAGAAATTCATGCTCAGCAATGAGAACAATTGGCTTGATGCACTCTAATGTAGATTTACTCGCAAAGACCTAAGGGCATGTGAAGTAACTGCTGTGAGCATCTACCACATATTGGAGCATACTGTAATTTCTCTGTCTCTCTTCTGAACTTAGACTACCAGTCATACAGCAAGCGGCTCCTTCGCCCACATCTGTTCATCCCATCTCATTAATGGTGAAGACAGCTGTCCCCATTATGCTTCAGTGGGGTGAAGTACAGTGAGAACAAAAGTCTGGAGAAGACATTATGTGCAGGAAAGGAGGACAGGAAGGTGTCCAGGAGCCTGGAACGGAGGTAATTCAGATGAAGCTCCTATCTGACAGCAGGATCTGGAGGAGTGTTACTGCCAAGCCATCTGGGATGGAAGTTCGGTAATGAGAGGACGCTACTGCACCGTTCCATCATCTATGAAGATTTCCTGGAAATGGCAAGCCTTACTACATATCCAGAACGGTAGAATAGGGGAGTGAGGACTGGAGTGACAGCCTTTGTAAGAATTAAGCCCCATAAGCAATACTCACTTGTCCTAATTCAATTAGATTTTAATAGCCTAATTGAGTTACAGATGAAATTTCAGAGGTTTCACTGTGAATAAACACAATGTGTGTGTGTCACAGTTCATCCATTATTTAGCCAGTTATTCTTAGAAACCAGGTTCGCATTAGGTTACTGGGAGCCTGCCTGTGGGCCTGTATAGGCAGAAGCAATCAATAGCAAGGGCCTACTGCCGTCCTGAGCAATGTCAATGAGCTTTGCAAAATGACTTCAAAGAGCAGGGATAGCATTTAGGTCCTCTGCCGCATATCCGAAAATAGAACCGACTGAATGCAAACTGATCAAATAAGTCTCTGTCTATACAGTGTCTGTTATTGCTATTCATCAGCATATGATCTCATCACTTGCGTTCACGTGAGCTGTGTTGCTTTTGTTAATACCATTTTTTGGAGTTTATTTGGTTAAAACTATGCAACTTCCTGTATGGGCACTTTTATTAATTTAGTTCCAGTTTCCATTGATTTAGTTTTATATGAGAAAGAAATCACTTCAAATTGATATGAATTGGTTTTAAATTGGATTATGATAGATTGCCCGAAGACACTGTTGAGTCCACAAACTTTGGCAACCTAATAATAACTTCAAGCTTTCCTTCATTTTCTCTCTTTCAAGCTCTGTAATAAGTCAATTGTTTCTCACCCCACTCATCTTGCAGCAAGACTTCCTACAGTGAATTAGAATTAAGTTCAGCATCTTTTTACACTTAACCTTGTAAAACCATAGGCAAATGTTGCCTAAAAGCCAGATACACTGTACATATAATTTAAAACTATTAAAATCTATTGGTTTTTAACCAAAATCTATTTAGTCTTCTAATATAGCTGCGGGGCTTTCTGTTTTGTTTATATTGAGGACTTTTTTTTTCCTATATTCTGTGTCCTATTAGGAAATTTCAAGAGAATTGATTCACTTTCACAACTTCAGACCAAGGCTTCTGATTTAGCCCAGCGCAGGTTTAGCGTAGCACAGCGTACTCTGATGGAGTCAGCTAGCTTTGAGCTACTGTCACACTCCTGTTGTTCTAAAATTGGCTGTTGGCCAGCCTGATTTGCTTCATGAATTAGAGAAAATTAAAGCTTATTGCCCTGGTGGTGCTTATTGGCAAATAGGAGTTGCTGGAACTTAGGGACATCACAGATCTGTCCTTTTTTTCCCCGATTATGTTCTCTGCAGTAGAGGCCCAGGAAAAAGGGACATGGCATCACACCAAGATTCCTGCTCATTAGTGACAATCCTGTCCCTAGGGAAACTGTGCTATTGGGCATATCCATTGATTGGCTTCAAAGCATTTAAAATGGTGCTATGGCTCTGGTATTTAGTGGCTTATTGCATAGCAGTGCTACTGGTTGTATGCAGAAAGTTTCTAGATCTGAAGTACATTCCCTTTATAAATATGTGAAAGATGAGATATTGGAAGAGAGAGAATTGTTGCCTTGTACCAGGTGGGCTGTAACTTATTACCACAGAAGCAAGAGCAAGGATATTTTACAGGCTTTTGGTTTTGCCTTTTTGTTGCTGTTCTCCTGAGGGGAAACAAAACTGTGCACTAGTAAACAGAAACTGCCAGTTTAGAAGAAAAGGTACAGGTGAATGAAGGTGTTAGGAGAAAAGTGGTGAGACTTGTGGCAATGACAAGACAAAACCAGATACACTTGGAAACAAAACTGCCTTTCCCACAAGCCTTGATTCACGTGTATCTTCTTTTTCTGGTGGTTAGTCATTCCATTCCTGGAGAATGTGTAAAGCTAATGTCTAAAATGTGATGACAGTGAAATTATATCATATTTTTAAAAGGCCGTTTGTTCGAGGAAGCAGTCTGTAAGTGGTTACGTTGTGCAATGGTAGAAAGCTAAATAATGTGAAGTTATTATCATTTAACATTGGACATCAAGATGTGGCAGTGTCGGGCTGAGGGGCCTGAATGAGATGTGTAAATACATTATGAACTAAATTATTCTAGTAGCACTCAAGTAGTAGAGTTCATTTTAGAAAGTAGTTTCCCTGTCAGATGCAGTATGAAAGAATTTGCAGGAATTATGATGTCTAGAAACATTTGAAAGAATTTGCAGTCTTTTTTTTTTTTTTCCTCTGCACAACTGATATATCTGTAGACTGTGACAGAAAAGCAGACAAAATTACCAGAAGTTGATCTTGCAGGATTGCTATCCAAAATGAGAAATACTAATGCCAGTGTATCTCCTAGAAATAATATTATCTTTGAACATTTTAGAAGCATTTTTCACACTTAAAAATTCAAAACAGTTAACATTTACATTTCTGAAGGCGTGTCTGAACACAAGCTGGTTGAATCAGAACAAGGATCTGCATGCAGACCATGCCTTGTGTAAGTTACACAACAGGACAGATTAGATGGTCTTTTCTTGCTTCAAAAATTCTGTGAACCAAATCCAGTTTCTGAACTTTGGAAGCATCTCGGATTTTCTTTTCATATGCAAATTATGTCTGATTTTTTCCCAGAGTAGTTACAAGTGATCTGCAATCAAATGTCGTTAGGATGGGATCAGGTTAAATCCAGTTCACTGAATCAGTTTCATTGGCTTTAGTTTCTTTGAAGACTACAGGAAGCATTCACATAAAATAATCGAAGTATTAATCACTGCTGTAAAATATATACCTGAACACAGCGTAGACTATATTACCATGGATAATAGAAATGTGAACCCACTCAAGGGTTAGATCGTGACAGCTGCATCTCAAATGGGGTTGCCATGTGTCCCATAGAAAATTATACTTCTCGCAGTACATTCTCAAATCCCACATCCTGTTTCTGAGGTACGTAGACTATTGTTGAACTTGTATTTTCCAGTTATATATAAAAAAAAGTGAAATCTGGCAACAGTACTCCTACAAAATCTTTCATTTGTCCCTAAGGTATTATTGCTTCTTTCCTTGATGGATGGGAACTCCTGCCTGTTTCTAAAGGTTGTGGTTGGAACCAACGTCACCCCGACAGAACTGCTAACGAAAGGATTTTCTCCCCTTTGAGAGAAGCGCCCAAATGAAGATCTTGTGATATGTGTTACTAGATGCCTCTGTTTTCTTCTGCAGCTGACAAGGTGAGCTACCGTTGCAATATCTCTCTAATCGTGGTCTAGCGCATCTGGCTGATCAAGGAAAATTCAGTATCATTCAGGGCTGGGCATTAAGTGATCATTAAAACTAAGTGCATTAAAAAAAGCAAACCAGATAGACAAGGTTTTGGGAGAGGCCGCCCCGATCCATGCACTGCTTCCCGACCTGTTGCCAAGGCTCCATAAAGCTTTGGCAACATTTCTTGGAGAATGTAGATGGTGCATTGGCACTGTGGCACCAGTATTCATTTTCCTTATGTTTAGCCACTTCTTAGTTGTCCCTTTATGAGAGAAAGGGACATTTGAATCCAGTATGTTTTTAAATGTTTACAGTGCCAGAAAAATCTTGGTCACTTAGCAGAGAATGTGGATCCCAACGTCTGTGTGGCCCTCCTGAATGACACTTTTTAGCTTCACATAGACAATTGCTGGGGCTACTGTGCTGGTGAAGCTTTAGAACTGGAGAAAAGATGACACATCCTCCTTGGACTGGAGGATTTTTCAAAATGAAAAGACCATAAGAGGAGGTTTAAACCCTACGGATGGTATGCTTCGTGCATGACTTGCATTATAATTGAATATGAGGGAATTGAAGAGGCAGAACTGAGAGTCCTGAAGGCTGTTACTTTGCAACGTAATGAAGGAGCTTAGTGCCCCAGCTTATACGAACAGTTAACTGAAATAGTATGGTCCTACATATTCATGGTGGTATATCAAGTACAATATTATTTTACATAACGTCAAGTAGTAAACTTTATTATGATTATAAATGATAGACATTAATGGATCATTAATCCATATAATAATACTGCGTTTTCATAAACCAATTTCAGTTCATTTAAAATTCTCCCCAAGAACCTTTCTGACACCCTCTACCAGAAAATGACTTTATTTTATTTATTCCTAATCATTCCACAGTTCCTTGGTTTCACTAATTACTGCTTCAATGCTCAACCGTTTGTTCAGATCACCTTTAACCATAATTCCCATAAATTAAAATATAGCACTAGCTTGTCAGGCTTCAGACGAATGTCTAAGTGTATTAACCAAAGTATATACTATAAGATAATGCCCAGGAAGGCTCCACGCATGAATCGTGACCATACTCTATAGACTATGGTTACATTTATTGCTACACTCTGTATCGTTACTTAGGCAGGTGTTTACTGTCTTAAGTAATCAGTTGATTAATGCATGTCTTGAGGTAGCCTGAAATCTGCAGTTAATGATTATCCTCTTTTGCTGAATTTTGGCAATTTGATTTCTCTAAACATGACCTCGTCAAATATTGATCATTCAAGTTCTGAAGTCATAAACTGACACAAAGGTTATGGGCTAAAAAATAATAAAAGAGGTTGCATAGTTTGATCCGCTAGTTTCGAAACCAGTGTCGTGGTCTTAGGGGAAAGAAAAAACTCCAAACCCCAAGCCCTTATTGCTTACCTTTGTGCACTATGCAAGTTTTAATTGAAGTCCATGGTTTGTGGTTGATATCAACTGGCCAGGTTCCACAAAAGTCAGGAAACTGAGCTCAGTTTATACCTAATGCAACAAAACTGCTTGCAATGGAATGAGTAAATAGGTGTAGGCACAAATCTCAAAGATCAAGATCCTGAAATATGTTACGTTCACCTGTAAATTAGATGAGCATATTGGATCTACAGTGGTATAATAAGGGCTCAAAACTCTCCATGTGAATTTGGAAAAAGTTTAGTCTTTCAAAGGTGGGTCTTTTTTTGTGGTTGATTGCAGTGTTTTGTTTTTTGTTTTGTTTATTAAGTCAGGATAAAGAACACAGTGGAATAAATTATGAACTTGTGCAGTCATGGCTGGGAAGTTAATATTTAATAAGACAACTTTTTCATTGTTCAGATTCTTTTTACCTTTCTGTAAAGTTCTATTCGTAAATTCACTTAAGCACAGATATGTCATTTATAGCTGCCTCCGCTAACATTCCAACCTCCTGATCCGCTTGTATTTCTGCGTGCTTCTTCCTCACTCAGAGACTTACATTTGGTAAAGAATCAATATAATACTTGCCTTTACCACTGATAAAGTTTTACTAGTATCGGGAGCAGTGTGCTCCCCCAAGGACTGCTCGTGCTCCTACTTGTCTCAAGCTCCCACCTGTGAAACAATGACTGCCTACTTACAGATTAAAGTCCTTCATGTCTGTCATACTGAAATTGTGTTTGCAAAGCCATCTGGAGTTTTATTCTGACCACTTCTGTATAATTTCTATGCCTATTGAACTATAACGGTCACCCATTATGAACCATATAAATAGGCATCAACAAACTCCCAGTAATTTAACAAATGCTGTATATGGAACAACAGAGAAGCAGTTTTATGATTTCTGTAAGTGAAGCTGTCAAGAAATGGGTTTTCCTCTTTTAAGCTAGAGGATCAAAGACTTATAATGCTTCTGGATCCAGAAAGTTTGTCAGACTGGGCTTAACTTCATAGCCAGGTTAGGGGAGATCTGAATTAAACATACTGAGATTCTCTTGTCATATCATTTTAGTAGAACAAGTGCATTCTTGCAAAGATGCATTCTTGCATCTTCTTTAACTTTGAAAATTAATTAGTAGATTGACCTAATATCTCAGGACAAACTGCCAGCTCTGCAATGAGATCAAATAGTGATGAATCTGAAGTAGTATGATGAAGTAGTACTACAGATGAATCTGTAGTAATCTGAACAAGTATATTCTAATAATTTGATTTTGAGTTATGATCCAGTGTTCTGAAAGCAGCTATGTGAGGAGCCATGTGAGTTTGCTTAGTTGAATTATTTTTTCATCATTACTATGGAGCTCTCATTTTATGAGATTTTAATTGTACTTTTCGTCAGGCTTCTGTTCACTTTTGAACCTCTTATTTGGTGCTTTTCTCTCAGAATTTCCTTTGAATAGTCCAAGTTTACTTCAATATTTTCCAGCCAGATATTCTGTAAGATTCACTTTTGAGCCTCTTTGGTGTAAGCTGATTCTTGACAATATAGAAAATATTTCAAATATATATGGAAATGCTTCGGTATTTTCCTGCTGTTTGTCAGAAGAATTTTTGCTTTTACAGGGGTGTTTTTCCCTTGATCTTCATGTTCTGATTGGCAACATTTTTTAAAAAATAACTGTATTTTTCCTTACTGTGTAAAAGTAATTTGAATAATTATCATATTTCTTCACTGAAGTATTGCTGTGCTTTAAAAAATGCTTATCTGAAGAATATCTGCAGTGACTTTTTTTGTTTGTTGTTCTGAGGAAAGATGTTCACGAATCAGTTACTGGATTTCCAGAGGCTTAGAATTCTTGGAATTAAGGCACTCTGATGTTTCTAAACTTTATCCAAGATCCAAGGACAAAAGCACTTGAAAGAAATCTCTTTAAGATTAATAACCAGTTCAAAATTCATATGCATCCAAAACTAATGCTGCTTTGAATTCAGCCTCTGTCTGCAAACTTTCCCCTTCCTTGGAACTGGACATGTTTAGAAGTGATAGTCATACAGAAGTCTGCAACCAATTTCTTTCTTGGTCCAGTTCATGTATAAATCACCTTCACAGAAACAGGGCAAACCTCACTGAGTATTTGTTGTGTCTTTGCTTTTCCACATTCAGAGAAAGACTCTCCTTTTTTCAGGCACCTAACTCGCAGAGCGGGAGAAAGGGTGGCATACGGAGGCCACGTACATACACTTATTGTACTTAGTACAAAAGATTTAGGCTTTGTCCCTATGAGTGATCATCTATAATATTACAAAATTATTACGTTGTGGACTACGTGCTTAATTTTGCTACTTTTCAGCTCCTGGTGTGTAAAGAATGCAGTATGCAAGGTGGGTAATGCTACTCTGCCTAAAAATAAAGACTTATGAAAGTATTTGTGGGAATGTCATTGTTCAATGATAAAGCTCTAATTGCAGAATTCAGTGAATGTTTTACAGTGAGTAATTTCTCTACTGTATCTACTTTCTTGTTCTGCAAGCAGAACAAGAATAAGTTGTCATTGCAGTGACAATTTAGTATACTAAATTTAGTATACTTATAGTAGTATACTATACAATTTAGTATACTACTAAAAGTAGTATACTAAACCACAGTCTTTACAATTGAAAGGCTAAATGATAGAATTCCTCTAAGTAAGACACATAGGGAAGTCTAGAAATAAGGATTTGTTTGTGGGCTTTTTTCTACCTTCCCTTTAAAATTCTAATGTATGTGCTTTGCATGTGCACTGTAAAATAAGCTGGTTTTAGGACATTTCTGAATGGGAGAGAAGTCATTTGACATAATAGCAAATACCTTTGCAAGTCTTCAAGCTGTTCTGTTCAGTATCCAGTGTTATAATTTTGCCACATAGGGCACACAAGGAAATGAGTAAAAAAAGCTGAATTATGATGTGGTGATACTGCAAATGGAGTATGATTTTACAATGGATATGTTTTTCTGAATCTGAAAAGAAATTATATGTAGTCTGTTTGGGTTTTTTTGCAAACCATCATATTAAAATTTTATCACATGTTAGAAGAAAAATAGTAAGAGTACTAGAGGAGTCTGGCAAAGAACACTTACCAAAAGTTATCCAAACACTGCTTTTTATGTTTGTTTTCTTTAAAGACTCATCTGTGCCTATTTCTTATTGTCTTCTGCAGCTACAGAAGTAATTTCAGTAGTTGTATTTTAAAGTCAAATATTGAATATAAGCCTGTAAAGATCAATAAAAAGCTAAATTATTCAGTACCAGGCAGAACAAAACATTTTGTTCCACCTTTTTTGCTATTAAATATTGAAATAAAGCCTCTGAGTATTTCTTAAGTAGAGGAGTATTTTAAGCATCTTTATTTAAAAAAAAGCTGATTCTAAAAACCACCTGGAGGTGAATGATAGAGTATTTTTTTAAATGTTGTTCTCTCTTTAAATTGTAGAGAATGTAAGACTAAAGCCTGTCACATGCTAAACTTCTCCTGTAATACAAGGGGAGGATGTTTGTTATTAATTAACCCTTTGCTGTTACCCAGTCTCCACGTCCTCTGAATTTTTACCAGCCACAAGATCTTATGAGGAACTAAAAAATAGTGTTTTGATTGAAGATGGGCTTTTTTTCTTAATCAGCATAAGCCTACTTAAAATACATTTGATTGGAGAATATTCACTTTTTCAAAGCAAGTAAAAAAACATTGGCTTTCTGCCTATAATGCATTTTGTTTTGCCTCTGTGAGTAACATTTTCATATAGCATTACCAAGCCATTTCATTTCCTTTATGATGATAAATATTTTTGATGTCTGTATTTAAAAAAAAAAAAAAAGAACTAAAGTTCTGCAGCCATATAAGACTTGTACATGCTGGATCTTTCAAGACAGATTCCGCTGAAGTCTAGAAGATCTCTTAGGTCTTAATAGTTTTGTGGTTGGCTTATCTGAATTCAGACCTCTGACGTGCTTTGTCTTCGCAAAGCGCACTACAAGGCCACGAGTTTCTGGGGTTACAAGGCTGTTCCAGCCTTCATAAATTGTAGCATTTTCTGGTTGTTTCAGTTAAGTCTCTTTTGTTGTTTTTTTCCCTATTGATATAGAGGAATGAAAAATGGAGAATTTGCAGTTTTCTGTTCATGTGATCAGCGAGTGCTTTATGTGAGGCCTCATATAAAATTAACAGAATTTAGAGAGGAAAGTAGAGAACATGAATATTCCAGTGGTTGGAAGAGAGATACTGAGATAGAAAGCAGTCCGTTTTTAATTTTTTAATGAGCCTTTAAAATATACTGAGTCTTGCACTGTGTAATACAGTATAGTACATTATAGCACATCCCCCAGTGTATGGCCAATGGATTGAGTGGGGATAATCCTGTATTTCTTTTCTTTTGAGTTCTGATGGCCAATTTAGAAGTAAAAATCAAGACCTGGATCAGACTGGCATACTGCAAGATGACATCAGTCAGTAGCCCACGCCAGCTGGCAAACTTCTCTTTCACAACCGATTTATGTCAGCAGAGATGTAATCTTGAGATTTCTGTTGATTTGTCTTTGGTGAACAGCACAGCGTGATACTGCCGGCTCTCTGGGAGAAGGTAGCTTGCCATCGATGACAGTGATGACTATATATATATACACACACACATACACGCACACACACAAATATATATATATTGTATATATAGGGTGAGCGGTACCACCGCACAGAGGACAAACCAACAGGCCGGTAAAAGGCACAAAAGCAACCTGGGCCACACAGTGAGGAATAGGTGGTGAGGCTCAACGCTGTTTAAGGACGCGGATTATCGTGCCCTTATCAGGGCTGTGGGGTTTTGCAAAGATGTTTGGTGGAAGAGAGCATCATCAGGGGCTGAGGAAAGCGTGCATGCTCTGACCACTGAGGAGGTGGGGAACGAGTAGGTGATGGCAATGGAGAGGCAAGTTGTTTGATGATAGCTGTTGTGATGATGGTGGAGGTAGAAGGTGGCTACCCGGTAAAGAGAGCCCCTAAGAAGAGGGTTGCCTGCATCGCTCCATACATTACCTGCTGCCAGGCACGCAATTAGGCTGCAGTGAAGCAATCGTTAAAAGGCTAATTGTGCAACATGCAGCATGATGGGGGGCACAACCCCAATCTTTTTCTTGCTCACTGTTCAGCCAGTGGGAGTTTTTCCTCCTCCCTCTGCTTGTGAGGCAGTTATGTTAATACAATGCGGCTTTCAACACTTCAAAGATGACTTTGGTTGAATGAAACTGTCCTTTTTGTGGAGAAGAGGTCGAATACAGTTACACTTTTCTTCCCTTGTCGCTGGGTCAGAGAGCACACTAGATGAGCTAGGAGCTGCATTTGATGCTTGTTGCATAACAGCATGTGCCACAGAAGATACAACTCACCATTTTGAAAGGTTTATTTCCAGCAGCTTGCAGCAAACTCATGTCATGCGTGCTGCTTTTCCAGTTGTTAAAATGCGGTCATTTTGGTGATGGCTTTCTCTCGCATAGCCAGGCCACACCGTGTGCTGAAGTAACAAACTATAGTTTATGTTTATCAAGAAAGGTAACTTCTGAAATTTGTAATGTTTGGTGCTTGTTCATTTTCCCTTTCTAGCAGTGGAAGGTGGTGTACAAGTTCAGAAGTTTCTAGCCTCAGGGAAAAAAAGAAAATTGTGACCATTTCTACTTAAGTTTAGTATTTCTAACACAAGATATAAAGGGGAAAAAAGTGAGTGGGGAAGGAACACAAGGACTCGTCACAGAAATACAGAAGGCAATTTAAAAGATTAATTTAAGCCTTAAATATATTGCACATCTCAGAACTCCAGTGGACTCTTCAAGTGTCAGCACTGCAGCTCATACCGTTTTGAAAATGTGTTTTTCCTAGGATTAATTTATTGTGCAACTAGTTTACCATGACGTCATGCTTTCTGTATGGGGGGTGTAGTGTTGTACGTGTGGATCCGAAAGTCCCAATTTGTCACTGCCACCACCTAAATAGTAGCTGGTTATTTCAATATTACGGTATTGCAAAAGTGCAGGGCTTCATATTTTATTTTTCTTCTCATTTCTTAGCCTTATGATTCCCAGCTTTTGGTTTAAGCCTTGTCAGGTATATTTGTAAGCTGTTTCTGACCTCCTGCAATTCAAGAGGGGGAAGAAAAAAAAAAAAAGAACCTTATAGTGTGTGTAAATATCAGTGGATGCAACATTTCTCCATGCAGAAAGTTCTGGCATTGTAAAGACAGCTCTGTACAGGTTTTACTAACAGCTTTAATAAAACTTCCAGGCCTCCTCCTTTTCTATGGTTATGGAGGTTTTGGACTTTTTTCTTCTGTCTGTCTGTCTGTCTTTCTCCGGAAGTGCTAACTGATGGATAAAATAGGTTTATGTTGTATTATTTATTTGGAAAATCTGCTGCCAGTTTCTGTGGCAGCTCAGAGATCTAAAAAGGTGAACAAATTTTAAACATTTAAAATCCAGTGCCACTACAAATAGCATATATTGGAAACTCTGAAGATATTGAGGAGAATCATCTTGTGGACGTTTAAGTCTAATGCTTAGAGGAAAAGAAGAGATGCTATCTGAATCTGCAAGGAGGAAGGGAGTAGTTCAGTTACTAGATGGACATTGAGAGCAACGCAGTGTTTATAGGCATAAGAGAACCAAGGGAGTACGTTAGCTTAATGTGGAACCTGGTACAACACACCCGCCTTTTTCCGTATGAGAAGATATATTTGCAGATGTAACCAATATTTCTTAAATGCCAAACTCTGCCGGCTTGCAAACTGCAAGATGTTCCTCATTTATCATACCTTTTAGACCACTTTTGTGGCCTGTCACTATAGCAACTCTATTGGCTTCTACAGCAACACCTGGTCCTATCAGTAGCTTTACCCTGTTGAGGTTTCTTCATAAATAATCCATGTGAAAGTGAATGTAGCTGTCATGTTAATTTGTGGCTAACCTGGTTCTGGCAAGTTTATAATTATATTTATGAAGCAAATAAAGCAGATTGTTTGCTTTTTCTTTAGTGATGACTTAATACAAACTGACAGAAACAAATAAAAGAAGTTTTACTAATCACAGTCAAAGTAAAAAAGAATGTCATGAGGATGTTCTAGTTAGTATCTCACAAATACGTTCTGAAATCTGGCCTACTGTCTGTCTGACCTCTAGTTAATAGACGTAGTTTACAAAACATGTTTACCTTCACAGTAATTGCTATATACAACCTTTGGTTGCTTAATTCCCTTCCTCCTCCGCTTCCCCCCTCCAACTCTTTTCTAGTCTTGTCCCTATCCCTTGAAGTTGGGGATAGTATCCACGGATGACAAAGTAAGTTTTAAACTATTACCTTACATCTGGAAGGACACAGTTGAGTTAAGCGTCTGTTCACCACTCAAACTAAATGTGGGTCATAGTAGGCTGAGGGTTTGCATCTCCCTTCCGTTCCAGTGTCTCCTCTCCAGATTTGGAGGCAGACCTTTTCATACATAGGTCAAAGAATCACTAGCTTTAGGAGTCGTCAAAAATTGTAAATTGTGTCAATGCATTTTCATTGCTCTTGATACCTGAATATATGGGTGGGAGGTAGCTGGAGCAGTAGAAGTCTGCAATTCTACCCTTCTGTTGCTTCAGCAGACACTCTGACTAGAAAATGTAATATTGCTGGTATAAAGTAGTAGCAAATAATCTTAGACGGAAAATAAACTATTTGAGAAACTGTAAGGGAGATGTGTGCCCACAGGACATAATATCCTCCGGAATTACTCCTTATACATCACTGTTCAAGTCTGATGAAAACTTTCTGATTACTTTCAGAGGACTAGATTGTTATCTCTTCAGCCAAGTTCACAAAATACCAATTGTCATCAGTGGGCACTGCAGTTTGTCACTGAAAAAGGTGACATAATTATAGTTCCTTGTCTCTATTCTTGTTTGACAAAATGACTATTTATTAGTAAATTTTATGGATTATATTTCTGTTTATACAGATATTCTGCGCTATATTTATCTCTGTGACAACTGAAATAACTAATTTTATCTGTTAAAGGATTACTAAGGCATATGTTTAATTTATTTGAGATTCTATTTTTACTATTTCCTGTATTACAGGAGACCTTCATTAATTTAGAGCAACGCGCCGCTTTTTGTAGTTCACGTCCTATAGAACCATTTCTCAGTTTGTAATCGCACTATCCTGCCAATTGTTCTTTCGGCCATTCTCCAGAAAGAATTCTTTAAATACAGTATATATGACATGACTTACACAGCCAAAGTAACCAAACCAGGTGAAATCAAAGTAAACCCTTTTTCAGGATTTCAATGAAGTTGCTCTGTTCAAGACAGCTGCAACTCATGTTGTAGGATGGTTGCTATAGAAAATTTGCTTCTTCAGTTTGCTGCCTCTTCTTTTACAAATGCCAGTTCGGTTAAGAATGTATGTGAGTTTATATCTGTGTATATAATTCATAGAGGAATTACATCTGGAGATGCTGCCTACTGAAATAGCTGACCTGCTTTTATCCCCTGAAGGATAACTCATTCAATGCATCCCCTGAAAAAAAGGATTTGCTACCTCATCCTAGTGTAATACTTAACAACAACGAAACACGTGCATAAATATCTTGTTGAACTGAACAAGGCCATTAATGCAGGAACAGTGAGTGAGAATGTCATAGAAAATGAGAGACAGAGAAAAGAACCCCCTTGTCAGCTCCCTCTCCACGGTGGGTGGACGAGTCGGAGAGGACAGTCTGCCTGTGTCACAAGAATGCAAATTCCAGCTGGTGACTCTGACCTTACTGCTTCCTGCGTGTACAGAGGGAGGACAATCCCTGTAAACTGTGTATCTCCTTAGCATTTTGAAAGAACTCTGTTCTGAAAGCTGAAGGAAGCTATGAATATGGGTGACTGAGTACAGTTTTAGCTACTGATATATGTGCAGGTGTGGGAAGTTCTTGTCCGAGCAGCCTATTATGTGAAATTAGGTCAGAACAGCTTTGAAAGATGTATCAGATTGAATAATCTCACATGTATTGGATGTCAGTTCAGTAATTCACTGGCCAAAAACGTAATTACCACTGCACATGTATCTTTAAGATCAGGTTATCATACGATCCTAAAACAGTGTTCAAATCCTTAAGGTGTGGCATGGAAAGGCTCTGCGATCCACATGGGACAGGGTCCTAGCAGAGACAGTGTAAAGGTTTGCTCTTGGCTGAACCAGTAACACCACTTATTTCAGAAAAGAAATGTCATGCAGTTCTCTGCTCTTCCCAGACTCAATACCTGGAGGGACACCAGAAGCAACATGCCTGCTCCTTTGGCTGTGCACAGTTTCTGCCTGACGTGTCTTGGGTTGTTCCTTCAGGAGATCGACTTGTGGAGTGAGTCATAAGTGTAGAGGTGCTGAGGATTCAGAAATCATCCACACAAGGAAGAAATAAGGTAATTATGGCAGTACTTTAGTCTTTACAGTGTACTGTAAATCTTTAATGTTTGGCAGTGAAAGGAGCTGAAGTGTATCACTAAAGTCTACCATAACCAGCTAAATTATTATGCATACCTGGAATGTTTTTCAGGGCAAATGAAAGTCAAGGAATGGATGGGGGGGAATCATGCATCTCCAAAGTCTCTATGGAGAGCAGTTAGGTTCAGATTTTATTTAACATTCTTCACGCATGTGTCTGTGTGAAAATGATAACATTTCTCATGATAATTTTAAAGATTGCAACATTTTAAAATGTTACATGGATTTTCTGGTATGACTTATTCCATTGTCTACAATAAGACTGGACATGTCTCATGAATGAGATTATTTGGTTATCTTTTGACTTCTTGCTTAGTCTGTCTACTCTAATTCTAATATAATTTGTCTTTAAGAATCAGTGTTTCTGCAGTCCTTCCAGGTTCTTCTTGACTACTGTTAGTCATTTTTAGATTCCAATTTGGAAAACATCATATACAGTCCTACTCCTCCCTGTTTTCTTTTTCTTGTAAAGGTAGAAAAAATATAGAATGCCATGTTTGTTACATGAGAGAAAAAGCTTTAAAAAGTAGGCAAAATTTTGGCTAAATGTGCCTTTTGAGTACAGGTATGACTCAGCAATTGAATTTGATTTGATGACGAACAAAAGTCAAATAAATTAGCTACGACAGTACGGAGCAACACTCCCCCCACCCCACCCCCCCGCCCCCGAATTGTATCTTAAGTGTCAAATGATAATCTGCCACTTCCTTACACACAACCTTGCAAGCAGCTTTCTAAACTTCAAGACTTTTATGAAGTGGCTGCAGATAATACATGAGCCACGACAAATAAATGTTACTATCGCTTTGTGGAGTTACTACAAACTTCCTAGTTTATAGCTACTTATTTGGGATGGGGGAAAAAAAACCACACAACTGAAAATAATTATTTTCAAAATGTTTCAAATTAATTAGCTTGGTATTCTTGGCATAGTGTCAGTAGTAATTCTACATTGATATGGAGCTGAGCAATGGTATGCTTATATTTTACTGGAACAGCAGAAACTTATTCTAATTGGTATTGATTACTCCAACCTACAGCAATTTCACAAATATTTCTGAGCTTGTAAAAATATTAAGTTTCTATTTCTGTCACTTTGAATTTGAAGGATACATTGTACTTGTTTTTATTCAAAAGATTGTCTCTGTCTAAGGCTACTTTTTTATGATTACTTTATATGCTTGCTTTAGTTAGCAGGAAAATGTTGCACAGTGACCATGTGGTCTCAAATCTCAAAGCTTTTCCCACCAATTGATCAAAATAGATCTTAGGTGGAGAACTGCTATGTGAGGTTATAATTCTTGGGTGGTTGGTAAGCCGATTTAAAGTACCTATTACCACTCATCACTGAAATAAGAAAGCCTGTGGGACTGCAGAACCGGATAACTTTAAATGCCAGTTTAAGTAGGAAAGTTTGAGTGTACAACTGAAATAATAGCAAAAGCTCCATCCCAAATATTCTCAGCATAAAGCACAACACATTTTGATCAGAGTATCTAATGTGATGTTTGCAAACTTCATAAAATATACATATCCTTACCTGTCTGATCTTAAAACATTTAGGTTTTAAGGAAACTATTATGAAGTGTCTCATGTTTACGTGGTTTTGCTCTTTTTATTACAATTTTGGGTAGAGAGGAAAGCTAATAAAATAAAAGGACCTTGTAAAGAGAGAATGCAAATTCTTGTTTATAAAATGAAAATTAATACTACCAAAAAAAAAAAGTACAGAGTAGACTTAAATGCTTCTGTAGGAACGATTGTACCTACAGTACGCCTCAAACCAGGTATTTTCAAGCTAGGTGCAAATAAGAGTCCAGTTCAGAAGATTTATTGAATGGACTGCAGTTTCCTTGTATACACACACCTGGGTTTCCTTTCCATGGAAATGGAGGAGTGTGAAGATGGTGCACAGCCACCTCTTGACCCACTGTGTGCAGGGTGGAGGAAGCCCAGCATGTACTTGAGCCTCGAAATGGTGAGGTGCCCCCATTTCAGGTACATCCAGTGCCCGTCAATTTATGCTCCTTCTCTGCAAGGCAGGTCAGCCCCCAGGGCCGCCACAGCAGCGCTGCTCTCCATTAGTGAGGCAGCATGGCTGCTGCTCCCATCCAACACATGTGTCCTAAGCTGGATGGGATGCTACTTGGAAATAGAGCATCCACAGCGAAGAGAGGATGAAAACAGCAGTAAGTGAAACAGCTGTGTTAAAAATACTGAACTCTACACGAGTCACCTTTGGTAAAGTTGGCAGTGCAGCTCTGCGCCTTCTGCTGAAGGGAGGGCAATGAAAACGGGAGGGAAGAAATCGGAGCAGTCTGTCTGGAAAGGGGCAGAGCCCAGATCTGGCAGCACTGGGATGTGAAAAACAATCGTTTGCATCAGTCTGCCGGCGCGGCAAACTGTAGGAGCAAGAAGGAGGCGTTCAATTACCCTGAGTGTAGCAAGGAACGACTGCTTTGGGACAGGGTACTTGGCTTCTCTCTTTGCTCTGCCTGTGGCCACTTGCTGGCCCTCAAGACGTTGTGTGGTTTTAGCCATCTTTTCTCCTGCTGTAGTACCTGGCATGCTCTGGCTCACTACCCGTAGTTGCCGGGTCTGAAAATACCCTTTTTGAGATCTGGTTATGGAACCAAGTCCCACTTCAACTGAGCCCCCAGCCTCGCCACGACTCTCCCTTGGTATGCTGTCTCCTTACACCGTCGCACTGCAGCAGCTGTCTCTGAAAACTGTGGGTTGTTTTGGAAGAGATGATGTCTGCAAAAAGGAGTAATGATGTGAACCTGAGTAACAAGTTCGGGAATGATGCGAATACAGTACAATTTTTGTTTAGGAAGAGCCTCCATCTGTGCTTTGAAGTTATTCTAATAACCAGACATCTTGGCTTCCTACTTTTATTTAAGCTTATTTATCCTAGTCGTCTGGTTTTATTTGTTCTGCAAACACCTTTCTGTTCCCGTCAAGTAATTTTTCAACCTATTAAGCAGTTTGATTTTGAGAGAAAAAGGTTTTTCAAACCTCTCTGAGGTTAGAATTGCTTACAATTTTCAGTGGCTGTCTTGAGGGAGGACATTATGTCAGTGAAGAAAATCGGGGGAAAAAATAAGGGGAGCTTGAGTTGATCTGTTTTGTTGATGTGCTAGATGAGTTACTCAAAATATTTGTGGCTCAGAATCAGTCACGGCTGTTTCTTCTTCCTTCTTAAAAGGTTTTGGAGGGAGATGGGACAGGGGTGGGAAGAGCAGTGGGATTAGTTTAGAGGATCTGGGGGAAGCACTTAATATTGCAGAATTGAGAAAGATAGATACTGGAATGCATAGGCAAGAACTAGAATTACTGTAGAGAAGGACAGGGTATATAAGGATATAAGTCATAAACATAGAGGAGGAATTTTGTTAGCCATACTCCTTATGAAAGAAGTAATTCAAATGCGGAAATTTTCTGAAGTCTCAGGTCTTTTCGTTAATCTCCAGGTTAGCAGTTTAAAAAGGTTTGCTGTAAATTCAGCACTTGATAGTTTTCTCCCATTGGTGCAAGACTTCCTTGTATTAGATTTTACACCTCTTTCCCCGCTACCCCTTTCAGAATTAGCACGAAGCAGCTATAGGCCACATGCATGTTTCTCTATTACAGGCAAACCCCAGGAAGCTCATTAAATTTTCGTTATGGCTCCTATGCACCGCTGGAACCATACCTAAGTGGAGTGTTTGACTGTCAGTGATTAGATACCACGAGGGTATATACTTTAGAAAATATCGTAGCTGGCATACAGAAACAGACAAGTGTAACAGCACTGCAGAGGACCATTTATTCAACAGGCATTTCAGTTGCATAAACAGTAACACTTACCGAGTTCCTGGTATTGGCTCCCAGCTTCAACAGTAAAATTGTTTCTGAAAGAGCTCCTGTGTAACCACACAGTGTGGCGGCAATATATATCCTAAATTCAAGAAAATTGTGGATGTCAGAGATGAGCAGATTCCTACTAGTTTAAAATTTTACTGTTTATAATTCTATTTTGAGAGTTTTGATGTAAAGTACTTCTTTGAAGGGAACTACCCTCGTAAGAAATGTGACTTTGGTGGAATATTTGGTGGGTTACTGGGGGAAAATAATCTTGTTGCTCACATATTCAGGTTTAACATGACTCTCATTGTAAAGATGTTAAGTGACAGACTAGAATAATGCCAACAGGCAGGCTGCTCCTGAAGCAAAACATGCCAGGTCTGTAAGTCTTTTTATGAGTTTTTATTAGTTCCTGTGTTGGTGATCGTGAGAGACTGGTGCTGTTATCAAGATAATCTTTGATAGTACTCTAGTAAAAGTACTACAGAGAAATCTTTTCCTTTTTCCTTTATTCCTTCCCCTTTTTCCAACATTTCTGATTATCTGTTAACATTCTTGAGTTGTGGTTTTTTTTCCCATAACCAGTCATTTTAGGTCTTCCTACTTTCTTCTGCAGCTACACCGCTGTAGATTCAGTGCACAGTTTTTGTTATATTTCAGTGGATGGCCTGATCTTTCATACTGAAATTACAGTTTCCAACACTTATAAGAAGACAATAATAAAAGGACAGAGAAGATCATACATACAGAGATCATGCCCTGCAGTGTGTGTACTTGGAAATGTTACCAGGCAGGGCCCACAAAGGTGCTTGTACCACCCGTGTTTGAAACCCTCTTGTAAAAAGTTAGCTAACACATTGTAGCGTAGCATCGAGGAGTAGTCTAGCAATGCCGTTACTCAGTGCGTGCTGCTATCTGTATCAGTCTGACTTAGAAATGAGCGTATTTGAAACATCTGTCCCCTTCTTGAAATTCTTTGGTACAGTCCAAATCATAGTAAATAAGTAATATTCTCTTGTTTCACGGAGCAGCCCTCCTGTTTTTATGTGAAGCTACTAACAGTTCTCAGTAACTTTTAATACAGTCTTACACAATACGGTGTAAATTGCACCAAACCAATAATAATAAAAAAAAAAGTACAATAATTTTCCGAAGTTTTGCCACCATCATATCGGTGGGGTCTAAGGACTGCGCTGCACAGTCGCTGGGACCGGCAGGATGCACTCACAGTCACAGGAGGACAGAACTGGGCAGCTCCGCCATGCAGCCCACCCGAGCAGCGGCAGAGCGCGGGTCGTAGTCCTCACCTTCCCGACCCTGCAGCCCTGGGCACGGCTCGGCTTCCCCCGTAAGTTAGAATAACCATGAGCTGCTCTAATTTCTCTTGGCAGAAAGGGCTCCCTGGAGGCATTCCTCTGTTTCCGAATACTTTGTGTTAGTCGGAGCCACCGCTTAAGATACTCTCTGTCTCTGTGTCAAGGACAGGGAATACATTGCGTAAAGCACTTTGCTCAGAGGCCTGTTAAAGGCACCTTTATGCCTCTAATGGACTAGAGCAGTGCATGAGGGATTAATCAGAGGGCAGGAATGATCCCTCCTCCTTGTTTCAAGAAATATTAGTATCTCAGAGACCACATTTTCATTTTCTTACAGCGCTTCATAAGCCAAGTGAATGCTTCAGGACAAGTTGCTTATTACTTAGGGACAGTAAAGCATAGGAGCTTCACTGAGGCAATATATTTACTTCTAAGAAGTGTATCTTCTGTCAGTTCTCATTTTCTCCTCGTTTTTGAGCTTGTCTAGGAACAATTCTGGCAAGATATGAAGGGAATCGCCACGGGAGGTCACTGGGACAGGACTCCCTAAGAAGGTCTCAGAGGGCCTCCGATAGGAGAAAGGTGGACATTTTTTCCTTTCTCTAATGGCTTCTACAAAACAACAAACTCTTCTTCACCACCCGTCAATAATAACCCCCATACTTGTGTGAGATGGTATGGTTTTTCCATACCGGAAACAGAATTAGGGATGATACAGAAATGGGTTCACAGCTTGGATTATCTCCATGGCAATATATCATATACTTTGGAAACTATGTGGTCTAGATGAAGTATGTTAACCCTTTGTTTACTAACTAGATACAAAAAATATGCCTGAATTGCTCTAATCAGCTAATTTGGTACTGTTACTCTTTCTTTTTCTTTTTCTTTTTTTAGTATCCCCCTTTTCAGTATCCTCCCTGTATCTTTCTGTCGTGGTTTAGCCCCAGCCAGCAACTAAGCACCACGCAGCTGCTCACTCGCTCCCCCATGGTGAGACAGGGGAGAGAATCAGAAGAGTAAAAGTGAGAAAACTCGTGGTTTGAGATAAAGACAGTTTAATAGGGAAAGCAAAAGCCGCGCATGCAAGCAAAGCAAAACAAGGAATCCATTCACCACTCCCCATGGGCAGGCAGGTGTTCAGCCATCTCCAGGAGAGCAAAACTCCACCACACGTAATGGTTTCTTGGGAAGACAGACGCCATAACTCTGAACATCCCTCCACCCCTTCCTTCTTCTTCGTCCCAGCTTTATATACTGAGCATGATGCCATATGGTAGGAAACATCCCTGCGGCCAGCCTGGGTCAGCTGTCCTGGCCGTGTCCACTCCCAGCTCCCCGGGCACCCCCAGCCTGCTCGCTGGCAGCCCAGCATGAGAAGCTGGACAGTCCTTGACTACTCAGCAACAACTCAAAACATCAGCACGTTATCAACATTTTCTCATCCCAAATTCAAAACACAGCCTCACACTAGCTTCTGTGAAGAAAATCAACTCTACCCTGGCTGAAACCAGGACACTTTCCTGCTCTCTTAAGCTGGCGTAATTAATTTCCAGTCTATCATGTATTACTTTCTTGACATCAATTACAGGTGAAATTGCATTCTCCAGCCTCTATATGAGACAAAAGAAACACTTACGCTTTCCTATTAAGTGCCAAAGACCTTGGAGGTGGAAGCCCTGAGCGTGTCTCTTTCCCCTGGGCTATCTTTCAGCAACTGCTGTGCTGTTCTAGTTGGCTCTGGCCTGCTAATACCTGGTTAGAAACCAAGAGAATAAATGCACTCACGATGGGTAGATATTTACCACTGCCATTCCATGGTTTTTATATCCTTTGTTTTGTAACACTGTTTCCAGTGTTAAAAAAAAAAAAAAAAAATAAAAAAAAAGTCTGTAGCAAATGTGTCACATGTTACATTTCCACTTCAAGGAAAGGGCAAAGAGCCCTTTCTTAGGAGATGGGTTTGTTGTCAAAGTAATACAAACAAAAAAGAAAGAAAACATCGAAGACAATGATAGAAATGTTGGTTGAAAAGGAGGTCACCCTGCAGAGCCTCTTCAACCAGGACTGTCATCAAGCCTAGATCAGGCCAGGAAGGGCTTCGTCTGCTGGAGTCTGGAGAACTTCCAAGGATGGAGTTTGCGCTGCCTCTCCCTTCCAGCCCTGCTCTCCCCTCCCGACATGGCAGTCTTTCCTCCAGGATGAGGAGTGTGGCATCCACCAATACTAAGAGGAACTGGGCTGCATTATGTTTGTAAGTGCCCTCCAAGTAGCTGCAGGCTGCATAGCTGCCTACTCCCTGAACTAAACAAATCCAACTTCCTCAGTCTCTCCTCACAAGTCACGTGCCGTAGGGCCGTTGCTGTCTTAGTAGTTTTCTGCTAGATTTTCTCCAAATTCTCAACATCCCTCTTGAACTGGAGAGTCCAAAGACTGGTTACGATATTTCAGGTAAGCCTCAACAAGCACCAAGCTGGAGGGGTATAATAATTGATCTCTTGGCTGCTCTTCTCCTAACATGCATATGTAGTTTGCCCGGTTGCTCTGAGAGGACACTTCTTAGCTCATTTCCACTGGGCATCTGTAACTGCCAGACCTATCAACCAGCTGCTTGACCCATCTAGTGACTGCCAGACCTGTTCCAGTGTAGCTGGTACTCTGCAGATTGGCTTCCAGCCTGTACTGACACACAAGGTTATTCTGTTCTAGGTGCAGAACTTTTTGCTTTTCCGTGTTGAACTTGAGTTGGCCCGATTCTGAAGCTTTTCAAGGTCCTTCTGGACTGACTGGGTAAATCTCCCCGCTCAGAGACTGAATCTCTGAAACATGTTAAAAGGTCAGACTTGGCCAATTTAACTACATTGAATTAAGCTTATTACAAGAGCGAGTCTCTCCATTGTTACTAGAGACACCTCATGCAGTTAATGTTATTCCCCTTGGTATAAAACATTGCGAACAAGTGTGTTCTGCTGAAATAGGAGACCTGTGCCTCACCTTGATCCATGTGCTCTAACTTGTGTCATCATCTATTCTGTAAACTCCCAAAGGCCTGAGTTTTATCATTCTCGTTTGTTGTACTGCAATTGATCCAGATCACACTAAACCAAAAAGTTTCATCTAGTCCAGTTCAGAACAGGCATTCTGGAGTCTGGCTGGCCCACTTCAAGTATTACTAGTCTTATAGGCATAGTTAGTTCACAGGCTAATTTATTTCAGAATCATCTTCAGCATCCACAATTTTTAAAGGCTATGGTACTAAATTCTGCCAGGACCCAATGCAGCAAATTCTGCTAGTAATTATTACGTTTTATTTCATTAATCAACATAAAGCTATTCCTCATTTTCAAATGCAAAAAATAAGAACAGCATTAAGATCAAGTTTGGGGGGGTGTTATTTTTATTGTCTTAAAAGGTCTATTTCTTGTTTTACTTCACCACTGAATCATTTCAAAATCACTGAAGGCAAAGGTATTACACTAGTATAAAATCAATAAGAAGGGAGTTAAAAGGGCCATACTTTCGACATGCAGTGAATGAGAAATGAAAGAGAGGTTTATAATATCATAAACCTTGGAACTAGGTCTGGTAATTACCCCCGATATGGCCTGCCAGGGAAATGACCACCATCTGCTGCTGCTCACCAGTGCCCTGAAAATACGGCCAGGCTGCTCGTACTCGCTGCAACTAGCGGTAAGCTAATCCTCTCGATTTCAGCTCTTAGGATTACGTGTAATTGTGTGTAAAATGCAGGCTCAGTCTGCGCGGATTTTCGGGCTCTGAAGTTGTGAAGAAGTAGATCACGTTTGTTCTAAACTTGCTGTTCAGCTTCCCCCTCTATATTTGTATTTCATTGCTGCTTTTTGTTTTTGAATTGCTGGCAAAAATGGCTACCTACTGAGGTTTTGGGTTATTCTTTCTGGTTCATGCATTTAGAAGAGGGACTTTTTGTCATAGAGCAGCTTTGAGCTAAAGTTAATCTTTTTTCTTTATGAAACTGAGATAAGACTGCTTTTAAAATAAAGACGATGCTTCAAGATTCTGAGGGAGTTTCAGTAACGTACATACTTCTCTACAAGGAACGTACAGAAACTAGACCGTGGTCAGACGAAGTGTGATAAAGAAATCTGCTGAAATGAAAGAACATACAGTAGGAACAAATGGCACAGAAAAGTAAGATTACAAAAAGGAAGAGGTGAAATAGAAGGGGAGAGAATTTGTAAAGAATACAGGGGAACCCTAATTCTCTTTTGGCCATTTCTACATGCTTCTAACTTTCAGTGCAACATAAAAGGTACCTTCATGGAAGATTTTCTTAGTAAAATAAGTAGAACAATAATAGAAAAAAATACCGTGCAAGTTCCTAGTACTTCGAAGTACAGCAAAGTAGTACTAGTATATTCAACCAATAGCCTCTAAAACTACAGGAATACGGCATTTAGGAAAAAATGGGTAAATGAACATGGCAGAAAAGAGAGGAGCTGCAGAGGGATTCTGTTTTGTTTGCTCTCCCTCCTCCATTTCAGATGGATTAAAGAATTATTAAAAATTAAAATGAAAAATCACTCTCAGACAAACCGAGTGAGAATGGCTTCAGCTGAACTGGGTAATATCTGGACCCCAGGGGACCCAACTCTTCTTCATCTGTTTTTGGCTATGATATAAAGGGTCTCTGAATCATTTGGAGTGGCCTGCAGCAGTAATAATGTATTCCTTAGAGCTGTGCCGCTCATTGACAGAATGCAGGGCAAGAGAGGCAAAAACCACTGGAGAGGCTTTTTTTCAGTGTGAAATGAAGCACTTTGGCTTCTGTGAATGAAAACAAGACTATGGTGGCATTAGATACAAATGCAGGATGAAAATAGGCTCAGCCATACGAGGTGTTTCCCAAGAGACAGCCATCTCAATTTTTGGTCAGGGTTTGGAGGCAAAAAGGGCTGAAGCTGAACTCGACTCAATCGTGGAATGTGTTTGCAGACTTAGGGTTGTGAATATTTTAGACAAATGTTGTCAAGTTGTGTTTGTTTAATTGTGAAGGAATCATTAGGGATTCAGGTGGAAAATGTTACACTAATAGACAGTAGTGTTACAAGGAAAAAGAAGTCTGCTGGCCTTTCAGGCAGTAATGGGCACTGGACACATAATTTCCACTCCATGACACAGAAAAGCCTGTTCCATACATAAATAGGGAAGAAAAGAAGGGTTTACGTATCGTACTAAACCAGCCTGGTAGTCTACATTAGGGACTCCCATGCGTAAGCTTACAAGAGTGGAAACTCCTCTAACTCCCTCCCTTGCCTGCCTGCCTGGCTGGGTGGCTGTTAGTCACGCTGCCCTTCGCCAGCGCTCCCGCGCCCGGCACAGAAAACGCAGCCGGTCCTGCGGAAGGAGAGGCGGCACAGCGGTTGCCTCTAGCAGTGGGAGGCAGAGGGCACAGCAGAAGGCACTCTCACTGGTACTGGTCTTCTGAGGCAGCTGCTGCAGCTCTTAGCTGCTTCCCCCCCGTCTTAACTTTCAAGTCTGTGCTTTCCTTCTAATTATAAAATAATAAAGGAACCTCACAGTGGTTCAGTGCAATCATCTCGAGGTTTTAGTCCCAATTCTCAACTCGAAATATTTTTATTTCAGCTTAATTTCCTTCCCTCCAGTGATACTACTCCCCAGTTACGTTGAAACATGACTTTCTGAACTATCTTTTTGGGTAACGTATGGATGCAAATTCAGCTAAAGGTGTATTAAGCAATTTATTGCAAGTGCTGCACTACGTACAAGGAGGAAGATGGAACCTAACGTGGAAAAAAGACAAATTGTTGTAACATAATTCTGTTTCTGCTTTTACCCGTAGTGAGTGAAAGATGGCACAATGCATAACTCTGAAGACAAAGGTACAGTATAATACATTTATCCTTATATCAAGTGAAACAACCGTGAGAAATATAAGGGTCCTAACCTCACAAGGTATATAAATGATAAATGTACTGTAATATTTCCTATCTCTATATTTTTTCTCCTTTGATAATGCTGTTATCTCAAGATCTCTGCCACAATATTATAAAGTACATTTTATTGTTATATAAGGCAGTGTGCTATCTTTATAAATGAATACGTTTGGCATATCAATATGTTAAATGAAAACGCTAACATTCTCTTAGCATGCCTGCAAAATGAATACCATCTTTACAACGCTCTTCGATATGCTGAAGCCTAATGATATTTCCTGTTCAGAGTCTGTAGCCATTCCACTTGAAAACAAATAATTAAAATAAATTATACCCTTAGCGTCTACAAACTAAGGAGGCGAGGCAAACAAAAATAGCTGCGCAGGAGGGAGGTTAACACAGGGGTATCTGCTGACAGCGTTCTGAAGACCTCAAAGGGATTCATACGTTCGCCTGCCTGCAGTGATGTGTGTGAGGAATCCCATGTCAGAATGTTAAGTTTAGCAAACAGGATTTCCAGTAATAGATTTTCAGAAAAACGTGATTACCCAGGGGTATTGTGTGCTTCCCAATTACTCGAACGTTCAGAGAGACTTTGGTCTTTTTCTTCTCTGCTCATGTATGCCTGTGCGTATATGCATATAATTGTTGGGTTTGCTGGTCTTCTGTGGTGTGGCGCTCGGTGTAGTGAGACAGATTCGTGACCTTTCACACAGCTGCCAGTCACTCCCTTTAGGTGCCGACGTGGATGCACCATGGTTTTCTGATGGTTGTGAGTGACTCTCAAAGCCATCGTCGTTTCACCTCATGGCTCCTTTTAGTTTTCTTCCTCTCTTATTTTTTCAGTGCTCAGTGGAAAGTTCCTGCATTCTGGAAACTTTAGGTCCTGAGTATTATTAATGCTGAAGGCTCTGAGATGCAGGCCCCTCTGCCGTGCTGAATAGCTAATGACCATGAAGTTTCTACTGCGAGGAAATCATCGTTAACAACCTAAAACTCTCAGCTTGGGGCAAGGCATCCTCTTCAGTCTTTTCCGTGTGTTCCAATATCTGTTTATTGGTGCTCATCATTTCAGAGGAAGAAGCCAACTGAGGTGATGTATGAGTAGAAACAAGGAGAGAATTTTAATAAGGAAAGCAGCATGGGCCAAGTGGCCTTCTCTGTGCTTTAATATGCCTTGTGGTCTTCTTGTCTCTAAACACATCTGACTATAAATAGCGTTATTTTCACCAATCTGCTACTCTTGCAGAAAAGAGGCATTAGGCAGGGCTACACTGTCTTGCTGGGCAAGAGCAACCCACGTCAGCCCCCTTGGTGCATGAGCTGCTAAGAGAGGTCTTCAGGGCACATCCAAATCACAACTGTCCTGCCCACCGAGCACCTCATCGGCATCTTTGTAGGCACAACATGCGCCCCAAAGGGTTTATGTCACCCCGGAAAAGACTTGACCCATTTGCAGCTCTGTGTATACCCTAAAAATCAGTCTTCAACAGCTGACATACAGGTGGGCTTACATGACTTATCGCCAACTGAAAGAGGGAGAACTGGAGAGACACAGACAAATGGGCTTGCAGTGGTCTGCAAAGGAGGTCCTGGCCCACCCACCCCAAAGGATGGCAGTCGCTGTGCCAGAGCAAGCAGCTGAGCCTGTTCCCGGTCTCTCACTACCTGAATGCTTGAGCAGAAGATGGTGTCCCACACAATGATGACCCACACAACGACTCAAATCCAGCCTAATTCAGGATCTGAATGTTAATTTGCTGTTGGCCTCTAATCTTTAGAAGATCTAGGCATCTCTGAATAGGGCTGGTAACAAGGTATCTCTTTTTCTACCCTGTTGTTCTGCCCCCGCTGCTTTCTCAGGAGATCCTAGTCTGCAAACAAAATGTATAGAATCATTAAAGTTGGAGAAGATCTTTAAGATCATCAAGTCCAACCATCAACTCAATATACCATGCCCACTAAACAATATCCCAAAGTGCCATGTCTATATGTTTTTTGAAGACCTCCAGTGATGGTGACTCAACCACTGTTGAGCAGCCTGTTCCAATGGTTGACCACTATTTCAGTAAATAAATTTTTCCTAATATCCAATCTAAACCTTCATGGCATGACTTGAGGCCAGAATAATAAAAAGCTAGAGGGAAATGAAGGAAAGTTTTCACAGAAAAAAAAAAAATTCCAATTCAAAAGATGAGAAAAGTTCTGGCTGGCTTTTGATTCTTTTAAAAATCACTTACTTTCCCTATACTAATGTCTGGGAATGATTTTTTTTGCATTTAAAAAGGAAGTGGTGTTTTAGATTTAGTTCTTCTTAGGAAGAACTATTGTTAGCTTGAACTTGTGTCAGACTTTTTTTTTAAATATGTTTCATAATTTCAGGCATATCAATGATCAGTGTCACACTTAGCAGCTATATCTATCTGCCTCTTTGGATTTGAAATAGAGTAAGAATACTTCAGTGATTCAGTTACAAGACCAAAAGTCAGAAGATTTGGGGAGAGATTTAAGACTTGCCTGAATTCATCTTAGCTATTTATGGCTTCAGAGTGAGTAACCTAATTTACATCAGCTCAAGACCTGCGCTTTACAACCTCTTCCCATCTATTTCCAACTCTGACATAAAAAAAAAAAAAAAACTTATGTAAGAAGTCTAGCAAATGACTTAACCCCTGTACCCCAGTTTTCTCTTTTGTAAAACAGGTTGACAGTGATGATAATTACAAATATTTCTTGGATAGTAGTAGCAAATCATGGAATTTGAGATTTTTCAGAATGAAACGTCTGTGGAAATAAGAAACTGTGTGGGAATGATATCTAGGAATATCTTACAAGGAAACGGCATACAGAAGCAGTTTGATTTGTAGAAGCCAAGCCTGTTTTGTGCACGTTTGCAACCAATCTAGATCATGACTCTTTGAGGATGGATGCCTTCCCCTCCTCGCTCTGGTTTCTGTACAGCTCTGGACACACTGATAATAAACTTAACTAAAAATGTTGAGTAACTGATGACACAAGACTGCGCCTAAGGCACAGTTACTGCATTCATTGCCTTTGCCATTTCTTGGCCTATACATGTCTTTGTAGAAATCAAAGGTTATTTCAGTCCTGAAAATGGTGTTTCTGTTATTTCATTGTGCTGAGCTTTTCCTGCAGTGCAGTAGCTAAAAGATGTGAGAGCGCTGTCCATTTTGGAAAGAAAAAGCTGAGACCATCCATTTAATGTCACTTAGGACCTATTACAGCAGAATAATTTGGTCATTTAGAATTTTAGATCAAAGTATAAATAGTCTAAAGCTACACTGCATCCCAGAGGTGAGAAGATGGAGACTATTTGCAGTTACAATACCAGATGTTTAGCCATTGCTATAAATTCAACAACAAAAACTGAAAATAAAAAGCGAGCTGTTAATTGGGGATATTTGGAGTCATGTCACAGGTGAAAGATGATCTAAAACGCTGCTTCATAGCACAATGCAATAGTGAAATTAGCACATGTCTATTATCACTGCTTGCAACTCTGCAGGAAACTAATGGAAATAGCTTAATCTTTTCAAGCTCCTCTAAAAGGAGAAATACAGGATTTCACCTGTGTTACAGAGTTTTCCCTCCTCTCTTCTTCCTTGCCAAATTCTTACTGCACAGGAGACTTTTATTATTTAATGCCTTGACTGTAGATTGAATAAATAAGTGTAGAATCTGGGGACCTGATTGTTTCTAGAGGCAGCTGTAGGGATTTGTTGTAATGGATAGAAAGGGAAAGGGTGCAGTCCTAAAATTCCCCGCCTTGAACCAGTTTCAGGGAGTTCTCTTTCCAAAGCAGTAAAAGCAAAGGCATTAATTATACATTTCCATTATGACAGAGCCAACATCAGCAGTGACTAAAACATAATTTGTTTAGGTGGCAGTGCAGGCTGTTCTCTGATCAAGTTTTGTTTCCCACAGGGAGGCATCGGTCTTAAATTACACAGCAAGCAGGCAAGAAAAAGGAAGCAAACAATAAAACGTTTCCCAGAGGAAGAAAAGAGGAAATTTTGTCCCTTAATTTCCTATTAAATAAATCAATCTCCATTTTTTGTCACTTAACAAAAACTCAGCAATGGGGTTCAGCTTTAATTAAAGGAAGTATGTTTTCTGTGGGGTTTCATAGGATTATACTTTAAATTTCCAGTGATAAGTTGCTTTTAATGCAAAGGAACTTTCCCACTAAAAGGAAGGAAAGGATGATAGAAAGAAAATTCCCTAAGAAGTGCTGACAAGATGGAAACGTGGGATATCTTACTTGTCCTACTGTCAGCCACAGAGATAGAGTGATTTGGATTTTATTTAGTAAGGTATGCACAAAGCCAGGATCGGTCTCTATCAGCATATTTAATTGTACAGGAACATTGATAGCTATATATCTACATAGAGTTAAAGTTAGGCGTGCATCTTTTTGAGGAAATACATATATGTTTTAAGCTAGAATTCAGTTTAATGCTATTAAGCATGGGCCTAATTTTACTGCATCTTCAATTTCAGTGGAACTATTTTGCATAAATCTATGAACATACCTTACTGAATCAAAGACCCCAAAGGAATGCTTTTGTTATTTGCTTTTAATTTTTGGCTGCTATAAAGAACCATTGCTTGTCATTTTTTCTTGTAATTTGACTTTTAATATCGTATCCCCTGACTGCTTCAGCCTCTCTGTATTTGGTGTGCATAAAGCAAAAGCAAATATAAGCAGATTTCTTCTTATCTCCAACACTTTCAGGAGAAACAATAAAAACTAGGATGAGCTATGTGCCATTTAACAAGAGTAGCTTCCTGTTCAGCATTCCATTTCCCCTCCAGTGGCGTTTGCTGGCGATTTCAGATGAATGGAGAAATCCAAAAATGCATGTCATTTACCCCACGCGCAGCAAAATACCCCTTTGGAACTGCTATTGCGCAAAATTAGATTGTCTCCAATACAAACAAAAAACCTACATGTCATGAAAGTTATTATAGAGAATGTTGTGTGAGCTTAGCAGGTTTGATTTAATTGAAGTAGTTAATATTTCCCATATTTAAAAAAACAGAAAAGATGCTTCTGACCACTCAAACTTTCCAAAGCGATTAGATACTAAAGAGAGTCACTGCCAAGTATTACTTTGAAAGGGAATGAAAGCAGCATTGTCTCCTTATTGCAGGCTTAAACTAGTGTGTTTTCTTTTGAAATTGAAACATTTAGCTGTAGTTATAAAATTAACTATACCATACTAGTTATTTGGAACCTTAAAATACAGTGGTCTAAGAGCAGATATATCTTGATACTTGTCATTCATAAATGGCCAAGTTCCATTGTTGATTCCCCAAAAGCAATGATGGAGACACAGATAAAATGCTAAGAAGGTAGTCTAGGAACAAATGATCTCAATCTTTTACATGTGTTCTCAGTTTCATTGCTCGTAACTGAAATAAGGAGCAAAGGATTAATATGAAGGCTGGCTGACCCAGTGTCCCAAGAGTACATCACCTCAAGTCAGAATTTTGTGCTCATTACCGAGGTGGCAAAGGCTGCAACTCCCACTGATACATTATTAAGAGTATGTAATGGGGGGGGGCGGGTGTCCAGGTTACTCTGTACGTGCACACCCCTTTCTGGCTGTTCAAGAGGTAGAAACTCTAAAATAGGTCAACCGCTTAGAATATAGTCTGCATCCCCTATACTATATCCTATATCCCCTATACTTTCCTCTGAAGCGTTCCGTTACATTTTTTGCCTATCTGTGTTGAAACTGGCTTTTTACAGCTCCTAGTGCTGGTGAGCTTTGTGCAAGCCGGCAGATGAACTGGCCTGCCTGCCACCAGTAATTTTCTCCAGAGCATTTTGGGACAGCCAAGACAAAACCAGGCACGTCGTTTCACTCTTCCTGCCATGGAGGATGACTGCAGGAGCGAGGCAGTTCTGCACCGCCAATATGTATTTGCCTGTCTCTAATCAACATGGTCGGACAACAAGAGATCGTATGAAACTGTGGCAAAAAGTGAAAGGTGTGACTCTAAATGAAATGTGAGAAAGGTGTTCAGCCAAAAATGTGCTCAAAGCATCCAACTTCTAGTAGGCAGGATTGATTTCAGTTGGTCTGGTTACGCCCCTGAAATGCAGAACTGCGTGGAGACTGATGAAGTTAGCACCGAGAGGTTCAGCCCACCAGACCAAGAGGAAGTCTTCACAGTCATGCCTCACCCATCCAGCCCATCTGTGAAAGCCTTTTACAAAGGCAGAAGATGAAATGAGTAGATGTTGGAAAGGTCTGCTGATAAGTTTTCATCTACACTGACTCTCCGAGGGCCTAGTGAATTCATAGGGAAGAAGGTAAGACCATAGAGCAGAGAACAGCTCTTCTTTCCTTGCTTTTTGGTGCACCTGCTGTAAATGGGGTGGTGAGAAGCAGAAACACTTCTGTCACCTGGTAGTGCTCAAGAGCAGGAATTCTACCTGCTCCTGGGAAAAGACTGTCTTGTCTTGTACCACAAACGTGCCAGTTGATTAAAAGAAGAGCTTTTTCTATCTAATATGTGCAGTTAAACCTTCCTAGGTGGTCCAGTTTTTCACTTCCATCCTTGTTAAAGCAGAAAATAAAAACTGTGAGTGGAATAAGGCTGAATAATCAGCCCTACATTGCTTCCAGCAGCAGTGTTGTATCATGGAGCAATGGTCATCATGTTTTACATCCGGGTTGCCATAGCTAATCTTTTCATTTAGGGAAAAGCACCTCTTCTTGACTCTTCACCACCACCTTTTCAGTGGAGCAGATAATAAAACAGAGTTGCCCTGATTTATGTTGGTGATTTTACTTCAAAGACAGGAAAAGGTTAAATGACTGGATGGATGTTTGTAAGTTTATATGTACACCAGTACGTATATGCAATCTCATCTGTTGAAAATGGATATTAATATGACAATGAACTATGTAAAGGGGACAAAGTGAGCAATGCTAATTAGATCTGGAGAAGAATAATCCTGGCCCTGCTGATATTGATCAGAAAAATTCCCATTGACTTAGTCAGGGCCAAGGATTTCAGCCAAAAAACAAAGACTGAATGAACTATGACAGAATTTTATAGAGACTGGGAAATCTTGTTCAGTGACATACTCCTGCCTAAACAAATTGTGAAGAATATTCCAAAATCAAAGCCCTGGATGGAATTATCTCTAAACATGATGAAGATTCAGATCAGAAATTAAATGTAGTAATTCAGGACCAACCCTACATATTTCTAATTTGGTACCATCTTTATGTCCTTTAGAAAATGTTTGAGTTACTAGAAAATTTCTGTTGAGAAATATTTCCAGACTGCATGCCAGTTAAGTGTGACGACCGAATGGTCTCGCTCTGATTTTCTCTTGATTTGGTTGGGGTAGAAGATTGCAGTGCTGTGGGAGGCAAGAAACTGTTCAAAACAGGAAAGCGGGTGGGAGCGCGAGTGCAAAAACTCAACTGCAGTGATAGACACCAGCCTGCTGGAGCAGCTACAAAGTGAATTCCTGCGTCATTTGGATAGTTTTCTGTTTAGTTTATTGAGTAAAAACCCCTCTTATCTCGCTTTTCTGCATGCATAATTCTTCATAGGTCTTGTTACATTTTGATAGTTTAGAGCCAAACCAAAATGAACCAGGCAACTTGAAGAAGTATGTTCAGTTTTTTGATGCTGGAAGCTGTGAAATTAATTGGGTTTTGAAATGTTTTTTGTGTTTTCAGATTTTATTTGTGAGAAGTGAATATTCCTAGAGAGAGTTTTGCATCTTTGGTTTTGCTTTCTCTCAAAAACCAGTTACTTAATGATAATATATTATGTGACATTTTACATGCTGTTTGAAAAGCCATCTTTTATTTAACAGCGTTCTGACAATGTTTTTAAGATAATTTACCTACAGTCTTGTCATTTATTCACACTGTTAAAATATCATGGAGTCCTCCCAAACAAGGACACTAAGAAGATCTTTGAAAATTCAAAAATGCATTTTCTGCAACAGCAGCTGTAATAGACTTGCACTTGGGGAACATTTTTTCCCCCGATGCCTTGTGTTTATACAGCTTTTACGACCTTAAGGAAAGATCTCAAGCTGATCCATAGTTGTAAGTTTATGTTCTTCCTCATAAATATGGCACATAAGACTGACTACACTGATTTACTGGAAAATATCTTCAGTTTCTTCATGTTGCTGATGAAAGCTGGGCAGCAGGAAGAGCTTTCCCCCTGTGTAAATGTTCTAGTTTTCATCTGTAGACATCAGGGCTTCCTGGAAGATGCCAGACTGAAATGGTTTGGATGTGAAAAGTGCCATTTGGTTATTATCCAGACGTAGCGAGCCATTATCTAAATTGCTCTTTTTTGGGGGTACAATGAATGCTGGAATCTTAGTAATTTCCTTTCCAAGCCCATTGAAGTGGACTAAGTTTTGGACTAAATACTGTTGTGAGCAGATTGGAGACCCAGATAAAAGGAATTAAGAAGAGAGGTTGCTCTGGCTGTTCATCTCTGTAATGTGTGTATTTGAAATTTGGAAGTCTGCTGCTCCAGATTGGCTGTGTGTTTCCCAGGCACAGTCATTCTTAAGTCCCCTTTTAACTTGCTCTGCTCAGCAGGATTTCTTCTGCTTGCTAATTGCCAGCAGTGAAAAATCTACAGAGGCAAATTGATGAGGAAGAAAAGGTTTCCAAACCACAGTGGCTAAAAGAATTCCAGCCATTGGGGCGGCAAAAAGAAAAGCAAAAAGCTTTTGGCATTTTATTTTCTTTCTCCCTTCCCCCCCCCTTTGTTTCAATAAGGAAAAGATCTTTTCCTTCTAATTCTATTGACAATGATTTGGCACCTCAGGAAGTATTGCTGCAGAGTCTTATAGTCCCAGCTCCATAAATAAGCAAGAGATCAATAGTTGAAAATAAACATGGTAACTGCAACTTCTAGATTCATGTTAAAGATTATGTATTTGCTATTTTTTTTCAGCTCTGAATCACAGTATAGCTTGAGCAGAATGGTACACAGTCCCCATGGGTGTGGATCAGCAAGGACGGATGTTTTACAGCTTCAAGTAAGTGCATTTCTCTCTTCCTCCTGATCATGCTATATAGCAGATATCTGTCATATAGCATGATAGATCTTAAAAAGTGATTGTACATAGGAAATGATCTGCTGGGAGAATTTCTAACAGTTTCTGCAGTTATCTGTTGTTGGCCCTGTACTAGTCAATATCTATATTAACTGAAGTCATAGGCCAAATTGGTATTGTTCTAAATGAAAACAGCATTTGGCTGCACTGGGCTGGCAGGCTTACTCTGGGCCACAGCATTAAAACAAAGTCCTAAATTTTGGAGAGAACTGTAGTTTCACAGAGGTAAGCTGATGAGACAGGTAGTTTTTACAGAATTGTCTAGGTCATCAAATTTTCCATATTTCCAATGTGTTGTTCTATGTATATGGATCAATATTTCTCTTGAAACAAGAATATAAGCCGCACTTACTGAGGAGACTTGTAGCATCACAGGTTTAAACTGGGCTCCTTATTTAAAATTGTAAAATTGGATTCCTGGATGGAAACTCAGGAGAATATGGAGTAAAAGTAGGTATTTACTATTCTACTGTATGTAACATTCATGAGAGCATTATCAATTGTTGGGTCAAGTTTCACTGTATTTTTAAAAAGATTTCAAGAAAGAACTGCAGGAGTTATTAAATGTTAAAAATATCTGCTTTTCAGCAGGAAAGTAAAAAAATACTAGGAAGCATACTCTCGTAGTACCCGCTTAAGAAGGTTTTTGATGATTTTGCAATTAGCATGCTACCTTACAAGAAATTCTAGGGGCAGAAAGTTGAATCTAGTTTCTGATGAAAAAAAAACACAGTATGTTTATTTTAATTACATGAAATAACTTTTTACTGAAATAATTAATTACTGAAATAACTTTTTCGGGGATATCTCAGTTGAGGTCTTCGAATGAACTTTGAGGGACATGCCTTAGCTAAACCAGGAATGCTCGATTCTGTGCAAGGCTCACAGGGAGTCAGTTTCCAACACTCAGAGCTTTCTATGCTTTCTCAGCGAAGTTGTCCCTGTTCTAATCGCAGACGTTTTTCCATGACTCTGTTAACACGGGATGATCACTTCCTTTTCTGCAAGATGAAGAAGCTGCGTTGCTTCAACTCTTGCACTAGAATGAGAATGAGGTCTCAATTATTACTTTTTTTTTCTTCTTTGCTGGATTCCTTGTGTTTTTTCCCACTTACTTTGAACTGTATCATTCAAAACAGCACGGAGATGCTAGGTGTTTAATACAGATCTTATTAGCACTGTGTGTACATTCTTCAGTGTTAAATTCTCCTTTTTTGTATATCCAAAGACTTGATTAAACCTTTAGCAATGGCGAGCCTATATACCAATGCTTGTAGTTGATGACTCTTAAATTAATCCTGTTTTCTCCAAAAGGATCTTTGGTCATAGCTTCAATGTCGTCTTCACATAGATCTTGCACTGAATTTTTCTGTATTAAAACTTATTTATTGGCATGCAGGCAATTTAATAATTCTTTAATGGTTCTTTTAATTGCTTATTATCCTTAAAAACTTTCATAGATTAAATTATATTATATATTGTATATGGCAATTATATTGTAATCTGAGTTACTGATGAAAATGCAGAAGAGCATTTATAAAAACATGGACCCCATAAGGGTCTGTTGGTGGTTCTGTCAAGAAATTTCAGTTTGGTTTAACTTGAACAAGTGACAAGTGGTGTCCCTTTGGTGACAACTGGTGTCCCTCAGTGGTCCATATTGGGACTAGCACTGTTTAATATCTTCATCAATGACATAGACAATGGGATCGACTACAAGTTTGCAGATGACACCAAGCTGAGTGGCATGGTTGACATGCCTGAGGGATGCCTTTAACTCCTGAGGTTGGCATGCCTCCTATCCAGAAGGACCTGGACAAGCTCAAGAATTTGGCCCAGGTGAACCTCATGAGGTTCAACAAGGCTAAATGCAGGGTCCTGCACCTGGGTCAGGGCAACACCCGGTATCCATACAGGCTGGGGGATGAAGGGATCGAGAGCAGCCCTGCCGAGATGAACTTGGGGGTACTGGTGGATGAAAAGCTGGACGTGGGCCGGCAATGTGCGCTCATAGCCCAGAAAGCCAACCGTATCCTTGGCGGCATCCAAAGCAGCATGGCCAGCAGGTCAAGGGAGAGGATTCTGGCCCTCTACTTCACTCTGCTGAGACCCCACCTGCAGTGCTGCGTCCAGCTCTGGAGCCCTCAGCACAGGAAAGACAGGGACCTGTTGGAGCAGGTCCAGAGGAGGCCACCAAAATGCTCAGAGGGATGGAGCACCTCTCCTGTGAGGACAGGCTGAGAGAGTTGGGGTTGTTCAGCCTGGAAAAGAGAAGGCTCCGGGGAGACCTTATTGCAGCCTTCCAGTACTTCAAGGGGGTCTATAAGAAAGATGGGGACAGACTTCTTAGCAGGGCCTGTCGCAATAGGACAAGGGGTAATGGTTTTAAACTAAAAGAGGGCAGATTTAGACTAGATAGAAGAAAATTTTTCACAGTGAGGGTGGTGAAACACTGGCACAGGCTGCCCAGAGAGGTGGTAGATGCCCCATCCCTGGCAGCATTCAAGGTCAGGTTGGACGGGGCTCTGAGCAACCTGCTGTAGTTGAAGATGTCCCTAGTCATTGCAGAGCGGTTGGACTAGATGACCTTTAAAGGTCCCTTCCAACCCAAACCATTCTGTGATTCTATGAAATCCATTTTACTGAGCGATATGTTTGTTCCATTTACAAGTTTTCTTTTTTTGAGTAAAATGACCTGGAGAGTCAAAAATAAGAGGTGGCTTTATCAATCAAATCTGCAGTCTCAAACCCCCAAAAAATCACCAACAAAAAACCGCAAGTTTGCTAGAAAATATTTGAGCTCAGAGAACTGTGTGAAAAGCCTTTAATTATCTTTATAAAGTTTACTCCTCTTGGAGTCTTAAATAGATAGTCCCATTAAATAGTCCTATTCATGATTCATCAGGACCATCACATACTGGTTCCCTGGGGCAATTATCTTATCACATTCTTTTTTGATACCAAAAGGGATGGATATTATTCACACGCACTGCAGGATCACACTGGAAGCTGAACATCTCAGAAATACTTCAAGCCATAGAATATTTCCACGCTCACTGAGAGACTGAAATGCTCTCCTGGCCAGGACAGTTCCCTGAAATGAAGCTGAAGAGCCTGGTGATTGCCCGACACACATCTTTGTGATGGAAGCAGCTATGCTAAGGAATGCTTCCTAGAGAATCAGAGATTCCTGTCGTCTCTCTGTAGTTCAGAAAGCAGAAGAAATCAGCAAGGTACAAACGTCTGAGGGGAAAAAAGGGGGTTAAACAGCCACTGTGTTCTAGGAGGTCACTCAATGGACTTTTTCTCCAGAGACCCCAGAGCTTTGTAGAGTTCAGGTCAAATGAAATACCAGCTGTGAGAGCACGAAGTGGCCTTGCTGACCTGCCTCCCCTCCTTTAGGGAAATACGTGGCCTCTTAAAGGAGCTCTGGGGGAAAAGCACCGGCTGTTCTCTTTGCAACTGCTACAACCTACAAAAGTGCCAGTAGACCTGAATGGGTGTGCACGGAAATCATACCGTAACTTACTTTTCTGTGAGCCAAGGGGGATAGTACGGAAGGCGGACGTGACCCATTCCCTAGGCTCTCCTGCTGTGACGGAGACTGTTAATTTGCCAAGTCACTCAAAATGGTGAGAGGAAACTGAGAATATCTCAAATGAGAAAAGGGGATACTGGTAATTCCTCCAAGATCTCAGTGTGAGAATTCCAAATTTAATTTAAAATGCAACATACGTTCCATCGTCCAAACCTACTAGACTATTTTAATGACAAGTAAGTTTTAATTCTTGTTCATACAGATTTCTAAAGTGAAGACAAAGAAAAGTCGTAGTAAGAGGTGAGAAGCATTCTTGCTATATGTTCAGAAATGAACTAGAAATAACACCTAAGGGAATTATTTATAGAAAGCAGAATTGGAAGAGAAATGCCAAGACATGTCAGAACTGATTGAAACATGCAGCCTTGACAGCTCTGAAATGCATAAGCTGACTGCCTGCCAGAATTTGTGCATGGTGCTTTATTTTCTTCCTCTGCTAGGTTTGGCTATCAGGGTGGTATAAACGGGTGAAGGGAAACAAGAAATGAGGAAGCATTAGTTAGCTCTACTTCCCTCCCCCAGTCTTGCGCGGTGTGTACTATCAACCACTCTGATGCAGTTGAAATGATAGAACTGACACGGCTCTCTGAAATACCACTCTTTTCATTTAGTGCAAAAAAGCAGTTTAAAATAGATTTCAAAAAGATGAAATTAGACAAGCTTCCTATGCAAAGCTGATTCTTGATTATGATGCTGAATAACGATTACATTCTGATCATTTCAACACTTCTCCCGACAAACAGAATTATACAGAGAAGCACCACCAGGTGGGAAGGTACAACGAGCTCTATTCTCCTGTCAGGGTACATGAGTACTATGTCTTCACACCAAAATCTTTGAAGTTACACTATTATAAAAAATGTATAATAAAAAGAGAATGAGATACAGTAGTTTGTTCATTATAGCCATAGATTAATCATAGTTCTGTAACAGTGGCCACATGACTTCAATGTAACTAAGGCATATATATAAATAAGCCTTGCAACAGCACTAAAAATATAAATATTATTATACTGTATTATTAGGTCTTTATCCACCTCATTATTCTACTTTCACAAAAAGGCAAACTGAACTGTACAATAGTTAACTGACCTATTTAAAGTTGCACAGTATCTTCAGAGGTACATCTGAAACTAGATCTCAGATCATCTAACCCTGATGTCTGCATAAAGACCAATAAAATGACTTTCTTTTCTACAAAAAGAAAAATAAATAGGTTTTGCACAATGACATCTTACGTAGATCCATATAAAGGTTTTGTCAGATGTAACACTGTAGGGATTCTCTCTTACTCAGGACCCATTATAATCCAAATCATCCCAGAACCTTATATGAAAGCAAGATGTATGCCTTGTTCTTGTTGTTCTGTAAACTTTAAGAGGAAAACTGTCTTAAATACAAATAGCAATTATGATTATTCTACAGTTTTAATTTACATGTAAAGGTCTTACAGAGATACAGTAAACTAAGAACAGAAATATGTTAGGAAGTACTAAACTGATTTCATTACATTTCAAACTGGTGTTTTCAAAGAATATCAGCTTTCTATTCATAACCACTTCTTAGAGTGGAGAAGTACATTCTTGTAATAAAAGCAAATTTAGGAGTAATACATTAAAATTGCAAAAGATATTTTTCCACTGATCTGGTGCAAACCGAAGATAAACACTTTAATATTTCAATAATCATCAGAAATACCTTTCCAGTTTTAAGACGTAGCTATGTAATCAATTTTGTCTGTCTTTAATTATGTTTCATAGCATAACCTTCTGCTGACAGACTACTCAAGGCTTATGTCAACCAGAATAATAGGCTGCGCATGTTATTGATTTAACTATCACTTCTAGGAACTGATCTTATGGTTTTATTAGACTGTTTTTAACAGTTCCTTTCGGACAAGCTAATTTTACAGATCTAAACAAATATAGATCATGTTCTCTGGAGATGTGCAATCGTTATACCTTCCTTTCAACCATCTATGATAATCAATTACAGTTACGGAGCATTCAAGCAGATGGTCAGATGCATTATGTTGGACGCATTAAAGATGGAAAGATGTAAGTAAAGAAAGAGTGTGTATATGAGTCAGGTTTACGCAGAGTCATTTTATCTGAGAAGTGATCCCTTAAAGCTTATCTGTAGAGTTTTTGTCTACAAATCATAAGGATTTTGTTTCCCTGTTTCAGTTTCAGTATACGCCCAGGAATTAAGGAACTCCACCAGTTTCTTCAGGGTAGGAACACCATCAGACCTTCCATAAAATAACATTTGGTTGAAACTGTCTTAGTTAATGTTTAAAAGTCCTTTCTTTTATATTTAAATCCTAATTCAGTGCTCAATAAATTAGAAATAGTGAGACTTTTCTTTCAGTGTTGATCGGTACCTGCATTTTCTCTCTTCCCTCTGCTTTCAACCTTTCCCAGCTGTGTGCTTCTGAACAGGCGTTTAGATTTCCACGTTACGGATTTGTGATCCTAACCTCTAGGTTCGTGTGGGCACATTTACATCCTACACCATTTCCTATGTGCCCACAACATCTCTCTGCTATGCGTAGGTGGTCACTAAAATCTAAGGGATAGTACTTAGTAAATATATTTTGCTCCACTGAGGCGAAGAGAAGGCTGCCAAATGATGTGAGCTGAAGCGGTCGTTTACACTGAAAGCACGAAGCCTGCAGTACTGGGCTGCTCAGCATGCTAAACCCCAGGATAGTTTCGATACTCCTTCAAGCTGTTATGCAGACGGTGAGATTTATACCTGTATTTACGTGCTAAAAGATGCTGGTTCTGTTGGGCACCAGCATCCTTGCATACAAGAGACCAAGAATCTGAAGCAATGACGACATGCTTTTAAAAACTCTCCTTCCCTGAATTTAGCAGTTTTTCTTCCAAAAGGCTCAGCTCGCCTGTTTTTCTCATTTGAAACTTCTGGGGATTTTTGACGGGTGAGGAAAAGGTGACTCTCTTTCTTTTCATTTCCATGTTTCCTATGTTTAATTTTCTTCATTGTCTTTCTTTTCCTTAATAGAGTTGAATAATTAATGGAGTTTCTGCCTCCTAACTTTGTAGTACAAACTGGTGAATCATCACAGATCTTTCAGTGTTACCTTTAGGGAAACAGGGAACTACCTTCAAAAATCTCCTATTATAGGTAAGTAATTTGATTTCTCTTCCCCATAAATCATTCTTTTTTAGAATATAAAATTAAAGAGATTTCTTGACATTTACCTACCCTTACCTAGAAAGAAAACAAAACTGAAAGACACTTCTTTTATGTTTGCTGTACTAAAACTTTGCATGTCTTTTCAAAGTTAGATGTGTACAAGCTTTACCTTAGTTTAAAATAAAAATAATAAAAATAAGATAAAGAAAATACAAAGCTTTCTTGTGAAGCATTCTGGGACTGAATTTCCTTCTTTGCACTTAGGCTGAGATGCTGATGAAATGTCAAGTAGATCATATCTGCCTTATCTTCTGAATATAAAGCTCTTGACAATCAGAATCTTCTCCTGCGTTAGTATGTAGGCTTGGTTTGAACCATACTTTCCATAAAGTTCAGAAAGAGCTGAACTTATTTTACTTCTGGAACTCAGCCGGAATCATACGGAAATATTTGAATTGCCTTCCATTTTGGTGAAGTCAGCCTGACCGAAATTATTCACAAAACTCCCATTGATGTGAAAAACCTTTACAACTTTACATTGCATTATTTGTTTTTACTTTATACTTACTGCTGTTCCTGTTTTACAGTAATATTATTATTATAGGAAAGAGATTGACAATAGTCAAATCATAGCAGAATTCTTCTTGCTTTTCTACCTTGTTAGCTTCATCAGAATGACTTAAATTTGTTGGGAATAGATGCATATAACTTGCAAATTTGCTCAACACGCTTCCATCTTCTAAGTCATTTTGTTGTATTTCTGCATAACATTATTAAAATCCACCGATGTTATTACATAGGCACCTAATAGTAAAGATGGTATTCAACCCACTCTAACGTCCTATCTCTTATCAACATCTTGCAGTTCTTTTAGAGTATTTTATTGTTTGATCCTTGTAGCAGACTTTGTTTGAGGTATGTTAGTTCAGAAGAATGAAGACCTGTGTCTGTGTGTTTAATCTCTTTAGTTATCAGACTCATTGTGCTCATATAATATATACAGTTACATTTATATAAATTTGCTTTGTCAAAACTGGCCTTTCATTATAGTCAAATAGAGGCAGCCTTTCTAATGTTTTGGCTCCTCTTTAAAAAAAGTGAGTGTTTTGAAAATACCTTTCCATTTCCAATTGCAAGCTTTCTAAATAGGTCAGTTTTCATAGCTGTTTTGTTAAAAAGAAGTAAAAACTAATACTGAACTCAGAGCACCAAAATCGGTCCATGTACTTGACAACTGAAAGTATAGCAAAAATCTGTGAAATGTATCGGTGGTAGTAATTGCTATTTAAATTATTTTGCCTCTTGCTAGTTAGTGGGGTTGTCTCCAACAACTGTAAAAAAGTTGTGATAACTAGACAATGTCAAAGTTGTACTAAGAATATGCTCTTTTCTTCTTCTCTAATTATTTGATAGGTGTAATACATTTTAAAGAACAGGTAGAACATTTTGTTTATGCAATTATTCTTATTTTAATAACATGCTATTTTAGGCCTGTTCAGTACAAAATCAGACTTGTAAAATATAGATTTTTTTTTTTTAAAAAACTCAAGAATAGACAAGTCACTGCTTGCAGGATCAATGCATTGCTGTGAAGAAAACTAAGAGGGATGAAAAACTGGAGGGCAAGACTGGTGAAAGCAAAAGCAAGATCATGAGATAGAGATGTGCTCTTGGAATATTTTACTTATTGAGTGTTTGCTCATACATAGAGCATCAACAATGTGTAAAAATAAAATGGTTATTCATAGTTACTTATAGCTGTTGTGCCTGTTTGTATTGAACAGAATTTTTTATTAGATTTGTAGGTTTTGCACGATTTGTAGTGACCGTATGATGTGCGTACAATCCTTCTTTCAGGCCCTCTGGGTCACTGTTTCATACACTACAGACTTTTATCAGTCTTTTGTCAACTTTCACAGTAAAGTTTCCCAGAACATCTTCTACATAAATACTAGTTTCTAAATTTGAGAGTTCCATAGATCCAAAGCACAGCTGGAACATACGGACAACCGAAAATCTGAAATTCTTCAAATCACAGTGCGCTTTATCAACAATTAAATTGATTTTATATACCAATCTTTAGGAATCTTTAGCACAACCTATTTTATTCTGCTTCAGAGATTTGGAATGGAACTATACTTTGCGCTACTTTGTTAAGAACACTGTAAGCATAAGTAATACTAAAACTGAGTATGTGGCCAGAGGCGAGAATAAATGAGGTCTGCAAGAATCAAGACTGGTATTTAAACCTTATGTTTGGGGTCAGGTGGAGTGGCAAGTTGGTGCCTTCCCGCTTGCTTCTCTTTTTTTGTGGTACTTGTTAAGTGAAAGATGAACCGCACTAGGTATACAGTAACCAAAATTTTATCTTTTTTTTTTACTTCAGCATAATACTGTATTTCATTTTTACATGGCATGTCTTAGATTATCTTTTTGCTGGGTTCTAGAAAAAGATATAAAGGAATATGCTGTTAAAGAAATAAATGGATATTCATATTTTTAGGAAATGATACTGCACGAGTTCATTTAAATAACAGTTGAAAGACATACTGAAGCCTAAAAGAACTGACCGGATTCTAACCACACGTCATTATCTGGGGTGCAGTTACAATTCACTACTGGAGCTGTATCTTGCACTCACAGCAAGAATGCAGTGTAGTTGTGTGTTTCCCCAAACTACCTTCTCTGGAGTCAACAAACATACACTATCGAGAAAACTCGCAGTGATCCCAAGACACTTAGTGTGAGGATTGTCTCTTAAGTTCCTGAATACACTGTATGTGATTGATATTTGAATTACATTTCTTTGAGAACTCAATAATTTCATTTTACTGAGTCTCATTGCATTTTTATGTTACTTTCCGCCCCCCTAGCGCACAGTATTGCTACTGGGTTGATTCTGGACTTTCTGTATCTTTCAATTGCTGGTAAATCTGGCAAATTCTTCTGGTTTTTATTAAATAAAAACTTGTAGTTACAGCAATCTATGATTAATCCCATATGTGATGTTTAGCTTTTCTAAGTCTTTCAAAGCCGTGGGATTTTTACAGAAAATAAAAAATATTTTTCCCTATTTTTATTTCAACTAAATATATTTTATTTTGCCAACCAAGAGATGATGACAGCCCATTTAAAATGTCAGATCCTTAGCTTCATTGTTTCAGCAAACTGGGTTAAAACTGCCTTAAATCTCTCCTGAGAGGAGGACCTCTGTGGGTACACAAACCTGATGCAGAAACCTGAAGAAAAGGAACGTGGGTGGTGAATTTCCATTATTTTTACTCTGTATCCTAGATCGGTCCTTCGGTACGCATGGAAGCGTCACGCTCTGAATTAGATGTTGCGATGCTGAGCAATGCCCAGGTTAAATATGAGACTAGAAAAACCAGACGGTGGTTTACCTTTGCCTGGGTCTCCCGTTCCTGGACTAGATGAAGTTCTCATTCAGCACAGCTGAAACACAGGGTTTGCTTACTCTGTGTCTTCCACTACCCCCGGCTGCACCTCGGGCATCACCGCTCTCGAGGGCACATCTGGGCCCAGGTGAGTCAGTTTTTCTTCAGCTTGGCACTGCCGCCGGCACGGCGTGACGTGGCTCCGCGGTGGGGCGATGGGAGTAGCATGGGTCCCACTGGGTGGTACACTGAGCATTTCACCTTATTTCTGTGGTCTGAAGATTTCAGGTCATTGCAGACCACCCAGTGCTTTCCTGACAAACAGTTCTCCTGATTTCAAATGAACCAGTGACCAAACAAAAGTGAGTCCTAATTATCAAGATCCCATTTTTTTCTCTGATCGAGTTTAATGGGTATGAAGTGTTACTATTGATTTCCATGGGAACAGGAAAGGGCTCGTGTTATCCAATGCATACTGAAAATCCTATGACAGTTACTGGAAGGCAAAAAGACGCACTAACTCTCCTTTAAATTGCAGGATGAAAATTGTGTATTAGAACAATTATGCCTCAGGGTGAATGTGTAAGTATAATGATACTGAAACTTGGCTTCTTTTCAAAATGCACAAGTGTATGACAGTTTGGTATTGAAAAGCTAGTGATTCACATACGTAAAAAATAGAAGCTGAGCAAAAATGTCAAGGTGCGACAGAGGGCAAACCTAAATTACTTCCAGTAAGAAAAAAAGTATGTGCGTTTTCAAAAGAATAATTGCTGAGTCTCTTTCTAGGAGTATATTTATATCATTAAAATATCATTTATGTATTAGACATAATTATAAGTCAGATGGAATAATTTTTTAGAAGGTGCAAGTATATAAAAAAGCCTCCCACTCTGCACTTTTACCACGCACAGAAACAGCTAGTACAGAGAGTAGGAGTTAATGGTCAGTTTTCTTGCTGGACGATAATCACCATGGAGTCCCACGGGGACGTATTTATTCATCAGTGGTCTGAAAAAGAGAATGAGCAGTGAAGTGACACGGGTTGCTAAGTTATTCAGGGTAATGAAGGCAAGGGTAATGACAAAAAAGATGCAGAAGGTGCTCCCAGGGACTGGGTGGTAAAATAGCAGATCAAGATCCGTGTTGACACATGGTGGTAAACGTAGGAAGAAAAATAATTGCAATTTAGCACACATAATTGTAGTTAATGAATTAACTCTTACACTGAGAATCTTTGTACTGAGTATTTTAACAAAGTGTTTTATGAAATTCAGCTTAATTTTCCTCTGTGATCAAGAACCCCAGGTATTTTTAGAAAAAAAAGAGAGTAAAGCAGAGAGCATTGGAAGCCATCATACATACAGCTGCCATGTCACCTTCGGTTGAACACTGGGTGCAGATCTACTCTGCCCTCTCAAAACAGTACAGTAAAATGCGATACTATAGAGGTAGCACAGTAGAACTCGGTAAGATATAAAGAAAGGTGACCGGGGTAAGGAGAGGTTGGGACAGATTTGGGGCAACTATTTGAGAAAATTCAGCCATGAAAAATGGGGTAACGAAGGTGGGAATAAACAATAAAGTGCCTGTACTCTGATGCTCTTCCAGGGATATCTATAATTGACCGGTCAAAACCACACTGGTTTCTAGACCACACTAAAAGAGCTTGCGTTTTAGTTTATGCCAATATTGCTGCACTTATGAAATGTACGTACCCACATACTATACTGTTGAAACATTCTGTTTCTTTTCGGGAGAGAAAATAACCTTTTTATTTGCGTAACTATCATCCTTAGATACACTTGCATAGCTTCTACTGGAAGTTACTGGATGTCCTCCAAATTCTAGTGAGATGATAAACAACTGGGCACTGGACTGAGTAACAGAGGAATTCATATGAATCCATAAGTCGTGAGTAAATAGCTTAGCACCCCTTCGGGCCTCAAATCCTGCATCTCGGTAAGTCAATTATATATAATAGTTACATTTACTACCTCTACTGTTATCCAATTTACAAATGAACTATACCACTCTGTCACATCCATTTGTTTCCTATTTAATGCCTTCCTTTCTGGCATTTTCAAACCGTTCGTTCTTTTATTATAGATTAATCTAGGACAAATTGAAGAAGAAACAAGAGACTAAATTACAAAAAAAAATTTTTTTTTTTACTTTATGTCAGTTTTTAAGCGTCTTCTATCTTCTTTTTTTTCCACCGGATTACTGATACCACCTGTTACATTTTGTGGAAAATATGTGTCGAAACAATGTGGAATGCGTGGAAGCCTCGGAAATACATGTGTTCACGGCTGCTCTCAGGCTTACAGTCAGAGTACTCTCTATCTCCAGTGAAAGAAACATTTAATTATGAAGGGCCAAAGTTTATTCTCAGGAATGCTTAACGTGGTGCTGGCTCAGAAATGCACAGTACTGCTTTCATTTTTATCATGATTGGTTTGGGGAATCTCTGAAGTAAGTATGGTAAAAACTAGCCTAGAAGGACATGCTTAGCTTGTTTTGGCAGTGATTGCTTTTGAAAAATCTTTAAAGTCCATGTCAGTATTTTGTTTTGCCATAATGAAGATTTTATTCAATGTATTCTGCTTATATCTCATTCAGTTAACAGTATATTATTGTTTTGCTTTGACAATGTTTCGATTGCATGGGATGATTTCTAAAGGGACACTATGCTTTGTAACTTACGGCGATGTGATGGTTTTGCTAAACCATTGTACCTGTCTATTGCAGAGGGACTGTTAGAGTTAGTATTATACTTTGTGAATGGATGGTTATGGTTCATACAGCAGTGACCTGGCCAGAAATTCTGTTCTGCTCTAGTAGAAAATCAGATCTGGAGCAGTTCAGTGTTTTCTGATCTTTTCCACATATGAAAGGAGTATTTAAAAGTATAGTATCTTCCATGGTCTTACTGCATCAATTTGAGGGAAAAATAATAACACCACTAAATGAATTCCTATGTAGAAAATTGCCTAAGGACTCAGGTCCCAAATGGTTTAATTTCAACAGAAAATGAGAAATAGCTGCTTTTCACCTATCGCAGCTATTTTTCCCTTCAGCTTTTCAATTCTGCTTCTGCATGTTGTGTAGCTTCAAATGTACTGATACCCTGAGCATGACAACAAGCTCTTCTGGATGTTTTTAATCCAAATTTTTATGAATACTCTTTTGAAGTTACCTATTTACCCACCAACTTTTTTCAAGCTTTGTGTTCAAGTCAGCCACTCTCAATTGAACAAGTGGGGACACTGGTGTTTATTCGTGTTAGATCTATTAATATAATGCTTTTACTTAGCTACATTGCCTGCTTAAATATACATTTATGAGCATGAAATCTTATAAGGAATAAGATATATTAATCATCTGAGCAGCTGGGGGAGGGACAATTTTGTAGATTTAGCTCTAACTTACACATTTAAGACACCTAAGAAGTATAAGTGTGTAAAAACTACAGATGCTTGAGTTACTGTTAGTTAACAAATGCAGTTAACCCAATCTGACTATTTCTTTTAAAAATCAAATAATTTGAATAAAGCCTGCCACTTAGATTCAGCACAATCATCTTTAATTTAGTGTTGAATTCACTAGCGGATTCTGCAACATCTTAACATCAGCTTGGGAATGCTAGAAACATTCTCCACTTTCAGCGGAAAAACTTCTAACCCAGCCACACTAAGATGTTGTAGCAAGCCTGGCTTGAGCTGCAGGTCCTCAATGGTTTTGATTTTCCTTGAATAAGTTAAAAGAAGTCTAAATAGGGAGAATTTAGTCTACTGACTGACCTGATACTGATAAACCACTGCATTGTGAAACTTCGCTTTATTTATCAGGATTTGCTCACACTTAATTTTCCAGCTTCCTTTTTAATAGTTTGTAGTTTGAATCCTATTTAGTATGACGTAATTGTGTGTTATGCCAAAAAGCACTCTGAAGCACTCTCCCAATCACATAAAATTTCCCATATATTTTTTAAAGCTTATAGATATTCAAACCAACTGTTTCTAACTCAATATGATATTTAGCAGTACCAGCTTTATTAAATATTCCAATTAATTCCCTGCTAGCTGCTAGAATGATCCTGGATTTATTTTTAAGTCTTCCTTCAGAAACAGACTTCATGCTCTTCTGCCTTTACAGATAAGAATAGGCCAAGGTGTTCAAATCTGGTAGCAAATGTTCAAGACCAAGGACATACGTAAAATACAATACAGCAGTCCCCTTTCCTGTAAGCACACGATCAGCTACAACTACTACAGCTTGGATAGATTCCAAGGATCACATATTACTTAAAATAAACAGCTGCCCTTACACAGCAAAACTGACATACCCATAGACAAAAATAACCTCTGTGCAGTGCCAGAACTTGAACTACAGAAGCATCACACGTGAGGTGAAATGGTACTACTTTGCTTTTGATTCTAAAATGGCATGCTCTTCTAAACAAGGTACAGACTAAAACATGTCATTCAAAGCGTAAGGGCCAAATAATTTAGCCGGTTGTGCAATTACTAAGAACTACAGAGTATTACCTTCCAATCTTGCTTGAAAAAACAACGGGAGTCATTTCAGAATGGCAGAAAAAAGTATTTGTATATTCAAAGGGACCCCTGTGCTTCCCAAGCTGATGAAAGGGAAATGAAGGTCACTGCTTATGCAAGATGGGGCATCTCGGAGACAATACCAGTAGTTTATCACGAGTTAAAAACATTCTGAATTGACCAAGGTCATGCAGAGCAGCTCATTTTTTTTCTGGGAAAAAAAAAAATTATTTATTATGCTACGTATCACACGATTTAAATCTTTTCAACCTTGTGCCAAGCATGTTTCTTATGCCGTATTTTCTATTGTAATACACTTACTTGCAGAAATTTCTGTAAGAAAGAAACGTCCTTGTCTTTTTCACAGAAAGATCATCTTCACTGAAAAAAGTCCTTGGATGTATTAAAGAAGGGGTTTTTTTTTCCCCCCTCAAAAATTATAAGACTAAGGTAAGCATTCCACTCCTACATCACTAATAATAATTGATTAGGGGGGAAAAATGAAGAACTTTATTTTGTAGTTCTGTAGCTCTCACATTATGCTTTGTGGAGTCCTGAAGCTTTGACCTCTTCTTTTTTGTCAACAGACTGAGTTTGCGTATGTTTTATTGGTTCATGAGCTTACATAAATTGCACGGCATTGTGGAATGACATGAGAGCGCGCTTTTTTAGGAACTCTGAAATAACAGAAGCAAATGTGGACCTTTAAGCGTAGAGCAAGCACTTAAAGAAAATAAGCAGTCTTCAGTTTACTGAGTCAGCGCTACGTGAATTCTAGTTTCTTGTTTCTTATAAGAGTCTTTTAACTTACTTCTGAGTTACGTGTGTGGCTCATGAAACTGAGTTACAGGAAGATGTGGTTAGAACTACTTTGTTCATCGCTACACACAGATTTGCTACACCTGAGGACTACGCAACGCCGAATCAGTGTCGTGTCTGTGGCGAGAAGTGGTAGCTGTAGGGACTGGATGTGAAACCATGGCGTTCGCTGGTGCTACACCTGAGGCTGCCACCCGCCTTTCCACACACTGCTTTGAGGTAGGCATGAGGGCTCTGCTCCATGGGCAACTCAGACCAGCTCCCCAGAGGTTACTGTACGTTACTGCCGCTCTCGCTTCTCCTCTGCACGACAGTGGCACCGGTGTCGTTGCAGAACTCGTGCGCTGGAAGAGTGGCCGGGGGGTCTCCTGGTTCCCTCCTCTGCTTCAGTCCAGCTTCCCAGATGACTGAAATCCCTTAATGTTCTGAGGGGCCTGAGGACACTGCTGACTCGTGGCAACTGTCACCTTTGCGTTATGAACAAAGAGCTGTGACTTCGATGAAACGATGTTTTCTTTGGGATCTCATTAAAGACTGTGTAAGCTGGGAGTTAGCCCGAAAGAAGATCCCTAACACATTATCTATGGGGAAAATCACCTTATTTTCTTGAGTTTTTTTCCTGTGCTGGAATGCTTCCCACGTTGTAACTGAAACTTTGTCACAGATTCCTTTCACAAGGCATTTGACAATAACGTAAGCTTCAGCTGAGTCCTTTTATGGTAGATATGAGGTGTTATACATAATCTTCTTAGGAGCTTTGCATGCACTGCTTTATACGGGCAGAATAATAATAAAGTTACGTTGACTTGCTCGCCAAGAAAAAAAAGATGTTACTGCAGCAAATTAAATATTCTCCTAAACAAGCGTTTAATTAACAAAACAAGATACAGTAGTTATTGTTGGTCAATTAGAGATGTAATAATTACTCCCGATTAGCTGACGAGAACAGGATAAGTAGGCAATTACCATAAAAAGCTAAAGTGCAAGTAAAATCAACTAAAGCATATATTATGTTGAAACAAGTAAGTGGTAACTGAAGTACACCGTTAAGTCTTCTGTTCATCTTTTCAAGTACGTGTTAAATTAAAAAAAGAAGTCAGTTTAGAATGGCAGTACAGAGCTATTATTTTATATAATATACAATTAATATATATATAGCAATACTATGTTCTTAGTATAGAATAGTATAGAGCCTCTCTCTCCCTCACTCTTCACTTTCCATTCCCCCAATTTCTGTAAAAACAAGAAAAAATTGTGCTTCCAGATTGTGTCAGATTCTTCTCAGACAGAAATTCAGGCTCAAATGGGGATATGTTTTCTAAAGATTTTTAAAGTTTATTAGAACTGGGGAAACAACTTACAAAAATTAACACATTCAAGAATGTCTGTCCTTATTCTGTTCACCAATTATTTCCAAACAGATTAAAATTAAGGAATTCATTCTTACTCAAAATTACTCAAAAATAGATCATGCAAAGATAGACTACCTGTTCACTAGTTCATTATAAAAAAACTTACTTAAATCGTATTCCGTTGTTCCTCTACTTTGATTAGATCACTAGAATATTTAATAACGCTGTAAAAGGATAATCAAAGATTTTCTAGTGTTGCGTTCTTGAGGCTATCACCGAGATACAGAGACTAACATTAATGAAAAATAAATTTGATTAGCAAATACTTGATCAGATATTACTGACAATAACTTAACCTTTCCCTTTTGACAGGAAAGGGTGCCTTTATTAGACACAAAGTAATTTTTGTAATATTTCAAGTAATTTAAAGGGAGACACTGACTCTGGACTGCACTGCAGTATATTTTTTTTGTTGCTCACTGCTGTAAAGAGATTACAAAATAAACTCCATCTGCTCCAAGGGATAGCTTTAAAGCACGTTCAGAAGTGAGTAAGTACTTTATACATCTTCTAAGGCTTGGTTTTCAGGGATCAGGTTAGGGGTGAAAGTGCTCGTAGCCGGAGTGCTTTTACAGGCAGCGGGGTCACGGTGCAGCCTACGCGCTGGAGGTTTTTAGCAGCTGTCTAACCGAGATGAGGAGCACGGACTCTTCCCAAGGGCTGAATTCTCCCCCTGAAGACGGGCCCTACGTGCCTTTCTTGGAAGGCAATACTGGCTTCAACGTCCTTATCTCTAACCGCTGCTCCCTGCCCCTCCTGCTGCTGTGCTGGTACCACTGGTTCTGCAGCTTAGTAGTGAACTGGACAGGGGAATCGATTCCTTAAAAACAGCCAAAAAAGTATCATCTTCTATTTTTTTCTTTTTTTTTCCCCAGGGGGATCACTTACCACTTTTTAACTAAGTATTTCTTAATAATATCTAAAAATGAAGTATTTTAAAATAATGGATGCATATATTACAGTCTTATTTTTAGGACAAATTATGTCATTTTTTGATGTAACCATATTTCCATTGTCATATAGTTTAAGATAGGCGTGCAAAAATATTTTCTAACTGTAGCCAAGTCTTCTTTTGAAATGAGGTTCAGATCATTTTCTTATTTAATTATTCTTAGTTTAATTGAAATGTTCAGTATAATTATGTAGATCAAATAATGACTGTGAACCTGGGAAGTGATTCTGAATTCTAACATCAGATACATCTATTGTTTTATTATTTTCCATTCATCACATGCAACTTAAGAGGGAAACCATTGATTATAAAGCTATTTCAGTTCTCCAAGTACTTCAAAGACACCGATCCCTTTTGCTTTCTCAAGAAGCTGCAACTTAGAGCCAATGTTCAATTTATGCAGTTGTTACAGTCTCACCATGGGAATACAGAGCACTGCAACTAAGTTCTTTGTAACGATTATCATTTTGCTGGTATGGAAGATGATGCGTATAGATACTGTTGTTATTTATCACCTTCTTTAAACAATTATACTGAAAGGTTCAGGGGAAGTTAAGCTAGTGAAAGGTCATTATTGGGTGGAACTAATTTTATTTTCCTACCAGGAAATGAAAGCGTCCTGCATTTTCCTGATGGTGCTAGGACAAAAAATCATTCCATGACGCATTTATTACCTGCATATCCATCACCTTGGGTAAGTATGCACAAATTAATTTTTTTCTTTTAATTTTTTTTTTAACTTGAGCATCTTTAGTCCTTAAATTCATAAAAATCCAAAGCACAGACTCAAACATCTGGTTCTTTTTGAGCATTATTTTGCAATATTTGGTTTCATCTTGGCAAGAAATGTGACAACGCCAGCCTGTTTTCCATTGCTTTTGTAACTTTATTTCTTGATCAAATTTGATGAAAGCAGAAATGTTAAATGGACAACTGTATACTGAGTTTAGGTCTATGGTCTGCTGCACTGTAGCACTTCTGGACAGAAGTCAGGATCCCTTCAATGATTGCCTAATGTTACAGGCAGTAAAATCTTAGCCTGGGAATTTGGAAGCTCAAGAGAATAATAAGGTCTTAGTATATAATCTTTAGCATGGTTTACAAAACGAAACCTTTTGTCTTTGTTCTGTAGAGTTTGCTCTTACTGTACTCCAGCCAGTTTTCCCCTTAAATTGTGTATTGAACATATGAACCAGAAGGTTGCTGAACTTTCCAGTATCTCTGTTTCTTTACTGCATCTTTTTAAATTGTTTTCAGAAGTACCTGTGGTGCAGTTTTTCTCAACTCGGAACCTTAGGGATATAAATTATCATGCCTATAGATGTATTCAGTTTTAATTCCAAATAAACAAAAAGTATGCATCCAAATATTTGTGGAAAGGTATTTATTTCAGTAGACTTTGAGGCAACTCTTAAAACACTCTTTTAGTGCAGAAGTCAGTGAATCCAATCGTGGACTACACCAGCGTTGCTCAATCCCCCTCAGAGCAAAGGCAGTTTCAGCACAATAGCTCTGCAGCACAAGTATCTTTGGAGAAAGCGTGATGGCACAGAACTTTATCATAGTAGCTCTTAAAAAAGCAAAGCCTTTCTCTATAAACCCAGTAGGGACTACCTGGACAATCTCAATCTGCTGTTGGCAGCTAAAATGAGTAGGAACAACTTTTGTGTTTCTCTGGCCTTTAACCATTGGATCAGCTGGCGCCAAGCACTGCCAGAATCCAAGGTCACCTTCTCACTGCACTTTTCATCTGAGCAAACTTGGCTACGACGGGTGAGAGCCTGGACCAACACATACTGATATGAGTAATCAATCCTTAATTCAGCAATAATAGCTAATTAAACATTGGTAATTTAAATAGATAGTCATAAGGAACATTTTCCTAATTAATGTACTGGCAAGAAAACTCTCGTAAGGAATGCCAGATTTATGTATTTTGAAAGCGCATTATATATATGTAATTTGTTAATGTGACTCTGGAGAAACTTGACATCAGAAACTCTAGAAAAGCAGTCTGTACTTTAAAATCTTTAGCCTAATGGAAGTTGGAGCACTTAAAAAAACAGATGGAGAAAACTGAAGGGAAACCATGAGGAAAAGTAATTTAATTTCTAAGGTTCCAGCAGTTTAGAAATACTTGAACACACGTTGAAATCTTCATAGTCTTAAAATCATATCCAACAAGCACAATGTAACTGCTTGCTGAAACCCAACTTTGTTTAACCTTATATGTACTAAAAAAAACAAAAAACAAAGAAAACCAACCCTGACATTTATATATTGCCATGGCTGTAGAAAGGTTAGTATGTCAGAAGAGAGAAACTAAGTCTAATGATCTTCTAAGTGTTATAAAGCACAGTCATTTTGCATTTTTTTTTTAAGTCAATAAGTATATTACTATGTAAGCAATTTTCTTGACACAAATTCAATATTTCCTTCTGTAACCTGTATCTTCCACAGTGATGGTGTCCCAACCATAGAGCATATCTAGTGCCACAGTAGAATATAACAGTATTAGAGTATTCATCATCATCATCAATATTATTATTACTATTAGCAGTAGATTAAAACCCCCATATACTCAATAGCTACTAAATAACTTACTTAGCAGTAAGGTTCTGCTGTGTGTGTGGTTTTTTTTAAAGAGCATCTGATCTTTACTTACGTTTTCCTGAGAAAAATGTATGGATGTATGCTAATGGCTGCAGCAGTCTGATCATTCATATAAAATTGGAAGTAATATTCTTTCCAAATTCAGAGTTACGACACAAAAATAAATTCTACTTGTGCGCTCTTCCGCAAAAAGGTGGACTTTTTGGCTGGCGTTGCTGTGATTCCCAAAGGATTCTTCTTTAGAAGCCAGGTTTGTGGAGTGATAGTTAGCCATGACAGCTACAGAGTGTTCTTGGATAACTCACATTTTTGTGGGAAGACCTGTCAGAAGCCAGACAGGCTGAATTATTTCACAAGCTGTCCATTTTTAGTAGAGAACTCGTGAAGTAGTAGTGATAAAATTTATAGTTGAGAAAGAGCAACCTGCTGGGTAGTCTTGTGGCATTTTAGATCTAATCATAGAAGAAAGACATTCTTTTCAGCTGTATTTTTAAGAGATCAGAAACCAATAAAAAGAGCAGACATTAACTTCCTTTTACACTGTAATAGATCAACTTTTTTTTTTTTTTTTTGGAGAGGGATGTAAGAGGGATAATGTGTGACTCCCTCATGTGCTTTCCAATTTTGAGCACCGCTGTAGTGCTCTCAGGTACCATGCTGAAAGAAACTGTGCTGAGATGGAGACAGAAATTTTTTTTTTTTTTTTTCAGAAGGGACTTCTAGAGATGTCTGATCCAGCACCCGACTCAAAGCAACATCAACACTGAAGTCAGATTCCACTCTGGAGTTGAATGAGGCTGCTCAGGACCTGGCGGCCCAGTCGAAATCTCAGATGCATATTGAAGTCTCTGGACAACCCGGTGGCTTTCCACCTCATCGGCAACCAGACTGCGCAGGTGCGTGGGGATACTGCGTCCCAGGCACAAGGCTCTGCGTTTTCCTTTATTGAGCTTCAGGAGGTTTTCTCCAGCTTGCCAAGTTCCTTTTTTGAATGGCAGCTTTACCCTGCAGCTTTTTAGCCTTTCTCCCGATTTAAATAATTTTAAATTTCACTTTTCATTTAAAGTCTTCATAGAATATTTGATGAAGAAGGCTATCATAAGCAGCATTCAGGAAGTAATGCTGAATGTAGCGATGTAGCACGGAATGTCCAAGGTAACTGAACTTTGGTAATTGTACTGCGCAGTCAAAATGGAAATGAAAAACAGTTTTTTATATGTCTTTTCTGGTCACAGATTGTACTAAAGCTGAGTATATAGTGTCTGAACTTACGGCTCTTAAGTCAAAAAATCCATTCAAATACCACTGCAGAACAGTCAGTGACAAAATGTGATAGGCAAAAGGAATGCAGAACACAGATCTAGAATGGAAACCTGGGGAGGAACATCATGACTGAGTCGCTTAGATACTGTGTATTTACTACCTTCTTAGATACTTATTCTCTTAGTGGCTTATTACTATTTAGAGTCTGTGTATCGATATCAGTACAGACTCCACTAATAAGAACTTTTATATAACAGAAAATCTACATTTTAAAATTTTATTTCTTTTAGATGCCTGAGTTTAAGAGTGCCTGAATTGCAGCAACTTCAAAAGAGCTAATTTTCAGTGGGTGAGTGGCAAGTTTTTTTCTGTATATCAGACCTTTTGACATTTCCCCTTAGGCTGAGCAATGCAAAAAAATTTTTTTAACTAAGAATCTAACTTTGTATTTAGTCAAGTACATACATTTATCAACATAGTTCTTTTTCTACATAGACCTATAGGAAAGCCTGTTCTTTTTAGATTTCATTTTTAAAGGAACTGGCAAGTCTTCTATTTAGAACCTCTTTTATACAGGAATATTGGAAAGTGTAATGGTAATCCAGTTAAAAGCGAATTAACAAACAGTAATTAACAAGCAACAGTAATAACAGGCTAATAACAAGCTAGTTACATTCATGATGAAAAAATGAGAAGCGATATCCTGCCAATTTGATTGCTGGATATTGAATAACTTCAGATAAAATCCTCCAGTGATAGGTTTGAAAAAAATGCATTGAATACTTAAACCTAAAACTTAAGGTGAAAACCACAGCAATCAAAATTGTCATTAAGTGTAACTTTTATGGAGCCTGAAGTACTCTTTTATTCTCTATAGACTCGTATGTAAATAAATTCTGAAAATCTGTACTGGTAAGAGAAGGACGTATACTATGTTCCGTACTTTAAGTGCTTATGCAAATACATGTTGCAGTGTTACATCTGGGAGACATGATATTACTGCAGTACTTCCAATATATCATACTAATGCACATGGACATGCACAAAACATAGTCAGGATAAATGTGTCATTAAAACATAAAAATGCTGCTAGCTGTAAATGATGCATTAATACGCTCTTCAAACATAACAATACGTAGATTCATGGATGTTAAAGGTAGAAGGGAGCATTAGGTAATTTACTTTGAACTCTTCTGTACCAAAGGTGTTACATTTCACCTGCTCCCAGATGTCCTGTCCAAAGAAACAGAGAATATCTGTTTTCATTTGTCTCACAGTTAATCATCTTCACTTCTTACAAATGTATATCTACATGAGTATATCCTTATAGTCTCCAGCAACCCAGTCTGAAGTCATTAGGTTTAAATAATCTCAGCTGGTCCACCTTTATGAAACCATCATACTTCTGTTTTTATGGTACTCAGGTGTTCGACATGCTTTTCTCCAAGAGATAAAAAAGAACCTTTCAGAATTCAGTATTTGCTTGTCCTTCACTTATAATTCTACAATCAGGTTTTCCTCAGTGCTTTTTCTGGAAAGACAAAGAGACTCAGATCTTTTTTCCTAGCTATAAAAATTTTGTATAGTAATTGTAACTTCTTATTTTTTTAATTTTGCAGTTTTTTTTTTTTTAATGTGGACACAAGATCAGGATAAAACATTTGAGCATGAGTACCATTGGTGCTACCTGGAAGGATTAACACCACCTAACTGCTCCTGTCCATTATTTCCAAGTTTAGAAGACAGTAAGATAGCTTCATTTTAATTTAATTATTCCATACGTAAGTTTGTTTATCCAATATAATCCCCACGATAGACTTCTGTCCTTGGAAGCCACAGCTCAGTCCCCTGTGCTATAGGTAGGACTCACATTCCTTTTCACTAGATGAAAAACATTGCGTTTTCTTCTCTTAGAACTCATTTCGCTTGAATGAGCCCAGAGTATCAAGGTTTGAAGGGATTTTTAAGGAAGACGCTTTCTACTAGTATTCCAAAGCCAGACAGCAGCAAAACGGAAGCGGTGCGGTCGCAAGGAGCAGGACGGTGTGCTCGATGAGCTCGTGAGCACTGCTGAGAGTTCAAACGCGCTTGTTCGGCTGACTGCATCCGCGTGCCTTTTGAATCAGCGCTGGCGTGCGTCTGGCTGCCTCAGAGCAGAGCCCAAACCAACAGAAGTCAAATGAATATAACTATTGTAATCCAGATCACTCCAGGTGAATGTGAGGCCTAATTATAATTATTTACCACTGAACTAATCCTTGCATCAGCCATAAATTTTATCAGCAGTGATTTTGTGCTTACTTGAGATCATTGTTCAAAATACTGAGAAGCATTTATCCTACAGTCCTGTAGTGGAGCCCTGGATTGCTCCACTACAAACAGTGCCATGTGTTTAAAGCGTTTGACTCAAACTACTTAAGAAATACGCACATATAGGTTGGAAGCATATATATGTACCAAAGGTTGGAAGCGTTCTCTAATAGCAAGAGATGCTCCTAGACAACTACTTATAATTCACCTAATGATAAATTTAGACAATTCACATCTAGTAACCATATACAGAGCTTACAAAAAATGTGTAACAGTTTTTATTGTTAAAAAGGCTGGGAAAACAGCTTTGCCGCACACAGGATTCACAAAGGAAAAAGAGGCACACTCACACTACAAAGTTAAAATTCCTGTCCTGAAAGTAAGGAAATCTGCATACCTGTTTGTTTAAAACTAGTAGCCTGGATTCTGGCATCCATGTGAAAGTCCAAAATGGAAAACATGAGTGATTTTATGTTCTTTAGATTTCCTGTAATTTATAGTCTTGAGCAACAGTTGGATCCTTAGAAGACTGTCAGAATACCATGTACTCTGGTCACACCTCCCCTCTCCCCGGGGACACTCTTTCTTTGAGATAATTAAAATACTTGTTTACCACTCAGGTCTTCAATTATGCGGTCAGTATCCCCAGCTGGCCACTTAATCCAGTTTTGGGGTTGTTTTTACCAGTAGTACAGCATAAAAGGTACTTTTGTGCAGCTGGGTCTTGACTATACTTTTCAGAAAATCAATTAAGACTTATTTTCTAATTTCATTACTGCTGTCTAAGTGATGACTTTGCAGTCTTGTTCTTTATAGTATATTAAGAATATGCACCAAAATCAAATCTCTGTCTGCATAAAAGCAGCATTGGTCCAAAACGCAGATGGAAGAGTAATATGAAATAGTGGCCTTTTTTTTTTTATTTTTTACTCTAGACATTTCTGGCTTTAAATATTTACTTAAGAAGTCTATTTTGTCTTCAGATGTAGCACCAATAGAGAAGTATGGAGTGTTTTTCCCAGGGTATGGAGTGTTTTTCCCAGGGTAGTTCTTCTGACTTAAGTTTTCTTGCACAGGTTTAGATTTTCAATGGCAGTGTCTAAAGGACAGGAAGGGATAAGAATATCATTAGCTCAGTAATTCAGAGCAGATTAGAGTGACCCGGCTGTCCTAAGTTTAAAGGTTATTTTAATTTTATGTAAATCTGTAACTGCCATTCACAAAAAAATAATCTGCATAATATGCCTTGCATTTTAGTTTTACTTATCATCCACTTTTGTACACGTACGTGAGTTAACTTATTTTTTTGTGTCTTCTGGTACACCAATGTCTTCTCAAGTGAAACTTTAAGAACTTAATTAAAACTGAAGAGGCTTTTCTCTCCCCTCATTATGAAATGCAAACTTGTAACTTTACCTTCTTATTTCTTTTTGTTGGCCAAACAATTTTCAAAACTCAGTGCAGCTAGAACAGAAAAAGCTGACTGTTTCATATCTGTGAAAAGAATAATCGGAACCAAGGAAAATATTCAATTGCTTAGGCTAGACTCTGACCCCCATACTCATAATAGTGAAGGGTTATTCAGCTTATTAAAATTAATCCCATGTTCATGTCACTACCTGCCCCAGAAGGCATTTATTTTAATATTTATTATATTTCATATTCTGTACTTTTAATTAAATTTTATCTTTAATAAATCCCCTTTTGCTTTGTTTCACCCCCTTCTTTGATTCACTAGAGAAGTTGCGTGATAGGGACTCTAATTTCCTGATTGGTTAAGCCTACTTCCAGAGCAAATCTCTCAAACTGAATGACCACATTTTATACACTACCAGAAAGTCAGAGAAAAGAATCAGTGTAAGAAAATGCTCCCTCCTCAACATCAGCAGATGATATCCTCTGCCCTCTGTTTGTACTTTCAAGTTATTTTTTACTGTTTAAGGTTGGCACTGGCCCTGGCTGAAAGAAATATCTGAGCACATTCTTTGAAAATCATGTACTGGTCCTTTCCCTCTTTGGTAAAATAAAGGCTTCGCAGGGGAAGACATGCAAATATGCAAAAAAGCATATGCTTTTTTGTTTTAAACGAGGACATGAACACAAGGAGGCACAAATTTTCACAGATATTGGCACATGGTAACTTGCATGAAATTCATGACATCCAGCCTCAGCTATGTAAGAACTAGACATCTACTCTTAAGTGGGTCTCCCAGGCCTTCTAATCAATGCATAGAGGGTAATAAAGGGTAATAAATTAAGGCTGGAAGCCTCTATAAGATAATGGGGAGAATCGCCCTTTGTAAAACTCTGGTCTACCTTCAGTAATGCTAAATAGCCAAAATATTTTCTAGAATGGTAAAAATCTATGTATTTATGAAGAACAGATAGACAACTGAACAAAGATCATTACTTTCTGCCATTAAAATAGTAAAATCAAGTAATACCACTACATCTTTTCAAAAACCTAGTTAGGTTAGATGCACTAACTGGTTAACCCTAATTTACCTATCCATATAGTAGAATTATTTCAGTTAGTTTTGAAGTACTTGAATAATCTGGATTTTAATTGCTCCTGGATTTTAAATGTCCTGAAGCACACAGCAATTTAGGGTGGTGCATGAGTATCTCATTTATTTTCACATCACACTCTAAATTTGTTAAACCTTCCTGTCCTTTCACACCGTTGTTCTGACTAGGAACGTGGTGATAATGAAGTCCTCACAACAGCAGCGTCATGTTAATCTTCTATCTGTTGCTGTTGATTCTGGACTTCACCGTTTATAGTTCTTTTTAGTTTAACTCTCACAATGACTTTGTTCATTGTTCTCGTTTTATGTTCAGCAAGGCTCGTCAGGAGATGAAAAAAAGCTTGAAGCATAAGAAACATCACAGAGACTGTCAATATCTCACTAATAAAGAAAACAACAACAAAATGAACAAATAAACACGGAAAATAGGCTAAGTGGAAAGGTGTTAATTGAGGAAGATCTGAAAGGCTTGAAAGTCCTAAACATAAAGAATTAAGAAAAGAGTGAGTGTTTCACGTGAATTCATCTGCTTAGAGGTTTAAGGAATTGGTCCCGCACAGCTGTGATGTTGTGAAACAACCTGAAGAATACAGGCATAAGCAAAATCAACAGAATTGTGAAAGCGAGTAGAGGGACAGTCAAGATTCTGCCAGTTAGTGTAGATGGAACAGACACTCGGTCGAAAACTTTGCATTTTCAGATGTCACTGGAAAAAAATACTCCAGTCATTTCTACTAGCTGAACACCAAGCCAGTGATCCGAAGTAAAGAAAAAACCAACCAACGTTCAAGACTTCTGCTTTCCTTGAAGGGCTTGGTGTGAGGGATGTGCAGCACGTTTCAGGTCCTTGGAACCCGGTCTCCCCTGTTGGTCACTCTAAATTTTATTGTTCTCTTGACCTAGCTATGTTAACTGCCAAAATGGATGAACAGAATTTGAAGAGTGATTTAGGTTCTTGTGTCTTTTTTTTTTGAGAATGGCTAGGACAGTTGGGAAAATTAGGAAAAAAGAGGGGAAGGAGAGATGGAATCCTTCACATATAAGTCACATCTATTTAAAGGTTAGGACCTGCAGTGATAAAAATTAATTGCTGTGTGGTAATTTTGAAGAAACAAATTGATATGTCCAATGGAGATTACAGGTAAAAAGTAGTCAGACTAGACCTCTGGTCACTGCATTATTAGCCCTCATTAAGTATTCCAACTAATTAAAATAATTCATTTTGTTAAGGAACTTGTTTCACACTGTTGTGTAGGTCTAGCTATGATCAAATAATAAAACATACAGATGAAATACGAGAGTAATTTTGATGCGTTATGTTTAACAGAAATTTTAGTTTCAGTCTCCTGTATGATTCCTGCTAATAGCATAATCATCTAGTATTGTGTGTTATTTTTCCTCTTCCTTATTTTCACTAAAACAGGCAAAAAAGTGTAAAGATCTATTTTTAAAGCTTTTTTTAATCTTAAAGATTTTTATAAGATGGAAAAAACTAGCTGAAATCAGCACAGAAAGAAAAAGAAAAGCATAATTATTTTTAGAGCTGGCCTCTTGGGCTGGGTATGGGCATTTCAGCTGAATGGAGAAAATCTTGGCAGTTCCAGTGTCATACTTTCGCTCTTTGCATATTTTAATCTCTAACGCTATCAAGTTAAACCGTTTCATCAAAACTAAATTGCCTGAACTAAAAAAATAAAAACAAAACAACGGCAAAACCTAGGCCTTCTTCATTAACCACAGTGAATAAGGTGTACAGTGTTTTTTCCCCAAGACCAATTTATTCTGTGAACCATGCAAGCAAGCTATCAAAAGCTGTAAATTAGTGGTCACCTCAGGCATTAGAATTAAGAGCTCCTTTACAGGAGCTCCCATTGAGTCAGTCTTTTTCATCTTTGCTAATTAACACTTTTTTACCATTGCCTTATAATAAATAATTGAAACTATCATGTAGGACATGATTCAGGAAAGAGAGAGCAAAAACTTTAAACTAGATCATTATCAAAGAAATCTTTCTCTGATTGGCTTCTTCAATAAAACCATGAATAATTAGAAAATAAACTGTTTTCTGGCTTTAGAAAGTCTTTGAATCTCTCTACTACCTGAACGACTTTAATTTATGTGCATACAGAACAACTTACTGGTGCTGAAAACAAAACATTTCATTCCCTGAAAAATCCACATAAGCCATAAAATACTTTACAGTAGCACAAGGATCGCAGCAGCGTACTCTGTAGTATGTAACAATGCTGCAGTATCGCAAGATCCTCTAAAATGAGGAAGCAACTTTTAGTATGAAAGGGAGAGAGTTAATCTTAAAAGCTTTTGGATTGTGTCTTTGATCCCGACTCTTAGGATGTCCAACTAACTAGCAGTTCTTCAGAGTATGTGAACACGGTCTCCCAGCAATCTCTTTGCTCCGATCAGCTCCCATCCTGTGTTCAGGAGCAGCGTGACGTAGTGCTGTTGGATAGCGCAGTGAGTATGTAGGTAGCTTATGATCTAGGAAACAAGCAGAACACCCGGCCAACTGTACGAAGAAGGCTTTGCCCGTATTTCTCAGTAGCTTTTAAAGCATCCCAACTTTGTACTAATTCCGAGCTGGTATTAGCTCTTGAGTTACCACCAAAGGCAGTAGTTATTCGCATATTTTGAGCTACCTGAGGTAACATCATCACAAAAGAGCATTTTTACGGTCCCGGCTCTCACCTGCACTTCTGTGTGCTCCAAGCAATTCTGTAATAATTAGACACACGTGCATAGCCCTCATTTGCAAGGAAGAAATTCCTGCCTTACTGCGATAGTCAATATCAAGACTTGTTTGATTAAGCTGTGTTAAGCAGACGTTGAGTGTGCCTTTTTCAGGACTGGTCCACAAAGCTTCACTGCAAGGCAATGCTGTATGAATAAATTATAATGATGGAAAAGGAAAACCTAAAGGTAATTTGATAACCCTCTGCAGAATTTAGCAAGGTGTCTAAGAATGAAATGTTGACATTTCTGTGGTTACTTTACATATAAAAGAAGTACCTTTCATAAAAAGCAAAGCACTTACTTAACATTCCTCAAAGGTGGATCTAGTATTCTTCATTAGCTAAGTTTCAATTGCCTTTGTCAAGCTTGTCTTCCCAGCAAAGGTCTCTGTCAACTGTGAAATCCACTTAAAGTAATTAGTATTCTGTTAGATTTAACAGAGTCTGTGAATTAGAACTGTAACAAAAGAGAACGTCTACTTGTTTCTTCATCATCAAACAAATGGAGCTTCCAGCTCCTGTGGCGGCTGAATCTGACTCTCTCTCATGTCATACAGGCCACACTTAGAGTAAGGATTAATAGCCCTGCTCAAAAATTTGATTTTTCCATTTTACCAGAAAAGACGGCATTTCAAAATGTTTCCATCCTGATTCGTATCAAGAGGAAATCTCATCCTCTCCACAATCAGGAAGCAGTTCTTCCAAATCATTGTAGCATTTTATTTTAAAATTTTCTACAGATGTTCAAATTTTAATAGTTTTGACATTTTCTTTGAGTTTTATTTGTAATCTATAGTCATATTGTTATTTTTGTATTTGATTATGTCACAGAAGCAGTGACCATGCACAAATGTTCAACTGTTACAGACCTCTGAAACTCTGACACGAGATAACGTTTGAACTATTCTAATGCAGACTTTATTTTTAACATCTGTCACTGAATGTTTGCCACTTGTTAACGGGAATATTTTCTTTTTTCTAAGCCAGAGAGGTTTTTTTGATCCAAAAAAGCATGCTGGAATAAAATGGAATGTTTTGTTAGCATCACGCCTGCACAGGCTTAGAAACAAAAGGTCCCAAATAATTATAAGCAGATATAAAATCTCGACAAGGATATAAAAACTGGGAAAAGACTGGGTCATTCATTGTAAAGTCAAAGAAGAGAGGAGGAGGAAGATAGTGGATCAATTGGCTGAAAACCTCACTGTCTGTATACTAGTGACAGAAACATGGTGAACAAACAGGAGAAACAAGGAAATCTTAATAGTTTATGAAAACATACATTTTAGTCTAAAATTATTATTTTGCCAGCGTAACAGAATTTGATAGGGCAAGCCTTCTGAATGGAATATATTAATACTAAAATCCAATACATTATCAATAAAAATTGACATAATATGAAATGAAAATGTGTTGCCCTATACTAACACTACATGTGCACCCTTTGAACTGCAGACTACGAAGCGAGGTGGTTCTGTTAGTAACTAGTAATTAGTTGGCCACAAAGAATGGCTCCTTTTTACTCCTTAGCAGCCCAAGGGAATGTCCTCATCAGGTTTCTTCTAGTTTATACATAGACATGCAGGCTCTAAACATTACCCATGCTACCTAAATTCAAACTAGAATGTATGTCTGTACTGTCATCACACCTTCAGTACGTCGTGTAGATATACTTTGAGATCAAAGTGTTTTCTGTTTGTCTTACAGTGACACTTTGAAGTATGAAACCTCTTCATTCCAACACAAGTAAGAGACATTTTTGATGCAGAAAATCTGTTTCAGTCACTAGGAAGGGTTTTGTCTACACAAAGACACTAGTGAGAAATTGGGAAGCATTTGAATTGAGAAACAGTAGCTGTTGCAGACAAACTCTCTGGGCAGTTTTAGTAGGTGCTTATGGCCTTTCTGCGATTTAGCTAAAACCATACAGAAAATATTTTTAATACGAAATAGTAACAGCCACACCAAGGGGCTAGAATATGTTAATAACCCGGGTCATTTCAGAAAACAGGGTTTAAGTAGAAAATTTTTCTCTTGCCATGAATTAAACTAAGAAAAATATGAAAACGCGATAAGAGTTCTGTACTTTTGAGTTTGGAATTCTGAATCTGTGTGTTTTTCTTAAAATTTCACATATGATTTAGTAATCAAAAAAAAAAAAAAAAAAATCTTATCAAAAGAGCAGCCAGTGCTCCGCCAGGCAGACCTTTCACATTCCCGGTTGTCCTGTGTATGTTCTTTGTATCGCTAAGTCACGCTCTCTCAGGGTAATGCTCAGGAAAGAAATTATTTTGGTCCATCTCATTTGTGTGTTCACGCAGTTGCCCTGTGGCACACTTACTGCTGATAGAATTCTTCAAACAGCTTTCATATCTCTGCTGATATACACATACAGCTTGCCTTACTACCTTATTTATGTGTATGTTTTGGTTTTAAATATACCTATACTTTTTCCTAAGTGCCTGCTATCGTTACGAATTGTCCAGGGGGCTTTTCAGAACTGTGCTAATGCATACGCTTGCAGTGGGACAGAAAGAAAGAGGGAGTCTAGCTTGCCATCTTATTTATGTATTTATCTTCTTTTAAACACACCTATATTTTTCCCTAAGTGCCTGGAACAATGTATGCAATAAAAAATATTAATCAATAACCATGCTCAAATCATTGGTTCCTTCAGTTCAGTGCTCTGAAACAAATGGGAGAAGCTAAATAGACCTTGTAGCGTGCCCTGTAGTTCCATAAATCCAAGGCCTGTCTGATCATGAAGACAAGGTAATTTTAGCAATTGACATCTCATCTGCAGTACTCTCCCTCTTTTTCCCTTCAGCTTCAACTGGAGAATTATGAAGCTTTTTTTTCTGCTTTCAATTTACTTTAACTGTTATGGCACGAAATAGTTAAAAAGAAGTAAATGGGAAAGACTCCAAACTGTTTCAAGACTGATGGAGTACCACAAATAGCTTAATTTTTACTCAGGAAAAGAATCTTGGACGAAAAAGAGAAGAGAGAGGAAACTCTTATGGCCGATCTCAAGAAAATACTGAAATCCAGAAGAAAACAGAGAGAAAAGAGTTTGAGGAAAAAAGAAAGTGCATAAGTAAGCACAGCTGTATGTCTAAGTGTTAGTTTTATCTCTAGGTGTGTTTTCAGTTCTTTTATACGCTTTGCACAGTTAATACTGCATTCAGTATTACTGCGTAGTAATTCTTATTGCCATAAATCGGGGAAGTAATATGAAAGCAGTTTCTTCTCATCAAAAGGTGAGATGAAGAAACATAATTTCATTTTTCAAAACCGTGATCATACCGAGCACTTGTTATTATAAAAATAGATTATGCTTGGAGTTTTCACCTTTGTATGTTACAAGCTTTTCAGCTGCTGAAGTTTCAGATTGTTGAAAGGAAAAACACAAATGTCAAGAGATGCTTGTTGTAGGAAAATTAAGAAATTTGCACAGCTATTGTGTATTTAGCATATAAGCGGACTAACAGAATAGGCCTGATACAATGGAGAAAATTTATCAAATCTATACAATAAAAACTGTAAAAAGTGACAGCAAACAAGTGTTTAACAAGTTTAGTTTTTATTACTTTTTTTAATAGCAACTCTATATTAGTTGAAATTACATGAACCCTCATAGCCCTTGAAATATAGTTCCTTTGGCGGTGGTCTTTAATTGAGTAACGGAAAGTGAAGACAACCTCTTCTCCTCCCTCAAAACACGTTATCTATGCCAGCAGTATCAGTATGTCTGTGAATTTATGTGAGAAAGAGAACAGTCACATGTCCTTCTGTTGTACTTAGGAATTTATTTTCACTTTAAACACACCTGTATTTCTCCCCATGTGTCAGCTATGGCTATGAACTGTTCAGACTGGTTTTAAGTCTATGCTAATAACTTTGTATTTTCTTCATGTGCTTGTACTGCTCAGGAGACTCGATCATGGACGAGGTGTCTTTGGGCTGTGAAGGGCGTACAAACATTGAACAAACTACTGGTGATCCAAATAATCTGATTTTGTCTACACTTTCTTCTGTCCTTTAATAAAAGTATCTTTAAAAACTGCTTTTCATCATTAGGTATGGAGTTAGAATAATCCTTTTCTTTGCTGTGGCCTGATGATTTATTTAGCTTATATAGACCCTGAAATTTCAAAGTGTGTGTGTATATCTATATTATTATACTCTTTTTTAAACTGCAAGACACATTTGTTTGCAGAGGTTTTACTGGTAACTGAGTAATTATACCAGAGATAGTATCTTGCAATGGCAAATCCATCTTCAATTTGTATGTACACAGCTTAATATTCTTCTACAAGGTTCATATTTTAAGCACTGCAGTCTAGATGTTCAGGTTGGTTTGAGTCAAACAAAATGAAAAACTGAGAACCAAAATGCCTGCTTATCCTCAGGGATGCCACAACAAATTAGTAAGATGATCTCATATTGTAACAATGCTTTCTGTTACTATGACAGTTGTCATATTTTAATTCTTTATGAGCTTTCATTTGGGCACTATCATCAAAATTCTTTGTACTAGCTAATTTGCTAAACCTCCCTTATTTCCCAGTTCTTTCGAGTATGTGCCAGCCTGGTCCCCTGTGAATCGGAGCATCCTGAGAACCACTCCATTTTCTAAGAGACTGTCTGTGTTTCCGAGGCGTCGTTTTGGCAGCAGCTGATGATGGAGACGCTGCAGCCATCCCCACTTGTCCCTGGCTGTGGTGGTGCAGAGAATAAAGCAACTCTGCGCCACTTATGGATTAGGCAGGAAAGTCATCTGAGAGCTATTTTAGTTAGGTTACAGCTGTTCTACGCTTCCAGCGTGGCACAAAGCATCTATAAAACAACATTTGGGGGCTGGGCCGGGGAGGGATTGTGACTGTCCTTTTGTACCCTATTCTAAGCTGTTAAGTAATGCTTCTGTTAATATTTGTCACCAACCTGACTAGCTTCAGAATGAAAATCAGGTGATAAAATGACACAACTATCATTCCTAATCCCCGAGTCACTTCTGCTCTCAACTCTCAAAACTACTATGGGTTGGTGTGTTGGGCCCTTGGCAAGAGGTTCTTTTCTATTTCATTTCTTCATTTAATTGGAAAGAAAATTAACCTATCAGTGAAAAGTCTATTGTGTTTATTCTTAAGATATAAAGTGACTATTCATTAGTAGCCTTCAGACAGTGTAAATGACACTGTCCTGTACAGCTGCATCATGGAGCTCCCTACTCTGAAATAAATCTAAATAAACAAATAAAGCAGCAAACCCCAATCTCTCTTTGAGATCATGTACTGAGTGACTAATCCATGCTTGCTAGAGAGCAGAATCCTCTGTAGACCAAGAAAAGGTGGCATTAGCTGATTTTCATTCCAGGACCAAAACCAAATAAAGCCAGGGCAGAAAACAAACAAAAATGTATTAAGCTGACAAGAAAGTGTCCAGTGGGAAATGGAAGACAACTAGAAACAATGATAATAACATTTTCATGTGCTTTCATTACATGAGCAATTTGGGGATGTGCTGAACAACTCAGAAATATTTCAAATTGCTGGGTATATGCCATAATTGCTGGTTTACAAATATGTCAGATCCTTTACCATGCAAGCTCCTTTTACCCATTGCAAACAGTTCTAGATTGGATGTTCTGCATTTAAAGTGTTAGAAGAGAAGAGGGCAGTCCAGAAATCATATTAATTTTCATGGCTGCTCTGATGAGGATTACTGAAGCACAGTATCATCCTGGCATTTATCAATATGTAATCTTGATTTCCATAGTGATCTCAATTAGTCTCACTCTATACTAACTCAGTATAACGTAGAATATATATATACATATACCTACACACTTACAAAATCAAGTATAAAGCTAAGTAGCCTAGGACAACAGTTAAAATGGACACTTGCAAAGATGCTAGAATTAAATAGCAATTACCTTTCTTTTAGATTATCTGGTTTAACATTAATGTAAACAATTGATTTTGAACATTTATCAGTGTTTGTATATATTGTAGCAGTAGTCACCCAATCTGAGGGTTTAGCATAATAATAAATCTCTTTAATTACTTATTAGAACAATTAAGTTAGAACAATTCTGGTATCACTGCGGCTTTCTAACTTTGGGATGGTAAATTTTATATTTAAACTGTCACAGAATTGACACCCCGCTCCCCCCCGCCCCAAACAGTGGTTACTTAGAGACCACAATATCTCTTCTTTATCTGATTTTACTGGTTCAGTAGATAGAGAGGCAAAGGAAATCTTTTGCAATAACCTGCCACTGCAGTCCTGAAGGAAATGCCACCACTGATCAGAAGGCGTTTGACAATCAACGTGTATTGAGCAGTTCTCACCAACTGTTCACAACCCCACCGAAGATCAAGACCAGGAATGTGTTGTTTAGCAGACACCCTGTCTGGAACAAGTTACTCTCACATGTTGCCTAATACGTTTTCCCAGATCCTCATCTCCATCAAAAACAAATGCTATTCCAATGTGGTGAAAATTCCAATGGACTGTCTGCCATCTCTGACCAGCACTGGTGGGCCAAGCAGGCATTGGGCAGTTGCTTTGAGATGCATCTACACAAAATTCATCTCCTGACCCATCTCTGCTTAAAATATGCTGGTTCATGTTGTGGAACAGCCTCAGAGCTTGTGAATCACCTCCTTTTGGGTGAAACAAAACTGGAAGGTGCACACTCCAAGAGCTTGCCTTCTGCACTTTAACCACCAAAGAATCCTCAGTCCACAGGGTGAGTACGAAGTAGCCCCCGCAAAACACATATGGTGTCAATGTGAATTCTTGGCACCAACTGTTTTGATTTGCTTGTATGCTTTCCCCTGTACTGTAGAATTTGCCCTGGCAGCCATTGCAGTTTTAGAAATGGAGTAGATTTTGAAAACAAAGATTTGTTTGGGCTGGATTGTTTGCAGAAGATTTAAAAAACAAAGAGGCTAGAAAAAATATGAATGTATGTATATTATTTTACTTCTCTCTTGCATTCTCTGAAAAATAGTCTGGAAGCAGCATCCTGTTAACACATCCATTTGGCGTAATACAATTTCTATAGTAAAATTTATGTTGTTGATTTAAGGATGTCTGCTAAAACTGCCAAAGCCTCCCACTTGAACCTTCTGTCACCTTATGCTATTTAATGTGACATGATTATCTTAACTGATTTTGAAATTCATATATGGATACACAGTGCATCTGAATGGCTTCTTTCTTATATAGACAATTTGCATGAGATGGCATTGATGTAACTTAATTACGAGATGACTATAAGCAAAATGCTAAACGTGGATATAACTGTCCAGTACTAGAGAACTGCCAACCAGAAACCCCATGCTTAAAAGCAGCTTAGGTCTCCAATTTATAGCTTAGGCTTAACTCTTGCTGTAATGACATTTTCCTGTTTATCCTATCAGAACATCTTTGAGTTTTCCCGAATGGATTTGAGGGCCCCACCAGGCTGAGTAAATTCAGAAGACATTATCTAGGTCTGTGTCTATAAGTAATGTAGGGGATCACGACACAACAGTGAAATTAAGATCATCATCATGAGACATACACCTAAATAATGACCAACATTTTGTAGGCCAAAAGTATTTCTTATGCTTATTAGTTAATAATATAAATGCAAAAACAGATCACTAAGCATATAGGTCAGTAATCATCTTTCTTACAGTATTTTCCTTTATGGTAAAAAAGCAATTGCCTTATGTTTGGGGAGTGAGACTAGAATGAAGCTTGATGAAAATAAACAAGCAAGGGTACTTCTGAACGTGCAAACTGCAAGCAATAGTCACCGTCACTGATTGTGCGGTGACAGTAACAGTCACAACCAAGATCAAAGTCTGAGGTTTGTTCAAACTTTGAAGCATTTCAGACTTAGGTCCTTTGTGTGTGTGTGTTCATATACACCAACATATAAATCTTAATTAGAAAATGGTAATCCCAACATGTCTAAGTAAAGGAAGCATTTCATGTTGACCATCATTATGTTCCATTGTATGTGCTTCCCTACTGCGTGTCATATAGTGCAATGAGTTCACATTTGAGTAGGCAATAAGAAGGTTAAATCAATCCTATGTTCCCATTATGTTACGGTGATCTGTCAAAAAATAAATATTATATGAAAGAAAGAATATGCCACAGTAGAAAGCTACAGGGAACACAGCAGCAAAAAACTATGACTACACTGTCAGCCTCACCCTGAACAACATTGGTAGGCCTCTGTTCAAGAAATATTTAGGGTCCTTTCAGCCATGGTCAGTCCTAACATTCCTTGTAAAGTTAGAACCAATAAATTAAACAAATGTAAATTATTTTTTTTTGTGTGACACAATACTTCAGCAATAACTGCATATTTCTCATTATCAATGTGATAACATTTGTGTGCGTAACAAAATCTGAGTTTAAAAATCAAACTGTATTTTAAATGTAGGAAATAAATACACTGACAAGCATCAAGTCATTGTGAGCTTCAATACCATGACCAAAACTCAGAATATTAAACTTTGTATTTTTGTTTACTTTTAACGTTCAATGATGTGCTTGTGTGCAATACTGTACTTCTCTTATCAATGGATATCATAAAATCATAGAATCTTTGGGTTCAAAGGGACCTTTCAGGGTCATGTAGTCCACCCCCCCTGCAATGAGCAGGGACATCTTCGACTATTAATAGTAACAATATACATATTCTTACGTATCTGACACATTTGGAGATTCATATCATTAAAACATATCTAAATATATAAACTATTGCAGATTGTGGGGCAGTTTCTTAAAAATTAAAACTTCCTTTCTTCTTCTTGCAATCGGGAGGAGAATGCTATTTTCCCTTTAATCTCTAACTGCAAAGGGTTTCTTTGGTAGGCATTTAGAAAAATGTAGACTACATTGGCAAATCATACATAGAGATCAAGAGTCTCCTCTATTATTTCAAACTGTGGATTATGGCTTCTTAAGTAACATATGGTTAATGTGCTGAAGTATTATAATTTAAAAAATCAAACTGAATATAAAATGCAAATATAATTATTCAGTGTTCAATAATAACTAGTGCATTTGAGCGTCTATTTTAATACATGAAAAAGTACAGGTTTTTCAGTTTGTCTCTTCTGTAATGTTGAAGGTATTTCCTTTGAAATCCTGGCCTTAAAATTATTGCAGTTATCTGGTTAACTGATTAGAAAGTACAGTGAAACTGTCTATACTTACATGTAACTAAACTTAAGTACAGTGAAACTTTGGAGGGCAAGAAAACTGTCTGAACAGTTTCTATACCCTGCTTTGTGAAAATTTCCATTCCAAATTCATCTTGTGCAGATACATCTATAAGGAAGTCTGTCTAAAAAATAAGATCTTTCTATGAGAGCATTATTTTTTATCAGCTGTCTAAACTGTACAAGTGTTACTTTGGTAATGTTTTAAGCAATGTGATACACAGTGGGACAGTTCACAAAAATGATGAGCATTCCTTAGCACCGACATTTACTAAGTGTGTTTTCTTCCTTATAGACAAAAAAAAAATTCTTTTTTTCACAGCAGCAGCTGCACTATGGAAATGATGTGTTGGTTGTTTCTTTCTTAGAGAAATTTGTAAAACTTTAGCATGTTTTCTTTGAAATTAAAAAATTTAGTAAACAAATGTAGCAAAGAGTTGCTCTTTTAAGTAAAGCCCACATCTACAGCAGAGCTTTTCTTGGAACACAGAACATGAGGCACATGGGACTGATGCTGTCAGTCTGCAGCAGCAGCAGCACCATGGGACATATAACACTGTGCTCTTCCTCTGGTGAGTGCAAATGATTGTTTGAAAGAAGCCATGAGTAGTTTTATTAGTAGAGAGAGACACTACAAAAATATTCTGGCAACCTTGATTTTTAAGAGGAATCCTGGTATGCTTTGGTTAGAGTTTTATTTAAAATGTTGATCTGTGATACTTAACATAGTCCTAGCAAACTAATAGTTTTGTTGTGGACTTACTTACGCTACAAGTTGAATATTGTGCTGATTCATAAACTGCCCTGTCCTTACTTGATTTGATTTGCTCCAGGTTCTTATGTTGCACTAAGACTCTGCAGCCCAAACGTTTTCTGCAATAGCATTCTCACCATCTGTGTTTCAGATGGTGGTGTGAAGAACAGTTTAGTGGCTGCCCAGGGTTGAGGACTGTTGCTTCATTTGTCTCAGCTCCTCAGCACAGGCAGAAGGCAGCAAGTAATGTTCAAGCTCGGGTCTGTATCACGAAGTGCAGCTCAATATAATCAGAGCTATTGGTAGGCAGCATTTTTCCCCTAATGTTGTGGCAGGGAAAAGCCTGGGGCTGAGAAAGAACCGAAATGGACACAATGGGGACGGATAAACAAGAGAAGAGATTCACTATCTAAAATAGAATATATAGAAAAAGATCAGACTGTATGGAGGGAGGATTCACAGATACGGAAAGTGGATGAAGACTGAAGATTAGGGTGAAAAAAACAGAATTCAGAAGAAACAGGCAAAGGAAAAGAGCAGAAATCTCAAAGTGCAGACAGAATCTCCTTCAGGTGATGCCCTAACCCTTATCAGTTCATCCAGAAAAGAGAAAAGCCTTGTACCCGCCTCCAAGAAGAAAAAATACTGCAGACAAGAAAAGTATTTATCTTTCTTCTAGAGAGCACGTTGTCTTCTGCAAGACAAAATAGCAAAAAGGAGAAACAGAGAAATGCCTGTTCTGAGGTATATACTCGCCAAGTATATGTCACCTACTCCAGGAAAAATGAGGAAGGAAAACAAGGAGGCCCCGTTCAGCCACAGCAGCATTCAAATTTATAAATGTTTAAATATTCCTGCAACTTTCACAGATTCTGTATTTAAACATGCATTTTTAATTGACCCCACAAATAATTTCAGTTTACTTATAGTTTTTATAAGCCTGGGGTCTACCTGTCCTAGGCCTATTTGAAGATTTATCTACAGAAATCTTTTTACGAAGGAAGGAGGGGGTATTTAATTTCCAAAGGCCGAAATCCAAAAGCCTGTTCTGGAATGTGGCTTCATTATTAATGTGCAGTTACACAGGGATTTCCCACACAACCTCTCAGCAGAATCAGATTACCTTGAAGTTACAGTAACCACCGTAATCTGAACAGGTCCCTTGTAGAGAGCAGAAGTACAGGACTGGATATGAAAAAAATCTTTAATGCATTGTACACTGCCAGCCTGGGACTGCACTAAAACTGTTCTTAAATGATGCAGGTAGAGCCCTTTGCTATTTCAGATCCTTTCTTACCTATTTCTTCAAGCAAGAGAATCTCACAGATTTAATGACAGTAGAAAGAAATGGATTTGCTTGGTAAAGTAAAATTACATGCAACTAAATAGTTCAGGCTGAGGTTGCAGTATATGGGTAAAGTCTTTAAAAGATATTTGGGGCTGTATTTCCTTTTAAAGGCCCTACCAGGATTTCCAAAAGCATATGGGGAAAGAGTCCTCCGCAGCATGCCTGACATACGTAGATACTGGCTTCCTTTTTGAGGCTTTAAGTATCTATAAAATCTAGCCTACAGTTCTTTTATCTCTTTGGTGGGGTCATTCCTGTACCCATATGGCAATATGCCTACAATTTAAGGGCACTATTCTTGATGACAGTCCCAGGCAATGCTCTGAACACGTATGGAAAATGAATGCTCCTGTTCTAGGGCACTGTTAATAAGACACTGTGGGAAAGGTTTCACTATCATTACCCTTAAAACGAGTGTAAGCATGGGCATTCAAAAATAATACTTAGCCATCATAAAACTTGTATTTACCAACTTTCATCCAGCAAAAATTCAGTTTGTTTTATGTATTGTGTTTTGTATATAGGGATCAGTTCAGTCACCTCTGGGGCAAAATTCAGCAGCTGTTTAATAGTGGCAGCAATGCTGCAGAACAGTTTTAGGACATAAAGAGTAGAAGCATAACTTATCTAATTGAAACTGTGTAGGGAATTTAAGTAGGCAGAATGTAATTACTCAGGCTGGAATTTGGCCATTCAAATATTGAAGCCTTTAAAGAAATGTTAATAACTATTCACAGCTTTAGGAATATATCTTCAAATCACAATTTTAATAAGAATAAAAAAGGGGAAAATACATCTAGCAGCTTATGTTGGGGAAATATTGTATTAACCGTAGAGGACAAAAAGGAAGGTAAATATTTAAATACATCTGTTATCATGGGATAAGACTTTGATGTATCAATCCCATCTCTACTAAAGCCTCCTACTATAAAAATAAAACTCCCACATTGAAGTATGTTTCTGTTTTGCTTTTGCTATGATAAATAGCTATCACAAAAAAGGAAATTTGGCATAGAGCATGGATAATAAAAGATGTGATTTAAGAAAATAACTTAAGGCAGTGGTTTTCATTACAAAAGTACAAAAGATGGAGCAGAACAGCAATTTGTTTTGCATAAACACTTTGAAAAATACTGTCTTTGTGATAGATTGCTTGTGTACTTGCTATTCCATTGTATTAGTGATTGCTAGCTGGTGTGGTTACTCCTGGAGATCAAAAAAATTGGCAGAGTTAAAAAGGTGGACTATAATTATATCAGAAGATAATTGCAGTGTCTATTAGGTAGAACTAATTTACACTGATAATTTCTAGACAACCTCGCCTTCTTCAGAGTTTCACTCTGAAAGCTTATATAGCAAAATTTATGTACACTATCAAGTTACTGACAGTGATTAAGATTTTAGCAAGCCTCTTTATTAATTCTATTTCATTGAAAAAAAATCCTGTAATATTTAAAATGGAAGTTGAAATCTGTTTCAGTTTGGATCGTTAGCTGAAATTTAGCTAGACTGCACAAGAATCTGCAAGCTCTCACAAGGGTCTCCACTGACAATGGTGGAACTTAAACCTTTTTCTGCTAGTGAGTGTGATACCTATGCTATCAGTCTTGTCACTGATGGTGCCAAGCAAGGTAAGGTAAGCAAGAAATCCTCCAACAAATGCAAGGTTATGCAAACTAGTATGAATATCTTCCACATGGTGCAGTGCATTCCTGTGCAGTAGCTACTGGTTTGTCTTGAAAGCATCAGAGCTCTATTAGTGCAGTACTTTGTCTCAGCTTATTGTGGCTGAGCTGATGAGCTTTACTGCTGTTGGTTTGGTCATGATGGGTTTAGAGATTGCTGCCTGGTGCTCAAAAACACACTGCAGACAGGCATCAAATTCATCTTAGGCTTAGATACAATTAAAAAACAGTAACAACAACAAACACAAAAGAAAACATATAGCACAGAGGGACAGTTAAGCATTTTTGTTTGAGATTCAAAACAGTCAGCATACTGAGTAAGGCTGACTGTAGCATATAAAACTCATCTGCTTTTTATGCATTAGCTGAGCAGTTAAGGATCAAAGTGCTGTTCCCTCCTCATGACAAAGATTTCAAATGTCATCTTTCCAGAGTCTGCCTAAGGCTAGTCTACCTGTTCCTGTTGAGACGGGAACTACTTACTGTACAAGATTTGTGGAGACCAAAGAAAAGGGTGCACCTGTATTTGACATTGCGGAAATGTGGTGAGTCTGGGTCTGATCCATTGGGCCAAACCATCCATCCTTCTGCCAGGTGGAAGTTGCATGCATTCCTCTTCGTGATCATGCTCACACTGGTTTTCAGTCTGGAATGAAAATAAGTGAGAGAGGAAACACTCAGGACAGTAAACAAAATAGGGAAGCTAGAATGTCAGTACCTTTTTCAGCTTCATTCCCCACAGTCATCATCAGTCTGCAATTACGTACCTTTCCAAATGCATCTGTCTGCCTCCCACATCCCCCAATAACTTCTGATAATTTCTGCATGGTTCATTGCAGCCAGATTTAGTGGAAGGTAGAGGTCTCAAAAATAATTACATGGGTTTGAGTTTTGTAGCCACAGACAACCTACAGAGGGAAACTGCACACCATCTTGCATGAATGCAATATTGGACACCAAAGAATCCTCCCTGGACAGGCCTCCTATAAACACCTTTATGGCAGGAAAATCTTTAATGAAGATTTCATTTTCTATCACACTGAGCTAGATGACAAAAACAAACCAACCAACCAAAAAAAACAAATCACAAAAAAACCAAAACCAACAATGGAAACTTCATTTCCTTAGTTCTATTAGTCATGGAACTGCCTTTTTTTTTTTTTTTTTTAATATGGCTTAATCATCCATAATTGTTGTAACAAGCCTCCCAAAAGGTAATAATGATATACTATGACAATTTTTGTACATTATGCTACATGTCCTGTAGGCTTTATAAAGGCTCCTTCTGATGGGTTTGACAAGCTTCCCTAAGGCAACTGAGGCTCCTTTACATAGTTCATTAGTTGAAAAGAGAAATGGGCTTCAAGGTGCTTTAAGAAGATTAATTTTTTTTTTAGTTCACTGTTCATGAGAAAAAATGTATATAGAATAATTCAGGGCTAAATTTGGCTTTAATCGGAAAAATACGTATTTTGGGGGAAAATAGAAAGATTTATAGCTGGTTGCATAGATTGATAGATCATGGGAACAGCATGTGGCTCAAACAAGACAACTGGTGTCCTTAATTTTAATTTAAAACGGAAGTAGTTTGTCCTCTTTGTGCCAGATGCTACTTTCACACTTTCTTCTCCAAGATCACTGTTTGCAACGTTTATTATCGCAGAACATTTATAATAAGCTAAAAGCATTTATAATAGGATAACCTAGGACAGGATAATGAGTGTTTCTCAGTCACTTGGGGAAAAAGAAGTACAAAAACCTGACTCTCATCTTGAGCTATACTGCCTTGTCTATGGCTTAGCCATTAATAAAGGCCTGTGCCTTAAAGTATTAGCATAACCTTTCCTTGTACTGTAGATCAGGGAAAACTCCCATTTAAAATCTCCCTCATTTGTCAAGACAATTTCTCTTCTGACATCATCCAGAAGGTATTTGCTCTTATTGCCATATCTTTACTATTTTTGCTGGAAACAGATTATGGGAGCAGCATCCATGGTCTTCCACATAATTACTCCCCTTCTGCCTTGCTACCAATTGTGATTTTTTCAGTGTGTCTTTCAAAATGAACCACTGGCTTTTCCCTCAGGTGTAAACCCCACATAGGAGTCTCCTTAGTGGCAATCATTACAATATATTGTGTGTGTATATATATATATCAGACAACACCAATAAAACATGTAATTATTGTTTTTATACTCCTTCCTATCTCTCTTGTAAATCTTATATTTATATATATATCCTCAATTAGGGTTTTATGTTAATGCTGTAGAGCTTCAAAGGTAGTGTGACTGCAATATTGACTAACATCAGCTGTTGCTGGTAATCACAGTGTTCAGAAAGTTCATGGAGATTTATTCCAAGCAAGCTTTAATGTATCTAGTAACATGTACGTAATTCTGAAATGAACTAGTAGCAATCGTAATAGCAAAGAACATCCTGACGAACTTATATATAGATGTGATTTATAAAAATATTCTGTAGGTAATAATAGACCATATGTTAATATTCCCCATCAAGAAAAATTTAGAAATTTATGCTCTAAATAACTGGCAATTTGTTGACATCTGTATTTTTTTTACATTTATGTCATAATCAAAATGGCTTCAATAAATTCTGACTTTGGGTTATCAGATAAATTGTAATCCATTCCTTTCCCTTTCCTTCAGTCATTCTTGGTAGATTCTGTTAAAGAGTTGTAATACTGTAAAAAAAAAAAAACCTTAGAAAAATTACAAGTTAAATTGTTTTTCTAAGAAATATCTCCAACTTATATAGCTTATATTTTTTATTATATTTAGAACATTAATGAACTGCATTTGTCATCATATGCATGTTTAGTTATTGCTGGTAAAATCAGCACATACAGGCATAACAAATCTGTGCAGGAAAATCTGTAAAGCTGGTCACACACAGGATTTTTATTTCTGTCTCTACTAATATAGCTAAGTCAAGACTGGTTAAAAAAATGAATACATGCAGCTTATAACACAGACTAATACAGCCATAGAGTTTTGCATTCGGTGCAACTATCATGGCACCACCACTCAGATTATATAACACTACATAAATATGTGTGTCAATGCTTTCTAGAGATCCCTGTCTTTTAGTTATGAGTATTTGCATTTCAACAAAGTTTTCTATCAAAATAAAACTTTCAGTAGCTTGCTAAAGATCAGTGGCTAGAATAAAAAAGGTCCCAATGTTAATTTTTTCCCAGTGGTAGTTTCACATGAGTTAGTTTTAAGAACTGATTGATTGAGCTAAAAATTCCTCCTTATTCAGTATTTGAAAATGTCTACATACTGTTTGTTTCAGTCACAAATGTAGGATTCTTTTAAGCACATCTGTACTACCATCTACTGGAAAGGTGAGTAACTATGTATCAGCAATCACTGCTTCCATCTGCTACTGAACACAGACTAAAAATTAAAAAAAAGATTAGCCTTACATTTCTCCCACAAAAATTACATCTTCGTGTGCACTTTAAGTTGTACTGACACTAGAAATCTCTCATTGGTAATCTTTTGCAGAGATCAGGTTGAACTAAGGCTGGATAGTTTTCATGAGGATCTATTTCACCCAAAAGTGAGATATTCTTTATCATTTTCTTATGATAAGGTATTGCACATTAATAGTTCTCTTTCAGCTTCTGAGATAAACAGAGGGAGGACAGCGAGTGTGTGTGTGTCTGTACAATTACAGTTCTCAGGCAAGTAAGTCAGAAAACTCAACAGAGCACAGCAGAGACAAGAACTGTGCATGCTATTTTATATGCTTCTGGACTCCAGATCTCAGTTATGTTTTCTCACAATTCTGTTATGCCATTCCAGGATATCTTGAAACAGCTCTGCCAAGACTGGTGAATTGTATTTTTGTTTAGTAAGATGAAGAAACATCTTCTGAAGTGAGATTAGATTACTCTTTTTTATACACGTATAACAGTCTGCATTCTTCGCTAACCAGCTGTGCATACACGCACACACAAATGCAAACACAACAGGAGTGTTGCAAATGTAAAGCTGGATACTATGAAGGGAATATGAAAGCAGTATCTAGCTGCCTTGCATGCTATCAGCCTCCTAGACAATTACATCATTTCTGCAATTGGCCACACGCACACCTGCTTCTAGGCAATTAAATAATATTTGATACAGATTACAGATGTTTCCATTCTTATTTTTCAAAAACATGCACAGGCAGACGCAGGGAGAGATGTGCAAGAGTGTAAGATGAGTGTACATAAATGAAAAGCAGAGGATGGCAGCAGTGTTATTAGTTTCTGGATATGAGGAAATGGCTGTTCTCTGTACATCTGTTTAAAACTGTATTTAGAATACTGCATAGGAATTATTTTAAAGAAGGTCATCGTGGTGTTCTTAGGCACATCAAGGACAGCTAAAATAATCACCATTTGTTCAAATAACATTTAGATGAGGAACTATTAACAATGTATACTGTTATTAACAGACATTATGTCAGCAGATGTAAAGCAATGAAAAGTGTTGCAAAGAAAACTTAAAAATATATATTTGACACATTAGGTCAAGCCTGTAACACCCAGGATATAGTTTTCCTTTGTCCTTTTGCCATCTACCAGTGAGTGGAAGAAGGAACCCTGAGCATTGTGCATCGTCAGAAATGAGTCTCATAGCTCATTTTGTGTCTCTAAAAGCAGTGTTAACTTACTTCCAGCAACAAAACATGCAGCCCTTCTACGAGGATGTACAGTGAATGCCTTCCACAAAGGTACCTTCGTGACATCAGGACAGACAGTGAAGAATCTCCCTCAGTCTCAAAAAAAACAGAAGAAAGAAGATAACTGAAGGGGAAAATGAAACAAGCTAACCAAACACACTATCTTTCAGACACTGAGTAGTCCTTGCTGGATTTTCACCTGCTCTCTCTGCAGTGTCCTACCTACACAGGGAGAGCACAACACTTCATGGTGACTGACATACTTTACGGTTTTGTAGCCTTCCTTCAGCTTTAAACCTCATGTTTTCATGTTTCTGTTCAGACTTCATCAAGTTCTTTCTGTCCCTAACCCAAGACTTTAAGAACCTTCTCTAATACTAAAGAAAACAGAGATGGCCATTCAGTCTCTTTTCTCCTTTTTACCTTCTCAGCTGCAACATCTACCCCTCCTTGTCTTGAATTTGTCTTTGTGCTTTCCTTTCTCCAAACTGTATTTTACCTTTCTCACTTCAGTGGCTGCTTTCTGATAGTTCTAAGTTCTCTCATCCTGTAGTATACTTAAAATTAACTTCTCTGTAATTTTTAATTCTGTAAGCTTTTTTTTTTTTCCAGATCATCTTGCTTGATCGGCTTTCTTTGTTCCCATGCTAGTTGTTCATCTTAGAAAATGCTGTAACATAATCTTTACTTGCACTTGCTAAAACTCAGCTGCCTCTACTTTTCACCAGTTTTTATTGTAAATATCCTACATTCCCTAAGGATGCAGATACCAAATTTACTGGCAACAGTATTCACAGATGTAATACTGTTCCAACTGATAAATATCTCTAATACTGTCATTTTTCTTTGACTGTATTATCTGTGCAGGATATGACTTAAAAGTGTGATTTTTTTTTTTTTCCTGATGTGATCTATAAAAATGATCTCTCTTTCAAATACTTCCTCAAGACTCAACTCTGCCTTCAGGCCTACAGAATTCTAGCTGTTAATCATGTTGAGGGAAGTGATGGGCTGTAACAGTAATTGCTTGCCTTTTCTTATTTCTTTTTCCTAATTAAACTCTCCGCTACCCTCTCTCTAACTTTAAGTGAAAAAAAATCCCAACAACATGTAATTAATAGTTATATTAGTTTTCCCCTTTCTTTATTTACTTCAGCATTGTAGCTGTATTTCTTACCTATCCATCTATCACACCTTTTAAGACTATAAGCCTGCTGGACCAGGTTTTTTCTTCCTTACTTGTTTGTACAGCTAGCACAACCGTTCTCTAAACCTCAGGGAGGCTGCTGAATACTACTATCAAACAAACGCAACATCTTTTCACTAGCTCACTGCTGTCAGTTAGGCTAAAAACTACTCTCCTTCTCCCCTTTTTTTAATGTTATGATAGAGGAAGAGAAAAGGGAAGGGAAGAGCAGGGAAGGGGAAGAGCCTATTAGTTTTATTTCAGGCTAAAATACACGTCTAGCCGTACTTGGGCTGGTTGTTATCTGTTTAATCTGAATCATTTGACAAGACAAATTGTTTGGCTGATCTGCACAAGGGTCTGTAGAGGAATGAACTGAACTGCTGTCTGAGAATGGGATTAATTTCTCTGAGAAATTCCAATATATATGTAAATTTCAACATACTCATTTCCACCATTTAAATGGAAACATGTACATAGAAACATGCAGCTTCCAATCTTCTGACAGCATTTTGGGGCTATCCTTCAAATTGTTCACAGATTTTTGACACTAACTTCCATATATCAGATATAGTTTTGACTTAATATGGGAAGGTATTAATGTAGCAATGCAAGAACCAGGAAAACCCTACCATGCTTAGAACATTTCTTCCTTCAGGCATAGTTATAAAGTGCACCACCACCACCACAGCCAGCATGTTCCACCCACAAAAACAAACCAACTACAAAAAACCTCCAACAAAACCAACAAAAACCCACACCACACCCCGCAACTTAAAGCATGTTAAATTCTAAAATGTGATTATACTCTCTAGTTGAGCAGGGAGCCCAGCAGGAGAACCAGTAGCAAAACAACACCCTACACCCGCTCCTGGCCTGCTGGTGAATTCATGAATATTGCAGAAAGATTTTAGCTTGATGAAAAGGAGAGTGAAAAGATCAAATAAAAGCACTAAGCAGGAAAAATAGTTCTCTAAGCCATTCACAGTGGGAGGAATACAGAGAAAGTGAGGAGAGGTCCTTTTAGACTAGAGAACATTTGAGACTGGAATGACATGATTTCGCTCTGTCATTATTAAAATTCATTGTTTTTTTAAAGTAGCACATTAATATAGCTGGTTTTTTTGAGCCAGGCATGTAAAAAATGGGGGAAGCTATTCTTTAAATTACCTATTCCTGAACGTTCAATCAATCCTATTTATTGTTCTTTCTGTGGCAGGTGTGAGTGAGTGGATCCAAGAGTGAAGAGTGCCACCATCAGGACGACTGGCCAAATGGAAGCAATTTTGGTGAAGGTTGGTTACTCCCTCCTTTCCCAACTTCAAGGTTTACTTGTGCAAATACTCCCCAAAACTCTCTTATCTAATCTTACTTGAGCAAGCAGACAAAGCTGATTGATTGGCTTATTTACAGCAGGTGGAGATGAAACCTCGCACTCTTTTTGTTATTCTCCCCAGGTCACAGCAGATGCGGTTTTTTTGAGGTTTCACATTTTTCCGCTTCTGGTCTGTGTTGCCTTTCGACTCTTTCACACAATAGCAACTAAATCAATCCTGGTTGGTTGGGTTTTTTTTTTTTCCTTTCTTTTTGTTTAGTTTTTGGACAACAGTTTCTTTGGTTTCGTTTATTGGTAATAAAGAGAAAACTAATTGGTCCCTCATTTAGTCTTGATGGAAATCAGAGACAAGTATGTCGAGAGCCCCCTTAACCTCTGAATTAACTATATAATGCAAGATCTCAACAAACATGGCAGTCTTATTCTTCACATTTCATCGATACTGAGACTTCTTAAACTCAGAGGCATACAAACATGGTTTTGTTCTTTCACAGAATAAAAAAAATAGTCAATCAAGTAAGTGGATTTCATTCAAAAGTTCATTAAAAGTGAAGCATACTGCAACAAGCTGAGTAACAAACTAACTCTTGCCTTGGGCAATAAGCAGAATTTATTTACTTTTTGCCCCTTTATCTTCCAACCCTCTCATGTCAGACTGTGACGGATGAAGTGAAAAAAGTTTCCTCACCAAAATCTGAATTCTCAGCAAATTGCTGACAGCTGGTGTCATTCCAAATTAGAGACAGGCTATTACTAGTGATCAGTTTATTTGACTAATTTAGTCTTTTTGACTGCTTGCAAATTATTTGTGAATGGGTTTTGATTTTTCATGTGCATTTGTTTGTAATTGATTTTTGTTTGAGATGCTGTTTATGTGGAGAAATGTTAATTGTGTGGGGAACTTGTTTACCCCTGTTTGAGCTTTGTAGTAGTTTTTAGGTAATTCATCTTACTATTTACATTCTAAACAAAAGAGGTTACTTTCTACCTGGCATTTATTCACTAAGGTATTTTTTGATAATTTGTTTTGTGAAAAATTTAAATTATGACAGAGAGATCTGCAATATGAACCATTCAACAAGGCTTTCTGAGCAAGTATACTCAGCTCTACCTCAGTGAGAACACTCCTGAAAATGAAACCTGTCTATCAAATGCTTTATGACTGGACAGTAGAGAAAGCTCACTGGTCACAGCAAGCACCACAGTAAAAGCACATTTCCTTTGCAAGAACATATGAAAATAACGTTATGCTTCATTTGTGTAATTCTAATTCAGTGATCGCTTTTGTTGTATCAGTTTCTTTCAGATTTGTCAGCTCGCTAGACACTACCTGATGGTATCAGCAAAAGAGAGAAATTAAAGGATACGTAAAAACAAAATAGCACACCCCTGTTTCTTGTTTATGTCACTCCTTCCTGATGCAGACTGCATCTTTCCCTTTTTTTTTTTTTTGCAACAGATAGAGATCATTTAAAGCAGCACATAAGCAGCAAAAATCTTCACATTATCTTTTTATAACTTGCTTATTATTCACTGTCTCCTCTTGAGTCTTTTCCTAAGAAGCAGGATTCCCTCACATTTGATTTTATATTCTAAATCTCATGCTTCTCCCTTCTGACCAAAAAACACGAGAAGGAAAGAAGGACTGAACTAAATTCTGTCGTTCTATGGTGTTTAGATGACTATATACACAAAAAGAATATTGCTGCAGTGCCAGGAAAATGATCTTGATCACCTGGCAAATTTTGGAAGGGAAGAGAAGCTTCCCTCTACTTTCTGCATGTTGCTTGAACCACTTCTTTTCCTTACTTATTGTAGGACGTTTTATTCAACAGGGTCTTTAAATGCTTGTATACTATGTTTACTGCATATTTCTCATAGCACAGAATTCATGTTCATCATTCTTGATCATGTTCACTAGGAGAAACAGTCCCAGAATAAATCTTTACTCTCCAACCTTTAGTTTTTAGTAGATGATAAAGTTTTAGAACATTTTTTTGTCTCTTTTCCCCCTTCAATTAGAACTAGAATCAAAAAAGCCATTCTCTATATCTAGTTCAGCAGTGGCAAAAAATGTCAGAAATCTCCGGAGACTTTTCCCCTCATAGGAAGAGACAGTTCTGTATCAAAAGTGAATTCTGTTTAAAATGGACATTAGTTTGTGGAGATCTCATAAGCACATCTCTAATCAAAATGGGGTAATTGCTGCACCAAAGCAGCATTCATACAGAATATACATTTCAATGCAGCTGAGCTTGAGAAGGAAGATTAAAATGATTTCAGGAAGGGATATGCATGATTCAACACTGAGTAAAGGAATAATCTTTAGAGAACACAGAAAAGTGGCTCTTCTCAGAAGTGTAATTTCTGCTGTATGCAAAATGCATTAACACAAGAAAAGAGGGTTGTGAGGAGGTTCCATAATACTGAAGCTACATTTGTTTGTTCCAATGTTCTTTATGTGACATCAGTATTTATTACCTTACTGATTTGCATTACATGTCAATATGCATGCATCATTCTGGGGCTTCGATGAATCACATTGCTCCTTTCATTTTTCAGGTGCGACAATGTCAGCTGGACTTGTGCTGCCTCCATTCAAGGCTGACAAATTCAGCAATGATAAAGTCACTCTCCTTTTTCAGTATATATGCAAAATGTCTTTGCTAATTAAAAATGAACTATCGTTCTAAAGGTACTTACGACACTGATGGAGTTTTCATCCCTGTGAAAACTGCACCTCTTACAACACCCCACTAATAGAGAAATAGAGAATATTATTTTCATTTTACAGATACACAATTGCAACAGACAGAAAAAATGACTTCTCCAAGGTTATACAGTAAGTCTATGGCAAAGCATGGAATTATCTGAGATTTCCAAACTTCAGGCTAGAAGTATAATTACTGGACCAAACTTTTGTCTTCTTTTCAAGAACATACTCTATCCTAAATAGAGAAGTGACACAAATCCTTAGAGGAAAGAAAATTAATCCTAAAGCACATATTTCAAATCTGTATATAACATTATGCCTACCATACAATTTTTCCCAGTACATTTCTGAAGATTTAAGAGTATCAAGTATCAGACAAGCTTAAATTCAGGTGCTAGTCTTTTTTTTTCCTCTCCCAAATGGAAAAAAACAACAACACAGCAAGTCTTCAGCGAAGTAGAGAATTACCTGAGTTTTCAAAGCTTCAGGCTAGCATTACAGCTATTGGACTAAATATTCATCTCCTTTTCAAGAACCTTCAGCATCCTGAACAGACAAGTGATAATAAGCTACTGCAAATTTGAAAGCAAGTAGGACTGTTGTTTGATTACTTCAGTGCACAGTAAGTAGAAACATTAAAGCATGAAATTTTCACATATTTTAAACAGTGGTTGATCAGAGTTTGAGGTAGATAATATTCAGGTAGGACAATCAGAAAGAAGGGGAAAGACTCATATAATGTTTATTTTTATTAATTCTCTCTTTTGATCATCTCTATTTAAAGATAAAAAAACCTCAGAACTTCAGGTTATTGTTACTACATAAAGGTGATAGAAGTTATTAAATTATAGTCCCATTAACTTAATATAGTAGCCTTTTCAAAAAAAACCCAAACAACTTCAGGAGTATTTCAGTTTGTCAAAGCAGACTGGTTCTTAAAAATGTGGTTGAAACTTCTTTCCATCAATCTAAAATATGGGGAATAAAAAGCTTTTTTCCAACAGTTATATAAATAGAAAGGGAACAGAACAAGCAAGAGGCAACATATGCTTCAAAGCAGGTTGGGTACCACTTGCACAAGTCATGTAACATACCCTGTAACAGGCCAGTTTGATTTCTTCTTCGATTTAGTGGGAGAACTTAGGTCCTTCCTTTTAGCATAAGTGGTATTATTGAAATAATGAGAGATTGGTAAGCAAGTTGGTAAACAAGAAGAAGAGGGTGGATAGAATGCACAGTTCTCCCTCAAACTTTAGGATGGCTAGAATGTAAGTTGTGGAAAAAAGAAGAAATAAAAAGAGAAAAATCATTATGATACAGATGTTTACGTACCAATTCCACATACACTTCTAGTTTTGGGCCTACTTCTTTCTCAGATCTTTGACAGTCACATTTTTTCATGTGACAGTCACATTTGCACATCAAGGTAAAACGTTTGCTTTACACATATACTACACTACTACATTTTATTGATGTTATGTTTTAGTGAAATTCTCAACAGTATGTTAACATAGATCTATATAAAAGTCTATCCTTCAGAAGAAAGAAGTGAAGGAGTAGGTGAGTAGGATAGTTCGCTAGGATATTTATGCTGGCTGTTTCTGGCAAAAAGAATAATATGGAACCACCTTGGTATTCTTAGAAAACAAAGATGTTGACTTAAAAAAACGGGCAATTTGGCAATGGTATTTTACTCTGTTGCATAACTGCCCTACTGACTGCTCTCTAGAGTGGCCCTCCCCACACACTTGCTCAATGAATATATCATTATTTACATCAGAATGAGATTTGCTTTACTGCCTTCTGCTGAAATTATCCATCAGGGAACATCCCTAAAGGGTATTACATAGGAAGTCAGTCTCAATGGTCAACATAGCCTTGTCTGGCTTTATAATCAATTAATCAAACTTGATTTTAAAATTGACAGAGAACCCCTCCAGGACAGCCACTGTACTACAGAGCATTCCTTAGGGATATTGGAAAATGATGTTCAAGTCCCTGCTACACATCGGTCGGGTAGATTGCTTTGAAACAGTATCATCTCCCACGTTGCAGGAAAGTGTTTTCACCACTGTTATTTTGAGTACAGTGTTATTTGAGTACTCTTTTCATTCTGTACAAGGAAACTGGTATCTAGGAAGAGATGAATGGTTGACAGCCTTGTGCAGGAGACAGCTCACTGTCCAGAACTGCCTGTGTTACCTAGACTAACTGTGGACTAACTGTTCAAGTGCCATGCAAAGCATCACAATTCTTTCTTTTTTCTTTTTTGTCTTAACAGATTCTTTCTACAGACTTCTAATTCATTCTCATTGTGTAGAAGCCAAACTTCATAGCACTGAACTGGATAGCAAACAAGAGTCACCCGTTGGAATAGTGAGAAATCTTTGGAGCTCCTTTCTTTAAAGGAGTACCGTCAAGAAAAATAAAATACACAACTTTTTTTTTTGCTCATCCATTCTATTCACTTCTAAATAGGTTAAGGCAGCAAAGTGTTGCGGTTAACTGCATCAATAAAAAACATCTTAACCATCTTAATCTTTGCCACCAAACTTCAGATTGTCACAGATAGAAGTTGTGAACCTCAAAGTTACAATCACTTGAGTAAACAACTTCAGAAAGTAGCCATCAAGAATTTCAGAAGGGAGATCAATACTACAGTCTAAGACTAGAACTTTGCTATCACTTTTTTTATGTCTGCCCTGACTTAAAAGCAAAGCATGAGGTTCAAGTTGTCACAGCATAGCAGAAAGATTTGAACTAGGTTTTTCTGATATTCCAAGTGAGTGTTTCACCCACATCACAGTTAGTTAAAGCCTTGATTATTGCTTCAGGTGAGATGATTCCTTCAACAAGTTCAGTTCCTAAGCCTGTTGTAATGCATTGCACATCTCCATAGTCCCTTATTGAAAAAGCTATTTTCACTGAGGTAAAATGGGTTTTGCTAATAGCAAGCTTTGGAAAACTGCATTCAGCTGCGTTATGCTATATATAATTGAAATTATATTCTTCCTTTCAGTGTTCCTCATAGCAGCAGAGTCATGCCTCATCACTGTAATTAAGTCATTATAAATATACATTGATTATTCTGAAACCTGTGGTCTGATATAAAATCCCAGCATGACTGTGCTTGAAAACACCGCTTTGACATATTACTTACAGTATTGTACTCCAGCAAGATAGTAAACTATTCACTATAGTACTCTCAAGGGAATGGGGGAGGGAAGACATATAAAACCAAAGAATTGGTACTGTATCCTCTAGTATTGATTTTAGTAAAATGGCTTAGGGCTTTCTGTAAACGACTAAAATATTCCCCTGCTTTGTTTTGGCTGTGAAAGTCAAACTTTTCATCTGTCTAAACTACTGAGGTTAAATCTACATCATTTAAATAGAGTTTGCAATCCAGCACTTTTTTAAAAAGTTCTTCTATGGATTGACAGAAGCTGAGAGATGTAAAATGCAGATATATTAATAGCTGGCAACAAAATTAATAGTGTGGGCAAATTTATAATGTATATCATAGAATCCAGGATTTCTGTGTTTCATCTGAAGGCTTTGGCATCTTACCGTCTTAACATAAACTGAGCAAGAGAAATTTTTTCCTTTCTGGTAACTAGTGAACAAATCAGTTCTGCTCCTTTTTATTTCCTTAATCCAGCCTTACTGGTTTTGCAACATTATTTTCAGTTTTCTTGGTGAGAAATTTCTTTAAAATTCATCTCCTATAAGAAGGTGGCTCAGAGCCTTAGTGCTGGGCACTAAGTGCTGGGCTTCTGCAGAGACAAAGTTCAAGGATTAAGGTTGTTCTTGCTAGGCCTGTTCTATCTATTCAGAGTCTGACCCTCACTTCAGAGTCCTTGACTCATTACAAAGTTGGTGATTTAGCCATTATATTGTGCCGTATATATTAGCATATAACTGCTCCATAACTTCATAGTCACAACCACCAGTGACTCTCCATTATCTGTAACACAGTCCATTAGAAATACTAAATTTATCACATTCATTTGCTTTCAAAGTGTATCATGTAGAAAGGAAAACATAGTGTATTAATTATAAAAAAGCCCACTGTATTGTGCAGTCACCATTACCTATTAGCAGCTGCTCATCAATAGCGTTTCTGTTTATCTGAGCTTTAACAAAAGTTAATTTTGCTCTTCTTCAGATTTGTGAAAAGTTCTGTTACCGACAAGTAGAGTGTAAATGTTCCTCAGGAGGATGCACTGCATCACCTGCTGGGAAATCAGTAATATGTGATTTTGAAAGTGGCTAGATCTCTTAGTGCTCATCGATGTCATCCTGTCGTCATCCTGTCATCATCCAAAGGAGAAAAGCAGGCTGGCTGGTTGCTTGGCTTCAGCTCTGTGAAATAAGTCTTGGCAAGGAGGCATGGAGAAGTGAATGCTGTACCTTTCAGACCTCCATTCACCGTAACAGTAGCTTGACTTGATTTTTTCTCTCCTCTTCCCTGTCCCCTGCTGGAACCAGTCATCTGAGGAATTGCTCAGGACATGAGTTCCTTCTACAATCCTGGCCATCAGAAAAGGCTGGCCATTTGATAAGCAGAGCCACATGTGTTAGGATCACAGGAAGGATATCATCCACTAAAGCAGGTATCTTACGATGTTCAGTCCTGTGTAGATTTCAGAGAAGGGCAGAGGTGTCAGAAGGGACAGCTGTAGCTTCATCTAGCTCAGTCTTGGAAAACTCCAGGGATAGGAAGCCCACAACTGTTTGGGACAACATGGTCTCCACAGCTTTTTGGGGGTACTGTAGCACTCTCCTAGTAAAGAAGGTTTTCCTAATATCCAGCCTAAACATTCCAAGCCAAAACGTGTGGCCACTGTCCCTCATTCTGCCATCTGCTGCTACTAGGAAGTATTTGTCTTTATTATCTGTAGTTTCTAGGAGTTAAATATTTGGGGCCAATCTGTGCTCTCTGCAGACTTTTCTTCATGTTTGTCAGTGGTTTCACCAGCTCCTGATCAAGCCTATATACAAATTTTACTATATCCATTTTGGTAATCTGGACTCAGCAAGTTTGAATAACAACATTAGAAGTAATTCACTGAACCATGTCTGGTTGTAATGCTGGCTTTATTCTGCAGCAAAGGGGAAGCGCAGTGCTGGATTCTAAAATAAGTATTTCAAAACCTATGTTTGGCAGATCGGTAGAGGACGACTGGTCTTTTTTATGCCTCCAAACATTTTCATCTTTTCACTTGTAATATCCAATTCTATGGTGAGGGTTTTTGGTTTTGGTTTGGTTTGGGTTTTTTTAAGGTGAAATTCATCGCTCACCAGGTAATTCCACAAACGCAGTAAAATTATATGCTTTTAAAGATGTGCATTATTTTGCTTAAATGCTAGGACAAAGATTTCTTAAAATGCTCTTTGTAAAGAAATAGGGTTATTTTCTGGCTTTAGATGAGGGACAGGCAAAGACATACTTAAACACCAAAAGATTTGAGTCTAACATAGCAAAGCAGTTAGGTGTGACCTTAATTCTAATGATGAATTTAATTCATAGCAATATCTAAAGGATAAAACTAGCCCTTTGATCCAGAGTACTACTTTTTTTTTTTTTCAGTACTTCACATCTATCTAAAAGTGCTATTCTAGTGTTAACTTTGAATTTCTGACCTTTTAGCTCACAGATCTCACTATTTAGCATTCACTTAATATCTGCTGTAGTAGTACCAGTAATATAATGCTAACTTAAAAGTTGATCAATATAGGACAATTCCATTATGTACAGCTGCTGTTGTGAATTAGGATCTAGCATCCTTAACCAGATCATTTACAATTTTGGTACTACTCCACAAAACTGAAGATGGTGACATCTTTGTAGCTTACAATAAAAAGAACAGGAACAAGGGTCATCAGAGAACTAAACAGCTAGCTTAAAAGAACCAGGTTAGATAAGATTTTAAGAATGATATTGACATTGTTCTTGCATTAGTATGAATATTGAGAGAAGTTAATTTAATATAGTAGAATTGCATCCATACAACTGAACACTATATCTTATCTCCAGACTTTCTGGAACTCTGGACCCTCATTCAGACAAACCTTCTGTCGCTTTCATCCTTCAAAGGTAAATTAATTGAATACCATATAAATAACTTGGAGTTCTTACGGGAAGAAATAATAAACTTGTTTCTTTAGCATGATAGGAAAACTTTTACTTTGCTTTTTGTAAAAGTGCAGAAAACAATTTGTAAACATTTTGTAAAAAATATTTCATCTAAATAAACCACTACTACCATCCCCATGTATGACCCAGCGAGCTGCTGGCTAGTGTTTTGCATGCTCCTGAGCTGTTGCAAACCACCCCAGTGGTGATTTATATTTTAAGTCTGCTAAAGGCACTTAGCTTGTGAACCTTATTGAAATCCTTTAGGTTAAAGGGTGCTATATAAATCTAGTATGCTTTAAAAATATTTTTCTCTGTCAATGAATGCACACATATTTTTCAGACATTAAGCAGAGATTGCACTGGGAATTTTGCAATACTGATGGGATATTGTCACTACCATCACACTGGTTATTGAATAATACGCATATTACGGAAGACAACTGAGACCAGAAGTGACCTCAAAGTGAAATTCCAATCTGTTCATTGCAGCTCTTTCTGGGAACAGGAGAGATCCTATTATTTTGATCTGTACTGTCACTTGCAATACAAGCATACCCTTTAGTGAACCCTTCTAAAGCTGTTCATACTTACAGATTGAGAGTCACAGTCTATTTTCCTTTGCAGCCTGTTTAGGGCATATCTGCTACATGTGCGAGTCTTTCTACTTTTTATTGAACTATATGCATTTCCATTTCTTTTTTTCTTTGGCTAAACTAATCATGTTTTGATAGGAGCTCCTACTGCAGTAGAAGAAACAGCCATGCTCCTTCTAAAGTTCAACCATAGAAGGATGAAGAGGAAAGGAATGATAAAAAAGGTTTTGCTAAATATTTTCTAGTAATTTATATTCTTTACGAAAACTTTGCACTTCTTGAAAACCAAAGAAATGTCAATATATTTATTCCTGTCTTTATGTTAGTGAAGAAAATGCTAAATTTCACTCAACAAATCTATTTACTTTCTCTTCTTTCCCCCCTGAAAATAAAATACATTATCTGTTCACCTTAAACAAGACGTGCCTATTCTCTTAGAAAGTTGCCTAAGGAAATCTTCAGTTCCTAATCTAATTTTTCCTTCTTTTCCATGGCAAATAGACACTTTCAAAAGTTACAACAGAGTCCTTTAAATTCCTATTTTAAAAGAGACATATTCAGCCGTTGTGGCAATGTGTGCAGGTAGCTGCAAGATTCTGCTTCCTGGAAACCCTTCAACATTACTGTCAGACCTTGCAATGTTATATTTTTTAGCAGATCTGATCTGAAGATCTCAGTTTACCACAGGTTCTTGGACCGTAACTACAACAGCTATCCTCCTGTTAACTTGTCACTAAATGGAGGTGCTTTTTAGATAGTATCTTAATGCTGAAAATGTCTCCAAAACAAGAGCTGGATTCACGTAATTTCTCTGCCTGAGCCCTCTTAATCCTGTTTATCCCATCTGTCTGGAGAATACTAATTATGCCAAGCTATAGCACAGAGGGAAGCATCCTGCCTTTATTTTTGCTGAAGTTATTTCATTTTACTTAAAAGAATTCAAAACTTGTCAAAGATTACCAGTGTTAGCTTGGCTGTGTAACCAGTAAGAGTTGCCTTGATACCTAGTCCTTGAGTGACACGTTATCTATTCATGTAATGTCTACTTCATGTAAAAATACATTAAGTTATTGAATTTAGGTCTCTCTCAAGTGAAAACTTTATTATGAGGCAGGAGTTACATCTGAAAGCGGTACCATCTAGTTTGTACAGATTACACAGATGGCATTCAGGCATTCTGGTATTGAGGATTACACCACCAGGTTATCCTCTCCTTGAAGTGTTAATTCACTTACCTAACCTTTCTAGGTATCATTGACTCATGATTTCCCTGTTAGGCTGTGATTTTTTTATGACGATAAAAAGAAAAAAAAATCCTGATGTAATCCTATACTAAGCCTTAAGAGGAATGGCATGGGACTTGTCTTCTCATACTTCTTTGAAGTTCTTGGGAAACAACCTAGCCATTTTTGTTGTTCTTTTGTCACTGGAGCTGCCATTATTCTAGCTCACAGTACTAGATCCGAGGAGAGCCCCTTGTGCTTATGAATCGGGAGTAAAAATCTATAGTCATACACTGACTGCATATTTTTAGGCAGGAACAGATAAAACCAACTGTTTATACATAAACCTCTAAATTTATTTCACACTAAATAAGCTTTTACAGCTTTAACCACACAACTTATCTTTAATTTGATTTAAGGTTTTATATTTCATTTGATAGTCACTGAAATGTATTGCATTGTCTCGAAGTGGTACAAAATTCTGAGCTGCCATCACCAACAGTCTTAATTTTATCCATCAGTAGTATGAGAAGAGAGAAAAACATTATAAAAAGTGGAGGAAGAGTACTTTGCGGAATTAAGGCTTCAAGACGACAAAGGCAATTAGGTTTTTTCTCGCACTGCTCAGGCAACAATTTGCAACCTGGAGGAGTAACAAGTCAAGTCACTGAGCAATGTGTCAACACATGTATCTCATCTTTTATTGTGGCATTACCCTGCTGTTTTTACATTCCCAGAAGTGGACCTGCTACTGAAACCTATAATTATATGAAAATTAGGATGATTTAACAACGTAGTCTGATTCCAAGGTTTTCCATGTAATTGGTTATCTTTTCTGTAAATCTTTATGCAACGCCAAATTGGCAGTGCTCAGTTTTCACTTGTAGCATGGGTTTTTTTGAGTGCCTTTATTTTCTCTGCAAATGATGTGTTCTCAACACTCATATCTTAGCTTTAGGAATTAGAAGGCTCTCTAAACACAGATAACACAAAGGCAGATCCCTTCCCACATATTGATGAGATAAATTATGGATTATTTAGAAACTTTTGTTTGTTTTTTAACTTTTATACAGAGTAGTAACAAAAGTAAAGAGAACTGACTTCCAGGGTCTCTCTTTGAAATCTACGAGAGGTTTATACTGCCTTCAGTGGTCCAAGGTCCCCTCCCCTAAAATTTACCTTAGAAAAAGAATGAGGCCACTTTAAGAGCTAAGCTGAAAGCTTCCCTACTGAGGGTAACTGTAGCACCTTTATGATGTCCCCAGAAGCACTGTCAGAGAAAAAATATTTTGATCATTGAAGGAATTAGGCCTTCAGGCAGCCACCGACAGCAGTGACGCTGTAGTCACTGGCATAGATGAATGCAGTGAATTCAGGCAAGTGCTTGAACTTTAAAGCAAATGCATGTAAAAATGCATGTAGAATGCAGACCCAACAGAGTATTTTTCGTTTTCTTAAAGCAGGTGGGCTCTCTGCACAGATAAGCACTGACATTCGGAAACTCACACATTTTAATCCCGGTTTACACTCAAATTCCACCTGGGATCATCACAGGCTACTCACATTGCTTACTGTACTTAAATTCTCATTTCCTAAAAAGGGCGTGTTGGAAGGTTATTTAATGAAGAGAACTCTACATCTGAATCAATTGCCTCCAAAGCAATATATTGAGAGGAGACATATTGAGAGATTATCATGTTGCACAGCAACAGTGCACACTTTAAACTCATTAGCAGTTCAGGCAGTGTCTGGTGGCCCCTGGCTCCCCACATTTCTCAAGACAGTGTCCAACACCCTCACCCCTTCCCCGTGAACTCTAGTTTCTAACACTGGGACCATCCAGTCTGCGCAGCAGTAGGGAGGGAGAGCAGAGGCAGCACACTTGGAAAACAGAAGTGACTTTGGCCAGTACCCGCTTTTCTCCCTGACAATACTGCCTCTGCTGTGAGGGATTAGCTTCCCCAGACAGTCCTATCAGGACTGCAAGGTTCTCGGGACTGAAAAACTACCAGAATGGAGTGTTCAGCCTTGCCTGGACTCAGACTATTGTTTTGTAATAAAAGTTATAAATTGAACTTCAGCAAACAGTGTTAGTGAGTAAGTGGTGCAGCTGATGCTATAGTGTTTGAGGAGAAGGGGCCTTATAGTTTCTGTCTCAAGAATGTCAGCCAACATATAACCTGTGGTCTGCACCATTGATATCTTACACCTTTATTCCTATTTTGCCCAGTGTTTTTATCCGCTGTTCCCGTTTGTGTTGGCCTATGCCTAGGAAAGTGTTTTCATTACTGCATAGGGGTGGCACGGGAATTCAGATGCCTTCTTCAGACCATAACAAGATTATAAGAGAAGTCACGAGACTGTTACCTCTGTTCATTGTTTGCATTAATTTAGACTTAGTAACAATGAAAATCCCTTTTCCCTGTTCAGTTACTGGATTCTTAAAGCTGTCAGCTTGTCCTGGTTGGCAACAGAATTTCAGTAAAAACCTCCTCAAAAGACTGCAAGAAATGTTCCTAAGCCAATTTATTATCATTAAACAGTTAGTAAGAAGATTCAGTTTAAAACACCATGAGTTGGCCACCACTTCAATTAATAACATTGACTCTGAAAGCACAATATAAATTTTAGTGCTTTTTTTAATCACTCTTTCTTTATATTCCAGTTGCACTGATTCTAAAGCTTATATGATTATAATCATCATGCTCAAAGTAAAAGGATTTTTCCCATGCCTTCCATTCCTTAAATTGTTTTTAGATTTCCCAAAGGGCACATATTGTGTAAGATTATGATGATAAAGATTTTAAGGCAATTATGTTTCTTTAGTTGGAAGCTGAAGTTAATGTTTTTGAAGGTTGCATTCCCAAGAGCCCTGGTAAAAACAGAAGCTCCAATGCCCCTCTTTTACATCTAAGTCGACCAATTGTGGAAAACAAGGCAGAAAGACTAGCCTATCTTTGTTAACCACAAGTCAATTTTTCACTTACTTAATATATCTGCTTTTGGTTGACTAGAAGATGTCTGTAACAGAACATTAACAAACACTGTAATTTGCTGGGGTCAGCCAGGTCTGTAGCTTTGTGACTCTGAGCCCTCTCAAATTATGCTATCAGCTTTCAAAACCTTATTAGGTTTAACCCATTTCGGCGCCACTGGCTTCTCGGAATCACCAATACACCTCTAATCAGAAAACCGCAGAGAAGCCAATCTGCTGCTATCAGAAACCTCAGTACAATTTTGTGTATTAATATTTCAGAAAGCATGTAGGAACACATGCTCCCTGCTGAGCATTACAACCAGGCATGCTACAGTAACAGCGGAGACTGATCGCCAGTAAACCTGGCCAGAGAAACTTACTGCTGTCTCTTGTCTGGCTGTGGATTTGGTAACCAAAGAAGGGAAAATGAAATGGGTTATTTGGCTTCCAATTAATACATTCCCATAACTGCCAAGTGAGACAGCACACATTAAGTTACATCTCTTACAGGAATAGAAAATACCTAAAAAACCCAGCCTCTAAGGGCTAAAATGTGTGCACCATTACCCTATGGCTGATTTTACAGACCTTTTGGTTTTTCTTCCCATCTCTGGTGAAAAGGCATGCAGCGCTTCTCGGACATAAGCAGCTGTGCATCCTCACTGTGGATCAGGCCTTACTGCGCTGAACATGCAAGCCACTGGGAAGAAAGAAAAAAAAAAACCAAGGGAACAGTTTTCCAGTGGTGAGAAACTAGATGCCGCGCTTCCCTTTCATTTGGAAGTTCGTGATCAAACACAAGGGAAACGTACTGGACACCCGTTTGCTGGGGTGTCTTTTTTTCTTAGCGTAGACCCAGACGAGCCCCGCTTTTTGCTGGGGATGGACGAGGGCCAGGGCCGAGGTCGGCGCCCGCCCTTTAACTTTGCGAAGGGCGGCAGCGACAAACCTGAGGCGGCTTCTGTGGCAACGGCGCTTTTCTTTTACCTCAGACGGTAAATGAGTTGCTCGTCGTCCTGCTTTCCTCAGCTGCGGCCATGGAAATGCGTGACTGGTATCTGCCCTGCCGCTTGCGGCACCGCTTCCTCCCCGCCCCGTTAAGCGGAGCCGCCTGTAATGGCGCCCAGGTGCCGTGTGTGCGGGGCGGGGCCGGTGAGGGGCGAAGGGTGTTGCCGGCCGGCGGGCCTGCCACGCACAGTGCTCGGCGCTTCTCCGCCCTTCATAGCGTGTCGGAGGACACGGGAAGGTCGCCAAGTCTGGGCGTGCAGGTGGAAGCCGGATCCTGGCGCCGGGGTCCTCCCCTCCGTGTGCCACAGAGTGTGTGGGGAAAACTTGGTGGTTTTAGTTTTAATTATAGGTTTTTTCCCCTCACTTTGGACCCGTTTTATGTCGGTAGAGGCACGTTCTGTTCGGGCGGGTGTCACGACGGTGCGGGCAGAGCCGCCGCCGCCGCCGCCGCCTCAGCCCCCTCCGGGCGGGCTCGGTGCAGGCGCGAAGCCGCGCCCGCGGTTCTGCCGGGCGGGAAGAGCGGGCCGGCCTGCTCGCCGCCCTCCTGGGGAGCGGTGCCAGCGGTACATCGAGGGCTTCTAAGCTCTCAGCTCTGATAAAGTAAAATGAGAGCTACTGGGAATGTTGACTGTGGTGGGAGGACTTAAGTCTTCCCTATATTCAAAAAACCAAACCCATAAGATATTTATAAAATGAGCGTTTCACTGACTCCTCCCGTGTTTGGTGAGGCGTTTTTCTTGTGGAGCAGGTGATTGAAAGAAAATACCAGCTTTTCTTTGGCTCAGGTTTAACTTGTTTGAAAGTCATCTCTCTGAAAGCTTCTGAAATAACAAGTAAGTTTACAAGCTACAAAAATATTCTTGCACTGGAAAAAAAATACATACGTGTGCAGATAACGTGGAGGGCCTATCTAATGCTGTAGTATTTAGTAGTCTCTCGCCCATTTTTTTGCACTAGACAGTAGAAGTTAACAGTAATTTGGGTTGCTGTTACGAAATCAGCTTGAGGGGCCCTTCAGGACTGTTGCATCTCTTCAGGCTTTAATTTTTTTTTTTTTAAACTTCCTCCAGGCTAGTGCACAGAAAGTGCTTTGTTCTTTGGGACTCCTCTAAATAAAACTATGAAAGGAAAAGAAAATAACTGAGTTTTAGGCAGAAGCATACTCCTTGGACTTCATAGTTTAGGGAGCCATACAGATAATAAAAAGAATCAGTAAAGCTACTGTTTACATTATACTCTGAAAACTTAGCAGTTTATACCAAGAGTGTTCCTGACTCCCGGGAATCCAAATTTGAGATGTCGCCAGAAGCCGCTAAAGCTTATGAAGTTAACAAAGTTCTACTTATTTTCTTTTCTTTTATGGATGTTAATGATATTTTAAAGGGATTGTCCTGGACAGATCGGAAATATATGTGGTATTGTAAGAGCAAAGCTTGATGGTGTTTGGTACTTTATAATCTTAAACTATCTGTTGGAGCAGGTGATGCTTTACCATATCAAAACCTAGATTTTTCTTTTTTTTGGGTAAGTTTTTCAGACACACTTCTCACCAGCAACAACTTCCTCTGCTTTCATATCCTGTTTTACCACTGTCTTTGTACCAAGATAGTGTGGTGTGCTCCCTCTTTGACTTACATCTTTTCTACTTTGTATGACAAAGATAGCATTTGCACTTCTCTGCTTTTAAAACAAGTGACTAAAATTATTGAGTGACCTCAACAGACAAAAAGCCCTTCAGAACTAAACCAAGTTGATCCACTTCGATCAATCTAGAATCTTCTGGGGATTTTTAGACCCTTTTTACCAGTATTTTCAGAGGGGTTTTTTATTTTTACAGTGTTTCATCAGGAAATTAATTTAATTTCACTTCTTAAAGGTAGGCACTCTCTTTGACCTTACCCAGTCATTTGATAGCTCATGCATGTTCTGTTTGCTCTCAAAGCACTACCAACAGCTCCGAGTTTGTGTCAGCCAATTCTTTGCATATCCTAGAATGATTAAAATCAGATTATTTGAAAACATATTCTTGCTGCCTGATTTCCCTTGTAATTTTCAGAGTAATTGACAGTTTTTAATGATTCTGGAAAATCACTAATGCCTAAACAGGTCATTAAGGAAGACATGGAAGAAAAACAGTGACATTGGTCAGTAGGAACCAATATGGAGGCAGCCTAAGGAGACCATAAATATCACAAGCCAGAATATAGAGAAAATATGTTATATTTTGTGCCCTTCTTCCTTGTGTGCATGTAAGTGAAATGATTGCTATTGACTCTGAGCAAAACTAGGTTTGTCCATCTCTGCTCAAAGACCAAAGGATGCAAAGAGTAAATCATTGCACATGGAGCATACTTAAACCAAGTTTTCTTCTGTACTGCCCATGATTCAATTTTTATAACTCTTCTTCATCTGGAAAAAGGAAGCTATAAGAATTAATTTTTTTTAAAGAATTTTGAAGATGAGTGCTCAAGATTTAATATTTCTTATATATTTATTGATCTATTCAGCACTTAGTTTGACAGTGGCTAAAGGAGGAAGCTTTTAGGCACTAGTTTATAATGTCAAAATGCAAAGTAATGCAAAACTTCTCATAAAGAATGGTAGCACCAGGAGGAAAGAAGCAACTGTGTCTATCAGTAGCTAACTTGACATTCTTACTGTTTTGTCAGTTACAAGGAAAAAAGTTATGTATAAACACAGAAAAGGAGCTTAACCAAAGAGATCTCCTAATTTTAGGGTAACAACCTGTCTCTAGTGGTGCTTTTTTTATTTGGGAGACAAAAATAAACGTTTTTCAGAAACAATTGCTGAACAAAGAAGCCAAGTAACTTTCTGAGAATACAATGATAAAGCTGAACAAAGGGAACCTACTTTAATATTTGGGAATTTGTAATTGTCTTTCTTATTGCTAATAGCACATTTAAAACATAGAGTTGTGTCTGCTAGTGCCAACCTTCTGATGAGTTGCAAAAGTAAGGTTCTGTAAAGGGAAAGTTAATCTTTAATTCCACAGCATTATGAAGATAGCCATCTTAATGCCAATCTGACAAGAGAAGGAGATAAAGCTGTCTTATGGTATTGTGATTTTCTTTGTTCTCTAGACTGATGCTGGGGCAGGGGTAATGGACTATAGCTTCTCACTGAACAAAGCTGGACTACCTTCTAATCTCTTATGCATAGATTCTTATGACAAGATTATGGAAATCCCCAGCTCATCCAGTTGTCCAACGCTGGATCATAGGAATTCTCAAGCACACGAGGAACATTACTAGCTATGATTAAAATCGTGGAACTCATTTCTTGTGTGAGTAATCCTAGTGCAAGCAAGTAAATAATTTTTTTTTTTTTTTAACCCACATAAGCACCACTGTTGGCATGAATATGGATTAAAAGATCAGAGAAATGATGAGATGTATGAAGTCTCGTACCTGTTTTCTGGACAAAGATCTGCATGTCAAATAAATATCTTTGGAGAAATCCATGTCTATCTCTAATCTGATCAGTGTAACTAAAATAGTTTTTCTTTAATGGATTAGATTGTTGGGGAGGCCTTCCAGAAAAGGTCTTCCAGACACCCTCCTCCTTTTGTGCAATTTAAAAGGCTTTGAAGTAGCAAATACAAATACAGTTAAGGAGAGAAAAATTTAAATATAAGAAAGATCAGTACACATGCACATACTCGTTTACAGAAGTGTTGAGAAAATATGTTCTCCAGATTGGGGTGAGGAGGGTACAGATGTCACTGCTACTTATCTTATAGTAATTTCATATTTTTGTATGCAAAAATTACCCTGATTTGATAGCAAACTAGAAATTAAACCACTTCTTAAAATAATCGTGAGGCAGAAATCTTCATGCCATGTAATAAAATATGTATTTCTCAATTAAGGAAAACATTTGCATTGCTTTTTTCCAAGCCAAAGAAGACGGGCTAGGAGAAACACAGTTTTATTGTGCTTCCATGAGGATTCAGGCAAAATCTTCTTTTGTTGAAATGAAAACCTAGGCAAGCTTGCCTTTTGTTACAAGAGGAAAAGGCCTTCTTCCAGGTCTTGTCGGATCCTGAGGAGTCAACATATCTAGATGAGGTGATCTGCGTGGGGGCCTTATGTTTTTGGTTTGTCCATGGTCTCCTCCTGGCTCACTTGTAATAGGGTTCTCTTAATGTGTTGCTTGGCTTCATCTTCCCAGAACCAGAGACAGTAATTTTGTCTCTTCCATCAAAGTTTCTGAGCCAGGGATTTTAATGTACGTTTCGATTAATTCAGGGTTTTTTTCTTGCCCTCCACTTCTTGCAGTTTTGTTTTGACTCCATATGCTTCCCCAAATATCCTGGGAACTGTACTGTTAAAGAATGACAGAGATTTCTTTCCCTACTGATTAGATACCCTCACTGCCTCATTATCTTGCTGTCAGCAATGCAAAACTGATGAAAATCAGTGAAGGTCTAGCACAGTTTTACATAACATTGTTTTTCTGTTACCTTTCTGGAAGCCACATCTTACCTTTACAACTTCAGAATAATATATAGCAAGTTCAGAATGAGTCTGTATTTGGCTGGAAGAATGCAGAGAAGCTGATGTCAACGAACTGATGTTTTGCTATGGCTTTGTGTAATGCAGTTATTACTTAGAAGCTCACGTGGTGGTTGTTGCATACTTGCTTCTGAGTTATCAGCACCTCATGCACTTTTTAGAAGCTGAGTTGTAGTTCAGGGAGGGGGGGAAATGGGCATACCAAAAAGCACTCGACATGTGTAGGCAGTACAGGTGCCCACATAAAATGCTAATGAAATACATGCTTTCTCACTGCACATCACTTGTCCAGTCTTTCTGCCAAGTGTCAGCATAAGTAAGTACTTCTTGCAAAATCGCTTTAATTTCATCGATATGACTGCAAGCTTTTGGGCCTCCACCTGACTTCTCTGCACCTCATTCACACATCTCCTCTAACCACAAGGCTGTGAAGTTAACGCTTGTTTACGGAAGCCTCTTGCCAACTATTGTTCACAAATCGTTCCTAGTAACCTGTGTAGTAAAGTAAATATCCTGATAGAAGCACACTTGTTAAGAAGCTTCAAAATTATTATTGTTAACTATACTTTGAAATTACTTTTGTTTAGATACCAAAATTATGTTGGTGACTAGCTGTTGGGCCGGAAGTTGGGAGATTAAAGGATTAGCTAGCTGTAAACCTGCCTTTGTAGATTTATTGGAATTGGAAGAGATGAAAAATCCTAGAATTTTCAATTCATGCAAATTTTAATAGCTAATAACCTAATAGAGCATTGCTGGAGTCATTATTGGTGTCAGCAGGTACATCAACAGTCTCTGCATATTTGGGAGGATGGAAACATTTATGCATACGTATAAATTAGTACAAAAGCCCCCAATTTAAGGTGTGTTACAAAAATAATGTGTATGGAAACAGAATATCAGTTCCTTTTCGTGAAGGCTAAAAAGATTTGAGAGTTCTACCAGTTCTTTCATTAAACCCATTTCTGAAGAAGGGATATTTGTTTCCTGTCTTTAAATGAAGGCAATTGGTATGACATAATGCATTCAGGACTGCACCTAGGGATGATATGATTTGTCAGTGTTTATATGAACAGGTTTAGTTACCCTTTAAAAATTGTCTTTTACATGGTCTGGAAGTCAGGAGTATTCCACACAGATATCTAATTTGTGTTAATTTCTGTAAAAACAGGATATTTTTTGTATGACTGATAAGTTAAAGCAATTTCAGGTAACAGAGAAGCATTTCTTCTTTTCAGAATTTTCAAGAAGCTGTCAAGAAAATTAATTTGGGTGTTAGAGGATTAGAACTGAGGGAAGTTTCTAAGCCTTCTTTTTATACTGTGTACCTCAGTGCCTAAAGCACTTGCCTGGCTGTTTTTTGATCCTGCATCTTACTTTTAAATGATAGTAATTTTAAGTTTTGTTTTGTTTTTAAATTCAATACTTAGAGGCAGATTGGGCCTTTTTGAAAGATGTCATATTTAAATAGATAGGTAGGTATATAGAGCTTGTTTCAATTGTTACAACCTAACTCTTAAGAGGATGCCAGAAGTTAAACAGACCATTCTTCTCTCCTGCTCCCCCCAAGGTCCCCCACCTTTTTTCTTGTGTAAGTGGAAAGCCTTCTGACAGTGTAGAGATTAAGGTTCTTGCTTTGTAATTTTACTGTGTGAAATAGTTCCTTTGTGATGTAATACAGTGTTTAGGATATTGTAACAACTAATTTGCACTTCCAGTGCATATGACACAACAGTACTGTGTCTGGTTGTCAAATGTTCTCAATTGGATATGGTGCTTACGAGAGCTTGAACCCTCATCCCCCTGCAAAATCAGCAAGACAAAATCTTTATAGCTGTCTTTGTTAGCGTAGATGCCCTTAGTTGCTTAAATAACACAGGCAGCTGTTAATTATTATTTTTAAACTGATTTTTCCTGTTTAAATATTCTTACTCCAGAACAAGAGCTTTATGTCTTGTGGAGGCCTCTTGCATATTGTTGACTTGCATTCACATCAGAGGAAACTGAGTTGCATGCAGTACTCCAATTAAATTATTCGGTATTGTTCAGTCCTACCTTAAAAGATAATATAACAAAATTTAGTATCTAGCCAAAGTCTGAATAACTGCTAATGGTATCCTGTCAGAGTGAATCAGAAACTCAATGCTGGACAGAGCAGTAAGTGTTACTTGTTTTTTAATGTTGCCAGCAGAAATAACAGAACAAATGGGAAGGTACAGCACTGAGAGTTATCTGTGTAATTGGCACCACCTAAAGCTGACCTTTAGGTTTCCAGAGCATAATGTAGATCTCGGGTACACAGCAGGAAGAGCAATAATCAAATTGACAGGCTGGACTCATCATTGAAAAAAATATATAATCCATTTTACATTGACACATAATTCTTTGGGATTCTGGAAGCCATCCAAAATCCATTTTAGTATTTTCAGACAAATGGCTGACACTTTAATGATCAGCTATTTAAGGTCAACAATTTAAAACAGAGTGGTCTACTTGTTCCAAATGAAATTTAATGTTTGAAAAGGAGTTTACTGTTCAGCTATACGTGCAGCATCTGAAAACATAAACTGACCTCTTATAAGGAAAATGTCTACACATGTATCTGTTTACATGCACATCTCACGTTGTTGATAGTGTCATAAAAGTTGATCAGTTTGATTAAATGCATTTATCATTCTCCAGTAAAGTACACAGTGGCATGTGCATTATCTTACTGAAGTTTTATTTTGTGAAAAGCAAGGTTGTTACAAAATGTTTTGTCTGCTGTGACATATTGAAAGACACATGGTGTGTATACCCAAATCATATATCAGATCTTGCTTTTCTAATTAATAAACATTGTGGCAAAATTTTTCTCTAGGCATATCTTGACTTCTACTGCATATGTTTTTAGAAGTATGTTGCAAATGCTGGTCTGTTGTGTTGTATCATTCTTTATTTCATAATTTAGTAATCACAACAGATTTTTGTAGGTGTACTGCCTACTGAAAAACAGCATCTTGGTCAATACAATTTATTTAAATGCAAAGAAAGCATTAGCTGTGTTTAATATCATTCTTAGCATTACACATAGCTGAACCAATGCTTTATTATGCTCCAGTGGTGATATACGAAATAATACCTACAGCAGGATGAGGTACATAGTTCACAGAATTTCACAGTGCTTTTAACAAGAATAAAGCTAAAGCTTAAGAGAATTAAGTGCAACATTGGATGTAGAGCACTTTGGATTATCTTTCGTGATCATTTGATTGAAAAAACATTTCCTACACATGCTTTCTCAATACAAGATCAGAGTAATTACAGCTGAGTAAATGCCTCAAAAAAACCTCATGTGTTTACACTGAATGAAATGATATGCCAAATTGCCCTTGCCTGTGCTTACACTTTCTCCCTACTTGCCCCAGCTGTTTTAATGAATAGCATAATGTGAAAAATGTGTGCAGAAAAAGCTGCTTTACCAAAAGACTTTTTGGTAATTGTTTTTGAAGTTATCAGTCTCAAAAGGCAGTAATTGCTCAAGAAACATCATTCTAAAAAGTTGCTTGGACCAGTCATACTATCGATCACATAGTGTGTGCTCAGTCCTAATCAGAGACATAATTAAAGATCGTTGGACACGAGTTTAGATGATTTGAAAAATATTACTGAAGTATGCTAGCTAAAACTGCCACCACACATTTGCACAATACGAAATGGCGAGAAGGTGGACAGTTCCTTGACTTGCTTTCTCAGAGATGGAGAAATGGTGCCGGGTGTTCTCTTGGAGGCTGGACAAAAGTTACCGCGTGGGCCTGCAGTTGGTGTGCCCCGCTAGTGCTCACTCAGCTTGAAGTGACGGTGCTATGAACAGGGGGCTGAACCAGGGGACACCCAGAAGTCCTTTCCAAACTAGATTGTTCTCTGATTTTGTCATGACCAGCTCCTGCCCCCATAGTGGGGATTTCATTCGCCTGAGTCTTCCTTTTTTTTCCTCAGTCACTGTCCCATTAACTCAGCTTGGAAATTAATTCTCCTGCTCAGCTGTTCTGCTGGTGGGACTCACAGAAGCAGTTGAGCTGGGTTAGGCTTTGTGGAAACCACTTGCTTGAACTGCAGTGATTGTCAGCCTTTTGGTTTCAGTTGTGGAACAGCACATTAGTTATCTTAGTATTCGATGTACTTAATTTTCATCCTGTTGCTGCACGCTGAGAGGAGTAATCATATCCTTTTAACTGACAACATTTAATTTACTTTCTCAAGTCAGGATCTTGATTGCACCCTGGAGCTGATGGTGTGTCAGGACCCTCCTCCCTGCCTGTGCTGGAAATGGCGTGCATAGACGTGGCAATCTGAAGTTCCCGCAAATGCATAGCGATCTTGTACAGTACCTTCTGGTGGTAACTGAGCTATCTGGAAATAAGATAAGCTTTGCAAATGTGGCCTTCCCAGAAAACTAAAATAGCTTGGTCAAAATGCAGATAAAATGCTTTAGCAGACAAACCCCTTTGTTTAGGTCTAGTTCTGCATGACCCTCTGTTTTGCAGGGAGTTATTCTCAAAGACCTTGTCCGGATCAGGAGGGTACTCCTCTCGAATGGTACCGTATCAATGCAATGAACTGGTTTAATTCATTAGTTGCTCAGCTGGTATGAGGCGGTAAGCAGTTGTGTGGAAGTGTGAGGGGGTAGACCTGCAGCACAAGGTGAAGGTACAGCATCTCCCTGTGACTGCCAGAAGGACAACTGGCTGCATCGTCAAAGTTCTTTAAACAAGGGGATCCGCAGTAGGATAAAGAGTTCTAACAAAAGCTTAACTAGCCCTGTTCAAAACAAGAAACTTATGCAATTTTCTGTGCCTTGATGAAGCAAAGAAACGGGCAGGACAATCTTTCTTCTTCTTGTGATACAGAATGGATGAGTCACCAGGTAAAAAAAGTAGTAAGGCAAGAACACCAGGGTTAGATTGAGAGGTGTTACTATCTTCACTCTTCTTAGACCATTATTAATGAAATAAATAAAATCCCTATAGTTAAACAGACAGAGGTGATGATAACTATAAAAAATCTTCCTTAAGTTTTTTTACGGTAGATCTTGATGTTAAATATGATTTTTTTTTAGCATAATAATATGCAATCTCTTTAACCTTTCAATACTAAAAGGACTGAGGACTCATGGAAAAAAAATATATTTCCCATAACTTATATCTTCTTCAGTTATTTACACCTATTCACAGTGGATGCAAAACAGTATTAGACTGTAATTATCTCCTTGTGTGAAACAGTGCTAGTGTTTTATCATTTACACTTTGCCTGGGTGTAAATTACACAATCAGTCCCAGAACATTCTCCCAGGAATGGATTACATGAAGAAAACTTGAGAATGAGGTCATCAAAGTAGGAAACTCTTAATTAATAATTTGAGTACCAGTGTCCTGCTTTTGCTGAAAACAGTGTTTCTGTTTTTTTCCACTGTCAGTGGGGAAAAATTGAAAATTAGGGGCTTATTTGAACTGCCAGAAGGGGAGTATAAAGAAATGGCGAAATAAGTTATTCACTGTTTCTTGTTTTGCATCCGGTACAGGTAGTCGGCTCTGCAGATATGTCCCAGTTGTGTTTTACTGTTAATATTGCCTCACTATCCATGTACAAAGCTACCTGAGTGCTCCACTGTCAATACTATTGGAAGCTGTAGTGAGATCTTGTATGTCATAGGAGGTAATGTGTTAGTCTTCCATCAAGCAGATCACGGCTGAAGAGCAAGATGGTGCTTAATCACTTAATTATCACCTTTTTTTTTGTTCACCCAGACCCTGTTATAGTTCCACATTGCTAAAGGACTGTTTAGGGACAGGCTCTACTAAGAAAAGTGCAGATGCTGTCTTATGTCAGTGCTGTAACTTGTTTTCTTTTCTCACCTTACCTTGTGAGAAATAATCATATTTATTACTGGCAGTACTTTTGGTCTTTGTTTTCGTATCACATCTTGGATTTTGATTTGAACAATTCTGTTTTTTAAAAAAGGAGCTTGGACAGCCAACAGGTGTTGATAAAGGCACGGAAAGAATTTTGCGATGTGTTCAATGGTGTAGCTTGGTCGTGGGTAGACTTCATTGCTGTTGCAAGCTCTCTGAATACACTAAAAGGACTTCAGTATCACAGAGTTAAGCAACGTGCCCATGAAGAATGGGAGCAGTTCTGCTTCTGGGAGTAATGCTGAGGATGAAGCTATTTTAGACTTACTACTAAAGAACTAGTTGAACAGGTTAGTAGTTAGGATGAAAGTCATTGTGAAAGCCAATATAGCATATCTAGAGAAAGAAAATATTTAGAACAATAGAAATTTGGATTTAAAAAAATAATCTATGCAGTCAGTATTATTAGTTGAAGTTAGTATCTATTAATAATTATCTATTTTTATGTGAAGAATTCCCTGAGGAAAACATCTCTCTGGGAGTAAAAGAACACAGGGTAGACAGATGACAGTTTTGAAAAGGGAACATCCTAAAGGCAAGTTAATGATCTGTTTGGTGTTGAAAAGGAAAGCAAGATAACCAAACATATATATATCAGGGCTTTTCAGTGAGCTGAAAATTGAAACAGAATTGTACAAGAACATTGAAGATATTGTTAGGAATAGATATAAAATAATAACATAAGAATGTTTGGACAAGTTAAGGAATACTAGGGATTCTAGAAATACTCTGAAATTACATTTGAAAACAGGGAAAGCTAAAGGTAAGTATGGCTCCAGTGCCTAACCAAGTGAATAAGGAAATAATGGGTGAAATAAATGAGGCTGAAATGTCTAATGCTTTTGCTTTCTAATTTTTAAATTATTGGTGATCATGTGGCCACCAGCATGATCACAATGTAATTTCTATTAACTATTAGGGCAATGAAAATAATAGGTCTAGAACATTTAAATAAAATACACATCTAGATCGGGATAAGGTGATGAAATTTATAGCAGGCTAGCTGTGGAGTTAACTGAAAAACTCTCTGAATTCTTAGTATTTGAAAATGATCATAGGGTCCATAGGACTCTACATGAATGGAAGTCATCTGGCACACTTACGGAAGCAAAGGAAGGAGGGTCTAAAATTCTGAACAAGTCAGACTAATGTCAATAACAAGGAAAACTTTGAAATAACTTACTAAGCAGTTTCAAAGCCTTCAAAGGTGAGAAGTAACAGCCAGAGCTGTTCTGCCAAAAACATTGTCAAAAGCATTCTAATTTCTGTTTTGACAGGAATATTAGTTCTAATGGGCCTATTAGTGAGAAAAAGTGATGAATTACTGTGATTAGACTATAACATTCTTATAAGCAAGAAGGGGAAATAGTATCTGTATTAAAGTCAAATGCACAATGGTCTATTCCTAGCTTCTACAGTATAAACAGGCAAACATAACCGGAGCATATCAAGTATTTTTTTTTTACTTCTGTTACTGATTTGATGACAGAATGGGGAAAATATTCTAGTAAAAACTGAGCCCCAGTAGTTCTGTGATTCTTGTTAGTGTCCTGGGAGGAGTGGACTCCTTAAGTAGCTTGCTAACTGCCACAATTCGAAGAAGGAATCAAAGGGAAGATGACAATATGGAGAGAAGACTCTCGGTAGAGCCTATGGGAGTGGCACACCCAATATTATCTTCCCTCAGAAGTGGGGAGTTACAAACCACCACAGACTGTTAGCTTTTAGTCCAAAGGAAAGTTCTTTTAGTAAAGATAGCTTCCTAGCTAGGCCTCTCAAATATTAGTATTTTTACCACCACATTAGTTAAAGCAAAATTTGAGACCTGAGACCTTCTATGAGTGAAAATAATGTTTACCTTTGGAGATCCTGACAACATAGAATACAATTTCCATCCATAACTGGTGAATTCTCTTCTAGTATAAGAATACGTAGGTTTTCTGTAGTGCTTTTGGCACAATGACATAACACTCTTCCTTCATGTTTGTTTTTGTGTAATGTAAGACCATAGAGAAATCTGCTTTATTAAATTTAATTTGGTTTTCCTAGATGGGGAGCTCTCCGAAATGCAAAGACCAATGGGATTACATGCCAGTAAAAAGTGAGAAACTTGTTCAGACTTTTTTTTTCCCCCTCCTTCCATTCCAGTTTGAACTGGTTTATATCTGATCCATATTTAAATTTCAGTCGGTAGAAAATCTGAGTCCTGAATTGTGAGCCTGAGATTTGTAGTGAATCCATTTTTGCTTTCACTGCACAATTATATAGCATACCTTAGGTCACACATCAGTAGCCCAGCAGGTGTTCGAAAAGATCATCATATTGTAAGCGCTTGTAGCTTTAGCATGCTGTTGATGCGAACTACTGTCCTGGAGCTTTAAAATGCAGAGGTTAGCAGAAGTTACCACTTAACATTTAGTAAGTTGAGTATCTCAGTCAACATGAGACATTACATTGAGCAATAGAGAACGTGTTTTTTCATGAAGTATAAAAATGAAAACCTATTTTCCTTGGTCCCTATACTGCAGTAATTCCAACTCTTCCTTTATTCCCTTTGAGGTTCCTATTTCTGTAATGCTTCCAGTTGCCCAACTACCCCTTTCCAGCCAGTAGGCTGAGCTTGACCTTGTGTCCCTTAATTAAGAGTACATCTTTTGCCTAGTTAATGAGTACATGTATTCCTGTTGGCCACTCAGAAGACACAGCTAACACTTGATGTCACGCTTGCCTTTTCATGTGGGGAACATTTAGTGGGGGTATTTTCCCTGTATCCATTTTTCAGACTCCTAGTGATTTTTCACAGAGCTTGTAGAAACTTTGTCTTTTTGATATCTCTCTCTGTCTCTCAAACTGGGTTGATACTAGCCAATAAATCATAGATTACTAAGGAAAATAAGCACCAAATGCAATTCCAAAAAAGTTTCGGGAAACTGGTTTTAAAACCATAATCTTGCAGCTCTATTTTACAAGTGGTGGCAGAAAGTCCAGAGGAGAAGTGACATCATTTCAGTTTACCAGTTGGTAGTTGATAGATGAAAAAAGCCAAATCTGAGACCTGAAACCATATGAAGATATGTGATTCATAAATACAGTATACACAAGAGACTAGCAGATAGATAAATACCTGGTTTTCATGGTAGTAGATTGGTTGTGCTTGAGAAGCAGACGATTCGGTTCTTTGAAAGAAAATCTGATGCCATTTGTGTGATCTTAAAACAAAAATGTTTGATTAGTTGTTTAAATCACGAAAGCTAAAGCAGTATATTCAAAACCAAAAAAAGGCTGTCTTACCTGCCTCCCCTTTCAATGGGCTTGTCCCAGTTGTAACCAAGGGAAGGAACAGGGCAAAAGGTTCAAGCATAAACACACACATATCCCATTATAGCAGAGGATAGAATCCCTTAAAATACTATAAAGATTAAATTTATGATAAAAGCGGAAAGGGAAGAAATGAGAGAGAAAAAGAAACTTTGGACGTTTTAAAGAGAGCTTGAGAGGGTACTTAAAAAGCGAGGTGGAGCTGGGGAAGTCTTACCAGTGCGGTTAAGATGGAGAGGTAGTATAGAAGAGATGCGCAGGAGGAAAGTACCTGTGCACTGAATAGGTAAAACATGGGAAATGTTCTACCCTTCCTCAAAAATAACATTTCTTTGTCCATGTCTGTTTTAACTAATATGTACAACACAAAAGTCTAGCTAAAATACTGTTTATTGACCTGTCATTCTATAGCTTGTCAGCCTAAGTATCTTGTGCACATGCCACAAACATAAAACTGTTTGGTTAATATTTCTTTGGCAAAACCCCAAGGTATTAAAGAAATTTTCATTTGTTTTGTCAAGCTGTGCATTTAAAAAAATATTTTTACTGGGGTGTTATAAATTTGTATAACTACTGGAAAATTGTGATAAAATGGCATGCTATTTTTATAATATTTTATCTGTTTAAGTCTTCTATATCTTGGTTAACTTTTATTATTTTTCCATGGGAATAATACCTATTTTTTCCCCACTTTCACCTCCAGGTTTTCTTTTCTTCTTCTGCCAAAATAACTGCACTTGTAACTCCCAAGTTTTCCTGAACTGTAGGGATTTATGCCTTTATACAAGAGCAGCTTGTTTAATGCCCAATCTTAAAAACACCATTGTCAGGAAATCTGAAGAATATTTTTGGTATGATTGTATCGTTGTCATCTGTTTACCGTTATTTAGTTGAATAACCAATTGATCCGTTTCAGTGGGATCTGGAGTACTCTGTTAGGTGTAACAATGTATCTAAAACAATAGCTTCACAACAGATTATGTGCCAGAATTTTTTTCTGATTAAGAAATCTGTATCATGGGATATGGCAAGGCCTGTGGGATACTTAAAACCCCCCTAGATATTTCCATCTTAGATTATCTTGGTCCTGAGTACAAAATCATCCAATTCACTAACAAACATAGAAAAGGCATTTAAAAAATGTGAATTTAGGCAACAGTATTTATCAATAATTTAGAGAGAAGGTTACAATATTTTTTTCTACGTTTGCAATGCGTTTTAGAAAGAAATCTTGAAATGTATTTAAATTACAGAAGCAGAGACTTCAGACACTCAACCTTAACTTAGCCCTGTAGTGACACCAGGAGGAAAAAGTAAATCTTTGTCTTCTAAAATCACTTTTCTCCAAGCAGGCATCTTGGTCACTAAAAGGCTTTTATCATGTTTTCATGATTAATGCATAGAATCAGTAACAGGAGCAAGTTGATGCCTCTCATGTCTGTTCCTACATGTTTGGAAATCTTTTACATTAATCTTAACTGTTTTTTCATATTCACGTACTGCTTCATTTTGCCCAAATTTTCATATTGTTTTAATACGTTACCTTTAAAATTATTGGTAATTGTAGTTACACTGTGAGTCTAGAAATAGCCTTATATATTGCTTGCAACACACAGACATACTCTCTTGATACATGTCTTTTGTATACTAGATACCTGCTTGTGTAATTTTTGCAGGAAAACTGAATGTGTTTTATACGTTGAGCATGATCTTGCTTTACTTTCAGCAGGATAAATAGATTACTATTGGATTTAAAGTATTGTAATTAAGTATGGCCACAAACAAATATGAAAATCTTGAGTAGAGGAAGAATAGTTGTTTTGGTTTATGCAGCAGGTTTTGACAAGTCCAGTAGGCTGAACTCACGTATGTGCTTGAATCTTACTTGTGCTGCAGTCATGCTTCCAGACTTGAATACCTCCACTGTTAAGAAGTCAAATGTATGAACTCTGTATGTTGAATATTCAAGTGGCTTGGGGATTTTGAAGGATATGCAGTTGCTCAGATGACATTAGTGTGTAGTTTCCCAAGAAACAGGAGTAGCCTAATAGTATTCTTCCAGCTGTCTTTATCTGAACGCCAGTATTGTTCAAGGAGCACCAAAAATGTCTTCCTCTTACAGACTGCAAGTTTTCCCATTAGAAGCTTCATACTCTTTCCCTTTCAGTTTTCAATGTATAAAATTGGTTGGATAGGGAAGAGCAGGGAAGCACACTCTTCTCTCTCTCTTGCCTGAGCAGTTGGAAAGTAATTTTCTTGTATTGGAAAGTATTTTCTTGACTTCCATTCTCCAGATCTCACAGGAGGAAGTAAGATTTGTTGTTGTTGTTGTTGTAAGTTGTTGCTAGCAAAGAATCTCAAAATACGTGAATTGGAGAAGATTAAAACCTAGCAGCAGGAGCTCACAGTGAAGGAGATGGAGAGTTAGAGGGGAGGGGAGGTTGGGCAGTTTCCACTCTGTCCTGTGGCCGTGAGGGCGCAGAAACCCTTTGTTGTGTTTTACCTCCTTCTGCATGATCCTGAGGTCTCTGCCCTTATGTTCTCCAACATCCTTTGGCACTTCATAGGCACTGATAACTTAGGCTTTCTACAAGGAGGAACAGGGCAGAAAAAGCTTTGAGGGAGAAATGGGAGGATGGTGTCAAATAGAATAATGTGTAAATTAACGCATGTGTTCTAGTGTGTGGGTAAAATGCCAAAGGGGCAAATGGGTCTTGTGGACACTCTAAAAATCTATTTCTACTAAATGCGTTCTTTTTATAGTGATAGTTGTTTTGGGGCATGCTGTCTAATGATCTGCAGTGTGCTTGCTCATTATTTTAAAAATAGTTTTTACACCGTAGATTGTATTTATGTAAAGCTCTGCTTCTGGGTGCCCCAATTTCAATATGAAATTTCTGTAAATCTTAAGACTGTTAAGTTAAAACACTGCTTAGCTCCTGAGGTGATATGTATAGAATACTTCTACAAAACAAATGGCAAATTTCATTGGATAGCCATAACTGACAACCATGATATGACTTCCCCCATACACTTTATGAGGTGATGCAAAGGTATTCCAAGTTCTGTGAAGGAAGTCTAAAGGATAGATAAAAGTAATAGGTTTATTTGAGCAGAGCGGTCTGTGAACAACCAGGTGTATTTTTTGTTTCAGTGATGAACTATCGATAACCTCACTTAAAATAATTGAATAATTGCCTGATTTTTTCATAATTATTTAGTATCTTTTTTATTAGCAAATAATCGCTGGCAGTTTTGCTTTCCCAGCACTGTCTAATGCTTCTTTTAATACCTCATAAGGAGCTTCAACTATGAAGCTCCTGGTTTGCGAACTCAAGATATGTGTATATTAACAAAAAAAGCCAACATATACTACTACTTTGACCCTCATATAGTACACAAATTTTAGAATTGTATGAAAAGTCCAGTAATAGGATAAATAGCTAAATTCACATTTTTAGGACTGAGAAATTCCTTGTGGACTAAGAAATTGTTTTAATTTCTCCTCATTTCAAACAGTATAATTAGTGGCTCTCTTGCTCTTCAGAGAGCAGCCTTTCTATATAACTGAGCCGAATAATTCTTTTGAACTTTAAACCTACAGCTGTGACTTAACAGATTCCAAGCCAGCCTCACCTTCTGCTTTCCCATACTCACTAACAGCTTTCTTAAAAAAGTAATGCAAGTAGAATTTAAATCAGTCTGCCTGCCCTGATCTCCAAACTAGTCAAGTGCTGGAAGATGGGTCAACTTGACCATCTGTATCAGATGAAAAAGCGCGATGTACAAAGGTAAATGTTCATGCATTTTGATGAAATGGCAGCCCCAAACAGCCTTGCTCTGTCCCTGAGAAGCTTCACGTAAACATTGAGCAAGAAAGGCAGCAGAGCGGAATGATGAAAAAACTGCTCACGAGAGCCCTCTGGGCAGATGAGCAATTGTCTGACATCACCCTCTGAGACCTCCCAGAGAGGAAAGACCAGAGTCACTACACTGATTTTTGGCCATCCTTGCCAGCGTCTGCAGATGAGTCAACAAAACTTAATGGTTCATGTTAACAAAGGTTGCTGACAAATCTACAATAATCAGCATGGAAACTTGACCTCTGTATTTTGCCAAGAGAAGATCATAGACCAATTAAGCCAATGTAGTCTTTGTACCTTACCTAGGCTGAAAGCCAGATTGAAAAGGGTCGTGGAAGTCAAAGATGCCAGATGGCATAACAGCTGTTTAACATAAACTTCTCAGTCACCTTCTTCACTACAGGCGGTTTAGACAGGGGATGACAATTGATAAAATTACCAACACTAAGCTGACATCTCAAATGCAGGTGTGTAGCTGATTATTAGAAGAATGCTGGCATTTAGCTTTTCATGTACTGATGAGAAGAGTAGAGTTGATAACACTTCAGATTTTTTGATTTTGTATCTGAAGAATAGTTTCATCCTGCCTCATTTTACCATGCCTATGAGGATATGGTTAAAATGTCCAGATTCTTGGAATTGATCCCTATATTTCTTAGCACTCAAAAATGCCTTTTTTAAACTTTTTTTTTTTTAATTTCCTGTTGAGACTTTAATCTTGAATCAGAAATCTGTAGCTTCCTCTAAGACCTGGATAAATTTATTAATCTGAAGGATATCTGCTGGATACTGCTTTAACTTTTGCAGTTCAACTGGATAAAACAAATACATCTCTTTCTCTGCCAAGGTGGAAAACAAGCTGATGTATCATATCAATGATATGTATATGTTACTATTTTCCCAAGTTAATTAATCCATAAAATTATGGGTAAAATTGTGATTGAGGTTTTTTTTTTTTTAACATTTATCCATCACCAATTTTCAAACACATGCTTACATTTGAAGAAATAGTCTAATTTATTCTTTTGTTACTGTGGAGAGTGAACTTCTTACAAATATATTCTGATGTAAGAGTATTTCTTCTGACGGCCACTGGGATAAATAATGAAGAATCACGTGAGACTGAGATGTCTAGGTTCAATTTAGCCTACTGTAGTCTAAGGTGTTCTGGTCTGGAAATGTCTCTGTATAGTTGCTAAATAAAGCTATATTGCTGCATATGCTCCAAAAATGTACAGCTCTAGCTGATCAATGCTTAAGGTCATGTAAGAAATAGGCACTTAAGCTGTAATTTCTAAAGTTTAAACCTTTTTAAATCTGCTGAGAGAGCAAAATCATTAGGCCTTGTGATCCTCAAGCCAAAACGAACACTGACAAATAGCATTGAGTTCAACCTGAAACATAGTAAGGGAAGAGGTTTTCCCAGCTCTTATAAAACAGCCTCATGATTAGAAAACTTGCCCAAGAAGTGGAAGGCTGGGCTACAGAATTTCCCCAATGTGAGGAAGAAGGAACCCATCACATCACTTGGCTATGAAGGTGTCCTAACTGCACAGCCTATGGGGCTACACTTTGGACCATCCTCCGTGCTGCTTCTCCTAACAGGCTACTGAGTAGAAAGACATGCAAACTGGGGTTAGAGGGGTAAGAATAAACTAGAGGAAGCCTGGTTCTGTATGCGTTCTGTAAACTCATTGAAGGCAATCACAGCTTCAGGGATTATTTGTGAATTTTACAGTTAAATGAATACCTAAATGCACAAGTAGCGTTAGTAGTATGGACCTGCAGGCAGGAGGTGGCCCTAATCCAATCTGAAGCCAGACTGAAAGCCTACTAAGGTGTTTAATTTACGGAATAATAAAGGCCTATGAAGTTGTTTGAGTTCAGTTTGGTTTCCTTACAGTTAATTTACTGTAGTGAGGGGATATATTTTGTAAAATGTCAGATTTAATCTCAAGTTTTCCATTGAACATAGAAATGCATAGAAATGGAGACACTGTCAGATAGTCTGCATACACTTCCCTATTCGTGTGAGACTGGATGTAAGTGATGCTTAGATACAGTTTTCAGTAAAGAAAGCTCTATCCACTCAACCACACTTTTTAACAGGTATGCTGCTTGTTTCTAGGCATGAATTCACAGAACTCGTCATCATCAAAAAAGCAAAGAGATTCCCAGATGGGAAAAGGAAGAAGAAGCCTGAAGGACATTTGTTTTCTTGGAGTGGAGTGGTATATAAGGGCAGGAAAAAGTATCGACTTGCACACACTAGTAAGTGGATTTTTTTTTTTTTCCCCCTTAGACTTCCTTCTAGACTTTACATTAAATTGTAACAATTTGAAGAACTACAGGTATGTTCTTCCTTTTCTTTGGTTATCAATGGCATCCCTGCAATAATAAAAGTGAAAAGAGTGATTCACCCTGATGATGCAGAAAGCTTTAATACACTCCTTTTCCTTTACTTTCCTGTGGAGCTAATAGGTATCAGAAAGGAGCAAGAGATGAGAGCTTTTGCACATGTGCATTTATGTTTTCAGCATTGCCTGTGTGTTCAAAAGAAAAATCACTGTGGGACTCTTTTTTTTATGTGATGATCTTTTGTTGCATCAATTGAGAAAGGAAGTAATCACTTGGGAATAGCTACTTTATACAAGTTCAAAAGACTCCCAAAAGAGAAGAAAGTCATGCTTCTCTATACAATACAGCAAATGCCAGAAAAGGTGGGTCATTCTCACTGCAAGCCATAGGACACATGAGGCCAAACTTAACCCTTGAGTAAATTCCACTTGAAGTGACTGAAATTATCAGAGGATGAAACTAGGCAATCATCAATGGACAAAAAATAAATTATTAAGAGAACTCTTTTGAATATGTGGCAGTTTCATATTAGTATGCACAGGGGCTATCAAAAGCTATTGACCTGTCAAGCATTACTTACTAACTTTTTTCCCCAACCAAGTGCTGATTAGCTGATTAACTTCATGTTTCCTTTCTGTTCTGTAAAAATGATGGCTTTCTTACAGTCTGGAGGATATTGTTACTCCCAACCTAGGCGACCAGGTCTGTTCATTGGAAGGGGATAATGCAGTGTGGATTTGGAGCATGACAGAGAACTCTAGACCTTGTTCTGCTGGGAAGAATAGATAATCTTACAAACCAGATTTTATTGCATAAATCTACTCCATAAAGAAGCTTTGTTTCTCCCTTGTTTGCTCACTGCTGGCTTTATATAAGGCCTACATAAAGGCTGTCCAATATGAAGAGAAGAATTAGGTAAAAATTAAATGATCTGCATACACAGATCAGAATAGAAATCCAGGGACAGGTAAGGGAGGAGAACACAGATATGTATCTACGGAGATGCCATGTCCCGAGTATTACATAAAAGTGAGACCCTGTGGCTTTTGTTATAGACCCTGTTGTTATGATGGGATTTTCAGAGCATGTAGTAGTTGCTTAATTCATATTTTGATTTGAAGCACCAGGATTTTTATCACTGATTTTGAGGTTGCATAACACAAAGTGCAAGGTAGCATACCAATACAACATTGAAGAAAGCATATTTTTAAATACAGAAAGCATATGCCTGTGTATTTCTGATTGTGTTCAGTCAAAGAATTCTTCTGCTATGAAGTCTTTGATTAAAAGTGATTCAAACCCCAAGTAAAATTGCTCAGTAATTACTTCCAGCATCTTCTCACTGGTCTTGTATGTAATCTCAAATAGTGCTACACTTCACAAAGTCTTACTCCAGGAGGTCCCTGCCACCTCTCTTTGTGTTGGCAGAAAAAAAGATAAGAATGTATTTAGAAGAGAGACTCGGGAGTCTGCCTTCAGACCTGTCAAATACCCGAGCATTTGTATGTCTCTAGCTTCTGATAGCACCTGTCCCTTTCTGCTTCATCTTTGGCACCCAAACGGACTCGTAAGTGCTACCAGCCTCACACTGGTCAAAAGTTTCTAGGGGAGGTTTATTTGCATTGCATTTTCTCCCTGCTTTTTCTAGAGGAGGAGTGCATTTTCTAGTTCTTTTCAACAGTCTTTTAGGAGTTTTGGCTTTTTCCTTGCAAAAAGAGAGCACTCTATTTAGAATGCCTTTCAGAAACAGAACAATGGCTGGTTTATAAAACAAGTAGGTTCAAAATGCTGGAACTTCTTGCTAAATGTGTTTTCCTAGCTGACAGTTTTGTGGCATTCAGCTGCACTGCACAAGCTTTTGAAGAATTTTGCTGTATTCATGTATGTAGTTCTGAATATTGTCTCAAGTAATTAGTTTTAAATTACTCCATTGCTTTAAATGTCTAGTTTGTTAAGTCTACCTGCTGTAGTTGCTTTAATGTACAGCGTTAGGAGTCATAAATCTGATGCTGCTGAATGAGCATTAGTTGTAGTGGATTGCATTCTTTTTTGTTAGAGTTTTTAGAAGGCTCTTCAAATTTATGCTTGACTATTTAAATAATATTTATACTATTTACCATTTATTTGTGTTTATTTTACTCTTTTGAAGAAATGAATGTGTTTGGGGAAAAAAATAGTAAGCAAGGAAAGTTTGCTGAAGCGAAAGGATTTTAAGTATTGAATTTAAATAATAGATAGAAGATTCTGTTGCCTATTATTTGTTTTGTTCTCTTGTAATATTTGCTCCGATGGCTTCATTAATTTCTTAATATAAAGATATAATGTACATTGTACCCTCTTCCCATTGTGTATTTGGCAAGTTAATTGCTGAAGATTTTATCAAATTATTCTGATTTTTGCTATTGTTACTCTACAGTTTTTGTCAGCTACAGAAATGTTAACATATTCCCCGGGGTTTCCAGAAAACTGTTAGCCCTTATACTTCTGTATGTGTGTTCTAGCAAAGGGCCTCCAACAGTAATTTTGAGTGTTTGCAATTTTCAACCCAGCTGGTTGCAGAGCATCCACAGTGACAGGAATGAAGCCAGTACTACAATTTACAATAAAAACATTCCAAACTCCTTGAGGATTAAATGTAGTCTTCCTTAATCCCAAGCTTTTACTCTGAAGTATGCAATACTGTTTTCATTAGGCAAATGCACTACAAATTCATCCCAAAAAGTGGTGTAATGAGGGTTGGTTTTACTTGGTTGTTTTGGCAGCTCGATCTTTATATACTGTCTTCATTCTTCACACAAGAGCATCATTATATTCTTGTATGATTTTGGAAAGTTACTTTCTAGTTTTGGACAAATTTGCTATAATTGACATCTTACCACTTGTGGCTCTGTGGTTATCTGTAATACAAACAGTGTCAACTGTGCCCTAGTGATCAGACAGTAAACAGGCAGATTGCTAATCCTTTCTCATTTGTACTGCATTTCCTCCTACCTCGGTGATTATAAGGTTTATTTCCCTGGCTCAATAGCCATCATTTAAAGAACTAAATTATTTTTCAGTATCACAATGCTCATTGGACTAATTGTATGGGGTTTTCTTCCTCGTGTTACATGCGAGAAAATAAATTACAATTAAGTAATTTACTTAAGACTATAAACTGCATTTGTTGCTTCTTACTAAATACAAACATGGAAAGTTTCTATCGCATGTATGTGTGAAATTCATTCAGATCAGATTACTCTGTGCACGCACATACCATATAGGCCAGTTTAATGTCTCTGAGCACATAGAATTTTATAGTAAGTTGCTCGTATGATCACAGTTAGTCACTGGAGATCATTCTGTGCTTCTCTGGGGCTGTGGTTGTTTACAGTGAGCAATGGGAAAGCGCTAATCCTCCCTCAGAGCTCTCCATCTGCAGCAGCAGATGACTGTTCATTTCAGAAATTTGTCCTGATATAGGGCAAAGAGCACATCTGCTTAATCACCCAAATGGCCCATTTTTATAAATGGATGCTTTCTTTTATAACTATCATGCACACATACAAACAGAGACACAAACTCCACTGTAGTTTCGGTGATTGATTTCATTATTTTAATGGGTGATAATCCACATTATGGAATAACACAGATCTTTTAGGGTAAAGCTTTTAGAAACCACTTTATTAGAATATGCTACTTAAAATAGTACGAGAAAAGAATGGAACAGTTACTACTTAACATATATATATATTTCTTCTGAATACCTGAACTGACAGACACCTAGCAACTGTTTATTGTAAAACATATGCAAAGAAAGAATTATATATGTAGCAGATATTATCCCTGACCCAAACAAGAGAACACTATATGTAGAATCCTTTATTTGAAAGACTGCTGCCAGAAGCACTGTCCCAGTACCCTACGCACTTTCAGTACTTCATGCTCAAAAGCAACCCTTCTTACCTGCAGGAACGATGGAACAATTTTATCCGTATAGAATTAGACTATGAAGTTTTCTTGTTAAGCCAGTACAGTTTTTAGCAGTGGCTAGCCACTGGGAGAACATACTAAAATAGAGGTAGTATGGATTTCTGAAAGAATTCTGGAAGGTTTTCCATATATTGGACAAATATTACAGTGCTGTGCAGTTTTCATATTTCAGGAATTACATTATGTCTCTATTGACGAGACAGGCCTCAGCCCTAAGCCTCTTAACTATAGCAGTGAGAGAGGCTACATGGGAAACAGTTTCCTATACTGTGAAACTTTTCAGCTTTTCAAGTTTTCCCCCTTTCTTAAGGACCAAGAGAAAAGGCTTAACAAGCATAAGTGTGCACAGAAGTTGATTTTTCGTAGGCAGAGAAGAGGAATATAGAAGAGAAATAAGATGAGACAAGCGTTAAAAAAACCCAAAACTTCAGACACACCAATCTGTGATAGTCAAGTACCCGTCCTGACATCCCAAGTCAAGCTCTTAAATTATTAACACGGTTTGCTTTCTTTCCCAGCAGATGTTGTGTCAAAGCTGACTGACTTTGACGGAAACGTTTCATTTTTGAAAACCTGGCACTTTTCCAACAGCCACAGTTTCATTAAAGCTTTTCCATTAGGAAAAGAAATGGTTCAGTGATGAGCTTCTAAGTGTGGCCTTCACAGTATCTGTCCTACAGCACTGGTGAGGAATGAATAGCAGCTACACAGGGCTCCTGGAATGTAGTGTACCCACCAGCGCTCTGATTGTATTATATGTGGCACACAATAATGTAGAAATACTGTAACGTGATGAATATTTTATATCTTTCCTGGTATCAAATATTGATTTAGTTATTCACCTTTAATGAAGTAAATTAGAATCACATTTGAAACATTGTTTAAAACATTATCCATGTTTACTTCTCTTACAACATAAACACCCGTTAAAGATTCCATATATCAAGTTGTAGACCACATTTTTCTTCAAGTTTCTCTCCTCCTCGCAGCCCTTCTGCTGAGTTGGTGATATTTTTATCTTATATTTTGCTTAGTTATATGAAAAATCGTAAGTAGCAGGAAGAGCTATATAGAAGTGCAATTGAGATTGTGGAAAACATGCAAGAAGAAGTTCTCATTCCTATTCCTCCTACTTCAGTCTGGAGCAGATGCACAAAACTTCCTCTTTATCTACTTCTTGTGGTCACAGCATGAGACCATCTGACACGGCCACTCCAAATAACAAGGAGGCCTGGCTTCATTCATTAGATGCAACCACAATTTAGACTCAGATGGTAATACAGAATAAAAGCAGTAATTTTCCATTGAGCATACACAAAGGAATGTGGAAAGTACAGGATGAAATTGTCAGAACAAAATGAAGTGAGGAAAAACATAATGGGGAATGAAAGAGTAATCAGAAAGAATGAGGGGGTCCTAGGTAATTGGCCAGGTAAATGACATCAGAATGCAAAAGGGCATGAAAAAGAAACAGAAAAGAGTAATCAAGAAGGTGAAGGAAGTGTGTGTTAGGACATAAGACATCAAGTACAAGTGTTTAAACATTGCCTGTGCGTTCTGTCAGATATATCTGAAAGGGGAATGTTTTATGCAGTCATATTTTCAACTTTATGACTTAGTAATTACATAGCCTGACTGCCTCAGAAAAGTGAATTAAAATAGAGTATTTAAACTACTGTGAACCACTATCTCATCTGCCAGGTGTTGGGCATTTCATAGTAGCTTGAGGACTCTATTTATATGTGTTATATGGCCTTAAATATTGTACAGATGTGAATACAATCACATCATTTTAAATGTGCACATTCAATGAGGCATCTGCTTTTTTCACAAACATCATAATTGCATAAAAGAGGATATTGTGAATGAATCCTTGGATCTGTGATTTTAACATAAATATGTGGTAAATATTGTTGGCTCTCTATTAAAGGGGACATGGGCTAAATACAATGAGTGTTGAGAAGAGGTGTAATTTCCAAGCGCTTTATGTTAAATATCTAATCAGCATGGAAGATTCCCTCTAAATGTCAGCAATATAAAATGAATAGCTTTTGTTTTATCTTTCTACTATATTTTTCAAAGAAAAGTGCAATAAATTCTACTAAAAAATGTAATCACCTGTCACCCCCAAATTCCTAAGCCTTGTTCCCCAAGAAGTGGCTTTCAATGTCATATTTTTATTGAAAAGCTTGAGTTGAATGCAATTCTAGCTTAGATAGTTTTTCAGGGTACAGTTCTACAATGTAGTATGTTCAGTGAAGAGAAATGGGCACCTTTATAAACTACTGAAAACAATTAAAATGCAGATACTTGTGTCTTTTCAGGAGTGATTCACATTTCATTGCTATCACCTGGCAGCCTCTGATAGGCATGGGTGGGATGAAGTAGCTACTTGCTGCCTTCCATCTTAAGACCCTGACTGCATCCAGAGCTCCTTCTCAAATGCTGTTTTATGCTGGTATGGAGTAGAGGCAGTTGATCACATAGTTGGGCTGTTGTTTCATCTGGAAGGTATATCCCTCCTGGATGAAAATGATGTATTTCTGTGTGATCCCTTCTCTTCGGACTGTGTTGCTTATTTACTCCTTGTTTGTACTGTAATGGAATAGGCAGAAGTACATGGTTAACGGGTCTCAGATGGGCAATTCCTCTGTGCTATAACTTGGCCATGTCAAGGGAAGGTCAAACATTTAGTCAAAACATCTTCAGTGGTTTTAAGACTAAACCTACAATTCTTTTTGTTCTGAAAGGGACTGGTTGTGCTCATGCTGTCAGGTACAGCAAAGAAGCAGATTCAGGTGATTTCCTTGCCTTTTTCAGCAGTTAGTTATGATCCTCCAGGTCAGACTCTATGTCAATATAACTGCAAGTGTAATTGCAATGTAATTACTGTGTTTATTAAGTATGAACACAACATGACTGAGTTTATACCCAAGGGCTTGACTTCACGGTGCCACAGACATGCCCCTTGTTGTGCTGGGTCGCAGTGTTCAAAGAGAAGATATTTGCTGCAGCACTGACCTTTGGCCAGTATACCTGTCAGTTCTGGGGAAGAGAGACTTGGACTAAGCTATATGGGAAGTATAGTTTTATCTGGTATAAAAAATCCCATTGATTAGGAATGTTTTCTCATGATGTAATGATACAGTATATTTATACTGGCAAGGACATCTTAACATTGAGATCAGGCTTTTCAACTGTATGTTACAGGCAGTGTTTATCGAGATAGTTTTAAGAGTTTAAAAACATTAATAAGTTATAGATCTCAGTTTTTCTATAATTTACATTCAGGACTGAATGTCATCAGAGCATGTTTTTGAAAACCTGATTTCAAGCTAAAAATTGCTGTAATTTGATGACTAAATAAACATACAATTTTTCTGAAATGCAGGCAGCAGAATGTGAGACCTTTTTTGTGACTTACATCACTGTAGCTCCAAGGATAGAGCTATCAAGTTGCTGAGGAATTTGTACCTTAAACCTATAGCAGTACCAGTTCAAGATTATTATATTCATGTATCTATTTGGTTATTTTGAGCAGAAAATAAAATTCCAAAACACCTACTGCATTTTTATCATAAGTTAATTTTTTTTTTTAACAAATCCAGCACATCCCTCTGAGGAGAGAGTTAATATTACTACTGTAAAATCATTTAGAATGCATTTGCATGGCTTAATTGACCTTGAATAATGCAAACTCTTCCACTCCGACTGACATGAGATGGAAGGAAAAGGCAGTGAGACTAGCATAATCTTCCTATTAAATTCAAACTGCCAAAATGAAAGGAAAACTGACTTAGAATTTGTCTCTAAATGACTTTCCTCTTTCCCCAACAGCACAAAGATACAAAAAGAATCTGAAAAGAATTTGGTTAGCCCTCAGGAACGAACAATAGTGGCTAATTTCAAGACATTTAATAATGGCTGACATTTTTCTATGGCTCGTGGAGCTCTCCTTTATAAAGATTACAGTTTCAGAAATGGTAGTCAGGTTATTTTAAGTTTATAGTAAATGTTAAATTATTTTTTTCTGTTAGAGATTGCTACTCACCATGCTATTTCTCAGTGCATCATACAGCAATGCTGAGTATTACTGACATACCTGAGCACCTTTACTTGTTGATTTGCTCATCCATCCATCAACAATGTGTAAGCCAGTCCTTTCCACAACTCTCTATGAGATGCTTGTGTTTCTCTCTAACTTGTGATGACAACTCTGGTCTTCAGCTACAATTCTTCTTAAGTACTTTCTTTGTAACCTTCATTTCTTCATGCTGTTAGTTTTCACTTGGTGGCTTTATGTAGTTACCTTAAATATTTTAAAGAGATGTTACAGTTACGTCCAGTATTTGCCTTTGATGCTGGTGGAAAAGAGCTTCCAGTTGATAACTTCTCAACTGTCTTTCCTCAAATGCTCCCACCATGTTTTGGGGTTTTTTTTTGAAGGAACATATTTTCTATCTAGACCTTAGATGGGTTCTACAATTATATGTCAGAAGAAACCACCCAGCTTTACTGTGATTTTAATTTTTTTCTTGGGTTTATTGAGTTCGGTGGATTGCTTTTCTAATTCTGAAGTTGTGATTGCGTCGGAGCTGCATTGTTAATGGTGATTCTATCCACATAGGTACAGTTGAACAACAATAATCCAAATATAAGAGTTACTGGAGTGCGCATTAGTAATCTTTCTGTTGCACAAGTAGAGTATCTGTGGAGTTAATTGGGCTTTCTTCTTTCTTCTGTATTACAAGCCTACCTCTTCAGTTCAGCATAGTGCGTCTTGCTTGATGAAATCTGAATATGTGTTTCTAGAATTTTTGTATTAATCATCTCCTGATTACTTTTGGTTTTGTTTCCTCAAGTTAGCAATATTTTTTTCATTGCTGTCTTCTGTGGCCTTGTAGGTGAATAGTATCATTTATTGCATTTCCCTTGATACAAAGCCAGCTCCATTTTTATTGCAGCAAAAGCCACTGGAGGGTTTGCAGAAAAAGTATGGCTCCACTGCATGAAAAGTGTGTGCAAAGTCTTAAATTGGACTGGTCTGCAAAGTTATAAAGCTTCTTCAAATACTGGAGTTTCTTTGCAAAGGAGCTTCCTTTTCCACTTCTCTAGCCTTATTGGAAGCTCGGGACTGTATCAGGGCTGTATCAGAGCGCACTTAGCAGTTCTCTTCACCGTCCTTGTACCATAGTTCTCTATACCAGAGGCTGTTTGAGACTGTGGAACAGCAGTAACTTAGTGGCCTTCCCAGCTCAGGAAGAAAAACATAGCATCCCAGCACATATATTAATTTCGCTCTAGTACATCTATTTATTTTTTTATTTTATTTTATCGTATTTCTAATTATTGTGAGTCTTCCATCATCCTTTGGTGACATTTCAGTAAACGTTAAAGAACAAAGATTAAAGAGCAGCCAATGCAAGTGTGACTTTAATTAAACTACTGAGCCAAGATATTTCATTCTGAATATTACTGAACTTGCATTATCTCACATTTCATTGATTAAGTGCATTTAAATGTAAATTTTGATTCCACATAGCCTATATTATTTTTAACCAAGATAATCTTGTCTTAAAATATGGCAATTTATTTCTGAATCAGTGTTAGTGAGAACATAATATTTACTCTAGATTATTTTAGAGTAATAAATGGTCCACCTGGACCAAAGAAAAGCATACCTTGAACGATCCACATGTTTTTTCCTTCCATAGCTAATGGAAGGAAATATATAGATACACCTTGTATAGACTCAAATACCATGAGTCTATGTGAATTATATCTGTGAAGTACAAGTAAGCATTGTACAGGACAGGAAGTTGAAATTATTGCAAATTTGAGTATCTGATGACTTCCTTATCGCATAAAAGAAAAGCATTTTTAATACATTTAAATAAATTGTTTGTATCAGAAATAGTGACCATTTCAGTTCAATATATGCAAAGCAATGCACTTGACTTCTCAGTTTAAAACAGCAGGTTTTGTTTGAAAATTGATCTAGCCTAAAAAGTATATGAACTCCCAAAGAGGTGAACCAACTTCTTTCAAATAGAATGACATTTTTAGCATTTATTTAAAAGTATTTGGAACTTTGCTTATTTTCCCCTTTATTAAAAAAACATAACTCTAAAACATTTAAATTTTAACCAGATTATTTCTTCTGTCTTCTTTACTGTAATACTCCATTCTGTATATTATGGTATTCTATGCTACAATATCAATCAGTTGCCTAATTTGGTGACTGAATCAAGAGATACCATTCTTGCTATATTTAATGAAAGAAACCCTTTTCAAATTTTATATTGTGATTGCCTGGGAAAAGGAATCAGGATCAATAAGGGCAGCTATTTGCTTAAATTCTTTTAAAAACAAGTAGAATCCAGGCATCTCACTGCCACTTGTGCATTTGAAAATACCAAAAATACTGAACATGTGAGCGGTGAGGAGTGAAAGGTAAGACTGTGTCAGTACATTTGCTTTGTGCCCTTGTTCCCCCCTGTTCAAGTTGGTAACGGCTGATCCCAAAGCTCCAGCAGCCCTGAAGCATATCACTCCATTTATGGCCAGTCTAGCAGAATGAATCTTTTCAAACATGAGTATAAAGTTAATGTATTTCCAGTACTCTCACTTGTGGGTCAGTGCAGCCTCTGCATCTTCTACAGCTGAGTAAAAAGAAATCTCACTTAGGTTATTCCTACTTGGAACTCAACTGGCTGTTCATGCAGTTGAAGCATCTGTTGATGCTTTACACTATTTGGTGTGTACTTGTAAGTTATTTGATAAATATTGAGAATATCTTTGCTACATAGCTTGTCCTTTAAATTTTGGACAGGGAATGCTCATACCATCAGACTAGCTCAGTGAGACCCATGTTACGGGTTAATGGAAACCATCCAGACTAGGCTGGAGGATGGCAGTTAGCTACCTTTTGTTTCTTTTAAAGTACGTGGTAGAGTGAAAGTTATCCAGTCAGGAAGCCTGCATACCTTGCAATACACAAAGGCAAAACAATTAATGACCAACAATTTAGTTAGAGTAAACAGAGTGATAAAAACCAGTGTATCATAAAAAGTAAAAGCTAATGAAATAATTGTCATATTAACAATTACTACATATATAATATAAACTTGGCTGACAAACCATGTCAGCAGTTGATAATGTATGAATAAGAACGGAATGTCAATGAACTGCAATAGCATAGATATGATTTCAGTTTAAGAAGCAAATAGCCTGTAAAGGTCTCAAACCAAAAGTGACTGTATCTTTCCTACGCTTGCTCTTTATATCAAGGTAAACGTGAAAGAACATTTACCGAGTGAGGGTCTCTAAGCAGGGTTTAGTTGTCCATACATCAAGAACAACTTGGAACTTATGATGGACTAGTAGCTCCTTGCCTGATGGTCAAGGTATCATAGGACCCTACCCAACCTCCTCAATGGCAGTGGCATTAGGTTATTAAACAATTTTTTCTAAGAACAAGAGCAAATATTTGCTTCTATTATGCTTTCAAGTGTGCCTTGTATGCCTAGTCCACTACTGTGGCTGAATCCTTAGTCTTGCCCATTACGCTGTAGCACCAAGGTCAGATATATGCGGAAGGCCTTCCCTAGGATATTGACAACCTTGCTGGATTTAAGTTGACCTTACTTTTTACAAGTGACATCCCACCAAACTGTAGACATTGCTTATATTTAAACTGGATTAGTAGCTTATTATCCTTAACATCATTTTTACAGCAAATGGAGAAAAATAAGCACTTCTAAGATACAGTTCATCTCATCCTGAGGTAGATGTTTGAAACAGGCCACATACATCACACAAAGTGCCTGTTTATCCTCAACGGTTTTAAAGAGAGCTCAGGGTGATTAGGTCAAAAACGGATGTGTCTAGCGCAACAGTCTAAAACCAGGTGAGATAAATCTTAATATCCCTGAGCAGCTATACTCTCCCTCAATGGCTTTAAATAAACAGGCTCTCTTGGCAAATGTATAATCACTTCCAAAATATTTATCACCCTACTAAATGCTTTGACTAGAGAGGGATATATTTTTTCTGCGTTGAATGTTTGGCTTCTAGTTTTACAATACTAACTGCACTGGCATGACATCTGTAAGTATCATGTTGTTTTACGCAAGATTCAAGTCTTCCAGTAAACCAATTTTTAAAATACACTCTGCTTTTAAAGTAAGTAATCTCTTAATAATAATCTTGTCCCATCAGCAATAATTCTGTGAAGATACCTAAAAAATACAGGTTTTTTTCTTCTGTGGAGGAGCTGTTTTTTCATATATATGAAATTATGAATAAAATTCTCCCTTAAATCTGGGGATTTTGGCAGCTTACTATTAGAAACTCAGGTTCTTGCTAACTCACAATGAAAAGAATAAAAATAATGTAGAGTTTTTCCTGCTGAGAAATATCTCTAGGGTCCATGTTGATTGTTCTCAGGGAACTGCAGAACAGTTGTCTTACAGCATTTGTTTAAATTAAGTCTATTTTATTGGCCTTTTTGCATGTCAAAAGGATCTCTCAGATTATGGCGGGTTGAATTCTTGTCATAGTATGATAAATGCTTGTGGTCTCAAACACAAGCACATTTTCACAAGCACTGAACAGACACTGCTCGTGTTGAAATCCCCGAGAACCATGTGAAATAGTGTTTCTACAAATGCAGGCAAAAAAGTTGTAGTGCAGTTTTATTATACCTAGATGAGGTTGTGAGATTTGAATTTTTCTCTTAAAAGTCCTTAGGGCAAACCACCTCAGGTCAACGGGAATGCTTGAGGATGTTGTGACATGCCTCTCTAAGCATAATTTTACATATGCTCATGCTCACACGCACGTGCACATACACACGCACACATACAAGGCGCACAGTCTTGGAGGAGCAGAAGCCCATCTGAGCATTCACAGTGATAATAAGCATACTCATGTTGTGATGGTAGATATGGCCCTCACATCTCAAGGAACACTTTATCAGTACATAAACAGCCTTCCTATTGGGTTCATATGGAAAAGTATATCAACGATGGGGAAAAAAAGCTGTAAATGTTTGTATAATGTACAAATGTGTTTATATATGTATAAAGGTACTCTAAATATATAATAAAGACTTGGCAGTCAGTAATTTCAAGCTGGCTGTAGAGTAGTTGCTGCTGAAATCAGTAGCCAGTTGGTCACTTCCATTTTGTATTGTCTTGAAATGTCTTCAAAAGATGCAGTGTTCATTAGCTTTTTTTTTTCTTAATATTACTGTTTTTCAATGACTGTTTACATCAGTTGTTTGCTCCTGTATGTATATATGTGATTGCAGCATTGGATTGCTGGGAACTATGCAATATAACACATTTAATTAACACTATTGTAAACATTCAGAATTGCATGTGCCCTAGTTCCTTAGTTCCTTCTTCCTCCATCTCTTTCACTGCTTCCCAGGACTGTATGAGGAATAGGAAGGGAAAAAAAAAAAATAATTGAAGGATTTTCTTGGATATTTGATGGTTTTCCTCTTGTTTACACACAGTACTTAGAAAGTCATTTCAATTTCTCCATAAATTACAAACTGACAAAGATTGTCTGATGAGATCTTTGCAGACTATATGACAGTAATGTATGTAGCACTTTATGTCATTTGAGAAAAGCAGTACATCTGGGAGGAAAAGTGTTTGTTCCCATTGAGAAATATATGCTGTGATGTGGTATAAAGATGTTCTAAAAAAAATGGACTGTTGTACTTACAAGAAGAAAAGCATTATTTTGTTTTTGTTGGCTCTATTAATCTTACATACTGTACTTAGTCTGTCAAAATCTCCTTTTAGAGGTATCTCCATGACCGGTGAAACGTGACACATGAACCATGAAAATCAAGACTTGTGTGTACTGAGTTATTTTGTGGTACTGGTGGTTCTTTTGTAGTTCAGCTAATACAGCTTCACAGGTCAGCTGTGGGTTATAATTGAGTTAGATCATGTCCTTGTGGCTTTGAAACAGCAGATCATCCAGAAAAACATTAACAGCTATAACTCTTGTAATACAATAAAACCAGTCAATGAGTAACCATAGTTTCCGCTACTTTGAGTAGTATCATATCTATGAAGGTGCTACAAATTGTTAGTTTAAATGTACATATGGAAGTGTATGTAAATATATGTATTTATAGAAATAATTTTTTGTAGGTAAATATGTCTTTACACATGTAGTTACCTCAGATAGCGTGAGTTTAATCCGTATACTGCAAATCTGTACTTATTTTGAATAAAGGTGGAAGAATCTATTGCAGGTTTAGAAAACAAAAATCATATTTTGGCAAACAAAGGATTGCATTTAATTTAGGCCATGCATGACATCAGGGAAGGGCTTCCCCCATTCCACAGAAGAAGCTCTGTTTCTCATTTGTGAAGCTCTTTTAAGCAAATCAATCAAGAGGTTTCTGGCAGAAATAAGCTGTGGGCCTTGTTGAAGTCCTTCCCTCCAGTGGGGTCCACTTCATACGACCAGTCTTGCAGATTTTTACGGCTCAGTTTCACTAGCCGTCACAGATGAGTTTCGCTGGTCGTTTCTGGGGAAGCACTGCAACGCTGCCTCCAGATTTCCCTCCCGGTGCTGTGGCGTACTGGTAGTGCAGATTGCTTAGCAATGGGCACTTTACCTTGAAAAGCAGAAATTGCCGTGTTAGCACTGCAGGGTGGGACTTCGTTGTGCTGCCAGAAAAGGGGAGTTGGATGGTTGCTGTGATGTAGAGTGTGTCTGCCTCCAAAACAGTTCCTGCCCTGCAGGCAGCCGGCACGCCAAGTGTTGTCTGTCAGCGTGCTTCCAAACCAGGATTGCGGCAGCTGGTTTTGTGCAGCTTCTCCGAGGTACAAGCTGCCGAGGTTGACAAAATGGCTGGGTGATCGTGTCCCAGAAGGTGACAGTGCTGACAGTTATGCCCCGGGGCCCACAGGACCTCCAGGCCACCAGCGTGGCCTCCAGCACCCCTCCCCGGTGTGTCAGCCTGCTGCAGCGGGGATGCGGTGTCTGCCAGGACCGTTCATCAGCGTAATGTTGGGGTCTTCCACTTCGGACAAAGTTCCACATACCTAGCTGTGATGGAAACAGAAGTTAAATCATTGCAACAAAGAAAAGGGTGGTTGTAGCTCCTACCTGGAGGGCACGGTGTGGTCTGGGTTTGTACGCTGGAGCCAGAGCTGCCTCGCTCTAGGCAGGAGGTCTTGCTGGGCTTTGGCTGCCGAGCTGTGGGGCTGATGTGAAAAAATATCTGCTGTGAAGTTGGAGGCCTGCCCTGGAGGCATAATTGTCTGGTAGCAGAGATGAAAGTTGCCACTGCTCTTTACTTGCCCTGGGGCTAGAGGTGGGCAGCGTCGCTTCCAACTTGACAGTAGCTCCTGGAGGCTGCACTGCATGGCTGAACTGTCTTGCTACGGAAGCTGTTTCCACAGTAGGGGTTTTCCAGTAGTACAGTAGGAAATATTCGGCGAAGGAATACATTCTTGTCTAGATGTAAGTAGACATGCCTCTACACACATGCTTCCAATTTTCAAAAAATCTGGAGAGAGAAAGAGATGTATTTCCCCTATACCATCTCCAAAATATTTTTTGTCTATGTATTTACCGGGATGCTACGGATGCTTGTAGGCTCAGCCTGTCTTGCGTAATATGAGCTTTGTTCTGTTATACATATAACATTACTGAAAAAAAAGGACAGGTTTGAATGAGGGATATTTATTTCTCACTGTATTAAAAAGGGGTATTTATTTCTCAGTGTATAAAAGAGGACCTCGCTCTGGTTCTCTTTTGGTTTTGTGACCTCTGAGGTCGTGCTGGATATTGGAGATATCTGTATGCAGGCTTCTGGGGCTGAGAAGAATTAGTTTGTCTTTATTAGGTGGTCTGTGTTTCACAAGAAAAAGCTTGTGAGGGCATGACTGGTGCTTTTAAGGTAGAGGAAAGAATAAGCTTTGCTCACCTCTCAATGCATCTGTACCGTAAGGGTGCAAAAATTCTTGTGTTCCAGTTTGCTTTTATTGGCATACCATTTTTGTGGGCAGAAGTGCTCAGATTACCTGATTAACTGCTAGTTTGCTTTTGTGAACTGAAGAAAAGTAAACCTTTAAGAAATGAAGCATAGTAATGAGTTAGTTATTTTTTATTATTTATTATTTTTAATATTTTAAATTTATTCAGTCAACTGGAAATATAGACTAGAGTTTTAAAAAGGGGTCTGTTTATTGTATTGTTTGGCTGTTCCAATTGCATTATTTCAATGAATTTGTAATGAAATTGCAAAGAAGTAATATTAAGCTGGATCAGAATGTTTGATTTGAGTGTGGTTTTTAACTTGGAATCTGTGCCTAATACTTTTGACCATGGCAGTGCAGGACTGAGCCCTGTAGTTTGAAATTAGTCAATAACATTGAGATCAGAGTTACAACATTCTTTGTATCGTCTCCTTGCTGAAGTCATAGAATTGTAATAATTATCTAGGTCTATTAACAAAAGAAAGCAGTTAAAAGTAGGGTGAATTGTACTTTTTGCAATACTCCATGCATATGTACTATAGGATTGATTTCATTGTATTAGGGAAGGTATTTGCACTTGCAAATATTTTTCAGTATTTTTCATTGGCTGCTAACAAAGAAGGAAATCCCTATTGTAACAAAGGAAATTATTAATGGTTGACATTCTTTTAATTATCTATGGAAAATTTTCTCAGACTTGACTTTTGAAGAATGACTAAGAAAGGTATCATTTACATGATGGTTCATTTATGGCCAGCCAAACAATTAAGTCTGAAGTCTCAAGTCAGCCAAGAGAGACAGTAAAGACAGATATATAAGAAAAACAATGTCATTTTAGTGACAATGTAAGGAAGAAGCAGAAGGCACATGTAACTCATACATTTATTCATAAGGCTTTGTGTCACGTGCTTTGTATGTCAGCAGTCTTGAAGCAGTTTGTCCTCTTCTGGTAAGATGACTTTCTGTAGTGCTCGAGGGTACTGGGTCCCAACTAACATAGGACTGCGCCAGAATTTAGCTGAAATACTCAGTACTAGAGCTGTGTAGGGGTTCCTACTTCAGTGTGAAATACTGGTGTTGGTGGGGAATTTTTTGCATGTAATAATTTAAACTGTAAGTAGTGCTGTTTCAGAGACAAGAAGGAAAACATGAGATGGGCATTTAAGTAGAGGCTCTCCGACTGGAGAGAACTGAATCATCATGAAAAATATAGTTCTTAGGTCTTTCTCAGGCCTTATATAACTTAGTCAACCCATGGTAAATGATTCTTTAAAGTTTTTTAATGGTTTTAGCAAGAGCCGAAATAGCTTTTCAAAAAGAAGAAAAGATAACCCCCAAAATTGTCTGATTTGTGTACAAGCAAGCATGGGGTTTTTTTCTGCTGTCTGCTTCCACCTGCTGAAAATGTTTTAGTCTCCAATCTAATCAGCTCTTTACTCCTTTTCAGTCCAGCTGTAGGAAATCAAATGGAGATAATAGTGTGAATCAAGTTCAGGAAGTTTCATATCTGATCAGAATCTCTGTTTGGCTACTTCTTATGTCAGTGCCTACAGTAGGAAGTTTTTAAAATACAGGAAATTACACTCTTGAAAATTAAGTGATCAAGTGATGTATCTCCACTTAAAAAAAGCTTTTTTTCTTTTTTAACTAGTGATATGATGCTGCTCTGCATCTGTGGATATGTTACAGCATTCTCCTCATGCATGTTAAAATGATAAATGATTGTTGCCTGTCAGTAAGGGAGCATGAGATTTGGTTAGTATGTAGGAAAATACTGTATTTGCTTCTTAATGTTGGATTTAATACTTTTCTCCTTGTTCATGAAACTCATTTGCTTGGTGTTAACTGAAACTTGAAATTCTCATGTAAATTCAGGACTCCAGTGTCATGAATTATTGAGGAAGAAAAAAGTTGAATACAGTGAGTCCTGTGATTAAGTTACAGTGCCTGTGACTGTAAGCTAAATTTCTAGAGGAATATTTCTAGATAAATGTTTACTATGTTATTAAATATATACTAAATAGATTTCATAATTTAGATTATTAATTTATATGAAAAGGCTTTAAAAGTTTTTTCTGTAAGTGATTTAGGCATGAAAATGAATATTAATACAAAAATCTGTTTCAAGATTTAACTGAAACTGTTGTTGTTGAAGGTGGTGTTTAGATTTCTTGTATCGTAGGACTAACAGGTGGATGAAACATGTTTAATCTCCTGTATATGTATGTACGTTTCACTAAACCATAAATGTCATCATGTGTTTTTCAGTATATAGGTTTAAAAGGGGATATCAGAAATGGGCATAATTTACAATTTGATTTATCTCATAGAAGCTTTTTTCATTAGCCTGTGCTAGTAGAGAATTGATCTGGTATTTGATATGAGTTATCACCTTAGTGTTACATGTTGTCAAGATATCCTTTTTGCTGCTATATTATTATAGTGTACTGCCTATCCAGTAGTACTAACTTTTGCCTCAGCTTTTCAGGAGACGGTATGACATGCAGTATATAAGGACATACATTAGAATTCAATGAAAAAGAAGTCTGGACTTGTATTTTTGTGTATTTGTAAAGCTCATGAAAAAATCTGGTGAAATGATGCATTAGAGCTATGACAATTTATCATCAATAATGCCATATGAACCAGATCATTAAGAAATGTATTATGATATTTAAGTGTTCAACTGGCTAATCCAAAACAGATGAGTGAGCTAGAATGACAGAGTCTTTGTAATCTGCTGAAGGTAGTAATCGTATTTCCTAATGATACCTTAGGCAGCTAAGAACCATCCCACTATGATGTTTTCCTGGCTTCGTTGTTTGTTTGTGATAATATTATTAGCATGACAGGGGAGAAGCAAAGGGCTGCTATGCTCACCTTGTGCTTGCTGTGAATACATGTGCTGATGACCTGTCTGCTGTTCAGCTGTGTTGGAGTTGAAGCTGGTTTTCATGACTGAAGCTGCTCCTTTTATCTATAGAAGCACGGAATATCTTCCCCAGAGCACAGGGGTCCTTCTCTGAAATGCTTCTGGTATATTTTTAAATCAAGGAGACTTTTTGTGTGCAGAGTGGTATATAAATCCAATGAGTGATTTTTCCAGCTAAACGGTTTTGATGTGATCTAGTGATCACTGTGAATATCTACCCATTTCTATATGTTCTAAAGCACTGAAAATACGATCTGCAACTGTGTGTTACATCCCTACTGTAGACGCCCGTCTACAAGAAAGGCCGGAAGGAGGATCCTGGGAACTACAGGCCTGTCAGCCTGACCTCTGTTCCAGGGAAGATTATGGAGCGGTTGGTTTTGAGAGTGCTCACAGGGCATCTGCAGAACAGCCAAAGGATCAGGCCCAGCCAGCATGGGTTCATGAAAGGCAGGTCCTGCTTGACCAACCTGATCTCCTTCTATGACCAGGTGACCCGCCTAGTGGATGAGGGAAAGGCAGTGGATGTTGTCTACCTGGACTTTAGTAAAGCCTTTGACAGCGTCTCCCACAGCATTCTCCTGGAGAAACTGGCGGCTCGTGGCTTAGACGGGTTTACTCTTCGCTGGGTGAGGAACTGGCTGGATGGCCGAGCCCAGAGAGTTGTGGTGAATGGCGTTAAATCCGGCTGGCGGCCGGTCACGAGTGGTGTTCCCCAGGGCTCGGTTCTGGGACCAGTCTTGTTCAATATCTTTATAGATGATCTGGATGAGGGAATTGAGTGCTCCCTCAGTAAGTTTGCAGATGACACCAAGCTGAGTGGGAGTGTTGATCTGCTGGAGGGCAGGAGGGCTCTGCAGAGGGATCTGGACAGGCTGGATCGATGGGCAGAGGCCAACTGTATGAGGTTTAATAAGGCCAAGTGCCGGGTCCTGCACTTTGGCCACAACAACCCCATGCAATGCTACAGGCTTGGGGAGGAGTGGCTGGAGAGCAGCCCGGCGGAAAGGGACCTGGGGGTGCTGGTTGACACCCGGCTGAATATGAGCCGGCAGTGTGCCCAGGTGGCCAAGAAGGCCAACAGCGTCCTGGCCTGTATCAGGAATAGTGTGGCCAGCAGGAGTAGGGAAGTGATCGTGCCCCTGTACTCGGCACTGGTGAGGCCGCACCTTGAATCCTGTGTTCAGTTTTGGGCCCCTCACTACAAGAAGGATGTTGAGGTGCTGGAGCGTGTCCAGAGAAGGGCAACGAAGCTGGTGAGGGGTCTGGAGCACATGTCTTATGAGGAGCGGCTGAGGGAACTGGGGTTGTTTAGTCTGGAGAAGAGGAGGCTGAGGGGAGACCTTATCGCTCTCTACAACTACCTGAAAGGGGGTTGTGGCGATGAGGGTGTTGGTCTCTTCTCCCAAGTAACTAGTGATAGGACGAGAGGAAATGGCCTCAAGTTGCGCCAGGGGAGGTTTAGATTGGATATTAGGAAAAATTTCTTCACTGAGAGGGTGGTCAGGCATTGGAACAGGCTGCCCAGGGAGGTGGTGGAGTCGCCATCCCTGGAAGTGTTCAAAAAACGTTTGGATGTGGCACTTCAGGACATGGTTTAGGGGACATGGTGGTTCTGGATTAATGGTTGGACTTGATGATCTTAAAGGTCCTTTCCAACCTAGTGATTCTGTGATTCTGTGATTCTATGTGATTAGCAAGGGTCAGGGCTTGTGAGTTTTTCAACTTTTGTGGTGTCCTGTCTTGCCCCAGAAAGATGTAAACCATCAGAAATTTATTCATTAAGCAAAATTACATTGCCTTGTAAATATGCATGTTGATGGCTTGTTTTAAAATGTTACAAGACTCATAAAAATCCTGGAAATGTATTTATTGGTTTGGGGAAGTGGAGTTGCAAAGCTTCTGGAATAGGTAGTAAAATCCATTCAAGCACTGAAAAATCATAAGGCAAAGTAGAAGTCAGGACTTTGGAACTGACTGCAGACTTCATCAGCCATTTGTAAAGTTCAGTTGGTCATTGAGAAAAAAGATGAAGTACGCATAGTGCAACATACGTATTGTCTCCTAACCCTTAATATATATTCTGCAAAGCATTTGTGGCATATTCCTGCAGGATATTGACAGTGCTTTAGAAATCACAGATATTAGAAACAAACTGATCTGTTATCCTGTCAGTGTATCCTTCCTCAACTACCTCTCAGCACAGGGTTTTTCCTTTAACATACTCCCCAGCTCATTGCCAATTTTTAGTAGTTCAAAAAAGGAATTTCTATCATTTTTCTCCAAATAACATTTCTGAGTGAGTATCACTTTAAGTATTCTTGATACTTCATCTAAATTTACATTCTCTTAAATTCATCTGATGTTGCAGAATTTTACACTTCCAGTACCATCCTAACGTTATAATCTTACAGTCTCTTAGGTGTGTTTGCATATGTCCACAACTTTTGCTGATTTTATAGTCCTTTTCATCATGTGTTCAGTGTTTACTGTTTTTGAATCACAAGTAACACTTCCCACACTTAAGAATTGTGAAGGTTTTGCTGCAGTTTTTATTTAGGTTCTACCCAGATTGTATGCTTTCTTTTAGTCACCATTATTCATTGCCCATTATTGCTTACTCTGCATCCCTAAGATAAAAGTGTAACCTGTAACTCTAATCCCTATTCATGCAAAGTCCTTTTGGATCCCATTGACAAGAAATGTAGTTTGGTAGGGCACAGCAAAAATAATTAAATAATCTGGGTTTTTCCATGAAAAATGTGTAACAATTAAAAAATTATTAAAACCGAGAAGCAGATAAATCCCATTCCATAAAAGTTTGTTTTCTAAATACTTGTAACTGTTTTGAAAATTCCTGCAGACATACCTTTTAACCAAAAGTGTACTTTCTACTGTGCAGTTTTATTTAATGTTGTGTTAACGTAAAATGAGGCAGAGATTGGATGCTGCTGATGCAACTGAGATACAAGTGATGTTGTGCTAAATCTGTTAGAAACTATTGTTTGGTTTAGTCCTTTAAAGCAGTAAAGCAGAGAAAGCTCTTAGACTCTCGGTCCCAATTCTTTGTCACATGTGACTCATCCATAAGACTCATTTTTTTTACTTCTACAGATTTCAATCACATATTTGGAACATATTACTTCTTAAGTGAGTAAATTATGAGCACATGTTGCACAATATGCTTTGTATTTTAATTAAAAATGATAAATCATGTATCTGCATTCCTATCTGCTACATTAGATTGAAAATAAAGGGCTGTGTTAAGGTGTTCTGTGAGACAGAACTAAATGATACCATAGCAAATCCTGCATATATTATTTCAAATTTGATTTGTACTTTGGAGGGAGTACTATTATTATTAATTTCTGTGAGAGGAAGAAAAGAAATTTATTTTTCATGCCCGAAAACTTTCCTCTTCATCCTCTTATCATCCCTGTTTGCATCCACAAGGAAGAGACTTTCCATCACCTGGTGATCAGTGTATTGCTTTTAAACAAATTACCCTAGCTGGGTTCACAGAGAATTTAGCATGCAGTGTACTGAGCTAAGACCAACTTGTCTTTGCTGGCCTAACCCACAGCTGAATCCGCAGAGAAGAGAGCAAAGATATTAATTTGATTTAGCGGTCTTTAAAATACCATCTCATGTAACTCCAGTGTGAATAGCTGAAAGACTGTAATACATAGTTATTAATGCCCGTTGAAAAATTATGAAAACCTGTATTTGAAAAAAATTTTCCTAATACTTTTTTTTTTAAATCTTAATTATAGAATCATTTAGGTTGGAAAAGACCTTTCAGATCATCAAGTCCAACTGTTAATCTACTACTGCCAAGTCCACCACTAAACCGTGTCCCTAAGGACCACATCTACATGTCTTAAATACCTCCAGGGATGGTGACTCAACCACTTCCCTGAGGAGCCTGGTCCAATGCTTGCCAACCCTTTTGGTGAAGAAACTTTTCCTAATAGCCAATCTAAACCTCCCCAGGTGCAACTTGAGGCCATTTCCTCTCATCCTATCACTTGTTACTTCGGAAAAGAGATGGGACACCCACCTCTCTAGAACCTCCTTTCAGATGGTTGTAGAGAGCGATAAGGTCTCCTCTGAGCCACCTTTTCTCCAGGCTAAACAACCCCAGTTCCTCTGCTGCTCCTCATAGGACCTGTGCTCCACACCCTTCATCAGCTTTGTTGCCCTTCTTTGGACACGCTCCAGCACCGCAATGTCTGTCTTCTAGTGAGGGACCCAAAACTGAGCACAGTACTCAAGGTGTGGCCTCACCAGTGCCGAGTACAGGGGGGTGATCACTGCCCTAGCCCTTAGATTTGAGAAAATATTTAAGGAAACACATCAGTTGCTTACCCATCCATCTTTTGTATTTTGCTTGAAATAATTTGTTCCTTATTATACCATCCTCCTCTTCTAAGTACCTTTGGTAAAGTTTTGCTTATTTATCTAAGATCCAATCCACCTTCTTAAATGAAGAATCACAACAGGAAGCAATAAACAAGAAAGGAACAGATCTTTTGTGTGTGTGTGTGTGTGCGTGTTTGCTTTGTGAAAATGTTCCTGGTGATTCTAAGCACCTGAATGAAAGGAAGATGAATGTAAAGCTATTTTATAAAATTACTAACCTGCCACAGTAAACAAACAAGCAATCACCATTTACCAGAATTATCTCGGTGGTTTGATGGTAGTGACAGGCTAAGCCTTGTGAGTACAGTGTCCCCTTTGCCTTTTAGTAATGCTACCACATGCCTGGTTGCTCTTGCAAGTAGCTTATCCTGGTGAATCCAAAGAAAGGGATTGCATGGCACTTCTGCCCATACTAATGTAGTTTGGAAAATGTTTTGGCTAAATAATGAATGAATAAAGACTGTAGATATGTCTCCTCTCATTATAGTTCCTCTCAAAAAATACAGCAAACCATCAATCATTTTAGGTCTCTGTAGAGTGGTGGGACAGATCTATATATGGCTGGTTAGTAGGCACGATCACCATCTCACAAAATTTTCTTTTGTTTAAAAGTAGTGTTAATAGTCCACAAAGATATTTTTAAATGAACTTGATTTCTGTCTTCCAGTTGTGTCAGTATTTTAAAAACACTCTGGAAACTCTTAAACATACGAATTTTTCAAAATCTGTTGCCATTTCATTCATTTAAAAAAAGCAAGTTCCAATACTGACTTTAGAATTAGAAAAAAGGTTCTAGAAACACATGTTATTTTGCAGTTTAAAAAATAATGCTCTTGGATGAATATTAAAAGTTAGCAGAAAGTGAGTGTTCTTCCATCAATTTAAAATGCTAAACTCGTATAGTCATCCATTCAAAGAATATTATATAATCAAGATGGTAGCCCCTTATTATGGTGTTTAGCTAATGGACTGCAGCTTTTTATGACTAATCATTAGTTTAGGGATTTAGCTATATAGAGAATGAGCACAAAATCCTTCTTTAATCTTCTTTCTTTTACTAAAATTGTGACCACTGTAGGATATTAAGGTAACATAGTGATCTTTATAATGGTTTTGTGAAAGTCAGTTTTAGTACTTTGACTTAGGGGAATCTGCTTTCTAGACTTCAGCGTAGTAAATTACATATTTACAACTGATGAAGGTAAAGCTGTTCACTGCATACTGACCTTTGTAATACAACAGTGGCTTGGCTTTATGCATACTGTATATACAAAATAGAATCTTTCATATTAAAAGAATGTTCTCATGCAATAGATAACACGCTTCTTATATCTCTATAAATGTAAAAAATGGCTTTGAGTTTTCAAAATTTGTGGCTGCTCATCTCTGGTGATTATTGTGTTTTCTGTAGCTGGTTTTTAACCAATTTAATATTTACATGTGGGCCCTTCATCTGTTAAATGGCAGGACAATCCAGATAATAGTCTCAGTTATGACGAATATAAATTTTTAGCATGCTGTGAGAGAAAAATATGATTGTAATTTGGGTAATGTTGGCTCTGATCCTGGAAAAGATTGACTTTTTCCTAGTGTAGATAGAGAGTTACTGGAGTAGTCGTGTTAATCTTTATGCATATGTGTAAACTAAATCAGAACAAAGTGAACTTTGCAGGTTTTAATTTAATTTTAAACTTGTCTTGATTTTTATCATACTGTTTTTGCCTGCTCTTCACCAGTGTTTATGCAGTTTGGCTTCTGTCAGTCAGATGCCTGAATGCAGAACTAAGTCTTACATATCTAATATGAATATAACTATGTTATAGTGTATTTTCTACAAACTTGACAATGTAATCATAACTTCTGTGACTGAAGCACAAAAAAATTTAAACTTTCTTATTTGTGATTAGAAACCACAGAGTAAATAAATTTCACAAAGGAATTAATAATTTTAAAGATGGGAAAAAATTGTCACTATTAATATGAACATAAAGAGTAAAAAGTAGGAGTTAAATCATGAGTTACAACTTTCTTGCTCATTTTACTCAGCGCATTTCACTCATTACAGAAGTCTTACTATAGTGACACCAGAAGTAAAAGAAATATTAAATATTTAGGCATACGTGTCTGAGAAGCAAGCTGGTAAGTATTGTGTAGACTATGTGGGTTGAGAAAATGAGAAACAAAAATCTCCGAGTCACCTGCACAAAGGCATAGTTCAGTCTGCGGTGAAACAGAGTGAAGGCTCGTAGATAGGCTCAGTTATCGGTAGCTTCTTTCTTCTGAAGCTCACTGTTACATAGCACATACAGAATTCCTCTATCAGCGCAGGAAATACTTGTGATACTGTCATTCTAATTCAGTTGTCAAAGACTCACGTTCCTGGTTCTTTTACCATGATTTACTGTCGCTTTGCTCCACCGCTAGTCTCATTGGCTTCAAGGGGCCACTCGTATATAGAGCTTTCGTGAGATTAAGGTCACAAGAATCTGTGTTTGCAGTTGACTGGTTTTGTTGTTTGTAAGTATCAACTCTGTAATGAAGTATTTGATGAACTTAAGTTTATACAGCATTTATTTTGTAAGCATTGCGCTGTGATTCTCTCAACAAATTATCTCCATCCTGAGTAAGTGGAAACATTCGGATAGCACAAAACAAGCAAGTCAAACTTTGTATTTAAGTTGCTTAATTTATCTGCAGATGCAGAGTAACTCTCAGAATGCTTTGCAAGTCCGCTACTAACTCACTAAGCCTTCTAGCATGCCTCGATGCCTTTGTTAATATCCAAAGCATGGTGAACAAAGAACAGTTCAATAATACTATTTTGGATAATGGTATAGTTCAGTCAAGATGAGACTTTTCTATTGGATTGGCAGAGACTGCAACTCTTTTCACTCAGCAGTTCGCAGGTATGTGATGTGCATGCTGTTTTACTGGCAGGCAGTTGCAGCAATGCCTGGAAAGCAGTCAAAGGAAGATGGTTGACTGACCAGAAGCATGACTGAGCTTTTATTGTTAATATTACATGGTATCAGCATGAAATACAAAGGTATTCATAAAGTTTTTTTTTAATAATAATAAAGTAATTGAAGTTCACCAACGTAAAAGTGTTAAGCTTTCAAAGAAATAGATCAGCCTTTTGCACAGTAAATGCAAAAGTCAGATGGTCCACAGCTCCAGCGTGCCAAACTTAGCACGGTGCAGGAGAATGGACTGCAAGAATTTTATGCATTCACATTTGAAAAAAGAAGTATAAGTAAGAGGGAAAATTGTTGCCTTGTTCAGAGTCCTAGTGTTGTAACAATCTCAAGGAATTTTTGAGCATAATACATTTAGTATTGAGAAAGGAATACCAAAGAAGTTAGATTGGTTTGTAATAGAGCTGAGAATATTCACGCATTTTGTTGAGTATGTATTTTACACATCCTATAATTTGGAATAGAATTATAGGGTGAACTGCGAGTCGTGGAAAAGAATTACAATGATTCAAACATGCTGTAACTCATTTCTAAGGGTGGAAAGTAATAGAAGTATCAAACTGAACAACAAAAAAATGGAATCTCTTACATAGAAAACTGTTAAAAGAAACCTTCAGGTTATATTCATGTACACAAATGACAAAGTTGCAGCATGCGTATTTGGCAGAAGAAAAAAAAGAATCTCAGGTAAATTGAGTAATTTGAAGTGTAAAACACTTATAGTTTTCAGGCTGTTAACAGTAAGAAATGGTATATCAGAACCTTGGAAAGAACATAACATAAATATCACTATAGGGGGTCTGTCTTTGTGAATGTTTCCAAGAAGAAGGATTGGTATGATTAAGAAAACATTTCATGACAAAGAAAATTAAACAAAAGAACAGTGTTTAGTGTTATCTATACATAGTTGCTGAAAGTAGGTGTATAAAATACAAGACCAAATTTGACCTGTGAATATGTATTGTGATCTTACGTGTGTTGCAAAACAGGTCTTTCACTGGTGTATTGAAGCACTGCATAGAATAGCTTGTGTTTGATTAAAGTATATTTTTTAGATAGATGTCTAGTTTTCATTTTAAGACCTCGAGAGGTAGAAAATGAATGATTTCTCTTGGTAGTTTTTCTCTAATGGTTAGTTTGAATTTGTCTGGCTTCAGCTTCCAGCTACTGAGTTGTGTTAAGCCTTTTTGTGTTAGAGACCCGTAGAAGCCCATATTTTCTCTCTTTGGAAGTGCTCGTATACTGCTGTCAAGTCACCTCTCAAATTTTCTTTGATGAACTGAGCAGGCTGACATCTCTGAACATTTTTACAAGCAGCAGTGAAATAAATTTTTTACCTCCCTCTGAATGGTTTGAGATCATTCTTTATAATGAGGGTCCTCAACATCATTTACCATGTTACCATTTTTGAGCTCATCACCCATATTTTTTTAATTTCTTAATGATTGATATGTTGCATAACATAATCCCTAAATTTAACTTCAAAGAAATCATACTTATATTTATATTTGACTAATAACTTTTGCTTAAAAGCTCCTTTGGTCATATAACTGCTAATCTGTTCTAAATTCACATAAGTGTAAGCTTCCGCAGTACTGTATAGTGCTAATACTATAGTTTCAGGGTTTTTTTTCCAAGCGATATGTGCTAGTAAATCAAACTTCTTACATAGGTATTTATTAGTTTATATCATTTTCTACGGAAGCCAGAAGGGACTATAAACCATGTTAAATGTAGTTTACTTTTCTTTAACGCTTATCATCTTTTTCTTCCTATGGCTGATGCTGCACCAGTTGCCCCATATTTTCCTTAACGATGCTGCCTGCCATTTAAAACCATAACTTGAACACCCCCAATCTCTAGAATATCCCTGTTATGTACGAGTTATGAAAAATTAATAACTTCAATTTGGGAAGCTCCTCAGGTGACTCACACTCCTAAGCACTAAATAGTGAGGCTTGCTGGTCTAAAAGTTGTTCTTGATCCATAGTCATACTATCTCTCATTCTCCTTAAAAAATAAAAACTGGAAGCTATTTCATGATTGTCATAAATGATGTTTTGTTATGAGTCACCTGAGGCTTCCAATATACTTTTTAGCATTTGAAATCTTCAGTGGTGTGAAGTTGAGGGTTTTTTTTCTTCTGCATTACAGGCTGAAGCTTAAAATATAGGTTCTTTATTCTCCGGTTTTCTTCAACATTCTCTAACACAGTTCTAGTCTGTATTTTTCTGCTGTGTGTGTTTTCAAGGTCTGTGGTTCTTCATTGTCCACAATTTAAAAAAAAGAAAAAAAAAATCATATTTTTAATGTGCATTTTCTATACCATGTCTATTCCAGATGTATTTTAAACAATTTTAACATTTCAGTCTTTGTCATCCAAGAATTTCAAGTAATACCAGCTTTGTCCCCTTTCTTTCCAACAGTACATACTTATGAGGCTTGAGAAGTGGGTCTGTGTGAATCTCATGAGGTTCAACAAGGCCAAGCACAGGGTCCTGCACCTGGGTTGGGTCAACCCCTGTTATCCATACAAGCTGGGGGATGAAGGGATTCAGAGCAGCCCTGCTGAGAAGGACTTGGGGGTACTGGTGGCTGAAAAGCTGGACATGAGCCAGCAGTGTGTTTGCAGTCCAGAAGACCAGCTGTATACTAGGCTGCATCAAAAGCAGCACGGCCAGCAGGTCGAGGGAAGTGATTCTGCCCCTCTACTACCCTCTGCTGAGACCCCACCTGTAGTGCTGCATCCAGCTCTGGAGCCCTCAGCACAGGAAAGACATGGATCTGTTGGAGAGGGTCCAGGGGAAGCCACAAAAATGATCAGAGGGATGTAACGCCTCTGCTATGAAGAATGTCTAAGAGAGTTGGGGTTGTTCAGCCTGGAGGAGAGAAGGTTCCGGGGAGACCTTATTGCAGCCTTCCAGTACTTAACGGGGGCTTAGAAGAAAGATGGGGATGGTCTTTTTAGCAGGGCCTGTAGTGGTAGGACAAGGGGTAATGGTTTAAACTAAAAGAGGGTAGATTCAGACTAGATATAAGGAAGAAATTTTTCACAATGAGGGTGGTGAAACACGGGCACAGGTTGCCCAGAGAGGTGGTAGATGCCCCATCCCTGGAAGCATTCAAGGTCAGGTTGGATGGAACTCTAAGCAACCTGATCTAGTTGGAGATGTCTCTGCTCACTGCAGGAGAGGTTGGAATGGAAGGACCTTTAAAGGTCCCTTCCAATCCAAACTATTCTATGATTCTATGATTTTCTTATTCGGGCCAGACTGTAACGATGGCTATGAAAACAATTTTTTTTTTTCTTCCTGTCTTTTCCAGGTTTGCTCATAACTCCCAAATGTACTATATTTGCTTGGTTAACACTCTCCTTTTCAGCTCTTGTGAATTGTCAGGCTGTTTTAACCATCATTTGTTTCAGTAGAATAGCTTCTCTGTCTGTCTGTGGATGCCGATATAGCCTCTTCACCACAGATCACAGAACTAGCATCTTGAGCTCTGCAGCGGGGAGGTGTCAGTATATCCAATTATTTTTTTTTCGTTCTTCGTTCTTGTTTGAGTGTAAGGATTTCAAAATCATTCTTTTCTTTACCATGCTCTGAAGAGTCACACACTTACCAACTGTTGTACTTCCATGTTATCTTACCATCACCTGCACTTTTTTATCAGTATCCTAGATGTACCAGAAAACGTAATAGTTACAGTGCATCTTGCACACACATCTTGAGCTTTAAGAACAAAACAACCACTATAATTGTTCAGACTGTGGGCTTATCTTTCCTAATGATGGGCTCACCTTACCTCTTCAACAGCATCCAGTAAACAAATACAGAAGGAGCAGAGCAGGGCAGAATGATCCTTTCCTCACATGTCCAATCAATGGCTTTGGCAATTTCCTGAGGAGTTGCATTCCAGATCATTGTGCTTAATAGCCACTTACGGATTTATCATGTCTTTCCAAGAGACCTTAAACATCTGGCTGTTGTTGTGTTCAGTATGGTATTCTAACGGTTCACAGTTAAGATTGCATGACTTCTTCAGATTGGTAAAAAGCAAAAAAGAAAAAAAAAAGAATGAGTTACGCTTTCTACGTCTTGTAAGTATTCATTATTCAGTTTTATACAAATGCTGATATCACCTTTTGTAATAATGCTGTTAATAACAAACTCACTCAACGAGTCATATTCTGGATTAGCACTTCATTTATTTCTTTGTGGGGTTTTTTGTTGTGTTTTTTTTTTTTAAATGCAGTGAATGGGTAGAAGGAGTCTATGCCTCTGTGACTTTTGTATTTTTCTATAAAATCTTAGAGATACTGAGGGGAAATGGAGCTCCTGCACCCACGAAAATAAGTAATTTTGTAATTATTTTATCTTTCTTGCCTAGAAAAGCAAAACAAATGTAGTGTACCCTTTCAACTTCCTCGCTCATTGTATCTTACTAGCCCCTTCAGTGTTGTAGGGGAGAATTACTGAGGAAGCAAACAAAATAGGTGTTTAAGGAGAGGTAAGAGGGTAAATGGCACTCACAGAGAAATCCCTTGTTGCAAATCTGGCCTCAAACTTAGTCCTCTCTCATGCTTCGAATTGCAAGCAGTAAGAAGAGGTAATAAAGGAGCCTACGCAAAGGCATCTTCCAGCAGTTTGATGTTTTGACGAGTTGCTTCACAATGATGAGAACAGTCCTATTTAAGATTAACGGAAATTGCCCCCAAATCACCAAAGATATAATCAGAATGGCAGTTGTGATGGTAGCAAATCTCCCCAGGCTGCACAATTAGTGTGAACAGTCTTTTGGGGCCATTTAAGGAAAGTAATTCTATCGGTGCCTTTTGATACAGCTACTCCAGGTACTGATGTTCCATACAGCTGGACAATTGCTTCACGCCTGTCAGTAGTTGACTTCTGTTGGATTGTCATACCGAAGTTTTGGCATCCTTGCCTTCATGAACTGTCCTTAACTTCATTTTAAAAAGAGACCGTACTCCCATGCTTGAAAGGAGACCAAGGCTCTTAAGGTTTCTGAGTCTCCTATGGTAGCACTCTGTTTATCATTACAGTCCTGGACAAATTAATCAATAACGGTTTCTTCAGCCCTATTGCCTTACAAACTAATTCCAATTCTACTGGTAAACTTAACCCAAGGTCAGGAATCAGTTGAAGCCTGGAAATGAAAAATTAGGTACTCAGAGCTACTTATACCAGCTTTCAGTTCTCTTCTATAGGTCTTGCTAACTACAGCACTAGTTTCATCCCTTGCTTTCTCAGATTCCAATCCCAAACCAAGCATTCATTGAGATGGAGGAGTAAGAACTAAACTAAAAATTAAAACTAAGGCACTTTTATCTTCTGATGTAAGCTGCCAGCTTTGCTCTGCCAGCCTGACAGGATTTAGTAATGGTTCAGGCTGTGCAACTCCAGTCTTTCTAAACCTGAACATTAACCTCAGTTCTAACACTAGCTCTTATCTTTTAATACAGACTCGGCATCTACTGCTGCTGCCTAAATTGAAAATAAGACATTCAAATCACCTAACGGTTAATAAACCAGTCCCTATAGCTCTTATTTTCCTTGTTTTTTTCAGTCTTCAGCTGCAGCAACAATACCAGCTGAGAATCTGGGGTGTCCAAGTTCTGTTTTTGAAGTTAGCAGCGTTGTTTTGTTTTATTTTGAAACAGTGTCTACTAATGTCTAGTGCTAATACTACTTGTTTGCTTCCCGTTAATATTATTAGTGGATTTTACATTGGTTTAATCTCCCTTGTTTCTACATCCTGCAAACTGAACCTTTTTTGATAATGAGTGGCTTTCCCAAGTTACCAAATTACTGTGTTCGGTGGTTGCAGATTGCATTGAAAGGATGGCAATTTACTAACTTCTGTCAGTTTATTATTCATGTGTTCTACTGTGCCATTTGTATTTTGAGCTGATTTTTTATTTCAGAAAGTATGTTTTATAAGAATTTTGAGCAAACAGCTGAATTTTTCTGTGATGCTCTGTACTAAAAAAAAGAAAATACACAGTGCCATTTATTGACTTGCAAACTCCTAGCTGTTGCTGAAAGTGCAGGGTTGTTACAGGAGCTCACACATCATCCTTGTCTGTATCCATAGGTGCAACTCCTACTCTGCATGTATCAGTCTCTTGGATATTATGGGGGTCTCTGACCCACTAGGTTTGTAGCAAGTGCAAAGTACTGCAGATGTGGACAGTCACATCTTGAATACCTTATTTTCCTCAAAGCTAGTTACAATACTTGCTCAAAGGATGAGGAAAGTACAACTTTCTATGTTCAAGTAAATATCAATATGGAGGGAAAAATAAGTCAAAATAAACCATAAAAAATGTATTTACATTTTGTGAATATGGATTTGAATGGGCATATCTATGAGAACCATAAGGACAGGGTATAACCAAGACTCTCCAATAACAGAATGATATTCTGAAGAATGCTATGCCTTTAATCTGTTTTAAACATACAGTTTACAAAGGAAAAAAAAAATCAGGCCATGCCAATGTAGCTAGACTGTACTTTACACTTCTGGGAAAATACCTCAGATTTATACATTTCTGCTTTTAAATTTTACATAATTTAATTTTTATCAGTCATAAAACAAGATGTTTGATTTCTCTGAGACAAAAATATTATGTCAGTCATTTTTTTTCTGCAAACCATGTTAAGAAGGTACCTGAAATGTTAGTGAATTGAAAGAGTCATCAAAATATGTTTTGAAAATGTCAGTGCCAAGTTACAATGAAGAAATAGGAGGTTAGCAAAATGAAGTAGTACTACATTTTTTAATGAGAGTTACCCAGTGAAGAAATATCAATTTAGCATAAAGGATTATCACTTCAACTTTCAACGACTTGAAAGGAACCGAAAATCTTACTTTTGTGAGAATTTTTTCCAAAGAGAGATTTTTTCCAAAGGATTTTTCAGTTGCATTCTTTAAAAGGTATGAAGGAAAGCATTTGCAGTACCAATAATATATAAAATAATGCTAAAATGGTTACTTTTTTCTGAAGATATATGTAAATTGAAGTATTAATGCTTTTTGGTAGGGAAGTCTGTTGAATAGGATATCCTGTTCTTAAAAATCTTGACTGTGAAAAATAATTTCTTGTTGGAATGGATGTTTTCTAGTTTTGTGATTAATCTATTGCATGCTTTATCTTTTTTTCTTCAGAGTGTTAGTATAGATGAAGAGGAAATAAAACATTCCTTGTAAATAGTAAGTTGTCAGATTTTACTTTTGTGTTGCATGTGACATATGGATATGTTTAAAGCATAAACTAATACTGCTGGAATACACTTTTAGAATATGGCTAGATGAGACTTGAAACATTTTCAAAACTAATTGAGTCCAGAGTGTGCAAAGATAGGTGAGTCATTCTCAGATTTTATCTTCTGGAGATTCATAAATACCACTAGCAAACACAAAACTGTATTGCAAAAGAGTGGAGTTTTTAGTAGTAAGTATCTATCAAGCCAAGACATAGCAGTTTGGTAGCAAGACCACTTACTTCAATGCTGAAATAGAATTTAGGAAGCTGATTTTAGGTATTTTTTTCCTAAAAGTCTTGACTACAGCTCTAAACTCGCTCTGTACGCATCTGCATACATGATAAAGAACACTTCAGATACATAAATATCAGCCCATATGAGGAATGTTGAACTTGAAAGCAAAATTCTGTCATTATTTATTCTGTTATGATTTACTACTGCTAACACTAAAACCATCAAATGCACATTTTCAAAATGAAAAGAAAAACCACAAAAACTTCTTGAAACACAGAAGGAAGTTTATGAACAAGCCACTATTAATCCGGTAATAGTGACCTAAAAAGGTATTGCAATTACATACGTGCTGAGGTAGATAGCACAAATGAAAAAATACCTAAACATAAGTTAAAATGAACAACCACAACAGATGATAGTCCTCACTGGTTTTGGGTTCTCCAAACAGAGCTTCTCGTATCTCTTGAAATTTTCTTTTTAGTGGTTTAGACCCAACTTCTCTGCTGTCAGAAATCTGTCTCTTGAATATGTTGAGTTCAGTTCCTATACTTTTTCCCATCTTCCTGCTTGTGAAGAAACAGTTGCATACCACCATTTACCAGCTGATTGAGTCTAGGAGAAAATGCCAGAGCTGGCAAAGCTCTTACTGGATAAATCATTCACCAATGAAATATTTGCTACTATTCAGCAGTAACCTGGGAATATATATGTAAGGTTATTTGTAAAATATATGTTTTGAGACCTGTATGAATAGGAACATTGTGAGACCTTCAAATGTTTTGCTGTAAAGTTGTAGTGCAATAACTTGATACAGAGCATACATCCGTAAAAAATGGATGTGTTTTTATAATTATCAGAATAAATTTGTTGATGGTCTTTCAGCTAGAGAGGAAACTTTGCTGGACTGAATTGAGGATACAGTTAAGGAGCTTGCTCATTTTGTGCCCAGGGACTGTGACTTTACTGCCTTGAAGTCAGGCTTCATGGTGTTCATAATTGGCACGGACAACTTAAACGGCTCTTATCTGTGGGTTTGATCAAGAAGGCAGCAATTATGCCAAATGAAACAACAGTGAATACATCGTTCTCTTCCTGGAAGTGTCTCAGTTAACTTGGAGAAACAGGTTACAGGGAGAAACAGGACACAGAGAAAAGCCTGACCCACCTTGTACTAAGGAGAAGTGTGGCAAGAAATGCTAGGTAAAGCTCCATAAAAGAAAGGTTAATTTTATGCCACTGAGGTTGGGGTAAAATGGCAGTGAGATAGCAATTGTCTATTCTTCACACACTGAAAAGCACTGTTTTTCTTTCTGTCAAAGGAAAAGATCCCAAAAGATAGGAAGAAGGAGGAGTTGCAAGAGAACTAAAAACAAAAGCACTTCAGGTCCAGGTCTCATGAAATCTGGAATACCATTTAAAATACTTTCATATGGCAAAATTAATTCAGAAAGGCTGGAGCTGACCAAGTTCTGATAAAATACAGAGATAAAAGCAGAAAACACATTTGGTAGCTGGGTTTGGCTGTGTTATGTTAGGGACGCATGACATCAGAGTCAAGAGTGGACTTGGAAACTTAATGATACAGACTTGTAGTTAGCAGTTAAAACTCCTGCACTCGCACCTGTCATTACAGAGCAAAGCAGTGACCCCAGGGTAATTCAGGTGGGAAGGGACCTCAGGAGATCTCTGCTCCAACCTGCTGCTCACAGCAGGATCATCTCTGAGGTCAGACCAGGTTCCTTAGGGTTTTATCCAGTTGGTCTTGAAAAGTCCCCAGGATGAAGACTGCACAAGCCTCTCTGGGCAACCAGCTCCACTTTGTGGCTGTCATATAGTAATCTTATTGCAAAACAAAACTGGAAAATATACTGAACACCAGCAGTCTGTATGGGAAGGGAAAGCAAACAGGTGAAGGTTCTGTATGGAAGTGTTAGACACAGTGTTGCAAGTAGAAATTTAAAGCCAAAAGATGTGTTTTAAGTATTGGTACACCCACAGATTCTGAGCAACATAGAAGTGGTGAGAATGCCTGAGCTTCCAAGGATTTACCATCCACTATTTGCAAATGTCTCCATCTGGTTTAATGCCAGGAGAGTGCCAAGAAAATAAAGGTTTATTAACCATCTGTCACACCCACAAGGTGCTTTTGAATTTGATAACATTGATTCACCGCTCAGCCCAGTGGATGAGTCATCATGAAACTGAGGACCTAGGACATAACTAGTAAAATACAGTATTAACTTTTTTCTTGTGATTTTGTCTTGTGGCATTTCAAGTTCTGAGGTCGCTATTTTCCTGATAAGGAAAACTCATTTGTGAGATGTTTAGGATTAGGAAATAGTAGCATTATGACTGTATTTGACTCAGTTATGGATATGCTGGATGAAGAGCAAGACAAAATATGTAGCTTGGCATAGAAAATTTCATCTTCAGAAGCTGCTCAGAGTAATAACTGGGAGGATCTCATGTTCTGTGGAACAACAGCACACACTGCAAACTCAAATTTCAATATAAAAATGACCCAAAACCAGAGCTGTGGAAACTGCAACTTCTGCTCAGATGTGGGAGGATATAGCACAAGATAGAGCTTTTGGGCTAGACTTCAGCAGTTTCTATTAGAATCATAATCTTGGGTCAGCTTGGATATCACCAGAGAGAAAATATTCTGAGAGTCCTTCCTCATCCTCTTAGCTCTAAAAGTATCAGGAAGAATTTGCTCACAAGTATTCTTTTGTTTGGCAAGCTAGTACAGAGTGTAGATCTCCTTTGTTAAGGTGCGACTGCATCCACTATATCAGGTCAGTTAACAAGCCTCACTTTCTGCTTTGGATTTTAATTTCACAAGCCCTTATTCTGGTGTATTCTGTTCGAATTTAATAGAATAACAGTCCTGAAGGGTACAAGTGTTTAAAGAATATTGTGAAGAACAAGTATTCATTACATGGAATAGCTGGATGATGGTGTTTTATGAACTTCTGACAGTTGCAGCTCCAGTAAATAGTTTTGCTTCTCACAGCAGTTGTAATAATTTTTTTTCTAGTAATTAGGGTGAATAAGCTCAGCTATCATCAGACTTTTCAAGTAAAGCTGTTGAAGTGAGAATCCGTAATGATTACATGAAGCACTGTAGATTCTCTTCAGGGAATCCAATACGGACAAGCAAGGAGGAGGTTTGTATTCGGCTGACTGTCTAAATAACTGCTGCATCCCAGTCCTTGCACTTAAAATTTTGATAGTTCTGACTCAGGATAAGGGAGCTTTATAGAGTCATGAGAATTTGAGACAGGTATATTCCTGTCACAGTCACAGCAATGATGAAAAGGTATCTGTGCCTTACGCACAGTCTTGGTGATTTCTTACTTTTTCTCTTGGCATTTGCATGACAGGGTTCTGTATTCATAATATGGAAGTTCAGCATCTGTAGTACATTGCAGACCCATTAGTGTTCAAGGATGATACCAGCGAGAAGTGGAGTCCCTCAGCAGAAGTCCAACGAGATGGCCAAGCACTGTGTTCTCAGAAAGGAATGTGAATATGTGAATGCAAGTGGTAACCTGCAGAGCTTTAGTTAGAGGCAGTCTTGCGGCAGTGAATGCTAAGTTTAGTCTCACTTGAGTTTATGAATAGGCAATGGAGACCTTTAGATCTGCATAGACCCACGCATCGTTCCACATTACCAAAATGGTCCAAAATTGAAGCAAGGGACTTGAATATACCTTAACTGGAAAGTTAGAGCACCATAATTATGCACAGGGCATGTGCGTGTGTATACACGTATGTATTTATATACACACAAACATACACGTGGTTATAATTAAAAGACACAGCCTGCATTTTGAATTCTACTTTCCTGCCTTCTTCCTAGGATAGGAAGGTCTAGGTCAATTAGCTCTCAGTAGTCACAAGTATGTATGGATGAAAATGCTATTTAAATAAAAGAAGAGCTGATGCTTAAGGCAGTAGATTTTAACTAGCAGGCTCAACATGCCACCTTTGTTAATAGATTTCATATGACCTTGAGCAAAGTGTACTTATCTCGGGTGAACAGTGCTTAACTTTACATACAGTCCTCCTCGTGAAGTTTAACTGGACTACTTTCACGATCCGTGTGAAGAGAATTGTCAGTGAACAGAGATGAGGTTAAACAATTGCTCACAGTTTAAAAAAAAAAAAAGTTAGTATTTGTTAATATGCTTTTAATGTTAAGTATCTGTGGCTTCCCATCTGCAGAGTGTGGAAAAAGCACTTTTTTCTTTTCTTTGTTTTGCCCAGTCAGATTCCAGTCCTGATACTTATATCAGCAAATATATCCCCACATAATTTGAAAACCTATTAAAGTCAAGAAGTCCTGACAGGGACAGGTGTTAATTTGTGAGACCTTAGAAAAGGTATTTGGGACAGTGACTACTTAATATCTGTGTAAGGCTAGACGCTACTGCAGTGGAACCACAACATCTGTATTTACAATTTTAACCGAGGTAATATTTCAGCTCTCTCCTGTAGAATATAATGAAATTCCAAAGCAAAAGCTTTGTTAAAAGAACAAAACAAAGTTAGACCAATATACACCTAAGCTTGTTCTTGCAACTAGATTAACTATCGTAACCTGCTGGAGTAATATTTTCATCCCCCAAAGAAAAAGGTGATTCACAAGGGTCTGCAGTAGCCCTGCCATGAAGAAAATCACCTGTCAAAAGAATAAGAATATGTATTTTACTGTGTGGAATCTGGTTTACATCTTATAGCAGATCCCTAGGTTGTTATCTTTGAAATTTTTGGCCCTGAGTTGATATAAAAATCTATTAAAATTTGCATCTCAATTGAAGCCTCTCAGTATATGTTCACACTTAACAGGAGGAAAGAGCAGGTTCTTGCAAAAATATTTTATTATTCTTTTGATGAATGGGAATGTGTATTTTCTTGACACTCTGGAACACTCTGGAAAAAAAAAAACAAACATCTGGGAAAACTGCTTCTTAAAGGGACGTGCAATGATTCTTTGAGTCCAGAGCAGTAGTTAATTTTGTTATTTCCCTGAGGAGGATGATTTGATGAAGTAGTTCTCGGAGGCAGTTGTAAACCTATTTTGTTTATGACACTACTCATTCTTTCCAAGTTTCCTGAAGCGTGCCTTTTTGACCTGTACACTTGTTCCTTCCTTCATGTGGATCTTGGAGAGATTTGTAATGCACAGCGTACATTTCAGTGCTAGGAAAAATTGTCAGTTTTCAGATGAGGAAACGTAATACTTCATGATACTATGTTTGGTGAGCACCCAGCTCCTAGGGAGGTGCAGGTAGCACCATGAAGTAGAAATGAAATATTTGTGATCATCATGCTAACGTGCAACTCCATGAAGTATACCCAGTGCATAAGAACTAGTAGTTTGTGTGTAAATGTTTGATTCTCCTTGTTTCATCAGAAGAGAATAAAGGAAAAAGAATATTTTTCAGAGCCTCTTCAGCTGTGAGAAGGAGCATGAGAAAGAGAGGGTAGGAGAACAGACTGTTAATGAGTTACCAGAAGTAATTATTAATTTAAGAAAAAGCTAATTGTTAAAATCTCAACATGTTACTATAATATAAATGGGAAGGAGTAAAGGTCAAGAATAAGATTCAGACAATTCACCACGGTAGAGTGGGTCATCACTGAATTAATTGTTTTAAATTTGGCAAATGTAACAATTTACTTTTGTTGTACACAATATAAAAAAATCCAGTAAAATAAATACTCCCGTGTAACATTGAAAACCCTGATACCGTTGGATCACTGGAAGATGCGAAAGGGAAATATATTATGAACAAAAGACAAGATATATGTTACAAAATAATAGATAAGTGTTAATGAAGACAAATTGTATAGTATAAGATTTTCAATTTGATAGTGCTCTTATAATGTTTTTCACTACTTAGCAGGATGTGCTACAGGCTTAGAACAAGTAATTAGATTTTTTTAGATTTATTTCCAGGCCAATGTTTTCCCAGGGCTGTGCATTACTTTATAATGCATTGCTTTGCCCTGTAACTCTTATCGTCGGAAGATGTAATTATTTAAGTTTGGTCTAGCATTGGGGTGCCAGCATTCTTTGTCTTGCATCTCGTCTGTTACTACGTAATGTAACATTACATTACAGACTTTTGATCGAACTGGCTTTTGGTAACTTCTGTCAGTCTTCATGCTGCGTGCTCCATCAGCCTTGACTACATAATTGCTTTCATTTCTGAAACTTTTTCTGCAGCATGGTTGAATCCATTATTTTATGGGCTATGGCTATTGCTACATTGGTGATATTGCTAATGCCCTCCATAAGTTGCTTTAAAAAAATTTTAATGTGGACAAGAATAACAGAAGCAACCTGGACAGTGCCACAGTTAGCAGCAACTGTCTGCTGCCTCAAAAATTCTGAGTATTTGCATGTCCAAAGGTCAGTCAGTGAGAGTCCCGAGGGAATCGCTGCATAAGAAAAAAAGAAATTCAGTAAAAACAATTCATTGTGAAATAAATCAGCCTGTGAGAGTTTTTCAAACCTCCTACGCAATTCATACAATGATGGTCTTTCTTTAGTGCTGTCTATAAAAAGAAATTTGTTTGAGGCTTCATGTGACATAAATAATTAAAAGTTACTTTTATAGACACCCCCCCCCCCAAGCCAAACATAGGGTTAAGTAGTTTGTGGACTTGAAAGAGTGCTCTGGTAATCAGTGAAAAATAGCTTCTGTGTGGAAAAAAATTATTATCCTTATTAACAAGACAAATATGCAAATGAAATTAATTTCATGTCACCATTACTGCTGTTAACATTTTTTTCTTTTAAGTTCATTTCTAGCTACCTGGCTGTCTATGTCAAACTGTTTCTAATTTATCATCTTTTAGAGAACAACTTTTTTTTTATCATTTGTTGACTTTTCAGCATACTGAGTCATTACGTGCAATAGAGGTCTTCTGTTCCTGCTTCCTTGCTTCCCTAAAGAATAATATTTGTACCACAAGGTTAATGCTCCCTAACGTATGTCAGTCTCTATTGTACACCTTCAGACTTCCAGTAGGTAAAGCACAGCATTACTCAGTCTTAACTGTACAATTCCTATCACAGCAGTTCTACAGGAACTTCACCCCAGGTGACTATTAAAGGGAAGACTGAATTCAGGATTAACATATTGACTTTCAAGGTGCTTAACTTTGCCTCCTGAATAAATTTCTGGCTTACTAACCCGTATCTACCGTGGCAGATTTCCAAATTCTTTGCTGGAAATATGCTTCTATTCAGTAAGACTTTTAAAAAACCTTTGAGATTTTCGTTTCACCTGAATTCATTAAAGGCTCTAATGTCAACTGTCCTGGTTTTGGCTGGGATAGAGTTAATTTTATTCCTAATAGCTGGTATAGTGCTGTGTTTTGGATTTAATATGAGAGTAATGATAACCCACTGATGTTTTGAGTTGTTGCTAAGTAGTTGTAGCGCTTTTACTAAGCCACGTTCTTTTCAGCTTTCCCTGCTCTGCCAGTGGGGAGAATGTCCATTATATGGACATTCCCTACCGTATAATGTCATGCTCAATATATAAACTGGAATTGGCGGAGGGGGCAGGAATTGCTGCTTGGGGATGGACTATTGATCACTGGGTGGTGAGCAATTCTTGCATTGTGCATCACTTCTTTTGTATATTCCTATTATTATTATTATTTCCTCTTCCTTTGCTGTCCTATTAAACTGTTCTTCTCTCAATCCACAAGTTTTTTTCCGATTCTTTCCCCCATCCCACCTCGGGCGAAAGGCAAGCTTGTGGCTGCGTTGTTCTTAGTTGCTGGCTGGGGCTAAACCACAACATCATCATATTTAGCTTTTTTTTGTGTGTGTCTTTGCCTTTGAATATCCCAGAAAGCCAATATGAATTAATCCAAATCATGCAATGTACTACTTTCCTTAACCTTTTTTTCCCTTAGCTATCATACAGGAGCACATCAGTTTTAACATTATATGACAGTCCTTTGGGGAATCTGCATTCAAGCACTATTTTCTTACAGTTATTCTTGTATTTCATCCACATTTCCCAAAATCTATTTTATACCTTGAAGAAACCACATTAGACCTGTACTATTAGATATATATGCAAGACTCTAACCTGACTTTCCTTCTAAGGAACAGAGAAAGAAATTTGTTTTATTGAGTTTAAAGAGAAAAGAAATCCTTGTGGTTTGGAAGCATTATTACAAGATGAAGATTAAATTATTTCTGTATTTCCAGAGGCTACATTAATTTCTTGTGCTGTGCTGTATGATGTATAGTTTTGGAAAGTAGTGATAGAATTATTTAGAATGAACCAGAAACTCACACACAGATGAGAAAGGATGCACCGAAACTCCATGATTCTTTTCAGAAAGGGCTGAAAGGTAACCGTTTTCTTCAGCAAATTTTGGTTTTGCATATCATTTTCCTATCTCTTTTATCTTACTTTTTCAACTGGAGATAGTATTTTTTTAATCTCCATTGCCAAATTAGTCTTGCTGTCTGCTGCTATGCAGGTGACAAATTCCTTCTTGGCTATGCTTCAAGAGAGGATGAAGCAATAGTGTCTCCAATAGGTCTGGAGAACAGGTCTTATAAGGAGCGGCTGAGGGAAGTGGGATTGTTCAGTCTGGAGAAGAGGAGGCTGAGGGGAGACATTATCGCTCTCTGCAGCTACATGAAAGCAGGTTGTAGTGAGGTGGGTGTTGGTCTCTTCTCCCAAATAACTAGCGATAGGACGAGAGGAAATGGCCTCAAGTTGCACCAGGGGAGGTTTAGACTGGTTATTAGGAAAAATTTCTTCACTGAGAGAGTGGTCAAACATTGGAACAGGCTGCCCAGGGAAGTGGTGGTATCACCATTACTGGAAGTGTTCAAAAAACGCGTGGACATGGCACTTCAGGAGATGGTTAGTGGGCATGGTGGTGTTGGGTTGACGGTTGGACTTGATCTTCTTAGAGGTCCTTTCCAACCGTAATGATTCTATGGTTCTAGTAGCATCATTCTGTTCTTAAAGAGGTTTGAGATTATTTTAAAAAATGACACTGAATTCAAACATCTCAATGTTTCTCTTAGAACATGTGGTATTTTCTAGTGTAACACTAAATAGCCCAAGCACCATCAACTATAGGCTGTACTTTATGACCTACATACAGAGAGTGTACTGTAGGGTGCATCTTATGTCAAAAAGGCCTGTCAGTCCCTTATAAACAATGGACCTGGTTAGTTTAACATTTCGTAGGATCAGTTGGATTCTCATAGCTCACATCTTCTTGCTGACAAGTTCAACAAGAAAAGGTACTGGAGTCAGTAGTGTTCACTAGCCTGGAAGTAACATGTTAAAGGTTATATTCATTATGGCACACTATGTCGAAAGGGTGGAAGTTACAAAATGTCAGCTAACTGTGTGTAAGATTGTGACAAAATTAATTAGGGCAAAGTATACTGGTTATGGCTCACTGCAAATGGCATTGCTGGGTAAGTTTAAACAATCATAGAGATAAAGGTGACAAAGTGCAAACCTATCAAATAACACTTTATCATCCCCAAATCACTTCAGCTCATTCTTGATCTGGACTGAAAGAGTGTCTGTTCTATAAATCTCCTTCAAGGAAAGTTCATCTAGTAAAAGAAATTAGATAAAAGTTAAATCATTTTCCGCTGTCTTTTAAAGATAATAAAGTGCTCTGAAGTTAGACCACGTAGAGAAGATCCCAAGTTATATATTAAATATTCTTTGACAAGAACTGGTATAGTGGTTAAATTAGAAATTGAGTTTTGGGAAACGGAATTTGTATAAAGTAAAATTTGCAGTGCATAACTGTTGAAAAAAATCATTGTGTTTCTATGGTTAGGAGTATGTGGTAGTTTTTGATTGATACGCATTTCTGATTTACTGTATAGAAGGGTTTCAAGTAAAAACAGCCTCTCACAGTAGCGGGTAGGATTTTCAGCTCGCTCTGAGGTTTCCTCAATTTAGAACTCATTTATGGAGAAGCAAAGATGTTTCCAAAACTTTAGTGCCACCTTTATCTCTTGCCTTCCCCGCTGGAAGGTAGACTGGCTTAGGACTGTTAGGATTTACATCTGTTCCCAAGAGCCATCTATCCACAGACTGGGTCTTAAAGTGTTCATTACAATGGGTGAGCACAGCCAGTGTCCCAAGGTGTGCCCACATAGTGTTTTCTACAAAGAAGATGACATTTAAATGTTCCCCACCAAAGTTCCTGAGATATATAGCTGCCTCTATTCAGATTCTTTTCTTCAGGCTTGGCTTTAATGTGGAAAACTAAAATGCTCTGTATAACACCATGTTAGATTATTACCTCTGCGTGTTTCCCCCCCCTCTGATTTCGTGATGATTTTAAAGCTATCTACTGGGAAAAGTAATGTTTGAGGTTTTTGGTTTTATCAAGAAATGTCAATCTGACTTTCATCTGAAATCTGAGAGTATATTTTAGCACCAAAAATTATGGGAAGGTAAGCTGCAGTTACCAGTGCAAAACTCTTCCTAACTCTAGTGCAACTAAATCCGTTTGACAGCTTCTGCTGATAACACAATATTTAGAATAGTGGTTTGAGTACTTCAGTCTGATGACGCTATTAAGCACAAAAGATGAAAGCACATGAACAAGATGTTCTAGCAGAAATGCTAAAAGTTACTTCATATCGTATGTGCCTTTATATTAACGAAACAAAGTGAGCTAAGAATAACATTCTAAACAAAATATGATTTAGAAGAAAATGGAATGCATGAATAATGCACAGAATTCTTAAGTAGTCTACCATCGGTGTTGGAAAAAGAAGTTATTTATTGCTACTTAGTTTTTCAGCAAATACAAAAAAAAGTCAACAACAAATTATATCACAGTGCGGATATTTACATACAACAACAGTGTTTGAAAATGCAAGTCAAAAAGATTGTAATGAGTAATTTTTATTAACATTCTGTTAGTATTTACAGCCAGTCTTATAAAGATGTAATGAACAAATGAACCATTAATATTTAAAGTCTTGAAGTATATGTTTTTCCAAGCTCAAGCACTGCACAGATCATTCAAGCCTATTTTTTTAATCTTGTGTCCGTTACCTTGTCAATATTTTACATTTATACTAGAATTTACTTTGATAATTGCTTTATATGTGCACTTAATCATTGATGCTGCAGGAACAAGAGTTTCATTCTATCACTTTGATTAGTCGAAATGAGATGAAGAGTATAAGTATTAGATCCCTGATTTTAATTATTATTACTTTAATCTTCTTGTGTCCTTAATCAGGCAAAAGGTTCATTGTATTCAGTCTGACTGTGCCCTTTAAACGCTAGTATAGTAAGGCAGCTATGTGAAAGAAAGGTCATAACTGGACTGCTCCCAGAATATAATTTCCAAAACCCTTCTTTCTACCATAGCTGAAGGTTTTCAAAACCTTTATTTGATCTCCATTTGTTTCCCTTTTCCTTTCTGCTGTATCACTAGACAATTTTAGTGTGGCAAATTACTGTGGCAAGTATTTGAGTTTTAGTCATCATTTCAGACAGATCTGTCTTATTGTTGTAATATACATCATGTTTTGATTAAAAATAGTGTGTTGAAATTCACAAAAAGAAGTTATTCTATCCTGTTTGCTTAGAAACAAGGAATATGTTTTGTTTCCTCTCTTTGAGGAATTTGCAGACAAAATAAAAGCAGTTGCATGTAGTTTATCTTACTTAGGAATTGATTATTCTGAAGTGGGAGCTGAGTGGAATTTATATCCAATAGAAAGTTACCTGTTTTTCTGTAAAGCTCTTGAAATATAAGGAGATGGAACTGTGTGTTGACCTCAAAAGGCTAGCTAGTCTTCATCTTGATCCCAAAGCAACATTAATAACATGCATGCAACACGTTATAGATGGTAATCCAACCTGCTCTTGAAGTCCTCATAACTTTTCCAGTTAAATCTCTTCTATTCTTAGGCAGTTGAAATCTGTTTTTAAAGTTAGAAGTGGGAATTTTGGTTGGCTTTTTTTTTCCATTCATCATCTAATTTAAATCTTAAGCTCCTCAGTTGTTGAACCACTCACTGTGGTCACTGAAAACGTAATATATTCCTTTCCTCTGTGGCCTTTTGATATTTTTGAGTATCAGTATCTTCCCTATTGCTCTTTCCTCTTGTTATGAATAACTCCAGTTTATGCAATCTGTAAGACAGATCTTATTTTCTAGACCTTTGGTTATTTCCAGTGCTTTTCTTGGACTCTGTCCAATTTGTTTGTATCAGTCTTGAAGTGCAGTGTCCAAAATTGAATGCAGTACTGAGTTGAGAAAAGCAGAAACGAATAACTTCATATGGTCTGAAGACTGTACATTCAGGGAAAAGTTTTTGCCTTTTTCACTACAGCATGTCCCACATGTAATCCATTATATCCCACAGGTAGTTTCCTGAAAAGAAATTGTCTCTTAGATTCTTGTTTTTCACCCTGTATCTGTGCAGTTTGTTATTCAGACCTAAATATTCTAATTTTTCCAAATTGTCTATTTGGCCTTCTTTAATCCTTGCATCTTATTTTTCAAATAGCTTCTCTGATTTGGGGTAATGCAGAAACAAATGTTCTAAAAATCTTTAAGAAAATTTCTGAGAATAAAATATTGTAGCATATTTTCTGAAAGTCTAAGAAAATTTCCAAGGATAAAGTAGTGTAGAAATAAATTTATTTATATGCAGAGATATTTGCTGGGAGATTGGATATTCCACCCTGTTCATGATGGGACATCAACCTTCCTTGATCTGGTACTACAGATAAAGTACTGGAGTTGCGCAGATAGATTACTTTTGCTTAGGTGTATATGTCTGAAAAATCTCCTTTGTTCTGCCCTCTGTAAATACTTTTTTAGCACTTAGACTGTACTTCTGCCCTTCAAAAAGATGGGCATGTGTTTGTGAACACAGCTCAAAGCCACTGCAAAATCAACCTCAGTTGACCTATTTCTACAAGAATTTCACTGGAGGGGGGGGAAATTGGAGTATGTTAATAATCTCTAATTATCCTTCCTTATTGTCAAAGACCCAAAATCTTCCCATCTATCCCTTCCCTGTACTTTCCCCTGAAATAATTGTGCAGTTTTAACTTTTTTCTAATTATTAATATGATGTTTTTATTACCAGTAGTGATGATTAATATGAAACGTGACAGGAAAAATACGTTGTTCATGCAAGTAAAGTTGCATTTTAAGAAGTTTTCAGAAGGGCAAATGACACCAAAATTATTATATGTTAAACTAGTGTTAAGCTAGTGTTGTGAACATGCAGTACGAGAAATATATCTGGATAAAAAAAATCCAGAAACTTCATTTAATGTGAGGTTCATTTTTCTTCAATGAAATGCAAATGTTACAATTATATGTAGATACTGTAGAATTTCCAGCTCATATTCATTAAGGAATGACCATGCATCTAAATGTACATTTTTTCTGGCTTTTGTAAAGTCTGGATTTATACCAAAATATAGCTTACTGCACATCTAACATCTGTGTTTTTCATCAGTTTCTGTTCAAATTTGAAAGACCACACGCAAGAAATGCAAATATGTAAGTAGGCCTGGAATGCTTAAAAATGTGATCATCTGAATTTCGTAATGAGCTTTGTTAAACAAATTGTTCCCAAAGTTTTAGCTAAACTAGGTTTTAGTTCATGTGTTTCCTGTGCACATTCAGTGCATGTATTCAGATCTTTTCATAATGTTGTCAATATTCAAAATTAGAACTCGTGTTGTGATTCAGGGCAAGTATTTAGTGCTTCTAAATTTGGGTTGCAACTCTTGAAGGGTAAAGACTGTTTAACCATGTGAATCTAGTTTTAATTTATTTTTAGTGGGATAAAGGGCAGGTAAAGATTACTGTTAGGAAAGAACTTCTAAATGTAGGTAATACAGCTGAAAGAACTCATTCTCATTCATTTCTGATATATGGTAAAACTTGGCTAGTGAATTTTCTCTGCCTAGCCAGTTCAATATTTATTTTTATTTTTTTCTAACAGGTGGGTGAACAGAATAACCTTACTCAGTTAATGCTTTTTGTACACTATCCAATTTGGGAAGCCATCAGAGGTTCAGGATATCAAATTAGGCATGTTAGCTAGCATAGCCCACCAAGCATAAGAAGAAGGAATAGCATCCTCACTGTTACTGTAGATAATACATTCAAAGCCTGTCGCTTTCTGATCAAAGAATATGTTCGTTTAGATATTGTTCAATTCTATCCATTTAAATTAGCTGCAGGATTTATACTTCGCTGCACTAGCGCAGGAGTCATGAAGGCTTCCATAGAGCTGAAGACCTTCTTACCTGCTGCCTTGTTCATCCAGTTGCACTGAATTAGGGTGTATTAAAATTACTGAATTGTGATATAAATATTATATTAAAACTAGGATTTTGGCAAGATCATATGTTTCCATACAACCACATAAACCCGAAATTAAATATATGTATAACCTAAAGTTGTAATCTGTATAAAGAAGAAAGCACCTGCTTCAAAATTTAAATGAGATAGCAGTAGCTCAGTGTAGCGAGATTTAATTAATTAACACCAACTAAGCAAGAGCAAACTAGAATGTTAATGTTTGCAAGATCCTTCAGATACTCACATCCCAGATCAAAAGACATTCAAAGCAGAATAATTCTGTGCTTGTCTTGTTGAAATACAATATCTAACTAGCATTTGAAACTATGCTAGTTTTTTAATCTGATTTAGCTGCTGAGAATTTCATGACGTTTACCATACTGTTGGGTCTTCCTGTCAGTGAGTCCTTGCGTGTTGCGTGGCTACCCTGGTGAGGATGGTTTTTAAATAAATAAAACCATCAACATAAAGAAAAGGTTTCTTCAAGGTTGCTAAATATGCTACTGCTGACACAGAACCCTAAGGAATTTGCAATGGAATATTGAAACCAGGTAGCCTGTATGTCACTGTATTCAGCTACAGTAGTAGAGAATAAAATTACTATTCATAATGCAAGCACTTTATCACTGTTCTTGCAGAAAAACTGCCATGAACTTTGAGACCTTGAAAACTAATATGCCAGAAACAATAGTGGAGAGGTGGGAAGTTAGAAAAGGTAATTATTGAGCTGTTGCTAAATAAAAGCCCTTTTGGGTCCCTGTATCTGGAAATACAAAAAAAAAGAAGAGAGTTTGCTAGCTGGAGAGCTATCAGAAAAATGCATTTTAAGTCAAATCATTTTAGACTAGAGGGAATATAATTTGGGGTTTCACAGAACCTGTGGAGTTTTTATAGACAGTATCAAGAATTTTGTTAAAATAAATAAAAATGTAGAGCTATTTCAGATAAACACTTCCCTTCCCCCAGGGGAAATTATTTGGTATTCACTAAAACAGGGAGTGAGAGATTGTAGAGGGATAAGAAAAAGATGGGATCAACATCCAGCCTGCCAGTTTTTTTTCACTGGCCATAATCTGATAAACACTCTGGTCGTGAAACTAGTAAAAGCAAAGTTATACAACTAGAGGTACAGGAAACAGTTTAGAATAGTTTTAGTTTGAAATGGACCTCCTTTAGTTGGAGGACCTTCTCTTCTCTTCTGATCCTCTTTTTCCTCTGGATTATTTTGCAGCTGTTCCCCTGTCTTCCCTTTTCCTAGCTCTCCTCTCTACCGTCAGGCAGTATTTTCCCATTTCTTTACTTTTCTTGAGGAAGGGGCTGCCTAGGACATGGTAAGTATGTGAAATGGAGCAAAATTCAGAGGCAGATTTGATTGGAGAAGGGAAATGTATTGGTCTTGCTGGTAAAAGAAGACTGGTTCTAGGTAGGTGTTTAACTTTCTTTTGCCTTGGCCCAGGGAACCCCAGGAAAGTGTTTTCTATGTTTCCAGCAAGGTTTTTATTTGTTTGCTTGTTTTAGTCTGGCCTGAGCTGTCATCTCACAGCAGTTTGTGATAGGGTCAAGAATCTATTTGATTTTTTGCAGACTTCTGTGCTTCAGCACATGCGTACAGGCCACATTTGAGATGTGTATGTATGTGTGGGACACAAAGTAAGAAATATTATCAGGAAGACAGGTATTAAGAAGGCATACTTTGATGTTGTTTTCAAGTTGGGGAAGAATTTCAGTTTTCCACATTAAAGCACTATGGCTAATACAAATGTCTAAGGTACCTGAGTATTTTCTTCCCTGTTACCACCTTCTGCTGGTTTGAAATCTCTTTTGTTCTATTAGGAAGAAGTGTCTTGGTGCATTCAATTTTACCTTTGTGAATACTGAAAGTTGTAAGATTTTATTAGAGAAATGCATAAAATCATTTCTGTAGCATTGCTTAGATATGATTAAAGCCTACTTTGCAATCCTGTTGACATTCGTGACCATAGTGTGGATGACAATCTTGACAAATGGAAACATTGATAAACCTTGAGTCAAAAATTAGAAGAGGAAAAGATTTTTTGGAAGAAAACATGCACACCCTGCTGTGAATATTACCTTGCAACCAGGGCTTCAGAAAGCTTTTCAAGTGGATACAGCTTCTGTTGTTGCACATTCGCAATGTAAATGGGGAAAGAGTAAGTGTAGAAGTTCTAATAGGATCACCATCTTTATATATCTTCACATACTTATTAATCTTACTGTTTTTAATCTGTGCTCAGGAGGAAAAAGGGAACCTCATTTTACTTCAGAATACAGATCCTCATTACATTACATTTCAAGTATGCAAGCACACCACCACACTAAAATTATTTGCTGTTTATGTTAGAAGCGAGAATAAAATAACCACTTCGATCAATTTGCTGCCTTGAAATGCCCTCTAATTTAACCATTATAGAATTATATTTGATAGTGGCTCCACCAAAGGAGCCACTTTAGAACTGAGGAAGGTTTGTGTCAATTAATGCTCCTGTCACTTGTACATCATTCATCTAAATAAAAAGGTAGGCACTGAATTTCAGCAGATCATAGAGTATGTTATTATACAAATATTTGTATTCTTTTTAGTTAGCTTGTATTTGAGAAGTATGTGTCCGTGTCTGAATGTTGAGAATATCTTTATAAGCTCTTCAGTAAAGCTTTAAATTAGAACTGCTGGAATACAATCAATATTTTAATGAAGAGACTGATTCTTTTGTAAGATGGGTAGGCCTAGCAGGAGAGCATGAAAACTTTGTAGTTGACACTTGTCTCGTATCCGTGCCACAGCAACTGTCAAGTCAATTAAAAAATGTAGCAATATGTAATAAAATGGAATTTAGGGACCTTTTCTCAGTTGCTCTTTCATAAATAGATGTGCTTTCAGATATTTTCATGAATAAACTATTGCTTTAAATATATATATGCTTTTAGGTTAAGTTTGCTTTGCTTGAAACTGTTCTGTTTCTAACAAATGCCCAATTATCACAGCTCTTGATGGACAGGGCTCAAAAGTGGATGGGACTTGTGAGTGCTGATGCTTATCCAGTGGATTAATAACAGTTGGAACAAGAGCACAATCATGGTGTATTCACCCTTCGTCCCCTTCCCTCCATGCTGCGTCGTGTGCTGTCTTTTCTAATCTGCTGGGAGTTATAGTGTGAGATGGTAACAAAGCATGTTGGTTTGTGTCCTGGATTCAGCTAGGATAGTTAATTTTCATTCCGATAGCTGGTATAGTGCTGTGTTTTGGATTTGGGATGGAAATCATGTTGATAACGTGCTGATGTTTTGGGTTGGTGCTGAGCAGTCAAGGACTGTCCAGCTTCTCGTGCTGGGCTGCCAGCGAGCAGGCTGGGGGTGCCCGGGGAGCTGGGAGGGGACACGGCCAGGACAGCTGACCCAGGCTGGCCGCAGGGATGTTCCATACCATATGGCATCATGCCCAGTACATAAACTGGGGGAGTTGGCTGGGGAGGTGCCGCAGCTCGGGAACTAACTGGGCATCGGTCAGTGGGTGGTGAGCTGTGCTTCGCTAGTTTTGTATCTTCTTTTATCATTATTTTTATTCTTTTTTTTCCCCTGTTCTATTAAGCTGTCTTTTTCTCAACCCATGAGTTCTACCTTTTTTGCAGTTCTCTCCTCCATCCTGCTGGAGGGGGCACAGGGTGGGAGAATGGCTGTGTGGTTGTTTTAGCTACCTGCTGAATTAAACCACAACAACTTGGCAGATGTACTTAACCACTGAAGGATAGTAACAGTGCTTTTGCTTTGTGCAGCAGCTTTACTGCTTTTCCCCCCCTCACCCTTGTAAATAGTGTTTTGTATATTCTGAAAAGAGGCAGAATTAAATGTGTATCCTAACTTAGTCTGAAAAAGTCGCACCATACCTGGCATATCCTGGTGTTCCGCTTTCTTCCTAGAATATACGTATATGTCTGAATGCACATTCAGAAGCATCAGACAACCAAGGTAAGGCTGATCTCATCTAACCTTAGCCATGGAAAAGTCATGCAACTGTCCAAGCAGTTCTAGGCTTCCTGCCTTAGACACCAGGATACTCAGTTGTCCTAAAATATGATCTTAAAATTGGAGGAATGACCGACTCTGCGCAGTCTTCATGTATAAATTTTACTGAAAGAAAAATAAGAGACATCCCATCGTGCAAAGCAATTCCTCTGGTAGCTACTACACGCCTGCTTTTGGGTAGCTTGTTCCTAATGGGTGAGCTTTCTGAATACACATGGGACAATATTTGTGTGTAGCCTCTTGTAATATTACCAACAATTCTGTTTCTGAGTTGACTTTTTTTGTTTTCGTTTGTTTGAGGTTCAGAGATTGACTTTGTTGGCTACGGGACAATGACTGTTGTGTTTCCTTTGCATGGCTTAGGAGCACTACCCAGTAATTCTCCTGATGACCTCTTGTGTCAATCTCTTGTGCTCTTACTGAACCACTACACAAAATCTGCTGTCTGAAGGCAAGCACTGATGATGCTATTTTGTTAGCACTCTGAAATTCAGCTTGCAAAGGAGAAAAGATGGCATGAAATAGACTGATGTGATCTGCTTTTTTTGTGCTTGAATTACAATGTTTTTTTAAAAACTTTTTAAACAAGAAAGTAATCAGCCTGCCTTTTTGAAAGATAGTAATGAACTTGGGGCCTATTTAAAAAAAGGAAAAAAGAATGCTAAACAAAAGAAAGCCATGTAAACCCAAAATGAAACTCCAAAAGTATAAGGGAGAAAAAAACCCTATATTTTTGGCACAGAGAAGATCACACTTTTTTGCTGTCGCTTCCAATGAGTCCATTTAGCACTGTGCACACTCTCTTTCTTACATAACATTGTTCTAGGAGAGATAACTGAGGTATGTTTTTGGACAACAGGTAGGCTAGAAACTGTGATTGCTAAGTAAGGTGCATTTAATGCTACGTAGCAGTAGACCTACAGTGAGATTTTTATGCTGTTTAGATTTGCTCTGGTTTAATAAATAGAAAACAGTATTTGCTTCAAATGTATGTATATGTATGTGTGTACCTTAATTCCTCTAAAGTCCATAATTCCTCTGCTTTAGGTCAATGAAAGGATGAAATTGAGTAAATACAAACTATTTGAAAACATTTTGTGCTGTATGTCAAATCTTGTAACTTGCCCTACTTTTCATATATTCAGTACTTTCCACTGTGAAATTTCCCCTTTGTATAATTGTCCATCGTAGAGAGAGACACGTAATAATTTAAGAAACGTGCGTTGCTTTGATACTGCAAGCTGAGGATTTACAAAGAAAGGCCCTCTAAATTTACCGTATGCTTTATAAAATATATCATTCTTAATGTCTACCACATGAAGGCTGTTGTTCAATGCAATACATATATGAGTAGTACCTTTTAATAGATAAAAATCATGACCTACCAGCCTGCATTAAATAACGTGGAAAAATGTAATCATAATTAACTTACGTAAATGGTTGTTGCTTCTATTTCATTGCCGCTTTAAATGGAGATCATAGGTACTCCAATGAAAAGAGAAAATGTAGCTGTATTCAAATGGCCTGAATTCTGCCGGTGTTTCTGAACCTGCTGTTTCCTAATTGTGTCTTGATGGCTTCCATTTTATCTCAGCAGTTTATTTAGAGTGTCTGGATTGCTTTTTAGAGGCTCACAGGTAGCGTTGACCTTTCTCTATTGACCAGATACGTGAATTTACCACAGTATTTCCCAGGGTGAAAAACTAGGAATATTGTGTTCAGCTGTGTATGCATTTTAACAGCTTGTCTTGATTATTGCATCCCCTGAACTGGAAGTTTTAAGTAAAGCAGCTATGTCTGACTTAATTAAGAGAACTAACCATTGTAGGGGTGCTACGGTTACTTTATTGTGTGCCTACAGGTTAAAATACATCTCTGTTCAAGCCCTTTTAGAGTGCTGTTTACTATTCAGCTAAAATTTTATCTTTGTAGCTGTTGTGGGTCTATAAGACAGTTGCACCTTGTGACAATGTCTGTCTCTAAACCGCATAGGATGAAATGATTCTGTCAAGAGGTATCTAACGGAAAGTTACTGGTAGAAAACCCTTGTTTCAATAGTGGGATTAGTATAGCGGTAACTAAAGTCATAGTGAGCTACAATTCCATTCAGGTACCGTGTGTTTATTTATTACTTCGACAGTTTTGTCCAGGCTTTGTCCAGGGCAAAGGAATGTTACAGTAAGACTAACCTGAATTTTTCATGTAGGCTTATGATACTGTATTTAAAGAAGCAGTTGCCATCTTCAGAAAAATATGTTAACGGCAGCTGTATCCATACATTTAGGGTGGAGATGACTTGATGTCAAGGGTGGCTCCTTGACGGCCAAGATCAGGCTATAGAGTTACAGAGTTTTGGTAGGTTACGGAAGTTAATGGGACATTGTGTTACAGCTGGATGGAAATGTCCCAGGCCCAGGGATCAGGAGGTAATTTTTATACAAAATTTCGAGAAGATGAAGAATGGAATTAGCAATATAAGAGGATGTAAGGGTAATAGACATAACTATTCGCCAGTGTATTCGATCTTTCTGTTTGAGGACACTTCCTTTTCCAGTTACCATTTTTTTCTCCTTTCTTTTTGATGTTATTCCCAATGCAGTTTGTGTTTAAAATGACGATTTGTTGAAACAAGAGATATTCATGTGGAAGGTAGTGATTTTGACTAATTCTTGAATGATGCAAGATTTCTGAAGAAAGCATTTCAGAATTATTTAGAGGTCTCATCTAAATTGCATTGTAAGTATTATGAGAATCTATTTTTTTTACCGTGATTTAGAAAATTTCTCACTGTTAGTTTTAGCCTTTGATTTGGTATGGTGCATTCTTATTTGTTTCTTTCTCTTTTGAATGAGTGAGAAAAGATGAGTGTTAAGACATTAGTTCTCTTCATTCTAAGTATCTGTTTCTAATTTAATTCATTAAGCTTTTTGAGCTCATGAGTACCTTTTCTGCAAATGCACACACATCAGGACAACATCTGGTGTTTATGAAAATCTTCATAATTTGGACTTTTAGCTTATGCGTACGTGCAGTCTTTTGCTTAGATATTTCACTAAACTGCTGTTGGTAAGTAAAATGTTTGTTTTGCTTGCTGTGCTGTGTCTTCATGTGTGCAGGCACATGAACTATCTGGATTTAATCCGTGTACAGGAAGCAGTCTACCTATAGTAGCCATGCTTAATTCTCTGGAATCTACTTAAATTTCCTGCATATTTCACAAAGGAATGCAAGCATATTCTGTATTTAAATAATTAATTTTAATAACTAAAAGGCAGTATTAAATTATCAGAGTGTACATAGCTATGTAAAATTATTTTTGTAAACTTTTGCTTGCTTTTAAATGGAAGTGTCAGATAAGAATGCTCCCATTTAAAAAATTTGAAAGCATAAAAACCTTTTAATAGCAAATATGCTTCTGTAGTAGAAAAAAATAAAACACTTTTCTCTATGTAGTAGTCGAGAGAAAGAATATTAAGATTTTGGGCTACATTCAAAACAAATCCTATCCACCACTTTTCATGTTTAAAATCCTTGAAACATGCCTAAATATTCCTTGAAGGAAGCTAACCTTTTGCCTAAGCAAACCTTTTGATTATGGTCTACAATACTTTCATCCACAAATCAGAATGCACTTTACAAAAAGCAATCAGTTTCCTGCAGATATGGCTCTTTAATAACACTTTAGTTAATCATATGAAAGAAAATAGTAATGACAGGAGGTGATATGGTATACAGAGGGGAGAGAGTATTCTCCTTGAAGTTTTTCAAACCTGCTATTTGCTTGAAAAGTGTTGATTTTCTAGGAGTTACTTCAATTATCCAAAATACTTCAACTAATAAAACTAGCCACTAAAACATTTTAAAATATTTTTTTCAAAATTCACACCTGAAAATGTATTTTAATATTTACAAATTTATTAAAAATGCAGGATAAGTTTAACTACCTAACTTGGCTTAGTACTTATTATTCCTAACACAGCTTGTGTATAAAATGATGATTTGTCAAAACAAGAGATATTCATGTGGAAGGGGGTGAAGAGTGCAAATTTTTTGAAGAAAACATTTTAGAATTATTTAGAATAAATAAGTATTAAAATATGTAATGTAGTAACAGCAATGTAGTAACAGCAATAGCTGTACAAGAATTAATCAGCACACATTGTGTTCTCATGTCTCTCCAAATGGCAAAATTATAACGCTGTGTTATAGTGAACCATATTATTCAGATGAGTATTACATCAGTATCATTTTCCATGCGTAGAGGAAGCAGACTTCTTCTGTTCGTTATCTGATGCTCAAATCCAGAAGACGACAGACGACTGAAGTTCTTCATAAAAAATGCTTTCCAGTAACTGTGTTTTCTGAAACATACTATCCCACTTTCTCTTGTTAAACATTGGTTACTAACATTTGAATTACACAGAATTCCTACACCCAGGAAAGAAACTCCTTGCTTGTTTTGAATATACCTTGGGACTGAACTTGAAATCCATTTTCTTTAACATCTCAGTATTACTCTTAACTTGCATGTGGCGTACATTGCCCTTTTGGGAAATAATGTTGAAAATGTTATTGATGGCGTTTGGATCTAAAAATCAATTTATATTAAACTGATGTGAAATGTATTGAAACAGGCACACCCAAGAAAGCATGATTTTTTCATCCTAACAGCTGTTTCAGAATTTTTTTTAACAGTGACAATGTGGCTTAGGCAGCGGCATACCTTAAGCAATATTCTGAGCTATTCTGATGAATTTCAGGTTTCCTCCCTTAAGTTCTTTCCATTCCAGTTTGATCTTGGTCTAGAAGTATTGTCAAAGTGAGCGAGTGCTATTTGATCAAGATATTCCTCAGAAAAAGCCTCTCCTAAGTTCCTCAGTGCCTTTACAGATTTATATGTACTTATGTATGATCTTGGAAAGGTTAGATGAGATTGCCTGCTTTCCTGTGAATGCCTATTTCAGGCTCTTTTTTCCCTTAGTAGTTTAACACAAATGTGTGGATTCAAACACCAAAGTCATTCATGTAAGTACATGTTTTCTGTAGAGTGAGGGATAAATAGGAAGATTCAACTTCCAGAGAAGGTTATGGGAATGTTCATGCAACGTAGGAGACTTCATCTTTGGGAAATGCAGAGGCTTGCTCTGAGGCAAAAAGAGTAAGGACTGGTAAAGGGATCCATTTAGAGAATACATTTGAGTCACAGATTATATTCCTAAAGAATACAGAGAAACAGTGCATGAGCTTTATTCAGAACACTGAATTTAATCCAGAAATACCATTATCTAACTGTGTGTTCTGATGCTATCATAATATGATGAAGAGATAAAAACAGTTCTGTGCTTGATTCACTGATAATACAGGCAACGTTGCCATCTGCGTTGAAGTGAATGGTATTTTTTCAAGTAATCCAAATAGCGTGTGTCTGTGTGTGTGCTGTATGTCCACGTGGATGAGACTCTAAAAATATATGAAGATTACAGGGGATCCATTACTGTAAGTACATTTCCTTTGCAAATATTGATGTAATTGGAAATTTCAGTAACCACAACTCAAGAATGCAATTCTGTATCTTACCCCCCACCACAAATAATATGGTTAAGCTTGTTTTTAAAGCTGAGATATTTAGATTGCTTACCAAAAGGAAACTTCAGAAAGTTAAATCAAGGGTTAAAAAGACTATTGCTCTATTAATTATAAACAGTAATGCACAACTAAGAATTATTTTGGAAATGTACATGTATAGACCAAGGATTTTTTTTTTGTTGTTTAATAAAATGATTAATAGGGTTTTGCAGATAGTACACACAAAGCTATTAAATAATTGAATTCATATGCAATATAAATACCAGGTTGCCATGACATTATGATACTTCAAAGAAGCTTTTGGTACTGAAACTGCTGCTGTTAAGAATGTGCACTCTAAATAGAGATTGCATTGCTGTTTTCCAGATGACAACAATGAATTTTTAGAACCTTTTTAATTAGTTTTTTTAACGCTTTCTACAGTAAAATGTCAAATACAGGGACATTAAATATAACAAAACAAGTTAGAAATATCTGTATGTACACAAACACTAATAAGGAAGAGCAAGGTTATAAGGAGCTATGACTAGAGCTTACAAAGAATTAAAGGACAGACTCATAAATTGTCTTATTAACAACAATTTTTTTCTTTCCCATCTGTGGAGTAAAAACTCAGACTGAGCAGCCGTACTTCTGGGAAAAGAGTAACTGCAAAGGCTCCCTGGAGGCCTCAAACTGAAAAACCAAAGCTTTATAATTTTAACTTTATACACCTCTTGGTTTAGAAATCAAATCATTTAGACATCCTTTATTCCTGGGTTGGAAATGACTAAATGACAATGATGCAAGAAAATATTTTTTTAATTTTTTAAACTAAACCAAATCTTTCTCCAAAACGAGTTTTAAATGGTATCATTTTAAAAATGTAGGGGAGGTACATTTGCTTATTCTGAATGTCAGGCCTCGGATGAGATAGTGTCGGTCTTCCCCAATGTGCTTTCATTTACAGCACTTTCCAACAAAATACTTGCCAGCTCTGGGCTTCCTGAGTGCTGTGCGCCTGTGTAGCTTAAGACAGACTTAATTTTGCTGATTATCCTGTAACATGTATGGTCTTGGGAATATCAGAATTGATCCATGGACAACCCTTTGCTTTTGGTCAGCTCAAGGAATACTTTCCCATAGCAAACATCTTAAGCTTTATTGTTGTTAAATTTTCATCTTGGCGTCCTCCTTTCAGATTTCCTCAGGATGGGTGACATACGCTACAGACACAGGCCTTTCTGAGAGACGTGTTGCTGCGATAGCTGCGAAGGGAACACGGTCGAGCATGTGCCACGAATCCTCCTCACAGGCTGCGGTTTCTTGTGGCAGATTTTAAAAATGTGAACTTTTCTCTCCCCAGCTAAAACGTGAATTACCATGCATGTATACTTCTGTGTTGTGATACAGTTGCTGCTGCTGTAATCTAAAGGCTGTTTTCAGAGACCAGGACCGTTCAGGAGCAGCACACCTTTTGCGGATGCCCATTCTTGGCTGACTTGTGTTGGTCCCATCTTTATAGGGGTGGCCTGTTCAAAACTGTCTGTGGAAAAGGTTTATGGCTCAAACATAGCACCTAACGTTGCAACATTGGTAAGAACATAGCAAATCTTAGTGAAAGACTTTGCAGGAGGGGAATGGGATTCCTTTTTAAAACAAAACTGATGTGACTCCTTGATGCTCACCCACATACTCCCGAGCGCTAGGACGCATGTCTCCACATGCCTTGGCTGGAAGTCAGACGCCCAAATGCTCATCACACCCAGGCAGCCTGTCCAGCCCAGATCTGTTCGCTGGACGCTGGAGAGCATGAGAGTCCTAGTGCCAAGCCCTGCCCAGCGTCCTGGGGTTTCCCAGGCTGGCAATACCTGCAGGTCTGGGGGACCCTCTCTGTCCCCTGTTGGAGCCCAGTGGGATGACTTTCCTTCCCGAGAGCCATGAGGATTTCCTTGCGGCCTATCTCTTGGATGTCTGAAGAAGCAGCACGTGAGGTGTGTGTGGTGCTTGGGACTCACTGATGGGCTGATGCAGGTGCTGTTAGCTCCTGCTGCTTCTCCGGGGTCTGCTCCTCCTGTGGCTTCCACACCCGCCTGGGCCCATCATCCCTTTCCTAGCGCTCTTTGTAAGAAAACAACTTTTCTGGCTGCTGAATGCCATGTACTGATGGCTTTCTAGTTCACAGCTACATTATGCTGCTGTATTTGCAAGCTTCACGTACATCATTTTCTAATTCTTCAGCCAGTTACGCGGCAGCTCAGCTGAAGGCGGCAGGCAATGACCTGTGATGGAAAGCACACCGGAGGACACGCTGCATGCAGGCTGGACAGGTGTAGCGTTTTGCCTGGACCGGTGTCTTCCTCATACGGTGTCGGTGCTTCTTGTAGTGTCTTACGATTGATAGCAGATGGACAACGTGGCCTGTGGTTTTTTGCAGAAGGGCTTACCTGTTGTGGGGAGCAATGGCATCTAGGGTTGTTTGTAGCCTGTGATCAGCTATAATTTGAGTAAGATAGGGGTGCACAAGCATGAGACTTTTCTGGGACAGATCAGCTCAGGTAAGCACAGATAAAGTGCAGAAATTTATTTTGGCTATGGATTAGTGTCCTGGTTTCAGCCAGGATAGAGCTGGTTTTCTTCACAGAAGCTAGTGTGAGACTGTGTTTTGGATTTGGGATGAGGAACTGTTGATAATGTGCTGATGTTTTGGGTTGTTGCTGAGCCGTCAAGGACAGTCCAGCTTCTTGTGCTGGCCTGCCAGCAAGCAGGCTGGGGGTGCACGGGGAGCTGGGAGGGGACACAGCCGGGACAGCTGACCCAGGCTGGCCAAAGAGATATTCCCTACCATATGACGTCATGCCCAGTACATAAACTGGAGTTGGCCGGGGGGCGGAAATCGCTGCTCGGGGACGGGCTGTCGATCACGGGGTGGTGAGCAATCTCTGTATTGGGCCTCACTTGTTCTTGTACATTCCTTTGTTGGTATTATCATTATTGTTCCCTTCTTTCTTTCTGTCCTATTAAACCGTGTTTATCTCAACCCACGAGGTTTTTCCTAATTCTCTCCCCCGTCCCACTGCGGGAGGGAGAGTGAGCGAGCGGCTGCGTGGTGCTTAGCTGCCGGCGGGGGCTAAACCACGACAGTCCTTTTTGGCACCCAACGTGGGGCCCGAGGCTTGGGATAATAACGGTTGCAGGTCACAATATCAGTTTATTTGATTTGCATCATGCTCTCGTCTTTGCTGTACATGTTAAGGATTGGTGTTGGTTTCTGCGGGCTGCTGTACTCTGCAATGATTAGTAATGTCTCGCCTGTGAATTTTGTTTTTAGAGCACTGACCTTGAGCTTAATGTGGTATCATCTGAGCTCTGTACTAAAGCCGTTACTGTATTTTGGCTACAGTCTTGTGGAGACGATTAGCAATTATACTTCTGCCTCTGAAAGGTTTTTTATGGAGGAAATGCAGAGTGGTACCTTTGCTACCCTCTATCATAACATTTCCTCCTTCATCACAATAATTTTTCAGTATTTTGAACACCCTTGGGTAGTTAAAATACCTCTATTGCTACTTCTGGGGAACATTGTTTCGGTTTTGTCTAAGGTTGGCAAGCAATTTAGGAATATCACCCGGAGATCTGCCCCAAGGCTGGATAGTTATGAATGGCAGGGTGTGTGGAACAGCATGGGCAAATGCCTGGGGCGGTGGGCACCTCCGGTGTTTTGGAGCTTCACTCCCGAACAAGTGCAGAATCCTGATAAACTAGCAGAATATCTGGAAGAAGTATGCTGTCAGCCTGGCAGCTCCAAGGAGACACAAATCATTGCAATGTGCTGGGGCCTGGCCCATGCCTACCGAACCCTATTTAACACTATGCAAAGGGGAGAGAGGCTCTCTGGGTCTGATGGCAATGTGGCAGGCACTGTGACTACTCCAACCCCTGTGGCAGGCACTGTGACTACTCCAACCCCCACGGCGGGCACTGTCACTACTCCAACCCCCACGGCGGGCACTGTAGCTACTCAGGCTGTTGCAGCTGAACCAGAGAACCAGCTCATCCCGGTATCAGTTGCCCCTGTAAAAAAGAAGAAATCTTGGAAGCGGAAGTCAGCTCATTTAGTAAGGGAGGAGGAAGATTCTGCTAAGAAGGAGCCAGAGGAAGAGAGTGAGGAGGCAGAGTGCTCTGAAGCAGGGCCATCACAAGCACGGAAGAGGGAAGAGAGCGAGTCATCACTTGAAGAGGAGGAAGAGGAAGAACTTATAAAAGAGACGGTAACTACCCGATCTCTATCCCTGAGTGAAGTGTGAGATATGCGAAAGGATTTCAGCCGTCGTCCAGGTGAGCACATTGTCACCTAGCTGCTCCGATGCTGGGATAATGGGGCCAGTAGCCTGGAATTAGAGGGTAGGGAAGCCAAGCAGCTGGGATCCCTTTCTAGGGAAGGGGGCATTGACAAAGCAATTGGAAAAGGTGCACAAGTCCTCAGCCTCTGGAGACGACTCCTGTCGGGTGTGAAGGAAAGGTATCCCTTCAAGGAAGATGTTCTATGTCACCCAGGCAAGTGGACCACCATGGAGAAAGGTATCCAGTACCTGAGGGAGCTAGCGGTGCTGGAAGTGATTTATGGTGACTTGGACAATGGACAATCATCCAAAGATCCAGATGAAGTCAATTGCACGCGACCTATGTGGCGGAAGTTTGTACGGAGTGCACCATCATCATACGCCAACTCATTAGCAGTAATGGCCTGGAAGGACGGAGAGAGACCAACGGTGGATGAATTGGCTGGCCAACTCCGGCAATACGAAGAAAGTCTCTCTTCCTCCCTACGGGCCTGCGTCTCTGCTATAGAGAAACTGTCCCGGGAGTTCCGGCAATTCAAAGAGGATATGCCCTACCCTCCACCCATACGGACCAGTGTCTCAGCCATTAGGAGTAAGCGCTCTTCTGTTCAAGAGAGAAGATACAGAGGATACACACCACGAGCCACCCTGTGGTTTCAATTGCGTGACTACGGAGAGGACCTGAGGAGGTGGGATGGAAAACCTACCTCGACCCTAGAGGCACGAGTACGCGAGCTGCAAGGAAAAACAATTACAAAAGGGGGTTCAGGTTCCTCGAGGAAAATCGTCGCTCCACTTTCCAGTGGGCAGCTTCCCAGAAAGAATAGAAGAGCTGATCTCACCTCTGATCCTCTTGAAGGGACTTCTGATTCCTATTTACAAGAAGTGGGTAACGAGTACTATGAGCAGGATTAGAGGGGCCCTGCCTCCAGCCAGGCGGAGGAGAGGGACAACCGAGTTTATTGGACTGTGTGGATTAGATGGCCTGGCACATCAGACTCACAGGAATATAAGGCTTTAGTGGACACCGGTGCACAATGTACCCTGATGCCATCAAGCCATATAGGGGCAGAACCCATCTGTATTTCCGGAGTGACAGGGGGATCCCAACAGCTGACTGTGCTGGAGGTCGAAGTGAGCCTAACTGGGAATGAGTGGCAGAAGCACCCCATTGTGACTGGCCCGGAGGCTCCATGCATCCTGGGCATAGACTACCTCAGCAGAGGGTATTTCAAGGACCCAAAAGGGTACCGGTGGGCTTTTGGTATAGCTGCCTTGGAGACGGAAGAAATTAAACAGCTGTCCACCTTGCCTGGTCTCTCAGAGGACCCTTCTGTGGTGGGGTTGCTCAGGGTCAAAGAACAACGGGTGCCGATCGCTACCACAACAGTGCACCGGCGGCAATATCGCACCAACAGAGACTCCCTGATCCCCATCCATGAGCTGATTCGTCGGCTGGAGAGCCAAGGAGTGATCAGCAAGACTCGCTCACCCTTTAACAGCCCCATATGGCCAGTGCGAAAGTCTAATGGAGAGTGGAGACTGACAGTAGACTATCGTGGCCTGAATGAAGTCACGCCGCCATTGAGCGCTGCCGTGCCGGACATGCTAGAACTTCAATATGAACTGGAGTCAAAGGCAGCCAAGTGGTACGCCACCACTGATATTGCTAACGCATTTTTCTCGATCCCTTTGGCGGCAGAGTGCAGGCCACAGTTTGCTTTCACTTGGAGGGGTGTCCAATACACCTGGAATCGACTTCCCCAGGGGTGGAAACACAGCCCTACCATTTGCCATGGGCTGATACAAACTGCACTGGAACAGGGTGAAGCTCCAGAGCATCTGCAATACATTGATGACATCATCGTATGGGGCAACACAGCAGAAGAAGTTTTCGAGAAAGGGAAGAAAATAATTCAAGTCCTTCTGAAAGCTGGTTTTGCTATAAAACAAAGTAAAGTCAAGGGACCTGCACAAGAGATCCAGTTTTTAGGAATAAAATGGCAAGATGGACGTCGACAGATCCCAACGGATGTGATCAACAAAATAACAGCTATGTCTCCACCAACTAGCAAAAAAGAAACACAAGCATTTCTGGGTGTTGTGGGTTTCTGGAGAATGCATATTCCAAATTACAGTCTGATTGTAAGCCCTCTTTATCAAGTGACCCGGAAGAAGAACGATTTTAAATGGGGCCCTGAGCAACGACAAGCCTTCAAACAAATCAAACAGGAGATAGTTCATGCCGTAGCCCTCGGGCCAGTCCGGGCAGGACAAGATGTTAAAAATGTGCTCTACATGGGGAGAATGGCCCTACCTGGAGTCTCTGGCAGAAGGCACCAGGAGAGACTCGAGGTCGACCTCTAGGGTTTTGGAGTCGAGGATATAGGGATCTGAGTCCCGCTATACTCCAACTGAAAAGGAGATATTGGCAGCATATGAAGGAGTTCGAGCTGCCTCAGAAGTGGTTGGTACTGAAGCACAGCTCCTTCTGGCACCCCGACTGCCGGTGCTGGGCTGGATGTTCAAAGGGAGGGTCCCCTCTACGCATCATGCGACTGATGCTACGTGGAGTAAGTGGGTCGCGCTTATTACACAGCGGGCTCGAATAGGAAATCTTAATCGCCCGGGAATCTTGGAAGTGATCATGGACTGGCCAGAAGGCAAAGATTTTGGAATATCACCGGAAGAGGAGGTGGCGCGTGCTGAAGAGGCTCCACCATATAATGAACTGCCAGAGAACGAAAGGCAATATGCCCTGTTTACTGATGGGTCCTGTCGTATTGTAGGCAAACATGGAAGGTGGAAAGCTGCTGTATGGAGCCCTATACGACGAGTTGCAGAAGTGGCTGAAGGACAAGGTGAATCAAGTCAGTTTGCGGAGGTGAAAGCCATCCAGCTGGCTTTAGATATTGCTGAACGAGAAAAATGGCCAGTACTCTATCTTTATACTGACTCATGGATGGTAGCAAATGCTCTATGGGGGTGGCTGCAGCAATGGAAGCAGAGCAACTGGCAACGCAGAGGTAAGCCCATCTGGGCTGCTGAATTGTGGCAAGATATTGCTGCCCGACTAGAGAATCTCGTCATAAAAGCACGTCACGTAGATGCTCACATACCCAAGAGTCGGGCCACCGAAGAACATCAAAACAACCGTCAGGTGGATCAGGCTGCTAAGATTGAAGTGGCTCAGGTGGATCTGGACTGGCAACATAAGGGTGAATTATTTATAGCTCGGTGGGCCCATGACACCTCAGGCCATCAGGGAAGAGATGCAACATATAGATGGGCTCGGGATTGAGGGGTGGACCTGACCATGGATGCTATTGCACAGGTTATCCATGAATGTGAAACGTATGCTGCGATCAAACAAGCCAAGCGGTTAAAGCCCCTCTGGTATGAAGGACGATGGTTGAAATATAAATATGGGGAGGCCTGGCAGATTGACTATATCACACTTCCACAAACTCGCCAAGGCAAGCGCTATGTGCTTACCATGGTGGAAGCAACCACCGGATGGCTGGAAACATACCCTGTGCCCCATGCCACCGCCCGGAACACTATCCTGGGCCTTGAAAAGCAAGTCTTATGGCGACATGGCACCCCTGAAAGAATTGAGTCAGACAATGGGACTCATTTCCGAAACAACCTCATAGACGCCTGGGCCAAAGAGCACGGCATTGAGTGGGTGTATCATATCCCCTATCATGCACCAGCTTCCGGAAAAATTGAACGATACAACGGACTGTTAAAGACTACACTGAGAGCAATGGGTGACGGGACATTCAAACATTGGGATAAACATTTAGCCAAAGCCACCTGGTTAGTCAACACTAGGGGATCTACTAATAGAGCCGGCCCTGCCCAATCAAAACTTCTACGTACTGTAGAAGGGGATAAAGTCCCTGTAGTGCATGTGAGAAACATGCTGGGGAAGACAGTCTGGGTTACTCCTGCATTAGGAAAAGGCAAACCCGTTCGTGGGATTGCCTTTGCCCAGGGACCTGGGTGCACTTGGTGGGTAATGCGGAAGGATGGGGAAGTCCGATGTGTACCTCAAGGAGACTTGATTTTGGGTGAAAACAGTCAATGATTTGAATTGTATTATGTTAATTGTTCAGTATGACATTACTACTATGGTTGCTATCTACCATATCAATGGTATTATAGTAAGAATCACCCAGACTGATGAAGAATGAGCTTCACTGAAACCAAGCAACGTGCAGCAGTGATGAAACCAGAACTGGCTTCAGCAGCTTGCGCCCAACAAATCCCTCGAGATCGACATCTTCGACCTGCAGATCATGGACATGGACCGTGCTAGATGACAATCCAACACCACATACCATCTCCCCTGCCCTGAGAGACTGCTATGATGGATGAAGCCCAGAGTCATGTACTGACTGAACTCCATAGACATTTTAAGTGATGGCTTAAATATCACAAGAAAGTGATATCTGTGTGTATATATTAAAAGACAGGAAGAGTAATAATGAATAATTGGAATGTATTGAAAAGTATAGGACCTGGGCATGACGTAAATGGTATGGAATAAGGGGTGGATACTGTCCTGGTTTCAGCCAGGATAGAGCTGGTTTTCTTCACAGAAGCTAGTGTGAGACTGTGTTTTGGATTTGGGATGAGGAACTGTTGATAATGTGCTGATGTTTTGGGTTGTTGCTGAGCCGTCAAGGACAGTCCAGCTTCTTGTGCTGGCCTGCCAGCAAGCAGGCTGGGGGTGCACGGGGAGCTGGGAGGGGACACAGCCGGGACAGCTGACCCAGGCTGGCCAAAGAGATATTCCCTACCATCCGACGTCATGCCCAGTACATAAACTGGAGTTGGCCGGGGGGCGGAAATCGCTGCTCGGGGACGGGCTGTCGATCACGGGGTGGTGAGCAATTTCTGTATTGGGCCTCACTTGTTCTTGTACATTCCTTTGTTGGTATTATCATTATTGTTCCCTTCTTTCTTTCTGTCCTATTAAACCGTGTTTATCTCAACCCACGAGGTTTTTCCTAATTCTCTCCCCCGTCCCACTGCGGGAGGGAGAGTGAGCGAGCGGCTGCGTGGTGCTTAGTTGCCGGCGGGGGCTAAACCACGACAGTCAGCTTCCTCTCTTCCTTCAGAGTCTGTTGTTTTTTCATTCTCTGTATAATTGTATCCTGGTTTCCCTCCTGAACCCTGAAATCTTCTTTTGTCTTACTGTTAACTAAGTAGCCTGGAAGGCTCTTAGAAGAACCCTTATTAAATAAAGCTGAATTTCTTTGCGGTTTGTAAAGATGCTAGTGGATGATCTCTCCTTTAACACCACTTTTTGGCATTTTCATGAAAGTTTCTAGCAGCCCTGACCTTCAGCAGTTCTTCTGTAACTTCCTCACGTTGGATGCTAGAACTAAAAGCTTCTTCCTCTGAAGTTGTTTCTTTCTTCAGTGGCAGCTTAATAGGAACTTTCGACAGAGCCTGCTGTTACGAGTACATCTTCGTGGAGAGGTTCATTTTGGACAGACAAATCACAGCAGCTACAGCTGAAATCTTTGCGCTCTGACTGATAGTTAATCTAAAAGGAGGCTTTTAATTTTTTTTTTTTTTTTTGAAAGATCTATCCCTAAAAGATGTGTGCTCATTCATTGTCCTAGACACCCAGGAACACAGTCAAGATGCAAGGGATATGATTTAATTAGGCTTCAGCTGTACTAACTCATCTGGGAAGTACCCAGCACTAATTCGAATAGGACAGGTCATGATTCTTCTCTGGTGGAAGCCTGGATTGCTTCCTGATTAATGTTATTGTCCACCTGTTGAAGAAGCAGCCTGGTACCAAAAGTCTTGCATACCCCCTGGGTGCTGACACTTCTGATTACTGAGGCAGCCGCTCTCTGTGTCGGGGTGGGGAGAGGAAGGGAAGAGCATTCTGGTGGTGCTCTGAGGATGAGATTTGTTACCTTGTCTGGTGGAGTTTAAAAAAAAAAAAAATCAAACTAGGGTGCTTTCTCAAAAACAGCCACTCGTCATTGCTTTCTTAGAATGCTTAGCAATATTTCCCAGCATCTAAAAATAAAAGCTGGTTTATGCCAACTTTGCTGTAGGGAGATTAAACCATAACTGAAACTAAAACCGAGGTCCTGATGGTATTTCTTTGGCAGCCTTGAGCCTGTAAGCAGAAAATAGACATCTCTTTACAAGTCTACTTTTTCTCTCAACGTAGCACAGCAAGTAACTGCTAGGTATTTGTTTCCCTGAAAGAAAGAGTTACTCTGTTCCTGTGGTTTCTGCACCCCTGCAGCTGCTTCTGGCTCAACATTTCTCTTAAATGAAGTAATTTCAGTAGTGGCTAGCGTGCTTGGAATGTGTACTGATAACTGATACAAGATACATGAAAATTACAGATTTGGTGGGGATAAGAGGGAGCTGGAACAGATAGTGGCTGTAAAAGAGATCTGTTAAATCTTACGGTAGTTTTGCTAAATGAAATAAAAATTTCAGACAGAACTGAACACTCATGAACCTTCATAGGACTTAGGCATTTTATATTGACTTGAATTACATGGCTGATTTTTATATATTTATGAAGAAAAATTCATTCTTTCCCAAATTAACATAGATGATGTAGCCTTACACAAAACATTCAAAAGGACAAGCAATATTTCCTATTGAAACAAAGTTTCAGTTTAAGTAATAAATAAAAAGACTGTTTATTTGTTAAGTTCATGGAACCAACTCAGTGGAATTCCTATAATGAGAATGTTTGCTTTTCATAGAACTTTAGTTTAGGAAATGTTTTCATTCATTAGAGATAACATCTGGTCAGCTCTAAGAAGTTCTTCTTACTTCAAAAATGTTTTTATAGGAGACTTTGCTAATGCAGATATTTCGACTGGCAGCTGGTTCTAAACAGAGGATAATGGATTCATCTATCAAGGGAAATGGTATATGTATTCAATCTCTTGCCACCAAAGTTACAAGGATTTAATGTAAATGCAAAAAGAAAGGAGTATAACGGATGACTTCAGGCTTGTTTAATGCTCTTTCTCTGCCTTTTCAACTCTAGGCGTATGAGAGTCTTGTATATTTAGCTTCTAGCATTGATACATATTTTAGCAACTCAGTATACAATTGGTTCTGCTAAAAATCCTATCAACCCTTCTGTTACACGTACTATTTTTTTGAGGGCATTGTTCAATTTAGTCCTCCATTTGAGCTAAAATGCCCAGGATAATATTACCAGTCTCACACAGAATCTTGTCTCCTATCTGCCTATGCCCATTGCTGGAACACTTAGCTTGGTAATTGGAGAGAAATGTACATCAGATTCAATTTTTAATCTGTTTCATCCATTGAGATTTAACTTTCCACTCAGTGATCTTGTCTGTGATTTTGAAGGTAGCTCACCTAAGAATATAAAATTATCTGTCAATTAGATAGTTTTCACTGATCCTAAAGACTGGTGTGCTATTGAAAAATGTGATTTTTTTGATATATCTTATGCTTTGCTCTTTTTGCGGGACGTTCATTTCAGCAGCGGTTTGATTTTGTCATGCCACAGCTTTTTTTGTTTTTCCTTTTCTTTTTGTAGGGTTTCTTTAGCCCAACGCAATTGTAATTCAGTCTTCTGCTAGTTTTCATGGCTTCCCTAGATTTTTTTCACTTACTGTCTGTCACTGAATTGGTATTAAAGCAGAAAGGATTCTGTTTTATATCTAACAGCAGAGTCTTTATATTAAGTAGAATAATTTGTATGTATACATGTAACATACAGAGATGCGCATTTGGGGAAAATATTATGAGAATGTTATCAATATAGCAAAATAAATTAACTCATTTAAAATGTAGGAAATATCAGAATGAAGATTTTTCTGTCTAAGCTTAATTGGCCTTTCCATGTATGTTATCTTCTTTAGTTAGTTGATCACTCTCTACTTTTCACTTTCAGAGTCGATGCACAGGGTGCACTGCGTTACTGTATGTGCGGATATTCACAGTATTGTCACTATCACCCCGTAGACATAAAGGGTGATGCTGGTTTAAAAGGCAGGAGCTACAGCTTTGTATGGATCATGGATCCCACCCTCTGGGGGGTCGGGCGGTTGCGTTAGGAACGGAGGAACTCGGTTGGGAGCCAGGGATGTTGTCCGTGGGGCCTCACCCACAGGGATGGGTGCACACTGAAGCGTGCCTGTCTAAAGGAATGGCATCTATTTCACCAGCTTCGATGTGTTTCAGGGTTGACAAAATGACACTTGCCACTGGGGAACAACAAGCAAGCAACTCCAGTGGAAACTTTCTAAGCAAGTTAACCTCATTTTAGAGGTATAGAAGTGAGATGCTGAGAATTGAGATTGAAAATTTTGGGTAGAAAAGTTGGTAAGTCAGAGAGCAGACTTGTCTGGAGTAAGTGATTTTGTGTGCTTAAAGAACTTGCTCCTTTTCTTCCACTGTAACTGTCAATAGTCAGTTCGACCAAATCTCTACCTCTTAGAGTAAGCACCCTGAAAAATGAATTAGTGCATACTTATGATAACTTTGATTCATATACTTAACCAGTATTAAGTGGCAACTTTGTGGGAAGAAGTCCAGGTTTCTAATGCAGCAATTGACTGCACTGATGTTCTCAGCAGTTAACAGCGCAGAAGTCTGCGTGTAAGATAAAATGGCGTCAGTGATTTATTCTGCTTTGTGTGCATTTCTTAATATCTCAGGAACTTTTTAACTGAGACAAAGAAGTATTTCTTAGGTAACAGAGGAATGCTGTGACTCTTCAGGCCCCGCGAAGTTCCAAAATCTGGAATAGACACTTGCTGTCTGTGGTAAATCTCTCTTACCATCTCCTGTCTGCTGATATTTTTGACCTCGTCCTGCCTCTGCTTTCTGCTGCCTTCCTGTGTTACCTGTCACCTTTGCCTTGTGATTGCAGTCCCATCCTTTCCCTGCTCCATCTGTTCCTTAAAATTACATGAATGTTTTTTTTTAAATATATACCGTCGTGGTTTTGCAATGAAATAGAAACAGAATGGTTAAAATTCAATAGGAAAGGATAGGATCTTTCATTGTCACTTTCTGCTTTACTAATAATTTCTCAAAGTGAAATTCAGATGCTCTTTTTCAGTTCTTATCTGTATTTATCAATTTTTGTACTAGACCTATTGCTTTGTGAGCTTTTCAGTATTAGCACATTGATATTCGATGTGCCTCTTTCTACTCTTCCAGAAGCTAACTTTCCAAAAACGCAACCATGAAAAAACACAGAAGATATGCTTAGTATCATTTTGGAGAGTACCTTACTGGACTTGTCCCTTTTAATATAGATGAGAAACTCTTGGGTAATTCACACGTTTACTAAATGATTCCTGTTGAGCAAGGTCACCTGGAAAAATTGGCTTATCATTAAGCCTGTAGTGAAACGGAAGATGTGTCATTTTGCTCTGGGGGTTTCAAACATCTCTCCTTCACCACACATGCTGCATTGTAATATCGTGTGCTTTTCGCACTTCCTGTTTCAGAACACCTAACATTCTCCCACTGAAAGAAAACAACAAAAATACCCTTTTTAACTGAGTTCAGCAGAGGGCGAAAGGCAAGCAGTCTTTTTTTTTTTCCCCTCTTCTTTTTCCAGAATGGTTTTGATATCGGGCACAGTGGACTTACTGTTCTGTTAAGAAGCATGCATACAGCAATCAACATGAGAAATTTTGGAATTATATTTAGGTACGTCAAAAGGGTGAAATTTTCCTACACCTATTACTCTTAAGTAAACGTGGACATTGCAGATGTTTCTAGTATGTGTGTAAGTTCACACTTATATAATGTGTGCTCCTTTCAATTAATATATATTCCTAATTAATTTGAAAAAAGACTTCTGTCTTTAAATACATAATTATAGTAAGGATCAAATATACCTGACTTCTGGCTCTTCAAAATTATGCATTGACATGTTTCCCTAGTAAGTAGTAAGTCATAATATGAAAATCAAGAACTCTGTATTAGATGCATAATTTTCCCATACAGCGCATGTGTGTAAGAAGTAGAACACTGTATAATCCTGAATGAAAACATGGTAGTTGAAGATCATTTAATGATAGTATGAAGAAAATAAAGAGCAAAGGTATGTGCTCTGTATTTTTGTCATTTTGCTAGGATTTAGGGAATGACCTAGAATTACCAGAAATTCTTGTCTTCACTCAGACTGCCAGCCCTCAAAGCCTCTCATGAAGGCCACATCACCTTTTTTTCTCTTTTACCTACCACCCCTTACCCTGAAATAAACAAACAAAGCTGATTTTCTGGAAGAGGTACATAAATTTCTTCTGCTTCCCGCTTCAGGTGTGCAGAATCTTTTCTGCAGCTGTTTTTCTTTCCCCAAGCAGATCAGCAGTTTACTGCTTATGCTTTCACGGTGTATCCATGGTGTCTACAAGGGAGGATTAGTAAAAGCAGTTAATGCTACTTTTTGTTTGTTTGGGGTTTTTTGGTCTTCATTATTCTTCCATCTACTTTGAACTTGTGCCAATAGTATACAATAGGGTGTTACATGCTTGTCAGGCAAGTTACTGTACTAATTTGTGAAACAGTTCTAAGCAGGATTATCCAAATAGAACTCGGGACTCTTCCCCCCTCCCCAACTAAATCTTTACTATAACTACTGTTTTTTTCACATTAGCCAGAAAAAGCAGGAATGATGTGCTAAGAGTTCAGTTTTGGTGACATGAATCCTGGTGTCTGCTTCAGAAGGTTCATTGCCTTTTTATAAGTAGCCTTTCAGTCTGTTTGAAGTATTTAAAATAATTTCCTTTCCTTTAGAAATACATTTTGTTGCTGAATTGTGTTATACAGAAGTGAGTCAATTTATGTAAATGACTATTCTGCATGGTGAAGATAAAAATAAATATATAAATAAATTAACAGTTTCAGACATCTGTGACAGAATTTCTAAATGAAACAATGGCAATAGTTAAACTGAAAAAATTGAGAAAAGTAATGTATGCTCACCTTTTAATTCTTTAAGTTTAAATGTAAAATGCTACTTCAAAAGGCAAGAGTAAATCTCTCACCTTTGGTGCTTTAAATCACCATTTTGCTTTTAAGCATGTCAGTTGGTTGAGTTAATTAGTTTAATTTCGTGGTTTCTATTTAAGTAAACACAGCTGCACAATAGAATATTACTCCTGAGCAGTCCGTGCCGATGGAAACTACCTTACCATGAGAATGTTGTATCTAGAGGTTGACACCTTAAACAAAATCAGGCTGGTTTTTTTCAAGTGAAGCGTTCCATCTCCTTCTCCTGAGTTCAGTTCTGTGGGACTTTCTTCAAAGGCAGACTTGAAGGTTTCTGAAAAGATGGAAATGCTCAATCTGAGACGTCAGAGAAAGTGTGAATGTTAAGAGGAAATACCTAAATTTTCAAGGCTTTACATAATGAGACAAAGCATTTAACTCTGTGTTTTCAAGAATTTTGAGGCGTTTAGAGGATGTTTGTAGTAGGACACCTAAACTGTCTCAGGAAGAGGTTTCGAGAGTCAGATCTGATAGTAACACAGGTATGTCAAAGTAGTGTGCTGTGCGTACGAGTTGGCCTACATCGTAGGCCAACTATATGGCCAGCCTATATGGCCTAGCAAAACCCGTTATATCTAGAAGCTGAGATGATATGACTGCACATTCCCGTGCTGTGACGTTTCACTCGCCAAGATAGAGCCGACTTGTGACCAGCTCTGTGCGGTGTAACGCAGGCCTGCCCTAAAGACAGAGGTATGTTGCACCTAAGCATCCCAGTCCTTTAGGATTTCAGCTTTTCTCCTTTTTTGGGGGGAGTTGCCCCATCCCCTGTTTCTTCATCAGTCTTTCTGCTGCTGATGTTTCATTAGCAGGAACTTTCTCTCTCTTCCTAATTTTCACCTAGAAATGTTCCTGCATGACTGAGATAGGCAACTAGAAACCTACAGCAGATTCTGTTTCTGCACATTGGCAGATATGTTTTCCTGCACTCTTAAGATAAAATTCACATACGCACACCGAGCTAGTCCAGAATATGTCTGATAGTGTTGTTGGCAGATTCATTTTTCTTGTTTTCCTCCTTATTTTCTCTTAAGCCATAAAATAAGATCTCAAGAGAAGCTCTCCCCATATAGAATACCTTTTCCAGCAAATTACTCTCTGCCTTTAATCCTGCAATGTGTAATTGAAAACTAAAAATGTAATCAATAAGTTCTCAACAAGTTCAGATAAATACAGTAGGATTGCTTTTCTCCTTTCTCTCCTGAATGTGATTCAAATTGTTATGATACCTTCCCTCTGAAAGGAGAATATCTTTTGGAAGAGTTCTGTTTTCAGGCCTGGTATTTTATGTAGGTAAAAGCATCTGAAGGTAGAAGATTTGCATAACCACAAAGGTGTATTTCATGATCTCTAGCTATTATCTGTCAAGCGTAGAATAAGCAGTACTAATGTCATTGTTGCTTCTGGCTTATAAGCGTCTGTATAATTCTTGGTTCAAGGTAAGATTTGAATTTTTCTTTTTAAATTCAAGACAGGAATAAGATTTGACTTCCATTCTCACTCTGGCTATGCATTGCTTCTTGTTCATTGTCTTTTCCTTTTGCAACACACATTAATGTAATAAAGTGGGTAAGGAATATACAGAGTATATATATACATGCTTTTTGCTTATTTCCATTACTTTATGTCTCTTCCATTCCATGCAAACTCATTTTACCTCTTATTATTTTAGGTGTAATTTTTTAATTAAAAAGAAAGGAAATAGTTTACATACAGGTAAAAGTGCAACTAAAAATTCAGTAGAGTTAAGTTCTAACCTGGTATTATATTGTTTCTTAGTAGCAGCTGATTTTGAGGCTTTCTTTCAGTTAACTCCGAGTAGGAAAATTTTAAATTATTGTCAGTACACAGAATTGTGATAACATGAAGTTATAAAGATTATTGTTTGGAAGCCCTGAGTCAGCTTTTTAAGTCTATGAAAGAATAACTTGAAGTCAGGTTTTAATAGAATTGGTTATTCTTGGTTTGTAGATCATTTTGTCTAAACCACAATTGCAAAAGACATGAGGTTAGTAAAGAAAATACATATTTTTACTAAATGAGCTGATACAATTGGGAAAAAAAACGCAGGCAGGTTTTCAGGCACATAAGCTCTCTTTCCCTTACCCATGACAGTGAAAGTATTTATGGCTAGCATTTTTCTGAATCACCAAGCAGCCTGCATAATCTCTTTTCTTGTATTAAACCAGGTTTCTTGTTTTATGCTGTTATCCTGAACCATTAATACCATATACTGTGTTCTTTATTTTGTTCTAGCAGGATTTGCAGTTCATCAAAAAGTAACGAATCAGGGGACTTCTCTGATCAGAGGGTTCGATCATACTAAAAGGTATAGTTAGTGGTACAACTTTACGTGTACAAAGTGTTTTAGGTTGATTATTCAAGTTATTGAAGGTAGAAAGGACCAATTGCCTCTTTCTGTAGCCCTGAACACTACTGAAACATGCAAATTTACTTACAGGACTCTAGACATAGCATAGCAAAGATTTCCAAAGAAAACTTCCATTTATCTAGTTACATCATCTTTCCACACCATGAATAAAGAATAGCAATGAAAATTCACCACGCTTTCTTTTCCATCAAGTAATGAACACTGACTCCCCCATCCACTCCTAAAAAGACTGCAAGAGGGAAAGGCCATTAAATATATCTTTTGTGATATAACCCATCTTCAAAATCATGCTGTCTCACATAAACCTTGAAAAGATGAAAAACTATAACTCTTTTAAATCTTCGGACACCTCCAAAATTAACAGAAAAATAAAAATATCCATTTTCAAAAATACTAAAAAATTCCTTGCAAATAGGTGAGTACAGTTTGCATGAAAAGCTTTTGTCAGTCCATCTGGAAAAAGTGAAGCAGGGTTTATTAACAATCTGGTGTATTAATACATCTGATGTATTATTTTGTCCTAATATAACAATTGTGCTTTTTAGGTAATGTAGATGAGCTAAGATTTCAGACACACATGAAAAAGAAAGTATGTAGAAGCTACCAGAACTATAAAGATAGGTTAGACTTATTTTGGTCTTATGTTTTACTAAGTCCACATTTCACATGGCATAAAAAAGTGAGACGGGGAAGAGGAAGCTACTATTCCCTATGTTATTCCTGTAGACAGCAATGTGGTGTGAGTCCTCTATAGGAATCTTTCCGGAAATGAAGGACACCTACAACATGGTAAATAAAACATGGAAAATGCAAGACATCACACTCACAATTCAGGTTAGAAGCAATAACTCTTTTGGGAGTTTTTATTTTGTAAACCAAAACAAAGAAGCAAAAAAGATCAACTTGTCTTTCAGCTTAAAGTAGCTATTAAAAGGGTAAGAATTTCTCATGTACACTGAGAACCAACAACTACAGGCCCGAGTCAGAGGGACCTATAACATCATGTAACACATGAAGGGCTTGGCATTAACTGGTATTACTGGGCAATTTACTGGAGGAAAACCTGCAGAATCAATGTAGAGTGAATAAAGCCTTAGGCTGGAACAAACACTGCAAAGTCACTACAAAATTGCTCCACAGTCTAAGAGGAGACAAAGTTCCTTCCCTTCCCTTCCCTTCCCTTCCCTTCCCTTCCCTTCCCTTCCCTTCCCTTCCCTTCCCTTCCCTTCCCTTCCCTTCCCTTCCCTTCCCTTCCCTTCCCTTCCCTTCCCTTCCCTTCCCTTCCCTTCCCTTCCCTTCCCTTCCCTTCCCTTCCCTTCCCTTCCCTTCCCTGCCCTGCCCTGCCCTGCCCTGCCCTGCCCTGCCCTGCCCTGCCCTGCCCTGCCCTTCCCTTCCCTTCCCTTCCCTTCCCTTCCCTTCCCTTCCCTTCCCTTCCCTTCCCTTCCCTTCCCTTCCCTTCCCTTCCCTTCCCTTCCCTTCCCTTCCCTTCCCTTCCCTTCCCTTCCCTTCCCTTCCCTTCCCTCTATCTTTCTGTCATGGTTGTGAGGGTGGTTTGGTAGGACCTGTTTCAGTTCTCAGCAACAGGGTGATTTGCCACCGGGTGCTGGTGGCGTCCAGGTTTGGGGACATTCGTACACAACATATAACCATGCAAAGGTTCCTAAATTTGGGCTGGCATTATTTCTTTGTTTTCCGTTGAAGGTGAACAATTCCCACCAGTCAGGGTAGACCTGTATCCTTGCCTATTTGCTAAAAATCCCTGTATCCTTTACCCACATGCTCAAAAGCAGTCACACAGTGGTAGTCCTTTCATGGTGTCTCGTTCGTCAGGTGGCCCAAGTCAGATGAGAGCAACGTCTCCCTTGTCTGTTTTATGCCGATTTATGATATATGAGTGGTAGTGGAGACCGTCATCGTATCTCTTAAATGCAGATGAGGACGCGCCTGAGCTTATGATTGGCTGTCATTATTTCAAATGGTGTGCAAGGAAAAGAGAGAGGACTTGATGGGCTTAAATTAGTCACTCCCAAAGGGCAATCCCATGGCAATCCAGCCGTCGCCTCCAGCAACGAATTGCAGGAGCCTGGCAGAAGCCAGCAGCCCCAGGGAGCCGGCGGGCGCCATGGGCTCTGTGGCTGGCAGAGCGCTCGCGCAAGGCGCGGTTGTCCAGCCGTGCGGAGAGTTTCAGGCTAGCTTGTGGAGATCTGAAAATTTAAACCCAGATAAAAACGAGCGCCTGCAGGTGAATCACAGGAAAGCGTGGCCTAAGTATTTTAAAAAATAATAGAAATAAGAGTACATTTTGCAAATGTTGCCTGGAAGGGTTTATCTTCACAGTTAATGAGAATTTTCGTCTTACTTCCTACTTTGATTTTTAAGATAATGTTAGATATAAATAGTGGAAAACACGAAAGGGCAGATGAAAAGATGTCATGATGTAACTGTCTTTCCTGTTTCATTCAAAGATTCCAAACAAAGTTGCTGATTTTCACTGGGAGCAAGCAAGCATGCCTTCAGATGTTTGTATTTTTTTTTTCCTGTTTGCTTTTGTTTTCATTCCTGCACTTAAGTTCTGAGCATTATCAATGAAAGATGGTAAATTGCAAGCTTTCCACCACCCTGTTCCTATATACCATTTACTGCTTCAACAGATTTTAATTTTCTTAAAAAAAAAAAAACAAAACAAACAAAAAACCCAAAGAAAAAACCCCACAAACAAACACATTTTGTTTCCCACGAAAGATCTTTGCCTTGCTTACCCTTCTCCAAAAACTTGTATTGACTAGCACTGATGGGAACTGAACTGCATGTTTTACTTTTGCAGGATGTCATGCAAATGCTTGCTACTACTTAGAGCTGTGCTTACTTAGCATTGATTCTATTAATAATGGTGTGAAAATAACAGTGCTATAATAAGTAAAGCCATAAATGCTGGCCAAATAATTATATGGTGCCATCTAGTTTATGGGTTTTATGGAAACTGCAGTTAGAATGTTATGAAGAATTATACAGATCTTTAATTGCACAATCTTTTAAATTATGCAGTCCCTGAACACAGTTTATTCCAGTGCCTCTTACTACAACAGTTCATTTTATATCTCCACAGTTCTGGAAACCAAAGAGTTTGTTTTAACAAGTCTTTGTTTTGGTATCGGCCAAGTTCTGAGGTTTTGTGATTTCTTTTCTTGATTTTTTCTTTCTTTTTTTCTTTTTCTTTTCTTTCATGCAAATTTACCCTCTGTTTTAATTTTCAAAGAAATCTAAGCTTCCTACTAGCAAGAAATTACACACGTTTTGTTTGTGGAGAGAGGGAGTGAGCGGATAGGTGGTTACTCGGCAGGTACCAGCACATGATATTGAAGGTGCATCTCTGTGGCTCTCTCAACATCAGGCAGCTCCTCGGCTCAGATCTCCAGGATTAGATTCTTGCACAATACAAGTCCTCAGGCGACCTCCCTAGTTCACATTTGTATCTCACAGTCTGGAGCTAAGTGAATGCTTCTCTTCTTTTACACTTAGTGACCAAAACCCAACAGGATAGTAAGCCCAAGAAGGCACAGATCCCATGTTTTGATGTGGGGTTTTTTTTCTGTGCTGGCAGTTCCAGTGCATTTGGAGAATGAGCAAAACATCAACCTATCCACTGACTTACTTATAATGGCAAAAAAAGTGGTGTTAAGTGTAAGCCAGCTGTGGTACAGAGGAGTCGTACCAGCGTCATTTGGAAGGTTTCTGCCGTGACATATCATCATCTGATTTATAATGACCCCCACAAAAAAATCAAAAAGACTTTTTTTTCCAGCACTGATACTTAGATGGCAAGTGTTGTAGCTCAGAGATTACCAAATGTGGACTTTGGTTTAAAGTAAAAAAATAAATTAAAAAAAGGTTTATCAATTTTGGTACCTGTTTTCAAGTATGAAATGTAGGTCCCAATGTGTTTAAGAAATGTGTATATTTGCTTGCCTTTCTGAAAGTGGTATCTGTGGTTGATTTGGTATGGATTTCACGGTTAGTCAATCCTGCAAAGCCAGTTCCGCAAAGCCAATTCCTAGAGAGGACTAGGTGTCAGTCTAGGGCTGAGCTCATGCACCTTTCTGGGAAAGAACATGACCTTTAATAAGCAAAATCCGCATTACATTGAAAGTATATGCTACTGTGCAAACTGGGTACATTTTTTTTGTATGCTGGCATATATTTTTGGATACAATACAAATATTTTTCACACCCAAAAGGAGGCTGAAAAACATTGTATTTCTAGTGTGTGTCAGTGAGAAGTGAAAGGGGAAGGGCACAAAGACTGCAGATAGCTTATATATATATTTTTTGAAACAAGAAAATGTGATTAGATTACATGAATTCTCTTAAGAATCTTCTCTTTCTCTCCCACTCTATCAATTATGCATACAAGTGCCTGCAGTATGTATACTTTCTGCACTGAGAAAGTGACCCAGAGGATATCTACATTTTCTTTGGGAAAAGAACCTAAAACCAAGCAAATATAGTTTATCTCGAGATGTTTTATACTTCACTGAGATTGGGTGGTGATGTACTCGGTTGTAGGTGATGGTGAAGAGAAGTCATTGAAAGAAAACTCAAGCTTGAAGGACTGCAATGACAAGCAGCAAAAAAAAGAGAAAAGATTACAGAATAATGATGCTTAAATTTGTCCTCCGCTTTTGCAGCTATGGCCAGCATTTCTCCAACACACATCTTCAATAACAATCCACAGAGCAAGAAGAAGAATCCTTTTAGTTATGTTCTGAATTCATTGAACTGTAATCTCAGAATAATATATTCACATCTCAATGTGGGGTGAGTTTTTGTGGTGTAAAAAAATCTTCTCTGGAATATAATTTCTGTGTTGTTTCTTCATTATAGAAAGATGGACCAGGATTTTTAAAAAGCTGAGGTTAGGAAAATGCCTTTGAGTGAAAAACAACAACAGATGTCTGATTATTCCATGGGAACCTTATTGTCATTCATTCTAAATCTCTTCTTGATGTAATTTAACATAAAAAATTCAGAATAAGAAAAGTAGAGTATGAAAAATGTCATTTGACAGAGATAAATTTATAGAGTAGTTGAAAGTGGTGTCAGGATTTTACTAGCTGAATTAAATGTTTACTGCAAGTATACGGATGTTTTATCTGAAGAGAAAAACACATTGATGTTTTTATCATTTATATTTATCAGCATAAACACACAGCTTACCCTCCCAGTCATACGCAAGAATATATAACAATTTTATTGTAAGATGCTGAGTCAATACCGTGTTGTACATGAAAGAACAAGTCTTACTACCTTCAAGAAATCCTATTAAATTTAAGTGACTTTTTGTAGGCAGTGATGCAAGATGTATTAGAGCATCAGAGCAAAATTTGGATCAGAAACCAAGCAAACTGTCAGTATTTTTACTAATGAATACTGAGGGATATTGAAAGTGCTAGAAATGAAAGCAGACTGTAAGACAAAAGGAAGCGAAAGTAATAATACTCTAGAGAAATAGCTTATTTTACATTATTAGTTGAAAGAAAATTAAATTATTCACTGATATTTAAGGGTTAGATTTCAATTAGAGTTTCATTTATTCATGCCTTTAAAAATTATAATAAATGGTTAATGACTAAGAATTTTCAGAAATACATTAGTAACCAATGATATGACTGGTATATATAAAAGATTTTAGATGAATCTAGCAAGAAACTTTAGCATCTATCATTTCCCATTTTTTTCAGAATTCTTTCAAGGGAAGTGTTACATACTTGCATACAGTCTAAAATTTTATCAGTCACATTTTAAAATAATGAAAAAGTTTGTTCACTGGACTAGAAATATCAGGCTTGGTTTACAAGATACTGAGATGCGTATTAAGAATAGGCTACAGTTCAATTATACTTTCTGATTTTGTTGATAGTATCTACAGTTATTTATGTTGGTTGTTAAAATGTTTACATCAATTTATATATTTCACTTATTTGAAAAACCTGTTTTATGCTTTTTTTTTCCTTGGGGAGATACTGAAATACCTCTTGAAGAGCTGAAGACCACTTTCATTTTTCTGCTTTTATCTTATCCTACAAAAGGTAGTAATTTAAATCCCAATATTAGGAATTCTGCCATTAATTTTAGGGACTCTTTCTATGGCTATTAATGTTTCTCGTAAATCTGCTAGACTGCTGGAAATTAGTACAATGCTTCCAAAATAAGTCCATTATCTCTAGATCCACTTGGATCTAAGGAAAATGTGGGTGAATGGTTGAACGTGGACTTTAGGGACCAGCTCTTGGTCTTTGGACTTCGTCTGCCTTGATTTAGGTACCCAAGCCTTTTCATGAGCCTTATTGTTTCTGTACCTCTTCTTTGGGAAAGAGGAATAATGGTGTTTCCATACCTCTAAGTATGAATAATTAACCAATGAGTGTTCTTACACTTCCTTACAAACAACTTTCTACATGTTACCTTGACTATTTCTACATGCTACCTTGACTATTCACAACAGTCGAAAGCCAGGATAGGGTAAACTCAATGTTTTTACCAGCAAGGCTTTTCTAAATCGTTGTGTCTCCTGAGCTCAGCTGCTGAGATCAAACAGGGTGTAATAACCTTGTTTTATCACCTATTCTGGGTGACAGTCTGTATCCTATATGTTGTGCTGTCCCATTGCTCTGAGCAGCCTAAACAGAGGTGATTGATACATAGGTATTCCCCAAAAAAGGTCTGCGGGAGGATAGAGCGCTCTGGTTCCTTTCTATAGCATCACTTGTAAAGAGGCAGAGTTTCTACACGCTGCGTCTTGCCCTCTGGGATCACTCAGAAGAAAGGATTTCAGACACTCCTGCTGACTGTGGACCACACTTTTTTTTTTTTGAGCACTTTTCTGTGTGTATCTTAAGCAGGTTAGAAAAGTAAATAGGATTTAAAAGTTCACAAAACATTTACAATGTGAAACAGCTATCAAGCTATTTTTGAGATATTTGTGTTCCTGAACATGCCATATTGTTTCCTTTAATGATGTTTGATTTAAATAGATGTGTACCTTAACTTATATTAATTTTGATTTTATTTTTTTAGCTCAGGCCTAACTATATTGTACAGCTTAAAACTTTCAAAAGGGGGAAGCAATTCCCTTTCATTTGGAAAAGATGTTAACTGCACTGAAATATATGATACAGTATATAAAATCTTGAAAGAAACCAAAAAAATTTCCATATAATGCCTTAAAAATATTCTTAGTGCAGGGTTCCATTTTCCTAGTTAATCCTTCACGAAAGAGGAATAAACTGTGTTAGAACTTTAGAACGCACTTTGCAGTTTCAGTAGATCGAGTTGAATAGGTCTCTTTTTACCTGGATTATCACTGCATGTGTATTGAAATCATGTTCCTTGTGAATGGAAATGTCATCTTTGTTAACAAAGGGGACTGGCAGAGCTTTATAGAAGTTAGCACCATTATTATGAAGCCTCTTCCTGTCTTAGCATTAAACTACTGGAGCCAATTATGACATGCCACTGTTTCATCAATTAATGCTTAAAACAAATACTTGAAAATAACCGTAACTTAGAATATGGTGGCTATTCATTAATATGTTCTTTCTTTTTAGTGATAACCTAAAAATGAATCCATAAGGACATAAGAAAGTGCTTGTTTAGTGTTGCTTTTAAGATATTTCTTGTATCAAGAGGAGTCCCTAGCCCTGAATAATGATTCCACCATAAAGTGGCATAGCTTTCATTAATTTCAAGAGTCTAGTTCCAGCTATTGTCAGCTTCTGTGCCACCAGACTGTAGCTTCCTAGGAATATTAAGGAAGAGTGGCTGAAAATGTGCAAGAGTCACAGGGGTATGCACATTGCTCTTAATTACAAAGAAACAGTTCATAAACATTCCCACGAAGGAGTTGAAAAGAACATGATAAAAACTAGCAAGAGGGCAAGTCCAAAAGCTGAAGGCTAATGAGGGAAAATAAAGTTGAGTTTTCGTGCTCATTTGGACAACTTTGCCATATGTACTGTTGGTACACTAGGCAAGTGAGCATTTGTGAGTTGGCATCTTTTACTGTAAAATCAATGACTGAAGAAATGGAACAGTTATTACTAAATGTGATTTCTGTTTAGATTTGTATTAGACTAATGTGCTGTCTTCTCCAAAAACTTGCAGTGTATTTGAGATGGATTTTTCTATTTCCTGCTTTTATACTTTATTGACGCCAGATCGGTCTTGTATTGTAGAAGATGAGGAAGGAGCAAATTTGTTCAAAGTAAAACCCGAGGTATTGAGGCATGTACAAGGTTTTGTACATTGAAAATAGGATTTTTGCAGCAAGTGGGAGAACACCAGGAGGAAGTAGGATCTGCTGGACTGTTACTGGATACAAAGCATGTTCCTCGTTCAGTATTTGACCTGTAAATTTTCTCAGCTCGGAGTGCAATGGTAAGCACAAAATGAAAATTAGAAGTGACAAAATATGGCTGACAGCCTTTAAGAAAGTTTGCTCATTTGCGAGCATTTGTTGAACACGGGTTCAGCATGAAGTTTATGTCCCAGAAAGGTGGCATGACATCCCATAAAATACGGTTAAGTTTACTGCTTAACTACATCCAAGATTGTCTGACAGACTCAAAGCTTGAAGATCAACCTTGCTTAATCTGCATGTAGCAGCTGAAATTGTAAACCCATGGTTTATTACATCTCTTCATCAGTAAGCTTACTTACAGATTCTTCAGAAGTGATTGAAAGCCTTCACTTTGGATTGTGTGAAAAAATGAAGTGGAACATTGATTAAATAGGTATGTTTTAATTAAGTTACTTGATATCCTTACTTTTTCTCTCTCCAGACTTCGTTCCAATGACATTCACCACTTTTACCTTCTGGCTATTGAAACTCTTCAGAGAAAGCAGCACTTCTTTGGTGGCAATCAGAGGCCTGAACGGCATGGCATTGCTTCCCTGGTATGGTAGGTTCCCAGATTAAAAGATCATTGATTTTTTTTTTCTGGGTTGTCTCCAATTAGAATATGTCTGAAAAGTAGTTTAGAATAAAATCTTCAAACAGAGGTCCAGGCTGCAGTCAGCAAAATTATTTTGAAGGGTAGCAGTGTGACTTGAAGGACAGGCACAGACTGAGGAGATTTCAAAGGACTGGGAAAGGTCACAGTAGGGAGAAGGGGCTTACGCGTAAAAAAGACAGAACAGAAGGATGAACTGAGGAGGTGAGGAGGACAATAGCTCTGTAGAATATAATACATAGTGAAAATTGAATCCATAAAAGATGGAAAGCAACACTGGAATAATAAAGATATACTGCCTGTGCACTACAAAGTCTGATGAAAAAGTAAAGGGGAGATTCTTTCAAAAAAAGACAAAGTGAGGGTATAGAGAAAATTTTTGTAGATCATGATCAGAAAGGTTAGAAAACATGGGAGGAAAAAATAAAAGGGAAGTCTGTGAAGTAATATAATTGACAAGGTTGACAGCCTCCTTACCAAACTGAAAAAGATAATGAGCATGTGGAGTTACATATTTTTAAATCTGATGAACAAATGAAATACTTGAGAATGCAAAACTTATTAGTGGGATTATTTCAATGTCACTCACCATGGAGAATCTTAGAAGGGAAACTAAGCTTTTCTGACAAATATTGCAGGAAAAAATAAAACAAAAGATCTTTGCTTTGTAAGAGCATAACTCTTACAAAGAAGTTAGGCGGATGATTTTTTAAATTTGTGATTTTAATTTTGTCAGTATTGGTTAAGTAGATCAAAATGCTTACAATGTAATGTGTATCAAAATGATTTACAGATATTGAAAAATAGTCATTCTAAGTACTTGCATAGAATGTCCTCTTACAAATGGGAGATTATGCACACAGAGTACACTAAAGCAAAAAATGTGATGAATATAAATTACATTTTAAAATGCTTTTTATTCTTTAACAGTGAAGTAAGCATTGCCATTAAGCAGTCAAATTTTTTTGTCTGTGACTTTGGCCAGTGATGGTCTTGAAAAATATCAAAACTTATTATGATGTTATTTGTTGAAGACGGTGACATTAGTGTGTTGTAGAGACGGATACAGGACATTTCCTCTTTTGGTTTGAATCCCAATCCACTGAGGCCAGTTACAAGGCTAATTTTGATGGATCTGGTGTGACTGTAAAGATGGAACCAGGCTCCTTTTAGAGGCGCCCAGTGGTGACAAGAAGCAATAGGCACAAGCTGAAATGCAGGAGGCTTTGCGATCCCTGCCTGGACACAGGGTGTGTCACTGGGATTTGTTTACGTATAAAAGTGATGTACTGTGGATAATTTTCTTACCAGCATTAGCCTATCAAAATGCATTAGCAAAGACTTATGTTCTTAGAAGAGTTAATTTTGCAGACTATTGATCAGGGAACGTGTGATTTTCTATTCAATGAATGAAGATGGAATTTAGTATCCAAAATGTTTTTATACCAACGGCATCTGGTTAATCAATCTTACACCAGTTAAATGTGTTTAAATGACATTGATATGTAATACCTATGATGACACCACTCCCTTTTTTCATTGTCAGAACCTTAAGTTGACCTATGCCTTTTTTTACCTCACCACCTCTGAAATCACAATAGAATCTAAATACACAGCTAAGGCTAAATATTTGTGTAAGGGTTTTTCAAACAAAGGTGATCTCTCAAACTAGCACATACGTGATGCTAAAGTACTACTCACTCTTGACCCTTTTACTTGATTTTTTTCTTCTTTACAAGGTTCCTAAACTTTTAACTGCTCTTAAAAATTACTTGCTGGCTTCATATTCTTATAGGTATTGCCAGAATGCAAAGTCAAATGCTTGTTTGAGCCTTCCTAGTCAGCAGTTTTCACTCGCTTTTCCTACTTTATTCTTTATTTCTATCCACATCCCTAGAGTACCTAATTTTGACAGAAAATGTTCTTCATCTCTAGACTCTGAACACCGCGACTCGATCATATTGCTGTTGATGGTTTAGCCTTCTTAATGGTTATAAATATTTAACAGTGGGTGCCATTAGACTAATTAGCGGTATATGCTCTAATCATTTCACATGTGGACTCTTACAAAATTTTCCTGTTTAATAATTGACACTTAAAATCTGTTAAAAAACCATAAAAATCTGTTCCACAAATAGCTTCTTGCTATTGTACTAACTCTCATCTGGGCCATCTACCAGTACAGCACCAAGATTTGAAAGATACATCTTCAAATGTAGAATCCATCTTTTTTTCAGTAGCTAGCTGCAAGTATAGACATTAAAGCACAGAAACATGTGTACAAACTATGTCTGAAAGTTGTGCGGTTAGTAGACTGTTACTTGCCGGCTATGAACACCGCTGAATATCGACGCAGCTCTACTCAGGCTAACACAGGCCTATGGCTGAGCATGGGCCAACAAATACACTTTCTTTCCATTCACTCACATACACTGTAAACTGTTAATCACTTGTTTTGCTGATAGCTGCAGCACTGGTGAAACTTTTTGCTGATATGTAGGATTTTTAGAGATATTATTAGCTTGTGTAATGAAGCAGCTGTTGATAGGAAAACTTTGATACAAAACTAGGACAAAGTTACCTGAAAGTAGGATGATTGAATCATCTTGCCAAATAGACATATCCTGGTAAGTTTTTCTGTGTTTATACATTTTTATGCGTTTCACACTGTTTCCGTACAACGCCCGTGGAAGCTAGCAGGAATTACTCAGTAATTAGTGAAATTAGTGCGTAGGCAGCATGGCACTAACACTCTGCGAGATGGTCATCTCCCCTTTCCCACCAACAGCCATTCATCAGCATCTTGTCTAAAGCCATTTGCTTTTTTTAAACTGAGTGCTTTTATTCTTTTGTATAAATAGAATAAGCTTGTTCGAGATCCTTTTGTGATGTATGCAATATCTGCATGACACTTAAAAATACCAGTCAGAAAGCAGCCATCTGTTTGTTTCTCCATGTTTGGCTTTCAAAATCATTGCTGACCTTTTATATCTGAATTCAAGTGGTTCTTTGCGTAGCCTGCTTTACTGAGTCTCAGCACCTTACCTCTGTTTGCTGAGATGAAGCAAGCAAACATATTTTTCCCTGTTATGAGCTGGTGAAAGCCAGCTGGGTTTCACAGAGGAACCATGTGGAAGGGGTGGGAGCTCTGCAAGGTCGTAACAGGAGAGCAGGCAGAGTCTGTGGTCAGAAGTGATGGTAATATATCACATTATAGGCATTTTGGAGGGATCCAGGATACCTCTTGAATTTCACATGCGACTGATGCATAAGTTTTCATGCGATTTTTTCTAAGATTTCAGTCTTGTAAGGATCCCGGTGCTGTGTCTGGTCATGAATTTTGTATGCCTTTCTTCCCTTCATTCCCTAATAATGCACTTGACTAAGACAAGAAGACCTTAAGAAATTGGAGCTGTAAGTGACATTACAGTGTGGCTTTCTCAGGTGGCAATTTCAGTTATCACCAGATGTTTGTGAGATAGGAAGTAATCTGAAGTTATGTGTGTCAGGTACCCTAGAAAATTCTATCAAAAGGACAAAGACCTTGTGCTCAAGAGAGAGTGACTTCTTGGGAAGAGACTGAAATTGTAGAACGAACTTCCACATAAAATAGGGACAGTTGTAGGCTTTTCCTATTCAGTTCATTCTTACACTATTTCAATGTGTGCAATGAAATGCAGGCTAGGAAAATAAAAAGAAAATAAACAATACCCTGTCAAAACCCTTCTGTGAAAGCATCTTTTCAAACTAGCAAATTTAATTCAGGCTTCCTTATGAATGTAAAAGTTAACGAAAAAACCCTAACAAAAAAATTTAGCCTTGAGAGTAAGTGGGTACTTTAAAAGAAATGAAGAAACAACACCCCTCTTTTTCCTGTGGACTTTTCTTTTATAGAATATTTCCATCAGTAATTCAAAATTGTTCTGTGAATATTATGCTTGCATACTTGTGCACCAAATAACCACTCAGTGAGTAGTATGAGTGTATTTGGGTGACAATAAAAAAAAGGAAACACAATGAAAAACAGTGAACCTACCACCAAGAAAATAAAAGTAAAATCCAAGTCTTCTTTTATTACCAGGACTGATGAGACATGAAAAGGAGACAATCTATCGTGAGATACAGATCTCATGCTTAGTTTTCAGGGCTGACATGAAAAAATCCTTGACAGATACAAAACAAAAGCATGTGTCTTTTTTTTTTTCTTTCGAATTCTTAATATGCTGACTAGATTACTAGTCACCTTCCACTCTCAAATCATGATCGAAGTTTGATACAGGTTTTGTAGAATTTGTATCAGGTACTTCTCCAGTTTAATTTCACAAAAAAAAACCCAAACACAAAATTGTGACAAAACCACATAAGATTAAAACAACAAGAAAAATTCTATAGAGATGGCAGAGAACATTTTACAAGTTATGCTTCTACAAGTAGGTAAGATCTACACTGAGAGCTGAAGAAAGAAAAAACAAACCAAAAAGTAATAGCAAACATCAATATTACTGAAAGTTACAAATTTCAAAAGCACCTACTTTTTACCAGGCAACTTAATTCTCGTTTCAAAGCCCTGAAGGAGCCTTAACCACATGGATTTTCAATATCGGTTAGGGCTGTTACACAGAGAAGTTGCTTCAGGGCCATATGTTACCAAGCCTCAGCTGCTATGCTGTAATTGCCTTCACTTTGCAATAATTGTGATTTAGTCCATAGCAAATGCACGGCCTTCTGAGATAATTTGGCCCACAATTAGAGTGCCAAGGGGACTTCACACACGATGCAGGCAACAATTGCCAATGCCGTTGGTACCCAGTAACTTCTCTGCGTGTCTTGTTTGTATATACTAGGTGTATTTTTAAAGGATTTCCATTTCACAAGTGCAAAAAGATGCCAAATAGAACTTTTGAAAGCCAGGCTCATAAATATTCCTTATAGTATTGATAGATAAGTATCTTTAATTCCTTTCTGAAAGCAGGGTTTAAAATTAGATGTATTTATTACAAAAGTTCATTAATGTTTCCTTTTAACCCCAATATTTTACTCACTATGTAGGAAAGGGAAGAAATCCTTATGCAAGAATGCAAATACTGTGCAAAGCTGCATTTTTATCTAATGTGGAAGATAATGTTTTCATAGAATTTAACATAGGTTTCTTAAATCTATATTATTAAAAAGAGTCGATACAAGTTTTGAAGGATGAATCTATCAACTTTAAAACTTCCCAAAAACTTACTAAATTTTGTGGTCCCATTGTATAAGCTAGAGAAAGAAAGTTTAGGCTACATCAGGGAAAAAAAATGCTTTTTTCATTATAAATTACAAAAAAAATCTTATTTTCCATATGGCTTTCAGCAGCCTTTTAGCTGCAGAGGCTTTTTTTTTTTAGAAGCAAAACCATGAATATTGAAGGTTGTATAATGATTGATTTAAAGATTAATGCTACCATATATATGTTTGATTATAGAAAATAATGCTACTGCTGAAATGCTAAGGTCAAGAATCATCAAAAACATTGGGGAAACCAAAAACATTGAAATAGATTGTCCTCTTCCAATACAGGAAATTTATAGGTATCTTTTATTATGTGATTTTCTAAGGTTTGTTTTCCTAACGTATAATAGCTATTTCACATGAACTGTATTTTTTCCGCATTCTAAGTATGATCTTTTTTTGCATCTATGCCACTTCCAGTTTCCATGCTCACTCTGATGTCTGAGAAATCACATCAGGGAACACAAGGAATAGACATGTGGTATAATGTTCTTTCTGATCCTAGTTCTGATCCTTGAATAATGGTAAAAATGTATTCCAGAAAGGCAAGTAATAATCACGTAGTCAGTGTAAAAGTCTTAAAGCACCCATCTTCACACATGAAAAACACTCTTTGGGAGTGGAGTTTGCACATTTGTAACCTGTTGGTATCAGTCAGGGGAGCGACACGAGAGCTTTGGGTTCAGTTTACCACGCTACCGCCCCAGTCAGTTTGAGATCTGGGGTTTTGCATGGGCTGGGTTCTGAGTGTCTCCCCAGCCACAGCTAAAGACTTCAGGCAGAATTAAAACTCATCCTCACGCAAGACAGTAAAACAAGTTTTAGATCATCTGTTTCTCACATTTATTTATATAAGGAGTTAGAAAGTCAAAGTACGTCTTTAAATCGTAAATTCAAAGAGATGCAAGCTGCAGCAGCAGCTTTTTGAGGAGTGGCTTTCAGGCTGCTGGTTATGGTGGGGTCAGCTTTAACTGTACTAGCCCTTGCAGGCTCCATCCTTGCTTGACCTGAGCCTTTGTGTCAACTGCAGTTAGATTAATTAGGGCTTCTAGAGAATAGCAAGGGCTTTAAATACAGAACACTTAATGAGTTCATGTGGTGATATGACAGGGAAGCTGGAATGAACCCATGTGTGTTTTGGTACATGGCTGGATGACAATAATTGATGTCTTAGCTGTCAGCTATCTCTCAGTTTAAGCATATGGCACATGACTGAGCTAACAGCAAGGCAATAGGTCACTGTCAGCATTTGGGTCTGTCTTTTCTCAGTGCATGGGGTACCTGATGAGACGCCAACATCAAATTATGGTAGGCTTGGGAGCCGATTCTCCTCTTGATTAATGTCACTAATTGAAGTTAAAGTCTGCGCACAAATCAAGGGCAGAACAGAACCTTCTTAATTTGTCTCTTTCAACACAGCTGAATCCCACTCATCATGGAGAAGTTCCAGTGAGCGTAGGCTTATAAATATTTAAGGTTCCTGCTTTCTTGCCATAGGATGCTAATAAATCCCACCCTCATATCAGTTTTGGTGGGAGTTTTTTGTGCTCTACTTTTGTGGTTTGTTTTTTCTCCCAAAAAAGAAAACCCCTGGGATCATATGTATTGCATTCTGCTAAGCATTACTTGAAGAAAAAACCCCAAGCTTTATGGTATTAGGAGTGACATTTTACCTATTAACTGGTTATGTTGAAACTCAAAGTTTGGACCAGAGTTATCAGCATATTGGACAAGGTTCTCAAACCTGTCAGTAGGAACAGATCACGTTTTCTGTTCTATTATGTTTGTGCGTGATTTACTGATTTTCTGGTTATTGATGAAGAAAGTGGAAGTCTCTGTATTGATGCTTGGCTATGACTGGAAACATGAAACAAATACAGTAATTGTTCTGTTTTGCTTCTAAACTTGGAGTCAGTCTTGGGGCCTTAAAGTAAAGTTTTGGGAATTTATAATTGCTGAAGAGAAGTGAGCTCTTGCCAGCTCAGAACTGATGAAATTGATTTTGCTCTGATATATGCTACTTACTTACAAAAAGCTAAATAAACCATTAGCAATTATCTTCATTTAAAAGGAAAAAATGAATAGCTGATAATGCCTGGGCAGCTTGAAGTCCTTGCTGCTGTACAGTTCGTATCTTCTTTACAAACTTTCTTTTTTTATCGTAATGAGTAATGAAGGACTTTCACAAAAAACTTCATAAAAATTTTAAGTTCAAAACTGTTTAAAATAGTAACTAGTAACTGCTATTAGATTTGAAATAAAACTAGAACCTCTTAAGATAAGATGTTAGTTACTTCTCAACCACTCAAAAACATAGCTTTTTGATCTATTCTTTTAGCTTACAAAAAGGAACACCAGATTAGTTTGAAGCCTGCGGAGAGTACAAATCTGAGGTCTTGTAAAAGCATTGGTAAACTGGAGTTTGAGAAAAAATGTGGTCTGCAACCTTACACAGTGGAGAAGGTGTTTCTGAGGGGAGGATACCTTTGTCCCCTGCTGCAATGCATATTTTCAAATGATACCATGCTGCTGTGTTTGTCTGTCTGTCCAGCCTATCTAGATAACGGGCTGCTTGCAGCACCTTTGTAAATAAGGCCATGGGATAAGCCTCCCCTCTTAAAAAGAGTGTTAGAGATTGGAAATACATCTGCTGAAAGACAGAGAATTAACAGAAGATCCTTGGAGACTCTTCAGAGGTTCTGCGAGCTGCTGAGCGTTGTCTTCCACGAGCTGAAGTGGGGACGGCCCTTGCACAGCACCACCTTGACACTCTGAGTCTTTGGGAGCTGCAGGTACTGACTGCAAGTGGCACTGCCAGAACTGCAGTGCTGCTCTGCACGCTTGCGTGCTCTTCGGCACCGTTTGGTGTGACACAGGAGGTAGGTGGTGATCCTGCCGCTAGATCGCTACTGGGTTCAACCTGCTTTTTACATGTTTCTGGGCACAATGACACCTTAATTTTGTTTTGGTTCCCACTACACTTCTGCAGTAAAATTATGATATCAATCCACCAGCAGTTACTTAGTCTATTAATATGCCAGTATGCTTCTAATTAGCAATAATGTATTTGACTTCATGAATTCAGATTGTATTGCAGAACTGGCATGTAGAAGCAGGAGACAAATCAAAAAACCATAACCCCAAAGTAAGCCTTTTGTGCTCCAGTAAAAAGTAAACAAAAACTTGAGTCACTTGTAAAGCAATTTTTGGCTAGAATTGTATATGTGACTGTATTTGTAAAGTCTTGGGGACTCCGCAGTATTGGATTCTGGCCCAAGCACTGCTGTGGTGTTGCATGTCTGACAGATTGGATAGGTCATTTTCTCTCTTTTCTCACTGCTAAGGTGGGAAATACTGACTTCTTCTGTAGATCCCCTCGATAGCTGTAGTCAAAAAGTTTTTATTAAGATTAGTTGTACTATTCACACCCTATGTACTTTTGAAGAATGTCTTATAATCATCCACAATCATCATTACAGCAGGAAAGCTATAAAAATATGTAGATAAGCAATTACAAAATGAGCAAATGACTGGAGAAGAGAAGGCTCAGGGGGAATCTCATCAATGTGTACAAATACCTGAAGGAAAGGTACAAAGAAGACAGAGCCAGTCTCTTTCCAGTGACAGGGCAAGAGGCAATGGGCAGAAACCAAAACAGAGGAGGCTCCATCTGAACATCAGGAAACACTTTTTCACTGCGAGGGTGACCAAACACTGGCACAGGTTGCTCAGAGAGGCTGTGAAGTCTTCTTCCTTGGAGATATTCAGAAGCCATCTGGACACAGTCCTGGGCAACCAGCTCTCAGTAGTCCTGCTTGAGCAGGGGCATTAGACAAGATGCCTTCCAGAGGTCCCTTCCAACCTCAGCCATTCTGTGAACCTGTGAATTATGTCAAATATGTTTGAGAATGAATTTTGAGGGGCACTTCCCCCTCCCCTTTCTGTAGCAAGAAGACCTGTGTAGCAAGAGGCCTATTCTAAGTGTAGCATTTGAAAGAGGAAAAATGCATGTTAAGTCTTTCATCATATAAGCACAGTATTATGTCAATGCTACGGCTATTCTGTTTAAAATTATCTTTTTTAAGAACAGAGGGATTGATATTTTGATGTTCACCAGAATAGCATAATACCACAATTATTTTACTTATTTCCACGTTATCCCTATTACTTCTGACTGATTAGAGAAAAATCTTGAGAAACTAAACCCATCTTTTTTAGTGCTTCAAGCAGTGGAAAATCAAATTTCTGTAAGGAATTAATTACATCAATATTTTTGTACTTTTTTCAGCATTACCAATTGTTCTTGCAAGTCTTTGAAAAACATACAGCTTATTAATGTTCGTTCTACAAGGCAGATCCAAATGTGGGACATTAGTAATAGTATCATTAGTAGTGACATTAGTACTCTTTTCAAGTTCAGTATGTTCATGTTCCCTGCATACATCTTTATTCTGCTGCTTAAAAATAAGAATTGTGAATTTCCACACATATTAATGTTTGTTGCTTGGGTTTGTTTGCACATTAGGAAGAGATTCAGACTGGTATTGCAAAGACCGCTAGGTGAAAGATGATGTGGAGTTGAAGGGAGTTTTGTGCGTGATAGAAAATATGTCCATCGTTAGGATGTTAGGAAATATTTTTGTAGCAAGGTCTTAGTTAGACCTTTACTTAAGTTTTTTCTTTAAAGTTACTGGAAACTGTTTGGCTACTTGAAGTTTTTTTTACTGCCTCCTGTAGTGACAAGACTTAAAAGCAGTCTGCGAGAAAAATTGACATTAAATCCTCTGTGTTGAGGGACCAGAGTAGTTGGGCAACATTGAACCTGAACACTGTGGAATATGAGTTAATGGAAGTGGGTAGGAATTGTCCAGGTTTCATTAGTGCAGCCAAGGACAATGATAATACACCACAACTGGATAAAATAAGGTGTCTTAATCAGAGTAGTATGTACTCCTGTCTGTTTCTCTCAACCTCGCTATGGGACAATTAAGCAGCAAGAAAAATAATCACCATGCGTGCTGCTAAGCTTAGAAATATAACCTTATTCAAACCTAAGCCAGAGATAACAAGTGTCCTGAAATGCCTAAAACAGCAATAGTGTCCCCTGGGTTTGTAGCTCTCTGCTTTTGCTTTTAAAACAGATGGAAAGCCATGCCCTGCATTTTTCACGGAGAAGGGCTGATGATCTGGCCATGGAAGCCAGGGGTGCGTCAGCGCTGCGGGTTCCTAGGAGAGGAACAGAAGACGATATGACGATACATGGGTTGCAGGGGGACTGTATCCATCAAATTCCTTCTTCCACATCAGGACATGATTTAGAGAGGCGATGCATTGGTACTTTAAATGACTGCTTGCTGCACAAAAGCAGAGGCTATATTCCCCTATGCATATATTATTATATAAAGGCGTTGGTTCCTATAGTAGCTATAAATCAGTTTTTCATATTATAAGCTGGTAAGGATTGTCTGCTCCAGAAAGTTAGTATGTGATGCAGTATGGGGCAAAATTATTTTACTGGTCAGTTAAAATTATAGTAGAAGTCCACACAGCTGCAAGTTTCCTTGTGGAGACCTGTTAACCCATCTGCACTTGCAGATTGCAAGATTGCAGATTGACCTTTTGCAGGCTTCAGGTGTGCTAGCTCTTCAAGCCTGATATGCAAACACAACAGTCTGGATTCACAGTACGGGACATGAGCTAATTGTAACATTGAAAAAAAATATTATATAATTCATGGAGATGTGGTGGTCCTATGCTATGGAACAAATTTACACAACCAGGTCTCTACTAACTTCAAAATTTCTGCATCGTGCCCTGTTCTGGTCTGTTTTAGAGAACGAAGTATCAGGGAGAAATAGTGCACTATAACTTCAAATCCAGTTTACTGAACATGAAATTTTCCCACATGAAGAAGAGTTTTGTTGTTTTGGGGTTGTTGTTTTTTTTTTTTTAATACGGTTTTTAATCATCTACGTTATCCCTACATGAACAAGGCATATGCAACAAAGGCAAAAAAGCCTATAGTTAAGTAATAATACATAGAAAAACACAGAGTAAAGTGTTCAAGTGTTCTTCCTCAAAAACCCTAGTCAGCAGTGCTGATAGAACAGCATATAAACAGCAGGAGTTCAAATGTAAAATGGAAATTAGAAAGCAGGTGAAAACTTGAGGAGCAATTAGCTAATGTTAAAAAGAACATTGATCCGTATGTCCAAAGCAAGAAGCCTTTTGCTTCTGTTGCAGGCTTATGGAGGTAATTATAGATGATGAAAACATTAAAGGAAAATACAGATTTGTTTACTCGATTGAAAACAAACATCTTTCCTCATTCTCTTAAACAAAGAACAACAGAAAAAAGCGGTGAAGACCTACTAATAACCAAAGGTAGATTTTTAATTGTTTTGGTTTTTTTTTTTACACTTTCTAAACTCTGAAGAAATGTAGAGGTAGAAGAGCCTTTGCCCATTGCCTCTGTACCTGGATCATCCAGATCACAGTGACATCCCACCAAGAATGAAGTCACTGGCATGACACTCACAAAGAGGTCTGGGATGAAGTTTGCACAATAGGACCAAACAGCAAATAAAGGAGAAAGGCAGAAAGAGGTTGCAATTATTGAAACAGTGTAAAATTACAGATGGAAAATAGTTCTTTTCAAGACTCAAATATTAAAAATTGAATGTAGTTAAGAGGAAGAGTGAAGATAGGTGTGAGGGATAAAAGCAATTCCTGTCAGTTAAGTATGAGGAATATACTCCCAAGGGGAAATAATGATACTCCTAGCACTTAGCACTTTCATAATTGGGTTGCATAACACATTCTGAAACACACAGTACTGAAGGGAACAATTATGCACTGCCAGGCCGTTAATTTGTTACTCTTAATAAACCTCTTCTGTATTATGCTTATAAAATGCAAAATGTACAGATACTTTTCCTTCTTGATAGCCTAAGCACTTCTGCTGTGTGCAGCACTCACACATATGCAGTGATCTACATGCATAATTTATTTAGCCATGCAGAAAAATGAGCCACAAGTGTTCACAGTAAGAGAGTTAATCAATAAGTCTCAGAATATATCATTGTGAAAGGGATGCTTTGTTTGTTGACTTTAAGACTGTCCAGGACTTCATTAACTTGATTATTTCGAAGATATTATCTGAAGAACAGACTCACCTAGATCATTTACTGCATATAATTTGAATTTGCTCAAATGATGTTGACATCAGCGATCCAATAATGATGTGCTTATCTTGTTTCAGACGTTTTTAGTACATCATTGATGATATATTTCTTTTGGGGCTCAAAATCTAGTCTAAATAAATTTTTTTCACTAAATGTGATTATGTCAACTTCGTAATCCTAAAGAAGACACAAAGATTTCTAAAGGAACTCTCATATTACCCTTTTGTTGAATTAACTGCATTTAATTTTTTCTCAACTATCTAGCACAGAATAAGATTTCAGGACTGACTGCTACTAGCCAAATTCTTTACTTTCTCAAAAGAAAAGGAATTTATTCTTTACAATATTTAGAGTAAGAACCCAAAGACACAATGAAGATTGCAGACCCTGGCAATTATAATCAGGGGGAAAAAAAAAAGTACGTGTGTCTGAACAGCTAAGAACCAGATAAAGATTGCAGAACTGTAGGTTATACAGTTAACTAAATGGACTTAGGCTTTTTTTCTGGAATTAATAATATAAAAAAAAGTTTACATGTATAGGATTCTGAACTGATACTTGAACCTACCAGTTGGCTCACAGTTGGACACAGAAAGGTGCATAGTCTTAATTTTTGCTATCTGGAGCTGTTCCATTTATTTTAGTTTGGATTTTTAAAGCTTTTTCTTAATTTTATTAATGTATTTTTAGAATCAGTTAACAGTTGAGCTTGTACTAACATTGCATTTTATTTCTCTTTCCTGAGACAAAGCCTCCTACACAAACAGAATGCAGACCCATGTTTTGTGGATGCTTTTACTTCTGTATTTCAAGAGGGAAAATAAATAGTAACTCATTACACAACAGGAAGGAAAGAGGAGGGGAATGGGGAAGGAAGATCTATAGATTTTTGACCTTGGCTTCTTTCTAGTCATTATTATATTGTCAGTCATTGTGTTTTTTAATATACATATTAAGCAGTGGAAATCTGAAGACAACATTACTGAAAGGTAGAACCTCTCTGTCTTCTCTCTGTAGTATACATGTAGAAAAAGGGCTTGAAATCATCTCTGTATTTACTATATTTCAGTGCACAGATGAATGATTACTTACATTGCTTATTGATCATAACTAGAAACTTGCACAGCTAATTACATGATATATTGACATCCATGTACTTCTGCTTAATTAGTCATACACTTGCAAGAAGAAATGCTTATGTACATTGTATTGGTAGAATACATAACAAAATAGGAACGGAGCTTCTATCAAAGTACAGATTTTAATAATAATCTAGACAGTAATGTCAGCAAAAGTCATTCATGTAGAAAGCAAGCCAATTTTGTCTCTTTTTCAATGGCAAATATAAAATATAGCTCCAACTTCCTGTAAAAAAGTCAGGGAGGATTATTTTATTAAATGAAACCTTTAAAGAAATCTCTTACTATATTGATGATTATATTATTCCTTACTCTGTTCACCTTTGCCTTTTCCTGCTTGGAACTCTTATTTTCTGTAATCCTACACAGAATACTATAGAAGTCTATATAAGGATCCACAGTGCTACATTTTATAATACTGGGATTGCTCTAGTTCGGAGGGAAGCAATAAAAAAAAATGACAGAAGAGAATAGAAGAGGTTATTTTCTAGCCAGGGTGCCAGCATTGGCTTGTAAGGGATAGAATATATTTTATGCAATAAAATGTTGATTTGAATGATTTTTTATGCAGTGTTGAGATTTTCCTGCTAGGACGCTGCCAGACTGTCTGGAGCAGGCAATGTAAGGAAGTCTAAGATTTAGGATTGCTTCTTGAAGGGAAAAAAGAGTTTAACCATTAACAACGGAGACGCCTATTTGTGCCTAGGTAGAGCAAAGCAACGGACTGCTTAACACTTGATGCATGCAGTGGGCCGGAGTAAGGAGCATTTTTTCCAGGCATTTAAACAACTGAAATCTTAAAGGAAAGTGTCATATTGTCAAGTCTAAGAACCTATGTGCCATTGGCTCATTTTGGTTTATTTCTTCGTCTCGCATCCTATTTTGATAAAAATTTTATTTCAAGCAAATGGTTGTTGCCCAACTAAGGACAAAAATGTGTCTGGGTTAGAATACTGTAGTCTCTTCTTTCATGCAGAGTTGTCAGAGGCAATCAAAGTTTTCATTGTCAGAAGTGTCCACTCTGAAGAGGTACCATAAATGACAGCATTAAACAGCATCTTCAACCTGCTGACCTGAGCCTAGTTACTATCATACTGCATTTTGAAAGATCTGAAGGGCTTTTCTTGATGGCTTGTGAACCTTTAGCTGTCTGTAAAATTACACTTGAGAATAGCTTCAAAATCCCTATCTGAAGCTGTGACCTAGTATTGTGTCACTCAATATGACTTAAACTCTGGCCTCTTAAATCAGTAAGTTCAGTTTTTAAAATAATATTGTTATTTGAAGCCTAATAAAAGTTGTCTTGAATGTAAGTGAAAATAGGAGGAAAATTAGCAATGATACATTTCAGCCAGTTCCATTCTGCTGCCAAGTACTTTTACTTGGCGGGAAGATGTATGTATGTGAAGAAGTAGTCATAGATGTGGTTCTTCAACCGAAACAAATTATACATAAATCAAGAATGCAAACAGATAGTTGCAAGTGTTTATCACATGAAGTAATGATAGGAAAAACTGATCTAGAACAATCGCTAAAAATAACCACCATTTCCTTAGGATTGATGTATTTATCATGAGTGTGAATTGTGAAATGTAATAGTGTAAGCTTGCAAGTGCTCAGTTTTACTTGCAGTGGTCTAATTCTTCAACTGAAAGACTCGGAATCTGTCTGCTATCTTTAAAGATAGTTAAGAAAAACTGTAGGGCAGCATACTTAGTATACTGAGGGAAATACTCAACAGACTTCCGTACTAATAGCTTGTGTGTACATCTGAATAAATTTAAGGCCAGGAAGCATTAGGGCCTGGAAGGGGATCAGAAAATCATCAGGAAGTATGGCAACACAGCTAAAAAATGAAAATCATAAGTGACAAAGAAGTTGTCTGCTGAAACCTTTTTAAGAGGTAAATATTGTTTCTTTCGCTATGTGGAGGAGCATCCTTCTCCTAGAGTAGATGTTGTTTGTCTGCTCAGAACTCCTGTTGGATTATGCGTCTGAAGCATCATATATGGGAGAGCAGCCCCACTGTGCTTCCTGGGAGAGCTTGGTTTGCAAGATAAATGCCTGAAAATGGGATTCCTGTAAGTATGCCAAGCAGCAGTTTCTAGGGGCCTTGACAGTTTACTGGTGAAAACTCTGGAGAGGCTTAAAGGCTGTGATTTAATTTTTCTTCTAAATTTTTTGATCAATAACAATTTTAAGAACTTTTGGATCTGAAACACACACATCCCCTAGACCTATGGATCTCGATCCTACCAGTTCCTTGAAAAGTTAACTAAATCCCCTCTGTATCAGTGATTTAAATACAGTTTTTGTGTTGTAATTGTTAGAGAATAACACATAAAAGTTTCTTAAAATACATTGTGCACCAGCCATCTGACTGATTCCTAAATGGCTGTCCAGATAGAATATCTTGACGATGGCAGTTTTTGTAAAATAGCAGCGCCTTGGTGTTGTACGTACGTTGGTAGTTGCTGTAACTGTTTATCGTAGTTACTGGTGATATGCAGGGATAGGAATAACAAACATCACATAGCATAGATCTTAGTATTTGGAATTTTCTTTTGAAATGTGAGTCTTAAACTGGCCCTTGACAGAACCTATAGAAAGGAAGGATAGCATAATTCATGATTTGGAAAGCGATAATCATTACATTTCAATCAAAAGGACATAAGTAGTTAATGTCATACAGTCATACATCTTATTGTGGTTGAAGATATTTCTATAAAAGAATGCAAACAAAACCAAAAGTGGACTGACTTCACATTGTAAAGAAAGGAGTGAAATTTTGGTGGAGTCGACTGATCTAACTGAGATTATCCTTCCAGTTCGTGATCCTGTCCGATTAAGGCAATAGAAACATCGATACATATTTTATTTGTCATTGAATTTTGTCCTATAACCTGGAGTGGGATTTGATGAGGTCATAGTGTAAAGTAGCCAATGATAATTAAAAATTTCTTTCTGATCTTTGTATCTTTTAGATGCTTTATTTCAATCATACTGTTTAAAAATGTAAATTAAGCAGTATACTATATGTCTGACAATGGTCAGGAGCAACAGAGCAACCAGGAATTCCAAGATGTTAGACACAATAAAGCAAAAAGATATACAATAAAAGGCAAGTAGTACATAACAGTTTTAATACAGTTTTGATACAGTTGTCTGGGCAGTAAAACAGTATTGCTATAAATGCATTTCTGCTAGTTTAAAAAAAAAAGCGAACTTTGTTTTCTACTGAATACAGCAATATTTTAGATTATTGCCATACTTTTAATAAGGCAGGTCTTAGTGCTGTTGGATATCATTTAAATTAACCTTGTTGAGACTAAGGTTAATGAGAGCATTTATCACTGTGATCTAAGAAGAGAATATTTTGTTCAGAATAGCTATCTAGTATGCTACTATAACTTTGATATAAACCCTTTTCTTTGGAAGTTAACATACTGAGTGGAAATTTGTGAAGGGAGAAATGTGTATGTATGGTGTGCTGAGTATTTGTGCATGTCTTGAATATGCCTTCGCTTTTCAAAATTAGAAAGAAGAATGTATGTATGTAAGTATGACGATGTATTTTTCCTTGGCTTCTATTCATCCTAACAACTTGAATACAGTCTCACAGTGTGTAATTTAAGGTGATGTTTGGGGTACTGTTTGTTTAATTTACACTTTTTGTTTTCTATGTAATATTTTTGCCCTCTGTTCACATTCTTCATCAATGCTCTGAACAATCCATACCTTTGTTCCTACAGAATGTCTGAAGTTATATTTGAACTCACGTTTAGGATGCAAACTAATTCCTCTTTATACCCTTGAGAAAGAAAAGTACTGCTATCAGGAATAATTAGGTTTTAATTGTCATTGACAAGTTGTTATGTATGTGGCTTTGTCAGACCTTGTTTATTCCTTCTTCATGCTTTCTTTCTTTCCTGTATTTAACATCCCCGATACTTCCTTCTGAATATATCAATTTTGATTTCTTGGATAAAACAACTAAACTCACGGTTATTAAAAGTACTAAAAAAAGCACAAAGAAAAATTTAGTACTTACTAGCAGGCTCCGCTTAACCTTTTCTTATTCCTCTAGTTTATTTTGAATTGCCCTCTGGTTTAATTCTATTAACCAGAGTAAAGAACACAGAGGGTCAACAGCTGCTGCACAGGAATTGCTTAAAAGTGTTCAAGACTTTATCCCTTGGCGTTGATAATGGATCAATATCTGGCCAGATTTTGTGTTCTTTTGGGGCGAATACGGTGATGAAAAAAAGCTTATTCCTTTTATAAGTAATTATTTGCTTCAAAGACTCCTTGGCCCTTCTAAACCTCGTTGCTTTTTGAGTGTCATGCACAATCCACACTTATCCTTTTGTCTAATCAATAGGTATTAGATGTTCATCCAAATCTACTAGCTGTGTCAGCTTTTAGGTCTCTATTCTTGGCTACGATGTGCTACTGTTTTACCACTTCAGGAGGACTTTTCTGAGTGCTGTGGACTTGCTACATTCCTTTTTGTTCCGTGCAACTGCAAAAAGAGTGTAAGAAAAAATGTTGTAAAGTGCTACAGCCTTCCATCCTGTCACTCTCCTTCAGTGTGTAGAGGCTCTTAGTTGCAAAGCCGAACAAGTCTGTGGCCTGTGAGCTAAATTCCTCTCTAAACAATCCCTGTTTTCCTCCTTGCTTAAGTCCCCAGCACCAAAGAGGAAAGAGCAAAAAGACTTAAGGAATAGTTCAGGGATCACAGCTTCGTGCTACAGGGCAGCAGCTTTTCACAGAGCAGAAGTGTTGAGGTTGTGGCCCTTTCTTCATAAAGGAAAAATATCTACAGGCAGAGCCCTGTGAAGAGCCTTCGACTTTGTCATTCTTTTCTGCCGCCTCTGTAATATCTAGCTTCCCTGAGGGAATGTTTCGGAGCTCATTTCTGCTGGATTGTTTGTGAAAGGTGGAAAAACAGATGTGCAAGTTAAGGTAGACTGGGGACAGGAATTCTAAGCAATTATTGGCTGCCCAAACACTTGGATGAGTGTCTCTGTGTCTGTGCATACTCTTGTCGGGTTTTTCCATATGTCCACTCATGAAAGCGATGCTCATATTAAAATACTTCTTTCTTTCTTAGTCAGAACAAAAGTTAATGTAAGTAAAGTAATTCTAGAGTCATTCACTCTCAGAAACACAAGGCAAAAACAGAGGGGAAATGCTAGGGAAGGAGAATGCATTTTGCTGCATTTACTCAGTTCCATTTTAAAATGCCACTAGTGTTTGGCATTTAGCCATTTGTTAGAGAAAACAGATTCCCAGTCTCGGAGTCCTAATGATGTACTAGAGATTAGAAGGGAAAATTATAATTAATTTTGTATAAAGTCCAAAGGCGAAATGCACTTGAGTTAGAAAAAAAGTAAAAATAATTGTCCTATTTCAAGTGCTGGCATTCTTCAGAGTGATGATGGGGACATATACAGGAAGAGGAGCTAATGAGCTGCTGTTTTCTAATCAAAGCAGAAAAATCTAGTGGCAAAATGACAGGCTTCCAATTTCAATGTCATTTACAAAATGACAAAAATAGCCCATTGCTTACTCAATGAAGAAAGAATTACGAAGTTTATTGCTAATGAATATTTTTGTTGTCCTTTTTCTTAATAGGTCACATGTGTTTGTTTAGTTTGATCTATTTTTTGTAAAAATTGCACATTTACCATATTTCTTACACTTTATTGATTAGTCAAAGGTGGCAGGTATCAATAGATGCTGTCTTTTTTTACAAGCTTTTCCAGTTGTGAAGCTCTTCCAGTTCCACATATCTGTGTATCTCTGTCTGCCTATCTGTCCTGGTTAATAACAGATACATAACATAATGAAGAGTAAAAAGTTTTGTGCAGCAGTGCAAGATGGCAGCTTCCTGAAGAATCTAGAAAGAAAATGTTGAGAAATACTGATTTGATCCCATACAGAAAAATGGTCTGTCAAGAGGGTTCAGTTGAAAACTACTAAAAAAACTTTCAAAAATTTGAGTGGGGAGAAACAAAAATGCAGAAGAATGATATAATAACAGAACAGCCTAAAAGGAAAAGCCTATTCACCTAGTAAGACATTGTTATGGAGAAGGAGATACCAAAAAATTAAATATGTTGAATAGTTTTGAAAAATTGCAAAGTAAGCTTGACTCCCTAGATCTATTTCAAGTTCAAGCCATTCTCCAATAAATCCTCTGCTTTGCCTTTTTTTTTTTTTAATGTCATCTGCTCCTATATTTAACAAGATGGTAGTCAGGTAAGCAAGACTCATGAGTAAAACAAACAGGGAATAATGGGAAAGAGCATCTCTTAAGGGTTTTTGAATATTTAACCACATGGAATTCCCTTCACTTGTTAATGTTTTATAAAGAAAACCATAATTCTGTGTTCTAATTTTTCTGAGATTTGTACCCAAACTTAGCAGTAGCAATAACGTCCACTATAAATCATGCTGTGGAAGCAGTCTCAAGAGAAGAAACAGCCCTTGAAGATTTGACATGAAATTTGTGTACTTTTCAAATAAGAATAGCAATGCTAGCCTTTAAAAGTGAAGTAGTCTTAAAAATTATGTCAAGAATGTTTTTCTTCACCTGTATAAAAATGTCAGGTTCTCTATCTTCCATGAATCAGGTTTCCTGAAGCACCCTCTCCCCTTCACCTGTTCCCAACCTATAACTAATCAGGTTACTCTATATCACGACATGTACAAGTATCATTATCCACGTTTTTTAGGATTTGGACCTAACTTTAAAGAACAATTCTTGTCAATGTTTTCTAGTGTTGCCTTGTTTTATTCTTATTAAAATATTTCTCAAACATTTTATTTTCTTTTGTTTATAAGACAAATCCTTGCTGCTCAAATTTCTCTACTTCAGCTCTCCCTGCTAACTGCTGTTCCTCTTTTTTCTACTTCTGACCCTGCCTTCCTTTTTAGTGCTTTTTTTCCTTTTTTTTTGACCTGTCACAACACCTTTGGATTCCCCGCTACCACTCCTCAAGGCTCTGTGCTTCTGTGCATGCTGACAACACATCAGGAGAAGTCAATTCAGAGAAAGAGTAGCTCGTTCCCTCTGGGTGTGAGAGCCAAAAAGAAAGGGCAGCTGGCGAGTACACACACACCTTCAATACCAGTTCAGTTCCTTGTTGAATTTTGAATCCAGTGCCCAATTTCATCCAGATTAGTCAGAGCAAATACTGATATGTGACATACTGCAACTCCCAAGTTACATGAAAATAAGCCATGTAGGAGACTAAACTAATTACACCCCCAGTAAGGAATCACTCCAATATGAATTCCACCCTTAGCTGGATATCATCACACTAACAACTAATCCATAAGAATCATGTTTCAGACAGATCCATAAGAATTAAGTTTCAGATAGATCTGTTGTTTTTTTCCTTCAGAGGTGGTGAGAACTATTTAGACAAGTTATGTGAAATGAGGGAGAACCCGCATCTTGATCTTGGCTCATGCATCCAGTAGTGCAGTGTTGAACTGTAACTGGGAAGATGAGATGTATTCTCACAGCTTGACTTCATTCAGCTAAAGTCTTAGGGCTTAGCAATGAGCTAGTTTAGATGCAGAACAAGATTTCACAACTTACAAGAGGTTTCAGGGTTTTGTTCATCACACTCGTTCATGCTCAGACTTTGGCAGGTGAAAGATTCGAGTTAACAGATCGAAGTTTGTGATATATTGCCATATATTTCAAGCCTTTTTTTAATTCTTTCTTGCCAACTTTGTTTTCTGAAATGAACCCTCATTTTGCTGCCCGATTGTTCTTGTGATTTGCTCTGCTAAACTTCACTTGGATATTTTAGTTTTACTGCTATGTTGTAATTTTTTTTCCAGTGGACAGCTGCCTGCACAGGCACTTCAAGTCTAGTCAGTTTTTAGTCTCAGAAAAAGTAAGTGTATCTGAATGATTTTTGGAACTGCAATTTAGCTTCAAAGAACACAAAAGGCACAGGGTGGGAGCAAAACAACTATCTGCACTGTATTCATGTTTAATAAGAATTTAGTGGCTAAAACAAGTCAAACTGCATATTTTGGAAGTCTTCATCTTTGTTTCAAAGGTAGATTTACCTTTTGCTTCTATACAAATGTCTAAATTGAAGTAGCGAGCAGAAGAGCAAATACGCATGGGCTGAAGATTACGTACCTGGTGTGGCTCATTGTTTTAGCCAGAAGGAAAGGTCTTTTTGCTCCTGTATTTGCCTAGACGATTTTATTACAGAGATCATAGATGCCTTTCAAATATATTCCCATGTGTGTATGGTTTGTATGAAAGTAGTATTTAAAAAAAACATGGAGGATTGAATCTGGTAATGTTTAACTGTATACAGTGTGAAGTGTGCATAATATGTTGGCACAAGTAACTACAGTTAAAATGTGAGTATAAAAAATGACACAAAAAATCCAACATTTCCTGTTGATCTGCACAAATATGCTTCTAACTGAAATTATGTGCCTTTGGAAAAGCTCTCACTGTAAGTGATTTAAAATTGAGATAACATAAGATAACTATTAAATGTCTGCTATGAAATTAATTTGATAGTCTAAGCTGATACCGAGAAAACAAAAACATTCCCTGGAAGGGGGAAGTAGACATCCCCTGTTTTTGCCTTCACCCCCATCATGATTAGGAGCGGTTGCGCTGATAAGAGGTGCGGCGATCCCCACGGGTCAGGCTGCAGTGGGGAGGAGGTTAGCAATAGCAGCATACTGTTGGAGTCTTACGTAGAAGTGGTCGACCTCAACCCCAAGCGATTAACAGTCAAGCACCTGTTCTGGGGCAAAATAGCTGCCAGGGCTTCCCTGAGAGCCATCGTGTGCTGCTCAGACAGTAGCAGCCAAAGGCGGTGGGAAAGTCAGGCATTTCACGTGGGGTAGGGAAGCAGCAGAGCTACAGATCTGTTAAAGGGGCTTTGTTAAAAGTGTTAGAAAGAAAAGAGAAGGAGGCTGAGCAGAAACAACAGCTGCCTGCATGGAGGCACAAATCACTCACAGAAAATAATAAAACTGAGCCGTTCCGGCATGGGCACACATGTGTTGTTTGGCCCAGCAGCTGGAAGCAGGGCTGTTAAAAAGACCCAATCTGGCAGAGATAGCTTAGGCAGACCAAGTGTGCTCATGAGACAGCTTAGCCAGGGTGGCTTTGAGGAGTGTCTCTTCTTTCATGGACAGCCTGGAGTGACCAGACTCTGCCCTTCAGCAGGCAGATGTTTTGAATTGGGAAAAAAAGCAGAAGTGGAGGGTATTTTTATTTTCATAGGCTTTTATTGGTTTTTCTTGCACACCATCCTCATATGTTGCAGAGATGCTTGTCCTTGGGATCAGTGGTCAATACAAGTTGTCTGGTCTCCAAGCTTGTCTTCACTGTCCAAGGCACAATTTGCGATGGTGTATCTGCTGCCTCCTAATCCCTCTGGAGCTCTGTGCTGCCTCCCTAGTCCTGACTGTTCCTCGTGTCTCCAGCAAGCAGGTTTGTTCCGTCTACAGCAACCACACTGTTTAGGGAAAGGCACCAAAAACACTCTGAAGATTTAGGCGAGGTCATTACCGGTGAGCGTGGAACTTTCACTTAATCGGCAGACCCATATCACTGCCCAGACCTTTGCATCCCCCGTGAGGATAAGGGGAGGGCTGGCATCTCTCTTTGCTTGGGGATTGGGGGAAAAGGTTATAACAATTTCCTGTTGCTTTTAAGCCTGTTAACTTAGTTCTATTGTATTAGCAAAACCTCTAGTTTCCAGTATGTTCCCCAGGATCCAACCGTGGCCCCACACAGCCTCCTTTCCAAGGTATCTAGCATTAAACTTCCCTGCTGTAAGATTTCCTCTTCCTCATCCTTCCAGTTGCAACCCAAATGTTGGGGTCAGGGAAGCTGCTGTGCAAGTTACTGCAGGACATCAGCTTCTCAAGGACCAGTGGGTTCCAGGGACTGGAGTCCTTCTTGGTGATGTTCCTGGGCAGTTTGTAATCCACAATTATAGATACAGCTATTAGTTATAGGACCAGGTAGTAGCCTAGGAGACCAGTTATAGAATCTGTTACTAGTCAGCTACGCCTTTTTTGTTTGATGATCAAAGAATCACTGAATTACCTACTCAGCCCTCAAGCCGATAGTCAGATGTTAGTCCAGCTCAGGAGGAGACATGCTGAGGGCTATTGTAGTGTGCAGAGCTGACAGCAGTGCAATGCCTATTGCATGGCACAAGATTTACGTGCCCTGGGTATTGCTCTAATTCATACAGAATCCACACGCCTATATAAGAGGCGAGAGAAATCAGTTATTTGCAACACTAAAATAAAGTTTCAGTGTAAAGTTCCACCTTTAAATTTATCAGTCTTGTACATCTTATGGCAGCCAGATACAATGAACTGTAAAAACTGAAATAAAATTAAAGTCAGCTAAATTCTGTCGCCTTACATCTGAAAAGAATGACACCTATAGAGTGAGAAAGCCAATAGCATATATATTTACCCAGTGCAATGTAAGAACACTGGAATCATTTTTTTGTGACTATTTCTGGGTTTTCCCATAGACAAACTTTGTGACGTATCAGAAAATGAAGATTTTAATTAAAATTTATAATACTGAGCCAGCTGCTGCTTCTGGCCTTCTTACTAAAAGGCAGCAGAGTTTTCAGGAGCAGCGGTACAGAAATCCAGGGTAGGAGACTGCAAACTGGTAGTAAATTAGAATGGCACATACTGTAATGGTAAATTCAGAATGCCAATATTAATTAGGAAAATTTATTTTTAAATGTATTTTCCTATCAGTCAGTTCCTTCCTACCGATGTGCATTTTCAGATTTATCTACTTAGAAAAAATCAACAGTTTTATTTAAAAGTCGAGTTAGAAAAACATACACATATCAGGATACGTGTAATCATGCCCACCAAAATATATACTAAGCTATTTTATGCCAATAATACTTAATGCATATTAACCTGACTCCAGCCATGTAGACCCCTGAGATGCCAGTAGGTCTGGTTCTGGCTTTTTGTTTAGTTACTTGATTCCTACTGTGGAGTGAACAAGTGCCACACTGAATCCTTTATGTATTAATGATTTGACCTAAGAACAGTACCTCAAATTCATCTCATGCTCTGAGGGTGGATGCTAGAGTGATACCCTTCTAGCTTTAAGCAAACAAAAGGGAGAAAAACAGTGGGGCTGGGAAACGGAGCTATCAGCAGCTTAGACTGACATGAAGGCTTGGATAAATCTTATTAAAAGTGAACAAATATTACCTGAATAAGTATGCATAGTTTCACAGTTAACTGAGAAAGTCGTGTAATTACAGGCAGTAGCTGTAAAGTTGGACCTGTATTAAATCAGTTATTTCTTCAGTGTGCTTGAGGAGCTACGCAATGATTGAAAGGGAATACTGGACAAGACTTGGCACAGATCTCACTTTTTTGTCAAAAAAATGGAGGGCCTAAATCCATCTCTGTCTTGAAATACAGGACAAATTTGCCAGATCCACTGCATGTAGTTGTTGTTACATTTTTCATTGAAATGGTGGATATCAAATATCTCTAAAACAAATAGAGATGTCTCTGTTTCTCAGTTTCTCTAAACTCTAAATTTAGATTCCTTGATAACATTTTTTGGTACTCAGCTTTGTCAAAATACCAAAAACTGTATCAGGCTTTAACCGTATCTCTATGTCTGTTTACTGAGAAATAAAATGTAGCCATACTTACACTCCTAAACTTTTCAAACTAATTATAGAAGTGTAAGTACACGTTGCTTGATGTTAGGGTGTTACCAGCGTATATTTATTTTCTTTCCTATATATTAAAAATTCTGCTACTTTGTTTTTTAATAAAGGTAATTTGTCATCCAGTTTCAACAAAAGAGATGAAAATACATATAAAGAAAAACAGTTTGTGCTTTACTGGGATTGTCCTCCAAAAATTCAATCTTGATGGTCAGTACGACAAATAGTGTTCAGTAAAAGAGAGCCTTCAGGGTTTCAAACAAACAAAATATTGGAAGAAAATTAACAGTTACATTTTATTTACATTATATTTGTTTTTAATAGAAATTATGATTAGTTTTTCAACCTGTTAATAACAGTTTAGTACTTTTACTAAAAAAACCCCAAAGTTCAAATGGCTTTGTGTTTAATTTAAAGGAATGTTTAGTTACAATTTTATGCTACAGAAATATATGCATTCCTCTAAAGTGTAGGACCATCTACTGGTTTTCTAGTCCTTTTGCTGGGTTCAGAAGTTTTTGGTGTTATTGTTGGGGGTATTTTTACCCTATTTTTCCTGTGGAATTTATTTTGCATAATATTCCCACAAAGGCACTTATAGATGCAGCCAAGATACTGCTATTTGATTACTAAATATACTGATCTTTGTCTGCCTCCTATGTTAAGAATGTTTTCCAGTCCTGTAATCATCTGGGGCTTTCCTCTGAAGCAGCTCTGACTTAACAGCAACTTTCTGAGTCCGAGGTGTTAGAACTGGACGCTGATTTCTGGGAGGGCTTTAGCACTGTCAGAGAGGTACCTTCATTTTTGTGCTCCAGCCTCAGTCTTTCCCACTTGTATATCCAACAGAATCATTGGCCTTGAATCAACAATATTCTGATGAAAGCTTTATGCCCTACCTATTCTTAGGGGAAAGCTGGTGACTTTGCAGGTTGTTTTTTTTTTTCCTGGCTTCTTCACTTTCATTAGAACATTCATTAGGTAATATAATTTGCATATGGCTGCTTTACCAAGTTATTGTATTTTTTGTATCAGTCGTCAGTCTTAATTATTTATTAGTCCCTTCACATATTATTTCTCTGACATGATTGTGTGGGTTCTTTCACTAAAGTGCTAAAATTCTGAAAGAGGGGGAGCAGGAATCCCTTCTTGTGGATCACTGAAAGCACTTCTACTTAGAAACAAATCATCATAAAAAAAAATTTGGAGAGCCAGGCAGTCAGTTTTTAATGCAAATACTAGATGCTGTATTTGATTTTTTGAGAAACTCCAACAAAGCTTCATGTATACGTTGTCAGTTACATAAATGTGACTATTAAATTTCTCCTTCGCACATGTAGAAAACAGATTGGTTTGGTAGGATTTATTTAAATCTGTTCGCATAGACAGGAATTAATTATATTACCACTTTTAATTCTTCAATTCTTTATTATTTGGGGTTTGTAGCATGCTTTTTTTTTGGAGACTAATAAGCCTGTAATTACATACCTCATCCTGTTTATCTTTTTATATGCACATTATCAACGCATTAGTTTTCTATCAGTTGCATAGTTCTTCCTCAGCATTAGAAGACTTAATGGAAAAGAACATTAGTGGTTGAAAGTGGTTCTCAGAGAACTCCGAGATGCACGTTTTCTAGACTTACTGACTTAAAATGACTTAACTGTTTAACTCATCCAATCTGTAGAATGAAAAGTACTTCATCATTACTTAAAACTCGTTTTTTTCTCCACACACAGAACAATTCTGTTATCTGTTAATGACCATTAGTTGCTGGTTATCTGCTAGTATCTGTTTTATTCTTTAACAGTTTTTTGTTTTTAGTGGTGTTTGCTGTTGGCCCATGGGATCACAGATATTTTTTGCTTCTTCAGAACTATCATTTTTGATTCAGGTCGATAAAGGAAAGGTTTTACAGCTTCACATAGCAAAACTTCAACCATCTGCTATCAAGGCTATTCTTCCATCAATGACCGTCACAGAATGAAGTGCCCAAGTGACTCTAGAAGAAAATAAAAATAATTTAAAAAAAACCCAAAGTTTTCTATTTCCTAAGTTCCTTTGCCTGCAGAGAATATCGCCTAGCAACTAATTTATATTACAAGTTTTGCTTGATAAAAAGGAGCAATTAAATACTCTAAGTCTTGAAATCTCAGCAATGATTAGAGACCTGTGAGTCATTTTCTCATTTCAATGCATATTTTCATAGTAGAGGTGACTGCCTTTCGTTCTGTCCAGCAAATTCAAGCCAAAACTTTTTGCCAAAACCACCATCATGCATTGACCCTCAGTCGCCAAGTAGGCACAGATACGGAGTTCTGTTCTCCATGGCATTTCACGTCACATCTTTTAAACTGTTGTTCAGGAGCCACAAAGTCTGAGAAGTTTATGATGAGAAGTACAATCATGAAGCTAAAACACTGAATATATTAATTTTCCACTTTTTATAGAATGTGCCAAGGATAATGTCAGCCCTCTGAAGGTGTAGTGATGTGCAGAGACATGGCTTGACACACTAGCAAGGAAACATCAGTCAACATCAAGTACTATTCGTAGAATTTGAATAAATTTACCAATATGTGATGACTACTAAATGATCACATAAATTTCCTGGATATTTTGAAGTTTGAGTATCTGAAGGTTTATATGAGCTTCATTGATTTATCACCTTCAATGGTGAGTTAAATCCATGCTTTTGTTCAAGACATGCGGGACTGCAGGCTGAGCTAAATTATTGTCTTACTGTATTATCTGTATTACTGTATTATCAACACTGTTTTCAGCACAAATCCAAAACACAGCCTCATACTGGCTTCTGTGAAGAAAATTAAGTCTATCCCAGCCGAAACCAGCACATTCCATACCATACGACATCATGCTCAGCATATAAAGCTGGGGGAAGAAGAGGGAAGGGTGGGGGACCTTCGGAGTGATGGCATTTGTCTTCCCAAGTAACTGTTACGCATGATGGAGCCCTGCTGTCCTGGGGATGGCTGAACACCTGCCTGCCCATGGGAAGTGGCGAATTAATTCCTTGTTTTGCTCTGCTTGCATGCATGACTTTTGCTTTACCTGTTAAACTGTCTTTATCTCAACTCACGAGTTTTCTCACTTTTACCCTTCTGATTCTCTCCCCCATCCCACTGTGGGGGAGTGAGCGAGTGGCTGTGGTGGTTAGCTGCCAGCTGGGGTGAAACCACAACATGTGTAATGGAAACATCTCCAATGCTTCTGTGATTAATTTTGGCCTCAGGCTAGATTTGTTAGTTAGAAAGTTTATAACAAGTTTTGAAACCTGCTTTTTTATTTGTAGGCAATCATGGAGGTCATTTCCAATAAGAAGTCAGTTCAGTTTCAGTCCTTGTGGTTTTTCAGTAGGATGTTTTTGTGATTTATACATCTATTTTCAAGCCATGGGCCAAAATGATTGGCTTAATTTAATTTAAATAAAATATGAATTCCTTTAGGCCAGATTTGTAAATTTATTTAAACATTTAAAAATGCCTGATGTCATTGTGATACCAATTAGTTACCTATCCGACATAATCAGGAGGTCTACTAGTTTGCAGTGTGTACCACTGACCTTTAAGAAAATATGATACCAGTTAATTGCAATAAAAAACAAGTAGCACCTTACACCATTAATGTTGCCAAATGGTAGTGTTGGTTTTCTTTAAAGGAAGGAAGTATAAAAATATATGTTTCTTCCTGATGAATGGAGACCTTTGGCATAACAATTTGTTAAGTGTTTGTTTTACGGAGAGAGCTTTACTAGCAGCTACTCTCTAATAGTCATTTTCCAGAAAAAGCCCTGTGATTAGCTAAGGTTCCTACTAATTTTAAATAGCTCTTTTCAGTAGAATAAGGAATAATTTATGACAGCGAGGATAAACCATGTGTATTGTACATGAAATTCATGTACTATTTAATTCAATCAATAAAGTAATTCATAACTGAATAACATCCTGTTTGTTGCGGGCACTGCAGGCAGAAAAGGATATAGCCAAAGCACCAAACAGCAGAAGCTTAACTACCCTCTGTCATATTAGTTTAATGAAGAATAATGTTAAACAGGTTTTCAGGACTGAGTTGTAGAAGTGTAAATCACAGAATGATGACAAAAACTTGCAGAATACTACAGCACAAAAAGGAACATATTTTTATTACTTGAAGGGAAAGATGTAAATCCTTCCTTTCCCTTATTTCTTCTTCATTCACTTTGACTTTTGCACAATGTTCTCTAGTGTTGTGCTGACTCCTATACCTTGTCAGAGCCCTGCCTGATAAGACAATATGTATCAGAGAATCATGTTGTCTTAGTAGATTAAATCAGTTTTTCTCCTTTTTTTTTTTCATTCTTCTAGTCTAGGGAACCTGGGAAAAAATGGATTAGGTCCTATTCCTTCTCATGTGCTTGTACTGGGAGGGGCAGGTGAACGGTTTTACGTGACTTTCAGGATAAACAGCAGTTACAAAAAAGCCAAGGCAGGTTAACTTTGTGGAACAGGGGAAAACAGCAGAGCTGTACCAGCGGATTTGAGACAGAATATTTTAGTAAATTCTACCTTCATGGAGAAACTCTGCTACCGGTTATACTTCTAAAGACTATTGAAGATGGTGATGTATAATGTAGGTGAACTTCAAAGTCAGCACAGATTGCACAGGTGTTTCTAAGAGGACAGTTTGACCATATAAACTGCTGGATGTTTTTCCTCTAGTAAGAGGAGATGAATAATACATTAGATTACTCATACATGTGGTAACTCAGAAAAACTCTTACTCCAGGAATATTGAGTTCTTCTACTTTACTATATTTTGAAGTATTTGACAAATTGTTTATAAAAAAATCATTAATTTTACTCTTTCTTCTTTTGGTGTTTGTCCTGGTTTCAGCTGGGATAGAATTAGTTTTCTTCACAGAAGCTAGTATGAGGCTGTGTTTTGGATTTGGGATGAGAAAATGTTGATAACGTGCTGATGTTTTGGGTTGGTGCTGAGCCGTCAGGGACTGTCCAGCTTCTCGTGCTGGGCTGCCAGCGAGCAGGCTGGGGGTGCCCGGGGAGCTGGGAGGGAACATGGCCAGGACAGCTGACCCAGGCTGGCCGCAGCGATGTTCCATACCATATGGCATCATGCTCAGTATATAAAGCTGGAGGGAAGAAGAAGGAAGGGGAGGACGTTCAGAGTTAGTGTCTGGTCTTCCCAAGTAACCGTTAACACGTGACGGAGCCCTGCTCTCCTGGGGATGGCTGAACACCTGCCTGCCCGTGGGGAGTGGTGAATGGATTCCTTGTTTTGCTTTGCATACACATGCAGCTTTTGCTTTGCCTATTAACCTGTCTTTATCTCAACCCATGTGTTTTCTCACTTTTACCCTTCCAATTCTCTCCCCCATCCCACCGGTGGGCAGTGGGCAAGCGGCTGTGTGGGGCTTGGTAGCCAGCTGGGGTTAAACGATGACAGTGTTCTCTTCTGTTCCCTGTATAATGGTTAACACACTAGAAGGAAATGTTGATGCTCTCCATGGAAATGCTCTCTTTGTTACCATTCATAAAATGCAGTGGTGTTTTCCATGTACGTATATTTTGGTTGTCATGAGCCAATTTGGCAATTTGCTAACTTGTGCGTTCAGTTTTGCTACACAGAACCTGAGATTTTTCCAGAATGAGTCCTGCTTTAGAAAATGCATTTGGAAATCAATCTCTCTTTCTCTCTCTCTCTGAATTTAAGAAAGAAATGAGATTGATTTCCAGATCTATTCTTTCTCTCCATCTCTCTCTCCCACACATAAATGCATATATGTATGTATACACATATATATGGAGGTATATATTCATACGTGTTTATGTACGTCTGTAACTAAAACAATTGCCCTTGAGTTTGTTTGTATACTTCTAGTAAGCCCTTTCTAAAACTGGATCGGTTTCATTTCCTTAACGGCTTTATAAATGATCTGCAGCGATTCGTCTTCTACCTGATACAGGCACAACGCGAGCTTCCCCTGCCCTTACTTGACCTACAGGTATACCTTCCCTGATCTGAGGTAGACTAGATAGCTAATAATTTCTCACTCCGCCTTGTACGTAGTGGTTTAGTTTTCTTGTATAATAATCCCTTCCTCATTCCTATGAAAATTTATGCAGTATTTCATTATCTTTTATATAATCAAAATGACAGTACATTTGGATGCTGAATGCTGAGGCACGTAAAGATGCAGTTCCCGTGTAAATGGTGGAAATCCTAATTTTCTCTGAAATGGTTATTCCAAATGTTTTCTGAAACAGAAAAGCGGAATAAAAGAATTTTAATTCCATAATGATACAACACCTAGCTGAGACTGGTTACAAGAGGTCTAAATGTCAGAAGCTTCTTCTTTTCCCCAGTCTCACAGATGAGACTCCAGCCCCTCTGGGGCTTTCTGCTTCTGTCACTGTGCAAAGAAGCCCTGAAACTGCTTAAACAGGGAGTCTTTTTGGTTTGTTTTTCCTTTTTCCGAAGATCCATTTGCTGTGAGCTTATTTATCCCCAGTAAGAATATAAATTGATACTATAGTTTTAAAGGAAAGTGGTCATTGTTATGGATTGTTTAATAATCACTGCTAAGTAGAAAACAAATAATAGTAATAGAGAATCTGATTTGTGTCACACATGACACGGAAGCATTAGTCAAAGTAATTGTACGAATTCATTGCGAAATGCATTAATCATGCCTTGCTACTACCTACTAGCAAGATATCTGCATATGGATAAAAAGACAACATTTGCTTGTGGTGTTCCAAACTGCAAGATGTTAATAATTTATCTTTCTTTATGAGGAAGAAATGGAATAATTAAATAGCTAAGTGGACTCACTCAAATTCTGACTGAAGAGAAGTATATGAGCTTCAAATTGGGTCCCAAGGTACATAGCTATCCAAACCATAAAATATGAAAACCAGGTTTTTGATCAAAAGCAAGCCCTCTTTTTTCCCCGCTCCCTAAAATATGACATTGCACCATATAATTGCACAGGAAATTAAAACTCTTTTCACAGGTTTAATAATGGATGAGACATAGACTTTGAAATAATTGTTTTTATTGAGCTCTGCCATTCTCTAGCACAGCGTGCAAGCTGTGGCTCACAACTTGCACCTCTGTCAGCTCAGAGATGGATTAGCAAAAACAATACGGGGTTCCATTTGGAGACCACAGGAAGCAAACAGGTGCCAAAAGCACAAGTCACTCTCATCTCTTTTTTTTTTTTTCTTTTTTTCTTTTCATCACAAGTGCTTGTTTTGAATCACTTAAATCCATCTGGAAAAAGTGCTTTGTAGAGTTGTACTTCATGGGCAGCAAGCTGTTTAGCTAGCTGCTGCTATGCGTCAGTGTCTTCTGGAAGCTCCTGCCTGTTTTCACACCCAAAGGTTCGTTCTGCGTTCCTTGCCAAAGGTGCCATTTTTAGGTTCTGAGTGTCCTGACAAGGGACGGAGTGAATTTAATGAGGTATAGACCCAGAATATGACTTCAAGGAGAAAAGAGCCCCACCCACAGAATTGTTGAGCTGTCACCCTGAACCTGGGCAGTCCAAATACTGTCTTTAACTTCATATCAAACGAAAGAATATTGCATAATCAAACACAGATGTACTTGAAATCCAAACCCATGACTGAGCCTGGGACTTTTGTCATCTCTACTGTTCTACAACTTTCTAGTAGCACAGCGGTGTTGAAGTTATGCCAGCCATATTGTTTCAGCTTGTCAGGCACTATAGTGTTTGAATTTGCCTACATCTCTTCTTTTTCTGTTGGCTGAGTCTTAGATATTGTTGATGATCTACTCAGACTACACTCTGAAGGTTGTTTGAGAGACTCAAGACCTGGCTCTACATGCAAAGGCAATTGGGACTTTTCATTCCTAAAGTTGTCTAGAAAAGGAATAGACTCTAAATTATAGGATGAGGTTCACATACCTTTTGGGAAGGAATTCCCAAAATTCCTGTTTTCTTTTCAGAAATGGTGACATTTGAAGGTTTCAAACTTGGGTCTGTTTTTGTTTTGCTATGTTTTTATTTTCTGGTTTGCAAGTAGAAGCTGCTGGAAAGAGGATGTTATTTCAGAAGCAGAGAAAAGAAAACTGGGAACACCTTGTGAGCAAGAAGCAGCAACTGGGCTGGCAGAGATTGATGTTGCTGAGTAACCTTTAGCAGGGAAGCATTTAAACAAAGTTTGCATACTTTGGAATGGGTTTGCTTCTCCTTTGTTTTTTCATTTTTCATTGCCTGTCAGAGTTCAAGGAGTGTCTGGATGATGCTCTTAGTCATATGGTTTAGTTTTAGGTAGTCCTGCAAGGAGCAAGGAGTTGGACTCAATGATCCTTCTGGGTCTTTTCCAGCTTGAGATATTCTAGAATTCTATGATTGTTGTTGTACTCTTGACTTAACATTAGTTTTTCTTGGTGCTCAAGCAAAACACATTGGTTTGAGGTGTTTGTCAGCAGAAGTCTGTTCTTCTTTAAAAAGCCATCAAAATTGTGTTTGTTGTATGATATTACTGTGAATCCATATGGCCATCTGTACCCTCATCTCTTTTTATAAGACTCCAGTGGTATCATACACAAGGCAGCAAATGCATTTTTATCTTTCAAATGTTGGACCTGCTCTGTAAAATGTAAAATGTGAAAAAAACCCCTCATGTCTTATTTCTTATGACAAGAATTGGGGGTGACCGCTACCAAAGAGAGCTCAGCATCCAGGTCCATTATTATTACAATGGCCAATAGTCGTGTGCTAAAATTGAACAGAGAAACAGCATGATTCGGAGGAACTGCTTACTCAAGGAGTAACAGCAGCATATAGGAACATGTTGCACACAGTCATATTTTGGCGATACTTTGTATTGAGGATATAAAATTGCAGAGGTTAGCCAATAATTGGTCAATATTTTAGTAAGGAAATAATTAATAATTTGTTGTAGCACCCAGAAGATATTATCAGGAGTTTGCATCATTCATAGGTCTGTAACAGGCTTGTAACCTCTCATGTACATGTATTAATACTTTTTAAAATCTTGTAAATTAACTTTTAGACATATTTGATATTTACTTAACATCAGTAAATGTGCTGGAGTGAAAACAGAGCCAATACTTTCTATAAACAGTACGGAAAGTTATAATACAGTCAAAATAGTTATCTGTGACAATTTTATGAGGACTGCAGGATTTCTCAGCAAAGAGAGTTTTCTGAGCTATAAGATTATCATACATCCCTGTTGATTAAGGTGTTCAGGAGGAATGAATACAGAAGAATTACTTTTAGACAAGCATTATAATGAGAAAACAGTTAGGGGACCAATTCCCAAACTCTGCATCACTACCCGTCCTGGAGCTGCAAGACCAGGATTATGGCTGGAAGTGGGAAAGTAGAAACAATTGGAAATTGTCAGTTTGGGATATACCTATGGTGCGATCACAGCAATTACATACTACGCTAGATCACAGGCATGCATCAAGCAGCAAAGAGCTTGGTAGCTTAACCTGTTTCTGGGGTCTGTCTTACTTCTATGCTGAACCTACTGCTGAGGACAGTTTGGACCTAGGAATATATACATGCATACATGTGTGTATATATATTTATATATTCTCAGGAGAAGAAGAAAGGTCAGTTAGCAGAGAACTCTGATGAGGAGGAGTGTTGGCAGCCTCTGTAAGGATTTGGGACTTTTCAAATCCAGAAGAAAGCAAGGCTTCAAGAAAAGCTACAGAAAAAGCGTGTATATAAATACATGCTTTTAAATATAAAGCTTACTGGTTTTGATTTAGTATTTTAACCTGTCTTTCTTTTGATACTGATGTTTACTTTCAAGAAATCTGTTTCTTTTCTGACTGCTTCTGTCATTGTTTCCAGAAGGGAGGGAAAGGAAGTCTGAGTTTATGTTATGCTTAGTCTTAGTACAGTAATCCTGCAATCAAGAGGCATATAGGAAGAGAGAATATAGGGAAAATACAGGGGCATGTAGGGAAAAAATAGAGGCATATAGGGAAAAGGCAATTATGTGACTCTGGTGTGAGGTAATGAGTGCATGAGTATCTGGAAAAATGTGTGAAAATCTTCAGGGAGCCAGACCTATTTCCAAATTTAGAGTGAATGTGACAGACCCTGAATTAAATCATCTAAACTAATGTGGAATGCTGACTTTTAGTGCTTGATACTGCCATGCTTTAGCTGGCCAACAGTTATTGCCTATCCAAAGATAACATGTCTCAAAAAAGGTAGGGTTTTTTATCTTATTAAAGTGGGACATGGTATAATTTTATTTCAGTACAGTCTTATCTATATTCAGCCAGAGCTCTGAGAATTTCTTCATGCTGTGTTAGTGTGTTTCAGTACATTTTAATACCATCTTAACAAATGTACACCCCAGAATGACTTTTCAAGAACCATAACATAAATAATTTGTAAGCTTAAATCGTAAAAAAGGATACGCGAAGTGGGGTGTATTTGATTTCTCAGCAGAGACCTCTGAAAGTATGCTGGTGTCTTGTGTCACCAGGACATTAAGACAGAAAAGCCCAGGGATTTCTTTCCTCAAAAAAGTCACAAAGCAACTGATAAGGTTTTCTAAGCTGTGCACTCTGAGAACGTTGTAGGTCCATATATACAGTCAGGACTGCCACAGCTGAATGGGTATCCAGCATCAGTTCAGTGGCGTGTGTCAATTCTCAGGAGGAGCCAATGTCAACCCAGTGAAGTAGTTCGTGAGGAGGTTGAGGTCAACTGCAATTATCTGTGCTCAGGACAGCTGATGCCGGGGGCAGTTACTTCCCCACAGTGAGAATTTGAGGCTGAATCTTGTATTTATTTTTTTTTTATTCTTCTGACTGGTCATCTTTTGCAGAGTATTCTATATTCCCAGCTGCGTGGACCATCCATGACTTAGACAATTATGACTGAAATTCGTGGGACTTAGTACACAAATGTATCTAACATAGAGATTCTGACCTGAAGTTCTCCTGTAAGTACTGGTGTGCTATGTATAGCGAAATCAAAGCAGGTAATTGTGACCCAGAACTGCCAAAAGAAAGGTATTGGGCTCTGAATTAGACAGACCACCTAAATATAAATTTAGAAAAGCATAAATGTGCAAGATCGTTAAAGGTAATACATACTTTGAACTTGGAAATGCAAAAGTACCTGTGGTAATATGACTTTCATTTATACGCCAGCCTCTTCAAATTGCCTTATTCTGCCATACCTACCTCAGCTACATTAATCCTGCAAGGTTTGTCAGAAATTATCAAAGATGCTTTTTTCAGTCCAGATTGCCAGTTTTCAGGCAACACATAAAAGGGAAGTAAACCACCTTAAAAACTACTTCACCTTAAGGTTCAAGAAATGTGTCGTGGCTTATCTTCTATTTCTTAAGCAGCAAGCGTGAGCGCAGACGCCGCAGAAGCCCCTGTGCTCATCCTGAGGGCCTCAAGCAAAGCATGCCCATGTGAAGGGAGAAAAGAAAGTTTAAATGTGTTGTATGAGACTGGATGATGTGTTCATTGACTGTATGTATAAACAGGGAAGATGGTGACAGCACTGCTTATCCTCAGGCTGACAAGCTTTCACTGGTGCACAGACATGCCCAGGATTTTGACTGGTAATTTGACTTTCAGTGGTAACTCAACCAGCATTTGGACCAAACGATTGATGATATAGACTCACATTGTGCATCTGTAATTCTGGAGTAACACCCTTGGTTGAGTGACATTGCTGTAGATTTACCCTTCGTAGCTGTAAGCGTAATTTTCTCAGGAGATGCAGATGATGATGATTATTTTTTCTCCCTCTATTCAAAATTAATAAAATAAAATAGAGCAAGTTTAAATAAAACCGCCTGACAAACAAGGACCAACATGAAATATGTATAGATGCAATTTTAAAGCATGTGTTGGAACGATTAATTTAACAAAAGATGCATGTAAGAGAAAGATGTTTAAGTTCTAATAGCTGGAAACTACAAATTCCAGTTTGGATAAATTCAGCCTGTAAATAAAGTTGTTTTTCTCACAGTGACAGGAATTAAATGTTGGCCCAAACTCTGTAGAAAGTGTGGCAGACTCCTTGTTGGCTATTAGGTTTAAACCTTTAAAATTCTAGAGATTGTTCCTACCAGCGGTGCTGGGAGCCATTCAAAAGCTGTGGTTTTAATGCCAGAACCAGCTGACAAAAATGTACAGCGTTTCTTCCCAGAAAGGCAACTCTGTGTGTGTGTTTTCTTGGCGTGGGGTGTTACAGGTGCCTCGCGCGCTGATGGAATCCTTTTTGGAGATACCATTCTGCTTACGGGGGAAATACATTTTCCGAAGGAGGGCGTTCTGTTTTAGGTTTGACGCGTTGCCGTAGGCATTTTGACCTACCAGGTACCCACATGGCACTTGGTGGGAGTTTTGTGTCCCAGGTCCATCAGGCGACAGTAACTGCCTGAGCAGCTGCGGGAATAAGTATTTTGTAGCACCGTACAATAAGCTGTTTTTTTCCAGTGAAAGTTTAAGTATCCCTTAGTATAGGTGTATGCATGCATTACCAGTGTATATACACGAGTAACTTGTGTATTGATATTTATTTTAGAAGTGGAAATCAGAGGAGAGAAAGTCTACATTCTTGATCCGTGCCTTTGAGTTATGTTGATTAATTATTGCCACTAGAAAGACACTTTAGAATTAGCTGGATTTCCAAAGCTTCATCTTTTTCTTTCCTGTGAGTTATTAGCAAAGCAGTGTCTGGAAGTTGAGCACAGTGTGGGTAAGGTAGATGCTTCACCCTGTGCTAATTTTTTTTTTTTTTTATGGCCATCCATAAAAACCTTCTTTCCCTTTTTTCTTTTGAAATAGGTGTTTCAGTAGCCAGCAGATGATTATTCTGAGATCCTAAGACATGCCATGCCATTGTTGGCAACCGCCTGATGCTGTTTTCAATGCTATTTTCAGAAGTGTAGGTGGACGGAGGCACAGGGCAAACTGCCTATTTCATGGGTAGGCAGGTGCTGCTGATTAGGGTAAGGTCAAAAATGCTGGCCTCATCCCAGTTATTTTAATATAGTTCTACAGGGGATGAAGCTGGTCCTGTATTTATTTCGCAACTGTTTCCCTGGAGACAATCTGTGTGAGCTGGCTAAATTCTCAAGAACACATGCTAATAAATAAATAAATCGATCCATAATTAATGGGGCTGACTGGTGTTGGCCTGGCTGCCACATGTGCCGTTCCTCTCAAGTGATGATTTACAGTTCTTACAGACTATCAGTGTTTGTTTTGGGGGCTCTTCGAGTGAGACTATATGCTGTAAATGATTTATAATGCTCTGGCCATGATTATTTACTGAGAATCCAAACGCACCGAGTAGGGAGTCCAACATGGCTGGTGTCACGCAGATAACAATAAACTTTAAAATGAGAGATTGTTTTAGGATGAATACTTTAACATTTCTTATTATTCATATGTTCCTGGTAGCTGATGCTACTGTACTAGCATTAGAATTATTATTGTGTTGCAATAGGAATAAAACAATGGTTTATAACTTAGCGCTCTCGTAGTCTGTAACACCTGGTTATTTAGACCGAGAAATGCCAGGAGATGATGTGAGACTGATTCTCCTTCCATGTGTACCTTTTTAAATCAGGCATCCAGCAAAGAAAGCACAGCTACTGTGGTATGGAGCTGGTACATGTGGGAGGAAGGCAGGCAGGCAAATAGTGACTGAACATCTGTTTGTTATGTTGCAGGTAGTTCAATATCACCCAAAAGAAAGCTAGATACAGTTACATTTTTTGTGATGGCAGTATGAGATAGGTAGTTTGTGAGTGGGAATCAGCTCAGCTAATACGATTAAGTATTAACTAATATTTAAATCACAGTATTGCTAATTGTTCACTCCCATTTTAAAATTAAAAAGCAAGCCATTAAGAAAAGGGTTATGGTGTTGAATTTGAAGAATTAGAACAAGGTTCCTCTAACTCAGCTCCTAGACTTCCCAAAGTTTTTGTTTGTGAAACTGGGCGAATCTTGTGCGTTTACTTGGCAGCGTTTGCTTCCTTTGCAAGCTTCCGTCTTTTGCTTTTAATAATTTTGGGATTAGATGAACAGAAGAATGTCTCAGCCTGTAGCATAGGCAATCTGCCACCTTTGTTTCCTGCCCTTTAGAAGCTAACAGCCTCAGCCCTCATTGCCAGGGTTTAGGTTGAAAGAATCCCCATTTTGATGAAGCCTGTGGCTTTGCAGGCGGTAAAAACATACTTCTGGAAAACAGAAAATTTCATAATGAGAGAGGTTTCTATTAGGTTGTCTTTTCATGGGACTAACGATGCACACATTTACACATACGAAAGCTCAGGTAGATCTAGAAGATTTGTAGTGAGTGGTGTTCTCAGTGACGAAGACACTTCCAATGCCTAACGTTAGTTACAATAGCCTGGTCGCCCCAGGGTGTTTTTATAAGTGGGTGGACACACCACCACAACTATTTGGATCTGAACTTAACCCTCAAGCACTTGAAATCGCTATTAGGAAAAAGGCTCTTATTCTTTTTTCACTGACTATAAAGGGTAAAAAGGGGATGCCATCTTCATCAGTAACCCTCCTGTGTGCCACTGTTCCACACGTGCAGAATGGAGGTACAGCATCTATATCACAAATTAAAACACACTTAACAACAGTTCTGTGTGTTGCCTGTGACAAAATGAATGAACAACAAGTGATACCCATAATATAAATTTTAACTATGTTGTTATGAAAGCAAGGAAGACACTTGTTACTGGTTTCTTTGACCATTTTGTTTGTACTGAAGACTATGCCTTTAGGACATGATTACACACTTCCATTCCACTCCCGTTTTATGAATTAAACAAAGCAGAGCAGAAACAAAATGAACAGAAAACCTTGATAGACTGATAAAGCAAGTGTGTAGAGCTGTAAATCACTGAGGACAGGATGGTAACTCTTTAAACTTACTGTGCACAATCTATTATATTTACATTTAAAGTGATTTTTTTTAACTCCCCGCTTCTTTTCTATAATGCACATTTATCACAATGTAGAAGAAAAAGCAATCAAGCTTTATTTCATAGCGTTCATTAGAAACATATTAATTTATATTGAAAGCAGAGATTCTGTTCCATCTAGAATGGCTGCCTATTCATTAAATCCGAATCACTAGGCAGACACCTCAAACAACTTTATTCTTCAATTAGAAGTGAATCAATTTTTTTACAACATGATAGCAGGCAGGAAGGTTTCTATGATGGAACACTTGCTGAGGTAGGAAGGCAGATTTACTGCAAATAATATTAACATTGCAGCTCGAAAACTGTTTTAAATGCACCTTTTACAATACCTTAAATACATAAATCAATCAATGAATAAGAAGGCATAATACATTCTGTATTTTTTTTATATTTCCTAATATAGCATGTCCATTAATCATGATAAAAGTCTTTGTGACTGTCATATCATTTAACTATGCACACAGTAAGAAGTCATATATGCAGTGCTGTGGTTTTCGTAGTAGAGGTATAGCTGCTAGCAATGTCCTTGGAACTTGTTTTTTCAGGTGTCATGGTAATATACTTCAGTTTCATTGTTTTGGTTGTTATTGTGATTTTAAAAAACTTGAATTCTAAAAATGTCGCAAATATTTAAAAAATCTTTTTCTTTGCAGTTTATCTTGTGTCTCTGGCGACGTACTGCTCTGCCAATAGTGAAAGTTGTAATTATCTGATTAACTTGTTATTGCAGAGCTGTTCTGAAAATAAGCTGAAGTAATTTTTTTAAGATTAAGAAACCCCACAACTTTTGCTAAGTGTGTATTATCCTTACTGATTATTCAAAAAAAAAGTTAGTCTTAATTTTCATTGTCTGAAAAAATTTATTGTGCAGGAACTTATCTACAGGTATGTGAAATCTGATATTTTTAGGTGGTGGGCTTGCTTTCAGATCCAGTGAGTGTAAAATCTTAGCGTTTGCTGAGGGTTTATGTTTGAACCATTGTAAAACAAAATGCTGAGCTGAACAAGATTGGTTTTCCTCTGTTTCTTGTGCCAAGCTGTGGAAAACATTGATACGTTGTTCTTTAAACAGGAAATAATAAATCAGTCAAATAAAATTTACAGATGGGTCGGGGTTCACTCATAAAAGTTCACAATATAACTTTACTGGATCGTAAAAATCATGGACCCAATAGAGATACCCATTTTATGACATGTGATAATGTCCCCTCTCCCACACAAACTATCGTGTCACACGCTACCAGCAATAAATCTTCTCTCATCCTTCACACTAAAAGAAAACATTCTTACCACCTTTTTCCATTATAATACTTCCTCTGTTCCAGTAGTCCTAACCACCTTTTCTCTTAGGTATTTCCCAGTTAACATATCTATTTAATCTCCGAGCTAGTGTTCTGTGTTTGCATTACCATTGAAAAATTTATTTTTTTTTCAGGGTGGGAGAAGAATGCGTATTGCTGAATGACTGGCTATATGAGTTTATCTAATAAAACATGTTGTCTTTTAGAGGCACTATTACGCCCATAACAGCCCTGTTAATAATAACATTACGTTCTTACCTAGTGCTTCAGTAGTGCAAAAATTTCAGAGCGAAGTAATGTTGTGTTTAGTTCAGGATTTCCTAGGGGAAACAAGTTTTGTAATCGATAATTCACTGATAGGATGGAAATTATTATATATTCTGAGATTAATGGGGAAAAGAAGAGGATATTATTGAGAAGATGATCTAAATAAGGTTCCAGCCTCTGGACGTTGTTCCCTGTAAACTTCCAACTCTCATCTTCATTTCTGGCTGTTAAATTGCATTAATCTAAAAATTTAATTCTACTTATCCAAGTATTTTGTATTACAGACAAAGTTATTCAGTTAGAGGATCTGTTAGAGCCAGTTAGTTAGAGGATGTTAGAGCAAGTAGGAAAATAAGCTTTTTATTTAATTGTGGGCATGAGAAAGTGTTTCTTGATACATTACCTCTCTCACAATGGGGTCCATACAAGGAAAATTTGGATCATGTCTCATTTCAGATGAATTTCAAGCTTAGAAACATGGTTAAGTTTAGTCATATATTATGGCTCAGAATATATAAGAAAATAGTAGGGTTCTATAAGTTGCCTGAAACCCGTGAGAAGGCTGTGATGTGGCACTGCCTGGGTAGGTAAGCACGCTACGTTTGTTACAATCTATTCCTGCTTTCAAAACCTGTTTGGCAATGTTCGTCCTCAAATGGTCTTTAAAAAAATCCCCTAAACTTTCAGAGAACTAAGGATAAAGGTGGTTACTTTGATGATTGCATGCAACTGCGTGTTATAAGAAAAAAGGTGGTAGAAAATGATGAGTTGTCGTGACCGAGAGGGGTTACTGCTGCAGGCACACAGTAATGTCATCTGAGCGCTGAGCTGTACAACGCATGTGGAGAGGGAGTTACCAGCAAAGCTACAGATGAGGCTCTGCAGATTGTATTTAAGATTCTAAACACAAGATGTTGTTTTATTGTGAAGAGTCCCATTACTGAGTGATAGGGCAATAAAATGGCAGATGAAATTCAAAATTGATAAATGCAAAGCAATATTCTTGTGGAAAAGTAGTTTTAAGTTTATAAATGGTGGTAAGCTCTAAATTATCTATTCTACGCAAGATGAAATGGCAGTATGTTTGACAGCTCTGTGAAAGCCTCATCTCAGAAGCAAACAGAATTTTAAGAACGTTGGTTGAGGAATAGATACTGAAACAGAAACCATCCAACAGTTCCCCTGTATATGCCCATGAGATAACAACACTTGATATTTTGGGCATCTCCCTGGAGCCTATGTTTTGAAAAGTGAAAGCTGAAAGTGTACAGAAAGAATTTTAAGGGTTATCAAAGTGTGGAGTTACTTTCACACAGGGAGGACTGACTTGGACTAAGATTCTCCATCCTGAAAAAAGAAAGTCAATCAAGGTAGGGCATGGTATGTCTTTATAAAACATAACTGTTAGAAAAAGAGTGACAATAAGATGATTGCAATCCAGGTACTAAGCACATCAAATGAGACAATAGATTTAAAGCAAACAACATGCTTATAAAACAACCAATTTGTTTAAAACAAATGAAGTATTTCTTTACACCACAGTGGCATTAAATTACACAATATATTTTGAATGCCAAAACTTTACATGGGCTCAAAAAAAACCCTGAACAAATTCACAAAAGAAAGTATTATCATCACCTATGACATACAGAAGAAGTGCTACCACACAGGTTTTTGAAAGGTGGGCAGGTTTTCTGAAATAAGTATCGTCGGTGTTTTTCTTTCTTTTTTTCACACCTTCTATAGGCATCGGTTCTGGCCAGTCAGAGGTAGGACACAAGGCCACACGGACCTTTGCTCTAACCCTGCTTTATTGTTTGCGCCTGATGAAAAGTAAATAAATACTTTTTGCCATTGTACTTCAAAAGTCTCTCACAAAAAATAAAGATAAATGGTGACCCTGGACATCATATATCAATAATGGCTAAGAATATATATGAAAATATTTGGCAATTTCCTGGTAAATACATCATACGAATCCTAACGTTTCTCAGTTTCTAAAATTCCTCAAAGTACTTATCAGTGTTCTGCCCCCTTTTTTTTAGGATATAAAGTATTCTGTATCATGTTTCTGAATATTAATGCATTTTGCTATTATTGTTGTCTGAAGTAAGGTTGGCTTGCAAGCCTTTGGCATTAACTTCCAGAACAAAGCAATATATGGGTAATTAGAACAGAGAATACTGTCATCCCTGATACCCCTGACTTTTCACGTGCACTTTGTGCAATCTTCCTACCACAACTGTCCATAATACGATTTCAGAAGGGACACAAAACTAAGAGCCGTTTTCCGCTGATAAAAATGAGCAATGCTACTTTCAGGGTGGGAAACCAGCTAACTGAAGAACAGATCTGAAATAGTTTCATTGACCATCTCTTACCCAATTTTGGCAGATGATTGATTTTTTTCTTCTTCTATTTCACTTTAACCTTCACTGACTTTTATTATTTTTTTCTAAAGATTACTGACTTGTGTCTTAATACTCCATTATACTGTAGTCTCAGGAATCAAAGAAGTCAATGACTGCTGCAGCTGTCCAGAGCTGCTTAAAAGTTACTCAGAAAACGCCAAGATTAAATCCACAGGGAGAAATAAAGATCATTTTTGCTATAAGACATTTCCTAAGCTTTCCCTACTTTAGTACATAATTCATTTGATTATCTTACATGTTGCAATTTGTGAACTATGAATTTTTGAATATGGCATGACAAAATAAGTTCTTCTTTCATACTCAAATCTTGTTCAGATGCTTTTCTTTGAACTGAGTGTCTGAATTAGAACTTAAACATCTTTTTCATTAGGTGAAAATGTCACTTCTCCATTCTTAGATAGGAAGCACATTTGGCAGCAAATGTTAATAGGCAGGAAGTAGGTCTTGGATTTTGTTGTTATACTGCATTTCTTCGTATCAAAAGGTTATGGAGTTAGAGATGTTGCCTGCCAAAACTCCTCGAGTTAGTATTTTTCAGTTGTCCTTTACTTTGATTGACATATGTTGGAAAGTCTATAAATAATTAAGGTTCTTTGTAAGGTTCATTTACTGTTAAGAAAATATATGCCTTGCCAGAACGTTTGAGTGGTAGGTTGCTTTTGCTCCGAGTTATTCTGAGCTATTTAAATATATTGATAACTTTCTCTCCACTGCTGTCCTCAAGCCTAGTGCTTCTGTTCTGCATCTCAAAGAACAATAAAAGACAGGAAAAGTGTCTTTTGTGCAAAATACTTAACATATTCTTGATGCATTATTTATATAGTCTATTATATTTATATAGGCTAATCTTTTTAAATCAAAATATTGAAGCAGTTAGTGGTGCACTCTAAAATTTGTATCAACTGTTACCTTTGCTCAATGTTTCTAACTTAAGACAGTTATGAACACAGAGATTGCTGATAAGGCAAAATTTGAGGTGTTTATTCTTTAAGATGCATGAATTGCTTACAAACCATATTTTTGATTATGCTACTAAGGGTCACACTTAGAGAGTTGTAAATGTGATTTACACAGAAATGAGCAATCATGTTAATTCACTCATTTAAAACTTGCTCAGCAAAAGACAGAGTTTTCATCAGGAACATGAAACAGGAAAATTATATTGGCTAATTGCCATCAGCTTCTTAACCCTTTCAGTGCAATAACTAATGGAAGTGCACTTTTGATTTTAGTGAATGTTATTATCCAGGTCTTCCGGTAGAATTAATTCAAACGATTAGTCAAGGAGGTCAGTCTTTTTGGTTGACAGGAGTTGGAACCTATCTCTTCATCTCCTATTATTAGCAGATTGTGTGTCCCCTTTTGCCATTGATTGTCTGTCAGATCTTTTTACAATGTAGAAACCTACATATCACTTAATAGATCTACAGATCTAAGAGGAGTATATAAATATGTATTCAATGTATTGTTTTTACTGTTTATTTAATTATTTTGCCTTTAATCTTTCAAGGACACAGTGAGCAGTGCCACACAGACACAAGCTACATGTATAAAATAACTCACATTTCTCATAAATTTTTTCACAGGCACCACACTTTTTTTATTTGTTCTTAAAACAGTTTGCATCAGTACTTTATTTTACGTATTTGGTAAAGGGGAAACGATGTGAAAGAGCACTTTGCTGGCATCTGTGGACTTCACCTGTTTACCTGTTGAAGCTGCTGCAGGTACGTGCTGCAGGGCTTCCTCCGTCTCCCTTCACTGCTCTTCATTTACGTAGCCAGTTATACTGGCTGACGCAACGAAGTGGGAGGAGATCAAGAACGTGACTCCATCCACTCCTCAACCCTTATCTCCTTGCCTGGAGGGCACAGCTAATAAAAGACTCTGAAAATCCCACCATAATAAGGATGCATTTTGGGGCAAACGTGAAAACAATATACACTTCTCCTCTTGACGCTGTAATCCTGCCAGCTTTCATTCCCTCTTTTAGAGTTGTAGCTCGAGGTACATATATGCCAACATGTACTTAAATAAGCCGTTAATTTCCTGGTTTGTAGAACTTCTTCCCAGGTACAGGTCTTTTATATTGCAAAATTTACACTTTAATTAAGACTGCTAAGGGAAATGCTACAGTGTCTCATAGATGAAGAAAGGATTATTCGCAGGAACAAATTCATTTCCCAGCTACTAAAGCTGAATAGCCCGTATCTCTGTGTTCTGTCGTTGCTTGAATATTGCTTCTTTCAGATGAACTCCTTGGTTGCAAGCGGTTTAAAATGTGCCAGAGTTGTTAAACTACATTTTAACTTGAGTATGAAACTTCCAAGGATAATCACTTCTGAGGAAAGAAAACAGGAGAAATGGAAACCACAGAAGAGTGAAAAATGACTGTAAATATACTTATCCCATGGTTTCTTCATTTATGCCTCCAGTTAGTCAGCTTTATTTTATGGTGGAAAATTATTTGCTGTCATGTAATTTTGTCAGCATAACATTAGCTGAGCAAGCATCTGAACAGAGCAGAAAACGGGGTAATCCTTATGAGTTCAGCATCTCACATGTAGGCGTTCCTGTTCCCGAAGCACACTTAAAACCAGACATGTGATATGCTTGGATTGTGCTCTGCTCCAACTTTTCTTTCTTCTGGGGACTCTGTGTATTTCTTTTTATCGTTGAAACATGTTTTAAGTTATGTTTTAAGATGAAGTAACATAGGATTCAGAAATTACCTGCATTTGTGACGCTTTTGCCAACATTTTAAGACTGTGAGCTACTCCCGTAGAATACAAAAATATTCTTTTCCTAATATCTGCTGTTTTGTTAAGCGCGCAATGTTGTCCTGTAACTTAGCGTGTTGAGTGAGTTTATCAGTAAACTCTGAACCATCGTTGTTAACATTCTCCATGAACAAAAGAGCAGCCTTGATAAAGTGTCTGTGCTCCTCTGAATTTACACACCAGCGTTCTTCAAACTGAAAACTCGTTTGACTAGGCTGTGTGTTCCTGATAAACACCGCAAATTCCAACAATGTAATATGTTACGAGCAAATATGCTGTAGCTGGAAACAAAATGTACAAACAAAAATGGTCCAAGCAACTCTCCCCGCCACCTCCCCTCCTTCACCCAAAAGCCTGTCTGTGACAGGAACAAATGCTTTGAAAAAGGCGAGTCAGTAAGTCCTCCAGCTTTCTCCTCAGAAGTAAGAAATAAGTACAAAATGGTAAATCTGGATGTTTAGTGATGGTCTAGAGATTATTTTATATTAGTATAAGTACCACGGTTAGTATAAAAATTAGAAATTTCTTATGACTCTGGGGTACTACTGTGGAGCTGTCTGCACCGACTGACACATCTAAACATGGTCAAGAAAAGAACACCATGTGCTCACCAGGAAGGGATAGTGAAACCTGTAATTCCTCTTCATCCTTCATATGCTCAGCCTGCTGACCTGGGAAGTCTTCAGTGAGTATTACAAGTGACTCTGCCTTCTCCCCCGAGCAGATATATTCTCTCACAGTGCTTCCCAGTGTTTCTCCTTGGGAACTGTAATTCTATATTGCTCTTTCTTTGGGTTTTGACCCAAAGGCAAAGGCACTACATTAAATCTATGTTCAGCATCAGGAATCCTTTAAATTTTGGCATAAATTACATCTTTATTAGTGACATAAACGTGAAACCATAACGATAGTATCTATTCTATCACTGTATTACCTGCTCAAAGCATGGTGTTACATTTGATGCTATTAGACCTTTGTGTAATACAGTGTAAGAAAAAGGTACATAAATGAAGTGTTACCTAAAGTGTATACTCTAGTAAACAGATAAACTGGCTGTTGAAATTTTGGAAATACTAGAAAACTTGAAGTAATTGTTCTCCTTCCTTTAAAAAATATATCAATTCATCTCTATATTGCATACGTTCTTCAATTTAAAGAAGAAAAAAAGCCCCTCAACACGTTTGTTTTTTTTACCTACTATAGATGTGACTAAATAAGAAAACAAAGTGATTGATAAAAACCTAGTTATTATTTCATGCTTATAAAAAACTCTGAGCACCTGTATTAATCTCTACAGGTGCTTTAATCATTATTTTAAGGTGAGCTATGACGAAATGAAAGTATTCAGTTTGATCTGCCCCTGCAGGTCCGAGAAATACTATTACTAATCCCCATTCATTGTAAGAAGAAAGGAAAAAAAAGCTGATCTTGGACGCTCACATTTGATCTACAAAGGAAAAAAACATTGACTATACAGTAGATCAGGTTTTTTATACCAGATACTTTATTGCAGAAACGTGTAAGTAAATTAATAAATACACCATTTTGTCAGAGTCGCTGAATACAAGTAAGATCTTTGTATTCAAATAAATAAATAAAAAATAAAATAAATAAAAAGTAGATGTTGGAGACACCTGTAAGAATTATTTCATGTAAGTCAGCATAGAGGAGCACAATAAAACGGTTTCATACACATACCTCCTTGTGAAACTCAGAGCAGACATTCATGCGAACAGATTTTCCCACGTGGTAGGAAAGTCTTCTTCATTCCACAATCTTGGACGGAGGTACTCCCTTAAAAAGGCCAGAAAAGTTCTAATACATCAAAGCTGTTCATTTCTCAGCTCAGTTTTTCAGATAATTTAATGCCTTTGAAAATCACACAGAAGTTTTGACTGATGATGTGTCATTAAACTGCATTTTAAGTGCCAACAGAAGATGCGGCAACATCATTACCTTGAATTAAAGAGCAAGAAGAGCATTCTACTGGGAGCATTATGGTACCTATAGAAAGGAAATAATTCACGAGTGCTCTTCATGAAATTAGCTTTTTACCTCAGTTCTAGAATAAATGATAAAATTGCCTACACATTCTGTCCTAAATCAGTAGAAAGCTGCCCCTCCTAAATCTCAATAACTGTCTAGGGTAATCTCCAACAGCTGGGTGCCGTTAGAGTTTGTACTAATGGTTGTAATGTGGAATCCTGTAACCCAGAGCTTATTGCTACTTATCTAACATGGGCTTGAAATGAGGTGACATAGTAATGAGTTTATACAAATTACTTTTATAACTTTCACACCGCTTCTAGGCAGAGGCAAGCAATCTAAGAAAAGCTATTGTCTGCTTTTTTGAGATAATCTTAATGCGTTCCATTTGATTGAATATGGCTGTTTGTTAAAATATTAGAAGAAAATGTCTCTACCTCCCCTTACTCACTCTCGTTAGACAAAATTACTTACCTGGCTTTACCAAAATAATGATATTTATTTTGCTGATGACAGCAAAACAGACTTCTGAGTGGTGCATGAGCAGTTGCTATTATAACTCAGCCTATTAGAATAATTTGCAGCTCTGTCTGTTAGCTATTGCCAATTGGTATGACTTTACTTATGGCACATCAGTTCATAATTAAAGAGTATACCTGCAGACACTTTATACTTCCTGGCACAGCAAAGCAGTGTCATAAGCACAGTGATGTCAAGGCGCTTGATTCCTCCCTCATTTAAATTGGTGGGGAAAAAAGATTGGAATGGTGCAATTGAATTACCTGAAAGTGCAAGCCCTTTAGACTGTCGTTTTTGTGGAAAGAATTTGACAGACAAGCACGTTTTACATATGCAAGGAGTCACTGTGAAAGAAGCACAAGATACTCTTTCAATTTTGCGGGCTTGTAAAATTTACTATTTGTGCTGGACTTGAGTGAATAATTTTCACAGAATGATGTATTCACTGTACTTAGCTGTTGCTCTTTTTATAGAACAGACTGTAGTTTCCCACTATTTTTTTTTCTCTGAATGTTGTTTTAACTTGAGTGAGTTTTTCTCAAGAATGTTTCTCCTGCTATTTTATACCTTTCAGACTGTGCGAAGTATTGGATCAAATAAAATATGAGAAGAGACTGTGTTGAAGATGGGACTGACTGCACGTGCAAGTACTTCCAGTGTGGATCTTCTGACCATCAGGTAATAATTTCACATCTATGAAGATTCGTGCTTGTATAGAATCGTGATCATGCAATCTTTTTACACTCATACAGGGCCACAGAGCACCCTGGGGATGGGCAATAACTCTAGGTAAAAATGTATCACTGAGAGGTAGTTAGAACCTTAAATGATGTAAAACATCTAAAACCACAGAAAGGACAGTTATTTGTTTGCTTTTTTTCATAATGTAATCATCTCTAAATATTTTAGATATTCATCTCCATATTAAGTTACCTTGTTATGAATCATGGACTGACCCAGGAACAAATTCGTTGCTAAGTTGGAAGAGGCAGCACATGGAGTAAAAGAGGCTGCAGTTTTTAATGTGTTTGATCAGTGTTTAAAGAATTAGCTCAGTCAAGTTTTATCCACACCATATGGGCTTTCATGGGGCTCTGAAGGATACTGGGTCACTTTGGTGATTGTTCGCTTCAGGTTAATGTTCCAATTTTGTGTGCTTGTGTCTGGCATCCAACCAGACAACTTGAGGATATGCACATATAGGATAGTAGTGGATTGGGCTGCTCTTCACAGAGCACGTGGAGCAACACAAAGGCTCATACAGCCGCAGCCCTCCTCCTGTCACTCTTTCTGGACACATTATAAAAGTGAATTTGCACTTTCTAAGTGTGCCTGCAGTTGGGAAATGTGATTGGGAGGCAGAGCATTATGGCATGGATGGATAAGAGATTTGGCATTAGGATTTGGGCTTTGTCAGGATGTGGTAAAATTAACAATGAAAATGTTTCCTCCAGTGCCCAAGATATACTTTTCTCAGTAATTTCAGAGCTGTGAGTGAACACATACAAATTCCAGATCCTTTTTTACTTCTTACCAGGTAATATATTCCAACCTTGCTTTCATTGCTCAGCATTTCTGGATATTCATTCAACACTGCTGTCTTAGCTTCAGCTGTGTTGTTATTAAATCTATTTATTTACATATCTAATAATTTGCATAACCTTTTCCGTCCTTGTCAATAAGATGGTGTTTCAGAGAGGCAGGTATCTATCAGCTTCTCTGGACTGGTATTCCTATTAATAGTATGATACTATGGTAACCTGCATGATCAGTATCTATGATGTTTAAATTACAGATGCAATGGCTTGAAAAATTTCTGAACTATGTCTTCTCAGAAAAATAGGGTTGTCATATGTATCATCTGTAAGAATGTATTTCAGAGACTTCAGTTAAAAAAAGTCTGACAAATACCATTTGCTTTAAAGTTATGATCAAATTGTCAAGTGTTAGTGAGATTCACTGCTAATGTTCAGCAATGGGAGCCCGAAATGGAAAGTTATGTCAAGATCTGACCACAAATGGTCAGGACATTCAAATTTCTTGAAACCCTGCTGGCTGTCCTGCTTGGTCCTTCAAGAGACAGTCCAGAAGTTTAGGAAATCATAGAGCTTAGTTGCCCATCTGGCAGAAAAAGTAGGTGGGAACTTGGAAATCACAGACAATTTGTTCTGTACACAAGCCTCTGGAATGAAAAAGCTTCTTATGAAATTAGGGGGAGATTAGGACTGAGAAAAAACAATGTGATAGATGCAGAAAAGATAAAGAATCTGTTAAAACATTACTGAAACGGAAATGTTTTTCCGAAACGTTTTTTACATTTCAGGATATTACAAGTAGTAACAAAAAGCCATGGAATTTTTTCTTCTTAAATTTGATACTTGCTTTCCTTTCAGAAAGCATATTTTGTTGAGGATTTTTTTCATTTCTAAGGTCCTAATTTAATACTTGCAGAATAAGGCCCTCTTTTGAAAATGGGATTTCTAGAACCCCTTGTACAAAACATCCATTCCACCACATAAAGGGGGAGGTTTTTGCTGGTTTATAACTATTGGTAGTTGTTTGGAAATTTTATTTCCAAAATGTCTTTCCAAAAGCTTAACTTGAAATACAATCCTAAATTCTAGGACTATCCAAGTTTGGACCTAATTACCTGAGTAAAAGTATATTATGTAGACAGAAGTGAGCCTGATGCGTTACCTGTTGAGTCTGTCAATTACTTAGAATCATAGAATTATTTAGGTTGGAAAAGACCTTTAAGCTCGACACTGGTGAGGCCTCACCTTGAATACTGTGTTCAGTTTTGGGCCCCTCACTACAAGAAGGTCGTTGAGGTGCTTGAGTGTGTCCAGAGAAGGACAACGAAGCTGGTGAGGGGTCTGGAGCACAAGTCTTATGGGGAGCAGCTGAGGGAACTGGGGTTGCTCAGTGTGGAGAAGAGGAGGCTGAGGGGAGACCTTATCGCTCTCTACAACTACCTGAAAGGGGGTTGTGGTGAGGTGGGTGTTGGTCTCTTCTCCCAAGTAACCAGCGATAGGACGAGAGGAAATGGCCTCAAGTTGTGCCAGGGGAGGTTTAGACTGGATATTAGGAAAAATTTCTTCACCGAGAGGGTGGTCAAGCTTTGGAACAGGCTGCCCAGGGAGGTGGTGGAGTCACCACCACTGGAAGTGCTCAGAAAACGTGTGGATGTGGCGCTTTGGGACATGGTTTAGTGGGCATGGTGGTGTTGGGTTAACGATTGGACTTGATGATCTTAAAGGTCCTTTCCAACCTTAATGATTCTGTGATTCTGTGATCAAGTCCAACTGTTAAGCTACCACTGCCAAGTCCACCACTAAACCATGTCCCTAAACACCGCATATGCACATCTGTTAAATACCGCCAGGGATGGTGACTCAACCACTCCCCTGGACAGCCTGGTCCAATGCTTGATAACCCTTTTGCTGAAGAATTTTGTCCTAATATCTAATCTAAACCTTCCCTGGTGTGACTTGAGGCCATTTTCTCCTGTCCTTTCACTTGTTACTTGGGAGAAGAGACCGACACCCACCTCACCACAACCTCCTTTCAGGTAGTTGTAGAGAGCGATAAGGTCTCCCCTCAGCCTCTTCTCCAGGCTAAACAACCGCAGTTCCCTCAGCTGCTCCTTATAGGACTTGTGCTCTAGACCCTTCACCAGCTTTGTTGCTCTTATTTGGACAGTGAGATTCTGTAGGGTGAAGCCTACCCCAAAGCACCTCTCAGATAACTGAGGCCTTGATCACATCTGCTGAGCTCTAAATTACTAGATAATCTGGTAGGAGCTAGGAAAAAAGGAGCAATAGGTAAATTAAGTTATAATGAGCCGTAGCCCTGCCTGGGAAGAGTGGAGGAGGTGGAGCTGCTATGTGCAGGGGCCAAACTACCATCCAGGACCTGACGTGTCGACTGATTTTGGTGAGTGCCTTTGTTCCCTGGGTAAGTGGTGCCGGTAGCCTTGATTTGTGCCTTAATTTTGTCAAGTGTCCTAAAGCACTCTTGGAATAGAGGTTGCTATTCCTACACTGTATCCAGCCAGCTTAGTAAATAACTTCGAGATTTTAACAATTGGTGGTGAGAGCAGGACAAGCGTGTATCAACACAGATTTACAGCAGCTGGTAACCTATACTGATTTATGCCAGCTTTACATTTAGAGCTAATCTTAAGAAGTAATAAGTGATACTGGATTTATACTGACTTATTTCTTTGATGGTACAGAAGATTGCAACTTAATAAGAATATCTTCAAATACCATATTAATTTTAGTTCAAAGACTTTCTTTTTTATTTTTTAAATCTGGTAGTTGATAGTCCTTTTGCTCTTCAAAGGACGAGAAAATAAGCAACTCCTTCTTTGAGAATAAAATAATGAAACAAGAAAATGGCTCACGGGAAGACTTTTTAAGACACTTTTATCTGAACTGATACTGACTCTCATAAAACTTTTAGCAATACTGTCCTTCAGAAAACAAAGCAAAAAAATCCCCAAAACAAAATAAAAAAGAAATCTCAAAACATTTTTCACTCTTTCTGCCTTTAATAGTTCACAGAGAGATACGAAAGTATTTTCCCCAGTTCTTTTTTTTTGCTGTACGTGGCATATGTGCCTTTTAGCTCTTTAATTTTCTTCCACAACATCTTTTTCCTTCTCTGCAATTTAATGACTCCCAATTTCCTTTGTCGTACCATCTGGTTCACTCCATGTCTCTGAGACATTACTCCTTTCAGACACATGGTAAGTAACAACACCATGCCTAGTTTTTTAACTGTATGAAGCATTTTACAGAACCTGTTGTTCAAAAGTTTTGTCAGTGGAAAATAGGATGATTCTCCCCCAAACAACACAGTGGTTAAGGAAATAGAGAAATAATATAACTCAATTATCTTTACTACTTGAAGTGTTTTCCAAAGTTTCGTCTTTGTGTATTGGTGTTAAGAGCAAAAAATTTTAGGACCAGGTATCACCGATGAAATTATAATTTATTTGTAAAAAACTTCCCAGATGCTATATTCCTAACTTGGAGAATATTCAGAGAAGAGAATACTCCTTGTTTATGACCTCCTATGACCATCATTCAGCCAGGAAGTGAGAACTTTCCTTTAATGCTTTTTTGGAGACATGCTGCCAGACCTGTTGAGACAGTTTTTTGCTTGATTACTGTGTTTTATATTTCTGCTTTGTCCTCTCAAATAATTTACTACTTCTCCCCAAACAGTAGTTGAACTTGTCTACCTCCTTGGACCTAGCTAGCTCCCAAAATTATGGTGTTGGGGGATGGGAAGAAGGACAGTATCTTGTGTCGGAGTTGTCCAATAGTTAATGTTTCGGCTGCCTAATTGCATAAAGGAGCTTAATGGTTCTTTACATCTGTCCTAAATGACAAGTGATTGTTAACACCCACCGCTGTCAGCAATTCATAACAATTTCCATAACCTATCCATACCATTAAATATTTAATCAGGGTTATAATAAATAAGTTATGCATGCAAGTCAAAGTGCAGTCACTCACACCTACACTGAGAAATAAAGAGAGCAAATAGGCTTTTAGAGTAATTCTATGTTAAAGGGAAACCTAGTAAAATTAGGAATTCAAAAGCAATTCAAAAAGACCTGGAATGCAGTCATAATGAATCATAATGAGAGACTTCTTAATTGAAAACTGAATATTTTTCCACATTTTCATTACACCTAAAAACTTTGCATTGCTTTTAGACTGATATTTTTCTGCTTCAATCACTAGGCATTAGACAACTCATTTACTTACAGTTGCCAGACAGCATATTAATGATCGCTTGAGACCATTTGTTCATACTCATCATAGTCTATTTTTTTTTGCCATTATTCACTTCTGTTTTCCTTTGCCGCATCTGAAAAATGTATTTCATTCCTTCCAACCTGCAGACTTTAAAAAGTTTCAAGCTGAACATGACATCCTCAGATGCAGGATTTCTGTATATTGCAGCAGGAAGTCAGCAGGATGACTCCTCAGCCTTGTTTTGCAGGAGGCATTAAGTTGTACCTACCTCCGGGAAGGGAAGAAAGCTGGGGAGGAGGTGAGCATTGCAGGTCCTACTGACCTGGAAGAGAACAAGTCAGTCTTTGAACTGGAAACATTGGCCAGAAATGCATTCAAAAGGGCTCTGTTTCAGTCAGCTTGTGCCTGAAATCAGTGTAGTGTTACGAATACGGAATCATGTCCAAGGTTATAAAACCCACAGATTTTGAACTGGGCTTTCAGTCCAAAGCTGGTAGCCTTCATGGTGCAGCAGCAGCCTCTTTGGGTTTATCAGCCTGCCTTGCTTGCACATCTGCCTCCTGTATTTAATCTTAAGTTTCCTTAGCACTGCTGCCTACCTAAAGATGATTGTCAGTAAAGGGCTGAGGGTAATACAGATGGCCTCAAAGAAGAAAGTTACATTTATTTATAGGCAGTCTAGTCAACATGATGTACCAGGCCTTTCTTGCAACCTGCAATCTCTGCTCATTATTTCCATGACACGTCTCATCTGTCAACTAATCTGACAAATCATTTTTATTGATTTGGAACCAAGTGTTCCTGAACACTAGTTCATCATAGCATGTAACCACTTGTTTAACTCTTAACTATGTAATATATAGCTACTGAGATGGCTGCCTAAGCATGGGTTTAGCTTTGAGACTTTAAAAAAAACTTCCATATAACCATAAAAGACATCATTGATCTGGGAGTCTTCCTTCAGTATGTTTTTAAGTGATTTCAGAATTGGATAATACATACAAGAGCTGTGCAAGATGAGGGAATGAGCAGATTTCTAGTGTCTGGCTTTGCCTGGGCAAGTTTAGTCAGAAAACTTTTAGACTTTCTGGAATTCATGCCTCACCTAACTCGGGACATAGATAACGTTTCTGTAAGCAGGGCCCGTGTGCGCTACCGTTCATTGGCATTGAACAGAAGGTGCACCTGATGAGTTCACTGCTCAAATATCCTGTGAATATTATTTCCTCTTACAAATGCTGGTTGCTGAAAGCAAACAACAACAATTTCAGGAAAGTCATACAATCAAGGGGATTTTGTATCTGCATCTATTTAAATATATGTGACTCATGTGTGGTAATGAATTAGAAGATTAATAATCATATTCATCTTCCTAAATGACAGAGAATGAAATTTCAGTATGTCGTGTATTTACCCCCAAAAATCACTTAGTAATAAGTTAATATATATACACATATATTCCTAAAGTTTGGAGTTTACATAAAAAATAATATTGCAATTATGTTTTATGGGAAATATTGACCACTACTTCTTTTACGCGTAGCTTGATATTCTGACTTGAAAACGGCATTGACATCTCTGTTTCATCTATTGCTGAGTAACTCAGTAACTGAGTAACATTCACACTTGCCATAATCCTCTCTGCTGTTTAAAGAAGATTGTTTTCTCTTGCTTCTGGAAGAAACATTAGCAAAAGGTCACTTACGAAATTTTGGCATTTCCCTGTTCCTTTAACTACCGCCCACACATACTGCAAACCCCACACTTAACCCTGCACGGATCAGCTGTGGCAGCTAGTCCTGAGTGGTTATTAAAATTTAAAACAACATCAGAAAGCAGGCAGTTGTTCTGAAACTGTCTCCTTGATTCGCCAGGCTAGCTTTGGGCAAGTTTGCGTCCAGGGGAGTAAACGTGGGTAACATAATAGTGGTGTTACAGGGTGCAGAGAGCATTGCAGTCAGCCACTTGGTTTAGTGGCTGATTGTAGTGAGCATCTGGTGGCTGCAAGTGTGGGAAACCAAGAAGGAGGGAACAGACCTTTTTTTTTTCTCTTTTTTCTGTTCTTTTTCTTTTTTTTTTTTTTTTTTTAGCTATGAGTAATTTGTCAAAGCAGACGCTCTTTGCCTGTGTTTTGCTCTCCCACCTTTTACACTGATGGTCTCCTGGCAGACCTCTTGGGGTCACCAGTCAGTAGTAAGAGGTCCTCAAAAGACATTGCTGGTGAAAGGGCTGGAAGGAATGTCCTATGAGGAGCAGCTAAAGACTTTGGGTTTGTCTAGTTTGGAGAGAAGGAGACTGAGGGGTGACTTCACTGCTCTCTACAGCTTCCTGAGGAGGGGACATGGAGACGGAGGTGCTGAGCTCTTCTCCCTGGTATCCAGTGACAGGACATGTGGGAATGGTTCAAAGCTGTGCCAGAGGAGGTTTAGACTGGACATTAGGAAGCATTTCTTTACCGAGAGGGTGGTCAAACACTGGAACAGGCTTCCTAGAGAGGTGGTCAATGCCCCAAACCTGTCAGTGTTTAAGAGGCATTTGGACGATGCCCTTAATAACATGCTTTAACTTTTGGTCAGCCCTGAGGTGGTCAGGCAGTTGGACTGAATGATCATTGTAGGCCCCTTCCAACTGAAATATTCTATTCTATTCTATTCTATTCTATTCTGTTCTGTTCTGTTCTGTTCTGTTCTATTTGAAAGTTGAAAGGAGAGAAATTAATAGAATAAGTTGTCTATTTAACAGGTTTGAAAGAAAGATAGCTAAGTTAAGTTCAAAATTCCCGTTATCAAAAGCTGGTGAGTGGAAATTGTCATTCCTCTTTGCTTGGAACATATATTTAAGAGGAACTGGAAAGGCCACTATCAAAATACTACCAGCTTTTAATTGTTTTTTATGTTCCATGAATGAGTTTCTTATGTCAGCTTCCTGGTCTTTGAACAAATTTGTAAATTAAGCTTTATCTTCACAGTTGTATCAGACTCTTTTCTAAAGGACCTAATGAGAGACCTGTTTTGACCTTCTTTTGTGGGAGCTAGAAGATGACACTTCCTCTAAGGGCTTGCTTTTTGGCCTTAATTATTTAGAAGACAGAGATGATCTAAATCTCCAACAAACTAATGTCACAGCTTTACTTTCAGTCAGATTTCTACCATCAATAGCATTAAAGGGTATTTGCAGATCCTTAGAGTTGTAGGTCTAATTAGACAAGTTAAATTAAAGTATGAATCTCTGTGGGATAACAGATTATTAGATTATCTTTTCAATATTGACAACTAGACTTACTCCTAGAAGGATTTTTCCCTAAGCAACTCACTTAACTCTTGTTATTCTGTACCCTCCGGGTTTGAGAACTAAGGATGATTAGAGCCGATGAATCCCGGTAATGAAAGAATACCAGAGGCTGTAAGTTTTTGATTAAGTAAAAGATTTGTCTTAGCTCAACTGCTTTTGGTTGTCGAGATGATAAGCAGGAGAGGAGAAAAAGCATACATATTATTTTGACTTGGGTGGAAAATTTTGGTCATTGCAAATGCATGATTTTTTTTCAAAAGAATAAAAGCAAGGAGATCTAGATGGGTAAGCATCAGAAAAAATGACGTAAAACCAGAGAAAGAGAAGCCAGTTTCCATGATCAAATAAAACTCCTTGCTCAATAGCAGGAAGAAGCAATTTCTGGGGTTTCTGTACCGTTGTATTTGTTGGATTTCTTCCATCTCTGCCTAACAGAAAGAAACAAACAAGCAAAAAAGACATTTTGAAATGGCCAGCATATCTCACACAGAGGATTGGAGAGTCAAGATAATTTTCTTTATATAATTGGCAATATTTCATCCCTCTGTTGTGAAAATTATATTAAAGATAAAGAAAACTTAGAAATTAGGCACTCTGCTTTAATGTTACCACAAACGTTTTTTTCATATACTGTCTCATAGCATGACCCTACACATACTAAAAAATGTGTATACCTTTTTTTGGTTTTCATGTTGCTTGTATCTTCTAATCAAGTTCTGGCTTCCTTGAACTGCCTATAGAAATACTTTTTTGACATAATAATATCTGCATCATCTTAATTCCTTTACATTGTCTTCAGCTTCTGAGAAAAACTCTGATGTGTGAGTTAAAACTTGTTTATATTTGGATTTTGTAAAAGGATTAGAGACACTTTAGCAACAATTAGGGCTCCAAAAGAAAAAGTCATTTTGTTATTGCCGTATGATTAGTATTTGTATTTATGTTAATAAAAATCAACAGGATAGAAAAAAATTAGTCTTCATGAGAAAGAACAATGCATCTGTCAACTTTAAACATATTGAAGCAACTCTGAAGCCACTGCAGTTAGCAATAGCTGCATACACTACAGTGTACTTTCCAGAATGTGCCTAAATTTTTTTTAACCTGTTTGTTTTTCTGAGTACCAACTCTTATAGTAAAATTCCAAAAGGATTACTTGTGCTGGAATTATGCTTTTCACAAGAGTAACATTATTTCTTAACTTTTTATTGGGTATTGTAGAAATAAGAAATTCTAAACAAAAAAGGGCCCTTCATCTTAGATGAAAATACTTTGAAATTTTGTTTTTCTTGCTTAAACAACTCACAAGGAAGAAAATGAAATACTACAGTCTCTCTGCTATTAATTGCCAATCCTCAAAATCGTATTTCAGTTTTACAGAGGTTCATGAGGTTCCTAAGAGTGACCCAAGGCTGAGAACAATTATGTTCCATAAGTTCCAAAATGAGATAGAAAAATCTTGTCTCCACCAATAAAAGATGCACCCTTAAAATATGAATAGGCATTTATAGATGACTCTACACTTGATGTAGAGAATCAATAGCCTTTATTTCAACTTTTCCAATGTTGAAATTAGTGTGATGATTTCCTTCATCATTTTGCCGTAACAGGTGATCTTTTTTAATGTACATAAATGCCTTCTCTGGGAACCTAAGAGAACTGTCACTGTACTGCAGTTACCTGGAAAAGTTGTAATTTTGTGTTACAAACATAAAACCATGCAGTGCCTCGTGTCAGTATAGGACTGAATTGCAACAATAATACCGATGGCAGAATAGTAGCAAATGTCATTATTTAGTTCACACAATACTCTGTGTATTTTGAGGCAGCTGCACAACTGGCACTATTCTCCTGTTCTTTACCTTGAAGCTATTATCGTATCCTGTTTGGTGTATTGTATTTAGCATATATCAAGGTAAGCAGAAAGCACTAAGTATTTTAATTTGATCTGTTTCCTTCTATGTGTTAAAAATGCTGTGAAATTGAAAAAAGTTAAATAAGCAAGATTTCAAAACATTAAAGGTGAGATTTTTTTAATGTTTCACCACAACCCTTTGCAAATTCTTTCATGGCCTGAGGGAGATACTTAAAAGAGTGCTTTAAAAATAGGGCTAAAATGAGTCAGACTTACTTTTTTTGCTGTGACTTAATGGAGAGAATATTGCTTTTTCTGTGGGGCATGTACCTTTGAAAATTTGATTATTGCAATGCACAGCATTGCTAGTATAGACTATTGTTCAGGGGCCTCGTGCTACAACGACCGCTCATGCTTAAGTTAATGTATTAGGAATGTTGAAATCAGTAAACATAATGAGAGAAATTAAAATTACGTACATGTGCTAAAACTTTGAAGAGTTACATATCTGTTCAACTTGTGAACACTGTCATTTTTCTCAGTAGAAGTACCTTTAGAAATGGAAAATTGACTGAGCCTCAGCATTTAATGAATAAAAAAAGAACAGTTTCTTCTGACCACAGAAACATTATTTATATCACAGATGTTCTAAAACGGGTTCAAATTTACATGGAATAGAGTACAGTGTGCCTCTACTGACAAAAGAGCGAGAAGGACATTTTTAAACGAAACCTTGCGTATCCTAAAATATTTTAATGCTAGACTAACCAAGACCTGATGGCCCATGAGAATGTTTGAAGTTGCAGGAAGACGCACTGATCTAAACAAGATCTGATCATGTCTGTTTTCTGTTTGTGCACACATCTTTCAGTGCATGTACATGTAGCTTTTAGTACCCTGGAATTAATTCATTGGCATCCTGTGCTCAAGACCAAATGCACTTTGATGTCTGAATAATAAAATCTGAGGCCCGATGTTTATGACATTGATCTGTGTGGCTGACCTGAAAATATAATGCTTCCATAGGAGCTGTTAGGACTTTGTGCTTATAAAATGGAATCAGTGGGAAAAGTAAAAAATTAAAATAAAATAAAATATAAAATATAAAATAAAATAAAATAAAATAAAATAAAATAAAACAAAACAAAACAAAACAAAACAAAATAGATGTAAGAATGAGGGTGTCAAGGAATGATTCATTATGAGGGCATTCAACGGGACAGCTTCTCTTACTCGGTCCATCCAGGATGCAGCGTCATGATTTCTGTGCTGACATCTGGGATTGAGGAATTACCTAAAGAGAGCAAGATATCGCTGTGCCTGGAAAGTCTCACTACCAGCTGCCCCCCGGGATGAGGTTTAAGTATACCCTCGCACCTGGATAGACTGTAAAGACCACCAACTGGATGTATAAAGCAAGCAGCATCTTTGGCATAGGCTAAGTAACGTCTTCAAGTTGTTGCAGCGTCTTTCTCAGCTGCTGTGAGCCCCATTCCCTGCACCAAATCCCTTCCTTTCTCGGGGCAATGACATGACTTTCTTTCCGTCCTCTGTGTGTGTGCCTGTGTTTGTGTGTGTGCGTGCCTTTCCTTGTATCAGAAACTCTCCCTTTTTCCTTCAGCGTTTGGTCCACGCCTTGTGAAAACCTCCTCTGGGGTTGTTGTGAACTTTCTTTCCTTTTTTACGCTGGAGACATCGTGGTAAGACTGCCTTCCCTCGGTCGGGTGCATTCTCAGAAGCCTGGCTTTACCCTCCGCTCAGAGGTAACACTGGAGAGTATTGGTGTTCTGGGGAGGGTGATGAAAAACCCCACCTGCTGTAGTCCTGTTGTCTTGCTTAGCATCAGTGGTAGTAAATAAGAGGTGGTTTCCCCTTTTGTTTCTTTTTTTTTTTTTTTGGTGTAAGAGCATGAAGGGATTTTGTTGTTGCGTTTTTGGGATGCTTTTTTGTTTGTTTCCATGACGAGGGTTGTTGTATTGCTGTTTTTAGAGAGCCGTCCCTGAAGACAGAAAATCCTTTTTTCACTTTTCATCCTATTTGCCCACAGAGCTTATAGATGTGGTTTTTATGCTGTTTTGCTGCTGCACTGCGTTACATTTATCATTAAGGAGACTGCATGAGGCCAGATATCTAATTAATGACATTAGAAGGGCACAGGTTGAGGGAGGAAGGGAATACAGTTTCTGATGAGGTCAGGTTGGTGATTACATCTAATGTTCTTCAGGCAGTCTTGCACTAATCCATGGGAGCAAATCCCATATGCCCACAGGAGACAGGCAAGTAGAGTCTTGTTAAGGGTGCATATTCACAATGTTCACTAAAATAACACTGTCTTTTTTCTTACTTGTCTAGAAAAGCATACTTGCCTACTCAGGAAGCAACAAAATGCTAGTCCTTTCATGTGATACTATGGCGAGTACACTTTCTGTCGCTGAAATTCCATTTCACGTTGCCAGCAATGTGTTGAGATGTTGCGTCGTGTTGTGTGGTGCAGAACATTTCAGGCTTTTAAGGGAAAAAGGGGGGTGGTTTCCTGGTGATTTGCATTTGCAGCTTGCTGCCTGTTTGTGCTTTGAAAATGACTATCGTCTGGCTTGGTCTAAATCAGAAATGGTGTTGATAAAAGCTTTACTGGAGCAAGGGAAAAATAAAAAAAACCTTAAAAGTTATGCTTACATTAAAAAAAGCTTTTTAAATATATGTTTTGGTCCTAAACAACAACAAGAAAACAAAACAAAACACCCCTCCCCAAAAAAATCCCCACAAACACAAGAAACCCAAACTATTTTCTAGAATTTGTTTTACAAAACAATTTCAGTTTTACCTTTATAAAATTGAGGACGCTTGAAGACATTTTAACGATGTCATTGTACACACCATAAATGTTCTCTGATTTGTTTCTTTAATTCCCTACCTTATCCTAGTTTTGCTGGTCTTTTTTTAGCTTGTCTGTGCTCAAGACCCACATTCTGCTTAATGTTTTCTGTCTTTTGAGCGTGCTGTTTGTAAGGAGCAGGGGACGTGGCAAGGCGGATAATGAAGGCAACACTGAGGGTAGCAGGAATGGCCTGACCTTCCCCTGTGAAGAGTCACTGTGGCAAGAGTCCTGCGTTGGCCACGTGTGTGCGGTGGTGGCAGAGGTGGGGAGGCACAGGGGCCTTCATTTGAACCAGGCCAATGGTGGAGGGAAGAAGGCGTCTTTATTCAAAGCACTGGCTACAATTCGGAGCAACTGGCAAGAGACTAACAAGCAGCATGTGGAAATGGAAGTCAGAACAGAGTCCAGTTCATACCCATCCCTTACGAAAACAGGCCGAGCTGGTCTGCAGCTGCATGTGTCGTGGTTTGACTTGCACCACGAAAACAAGGTAGCAGTTACAGAATCACATAGAATCACAGAATCACTAAGGTTGGAAAAGACCTTTAAGATCATCGAGTCCAACCACCAACCCAACACCACCATGCCCTCTAAACCATGTCCTGAAGCGCCACATCCACACGTCCTTTGAACACTTCCAGTGATGGTGACTGCACCACCTCCCTGGGCAGCCTATTCCAATGCCTGACCACTCTCTCCGTGAAGAAATTTTTCCTAATATCCAATCTAAACCTGCCCTGGTGCAACTTGAGGCCATTTCCTCTCGTTTATTTAGCATTCTCTGCCCTTGTGGCACTGGGAAACTTCCTGCTCCCTAGCAGTGGATTTGGAAGAGGGTTAAAGGAGTCTGAATGATTTCTGTACTGCCTGAACAGATTTCCAGCAAACAAAAGAGTTTCTGATGCCAGGTCTGTTCTTCAAGAAGGATCATTAGTCCCAGTATTGATATTTTTATGACTGTTGCCCATGTTGACATGAAATGAAGCTGTATTCTGGCATCCTGTCCAGCCCTTTGTGGTTTGGGAGCTGGAGTCTGGTTAGACACGTGTTTTCTGTCTTAAAACTATGGTCCTCCTTCTCGCACTCCCGCTTTAAATCCTTTTCTCCCAATTGCAGCTCTACCGCACTTGCATTTTGGCCCAGCGCAGGCAGTGCCGTAACCGCTATTTTCTTTTCTGTGCCGTACCTGACAAAATTTGTAAACTTATTTCCACCCCCCACCCCCCAGACTAAGAATGTCTGAGCTGTGTCTCTCTCCCGAAAACGGTGCAGCAGGAGTCCTCTTCCCTACAGGTACGATATTCAAGGTACTGGCGAAGTGTTGTAGATTGTTGCAGTGAAAAGCAAACCAGACGTACAAACGAGGGGCAATGCCCAGCAGGCAGTAGAGGCTATGGGGGTGACTTACTGAAATAGGGTGAGGTGCTGTAAAAATTGTCAGATGGATCACCAAAGCGCTTCAGCGTGAAAAGGTAGGTCCGAGAACACAGCTGCAGTTTAATTTTCTCAAGCAGGGAAAAAAAGTATAGGTAAGAGAGGAGTAAAACATCTGGATTTCTTCCCATTCACCAGGCTGTGTTGTGTTTACGCAGATGTTTTTACATGTATGCAGCTGACTTTCTCCAGAATGAATTGTAAGTGTAGACTCTTCGGTGGTTTACACGGCGCTGCAGTCCGTCTTGGCCAAAATAGGACTTGGAAAATGGTGTGAGTACCTGTGACAACTTAAAGTACCTTAGCAGACAGCTTGTGCAGTTTGCTGTTGGCAACTCTGTACGGGACAGAGACCAAAGGCCTCGCTGAACAGGAAGATTGTGTCCGTACTTGTCTTCCTGATACTTCAAGTTGAAGCCTACAGGAGCTGGAAGTTTGCTACTTCCCGCTGCCTACTCCCAGTGCAGTACAGACACAGAAACTCTATCGCAAATCTCAGTCTTCGGTGCAAAAAACCTACAAAAGCTACGGAGTGGCAATGAAAAAGATGAAGGGGCTCACTGATGTCCTAGGTCGATGGAGCAGCAAGCAGGAATTTGTCAGACAAAACTGTCAGGAGAACCTGTGAAGTGAGCAACTAACTCTTCAAGCTGTGAGAGAAAGCAAAAATATTTTTAAATTCCTGCAGCTCAGCCTGGGAGAAAATTCTTTTCTAGCCCCAACCCGGTTAAACCTGAATGCATGAACGATCTGAGACGCGCTCAGCTCTGCTTCCCACCTTGCACGCTTTGTGGGAAATACAGCCACAGCTGTATTGAGATAGGAACAAACAAACAAACAAACAAAAACCTCATGTTTCACAGTAAACAAAGGAAAGGCTACTGTAATTAGCTCATTCTGTTATGCAGCCATATGACAGGTAAGCTAGCTATTTATGTGTCCTATCGCCTTGTTTTAAGTTAATAGCTATTCTATGTATAAAATGAAAGATACTTGGCGGTATTTGTGTAGCAGGAAGAATTTAACAGGCACATGCAAAATAGATATTTTAGCTCTTTTTTATCAACTTATGTCTACTTATGCGAGTGACAGGATATGGCTTTGAAACAAAAAAGAACTCTAAGCAATTGTCATGACCAATAATACTATTATAACTTTCCTGTATTAAAAGTTGTTGAGCTGAAAGCTTCTAGGTTTTTTTCTGTATATTTTTATATGTTTTTCAGATTATGTAAAAACAAGAGGAGACTTAATTTAGTACAGAAGGCAAGAGGCATTGATAAGATAATTAGCTAAACAAAATGATAAGGTTTGAATGATGTACAAGGAAAAAAATATTAGCTGTTTTTTCTGAGTTTAACTGAGGAAAATATGGAGAAAACAGATGATGGAAATGAGTTTGCAGACACAAAGTATGAATAAAGATACTCTCTTCTAGCAGCAGCTAGACAGGGTGGAAAGCTAGGCTAGAAAGTAGGTAAGGTCTAGGTACTTCTTTTGCATTAGGAGAAGAGAAGTTTTTAATGAGTTCTCTTTGACGAGCTTTAATGATCCAAGCTAGGACAATTTAAGAGGTTATCACCTCCAGCTGTCCATCACATCCATTGAGTGGCGCTTACAAGTCCCAAAACTGGCTGAAGAGCAGTGGGTCTAGTCCTAGGGTGCTGCAATTCAAAATCTAGCATATTAATGCAAACCATCATTGATTTTAGTCTGTGTTAATATATTGATCTATGAACTACCGTAGCTAAGAGCTCTGATTCATGATCGCTGTGGGATTTAGTAGCATTTAGGGGCAGAAGCCAATTCAGCCATCTTAGCTGAGAGCAAGGAGAGGCCGTGAGAGTAAGAGAATGCCACTAAGAGGTAAAATTGGTTTATCTGACCAGCCAGAGTAATGGCAGCGATAGGCCCTGGGTGTGTATAGAAGTGCTTTGCTTATACTCCTGGGAGGTTTTGCAATGACAGTTCATGTAACAAATTTGGGGTGTGGGTTGGGGAGGCTCATTGGCTCATCTCTGCGCAGCCCACCGGTTTCAGGCCGGCGTGGCATGAGCTTTCAATAGCTCGCTCACTGTATTAGCCCTGTATATGTGAATGCATTGAACACCTCCTTTTGCCCTTCTCTTCTATCCAATTATGTTGAATTATCTTCTGGTTAGATTGGGGGCACCTTGGCGAGTGTTGCAGTGGCTGACTCGCATGTTTTGCTGGATGCCAGCAAAGTCAAAACTACGTTTGGTTAATTAAACGACGTTCCTTGCGTTGCCAGTTGATGAGCTGCTGGTTTCAGGCTCAGGCTGGCACAGCGTTCTTGGGGATAAGCTACACTATATAACTATATATATATACACTATAACTATATAACTAACTATATAACAGGCAGAGTGAGGTCTCAGAATCATAACTTAGCCACTTTGTTCCAGACTTAGACGTCCTGAACGTGTCTCATGTGCAGCTAGCACATGGCTTTTGGGGTTTGCGTGTGTTAGTGGGCTTTAATAAAACCCAGTGCTACGAACGGTAATACATTTCACTGGAGCATTCACGGAATCGAGAAATCCAAAAGTTCACATTCCAACAGCAATGATAACACACTGCCTCCTCCGTATAATAATTTAAACGGATGGCATCTGTCTTTTTGTAAGGAATAATTCTAAGTAAAAAAGACACCAGATTCAAATTGCTGAAATCTTAGCAAAACAATTCACTTTTTACATTTTGTTGTTAGTTTGTTGAAGATTGAGATTAAGTAGGTAACTTTGAATTGAAAATAGTAAACGCTTAACTTACTGTAATACTGACATTGGAAGATTTTTTTTGTTGTTTTGGTACAAAGTTGCATTACAGGTGACCTGAAAGTGGGGGGAAGAATATCCCTTTTTAAATTTTATTACATTTAAAGATGGACTAAAAATACTGTTAGTATATCTCTATCTGTTGACAATACAACGCTAAATGTACTTGTCTCACCCGCCTGAAGTATTCCAGAGAGTAGAGGGGTTTTATTGCTGATAGCTTCAGAAATATTTGGAAAGTGGACATGAGAACAGACACACGTTCAGGTCGAAGCAAATGAGATAATTGGGTAAGAATGTTCTCATTACCCTCTATAGGCCGTGAGGCTCCTTCGTGAGGCTTGAGCCCCCATCGTGTATCATCATCCTGAAGCTATCAGAATCTTCAAAGGGAAACTGTGACACCACCAGTTATAATCTAACAATTAACTTTGGCACATAGAAGGGGTGGAAGTACTGGAATAATAATTGCAGCTTACACGATGTAGCAGTCTATTAATTGAAGACCGTAACATTTTATTTTTTATCCAAAGATCAAAGGGAATTGTTCTTGTTTTTTGTTTATTCCCTAGAAAATTCTTAACTTTGTAGACAAAATATTCCTTCAAATGACTTGCCTCTCATTTTCTGATCAGCTTTTGGTATATCATTATTCTTCAGGTTTTTTATTCATCTCAGTAACCAAACTGCAGTGACAAAGGATGCGCTGTTTCACACCTTTGCTCTTACTATTGATTTTTCCAAATACACTTTCCTGTTGCTACCTATCACAGCAACTATGCCTTTGCAATAATAACAAAAAAAAAAGAAGCCTACTTAGAACATGTTAGATATTTCATAACGTGGAAAAAACTGAAGAAACATTGGACCAATAGGATCATATTCAGTGAAAAAGGCACTCTCAGGTCACTGAGATTTCTTCTTGAGGATGTTCTTTGCATGCACTGAAACATTTAGTTTTTGCCCTGCATGGCACATGACTTCTAATCTGAAGTATTGCTACAGTTGCAATTAAGTCGGAGCTGTGTGAGCACGTACTTATTTCAGAATTCATATAGTGAAAATCTCTTGTCTGTCATGATTATGAAAGATGATCATGAAAAACCCTGCAAGACTCAGAACACAGAAGGAAATAACAAAAAAAACCTTTTAAATATCAGCTTTTAATTTTTGGTAGTGTGACGTTAGTGAAGAGTGGACTTTTGAAAGGGACTGGTTTTTCCTAATGAGAAGTTTCTCCTACAGATTTTGGAAGGAGTAGTCTGCATTTTTTTCTTTTTCTTTTCTAATATGAGGAAGAACATAGTAATAATATCACAAGCAGGGCATCATTATTTGTTGCATAATACTTTCCACTTACTTTTTCCCAATCGGGGTTAAAGCCAAGAAAATCCAGGTTCTGACAATGATGTGGTGTAAAGATGCATGTATCTTTGTGAATATAAAGTAAAATAACACAAATTACTTCACCGGAAGAGCATATATATATTTAGGCTTTTAAGACAATGCCCAAAATGCAGTAAAACCACCTCTCAATAATTCATTTGTGTAATTACACGCTTAGGCTTCTTAAATTGTGGCAGGTAGATACTCATTTGGAGAACAGGGTAAAGAAATTCCTTGGTGAATTTTGAAGAGAGAGAGGGAATTCACTAAACCTGGGAAACATGATGTGTGCTGCATATTTGCTTTTTTATGAATTCTTGGGCTTCTGGAGATAAAGGTGATTCCAATGTATCAAGAAACATGTCTTCCATCTTTGACGTAAAATTTGCCATTGCTACTTCTTTATTAATTCAACTGAAGTATTTGTATACCAAATAAAAATTCGTATACCATTTTTGAATATGAATATATGTTTTCCTTCTGGGGTATAGAAACAGAACGCCGGGATTTTGAGAGAAAGTAGAGATTTCAACAGATCTGCCGTGGAACGTGCTGAAGCATAACTATAGTATTTTCTGTTGTTAGCAGCCAGTGTAAAATAATTCAGTGTAGAAGCTGTTTGTTTAGCTCCTCAGATGCAGGGAAAATGTTCTTTTTTAGCTTTTATTCATTGTTTTGCTTTCTAATTTTTGTGGTGATCGCTTAATGTAACGATTCGACTTATGTAAGAACTCAGAAGAGCCAAGAAAGAATTTACAAGTTAGCGAAGAAATAATGCATTTCAGTAGGTCAGGTTTTTGGTTCTGGGATTTCCTTAGGTAAACCCTTCTAATTCATTTTTTGAATGTTTATCTGTCCCAAAACCTGGGCATTTTGTTTGTTCACGTATAGAATACGTTACTCTAGCTTCAACGTACGCAACTTCTATGGTATTGAATGAAACGTGAGCCAGCTGGCCCTGCAGCTAGATTTGGCTGGATGTCTCCAGATAGCCACTGCTGGTCTGTGACAGAGTTGAACATTTAGGCATATGTTTGTCTTCTTTCACAATCACACTCTTCTACCCCACCTGTCAAGGAAAAAGGTGAGGGGTCTGGAGCACAAGTCTTATGAGGAGCGGCTGAGGGAACTGGGGTTGTTTAGTCTGGAGAAGAGGAGGCTGAGGGGAGACCTTCTCGCTCTCTACAACTACCTGAAAGGGGGTTGTGGCAATGAGGGTGTTGGTCTCTTCTCCCAAGTAACTAGTGATAGGACAAGAGGAAATGGCCTCAAGTTGCGCCAGGGGAGGTTTAGATTGGATATTAGGAAAAATTTCTTCACTGAGAGAGTGGTCAGGCATTGGAACAGGCTGCCCAGGGAGGTGGTGGAGTCGCCATCCCTGGAAGTGTTCAAAAAACGTGTGGATGTGGCGCTTCAGGACATGGTTTAGGGGACATGGTGGTTCTGGATTAATGGTTGGACTTGATGATCTTAAAGGTCCTTTCCAACCTAGTGATTCTGTGATTCTGTGATTCTGTGATTCTGTGAAAGGCTATTTTGCTATTCTGTTTCCTTTCTAATTCATCCAGCAGCATGGTTTACTTTATTAATTATTCATTACAGGGGAATCAACCATGATTTTGAAGCTTAAAAAGAAAGAGTAGGGAAAATGTAATGTTAACTAACTTGTGAGCAGAAGGTTCAGGGCCTATCAAATCAAACTTTATACAGTAAATTAACTCTCAAAACGTAAAACTTCTTCAGACGGAAAGGGCAATGACGAATTGTTTTAAGCGAGAACATAAGACCAGGGTCTACTAATAAAAAGTCCTGACCCATGAATGTTCAACAATCTGCTGATCTCAATTGAGCAGAAAGATTGCCAAATTTAAAATGCGCTAGCCAGATGATTGAGTCTCATTTCCAGCATATACACATGGTGGAAATAACTCTATTAGCACTCATATGCGTCAAAACTTCTGTGTTTTACAAGGCTCTTCTTCACGGATCTGGAGCAAAACTGTTACCATGAGATGCTGTTAAGAAGCACATTAACACAATTGCAAAATGGGTGCAGCAGAAGTATTGAGGTTCAATAAGGAGGAGAAGAGATACTTAATTATGGCACAGCAAACGCATACTACAACACTTTGGCGGGAAAGGTGATGTACAATTGACTTGTTTTGCTAAAATACAATAACGCTATTGCAAATAAATGGAATAGATTTTTAAGAGGAGGGAACTTACTGAAAAGAAATACAAAATTCAGCTGGCAGTTGATAATATAAAGATACCTTTTACATGTGAAAGTTAAATTTATATTTTCAGTTGCTTTGAGTGAAGTCTGATGAGATGAAATGAAATGTAATGAAATGAGCCCCGGCTCAGTGGGTATTTTCATCGCCTGAAGGTATTCTTAGCATTTATGTTGACATTTGGAATAGGTTTAGACTTTCGCAAGCCGTGTAACAATAACCGGTAAAGATGCTGTACTAGCATGTTTTCAGTTAACCATGGCGTTATGCGGGTAAGTGTTCACGAAGAGCTTTCTTCCAAAATCAAAGTCTGCCGAACCTTTAGTGGCGTTACCTTTTTTTTATTTATGTGGGCAAAATGGAGACTATTGCAGGAGGTGGTATGATCGAGGCCAGTCGGTATACAGAAGTAGTGTCATACACATCCTCTTCTGCCTCCCCAAAAATAACACCAAAGCTGATTTTCTTTCTGCTTACTTTCTTAATTAAAAGCAACAGAGCCACTATAGTGTTGCACCGAAACTAGCTGTTGTTAAACAAGAACAGTGCAAATCGTCCATGGAGAAAGACAGCTGCAGTGATGTCTCGATTATTGCATGTAAAATAGCATGTCGAGAAGAGAAAATGTGAAACAACATGAGGAGTGGAGTATTCTGAACTGCGCTTCACAGGGAAATCCGCTAAAGAATTCCTCATTAGATGTAGAAAGCAAAATGGAAAATAAATGCTGAGTGCTGCTTAAGCATCTATAAAGGATCAACAGCATACCAGCATTTAATATAATCAATTTCCCTGGTGATCTAGAAAATCTTTGCGTATTTTAATTTTAAATCTGAGGGTATGCACATTATCTAAATGAAAACCTCCAATACCATATCTTAAATAGAATTAGAATAGAAACAAAAATATTTTTATGAAACCCTGAAAATTATGGAGGTAGCAGACCGTAAAATTAGATATTTTCCATTAACCTTGTGGCTTTTATCATGGTATCTCCTAACATTCATATGATGGGGCGGAGAAAGCGTCATCTTATTTTTAATGGAAGTGATGTCTATTAGTTCACAGCAACAAGTGGTACGTGGGGATTATGTCCATCATTCAGCTCCTTCCTACTAGGGAAAAACGACGACATAAGTAGCGCATAGCATACTTAGCATAAATTGGTACCTCGTTCTGTTCATTTTTTGGCTAGTTACAGCTCATTTCGTCTTTCTTCATGTTTCTGCTTTTTATTCCCCCTCCCCCATGGCTTTGCACTGATTTTTTGGCTTCCGGCTCCCAACGTCACATTTCCTTCCACGGACTTTTCGCAGAAGTCGGTGCTTTTTCAACTAGAGAAGAAAACCCAGCGATGCTGAACTAAAACTGTGTCTTCTGCGATATTCTTAGGTGCCCAACCAATAAGAACTTGCGCGGCAAACTCTCTGGCGGAGAGCTGAACGGGGCTGGTGGGAAGGGTTCGTTAACACAGTACCAGGGACATGACCCGCCACGCGAGGGAGGGGGGTGTCGGCATGGGGGGTCCAGGGCGCTCCCCCGTGACTCCCCGGTGTCACAAAGCCCTTGAAGAGCCAGCTCCTTTCGCAAGTTTTTGAACCCCTTACACTGTTTAATCCTGAGGGTGGAAAGAGAGTGTTTAGATTCGTGCCCCTCAATTCAGACGCGGGAGCCGTAATGTTACCTGGTTAGATTCTGCGTCCCCAAAAAATGCATTTCAGCTTTCAGCCTGAGCCATTAACCTGCCACTTTGTTTTTTAGGGCCTGAGTCTGCTGACCCGCGCGACCAACAGGACGCGCTGCAAAACGAACTCGGTATTTTTCAGTTTTTTTCAGCTTTGGAGGATTAGTGGGATTAAGTCCTAGAGTTTGTTCTAGGTTTGAGAAGGCTTTTACAAAAACCTATTCTTAATCAGCGACGAGCAAATGAATTGTCAGTCAAATATTTGTACCGTTCAGCAAATTTAATGTTTTGATTTTATCTAATTCAAACAGCCACTGTATTTGAACATTCTGCAGAAGCTAATATGTTGTGTTTGTACTGGAAACTGAATTAGGAGGTAGCAATATCTCTATAAAAGCCTGAATAAACCAACCATGATACCTGAAAGCGCTTTTTACCAGAAGCGTAAAGTTCACATGCTCAAAACTGACTGAATAATCAACCCCAAAAATACTGGGTGAGTGTATGTACAGAAAAGCTGTGTGCTGCATTTTTCCTTTATGCAAAATGAATAAGCAAATATTCAGGTAGGTCCATGGTTTGCTGGTTTGAATACTTATCCTGAAATATGAAGTGCACTGGAGAAGTTTACAGGAACAGTGTAGCTCAGTTAAGAAAATGACTGAACAAAATGGAAGTTGTTTTTTCCCCGCCCTGAAATAAGATAATCTCAAATGTTCTTCCGGAGAAAAGTCAACAGGCACCTTGGAAAAAGTTGAAGGACACAGGTATAACTTTTTAATTTCCAATTATGTAACTTTTATTTTGGTAGAGCAAGTGTGTTTCCCTGATAAGAACGACTTCTAAAATATAATTGAGCATTTAACTTCTAGTATATGCATAAGTTGGTTTATTATTCCTCCTCAGCCATAATATATAACATTTTACATCAGGATTATGTTTTTTTCAGACAAGGTCTTTTATATTCAAACCTGTTTCACAGGTTCATCTTATCATTATATTACAGTCCAGTAGTCTTAACATTTTTATTGTTAACCGGAAGTTGGCAAGATTCGGTATCATGTAGCTCTTCTTTGCTTCAAAAAAGCAATATCCTGAACCAAAAAATGAAAGAAAAACACCTCTCTAAGATTAGCAATAATTCTAATAAAAAAAAAAAAAAAGACCAAGTGAAAAATAACGCCCTGGTAATCTGATTCAAAGTTATGAAATTCAATTATTTTTGAGAAATGTTATTTGTAGTTCATTATTTTATTGGACAACTAAACTTATCGGATAAGTTTATGTATTAGATTGGTCTGAAATGAGAATTTTTCTTTCATACGTGCTTTTTGCTGCATTTAATTTTACAACTCATTATTAAAAGTGGTAATATTGAAAACTAAACTAACAAACACTTTTGCAAAGATTTTCATATTATGTGAATTTTCTTTTGAGATTCTTCTCGCTTACCTTCTCTGTTACTCTTCGTACCACGGCATTTTACTGGTTTTAAAGTTTACAGCCAAATTTGCAGGCAGGAGTTTGTAATGCGCTTCTGGGCTGATGACTTCTGTTGAAGAATTTCTTTCCCACACATTACTTATTTAGTTCTGATGGCTAACAACTTTTTAAATATATTTGAGCCTCCTTAATACAGCTAAGCAGTTCTGTTAGCAGCTGGAAGCACTTACAGGTAAGAATTAATAGCTTTTTTCATAGTCTGTCCCAAATTGCTTTAAAAAGGTCAAAGTAAAATCAATGTGCATGACACTATCTTTTTGGCCCTAAATGGTTATGACATCTGAGACCTTATTGCAGCCTTCTAGTACTTCAAGGGGGCTGATAAAGAAGGATGGGGACTGACTTCTTAGCAGGGCCTGTAGCGATAGGACAAGGGGTGATGGTTTTAAACTAAAGGAGGGTAGATTCAGACTAGATCTAAGGAAGAAATTTTTCACAATGGGGGTGGTGAGACCCTGGCCCAGGTTGCCCAGAGAGGTGGTAGATGCCTCATCCCTGGCAACATTCCAGGTCAGGCTGGACGGGGCTCTGAGCAACCTGATCTAGTTGGAGATGTCCCTGCTCACTGCAGTGGGGTGGGACTGGATGGTCTTCAAAGGTCCCTTCCAACACAAACCATTCTGTGATTCTATGATTCTATGCTTACAGATGGATGATGTATTGCTGATATCAGCTATAAGTACGGATGTTTCTAACACGTCCCTGAACTTTTTGGGTGCAAGATTAAAACTGTCAGATCACAATTAAAGCAACTGAAATGGTGGCACTGCTTCAGACACGTAAAGAATCAGTACTGTTGCAATAAATAAAAAACAGATCATTGCTGCAAACATTCTGAGACTTCTAACAGTATAGATCTCCCACCTCCTCAACTAATTATATGTGGTGTTTAAAATCAATAGCAAAAATATATAAATCTACTGTTCTTGTCTACTTAAAGGCTGTAAAAAGAAGTCTCTGATGTAGCCTTGGTAATTTGAGACTCAGTAACATTCTTCTTTTAACTCCTCACTGTCAGATATAGCAAAGGTTAGTAGGTCATAAAGATACTTTCTTAATTAACAGTTAGAGAAGTTATTCCATGCTTTATGTTTAAGCGCAAATGCAGATATATTTACTATTATAATGTCATAGCTGTTACAGCTTATACACCCGATGCCTGGGGCAACCTCCGAAATCAGTAGTAGCCTTCTGGTGCATTAAATCATGAACGTTTTGGAATAGCCTGAAATGTCATTTCTCATTTATCTATGACATTATAAAGGTAAATGTAGTCTAAACCCTTCATTAGAAGTGTATATTTTCTTCCGTGGAAAAGCAGTGTGTCACTCTCAGTATTAGTTCTTGATACGTTTCTGTACCGTAAGTTTCAGTGTAAGATTTTAAAAGCTTCAGAGTGACTGAGAAAACATGGTTATTTTTTCATTGACTAGAAGGATGATTTTGGCACAAAAAGGTACCTTTTGACAACCGTAAGCTTGCCCAAACTAAATCTTGTAAAAGTTTTATAGACTATTACAGAAACATTTGCTGCTGCAAGAAGCCTCATGTCTGGAATATAATTGGTAGTCATAATCTGACAACCCATTGCGTCTTTCGATATGAGAATATACATTTGCATTTTTTTCAAGTGCATGGAAAGCTGTAAGTTAAAAGAGAATTTAATATGTCATGCTACAACTGTGCCATCTAATTGTCTTTTTTGTTTCATTTGCCCAGAGATGCAGTGTTTGTGAAATATCCTACCTTGTCACATGTCAAAATTTTGTACAGGAAACAAGAAAGCAAAGTTGGGGGTAAACACACACACACACACATATATGTTTATTTCTATCCAACATTCTCAGATTACAGTAGCTCTGATGACACATTTGCTTTTTATATGCATAACATATTTGGGATATTTCTTAGTTTCCAGAGATTAATTACCAAAACTATTGCACAGAGATTATATTGGCCTAGAGGAAGGTGACTTCAGGCTTTGAAACTTGGATTTACCTGAAGCCTTGATTGCCTCTTCAGGATCCAGAACGGGGAGCACCCTGGACACCCTTACTGGGGCTGACTGGGATGAAACAGAGTGGGGTTTGTTGTTGGGTTTTTTTTCTGCTCATAACAGGATGAACTGTTTCTGTATCTGTTATATATGACTACATTAATGTATGTGACATATGCATACAAAATTGTCAGATACAGTAGTTATTTTGTATTCAGAAAAAAAGACGAAAGGTAAAAATATTGTAATCAAAAGCTGTATTTAGATATGTGAAGTATTTATATATATTATGACCATGCCATTTTAAGCGAATTGGTAAAATAATATGTATTTATACTACTATAAAAATAATAGTCTGATGTGTCAAACAGAATACTTTTACTTACTGCAGGTGAGTGATACTACTGAGTGATGTCATCACAAATATCAATAAGATCAAATTTCTTTCATTTAACAACTCAGAATTCAAATAACTTCTATTGTGTGGAATAAACATGGAGCTCGCTGATATTTTATGAGTGATGAGAATGTTCTACTGGACCTCATTATTCACAAAATATCGATAAACCAAACGTTTACAGCAAACCAGAAGGAAAACTGAACTGTGAATTTAAATGAAATGAAAATAAAAGGATATGAAATAACGTGTAGAGTAACTGCACATAATCGAGAAGAATAGTCTCAACTTTATTCCTTTGAACATGAGATTAGTTAATGTTATATTCAATTCCCATTGATATTAAATCTTAATAAATATTACTCAATAAATATTACTCATTATTAAATATTACTCAAGCATATAAAGTTAGCCATGCTCCAGGTTCAGCAGGGGTTCTTAACTTCGATCTACTTTCCTAACCTCCTGCCGAAACCATGTGATAAGACATTTGCAGTATCAGACTGTTTCACAGGGTTTTCTATACACATCATTTATTTACCCTTTTGACTTCAAACATAAAATTGGCTTATTATCAACTCCAGGTTTTCAGGAACAATGAAGTGTCCTCTGCTGAAAGTTATAAAATACCAGTTCTTCATGTTTTTGTGGTTCCTTTTTGTCACGATCGCACATACTTACGTACAGCAAGAGGGCCCTTTAGAAAAGATTTGTCTCAAAGGATCTGAAATAATCCTGTATCTCTTATCTGACCAGCCCCTATGCAGTCCGAAATGTACTACATACTAAGCTGCTTACAGCAGTGCTGGAGAAGAGTAACTTGGGAAAAAAATTCCAATTGAAAGATAATTATTTACCCTCAAAAAGTTAATTTCCTACTTATTATTGCAACGTGTTGATAAAGAGCTCAGGATGTCCACGTATCCTTTAAAAAAATCTCGTCGCAGAGCACTGATGCTTACCAATTTCTTCTTCGACCCTCCTGTTTTGTATTTTCAGTACTTACTTAAAAAGGGAAGAGGAACTGCAAGGCTTCAGGGTCGAGTCTGACCACTGAGTCTGGCGCAATTTTTGGTCTTCCCTTCTCCCAGCGCTCCTGACCTGTTTGCCTTTCGATGGCAGGGAATAATACTGCTGTTTCCCACAGCTGCTGATTGTGGCCACTTCACCGTCTCTGTCCCAGCCCTGCCTTCTTTAGTAATAACACTAATAAAGCTCTCCGTCTTGGATGGAGGGTTGCTGTTCAGTGGCTAGAAACACAATCTTCAAATGCATTTCAGGCTGGTGAGAAGTGGCTTGCTTGCTGCTTTCAACAAATAAAAGGTCCTTTAACTAGCAATAAGGAGAGAAATGAAAAACTATTTGGGCAAATGTTTCTCTTTCAACCCACAGACTAAAGTTGCCTCAGTTACATTTTGCTCTTTTTGTCTTTTACCAATATTGCAAAACCCTGTATCGTTTATGTTTTAGGTATTTCTAAAATAGTGATGTTTCTGCCTAAGTATAACAAGCTTTCTTTTCTTATTTGCAATTTTAGTTGACCTACTCTAATTATATCTTAGGAGAAGATGTCAGATCTCTAATATCCTAAAGACTACTTTTTCCTAAGTTTCTTTATACTTAGCCTGCGGACTGAATCTCTTCTGCGTACTTAAGCTGTGTCTTCATCTGTTCACACATATGGCTCTGGTCGTGTATTTCTATAAAGCTATCCTTTAATATATTAAGGATATGAATCAGCATGCTTAAGAAACCCCCCCAAAAGAAGAAATCGTTTAATAATAGAACAACAATAACATCAACAAAATAACATAAAATGACTTTGTAATGCTTCAGCAGCTTCATCTCTCCATTATCAATATAACAAGATAGGGGGAAATTGGAGTCGTGGATTATTCTCTTTTTCAAGTACACCCTACAAAAAGCTAACCCTGGAACCTGATTATAAGTTAAAAAGAAAATAAATTAGATTGTAACACATTAATGTGTATTGCATTTTGCAGTCAGTTCAAGAGCAAGAAAGAGCGAACTGATTTTTATTTTTTTCTATATATTAAGCATTCCTCACAGATTTTTCTCTGTGTGCTTGCCTCATAAATACTTTCATCCACGGTTCAACAGATGTAAGAATAACTACGGATCTGGAAAACATGGACTGTATGGCAAACATAAATACATTTTGTTTTTTAGCTTGCATTTAGATGGATGGGCACATAGAAAATATAAAGTTTGCTACCTAATTGTAAATAAGAAAAACAAAGGCATACGTGAAATGCAATTCACAAGAGATACCAAAATAGACAGCAAGCATTGTATATTGTTATTAGAAGAAAGTGAAAGAAAGTGTTGGTCCATTACTTGAGAAAATTACCAGCAAGCAATGCCAATGAAAGCTGATTATTTAATTTTCAGTTCCCACTAAAAAAGGATCTAGTTAGCTCAGTTACCATTGATTATAAGCAGAAAAGGTCTCAAGCCTGTAATTACAAAGAAACAAGGTACAGAAAATTTAAGTTAGGTGTTGTCAAACTCACTGGGCCTCATCAGCTTCATCCTAGGGTGCTTGGAGGTTTTCGGGACCTGAGCGGACGCAGCCCTGTGTCTTCCAGTCTCGATACCGTGCTTCGAGCAGCAGGAGGGTCTGGAGACCTCCCAGGGTCCCTCCCAGCCCAGGGTATCCCAGATCCTGTCCAGTGCCTGTGATTTTGCTATGCTTCCTTTGGATAACTGGAATGACACAGGTTAACTGGACAGAGCCTATAGAATAGCTGTAAGGAAAGAAATGGCTAAAAGAAAGGGTCTGGAAGGTAAGATTGAATAGATCAAGGATCTTAGGTCTAGTAAAAAGGGCAGTCTCAGATATTGTCTCATTTAAGACTTGCTGCTTCTAACGGTACAGCCGCACCAAAATTTGCACCGAATTGACAACGTTGTGCAGAAAGACAAAAGGAAAAAAAATTCCTCTTCTTTGTCTCCTGAAAGGTATTTAATGAAAACAAAAAACCAAAAACCAACAAAAACAAAACAAACAAAACCCCCAAAGCCCAACCAAACAAGCACATTTAATATGTAAGTGCAATAACTGAGAATGCTGTGCCGCTTTTTGCCATTCATTGGCAGATTCTGTAAATTCTCCAAATTGTGACATGCCTCCCCATTTCTTAATAATTTGTGTTTTAATTTCTCAACTAAACATTTATTCCATGTGTGTTCTAAAACAAGGAATTATAGTATTGCTTTGAATAAAATGTACCGTCTTGATCATCCACAGAACTCCAGTTTATTTCAGTAAGAGATGTTATATTATGTTAAAGGTCTCTTTGGGTTTTGAGGAGCAAGGGATGAAGTTCTTGTGGAGGAGAGTCAAATGATTCAAGTCGCGATGTTTGATGGCCATAAATACTCCTGAGCAGACGACTCCGCAGCCGGGCCGTGAGGAAACAAGCCAGTGATGGATTTGGAGAACAGGCGGGGAAGGGAGCAACAGATGGGCAGCGGTGGCTGTGGGTTCACTGGAGACCATTGCTCTCCTCTTTTTCATTGTCAGATGATCACGCAATCTCAAGGACGTTAAGATGGAAGCATTGCTATATTCTTTTAAGCTAAAGGGCTGCAATCAAAACTCGCTGCCCTGTGGCCAGTAAAAGAGTCTCTGTGGCTTTTCCCATCTGAGTGCATGGTAGGAAGGGGGCGGATGGAGTCCCTCAAGGTTTACTCGCAAGTTAAAACTAAAATATGGTCATCGCTCAGATTAATTTGCCTTCATAAAATAATCCTCTTGAACATATGAAGTCTGAATTTCTGTGATCGCCATTGAAGCCAGGTGAAAATGATAATTCGCTGAGAAATGCTGTGTGTTATCAGTTTGGTGTAGAATTAGGTCTTTACTCAGCCTGTAGAATTATGCTGCTGGAAAGTAACCGTAAGTATTTCTGATTGAAAGCTAGAATTAAAAAGTGACAGGAACATAGCTGCAAATGTGCTAGCATGACAAAGTTAAAGTGATGTTTGACATCTTGAGTTTACTAATACCTAAGAGAATGTCTGGAAAAAAAGGGAGCTAAACCAGCAGAAAGAAGCGGGATGACAAGAAGAATAGGTGCTTCTTCCATGAAGGAACAAAACGTGAAGGGTAGGTTTTTTCTTTTTTTTGTCGTCTTTTTTTCCATAGGTGTCTAGCATATGCTTCGTAAGTTATAGAAGATAGTTCAAGGGGATTTTATATTCCCCCAAACGATGATGGTCTAGACCCTTGCAAGCTCTCAGTGGAAGGCAAAGATTAAGTTAAATTTTTGCAAGACTCTTAGGATTTGACCGAGACCCCTTAATATGCTCAGCTTGCTGTTAGAATTAATTGCTGGCAACCTTGAATCTCTTATGTACTGATTAGTCTTTTCTAGTAGACTGTCAGCTTTACTACAGCCTCAGAGTGGAAACTTTACGTTTTCTGTTCCTTTTTCCTTAACACGGTCTTCTGTTAAATAATAGCCAGTGACTGCCGTTTGTGTAAATTGCTGCCTCACCATTCAAAAACGGAAACATTCATTCTCATTCTCTTAAAATGAGAAACATTACCGTGGAAAAGGTTTTGCTAGTTAGAAGAGGACAACTAGACTATATGTGGAGTACATCTTTAAAGAGCAGGATTCAGTGTCTGACTCTTCGGAAAGAAGAGGAACGAAGAGCTACTTACGGCTGGTGCGGTCAAACATCCTCGCTCTCCTGACTCACGGCAGGACATATGTAAGTGCTCGTGAGTAAGTGATGTTTCCGTGTGCAAGGCTTGTGCTCCGCGTTCATCTTCGGCTGGAGTTCTCGTCCTCTTCTGAGTCTCCCCAGAGAGAGGCATTTCAGTTCCAGAGACTGGAAAGCCACCCTCGGGTCGCTTGAAACGGTGGCTGGCCCGAAACATGCATGCGGAGACTGGTTTTGTAGGTGTATGTATCAGCATATCATACAGATTGCCTATGTATATATGTATATATGCATATATGCATATATGTATATATGTATATATGTATATATGTATATATGTATATATGTATATATGTATATATGTATGATGCATGCACACAGGTACTTAAACCCCCATCCCTACACTGCTGGGGATGAATTTCTGTCCATAAGCAATAATGAATCCCAGTAAAAGGTAAATTTAGATAATTTCTGGGAACTGTCCGCTGAGAGTTTTCTGGTTCTGCCTGAGTACAGGCAGAATGTTGAGAGCTCATACGGATTATACGTACATTGCGTTATTTCTGCTTATATTCATACACAATTGATTTCATTCTGTAGATTCTGGGAAAAAACGATGCATAATTGTATTCAGCTATATAAAGTGATTATCATTTAACAGTTTAACAGAACGCTGCGGAACTATGCGGCTGTGGGTGTAAATTTAAGTATTAAGACCTTATTTTAAAATAGGTTTGCCCAGCTCCTTGAGAATTCTGGGTACTGAATGCAATACAGTATATACGACTGTAACATTATAGGACTGTGTATTACATCATTGCTGGATGCTGAACCCACTCTAAGACTGAAATCTGAGCATCAGCCGGCTGTTACCAGGTCCACCCTGTATTTTAAAGAAATAGTGAATAGGCCATTGTACGTGACACTAGGGGAACTGTATGCAGAACAGGAAGGAAAAACCCCACATCAATACTCATGGACAAAAGAGGGTTTGGATAAAAATATGAAATTATTGGAGGAGAAGATCAATAAGAATCGTTACAGAAATGACCATCTGTCATTGGCGCTTGTTATGCAGTAACTTTCAAACTAATACTGTGATTATAAAGACAGGGAGGAAGCTTCAGGAACTGGCCTCTGTTTCTTCATAGTTTCCCCATTCTCCTGTTTCATTTACACACGCAAGGATTTCTTGTTTGTTTTATTTTCTGGGTTTGCATTGGGATGGATAGTGTTGTGTTTAACCCACTAAGAAGGAATGAAGACCACATGAAAGAAACGACCTATGAAAACGAGAAAGAAATTTTTTTTTCAAGATATTATCACCCAGAAGAAAGATTTGAAATTAAAGGGTGGAAAAATGGGGTGGATGTCAGGAAGTCTTCAACAGCGTGAGAAGACCCAGTGGCTGAATAATCACTTTTGACAGGTGTGCTACAAGGGCCAGACAGGCAAGAGCTTCAGAACGGTTTGTCATCTTCTCTTGCAATTTTTTACAAAAAGAAGAAAAAAAGAAAAGACTGAAGTGGGAAATTTATATGTGTTTTGAGGTTATGAGGCAAGTTACCAAAGGCCCCAATTTAAAGATTTCAGAGCTGTGAACAAGAAATGAAATGTTACAAGATTTATGAGGGGTTGGAGTTCAGTGAATGTGTGTCTAAAGAAATGACTTGCATTTTAATGAAGTGTCTGACACTTGAGAGGCAATAGCTTGGTTATCCTTTCTGAACAATGACTTTGACTGTGTGCGGCTGTCAAAGAGAGCTCATTATGGCGAAGAAGTTATCATTGAGCTCTATAGATTGATATGATGGCCTCCAATTCATGGTATGCTTCTAAAGGCAACGGGACCAGCAGTGAGGGGCATCCAAAATGGTAATCACTTGCGGGAAATAGCTTCACGGTTTCAGCTTACGATTCAAAGGGCTTTTTTTCAAGAAAAAGAACTTTTAACTCGGTCTGCAACCTAAACCTCAAGGCTACCCTACAACTTTGCACGGCAGCTAAAAAAATTTGAGCCTGTTGTGTCGTACAGATTGAGAGAAAGCTTTTAACATATACTGCCTCTGAAGCAGCGGTTAGGAATTTACAGTATTTGTAAATATTTTGGGTTTGTTTCTTTACATGTTTTTCCGGGCTTGTAGAATTTCTGACTACTTTCTTTGCTTGCTTGTTTCAGCAGTAATTGTTGATTTGCTAAACTTTAGTCTTAAAATTAAGTTAACACTTTTGTGGATTTTTTTTAAAGGGGAACTCCTCTAAAAACTATGTTTCTGTCTGTTGATGCTGTTGGCATCCAGGAGACGTTGCTTGCTTGATTTTTTTTCTGTTTGTGCTCTGATTGATCACCAACCATTTCTGCATTCTGAGTAGACACCTACAGCTGCATTGTGTATGAAAATATGAACATGGGTAAGAAGATCTTCACACTGATACCTCTGTTTCATCTGCACATATGTTGTTTCCAAACAAGAGCTATCCTTAGGCTAGCAAACAAAGTTATCACAGCGATATTCCCTGTAAGATAATACGGTAGCAAAAGGGTATATACAAGATTAAATGAATCACTACTTGAAATTCTGATACATATTCATAGTTCTGAGGTTTTGTTTATTCATTCAGATTTATTCTTTTTATAGCAACATCCTGCCGGGATTTTTTTACCTCCTACATCAAGGAGTTAAATGAACATCCTACAACCACAGAACAAAACCAGGCTTAGTTCATATGTTAATGAGTCAAGATAATTGCAGCTTTCCCTAGGTAATCTCAGTGTCAATTATTCATGAACCATTGACAGCAGACATGACACTTCCAACTGACAGCTTTCAGTCGTTTTGTTTACAAGTATGAGATGCTTAAGTGTGAAACGTTAAGATAGGAGTTAAGAATTCTGATTTTATTTTTCAGGGAAGATGGAAAAATTGGAAAAGGAGATAACAGTGAATTTTCCTCACAAAGTACAGATGAGGAGCCTGTTCCTGCCGGTAGCTTCCGCAGCGTTGTTGGAATGAAGCCATTCCTCAGGTACTAGGATCCATTGGAGCTCCAGAATCGGCGCCGAGCCCGGGTAGCAGCAGCGTGCCCCGTCCTGGCACGCGGGTAGTGCTGTGCCGCGCGAAGGGGGAGGAAGCGTGTTTCGCTTGCCATCCCCTCGGGGCTTGTTCCCACCTCACGCCCTGGTGAGCACCACCCGTAACACGTGTCTGGAGAGGCTGGAGAACGCCGCCGGGCTCCCCGCTTCCCTCCTGTCCTCTGGCGTATTGGCAACTTTCCCCTCTGCGAACCTGGACTCCCCTGACTTAAAAAGCTGCCCAGGAGTGAAACGCAAACTTTGCAACCTGCAGTATGTAGGTTCTCTCACTAGAAGTTACATTTTATCCACAAAAAGTTAAATTCCTGTGTATCTTTAAGTGCCTTTGAAAGAGTCTTATTTTATGACCGCTGTTCTTATATCTGTGAAGACATTAGAATGTTTTCCAATACTAGCACCCTAATTGAAATTAATTGACAATAATACAATAGGGAACAAGTTTTTGAAGGCATTTAAGTGCCTAAAGATGCAGATAGGTACTTAGTGAGGTTTTTCAAAAGATTCTACACACCTGACTCCCATTATGAAGAAGGAGTCTCAGTCCATTAATAAGCTATTTTAATTTTTCAGCCTTCATACTAATTTTGAGATAATGACTATTTAAGAAAAAGCTCACTCAAGCTGAGCATTTGCATTTTTTTCTAACCAAGTTATTTTTCATTTGAATACATGTATTTCTTAGCATAGCATTACAGATACTTTTTAGTTCTTTTTTTTTTTTTTTTTAAATAAAAGGACTGGCAAGGCACAGTGGAAGAATTGGGTTTTAATAAAGTTTATGGTTCCTGGAGTAGTTCAAGTGGTTGATTTTTAGGGTGCATGAAAACTTAATGTACGATACCGTATTTCCAGAAATCCAGTCTCGGCTAACGTGCAGCACCCAAGAGCGGTGCAGGTGCAGCCACAGCCTTGGCCAGACATGGACCCAATTCTCCGTACCCCTTTAGCCCATCTCCCCATCGTAACTCTAACCTTGCAGCTTGCACTCCTAATGCGCTCGGCTAATCCTTCACGGCTCGCACACTCTGGTAGCCCGTATTAACGCTGGTCCCTCTGGACTCTTACTGCCTGTACAGCTTCAGGACACATAACTCTTCCGTTTCATTATTTAATTGGCAACTTCAGCTGTCAGACTGAAAAGAGATATGTGGAATTTACCAAAAGCAATGCTATTTTAAAACTTCATTTTTGTCAACTTGTCCATGTTCATACAGTCTTGTACAGTATAATCCTTCATCAATCCTTTAAACATACGTTATTTTTCATGTCTTTGTTTCTTTTAATTCAAAGAAGTAGGTAGATTTGTGGTTCTGTTTTGAGGGGGTAGTTTTTAGCATAATTGCTTACATGAAAACAACCTTTTTTGCTAGAGAGTAAGTTGCAGACAGCAACAAATTTTTAAAATTGTTTACATTGATGCCTTTAAATTAAAATAATTCAGATATAGAGTAAAATATTCTGAAAACATCTATCATCTCAAACCCTCAGATACGCTTCTTTCTTTTAACCGTCTCCGTTTTTGTATGAAACCATTTGGGTTGTTTAGCAAACATGGATGCACTGGAGGACTTACTCTTGCCTTGCAATGTGGACCCAAAAGTCCCTTTTCTGTCAACGGAACATGCAGCAAGAAAATCAAAACTGATGCATGGTACATATGGATTAAATATATATCCCTCAGCACCCTCTTACTATTTTTACATGTATATGAAGGTATTTGCAGTCTCCTCAGCTTTCATGCTGATTTGCCTTTTGAAGGTAGAATGGGAAAGAGGAGGGGAAGGGTCCTCACGTGGGTTTTGCAGGTTTTTAATAATTTGTGTCTCAAGCTGTCGTTGCAGTATAGCGCAACTTAAAATACCATTGCTAGATACACTAAAACAGGGATTTTATTAAATATCTCAATTAAAATGCCGAGGGAAATAACATTCCATCTTAGAAAACTCAAAATATATTAACGTTGATAAAACAAACTGTTTTCCTTGACTTCTGGTATTGATTGAGTGACTTCTAAACCACTTGATAGTCTGAAAGTATTTCAAATAAAAGGCAAACATGACCTTTTGCCATGATTATGTTCCCCAGATGGTTATTCGTGTTTGCATGCACAGACAAGCAGGTACTGTACTGACTTTTAAAGGTCTTCCATAGAAGCTGCAAAAAGAAGGTAACATTTCCTATTCTAAAATAGATAATAACATAAAAAGCATCTCAAAAGGCAAGTGAGCAACAAAATTTTTACTTGGAAAAGTTTCAGGTCTCATGTATAAAGCAAAACTAAGTAGTATGAAAAATAGTCCAAAGAGAAAACAGTTTATTTTATTTCATATTCTGAGGAAACCACCCGTGATTAATTCTGCCATATAAATATCTACCGTCACCTTCCCAAAACTGGGACTAAAGTTGGCCTTTTTTCACAAGATTCCCCATTTTTTAAAGGAACTGCACAGTGGAAACAGTAGTATCCAACAGCAAATGATGTAAACTGTTCAAGAAGGACTTGTTTAAAAGTTTTTACAATTGCTCTTTAACTATTATGAAGTACTAGTGTGTTACAGTGCATCCCTTTTGTTAGATTACTGTCCAGTTGTGCATCTGTTATATTTCTGATGACTACCCATTGCTAAATTTTCACAGAATTCCTGTTCAAGGACAAAGTACCACAGAAGATTTCTAAAGCTGAATTTCTGTTACAGTCCTCACCTCTTATTTTACAGTGTCATTAAGGAAATTGAGCTTTGCACAAGACCCTATAGTCACCTCCATGGATAAAACACGGTACATACACAATACTCCTCAAAATTGTCCACAGTTCAAACAAAGGTCTTTAAGTAGATACATGGGAATTCTGAAATTTTCTTTGTTAACACATTTTTTCTCATGCTCTCCTAAGAAGAGCTCAGGTTATTGTTCCTGACTGAGTAAATTATTGTACCGACATTGAACGCTGTTCATTGCTGTTACAGTGTCCAGAAGAAAGGGTGAATTTTATCTCCCAGACTCTTAAATAGAAAGGAATAAATAATTAGATCTAATGTTAATTTTGAAAAGCAAAAATGTGTTTTGCAAATCAAAATGATTAATTTGTCATTCTCTTGGAAAAAGCTCTAATCAGTCAGAGTAAGGGACTCAAAATGCATAGTAAAGAAAACCAAGAAATCTAAAGAATAGCTTAAACTAAAATAACCTTTCAAAATAACCATTTTGTATTATTTTTGATAACAACAATAAACAACTGGCTTGCTTTTAAAAGGTAACGTTACTATTTAACATAGCAAATATCGATACTGTAGAAAATTGCAAATCGGTTTTAAAGCGTTGACACTGCTGAATTGACGTTTTCTGTTTACTAATATGAGCCGAAAAATAGCTCTTCAGCTACGGATGTCTGAAGGCAGTTTTATACTGGCAAAGATTTCATCGTTGCAGCTAAATATAATGGTGTTGAGCACTTTGCAAAATCACGGAATCACAGAATCATTAAGGTTGGAAAAGACCTTCGAGAGCATCAAGTCCAACCGTTAACCCAACACCACCATGCCCCCTAAACCATGTCCCGAAGCGCCACGTCCACACGTTTTTTGAACACTTCCAGAGATGGCGACTCCACCACCTCCCTGGGCAGCCTGTTCCAATGCCTGACCACTCTCTCAGTAAAGAAATTTTTCCTAATACCCACTCTAAACCTCAATCGAAACACCTTTCATCGGGTCGCCTGAGGAGGGCTTTCCATGAGCCGTCGTTTGTGAACCAGTGCCTTTGGGGGCAGTCCTAGTCTCGCCATGCGCGGGTGCGTAAAGCTGAAGAACTTTTTGGGGTGCTGTATGCTTCAGTGGAAATGAGTAGCAGATAAATTGCTTTTATACTGCTATAGTAACTGCTCAAGAACAAATCTGAAGGATCCCTCTAAGCAGAGCGATTAAGATTACGGACGTTCTTTAACCCCTAAGGAGCACACTTGAGAAGGAGAGGTGGGAGAGGGCTACCCACACGTACACCGCACAGTCTGGGCGCTGAGCATCAGCAGTAGCTGGGAGCTGTTTCTTGGCATTGACAGCACCCTGAATACATACATGCAGACAGACCCAGAATCACTTTCTCTTCCATCCCTTTTAAGAAAACACACTTGCATTTCTCTTGGGTTTTCTTTTTGTATTAGAAGAATGAAACTGTGCTATCATCAGCTTTAAATATCACATTCAGCCTCTACTTGTGTTGAATCTGTATCAGGTGCCAGATCTGATGTAAATATATAATATTTAATATTTATAATATATAATGTATTATTTACATGTATTTTAAATTATATTTAATATATTACTATATAATATATATTAAATAACTTAAATGCAATTTAAATATATAATATATAATCTGTATTAGACGCCAGATCTGATACTGAAGCTAGATACACCTATGTTAATTTTACAACACTAGTATCATCACTTAGTATTGTGGTTGAGACCAAAGCAGAAATTCCTTATTAGCCCAAGGGGGCGATGGTTGGAACGGTGGGATCGGGCTACCCGAACGGTATGTTAGCGATGTTACTGCTTGTAACCATGGGCAAGGGATGATACAGAGGCTTGGCACGGCAGGCTGCAACCCATTGCGTATGTGTATGTATTGTAAAGAGGAAAAAGACGTCTGCCAGAATCCGGCATCCTTCCCCTCTGGATCCAAACAGTCTGACTGCCGACGCGTCCACGCAGGAGAGCGCTTTTCTTTGGAAGAGGAGGCTGTAGGGACAGCCCCCATCCGTCTTCTGCATGGGTCAGGTAGAACACACCCTGAGGCTGTCAGTGCGCTTGGATTCATGAATCAATCAGATTTTTATCTGTCGTTTCTATTAAAGCTCCTATTTCAGCGAAACACTTAACCGCTCTGAAGGCGCTTGTTCTAGTCCATTCCTGTTCAGCAAATCATTTGTCCACGTTTAACATACACTTCTGTGACACTTTACCTTCAGCAGGAAGCTCGGCTCCGGTGAGGATGTATTCATCTGCGTAGCCTTAGGGCTTACCTTCGAAGAGACGATGAAGTAAGTGAGGAAGTGCAGCACGTTAGTTGTTCCATATCAACCCCTCACGTGAGCTTTTAAGCGTGCGGTCACCCTTCCCGAGCAAGCGCGAGCGCCGTGTCCCTGTTCTATCGTACCGCCAGCTCACCCTGCAGGTCACCTCCCGCGGCCGGCAGTGAGGGAACGTCCCCTTCCGCGTGACCTAAGGTTACGAATCGCTTCTATAAATGTAGCGTTTACACTGTAGCATGCGGCAGTTGCAAATTTGATTGTATATTAACTACACGTTTTGTTATGCTATTCTAGATTAACAACACGTCAGTCATAAAAATTTAAAAGCAAACAACAAGAAAGCTTTTAAAATTCAAATTGGATTATAATTTCACAGTTTTAGTGCAAATATATTCGTGCCTACTATTTCTCTTTGCAATTTCAGGGGGTTGTAAGACGCTAGAAAAACAAGATCCAACGAAATTATACTACTTTTGCCCGATATATAGTTATAAATGATAATGAACTAATGCTTAGTCTTCCCAAACTAACCAATCTTTTTTTATGATTCGTAAAATAGCAATTCTCTACTAATTAATATATAGCTTAAAGTTATTTAATGAATGTTCTGTGCCTGCGCTTACCCCCGTGTGTGGCTTGGAAATGGCTACCGTGGCGCGCTGGCTGCTTGAATTGACTTTGACGCGTTTGATTCCCTGGTTGGAAGCGGAAATGCAGAATGTGCTTCCTGCTCGTACCTGCGCGTGGAGGCGTTTGATGTTTTCTGCTTTGCTTTCTTTCACTGAATTCACCCCTGTGTTTATACTAGGCAAAAGGTGTGGAGAAACCTCACTCATCGACCGGGTTGCTGTCTTCCAGATGAAGACAATACTTCTGCGTAGAGAAATACCAGCTCACAGTGTAAGCGTACGTGTTCCTTAACTTTACTGTTCCAAAGCTAGGTTTCCAATAAGGCTGAGATTTCTGTGAGTACAATGAAGAACAGGAAAACTCCGAAAAACTATTAAAAAAATGAAAAAGCAAAATGGACTTTACTGATCCTGTTAAACCAATGACAAAACTCCCGTTCATTTCAGAAATAAATTGTTAACCCACAGTGACCCCACAATAGCTCTAATTGTCTGCAAGCTGAAAGATTTTCTAATATGTTACTTTAAGCGTACCACATCAGGTCCTAATGTCCCACTATAAATAAAAACCACATTTTAAAGCCCATAATTATATGTTTATTCAGATTTCAGCAACAGGTCAAGGAAATTTATCTGCATTCTATAAAGCCTCCGCGTTACGTGCACTGTAAAATGTCAGAAAATTTAAGGAGTTCTCAGTTATTATCTCTTTTGGTTGCTTTTAGATACACATGATAAATTTTTAAATAATATTTAAATACTGTTATAGAAATCCAAAATAATTTAAAAAAAGAAATTAAAAAAATTACAAAGGAAACTGGATTTCGCATAGCAACATCTGTTAGAAAACTAGGCTTAAGCAATCTTTTGCATCTCAAATAAAAAGTAAACTTACGGACTGGTTTTAATTTCAGGCTTTTAAAATTCCTTTTTACTTTCTGTTTTTATTCCGTTACATGACACCACAGAGTTGCAACTCGTCACTATTTTCCCCTGCTTCTCACTTTTGCCATTTCTTTACTTTATTTTGTATCTTCCTTTACTTATTTACTTTATTTTGTATCTTCCTTTACTCTGTTAACTTCCATTTTATCACATATTCCTCCTCCTTTTATTTTTCCTTCTTTCCTCAATGTTATTTTCTCTCTTTGTTTTAGCACATAGATTATTTACACCTGCAAAACAGTCCTTCTCTGGTAAATCTCACTCATGGCAGAGTGCTATAAGCTCTTTCCAGCAGTTTTCCAGGTTATGCTGCTTCTCTTCTATGCGTAGGCTTCTTTGCAGCTCACCTGCATGGTCACCTAAGTCCACACTCTGTGTCACGCCGGGGACATCAGTAAGCCTGACGACGACTCCGTGTGTTAGCTCTGTACTTTTGCTGTCAGGAGCTGACATTAGGGAACCATTTTTTTTTTTTTAAGTGGTAAGTACCGAGTGGCGAGTACAGAAAAACAAAACAGTTGTGAATTGCTTAGCTTATTATACTTTGAAATTAAGTTCTAAGCTTTTTGCACTGTAAACATTTAATTTCTTTGCCAGTGAAAAGGAGATCATTTTAGAGACAGCAGAGATAGCAGCTTTACCTCCGGTGTCCTGGGCTGCGGCGCGACGATCGTCAAAACGCGGGCTCGATGGACAGCAGGGCATTCCCATCCGCTGCTGCTGCTGACTCTTGCTGCTTCATCCTTCTTCTGTACCCACAGCTGCACCGGTGGAATTACGTGGGGAGGTGGACCACGGGCCTGATTTGCATGTGTGGGGGGAAAAAACCCTCGTATTTTCAGTCTGAGCGTGTTCCTGATCAAGCTTAAGATGAAGAAATGTTGACTACTGGTGCTGGCGAAGCATAGGGATGGGCACGCGTCCCTGAGGACGGGGGCGAGGAGAAGGCAAGACTGAGCGGACGCCCACCATTACGTCAGTTTAGGATGATCATAAAACCTCAGCGTCAGGAACGATGACGTGTTGGGAAGCCATAAACATGCAGTGTCACAATGGCAGAGTTTGCATCCACATATAAAGTATCTGAACACGTGCTTCTTCTAGCCGGCAGTATTCAGAAGGTGACAAAACTGAGCAACTGGAGCAGTGTTCTCACCGCGCAACTACCTGCGCGTCCTCTTGCTGCGTGGCTACGGAGGAGTAAGCCACCCTCTCACCATCAGTCACAGCACCTCAGCTGAGAGCCAGTATTTCCTAAAACTTCTGTTGTAATCGACTTGGGAAGTGTTCCTGCTTTATTTCAGTGCATGGTTAGATGGGTCAGTTGAAGCTCGTACTGAAGAGTAAGCAAGCTACTCCTCGTACCTTGCTCCTTGAAGTTCGGTATGGAATATAAACAGTTTTTAATAGCAGGCTGAGTCAATACATTGTTTAGAAGTTCCTCAAAAAAGTGAAAAGCGTTATTTCATCCTACTAGTATTTTAAAAATATTTGTAAAGCCTTTACCTAAATGGAGTCAGGTCTTCTTTCCAGGTTCAGGTAAGTACTTCCTTCACTCTAAATCATCTGGAGTAGATGACCATATTTGACTTTTGTGGCTACTATGCGGCTTTGCGCTTCATCAGTAAAATAGATGATGTACTCCACAGTTTCCTGGCTTTGGAAGTGGAATAATTGTATCTTTTGACTAGAACCATGCTCATGCTTTAGACTGTCATCACCAAAGGAAGCTTACTAGAGTGCCGCTCGCTGCACTTCACATGCTCTGATACCAGCACTCTAGGGAGGTCAGCCAAATTACGGCAGAATAATTTCCCAAATGAATAGAATTCAGAAATGCTGAACTGTCAGCAGTGCTACAGTTTGAATTGAAGTCACTGTTGATTCCTAAGTTTTTACTTTACTGTTTCATAGGGCATAATCTTGATTTACTCAACTGATGTCTCATAACGCAACGAACTTGAGTAGCTGGAGCACATCTGAAACAGCCCTTCGTAAATGCAATACACCTGCAGCCTCTGTTTTATCATCACTCATACTCCTCTGCCATTACTTGACAGGTGTTTTGATGAACAAGCGCGATAGCTCGTAAGACGTTTGACCAGACGAAGACATCTGCCTCTTGTGTCTATGTGAATCGCAGTGCCCGTAGAAGACCTGGAGGGCTGGCGTTCCACTTCAGGTTTTAACACGTACTTTACAGAGGTGCAAATGGCAGCGTAAGGTAAAGCAACTTGAATGAGCTGTGAAATTACAGAAACTGTTAGATCCACATCTTGTGAAATGCTTTAAAAATTCCGCTTGGATCAGATACCAACTCTGCTAAACAAATGTTGGGATTCCTGTGTTAGAGAGTTGCAAAAAAAAAAAAAAAAAAGTCTGTTAAGATGCTAACAATATAATGCTATTAGCATATTTATTGAGGCTATGTGACAAATAAGCATAGTTCCAGAAAAGAGGATTGGAAAGTAATGCAGGGTTTTTCCAGCTAAAACCTCACCTTCTTTTCTAATAAATTTTAAATTAACCTGCAGTGAAATTGTATTTTATATCAGCTACTCGTCAGTACAAATCTGAAAAGGAAGGGGGTCTGTCTGCATGAGACCTGCCTGCGAGAAGGGATAATTCTGAACTGTGAAGCGAATACTCAGCAAGATCAATTCTGTCAATTATGATGGCAAGCACATTATCCAAACTTGCAAATATTTACTATCTCGGAGTATTTCTGGCTGGATTATTATATTCTAATAAGAAACTTATGCATAATAAAATGTTTTGTTCTCTGACTTTGCTTTGCTCTATCAGTAATGGATTAGGTTGTAAGCTGAAGTAAATTAGCACTAGAGTTTTTTTTACCGTGACTGACACAAGAAGAGGTACAAGTCCAACATTTGATTCCTTTCATTGTCACGTTGAGGCTTGTACGCGTGGCCAAAGTTCTATACGCAACTGGACGAGAGTTTTAATTCTCCGTCGCTGCTTTCGCGAGGTGATCTAACAGCAGAAAACATCAATGCTTTAAAGGATTTCTTTGGTGATTAGAACTCTTTTACCTAAACTTCATCACAGTCTAAAGGAAGCTTAAGATCTAGCGAGAGCAAGACGACGCTAGACACCTTCAAAGGGTGCTTTTGCACGCCTGCATACCAAACAGGATACTTGCCCCTGGAGCGGATAACCTTGGAGGAACAAAGCTCTACCTGATTTACCTGTCAGCTGGGTCAAGACAGCAGCTGGGAAGTTACAGTCCTCTCACGGCACCAGAGAAATTTTGTTTCAAATTAAACTCAAGTCAAGCATGAGTCGCAGTTCCGTTCATATTGAAATAAATTGCTGCATTATTCAGCTTGGAAACATGAAGGTTCAGTATGTGTTTGTGTGTGTGGTGTTTTTAATAACTATGTATATTAACTCATGATGAAAATGAGAAAGTTCTTACTCAAGAGGTACTGGTGCAGAGAGAGAGGCACGAACATTAACTTCTAAAGGTTTCTTTTCCTCCATGTTCAAGATAAACGTTTGTCTCTGAGGCTGTAGAGTTTTCTTCGTAAGCTTTCTGAATATTTCATTTGCTATACATATACAGCAATTGCTTTATCAGAATAAACAGACCGCTTACTTATATGCCGTGCTAAACGAACCTGAGTTTTTCTGACCCTTCGTGAATAATTCAAGACTGTTGACCTCTTTTTCTTGTTCTTTCTCTCAAGAAAACTTTTACTTTTTTTCTATCTCTTTCTGTTTCTGTCATTCCATGTTGTTTCCTTCGTTTTTTCTGCCCAGTGCTACATCGGGGTTCTGGCTGGAGTATGAGGACAGAAGGGGACCTGCCCCGAGGCTAGCAGCAAATTAATATTCTTGTAACGGCCATCGGCACCGACATCACTAAGGAGAGATACCAAAATCACAAATACCAGTCAAGGATCAGCTGTAGGCAGAAAATTGTTTGAAAAGTTTTTCTGTAAGTAGACTAGTAAATGCAAACCTGTTTATAGAATCCATACAAAGCAATTTTTGTGCAAAATTCCAAGGCAAAATTATCGCCACTCGGTCGGTCCTAAACGTCGACGTGAGCGATGTTTCAGCACGCCACAGGCCGTTCAGGTGCAAGTCGGCCTTCGCTCTCCGGCTCTCTAAGCGGCCGGGACCGGGCGCGCGGCTGTGGTGTAAGCGCGCGGCATTAAAAGAGCCCGTGGGAATCACCGCTGAGGCCAAACGTCGTGTAAGCTGGGGCCTTCCCTGCTCTCCCAGCCGCGACTCGAGCGGCCACGGGCTAACGCCTCGGCCGGGGTTGTTGCATCCTCCATGGAGTGGCACGGAGTGCGGGGGGGGGAGCGGAAATGACAATCAGAAAACCAGGGAGAAAGGATAAGCAAGCAACAAGCAGATTGGCAGAACTGCTGGGGAAGAAAAAGGGCTTTGGTTCTGGGGAACGCAACGTGCTGGAGAAGGATTTTTTTACCCTCCGCTTGCGAGAAAGACGGGCAGGGCAGCCGCTACGTGGGCGGTGGGAAGCGGCACCCCCCCCCTTCCCTTCCGCCTCCCTCAGCCCCGCTCGTGGCTGCCAAGGGCGAGCGAAGTCCTCCCGGAAGAGCCCCTGCCTGGAGCCGGGGGTCCCGCTCCCTCCCCGTGGCAGGAGGCCTCTTGAACTGGTTTTTCACGGTGACTGACAACTCCTTCCGGCAGTACCACTGCACCCCTGTTCTGCAACGGTTTTTTTTCTCCCTAAGGACGTTCTTTCTTTTTTGTTAATACTCTGTATGTATTATTTGGCCTTCTCGCCTTCACAAGCCAATCAAACATGGCTTGTCAGCAGTTTGCTATCGGAAGAGAAACAGGAAGGGCAGAGAGGGGTTACACGCACTAGGAAAATATCGGGTTTGGATAAAAAATTATGAGGTCTGATCCTCTGGCAGAGAGAAGCTCAGTGTTTTAAAATCATGGCTTTCTGTAACCCAGCCAAACACGAAGCTGAATTGATACTCGTGCAAACCATTCTTTTTCTTGAACCGGAAGTAAATTGTCATTTTGATGCTTTTCTGAATGCTGCAAGAATTGAACCAAACAAAAATAGACAGCTCCCTAGCAGGGACTTAGGATGAGCCTTAGTTGCACTTGGTAGGAGCTTCAAAGCAACGTCACGTCACAGCCTATTCCCCTCTCTCCTCCTTCCCCGCTCGCCTCGCAGGCATCTATAGCCCAAACTTTTCGCCCCAGCTATGTGACATCGAGCTGCTTGACTCTGCGCTACACCAGCAGGGAGAGGCTGGGTGGAGAGGCGGCGGAGTCTCCGTCTTGGAGACGTTCAAAAGCCACCTGGACATGGTGACCACGCTTCTGCGGGGAGAAAGGTGGACTAAGGGGTCTCCAGAGGTTCCTTCCAGCCTGAACCAGTGATTCTGTCTCGAAGGGCTTATTGCTCCCGGAGATCAGTTAAAAGATGTGTCTGTACGGGAATACTGGCCTGCACGGAGAACTCGACGTGAGGGCTAAAGGAGAAAAAGTCAAAACCACAGGCTCTACTTCAGAGCTGCAGAATTGATAATGGCCTCTCGCATATAGTTCAGTGTATGTAATAGAAAGGACCCACCTGTCATTGCAACAGGAGGTTTGACTTTAGAATGATTTAAAAGTCTGATCTTGATGTATAACTCTAATAAAATCAGTGGAGAGATGCAGCTCTGACAGCAATACGTAAAAAGTGTCTCATTTTAAAATACTGATTCATATTAGTTTTACCTCATCAATTTCATGGAGCTGTTCTAGATTTATATCGATGCAAGCAAGATTAGAAACAAACTCGACACCTGCAACTTTTATATTTAAGAAAACTGTGATTCTTGGTCTGATCCATTACTGTTGCAAGCCTCCCAGTCCCATAACACATCTTTTCTGCTAAATGGCAGTGAATATATTTTTATGACTTTTAATGCTATAGCATTTAATAGAAATCCGACCCTCTTGCTTAGCCTTATGAGTTGTCTTCTCCCTGCAGATGGAACGTGCCGTCGCCTGTGATTTGTGTAAGTCCAGATCCCAGTAGTCCGCTATGAAAGACTCGGTGAGTCGCCTTTAACCATCGGTGGACTTTCTTATGCAGAGGCAAGGAGTCCTTCACTAATCACCGTGACCTAAAACTGCAGTCGGAGGTAGCCATAGGATAGAAACTGATAGTGCATGAGTTCTTTCACCATGCTCTGTTTGTATATGAATGAGCAGAAATTTGGCTCTTGGCAACTGAAAAGCATGCCAAGGTTAAGTGCTTCAAAGGCAAAAGAATTTTTCTTAATTATTTTGAGTGGTATAAGTACCTTCTTCACTTCCACAAATCATATAGGAGTAAATCTAGAAGCGTTAGTTTTCCTGAGCACGGACTATGCCTAATGTATGGCTGTAGTCCTCCCTCACTGCTGCATTTAGTTCATTAAAGCTTCGCAGAAGTACAAGTGGTCTGCTCTTTCACTTAGGCTACCAAATGTTTAAACAAAAGCCAGTGAAACGTTCTCTTTTCGTAGCTGAGGTTAATTTTATCTGTAAGGAAAGAACCAAATAATTCGTAAATACGGAAGCTTCTTCAAGACAAATATTTTCTAGCTAATGTCTTCCCACAAAGGAGTAGAAAAGCAAACTTTCATCATGTATGTAATCCTTAGACGCTTGAGTGTATTTCTCTTCATGGCAAAAATCAGATTGGCAGTAGCAAAATAGTATTTTAGAACTAAGTGAATCAGATGAATTAATGATTCCTGTAATACTGAAGCCTGTGCAATTCCTTTTTTTTTGAGAAATTGAAAGAGATTGAAACAATTTCAAAAGAAATATTTTATTATATTGACTTAGCATACCTACTGTCTTCTTGCCAAAATCTATTGTATAGGGAAATTGTGGAGGGGAGGGGAAAAAAGAAGAAAAAAGAAAGAAAAGGAGGATTTACAGAATTTGCAATATTATCATTTGAGAAATACTAACTAATGTGCAGGCATGGGGATGGATTTTGGCATATGTGTTGACCCAATTCTTTGGGTTCAGCACAGTAGCTCGAGAGAATCACTGTGGCTCTGGAGGGGAAACCATTCCCTCCCTCTTTGTGTGAGGAGAAGCGGCGTAAAGAACGCCCAGCCATACAGATAACTTACCGGTGACTGACTTACAAGCAATGCACGTATATGAGACCCAACAAAGTAATACATTGTATTAAGAAAATTGCATTTGTTTTGCAATATAAATGAATAAAAAATCAAAATGTTCAAGATGACTAAACATTGAAATGAACAAATAAAACACACATAATTCGTGTGGGATGGTGTTCAGATGAAAATTATAATCTACTAAACATCGATAATTTGCCAAATTATTTTATTATTTGATTTTATATACTAAGAACCCAGAGTACAGCCACAGATCCAAATTACCGATAACGAGCTTGAGTTGTTTCAGCTCACGCATGGACTGTCAGTGTGTCTCTCAACTCATTTCACACTTGACCTCCTGGAGGGCAGCGGAGCTATATACAAATGTACACTATTCTTTCTGGTCCCTGACTTTGTTAAAAAGGAAAAAATGCATCGGAAAATCTATATTGAATTAATACCCGAACAGAAAAACCTTATCTCTGAAAGTCTTAAAAAAAAGAAAGGAAGGAAATAAATTCATGAACTGAAAGCTCTGCCTACATAAAGAGTTATAGTGCCTCTTAAGAGTAGCACTCGGATGCATTAATAGTGGAGGCAGGAGCTCAGTTTAACTATCGCTGCAGCTTAAGGTACACAATTACATTCTTCAGCGTCGACATTTTCACCTTGATAAGCATAATAATGCCATGCAGATGCAGACTAAAACCCATAATTTCAGCACTCTGCTTCTACTCACGTTGATTATAATAAGGTACGGCACTGAAGCATGCACGATCCTACATTTAATTGTCAGCATAGCCCTTCATTTAAACAAGAAGTTAGTTAACAGGATGCCTTTGACGGTGAATGTGGGAGGCATCTCGAATAGCTGTGGCTAAACAGAGAAAGTTAAATGCGCCAGTAAAAACATGTGCAAAAAGCTGGTGATGGCTTAAATTCACCTCCAGTTTCTCTGTGGGCGTTGATGCAAATTGAAAACAAAATATGGTACGTTTATATTTGCAAGAAAGGGCCTGCTTTTTTCCTTGCCTTTTTTTTAAAACTAAGAACAGCTTCCCCCCAGTTAGCTTTACATCAGTGTAAAGCAGTAAGCCAGATGATGACAGTGAAGGACACGTTCTGGTATCTATAGCAAGAAGTGAAAAATACCTGAACTTAATAAACGTACGTAAGTCTGAAAAGTGAATGTACAATATTTAAACACAGGAAAATGACACAAGACAAGAAGGTTGTACATTGCTTTTTATTTACTAAGTCACTTCTGGGAGGAAGAGAACAACAACATATAGCAAATAGAAAACTGAATTTAAACTGGGACAATAGTCATGCATATAAAATACATATACACATACATATTTCATTCATACATACACGGATGTAAATGAATCTGTTGATTGAAACATATCTAGCTGATAAAAAACGGGTATCAACAATACAAAAAATCCTATCTGGAAGGTAGCATTTCTTGGCTGTTTTAACCTGTGCTCTGTCGTTGCTTGATTCTTGAACTAGTAGTAGTTTGCAAAAAAAAACCCACCCCAAAACTTGAAACGGTCAGAATAGCACTGTTTACAACCACCGCCTAATTCTCGCTCTTGTTGCCATAATGCCTTGGTAGTATATTTTAATTCCGCCTGATCATATGAAAAGGAGAGAAGACTCTCAAAACCGCATCATTTTGAAAGGGAAGGTTCTTTGCCCTGGCTTATTAAATGCCACCTTACGCTCTCTAGGCGTAATTAACGCTCAGGCACCAGTCGTTACATGCGCTTTGCCAGGCGACACAGCCAACAGTTGGGGAAGTTCAGTGGCTCGCGGTTTTCTCCCTCCGCGTCGAGGAGTTACCTCGCGCTGGCCAGCGGGAAGGCAGCGGATGCCAAACGCAGAGCTGAGCAGCTGGTGGGAGGTCTGGCAAGACGTCGGGTCGCTTCTGCGGCTGGCTCCGTCAGACCGGGTCTTCTCTTCACTGAAGTTAATGGCAGCCCCAAACTTGGCTCATCAGCATCTGACTGGTTTATTTTGTTGGGAACATCATGATGTGGCTGTTCTGTTTTCTATCAGAAAGTAAAAAAAAAAAGATTGTCGACGCTCTGGGATATCCAGAGAAGATGCCTCTTCATCGGTTTCGCAGCAAAGCTATAAAGTGCTGCGCTGGGTTATATATAATATAAGCCTATGCAAATCTGTGATAACTTAATTACCTTACGAGCTTGTAGTAAATAGAGACTTCAAAGCAAACACTGTAGCAGATTTATGCACACTTTTTGCCCGTTTCTTTCCAACTCCGTCTCAAACCTAACTGCAGCTAATACTTCAGGGTCAAACCTCTTCCTTGGATTATGACGGAATGCAATTTATAAACTATAGGCTTGCAATCAGCTGAGGTTTTGGTTAAAATGACTCTGTTTGTCCCTTTATGTAATTGAAATAAGAACTCACCAGCTTCAGTTAAATTTTGCAGACTAGCAATCCGATAGGAAAGCCTCTGGAACCGGTCACGAAATTCATGAGCGGTGCCGAGGAGCGCTGCGCGGTACGCAGAGGCAGACGGGCCATAGGCGAGGCACTGCGGGGATGAGCTGTGTTCTCCCGCGTCCCTTCTGTTCCTTGTTCACATTTCGTCAGAGGAGCCCGAGAGTTTCTGTTAGTCACGTCAGTTATTAGTGGCGCTGAAATCGGAAGGAGTGACACAGGCCACCGCTCTTTTCCTTCAGCTACAACCCCTTCTCCTGTTCTAGGAATGCTGTGCGGCTGGCCACAGGGAACGCAGCAAACAACGAGCTTTTACAGAGATGCTGCACTATTTAGCACTGGATGTTGTCAATAAAAGACGTTTGCCATAGTAAGTGACTTGCGAGGTCTTTCCTCTGATGAATGTGCTTCTTGGTAGGCCAGAGTGCAGAGGTGGCTGCGGCAAAAAGCAGCCGGATAGCAAAATCTTCTCCTGATGGAGAATAATACCGCCTTGATGGTAGGGTTTGCCATTAATTAAAAAAGTGTGCTATAAATTAAGTGCTCGTAGTTTTGAGGTGAATTGTAGTGCAATTCAAATGCTGGGTACTGTAAGCTTCTTGAGTTTTAGTGAACTACTACGTTCATTTAAAAAAAAGAAAAAAAGAAAAGGAAAATAATATTTCTTTCATGGGAGAGAACAGTTGACTGTGTTTAGATGAATCATTTAGTATCTGTCAACAAATGATTACCAGATCTCAGAGGCAAAAATCATCTAATTGGCCCTTAGCATTTAGAAGCAGTTGAGTGATTGGGAGGAGACCGTTACATAAATATTGTCACATATCATCTTATCTTAATAACTAAATTATATAGAATTTATATGACAAATTATATTGAAGGCAACATGCATAGCCATTTATTATTCAGAACACGAGGTGAAATGAGACAACAACTAATCCCCACAACAAACAGGGCTCTTTATACATTAATACTGATAAACTGAAGTAGTCAGGCTAAATTGTGCCTAGACTTGCCTATATAAGCCAACTGGCACCTCTGAAGTTGCTCTGATATACCACAAGAGAGAGTTTCTTCAGTGATTTCATTACATCTACATTAATTTTGCAGCACGTTTTGTACTTCCATTAAAGCTCAGAATTATACAAAGATGATGTTTACTACTTCATGTGAAGTTAGCTTTCAAAACTAATGATAAAATTGACGTTGGAGGGGCAACACCTATGACAACATTCTCAAAATCTTGCTAAGATGCCTTTGCAGGATGCTGTAAAATCAATATAACACCATTATCATAATGCAACCAGTTTCTGCGCATTCTTCCTGTGGCCGGTCGTCTCGCTTTCCTGTTAAGGTTGTATCCTCCTCCTCCGCTTCGCCGCCGCCGCGACCACATTTTGCTGTGCTCTAATGTGGGCGAGATGAAACTGCCTTCTGCAAGCGCGTATCTTCCTCTGCTGACTGTAATGGAGCCTAAATAACTTGCCTGGGTTAGATCATCTAATGCAGAGGTTAACTCCAAGGTGACATGAGCCTTACAAATCATGGTATAAAAAGAGGCCATCTAGCACCGGTCTCGCGTTGCGTTGTACTTCCTCACACCTGTCAGAGTTTTTATTCAAGATCCCAAGGCTGCATTGGGTAGTACAATTCCAGTTTCTCTTCTACTGTTCCTGGTTTTGCTTCCTTTCTTCCACTTTGACATACAGATATAGATCTTCAGCTATAAATATACAAGCCCCATACAGAAAAATTATGCTCCTACAATACTTGGCGGGTGGTGGCTGTGGGGCGCGGGGGGAGTGTTTTGGAAATACCACAATCACGAAAACGGTTCAAACCCCTGTTGTTTCAGGGTTTGCCCTTACGAGCCTGAAGTAACTTTTTTTTTTTCAGCTCTAGAATTACTAGGTCAGATCCTGATGTCATTTAGACATACAACTTATATGAGATCAGTCTGAATTGCAGAGCCATATGTGGCACAGATTTATTAAATTTAGATGTGGTATTCCCAAATGGTTCCTTCATTGCTGTCTGCGTGCAGAAATTGGCCTGATTTTCTTCTCACTGGTTCCACAGTAACAGAAGAGTATCTTCATCGACGCTGGCATATCGCTAACATAAATAAGATCAGCAGTAGTCTAACTGCCTCTTCTATGGTGTGAAGAAAACCAGACTGCATTTCTACTTGATTTTTAGAGAAAAAAAAAGTCCAATTCAGAATCTACCATTTCTCCTTTTTATCCAAAGATTAATTACATACATTATTAATTGTAAAGGCAGTGACTCTGAATAACAGTTGATATTTGAGCTCATATGGGTTCTTGGAAAAAAGGGACCCACTTATAACTGAGTTTTAATACTGAATCAGAGAATGGAAATCATAGATGTAATCTTTTGTACAGAAAACTATAAACTAATATTGAAGATCAAATACAATTTGATTTGGATTTGCTTATACTATTCATAATAATCTTCATGTGACCTAGGAAAATTAAATATAATATAATATATATAACTATAAAAATTTTATATAAACATGTATGAATATATAAATACATGTTTGCTCATTTGTAGGTGTTTTTAGTTTTCCTCAGAGTATATAACCTGTTTTTAAATGGCTTTTGGTTTTTCTACATTGTATTCACATTCCTGCAAAAAAATTACTTAATGATGATTCATTATTATATTCTAATATAAATATGAATTCGTGTATATACACAGAACAAACTGTACAATCTGAAATTCATATTTCTGGGGTAAAATAAATCTACTACATGTTCAAAACATAGTCAACATTCATTATGGAAAAAAAAAAATCACTTGCTAATTTTGTTTTCCCAAAAGTATTTGGTGAGAAGTACAATCGCATACAAGCAATATAGCATCTGTTTATAAAATTTAGAAAACTTGACCTTATAACATATTTTGGTTTTGGTAGAGAAAGTGAGGGGACATACTGTTTTTAAAAAATTGCGAGATTACTGAGAATTCCACTGGCAAAATTAAAGAATTGCTAAGGAAATAAAAGCGGCTGCCTGCCTTTTCCTCTGGTTCAGGTCTGTATCCTGGTGTTTACGACTGGGAACAAAGCAGGAAGATGAGTAATAAGTGGCACCAGTTACAAGTCACATCCTGGTTTTCCTTAGTACATTTAATTTGCAAGTTCCATCCCTAGTAGGGGTAAGGCTCTCTGGAATGAAAGTAAGTCTGGTTTTGAGGATATGTGGTTTATGGCTGTTTGCATACAACAGGCTGACTTGAGCTACTGCTGGTGTAAGTCCTGCTCCACGTATCAGGCTGGGGCTCCTTACAACCACCATATTTATGATCCTTCCTTAGTTTCTCACGAGCTCAGCTAATCATGAGAGAAGGTGCCATAAAAGCAACAGAAATACCATTAACTGCTAATATGATGGGAATAGCTATAGCTGCATATTTCATTCTCCCACTGCTGAACAGTTTGTGTAGATGTCAGATAGAGCGGTTCAACAGTTCTGGATTTTCTGCTATAGCTAACACTAGAAAACGTCGTCAAATGGGAAAGTTAGAAACATGCTGCTGCTGTTTTCAAAATAAATATTTCACTCAAAATGTATCATAAATATAAAATCCCACATTATCGAGTTCCTGAAAAATAATCAACAACATTTCCTTCTCAAAACGTTGTAAAACAAACCACAGACATCAAAACATTCCACACTGAAGAAAAACCGGTCAACTGCAATAGTGTTGCAACATGTAAGAAATTCAGTGAGGTATCATCTTAATCCCTTTTTTTCACAGCGTCAGTACTGCCTTAATCCAAAAGAAACATCTTGAAATGGATGTTCGTCATTGCCTCCCAAACCCCACCGGGCACTTGATATGCAGTTTGTAATTTTCTAGAGCAGAAGGGATAAAATCAAAACTGAAGTGAGTCACAAATCTTAATTGAATTTTTTTAATAGCATAATTTTCAACTGCAATTATTTCACGCTTTTAAATTAATTTGAATATAGCTGAGTTTATGTTTCTACTTTAACCCCCTTTACATTAATTTTTGAGCACATTTGTGATGTTGGTACAAGTATACCAAAGAGACGTGAGCATGGGTTTGGAGGTTTTTTTCCTTATTAGCTGTTTAATTGTTTGATTTCTGCATCTGTGCTAATTCAGAACACTGGTTTTGGGGTTTTTTTTCCTCTGTGTTATTGTGATCAGGAGGAAAATATTAACTAACTGTTATTGTAGGACAAGGGAAAATATAACAAAAAAGCCTCATATGAGTATGAAATAATTTTTCTACTGACTGAATTCTGAGTATTGTTTAACTGAGTCATCGATGTTTGTGTCTTCTTTCAGATGTGTGATGCAGGGTATTGCTGAGAGAACAAACTCCTAGTACAAGTGCCATTGATCGTTGATGACATTCTTCCGTTCTTTATGACATCATCTTTAGCAGTAGTTTTTTATACTCCCCAAAAAATATTTGTGAAGAAAATTCAATTTGATCTTTAAAAAGAAAGTGCACATAAGGCACAAAGAAGAATATTCATTTAAGCAGAGAAAATTGCCACGTGTTACTGCGTTTCAGCCAGTCTGTTAAATTTGTCATATATGAACTGAAAATGAGCACATTTAAGGTACGAGTCAGCACATCTTAAAATAGGTATCTAAAATCAGTCAGATAATCTGCACCCTAAAAACGTCTTCAGTGAGTATAAATTAATTTGAGGATGCAAGCTGTAATGTCTGCAGTGCAGGCAGCTAAGCTTAGGTGAGATTAATTCATCCTCACGACACAAGTTTTGTCTGTAAGTCTCTGGATCGCTTTGCTTTGGGTGATCGCTTTTACCGAAGAACGTGGAGACTTGGAAACGTGATTGCCTGTAAAATGGGTGCATGTGCAAATATGTATTGCTAAAACACACCACAGTGGGTTGGGGGGAGCATGATACCAGGATATTTTAATATGCTCCACCCAGGCTGGCAGCCACCTTCCTGTTCCTTAGCCTTGGCGAGTTCCTAGCCTTCCCTCCCCTCCACTTCTTCCCTTAGCATTAATGTTTCTTGTGTCTGTGCCTTTTTTCTCCCGATCTTTGATGATTTCTTGTCTTTATTTTAAACCGTGACTACCTATAATAAAATCAGAAACTCGCCTCCATGTTCTTTCTCTCCAATGTACTTTCATTGCAACTACAGCACATGGAACTGACTCTGGGACAGAATAAGGAAGAATCTGTAAAGTGTCCTTATTTCAGCATTTGTTTTACCTTGCGAAAGGCACTTTCTTTAATCAATTGCTCTATACACACCTCAGGATTCAGAGTTTTCCTCTTTCCTTTAACTTCTCCAAATATTGCTGCTGTCTCAGTCTTTGTAGAGCTCCATAGAAATGAAATAGTGACTGTTTAGTTATTTCCCATAGAACATTAATTTTGGATATTCTAAACCTTGGCTATCGGAGCTCTTTGACCCAGTTTCCTGTTTATTGCAGCTTAATTATTACACTGCTCACTAACTAGACAGTTAACAAGGTTTCAATTCATTTTTCAGATATTAAGATTGCTTGCAACAGAATTAAACTAAAATCAAATTGTAGTAACTCAATTTCTGCTTCTAGTCATTTGGGAGGATTTTTTTTTTATATAATTCATTAAGAATTAAATTATGTTTATTTGTTCAAAACATCCCACTGGCCTTTAATATCTTGAAAGATATTAATAATTTAATATCTTACTCCCCCCTCCAGAGAATGAGTCCTTCTTTATGTGAATTTCTCCTACTATTCTCTGAATCCTGGATGATACGATCACTTTCTTCTGCCCATTTTTCTCTGCAGTCCAGTCAATGAAGCTGAATTTTGGTTTTGGGGCAAGGACCTGTGCTAAATTACTATCACAGAAATGCAATGTGCACAGTAGTAACTGACAAATCTTGGAAGAATTTGGATAAATCAGATATTCAAGCTTTGCCCCAATGGTTTGAACCCAGTTCTCGGATATTTTAAGCCTCTATGTCAAAGGCTTTTGGCCTCTGCTTCAGTTTATTAGTTATTTATGAAATTAGGGTAAAGATATATGTTCAGACTTTAAAAGAGGTTGAGGTTAAGACTGTTTGATACAGGTCCTTGTCATTCAATTGTTGTTTGGTTTTGTGGGTGTTTTATTTACAAAAGGCACAATTTGTCAGCTATTAATCAGAGACTGAGAGAGAGAGATGTTCAGGAACATATAATGTGTGCATCCAGTCCTTTTTATTTTTGTAGATTTATTTTATTTAACACTTACCATCTCGTTTTAGTCAGAGCTATGAAAACATTTTTTTTTTCCTCCCAATAGCTGTTCTTGATTTTCCTTGCTCTTGTTCCATTTTTATTCTCTTGACTTTACATCCTCAGTGCCTTGCCTTGCCTTCCCTTCTATCTCCTTTTTTGCTTTTTCTTTCAATATCAGCTATGTTTCTCCCATGGCCTTGTGGAATGCACTCTGTGTCCTATACTAAGATTTGCTTTTCAGCCTTTCAACATAAACATTCATTTTAACTTGCACACAGGCAGTGTCACTTACTCATCTTTTTTCATACTAACCAATATTTAAATGATCACCAACCATTTATGGAGACGCTCAGACACTTGCTACCATCCTCATGTATTCACTGGGAGAGCAAAATTTTTCCTTATTTTCCTACTCCGGAACAGAAAAGGGTTGCTAATATGGCCTTCCTCCTGGGACAAAGGTACCGACTAGGGCTCCCTGCGCCCAGGTTGCTGTTGGATGCTCAGGGCAGAAATGCCAGTTTAGGACCAGCCTGACGTCTTGCTTCTCCTGGAGTTTACCATAAAGCCCATCCATCTCAGCTTGCCTGTTTCATTGCCAAGTCAGCCAGGCCAGTTTAGCGTGACACACGCTGTTACTGCCAGGTTTTCTCTTAAGAAACTGATGGCATGTGAGGTCCGAATTTGTTTCTCCAGTTGTGTTGGAAGATCAATAAATTACAGCGGAGGTACTGGCAGCCAGGAGTCAGTAACGTCTTAAACTAGCAGAGTGCTGCTTCTATAGTGTAATAAAACTTTGATGAGGAAGAATTCCAGTTGTAAATTTACCCTGGCCTATTCAAGATAAGGAGAAAATCAGAGCTTTTGAAAATACATCAGTTCAAAAGGTAGGCATATGTTATTTTGGTAAGGATTGAAAAAGAGCTGGCACCTTCCTCTTCTCTTTTTGCATTATTATGCCTATACTTTAAATAATAGTTTGATCGATTGTTTACCTATTATTCCTGGCCTCCAAGGTAACTACAAAAAGGCCCTTCAGAAAACAAAAGTTCTACTACATCATTAGACCCATTTAAAACACAAGAAAATACATAGATACACCCACTTTCTAATGCAGCTTTTATGACTTAAAGCAATTATTCGCTAAAGGAGAAATATTTACATGTACTACAAAGAAAAAGTTAATAAACAGTTTGATTTAGCAAAGCTGAAATAATATATGGCATGACACATATGTATTTAAAATTTGTACAAGACATAATGTAGCAGCAAAAGTAAAACTCAGTAAAAACATCAGGCTCTATGTTATTGTTTTTTTTCATGTATATTGTCCCGTATCTTTTCCAGGACCAACCAGCGTGGTCCCACCACTATCCCCTACATCACCCTTCTTTTCCCTACTGCCCTCCCTCCCGCCACCTACCCCCATCTGACTTTTTCGCTGACATATGTATTAACTCTGTCCAGCAACCTTCTCTTCAGATTTGTCAACAAGCACTTACCAGCTCGCTCTGAGAAGGAGAAGCAATGCTGTCATTCATTCTCCTGCTAGATAGGAGAACTGCAGGTAGTTTAAGAACAAACCTAAGATAACAAGTCACAGTACCTGTTGTAATTAGAGGCAATACTGGCTAACTATTATTGGCTTGCTAAGCAGAAGGTAGGGGCCAGCTTGCTTGTTGCAGGTACACGGAGTTGTCGTACAGCAGCTGGAACAATCCCTAAGAAAGTAAATAATTGTGTCTGTAAGGTTATTTCAGAACTTTAAGCACTAAGATTTAAAATCTCTCATGTGAGCACAGATGGAGACAATGCTGTCACTGCAAAGGTTGCCATTAGAAACAGATTGAGCCCAATAATCAGACTGGACTACTAATGGCTGCAAGTACACTTTGCCTAACCAGTACTGGCAGGATGCTTTCCTTACAGTGATAAATGTACAAGCTGTGACTTGCATTTCATTTCCAGCCTTGGCAGGCTAAAATAGTCTGTTAATGAATGAAGACATCTTTAAGCATGCAGTTGTATGCCAACAGCAGTTGGTAACCCTCCATATCCATCTTATTTCATTCCATTTACAATTCCACTTGTAATCAAGCAACAAATAAACTACTGATGCTTGGCCAGCAATACCCACATGACCTTAGAAAGTGTATGAAATCTGCAAAAAAGCAAAATATGCTTGTCACTAGTATTGCTTACATTTTCACTTCAGCGTGCAGACAAGCAGTGCATTTGAAAGTCATTCTGAAAATAAGCTGCAGCAAACTCAATCAAAATTTTCATTATTATACATGACATAACCCCACCCCCCTTTGGAAATTGCTATTAAGAGTAATATTCAGCATATGATATTTCTGATATAGCATGTAACACGGTACATAAAACCCAGTAACATAATTTCAGTAAAACCCAGGGATTTATTTATCATGAGACTGCCACTAAAGAGGCTGAATTCTACAGACAGCTGGAAACTTTTGGTTGTATAATTCTTGATATTAAAGGTAAAACTTTTTTCTTATTTTGTGTTAAGGAGAAAGGAAATCATAGCAAAGAATGATATACTAAATTTCAGTACTCGGTCACCCTCTCCATAATATACTTTCTCTTTTCCTTAGGCATGTATAGTCACTATGGGCAAAAATAAAAGTATTTCCCCATTCTTTCTTTTGCCTTGAACGAACTGAGCTGTTGCCATTCATCAAAAAGTCAGCTGTTTTCTGACTAGAGGAAATAATATAGTAATAATTACTGCTGCTTCTCATCATAGCACAACTCAGTTTCAATACCTTTCTTATAATTTCTTTATTATTTCTCCCCTTTTTTATAATTCAATCAATTAAATAATGAACAGTAAAGAATTATTGTTTTTCTAGCTCTTTATGATCTCCTTCAAAACTTCTGCAACCCTACTGTGACCAAAGAACCATCTTAAGTGATATTGCAAAGTTTACCTGGCATTTGCATTGCAGTACTTAGTTTAATAGAAATACTTGAAGCACCTAAAAAAAAAAAGTTACAGAAAAGGTTATAGCATACGAAGGGATCTCTGTCAACACACATCTGATAACTAGCAATGAGAAAATCTCCCCACCTCTTCAAACTTCAGTGGAAGAGAATACTTATGGCAAATCAACTCTTAAAGTCCTTAAAAGTCAATACTGCAGGGAACTTGTACACTTGCATTGCAAATTTGTTGTTCGGAAGTAGATTTTAACCTTTATTATAAAAACATAATCTATGCTAAGAATTTATAAAACATCTTTACTGTAACAGACCACTTAGAGGTCATATAGGTTACGTACATTCTGCGAATTTGAAATTTCATACACAGTTTATCTGACGTTTATTGTGGTATAATACTGCATTTCTCACCCTCAAGGCGGGCAATGTGTAAGTGGGTATGATCAAGTGTTTACTTAAGCTGTCAGATAAAATAATTAAGCCCACAGTGAAAAAAAGAAGTCTACCAAACCGTTCACTAAGTTACTCAATATATGTCTGACTAACTTTTATTGCACTTCTAGTAAATAACATTATTTTAACTGCAACATGTCCCATGTATTAGCAAGTAACTAATTTACTGTGTAATACCAAAGATAGTATATATTCCAAAAAGTTTTTTGGATTCCTGGGGTAATCATACAAAAATATTTCATTGTTCTTAATTTCCTAGGCTAAGTAAAAAATAAATACATTAATATAAATTAGTGTGTTATCCATCTCATCAATACTTTCTTCCGAAATGTCAGTGAGATAGGGCAGTATTTGGATATGAAGTGTGGAGCAAGAGCAGCATCCGAGACCGCTCCCCCGTTTGGAGGCAGGGGCGTGCCGTGCAGAGCAGCGCTGGCCGGGACGCTGGGCACACACTGAGATTCGCCAGGTCCCGCTCTGACCTCTGCTTCTGGGCTCCTGGCTGCTAGGAGCAGCAGAGTGACACTAATGCAGGCTCCAGCGCTTCAGCGTTTGGTAATTTCACTTTGCTGCTCCATTTCCCTCCTCCACCCTCCCAGCTACGCTGCTCCCAGCCAGCCACCGCAGCCGTAAAAGTAACAAGACCTCAGAATTGCTGTCCCTACGGCACTTCCAGAGACCTGGCTGCCGTCACACTTTGATGCACCATTTGAAGCACCTGGAGGTAGGGGAGGGGTGAAAAAGCCTGAGGTGTAGACACACCAGGTAGGAGGGCGATATATATCCTGTAAGCTACTTGATGAAAATCAGTTAAAAGCATGGGTAACTAACTGAGCTAAAAATAAAAATTATGGATAAACCAGAACTATGATTTCTGCAAACCCAAACTAACTACTTTAAAGGTTACAGTTGGTTCAGAAAAGAGCTGCTAAATCCCTACATCTGTCCTTTGTTCATGAGGTTCAGCAAATCTGAACAGATTTCTTACCTGCTAGACGTTTGTTTCTCCATTGCAGTCTCACAGCAAGGATCAGTTTTTGCCCAACTTCTTTCTCTTCCTGATAGTCTTTCAGATAAAAAGACACAGAATCAGTAAAAAGACCACTAACTTCATTTCTCCCACTCTTTCTCACTTACCAGCAAAACTCGTAAATTTTCCAAAAACATTTTTTAATATTTTCTGTAATGGATAGAGATCATTATGGATGAAGCTACCACTTCATCCACCAGATAGCTAACAGAATTAGGGTCTTCCTAACTTAATCTGCCCTGGATAAAATTTCTGATTAGTCCTCATAATGGAAAATTTTGCCATAATTGGAAGTTTTGGCTTGATAAAGCAGCGGGTTTGTATCCAGCTGAAGAATAAGGTTCACTGCCAAAGCGAGGAGCTTTCATAGCACCGCTCCCAGCTATAGGCAATGCCGTTAGCTGTTGATTTGTTCAGAACTGTTTTTTGTAAAAACAAATGAGACAGAAAAGAAGGAATTTTTTTCCCCCCTTATGTCCAGATTCTTCCCTGTTTCTCTAAGGCAGGTGTGAGGTTTAGTAAATGGATTCATTACACTGCTGAGAAGACACATTCTGCTGCATTCAAAGACACATTCTGCTGTATTCAATGACCCTTAAAGTTTTGCTCCAGATTTCTGGGGATACTGAGGAGATACTGATGGAGAGAGAGAGGAGAGAGGGAGAACTTGCTAGGAGGTAAAAGTAATTAATTTGAATCAATAGGAATAAAAATAACAGTGAAATTTTGGCAAATGTATCAGTTTAAGTGGGGTTTGTTCTAAGGAAATGTGTATACCTCTCAATTTTTTGGTGCACAGCTCTGTAGCTGCATAAATACATTTTTGTTCCACAAAAGAGAAAGTTTGGAATTTATTACTATATAGCTTCTGCAACTTACTGATAAAAAGCTGTCCATCAAAAGGGCTGGTGACGCAGACATATCATCTCACTGGCGAGCTATTAACAACAAAGATTGATTACACAAAAAGTGTAGAAAGATAGCTTTGTGCTGTAGAATTTTATATGACTGAAAAAGTGAAGGGAGTTTGAAAAAAGATTTTTACCTTAAACTGCCTTGAAACAAGCTTGAAATGAATCACTCAACCCAGGTTTTTCTTTATGGACTTGCAGTGTTGACCTCAGTTGTATCAGTTAATTTCTTTGAACCTTTCTTCCCCTAACAAAGGAAGAGAATAATGAAGTCTACTTAATGTAACTTTTAAGGATTTTTTTTAAGATGTACAATTTTGGATGTATAAAACTAATGTTAATAGCTACCTACACTGTGTTAGATATTAAGATAGACAAATCTTTTCTACAGTTCAAATAGCTAAGGTCTGAGGTAAATTACTCAAGGAGGCTGTGGAACTTTTATCAATCAATCACAAGCGCCTTTAAAGAACAGAATAGACAAACAACTGTCCACAGAGACAGGTATGGCTGATCTTACTTTTTGGCAGGAGAGTAGAGTAGATGATTTCCCAAGCTCTATTCCAATTTTTTAATTCTAAAATGTTGCTTTTGTGACTTTTGTCCTAGGAGTGTAGCATCAGGGCAGGCATCGGAACAGGCCGCCCAGGGAGGTGGTGGAGTCACCATCTCTGGAAGTGTTCAAAAAATGTGTGGATGTGGCGCTTCAGGACATGGTTTAGGGAACATGGTGGCGCTGGATTTATGGTTAGACTTGATGATCTTGAAGGTCCTTTCCAACCTTAGTGATTCTGTGATTCTGTGAATACACGCCTTCAGGTATTTCTGACCTGCTGGGTAGAAAGAATATTATGAAGTCAACATTCCTCAACAAACAAATTTTCCTCTTAAGATGAACTTTTTCCCATGATTAGTAACAGCACCTTCTATGCTGCTTTTATAATGTACAGTGAGCCATGAAACCTCAACTAATCTATCAGTTAAGAATGAGCTTTTCACATTGAATTATTGTCCTGATTTTCCTTTCTGAAAATTTACTAGCACTTTTGATATGTGCTGTACGTGCACACTCCAAAATAAAATCTAGCATGTTTTATCAACTAAATATAAGGACTGAAAGTGCCAAAGTGAAATCAACCTCATCCCCTCCATTTTCCTTTCTCTCCTACATATTTTCTACTATGTCTTTGTCATAGAAATATAGTATAGGTGCCCTTTAAAATGCAAGTTACTTTGACAACCAAAGCTTTGTATCATGGCTTAAGTTTAGGTTGGAAAACAACAAGAACTGCAAATTGTACAGGGTATTCACAAGGAAAAGCAGTTTTAGTGAGAGTCAGGGAATTCTCAGTTATCATAAAGAAAGAATTCAGCATCAATTTACAAAAATATTGGTTTAATTATATCATTAGCAACTGTCATAATTTGGAGCTGCTAGAATGTTTTCTCAGATAAATCTTCCATTCAGAGATCTTATTGGAAGTGGAATCCCAAAATGTATTTACTGACTGACTGATGAAAGTATGTTTAGGAGGAGCATAGTCACAATGGGAGAATTAACCTCAGATGGACATAATTTTCATTTAACAAAAATTTTTTAATTATTTATATTTTATCTTTCACTCGGTACATAAACATGAAAAGAGGAAACATGCCACGTATTCAAATATTTAACAAAGAAAAGTGATGGAACACCCAAGCTATCTATCAAGGTCTGATTATTTTCAGAAGTAGAAGGTAATATCTAGGTTAGAAAAAAGTGGAGAGTTATTGAGAAACACTTTGCGATTTCTATTGTCCATGAATCTTGGATTGGCATGCATTTCAGACATAGGTCCCTTTTTTTAATTACCTTTTTTAGGTTAGCTGCTAAGCCATTTCGAATACAAATACAGATCATTCACACCAGGGAAAAAAAAAAAAAAAAAAGCTAGTATTGAAGCTCAACCTGATACCAAGTATAACCTTTGGGTTCTCACACTCTTTATGTCCAGTCCACTGGACGTAAAAAGTTCACTTTTTAAAGAGAATTCACTCACTCCCTCAACTTCCCTTTCAACAATGTTTCTCAGAATAGGTTTCTACTGAGAAAGTCAGGCATCTAGGGTACTCCCTTTTGTTCACATGTGGCCCATGGTATCTGTAGATATTTGCACCAGTAAGGGTTCACACATGCTTAAAACTTAAACAAAACAACTGCTTCCTGGTGTATAGCTACCTAGTCAAGTCTATATCCGTGCTTTGGCTTGGAGGTTTCTTACACATTGCAGGAGAAGAATTAAATCTCTAACAGTAGGATTACAGTAGGATTCACAAAAAATTCAGTGCACATACTTAAGAGAACAAGTAGAAATTGTGATGATGGAAAACTGTGCCTCAAATATGGATCCCGTCAGAGGCAGACCCCTCTCCCTAGTTACAATACACAGGGTGAGTGCTTATTGCAGCAAACACAAGGTGACTTAACTTACCTGGACTATTTTTACTCACACGCAGGCTGACCCATTTAGAACTAGGCAACTTTCTAGTTAATTTAATTCCAAGCCTATGCCCTGAGCTTGAGTGTAAGAGACCTGGGTTCAGTCTCTTCTCTGCCTGAGAAGATCTGAATTCTTACCTTCCAGGAGAATACCTCATAAGATATTCATGAGGGAGGAAAATATTTTCCCCCTCCCATTTCAGCCTGAAAGCTGTTCCACTTTGCAATAACTAATTAAATATTCAGTGCACCAAAAAAAGACTAAACTTGAGAGCAATTCCTTAGCCAAGAGCTATAGGTACTCCCCCTTAAGACAAAGAGCCATGAATCCATTTCTTGCTCCACTGAAAACCTTGACACGGTAATCAGGGAAACAGGAATAAAAATATTTGCTCTCAAGAGAGTGAACTACTTTACACAAAGCAAACAAAACAGGATGCATCCTACTTCCCCGGCCAGTATAGTAATTATTTTAGAGATAGGCATGAAATGTTTTGTTGAATCTCTTAATGCAAAACTAAGAATTGACAATGGGACTCCAGCAAGTAGATGGAATAACCATAGAGCAGTGCCACTGCTGGCTTTGTATCAAAGCCAGTCTACTCAACATACTCCGAGTTTGAATAACATATTGAGACATACAAGTGGGAAAAAGCAATAGTTCTTGCTGTGAAGATCAAGGCTCTTCTGCCTAAATACAGCATACTTACCCATTTACCTAGCAAAATGGGCTTGCACTGTAAAGATGGTTCTGTCATTTAGAAAACGAATTATTTTACTATTTAAATAAATTACTTAGGGAGTTGGAGGTTCCAAACCTTAAGGGCTATCGTTTGCTTAGAGCAAAGTAACATAAAATGTTTAATTCTTTTGTTCCATAGCATTAATAACTCAGTGATAATTATTAACGTAGAAATATGCCTATCCTTATAAGCCTGAAAGGATAAAGTGATTTGTTAATTGGTTAACTATACTAATGATTAATAATAAATAAAGGCAGTCATATTTCTTTCCTAGGGATATCGTATCTGTCCTTTTAGCAATTTATAATGGACTTCTGGGCTAGTTGTTCTAATTAGTGGGTTGAGACACTCTTATTAAACATGTAATAAAGAAAACCAAATTGTATTATAAGGCAGTATACACTTTATATGGCATATATCATAAGAAACAATTCCAACAGTAGAATACAGAAAACAGATTATTCTCTGTGGTACTTCAAAATCTAATTGACTGGGAAAACCACAGAATTTTATAGCATTGTAGCCATTTGTAGCCAGAAGCTATTCTTCCTTGCTTCTATGGTTACTAATATTTTTAAACTAAAAGAGCTTAATGAATGACCAGGGAAGCTCTACAGCACTGTACATATAGTACAGAACTTTCATTGTTGTAAGTAAAAGTCTGTGGCCAAATCTTAAAAGATATGATTTTTTTTTTACACCAGAAGGAAGTCATAAGAGCAACCCAGAGTTCCCCAGGTGTATGGCGTCCTACTAAAGAAACATCTTTTTGCTGGTATGTTTTGACACCAAGAAACCTCTGGCATGGGCCAGGCCTAACCTGTCTGTGTATTACAGACCAGTTCTGTGGATACATTTGCAATGTTAAGTTGTCAGAGTCTAATATTAGGATGAATATGACACTACTCTTCATATCGGAATAGTTGAACATGATGTCCAAGTTGATTGCCATGTGTGTCATCTTGACTGCAGCCTCCCACAAGTGAAATGAAGGAGCTGTAAAGGAAGAAGAGGAGAGAGAGAAAAAAGGAAAGAAGACAGTGAAAGAAAAGAGAACGCTTTACTTAGGGGTTACTTTTTAGCTAAAATGCTGAAAAATACAAAAGAGCCTGTGGCAAGAGGAAATCACACATAACTTCAAGGAAAAGAGGTTGATCTTTCTAGTGGTTGGATTCTTCTGACCTCCCTTTAACTATTACTTTATAAGTTTTATAAGTGTGATTTGCTTTTACCCCTGATTTTTTTCTTTTATAAGGGTTGCTTGTGAGTGGGACAGTATTGACATTTCCTGAGTGCTCCACTGGAACAAGTTTCCCAGATCAGGGGAAAAGAGGGCAGTTTAAATTTTGTATTCTTCTCTACAGAGTTAAGGGAAAGCTATCATGGAAGGGACCTTACAATTTCAACTTTTATAGACTGGCATCTTCAATATTAATTAGCTTCTATAAACAAGCATTTATATTATTAAATTCATTATATACTATTAAATTCATGCCCTTAGTTCTGTGTAAGTATGATGCTGAATTGTAAGTTCTAAATATTTTTTGTTCTGATAGAAATTCATTTCCATTTTCAACTGAAAATTAGTTTTGTCACACTTACATTTGATTATCTGATTTATTGTTCACTGTTAATGTTGTAATGTGACACATGACATCACTTAATGTGTCTTGATCATTTAAGGCTTCTTTGTGAAGGTGCTGGACATAATCCAAATTCAACAACACATTTGACCATGAAAACAAAACCATTTTTAAATAAGGAAGAAAACTACTTGTGTACTTAGGCATTCTGAAGGCTACTTAAAACCAGACAACATGGAAACACACCCCTCTCCCCAACAAGCACTAATACCTCTGTGTTTTAATAGAAACCATACCTAAAAATGTATTTTAAACTGAAATGAATGCTCAGGAATTTCAGGAGTTAAACTCTAATAATGAATTTTTTTAAAAACTTTTTTTTCATACGTTGCCATGTTTTATTCTTTATTTCTCCAGAAACCTGTTACCTGGAAGTAGCAATGTTGAAGCCAACACTGGAGTGGTACAAGATCGAAGTATAGATCTTGTGGAGATATGAGGAGGACAGAGGGCTTCTATTTTATAAATTATCTTTCTGAACTTTCTATGAATTATATATATCAACTTGTTTAAATGAACAGGTTTTAAATATGAAAGTGTTGTTTCGCTCCCTGGCCCCCAATACTTCTCACAAGGTTGACTAATGAGTTATGAGTGATTTAGAGTTTACTTGATAAAAAATCAACTTTAAAAGAGAAAGAATAGGTTGTTCCTAAATAAAAACTGTAGCTAATTAAATATACATAATTTCATTCTTTCATTTTCTTTGGCAAAGCTTCGCAAGACTTAATATTACTTTAATCAGTATATTCAAAATGAAGCAATAAAAATTGAAATTAGGTTTGAAAAATGGAAATTAAGCAAACACTTGCAAAGAATTCTGTTCTTTTGTCAGAATGCCAAAGCAGAATTATGAGTCAACTTTATGAAATTTATTAGAGAAGTAGTACAGTTACATGAAAGAGAAAATATGAAATTTTTCTGTTTTAATTATATGCCCAGTTTGGTGCTCTTACAGTAGTTTTTCTTGATTAAAATGTTTAATGGGAACACTACATAGAAATATCTGGCATATTGACAGTTTGAAGAGTTGAATGTGCCAGCTATTGAGGCCACTAAAGAGCACTCTCATCTTAATCCTGAACACTTTGTTCTTTCTAATGGTAATGAATGTGAAACAGCTGCCTGTAAAAAAAATACCATTGGAGGTAATTTCATCATTCACTGAATCACACAACAAACTCTTATATATAGTAAGGATCCATTTAGGATGTTCATGCAATAATGCAAGGATCTGTGAGAAAACCATTTAATTTTGTGGGGCTTTTTCTTCAACTATTTTTTAACCTATTCATAGCATTCATTTTAGCAATATTTGTCTTTGATCTTAGCACCCTAGATTTTCATAACTGAGCAAAATTAACAATATTACATGGCAAAATTGTAGTTGAAATGCACATAGTTAGTGTGAATGTTTTAAAACATCTAAATGTTCTGTAAAGTTAATGTCAAATCTCCCTGTTAGGCTTTAAAACTTTTCCTTAGCTTCTCAGCAAAAACTTACCTAAATCCATGACATTTTTGACTGTTAAGCAGAAGTCTGCATACCGTTCAGCAATTGTCTTCCATACTTTCAGTGCACCTAAGAAGCCTTTCAAGGCATTCTCTGAGGGTATTAATTTCAGGTGCAGCTCCTACCCAAGCATTCTTCCATGCCTGATGCCAAAACACTGCAACTGGAAGCGGTGTTTTCCTTATTAAACATGGCACTCTGCAGGCAAGCCAATAAGAAACCTTGACCTTCAAGTGTTAGAAGGTCTAAAAAAAAGTGTCGGAACAACAAAAGAGCATTTTGAGTTCTGTTGGGCAAAGCTGGTTAAACGGTCACTCACTTTGCTGCTACTACCCCAACACAGTGAATTAAAAAGAGGAAAATGTGCCACTGGGACAAACTGGACTAGTGAGGAACTGAAGTACATCATAAGAGGAGATGATAAAAGGCCTCAGTTTACTTTGATAGAAGTGTTACATCTTATTACAAAGATTATTTTTTTCCCCTTCAAAAGCAAAGCTAAACCAGTCTGTATATGCCGCAGGATGCAGCTGCTATGGAGATCTGTAAAAATTTATGCACAATTGGTGTGTGATTACATGTAATCTCATTAAGAAGTGGATAGACAAGGATGCTGACTTCAGCTTAAATCCAGAAACCCAAAACCTAGCAGATATGCAGCTGAGCAGCACTTCACACCTATTATTCATATATTTAAATCACAGATAAACAGCATTTGCCAAACATTCCTGGATTCAATTTCCCCAAAGAATAGCGGAGGATGAGCAGTAAATCTAAAACTCCTATTCAAATGTTACTTGTGGGACAATAATGAAGATTGTAAAGGAAAGGGAAGCATTCAGAGACAGAGACAGGACACTCCTTGCTGGGGCATCTGCCACAATATTTTGTCAGACTTAAAGTTCACGCACCTACTTTGAGGACCAGCTCCAAAAGCAGAGGTCTTCTCCTGTCAGATGTCCTCTCTGTGACTCCCTGTTGAGTTACAAGAAAAGTTATCAGACTCATCAGGCAAAGTAAACTTGGAAGGTATACGCATATTGTATTCTCTCTCATCATTTCTTTCTTTCATGGTTCATTAATTCTGCATATATAAACCCAAACTGATTTTTGTCTATTACACTGACATACAGAGGCCCATCTAATTAATAATCTGTTCTCTTTTGCTCTTCTGAGGTCTGTATCATTATCGCTTTTCCCCACATTATCTTTGTTTCAGGATAATTTTCTAGGCAGCAGTTTTTATCTTTTCTCTTCCCAGACCCACTTCAGTCCTCTCTCTTTATCTGTATGGGTATTATTTTCAACACTTGCCAGCTAGCTATCCACTCCAAAATAGTAATATGCTGCTCCTGTTCTTCCACAGATGTTAAGGACGACTGGACAAAGCGATGATTCCTGCAGCTCTCTGCTAGCTACAGTACTTTTTGATCATTACCCTTTACTTGTCATTGCCTAATGGCAGAGTTGTCATCCAAGATAATTTTTGAATTATGTTTTCACTTAAGAAATGCTGCATCAAGTCACTTATCAAAGACCATGTGCATCGCGTGCAGCTCGTATTCTTTGCCAACTAATGTTTAATTCTGTTTGAAAAGAGAAGTGCCCACCACACATACCTGCAGGGCATATTTATCCCACCTGCACTCCGACCCAGATGGAATTTTGCTGTGCTGGGATCGGGGAGCTGGCGCCAGCCGCTGACGCTGTAATGTGGAGCAGCAGTGAAGTAGAACAGAGCTGATGCAAAAAAAAAGAGAAAAACCCGGCCGTTCGGATACCTTAGGCCTACTCCGGTGCTTTGACCCAAATAACCTGATCTGCAAATAGCAAATAACTTCTCCTGTGTTCTAAATCAAAGGGGAAAAATAAGCTATTTGGGTCAAAGCATGCAAAAAAAAAAGGCCTACCCAAATGACTAGTCTCTTCCAGACACTGGGGTGTGCATATCTTGTGGATCTTTTTAATTTGCAATTTTCCCATGGCTCCAGACAGATGTGTCAAACAGAGCTGAACATTAAAAACATTACCTAAAGCCACAGTGATTTCTAATATCTTCTATTAATATATTTATTTCAAAGACAACATTCTGCAAAACTAGCACGGTCTTCCTAAAGGGTCTAAAGCATGTGGATGAAGGATTAAAAATAAACCCCTCATCTTTATCTTGCAATTTCCACCCCATATATTACTTTGGTGTTCACTTAGTATAATGACATTGTCTCTTTCCAAAGTGATCAGAAACATCCTGACTTCTCTCCAAATCCAGCTTCTGTTCACCCTGGTGCATTACTCATCACCCCCAAAGGATTTTTTGAGGCTGTGCACAAGGGATGGTATTCAGAATGAAGAGCTTACAAGCATATTGCTTCAGTAGAATACAATCGTTTATAAATTTCCTATTCATTAAGTTCTACATTCCCAAGAAACTTTAATACTAAATTTACACTCATTTCCAAGGGCTTAACTGGATCTGTATCACAACTGATAATGGCACAGTGAGGAAATGCCCCATTACTATAAAGAATGAATTAAAGGTGCAAACCTTCCTCAGAAGCAACCAAAACTGAAAGCAGTCACCAATTATGTTTTTTAAAGAATCCATTTGTATTTTTGGCCAGCTTGGGAGCCATTTGCAGGAGACAAATAATAGGTCTGGTTATATCCAATGATGGAAATAACCTTTGAAAAGTTCCTGGTTTATACTAATTCTACTTTGTACACTTCATTCGGGACTATTAGAAAGGTTGTATAATTTTAGCATATGCAAATGTAATATGGCAAAAGAAATACGTACTTTAAACATTTGTTTGAATCTTATTTGCTTCATTATTATAATTCAGTGTGTTCCCAGAGATAAATGACAGCAAGAAGGATCCTTGTACATGCCAGAAACTGCTTTTATAGAGTTTACTATTTTTCTGCTCAGGAGGAGAGACTGGGCTGGATATGAGTCGTTTGGAAGACTGAAGAGAGCTTGAAAATTTATCTGTAAGTAAGCAGCTTTTTCAGAGAGAGGCAGTAGTCAGAGAGATGTGTAGGGAATTCACCAAGGTTGGGAAACACAAATGACTGGACCAAGAAAGTCACTTCACAAAGATTATAATTTTCTCAGTGAACTGTCTTGGGACAAACATTATAGCCATCCAAGTCCTCTCAATTAAATCCACCTGGGGGGCTCCTGCCCCCATCACAGACCTGCCAAAAATCTGATTTCTCTAGCCTGTGCTTACACAGATCTTACAGTGATCGCCCTGAACCAGATGTGATTTATTAGAAGACCAGTTGACTAAAGAAGTCAGTCTAGATACCAGTGCAATATATGCCTGCAAAAGCTGTTATAAAAAGACAGTTCAGACAGTTCAGAGCCTGGTCTCTCGTGACGTGACAGTCGTCTTCATCCCCATGAAGAAGCCAAGCTTCACAGTGCCAAGACCAGGAGCAGGACCCCAGTCCCCTCTCTCCAGACCCATCTCCTGCAGAATAAAAGATGCCTGCAAGCACCTTTGCATATTCACTGGATACCTGAAGAAATGCAGGACTAGCAGTGCTTTCCAGAATGCCTTTTTACAATACCCACAGCATATACTACTGTGGCAGTAACACTTTCTACTGATGGTGTCCTTTCTTCCCCTGCATCTGATTGCTTGAACCAGAAGGAAAACCAGCATGTCACATGTTTTAAATAAGAGAATTCTACATACTAACTCACTGTTTTCTTAAACATAAAAGACTAAGGCTATTTGCAGCAAGTCCTTAAGCAAAACTGAAAATAACATCATGAGAAACATCACACCTGGTTGCTTTAATTGGATGATAAAATTATGTTGCCTGCATACATATATCTCCATAGTTATTTTAATCATTATAACATTATTAAATGTTTGGAGTACAATTTGCAAGGTAAATGTAGGAAATTTTTGATATCTCATTGTGAATTTTCATAATTATCTCTATGCATCTAAAAGTATTATATCCCTCCCCAAACTTTTATCTGAATGTCAATTCACTGACAACTGATGCAAAAGTGCCAGAGGTATTTCAATCACTGAAATAATTCAAAGCCAGATGACACACATAGAAACTGTTGCCCACCTATATGCTTGAAAATGTCTGGAAATCCCTGAATAAAGTTGTAATAATGCATATGTAAAAAAGAAACAGATTTCAATAGATAAGGATATAGAACAGCAAGATCTGATATCTGTGGACCTAACTTTATCATTTCCATTAATTACTAGGCAAAATCAGGACTAATCATAATTCATTTTGCATTCTTGGTACAAAGAAAAAGAATCAGTAGTTAATAATAGATTTTATTTTTTAATACTAAGAACGTAACTTTCTATCCTGATATTCTGCAGTATACAGAGTGTAAATAACTTAGGACAATCTCATTTGGGTTTTATTTTGCATCTATAAGACTGCATTTTCACAGCAATGTGCGTTTTTAAGTAATTTTGCACATGGGTATACACGCAGAAGTGGATTTGGCAATGACTACTGAAGTTAAAATTGCGTAACATTTCACGTATACGAAACTGCTTTCAGATACCCATAAAGTCCTGAAAGTTTTACTTTTGGAGATTAAGCATTTTATAGAAAAAAACAGCCTTTAATTGATATTTAAGTTTAAATGTGAGATGAAGTCCTAATGAAGAGTTGAACTTAAATGCAGTTCTGCCTGTGATGAGACTTTAGCATGTTTTCAAACGTTTTCCTAATTGGAGCTTTAAGCCCATGATTTAAATCAACTCCATAATGAATGCAGTCCCTTATATTTATTTCATCACTGACTTTCAGTGGTCTGTGGAAATACTTAGCCGTTTATTCCTCCTGTGACATTTGGTACCCTTCAGCAACTTACCATTTGTGACCCAGTTCCTTCAGACTGTAAAATGGATAGCATAGGAAGTATAAATTTTTCCTAGTATTGTCATCACTATTCAGCAGATTGCTATTCAGCTCCCATCTGCATTGTACTAAGCAAGTACAACAAAAGACAGCTTCTTTCACAAAGGAACAAGACAGAGGAAAGAAAGAAAGTGTTATCATTTCCGTTTTTACAAAATAATTTCAATGGAATTTATGAAAACCTATGACATGCCCATCTTCCTCGGGAGGTACCAAAAATACCTTGGAAATAGGCTGAGAGAAGAAAAAAGTTACTTTTGTTTTTCAAAAAGCAAGTGAGTTGCACTTGGAGAGCCTTCAGGTGCTTTTGAAAAATCTCTGTCCCTAAGCGGCTTGACCATTCAAGACATGCACAGCCTAGTTAGAAACTAAATCCAAGTATCCTAAGTTTTGCTTCATTGCTTTTCTGACATGACCATCCCCTCCCAGTTCTTTTACTCATAGCTAAATATATACGAGTTTGTGCTATAAAAGGACTGTGAAGTGCAGAAAACAGAGCAGCAATCCTCAGGAATACAATTCAGTGTCTGCACATTAGCAGCTGGCAAAAGAAAATCACTTCTAAAATGTTGTGTTTCAGTTCAAACAAAAGTCAAAAACAAACAAAATAAAAAATAGAAAAGGTCAGATGCAATACTTTTGCAATGAAGAGAGCTGTGTGTTTATTCATTCTCCCCTCACTGACAAATGGCACAACTGGTTTTTCCCAAACTTGCTGTTAAAATTCAGCCCCAGGTAGAGAACAAACAGGATTTTCAGTCTGAATCGTGAATGTTTCCGAGACTAAAGAGCAACTAAGGAAAGCTGTCATGCAACCTGAACAATAGCAGGTCACGACCAGAACATTGCTAATATAACAAAGATTTATTTAAGTGCATCTCTAAGGAGAAAGTAAAAATATGCAGGAAAAGCTCTTCTAGGTTATACAGGCGAGAGCTCCTCTGACTTATCACTGAAGTACTGTTTAGATTGAAATGTATAGGTTTCCTTGTCCTTCTTCAAACTTCCAGGGTGCGTTGTCGGGGAGAATGCTATGGACATATACATATCTGGAGTGGAACATAACTAAAAAAAAAATTTCAAATACAAAAGGTTGTACCTTTAAAACCATAATTCTCATATTTCACTTAAAATACCAATAGAGCAACTAGATGGAAAAAAAATGGTTTGTTTTTTTTTTTTTTTCCTACTGTTTTATGAAAGTAGTGAAAACATGGCAGTGGTTCACAGGCTTTTTATTTAGGTCTTGGTTTATATTGCCTTTAACCTTTGATTATAGGTAAGGACCATCATGCTTGTTAGTGTGTAAGCAGCACATGATATTAATTGCTTGCAAGAGTAGCCAACTGCAAAAATTGAGTTTTCTGCCTTTCCTTTCTGCACAAGAATGAGACAGCTCAGAGAGACAGGCCACCGAAGTCGAGCAGACAGCTCACTTCACTCTCTCACAGTGGAGAGCAGAAGGGAGTTTTGGGAGAGAACAACTGCGTGGAATCAGTGTCTCACCCTAAAAATATATACCAGAAACCTGCATGCACAAGTGTGTGTGTGTATATAACAATATATATATTTTGCTTATTTTCTTCTGTGTGTGTATATATATGAAAACATATGTGTATGTATAAATATATATGTATGAAAACATATACTTACAGAGAGAAAAACAAGTAAAAAAGTCAAAGAAATTCTCAATGCCTTTTTACTAGAATGAAATGCAAGGAAATGTTCTTAAGAACACTCTAGTATTCTATTATCCCTAAAAATTTAAAATTAAATTTTCTCATTAAAATGTGTGATCTAAGAAGTGCATTTATTTGTTAATTTTGAAAATAATGAATGCTCTCAAGGCTTTTTCCAGATTTACATTATTTCATATCATTTAGTATTTCACCCAAGTAAAAACCAGTGAGATTGCAATATTTATTTTCCATACATAGCAACTTTTCCCAGAGTAGGATTTTTTTTTTTTTTTTGAGATGCAGATAGTAATAGTCTCTCATCCAGTGTTTGCTGAAATTAATTAACAATATATAGAATGGAAAATTACAGAAGTTAGATGAAAGCCATTCATTAACCGTGCAAAGCTTTAAATTTGGGGAAAGATAAATGATTACCAAAACAGAATAACAATTAAACTAAACATTAAACATACTTGTACTATATTTGTTCACGTTATAATTGCTATGTTTACAGCCATTATTAATTAGAGTTCTCACTGAGCTAAAGAAATTCCTAAATCTGTCACCTCTGTTGGTATGGTTGAGAAGAAAAGATTGCAGACAGAGAGGTGGAATTTTCCCCTTAGTGATTTTATAGAGAAATTTTCATGAGAACTTATCCAAGTTCCACCTAAAATTTTGGGTTGGACTGCAAAACAAATTTTCCTTCCTTCTTAAAATGTGATTGATTCTATTACTTTTTTTTTTTTAAGAATTTGGAATAAGATTAGCAGCTAATTGGATTAAAAATAATTTTATAGGAATACTGTTAGATAAAAAATAGACACTGGACTTGCTCAAATTATTCCAGCTGGCATTTTCATAAAAAAGAAACACCTGACAGTGGATAGATTTTTCTTTTAAATAGGTGATTTCCACTAACCGGGGAAAAAAATGACATCCCATAAAATCAATTATGCAGCCCAAACTTGGAAATTTTTGCCATTCTGGTACTCTGCCATGATGCCTTACGGGTGCTGCAAATCTGGTACCTCATTTTTCTGATCTGTCATCTTGGCTAGACTCCCAGTTTGTTGGCATATGCCCTGATGCACAAGGACAGCTATTCTCCATCAAGTAAGTGAGTTTCCATTATGTAATTTCCTGCAATCGGCAGTTGGATTTATAATATACTAAGGTCCGGACATAATTTTCTGCATAAATATAACCCCTTTTTCCAGATATTTCTCCTGAAAGTTGCCTTTCTTAAAATTCACTCTATGTGCGCTTTTCAGGGTTATATGTTAATCTTTTCTGTCCAGATATTCTTGCCCTTTCTATCCTTTGCGTTAATGAACCGTAACCACTAGGAAAGGTAACCCCTGTCTTTTGAGGCATCTCGACAATTTGCAAGAACGGGTTTTCTGAAATTTGGAAATGTGAATGAATTTAATACAACAAAAGAAACCCAAGCTACTTGATTGCAATAGTTTTGTCTCAGTCCAAATTTAATATGCGGACTACAAGTGAAAACCTGTTACTGAGAAATTTTCTAAGATTTTTACGAAACAGCTGAAAATATACCAAACAATGGGAGCACATACAGTGACTATTTACTTCAGGTTACTACATCTATTTCTGGAAGCTATTCACCCTGGTATTTCTGAAATGTGAAGTGTCTTTGACATGTACTACTATTCCAAGATATGAAGGACCCGAATCATCCCTTTTCAGTAATTTTGGAGTAAATCAGAAATAACAACAGCAAAATAAATGTGAGTAGACCACTGTGTGATAAAGAATCAAGCCCAACGTTTTAGACAGGGATAGCTGCATGGGCATATACCAAAAAATAACTAAAGGCTAAAATATTTAGGAGTAACTTTGAGAAATATTTGCACTGATATTTAATCACCTGATACCAGATATATCTATAAATGTTTTATGTATTTATTATGTATGTTGCTTTACATGTTTACAAACATATCTCATTGCTGTAATTAGTGCTGCTTGTCTCCTAATCTGAAGGCATTCTGTTAGAATTTGTGGAAGTATTGCATAGCTCTCTGAGATGCACGTTTCACTCCACAGTATTTTTTAACTATACAGTTACCGGAGGCCAACTAAAAACACATAATTAAAAAGTTGCAGATTAACCACACACTTCCTTCCATTTAATTGATGCTTATGAATATTATTTTTTAATGATCAGAGATAACATGATGTGAATTAAATATGAACTATGGGAACAGCAACCCATTTACATACTGTACAACACATTGTATAGATATCATTCTATACTAGACAAGTTATTATGCATGTGACTGACCTATTTAATCTCATATTTATGTAAATGGTATTTTACTTTGATGTGTAGGACCATGTGGATTCACTAGACTATATCTTTACATCCTTGCACATTCACTTGGTAAATTTGTTTTAGGCATTTGAGAGAATGAAATGAGCGAGTTAAGATAAAATTACTTTTATATGCTAATAGTTAGACAAGACTATTGTGCAAATAGTAGCATTTCATTTTGGTGTTAGCACTTTTTCTGATTTCTCTTCTCAAGCTACCATAGAGCTTTCAAGGCTGCCTCTGCGGGTGCCGATGCTGTGCAGTATGGGGACCATTGCAGTGCACATTGTGTCTGTATTGAGAGGTGGGGCTACAGCAACTTCGTTCTGCTGACAAGTCCGTCCTGGTGTTTATGTCACAAGTGTCACAATGTGTGAATAAATAGAAGAAATGGTAAAAAAAGGAACCATTCCAACCATCCTGACCTGGGACCACATCAGAGTGGGAGGAGGCTTAGAAGGGAGGACCTATCTCTAAGGGCACGGCTATATCAAGGAAAGACAAAAATTAATCCCCAGCCTTGAACTGATGTGAGCTGGTGAGTCTAAATGTTCCTAAATGTAGAGGAACATTTGATACAAGTCCTGCTCATTGTACTGGCATTAGCTTGAGCTGACCAAGCCTGCAGGTGCACACCAATGCCAAAACCTGTCCTTTCATCATTTTCAGATTCTCAGAGTGGGGCACCTGATAAATGCTATCACAGCATGAATAGCCAGGGTAGTTACCCTGGAAATGTGATAAGCTTTTTTAAAAATTCCTTCCAACACCTGGTTTGCAAAGTGGGGCAGTGGGCAGTATTTGGCTCCAGAAGTGCCACACCTCAACAGAAGAGGCTCAGCAGGCTGCTGCTTATTCTGAAGTCCAGGTTTTCCAGGGACCTGTTTCATCATACAGCACCTCATTGATCTAGCTGTGGGTAATCTAGTGCCCGGACCAGAAGCGATACAGCTGGATAAGCATGGCTCAGGGCTGGAGCTAGTTACTGCAAAGCTTCTGTGTGATGCTGCACCGGGTAGTGTAACCATGCCCTCAGTCTCTGTGATTAGGTCTGGCCCATCTGGCATGAAGAATTCAGTGTTGAACCTGACCACCTTGTATCTCTGGGTGCTGCCTCATTGTCAGGGCAATGTATTCAACTGGCCACTGGTTCACCTAGCTCAATGAGTGCAAGCTTCATGATACTCTTGGCTTCAGGCACATATGAACAGCCTTGCAACTAGTTTCTGCAAGCTCTGCTATCATGTGAAGATTAAACATCTGAGCAAATAATCACAAAGCCAAAAGTGGCCATTTTCTCAATAAGACATCTGTCAGGATGAAATCCTGATTCTTTGTGCTTTGTGTGCTTTGACTGCCTAGGGAACTAGCATGCTAATTTTTGCTCAGAGGTTATAATATTGAAAGTCTGGTTTTTGTTTAACAGTCAATCTTAACTCTTGGGCTGACATTCTTCCTGGAGTTTCCAACATGATCATGTAATTATGTTTCATAAATGAAGGACACACTTATGTCCTAAAAACAGAAGATGTAAGCGTGCTAGTTTGTCAATCAAGCAGTAATTTCACATAAAACTATTAATCTAAAACAACTCACAACAGCTACAAGGATAGGAAGACTTATTTACTTGTTAAAGGCAGCTATGCTCTGTTAGGGAAAAATAGATAAGGGCTGGATCAAATTTTAGTTATTTTGCTTGATTTTTTTCCTTGCCACAATGAGAGAAAAAAAAAAAAATCATTCAAAGAGCAACATTCAGCAATCTAGATATTCAAAATGAAGCAGAACAGAAGTGCTGGATTCACAAGCTGTTGATTTTGACTTCATCTTATCCAGCAGTTCAGAATTGTATTTGTAGCCCCTCAGGTGATTTCTATGTTGACCTTGATCCTTCTGAATAGCTACTGGGCTGTACAGTACAATACTGTACCAATTACCATCTCAATAACTATTCTGATACTTAGGAGTAGTGGTCTGAATTCTAACCTATGGTACACAGCAAAGACAATATAGTAACATCAACCTACCTGCTCCCTCTTTCATGGGTTCCTGGTATCCCTCCTTTTTCTTTTCCCTGCTTTCATAACCAATTAAAGTACAACTGGAGCCAACATCCCATTTCTCATTGCACATAAGCCGTCTCTATAGATAAGGGCTTCCATTAAATCTCATTTTCCCCTAGGCTAATCTTTCCGTTTCTTTCACCTCATGCTGAAGGCACCTGTTTTTTTGGTTACTCTCCCAGGTGCTAGACACCACCCCTTTCCTCTGGATCTTTCTAGCTCCATGTGCCAAATAACATTCAAAGAACTACATGAACACAACTATTTCCACCAATTCTCTAGAAATAAAGATGTAGTGCAGAAGACAAAACCGCTGTCATAATCATCTCCTGTTCAGAAGGTAAGCTATACTGTGCACAAAGGCAAAATCCACAGGAGAGCTTGGGAAAACACCTCATTTCAGAGTTCCTCTCCCCATCGTGAGGTACAATGCAACAGAGAGCTGTGTGGGTGCAGTTTGATGAGATCTACTGATGAAGCTGTTTGCTCCATATCTCCTCTTTGGTCACTGCTTATCATCAAACATATACAAACTAATCTCACTACTCCAAAGCTTCTGTCACGTTTGGGACAGAAGTTACCATGTTCTCATCTCTAGGAATAACAAAGAACCACATACTGCTTGGTTTTGGGGGGTTTTTTTTGTGTGTTTTTTTAAATAACTTTCTGCACAGCTTTACTTGCCTTCCTTTGACTGGGATTTCTATTTCTATTAGTGGTGCGTTGGCGAAGAGAAGTGTTCTCTCTCTGTTGCCTTTTTACTTTCTGCAAAGCTGCACAGGGACCCCGCTGTGTCCCATAGGTGTCCCATAGGTGAGGGAAGAATTATAACTTTATCCATACAAGCTAATCTCCAAAATTTTCAGAGGACTTGACAATTTCTGTTGCTAATTAAACCACATCTCATGTCTTTCTTCCTGTATGACCCATTTTTAGAGACACATTTTTAGAGCCTGCCTGCTGCAGATGAACAGAATTTGAAAAAGCTGAAAGATGCTACTTGCCTTTCTGAAGTCTTCATTTCAGGGCCACCATCTGCAAACGCTCTTACCTAGAGAGGCTGGAGCTTCAATACCTAAATATCTTCAATACCTAAACCGACAGATATTCATTGGCGCAGCACAAATTAAGTTTCTATACCTGATATCAATCTGTTCTTTTGTCGACAAAGTCAAACTCAATTGCTAAAGGAATATGGTAGAGAGAGAAAATCATTTGCACCTTCCATTGAAGTGCTAGTAAAAATAAATCACCTCACTGAAGAAAAAAATACTACTTCTTTTTTCTTGTTATGAGTTTAACACTGTATTCCACAATTCAAGACAAAAATGAACAGTTCATTTAATATTGTCAATATTCAATAAAAAGCATAGTAAGGGTAAATTGTTCAGATGATTTCAAGCTTGTGAGAGATCTTTGAACTCTTTGAAACTACAGATTTCTCTAGAATAAAGATCCAGGAGATATTTATTTGGATTACTGGATATTACCTAGATTATCTCATTTATTTATTTATTTATTTTAAAATGAAGATCTATTTAGAAATTTAATAAAAACCAATTTTATTCATTGCTATCTCTAGTAAACAAGAAAATTAAAGCCCGTCACATCATTCTAAGCCTATTCTGTCACATCAAGTGTCCCAATATTATCAATAGCCAAGTTTCACAAAAAGCTCAGACCTCAGAGAAATTTACTTATGATGAATTTGTCTCCTTTATAATGGAATTCATTAATTCAGTAATTACTTGATATAACAGAAAGAAAGTTCCTGTCTGAAAAAGAGGCTGGATGTATTAAAACCACCTCAAATCATTCCTCACTGGTAACACTCTTTTCTTCACTTCTTGTAAAGCCTGTCCAAGCTTACAACACAATTCTCAACAAGAAATTTTTGTTACACAGTTGATCAGTTCTAATATTATGAGAAAAATCTGATTCCATGTCGTACAGATGTGACTATTCAAATACATCTCATAGGAAAGCAAAATGACTGTCTCTCTTCTGCTGCACAGAAAAAAATGTACACTTGGTTGGGAGCAGGTTTTTTCTGGGCCTCAGTCCTCAAGTGGTTGTCAGCAGCCCAGGGGATGATACATACAGCATTTAAAAGCCTGCACCCAGCCAGCAGCTCCATATTTCAGGATGTCTATTTCCAAATAACCAGAATGAATGGGGAACACTTGATGGAAAACTTTTCTTTAAAGGAATAAGATTAGGTTAGATAGAAAGCTAATTTTCACAAGTGTTCAGGTACGTAAAGCTTACTTTTAATCAAAAGTTATTTTATAGATAGTATTTAAAAAACAAGACGAGATTATTGTGAAATACTGTGCTTTCCTATGAGGTTTTGAAACATATTTACAGAAATAAGGTGTATGTGTAAGTATCTTTGAATAGAGGTGCCATAAATAATAAAAGTGGAAAATTTGTTTGTGGGTATTGACTAAACAATTGGTAATGGCTCATGGCTATTTACTGCTTTTAAGAAATACTACAGGCAATATTCTTTAATCCAGAATTGCAAATGCTTTATCTAGTTTATATCAGCTGGCAGAAAGAAGGTTACAAAACAAGTAAAATAGGTATCTCCACTAAAACTACTCTAATGCAAGTGATTTTTCTATTGAAAAGGGAGATTTCAGTAGAGTCTGTGGAATTAGGTATTCCTCATGCCTTACAGTCATGATGCAGCTTCTCATATAGATAGAACAACTAAGATTTACCCAGCTGAAGACTTCTACTCTCCTTCTCTTTCATATTTTTTGGGGAATGTCTATATCAGGATCCACATCTTGAAGTCATATGATTTTATACCTTCTTTCACATCAGCAGTGTTAATTTCAATTTTCCTCACTGAAGATGAAAGATGAGGTTTTGAGATACCTGGCAGCTTTTCACCCTTGTGACAGATGATGCCTTTGCTTTCTTCATTGGCTTGAAATGAAAGGGCAGTACAACACGTACTTTGCGAAAGCTTGCTTAATACCCCTTTGCCTAGAAAACAAAGTTACTGGCATTAAATTTGCTATGTCCTTTTTATACCAACTTGTTTTACAGAGATTTAGAGGATGATTAGTATTGTTATCAGACCTTATTTGTTTCAGAGATTTACACATTGCTGGTTGAGGGGTCAATCAAATCATGCATATTAAATTAAGCCAGGTCAAAGTGACCTGTGCGCAGAAAGAGAAAAACCACATGAGAAACTTGAGCTAACCACCATCATCAAGTATTAACGTCATAGGTTAATAAATGTATGACCGTATTAGTTCCATAGAGGGACTTTTTAATACCAAAGTCACAGAATGGACCAGGTGATAAGACTCTCTAAAGAATGGTGAGTCTTAAAAATAATTCTCATGTCTTGACTCACCAGAGTTAACGACCACAAGAGCGCAAACTACCTATGCCTTTAAACTTTATAGTCTTTTCAGAAAGAAGGTATTAATTTTCATTAAAACAATAGCATGCAAATATAAATAACAGAGCAATAAAAACAATGATGATCATTACCCTTTAGCCTGCCTTGGAAAGCCACAGTTCCAAGGTGAGAACAGGGCACCAAAGCTCTCATGGTTTTCTGTGCTTCTTTCATAAGTGAAGAGCTAAAAGCCTAGATAAAGTAAAAATGAGACTGCCAGCATTAAAATGCGATGCAAGATGGGACATGGGGAAATGAAGGTCAACAGGATTGTCTACTAATAAGACATGAACTTGCATTACTTAATGATACCCTTGTAATCTGTCAGAAGTAGAAAGCTTAAGGAGTTAGTGAGCAAAGAGAGTCAAATGGAAATGAAAATGGAGTTCTAGCAATATTTTAAAGAGAAATAAAGAAAAGATTCAGAATTGAGCAATCTGAGAAGCTAAAATCCACAGGCAAGCAAGTATATTTGAGAAGGTACATCCAGGACATATCATTCATGTTATTTTTTTTTCAAAGGCACACCTTATTTTAATAAATTTCATTAACTTCTTTTATAGAGTATTCCTGTTTTTTTAATCTCATTTTTATTTATGTATTTAGAGGCTTCCTAAATGTTTTGGACATAAATTGAATGTTTAGACTTGGCTTAAATGTGAATGCAGTAGTTTTAATTATTTTTTTTAAACATTAAAGAGTAATGATGGTGGGTTATCAGAGTCTACGAACAGACATTTGCCTAAAACTTTAATCAAGATGTTCATATAGCAACAGATGAAAAGATGTTGATATAAATATTTTTGAAATATTTTCATTTATAGTAATTTAAAACAGTATTGATATATATTCAGATTTCAGTGTGTTAAATTTCTACCTGTCAGTACTGTTTTAGGCTTTTTTTTTCCCCTCTTAGAAATCAAACCACTCCAGTAAACATGGGAGATCTCTGTAGAAATTAAAACATGCCAATACGCATGGGAGAATGGATATAACACATAGTCTCCATGGTTAGTTTATATAACATGAATTCCAAATGCTTTTGTTTGTTTCTTTGTTTTATTTGTTTGATTTAGTGAGAAAATTCATCTCCCATCTTCTTCACAGCTCAGGTCTTTTTCATGTTTCTTCTTCAAGGCTGGTAGATACAAATCCCAATTTACGGAGCCGTTCTCAGCAATTTACTTAGATTGCATAAGAAGCCAGTGGCATCAGAGGAACAGCAAGATCTGCTCATCTGTTTCTCAGCTGAAACATCACCTGCCAATAAGGTAGTGGTTTCAGATAAACGCTGCCAACTTAATTTGGATTTTCTAAGTGAAGAACATTTAATTGTAAAAAAAGTATCAGACAAAATCCACAGTAGTTGTGGTGTTGGCAAATACAGTCAGTCTGATCGTTCTTCTATTTTCAGAAATCTTTTCTATCAAAGGCTGTACTAGCATGGTCTACATTTTGTGTTGTAATCTGTGTGGCAGAATTCCTTTTGCAGCTCGTGATCAGAGATTAACATAGCCTTCTGGGGCAATCATTACACTTTATCCTCATAGCCTTCCATGCATTTAGTCTCACAACGTCCTTTCAAATGTGGCAAGTTCTCAAGTTACAACATGAAAATATTTTTATTCCTGATGGCCCTTTCATGATAATAACCCATCCATATAAACAGATATCTATACCACAACAAAATACTCACAAAAAAAGTGAATTTTAAAGTTTGGACTATTTTTAAATTCAGTTGATAAAACATCAACCAGAGCCTTGGTGTTCTTAGACTATTTTACAGTAGCAGCAATGAAATCAGTATCCCTATTAAGATATTTTTGCATTGTCAAGAGTGTAGAAACCAGACCATAGCATAAACAAGGGATAGAGCTGTCATTTCTTTGCAAGTCAACAAAGATCAAATTGTCCTTTCAAATTTGAACTGAAAAACACTTGACAAGTACAATCAGCTCCATCTTTTGTGCTTTGACATACTGAAAGGAACTCAGAGCAAAGGGGTGAAAAAAGGCTTAATGGGTTGGAAGGGATGACACATAAGAAAAGCTTAGAAAGATTAAATATGTACAGCTTGACTAACCAACAATTAAATGGGGGGAGAGGGAGGAGATATCTCTGTCAAAAGCAATGAGAAGGTAAACACCAAGGGGCAAGAGTAATTATTTAAGAATACAAATGGGATACATCTAGAAATAATGAGATCAAGTTGAGAAAAAGACAATGTAGTCTGAATTTGAAGAATGACTTACTGTAAGTGAGAAAGGGTATTTCCACTTTTTTCTCTTGAGATTATTCCACAATGTACTAGATCTTCCTCAAAACAATTAAAATGAAATGGGTAAAACACAAGGGACTATATTCTGTGTTACAATTCTGTATTGGCAGGGCTTTGCTTTTTGTCCTAAGAGATCTTTTCTAATTGCAATGACTTCTTCTCCAAATTAATAAACAAAAAAAGCTAAATACAATGACAAGTTATCAAATAATAGGTGCTTGGGGATAGGGAGAAAGCTACAGGAAACATTAAGGAAAAAAGAATATGATTTGTATCAATTATATAAGTAATGATAGGCCATATCAAAGCATTTCCTAAGGTTATCCAGTCACTTCCAGTGTACTACAGATCTCATGTTTCCAGTCACTCAATTATGTGACCTTGCACAGTCCCTTGAATATCCTGATTTTTATTTAATCAATCAGGTATATAAACATATTTGATAACAAGTATTTTTAAAATAAAAAAAAGCTAATAATGTATTCCTTTTAAGTTGAAGCTTTTGGATTAAAGGGGGAAGGCAAAATGCAAAAGAGTTACAAATTTACACTGGAAGAAATTAATTCAATGATTATGTTAAAGCATACTATGCCTACAAGAAAGAAAGGGGGAAAGAAAATTTCTAAATTCTTTTTCATGTGGAATTAACAGTAACATGAAAGGAAATTTGAAATTTGTATAACAAAAATAGAAAGAAGAGACTGCATAATTCCCTTATGCAAAGCAATGCATTCTGATAGTCTGAGTGACATTATCTTGTATTTTGAATAGTAATGATCAATTAATTAAAATTCAGTATTTCTATTACAATTTATGCTTGCAGTGAGGTTATTTTCATTGTCATTTTTATTTTCACCCTCAAATAAGGATATTGGCTGACTGAATTTTTCTGCTTGAACAGATAAAATAACAAGGAAAAAAGTAAAACCAATGTGATGTAATATTTCTATGCAACTGAAGATCTATATGTAAAGAGAAATACAAGCAATTAAGAATAAATAATTTATATTTTAGAAGACTAGCTATTAATCCTTAATTGTAAGTCATAAATTGGGATTAAATATATATAATAAGCTATTGTCTGATGCAGATCACCACTCTTTCAAAACAGTCACTCTACATTTTTTCGGTGTCATTACACCACATATCTGAGTCAGAAAAATACATTTAACTGAGTACGATTAATTTTTTTAAAATCTATCTAAACTGATTGAACTATCTAAACTGATTGATCTATCTAAACCTGAAAGTTGCTGTCTTCAAAGATGGTCACAAGTTGCTCTGCTGTCCTTCTTACTCACTACGTGAATGTGTTAAAAAGATATTAACCTCAGTTGTTTACCAAATTATTTATGGCTCTGATGAGCTGATATACCTGTCTTTGAAATCAAAGAGATAATATGAGAATTGAGTGTGTAATTGAAGTAGTAATATTGAGTTACTTCAGAAACTTGTCATTATAACAAGTGAACATACATACAAGTAATCTCTTCCAGAGCAATGCAATTTCATGTAATGATCTGGAAGAGTGACATTTGTCTAAAAAGAAGTCATTTCTTTGAAATACTTGCATTTTAAAAGCATAAGCTAGTACAATACAATATGATGCAGAGAAGTGTAAGCACACTCTCATTATAACCCAAAAACAACATCATTCTATACAATAACACGTATGAGAGCAAAATTTCAAAATGCTGTTCCACTTAGAAGATGACTTGAAAAATGACAGAAATGGTTTTCATGCTGGCTGCCCTTCACTGATATGAAGTGCTTCATTTACACATACAGAGTCTGTATCGGTTCCCACTGAAAGCCCATGAACTTAATGAAAGCAGAGTTATACTAACTAGGTTTCTGAAAAATCCCACTCACATCGTACATCTGTAGTGTGAGGCTTAAAAAACAAAATCTGACTGCAAAATGCAAACGATCATTATTTCCATCGTGCGTTATTAGAAGCTGCAGATTTAATTAGATTCTCTCTTAACTATTCCTCTAACAAGGTCCTTCAAATACGTGAGTTAAACCAAAAAGCTACTCTGGGGCACTGTTTTTTGTTGATAGGAGAACTAGGAAGAGATGATCAGGGAGTTGAGCGAGGTGGCTGGCTCTTCAACCAGCCTGTCCCTTTTTCTGCACAGAAGAATGGGAGAGGCAAGGGAAAATGTTTCAACAATATTAAAGCACAGATAGTGAAAAGACATAAATAATTACTTGAATTAATTTATGCTCAACACAACCCCGGGCTAGAATACCAGGGAAAATATTATGTCCCTTTTGTTAAAGGCCCTCAAAGCCCTTTACCACTAGCTGGATTACTCCCATTTCTACTATCAAGGCCTCTTCTCTGACATGAAAACTCTAATTTTTCACTCAGTAGTGCCCTTCCAGAAGACTGCATGCTGGAGGGAGGGCTTCTGAGGGAGCCCTAGCTGTCTGATAACTACCCTTGTGCAGTGACATCATCACGACTGCATCATCTTTACTATACGTGGCTCTTCTCAGATTTCTCACAGCACCTTCCACATAGCATTTCAGATAAATTGGGTCCAAACAGTTTTTAGGTAAGTGGTTGGTTGTTTCTTTTTATTCCTAACATGAATTAAGAATTCATATAAAATAACATACCTTTAGTCCCGAGAGCCTGCAATATCTGAAGCTCTGTCTTTTTCAGAACTTGTATCAAGCTAAAAGTACTTTGAAAAGTAGCAGGCATCTCCTTCATTGCCTATGTTCGCGTAAATCCTACCCAGTCCTGTTGTGTCCCATGTTAAGCCGGCTAGGTTGATCCATGTGGTTACTGATTTCTAGTAGATCATGATCAAAATAAATTTGTCAGTTTGTAATCACCTAGTTATATTGTCATTTGTCTTAGTTTTGTCTTGCTGCTTAAATTTCTAGTTACCCTTGCACAACATCCTTTACTCCCACAACAGTAATATTACCCTTAATTGTGGTGTTAATTAAATTAATATCAACACAAATGACAGTATAAAACCTGACAGACAGCTCTTTGATTATATACTCTTGATGTCTCTCTTGCACACAATGGAAATTAGATTTGAATATTATAACAGTTATTATTATTATGATGCAGCATTTCTCATTGTAAAGATCATTGCTTCCCTGATTTTGTACAAAAAGATTGCCACCAAAGGAAGATGTTTGGAAAAATCATTATAAATGTAACAATTTCATAGGGTTTGACAGAAAATCCACACAGAAATTGTTAGCCCACAGTGAGCATCTCTCAACAAAGCCTAGAGATTTTAGAGGGACAGAGAAACCTCTGTCTCAAGAAAGACTGAGGACTTACTTTCAAAGATGAAATGCCTATGCACCCATTTTGTTATTCAGAAGTCACTTCCACATCAATGATTGGTGCAGCTCAGAAATGACTCCCATTAAACAGAATTTGATTTTAAATTGGGACAGCATCCCTTCTACTAAAAAGTTTTCTTTTGGGGAAATTAAGAAATAAGAAGAGAATATCTTTTACAATATGGCTCAGACTAACATGAGCATGCTGTGCAAATCAGATTTAGGAACAACAAGAGGGCCTTTTAATTTTTAACCAAATTTTTCCTATCCTAAAACTCTATGCAATAATGTTTCATTGGGAGAGATCTGGCCTGCTATTTCAGTTATTTATGTATTTGTGCACATCTAAAAATACAGCTTTGCTGAAAGAGGGTCCTGCCTTTTATTGTCTTTCCATTTTTTTTTCTCTAACTGATATTAGAATGCCCTTAGCCTTAAACTGAGATAATTAAACTAAATTAAAATAAGTAATGGAAAAATTGTTTACAAAATAGTATCTTAACTTAAAGAAGTCTATGTTAAGAAAAAAAAGAATCAGTATGTTATTAACTTAATATGGCAACTAAATTTTTCAGATTATGAGGGAAAAACAACAAAAGAATATATCAGTCCTCCTGCATACAAAGCACGTTTTTTTCCCTCTCCTCTTAAATTTCTCCCCCCTTTTCCCATTAAATCCCTCAGGGAACACCTGATAAAAATGTCATTACTCACTTGGTCTTAAGTGGAGCAACCTAATTCATTTAATCGAAAAGTTGAGAGGACGGTAAATAGATAGAAAATAGCAAGGACTTCAACTGCACTTGAATTACTGTATCTTTTGGATGACCCTTCTTTACTGTTGTTTATATTTGTAAACTGCATAGAAACATACACATTTAATAATACATACCAACTTAAACTATGAATAGAAGACCTTCAAATTTCAAAATGGTTCAAATAAAAACTCCAACTTTACAGCTCATCAGACATACAGGACAAAAAACTTTGTGTTTTAAGAGTGAAGAAAGGTATTCACAAAAATATTTCATTACAAAATAACTTCTGGAAGGCAGATTTTATGAGGGCTAGATGTATATTTAAAAAGTGTAGAATCAGGACCATATAGAAGAGTGCCAGCAACAGGAGACATCTAAAAGTATCACAAGGGTAAGGAAAAAGGAGCTAACTTGATTAGAATTTAGATTGAATTGAGTTTAGGCATATAAATAAATACAAGAATATTCTTTATAGAGAATATGTAATATATATTTTATTTCTTCTTTATTTCTGGTTCTCTTGATTCTTTTTTAATAGAGGGAAAAGAAAGATAAAAGCCAGAGGTTAGGCAGGAATGATTGGAAGAAATTGTGAGCTTTAGGGAAAAAGAAATGAAGATCAAGAGCCAGAACAACTCTTCAACACATTTATGAAATGTGATGTAGCTTTGATATAGTCAGCATACATAAGAACAAAAGGACTGTACTGAACAAGAGAAAGTCAAGTTCTAATGACATGCCTGTCTTATATGTCCAAGTCATAGCTGTAAAATGTACATTTCATGCTAACCTACTGAGAACTAAAAGAGAAAGGTCAATTCTGAACAAAACTGCATAAAAGAATATCAATAACAAGGGAAAAATTTATCATGAGAGCTTGACTATCAGGTACTGCTTTAAGTGGAATTACACTTATCTGAAAGTTAGGTGTTATTCAGAAAATACAACTCAACGCATAAAACTACATCACTAACTTCAGCTCTTAAAGAATATTGTACCCCAGAGCTGTAAAAACTGTTGATTTGGAGTGTCAGTTTTAAACCAACTTTCAAGAAAAAAAATTCAGTGAATTTACTCATCCCTTAAAGATAAGTATGAGCACAATTTAACAAGAGCAAGTACGATTTAAAAATGGCTGTTCCAAGTAGTCAAACCCATAATCATCCAGACCTTCCTCCATTATTTCTACCCCCTTCTAGTTCTGTAACTTCAGATGTTGAAAAAGTAATAGTATTGTAGTTCAAAAGTTACATAATAAATCTGGAATTTCAATGAACCTTTGCAGAAGTTGTTGAAATTTTGGTGATGGACTTAATTCACTGATATTTTCTAGAGCAGGCTACTAGAGAATGAGAGAACAGGGTGCCTTTTCCTAGAAAGTGTTAGATTCACCCCTCACAACTGTTCGCATGCAATATATTCCTCAGGGGATAACATAAACACCACAAATGTATTTATATCACACTAAACACTTGTCACAGTCTTAAAATCAGATATTTTACATAGCTCTATAAACTTAATGTTCTAGTTATATAAGAAGCTTAAATATGCTGGAAATAAATATTGATTTCTGGAGCTCAGCCACTTTCTATAAAGGCGATGGCTGTAAAAAACTCTTACAGAAGGATAAATAATATTTATTTTTCCCTACATAAACCCTTCTTCTAAATTATTGAACAAATGACATGTTTGAATTAAGCACATAAAAATATTCATCTTTCTGTTTCAATCTTTACTATCAGCACTAAAATTTTCTCTAGCAGCCCAGATGTACTCTAAGCAATAGGATGTGAATATTTATAGAATATAAAAAAGGTTAAACTTTGATTTGCAGAGAAATGGAGCTTAGATTATTCAACTAGAAAAACAAAAAATTTGAAGTCTCGTTACATAATTGAAAAACTTAAAGCACAAACCAAGACTTTTTAACGGAAATTCTACTGCCCCTTCCAGAGCAAGAAAGTGTCAAGATAATTATTTTGATAAAGGTAAGATGAATTTCTCTATAGTTATACTTGACCAGTGGGAAGTTTATACTATAAATTAATTTATGATTTTACACAATTCTTCTTGAAGCACCTTTTTAAGATGGACAGCCATCAGTGTTTTTCTAACCTGACAGAATATTTCTCATGGTTTTCACTTTGAAGATGAGAGCCAGGCGTAGACTCATCCCAGCTAGAAAGCAACATTGGTAGCTGGGCAGGGGAAATCTCCACTTTAACTTCTGGCTCCAATGTCTCTGGTTTCTCTTGCTGTTTTTGAGTGTCTTCAGTGCCAGGAGCTTTTCATTTCTCTCATAGATGCATACTGCTCAAAAGACATATAAAAAAAGAATGCTCCCAGCCTTGACTGAGATGTGGAACAAGCCTTGGAGGAACACACAGATCAGATACAGACTCAAGGTGCTGTTCCTTCATTTGGAAGAAAACAAGAAAAGAAGGAACTCAGTTGTCACTAACCATTTCTGCAAAAGTCACAGATTTGCTGCTTAGTGTACTTCTGTCTGTGGCGTAGCAGACACTTCTTCCACAGCCCAGATTTACAACCAGAAAAACTTGATGCTCACAGTATGCTCTGCCCCACCTCCCCACCAATAAAAACAGGTATGGGCTGACAAAAAGATATAGCTTCAAGCTCAGCAGTATAGATTCAGTTCTGTAAACAATCCCTTCCCTGCAAGGCAGTGGCTCCCAAGCAACATGCCTTTAGTGACACCACAGGTGGAGGAACTGCTGCGTCCACAGGGCAACTAGCTGGTATTTTTCCCTGGTTTCTGCTGGTATTTAAAATCCAGGCATGTGTTTAAAAGGGATTTGTGAAATTTTTAGGACATCTTACTTTGAGCATCATGACTGTAAGCACAGTTCATAAGCCAGTCAACCTGGACTACTCAAGTTGCATACAGCCCCAGAGCCAATCCCGATGTGAAATGTGGAACCTGGAGTTATATTGGCCACAGACAAGCTCAACAAGCCAGGTAGCTAATAGCGACTCTACAAAAGGGGAAACAGGCAATATATTTTCCTTTTGGTACCTTTAACAAGATTTGCATATAATTTAAATTACAATTAAACACTGCATATCCCAGGTGCTTTTGATGAGAAATCAAAAGGATTTCCTTGTGCAGTATTTAAAGGTAATTGATTTTCAAGCTTCCTGCCATTATCCATGCTAGAGTCAAAGACTTGCGTTGTATAGTATGCAAAGAGGGTGCCTAAATTGTTCTGAAGTTCAGAAGGCAGCAGTACACTCCGCTCCAGCTCTGCTTTTCTGAAAGTTCAAAGGAAATCTTGTGATTGGCATTAATTTTCAACACTACTGAACTGCATCAGAATGATAATTGGAGATACTAGTGCTTGACATAAATACTTTGTACCAATGAAGCTCTCATAAAAGACTTGAATTCATGACTTTCCTAATGAGCACGTGGCTGTAAGAGGCTGTATAATGATAAGGAGTCTTATTGATCAAAGAATTTGCCAGTTCTACTGTGCATTTCTGTAATTACATGTCAGCAATATGACCTATTCTCTCTATCTTCCCTATCAAATATAAAGAGCATAATCTTATACAAAAAAAAGATGATCTGTATTTAGCAAAACTCATAAATATACGCTTTAAGTAAAAAAAAATTCTGAAGTGTCAGAATTTACCTAGCTATGGTCATTCAGAAACATGCTTAAGTTTCCTAAAATAGGCAGAATAAAGCATGCAATTTCATGCTTATTGATTGAGAATAGGAATGAAGGTATAAGGAGAAACTAGCAGAATGAAGATTTATAGGAAAGCTTTTCCCAACTTCTTATATCCTCTTAGATTCAGAGTTTTTTATTATTATTTTGTGTGTTTGTTTTTCCCACATGGAATGTAACTAAACCTCCTTATAGTTAATAGTACTATCTAAACTGTTATGAATGATCAAGATACATGATTGCAACATTTCATTGAGAAATAGAAGTGTCCTCTCTTTCTTTCCGTAAAATTTCAAAATAGTCCATCACCCTTTTAGCCTAGTATTAAGATGCCTTTATAATCCTCTTAGATTCAAATGTAAGAGTAACAATGTCTAAGGAATGGCAAAGGCAATGAGAAAAGAAATTAATTAAAAAAACCCAGAAAATGGCGAGACTACAGAAACACCTTTTGAGATTCACATACATAGATGAGTTCACCATGTATTACATCCATATATTATGTTTCAAAACTGATTTAAAAATACGTGTGAAGTAAATTCACCTGCATAAATTTGTATAACTATTCAGTATTTCATAACCTTTCATTCCCGAAAAAACCCAAATTGATGTTATTGTGCAGCTTATTCAAGAAACAGGAACAGCAATCAGTTGGAAATGTTAAATTAACTACTTATCTCTGTTGTACTCTTTGAAATTCAAGCAGACAAAGACACAAGACTTAGGAGTATGAAAGACAATTATTCTATGTCATGTTTTAATTAGCAATCTAGATTTCAGTAGAAACAGCAAGTAAGCACCACAATCCTTTCATTTCTAATGCATACCTAGAGGACGCAAAGATTTCTCTAGAGAGTAAAACACATTTCATTTGAGGAAATCCTTATTTACAATCATCAGAATTATGTTGTACCTGTGCTTCTCAGGCAAGTACCTACGGGTATTTGGTTGACCCAAAAAACCTCAAAAATTCTAGAGTAACCATAATGATAGAAACCTGCTTTAGTTTAAGCTTATCCATTCTGAGATTTTCATAAGAATGCAATTAAAACGCACTTTGTTTTGAGTTTGGGATGAATGGTTATCTAGAAGATATCACAAAATGGAATAAGTGTGAAAGTTTTGAAAGTTTTTTTCTTTTCTTTTTTCTTTTAAAATACTGATCTTCACTTTTTTTTTTTTTTATTCTTCACACTATACAGCTCCCTAGACTAGGAAACAAGTTGTATTCACCTTTTCCCTTCTTGAAACACCTTCTTTTGACTGGCCTTTAATGTCCAATTTTCTCTGCAAAGAAATCATATCTTTTAACTAACCAGTGACGTAGACATTTCAGTCACTGCTTACCATCAAAGTAACCTGGTTACTCTACTACTAACAGTCATCCTTCTGTTGAACAGATTACCAACTCTCATAAGTAGTTTTTCCTTAGTATTCTTCATCACAAATTACAAATACTATGACTGAATGTCCATTCTTATGTCTTGGAGGTCATAATAAACATGGAGAGATATTACTAAATAGGAAAAAAAATACAATTGTGTCTGTCATAATATGAAACATTTTAATTTGCTTGACAAAATGTAATAAAGCTTAAGAATGGGTAGCAATGCAACGTCATTTTACGTGCTTTTATCTCTGTGTTGTACTTGAGGGGAGGAGAAGTGGCATATATTTAAAAAAATATATAATTTATTTTTAATTTTCTTCTGTCTTAATTCACCCTTTCCTCCTACATCGCCAAGAAGAGGAAAGAATCAAATCTGATAGGCTGGATATAGATTTGCACAACTATGGAGGTAACACAGTTTGTGCGTATGATAACAAGTGCAAATATCTCCAGGACAAGAGCAAAGTAGGGGACTTTACCTTACGGACTACTGGAAAACAGCTTGAAAGAGAAATAAAGCTTAAAACACAGTCTTATCTATCACATTTATCAACAGCTCTCTTCCTACCTACTTTGTTAGTTCTTGAATTCATTATGAAAGCTGGGGGATATTCACCCAAATTATTCAATGAGCCAGGTAACAGAAAACATAAGGTGATTAGCTTAAGCTGGACGATTAAGCTTTTCAATGGCTGTATTTGGGGAGCCGAATCACTCCCTGCTGACAGAGTTCTTTGAAACTGTTTCCAGTAGTGTAACGCCAAGCCCTCATTAAGCCTTGCTTAATACTAAGCTCCATGATTTTAATATTTATTTTTCACCTTCATTCTCCCTCTCTCCCCATCCAGTGTTTGGGCACATAGCTGATAGGGGCAAAACTAAGAAAGTAAGTTTGCACTCTAGATAGTGTGCATGGGACCTGCACCCCTATAAGAAGGTTCCTTGCTGCTAAACACGTGTGCAGTGCCCAGTACTATGCTTTGGAGAAAAGGCTCTCACCAGCAGCACGTCCTTCTTCCTCCTGCAAGCAAGCAGGGTAAGTCAGAAGTGAGAAGTAACCCTCAAAAACTATCATAACACCATTAGCACAGCCCAAAAGCATATTTCTGAGAGGGTAATATCCACTGTGCTAGCTTTTGTGTCGAAGAAGAGGGCATTGAAAATGAGTAGCCAACCTTTTTTCTCTTCATGATCCAAAAAGTATTTATAGGAATAAAGATAAAAAAAAATTAAAATAAGAGATCATAAAGCACTTAATACATTTTCTGCTCTTATCCTTCTCCGTAAAATCTCTTAACATATTTAAATTCACAGTTAAATGGATGGTCTGAAGTTTATTTTCCTTGTGGATTTTTTGTTGTTAAGAATAACAGTATAAACATATCCAGAGTCCTCCTAAACCCTACTTTGCTCTTGTGCAAAGTTCCTCCATTGACGTCAGTTCCCAAACAAGCAGCAAACGGAAGATCTTTTACTACAGACTATTAAACTTCAAAAAAGACTATGCAGCCTTTCAACTCTTTTATATGTAGTCAGTGTTTTTAAATATTTTATAACAGCTATCAAGAAGTTACAAGACATTAATCATCCAGAATATTAAACTTGTGGTCAGGATTAGAGTATCTTTTGCCTGTGATTATCTTTTTTTTTTTTTTTCATTTTTGTTTCAGTTTATTAAACTACAGTTTTTTTTCAGGAATCTTTTCTGACTTTACTTATTAGTTTGTTTTGGTTTGTTTTATTTTACCTTTTTGAATGATCATTTATGTTTCCCATATAGAAATCACCAGCCTCAAGTACCCGTAGCAGAAGCATAGCACACTGAAAAGCTAAGATTTTTCAGGCAATACAAACAGACAATATAAAAATTATAAAACTTTCTACACGTACAAGATAATGATATACTTTTTTAGGTGCTCCATTAAAAAAAAGCAAGTTAAAATCAGTCACCTCATAAAGACTACACTTTGGAGGTTCACGGATGTAAACATGTAAAGGTATGATTTCACATGCATCACATCCCTTGTCTTGACATTGCTCCTAACTAATTACACCTGCTTCAAAACTCATTGTTTTGTAGGTGAAGTTACCACTATTTTTCCCATGTACATTATTTAATGCTTATAGAGACATTAATTTCATCTGCTACTTTTTTCCCAGATCAGACTCCCTCACAAAGTCCTGCAACTGTATATAGCTGGTACCTACATTTACTGCCTCAAAGAACCGTGTATCATCAGCAACATTGTCATCCTACTCCTTAATCAATTTCTGTGTTGTTTATGTGTATCTTGAACAGCACACATCCCAGTATGGATTCCTGTTGGGAACTTCACTTGGATACAAATAGTACACATAGAAAGAGTTGACACATTTTTTTGTAAAGGGAAGCCCTGCTTCAAACACCTCTTGGAGCACATGGAGTCACCTCACTGATACACCATTCCACAAGACTTTGAGGAATCCCTCACCAGAGACAGTTAAAGAAAGTAAACATCCTTGGCATCATAGAAAAGGTCCTTGCATGAATAAATACTGGCTTAAAAGATAGAAAACTAAGTAGACATAAATAAATTAACTCTTGCAGTGGAGGGAGGTTTTCCTTTCTCTTGCTTCCTACAAAGACTTAAAAGCAGGATGGAGCACTGAACAATTGCTCTAGATGCTGGTTCTGTGGTTGAAGTAGAAAGAGAGAAAAAAACAAGCACACAGCACACTTCATTATGTCTGTGTGCTGCAGTTCACATACCTTCTTTTCACTGTTCATTTGCTTTTTCATATGAGCTGTTCAATATATAAGGTGTCGACAGGACAGGCTGTTTCTGTTGAAATTCACTAGTAAATATTAAAAGTCCTTTTTAACAAACATACTTAGAAAAGTGCAAATTAACAGAATTATTTAGGAAGTTAGGAATAATTCTAACAAAATTATGTTTTAAACTTTGTTACTGATTTGATTATTTCTCAGATAAATTACCCTGCAGTCCTGACTAGGACTGCTGCTTGAGAAAATAATGAGAAATTTTGGAAAGTGCCAAGTACCTGTAATTACTGCTATGTTAATATCTGTATCTCATGTAAGTTAAATTTTCAAGATATTTTAATAAAATACTATAAATTTGCAATAAATATGACAGGTCTCCTTAAGTAAAAAACTTTAAATAGTTTATGGTAACAGAGTTTAACTTTGCTATACTTGCCACAGTGGTAAGCAAACATAAAAAATGAATTTTATATTGAAATACATCTGTATAGCCATTTTAAATTCATATATAGGTAAATTGATTTCCGTGGGAATTATGTACTTAATCACCTTTGAGAAACAGGGCCTCAGTCCCTAATCAAGTCTGCTTAACTATGCTAGCCAAATTGTTTTGAAAGTGCTGACATTCTGGAGCTTTGCAGCATCACTGGGTCTTTATGCATATTATATGTAATAACACATATATAAACTTTTTTAAGAAAACAAGGTTTTGAAATTGGTAAAGCATTTTCTGTGACTACTACTGACTTTCATCTCATAAGGATTACATAGCTGTTGATGTTTATCTAGCATGCAAACAATAAATAGTACTGCATAATCTTTTTAGGATCCTTCAAGACAAACCTAGATATAGACATGTGTATTATTTGTCTCTGACTGGCCTAATAGTTTCTTCCTGCTATGATAAGTTGCACTAGGTATTTAATTGATTTTTTTCATTGTTGATTATGCTTTTCTAACATCAGAATTGTATATCATAAAGCTTCATTCTCAAAGGCCCACTGGACTCTCACAACCATGGGCTCATCATGCTCAAGAAGCTGCATCTTCCCAGGGTGATAACACTTAGTGTTAAATGAAGAATTAAAAAAAAAAAATAAATTATTGTAAATAACTACATATTTTCTTCTGAATGTTTCTTCAGAGTTTACATTCTATGTAAATCCTTTGTGTTTCAGTGAAAGACCTCGAAGTATTAGACATTATTTCAGAGAAGAATCCTGATTAAGGATATATTAAGCTCTGTGTGATGTTGCATGAATGCAACTAGAGAATTAAATATTAGATTATGTATATTCTGATAAACACACCTTTTATCATTTAAACGTCTACATTAGGGATTAACATCCCAATGGAAATTGGGTCTTTAAACAAAAGTGTTAAACAGTGTATTAGAGTAAAAGAAAATGGGGCAAGTGGTTTCAAAAGGAGGAGGAATTCGTGGGGTGGAATTTGGAAGGGACTAAACTAATACTTTGATGTGAGAGTTAAAAACTTTGACCTTTTTGCAAGTATAGGAGAATTTTTTTTTTCCAAGATGACTGAAGTAATAATTGAGATAAATGTGGAAAATTGAGGGAAATTTGAAAGTAGATACTTAGGAGGGGATGAATAGGACTTTTATGAGAAGATGATAGGGGTCTAGAGCTGCAGATGCATGAAGCAGGTGGAAGATGACATATGAGCTAGCCATGCTCTGTTAGACAGGCATGAGAGAGAAGTAGGGAGGGATTGTTTATTAGAAGATATAGAAAGAAAGGAGTTTGACAGTAAAAAGAAGAAACACTCATTTAAGAGAAAAGGGGGGAAATGGAGGATGGATTAAGAATGATGTTAAAACCAGCAGCAACAACCAAAAAAACTCAACAGTATTATACACTAGTGAAGAAAGAAAATCCCTAGAAAAAAAAGTGAAAAACAGAGGCATAGACCACAGATGAGGGTGAGGGAACAGAAGATAAAAATAAACAACAAGCCAGTTATCAGGGTGTTTTTCAGTTTAAATTATGCATAAACTTTAAGCTAAAATGAATTTTACATGCTGCATGGAATGTGTTTGTTGATGCACACAGAGTCTTATCCAAAGACCACTCAAATCAATGGTAAAAACCTCCTGTGGTTATTTATAGGCTTAAATCACACTTAGAACTTTGCAGATCCAAAACAAGAGCTGAAATTTGATCTATGAAAAACACACATATTTTGGGAGGACTTTGATCATGGCTCTGCTTAAGCAAACTCTTTACAAAAGCTTTCACTTTTACTGAGTTGAGGTCCCATGGGTGGGTATGTGGGTGTGCAACTGTTGCCAAATTCAGAATCTCTCCCTCACAAAGGTCAACAGATACAATCCTAACACTGTTCTAGGCTTTTGTGGCTGACACTTTTGTGGGTATCACAAAACCCCTTGCAGATTTCAAGAAAATATTATTCTGTTGAATGAAAGCTTGAGTATATTCTCTATCACAATTGTAGCAATTCAGTATCAATCCGGCAGCACCATTATGCTTAAGATTCTGTGCCCATTCTCATCATCAACCTCTTTTTTTGAGTGGTTTATAATTCAGCTATTTTAAGTCACACTAGGATGAAACTTGACTTACTTACAATTTCTTATTATGGCTGTATTTTGTTCTCACAAAATTGCATTTAAATTGTTTCATCCTCTTATTAGGTTAGCAACTGAAAGAAATAAATGTTTTAGGAAATACTGTTGCTGGCTTCTCACTTAACAGTGCTTACTTAAAAAAGGAAACTTTGCTCATATCACATTGTCAACATAGACAATCAAGAGATACCAATTCAAAACTGCTTGTGAAATTTGTCAATGTATTCTTTATATTTATGCTACCATTGCAACAATAACTTCACTGGATGGCAGGTCCCCTGCTCTGGTCAGGTTGAAGAGAAACCTTTACATTCAGCCCAGTAATTGATTTTAAGGCAGCTCTTCACTTAGATACCTCTGTCTGCTTTGGGTGTGGTATTGTAGATGTCACCCTTGAATTTCCAGTTTCTGAAATGCACACAGGTATTATAAGCTTCTTATTCTCCAAATGTGTCCTTCCTCACTACCAATTTCCATTCCCTCTTACGCAAGTAGCCACGTACATTTAACTATCTACCATACTGATTGGACAAATACTCATATTTGTCTTTCTAGTAAACATCAGCTTAATGCAAAAATGTAAACAATCTAAGAGGTTGCGTTTCAGCATCAAGATGACCATGGTTGCTGTGGTTCCTCACTCAGGTGAGAGTGACAGTTAAGTAACACTGAAAGATGATGCCAAGTCATGCACTTCATGACCAGAGTGTTACCTGTTCCTTAGGAAACAGTTTTTACCCTAACTGATCCTTTTCTATTGTCATATTAGCCATTTGATAAATGCTACCCACTACTAGTGAATTTCTACTTTGTTGTTGTTGCCTTTCAATAGTAGCTCCTTTGAACATTCTCTCTCAGAAGTGCATACTTGCTCTTTGATTTTTCTATGTTAGGTCATATAGTCTCACCTCTGGGGTGGGTGGAGATTTCACCTGGAAATTAGCAGGAGCTTCATTCAGAAATTCAGTGAGATTCTATGGAACTGGCTTCCCAACTTTTATCAGTTTTCCATAAAGCCAGCAGGGCAACTTATGTGGATAAAAAATGTATCAAAAACATACTCTTATTTATCTCTAAACTTGGAATATTAATTGACAGAACATACTACACGCCAATAGAAAAAGATTTTTTTTAATGTATAGATGTATATAGAGACACACGCACATACAGTCAGATGTCTAAATATGCATGTAGTGACATAATACTTCTCCATAAGGTCCAAAACACGCAAGAAAACTCCTATCCAATTTAACACCAGAGGCAAGGCAGGTTAGTTTATTCCCTGTCAGCAGTCACACTCTGCTCTTACAGGCTGAAGTAGACCCCTTTCACTAATACTTAAAAACTGTCTTCAATTTTCTAAGCGCTAAATCATAGTTTAAACCATATAAACTGTAACTATTTAAGCCTCCATGAGAGAAGTCAGTAAAGACTCATCACCATTTTACAAATGGGTAGGCAGAGAGGTTCAGCCAGTTACCCCAGGATAAATACATCATTACTGAAAGAAAACTTAGAAGATCACTCCTGGTTAACTAGACCAAGGAAATGCAACAATTAGAGCTCCATTCGATCAAGAACCAGCTCAGAAAATATTATAGGACAACACATTGGATCTACCCTAACTTAAACCCATGCAACTTTAATGACATTGTACAAGCATAAGTATGAAATCTATAATCTATACTAGAGAACATTAAGGTTTGAAGCACTTGAAATATAGAAAATGCTAATTTAAGGTTGATTTTATTGTCTCAGTGTACACTTTTTTCTTTTACAGATTAGGTTTGCATCAATTGCCTAAGTGCAGTTCCAAATTTATTATGAATCCTGTTGCAATCAGTCTAGAGGATGGATAACAGCACAGAGCAAGATTTTTTTTACTAAAAGATACTCAATGTTTTTTTTCTCGTTATTGTTAAATTTGCATTTCTGCTGGACTTCTTTTCTGAAATGTCACAGCATATTTGGATTATCTCCAACATAAAATATTTCAGGCCAGAGAACAAATCTAAATCCAGAAAAAATATAAAAAAAATATGCACAAAATTTATTAATAGGTGGTGCTATGATTTTTTACCCGTGATGCATAGTAAATGCTAGTAAGCATGCCAAAAAAGCTGTCAGCTGAGAAATCTGGGTTACAGATGACAAAATGAGTGGTATGTATTGCAGAGGCAAAGACCTTTTCCCTGCCTTTCCTCACACACAAAAATTACTTTGAGAAAATTAGGTAAGTCTTATAAGGAAATTAGCAATAAAACTGGTGGGTACCAAATAGTTTCACAGTATGACAAGAACTCTGAAAAGGTCAGTTTCCTACTATTTGCCTTTATATATCCATGTGATTTTAAAAAATTTTAAAAGTAAAGCATTTTAGAAAAACTCCAATATTTTTCTAAAGCTGATTTTTTCTAAAGACTAATTTTTCCTACTACTGATCAATAGGACTGGGAAGAGAAGAGATTCATCTACTGATGCTTATTTTTTTCCCTATCTAATACAAATGTGACCCTTAACTTGTCAAGGGTTTAGTTACTTCTGTCTTCTCCTACTTTCCTTGGGGAAACCAACTTGTAGATTTATCCAATACAGAATTCCAGAAAACTAATTTTCTTGGAGCTGACACAGTATGAACAACAAATCATTGCAGCAGTTACGAATGAATTAGATAAGAAAAAAATGTTAGTAATTAGAAAATGTTTGTGGATAAGTGCATTTCATTAGAGGATAAGATCTCAGAGAAATTAGAGCCTTACTTAAGCTTTCCTGTTTCATAGACAATGAAACTGCATTGATAAAAGGGACAGACTGCAAGTATGAATAGCATCTGCCATACTCTCAGGCAGAATCAACCCCTGCTTCTGTACATTCCACTAATATAAATTTCAAAGGTAAGGACTGGTTTATTTTCAGAGTCCTAGAAAATCACAGTGGGATCCTACTTATCTGCAAGTATGCTGTGGTTCTTTGCACTACACCAAAAAAAGCCTGGATAGATTAGGTCTCAGTAGGGCTTCATTCTAACATAACTTCATATACTTTGTCAATAGAAAGGATTTGTTTTTTTTCTTGGAGTTTCCAGAACAGAACAAGTTATGCATGCTTGGGGGCACAATTACAAATGTATTTCATGAAAGTCAACCTTATTTTTAAAGGAAAACAGCTTATAAGCTCGCAAATGCAATTTTGGGACCCAAATTTACTTGTGGGTATAAATTACTCATGCTGTGGTGCTACATTTTATATGCCTACCTGCCTGGCAGTATTGAAAATACCAGGTATTATGTGCCTAAGTGTGTTCAGAGTGGGAGTTGAGAAAGGACTCTATAAACTAGCAGTCAAAAAAAAAAAAAAAAAAAAGAGAGAGATCTTTATCAACAAAAAAAAAAAGAGAGAGATCTTTATCAACTACTCAACTACTTTACAGAATGAGTAATGAGTAATTATTAACCTCCAAAGTACATAATACACCTACTGAAGATTTTCATTTCATTGTTGTCACCAACAATAGGTCATGCTAAGTACAGCTTTAGACTTTTCTCCTTTAATGCACTGCATGTTGAAAATTCAGTGTGAGCACAAGAGTATATTAAACTTCAAAATTAGTATGTACATTTATTGATTATTTTGTTTCAGCTGGGGTCATTAACAATCAGTCATACAAAGAATAGTTTTAAGCCTTTTTTCTTCCCTAGCACTGCATTACACATAGGAACTTTGAACAAACCTTCTGCTACATTTAAAGCTCTCTAACTCAAGAGTTTATTTTGAAAGAAAGGAACTGAGACATCCATCTTTGAAGAAGTGAAACCCGCTCTGATGCAGTTAACATAGACAGGCAAGATTTTCCATGGGTACCAGTTTTGATACAAGAAATCCAGACATAAAGTAAAACTAGCAAGCTAGCGTTAAATATAAGTTGTAGAAAGATTTCTCAGAAGATAAAACCAAGTAAGGTAACAGAACAAAAAGAAAGGCTAAAACATGCTTTCATATTCTGCTGCAGGATTCAAAGGAAAGTGCTCTGCTTTCCCTCTTGCCTCCCAATCCTCCTTGCCCCCTGACAAGCCTCACCAGTAACACCACAGTGGGGGCCTGGGAAAAGATATTCTCCTCTTGAAAAATGCCATTACCCTCCCATATCTGCAGCTTATACCAAAAAACAGCAAGGGAGGCATATACATGCTAGAGAAACAGACTACACATATTCCAGAGCAAAAATGGGAAAAGATGGGGCTCAGGTAGATGATACCTACCTCTAACTTCTTCCACTCCTTGTTACTGCTCAGCAGCTTCTTCTCCCTCCTCTATCCCCTACTACTCAGCTCTCCCCATCCTTCCTCCTTTCTAGCAATCCAAACTGCTTTTCCCCTGCTACTTCCCTCTTAATCCTCCATCAATCCTTCCAAATGTAAACACAGGTAAAGATGCCACTTGCTTTTCTTGTTAAAACAGAGTGCCTTCTGAGTTTTACCATGTGCTTAGATTATGTTCTCCCATACTGAAAACCTGGGCCTCAGGCAGATGCTTGTTATCCCTTTTCCCTTTCAGGATTCCTGTCAGTATTTGGATGCAATTTGATGCTGGCTGGTAGGGAGATACAGAAGGATGAGGCTCAACAGCTGTTGCACATCCCTTTGAGTCACCCGTACCACCTGAAAACCAGCGGGCTACAAAGCTCCTTGGCTACCCTGTTTGCTCATGTTTTTAGGCTAGGTTCACACCTACTAAGACTACTTATCCTTTTTTAGAAAGCTGTTTTCAGTGCTGATTCCCCCTGAAGGTAGTAGGTACCAGGTGGGAATTGGGTAAGTCTCTGTACATGAGACCATCTGGGGCAGGCTCAGATTTTTGGCCGTGCTAAATCAGCTACTGCTTCCAATCTGCTGCTGGTTCCCAGCCACGCAGGTCTCAGTGCAAGTTCTGCCCTGCTCTCGAGGTGTGGCTACACAGGCATACTTTCTGTCATCCACAGGAAAATAAATAAGTAAATAAATAAATCTGGGGGAGGGGATTTTGTTACTTTGCTTATCAGGAGCTTCCTGCTCATTTCATCAAAACACTGGAACACAAATCTACCCACCTCTCCCATGGGAGCTCCAAATTTCAGAGCAATTGAAGTAGATGATGACTCTTTCAAATACTGAAATTAAAACATCTGAACTCTTTCATTTCTGTTATAATGCACATTATAATAGGTATGCCTACAGTAGAGTTTTACGCTGATTTCATGTGAAGAAGGAAAACCATAGTACATGGGCTGTAGCAGTATGTCTGGTTTGAATAGAATATCCTCTAACTTTTTACCTTTCAGGGGGCAGGGGCTGTAAACTCACTTTTCTAACTAGTTTGGAAAAAAAAAAAAAAAAAGACTGACTTAAAAACAGATGAGATAAAATGTTCACCTTCCCATCAGAAAATATGAGTGTTGATAAGTGTTGCTGTAGTGCTATATTCATGACAATGAGATTCATGCAATTTCTTTTCACTGTTACAGTTTTTCATTTTTGTGTGATACTCTGCCCCACTCAGCCCTATCAATGGCAGAGGCTGTATTGGTTTATGTACAAGTAGCAGGCTCATTTAGATGAATAAAAGTTGTTTATGTTGTTTTCCTTTTCCAGAGGGATATAGGATAAATAATTAACCCAGTGACCCCTACCCTGCTTGTTTAACATTTATGCAATTACTCAAAGCTTGTATCTGATGGTTCCATAGCCATGAAAGCTACGGCAAAGGAAAAGAGATACTGAACACAGAGTAAAAGCTGTATGACATGAGTTCTAATGCAGCGAGGCAACACAGGCAGCACTCTGTGCTTGTTTCCCTGGCATCCGCACCTACTTCTTTCATTCTTTCAAGTTTGTAAGACTAATTTTTTTTTTAATGAGCTGTAGGTGGTATTTTAAGACATGAACATGGTTATCTGTAAAATGGATACAAAAAGACACAAATATGCAAAAGAAAACAGGAACTGAAACCCATGTGTCTCACCTGTTTTGTTAGCATTTTTAACTCTTTTATGCGAAGAAAGCATTTGAATGTCTTTTAAATTGTTAGAACCAATTTTTTCTTCAGGTTGCAAAAACCTCCAAATACGGGTCTCTAAGCTCATAGTGCTTCATAAAAACAAGCCTTTTTTTTTTTTCCCCCCCTTCATAGAGGAGATCATGCAAATATGTCCACATGCACAGTTGCATGAAACCAAGCTGGTACCAGTTATCCTTGCAGCACCACCTGGCCATCTAATCCAGAAGCAGCACAGCTATTTTAGCACAGACCTATATCTGACCCATTAAAGGCTGTAGTTATGCTTATCAGATCAAACTTAGGATATATGTGTCAGCCCAATACTATTTGCAGGTTACAACAGTCTATTGACAAGGACCTGAATGTAGGTCTATGCATCACAGCTTTGCACAATTTAGGCATAGCCTGAGACTGTCAAATGATGGAGTTACACATTTATAAAGGTATTATAGAAATTTTGAAGCAGATTGTTGTAGTCCTTCTGGATTGTTAAACTGAATCACTTAGGATTTATAGTGAAGTTTTATTTCAATGATTCAGACTACTGGTCAAAATACTTCTTGGAGTTCACATAAATGGTATTACTGTGTTTCCAAGCAAAATGCTCTGACAAAACGATGTCTACAACTTACTGAAAAATTCAATATGCTCTGGTATTTCCAGATAAATTAAGTAGTAATTATTTTTCCTTGAGAACACATTAAAGTTCTGAAACCATCAGCTTACTATTGATTGTGATCATTAATGGCTCCAAGGATAGAAAATAATGTAGCCTAGATTGAGGAAGGAAAGAAATTGAGTGCCCTTCACAGCTATTTGATTTTGTTTAGCTCCCACTCTCTCTTGAACTAAAGAAATCTGTTTTTTTCCCCACTCCTTTTTTCTACATATTCATAGCCATATTCTTGGTCTGCGTGTGCTGGTGCCACTGTCATGGATGTAATATAACACTATGTGTTTTAGCATTAAAACTCAGTATAGCTGGATGCCCCACTTGCTTAAATAACCTTCTTAGAGCAAGGAAGTGATCTGATATTTCAAAATTATTCCAAGCCAAAGAAACTGATGTGTTGGTTGGCATCACTGTCATGTTGGAATGAATTATTTTTCATTTCCATAAATTAGAGGACTGGAGGTACTCAGTGTACTCATCTAATTAATCTTGCATAACACAGGTCATATGACTTTTCTGATTTGGTTCCATTTGAATCAGACTACTTCATTTAGAAATAGCATCTGAACCTGATTTTAAAATTACCACTGATGGCAAATCAACCAAAACACTTAGTTAGCTTTCCAGTTAAATGACCTCATTTTAATTTTATTTTGCTTTTAGGAACATCTAATATCTGATTTCAATATACCTATCATCTGCTTCCAGCCTCCAATCTTATATTTCTATCATCTGCTGGATTGAAGAACACATTATCAAAGATTCCCCTCCCATGTACAGACATACTCTCATCAAATTACCATTTAAATTTCCTATTTATAAATGAAACACATAAAATTATAGATTTTTATATCTAATTAAAAAAAAAGTGTTCCAATCCTTTAATTCGGTTTTGTAATTTTTCATTGATCTCTTTGTATTTTATTAACAAACCTCAAAAGCTGTTCATGACAGAGCTGAACAGATTCTTCAAAGGATCATGGGATAATTCCCTTCAGGTAGGAAGGGACCCCAGGAGGCCAGTCCATGCTGCTCAGGGCTTTATCTGGTCAGTCTTGAAAAACCCCAAGGATGGAGACTGCACAGCTTCTCTGGGGAGCCTGCTGCACTGCTTGGCTGTCCATATGGGGAAAGTTTCGTATATATGGTGTGAACCCCCATTACAAAGCGGAGAGTAGTTGCCACTAATGCCACTGCTGTTTCTAATTATGCACATTGCCCCTTGTTCCTCTGCCTCTATCAACCTGCTAAACATTCCCCAAATATACTAGCAAAATAGAATCATAGAATAGTTTGGGTTGGAAGGCACCTTTAAGGGTCATCTAGTCCAACTCCCCCTGCAATGAGCAGGGACATCTTCAACTAGAGCAGGTTGCTCAGAACTCCATCCAACCTGACCTTAAATGTTTCCAGGGATGGGGCATCTACCACCTCTCTGGGTAACCTGTGCCAGTGTTTCACCACCATCATCCTAAAAAATCCTGACTTCATCCCTACACAACCGGAGAGTGTCCCTATACTCCTCCCAGAATACCTGCTTCCTAATGCCTGTGCATTTCCTTCTTGCCCTTTAATTTGACCAGTAGGTCTCCACTCAGCCATGCTGTCTCTTGCCTTCCCTTCCTAATTTCTACTTCAGGATCTTGCACTCTATGGTATCCTTAAAGATCTGCCAGCTCTGTTCTGCTCCCCTGTCCCTGAGGGCAGTTTCCCAGGGAGTCCTACTGACTGACTCCTTGAAGAGCTGGAAGTTTGCTTTCCTAAAATTCAGGGTCCTGACTTTACTCTTCACCTGTCCCATATCCTTCAAGACTGTGAACTCCACCAGTGCATGATCACTGCAGCCTAAGGCTGCCTCCAATCTTGACATCACCGGTTAGCTCATTTGCGCTGGTGACCAACAAGCCCAGTATTGCATCCCCTCTGGCAGGGCTGTCTATTACCTGGCATAGGAAGTTATCCTCTATGCACTCCAGGAGTCTCCTGGATTGCCTACAGCTCGCCCTGCTACTTTTCCAGCAGATGTTGGGGTGGTTGAAGTTCCACAGCAGGATGAGAAACTGTCAGCACGATGCCTTCTGTAGCTGGACTAAGGCGGCTTCGTCAATAGGCTCCCCTTGATTGGGCAGCCTCTAGTAAACACTGACCGCAAGGTTCCCTTTGTGCTTGGTCTCTAATTCTAATTCTAATTTAATAAGATTTCAACCGGTTCAGGGCTATTCTTCAGTGACAGCTCTTCAAAATCTATTCATTTCTTGACATAGAGGGCAACCCCTCCACCTCTCCTTCCTTGTCTGTCCCTTCTGAAGAGCTTGTAGCCATTGATAGTTGAAGTCCAGTCATGGAATTCATTCCATCAACTTTCAGTAACAGCAACAAGGACGAAGCTTTCTAGCAGCATGGTGGCTTCCAGCTCTTCCTGTTTGTTGCCCATGTTGCATGCACTGGTGTAGAGGCACTTCACCTTGGCTGTCAGCCGTGTCACCTTCTTGGAGGAACAGCCCTTAATTCCTTTGAGGTATTTCACTGGTGTTCCCCTGTTGGCTCCTATTACCTCAGGAGCCCCTGGTTGCTCTCTATAAGACTTCAAGTGTGCTCCAATTTACCCAGAAAGTCTCAGAGCAACAGCCAGAGGACCCTCGCTAGCACCCTGTCCCTCTAACCTTGACGTGTCATCTTGTGGCTTGTCACAGGCAAGCCTGATGTTATCTCCCTCCCCCTTCAAGTCTAGTTTAAAGTTCTGTCAATCAGCCCCACTATCTCTTCCCCCTTTGTGAAAGATGAACCCCATCTGAGACAGCAGTCCTGGTGCCATGTAGACCATCCCATTATCAAAACCCACAAAATTCTGACAGTGACACCAGCCATGGAGACATGTATTAACAGACTGGGTTCCATCTGTTTCTTCCAATATTGTTGCCTGCAACTGGAAGGATAGAGGAAAAAGTTACCTGTGCCCTGGATCTGCTTACCAGTCCTGAAGTCTCTTCTGATCACCCTTGGACTATGTGTTGCAGCTTCATCACCACCCACATGGAAAAGCAATGATAGGTAATAGTCTGAGGGCCATATCAGGCTCGGAGTTTCCTAGTGATGTCATTAACCCATGTCCCGGGGAGGCAGCAGACTTCCCTAAGAGGAGGGTCTGTCCGGCATATTGGACGTTCTGTTTCCCTAAGAGGGGAGCTGCTTACAACTATAACCGGTCTTTTCTTCCTCATGAAAGTGGTTGTGATATAAGGGGTAGGCCTTTCTGACCTTGGCAACACCTCTGGTGTAGATGGACTGTCACCCACATCATCCCTTGACTGGCCTTCCACATCCAGAGCCGCAAAAGTGCTGTACAGAGGCACCTGGGAAGGTGAGGTAGGCGAGCAGTGGGTTTGCCTGCTGCCCTGAGCGTGGACTTGCCTCCATTCGCTCCCTTCCTTTAAGTTACCGCCTGGCGGGGGGAGGATACAGGATCCCCTTGATCTTGGGGGTTGTGTGTTGGATGTTCCCGTTGCTGTCTCGGGGAGAGCCGAGCATGGTTCCACCAGCCTCCCCGATGCTCCTTAACCTGCCAGCTTCCTCCCAAAGCTCTGCCACCAGGCTGAGCCGATCACCCTCCTGGCTGCACCTCGCCACGGCGGTTCTCGCCACGGCCATCAGGTACGAGAGCCAGGCCCTGGCACGCGCTGCAGCCCGAGACCTGGGTGGCTGCCTGTTTGCCTGCGAGCTCTGCCCGGCTTGCCTCACCCGCTCTGGCGAGGGCAGAGGACATGGCTGTCTGCCATGGGGCGGTTGCCACAGCTCAGCCCCTTCCGGGAGGGCGACGACCCCCGACCGGAGCCACCTTTGGGGCTGCTGGAGCGGCTGCCGCGCGTGCCCGCCACGGCCCCCCGCCTGCCACAGGCCGCTTCCTACAGGTGTGGGCGTGGCCGCGGTTGCTGCGGCAACGCCCCGGCCCCGTCAGCGCCTCTCGCGAGAGCGGCCGGCTGGCGGCGGGTCTCGGCGCCTGAGGGAGCCCCGGCGGGCCCGGGCGGCGCGGAGCAGCGCGCCCCGGCGGCTGATCGCTAGTTTCAGTTACACCGCGTTTAAATCTCCCGCCGTTGCTCTGGCAACGCCCACATTACGTCTGTGCTTCTGACTAGAGCGTCAGGTTTGTGAATTCACAACGAGATGATTATCTTAGAGCGCTGGTGACTGATGAACGTACTGAAGTGCCAGGCAAGTTACAGTACGTTTGTTGGGAATAGCGACTTTCTTCAGCGTTATTTCTCCTAAATGAATAAGCCTATTTTTGTTATATTGAAATACAGAAGCTGCTTGTGTCCACCCTAAGCCCATGGCATATCTTGTGATTCACAAACGTCGTCAGGGGACTGTGTAATTTTCCTCTAACAGAATGACAAGAATTTTACAACAATAAGGTAAAATAAACAAACAAACAAGAAAAAAATTATCCCTCCAGTACTATGCTGAGCCTGTAACTATTTCACAGCCATCCTCTATTCATAACCACATTTCGATACCAAAGAGAGTTCCTGTTTGAGTCCGTTACGTTTTGCTAGGATTTGGTGATCTAGTCATTCTTAAATGCCATGTGCTTATAAGTCAAATTTCTACCTCCAGCTACGTTCTCCGTCGTCACAGCGCCTTCCACAGCCCCCATCTACCCCGTGCCTTTCTGGCTTCCAGTCCACCCCTTTACAGGTGCTGTTTTCTGTGCATCTCACGCTAGCACAGTGAAAGAAAGGAGGGCAGGCTAGAATACGCATCGCATAATGACCTGATATAAGTAAAGCATCACAGCTATCTCATCCCATTACATGACAGACAGTGACTTTTCATATCCTAGTCAGCCTGTGTCGTAGCAGCTATTTCTTATCACCTCTGAGGAAGGACACAACAGAAAAGGTAGTGGGAAAGGAAGAATTGCTGAAAGCTCTCTGCAATCATACTCGGGTCCCAGTGTAATGAGTACAATCCTCAAGGAAGTTACTGAAAGCTTAGTAGTCACTTGTAGCCCTTCTGCACCTCTAGTTAGGAACAGACAAACCTCCTTTAAGGTTTTCTCATAAATTAAAAACAAAGCAAAACAAACAAAAACACTGACATTGGGAAAAACACTTAACAAACCCCAAATTTTCAGATGAAGCAAGATTTCATTTTTTGAACAAAATTGGCTTCTGCACCTTAGATGTGCTGGTTTCCACACCACTAGTAATGATATGGTTCACTCTGAATAATGAGATACCACATACAATCATTAGCATAAAAGCTTTCCTCCAAAGTGCAGGATTAAAAAGAAAATAAAATTCACAAATCAAGTGCTACTTACAGGTTTTTACAATGCAATAAAAACAATTTTCTGTAAATGCAGTATATGACAATACTGTAACTTTGGAATCAGTTATGATTTCAAACAGAACTGAAACAGAGTTATGAAGACTAATATTTTAAACAAGCTTGATTGCAATCAGTAAAATATATACACATGTGTATTTATAATTACAAGTCCATAAGAATATTTTATGCAAAAATCATAAAACTATCAGAAGTAGAAATGTATTAATTTTTTCACACCTTCACCGTTGCTTGACTCACACCAAGGAAATATGACTTCTATGTTGTAGTGCTCCTCAGTAGCATACAGCATTCATCACTTCGGATTGCTTGGGAGATGGAGTATCTAGGAAGTAAAGTTTCCTCCATAGTGTAGAAAATACTTTACCAAGTACTGAAGTGATGAATAGTTGAAAAGTCCTGTGTATCTTTGAACACAGTGCCTTTGAAAGCTCATCCTGGGTAACATAGTAGCAGGGTTACACTGAACTATCTGAATGAGAAACCTCAAAGGCATCTTGACATGATGTCAATATTTATTATATTGGATCTCTCTCTGTTCTGAAAATCCAGGTAGTGGCATAACTGGAAAGATCAGTCCCTTCTGTAGAGAAGGTTGTCTCTGGAATCAGCTCTATCCTGCATGAGGATGCAAGGAAGAACATAAAAGTCCATTGAAAATTACGCTGTTAAACCCTGAGACCCTTACTTAAGGCAAACAAAACAGGAACATGCCTCTGTGGGACTCTACAGTACAAGTATTTTAGAGCTGAGGAACTTCAGAAAACTGATTGCGGATTGCTCATGGACATGCAGATATTTGAGTAGTAGCCCTGATAAGCAAGCCTCCAAGTCCTTTCTATGAATGATTGCTCAGATCACGATATTAGAAGTGGTAGTACCACAAGCAAGGTATGTATAGGCCTACAGGAACATGTATGTACATTACAGAAATATACTGTTCCGCGTCCAACTGTTTTGCCTGACTACAGCGCAAAGAAGATTGTTTAGTCACCCCAAGACCTTCTCAATTTTTCCTTTGCTCTTGTGGATGCAACAGCCCAGATCAGTTATTTCTGAGATAAATATGCTTACCTGTGTCACTCTGCAGGGCTGGTTGTGAGGTAATGGTTTTGTGAAGAGCAAAACCGAGGCCCCATGAGCATGAGTCTTTCAGGATTACATCCAGGTTTTGCTCTATTACAGTTAGCCTGACTGAGCTTTTACAGTGTTATTTGAGTTGAAACCTTTCATAGCAAGAGGCAAGGACTTCAGAATCTAATAGCATGCTTTAATTGCTATTTACTAACGATCTTTTTAAATGCATTAAACAAAAAAACCCAACATATATACTGAAGAATTTGGAAAGGTGTTATAATTTTCCTCCTCTGGAAATAAAGCTTTAGGAATAAGGTACGATAGTTCACACTGTACCAGTAGTTAATAGCAAGAAGTAAGTTGCTGCTTTGCTCAAAGGTATTTAAAAGGAGTGAATGGAAATTAATCCATCATTTATAACAGAGCAGATATGAAAGCATTCAAAGGAAAACTAATTTTACAATTTTAATGCTGATTTATATTTTAATTATATAATGCTTATTTACAATTATAATTATCCATGTGCTTCTAAGAGTGACAGTGTAAAGGAAATGGGTTATATATATTCTTACATGAAAGCTAGAAACTAGGCATTTAAACAGAAACTCCTCTGTGATTGTGATGCGACTTTTTAAAAATGCAGCATTAATTTATCAACATACGTATATCTCCATACTCAATAAGCCAGAATCACTGTAAAACTTTTTAGGGAAACAGCAGCTTTTTGCTTACATTGTTTTTAATTTTCAAAAATTGCATGAATTGCCAGATGCTTTCTATCTTGTCCTATATTGCCGTTTAGTGAAGTTGTTGCTCTTACATAAGCACTGGATTTAACAAATTTTCTTCCCACTTTATTTCCTACTTCTCTTCTTCCCACAGAGTTTGTCAGAGTCTTTTTCAGTCTACTTTTTTTCTTTTTCTCCTTTAATTCCCCTTTTTGGGGAGGGGAGGTGGGGTGAAGATGTCTTTTTATTTTCAAGAAAAGATTCTTTATAAATACCGCTGTGACAAATCCATTACACAGCACAGAAGCGATCAGCGTGGTGCCAAACTCTGGCTGAGAACTAAAGGTCCAAACTAGCGCTCTTCCAGAAGATCAATGGGACACACTTCTGAACGGCAAGAGTTTTAACTGGCTCTGTACACCACTAAAAGAAAATAAAAGATCAAATGGTAGGTTCTAAGACAGAAATAAATGTGTGTTTGTTTCTGCCCTTCTGGCCCACTTTTTAAAAACAGCTTAGGAAAAAAATACATTAAGGGACAACAAAGAAAATACAAGCAGCTGAGATCTGCGTTCTTCCGATAAGCTGTACTCTGATTCACAGCAAACTTTAAACAGCATAGGTAATTAACCTTACAGAAAAAAAAATACCAGGGGACAGGGTAGATACTCTCCCACTTGAATTGTTTCAGACAAGACTGGATCTCTTTACTGAATTTATTTATTTATTTCTAAATTGTCCGTCCAAGCATGAGTTATGAGATGAATTGGGGAATTGGAGGCTAATATTGTCTTAGGGAGAAATAAAGGTCTATTCACAATGTCAAAATCTAAATGCTCTGGTCAGGGTATGTATATATATTTTTCTTAACTAATACAGTTCATTTAAAGAAATGCTATTTATTCTGAAGAAACAAATAAAACTGTTTGGATTTAGGTATTGATTGGATACTGTTGCTGAAACGCTCTCAGATATCAATCTTACTCCCCTCAGATTGTTGGCATACAATAATATATTGACTGGATTGCACTAGGCAAATTTCTTCTTTCTTTCTTGGCAATATGTTTCTCAGATATCTCCTGCTGATTTTAAAATGAGATATCTATTTAAATCTCCCATATATGTTACTGGAAGAATACTGAAGTGAAACTTTTCTTCTTTCTTAATGCAAGATGCATGGAAGTAAACAGCAGATGTTAAAATTTTAAAATATCTATTTCAATCTCCCATATATGTTACTTGCATGCATAGTGCATTAAGAAAGAAAAAAGTTTCACTTCAGAAGCCAGTCAGTCCCTTGCAGTTTCACAGTCTTTTTAGTATAAAGAAAGTGTGAGTTTTCAAGTAATATACAGCCATAACTCTACTTATTGAATAGGTTTTCAGGGGTGGGGCAGTGTTTGCCAGCCCAGGTTAGTCAGATTCTATGTCACTAAGAAATACTGACAGAAAAGATTATATGTTGTTTCATCACCTGTGTTAGGGTGGAGGGTAGGAGGGCTCTGCAGAGGGATCTGGACAGGCTGGATCGATGGGCAGAGGTCAACTGTATGAGGTTTAATAAGGCCAAGTGCAGGGTCCTGCACTTGGGTCACAACAACCCCATGCAACGCTACAGGCTTGGGGAGGAGTGGCTGGAGAGCAGCCTGGCGGAAAGGGACCTGGGGGTGCTGGTTGACAGCCGGCTGAACATGAGCCGGCAGTGTGCCCAGGTGGCCAAGAAGGCCAACAGCGTCCTGGCCTCTATCAGGAATAGCGTGGCCAGCAGGAGGAGGGAAGTGATCGTGCCCCTGTACTCGGCACTGGTGGGGCCGCACCTCGAATCCTGTGTTCAGTTTTGGGCCTCTCGCTACAAGAAGGACGTTGAGGTGTTGGAGCGTGTCCAGAGAAGGGCAACGAAGCTGGTGAGGGGTCTGGAGCACAAGTCTTATGAGGAGCGGCTGAGGGAACTGGGGTTGTTCAGTGTGGAGAAGAGGAGGCTGAGGGGAGATCTCATCGTCCTCTACAACTACCTGAAAGGGCGTTGCGGTGAGGTGGGTGTTGGTCTCTTCTCCCAAGTAACTAGCGATAGAATGGGAGGAAATGGCCTTAAGTTGTGCCAGGGGAGGTTTAGATTGGATATTAGGAAAAATTTCTTCACTGAGAGGGTGGTCAGGCATTGGAACAGGCTGCCCAGGGAGGTGGTGGAGGCACCATCACTGGAAGTGTTCAAAAAACTTGTGGCCGTGGCACTTCAGGACATGGTTTAGTGGGCATGGTGGTGTTGGGTTGATGGTTGGACTCAGTGATCTTAAAGGTCTTTTCCAACCTTAATGATTCTGTGATTAAAAAGCTTTCACAAAGAAACTTCAGGAAGTGTTTCAGTATTTGATATTTCATATTTAAATACCTATAACTGTGCCAGAGAAAAAAAAACCCAAAGGAGTAATATTTTGGTTTGAAATACGCCTTTCCCCGCTACCAGGAAAATACATTTCTAACTTCCTTTCCCTTATAGATTCCACACATTTGAAACTAAACAAAAATACATAAAAGACTGAAAACTCTCTGGTGTATTTTCGTAATCCCAAGTGACAAATTTATGAGCGACAACGTTTATGAAGTGTTTTAGTTACAAAACAAGTGGCATGGCAAGAAGAGAATCTGGAACACCAGAAGACTGTTGATGAAACAGATTCATAATTTAAAATAGTGAGTGTATATCCTAATTCATACTTTAGCAATCCTCAAGCTTTTACATAAATAATTTTCTCTTTAGCTTTTATTATGATTCCTCTTTGTCCTTCTATTCATCCCTGGAAATGTCACAACACACATTACAAAAGCTAGCATAAATAAAAGGTTTGTTTTTTCTCCCACCCCCTGCCTCAAAGTAGGAGCTTTTCTGGGAAGAATTTAGATCCTAGGACCACTTGTTACTTCTTGGTCTTCTCAAAACAAGCATGTACATGTTCAAAGAAGCTAAGGCTAACCTCTAAGTACAACTGGAACATTTGTCTTAAATAGGGTGAGTCATCTTTGGAAGGTTCTGAAAAAGAGCTTGCTTTCTATGCGGTCTTAAAATGTCTCTCCTATTGCCCAACAGAAAGCTTAATTTGGATTGTGAGAAGCAACAAAGAGTACTTTTCCTTCTTAAGCTCTCACAGTGAAAAAGCTTTTCTCCTCTTTAGCATCACATATCATCATCAGCTTCAGCTAGAATCTTAAAGACACATAAATCAAAAAGCTGTCACTTCTTCTAAAAACATTTGTACATAGCAGCAATACAATTTTCATGCCTGACAACATAATGAAACACTTCTGTGTGGAAGCTGCTAGAACTGTTATTTGTTTGACTCAAGTGACCAGCAGCAGAAGTTCAAGCTCTAAGGAGCTTGTCAGGCATCTCCACTATCTTCTGCAGCTACCTCTGGTCTAGAAGAAGATGAGGTAAACAGTATTTCTTCTGTAAGCAAGGACTATCCAGGCATGGTTCACTAGATGCTCAATGTCACTTGATTAACACATTTACTGAAATAGTGCCCGTCAAAAATAAATCAGGTTAAAGTGTGGCCACTGCTGTAGAGATGTTTAGAAAGAATTCCTGCTGCAAAGAGCTCATCGTGTGCGTCAGTGAAAAGCAAGGCCTTGAACACAGCTGGGCTGTTCCTTCCCATGACCTGTTACACCAGACCAGCTTACAGACCCTTCCAGAAGCCTGACAGAAAAGCCATGGTGCTGCATGATGGGCATCACTTGGAGCTGGGGGGCAGCAATCGGCCAGCACAACAATTTACAAAATGTTTTCGCGGTTGCAGCATCTGGGATGTGTATGGGACCTCACCATCATCATTGGTGCAGCATTGGGCTGAGATTTCCTAATGGATTGGCTTCAGGGAAGGGTTTATTCTTGATTCAAGATAAACAGTTCCCACCTTCAGTGGCCACAGAAGAGGGGAAGGGGGAAACTGAAATGAGACTCTCTCATCCTGCTTCAGTAGGGTCAACAAAATGCTTCCCAGGCAGATGTGGCATGTCCCTCAAGGGCTGGCAGGTCTATTTTCAAGGGAGTTGAAACTCCCTTGAATCTGTTTTGAAGATGTAAAAAACGCAACAAGAAAAATCTTAAAAAGGGACTTTCTATCTATCAATGACAATAATAATAAAGACCTGTCTCAGATCAAGTATTTTGGTCACCAGAAAAGAGGTTATTAGTATGAAAACAAATGTAAAGAGGTTTGCTAAATCTGCAAAAGGCAGGAGTGGTAACAGGAAATAAAATGTACCTCTGTTGTATAGCAAATGCAAGAGAGATCTAAAAGATAAAAGGGGGGGGGGAACTAAACCAGAGTGATTTATTACCTACTCAAATAAATTTAAATTTGCATTAATGTTAAATGCTTTTATGACTGTTCATGGGCACTGGAAACTATAATGAATGTCCCTAGACACAAAGAGCTAGAGGTAATTCATATATAAACTATTCAGATATTCTTACTGGAACTGACAAAAATTGGTGAGCTAAAGAAAAAGCACTTTGTGAGGTCAGTCAGAAATAACACAGATGAATCAGCAGCATGAGAGCTGTCTCGAGTAAGAAGGAACCAAAAGAACAGAAAGAATCTAAAGAACAAGAAGGAAATAAGTGACCTGATAAAAAGTGCTGTATTTAGAGACACGTTCAGGAGCTATTGTACTTCAAACCCTTTTTCTTGATTTTTAGAGACAACAGAGGAATACACTGTGCAAAATAAATTTCCTAAATAGCAGAATACAATAGTATGATTGGTACCATTGTTTATTTAGATTATAATTAGTTCATATCCAGCTATCCCAGACTGATACCTTCAGACTCACCAGAAAGAAAATTACAAGTTTTATTGCCAACTCAAGCTGAGAAACTGCAATAGCAACCCTAGCTCTGATTACCTGATGTAATAGCCAGCTACTCTCTGCAGGTGAACAACTACTTTGTGTCTCAGCATTTTATCCTCAAGGTCTTTATCCAGGCAAGTTTCATGGAATTAGGTTCCCTGCCTTTCTCAGCACATGGCTGTGACAGAAGCCTCTGGTGCCTGTCAGGTTTGGAGGCTTGACAGTTACGCTGGAATTACAGAATAACACAGCAATAATAAAAAGCAATAGAGAGCTGGTAAACCTCAGACATTAGAGCTTGTCTTCAACAAGGTGTTTGTTTTTATTTTAAAACACACAAACAAAGCCCAGCCACCACACAACTTCCCCCCAAACACAGCATACCCAGACAAAAACCTAACTATCTTGAAATTATTTCGTAAACAATGCCCCATGTACCCACATATACATCCACAACTCTAGGTTGTATAACCAATTCAAAGCTCAGGTCTCCTTATTATCATTCCAACATTATTATTAATAGTTGCTTCATAAAAGACTTCAGTAATTAGCTCTGCTTATATGTAATAAAAGTGTTGTCACAAATTTGCATATAGAACTCTGCTTCTTCACACCTTTATTGGAATTAAGGGTGGGGAACATTACTTCTGCGAATATAATATTAACTTAACATGCACAATTAAAGTCCAATTAAGCAACCGGAAAACGTGAAGTTCTCCTGCATGTTATGGGCTACTAAAGAAAGGTTTTTCAAGTTGTCGTTAACACTTTCACCTAGTATAAATAAGTCACTCGGACAACAACATGCAATCACAAAAAGCCCTAGCTGATATTCTTAACACTCAGACTTCAGCCTGGGCAGCGATACCGAAACTGATATAACTGCTCACAGACCACATCGGCGCACTTGACGCTCATCATTCTGAGACTGCCGGACACCTGATGATTGCTAATGGCCAAATATACTTATTGCCATCTCGGGGAACCTCTGACTTTTCTGAGGATTGCTCCTATCTGAACCTTTCGCAGATGGCTGAGGAGAACATCTGATGTTTTATGCGGCGTGGCAGGGAGAAAGCCAGGCAGCAGTCATACCCGCAGCTCTGCGGAGCCTGGGCTTCTGCATCCCACTTTGTTAGTCACAAATCTTCATTTTGCTGAAAAGAAGCTTGTTAAAGCTGCTATCAGCCGAGAAAGTGATGTGAATAGGAATAATGAAACTCCTCAGATAATTTGTCTCTTTTGTTCTTCAAAAGGCCACCACCAGACACTTCCTGTATCTGAAGCTAACCAATCTTTATAAATACACACAAAAATCCCAAATCTTGACAGAAAACAATCTATGAGAATGTCTGCATTAGGCTACTGTTAACTTAACTGTCTCCTCTTCAAGGGTACTAATTCAAGTCCCTGCTCAGTCTGGAAAAAACCCGAAGACATACATCATGTACTTACTTGACAATTGATATACTTTTCCAAACACTTTTCATGCGAAAAGACAAGCTCTACTAATCAAGGGACAAGAGAGGAACATATTGGTGTATCTTCTTAAGCACTGTCAGAGAATTCATACATTAAGGGTATTGCTAATATTTCAAATGAGAAGAGTCATGTTCAGCTATTTTTTTTGGTTCAAAATGTTACTTAAACTTGAGAGCTTGTTTTGCTAACAACCAAGGAGAAATTATTCTGATAAAATATTCAGAAATACCATTACATTCACTGAGTGAAAGCATTCATTGAACAGCATGAATTCCGCTTATTTATAGTGATTATCAGATACAAGGAGTCTGATATATTTTGGGGTTTTGTTTTTCTAACCAAAGAAAGATTTATCTTAATTCTAAATCCACATTCTCTTCCCAATGAAAACGTATAATTGGCGCAACTTTGCAAATAAATGAAGAACCACGTTCAGGAAGAATATTATGAGCCCTATCAGAAGTTTGTAAAGATGTAACCTCCACTACAGGAGTAGCCACGTAGTGCGTGGAGCCTCAGCCATCCTACAGAAACCACATACTGAAAGTAAAGGGTTTAGGCCAAGTGGGCTAGCAGTAGTTAGTATTTCAAGAACAGCAGCCATCTAGGAAATGAGAGGTCATGGCCAAGACAATGTGATCAGCCTAAATTAAACTGTGCTTCTCATGCCCCTTTCATATAGTTTCTTAATGATTTGGCTCAGTGTATGTATGGTCATGCTAAAGCTGTGGAAAGAAGTTCAGTTCAGTCTACTATTCCACGTTAAACTGCATCCTCTCTCTGCTTAATGTTTTACATGGTTTTCCTAAAGAAACGCACAGTAACATACTGATGACTTACAGGTTACATATTCTGCTCTATTAAACATAGTGAGCACTAAAGCAGGGTATGTTTCTATGTATCTTTATTAGCTCTGGCACTGAATTAAGTCATTGAGGCACAGTCAACCCAGAAAGACCAATACGTGCAAGTGATTTCCACGTGCATGATGTACTAGCTTTGGCCCTAGTACACTTTGCAGTGGAGTATAACATGCTGAAGTCACTAAAGTTTGGAGCTGCAGCTAAAGGTAAACCTAGCTATGCTTTCATGGCCATGTTGTTGCCATGCACTCATGTTAGCAGTGACTTTTAATGAACCTACGAATTATGCTGTTTAAAATAAACCAAAAGAACCCAAAACCCAAACCAAAACCAAACCTTTTATATGTTGATTACTTCAGGACCTGTACCAAGCAATAACAAATTACTGACGTGTTTTAAATACTTTAAAGCTGTAAGTGATGGTATTTACATTCATGAACAGAGCCAGCAAATTAAAAAGATATGTTTAGTTGTATTTGCAGTTGTGAACATATATTGCTTTTATATTCTTATAAATTAAGTAGGCTTATAATCAGAACATAATTCTGAAGTCAAATATTTAAAATTTTTCCCCTTCTCCCAAGGAGAACTACAGAGAACAACTGAAACAAATGGCACAAAGATTTCTCAGGTCTTAGAAGAAAAAGGTTATTTCATTTGAATCAATAAATATTTTGTGTGCATAAAAAAATTAACATCACTCTCTGATACAACTTTCTGAGGATTAGCTGCTATAGCTCTAAAAGAAATTAAAAACATTTTCATCCTTTTGCTAGACAGCACATTCATATGTGAAAAATTTTGGAAACGTGCAACTACAGCAATAGAAACACCTGCCAGCCTCCCTTTTCTATTGCCTAAATTAATTCTGTAAACATATTGTTCTTTGAAATCAGACTTGCTTTTCAATTTAATTTTTTTTAAGTACAATTTTTTCCTTTTAGAGCTGAAATTGATTATTGATCGTTTATAGCAGTGCTATATAAACTTCTCTGGCAACATTCGTAAGGGATGGAGACCCTGTAATGCAGTGGAACGGAAATAACCTATGGGGAGGTGAAAAAGACACCACCAGTCACCACTGGTGGGTGTTGACCTCTTTGTAACACAAGACCATGGGCCGAGCGGGGAGTCTGTGAGTGTCAGGATCTAAAGCACTTGATGAGATGAACACAAAATAGACCAGTGTCAGCATTCGCTGGGTAGCCCTGAGTTTTGTGAACATACGCAACAGGTTTGCTGCTTTTCTTCAAAGACACCAACCTGACCTCGTAATACCACGTCAAACAAAATATGCCCACGGGCAGCAGGCTTCAGTGGGGCTCTGACCGGGCCACATCTGCAACGCAAGCGTGCTTGCACACGTTCTGGTAGTGACCAGAGGGCAAAACAAGCTGCAGAGAGAGTTAGGGAGCTGTTTAAGTATCCTGCTTACGTAAGGTTCTCCTGAGACCTTAGAAAGTTGACATTCTTAAATCTTCCCTCGTTCGAGGATCGTTGTGTTCCTCCACTCACTCATCAGCTTGCGCACAGCTTTGCGGTTTTGTAGAGTAGCTGTCGAGTGCCACTCAGTTTTGTGCCTCTAATTTATACTACTGCCTTGTCACGAAAGGAGGAAAAAGCCCTCCTGTATATACAGAGGTGCTCATGGACAAATAGAAGACAACTGGGAAACCTTTTCATTAGTGAAAGCCAAAAAGATAGCGGCAGTATTAACACATGTATTAAAAACCAACCACTCACCCCTGTTTCTAACACATGGACATACAGAAGAGTTCTTCTGGTTTGTGGTTAAAGTTTTCCATGTTAAAAGCAACACAAACAACTTCCAACTAATTCTAAAAATAAATTAATAAATTAATTTTATTAATGAAAATTCTATTATTTCTGAGAAAATGGTCTTTAGGGAATTAATGAATATTTAAGGATTTGTGACTCAGTCTGAAGTTGCCCCCCTCTCCCCAGACAGTCCTCTATCTTTTGCGTACATTAAGTTTTCCATTCACTGTAGGGATACGTAAGCGCGACACTCTTTGTCTTGGTGAAGGCATGTTTCACCAAGTGTTGTTTTTAATTTTGTGTCGTTAACAAATCCATCCTGATCTGCTTTAAACTGCATGAACTGGACAGTCTTTCCCCCGAGATACCTGGTCAGCCATGTAGATGAGCGTCACATGGCAGCAAACCAGCCATGTCACTCCATATACACAACTGCATGGGGAGAAGCTAGTCCCTGTCAGGTTAACTGGCTTGTAAGTACGGATCGTGACACAAGTAAGATAACGTCTGTTTGATACACCTCATAAATAGAAAAATTAATCTTTCAGAGATGCCTAATTATTTTTTCTTTATCATGCTTCCGGAAGGGGCCTGCGGAGAGCCCGTGCAGGAGCAGGCTCCTGGCAGGAGCTGCGGCCCATGGAGAGGGGCCATGTATTTTGAGGCTACGCTACATCTCTTTTTTTCCTTCGTTCTTTCTAAAGAATAGACAAGGCGTCTCTCTCTCTCCTGCATATACCTACATAATTTACTTGCAAAAGTTCTGGGCAGAAAACGGTAAATGCGCAGCCCACAAGCAGCTTTCAAAACTGCATCCATATCCAGCCAGATTATCTAGCTGCATCTTCCTTCTCTCTCGGATAAACCGCTCACGTGCGGCTGCTTTATTAGCAGCCTCCACAGACATGACCAATCTGCACTGTTCTTACAGTCTCTAGTTGCCCAAATGGCTTATTTCAAAATTTTACCAGACATTTATCAAATGACAACAAAACCGTATTATTAGGGAACGGTTCTTCCCTTCCTCTAGCCCCATCTTGCTGTGTTCAACTAGTTCTGTTGAGCTCCGAGACACCTACTAAACTCCCAAAGCTTGTTCTCCCTTTCCTTCCTTCCCTGAGGAGAACAGAAACCAAACCAAAAAACTCTTCAAATTCCAGTGTCTTTTTTAAAGAGCGATAATAATAAAAACCTTTTTGTAAAGAAGAAAAAGAAAATATCCTCTCTTTGCTTTCTGTTTCTCTGTTGTAATTTGTTTTGTGAAATGTTGCCTTTTCCGGCACTTCACTGAGAAAATTAAGTTATCGGTGTTGGAAAACAAGGACATAAGGAACTTACTGAAGTGTGATAAACTAGTTTTTCAATACCTGTGAAATTCAAGGACATATGTACATATCAGAGGAACAGGAAAGCTTTCTGTCCGCAAGATTTTCTGTATCTTGGCTGATAAAATGAAAACAGCTATTTATTTATTATGTTGTACATTGTTATTAATTTTATTTCCATAACACTATTCTATGCAACACAAATATATCTGAATTTTGTTAACGGCACTACAGTGGGAAAAAACAGATTGAGTTGGAGAAAACATTTCTTAAAATTATTTCAAACTTTTTCAGTTTTCCTCGTTACCTGTTCTTCATGCACACATCAAAGATGAGTATTCCCCAATGAAAGTGGGGGTGGGAAGGAGAGCTATACTATGAAATAAAGCAAGCTAAAATATAATTAAATGCAAAAGATTATTTAAGCCAAGCAGGTATCTTCCTGAAACAGAAATCCCAGTAAGCCCATTATGGAGCAAAACAATCAACAGGATAAAAATTCACACATTTTTTAAAAGCTACAAAGAAAAGAAGAAAATCTAAAATAATTTGTAGACATCCTTGTCTATCAGTCCAATGGGTGCAAAGGCATTGCACAGAAATTGAGGAATTGTGAGAGGGTTCCTGCTTTGGAGAATTCAGTCACTAACCATGCCTTCTCATATAAAGCAGCTTTGAGAAAATTTGGATGAAAAGCTATTTGACTCATTATTTACTAAACAGAATGCTAGTGCGAAATAAACACCTATTCTTTTTCTTCTCATGAGTGTTTCCAGAGATAAAGTGTCCAAAAAGAGGGTGATGGAACAAGCTAATAAAACAGAATAATATCTTTAGGACAAGATAAATTTTACACGGAAGCTCTTAAATTGCTGACGTATAGTGCTAAATTTTCACTAAATGCCCTTCTTCATAATTTGCTCTACTAATTACAGCAATTGCAGTTTATAGAGTAAGGTATTTTCAATATGAAGAAGGTAATTTGATTTCCTCCTTGCAGCCTGCGAGGCCCATTTGACCTGACGTATAGGGAATCTGAACATTTTAACACTTTAATAAGTAAATGCATATAAACTATTGTTGCTAGTTTATGCTGCTGCTTTTAAAAAGTACTTTTTTATTCCTCCTTTCTGTGAAGTATTTCAGGATAGACTTACAGGAACAGAACCACATCAGATTTAGTGATCAATGTAATTATACAGTATTGGATTCCACCGTTCTATTTACATACTTGTCTATAAAAATGAAAGACTCATTGTAATTCCCTTCATCTAGAAGTACGGCTATAAGAACACACAATCTCTTTCTAATGGAAATCAGAATTACAATTAGATCTAATACAAAAAATGCACGGGTAGAACATTTTTTCTGCAAAGATGCTGATGCAGTAGAATCAAAAAAAGTTCAAAAGGACATGCCAATTCTCTTGACGTTTTTAAGGCAAAACCGAGAAGGCTGGCTGGCCCGCCTGCTTGCACAGGCTTTTCCTGCCAAAGTCTGTCCCGGCCAGTTGCCCCTAAAGGTCTCCCCACTTTTGCAAGAAGACAAACTTGCTGGAAATCAACTTTAGCTCTGAAGGATGCACCCCAGATCTCCAGCTGGTAACCGGGCAGTCTGCAGTTCTACTCAATCAGGTACATAAGTGCACACATGTATTTTATATTCATACACCCCTCCCCAGTCTTTCAAAATCAATTTTTACCTGAAGAGTTAAAAGAAACGTCACGTTTGGGGAAAATTGTTTTAAAATACAAATTAGCAAAAGAGTTTTCTAAGATAATCTGCTGATAGATTGTATTTTAAGATACTAACATGGAAAATGAGATAAAGGTGTCTCCTCATTCCAGTTCAAAGCTGATTTTCCTAACTTGGGGTAATTCTCACACTTTCTGTCCCACAGCAATATATTAGCCTCTGAACTACTGATTTAAAATGAAATACTAGCGCCACTGGTCTTTCCCCTCTTTGTACCTGCAGTGTTAGATTTGGTGTGATGGGAACATATCTACAGGACCAGGTGGTAAAAAAAAAAAAAAATATAACAAAGCCAAAGCAAGCTACATTTTAAAAGTGAACAGCTTAAAAATCAATCAGACACTTACCTGGTCAGTATTTTAAGGCTTCAGCACCTATAAACCTGCCCAAGAAAAGGAACATTAGATGTGTAGGAACTACAAATAACCTAGAGCCTAAGTACAGACCTACTGAGTGAGAGTAAAACCTGAACGTTCATTGTAGACACCTGTGGTAGTCCCTGTGACTGCAGCCCCAGTACCTTGCAAGAAAAAAGTAAGCTTATTAGAGAAATGAGTTTATCCATTCATCACCTACTATTCAAAGTGATTAATTACCATGATATGTATACTCAACCAGTAATTAATTACATATAACTGTCTAAACAGAATTTTGGGGTTTTTTTTAAATTGTAAGACCACTGTAAAATACATAGTGCATGAATGGTATGAAGAGTTAATGTGACAAGCAGTCACCAGAAGGCTTAGATTTACCCCCTCCTGATGCAGAGTTGTTTACTTTCCAGGTAAGTGATCTGGCACCTAATCTAACAAAGAAATATCTTCATGATGCTCCACATGATAGAGACCAGACTGCCTTGTAAAAGAGGAAAGGAGTCTGGGAGTAAAACCCTGAACTTCTCTGGACCCAGGAGCCTTCAAAGAGAAGACTGACTACAAAAGCTAACATACCCTACCATAAAGGCAAGATGGAAAAAAGTGGGAATCTCTAGAGCTCTAAATCTGTCTGAGGGTTCACTCTTAAGGGTGCCTTTGAAATCTGTCATCGACAGAAGCTTTTGAAAGAGATTTCTTTAATGAGCATCTCAGAAGGAGCTGTTTTTAAAATAAGATTCGTAACAGGCCACATTGCCTGTGATGGTAATATTGCTAATACGCAAATAGCCAAAACACTTCCAGAAATCACTACCTAACTCTCTTTGTCATCTCTTGTGGAAAACTATGATAAAATTAAATTAAAGTACCCCCCCCCCCAAAACCTATGGAAACTAAGTGTTATGTCTTACTGTTTCATATCTGTCTTCTACTTTATCAAAACCAAAAAATTCAAGGCCAGAGAAAAACTACAATCAAACATAGCCCCTTCTTCTCCCCCCTGCCCCCCCCAACATCTTAGCAGCACAGAGCACCTGGTTCCCACTTGCTAGCTAAAGGTAATTAGCCTTTAATTATCTCTGGTTACATTTTCACCTGCACATCACTGGAAAGTCAGGCTTGCCCAATTAGCATATTCTTCTCCCACCTGCAGGCAGTGAGGAACCGCTTCTGCACTGGAGGATTAGCCTTGAACTTGCCGGTCTCTTAGCTGCGTTCTCAACTGAACCCACAAAATGAAATTAGTGCATATGTGTGCAGAACCTGAGGTCAAATCATCTGTTTTATAGAAACTGATAAGGGTTTCTTATACCCTTCCAGAAGGTTAACCATGGAAAAAAAACTTAAAATATTTTCACAGTAATACACATTGAAGTAAAACAAAAAAAATCAATGCACAGACAACCCGTCCAATCCTGTCATTTTTTCTCTCACTAGTTTGTTATTGCTAAGTGAACTGGAGAAGATTTCTAGGCATTGTTGATATATCAATGAGAATACAAAGTATGAACTTCTGATGAATCCTTCTAAAAGTTTCTGTAATCCAGGTAATGATCCCAAAGGCACGTGGTCTGGTTCTCGCTACCAAACACACATGCTTCAGCTGACCTTCCAGCAACGTATTTTCAGCTTTTACTGGGCTTGTTATAAACTTTATTCTCCAGCTTGATTTTTGCTTGTGCTGCTATTTTTGATAAAAATAACATAACGTTATTTTTTGCATGCATACAGACTTGATGATGTAAGTGTTCGCAGACTAGGGCTTTAATTGTGCAAAGAAACGCGTCTTTGTGCAGGTGGCAGTTCAGGTGCCTTCAAAGGGACTAACAATGTGTGTAAACGTGTCACTAAGGTGCGTATTTTCAGAAGGAAGGCAAAGAACTATGAATTGTTACAGACCAGGACATCGTTTCCAACGCCTGGAATAATAGATGCACAGCTGAAATATAAATAACATAGACTACACTAACCTTTAGTATAGAAAGTCCTAGTTTAGGATTTTTTTTTTTTTTTTTTTACATTTTAAAAAAGAAATTGAATACTCTTCACATAAAAGGGAAGAAACCATAATGTCATCCCAATCTATTGTTTAAATGAAACAAAAGGAATGGAGAAAATCCTCCTTCTCTGACTCTAAGAACCTTAGTTGTTTTGCAGAGACAAAAACCAAAAAATAAAAAGGGTCCTCCCAAATGCAACACGGAAACTGAGTTGCTACGGTCAACCTCCTAAAACAATAATCTTGTGCCAAAGCAATAATTTCATTTTTTGAGTATTTTTATTTCTTGTGCACTACAGTGTATCTTTATGTCACAACTGTGATTAGATAAGACTCTGTTAACAAATTATGCATAAAATATGCATAACATTGTTTATAAAATATGTTTATTAGATTGGCTGTAATGGGTTCAACTAGGTCACTATGATTTTATTATCATATTATTAATTTCATTTATGAAAAATACAGCTATTAAAAGAATATGGTTATAAAATAATATAAATTACAATATTGAAATAATATAAAAAGCAAGACTAAAAACAGTGATTCTGTCTTCTCTTTAATATGCAGATAAATTTTTCTTTCTATTACATGTAAAATACAATTTACCAGTCACAAACAAAGCCTTTGGTGGTGAACAGGCGTTCATGATAAAAACTACAATTTATCATAGCTAAGATATTTCAAAACATTTTCTAAAACGAGTTGATACTTCTTTTTAATCTACAAACAATATTATATTCTGTATTTTGCCTCTTCATAGATGCAAAAAGGTTGACTACATTTCTCTTCTGTGCTAAAGCCAAGACACCAGGGTAAACAATAGCTCAGATACTAATGCACCTTTTCAGGCTGCTAGATTTCTATGTTGCCAGTTTACTTCAGATACATGAAATTGGATTTCTGAAGGTTTAGACAGGTATTTAACCCAAAAGACTTTGATTTCTGCTGAATTAAATTACTTTTTTGGTTTCAACAGGCGATTCCATCCGTAGCTTGGAAAACCCTCTTCACAGAGTTTAATCAAAACAGAATAAGAAAAAAAGCTTTCCTGTGGGAGCTTAACAAGACAGTATTTTCCAATGAAGATAATTTAATCAAATATTTCTAAGGTATATTCATCATTCCTTTCTGTCTCGCTGCATGCTGATAGACAAGAGATGTCTATCTGCCAAGATGCAGTGATTTTGTTAGTAGTATGGAATATGTGTAAAATTAAAAGAGTTTAGAAAGGCAAAATGGCTACTTGCATTGGAATGGTGGAGCTATTTGTTCAGTGGCTAATAAGCTTAAATTGACTTTATGGGAAGATCATACTTCAAAGCAGAAACATTTCTGGGTTGAAACACTTAGACCAATGACCGTGTTTTTCTCCAAATGGAGATGTAGAGATGATACAAGGCCAATAATACTATAGCAAAGCACTGATGTTAATGCTAGGATGATACTTCATCATGCTGCCAGATGAAGTGAGGACCACCAAAAGTTACCTGTGTATTTTGTAGATATCATAAGTTGGAAACTACCATTTATAACAGGATATTTCTGTGATAATACCTGGGGAAAGCATGTCAGCTGTCATACACAAATCCTTGACCTACCATCACTAATGGGTGGGATTAAATAATCTTAATATTCAAGAAAAGCACATTTGTAACGTATAAAATGGCAAAAGAATTCTAGTTTATTTTGATCAGTCTCAATCATTCAAAGAAACCCCAGATGTATGGTTAGGACCATACTGCAAATAGGAAAGAGGCTGACAGTCCGAAACGTATTTGAAACAATTCTAGAAAGCAGATACTAATTAAGCTAACATGAAGAATAAAAATTAATGAAGATCCTAGGAAAGCATTTACTGAAAAATCAATGAGAAAACACAATACATTTTTTTTTTTTAAATTGTGATTCAAATTATTAAAGGAGAGAACTTTATTTAAGTTCTTAGGACTTATAAAAAAATTAAGCCTCTATCAAGTTGTATGAAAGTTATGAAGACCCAGGAGCCCTCATTGCAGCCTTCCAGTACTTAAAGGGGGTTTATAAGAAAGATGGGGACAGACTGTTTAGCAGGGCCTGTAGCGATAGGACAAGGGGTAATGGTTTTAAACTGAAAGACGGTAGATTCAGACTAGATGCAAGGAAGAAATTTTTCACGACGAGGGTAGTGAAACCCTGGCCCAGGTTGCCCAGAGAGGTGGTAGATGCCTCATCCCTGGAAACATTCAAGGTCAGGTTGGACGGGGCTCTGAGCAACCTGATCTAGTCGAAGATGTCCCTGCTCATTGCAGGGGGGCTGGACTAGAACACCTCTAAAGGTTCTTTCCAACCCAAATTGTTCTATGATTCTATATCTCAAGGATGAAGGTAGTTTTACATATAATATAGCTATAATCCAAACTCCAATTATTAAATTTATAGAGTAAAAAATTCTAAACATCTAGAAATCTCTCATATTCTACCACCAGAAAACAAATATTTAAATAATTCAGCCGATTTCTCAGTTTCATATTATTCTGTCTCACTTATACCTCCTCCCTTACATTATCCACTCAGAATTTTAACGTTGCTCTTTAGGATTTAGAAACATAAATTAACTAGATACTGCTACCATCCAGAAAACAGCAACAATACCATATATTTTAGGTCATGTTGCCTAAAAATATAAATTTATATATTTATATATGTCTGAAAATATAAATTTATATATTTATGAATATATATATATAAATAATACAATCACATATGTAAAAAATATAAAAATATAAAAATTATTCTATGTCATGTTGCCATGACATAGAAAAGAGGGTTATGTCTGAAAATATAAATTTTTATATATATATAAAAAAATATACATAATTCACTGTTACATAAATTTGCCACACACACTTAGAGCCAGCGGACGATCGTTTTGGTTTTATTTGTAGGAGAGCCGTCATATTTGCCATGAAGTTTCTTCAAAGAGAAATATGACATACTTCCTTTTCTTACATCGATGTCACAGTAAATACATGCTAGTCAAAACACGTTTCCTATATAAAGACAGACCATAATTATAATTCAATACATTTGGCTGGAAATCAAAATAGCTACCTCCTACCAAAAGCAAAGGCACCAAAAGCATTTAAATGATTGCAAAATTTCAGCACATAAGACAATACATCAACTTCTTGACGCTTCCTTCAAATTCGCTTTTAACATGCAAACCCAAAGAAGGTAATTTATCTTTTTCCTTCTTTAACAATCCCTTTTTAGTTTACTGTTACTAAGGTTTCATTAAACTATTCTACATTAAATATGATCCTTCCTCCCTAGAGAAGAATCCACAACATTTTTAGTGCAACTGTACTTTGTAGATGTTTAGAGCTAAGAAATGTGAAGTTCATGCTTTCAAAGTTCCTTTCATTTGCCTGATTTTATTTAAAGTATATAAACTTTAATTTGACAGTCCAATACAAACTTTTGCATGTGAATATCATCAAATCTCCACATGTATAACCTATTAATGTTATGATACCTTAATAACCTTTACAGTTGCATTTTTAGACATTATAATTCAGTAAGTAATCAATAATGCATGCCATTCATGTAAGTAGCATTTTCTCAATGAAAAGGAAGGTGAAAAGAAGCCCTCAAACAATAAGTAAAAGAGGCTTCATCACTGTGGTGTCCAGTATTAATGGAATGATTCTGAATGATTCTGGAATGATTCTGTACAGAAATACACATTTCTTCTCATTGCCCAGTCATGCAAAATCACATGACTGATGCTCAGGTGGACAACAAATTTTTTTCTCTGGAACATCTGAGATGATCATCTGAGGTCTATCAATGCTCAGTAAACCCATTATTGACGTACACATATTCCAGTAAAGCCTGATCTGGTTAACTGCTTCAAGCACTGAACTTTTGCATCTTGGATTTCACCTACAGCTTCACCTGCTAACTGTGCAAAGCGACAAATCATTATTTTTCATATGTGTTAGGCACTTCTACGATTCAGTGGAAATACTGTATAAAGAATAAATGATAAACTGCTCTGTAGTATGTAGAAGATGACAAATACTACTAAATCCATCAAACAATCCAGACCACGTTCAGGAATTTTTTGTGAAGGAAGTATGCGTCCATGCTCCTGTGCTTTTTCCTCCAAACACAACGTTCATGTGTAAATGAAGGTTCTTTTCCAGGACAAGCCAACTACAGCAGGCAGTGGCCAAATATTTTATCATAGTTTCTCTTAAATGCTACAGAAAGAAAAAGAGGCCTTTTATTCTGAGCTACTAATGCTGCTCCAAGGCACATAATTGCATTCTCAGCCCAGTGAACTCAACCCAACCGTAATTAAACAAAGCTGCTAGTTATTAAAACAAGGATTCTGTTTTTATTGAATTTTTGTTGTTTGTGGTGGTGGTAGTGGTGGTGGCTTCCCTTCTGGATATTTTGTATGTTATACATGCTACTATTTGAGGATTAACCAGTAATAAAAATGGTGTAGATCATTAAGCATCCTCTGCATTAAATTTTTAAGTACTATTTCCATTTACTTTGGCAAACTAATAATGAGGAATATATTGTGGATTTCATCTGAGAGTTAATAGGATCATTAAACTTGGAAACTCAGTATAACAATAAAAAATTGTTTTATTGTCATTGTAAAGGATGAAGAAAGAAAGAAACTTAATAAAAAAGATAACTAGCTGAACATCTTTGCCCTTTAAACCATAGCTTTGCCCTTTACTTTCTCAGCAGAGTTCTCTGCGGAAGGCAGTGGTGCTAATGGCATTGTGAGGCTCTGACTAGAACCATCAAAAAACACAGAGGATTTCCAGAAAATGATTATTACTAAATGGTTACATTGGAATCATTTAGTGTTTCTTTCCTCGTAAACACACAACTCACTTCTTGATAAGTGTGAATAGCCAGCGCTTTTCCCCACACTTGTGGAATCAGAACTGCGAAGGACACCGGAGTACCTTGCCTCTTCTGTCCAAAGGGAGAGTCACCTGCATCTTTGTCATTCATAATAATTGCTGCCTAAAAGTGAAGGTTCCACAGTAATCCTAAAGTTTCACTGCCCGTGCCTTTGGAGAGCTGTTTGGGTTTCTTCTTTCTTTTTTTATTTATCTTTTTTTTTTTTTTTTTAATGTCTAAGCTGAATATTTCTACCTGAAAGTTCTTACCTGATTCATGGTGGATACAGAGGTTGTACTATACCCGTGCTCTGAGCAGTTTTCAAAACATAAGTGTCCTGCACTATTTTGGAAACTGATATCATTTACCTCTAACAGTATTCCCTACTCCTCTCTGACCCCCGTGGTTTTCTTTATATTAAACAACTGAACTAATTAATTTCTGTAGGTCTTGTTACCTGGACCTCTGATCTTTTTTATTCTTCTCTTTTGGACTTCCTCTAATTAGCCTATGTCGTACATCTATTTTAAGGTCTGAAAGGATAACGAATCTGACATCCGTTAAATTCTTGCCTGTGTACTGAGAGAAATATTTCATATTTTACTCAAACGTTTCTTCTAGAGTGACATATGCTCTGCAATTAAAAATGGGAATAAGTGAAGTAATTTTTTCCCTCAAATTTTTGATTACTTTGACTTTCCAAAATGTCCATTTAATTTTCCATCTCAGTGTGTGTAGGAACCTTTAGGTCCTATAGAAACCTACTTCCCTATTTGCAAACAATTATTCCATTTAATCCCCAAACTCCATCTCTGATCAGTAGGTCATTTTCCTTCCTGTAGGTCCTATAAGATGGCAGACAACTACTGCATTTCTCGCTTCCTTTGTTGTTTATATCATCTTCCAGCCACAGCCTTTGTTGTGTTTGTCTCTGGCAGATTAAAGAGCTTCTTAGAACCTTTCAGCGTCTTTGTCTTTCTATCGCTATATTTATACATTATCATAAAGTCACTCTTCAGCTTCCTTCAAAAGAGTGCGCCGTTAGTCTATTGAATTGTGAGAGATAGGACCTTTTTTTTTTTTTCCATTTTCTTCTCCTCCCTATAAAGTTTGCCACTTATGTTCCAAAGCAGAATAAAAGCAAACACTGCAATACTCCAGCAAAAGGGAATTTCTTGCTTTTCTTAATGTCGCTATGGAATGAGAGGAACTCAGGGAGGGGAAAGAAAAGAGAGCAGCTAACAGTGCTGTATAATAATTTTGTCTGAGAATTTGTGACTGGCATTGCAGTTATCTATTTATCAACTAAACAGATGAAGTCTCAGCTTGGACTTTTACAGACTAAATAAAAGGGCAGAGATCTTTCTTTAACCTTTATATACGCAACCACTGTGAACAACATAAACTGCAAAGGACTACAGAATGTCTTTTTCTGGAGAACTTAGAAGTGGTAAATTTCATAAACTGGATCCTTGGCTATAACACAACAACTTTTTATTTTTTTAGCAAATGGGACCTAAGCCTCCATACTTGATAGCATATATGAAATTTTCCTTTACAAATTAGAATAATATGATCATTCAGGGTAGGATTTGAATCATAGTGCACTGCATTTTGTTAAAAAGGATGACTGAATAATGACTGATGAAGTGAATAATCTTAAACTGATTTTTGTAATAAACAAAACAGATGTAAGTTATTACGTAAAATTAATTCTATAATTACGTAAATAATCAGACTTCTGTTTTGCTAGCTTATCTGAAAATAGTCTCCTTGCCAACAAATTCAGTTTATATTTATATATGTGTTTTCTAACTAGGTGGAATTAAAAATAAATCTATAGGGCACCAGTAGATTCTAAAAAATGACTGAAGACCGTGTGGTATGATTACACAATGCTAGTGATTTAACTGCGTAGAATTGAATACTGAATAAAAATAGATGGTATAGAAGTTAAGTACTTTTGCAGAGGAAAAGGAGAAATGAAAAATGCATAAGAATAAAGCTTCTAAAGAGTAAAATCATAGCAAACATAGAATTTTCTGTACAGTTTTGCACATATTCCCTAAAGTAAGTCTTAAAGAAGCCATTCCAGCTTTTGTTGCTGTGTTGAAAATAATAGAAAAGGAAGGACAAAACTAAAACTGTTCATGATTACTTGAATTGTAGGCAGTCTTTCACTGCCTACCTTTTGTCATTGGGGCATGATGTAAATGTACTCCTGACAAGAGATTTCTCTTGTATTGGATGTTATCAATTTCAGATGTCAATGCCTCACTAAAACTTGGTATAATAGACTTTAATCCAAGTAGCAGAAACTGAAAAGATGCACACGTGCATCAGAACCTTATCGCTGCACCGGGACTGTGCCCCAGTGTTACACCTAAACTGACTGAAATATAAATAAAGTTCAAAAGAATTGCTGAGTGCAGCAGAACAACATCAATGTAAAATGGGGAACGAAATCATCACAGTATAGTCATATGCTTATATATTAGAAACGTGCAAAGCTGCATCAGTTTCATACATGAGAAATAGTTATGTAGCTCAGTGTAAGGTAAAAGGACTATTGTAGGGAAGTTTCTGCAATAAAATTATTGGTAAGTAATGCTACATGTGCTACATGAGAAGTGTATCATACAGTATGCATCTATCATCTTATAAAACATGAAAATGCAGTTATTTTAACTGTATTAAAATTAAGCAACTTTAAAAAGATGATTTGTAGGACAAAAGTTATTTTTGAGGGGGAGCCCTCCCCTGCAAAGGGATCAAGCAGGAAATAAGAAAGGAGAGTGATATTGGGGGCCTCTAGGGAAATGCTATTGACCTCACTGTGAAAGCATCTCTATCTTTGCCCACAAGAGTGGAGAAAAGTAGACTGAAGTCAATAAGAGTTCACATCTAAACTGAGAAGTTAAGAAGAGTTAGAAGCCAAGTATACTTCTGTCCTTTTCCTCAGCTGTAGTTGAAGGTCAAAGTCCTTGGTAAGAACCATGGGGCTGGTTTGAATTATCCTGTCCATATCAAACCTATTCAGACTATATGAACATTAATTTCTGTCCAAAATTTTAGTTTTGCCTCCTAATTCTGTTCTCAGGAACCTAAATTCAGGTTGCCTGAACTTTAGTTAACTGGGCGTAAGGTTGCGTAGGAAAGCATGCGTCACAGGTGAATGGAGTTCATAAGCTGTTCCAGGATTTACCTTTTTTTTTTTTCCACTTTCCTTTTTCTATTAGAAATAAATATTTAGTCCCATAATAGGACCTGAGCCATAGTGCTGAAGTCTTCAACAACAGCATGAGGGAAAGAATTGCTGTTCTCTCCTTTTCTCTGTGCTCATATGCAAAGTTTCAGTACAAGACAGTATCACAAAGTAGCTATCCCACATGGGACTCTCTTATCTTGATTTTCTTACTTTCTATATGGATTATATTCTTTTCCTGCTAACTATAAATCAAGAAGAACTTTCCTTTTTGCACTACCTTTGACTTCTGCTAATTAAATCTATTTATGACATCAGTGTAACAGAGCTGACACAGCAACTGTGAGCAGATGTCAGCTTTATGGGCTCTCAGCTTCTGCAAACCAGAAAAAGAGATGAATTATAAGGGATGCATTCACTGCTCAATAATAATAATAAGTTATAATTGGTCATTTGAGGAGAAAAATAGGTCAGAAAGGTGGAAAGTAATCTGAATAATTTTCAAATAACATACTTGTAAAATTTGACTGAGCATGAAGGTGCATCTTTATTGAATGTTGAGTCATCCACCTTTCCATGTCCCTACACTCAAAACAGTACCAGCACTTTGCACACCAAAAAGTCATATGATGGAACATTAGTTTTGATACCGATACCAGGAAAACAATAGGGAGAAACATAAATATTCAGAAGTTTTTTTCTCGGAGGGGTTGGGGTAAGTGAAGAGGTAATCACATCTTATCACTTTCAATAGTATTTTTCCTAAACATGACGCACAAGGTTTTAAAAAATAATGGTCTGCATAAGCAGCAGATACACAAGTTGTAAAAACTGAAAATAATAAAAAAAAATTGAACTATTTTCTGCTTACCTTTCTTTATTGTATAGTAAGTACAAAGCTAAGTATGTGCTTGTCTTTCTCCAGAGAACATAATGTTTTTGGCACAAGATTTTACTCTGCAGAAATGGAAGAAATTTAGCTGTCAGAATCTTAGAAGAACAGTTTTTTTCAAGAATAAAAGGCTTTGGATTTTTTATGGCATTACATTCGACCGTACTAAAAGTTCACAGATGAATTGTACATAAAAATGAAAAAACGTTCATATTCTAAAAATCAATAACTGACTTGTTTTTGCTTCTAAAAGACACAGGTTTATTAAGCGCCTTGACAGAAATTATAATACTAGATGTTTATGATTTGTTGAATATAGAAGTGTGGGTTGGAAATGAAAACTTGCACTTCAATCAACAGCAGCTCAGGTCAGCCTTGGCTTTGTCCATCCAAGACATTAAAATCTTCAAGGATGGAGATACCACAATTCCTCTGGGTAATCTCCTCCTGTGCTGCACTATTGCCCAAGTGAAGAGAACAGAACAGAGCAGAATGTTCTTGCTGCCCCTTCCTTCATAGGAGGTGCAGCTTTCTACTGGACTCCACCCAAATTCTTGATGTGCTTCCAGTGGGTCCCAGTATTTCAGGTCCAACCTAAGCCGCAATGTTGAATAGAAAGGGAAAATGATTTTTTTGTGATCTCCTGGTCATGAATCTCCTAACTGCAGGTAGCTCAGCTTGCCTAATTGCAGTGAGAACTTACTGTTAGCTCATCTCCAATGCAGTATCCATCCCCCAGGTCTTTTTCAGCAATCTGCTACTCAGCAGTCTGGTCCCAGCCTGTATGGAGGCATGGGGTTATTCCACTTGTAAGCAACTCAAGAAACCCTCAAGTGCACCAATTAACAAACAACCAATAAATAAGATTTCATGATAAAAGTACAACTATACAGTACCACATTGTAGTGCACGGTGTAGGACTATAATGACAACCCTTTTCTTTTTCCTGTCCTGAAACCGTAATACAATAGTGGTATTGTCTTGAAAAAACCCTGAACCATCCTTCTTACAAATAGAGTTCATACCATACGTCCAAAGTCAACGTACCTAGGATTAAGAAAAAGATGCTCTCATGGCTCGAATTTTGCAAATGGCTTCTTCCCTTTTTAAAACAAAAGCCTACATTCACCATTTCATTGAGGTCTGATTTGGATTTTAACTACAATATGAATTTTTGAATCAAGAAAGACTCTGCAAATACGACTTAAGCCAGGCAGAAGCCAGTGTAAAGCATGGAGTTACCATACCATACCCATTACACACGGGTGCCATAACTTATTCTGTATCAGTTTGCATTTCTGAACAAAGTGCTCTATGAAGTCTGCTATATGTAATCCACATAGACTTTGAAAATGTCATGGATAAAAAAGGCTAGGAGTACAACGGAAGTATTTTTTCCAGAAGAAGCCTAGGATCCTGGTTTCAGGAGTTATTTGATCATCTAAAACCATAAATACGTTGATGTATCTGAACCACAGCATTATAGACTTGGATAATAATCTGGCAAATACATCTCAACAAAGGAGCATCTAAAACTGAGCTTCAGCTAGCTTTTAGCTTCACAGCTACTGTGATGTCTTAGTTAGAATGGATACATAACAGAAATAAAAAGCTATGGCTGACATATTTTTACACTGGAATGACCACATCCATTCAAACAAAATGCACTGATACGATAGAAATTACTGTATTTGAGCCAAATATATCACGTTACAAACCTAAACACCTATAGAAGATGGAGGAATACAGAAAAATACTTGAAGTTGTGTCAAAGTATACACCCTATAATGGAGTAAATATTGTAAAGGTCAAAGTATGTAATACTGTATGGTGAAACCTTTCACAGACGTCATATTAGGCAAGTAATAAAAATGTTAGCAGAGGTTGGTGTTATTCTTTCCTTTAGCTACTATGATGACAGATATGTTTGGATAAAGTGTTCCAGATTCTTTTAATGATATGGTATAAGGAGGTGAGAACAAAGCAGGTAAAGTGTATGGGATCACTAAGTTTCTACTTGACCAGCTCCAGCAAAGGTTTGGATAATCAGGACTTACTAGGAGATGAATGGTAACATGACAAAGAAGTTCTTATGCTTGGACTGCAACCATTACCTCATTATCAAGTAAAAATTTGACGTTAGCGGCAAGGAAACATGTAGAAAGACAAATAGCATTGAATGAACAGGCATGAGAGATTATTCAAAAGTTTCTGTTGAGGGAAAAAATATATATGGTGTCAGAAAACTTAGAGACTCCTGTGTCAAAAAGAGAGTGTCATGGTTTAAGTATTTTTCAAGTGTGCTCACTAATGTTGTAATCAAGTGGATGAGAATTGAAAACTTTTTCTCATAGATCATCAGAAAATATTTATGCATTTGTTTATGGGCTTAAGGAAACTTCAAAACTGAGAGCACATTTTTAGCCGTTGCAAAAGTCCAACTGTCAATAAAACGAGAGCGAGACCTCCAGGGTAACGTATGTCAGACTTAAGTGAACCAAAAACCACACTACATAAAAGTTCTTAAATTAGAAGATGAAAAATACCTTTTAAAACCTTTGAGAAAAACAAAGTAAAAGGTCTATTGAACTAATGTTATTTTTTGTGCATATTAAAGGGCTAATACTAAAGTTCCATTTTAGATTTTCCTAAATCCATGTTAATATTCGATGCCCCATCTTCACAGAAACATATAAAAAATGAACCTCTGAAGGGTATGAGTGTTTCCAATTACCATGCTTTGGAGGACGTTTGTCTTCAATTTGCTATCACCACTCCCATTCGAATAAATCTATCCACACACTCATTTTGGAAGAACCTCTATTGCCTACATTGGCATCTAGCCCCTATTTAATAAAAGTACGGCAATCTGCTGTTGCTGTACATGTTGAATATTTGTAGGTTTTGGGTTGGGGTTTTTTTTGTCTGTTTTTTCTCTGTATTAGGACACATTTTAGTGGCCAATGTTTTTGATGGCATCTCAAAGTGCAAACACTTTAAATAAAAGCTGAATCTATTAATTTTTTATTGATTTGATAACCACCAACAGAACTTTTTAGACTTGAGTCATGTGGGGCAAAGGAAATCAGCATGATAATCTAGCAAGTAAACGGCAAAGATTATTTCTCCTCCTCCTAAAAATTGGAGGCACCTAAGAGTGTTTTCAGAGGTCTTTTTTGTTTTGTAACATTGGCAGAGGTAATTGTAAATTTATCATGGAATATATTACTAATTTAAGCAGGGTGATAACAATGCTCCTCAAAAGCATCTGTTGTTTAGCTTTAAGATCTCCTTGTTCAGTACAGAAAGAAAAGACACAAGATCCTCAGAGCTGATGGACTTTACAACTGCAAATACTACTGCAGCAGTTGCTTTAATTGCAGGTACATAGAGCAGGAATGGCCAGAAATCAGAATTTCTGCTTGATGGCAGTTCAGAGAAGCTATAAAAAATTTACTCTAGTTCTGTTCTGTATGCATAGTGTATTACTGAATGACAAAACATTAGAACGTGTCCTAAATTTGACATTTAGAGGGTCAGGAAAGGATATAGCTAAATGGGTCATGTTCAGCTCTGACCTAAAGATATCACCAAGGAAAGTGAGTGTTCACTTATTCAAAGACCTGCATGAAATAGATTGCAGTTCCTCAGCACTTAGGAAAAATATTTATGAATGGATGTTTCAAGAAAAGCATAGCTTGTTCAGAATTTATTCAGAATACGTAATGTAGAAAAATTAACAGGTTATAAGCAATGGTGAATACATCTGCCTTTACCTTCTAATATTTCTAACATTCTACCGATAGTTGTACAGAGCAATTGCCTAAAAAAGACTTACTCTGCTTTTGTTATTTTAAAATATATTCACCTTTGAATCATGCGAACCGCAACAGACGTCACAGTCTATTTTATTACAAGCAATGAAAAAATGAAAATTATATGTAAATAAACTTGATTGACAGATAGATACCAGATGACCAGAAGACTCAAGTGATGGGTCCTCTACATTTGTAAATAAAGTATGCAAAGAACAAAAAGATAAATCTCTATTTGCATGTAAAGTTTTCATTTATGGTATATTTATTATAGTCACTCCATTTTTAACTCCCACTGTTTTTTTTTGTTTCCTTCTATTTGTCTTTGATACATTTCATATGGGGAAAACAACAAATGTGACTACAAGTCTTACCTCCACTATTTAAATCAACCTGAGGCCCAGATCTGACACAGTGTAGGACAGCTTCAACCCTGCTGTAAACTGCAGTCTTGGAGAGACTTCAGAATTGATTCTACTATTTGGAATTGTGAAAGTCCAGCAACTTCTTAGCCATATTAATTGTTAGGCAGAAAATTTTGAGAAAACTATCTATTCTGCATGTTGATTATCTGCTTTTAAAAAAAAATAAATTGGTTTGATTTGCAGACGAAAATAAATGAGAAGCAAGAAGATTGTAAATCGAGAGCTTGGCAGGTTATGCAGATGGATAGATGCATAGTAATTAATGATTCATTGTATATCTCTTTGCTTTAGGAAACGTTAAGCTAGTAATTATGGGACAGATTCTGACAATCTGTTTATGTCAAATGGTGTTGCTGAGAGAACCACTGAAAAGTCATACGTTGCCCTGTTACACTTATTTGTAACTAGTGTGATTGCTATTGCTTTTGCATTAAAGCTTGGAAAGAAAGGCAGAAGATTTTAGATCTTTGATGAATCTTGGAGTACAGAAAGCATTACTGAAAACTTTCTAGGGATTAAACTAGCAAAGACTTCCTTTGTGAATTTCCAAATGCTTTATGAAATCACATAGGTCAAAAATGTCCTAATTCTTGCTCTAGTTTGATGTCAGCCTTTCAATCCAATTCACAAACAAAAAGTAGGAAGCCATAAAATCAAAAAGTTAACAAAACTTTGGCAGTTCTTAAAAAGTTGGTGCCCTGGTTTTGGCTGAGATATAATTAATTTTCTTCCTGGTAGCTGGTATAGTGCTGTGCTTTGGATTCGGGATCAAAATAATGTCGATAAGATACTGATGTTTTGGGTTGGTGCTGAGCAGCCAAGGACCGTCCAGCTTCTCGTGCTGGGCTGCCAGCGAGCAGGCTGGGGGTGCCCGGGGAGCTGGGAGGGGACACGGCCAGGACAGCTGACCCAGGCTGGCCGCAGGGATGTTCCATACCATATGGCGTCATGCCCAGTACATAAACTGGGGAGTTGGCTGGGGAGGGCTGCGGCTTGGGAACTAACTGGGCATCGGTCAGTGGGTGGTGAGCAATTGTGCTGTGCATCACTTGTTTTCTATATTATTTTATCATTATCATTCTTCTGGTTTTTTTTTATTTTTTGTCCTATTAAACTGTCTTTATCATAACACACGAGTTCTACCCTTTTTTGCCCCCTCCCTCCCCCCGATTATCTTCCCCATTTGCTGAGGGCTTGGGGTGAGCAGATGGCTGCGTGGTTGTTTTAGCTACCTGCTGGGTTAAACCACGAAGGTTGGGAATCAGTTTGATTTTTAGTCTCAATGCAAAGTATAGCTTTAATTCTGGTTTTTTTTTAATTAAAATTTGTTGATGTTTTTCTTTATCTCACTCTTGTGCCTCTCTACAGGTCAGACAGTATCTAATCTTAAGTATCTTTTTTGTGTTGGTTTTATTTTAATATTTAAACAGAAATAGTGACAGTTTTACAAGAAAGGAGATGATTCCCCTTTTCTTCACATACTTTGTTTTCTTTTATCTTGCTTCATGCAGAAGGAGATTTTATGAATTAAGTAGACTATAAATCATTGCCAAATATTTGATACATAGCACATAACTCTATAACAAGATCTGTAAATTCCTTGGATTTCAGGAAGGAAATGAACATTAGTACCTCATGCATCTTAGAGATAAGAGAGGAATGAAGTTTCTGAGGTTATTTTCAGTCAGTTATTTGCAGTTCTTGGTGTTGCATATTAATGTTTTAATAGACAATAACCTGTCACTACCAGACTGCAGTTTTAGTCATAGTTGCTTAGTAAGTTTTTGTACTTGTGTATTCATTTTTCTTTTGTGTTATCTCAAAATCTCTTCACGTATAGAATGCCATCATATATTCTGAAAGTTTCCAACGATTGTGAGCCCGGTCAAGCTCAGTTCTTAGAATTAATGGGAATTCTGTTAGCATTGCTGTAACTGGTGGCCTTTCTCCGTCTTCTGCCTCTGGCTTTGTTTATGTATTACCTGTGTGCTGCTAATTCCGCTTGCCTGCCTAGATGTTAGTTAGTCATGCAACAATCAGAAATAAATAGTTTTTCCTAATATCTAAATCTTCTGCATATAAAATAAACCATGTGCTCAGCTAGAGTTTGGTTCAATCCTGGGCAAATGAGTTATAGTACCACTATAACCGAGATAGTTGAACGTATACATGTACTTGCAGCATAACCTACCCGATGGTGAAGAAAGAGTAACTCAAAAAAAAAAAAAAAAAAAAATCAATCTAGTTCATCTAATCTTTAAAATAATTCTTTGATTTGAAGAACAGACATATTACTACTGACACCACTGAAAAAACAAGTCCCTGCACTCTTCCTACCTTCTGCTTTGGTAGTGGGAAAGAAACTTGAAAGGAGGAGGTCTCATGGAGGATAAAACAAAGAGGTGGCTGTGAAATATTTTCTTTTCTTCATGGGTGCAATGCTTCGGCGTACAAGACACAGTCTAAGATTCTAGGAAAAATATTGCAATTATGATGACTAATGTAAAACTAATCACTCGCCTTGCAAATGCCACTACCTTCTCAAAGAAAACTTTCTAAAATTGTCAGCTGTCTACACATATATGGAGCACGAGTATTGAGAGGCAACTCATGGAAAAGACTGGAATCACAGGAGGAACTGTTGGAATTTAACACCAAATACCGCAAAGCCTGAGTTTTAGGTGCTTTTTCATCAGTTGCAATATGAAACATCGGCCAGTCTGTTATAGGGTAGCATGATAGCTTTGGCCACCTTTTAAGGTGGAAGAGGTAATTTGGCATCCTGAAGCTGCATAACCGCAATAACATGAAACTGTGCCCACACTGAAAAGTCCACTGAAGCTTCAGTATAACTTACTCCACTAAATTATTTAAATAACTTTAAATAAGATTTGGCTCACATACCATCAGACATACATGTAAGTGATGTAAATAGGCAACTGTCCAATCCTAACCATAGTCATATCCTGAGTATGAATTCATAGGAGCCAACAAATTAAGTTCTGTTAACTGTCAGTCTATCAAATATTCTCACTTATCTAATGTATTAAAAATGTCATATGTATTTGTTGTAATGTGCTATTTATCAATTCTTTTACGGTTAGAAACACTCTCAAAAGTCCCAGGTGTTGCTGGCAGTTTTGAGAAGAAACAATTTCCAAAGGAATGTGCAAGAAGTTTTGTTTAAAAATATGAGCAATATTTGGAACTAGAGGTGGCAGTCTTTTTTATGTAGTTTCAAGATTGAATGAGAAAGGGACAGTTAGCCTATTTCCTTTCAATTTATGTTCAAAGCCTAGACAAATATTTCATCCATGTTCAGAGAAAGAAAAGCCATCATACAATCTCTCACAAGTGGTCAACACCTTTGCAGAACTGATTGGTGAAGTTGGAAGACATCTGCTTATCCTCCAATGTCTCACCATCAGCAGCAGCTTCACAACATCTGTTTTACTCTTCTCCCTTTCATTTCTTCTCATATCTCTGCCTATTTTGAATACCCAGGGGAACGCTGCTTTAAGTCTAACCATCTGCTACTTTGCGATTAAAAATAAATACAAATAAATATTAAAGCCTTCCTAAAAAGCAACTGTGTATATATCCACTGATTTTAAGAGTGCAACATTTAAAAGGAAATACCATAACGTAAGTGGAATGAGTAAAAAATTACTACCCCATATTCTAAAGGTATTAAATCCACTGTTAAACGTTTTAAGCATGTCTTTAGAATCTATACCCTTCAAAGTAAAAATTAAACACATAATTAAGGTCTGTATCCATAGAGAGTCATACAATTCTTTAAATCCTGTTGCCTATAAACAAGCGTCCAAATGTTTAATGCTTAATTACCTCAACTTTTGTCACTTTATTTTCAGTCTAACTCCAGATCTCATTCTGTCTTTTCTATTTGAATAATGAGAAAGCTACTGTCAGAAGTCTGAGAAAGGTAGTTATTGGCTGTCAAGTCGCTTCATTTTCTCTCAGAAAAATGAAAAAGATCAATCGTTTTAGTAAAAAACATATTCCCCAAACTGAATCATTCATGCAGCTCTTTTCATCTGAAAATCTCCGTTGCTTCATGATGTATGGACGCAAGGAGATACAATACTCTAATAATTATATCTCAAAGCTGTGCTCAGGTATGTTTTCATTTCCTGTTTATACGTTATTTTTGTTCTTATATTCTTCCTCACAGATCACATACTGCATTGAAAATACATGCTTTATTGGATATCTTTTCTTAACTTTAAACTCTTCTAACCATGAGTATCAATCAAAATTAAAATTTCCCACCTCATAAGGTCTAGGTTTGACAAGGATTTTTCTGCATTTTCTGACAGTGATTTGTACCATGACTTCCCTTCTTTTATTTTACTGCTTCTCTTGTTTCCTCTCTTAGTTGATACCTTGTCCTCTTTTAACCAACAGCAGTGGAACAACAAATAAAGGCCTGTTTAACAATTGATCAGTTATTGATGTTATTGATGAGAATTGTTTATATTTTGTCACACAATTTTGTACACAAGTATTCTCAATATTTTAATTATAGACAACATATGACCTGACAGATAATATTTTACGCAAAATAACATAGCATAGTATTTATGAATAATCAGAATGCATATTTTGCCCTATTGTCAATAAATTTCTGTATTACATGTTGGTGAGCTCACAGTGAACAGGGCTACATCTAAATTTGTACTTTCTCAAGATTAGGATCTTTATTGCTCATAGATCTGTGGATAATTCAGTTGATTAGTAAATCATCTTTTCATGTGGAAAGAATTTCTTTAGTATATTTATCCAGTATATGCATAAGAAAAAAATCGTTACTATGCTCAAATCTATATTAGCTTTATATAATTGTTGCATAATTAAAATGCATTTGTCATTAAGATCTTGCAGCTATAATGCAACACTTCCTTACCTATTTCTTTTTTTCGGAAACACAGCTAGACCTTATGAAAAATTTTATAGCCAGTTGCAATATTTTTTCAATTTCCTATGAGAGATTTAAATAAAGTATTCACATAAGGTAATGCATATAACTTCAAAGTACCTCATTCATTTTGCCAATATTACTTCAAAACATACTGATCACAAAACACATTGGAAAATGTTTTCATTGACAAATTGGTGACATTATGTAATTTTTTCAGCTTGTTTCTGAGATAATGGTAATGGTCAGTTACTTGATGGTTTACCCAATATAACCCTGAGCTTTTCAGTGTCCTGGTATGAATGACATTATTGCTCTTACATGTACCTCCTTACAACATTTGTATTATCAGTTTAAATTACTTCTGGCTTGCATTATGTTTACACAGAATCATTAAGGTTGGAAAAGACCTTTGAGACCATCAAGTCCAACCATGCCCACTAAACCATGTCCCAAAGTGCCACGTCTACACGTTTTTTGAACACTTCCAGAGATGGTGACTCCACCACCTCCCTGGGCAGCCTGTTCCAATGCTTGACCACGCTCTCAGTAAAGAAATTTTTCCTAATATCCAGTCTAAACCTCCCCTGGTGCAACTTGAGGCCATTTCCTCTTGTCCTATGGCTAGTTACTTGGGAGAAGAGACCAACACCCACCTCACTACAGCCTCCTTTCGGGTACTTGTAGTTCAGGTAGTTTAGGTCATGCATAGTCCAACGAAGCTAAAAAATATGCTTGTATGTAATATTTAAAGCTATTTCAAGACAATTTGAGATGAGAAGATATTATCAAAGTGCAAACAAATATTCACTAAAGAAAAAGAAAGTGGTTACTATCAATCATAAATAGTGCAGCCATTTAATTAGAAACTCAGGTTTGTCACTGCATAACTAATTGTCTTCCTCTCTGTTCATCCCTCCATCTTCAGGCATTTTTACATTACACTGAATTATCAGCCAGTAGATATGAAGACTATTTTGTTGCGCTTAGCTTTTATGTGTGTTGGCAGTCTATTTTTTACAGCTTTTTAAACAGATGGGTATATATCTGTAAAGCTTAACAAGACACAGAGTAAATAGAAATAAAACCTTCACTAGCAATATTGCTTTTCATTGCCCAGTTGCTGCCAACTAAGATATATTGGACCTATCTCATTAAAAAACCAAGAACAACAAAAAAGCAGTTTCATTGATAAGTGTATACTTATCAATTTACAAGATACAAATTCTGGGAGGCATTTTGTGAACTGTGTAGTTAGGGATTTCAGTCATGAACTTTTACTGTAAGAATTAATGTGAAAGTGATTATAGGCAGATCTGCTGCCAGATTTGACTTCCACTATTTTGTAAATACCAATGGGAATTTAAGCTCATGTGACCTAACAGACTCTGATTTTTGTTTTCAGGCTATTACAGGCAATTGCAGAAGACACATCACATGCGCGTTCTGTGATATGGCAGGTACCAGTAATGACTGACAACTCTGTCTCTGCTCATAATTCCAGAAGCTGGGATTTTAAATAAGTTCTCAGTACTAAAAAAAAAACTAGAAAATTACATTTATGTTTTTATTTTGTATGTTTAGTTTCCTAAATAAATAATCTGGGGTAATACTTAAAATGCGATCATACATCCAAAAATATGCGTTGCGCTTCTCAGGTTAGTCTAATACATCACACTTTCCTCTTAGACTGAGACAGAATCAATGCACAGTTCCTAAAACAGTAATAGATACGTTGTGTAACTTTGAAGGTTGTGATGATAATGGTTGAGCAACTCTTTTGAAAACCTGTTTTTTTCCTTTATGACATTCCACTCAGATAATGGGAGGATAATTCAGAGCAAAAACAAATTTGGAAACATATCAGACTGCAGTCCAGTATTTTAGTAAAAGTCCTTAAGCACCAAGGGAGAAAAGAAACATATTTACCCACGATTTTATAATACCAAATAGTATTGGGATAAAGGAGTGGATCCTTCACTTCTATGGTTTGATAAAATTGTAACTCATATTTAAAGAGGCGTTCTGTCAGACTATGTGCGACGTAAAATACATATTGCTCAACAAATGCAAACAACATACATTTACTTGCAGAGGCGACATAGCATAATGAGTATATATATTGTAGCAGAGTTCATACCTACAATTCATCTGAAGAAGTCCTTTTACCTGGTTAGCTGATAAAGACTCTAAATAAAGGCTCTCCCTCTAAATTCAATATTAAAAGTTTCCAAATTATTCCTCACGTCTGTTTGAAGATCACCTTGAAATTCGTGGGGACTTTGTGAAATATTTCCCAAGTTTTAAAGACAGCTGCCAGTCAACAGTCACATACTTGCATCTTACACAGTTATAACCCCCAAAAATCCTCATAAGTCTCGATGGAGTTACTCTAGATTTACACTAGCATTCCTGAGATACATAGAAGTTTGCATCTTTTCCTAAGTCTTAAAAAGAAAGGGAAGCAGAACTTTGGATATCAAAGACTTAATTTGCAGCCTCTAATTTCAGAATTGTTCAGGGAAATCAGATGATCTAGTCACAATATTGCAAAGAGGGAAAACACAGAAATTCAGGGCCACATTACCTGACATACAGGAATTATACAGCTATTCCTGTACTCTTCGCATGCCATGGCAATATTTGCCTGAGCAATGCAAGGGACCTTGAGAAGTAGGCCAGTTTCTAAGCACACAGAGAGTTAGTGAAGCTTTAACTAGCACAGCATTTCATTCAAGAAGTCAGCTTCAAGACTTCATTTAAAATTATCAGGGGCACATTATCTGGGAACACAACAAGAAGCAATTATTGGTTTAATTAGCCTGCATTCACCACGTTGTGCTCCTTCTCTTTGTTGGATTGCCAGGCAATTTTGTAAAATCATTAAGCAAGGGAACTATAATTCCATAATGACCTAATCTGCAGCTCCATCCTATCACACTGGAATATTTTAAAGTTATTTATGACTGTCCTCAATAAAAGCTAAGTCCATTGGGCAAGAAACACTTTGGGTCTCCAAAATTCCAAATGGCTTCCCTTATTGAAAGATTTTTGTTGTATTCAGTCATCTGTTCTCTTCTACACTTGAAAGAGAAGCTTTGCTGTCAAAATAAACGCACATTGCTATGGAAACGCACAGGACACGCTAAAGAATATCTTTCTGTCCCAGAAAAAAAAAACAACCCAAACTTATTTTATTTTCAACATAACCTTTGATACAATGGACAGGAAGAGGGATTCAGAGCAGCATAAAACATAAATATTTTTCCTGAGAAGGAAAGTGAGTTAACAAAGTTATTTTTCTAGTTAATCTTTCAGATTTTGACAGTCTGAGAGATTTAAGAATGCAATTCATGGCATTTTGCAATTTCTTATTTCTTGCTTTCATCATCATATGAGGTTTATGTTCTTCCACTGTACCTTGAACCCATGAGACTAGAAGAAAGGTTAGATTTATAAACTGACATGTATCTCCATAGCATTTAAGTAGTAATTTATTATATCATCATGGTCTTCAAAAATCCCCAAACTTCATCATAAAGCATCCAGGAAGAGTGCACACGAAACACTTGGAATAAACTAAAAAGTTGCAATTATCAGCTGGTGATAACTATCTTTGAAGACACCATTTGCCTAACCAAATTGTTTCACTAGGCTAAAACAAATCTGGGTAGAAAGCTGTAATTTCTTCATATGTTTTGTGAAATAGAAAGATAGGAAAACTAATTAGGACAAAAGAAGAGGAATTAAAAAACACCTTTCATATATTTTGCTATGGAGATAAAGTAGAGGCTCTTCATGGTATTAAGACTTGGGAGTTGTTAATGAACATTGAAATTGCAATGGCATTTTTCATTTTTAAAGAAACTTTAATAAGAGTATGGCCTTATCTATTTTTATGAGTGAGATATGTTAAAAAGTCTATGCCAATATAAGTTATGTAAATATAAAAAAGCAACTGAATTTCTGATTAAGCAAAGTTAAAACAGAGAATTTTGCATTATGTAAATAAAGCAAACATGATTTTTATGTTATTAAGAAACAGAATAACTTGACCAGAATGTTTTACTTTACTACTGTTCTCAGCATGTTGACCTGGAGCAGGTACATGGCCATTAACTATATGACGCAATCCTGGTACAGTGGGAGTGTTAGTATTCTAAGCAGTTTCTGAACATCCAAAGACTCAAACTCCTAAAAAGCAGAAAGGAAAAGGGCATGGGTATGTCTAAATCTCCATTATGGAATTATTTAAATCTGGGAGGTCTGATTTGAGCTCATTAGGTAACACACCCAGTGTAAGTAAAAGACAATGTCCTCATAAATGTGCCTAATGAATTAAGTAAAACCTACTCTGTTAGGTTTTTACCTAGAGCATTTTAGCACATGAAAATGCATCAGGTTTTGTTTACCGAAACACTGAAAATGTGTTCTTTAATACTTGGTTCTTAATACCCTAATATTGCTCCTTTTTTAGCCTTAGAAATTAAATGAACATTTAGTTTAGACTCATGTAATAGTTTACATTTTAAAGAGATGTGTGCTACCATATAATGAAATCAAAGCAAACTGCAGTCTATGAAATACCCAACAAAACAACAAAGAAAAAAAATTTGCAAATCATGGGCCTCACAATTTCAGGAACATAAGAGAAATAAGGAACTAAAAGCAGTCAAATATAACCTAAGAATCCTGGTCAGAACAAACATTTTAAAATGCTCATCTCTGATGCTTACAGACAAAGAAAGGAAAACTATAAAAATAATTACATATGGTTGTAGAGTTTTGCTATGCTGAATTGTAAGGCTGCTTAAATACACTCGAAAGAAGCTCATTCGTGCTTTCAAAAACTGCACTGCAATGGAAGTGCAAGAGGGAGTCAGAAGCAAGAGGAACTTCAGAGAAAGCAGTGGGGAAATGACAAGATCGTGTAACAACAACATACAAATGTAGAAAAGCTTAACCGTGCTCTTCTTTCTCACGGTATAACATGAGTAAGTAGCCAGTTCTGCAGAGGTAATACCAGTAAAATTTAAAAAAGTTGTTGGGACCCTATAATTAATGAAGTAACTGATGGCTTTTCCATAGGTATATATTTTACAGTTACAAGTTTGACTGAATTTTTTTTTTTTTAAAGTCATTTTGCAGCGTATATGTGGCTCTTTCCCTGCATGGATTTTCCAAGCTCCAGATAACAGCTGATTTTTAGGTTGCAGCCACTCCCTGAAGCTCTTACTGTATGATATTTAAGGACCTTAAATATCTTTGAAATGCCCGCTGTCCTGTCGAATCTGACAGGAGTTAGTTTGGAGGCTAAGATGGTACTGGGACATGGATGCAATGGCCTTGCTTAAGACAGCTCTGTCTGCTCTGATGGCTTAGTTTGCTTTTTAATCACTTCAGTTGTCCCTGCAAAGCAGTTTGGCAATTTTGGACTTGATCTTTTGAACTATTTCACCCTCCTTTTACATTGCCATGCCAAACCGCAACATCTCTTAGATGGACTTTTGCACTATGCACATACACTAACATTTTTTTTGTCTTGTCAAAGCAACTGTGACAAAGCAGTAGGCTACGTCAGGTGACCTACCTTTCCATACGGTGAGAGCTGGGTGATCCAACTTCATCCCTGTCATCATGGGATTGTGTACTGTTCACAGCTCTGTGGAAATTTGCATTTTTCCCAGACAGTAGAGAGCATTGCACATTATAATCGGATTTCTTTACCTTTTATTTCCTACATTACTTCCAGAGGAAGGAGAATAACCTCTCCTGGTAAGATCTTACTGCCTTGTACTCTCAACTCGACAGGTGCGACTTCTTTCTCATGAAGAGCTTCCAGAGATGCCTTAGACATATACCACTTTAAACATTCATTTTTGTGCTAAGGGGTTAACAATTATCTTCCGAAGCTCAGCATTCTTGATGCCTACCACTCACAGGAAACCAGTTTGCTGTAAGTACACCAGAGAAGCTGTGGTAGATTTGCGAGTTCTCAATGTTGTGTTTAAAGTTGCGTTTGCCTATGATCTCAAGAAATCAATGGAAGCTTCATGTCACAGTCAGGCATACACTAGCCTTTAATTTTCAATAATTTAAATAGTATAAAGACAATTCTTAACGTTAAAATCAGTAACCTAATTTTTTAAAAAGAAATATTTGCCTTGGTATAAGAGGACTGAATTTATGATTTAAATTGACTGCTTGCACAGATGACTTTTAGATAAAGTGTACTGAGCAGCATATTATTTCCATGCATGGCAATTTGCATGTGAAATTTCCATTAGTGATAATGGCAGTGGTATATGTAAATCTCGAATTCCCTTTAACATTAATTGCAGTCATCTATGTAAGTACTTGGATTTTTCAATGACATTATATCCATAGCTTGACAAAGTCAGAAGGGATCACAGACTAGAGAGGCTAAACATTAGGCACTGTCATTACTAATGGCAGCTAATAACTAAAATCTGTATCTACACCATTGTTGAAATATAGCATTGCATAACTTTGGAAAAAATGTTAACGAAATATGCTTGCTTACTTTACCAGACTCTTAAAATAAAAATAGTTGACAGAATTCTGAATTAAGCTGATTATAGTTTTAAGCACACTCTGCCAATACTTTGAAAGTTACTAATTTACCAGTTATTTGAATAGGTATGTAGAATTTGAATAGGTATGTAGAATTTGAATAGGTATGTAGAATCCACTTTAGACTTTTCTAAATGTTCAAGAGGTAGTTTTGGATTTCTTGTAAACATGGGATTTTGTATGAACCTTCAGTGCAGCTGTTGAAAAATATAAGTGAACCAACAAGCTAACGAGAGAGCCACTTCTGGGATTTTTTACAGAGTTCAAATAAGTTTCATATTAGAAGTTTAGATATTAAGCAGAAACAACTCCAAGTACATTTTAGTTCAGCAAATGCATTATCTAAACTGAATTGAACATCAGATATTTTTGTTAATGAGATTGTCAAAAGCTTGGAGTTCTCAAATTACCTGCCATGAAAAATCACTAAGGTATATTTAAAACAAAATAAATCCAAATTGTACTTGGTGTCTTTACACAAATAGTACATGACATCTGATTTTTGCTTATTTATCTCCAAGATGCATCTTTCATTATCTTACTTAATTTTGAATCAGGTAAGAAAACAACACTACCTGATCATGATATGAACAGTAACAAAGAGTTATTGGTTTTTCATTCAGTGTCCAATAAAATCTGCCCGGTCATAAGACAACATCTTACTCAAATGTCTAGCAATGAACAGTGGACGCAGAGTGCTTTTACAATGCAAATAAGAATGAAATGCAAATTAATTTTATTTGCAAAAACACAGGAAAAAAGAAAATCCCTTCCAGAATCCGGTGCAAAATCTATACTAAAATAAACTGACTTAATGCTGAGGTGTTTCCAGTAAACAACATTTTTTTTGCAAAATTCTTAGAACCTGAAGGAATTTAAAGCACTGTACCCATGATGGAAGTTAAACTGAAAAGCTAAGCAAGGCTTTTTTCAATCTTCGTAATAAAATTCTCTAAGTACAAGTTTGGTTATATTGCGATGATGTATGACAATAAAAATCAGTCATTGTGCTTTGGATTCAAATCAGGCATTGTCTACACTTGTAACTAATTATCAATACTTCAATCCTGAAATGCACTGTTAGCAAAATATTACCAAGATTAATTTCTTCTCATGTAAGGCTAAAGGTTTAATAGTTATTTAATCATCCCAAAGATCCCTGTAAAATATCTAGAGTTGTTACCTGATGGTGCCTATTTCTCCCTGTTGACTCTAAGAGGATCTTGGGCAAGTATCTTAGAATTTGACAGCAGTTTTTGGATGTCAACTGCTGGGTGAGAGAAGTGCCACTCTTCCTATGAAGCTAATATCTGTCAGCAGAATTATTATTTTATAAGTAGTTATTCTAGTTCTCTGGGGGATGTGAAGCCTTACCAGAGAAAGTCAGTCTTGTTCTTTATTTGTCGTCTTTAACTACATCTGAATTTAACTTTTGCCGGCAGCCCTATATTGGTTGGAGATAACTCATCAGATCTCTGACAGACAGAGCCATGCTGGCAAGTTTTTACAGTAGAGCTATCTTTAGATTAGTCTTAATATTAAGTTAAATTGCATCAGCAGTCATGGCTCCCTCAAGTCTGATTCACAAAATTGGGATTACCTAATGTACTCGTCCTAAAAGTACATTTCCTGCGTCTTTCACGTTCTACTCCATGGAAACTCGATTCTCCTCTACATGGAGGAGAGTGGGAACAATTTAAGCATTTCAAGTGAAAAGCCACAGCAGCCCTTTTTCAGCTATATACAGGCAGACGTGGGAAAAGCGCACCATGGACCAGGATGGCACCAAAACATTGTGTGTAACGTCAGAGGCAGCACGGCGAGATTCAGACAGGTAACAAATCAATGCCTGCGTCCAGCTCTCCCACTGATAGTGAGTGAGCAGATACACACAAATAGGGGCCAGGCAAGAAGACACTTCTAAATTCTAGTTTTATTAAAGTGAAATTTTGCTGATTTTGGATGAGAACGTTACAGTAAAACATTTTCTTGCAACAGTCCAGCTAGTCTGCATGAAGGGAGGTTTTTGACTCTTTTTGCCACCAGTTTCCAGGGATTGTATTTTGTTTTCTCTCCTGTTTACCTCCACTCCCAGTTTTTTTAACGCACTAGTTAGTATTAAATCACTTCACTACCAGCCACCTGATACATAAACCGTTTTACACTTTTTTCATTTCGCACATTTATCACACACTATTGTAAAATTACAGAGTAAAATGGAAAGTAGTGTTCATCTGCCACATTCAGTTTAGACTGCATCAATTAGTTGTGGAGTAGGGCTAATTTTATGCTGTATTTGAAAACACCACCAACAGTTAGCTATATTTTTTTTTATAGCTTGGCATGAAATGGAGATGGAGATAAATTTATGTACTTGACACACTAAATCTGCTTCAGGAACCTATCAACTGAACTGAGGTGTAGGTAGGCATCTTCTGCATTTTAAAAGATAGAATCACATTTCCCACTTTCATAAATCACATTAAGGAGGCATGTAGTGCGATGCACAGCAAGTGACAGAGGGGGTCTGATTATTTTCAGAGGAGAAAGCAGATCAAATCTTTAACAAATGAAATATTTCCTCCTAATTGACAAACAACCTGTAACATTGAAGGTATTCTTTTTCTTCTACACACTAAGAGACAGTAAACTACAAAATATTTTTTGACAAGTGTAAATAATTCAGTATTTGGGGAAATGAAAAGGAGATACGGAATTCTGGTTTTGAGTAACTGCAATGATTTTTTCCATTTTCTTTAGGATTTTTTTTTTTTTAATTTTACCAGGCAAATAACAACCATCTATGTCACTTTCCACCTTCACATCTGATTGAATATTATTACAATAGTGAAAATATAGGCATTTCTTCTTTATGGAAAAATTCTATTAGGATTTGTCCCAATCCATCTCTCTGTTTAAACACCAAATAATAAATACTTGTAGAGACTCATGTAAACAATCAAGCAATTAAGAAAAGAATTCTAGAAATTGTCCTGACAAATACACAGGATGGAATCTATGAGATGATGCAAGTTCAGCACCAAATATTGTATTCTTGTCTTAATCTCTCATCAGATTACAGGAGATCTTTTTCCTTCCTCATTCCATGACTTACGGGTTGAATTTCTAATGAAATTGTCTCAGTTTTTTCTAGTTGCCTCTTCTGTTAAATATCTGATCCGGAATTTTGTATATAATTTACAGATCAACTGCTCTAAGAGACAAAGACTTTTCTTGGAACCATAAATATTTTTCTATATTGCCAATATATCACACACTGAATTAAACATGCACAATGTTTTTAACAAGGCTTTTGGATGATTTGCTTTGTTTCCATTTTTTTTTCCTACCATCTGCAAAATAGATGTCAATATTAGAAATGTCTTTTGTTTGACTTCCTACAGACTATGAAGAGATCAAATGTTAATTTAGGCCTTATCTAGTATGAAGATACTGACTTGTATCATACAATGTCAGAATTAAAACAGCAGAAGTAAGGATCCCCAGCAAGCAGTGCCTTTAATACTTAGTATCTTGATACTAAAGATCAAAGTAGATCTTTACCTGGATCTTCTCAGTTTTATTTGGTTTATTGCCTGTACTACATTTTCTTAGAGTTATAAAAGAAGTGTTGCAAGCATGTCTTCCAGGAAGGTTACAGTATTGCTGTTAAGTGTCTCTAATAGATTATTTTTATATAGAGAGTAATTTTGTGAAGGCCATTTGGAATTCAAGATGCTTCACAAACAGCAACATTTATAAACAGTGATCTATATTCAGTAATATTCGCCACAAATGAGCTTGCTCAGTACTCTTAGTATCATGACTTTGAAGTTGCCTTCTAGCCTCTGAGGATATATATGAGATACAGCTTATTCAAAATTCAGAATTGCAGATGAATTACATACTCCCATAAACACATTAACTACAACTACATATATTGCCAATATATCACATACTGAATTAAATGAATTGAGAATTTACTGCAGCTTACATAGAAATAAAAGCACAGTCTATTAAATCAGCCATATTCCAGATCAGATACATAACCTACCTAATCAAATACTTAATATATTGAATCAAAATCATTGTACCTGCTGCATCAAATACATCACGTATTGAATGAAACATACCATCCAAAGAGCATATCGATATTATCCTAAATCATGGTGAAGGGGTATGTAATTTACTAAATTATATAAATTGGGTCAATACAGTAGTCATTGAACCTAACATATCAGATCATAAACAAACACAAAGCTTAGATGTTTTGAAAGAACTTGTCATGCATTCCGAGTTAGGTCTCTGTAAAGTGTTATCTTTAAATGGACAAGGTTTTCCAGTGTTTTGGGAAATTAATTTTTAGTCATTGAACAAACACCCCACTCATTTAGGTATCACACTTGAACAAGAACTGCTATCATTCCTAGATATCCAATGCATTCAAATATTCTAAAACTAACGGTAAATCAGAGATTCATGAAATTTATATTAAAAATATTCCTTGAGAAAATTTACAGAAAATACCACATTTTGGCTTTTTTTCCCCCACACCAGCTCTTTAACAAAATCATAACAAAAAGCAGCAAAGACCTAAGTTCAAGATGAGGAGAAAAAAAAATAAATCTTATTTTAGAGACATTTTTAAGAAATAAGTGACATGTTTAAGCCTAGATTGCAAGTTTAATGTGACACAGACCTGAACTATTTCCTAAAATAACTTTTCAATGGCCAGGCACTACTTATTCAGAAAATATTTATCTAAGGCTATGTAGTAAAACATTAGACTACCTGCATTAAATTTAATCAGAGTTCTGCCAATTAGACTATTTTCTGTCCAGTAAGTTCATAATGTTTTATTGTAATTAATACTGTATATCATTTTATAATGAGCATTTTTGAAAACAAATCGAAATGAGTATGGACATGTTATGATACATTCAATATTCTTCAATTATAAAATAAAGATAGATATTGATTTGCCTGCTGGGTTTTTTTGGGTTTTTTTTAATGGCTTGCTTTGTAGAAAAGACAAAGACACATTATATCTCCAAATGTCATGTCAGTACTCTTGCCTGAAAAAAAAAGAATGCACCATTTCCAAGGTCTAATATACATTTGTATCCATTTTGGAGACAAAATTGTGTTATTCATAAAGTAAACCCATGTTTTTAAAATAATTAACCCTTACAAAGCCCCCATGAAAGTACATAAAGCTAAATGAATAAATGAAGATTTATTATTATTGGACAAAAATATTTTAATGAGTACTTTTTTGTGTTTGGTTTGATCTAATTTTTAAGATTCTCTAAAGCCTGAAGTAAGCATCATGTTGACGCTCAAATTCATACAGAAGCTCCTGCCTTTTATGAATATACTCGAAACTCTGGGCTCACGGGAGGCCCGTCCAGGTGGTATTAGCAATTCAGTAATGAAGACGTTTTGCTGGCAGTTGCAGAGATCTGCTTCCTCTGAGCTGCAAAGCTACAAAGTTATTCATTTTATCACACAATAAATATTTAACCTCTGTTTTCTTCAAGTGGAACAGTTTCAGCCAAGTGACAGAGGAATGATTAGAACTTTTATCTTTTTTCCCCTCATGTTCCCTCCCAGTACCTCTAAGTGTTAAATCCTCTGCAACTCCTCTCAGCCCCTGAAGAGGAAATGACACTGTCGCTCATTAAACACTTTCAACGCTTAACTGAAAAATAAGGTGATGTTCTCTGAAAGCATTAACAGATCCTGGGGTGTCAATATATGGACAGATAGCAACTTTGCAGAAACGTTTTATTCTTAATTCCCCTTGCCTGAGGAACAAGAGACCAGCTGGAGTCTTTCACCCACTAAAGCATCATCTATAACGCAAACCGGCAATCAATAGCCAAAGCAGATGTTTTATGAAAACTTCTCTTGCTTTCCCAGTTTCAGTCCCCTTAACCCATGCTGAGAAGTTAAAGTAAGAAAGAGGAACACTATTGATGTAAAGGGCAAAGCTAAAGATGAAAAAGCCATGTCAGAATTAAAAATGTTAAACTGCTTTTTAAAGAGAAACATGTATCGAGTTCCTCAATACAGTAGGTTGAACTCAACAATCCTGTAATTCTCTAAATTACACTGCTTTCATGCAAGGTTCAGAGTCGCTGTGTTTTGAAGAAAACGCATTTGCATCCTTAGAGGCATTCAACACTACTTTAGAAAGTCATCTAGTAAAAGGTCAATTGTGAGAACACCGGCATGCCCATAACCTTTCATTTCTAATGAAATGCTCTGCAGATTCCCGATGGAGAAACAGCTTCTGTAGTTCGTATAAATTTTATTTCAAAATCAGTTCCCACATAATACATTTAGAGAAGTTTTTAAGTCTGCTCCCCCCATCCTTTCAGGAAAATTGGTAACCTTGGCTATCATCTTGCCTGTGCCTTAACAGCCGAGGAAGGATATGTTTAAATTTTGAATACAAGTCCCGTTTTTCTGAGCAATTAGTTGGCTGTAGGTTGATGCGTGGTGTGCAGTGTTTCAGGATAAAAAGACTTTGTTGTGTTCGTATTTTTCCTAGAAGTATACTGGACTATTTTTACATATAGCAGGAGAAAAAAGTAGGGCTGATACCAAAATGCAATACACAAAGCAGAACTCTGTGTGTAACCTTGATTATTTTATGGGTGTTTCTCACTGAAGGCGTGGTGCCATCATTAATTGCAGCTGAAACTGAGTGAAACACTTAATTGCTTTACCTTATTAGCAGTTTGGATTCAAAGGAGTTGCACCAGGTTTTTTTCCACAGTCATTAGATGAAAGCTCGTAACCTGGAACAAGGCAAATATTCAGACACTGACAGGGGCAGGGCCCAGGAAGCAGTTTTGCAACAGGATCATACTTTCTAAGTGAAGTATGACTTAGAAAGGACAAAAGTTTGTCAAGAGGTCATGTTAGTTCACAAAGCGTTAAATGTCTAAGAGCTTAATTCAGCAGAGGAGCTGCTCTGATAAATCTGTTCCCTCTTCATGCCAGATTACTAAGAAAAGGATAAAAAATTCCATTAAAAGAGAGGAATAACAGGATATTCTTGATAAGGAGTCTCTAACTTTGGCATATGCTTATGCGTCGTGAAAAGTGGTATGCGATGCAACCATAATGGAAAGTTCATGCCCAGGTTACGAGGAAACATGCAGACTAAAACCTGGATTTCTTTTACACAAGTTGTAAGCTGTAACCAAATATACCACATCACAAATTGAATGCATGAAAATGGCCCACTTACTGATAAAGTGTTTCAACCATCTCAAAAGTTCTAAAAGTATGTAGAAACTCTATAACGTATATCGATAATATTATATGTCATTGCCAGTGAAACATATGAACAAAAACTCTAGGACCCAGAGTTTTAAAAGGAAGAATTCTGGATATTATCTCTCTTTGCAATATTTTAAGACATATTGCATGCCTGATTTATTTTATTTTAAGCCAGCCTGGAAAATGCTTATTTAAATTAAAAAAAAAAATTCCTTAGGGAGCCATTAAAACCATAACACGTAATTCCAATCATATCTTCATCTTATACATATATATATCCAAGTAGATTATATATAGATATATGTGTGTGTGTATTATTTGCAGCCAGGAGCTGCAACACGCCCGTCAAACACAGCATGGGGAGCTGCTCTCCAAATCACACGTTTTAAAATACTTTGTGGTCTGCTTTTTTCATACTTACAGGCATTATTAGATAGAACCTATCTACTTAGCTCACAAAAATAGGAGTACAAAATGCAGCAAAGAAAAAATAGCGTAAAAAAACCCCAAAAACTTGACTTTTTGACTTTTCCTGTAGAAATAATTTGAGTCATTTTTAATTTCATTCAGGTTGAACAGATAGAATACTAAATAGTCAAGTACTGTATTACAGCAGTCTGGAAAAAAAATGCAGACCTACATTTTACATTTTTTTTTTTTTTTTAATTATTTCTTTAGACCACATATTCAAGACTCTTAAAATCGGACAGTAGGGCATTAATACCTTTTGCTGGAGCGGTAGTTGATAGCTGCATTTTGTACATTTAGGTTGGCAACGGGTCACAGAAAACAGTCCTGGCCAATACATAAATAAAAGAAAACATTATCAATATTATTCAAAAATAGACATACATTTTAATAAGCAGCTAATCAAAAGTGGTTGTAAGGCATTTTGCAGACCCTTGGGAAAGATGAAGCATGGTTCATTAAAACAGGATGGGAAAAAAAATTCTGTATTTAAATCTGTTTGATGCCAAGGGTTTAATCACAGAGGAGAGCCCCTTCTTACAGTATGAAAATGTTACAGAAAATAAAAGAATATTAAAAAAAAAAATTTGGTCTCCAGATACACATTTATCTATTAAGACATGCATGAATATATCTTTCTATATTTAACCAACCCATGATCGGCTTTTACTGCTTGAAACAGCTGCCATCATCTGCTTTATCGAATTAATAAAAAAAGGAAAAAGGAAAGGAAAAAGTAATTATAAGGTACATACTAGTTTTTGGAGATAAAAACTTCTGTGTACACAAATAACGTGCAGGCACACAAAAAAACCTTCTATTCCATTAAAATGAAATTTTCACATTTTACTCCTGAACCCCTGGAAGGCAAGGGAAAGAGATAGTCAATATTTCAGCCCCAATTAGATATTTGTTGAAAAAATTGAGGCAAAATTTTATTTTCATCACAAAATGGGGAAGAAGGCATGATTGAAATGCCTTTTATATAGAATATTAGACATGCTACGTGGAAATGGTTTTAAGCAACTAAGCTCAAGCTCTGAAATCAGCTACCGTGAATTTTCTTCATATCTCATCACCTTTTCTATGTCCCTTCTCCCTTCTTCCTCTGCTATAAACTGTTGATGAATCTTACCAGCAGTCTTTAAAAAGGGAAGAAATTTATGCGATGTGGTTTGAATAAGTTCTTAGAAACACGATGCAGGCTGTGAGGGGAACCCTAACCTCAGGACTGAGAAATGGAACTTGTGAGCAGGTGAGTTGTTACCTGTGAGAAACGAAGTGGCAGCAGCTGTTTGGGAAACTTTCACATGAAAAAAAAACCCCAAGATCTGGAGCTCTTCCAGGTCAGGAGGTGGAGCCTGGCTACTTTTCAGTTTACTTCCCACAGAGTGCCAAGTTTAAGGCTCATTCCTTGGACACTTGGCGTAAATACTTATCAGCAATTTTTCCTGAAGTTCTCCAGAGGTTTTTGTGGGATTTGCTTGTTTGGACTTACAGAGTTAACGTAAATTCATTCTTATTTCCTTGAACATCCTGTTTATACTGATAATGCTAAACAAGGGTTTATACATCTTGCTCAATTCCTGATAAATTACATTTTATTATAAGCTGGAAACTACTAAGCCTCCTTAGTAATACTTTTTTTTTTTTTTAATCTCTCATGCATTACATTTAAAGACAGGGTGAAGCACCTGGCTCATTGTTAACACCTGAAAAAGCACAAAAACTTCAATTTGAAGACTGAAGCTCTATTAAAGCAAACAAGCAACTAAACAAAGGAGCTTAGTGAAGGACATGAGAAACCTGCTGTAGGAATTCCGGGGAATAAAAGGCATGGCTGAAACTAGTGAAGGAGACAGTCGCGTTCCTCTCCCATTCAGCCTACCATCGCACAGGCTCATGTGCGAAGCAACAAACTGGTTCATGAGAGCCTGGACTGTAACTCTTGCTTTGGCCTTGACCTTCTGTGTGACGCCAGGTAACCTCTTTATGCTTCAGCTACAAATAAACCTCATGTATCCTCCTGTTGTAAAACAGTTTGAAAAGTATAGTGAAAATTAAAATAGAATTATTGTAATTATTAAATTTCCTTTACTAAACACCTCCAGATGAAAAAGAAATGAGAGGAATATTATGTTTCCTGATTTTCTGGTTTCCCTCCTGAGAACTCAAATGTGAGGCATGGGGCTGAAAAGTAATAATCAATATCTTCCCATCCTTCTTGGAGTATGATCGGTACCAAATATATCTGTACCTTGACTGGGTACAAAAAAATGTGAGGGGAATTTTTCTCTTCTGCTGAAAAAAAAAAAAGCTTAAGAGTTGTCTGGCTTCTTTTTAACTATTAAGAAAACCACATGTACAAGAAAATCAGTTTCTTCTGAACTTTATTAACTGCTATTAACTATTTCTCCTATGTTCATGAAAAATGCCCCAATATGGTGTTTGCACATTATTTTTTCCATCATCCCAATTCTCAACAGCATCATTCTCTCATTTCACAGAAAGAGTCCTGCAGAGAGAAGTAACCTCTTCTACGTGTTTACACAGAAAAAAAATAATCTAAACAAAGGGTGTAACACACAGAAAACATATTGAATTTCTTGGCATTTGATTTTCATTCATACGTATCTACATATGAAAAGAGTTGTCAAAGACAGCTCCCTGCTAGTTGTCAGTGGGCAATGATTTCAGAAATCTCTGTCTAAATCTTCACTGGCATTTTCCACTAAACTTTTCAGTAAGAATTTGAAATGAATCACCCTGTTATTTAATCCCAATTCTCTCCAAAATATCTCCAAAGAATTTCCTTATTAGCATTTGAAAGAAAGTGTTACTTTTAAAGAAACCTTTACAGCCACAATTTTGAAAAGGCATAACACATCTTCCTTGGAAGATTTAATTCTGTCACAAAGATGAGTAGATAGCATGTATTTCACTGGGAATGTTAAAGTCTTTCCCTTGGTATTTCCAGACATTGGAACTAGTAAGGATGGATAATGACAGTTGCCTTTCTTGCAATGCCTACAGATTTTCTTCAGTTTGGTAGAACAAATTCTTCTGGTCCCCTCGTCTAGTTTCTCTGCACTGAAGAGGATGCAGAGGGATGGGAAGAACTGCTTTATACACAATCCTACTCATCATAAGGATGAATGAAGTTGAAATTGAAATCTGACTTGATCAAAATGTGAAAGACATAAAAGAAATCTATTTTTGAATATGTGAAAATGACCAAAAATAAAAATGGGCTGAAAGTTAATTTTGTGTTAAATGAAAGAGTTGGACTGTCCTAATAAATAGGAATCAAATAAAGCAAGGAATAGGACACATGTGCATGTATGGTTAAAAACAGAAAACCTGCTAAGCTGTATTAGAATTGTTAAGACCATCAAAAGCTGTTTGGAATGGCACAGTAAGGTCTCATGACAATTCCCATTAGTTTCATCAGGTGCGGTGAGCAATATAAAAGCAGACAGTATTTAACCGAGTGGATTTAACTTTCTGAAGCACTCCTATTAGAAATCCTATGATCGTTATATTATTTTGTTAATTATAAGTTATATCTTCCATCTTGCCACAAACCCCAAAATAATGAAAGACAATGATTGTTTTTTCCATTGCAACATAACCCCCTACGCACAATGACACATGCACTTGTTTACTACCAATAAAACTGAAAATGGCCAAAGCACATCAGATGTCTCCGCCTTCAGTCACAACTCTGAAAGATCTTTAGGCTTTTATGTATCAAGTCCACTCCAGAAGACGGGAGCCGAAAGCAAACCAAAGGCTCACAGGTGAGCACAACATACCAATACTTTCTCTTCTAGTAAAATAACACTAGAAAGAAAAAGAATTTTTCTAAATTATTTTCTTTCAGTATTAGAATTTATAAAACTATTTGCTCCCCAGACAATGCCATTCCCTCTGTATTGAGCCTTTGGGGGACATTCAGACAATACTGGTGTCCAGAAAGTGGAAACTATTCCAGGCTCTGCCTCCCAATGCAAACCCCACAGCAGCATTTCAGCTTCTTACTAAGGCAAAACCCAGAGGTACACTATTTTTTTTTCCTTTTTTATGACCTTACTTCCCAGATAAGAAAATTGGGTACAGAAGGAGAAATAATGTAAAAATAGTAAACAATTAGCCAAAAAAATATAAGTTCATGTTGGAGCTGAGGGGGGAAAAAAAAAAATATTTTCTTTCTTTAAAAAAGCACAGTTTTGTAAAGGTTAAAATTAAATGTTAAATTGAAATACAAGAACTTTAATTTTTTTTATTCCACATTGTTATATAAAAATTAAATCTAATTTTACATAAAAGTGTTTCAAATTGCTCTTTATGAATACTTGTATTTGTTTTAAGAGAAACAAAAGCAAGATTATGCCTTTTTCCATTTTCAGGATTTTTATTTTTATAAGCTGTGTATAAATGGCAATCTAGTAAAGGAATGATGAGCACTAAAAAGAACAGTTACCAATGCACATCAGGTGCCTAGTTCAGGTAGTGCTTACGGGCCACCAAAGAGTGAGAATGTCTTTTGTTCATGAGAAATGGAGCTGTTGCAAAAGCTTCATCATTCCAACGTTGGCAATGTTCTGGAGAAGGGACTCTACAAACAGTAAAGAAAAATAAGGAAAAGCAAAGAAGAAATTGTGCTAAACTCCAGCAGGCATAAAGTTTGAACCGGAACAATGGTGTGAAAACTTTGAAACCTTCGAAACCTTCTACTCTGATCTACATTTTATGTGTTCTTGCATGCAAGCACCACCGAACATTTTCTATTCCCAATGTCCTCTGTAAAGCTGCTGAACCGCAGATTTTTTTTCATGTGCTCTAGGAAAATGTGATTAAAATTAACATTAGGTAAGGGACTTAAACCTGTCAGGAAATCAGGAGGGAGCAGAAGGAGTTTCTGTGAGAAGAAAATGCTGAAGATTTTTATTTTAGTACGTGTCACCTTAACTGATTAGCTTGTTCTCTTGTTTGACTGTACCGCTGTCAGAGATGCAGTGAACTGCTGCTACCGTATACTTAAACTTTTAATATGTTGTGAAGACCCCCTGAAGAAAAATGTTCCAGAAATTCTTTCTCAATCAATCCAAAGATTGTAAAAAAGTAAGAAAGTAAAGAACTGGGTTATAAGGGGAAGTCTCCGTTTTCTGCGTATTGCTCAGATGTAGACACTTTAACTGGATGACAGATGAACCCCCAAATATTTGCATAGAAACAGTTTCTCCTGTGGCTTGCCTGGAACTCGTGTGTGTGTGTGTATATATATATATACACACACACACACACGCGCACATATATAAGATGTATAAAACTTCAGAAGAGGAGTACTTGCCGAATGGTTTAAATGAAACTTGCTACATGCTTTGTAAAAGTCGCGCATGTACGTTTATGTGAACACCTCCCCATTACTACAGTTTATCTTTCCTACTGAGTGTCCTCCTGTTTAAGTGATGAGCTCGTTTATACCAAAGATAAATGAGTAGTATACATTTTGCATATAGTGAGTAGCATTTGCAATGTAAATTAGTAACACAACTATCATGGAAATAAGTACCGACTATTCAGATGACAGAGAAGATGCACTTTTCAGCTGATTCAGCTCCCACTGTGCCTTTTGTTAACATGTCCAGTCAAGAGTCCGGTCATCAAATGGGCACTTGCTTGTTCATCTGATTCATGCCTGGGCTCATCTGTGAGAAAATTAAACAGAAACAGTCATATGGAAGAACGTTATAAGGTTACCTTAGAGAGTAGTCTTTGGCTTAACTGTTGGCAAGGAGAACGTTTTGCCTCCTCAAGTACTCCCGTTCCCAGGAGGACCATTAACAAGCAAGTCCATTCACACGGGAGGCTTCTGCGATGGTTTGTGTCCTTTGACTCCCTGCCAGCATAGACCCAGTCCCACTGAAAGGAGTTTCTTCTGGTACAGGCCCAACTAATTTCCATTTCCATTCAGCTCATTCATTTCACGGCTCCTGAGGCAAAGCCTCACGCCTACGCTTTGTCTCTGCTCTGACTATGAGGACTCATCAGCGAGCAAGGATCTATGACGACGTTAAGAGTAGGAAGCAGAAGTCAGAGGGAGAATTGTGGAGAGCTCAGAAGCCTGCCATCACTGTTGCTAACGATTAATTTTGTAAGTATAAAGAATGGCCGTGGCCGTGATGAAATATATCACTGGTCCGCGCTCATAAATACTATATCTTTGAGCGTACACACACCCAGGTTGTTTCACTTATCACTCGCTCCTTCAGGGGTAACAACAAATTATTTCAGAGTAGTATCTTCTTACATGCATTCTAGAAGGTCTGTATGGGTATTAATTTGTTTCCACAGGGAAGCGGGAAATTTAAGACTTCTTATATGGCACAAGGTCACTGAACGTTGGCTCCTTTATCTCTTTGCTTTCTCTGTAGCCCAGAAGAGTGTGTAGGATTTATTGATAAACACGGTAGAAAAGTGAAAAACTGCCACTGAGAATAACTTCCTCTGGTCACAAAGAAAAGCTCCTATTTCCTTTATAAGAAAATACATATTTTTCAAACTCTCAAAATCACCCAGATTTTCACAAAGCTAGTAAAAACAAGGTCACGTATCTACTTTTGTTCCACTGATGTGTAGAATTTTAAACAGGGTCATTACCTCAGTGTATGAAGAAAAGGTTTCACTTGCACAGGCTGGTCCTGAATGGAAACAGTTTAATTTGAGGGATGTAGCACAGTATTTGGTATTATTAGGATTGATCTTCTCTGTATATATCAATAACCTTGATTTCAGAAATGTGTTCAACTGTCATGAAACCTAAAATGGAAGATGACAATCAATATAGAAAGGGAGGAAAAAAAAAACCCCACATATAAACAAACATAATACATTGAAGAAAGCAGAAGCATAGGCAGCTGTATGCTTTATATGAGTTTTATACAGCGTTGTTAAATACTTTAAACAATGTTAGGAGTTTGGTGTTTCTTGGGGAAGAGACGTCTATTTAGACGAGCAAATGAAAGTCAAAAGCAAAAAACAACTAAAAGACAGTTTCTGGGCTGGCTTGTTGATTCCAATAATATTCCCTTTTTTCACTGCAATTTGATAGAAATGCCAGGGAAGACAATTACACTGTTATTGCAGGCCCCATTTAATTTCTTCAGCAAAACCTGTATTTATTTACAATGTTCTCATTCTGTTGCTTTCTGGTCCCCATCCCTAGTTAAATATAACCCTTTTTAATTTCAATGAAAGTTGGGACTTTTGACAGTTATCAGTGAGGCATCTGTGCTTCCTTCAGAGTTAAAAATAAACACACTGCTTGTCTTCTCCATTTCTAACAGCAGAAGAAAACAATAATTGATATACATTTAAAGTACTAACCTTTTCTGCCAAATAGCATGGATATACTTCAAATTGCCACGTAAAGGTTGCTGGAAAATGTTAAAGAGCATTTTGCCTATCAAGATTTTCAGGGCAAGAGCATTCAGTATAGAATACTGTGTGAAGAAAACGTCACTGTGTTATTTTTAAGTAGTATGAATCATTTACAAAATCAAAGTTTTAATTACCTTTGAGATACACAACACTGATTTTGTAGATCTCTCCCTATTTTCATCACAGCAGAAGGAGGTGAAACAGCCTAATAAAGACAGGTGAGCATAATTGTTCACTACATGTTCAAGATGACTTCTAGAGAGGATTTCACTTGCTACTGAAGGGTTGAGACAAGCTTACGCTACAAGGCAAGCTTACATTAATAATTCTCTCATGTCTTGAAGCAGCAGTATGAAAGGCAAAGACACTCAAAGGTGGTGCTCCCCTAAACCCTAACTTCCAGGCAGAGTGTTATCAGACCCCTCTGGTGTGGGTCTCAGCTAAAGAACATTAAAAAATTAAGACTGAGGCTGACAGGGAGAGCAAAGAATGATATTGGTGTCAGCATGATGCTTACTGAGTATTGTTAAACAATAATATGAGAAGCTTGGGAGTTGCTGGGCAAAAGGTTTTGGTTTTTTTCCTAATATATTTGTTACTTTTAAATAAGTTATCTATTAACATAAGTAAACAAAAGAAAGATATTTCAGAGTATACACGGAAATAATGCAGTGGTATCAGATCAGATCTGTGTATGCAGAAATAGTGTGAAAATCCCAAACTCACTCTCTCTGAAAAAAAATAGTAATAAATACTCAACTGATTCAAAGAAGTATGTCTAGAGATGTTAAGAAACACAGCGTCAAAAAACAATCTCTTGAGAAAAGGCATCAGTCAGTTTTGTAAGACAATATTTCATTTTCTTCTGGAAGAAATGGAAAATTCAACTCATAATTAACAACATTAAGTCAAAAGAAGCATTAAGAAAGAGAACAGAGAAGACAAACTGAAATGGAATCATTATGTCTATAGAAGAAGATTAGAAGCCAAAGTATTAGAAATTTGTAAGACAAATTTGCAACGTATGATGATCAGAGTATATTTGGGAGAAAAGGGGAGAACAGATCTGGAAAGGGAAATGGAATATTTATAGAGTGATAGAACAATGAACTTAAATGGAACAAAATAATCAGCCCAGTCAGTGGTCTGCTAAATTTAACTCCGAGTGGAATCCTTTTCATTTATATTCATGGTCTTTCAGACTTTATTTATTGATACCATAACATATTTCAACCCTAAAAATGAGGTGAAGAAAGAGTAAATCTAATAAGAACAAAAGATAGTGGATGCCAAGTGTCTGGTGCAACTAAAAGGCTGTTAAATAGGAGCTAAACGGATGACAGGAGAGTGATACATGAGTTTGATGACTGGCACAGTTACAGGATTTTATAGGGAAATAGGTAACAGGATACCACCCTGAGCTGATCTGTCCTGGACACTGCACGAGGATTATGCCCGTACTAGCCAGTGACCATACCTAGGACATGGACTGTTGCTGCGCGCTGGAAAACAAATAACACTGAAACTGTGAGAATATTCCCCAGCATAAAATTGGCTCCTTTCAACCAGCATTCTCCCAAACAGTTCCTGGCCCCGTTTCAGGAGCCTGAATAATACAGGCTCCATACCCACTGTCAGCTCGCACATAGTCATTTGGGTTTGGCAGCCGGGGAGCTCCATGCCACATTAGCTTCAATACCTGGGAGGGAATCCTGGACTTGTTAGCACAAATGTAGCCCGAGAGGCTGACTGGGAATATTTAGCACTAGCGTTCAGGCTGTTATGTGTGTCTCCTCTTCCTCCATCAAGCTGTGACTCAGATACAACTTTGTATTACTAGACCGTAGTCAAAGGGACAGGTTTCCTCTGAAGCACTAATTATCTTTTATTTTCCTGTTCTCCTTTACATGGATCAATGTTAATCCTAAAATTTTCCTAATGTACTCTTTAAAGCAGTAAAAGAATAAAAGAGAGTTTAATAAAACTGTTCCTTCATATAAATCGCACAGTTCTAGTACTTCATTAAAACCCAAACCTGCCTGTGCACAGGAAAGGTGAAAGCATTTGGATTCTGAGCCCAGACGGCACCTGCAAAGGCAGTTTTAAAATACTAAAAAAGGTCACAGTGATATCCATAACGTGTGGTGCTACAATGAGCATTATTATAACATCTCGCTTTTGCCAAGCACGTTATTGTAGGGTTCTCTCTCCCTATACACCATTAAGTATTGCTGGTAATTCGTAAAGCTGAGAATAATTAGGCAGTATAAAAACAACAAGGCATAACTGAGCTATCAGATCTAACTGGTAATTCATACAGGACCATCAGTCTGTTGTCACAGGAGTTAAAACTCGATTCAGACATTTTTAGATCCTTAGAGCAGAATTAAAATTCTGAATGGCTTTTCCAAAACTAATCTTCAGATTTCCATCAAGGGTAAGGCTTGTTTTCATCCGGAGGATGAACACTGGGGACTTACTTGCAAATCCTATAGATTACAGGAGGTCCACCCATATCGGTTCACGCTGATGGCCGGGTCCTGGTATTTTCCTCTCTTACATCTCACTACACTCCAACCTCAATAGATGAGGTGAAACAATCCCTTTTATAGTGCAATACACAGCTGCTTTCCTGTTAATGGCAGCAGGGAAACGCTTGCCTTGCCTTATTTATATTTGCTTGCCTATCCACTCCCTCCCTCTCTTTCACAGAATCACAGAATCATTAAGGTTGGAAAGAACCTTCAAGATCATCAAGTCCAACCATTAATCCAGCGCCACCGTGTCCCCTAAACCATGTCCTGAAGCGCCACATCCACACGTGTTTTGAACACCTTTCCTTTCTCCTCTTCCCCAGACTAGAGGGTATGCTCACACTTGTGATGGTAGCCATTGCTGCTCTCTGGAGAGTGAAATATTGAAAACAGAATTAAAAAGTAGAATAAACAAAGCAGATAAAGAAATCCTCCATCCACCCCAAGGATAAAAAATAGCCAAATGTTGGTGGAAAATCTTACACTCGATTCTAGTAATTGATGGGCATTTCTACCAGTAACATAATGTGGGTTAAAGGATGTGTCCTGTTTTCCAGTATAGCGGTCAAGAGGAGAAAACATTGCTACAAGTTAAAGTTATTACTTTGGGAATGAAAAGGAAAGCTTACCGGGTTGTTTTCTCATTACAGAATGAAACACAAGAAACTACTTAGGCATTCCATATCCTACTCTTTCTGCCCATATACGCATATACGTCTATGTGTAGATATAAAACTTTTACAACTAAAATCTCAGTGTTTCAGATATTCTTAGGGAAAACAATTACTTCTGAAGTGAGATGTTTCCTGTCCTATTTCAAATGGAAGGATATTTGAATCCAAAAAGATTGCCCTCATCCTTGCTTTAAAATCCTGATTATCAGTCTGGATTTTGGTCTAAAAATGTGGGGGCACAGATGATGAAGTTTATTCTTGGGGGAAAAAAAACCCCCACAGTTTCATTGAAACTAGAAAGTTTCATGAAATAGACTTGACTTGAAGAAAATTTTAATGGGACTGTTTCTGAGATCCAAAGAGGAACATCCACCACTGTTATCCAAAATGAAACTGTCATATACCAGCAACGATGCCAATAACTGCAAGGGCTTTGCTGATTTTGCACTTGACTAAGTTAGAACATGCAGTTGTGGGGTGTCTACTTTCTTTTCCCCTGAATCTCTGTCTGATTCAGGCAGAGAAAATGATGTACTCTGTTACAGACTAGCTGTTTTAAAGTAAGAAGGAATCATGATCAGGTATATGAAAGTGAATAGTGGTAATTCACAGCATTATGCTCAAAAAGGATATTTCATTTTATCAGAAATTTCCTGCCAGCTCTCCCACCAAGATACCTTCAATACCTTGTAGTAGGTAAGACAGTGAAAAGGTAAAGTATCATCAGGTATTAGTCTACCTGATAAACACGATCAGAGCATACTTTTATTCCTCTTCAAGCAGCTTAACATTTTGCCACCGCTTAGCTGGGAACTATTGCCCTATAATTACATGCCTTTCAAGTGAGACACGGTAATGGACTGTGTATGCTCTGCTTTTGTCCATCACAATGCATTTTTGACCACTAGATGAGAATAAGCCAGAACTTGTGAAAATGAAGAGACGCACTCAGAAGAAAGGCATGGATTTATGACATGCGTATTTTAGAACAAGGAAGTTTTACTCTAAATATATCTTACGTTATTCTTACGTTTACCTTCATGTTCCTACTTCATTTATCCTCTCCCACATTGTATGTATGCGCTTATACAGGAGGGGTGAAAGAAAGGGGAAAAAAAGTTTTTTGAATAATTAAAAACCTTGAACAACAAAATCTTTTAAAATTATCTAAATACAGACTAAAATAAGCTAAAATAATAACAACAAATATTTACTGTTTACATTAAAAATGTTACTGTATTTATTTTTTTTGCTTATGTATTTGAAAGTTTTAAACCAATTCTTGGTACGTAAACAGCTACCAAAAGCACTGCTCTATTTATCACTTAGGCATTCATTAGGGAACATGCACAATTCATAAAACATGACACACACTTTCTGGCACTGAAACAGAATGTTTCAGACCTGTTACAACATCTCTGTTTCGTTTGCGTATGTACAACACCTAGCACATAGTAATAAATTACTTTTCTCACTCTTATTTGTAACATTATCATGAGATGAATGAAAGAGAATTTTGTTGCTCTAACACACTTAGTAACTACAGCTGTAGCTGTGTTCATGAAAATACACACTTCTTCCTGGAAGCGTGGAAAAATCACCTTATTTTAGTGGAAAAGGCACAGAGGCATGAAACATCTAAGCCTTTTCAATATTTTTGTAAGTCAGGTCATACAACAAAGGATTATTTAATTTCTGGTATTAGTCTCACATATGATGGCGCAAATATAAAAAATGCTATCTAACCAAGAAAATATTTTTTGCAAATTGACCATTAACAGAAATGATAATACATTAGTGGCATTACACATTAGTCTCTTAGAAAAATAACTCCAACCATTAGCAAAAAATTCCTTTTAAAATACTGGAAGTCAGTGGAGTATTCTCTGCAACTTCTGCATTCGCACCACTTAAGACCTATCTCATTTGTAGCTCAGCTCTAATTAATTCCTTGCTCAACACTTGGGTAGCTAAGCATCTTTTATGAAGTCAAATGAAAATTATTGTACCTAGTATGAAAGTTTCCAAAGATTGTATTTCTTAGTTATACAATTAAGCACTCAATTAAAAAAAAAACATCTTTGAGATACGTTGTTGTTATTACTTCCATAACCTGATGCCACGACGTGTCCAAGATTATACTTGCAACTAAGGTATAAACTTCTGCTTTCTTTCGCTTTAACATCCCACATTCCATTCTTAAAGCTCCATTTCCAATAAAATTACAGTGAGTACTTAAGTAACAACGTTAATAAATAGTAAAAGTAAGGAAGGGTTGCTTGTTGCGTATTACTGCTGTCTCTAGCCCCAGCACTTTGGGCTATGTTACTGAATCTAGTGATAAATTTTTATAGCTATGATTAGGTCTACAGTAAAACAAAATTTATGTACTTTTTATTTGGTCTGTAAAAATGCATAGAAGGAACTGACAAAATTACTTCATCTGGTTTACTGCTAAGGTCAGGAATTTAAGCATCGTATCTCTTACCACTGTGGCCCACCCTAACTGCATATACTGAGAACGGGGAAAGTAAAATCTGTTTCTTTGATGAGCGTGAACAGACCGTTTGTTTTAGCCTGTCTATAATTGTGTAAGATAGCTGAGAAAAGGAGGATGGCTGAGTTTCAAAGCATCCTTTAAAACTGCATCAAATTTAATTGCAAAAAGAGCTGAGAAGAGATTTCTGATGAATAAAAGAAGCTCAGAATTCTAACTCGATGTTTCCTGAATATACGTAACTTTCATGTACCACGTAGGAACCGTATGTACATTTCTTTATCATATTTTTCAGCATAAGTAAAAAATCAACTGTGGTGTTCCTATATTCACTTGGTCATATGAATTTCAAAGATGTGAGACACTTCATGCCTGTGTACCCACAGGCTTCAGGGTGTCTACATGTCTACCGTTTATGCGTAAACACGGTACAGGAGAGGCAATGGTGGTTTATGACATCCCTTTTTATGGATTTTACTCTAGGCAGAAAAATCGAGGAGAGATTTATTGTCTTTAATTGGTGCCGATGGAAACATTTCTATTACAACGCATTTCTAAAAGTCGACCCCGAAATTTGTGGGTGCTCAGTCCTGTTACGTGACATGCTGTCGGAGTAGTATTTTGTCAACTGTTACATATGTCAGGTTTTGTTGAGGATTCGGTAAAACAGGTAATGCCACTTGCCATCCGAGTCACGTATCCCGCCTGCAATTCCAAAGGGTCACTGTGGCTAGGGTTTGCGTGGCTATTTTTGACCCAGTGTCTGTCTGTGTTCACAGTAAAACTCGGCTGACTCCCCAAAAGAACATAAACTAGCTTTACAAGCGTGTCGTGCTTAGGGAAAGTTACCTCAGACAACTTCACAGCTGCGTACCGTCTGTCTGTCTTACCAGAAACCTTGAAGTCTCTTCTGTAGCATAACATTTTATGGCTCATAATCCATATGCGTTACACGTGACAGACAAAAATGAGGAGAGGGGGACGAGTAAAAAAAGCTAAATGATGCCCCTGCTTCAGGTGGAGGTCAGAATATTGGTGAATCAAACAGTGAGTTCTGACCTTCTGGCCATTTAAGTAATCTGAAAAACGACAGAGATCACTAGTGCTCCCAACACGTCCCTTTGTCTCTACCTTCCTTTTCTAGGAGAGCGCCTTGCCAGTTTGCTGCCCCTGCACCCTTCCAGTACGCAACAGACGAGCTTACGCACCGTTTCGAAGTGACAAACCACAAGCGTGAGACGAGCGAAAGACATTATATGCCTGGATTTTGCTTATATTTGGGAAAAATTCCGCCTGTGAAGGAAAAAGGAGCCCTGTTTCTGATCAGGCTGAGCTTTGGTGTGATCTGGTGAGGAGGAGGACTTTGTTACTGATGGTTTATTTATGTTCGTTTATTTTTAAATGGCAGCTGTCTGAAGCTGTTCAGTGTTTGGAGCGTGAAATTAAGTCTCAGGAGAGATGGATTAGAGGACAGAATGCCAGGGAGTCAATCAAAAGTTCACGATATAAATGGTTTACCCTATAGCTGTGAGAATCTATCACAAAGCTCCCCAGCTAGTTATCGTTTGATACAATCCTGCATCCTATATATATATGTGTGTGTATATATATATATAGCATGCTTCCTTTCATACTGCTGGCATTCACATGCGTGCAGTATGAATACACAATACTATGGAATATTCCACTTAACTATATTATTGTTTTGTTCTTTTCTAATAAAAATATTTAATAAAGATAAAATTACCTTATAAACCATGCAAATGCCAAATATCATCTTACACCATGTGCATTTGTCTGACAAGAATTCTTGTCAGACACACAATCCGTTTTCCAGCCAGTAAGTCTACTCTAGTACCCTCCACTTTTTCTATTATGTTATCTTTGAATAAAATCTTAAATGATAGTATCCTGAGACGTTTTTTGGAAGGAACGGGGAAAGAGAGACCTTCTAATTAAATGTACTCATTTTTGATGGCAACCCAACACTTTCCTTTCCAAAAACTCCACTAAAAAAGTTCAGATGAAACATGCTTCTTAATAATCAGAGACACTAGAGCATTGTAGAGCTGATGGTTTAATATTATTCTTTGACTTGACACCGTTGGGGTATACTTTTTTCCCCTTGAAATATATTTGATAAAGTAATAACAATCAAACTGCTATAGTAAACTAATAGATGTAATGAAACTCTATTGGCACCCAGAGACTTCTGAAACTGGAAGGAGACAATAGATTAATTTGGAAATCACTCTTTCATTAGTTCATTTACATTCCTCTTCTCATAATTCTCACATGTAATCATGATACAGCATATGTGAAAATGACAGGTGAGAAAGCAGGTGGGATCATTTAGGAAATCATTCATCAGTAGAGGGAAGAGTTGTTGATCTTTAGGAAAGCATCATAGCATGTTACTTCTGATTTCGCCCTCTTAGTCCCCTCCCACTTTGTATTAGAACCCTTATAAACATCTAGATGCTTTATGTTTTGGGAGTGGGCGTTGGCTTTCACTGGGAAGACCTGCAAGAGACAAGACCTATCAGTACTTTAGCAAACCATAATGGTTTTTAATGTGTAACGCAGTGACGGGATCCTCCCGTCAGCAGGGGCGATAGCCTGGAAGTCTACAAAGAGGCATAATCAGTAATTAGAGACTCACCCAAGAGACTTCAGCTGAGTAGAACCCATCCTAACACAAAGAAAGTGAATGAGTCTCTGAAAGAGGACAAACAGATCCTCAAAGAAAAATACACATGTATCAGGCAACGACAAGGTTAAAATGTGTGCATTTTAGCGTATAATTAATTTGAACAGGATGACTTTCTGACTCTTACAGGGACAGCATCCTTATTGGACCCATCAGGGTCACCAACTCCTGTATGGTGCTTAAAATGGAATTTGATCTGAACAGAGCTCTAATCCACCAAGGAACCAGCACGCTTCAGCGAACGTGTACTCAGCAAATAGTTCCAAAGTGGCACCCGTCAGCGGGCATAGCAAGCTCGGCAGCCAGTGCTGAGGACCTCGGCTGGCTAGGTCTTCCTGCGCAGCATGAAGGAACAGAAACCACGGATGACCATAAGGAGTGAACGCACAGCTAACAGCTCAGATGTTGCTCCTGGAGACACTGGCAGACGTGGGATTGACTTGCAGGCCACGACTTCATTGATTACTGACCTCCTCTGGCCAAGCGCTGATCTAAATGCTCTACCCGACCTCTGAAAAACTTCTCCTTTTGTTCATGACTATCAGGGTGCAGTGCGGGCTGGCTGCTCCCGGTGGGGCTGGCCTTGAGCCCAGGGGCTGAGGAGGGAGTTTGCCCTGGTTACTAATAAAATACAGCTTTGTCAGCAGTGCAGATCACTCTTACCGGGGGCGGGGAAGGAGAACTCCAACGGTTTGGTCTCACGCAAAGTTTGATCCCTGACTTTGTGTGTTTCGTTAGCAGACTGGGAGATCATGATTCACATAGCTCTAGTTCTAAAAGTTCTGCATTTACTATTTGATGCATTGATCCTTTCACTTAATAGCTAGCCCTTAAGCCATAATAACTTACAGATATATGCATTTATTCTACAATACTCTGAAAGGTCTTTTTAAATATTCATTCTATTCTGCTAAATAAGCAGCCCTCCTTTCCAGGAGGCCTGTGATTAACGCTCCTTTCATCCGTCACCACTATGCACCGCCTTTGGGAAAGCCTGATCCTCTTGCCACTCCAAAAACGTAGCTTGAACCAGAACTTATTTGCCCTGCTCCTGCTACTGACAAGCTTCAGGACTTTAGGCAAATTGCTTGACCTTACTGCATCTCACTTTCCTCTCCATTAAAATGGGGATAGTGCTTAGCTTCATAAAGTATGTCAGTTCTACAGATTAAAATAAAATGCTATGGATGAACTTAGTATAATTATTCTAGACACAATGGAAATTTCATCCTTTAAGATGATGCCAATGACAAAGCTGTCAAACCAAAACTGTCCCTGGCAGCCAAAATCTTATATCAGCACCATGGCCCAGGGCCACCAGTAAGGCCATAAATAAGGTAAAGGACACATTTGTTCAGCTCATTTGACAGGATCATCACCAGTATCTGGACTTCCAGGGCTGGTGTTTTCCTGTTCGGTGTTTTGTGTTTTTTTTTTTTTCCCCTCCCTTCCAGGTGAACACAGGATATAACCTGGTGTTACTTTATATAGGTAACACAGGAAAATACAGGAGGTATAAAGCAAATTTTCTGTTGAAAAGTGAGTTGGCAGCACAATGTAGTGTTCAGAAATAGTACTAATAATGTCTGCTAATGCTGATTTAAAATGGTGACCTGCCTATTTGACTAACTATTCTGAAGGCTGTAGGATAATTATTTCAAACTGGCATCAAATTTAATTGTATGGTAAATTAATGAGTAAAAGGCTGCTTACTGTTTTTAATAAGTATGAAGGAAATACACTTAACTTCATACAATGCAGTCAAACTGCATAAGCAATAAGTGCATATTAGATGTCATATTTATTACATCAAATCTGTGAACACTGTTAATACATTAACATTTAAAAAGGTAGCCCATGGCAAGTCAATTTCACAGCAATTAAAACTGAAAAACTGGTAATTGACATTTGATAAGTGTGTTAATTGATATCAAGCTTGCAATAGCTAACATGTTAAATGTCAATTAAATCCATGTGTTTTTACAATTAGAATTTATTAATAAAGAATCTAATTACAAAATGTTGGTTATGTCAATTTATGTTAATTATGCAACAACTAAATTTATGGTAGAAAAATTCCTTCGGTTCTCAACAGCACTTTTAAATTTTCCCCAATTTTTAACATTTTGCATTTAACATCTGTTTTTTCCTGTTCTAGCTGTAATGGGGCGGGGTGGGGCTGGGGAGAAGTTAGATTGATGGTGCAGAATCACTGGTCCAATCTTACGATATTGAAAAAAAAAATTTTAGCTGAGCACTTCTAGCATAGGTTTGATGATGACCACTTATTCAAATATCTTCATAAAATTTAAAACAATTTTTCCATAGTTTTGTGAAAGCACAGTTATGAAAATATTCTATATTAAATGTGGTAAGTATTCAGTAAACCCAAGAAATTCAATTTCCTCATTGTTCATGCGCTGTTGCTTTCATTTATGGACCAGTGATTCTGGACACTGATCATACAACTGTACATCATACAACTACACAGATCATAGGGATTTCCTTATGCCCCAAGTTGGAAAAATGCCTGTGCGAGGCAACCAAGACAAAATAGGGGATGATGGCCATCATTTTGTGAAATAGGGGATGATGGCCATCATTTTGTGAGGTTGATGTTTAGTCACAGAGACTGACTCGGAGATTTCTAGATCTTTTAACTAGAACAGTTCTAACATTTAGCTATCCCTGCCTGGGACAGGAAAGTGACCAGCGTAAAGCTTGTCCCAACCAGAATGCAAGCAATGTGGAAGCAAATATAAGATTTGACTCATGCTCTTGCATAAGAGAAAAAAATTTCATGCCTATTCTCTCTTACGGAGTGTCCAGAGAGTGGGATGTGGCCCTACATGACATCTTGCTGCAAGAGTCAGCTTCTCTTCATCAGATTGGCATAACGAGGGAGCTGCCACCCAGCCGCAGAGCACTCCCCGAGTTCCCAGCTAAGCACCTCTCAGATTACTTACAGATTATCTGGGGAGATCTGTTCTACCACGTTTCTGGTTCCTACCCTTGGTTTTTTAGGCTGGCACGCATCAATGGAAACCGGGAAGGGGAAATATTTCCACCAAGGCTTGAAGAGAGGGATGAAGCTAGAGGAGGAAAAAAAAAAAAGTTTAATATACTTGAGGCACATAGAGGGAATTAAGAGAATTACAAGAAGGGAAAAGAAGCTGGGGAAAGTGAAAGGGGGGAGGAAAATGAAGAAAACAAATTTCCATACTATTTCTTTTTCCATATAAAGATTTATTTGAATTTGTGAAAAGGTAAGAGAGTTCAAATCAAGGTAACAGCTTTTTTTTTTTAATTATACCGTAAACTGTCAATCTTAATGACATGTATATTGAGCTATATTAACAGCTTAAATTCTGTAAAAATAATTTCCCATTACTTTTCACCATTTTTATATCTTTAACTTCCTGCCTGTTGATGCGGAATCTTTGGCTGCTGCTTTGGAATTTGAACAGATACTCTTTCGTGCATTGTAAGATCACCAACAACAAAAGGTCCCTTTACCTAACAAAGTTAAAATTGATTCGCTATTGGTCTTGTTTGTTTGTTCAGAACACTTGTTTCAATTGTCACTTCTGCTATTGCCACTTCTACAGCTTACTTTGCTTTTAATTTGACACTAATAGGGAAAAATTGATTTTATTTCCACTTATTTCCCCGCTTGTCACATGTTAGTCTCCATTTGGGACAACATGCAATGCTGTCTCCCTTTACCGTGAGACTGAAAATTAGGTTTACACTAAAGCAAGATTTTGTCAGGAAAGAATGTTTTGGCCTGACAATATCTGTAATTAAATTCTTAAAGAGAGGAGGAACGCTGAGCTGAAAGTATTTAAAAGTTAACCTCCTTTGAAATCTGAAGTGCAACAGCTTTTGGTACCTTTAAATTAGAATTGATCTACTAAAATCAGAGTAGCAGATTTTTTTTTTTTTTTTTAAAGGAGATTTGTGTCCCTTTGTCAACCAAATTTAAAACCCAGGAAAAAGGCATGCTTCAAAATTCCCACACACTATAGCACCATTCATGAAAGTGAGAGAATAAGACAGAATTGGGGGCAGGGGGAAGAGTTGAGAGCAAGTGGTAAAAAGCCACTCTATAAGCAGACATAGTAACAGTTTCCAGTATTTTTTTAAATACCTGTTTAGTAAAACCCCATGTCTTTGACATCTGGTTGTTCTATAGCTGTGTATCATACGTACAGTTGGCAGCAACATTTTGCAGTGGCCTGTCCCTAACATCCTGACAGAATGTCCACCTTCTCAGTTTAGGAAAACAATTTCTCAAAGGGCTTTGTTTTATTTAGTTCTGCTGCTCTAACTGTGCAGAACAGTAGGTTTAGAGGCTATCTTGAGCTTAGTTGCGAGTGGTTGTACTATTTTGCTCACATATAACACAATATTTCTCTGCGTGACCACAGACAGGATAAGACAACGTCTGCCTGCTGTCTTGGCTCTGAGTGAGGACTGGACAAACCGGGTCCCTCGTCAAGGACATTAAATTTTATGTACTATATATATATCAATTTACAGAAGAGATTACTACCTCAGAAACCATTATTTAAGGATGGCTGGACCTCCTTGATTTATAACCACATGAATAGTGGTATCATCATACAGTCTCAAAGCCTTTGCCCTCCTTTCATTCTTAATTCCTGCATAGCATGTAAAGCCCAGAAGCTGTGAACCCTCTGGCAGGAGGGGGAGGAACAGAGGAATCCTGCGATGTAAAACATATCCCATAGTGTAGGCTGGACTGCAATAATGGGCCGATGTGCCGAAAGGTTAGAGGCTGTTTTAAATGCATTTTTAAAAAGTGAAATAAATAAAGCTTCTCAAAAAGCAACAGAAAACACTGAAATTTGGGTTCACAGCTCATTAAAGAAAAAAAAAAAATAAGAGATCCTCTTAAAATTCTCTCCAGAAAAGATTCCTAGTTGCCAAGAGGTCATAATATTTGACTGAGAAAAGGTTTCTTTTATTTAATCTAGATATTATTCCTTCACCCTATACCGATACTGCCAACTACCCAGCCACTGTCTTACTCTCATGCTCCTTAATGGGATCTGTTTGCCTAAAAAATCCCAGTCACTGAAACAGAAAAAGTGAACCTATAGCCTTGGGATTTCTGTATTTATGAGATTTATGCAAAACCCAGTTACCTGCTCTGAAAGCAGGCTCTTGCTCTTGGCTTTGCAACCTCTCATCTCTTTGTAAGTGGCTATTTCAATAGCTCCCCCTTCTTACCCATACCCTTCTTGTAAAGTCTCCTGATGATTAGTGAAAAACAGTATAAAAGAAATCAACGCTGTCCCAAATATATTTTTCTGGAATATCCCTGATCAGATCTAGACAGCTCCATCTAAAGATGAAATCTACAGCTTTTATTCCTGTGCAGCTTAGGAGCACTCCAACAGCTATTTTTCTGGGCCACTCTTACATCGGGAAGGCTGAAGGAAACCTCCAAAGCTCCTCTGTAGCATCCTTTATATGGCATTCCAAGTGTCCTCATAAATTCTGCTTCTAATATTCATCAAGCGAGCCCCACGCAGCCACTCGATCACTACTCCCCGGTGGGATGGAACAGAGAATTGGAAGGGTAGAAGTGAGGAAATTCACGGCTTGAGATAAAGACCATTTAATAGGTAAAGCAAGAGCCACGCACGCAAGCGGAGCAAAACAAGGAATCCATTCACCACTCCCCATGGGCAGGCAGGTGTTCAGCCATCTCCAGGAGAGCAGGGCTCCATCACGCGTAACGATTACTTGGGAAGACAAACGCCATCACTCCAAACGTTCCCCCTTTCCTCCTCCTTCCCCCAGCTTTATATACTGCGTGTGACATCATATGGTAGGGAACATGCCTGGGTCAGCTGTCCTGGCCATGTCCCCTCCCAGCTCCCCGGGCACCCCCAGCCTGCTCGCTGGCAGCCCAGCACGAGAAGTTGGACTGTCCTTGGCTGCTCAGCACCAACCCAAAACATCAGTATGTTATCAATATGGTTTTCATCCCAAATCCAAAACACAGCCTCATACTAGCTTTTGTGAAGAAAATCAACTCTATACCACCTGAAACCAGCATAGATATAAATACACTTGAGATACTAAGCTCCTCCACAGATCCAAAATTCCATCTTCTGTAGTACAGGGCAAACCATAATCGGTCATAAAAATGTTGCAGCTTTTAGCAGTGGAATTCCAGTGAAAATGCATGCAGACCTACAATATGAAAGTAGTTATTTCAATGTAGTAATGATTTCATGTCACTTAGAATAATGGCTTTTAAAAGTTCATTTTTAATTCTGCTGATTATAATAGGGTGATACCAACGCAAATACGGATTTCTCAATCACTACTTGACAATCTCGGTCAATAAGATGATATTTTTAGCATAGACTTAAAGGTTATGTTCAGGCTTATTTACTACTTAACTTGGACACCTCTCTGTCCTCATGTATGTCACCTAAATCTTGAGGACTCTTTCTGAAGAACAGCTGAACTAAAGAGCTTTTCATCTTTCCATGCATAGATGCAGGTTTTGCCCAAGGCCAGGTCACCCATTTTCAGTTATTGCAGCTTCCTTTTTGGTAGCTTTGACATCAGAACCCAGATAGCAGTTCTGACATCCTAGTCTTCTCCTCTGGCTGTGTTACTTGCCTTTTTGCATCCCTTCCTTTCCAAAGACTGAAGATAAACCATCCCTCTTGCTTTCAGGACCTTTCAACAACATTTATCAGTTTTGTTGAGGGTTAAGAATTAAATCAACATACATTTCTAAAATATTTTGTATTGCATAAAACAGGAGGCAGGTAAAAGGAATTATAAGATCCATTAATGTAACACCAATTTTAAATAGGATTGGTTTACTTCAAAACTTTCTTATTTTCATCCCTAGATTTATTCTTTTTAATGACAGAAAAGTAGAACTAGTTTTTAAATGTGGGGGTTTTTTTTAAAAGTCTTTACAATAATTTTCTTGAGTTTAATAAAGTTGTTCAAAATACTTGCAACATTATTAGGCCCAGCATTTAAAGAATTCAAATGAATCTTCAAAGTGCTCAGCTTATGAGATTTGCAAAATTAACTTTGTAATTACAGTATGCAACTAAATACAGTGCTGATAGGCATTTTCCAACTGAACGGTGTTCATTTCCAGCATTAAACATTATGTATCCTGTCTCAGATAATTTTGGCTTTCCCGAGGATGGATTCTGTAATAGAGACAGATTTCCCAGCTATTACCTCTAGAGAAAAATGTCAGAAACTACTCCAATAGACTGCATATTGTCAACCTGCTCATTTCAATTTCTACCTAGTTTTGAGAAGTGAATTTTGAAGGACAGATCTTGTTTACACAAACTCAAGTCTTGTTCTATTTAAAAGCCCTGTTTGACGGCTGCCAGGGTCATCTTCTCATCCCTCTGGTTTTGACTGAAAAAAGAACCTTTGAAGATGTAACTTTCTGCTCTGTAATTAGGGAACTTGGTTTTGTAACACATCAGGGACAATGTGCAATGGGCTTTTTGATTTTAAAACAAAACTCTTCTTTTATCTCCGCACATAATAATTTTATTTAGAGACTGGGGTGATTGGTGCTTTTTTTTTTCCTACAGACATAGCATTCTGACTGTAAAATGAGAAAGTTTTTATAAGGAGCTGATTTGAGCAAGGAAATTAATTTATTTTCATATTGCTTTCTACTTTTTTTTTTTTCACCTTCTCCTCCCACACCCCTTCAGGCAAATCTTTAAAACATAACTTCTGTCATATTTCACAATCAAAATATGGAACTACCCTATGGCTCTGAGTAAGAGTCCAATGTTTACATGAGACCCTGGTAAATGCTGAGAAACCTAATAAAGAAAAAAAACCCCACATCAAATGCACACAGTAGAAGAACTTCTCTAGGGATGTGGAGCATTCTTGTTATGTGTGGTATTTAGATCAGACTTGTAGTAGGTCAAATCTGGCTTCCTTGATAGCTTGCATGGGCTGACCTTGTCCTTCGCCACATGGCTAGGCCATGTAGTCTGCCATACAAGAGGACACATGGCTGGATGTCTCTGAAATGTGGCTGTCAAGTTTCTTGAATTGCTTCAGTGGGTGACCAAACGTACTTGTATAACCTATTTGCATACCCTAACACACAAGGATGCCTGCTGAATGGCGAGTAGGCCTAGAGGTTTTTTCTGGGATGAGGACATGTTCTGGCATAAAACTGGCCCTTCCTTTATCTGAATGCAACTGGTCATGGGGTAAAGAGTTATGCCTTTTTTTTTTTTTTTCTTTAAAACATTTGATTCTTGTGCTTATTAGTAGTAAGCTACTCGGTTCTACTAGTCATTCACTTCTGCCTAATACTGGATGTAATATTGCCCTGCTTTCCCAGGATTTATAAAATCTTGTCATCTCCGATTTAAATTTTCATTTTTACACATAAAAACATGCTGAAGTCAGACAGATTAACAAGAGTGGTTAAAAGCATAATTTTAAGGCAACAGTTTTAAAGAAGTGTACATATGGATATAAATTAATATCCAGAATATTAGTAATGTTGAACAAAGTGACATTAGGCACCATACTTAGACTGCATTTTGGGGCAATACATGGATGGTCACATGTTGGAGAAGGCAACATCCGGTCTTGCCCCTTAAGTGAATTCTATCAAGGAATTAAGGTGAAAATGTTAACTGAAACCCTACAAATCTGTACAGAGCTTCATCAACTTATAAACCCTCACCCTCAATCAAATAATTTACTGGAATAAAAGCAGGGGAAATCAGCATAACTAGAGGCCTATTTTTCATGTTTCGTTCTCACACTTTTGAAAGGTGCTAGAGGTTTGGGAGGAGGAGAGGAAAGAATTTAATATAGAACACAAGGACCTGGAAACCTTTCAACGCACATCGTAATTATCTGGTTTGTTCCATTCATAGCCATTGTATGGTTTAATATGCACCATTAGCAGTTCACTATTCGAGTACCTGTTTACTAAGCTTCAGACACAGAGGACCTCTAGATCTAAATGTTCATGCCAGTGTATCTTAACTTTGATGCTCTGATCAGGTTTTAGCCAGCAGGCACAACTACTGAAATTCTTGTGACTAATTTGCCAGCACCTTGGAAACCTTTTATCCTTTGTACTCTGCAATGAAAAGACATATTGTATCCTCATTCCACTTGAAGTCTTTCTTGAAACATCCTTCTCCTTGATCCTGAGAAGATGTGTTCCTGAATTCATACAAAATAATTAACTGAATATACTTACAAGGAACATTAGAATTATCATCATTTTTATTATATTACTTAAGTTAATATCAAATAAAAAGATATTCATTGCAGTGGATTTGTTTAATTAAAGTTTGTTTGTTTTTATTTCATAGCAGTGGTATTTTGAGAAGGGTTGGAAATGGAGAAAGCCAGTAATCAACTATGCCATACCTAGTAGGTATAATCTCCACAGCAGCTTGTTTTTCTTTTCTGTCTGCAAATCAGCCCCCTCCCACAAGGAAAACGGATTCTAATTTAACAGCACTAAAAGCCTCTTGGTGTTCCTATCTGGACACCCTCCAGGCTTTGAGGGAATTATGTCATGGGTATGGCTGTTTTCCAGCTTCTTCCTGCTTTCTAAAATTATGACATCCTAAAAAGAAAAACTTCTATTTCTTGCAAGCTTTTGGAAACAGAGCAGATAATTGACTATCATTCCCCTTTCATGTTAATTTTGGAATATTGCTGCTAAGTATCTGAGTCCATATTTGAGTTTGGGACATTTAAACAAAAGGAAATACAAACAATCTTGTAAAAATATGATTAATTTTTGTGTGACATACAGGAAAATGAAGAGACAAAGCTCTCAATACGTTATCCATTTAGAAAATAAAATATAATTTGGGCACTGCCTCAGTAATCCTCATGATATTTTCAATTCTTGCATTATGAAAGATGGAAAAACAGGATCTGTAAATAGCTTAACATTTTTTTCAGTAGATTGGACCTGATAAAATAATAAAAAAAAAATTTAAAAAAAATTTTACTCAGATTTCCACTGAAGCCTTTCATGGTCTGTGCAAGGTCATGAAGCTTTTCCATTTTTAAGTTACAGGTCCAGATAAGCACCCTTTATTCAATCAAGTACCTGTAAACTTGAGAGCACATAAATCTGTGACTGATTTTTAACCTCGGAAAGATCTCCAGTAGCTTGATGGGTTTTAATCAACAGAAAGGTTGATGTACTTTCTGTTCCCCCCCTCCCCTCTGCCCCAGAACTGTAAATATTAAAATATTAAAGTAACATAAGAAGTATGTTGCATGTTCTTCAGGAACTATAATAGCTGTTCTTGAAGAACTGTCATAAACATGTTCACACATCACTAAAGAAAGTTTTGGGGCTTTGTTTTCCTTTCTAGTGTTGCTGCTGTTTAGAAGTGGTTTCTTAAGGATGTACAGCATAATTTCCAGACCTAAAAGATATAGGGATCTGCTAAGTACTTATCATTTAGACACACAAGTCACCTTCAGAATGCTTATTTCAGTCACTGCTGGCTATAAGAAATGTGGCTTCACGAAAGAGGAAAAAAAAAAAAAAATCAACTAAAAGTAGAAAGCTCCAGATACTTATTGGAAAAAAGAACCCTTCTTACAGTACAGATACCAAAATAGGAGATTTCACTGACCTACTCTGGAGACAAAATTTGAATAGCCACAATAGCTGGGCAAAGCCTGCCACAGTTTAGAAGGAAATGGGAGTGTTATGAGCTAATCACAGGGGAAAATACCCATTGTTATCCTAAAGATAAAACATACTTTAATGTCAGTTCTCAGACTCCTATTTCCTTGAGAAAGGCAGCAGGGACATGAAAACTGTGGATTAGTAAAATGAGTTTTTTTAGTCTACACCACATTGACCCTACAGGTAGGTAAAGCTGTAGAGGTGTTTATCTCCACCACTCAGGAAACTGACTCTACAACTACTGCATTTTCTGAGATGTTTCCCACATTTTCACCACATAATCAGTCCTACACCAAATTCCAATTTATTTCCAAATGTTTTCTCTCTTTTTACCCTTGCCCCTCTCTTCTCTCTTTTTTTTTTTTTCCAAGTGACTCTTCACTGATTTACCATTAAAGTGTGTATTACTATATTAGTAGTAACCCCTTGAATTATTTCTACAATACATATCAATCAAAGCAGAGTAAGAAGGACCTCAAAAATCAGCTAGGCTGCATGTTAGATCAACATTACAAAAGGATAAAAAAATAACTAATTAGTCCCTGATGGCTGTCAACGACATGAACTATTTGTTATTGTAAATGAACTAAAATCTCCTCAAGAAATATTAATGTGTGTTTGTGAGGCAAATAGGATCTGATTAACTACAATTTAGCTTCTTTTCACAAGTTAGAGGAATAGAATATTCTCTTGTCTTGGTTTTTTTCTTTCCCCCTCTTTTTTTCTGACAGAACATTTCCACTTTCCGTATTCGCTTTTTTTCTAAACCTACTCACAAAACAATTTATTTTTTCATGGCTTTAGTAGGTTCTGTCAAAATTCCTGCACACCTAAAACCAAATATAGTCCATGTAACAGCTCTGTATTGTACTGTTCCATTTTTAAATATGGACATCATTTAGGACCTTTCTTAGATAACTGCGTTTTAAGATTGATTTAATATTTTTCCAGGCAGTAGTTTGACAATACATTATTTTGAGGATTGTTTCCTTGGGGTATTTTTCGTATCTATACCATATCTTGTATATATAGCACAGGCAATGGTGATGCAAGGCTGATTTTTTTCACATGCTAAAAAATAAAGAGGAAAAAAAAGAATGCGTAACATGTTGGTACAGTTATGCAGGATTGTGCAGTTAGTTTCCAGTGATTTAAAAAAAAAAAAAAAAGAAAAGAAGGAAAAGTCTAAAGCTTCACATCAAACACATACACACATCATATCAAATAACTGAAGATGCTCTTTCTCCTACTGTTTTAGTCTTCAAACTTTCTCCTTACCCTGATTGAGGTCAGACAGTCTCCTGTTGGGCAGCTTGCTCTGCTTTGCAGAATCTTGGTTTATCCTTGATGCAGGTAATAACATCCAGCACAGTTGGGAATTGCTCCTCATGGTGATCCCTGTCCTCCCACTGCAATGACCAGATCACTTCAAATCACTTGGAAAAATCCCTCGCAACTTACAAAATGCACCGCATGAAATGAGACGTTCTTACGGGCCCTAAAATAGAGAGTAAATGCATGAGTACAGGGATCATGCTTCCAAACTGGATTGACATATTCAATAAGTCATTTCATTGCCTCCATGCGGAGTTGTGTCTATGCAACCTTACACCAATAGGTGCTACAGGTACTTGGTTACTGCTGCAGAGGCACACGTCTTCACCGTAGGACTCCGGTACTGAAGATAACCTCAGTGCTCTCTTCAACTCTTTCAAGCCTAATGCTTTTTCACATGTGTCTATAACCAGTGTGGGGAGCACCTATGACCCTTCTTGGCCTATGGAACCTCAAAGTGAGGTTTTAATGTTTTCCACAGATCCTTTTCATCCTTCTAACACACTTTATATCCCACCATTCCACACTATGTTACAAGTTCTGTGTCAAAGGAGGCAAAAACACTGTGCAAAGGATTGGCTCATCATCTTCTCCAGGGGGATAGACAATACTGAGAGAGACCTTCTGGCTAGAAAAGACAGTTTCTGAAATGTTTTCTGTCTGAGCTTGCACAAACTTCTGATGAAAGAGGCACCAGAGCTGAAGCTGCTTGGACAGCAAGAGAGCAGATGGCAACCGTGCTCACAGTCCTCCTATGCCAGAGTGGCATCTGTTTGTGGGTGAGAGTTTGCTGATGGAAAATCCATAGAGGGGACAAACTTATCCAGCTGTGACTCTGAATGATACTCAAAGAAATGCTACAGAGTTCTGAAGCTGTAAGTCTTCCCCCTGTTCAGCAAGTGGTAGTTAAGACAACTGTTCCAGCTACTGATTCATTCATATTGAGATTTATGAGATTATGGATGACAGAAAAAGTTAAAACCCCAAATTTAAAAAGACAAATAAAAATCACATGCTCCAATTTTTTTTTAAAAATCACGCATACCGAGAACACAGTTCTAGCTCAATTTGTTGTGGAATAGTGGAAAAACGCTATTACATTCTCTTAATCTTGTCTCCATATAAATACACAGACAGGGACATATTCTGTGCCAGAAAGTATTTTTAAGGTAAAGTTGCAAGCAGTAGCAGGCATATCATGACACAAGCATGGCAAAGATCAGGGCTTGGCAACTACTTCAAAGAGCTGCGGGCGTGGTCCCTACTCTGGTAAACTAAGCACAGTGATGGTGCTTTTAATGGACTGTCAGTAGAAGGTTCCTACAGGAAGGGAAGAGAGAGTGCAGTAGTTCAGAGGACATGCCTTGAAATAAATATTTAGATTGTTAATGAGAGACAAGGGCAAAATTTGCAAGAGACACCTATTTCAACAAGGTAAAAGGAAGCAAGTCATTCAGGGAAAGGCACTAATTATTTCCTATATTGACCAGAAAGTACAGCATGAACTTGATTTATTCTGAACTAGGGAAACGGGACTTCAAAACCAAAGCATGACAGTCTCTACTTACACAACAACTTTTGCTTGTTTACAAGTTTACTGCTATACCCTATGCATTTTGGGCCAGTCCTTCTCTTCCTTGAAAATAGTATCACCTGTACTTTGTTTTTACAACTCTTTTTACATACTTTTGATTATTAGCAATGTATTGACTTTAACAGGACTATGATTAAAGAGTAACTTTAGTTTGTTCCCAAAACTTAGACCTTCTATAATATTCCAGTTGTTCTCAAAGGCAGTTATATTTAAACAATAAGTATTTATGGACATACATTCAAATGTGCCTTTCTTTATAAAATTATAGTTTTAAAGGCCTTATGGTATTTTCGCGTATTTCACATTATTCATGTTAAAAATCATCAAAAGTAAAAAGATCACATGTACTCTTGAAAACCAAAAAACAATACCAGATGAATGTGTATAAAAAAAATAGTAAGAAATTAATTCCAGTAAGAGAGTGTCCTACTTTTAAATGCTAGTAGAGAACTCCACATGTGTAATGAAACTGGTGTCATTAAAAACCTCTAAACAGACTAGAGACCACCCACATAGATAACCTTATATCAGTCCTCACTCTCCGCGTGTACCTGTGCGAACATGCTTCTGAATTTTACACGTGGCTGAGGGAATTACCCCTCTCATTTTATTAGGTCTTTCAAGACTTTCATTGTATTGAAAAGCATTATAACTGCCTTTGTTGTTTGATCATGTAGAAAATTGAGCCTGTTGGTAGAACAATCACATTCTCAGTGATACAAATCAATGTTTCCAGATGGACAACTGAAAGGACTCCCTTTTCTTCTTTTAAAAAGAGTGTCTCTTGTGCCATATTTCTTTTTATTGTTTATTGACTCAAAAAAAAAAAAGGTAGTGTTGATGTTTATAACTTTGCATTTATTTGTAACATCAGAAACCTACAATTCTGACTGCCGAAAAAATACGCTTCGGAGAGTTCAGAAACCAACTCCAGGGCAACCTGGTAGCATCTACAGAAAGACTCAGGCACAATTTCATATTGGGCACATGCCAAATCACACATATTGCATGCACACTAATTGATCGTTACAGAAAACCCCTAACTACTGTTGGAAAGAAGTGATTTGACAAACCCAGACACTGTTACAGCTCCAAAGAATTCTCTGGTGCAATGACAGCTTTACCAGATGCCTATCTGTCCTCATATTTTGCAACTTGGCAAAAGAAAAACTGCTTTTTCTCATCAATTTTTAAGAGGAGGAAAAAACCCCCAAAAACCCCAACAAAAACCCAAAGTAAAAATTGCTACTGGATGGAAACAATCTCATTTTCAGTGAAAAAGTTCCTCCTACTAAGAAAAAAATTTCAGCAAAATCACACATTAAAGATTTTGTCCTAGGAATTGAATTTCCACCAATGCTAAAAATGCTTTCAGTTCAAATTTCAGGCCAAATACTTCTGTCCAGGCTTATTCAACTCAAAAGGTTAATTTACTTTGCTAGGCTCCTCCCAACTCCTGTGGATTACATGCTAAACAACTTTGTTTACATTTATAGGCTTATTTCAGTTGCGCGCTTAAAACAAAGAAGTAGGTATCTCTAAACACTGGTAACAGATAAAGTAGTCGCCAATCTTATCTATTCATGCCCTATTTAGGGGTACCAGCTGTGGCCTGTCATAAATGTAAAGGGCTCCAGAGTAGAAAGGGTAGAGCTTCTTACAAGATGGTTTCTTGATACTTTTGTATAGCAGTACCACTTGTACAGTGGTCCAGCTTTTTATCAAGGTATACAGAAAGAAGAATCGGCGCTCGCAAGGCATGTATTATTTGACCACTCTTACTGCTGTTTAGGACTTCAAAGATATTTAACCTTCAACCCTAGCAGTGCCACTTAACCTTTCATGAGACATCTGCCTAACAGCTGATCTGTTAAATCACAGCTGTACCTGGAAAGTCACGGCTGTAAACCATTTGAAAAAAGAGCTCCTATACAGATTGTATATTTGAAATATGACGAGGTTACTGTCCTAATGCCAACAAGCAAACTTGAAGTCTTTATATAGGAAAATAAGGATTTAAAACTTTAGAGAGAGCAAGAGAGATGGTGCTTTTTCTTCCACTGTATAGCTTCAAAGTAAACCTTTGCAGTCTAAGAGTTCAAGGATGCTATTTAAGCAATTTCTCTCATTTGAACAAAAAGAAGTGCTCTAACTCAATCCCTGGTTTTGCTACAAGAATATGATGTTTCATTTTAACTTAATAAAAGAAATGGTTCTCATGGGGTACAGAATTTATACACGCACTGCCTAAGGTACCATTTAGAGACAGAACTTAGGGCGATATGTTGCAGGTAGTTATTAGTAGGTCTAATATCAATATAAAGAATAGTACTGTAAGTACCATAGTGACATCACCGATTTATTTAGCAGGAACATCAGCATTTTTTTTTTCATTTCTACCATTGTGTTATAGCTTACTTCCTATTATTCATTTATCTCGGTTTCCACGTAAGAAGTGTTACTAGTTCTTTTTGGTCATCTTCCCAGTTTCTAACATCCTGTCTTGATCATGGCTTGGGCCACTGACAGTAGCGATATTTTATATGAAAATGAAGCTCTGTCAACTACTTGTTCCAAGTCAGTTGCTTTTCCTTCACACTGATTTCAATTAATTGAAAAAGAACCTCAGATCTTCCTGTTCATTTCAAGCCGACATGTGAATTCCACCTCTTAAGAGCTTTGGTTTTGTTTATTCTTTAGCTGCCACTGAACATCTCTTATTTTTCTCTAGTAGTACACACAGAGTGAAATGAAGGAAAAACCAGCAACTGAAATCTGACAGGAAAAGAAAGCGGTTAGAGTCGTGCCATTCTGGACGCCAAAACACCAAGAACCCATTTTATTGATATATGTGATTAGAAGAGAACTGTATTGTAAAACTGTTACTATTTTTAAGGATTTTTACTGGGGCAGGGAAAGACACATGAAAAAACCCGTATTTTTAAATGTATTTTATCAAATGTTTGAAGTTTGCAGAATGCCTTACACTTACAGTAAACTTTTGGAAAAAGTGAGTGTCTTGCCAGTGCAAGTGTAGGTCTTTTGCCCACATTACTTCCTTAGCTCCGATTTTTTCCATTAACTTCTACAGCTTTGTATTGGCTGAACTCTACTGCTATTAGAAAGGAGATGGAGAGCGAGGAATTCTGACATTAAAAACTCAGTGAGAAAGTCTCATCTTCTGTCTCCCATTAAGACACTCACCTCCTGCTGTGCAGCAGTAACGCTGGTAAAAGCATGTTCTTCCAGTCTTCTTGTGGCTGTGAACACTGTTCCCGTCCTCCCTGCACATAGCAGCAGTTGAGTATCTTTCTCTGAAAATCCAAGTTGTTAATTTCTTTCTTTTCATCCCGGTCTTTGTTCCGTCTTCTCTCTGCTTAGCAATCAGAAGTCAGAGGGCAGGAGAGCACATCTTTGTTCAGCTTGAAGAGCAGCTCTAGCAAGGTCTCAGCCCCAAAGGGGCAACTCCAGGGCCACCCTACTGGATAGGGGTGCTTTGCCCGCATGCCACGTTTCCTTGTGGTTTCTTTCTGCACCCTTTCTGTTTCTCTGGAAGAGATTCAACAACAACAACAACAACAACAAACAACAAGATAAACACAAACAAGTCTGTTAAATACAGGCCCTGCAGACATTCTTCTCTTCAGGTTGGAGATAACTGTATACTTGATGTAAATGTTGAGAACAATAGATAACTTCAGTTCTGCGGAAAAATGGAAATCAATGATAAATACTGTCATTCTTCCCCCTCATTTAAGGGGAAAAGTCTTTAAAATCTAACAGTTACATCATTGACAGAAATCTCATAAGGCAGCAGATGGAGGGTCTGGCTAAGGCCGCAAAGCTGATTTCTGAAGAGAAGAACGTACTTTACACGGTGCTGAAGCGTGTGGTGGACATGCAGTAACGCATTTCAGCAGAGCGTGCCTTTTTCCAGACAACAGTGCTCCATGGAGCTGCTGGCCTTCCCCACTGATCTTAGTGCTTCCAGTAATTTCAAGACTTTACCAAGCCCATAGCTTTAACCGATCCCCTCAAAAGGAAGAAAAGTCATCCTGTGCTGCTTTAAATTTTACCGTTTCCTCCTCTTGCCCTTTCCACACAGCCCTGTGCAGAACGCTTGCGACGAGAGGCCAAACCCAGCCTCCTCCCTGTATTTTCACCCGATAGCTGGGGGAGCAGTGCCCCTGCTTTAGCTCTGGCAGCCCCACCAGAGGAGACACAAGCTTTTGAGCATGCAGCCCCACAGGTGCATTCCCCCTGCTTCATCGGTGCCACCCCAACAACCCTGCTGAGGGCAATCACTCAAATGCTGGCCCCAGTTCAGCCCTACAGCCATGCTTCTGCCCTTTTCAATAAATATCTTATCTTCTTTCTTGGGTGCTAAGGAAAAGAAAGAAATTAACAACTTGGATTTTAAAAGAGAAAGAAGGTACCCAACTGCCACTATATGCATCATTCAGTTTGACTTTATTCTATAATGCTTTTTGAGTGATTCAGGAAACTAACCCACACTATTACACCACCTCAGCAGAGGCTGGTTTTCCTCCCATTGAAGTCAATAGCAAAATTCTTGTAATGAAAAGAGAAACTGACTGCAGATGAACATTAACCATATCCTTTCAACATTTTTCTCTGCCTAATGGAGTATATTAAAGCTTCTCTGAATAACTTCTGAATAATACTGTATGCAATTTCGTTATTAAAGTTTCACTTAATTTAATTCTGCTTTGAGGTTCTTGGTTAAAAATAAAATATGATTAATGCTTACGAAAGAGAATGAGAAATCTGGGTGTTAAGAATTCTGATAATGGCTACAGTTTCTGGGTAAATTGCTTCAGTAATTTTCATAGTAAAACATGTTAATGTTACCCTTGCTTACTGCAGTTCCCTACCCTAGCACTCACTGCTCTTCCCTATGATTCTTTTAAAAATTAATTAGTGTGGCATTTGGCTGCTTAATATAACACACTGAAAAAACAGTAGTTTTCCCTGAAGGTCATTAGTGGCTGTATACAACTGAAAAAAATGAACACCCAGTTGTAGGCGTTTATCCTGCCTGCATCATGAATGAATTTCAGTTTTAGAGCAAGGAGAATTACCAGATCTCCCTCTGGCTGTCTGCTAAACCTGAGTTTTCACGAGAAGAAAGCTCATACAGGCTAGGAGGAGGAAAGACAACTGTGATGTGCTCCAGGTACATCTTGAACAGGGTGTCAGGATGCCAAACACTTAAAGCCACTATCGGCAGATCTGTTCCCAACGGTGATTCTAAAAATATCTGCTAATACTGTTTTGGATCAGATATTTGGATAGGAGCAGAACAAAACCTGAGACTCTGTTTCCAAAAACTGAGTTTTACAAATTCTGGATCTTCTTGACCCATGTAGAAGCCCATTGGCTTCCCAGTCAATTAGTGGAACGCTATTAGGATAATCAGGGATTCATTAGAGAAATACATTTGATCAAATTGGGTAAAGACAGACAGAAGCTGGAGCTTTCCTATGCCCTTCAAGCCCTACTATTTCATTGTATGCATTTAGCTAGAACTTTTTTCACGTAAAATGCATGAGCTCTCAGAGACTATTTACCTATTAACATGTGGCAAAATATAATATAGTGATTAAGCACAGTAGATACAGTATGGTAAACATGAAAAAAATTACTTAATCCAACAGAAGTGCCTTGGCTACATACCAAGCTAACCAGTGTATCATCTTTATTAATTATTATTGTTATTATAGGAGCGTTACAATACCTTTCCCAGTGGTAGTCCCTATGTAGGACTTGAATAAAACGAGGTGGTCTGGAATTCACAAAGAGAGGGGTTGCCCTATAATTAAGGATGCAGATAATCACATTTTCCAATGGGTTTTGCTAATTCACATTTGGCCAAGACATTAAAAGCAATTATGGCATTAAGCTCTTACAGGTTTAAAAGAGGATCTTTTTAGATAAGTAAATGTGCATGATAATAGATGCTTTTTAAAAACTGAAATTTATTCCACAGATGACCTCCAACAAAACTACTGAATTCCAAATGCTGGGGAAATTCAAATCTGCCTGCTAATCTAAACTTTACAGATAAATTTTAACTAAGCCTTATCAACAAGAAAGAACTGAATAAATGTGGTCCTTTTCCTAAGAATTATGCAATACTAGCCCCGACCCAGAAAATAATCACCTTTGAGCATAATAAGTAGCTCTATTGAAATCAATAGAAATTCCCATAAAAGTAAAATATTAACTTAAGCATGTGTTTCGATCCTGTGAATAATTTGGACCTTACTTTTTATTTGAAACCTATCTTGAAAATAACAAGCCATAATGATCTAGAAAAGGAGATAAATTACAAAAAAGGAGTCCGCAAATAACAGATATTACTTGCCACAGCTGCAGGTTAACAAATCAAATCTAAACCAGTTATTGCCCTTAGACAATAGGGAAATTCAGAGAAAGATCTTAGCCATGATGAGTGGAGCCAGTGGTACTATTACTGCGCTTTGCTAAATCTCTGTAGCCTTCATTTATAGTCACACATAACTTGGCATACAGAATTCTCCTTTTACGGTCAGGAATACAAATTTAAATATTATTCTTGAGTATAGAAATATCAATCAGATTTCCAAATAATGGTGATGAGTTACCCAAAGCAAAACTATAGATAAGCAAACAGAACTTGTATATGACTAAAAATTCGTTTCCCAGTCTACATCCAACTCCACTTAGAAAGACTTATCCTTTCTGTAAGCGTGGGCACAAAAAAAGGCAAAACTCTAGATAGATACACTGCATCTATCTCCTTCCCACTAAACATATGCTTTGCTTTTATTTTTCAGTTGTATCTTTCCATTGAAGTAGGCATGTTCCCCAAGAAAAAAAAATTCTCTAGGATAAGGAGGAAATGATGGAAAAAAAGGAAGATTTCAGGACAACTTCTACTGCTAATCATAAAATGTTGTGGTTGGCACAGGATGGTTAGAAAATAGGAATTAATTTAACTTAGAAATAGTAGGAAAAGGAATATTTTGTTTCTGGAGTAAGTATCAAAATGAACTCTCTATATATAACTTTTTATGGAGAAGCCAAACTTGCTTAAAATTTGCAACTCTATCACTTTGATCCTCACCACTGGGCTTTCAGTTTAAGTTATCCTACTAAAAATCAAAGTATGTGATGGAGACAATTACAAAATCTCATAAATTCCTAAAGGCATGAAGCTAGTTGTTAAATAAGTTAACATAAACCATGGGGACACTGCTGCAGCCAGCTACAAGTGGAATTTCCAGAAAGCAGATAAATTCTTCCAAACCGAGAGGAACACGAAACCAGCTGTATACCCCCTCCCTCAGCCTGAAAGCTATGCTGCAAAGGACTCCAGGATGCAGAAGTACATGCTGCCTTCCCAAGCACTGCCGAGGGTGGGAAGGAAGAACCAGAGGCATTACCAGTCCTTCCTCTTTCAAGATATCACACCTCCAGTAAGGAACAGAGCCGCTTCTAGAGCTCTCTCTGTTAAACATAACACTTCATTATTTGTTTCTCTATAAAACAATAATTTCCCATCCAGGTCAGGAAGAAAAGTTACATCCAGTAATTTAACTTTGCTCTAAATACTCTAATAATCAAAATTCTCACTTCAGTGAGATAAGGACACATCAGATCAAGAGGTTAAAAAAATAAAGTGAAGAATACCAGTATCATTTAAACAGTTGCTGATATAGAACAAGCATTGCTTTCTATTTGTAAGGCTCAAGACACTAAGGAAAAAAAAAAAAAGGGGGGGGGGGAAATAAAACCAGAGTGCATGAGTGCATGTCCATCACGGGCTGTTTAAGCTCTTGATATTTAAGTAAGTTTTCTTTTTTTCTTTCAGGCAAGCTAACTTGCTGCCCCCCACAATGTTTCAATTTGCACCTCAGAAGCATAAGGTATCTTTGTCAAGAGGTCCTCTTCTTCAGGTCTCAAGGACTACGTTATGGTAGAAAACAAATTTTAGAATTTTTCAGTTCTGTGCAAGTCAGGTTTGAACTATTGCAGTGCAACAAATGAGTTGTTCTTCATTACTAACCCAGTAACCCCATTTTAGAAAATCTAAATGCACAGCCAATAGTTTGTTTTATATTTCACACTGGAAGCTTGTCAAAACTCTAACGTAAGCTTGTTGCTTTTTATGAATAATAGAAGGCACATAGTGACACGAAACTTTGGGTCTTGGTCTTGTTATCTGTGTCATTTCAGCACAGAATATCCTTACAACCAACGTCCAAATACTTTCTACAAACACTGTGGGCCATTGTTGGGACATCTGAGTGTTAAACACGAGTCTAAAAGGTGAACTGCATGGATTAGTTCAGTAATAATGATGTATTTTTGCTCTCTTTCTGTGCCAGGGTACAAAGCTTGGGTGTAGACAGAAATTCATAAAAGCCTTCAGACCAAATCCCGATTTGCTGCCCACTTTACATAGTCCATGGGAAGCATTCCTGTAGGCTATAAAAACAAATCTAGCCAAATTGTTGCTAGGCAAAAAACTGAGAAAAAGCTGGGATTTTGACACAGAAGGTGCTTCTTGGTTTTAACATCAGCCAGAGATAAAATAGACAATGCTGAAGCAATCTGAAGTCTTCAACAAGAAGGACAAAGTATAAACAAGGATTTACTGTACATGGCGTATTTGATCAAGTCCTAAATGAAGGGAAAATACTAGTGCTGCAGAGTAGTCCTCAGCTAGCATGCAAAATGGGGACCCAAATCTTAGGAACATTTTCAAATAAGACATGGATTTAGAAATGCCAAAGCAGGAGCTGTTAGCGTATAGGGCTGTATTTCAGCAGGCATCTCTAGTGACCGCAGGAATACCTTTCATTAGTCTTCTTATCGTACCGCATAAAACCACTGGTGAAAGACTTCCTACCATTAACTGGGACAGAACACAACTCTGTCGGTAAATGGTGTGCTCCAGCAGAATGCGAATCAGCCTCTGCCTCTGCCCCATCGGCTTGCCTTCCTCCACTCCTGAGTGCAAATGCCTCAGCCTCTCTCAGAAACATCTGTTCATCCTCTAATGAGGAAGGAGGCAATGCTCGAATTTTACAGGTGCAATTCTATTAGAAAAAAAAAATAGATCTGTTCTCCAACCCACACTCTTGCAGTAGCTCAAACCACTAATCCTTCTCTTACTGTTAGGATCTGTAATGGTAAAGTACCACCCATTAGCTTCTGGATTACCCTGCTTGCAAAGCTCCCCTACTGTACTGCTTTGAAAAACAATATGACATTTGGAGTTGAGAAAGTTGAAAAAGCAAGGATTCTCCTTGGAGATAAACTTTTCTCTTGCTTTTGGGTTACTACCAGGAAATCTGCAAGCCTCTTGATACCAGACCTACCTTCCCCCTTTCCTTCCTTTTTAATATTATTGTCTCTCTTTTAATTATAGTGGCACCAAGAGACCCCAAATGCAATCAGTGACTCATTCTGCCAGTCTCTGTGAAGACATATGGTATGAGACAGTCCTTGCCCTGAAGAGCTTACAGTTTAAATAGGCAAGACAATAATGAGACACATTAGCATTGTTAGCACCATCTCCCAGGTGGGAAATTGAGTCACAAAGATGAAAAGCAACATGCTCCAGATAACATGTCTACACCATACAGTGAAGCATGGTTCAGTCCTCTTGGAGTTAACAAACATTTAAGCTGATAAATTGACACAGCGGAAAGAAATGCTGATGTGCTAGTTTGGGTCCAGAGGCCCTACAGGTTGGAAATGCACCATTTTGGCCAAGATAACAAGCCCTGAAAGGATGCATTGTATGAAGCACTCTTGCAGTACAACCAAGTCAGACGTCTGCACGATGCTTTCTTTTCCATTCAGTCTGGGCAATTCAGGACACACTGCACACGTATCCATGAAAAGTGTATAGTGCAGAAATGGAAATTATTCAAGACTCGATCAAAGAGTTTTCTTTAAAATCCACCTTGTGTTCTTTTACGGCATTCTTTGTCCCCAAGGTGAGAAGGGGACCTTGTTTACAGATTTACCTTCTTAGCAATCCTGATGAGCTGGACTTCAATGCATGGGCAGAAAATGCCCTTGGGAAACCTGTTTAAAATGAAAAATATTGCACGTATTAGAAAAATAACATGCTAAGCTAAAGAGCAAGATGATTGCATATTGTTTTAATTCCTTTGAGGAAAAAATGTTTCTGGAATGAACTTATTTCAAAAATATTATAGGAGAAATGAGAGATTTCACTTGTTTTTTTGAAGTGAATTTGCACACGGTAGGTATATTGAATGAATACTACTCATTGTTACTCCGCAGTTCAGAGGCCACTGGATACTGAGTTCTGCTGTCATATTAGTCTCTTTTCTCTATCGCTTTTTTCTTTCAACTGCTTAATAGAATATTCAATTTTATTTCTCTTATCAAGAGATTTATCAATGATCCTGAGCTTTGCAAAATTTGTGTTTGTGTGTTTTGTTTTTTTTTTTATCAGATCCAATCCAAATCCAATTCCAAAATACACAATTTTGTGTTAGTACTTTTGGTAGCACCTCTTGATTTTATAAAATAAATGCTAATTTGTGGTTTTTTCCCCAATTAAAATCATGCTACCTGTCATTCCTCATCTGTAAAGTCAGTCATTCATTTTCATGATTCAAAAGAGTATCACTGCATAACATAAAGACTACTTTACATATCAGTCAGTAACTTAAAGCAGTAGCTGCAGGTAGCTTGTTAATGAATCCCGACAAGGAGTCTGTGGGGGATCAAGGATGACATCCCATTTTCCAGATGGGAAGACTGAGGTGGGGGGGGGGGGGGGAATTAATTTCTAGTCCAAGCATACTGAAACCAACCTCAAAGATTCCCATTTTCTAAGCTTTGCTGGAGATCTTCTAAACCAGTAGATACAGACTGCACAGAACAATTACCATCTCCAGAGTTCACTTACTATACATATTCGATGATCTACTAAAAGGTTATGCAGGAATGTATGAGAGAATATAGGTGCTCTGAAACAATTAGAATTGTCCTGAGAAGATGTGGTGTTCACCCTAATCTTCTCTCAAATAAGTTTTCCATGCCCTTTTATATAGACTTTTACATTCATTTAGTATTCACATCATCTCTAGAATAATTTGCATATCTATCTAATATTTAAGGAGGTATATGATGGCCTCTAGTGGTGCGTATCAGCATGAAAATGCTGAACTGCTGCTCTATTTCCTCATAGTTTTAAAGATAACATGTAAGAAAAACAAACTTATATTTGAATTGGATCTTTTGAATTAGAAGAAGAGCAGAATATGGCACAAAGCAATGAGTGTGAACATTCTATCACTTTTTACTTGGTAACAAACAAAAAATTCCTGAGCCAATATTATTACATTGGAATAATTTAAAAAAACCCTCTGAATCTTTACCATTTCACTTTGTTTTCTCTCTCTCAGGCTTTTGATCACTCCACACAAGTAAGCTCTAGCCCACTGGTACTGTCAGTCACAAATTCATTGGGGATACTGCAGACGCTGAATGAGGTAAAAATCCATCTATAATTTTCCATAAAGAAGGTCCTTGCAGCGTAGATATTCTTTAGCCTGAATTAATCCTTCATGTTAAAACAACTTTCATCACTGTATCTGTGAAATATTAAAGAGAAAGACAGTACTTGGTAAATTAATTCCCAACAATGAAGAAACCAAAATAAAATTTCACTGTACTAATTTTACCTTATTCTTACAAATGGCATCTCATAACCCAGAGAACTGTAAGAAGGCTCACACAGCTAATAGGATTTACTATCACACTACAAAGTCCAGACAGGTAGGCTAATACATTCTTTAACAGGTTAAATATTAAACAGCTATCTCTTTGTGGATTTTCTCTTAAATCTATTTGTTTTGATAGTTTTATTTCTACATGGCCAAAAACTTGATTTTGTCTTTCAAAATGTTTAACAAAAATGTCAACACTTATAGGTTGAAGTTTTAGGCAGTAATTTCAGCCTGAAGAGTTTCATGTATTCTTGGAATCATTATGAGAATTCAGAGATACTATTTTTTTTTTTTTTAAGCAACAAATATATGTTTTTTTCAACCAAAGCAATTCACAGTTTTCTGGTAAATTTCTATATCATGTTGTTAAAAAAAAAATCTGTTAACTAGAAATAGACTTGTAAACATTTCTATTCAACAGAACATGAATTTACAAGAATTTGAAAGGCAGAGCTACTGATCTCGTCCAGTGTTCTCTAGAGCTCCGCTTCAAGCGAGTTTTCAGAAACCAAAGTCATAAGATAGATAATTGCCGTAGCTCTTTCCTAAGGAAAATGCAAAGATAAAAGGATAGGAGTAAGGCCATTCAGGGGAGCTTCTGAATAGTCTTTCCCTCTGTTACACCAACATTTTGCAACAGCATCCTTCCCCATCCTAGGCTATCTGCAGATTTAGTCCACATGTTCTGGGGACACAAGGCAGGGGGTTGGAGAAGGATGTTAAGAGACTAATTTTGTTCTTCGTTCTGAAAGTCATTTCACAGCTATTGTCAGAGAGATGGAAGCCTGCAACGTCACAGACCCTTTTCCTGTAATTTCTGCATTTTTACAAGAAGGTTGTTCAGGTGCAATCAGGGTTCTTTTCAATGGAAAACAGAGTTTTGAAATCTCAGCAATGCAAATGTTACGAGATGCCTGTGAACTGCATAGACTGACAGTAAGCAAAACGTTTTCACATCAGAACAGAGCAGAAAACTATAGGCAAGGAAATGCCTAATCATACGGTAGGTAATCTTGTTCTAAGTTCAAAGGGTAGAAGTTGAACGATTTTTCTCAAATGCTTCCAAGTTTTTGACTTTATATGGTTTTTCAGCTGTACCTTTTTCTTTGCAGTTTCTCACTTTTCTCAGGGTCTTATGAATTTTCAGTATCTTACTGCCTCTTCAGCTACACGCAGCTACTTCTGCTACACAGTCCTCCCCTAAGCACTGTATCCCAAGCCTCGGGGTTAGCAAACCATGTTTTCACTGAGCCAAAGTGAGTCTGCTGGATGAAAACCAAGAAATGATCCTTTCACAAGGGGGTTTTCTCTCACAGTCTTTCCTCCTCTGCCTCACCCCCCATCCCCAGCATGACATCTCTCCCTGGGACCTGGATGCCCAACACAGTGTGAAATATTAACTAGGTAATGATTTTTATTTCCCTTCAGAGGAGCTGCTAGGAAAACCACTGCTATGAAGCAGAATGAAGAGAGCACTGTCATCTGAGGAGCAGCCACCAGCCGCTCTCTGTGCGGCAGTGATGCTAATGTACAATGCTATATCTTAATAGCCATCTCAATCGGCTATTAAAATGCAGCACCGCACATTAAAATCACTACCCCACTGCTGCAGGAATACTTACCAAAGATGCAGTCCCTGAAAATTACCTTTCGGCTCAATGGAATGCTGCCGATGCCAAATGAGCTGTCTCCGCTCCTCTAATTTTCTGCTAAAGAAATAAAACTCTTACTTCTTAATTTTAAATTTACATGATTATGCTGAATGACATATTCAGCCGAGACAACACGGACATAGCATGGGTGTACTGCATGCAGTGCCTCAGAATTCAATAGCAGAAGTACTCTGAACCTCCTCAAGAAAACTGTGCTAACTTCCGGAGGAGTTGTTATTCTCAGTTTCTTTAAAGTATGCCTTTTAAGAACATCTTCTTGCAGGTATTGGAGAGCGGAGAACAGGAAAATGTAGCTGGTAAGAGTTTATTCCTGGAAACTTACAGGTTATAAGCAAGTGAATTTTGAAAAAAAGTGGGATAACAGAGATGATGAAGGCTACAGGATGAATGTAGGGGTAAAAGACACGGATGGACTACAGTCAAAAAGAGGAAACGGAGAGGCTGGTAGGCTGTATAATAAAGGGGGAGGAAGAAGCTTGAAAAAGAATCGAGTCTTTTGATCCAGAGAAATGGTTTGTGGGACAACTTTGTCTCATCTTCTAAGTACATAGATTCAGGTGAGAAGAATGACAGCCACAGAGGCAGATGTAAAAAGGCAGAATGATGCAGTGAGCTCATGTTGCCCTCCCTGAGTCATAGTAGAAGATGATCAAAAGTCAAGTCAAAGAGATATCTGGAATATAGCAAAAAAATATTTCAATTGCATAAGCTTCAAAATGTAGGCAGGGTCTCTCTGTTTCAAATATCTACTGAGCTGAAATGATCTGATTTGAAAGGTAAAAATATATCTGTTTGCTAGGCTTGAGCATCTGACCTCCTCTTTAAGCTACACGCAGCTTCTGCTGTACAGTCCAGCCCTCAAACATACCAGATCTACCTTTCAAACCAGACAAGGAAGAACTAGTTAGGGATATGAAACCATTAAACCAATTTTCTTCAAAGAGATGATCAATAAACATTATGTTTTAAGTATACTGGGCATCTTCAGCTTTGCTTAATCTTTTACCTGGACTCCTGATGGATCTGCCTAGGGGCCAGAGACAGCTGCACCTTTTGGCTTAAGTCAAACATAATTTATTAGTCTGCCCCAGAGCCAGGGACTCTTGCAGCTGCAGAGCAATAGCCCCAGGGAATCTTCTAGCAGGGCTGTACTGAATCTTGAGACCACGAGGGAAACGGGCAGCTACCCCAATGGAGTTGACAATGTTAGCAGTTTCATTACTGGTATCATCTGGGATGCTGACAAGGACATCAGTTTCAACTTCAATCTAAAGGGACAAAAAGTTCTTATTTGTCAGAGAATTCAGATGTGTGATTTCTCAGATTTAGCCTGAAACCAGTTCTCCTTGGCCCTCAAAATCCACATACGTGCAAACTAGAAACTGCTTTTTTGACAGCATTACTGCCAAACTGGTCCTTGCTTTTCTGTTCAAGTCTTCCTATAAGAATATAACACTGATCAAGATGTAAAAAGATACCCAACCAAGCAAAAACCTGCTCTGAACTACCTGATGGTTTATATAATCTACTGCTCCACTTTGCAAGCTTCCAATCTGCCATTACCATTAAGTAAAGTTTGGAAAATGTTGTATAATTATCTCTTCAAATAGAAAAAGCAAAAACACCGCTCTGCAGCAGAGATCACTCTCCCCCCTTTTTAGTCTGACATCCTCCATCAGTCTCCAGAAACATGGTAACACATCAGACCACAGAATGACATTCCAACCTACACAATAGTGTGGGAACAAGCTAAGAGTAAGCAGCTCACTGTACTCAAATGGAAGAAAGATTTGGTCAGAAAAAAAATCCTTTAGGATTTTGAACTTCACAGAATGGTTGAGGGGATGGGACCTCTGAAGTCATGTGGTCCAAATTCCTTGCTCAAGCAGGGTCACCTAGAGCTGGTTGCCCATGACCTTTCACTGGGAGGTACTTCTTGCCCTTGTAACTTGGTTATCCTTTCCAACCTAGGTTCAGAAAATGCAAATACTTCTGAAATTAAGGGAAGGTGGTGGCGGTGATGGTGGTGGAATAGTGCTGAAATAGTTTAAGAGAGTCTGGGGTTGATTCCCCATTACCCAGCACCAAAGCCTGCAAGACTTTGGGAAAGGGTGACAGCTCCATGTACAACAGTGTCCAACTGTCAAAGGAGAGACCAGAAAAACATCTGCCTTTAAAGTAAAAATAAAGTGAGTCTTATCTAAAAAACAGAGTATCTGCAGAAAGGAACTGTGCTGCATCATGACTCCCCCGCCCCGCTTTGTGCTTTAAATAATCGGAGCCACTGCTTTATGCAACACCAGTAGTAAACACCAGGAAGATACTGCACTGGTGACCTTGGATTTTCCAGCCCATTACTCCTGACTGGTCTCCACAAGACTGCTACATTGCCACCTGCCACATAGCACCTCCTCCAATGTCACAAGGAAGTCGAACTCTGTTCACACTTCCCCCGGTCCTACCCCTGTTGTGGCACGGAGCTTTTTCTGTTGAGCTGTGAACAGAAAGTGATCCAGGGCTATCAGTGTGCTAAGGATCCTTCCTCCTTCCCACGCCTGTGTTTGTTACTTATCTGATAGGAGGTGCAGAAGAAGAGAAAGAGATATGAGGGGAAACATTTCCACTTTCAGCATAGTTAAAAGAGCATTTCAAATCAACAGATGCTGCGAGCTTTATAAGGACATAAAAAGCCCAGAAAATATTACAATTTTTAATTTTTATTTTTTTTTTTTTTTTTTTTTTTTTTTAAGTCTGCTGGTTTCAGGAGGACATTTGGCATTATGGCATCTGTCAAATAACGCATACTGTCCCAAGTAACCGCTACGCGTGATGGAGCCCTGCTCTCCTGGGGATGGCTGAACCCCTGCCTGCCCATGGGGAGAGGGGAATGGATTCCTTGTTTTGCTCTGCTTGCGTGTGCGGCTTTTGCTTTACCTGTTAAACTGTCTTTGTCTAACAAGCCACGAGTTTTCTCACTTTTACCCTTCTGATTCTCTCCCCCATCCAACAGGGTGGAGTGAGCGAGCGGCTCCGCGGGGCTTAGCTGCCAGCTAAATCCCACAGGAAAAACTACTGCTGTGGGGCTAAACCACAGCAGGAAAAAAACCCAATACTTGCAAGGCATAAAGATGCCTACATGGTCTCAATGATTCTGTCCAGAAAAAAAGGGTCAAAAAAGCATCCTCACCACTTGCAGCAATTTTTGCATGCAAGCCATATTTGAAGTAATTAGCATAGTTGGTTGCCTTTTTGTTTCTACAAAAACAGCTGACAGACTACCCAGAGACCCTAAAGAAAATTGCCTCAGGGGAAGACAAAAGCTGTCAACATCAAGCTGCAAAGATCTGTTTGAGGAGGAAAACAAATTCCCAGTAAGAGAAGTTGATACGCCTGCTGATGAGCTGTTCAAATATGAAACACAGACACTTGGAGGAAGCCTGCTGCAAACACATCCATGGAAAAAACAGAACATTTGGCAAAAAATCTGGCACGAGGAAAAATGAAAACTGAAAGCAAGCATAAGGATGTGATGGAACTAGGAAATGCTGGCATGCCATACAGAGAAGAGCTGAAGGAAAAGCAAACATGCCTAGCAAACTAAATACAAAAACATGTGCTGGCTGGCAACACCAGGTAAGCCCTGGCTACTACCGGCAAGTAGGGATGCTACTTCATTCAAGTGTTAAGGGACCATTTTGTGTCACACAGAAGAATGTGGTAGATGTGTTGATATTACTGTATTTTATTGAACTAATACAACAGCAACAACAAGAAAGGTCTAATAACCTACTCCAGAGAGTTAGTAGATACTTTTCTGTTTCAAAAGATTTTTCAATTCCAAGAATGCATTTCCCACAAAAACAACATTTCCCGTAGGCATTGTTAATTTTTGTCTAAATGCCTCAGTTTTCTATTAGATGGTAGAAAATGAAAGAAGTCATTTGGACCAGCTCAGATATTTTTCTCCTTTTGGTTGAATTTCTTGTCTCAAGTGGACGTTTCATGACAGCAGCATTACTTGAGATATTTAAATACTTCATCAAAATTTAAAAGTGAAAACATGAACTTTGCATGCCCTTAGAGTCATAATTTGAACGTGTCACCATCTAGTGGCATCTTTAGCAGAGTCCTTGAGTATTCCTGTGAACAATTATTTAGGGAGACTTTGTCAATTTATGCACCCTGTTTATTCCCAGGTCCTTGTGGAGACAGATAAATCTTTGCATCCTTCAGAGGAGTGCCCCACAGGAACCAATCATCTAAGAGAGGAAAAAGTTTGAATTTCTGTTTTGGAAAGTTAAGTTTTCTCTACAGTCACATGGCTCACTGAAAAAGGAAGAATCAGAGGCCACAAGTAGAAGCTTCTATTTGAATGTATGTATCCATCACATAGTTCAAAAATTAAATTACCTCCCCACTACTTTTACAAATGTCAGGGAAGTCACACAAAAAAAGTGCAACACGTAAGCCATTAATGAAAGCAACAAGATGTAAAAATACTTAATCTATGTAATTTGATCCCTTTTAGCTATTTTATAAAGTAATTCAGGCAGAGCTAAGATAATAATTCCACTACAGACAATAAGGCAGTCATAAAACAGGGCAGGTAAAGCTGTGACAATAATGAAATGATCTAAGTAAAGCCTATTATCTTCATTAATTTTCACTCACTTTCCACCATAGTGGAAAGATATTAACTTGCTAATATCTTCTAGCCTATTCAAAAAGAAATGCATCCCTTGAGCAAATAAGCTAAATTATTAATTTTTTTTTGATCAGGATTTATAAAATAATAATTATGAATTAAATGTGTGCATAAAGTTTCTGGTTGCAGTCTTTAGATGCAAAATGTGACCGATTGCTGTTTAAGGGAGTATCCCTGCCTGTTACTTTGGAACCTCTAAAGTCTGCTAAACACCTTGAAAAAGCCAGATGTTTTTATAAAATGCATCAGTAAAAAAGCTTGACTCATTTCGTTAAACTTGTCTATTACTATAATTTTTTAGATATCCTCAAGACTTTATTTTGTAGTAAAGTGTGCTGTACAGGTAGAATTGTCACTAGCAGTTTATTCTGTTAATCAAACCGAATAATGGCTCTGCCATACCTAAAGAAACGCAACAACAAACGGCTCATGGTTTAGCCAAGAAATTTTGCCAAGCAGTTGTGACTGGGGCTCAAAAACCAATTTCTAAAATGAAATAATCAGTTGCCATATCCCTTCTGTGGAAGCTCTAATGCCCTATTCTGAGAATACAATGTGACTAACTTGATTGAAGCTATTCACATCAGGTCTCAAAAACTCTTTACCAATAAATGGAAAATGATAGGAGTTAATAGACACAAATCAAAGATCTAAACCCAGGTCCTTTCATAAACAGTTAGACTAAAAGTGTTGCAAACTTGGGGTTTTACTGTTCACATACGAAAATAATTGCCTGCTGTAAGACTTTATGGGCCTGGTAAACCTCGTGTTACATTTATGCTTAAGAAAATCTACAGCTTCCTAAATACATGCAAAGACAAGCATTCCTACAGACAAGCATTTAGTTGTGTGGTTTTTTTTTCACGTGCTTTGAAGTCAGTTATTTTAAAGGCAAAACTGAGGAGATGCAATGATCTTTAACGAAAGTTCTCAGGTTTTCATAAAAATCTTTAGAACACCATTTTCTTTCATCATTGTCTCATTATTATCTACAAGTTACATTCATTATCCTTTTCGTGACTTCCAAAGGAGAGTGTGTACCTGTTCACATGAAACATGTAAAAGAAATAAACAGCCCAATTTTACTCAAGAGATCACTCAGCAAATGAAAGTTTACTTTTAAATTGTAAAACCTGTAATATTACTATAAAAGCTACTAAAAACCCCAGTACTTACAAGTCCTATTTTAGGACAGCACAAAAAGCTTACTATTTATATGAATGCAAGAGAAAAGAGCTCACTCTCTTTTCCATAACTTAAGTAAAATGTATAATGAACTCCTCAAAATTCTCAGTTGAAGAATTTGTCCAGCACCAAAAGTGGACACCGGAAACAGTATACCAAAGCATCAACAGCAGTCAATTATCATGTTTAAAGTATTTTCAGTATCTGCAAGCCAGTGATATTATCTCAGTCAGAAATTCAAATGACTTAAACTAAAATGCTTGTGTTAACAAGAAATGTAACTATAGGAAGGTGAAGTCTCTCACAAGATCTCTCTGCAGCAGATGATTAAAAAAGTTTATCAAACTCTATATTCGATATACTAGGAAAAAAGATCACCAGAGACTTCTCCTAGATGTAAAATTTTATTTCTATTGCAGATTCCACTAAAACATGAGAGACTAGAATCAAGATAAATTTCAACTTCAATAACTATAAAAAGACTTAAATCTGTCACTCTGAAGCCATACAAAATAACTAAAAGAATCACAGGAGACATGAAAATTATGACTTTGAGGCAAAGCACACATTCAATGGACCCCAACTGACTAAAGTAGATTTAACTGAGCAACAATATAGTCCAAACTAGAAAATTATACATGTCCCAACACATTTTAAATTCATAGTAACAATGCTTTTGTTGTTGATTAATTCCAAAATATCTGAATTTCAACATCTTTAAAAACAAAAGTAGAAAACTGAGAGGATGTTTTGCAACTGTTTCTAATGTACCAAAACTTCCAATACCTCCAATTAAGCCAATCAAGGCTTAATTTTGTCTAGAAACTTACTCAGCAAGATTGGCAGGTGGTAAGACACCAGGCAATGGAAATAACTACAGTGAGGTAAGAGAATTTGATTTAAGTTGCACTCTAAGTTACATGCATTGCAATTGAAAACCATACATACCAGTGATTATATTCTTCAAAAGCAAAACCACATCAGAGTTATGACTTTGGTATTTGCATTGGGGAAACAAAGCACAGTAAACACTCCAAAGGTGCTCTTGACGCCAAGACAACTAAAGGAATCGAGTCCTTACTAGAACTTCTAGAGCTATAAATTTTGCATGGCTACAAAACCGGCCCTGCTGAGACTTGGGCATACCGGTGGATGAAAAGCTGGACATGAGCTGGCAACGTGTGCTCACAGCCCCGAAGGCCAACCATATCCTGGGCTGCATCAAAAGCAGCATGGCCAGCGGGTTGAGGGAGGTGATTCTGCCCCACTAATTCCACTCTACTGACACCCCACCTGGAGTACTGTGTCCAGCTCTGGAGCCCTCAGCAGAGGAAAGACGTGAACCTGTTGGAGAGGTTCCAGAGGAGGCCACCAAAATGATCAGAGGGATGGAGCACCTCTCCTACGAGGACAGGTTGAGGGAGTTGGGGTTGTTCAGCCTGGAGAAGAGAAGGCTCCAGGGAGACCTTATTGCAGCCTTCCAGTACTTAAGGGGTGCCTATATAAAGATGGGGATGGACTTTTTAGCAGGGCCTGTTGCAACAGAACAAGGGGTAATGGTTTTAAACTAAAAGAGGGCAGATTTTGACCAGATAGAAGGAAGAAATTTTTTACGGTGAGGGTGGTAAAATCCTGGCACACGTTGCCCAGAGAGGTGGTAGATACCCCATCCCTGGAAACATTCAAAGTCAGGTTGGACGGGGCTCTGAGCAACCTGCTCTGGTTGACGATGTCCCTGCTCACTGCAAGGGGTTTGGACTAGATGAACTTTAAAGGTCCCTTCCAACACAAAGATTCTATGATTCTATGAATAAATCTGGTTTCTCTCGTCGGTTTTGCTACTTTTAAAGGTAAAGGCTTGGCTCTCTTGTTGAGAGCGTTAGACACAGTGACTTAGAGCGGACTAAGGAAGTGGAATAAGAATAGAATTTTACTTTTGAAAATCTAGTAACTTGTGTAGGATCAAGAGTTACAGTTTGTTTGTCCCAGGGGCTTCTATTCCCCAAACAGGTGAGACTGGAGGCGACGCAGGAGGCAAATATGAGCTCAGACCATAGCTTAAAATATAAAATAAACTTAGTAACAAAGATTTGCTTGAGGACAAACCATCTGCAGTCAATTGATTTCTTGAAGCAATTCTCTATTATGTCCCCAGTATAACGGGCTGAAGGCTTTTACTATTGGTATCTGGTCTCCGGAACAAATACTCTTCAGATGACAATTATGTAATACAATGTTTAAAAAACAAACAAAAACCAAACCACTAAAAGAGTGCAATTTGCAAACAGACCGACCATCAACTAGTAGCAGATGAAGTAGATGACACACACGCCCCCTGAAAACCAACCAACCAAACATATTCCGCCCCCCCCCCCAATAAAACACACCTAGAAGGCTGATGCGAAATCGTGGGGACACCAGGAATCACTTTGTCCCTGAGATTCCAGCAGACATTTCATTAGACCTTCCAAATATCTACACAGCAGAAGCCCTTATACTACCTCATGTCTTTCTGGTGTACATTGCACAGGACAGAATCCTGCCGATTCATTTATTTTCTGTACTGGTTACAATTAAAGCATGGACCTATGTGGCCAGCTAGGTATATGTACCTTCTGAATACACAATTCTGTCTATTGTATATTCATATCATAATTCCTGGATTCTGCAGAACAAGAAGTTATTTAACATTAGTGCATGCTAAAATAATTTCCATAGAGCTATTAACTTGATATTATGTAGACCTGCACTTTAATTCATTGCATAAGAGCTGGTTGGCAACAGTTGTAACAGGAGATGCAACTCAAACACTGAGTGAGGTAGACCTTGAACAATTATCCAGTAAAGCTTGCAGATAAAGATACTGAAATACTTTAAGTCAAACGCATGAGGTTAAAGTCAATAATTTCAAAAATAGAAGAAAATGTTTTACCCAGTATGAACTAATGAAGCTCCATGAAAGTCAAGGACTGTGAGATCTAGGGCTAAAAAAACCACCCAACCCAATGCAAACAATCCAACAAAAAAACCTCACCAGGATAGAAGAGGAACACTACATCCATTTAAAATAAAGGCGGCAAAAATGAAAGAAATTAAAAAAACCCCAAGATAATCCAGACGAGTCTGGCTGTACAACACCTCCACGTGTTGTACAATCCAAACAGCCAGCAATGGGATTTGGGCCTCTGTGGCGCAATCAGTACTGAGTACATCCCATATACTGAGATGCAACTCCCCTTTCCCTCCTCGCTGGAAGTAAAGACTGGAGAGACAGACGGCAAACTAAGTCCTTAGTTTCATTACAGACTATTCTGATCATTGATCTTTAAGAAATGCAGAGTCAGGGAAACTGTTACTGAGGATGAGTCTCAGAGTACAAGTTGGCAGCTGAAATTTTCTAAGATTGCCACAAAATACACAAGTTCCTGAAAGCTTCTTCACTAGCTGAAAGGATGAATGGGAAATTCCATGGTGGAATCTGCTGTGGCAGAATTGCAGTAAACATGAGTGATAGCATACATGTAATACCATGGTACAATATACATAAAGCTCCTTTTAAAAAGTGGGAGGACAGAAAATGAAAGCATTCACCATCGGGAACAACTACAGAAGTTCTTTTATCAAAACTTCAGTGGAAGTCAAGTGATGAATTTCAAAAGGGAATTTTGCTTGGCTAAGGAGAATTCAAATAAGAAATGAATAGTGGGTCAACAGCTTCACTTTTTATTAGGTACTTCACTGCCAAAAAAAAAATCCTTCCTTCCTTTGTTTGCACATTCTGCATTCTGAACAGAATGAAAACCTTTCTGAAAATTATAAATTCTCTTACTGCTGTTGTTTTGCATTAATATATTATGTTAGCCTTAAATTATCATAGTGGACAAACTAGCTGAGCTGGCTTGCTTTCTATGTACTGTGTTCCCAAGGGGAAAAATGTTGCTTGTTAAAGCTAAAAATCTCTTAATGTTTCCCTGAATGAGAAGATGTAGAGAGCATTTTTAAAGCACTAACAATGTTCTTATTATCCCAATATAATATTTGCACAGGATAATTACTGTTACCATACAATAACCTAGTAGACAAACTGATACAAATGTAGTATCTGCCAAGAAAAAAGAATCTTCCTCACGCTACATTTCAAACGCAAGTACACTGTTTATTCTCACGTAGGCTTATGAACTGTTCAAATTCCACTATTTACTTGACATATTTTGATATCTGGAAAGCAAAATATTGGAAGGGAATATTTACTAGGTGGGGTTCGGCAGCTCAGCAGTGCTGTTGGCTTCGGCGGGCACTGTGCCTCGCTGCAGGAATGGCAGAACTGCCCGTGCAGAACAGCAGCTTCGGAAGGAAGCGAGCAAGAATGCCCACACACAGCTTTCAAACCTGGGATTTTCCTTATTAAGTACTGTCTAGATCTGCATTGATTCAGCGAATATATTTTAAAAATAAATATTGCGTTCAGTTTCCTGGATGCCCATCAATAAGAAGTCCCTAGCAGTCTGTGGCAGGAAAGATTAAAAAAAAAAGTAACTAAAATGGAACTAGAACAGAATGTGGGTGTTTAGTATAAAAAGTACGCTTTGACAGGCATGTAAGGAGTTTGCAGAAGGTATTTAACTTGATTGGCAGAAATCTCTTAGAAGCAAATTAGCGATGCAAACTATTTAAAGGAAAATTAGAAATACAATTTAAGCATATTGGATACCCAGTAAGGACTGGATTATTTAAGACTCACCATACAGTATGATCCATCAGTCCTCAAACCTACTAATTTTATTGAGATCATTTACTTCCATCACAATTTAATCAAAGAAGTAGTTAAAGAGCAGGTTTGATGTGCCTGTATTAATCATATTATGAATTAATGGCCAAACAACAATTGTAAGCGTTCATTGGTCTGTACGAAGTGAAGATTACGTGTCTTCTGGTGTTTGACTTAAAGATTTTGCTGTATACAAATACAGAATATCTGCATTGACCTGAGAACTTTCTGCCTTGACATCTCAGACTCTTTTTTTGATTATATACCTAACTATGGTAACTCTAACTGCGAGAGCAACATGGGGTTACCAGCAGGACTGTAGAATCCATTTCTTTTTCCCTGAAAAAATATGTCTTTCAGTTTCTTTTTTAATGTTACAGAGCAATAACCCAAAGAGATTGCTAACCCACTCTTACAGGCCATCCATTTTACTGTCTCTGCAAATTGTATATCAAATATTCTCATTTTTCTGTGTAGGAAAAACACCTACTTAATAGCCACGAAAACTTGATTGGCTATCAGAATATTCAACCACTTCCTTTTATTTTCTGTATTAAAAAGTGTGAAATAATTTTTTTCTATTGTTGTGAAGAATTACTAGGTCTAGTACCATTACCTAATTTAAGGGTAGAGAGACTTTGTTTGTTTTATTGTTTAACTTTAAGAGTATTTGTAAAAAACAACCAAACCAAAAAACCCCAAACCAACCCAAACTTGCTCCATACATGACAATTCAGAAAACTTTCTATGAGTAAGAATGCACAGAAAGATCAAATCTGATTTTATAAAAAAATGTCTATCTAATACTTTTTCTGATGGATTCAGAAAAAAAAAAAGTGTCATGGGTTCCAAGAGATTTCCGAAGGTTGTTCTTTACAGTGCGACTGCAACATCAAACAAATTCACCCAAAGGGAGGTGTGAAAAAAGGAGGATAAGGAGAGAAGCTAGTTAAAATCATAATCTTTGTTCATTAAGCTTCTAGTAAAAGATGATAAAATACTACCTCTCAAAATACAGATAGAAGACATCTCCAGGGAAGAATCTAGGTTAAGTTAGGACCAAAACATTTGCAGGAATGGCCATCGCAGGTGATTAGTCTCACATGCACAGAGCCAGTAAACTTGGAGCGGTCTCTCATTAGCTGTCCCATCAGATTGCTGTTGATATATATCAGAACTGAAACATGTTGATGAAGAAACACATTATTTTCCTGCTTCACCAGTCTTAAATGTTTGTAATGCCAGATTAAACTAATTTGTGATATTGCATTTAATAATCCAAATTGATAACTGTGGTTTACCTGCTGTTCCAAATAAGAAATGCTTTATGACAGAAGATAATATACTGGAAATAATATAACCATTTTTTCTTCTTCAAACAGTTGTAGAATAAGTTACCCATATTTTTAAAATAGTATTACATACATGCTAATTTTAATTTCTGCAAAGTCAGTTAAATCAGAGCAACATGCACTTCCTGACCTTTCATGTCATACACTCTATAAACATGTATTTATTATGTTTAATTAGCAAATTGGAAACATGTCTTTTGTACAAACTCTTATTTATAGAAGTAATAGTGTACTTCTTAATCGGACTAGGAAATGCAGAAACCTGCCAATCAAAAGAGAACTAAATGAGGTAAAATTCTCAGAGGATGTGTTACATTTCAAGTCTTTGTACTTTTCACTTTTTCAACAAGTTGTCCGAAATATTTTCTTCCAATAAACCGTTTCATTTTGAATTCAATTTCCTTGTTCCATAAAGTTTCTGCAAACAGCAACCCTCCAAGAAAACTCAACACATATGCAGAAGGATCATTCCCTTCTTGCCTAATACTTCTGTCTCTTTGTGTCTGGTGAAAAATAAGTGCAAGAAAGTGACATCTAATTCTGCCATTTCTTCCTGCTTTTAAAAAAAAAAAAAAAAAGGAGGAAATACAGGTCAAAAAGTTCTCCGAAGAAACAGTTATTTTTTTATTTCTGTATGAGTGAAACTATGAAGCAGTCTCTGATAAAAGGAGGAATCTACGGCGTTCAATCTTGTACGGTTACCTAAAGATCTTTCCGCTTCATATGTTGAAGTTTCTAACACAAAAATATTTTTTAAGCACAATGGGCATCTGAAATAATTGCAGAGAAATTCTAATGCTGTAATAATTATTCTCTATTCAGTAATAATAAAAGAGTGAAGTTATCAGAATAAAATATGCCATTTTAAAAATGCTTTAAAGAGACAGTAACTCTAGTTGAACTGATGCACTAAGGATGTGCAAATGGTTCCCAAGCTGCCAAAACACAAAGGCTGCTACGGTACTTCAACTCAGCAGACTACTCTATGAAAACACATCTGTTATCAGCACATTAATGAAAAGGCCTTTCCATAATGTACATTAACATGTTAATATGCTCAATTTTATTTTTAACTTCTGCCAGTTTTCAAGCAATTTTTTTGACAAAGCGTAGGAAAGAGAGGAAGAAAAAAAGACAAAAATCGTGATCTGGGACAAGAGAAATCCACAACCTTGACAAATCTTCACTATTTCCTGATTTAGTGTGTCTGGGTGCATTTAGCAATTTAATGTAATCTAATGAAGCTAGGCTTTTTAGTTCTACTTGTGAATACAACCATCAGAGTACAAACTGAATTAATTATCCCAGTGAATCTATAAATCATACTAATGGGTCCAGTTATTTTAACAGGTTTCTAAGTTCCTTTAACCATTTCTGTACTTACTTAACTCCAACTGTTCTTATTTTTAAGTTAAAGGTAACCTTACCCTTACCTATACGAAGATGAGTTTTCTAAAGCTGTTATCCCAGCTGACCACGCACACTGTGGCACCAGGATAAACTTGATTGGTTTTATCTGGGACCTTAGCAGACAAGGAAAGAATAGATATTTTAAAATAAGTGATGGCCAGCTTGACAAACATATGCTTGCTTTGTTTTTTGTGAATTTGCTATGAAGAAAATGAGAGATAATTTCTAACTTTCTTAAAAATATACGTGGACCAAGCTACCAGTCAATGAATAAGGAAAGACAAGGTGTTCTCATTGCGCAGGCAGGTGCTGCCTCAATGTTCCAATTTTTGAAGCTCATTTTGGGTAACAGATGTATATCCAATGTAATGCAGAATATATACATAGAATTCCAGTAGACACCCTGCAGTTCTTAATTCTTTATCTTTCCATAAAACAGAAACTAGATAAACCGAGATTAATCTAATAGGTTGCCCTAAAATTCAGCAGATTCAAAACATGGAAAGGAATGCTTTGGAAATTCAAAGACTTATTATAAATAATGCTGACACAAGCCCTTTAAAAAACTCAAAAATCAGAAGATAACCACTGCATTTTTATCACACAAAATGTTTAAAGACCCTTAACAACACAGTATAAGATCAACCATTCAAACTAAATAAAAATAACAAGAAATTACCAGGAGTCTCACTAATAACCTATCCTAGAGGATAACTCCATTGTGAGATTAAAGAATAATTATTATTTTCAAAATAAGGGGTGTTTTTAGACTATTGCCAATTGAGTATTCAAACCAATAGTTATAAGCACAACTGAACGAAGCATCATACCACCTGTCCCCTTCATTTACCACCTCTAATGCTAATTTGCCTTGGTTTTCCAATGTCACTTTTAACTTGCATATGACTACACATTAGTGCTTCCATTCTCAATATTTGCATAAGCTGAAATAAAAAAAAAAATTATATATTTTGCCAAAGAGTTGTGCCAGGTAACGACCATTTAATTTACACTGATTGCTCCATCTTCTCAATTGTAAAAGTAACGGCGTTGATCCCTCTATCTTATCCATTGCTACCGCTCATGGAAAATGTCAACGTGAAGAATGGAATTACGTATGCATAATATTGATGACAACAGAGGATCAAGTGCAGTACAAAGATGACATAATGATCAATAGTCTAAGTCCAGATACTCATTAAACAGACCTTCAGAACAAATAAACGAAAGAATATATTCCAAGTAATGAAAGCTATTGTTCCCAATCCACAAATACGTTAAGTAGCACTCTATGTCCTAAGTCAGGTTAGTTTTCCCAGTGACAAAGAAAAGGTTCAGATAACAGGAAATTTCACCTTGGAAAATTTTGTTGTATTTGAACATCAGGTTTTTACTTTCAAAAGATATTCTACAGCCCAAGTATAGCACCAGAATGCCCTGTTCTCACCTTGCATCCAATTCTCTATTCTTTTCATGTCTATTTGTCCTGCAAAAACATTTTTTAGTTCCAGCTGGTTTTAAGAGGACTGTATAGGTCAAAGGACATGAACCATTTGAAGCTGAATAAAACCTTGAAATTAAATAATTGAACGCCTAAAGAATACGGTATATATGGACAAGAGGAAAGAAAAAGAAGTCACCGTATATATTTTGTATTTTTTATATTCCTCCACCCCCACAACAAACACATCTCACTGATTGTACTAATTGTCACCAATGTAGTACCAGTAAATTTATTCACTACTGGGAACAATTTTAAACACCTGTAGTTTTTTTCTAAATAAATACTTGATAATCTTTTTTCTTCATTTAATATTTTAGCACAACCCCTCCACGTTTCAGTTCAAGTGAGACAGGAATGAATTTAAAAGTTTACAATTAAAGAATCAACTTCTAGTTCTGCAAACATTAACATACACGTGTAGTGGAAGTACAGGGTAAGCCCACAGAACGCTGCTCATCTGAGGCCAAAACTTTCCTACTGCAAATCCCTTAAGTGACAAAATGCAAGCCAAACATTTTATATCACATTTATATGCATGAATATCTAAAGAGAATAATGACTCACATATATAAAACTACTTCAAGCAAAGGAAAAAAAAAACCTAATCACAATTCACATTCACATTATAATTTCCAAAATACTTCTTTTCTAATATAATAAAATTCCATACATAACATTTTATTAAATTTATAAATACTTGCTCAAAGTTAAATATAAACACAAAGTACAAAATGTGTATTAAATTGTTATTAAATAATTTTTATTAAAGTAGTATTAGTTAAAATTATGCAATGAATGCATAGATCATAATTCAATTTAGATGATTGTGGTGGAAAATATTTTGAACAAATGCGATATATTTATGGGAAAGACTACTCAAATGCTAACTGAAAATAGATGTTGAAAGCAACCAACTCATTTTTACAAACAAGCTCTTGAATATATTTTACTTTTTTCCAATTATCCTTTTCTGAGGTTTGCCTCTGAATAGAACATGATTACCCAGTCTAATCACCTTGTGAAGATTTTAATCTCTAATAACATAAACAGAGGCCAAGACCAGTTCTGACGAAATTTAAAATCAATCAACGCTAAAGAAATTCCTGAATATGTAACAAAAAAGAGTCTCTTTTCACCAAGTAGTTTATTTCAAAAAATTACTTCTTCCTTTATACAGAATTTCTGAGAATGAAGAACCAAACTCAGCAGAGTCATATGAATACAGACTAATAAAAAAAGGCAAGGTTCATTCAGGGAAAGCAACATAAGTGACTGGTGTCATTGTTCAGATGATTAGTATCAGTATTGTGCCTTTTTAAACAGATAAGCAGCACAATCTGACAGCAACAAAAAAATCAAGGGGGAGAAAGAAAGAGGAGGAGGGGGGGGGAGGGGGTGTGTGTGTGTGGTGGGGGGGTGTGTGTGTGTGGTTTTTTTGCCCTCAGGATACAGAATTCAAATAGAAGCCTGAAGAAAATGAGTAAAAAGCCCAAATGGAAAGTTGAAGGGAAAAAATTCCTAGGACAGCCAGAGAGCAAGGGCTGTATCCTAGGAGCAAAGCAGTGAAATGATGCATGCAGATAAAAACTAATTGCTTCAAGACCCAGAGAGGACAATATGAACAAACATACAGAAAAGGATATCGGAAAACCTGGCACAAGCCTAGCATAAAACATTGGCCTTCCCAGCAAAACGAATGGTGTTCCATTAGGTTCACGTAGCAGATAGTCTTCCAATTTTAAGTTAAGTAGTGTTTTTTCCTTTCAGAGATTTAGACTGAAAATTGTTGTAACCTGTAACCTCAGGAAAGAGATGATGTATACAAAAAAGGGGCTTTCCAGGAGAAATATTCTGTCCTGGTGAAATCCAGAAAAAATATAAAGCCTGCAAAATGGATTAGGCTAAGAAGCAATAGGGAGAAGAGAGAAAAAGGAGCTTCACGCTCCTTAAAGTCAGAGATATTTTGCTTGGGTTTTCAGCCCACTTGCGTTCCTCTACCACTCCGATGTTGCTAAATTACAGGCACTGCAGGTAAAGCAGGTTTAAGCTGAAGTGATGAATGAGCAGAAAAAGAGGAAATAAAATTCCTGTAGGATGCAGAAACGGGAAATTAAATTCAAATTCTCAAAAACCTTTGTTCATTTCTTTGTAAGAGCTTCTGAAGCATCTCTAGTGCACACTTTTTAAACTCATGAGTGATGGTAAAGTGATCTAACCCACATCGGAAGAGGTTTGGCTTTGTTTTGAATTGAGGGGTGGGGGGGAGAAGAAAACCAGTATACACTCAGATACAACATGATTGCCAGAGGATATACCTACATTCAAGGTTCACATCAATATTGCCTCCAATGAAATCAAGGTTGACATATGTTAATCTTTCTCTCCTCTTAACATAGTGCAATATTCTACCCCTAAAAAGTACAAGTGAGTATATCTGCAAATTCGGAACAGAAACAAAGAAATAAAAAAACCCCAAAACACAAACCCAACCATAAATCAAACAAAACAAGACAACTGATTCTGGCCACAGCTCAGTGGTAAACGTGGAAGACAAAGACGCTAATTAGCTAGCCCAATCATGCATTAATAAATCAATGCTGAATATCCAAGAGGATTGCAACTTCCAGTGACTGAGTCAATGATTCATAGAGGATTATCCACACAGAAGAAAGAAACACCTTCAGAAATTTAAGGTATATGTCATCTTGTTGAGCTAGAAATTCCCTGTGAATTATAACACACAAAGAAACTTAACAACTAAAATGAATATTCAATTTCTCCCTTAACGTGTGTGGAACAAAGCTTAGACTAAAATAAAAAGTTTTTTGTACATCAAAAATTTTGTGAATGTACTTCCTGCTTTTCTCTATAGAGATTTGTACCAAGCATAATCATCTTGGATCGATCGATCGATCTATCTATCGGTGTTTATACAGAAACTTTCTCCCTTCCACTCCTTCAGTCCCACCCTCTTACTTGCACTAAAATCCCAGATTGGAAAAATAAATACAGGAGAAATTCAAAAGCAACCAAAGCTCTACTTATTATTTAATTACAGGGGCAGAAGCATAGGAATTTCTTCAGGGACTGGGTTCAGGACTTGTCCTTGAGGCAAAACAATTTTTTTTTTTGTTGTTTATGTAGCTGAAGAATGATAAATTAGAAGCCAGATCTAACGTGGAGTTTGTAAATACTCACTTAATGTTTACTGCTGTGAAACAAAGTAAATCATAAAGCTTTTGACTTAACCACCGCGCTTATAAGCGTTTCTCCAAGGATCAAAACTCAAACCGGGAATAATTTGGATGAGAACATAGTGACACCTATAATTAGCTGTAAACACTTGTAGGAAACAAAGACAGTTTATATTTTTCTGTTGTGTTCTAGTTAATATCACCTTTATTCTGTAATTAATAACAAAGTTTCCAAGTCATGCTTTAACACTCAAAGTTCCACAGGTTGCATGAAATTAAAAAATCCAGAGAAATACCAATATGGGAGAGTTAATCCCTCTTATTAAAGAGGTCTCAACACATTGAGGAAATACTTGTAGGATTTTTTATTATTATTTCATGACTGTAGCGTTTTTAACTTCATCGCATCAATTCACTGTTTCCCCTTCAGCCACAGGAATGACCCACAGTGATGGATTGATTCACTTCAGACACTGTATGGCTTATGAGGGTACCAACTTATATTTTATATGAGGGAAAGTCTGTTCTTCCTCAATCCCTCATCACTCCTCAAGCTCTTCTATATAACAGTGATCACCACACATAGACATAAAATTCAGACCAGGTCAGCGAGGCAAAACTCTTAGCTTTACCTTTTGTTCTTCATTGTCCATTTTTGTCATCAAAATGAATGATACATGTGGTATTGCATAGCACGAAAAATGAAAATTAATAACTTGCAACAGAATATGGAATAGAATGGAAACAAGAAAAAAAGTCTATGCCTGATCCTTGAAATATTTGAAATCACAGCAAGGAAAAAAATATCAGCTACAGTAGAAAAGAAGATTCATTTTGATAAATTGTAACCCTGTGAACACCTGCTTTAAAAATGCATTTTATTAGTTTTCTGTGAAACATATGGAAATACCCAAATATTAAAAAAATATGTTCATGTTTGACCCTGTGCTCACAGGTAAGAGTTAGATTTTTCTGATGTTTAAAGGAGCAATCACAACATTCAGTCAGGGTAGTAATGGATTTAAACAATTACTCTAGCAGCATTTAATCAAGGGATATTGTAACTCTTCTGCATAATGACTTCAAATATTCAAGCAACACTGTTTCCTTTTTTGCTCAGCCTGAAGCAAAAGAGGAAGCAGATAGAAACCAATAGTTCATAATTTTGTACTTTTGAAAGCATGCTCAAGTTGAAGAAAAAGGAGTTTCCTCGGGCTTTCGTAACCAGTCTCAGATATGTTAGTGGTTGGAAGCAAGAAAACATATATCATGCTGCTGCTTGAGTCTAGAGGTGCTATCAAACAACAGCAAAATCCCTGAGTTGCCAAATATGTATTTCGGCTTTCTGATTTTATTTAGTTGTCAAGAAACTGCAAGAATCCGAGAGCAGCCCTCTTAAAAGATAACGACTCTTGACAGCAAATACTTGTCTGTCTTCAAATTGTTTTCCTCTTGCTGACAGCTTTCCAATCTTCTCCAGAATTAGCTTGAATTGGTTTTCTCTCCTTACAGTTCCAGTTTTCTTCAGGCTTGTGGTTAGTTGAAAGATAGTATTGTCTATGGTAAACTACATTAATGACTACCACAGAAAAAGCTAACACTACAGCCTACAGTAGTATCCCACAGTCCAGCAGTATGTGGCAACTAATTAGCCCACATACCTTGGGCTAATGTGTCAGGACCTCCAAGGCTCAAGCAGCAGCCCTGCTATCTGTTCTGTGTGGTTGGGCATTGGGTCACAGGGCTGAGAGCACCATGTTGTACCGCCTTCCCCAAACAAAAACCTTAAAAGGAGGGCTCATCAGTTCCCAGGTTGGTCTCCATTCTCTGCCACACTCTCCACAGGCTTAGGAAACATGGGACATATTTGCCTCCACCCAAAAAGCAGTATACCCACCAGGGCCAGAATTCAGGGACACAAACATCAGACCTGCTAGAAAATTGTAGCTAGATACTTTTTGGAATTCCAACTGATTTAGAAATGGGAAAAAAAATCCATAGTAAATAGAAAAAAATCATTCATAAAGGAAACTGCAAAAAATCAAATAGATGATGTACTAGTGGTAAAGTAGCAATGTGAAAACATAAAAGCAAGAAAGATAAACAGCTGTATCAAATATTCAGTAACAAAAGGGCAAAACTGTAGGTCCACATTGTCAAGAAAGCCTGAGAGCACCCTTTGTTCTGGTGGAAATGAAACCCTGCAGTGCAGCTGGGGAATATAGTTAGTAACATTTGCAGGACACTTTAAATAAATTCAGATCACTGGAAATAGCAATCAAGCTCATTGATAGCCTCGCTTACAGTCAGCCTTCTAAAATAGCAGTAAAAATCCAAAACACAAGGTGAGTGTCCACAAAAGGGCACTGTATTCAAATCGTGATATAGACTTTCTTGTAGTCTTAACAAGCATGAAATATGTCCCCTGCATTTTAAAAAGGAACATAAGAAATATTCAGTATTCTAGAAATAACAGTAGAAAAGCACCTTCTACACATTTTCTAAAAATAAAAGGGTAGAACTGTTGGCATTACGATTCTGTTTAATTTTCATGAGAACTTTATTACATTATATCAAAGATATCAATGTTAATTTATCCCAAGTTAAAAGGAGGTAGTGTGACTAGATAAAGCTTGCTGTGTTTTTTTGGTGGTTTGTTTGGTTTGGTTTTTTAATGTGGTAGACAAGATAAGGAGTAGCTCAGAAAAAGGGAAGCTTTGAAATGGCTTTTTTTAAAGCAGTATATTATTTTCTGTGAAAAAACCTCAAGCACATTAATAATGATTCAATCTTATTTTGTAAAGGGAGCCTCTTTGATGCAGAATTCCAGCTATGAATCTTACTTAGTACTGCTCGGCCTTTTATTTTGAAGCTTCTGGTTTCTTCTTAAAGAAAATGTAAATTGCTCTGAAAATGTACTCTCTGTACAGGAACAGGCAAATCTCCCAGGGAACAACCTACATCTCTCAGGCTGTGACCAATCATTTGGCTGTTGAAATTAGCAGATACTATAAAGTCTCAACTTTTTAGAAAATGACAAGCTCAGCTCCAGAAATATAAACCCCAAGTATTTGGTAATTTATTTACCATGGAGGAAAACAAATTCTTTCCTACTTTTTAATGTTTTCTTCATACCCCAAAGGATCTGTGGCATTTCTAGATGCATTGTATGCAGTGCCCTAAGGGTACTTCTATTTCTATTATTATAGGTGGCTTTGAGAGCACAAAGGGAAGCTGAGCAGTTCTATCCTGAGTGAACTGTGAATGAGACACTCTGTAATACAAACGGAGGCACCCTGAGGGCACCACTGAATTTGTGTGTGTATGCTTTAAAACATAACCAGGGCAGAACTCTTTCAGATGAACTGATCTCTAAAGGTTGAAGTCTTGAAAGGACTTCTTTTTTTTGCACATGCTTTGACTTGCTTTCAGCATTATCAGTTTCTCTGATAACAAAACTACCTTTGTTTTTTTCTTTTTTAAAAGTATTCAAGGCTTTATCATTTGAAATTTTCCCCTTACAGTGACTCATTGTCAAACTTGTCATAAATTGCAACCTTAGGAAAAGCGATTACATTTAAATGAATTAAAAAAATAGCTCTTCCATTAAAATTTTAAAGGGTTTCTCAAATACTTGTATTGAAAGTAAGTACCTATATTTTATCTTAACTATTTCCTTTCAATTAAAGCGTAAGAACCAACATTTACATTGGGATTGATATTGTCAAAGTAGACTCAACTTCTCCCAGCTTTAGATCAGCTGAGTTCCTGCTGGTCCTGCTGATTCTGCCCTCATTGTAGGTATTAAATAATATTTGTTCTAACCAAACAAATAGAAAAAGCAAAATTCCCATACTGCTATAAGAAATTATATTTTTTCTTTTTTAAAAGACAACTAATGTGCTATTTACATCACCAGACTGTTTAAAAAAAAAAATCCAACTGAAAAATTATAGCAACTTTAGCGTTCTTTGGAATACCACAAAATAGCAGGACAGAAAAAAGTGGACCTGATCTTGCAAATGTCTGCACTAATAGGAGCCTGACTCCCACAAATAATTCAATATGAATGGAACAAATCATTCCCTGTAGCGTATGCAGTATTGGATCCCAGGTTGTATTCTTCCCGTCTTTGATGTAGTCCATGAACATGGACTTCCACTTTATTTCAAGCGTAAAGACAAACAATAAAACTGATGTTTTTCTTCGCTGTCATGACCTAGGCAGCTGTTGGCTTGTAGAGCTCCAGCATGGTCTTACTGGGCAATTGTACACAACCATGTACCTTTGCACCACAGAATAATTTGCATGCCTTAAGTATTTATGATCTTGTTTCCTTAAGCAGCCAAGGTGAGTCCATTTCAAAGTGGCCTACTTTTTACATACACCTAGAGGACCCAGTAAGGCATCCTGGGTGAACAGAAAGACACATGTGAAGCCCTTACTGCCCTCAGGCTGCAAAAGACCATGGAAGGCAGAGCTGCTATTGATAGTGGCTGATGCTGGCACACTGTTTATAAGATACCTCAAAGCGTCTACAAGTCATTTAAGAATAAAGCACTTTTAGGACTATGCAAGTAACAACCTTCTTTCTAAATTGAAATCATACAGCACAACAGTTAGTAAAAGAATACTAATAAAAAAGGTTATGCAAACCTGGGACCAACCACCATGAATGCAACTCAATTACTTTTAGCTGAAAAAGCAAGATATGGATATGGATTCTTACAGAAGAACTGATTACTATAAGAATGCTGAAGAGTTTCTAGCACACCAGAATAATGACAACAAAAGTAGAATGCTCATCCTTTGCTTTGTGGTTTTATATTAACAAATTAGTTAAGCAGCATGAAAAGTTTGGTCAGTATCTCCGATTTTAATGTTCCTTCATTCAAAATGGTGCCATTTGCATTCAGTTAGAACATGCAGAGCTTAGGAACAAAAGAGGCATTAAATTCTCCGTTTCATTTTTCTGATTCTTTGTCAAGTGCTTCATTTTTCAGTTTTCAAAGAGTTTGACACATTGATTATACATCCACTAACATGGATGGACTTCAGCAGCATAGGACAATCACTGTGCAGGTACCGCTTACAGTCAGCTTTGACAGACAGACGTGCTTAGTTATTGTTTTTCCCCATAAGAAAGGCTCCCTAAAAGGGTATAGAAGTTTATTCACAAAGCCCAAGAGATAGGGTTTTTGTTTTGTTTTTCCAGTCAATGAACAAAATATGTCTAACTACAAGATTTTTCTTTTAAGACAAAAGATCAATTACCTTCAATTCCACAAGGGTATTGCAAGGGAATAACAACACTTTATTTCATTTTATCTGATAGTAAACACACTGAAAACCAACATTCAGCATATTTTCAAGCTGTTTATTTGAAACAGCCTGGAACTTTCATTCACAATATGCTTTTTTTAAACATATAGACAAAGGTTTTGCTCATTTGGGTTGAAATTCATTCTGTGCAGAGTACTCATTTATATCTCTCCTAAAATTTATATTAAGCTTCTCCCTCTCCCCTTAAGGAATGTAATTACTATCCTTCATTTCTAGTAGTTCCCATGATGTGCCTGTCTTCCAAATAGAGAATAATGCATTATCTGTGCCCCAAGGAATTTATATTAGAAGATAAACCATATTATTGTCGGTAAAATGAATTATTTTAAATAAAAAAAGATGCTAGGATGCAATTGCTACATTCAAGAGGACACATTTAGTTCTGTTTAAATTGATGTTGAAAAATGCTGCATGCTTAATGGCACAATTCAGCTAATAATATGCTGCAACAGGAACTATATTCGTAAAGTCAAATGTAATTTGCATACAGATAAAATATCTATTTAATCTACTGTCCATAGTCTCAAATAGAAATTATAGATTGATATTTGCTTCCAGTGTGACACAACTGTGGATAAAGACTTAAACCTTTCCTTGGTACTCACCAATCACCTTAGAAGTCTATGCTGTATTTTTTTATGCTTCCTGAAGCTCAACTATGCTTGAGATTTTTTCAAAATACCAATGCTATCACGTGTGACTGGAAAAGTTGACAAAACCTAAAGACCCTCCCCTCTCAAAAAACCCAAACTCAACCACAATCAAACCCAAAGCTGATGCTTTGGGTTCTTGGTGACCCAAAATTCAGGGTCATTTTACAATATATTTAAAACCTCAACTATAACAGTTTAAGTACATAGCTGCAATAACTACATACCATTTCTGCATTATAATAGAGTAAAAACAGAAGATAATGTGGCATATTACCATAGACCCTTATAAATCTGTCAATCTTTTGAATAAGATGATAAAGCTTTTAATTATTTAAGCCTGCTGCTCTGTTTCATAATATATTCATTTTACACATCTATCTAGTGCTCCTGGCTGCCTGTATTTATTTGATAAGGCAATATATTCTTCCATTTTCCTCCTCTTCCTCTCTTTTTACATTATGATTATGAAGAAAGGTATAAAAGTGGTTCTCCATGTTCACTGACCACAGGTGAAGAAAACGTGCATTTAAATAGCAGGATGGAAGATACAAGTAAGACATCAGGAGAAAAGAATGCAAAAAGCTAAAAAGTTATCTAGGAGGCAGTTGAAGACTCCATCACTAGCATGTGCTATGAACAACTTAATTATATCAAGTATGGTTGGACTTGATGATCTTGGAGGTCTTTTCCAGCCTTAATGATTCTATGATTCTGTAAGTAGGTATTAGCTGTGTCTGATTCTGTTCAGAGGCAGATGGATGGACTGGATGATTGCTGGAAGACATTCAGACCTATTCCTTGCCATTTTTCACGAATATAAGTTTTAGGATAGATTTTACCTTCTTAATTAGAGCAAGAAATCATTTCTAATGAATGAATATGGCAACAAAGTTATTATACATAAGACTAAATCCCATTTAAAATACAGCCTTTTACAGTAACAGAATGTGCATATTTGATAACAGCATGAAGCCTCACAGATCTTATTCATATTTTTTTGTTTTGTTTAGACTGCCTTATGTGTCATAGCTAGAAATCCTTGATCACTCATGCAAAACCTAGACTTTAAATTCTTCATTTTCAGGAAACATTGATGTGCTGTTTTTCTCATCTACTACAAAAATGTTAAATGAATTGACCTGTACAGGTTTCATTTGAGTGGACCTATGACAGCTACAATTGCAGTACAGTTTCAAGGCTGACAACACATCTGTGTATTTTCAAATGTTGTAGCCTAAGGAGCATCAGCATATTTTTTGTCTGCTTGCTTTCAGAGTCCGATTAACCATTTACTGTTTTCTTTCACAGTTACTATAACACATTTCAAACAGAATTAGCAGAACAGTCTTCAGAATAAGATGTGCAGATTTATCCTACCATGCCGACTGTTGAATTCTTTTCTATTAGCATGAATGATGCTTTTAAAATTGACTTGTATGTCTTTCCTATTATGTATTAAAAAATATCACATTTCAGGATAATTTCTGTATATTTTCTATGCCTTCATATTCCAAATTTATAATAGGGACAAACTCCTTCCAGAAATTGCTGCTGATGCTGGATAGATGGGAAACAAGATGACAGCATCAAGTATGGCAGATTCGAAACGTCAGGTCTCCTCTTATGGGAGTAAAAGGCAGGTTTTGGCCCCACATACTTTGAGGGACAAAAACTCAATTGTGCCTATGCTACTGGAAAGCCTTTAGCTGACTTAAAGGCAGGACAAAATATTTTTCAAAAAAAAAAGATATAACCAAGTAAAAGACAGCAAACATGCTTTCTAGGTGGCAAACTGAAGCAGAACGCCAAATCGTTTCTTTGGACCGGATGAAGACATTTGGCAAGATTCAAGGCATGTGTTATGTGACACTCAACTCCTCAGATCACAGCAAAAGCTTATTTAGGCTTCTATTTGACCTGTTTGACCAGTGCAGGGTTTAAAAGCAGTTGAAATAAAATTGCAGTCAGCCATTTAATCTCTGTTCCAATTTAATCCATCTTCCATGTTTCAGAGTCAGTGGTGCTTATAATCTGTTATCTGAACTGCAAAGTCATACAAGTAGACTGCCTCTCACATTTCTTTGTAACAAAAATTAGTTAATGCTAAAACCAGTTTTTCCAAGTCTTACAGAAAATTTCCAAAGCACAAACATAGTGTATATCTATTCATGTACATATATACATAAATGTGTACATATGCATGTAGAAACTACTGGTTCTCCACATTCATTTTTCTATATAAAGATTAATATATTTTCCCTTCAAAGGTTTAGCAGAATCTCATGTCTTCTGAGCAGAGATGAGTCCAATACTTCTACTTTATAAAAATGAAGGTATTTTACGGACAGTTACAGTAAGGTCATTTGACACACTTCGAACAGGTAACTAAGTTAAGAGAACTGTTTAAGCATAGAGATTTTTAGCCTTATTTCTAGGATTAATTAGTTTTCTCGCAGAATTCGATAAGGAACCTTTGAATATTGTTGGACAAGAATTTCCTCCAACAATCTTTGGACAAGTAAAGGTAAACAGTCTTCAAGAAGGGATTAAGTCCAAGGACTCTCTGTAAGAGTGACTTAATTAAAAAGGCTTAAGAGAAGAAATGCTTTAATACAGGAAATGAGAACCATCTGACCCCTAAAGGTTGACTGAAAGTTATCACTTCTTTGAAGATGAGTGATCAATAAAAACTCAAAGGAGGAATTACCTTCAAAGATATTTTAGGAGTTGATACTGATAGAAAAAAAAAAAGGAAAATAACTTGCGTTGTACAAGCTTCAGGTGCCACCCAAAGCATCCCACAGAAGTGCCGAGGGACACAGCAGATGCTCAATACCGAGCCTACACAAGTTCTTCCAGGATTACAAAGAATTAAATGCAAGATCTCTTAAAAATGATACACATATTTTCTTTGTCATTGCCCCCCTATGGTAAATTCATGGCTGCACACCAACCCCTTCATTCCCTCAGACATTGGTCAATACCCATATCAGCTCACAGGATTCATCTTCATGAGACTAGCAAGGAAACCAGAGCAAGCATGGGCTTTCTGGTCCAGCATTGCTACAGTTCTGTAACGTAATGATGAGGCTTGGATGTCAACATGTCAGAGAAGTTACATCAAAGCCAAGGTAAAACCCTGTATCTCCAAGAAATTATCTAGAATATATAAAAGCTGAGAAGTAAAAAAACAGAGGAAAACCAGTGGCAGCCAGTACTAATTCATGGGACTGAACCATTCGAGTTATTGCGTTCTAGCTAAACTCAAGTTTACCAAAACTGTTACAGATGCTGGTGAAAGCACCGAATGAGGGAGACACAAGGAGAGCGAGAGGGGACACTATGGGATTAAATTAAACCAACTAAAACAGAATAAAGCAAATGGTTAAAAAGCAGCTAGAAATACTGAGATCTGTATTGGAGCCACCCTGACAGTGGAAAGTTACCAGGAAATACCGTATCAGTAAACTGCAATGGCACTATTTTAATGGATACATCCCAAGCACGGTAAGGGAAACAAACGGACAAACACAAATAGAGATACAAATCAACTACCTCAGTAACGACCATCTTCAGTGTCAGTCATGAAAATGCAAAAAAGGATTTCAATGAAAACTGTGTGTATGTTTTCATGAATGTTTTCAATGAAAACTGGGAGAAACATTAGCCCAACTTGTATTTAATCTGATTATGGAAGTGCTATCCACTGCTTTCCTGGTACAGCTGGATGGGGAAAAAACCCAACTCCAAAGGAGTTGATCAAATCAACCTCAGGCAAAAATATATCCCAACTTCCTTGCTAGAAATATACTCTGATTCTGTGAATCATGCAGAAGCATTTGCATAGCAAGCACATAATCCTGAACATGCAGACCTTTGTGAACAGTTTATAGTCATGTGGAGATCAGCTGCCACTGTTTGTCATTTGTATTTCTGAAAAAATGTCATATATGCAGTCTGTTGAGGTTCTGAAAATTGTTTTCAAGGGATTAGTCCCCTGCAGTTTGAAGCAAATAATTCCAAACTGTTTTGTAGCAAGCTGACTTGACGTTGCGATAGGAAAATTGCGTGAACTATTTGTTTCCACAAGGGTAGACTTTTTGTGTGTCCAAGCAGAGGAGCAAAAGCAGTGTCTATACCGCAGCTGCATTGTTTCTAACTCAGCATGTAAATACAGCACATTAGGACCATGTCTAGCTAGAAGATCACACTGGGAATAGTCTAAAGAGACAGAAAAATCTTTTATCCCGCTCTAAATCCAGATTTTTTTTAAAAAGAAAGAATCTAATCCACTCTTCTCTGGAGATCCTTATCCCTGTTTCCCAAGGTTTCCCCAGGGCAGGGGACAGTGCTGGTAGCCCTAGGGGCTGGGAGGTGGGAGGCAAACACGTGTCACTGTGCATAGGGAATAGTAACTTCTTAGGAATTAAGTTGTAGATCAGTGCGTAGAAACGTTAGGTTTCGTTAACATTTTGCAGGTATCTAATATTTCAGTTTACTTGCTCTGGTGCTGCTATTGAACCTGAATTTATAGGTCAACATTTGCCAATTGATAACAAGTCATAATAAATTCATAAACCACTTTGTGAAGTTGAACTATTTGAACTGAGCGGTTTTTCTCTGTGGCCAAGGCTGCCACCCAGTCAGTGGATACTACACTGCCTCTTCTGAGGTCCTCGCTCAACTCAAACACTTTGTCCAGCTACTTAGGACTGGTGTTTTTTGGGGCTGTCCTGGTTTCAGCCAGGGTAGAGTTAATTTTCTTCATAGAAGCTAGTGTGAGGCTATGTTTTGGATTTGGGATGAGAAAATGTTGATAAGGTGCTGATGTTTTGAGTTGTTGCTAAGTAGTCAAGGACAGTCCAGCTTCTCATGCTGGACTGCAGCGAGCAGGCTGGGAGCGCACGGGAAGCTGGGAGGGGACACAGCTGGGACAGCTGACCCAGGCTGGCCAAAGAGATATTCCATACCATATAACGTCATGCTCGGTATATAAAGCTAGGACAAAGAAGAAGGAAGGGGTGGAGGAACGTTTGGAGTTATGGCATCTGTCTTCCCAAGAAACCATTACGCGTGACGGAGCCCTGCTTCCCTGGAGATGGCTGAACCCCTGCCTGCCCATGGGGAGTGGTGAACAAATTCCTTGTTTTGCTTTGCTTGCATGCGCGGCTTTTGCTTTACTTATTAAACTGTCTTTATCTCAAACCATGAGTTTCCTCACTTTTACTCTTCCGATTCTCTCCCCCGTCCCACCGTGGGGGAGTGAGCGAGCGGCTGCGTGGGGCTTAGTTGCTGGCTGGGGCTAAACCACGACAGGGGCAGAAGTTGTATTAAGTCAGCCAAACACTTATGCAACACATGTAACATTGCCAAAATTTGCATTTTATTACAACACAATAATCATGTCATAATCACTATTTATTTATTCAAACCTGCAGAGAACATCAAGTTCTCTTGACCGGACACCATTTAAAGCTATATGTAATTTTTTTATCAGATTTCAATGTTCAATGCTGCCAGCTTAACTTTTCTTCCAATTTTGCTTTTCCTGCCTATAACCTTCAAAACAATACTTTTAGTTTGCATTAAAAATACATTTACTCGTGTCAAAAACGTTTTCAGAGCTATTGCTTTGGAAAAGGGCCTCTTCCTCCCATCATTTAAAATTAAAATAAGATGCAGTAGAATAAAAAACTCATCATATATTTGTTAAACTAAGAGTTCATATATTGAGATGAGATACATGATGAGAACTCATCATATATTTGGCAAACCAGAAATAAATCAACCTGTAAAAGCCAGAAGCAGCTCTGGATGTTTCTACCCAGTCACGGATGGCATCTAGTCACCTTGTAAAACATGAGCTGCCTATATTATAATGGCATTTCAATACAGACTTTTCCTAGTAAAGGATTTAAGCTTGTCCTTTCTCTCACTTTCATATATGTTACAAATATTATTTCTTAGAATTAGATACTGGTCCTAGCATTTTTTAAGGATTTTGTTTTGTTTTACCAGCAGATAAAAAGGAATAATTCCAATCAACCGTAAATAAAGACAAAATTGTTGTTCTTACCAAAACAAATTAAAAGTCATGTGGGGACAAACGATATCAGTTATTTCATTTAAAGGAACTTGTCACTAATAGTGGAAGACCTGAGCTACATTTGCAGCATGATATAACCTCTGAGACAGAAAAGTCCTCTGGTGAAACAAGTGGGATCAGATTTCTTCCATCCCTTTTCAGTTTTTCAGTGTCTTGGCTGTTCGGTAGAATATCTACAGCACAATTCCCATCACTTCTACCAGATACATTAACTTAAAACTGTGTTTCTTTGATGTTTGTGATATGCCTAAAGAAAGACTAAGCTACCAAGCTTTTTTCCCCAAAACCGGTTTCTAAAACTTTGTCTTTTGAACTTTGACAAAAATAGTGTCATATCCCCTTGCTGAAACTAGATTTTCATTCATTAAATAAGCATCCATCTACATATGGTTTGCCAAAGTAAGTACCAACATTATAAAAAATACTTAAAGTTCTTTGCATTTAGGATGTTCAGTTTGATACAGATAGGGCTGTCACAATCCAGTTGATGAGATTTCTCCCTAATTTCCTTTAGGAAAAGTTAGCAAGGTTAATTTAGCACATGGTCCACTCCATTGACAGAAAGGTGTGACCTTTTCTACCAACACATCTGCACCTGAAAAAGATTGCTGCTCAAAACCTAAATAAAAAAGTTGAACATCTGATCCCCGAGATATTTAGATTTTACAAATAAAGGCTTCCAGACTTCCCCTACGTATCTATTTGCACCACAATAACTTTTGGAACAACACAGAATATGGTTAATAAGCTCTTACTTAATTTAAGGCTTTTAATATAAACCTTTTCTTAAAAAAAAAAAAAAGAAAAAGAAAAGCTTTCTTGTCCCATTCCCAAAAATATAGCTATATTTATGTAAGAATATTGAACATGAGGAGAAGGAAAAGAAAAAAAAGGAAGAAAACAAGAGAGAGATAGAAGCACCTGGAAGTAGAAACTCTCTATATAGTTCATCTTATCTCCTATCTGGAAAAAAGTTTTTGGTCCAAGTAGCACTGCAGAGATTTATTGTTTGCTTCTCTTGGAAAGCTAGTGTTTCAAGAGAATTGCACTCTGGATTGGACTAACAGAGAACAAGCTGTGAAGAGAAAATTATTAATTGAAAAGGTTATTCGGAGCTGGACTGAATACACACACAACATCTCTGCCAGCTTTTTCTGCAGCAAAAGGACTAGGTTCAACTATATAGTGACTTCTAAAATTGATCAAACAAATTTTACTCCCCACTCCACGTACTGGGAGTGGGGGAGGAGCAGACTTAAATATGTTTCTTACATACTTTAAACTGCACAATTTTTCTCACGGAACTACCAAGTTTAGATTGAAAACAAAGGAAAAGAAACTTGAAAAAGACAAAAAGAATCACAAAATAATCAGTGTGCATGCATCCTATTTCAGCAACAGCTTGTGAAGAAATCATTTACCTCTGATTATATGATATTTTTTTTAAGGTTATCTCTTTCCCATGTTGATTTCCCCTTGTACATCACGCAAGGTTTAAAGGTAGACCTCCACTACTAGTTTATTGGTCCGGCCCTGGTCACCCTTAACATGCTGCCTCTCTTCCAGACCTAAGGCACCATCATCTAATTCAGATGGAATGATTTTGGGTCTATTGTAGTGTCAGAGACTAAAAATAAAAATTAGCAGGAAGAAAGTCCTCAGCTTTCTAGCCTACTCTCTTCACTGCAAGCCGACTAGCCACAGTGTTTTCTTAAATCACAGAAATTATAGAACAGCCCAGGTTGGAAGATCGGCTGGTCTAACCTTTCACGGACAATGAGATTATTTAGCACCCTGAGCAGTTGTGTCTTGAAAACCTCCAGTGATGGGGACTCCTCCACATCCCTGGGGAAGCTGAACAGCATGAAAGTCTTCATGCTCTTCACTTCCATTACCCAGGGGAATGCAATAGAGATTGCAGTTAAAATTATATCCTTACTGAGGATACATTAAATCCACTAATGTTGTCCGAAGAGGCACACAGCAACAATAATATTTTATCACACCAGGAATAACATCTTAAATTAAGCAAAGCAAATTATACAAAGAAATAATTGTGTTACTTGTTCTAATTCAACAATAGATGTAGACAGACAGCTCCATTTCCTCCAGAGAGGACTACACAGAGAGGTTATAATACGCAATATGAAGGTAATCAGATCAGCTGACTGCAAATAACCAGCAGTCATCCAGAAAATTAGCATCTGTCTATTACTTCTAAAAGTAAAATTGGTTCTACTGTTTTCTAACTATGTGAACACAGATGATTTGCTTCACCTGTTTTTACCTCAGTCTTCTCCACTATGAAAAGGAAGAAACAAATTATTTACTTCCTCTGTGAAGAACCAGGAATCCTGAACAGGGCTGTTCCCCCTCAACTGATTAATAGTTTTAGTGATTTTAGTATATTTGCTGTGCTTTTTCAGAAGAGAAGCACATTAATCTAGGTTTCTTGGGGAAAAATGTTTAAAAAAAAAAATCAAGTAAAATCATTCAATATCTGAAATCAAGCATATGGTAAGGAAAATCTGAGATTTGAAAATTCAATTTACATTTTCGGAGCTACTTGCTGGCAGTGAGGTGCATGTCCTTCAATCAACGGCACAGTATCACTTCATGTTTTGGGAGGAATCCCCCTTACTTCTATTAAAGTACTTATATGACCTTAAAAAAAAAAACCCCAACACTCCCCCCCCACACACACCACACCCCCCAAACCACATTAAAAACCCAAACAGAAATACTTCAAGAGTATCTTTGCCTGATTGCCTTGTTTCCTCTGGGCAGAATCAAGGTTTCTGTCACCCTTTCTACAGTCAAATAGGAACTTTCTCAATGGGACCATTTGTGGGTCTACTACATATAATTACTGAACTTTATTGATATGATTTGGGTATTTTTTCCAATGAGAAAAAACATTTATTTCCATTTTCAAAAAAGGAAAAAAAAATAAGGGTATGTCCACAAGAAATGTTTCTTCTCATGCCTTCCCTGAAAGTTTGGACATATAATAATATGGTTTTTACTATAAAATAAATTGCTAGAGATAATAAAGACCCTTTGGTTGAACATTAATATTCTTTTCATTAGTCAAAAAGGAAAATAACAAAGCACCGTTCAGTAAGATTACAGCATAATGCCTGCCAGAGTAATGAACTCCAGTAAGCAATCGTCTTCAAGATGGTGAGATCCCAGCTGTTCACCCATTTGGATCAGACTGATGAGCGTGTAGAAAATCATGCAACTGAGCTGCCAAACATTTCCCACTGCTGCAAGCACAGAGCCAACCGAGCTGCTGAAACCATAAGGTGATGCTTAAAATGAGCTCATTCACAGTGTGCTTCTCTCTTCTTCTTGGTGTGTGTGAGGGAGCATATATTTCAGCACTGAGAGACTTTGAGACACGCAGAAACAGAGATAAAGAAAAACTAATTAAGCTCTCTGTATGCTTGCAAGCATTGCTCGTCATTGTAAACAGCAAAATATCTTGCTCACCAGCCACATTTCAAAGAATCCCAGAGGGCTACCGCTATCGCCCAGGTAGAAGAAAGGAAGGAAGATTGGAAGTGTGACCAGCTGCATTCCCTATTTGCAGCAGAGAGATGGGATTCGAGGAGGAAGAAGATGAAGGGAAATGTTGCGTTAGATTTCACATTAGAAGGACTGTTAGAACAAACTGCTAAAAAGATCGGTTTGTTTAGTGCTGTAACCACAAGTGATGCTACAGACATCATTTTCCATAATCTTCACGCTGACTTCTCTAATTTTCTCCACTTTAATGCTACTTAAAACAGTTATTTTAACACCTTATTGTAATTTCTGGATTTTTGATTGTATGCATTTCCCTCAATAGGAAAAATCTATCACTTTACTAGAATGTAGGCACCATCTTTTCCTTATTTCCTAACCTTTGAACTCTTGCCTTTATGTAGATTTCAGAGGCCATCTCTGCAGCTGGTTAGAATGGTAATGAGTGAAGAAAACCACAGCTGAAACTCATAATTTAACTCAAACAAGGCCTTATGTCTTTAGTCTTTTCCTTATTTATAGCAGTTCCTTTGCTCTAAATCTTTTTGCTTCTACTTTTCTCATACTGGGAAAGTTTAAGAGAACTGGTTAATGAGATGGTGTAAATTTGGTTGTGTGTTTTTTTTTTAAATTGTGCTTGAATGATGGGTGCATTCTGCTTACGTGCAAGTGAAAACTGACAATTATTCTATCCCACTCAAACAGAATCACTTAAAGCATTGCCACAGAAGAGCAGAGAACCCAGGCCATTATAAAGGAATTTCGGATTTTACAAGAACATATCTTCTAGTGCTGTACACTTGTGAAGTACGGCACTGCTTGTGATGGGGGGGGGGGGAGTGGTGGTGTGTGTGTACATGTAGGTACCAAAGCTGTTCTCAGTCTGAAAAAAACCAAAACACCACCCCCATATAAAGTTATGCTCAGCGATAAAAGGGAAAAGAAGAGGTGTTAGGACAGTTAGCAAACTTTTGCTTGGAAATTGGCTGGGCATTGGTTTATCCATTGATTTATTTAAAATGCCTTTACATCACTCGTTTTGTTCTCTCTCCTTCTACTTATGTTTCACTTGAACTTGTTTTTTTTTAAATTTTGACTCCCAGGTTTTCTTGATTTTATTCTTCCTTTCCTCTCCCCTTATTCCCACTGTGGCAGGGGAAGTAAGCAAGCAGCCGTGTGGTGCTTAGCTGCCCATCAGGGTTAACCCACAAAAATACTTAGTGAACAGCATTTTCATTACCTTAGAAAAACCTTGTCTCTTTTTGATGACAGGTTTTTGGTGAGAGGGGATTGAAAGTGTTATAATTCTTTATGTGTAGAGAAATACATGTATTTTAAAATGAAATATGAAATATTTACTCAAAATGAACTAATTTTCACATAGAAAAATTATTTTTCTTATATCCTAGGATAAAATGTTCCATTAATAGACATTTTGATTGACTGAGTAGTAAAATGTCTAATTTGCTGATATAACAGTCTTCCTTTTTCCCTCTCTTGTTTTAGCTTTGAAATTTATCTCTTTTTTTGACAATAGAGAAGCACAAACATGCTTGCCCAGTTGTCTTAGGTAGATCTATATAATACTGCAACATATCCCGTAGAAAAAAATACTTTAAGCTCAAACTTTCGTGGATGAACCCTCAAGCTCCCTATTTTTTTTGTACTATTTATTGCAACAAAAAATAAATTTGTGGAAACAAAGATATCAGTGAAAAACAGCTATAACTTTCCCTATTAAGTAATTTAAAATCAGGATGGAAGCATTTGATACATGTACAGAAATGACATCCTGCTCAGATTGCAAAATGAATAGCTGCTAACAAATGGAAGTAATGACAAATGAGACACTTCAAGGAAAAATTTGCTGTTCCAAAACAGAGAAAACTTACATTGACTTAACTGAAGATTTCACTTCACTAAAGATTGCAGCATTAGTTTCTACAAACATTACTGAGAGGCTGTTGAGGTGCAGTAGTGAGGAAAGTTTGAAAACTGGTTAGAGCAAATCCTATTTTCATGGAGGAAACTACCAGTACTGGTAGTGAGATTGCGTGACTACATTTTCAGTTACCAAAATTAACGGCCCTTTAAGGTTTTGGCGTTTTGATTTTTTAGTTGTTTTAATCTAAGCAGACCCATCCCTCAATTCTATGTTACAAAAAAATAAGGGTTGTCTCACTATATTCCTTCAGCACCAATGCAAATTTCCCACATATTCTGAAAATTAAAGGACAGGAAATTTTCTCTAACTCCAAAGTAAACAGAGTTAAACGTTCTTTTCCAATATGAGTATTGGTATGGAAGAAAAAATGTAGAAACACAAGATATGAGAGAGAAATGTGTAATTAAGATGATGCAATTCAACGAATGCATACCGAGCTTGCTTTCTAGCCTAACATGCAGAATGAAATTTAGCATACTGGAAAAAAATGGTTAATTGAAACATTTGGTAGTTGTGGCTGTTGCATTCATTCTGTGATTTTTTTAATCATTTCCCCTCTAGTCATCTAATTTCTGCTACTTTTTCACAAAATAAATACTTCCAAAATTTCATTTGGAGGAGGTTTCTTATTATCTTCCACTGCCATAATGTTTTTCCCCTTTCGGTATCCTGTGTATCTTAGGCTGCAACACAGTTTGTTCTTTCCTACAATCACAGAATCACTAGGTTGGAAAGGACCTTCAAGATCATCAAGTCCAACCATTAATCCAGCGCCACCATGTCCCCTAAACCATGTCCTGAAGTGCCACATCCACACGTTTTTTAAACACTTCCAGAGATGGCGACTCCACCACCTCCCTGGGCAGCCTGTTCCAATGCCTGACCACTCTCTCAGTGAAGAAATTTTTCCTAATATCCAATCTAAACCTCCCCTGGCGCAACTTAAGGCCATTTCCTCTTGTCCTATCACTAGTTACTTGGGAGAAGAGACCAACACCCTGATCGCACCAACCCCCTTTCAGGTAGTTGTAGAGAGCGAGAAGGTCTCCCCTCAGCCTCCTCTTCTCCAGACTAAACAACCCCAGTTCCCTCAGCTGCTCCTCATAAGACACGTGCTCCAGACCCCTCACCAGCTTCGTTGCCCTTCTCTGGACACGCTCCAGCACCTCAACATCCTTCTTGTAGTGAGGGGCCCAAAACTGAACACAGGATTCAAGCTGCGGCCTCACCAGTGCCGAGTACAGGGGCACAATCACTTCCCTACTCCTGCTGGCCACGCTATTCCTGATAGAGGCCAGGACGCTGTTGGCCTTCTTGGCCACCTGGGCACACTGCCGGCTCATGTTCAGCCGGCTGTCAACCAGCACCCCCAGGTCCCTTTCCGCCGGGCTGCTCTCCAGCCACTCCTCCCCAAGCCTGTAGCGTTGCATGGGGTTGTTGTGGCCGAAGTGCAGGACCCTGCACTTGGCCTTATTAAACCTCATACAGTTGGCCTCTGCCCATCGATCCAGCCTGTCCAGATCCCTCTGCAGAGCCCTCCTGCCCTCCAGCAGATCAACACTCCCGCCCAACTTGGTGTCATCTGCAAACTTACTGAGGGAACACTCGTTTCCCTCATCCAGATCATCAATAAAGATATTGAACAAGACCGGCCCCAGAACCGAGCCCTGGGGAACACCGCTTGTGACCGGCCGCCAGCCAGATTTAACGCCATTCACCACAACTCTCTGGGCTCGGCCATCCAGCCAGTTCCTCACCCAGCGAAGAGTAAACCTGTCTAAGCCACGAGCCACCAGTTTCTCCAGGAGAATGCTGTGGGAGACGCTGTCAAAGGCTTTACTAAAGTCCAGGTAGACACCATCCACAGCCTTTCCCTCATCCACTAGGCGGGTCACCTGGTCATAGAAGGAGATCAGGCTGGTCAAGCAGGACCTGCCTTTCATGAACCCATGCTGGCTGGGCCTGATCCCTTCGTTGTCCTGCAGGTGCCCTGTGAGCACTCTCAAGACCAACCGCTCCATAATCTTCCCCGGTACAGAGATCAGGCTGACAGGCCTGTAGTTCCCAGGATCCTCCTTCCGGCCTTTCTTATAGACGGGCGTCACATTGGCAAGCCTCCAGTCTTCTGGGACCTCCCCTGTTAACCACGACTGCTGATAAATGATGGAGAGTGGCTTGGCAAGCTCCTCCGCCAGCTCTCTCAGTACTCTCGGGTGGATCCTATCAGGCCCCATAGACTTGTGGGTGTCCAGGTGGTTTAGCATGTCCTTGACTGCTTCCTCCTGGGTTATGAGGAGCATATTGTGCCCTCCATCCCCATCTTCCAGCTCAGGGGGCTGAATACCCTGCGGATACCTGGACTGGCTATTAAAGACTGAGGCAAAGAAGGCATTAAATACCTCAGCCTTGTCCTCGTCCTTGGAGACAATGTTCCCCGCCATATCCAGTAGGGGATGGAGATTCTCCTTGCCTCGCTTCTTGTTGTTAATATATTTGTAAAAACATTTTTTATTATCCTTTACGACTGTAGCCAGACTGAGCTCTAGCTGGGCTTTTGCCTTTCTAATTTTGTCCCTGCTTGACCTAACGAGATCCTTGTACTCTTGAACATCTCACCATCAGATTTAATTCACCTGAAAGGAAGTTGTCATTGCACTAACATCATAATCCTATTTGATTTCTGTGATGCATTTCAGTTGGTGTTTTATTTGCATAGAGGGGCAATGTCTTTTTATGAGAGTCTTCCACTCCCTCCTTCCTATATGTCAGCTGCTATTCAGTAATTTATATGCATGTCCTGGTTGCAGATTCTTTGCAAAGCAACATCCTGCAGTTACATGAAAAATACTGTTACCACAATATTAAGTAGAACAAGAGCTTCAACATGAGGACTGAACCTGTTTTGCTCCTTGTTATGAGGGGAAGGTAAATTTAAAATCATATGTTTATTCTGTTTCCTATGCCCCACTAAGAGAACAGATTAATTTACTAATATTTTTACATTTGTTAATATTTATTCTCATCGGATTGCTTTGAAGTACATGTTATTTAGACTTATAAGTTATATGACTCCATATGATTCTGGTATTTAGCTTGCTCTCTTTTGTCTCTCCCTTCCTATTTTATTACCAATAGCATACTGAACTCGGCTGTCATAGCACAGAAACATTGAAGAAAGAGAAACTAACTTCATTTCTTGTCCAGGAGCCCCACAAGACAGAGAAATATAAGGGAACAGTGGCAATTCCCCTTGAAGCCATACACAAGTAAAATTTCCTAGGATAGTGAATTGACCTCTTATTTCATTTTTTTCCATCATGGCTGCACAATTTTGACAAAAGTAACTCCTCAGACTACATAAAAAAGTTCTCTACAGAGGGCAGTCTGAGAATCACCATCCTAGATTACTGGCAAATGACAAATCCATGCAATTTGAGAATTCTAGTTCTTTAGAGAACTTTCTACTTTCTCTTCATTTTTTGTGTTTTTACCCCTAAACCACTTGTTTTTTATATATATAAAAATAAGTATATATTAAATATATATATTTTTTTTTTTCAGTGTATTCTTACTTTCAGTTCGAGGGATCACTATTCCCTTACCAAATAAAGCCTATATAAAGCAAGTAACATGCCAGAAATTTTCAAACACATAGACGACTTTATATATGGCAGAACTAAAATCAAGAACTGAGAGTTTTCTAATCCTTGTGCTTTTTAACATAGATCAAGTTTGATGAAGAACTAACCAGAACACTACTACTAAGGAGAACAGTGTAAGTAGGGCTAGACAAAAGAAAACAGAGGATGACCTTTTAAATAATAAAGGAGCGTTTGGAATATGAGGACATGAAAGTGAAATGAGAAAAAAATTAATTAAAAGAGCCTCAAAACCATGTCAATAGATTTAGGAACATTGGTGTAGAAGTTTTTCGGGTCCCCTAACTCCTATGAAGGGAAAAAAAAAATTTCTGTACTCTGGGAACATGGATCTCCCGCTATGCATCCCACAGACCCAGTCAGGCACACAAACAAATTACAGTCCTATTCATCATCATGCAGAGGTGCTTTTTTCCTGGCCTCTAAAAAGTTTCCTTTCCTATGAAATTTTCATGCGGGTAAGAGGACGACAGAGAATAAAGTGGGATCTTTGCTTCCCTCTTAAAACAAAACAACAACAACAAAAAATTAAAGCAGAAAACATTGATCAGTCACACAGTTGGGAACACACTTTTCTGAATCCTGTAATTCAGAGATACAGTGATGGAATCGTTTCAGCAAATGAAAGAGGCTGTTTTACTTCTATCAGACACAATTCAAGAAAGGTCAAAAATATGAAGAGAGACTAACTAGTCTTTACAAGTTGTCCTGATTCACATGTTGGGGCTCTTCACTCATTTGATGTGGAAGCTTATGCTTTCTGCCCTTTCACATAGGGTGTGAATCAGCCTTTAGCAAACCCAGGTTGCTGCTGAACCTTGTTAGCCTTCTCACAGGGTTCTGTGATGACACCCTACAGCCCATTTATAATGAGGGCGGGTCAAGGTTGTCCAGATGTTTCCAGACTGGAAATGGTCACCCAGCTGAATCCTTGTACTACAGCCATACTCAGTTCACAAGTCTCTAATATATTTACTTTTTTTTTTTTTTTGGGTGGGGGGGGAAGGATTTTTCTTTGCATCTTGATGAAGCTTATCTCAGACAAAAAACATTTGTTTACTTTAGGTTATCAAACTTCTTTCTTCTAAGATCAGACAATATTTGAGTCTTTTGGCAATTCAGAAGACAACTAGCACGCAGGTAAGTTAACTCAGGCTTGAATGACTGTCAAGAAGATACAAACACAAAAAAGTGATAGACTCTGTTTTAGAGAACAAACGTCTAGGATAGTGGAATTCAAGAGAGCAAAATAAAAGATTCTTTTACTATGTGACATAGAAAACCCCTTAATTCCAGTCCTAGAAAGCAACATAAAAGTCAGGTGCTATGTTTTCCAATAGAATTTTCAATTAATTCTTCAATCAGAAAAGAAGGATTTTAGCAGCTTCTTCTGACTACAGAGAAATCCTGATCCAAGTTCCAGCCCCTCCACCCCAGGTCCATCTCTGCCAGGAGATGGCAGAGAAAGAATCGAATATTGAAGGCTTAGGGGAGAAACAGAAGAAATCAAGTGGATAACAACATATCCACTAAGATGGACTAAGCACAGGTGACACCTAATCAATCTGTACATTTATGGAGGGCACCCTAGATTATTTACAAACCAGATGTTTTTAGGTGGAAAATGTAAAATTGTTTATACAGCTTTCTCCTCATCTTTATAGTTCTCTGTTTTCACCTGGCACAGAAAAATGTTACCTAGGTAGGAAAGAATACACACGTAGTCAGTGCGTTATGCCAATCCATTGCTCCTCGGTGCACTTTTTAAACACGCTAGCCAAATACAATCATCTATCTGCCATTTAGGTTGCTCTGTGTTAGGCTGTATCCAAAGGAAAACCAATGTTCAGTTAACTGACCAAATTCTTCCTCCCCTTCCCTGTTCACCCTCATGGTTACTTTCTGAGCATAGGTAAGTTGTCTGCCACACTCCCGCCCTTCAAAGCACTTAAATTTAGCAGTCTTTATCTACTTCTGATGTCTCCAGAAGGAAGCACTTAAATGTATTTTATGTCTTCTGTGATTCCAGAATTCTCTTTATGATAATTAAATAAACTTTATTTCTCCGCCATTTGTTAAGAGCATTTTGGGAAATCTGAAGCCTGAGATTACATTCAGTAAGTTTCTGGTTGAGTCCTAATGCTGAATGGAAGAAAAGGGTCTTAATTCAAATTTCTCATGCATACAGTTTCTTATTGATACATATTACATGACTACCGGTATTTATATTATAACAACAGTTGCATGAAATACTTTGGTTAAGTAATCAAATGGAATCTTACAAAGCCATTCTGAATACCTACAATAAATCTGTCTGATACCCTGTGCAATTTTTTCAACAAATATTTGTAAGCTTTCCTCTGCAGAAGCGAATTTACTCTCATCAACTGTGTGTCGACATGTGTGACTGCTGCAAAAATTTCTAATTTACTTAATTTCTAGCCTCCTGTCTTTTTAAACCTTCAAATCTTCCATAAAAATGTGACCAGATTTAAAATAATGTATTACATGTAATATAACTTCTGTACTATGTGAACCTGTTTCTCCCCCTTTTGTAGTCAGTTTCTCTAGTTAGAAAAAGCTTTACTTATTCTTAAAAGTTTGTCCTGAAAAGTCATTTCAGGAAGCTGCAATATTGTCCAGACTTGTTCAAAAATATTATTATTGCCCACATTTATAACTGGACTGAAGTAAGTTTTCAAGTCATTACAGGATAGAAAATCCACTTGGCTGTTCTTGTCCTTATGAATATTTATTTTCTTGGACACTGTGCAATCTTAAAGTTATTTGAAAGAGACTGAGCTTTGCACATAAGAACAGAATTTCATACAGAGCTTCAGAAAGTGGTGAGGGAGGGTTGCCTAGCTATGCCCATTGCCTCCTAATATCTTAATGATGCAATAGAGAAAGATAAGGTATATTTTTAAATAAAGGTAGTTTGGGCATCATCCACGTGATTTATGGTGATTTTACAAGCTCTAGCTCAAATATCATCCTTTACATGCGCTATGAGACAGTACACAAGAACAACATTACCGGTCAGTCAGGTACCTTTTCTCTGTGAGGAGACTTTTCCTCCTAATCACACATTCATTGAATTTAACGTGGAAATGCCTTTGGTTCAAATATCAATATTTATTACTTAAAACTATCCTTCCTGTCGCTGATTACTCAGTCAGGCTGTAAAAAGGACTTGAATTTGGCCTTGAAGCCAACAAAACAGACCAGAGTTTGACAACTCCACCTGAAATTGCATATGCAGCCTGTCAATGTTTACACAATGGACTCAGAGATATGCAAGTTATTTAAGAAAATCAGGGGGGAAACCAACCAAACCAAACAAAAAACCCACCAGCAAAACCAAAACCCACACCAAGAAAACCAACACACAACTATTCAGTTTCTATACAACTATTCAGTTTCTATTTTTTCTTTTCAAACCTATGTCAGCTGAATAGTCTCTGAATAGTTTAGGATTAAATAGCTACAAGCATAGTAGCTGAGCAGAAATCCACACAGGGAACGCTCGTATCTCTGCAGAACTACTGAGACTAAATAAATAATCCTGAAGCTCAAACTTTGTTATATTTCTTTTTGGATTTGTGTTTGTTTTATTTTGAAGTCCAGATAGGGGCTATTTCCTTCTTACGATTTGGAAATTTGAAAGAAAGATACACAAAATAATCACTGATTAAAAAAAAAAAAAAATCTGTCTTTTTGCTGCTACTTTTCCAAGTACCTCTTCTCAAGTTCTATTTTCATTGTGATAGTTAAGGTGAACTAGCTGCACAGTAATAGAGACTGGAATATCAATAGATGACTTGGAACCAGTTGTTTAGATTGCAGTTATGAAATTACATCCTTTCATGGTTCTAACTCTCCCTCCAGCTCTATTTTATTTATCTTCTACCATATCCGTTTTCAGACAGGACCACAACATAATCCTGTTGCATAATCTTTTTGTGAGCAATAGAGTCCAAGTATAATTTAAAATCAAAACTATAGGGACCAAAGTTACATTGATCACCTTAAAGTTAAAAGCTGTATTGCTTCATCTTCAAGCCTATTGTCCTAATGTTTCTTAATCAAAAGCATGGTTAGAAGAACAACAGAAATTGCAAAAAAAGCAGAAAAAAGATTACAGTTAAGAATGCAGGAAATGGCACTTTTTTAAAAATAGAACACACAACAACAAACACCCCCTGGAACAATAAAAAGGTGCAAGATGAAAGCGTAACAGCAATAATCATGGAACAGAAGGCACAGCTAACATTATGTATAATATTTGTTTACAGGGCAAATATTTCACTGTGAACAAAATTATTAAAAGTGTCTACATCAGTGTCAAAGCTCCTTTAATCTTATTCCAGGGCAGTTTTGGGGAAAAAAAAAGTTATTTTTAAGAAGGGAATGCTTGAACTCTGTTGAGGTCATATTTTCTCCTTTGGCGCATCATACAACCATGATATTCTTAACTGCCACTCTGGCCTGGAATAGATAAAACAGAGTACTTAAAACAGACTAGCAGTTCAGCAAGATACTAATTATTGATTAGCTTCTTGCTTTGCATTTTGACAGGTTAAAATTAAAAATGTATCTAGTTTCTTTTTCAAAATAAAATTTGGTAGTAACAGGAGTCCAAAACATATATCTAAACTTTATTTCCTCCTCTTGATTGGTAATGACTAAAAATAACACAGGTTCATAGCTTTTGTTGGAAGACAAGAGTTTTCAGTGACATCTGGAAATACGTGTTTTTAAAAAAAAAGTGTTAGACCTTTCAAGAAATAATTTTACTACAAAATATCACTCTCAGGCTCTTTGTAGGACAGTACAGCCATTAATAATGCTCTGTTATTGCATATGATATGATTTACAGTCCTTTTTTTTTTTGGCAGTATGAGCAAATTAGCTCTGTTTTCCTGGCACAATTAGTTGCAAGTCCTTCATTTTCATTCTGCTGAAAAGTGAAGGACAAATCAGTGATAACAGAATCAAGCACTTGGGTAGTCAGCTAAGATTGTTGTCTAGGAGCAATTTATCATGTAAATGGTGTCTGCTTTGTTTTATGGAAATCTGAAAACAGCTTTCTGCATGATTGAAGCCTTTGTCAATGAAAACCCCTTCAAAATGCGACAAATGTTTCTTATCTCTGGGAGATGCTGGAAGAACTTAAGTGATAAAAACTATATATACACTTACTATTTTTATCCAGGGCATACACATATATAGCATTCTGAGGATTTAGCAGCCCTGCCAGAAGTATAAGATTTTTCTCTATATTGAATCAAATCTATTTTAGGGGGAAATCAGTTCCATTCCAGAGGATTCAAAAAGGAGTTTTGTTTTACCCACGCTATGTATAAATATTAATTACCAACATCATAAACAAACAGAATACAATATGAAGTGGTTTCCCAGAGAAAAATGAAGTATATTACAGGTGATTTCCAAACCTTTTTGGAACGTGAACTGTGTGCTTACTAATTTTCACATTTGTCACACAACTATGTATGTCAAAGAAGTCACTTGCAGGATCTCATTATCTCACAGACACCCTTCTTCCCACTCTGCCAATCTGCAGTCATTTCCCATTGCATGTCATGGCTACATTTCAGCTCCCACAGGTGAATTATGATATATATTCCACTGTGAATAAACGATATCAGGATGGGACTTTACAACCCTTATAACACAGCCTTACGCTTTTTTAAATGAAATTGAAAAAGTCTGCTTCACAGAGTCCCTTCAAATACATTTAGCTGATTGCTCATTTAAGGAAACGTTCTTAAACCATCTGGGATAAAAAAAGAAGTTACCCATAAGCCAAGTAGGACAGTAACATGAAAAACAGTTTCTAAGAACAGTAGCATCCAACACAAATCTAAATTCCACAAGCAATACTCTGCAATTAACAGGAATTTGCCACCTTCTATAATACAGAAGATGCAAAGCATTTATTTTCAACAGTGGCCATAGTATTTTAAGGCATGAGTGAGTTGCACCAGCAAATGAACTATGGCTTTAACTATTGCATTCATGTTCTGCTTTCTTGAAGAATCAAAGATCCACAAAAAGACCTATTTCTTATTTAGTATGTATTTGCTTAACCTATGCAAAAGCTTTAGTATTATCCACCTGATGATAGAACATAAATCTCAAAATAAGTTTAAATTTGCCCTTTTTACTCAGCTTTCCTGAATTTCTTCTCTCTCTCAGTTGCCTAAGGAGATTTTGGCATTCAAGGAGGTTTTTGTTTTAGAATGTTCTAGCGACAAGGAAAATACCCTTTACGTCTCCTCTTCTTTGTCTGAGATGTAAGAAACAGGAGCCATTTTACCCTGCCATAGACATTAGCAGCATAAACCCCTACCTCTCAGCAGACCTCCAGACAGCCCTAAGTTACCCTGTCAATGGCATAAAAGAGATGTTGGGTTTTCCAACCCCCCCCCAAGAAAGAAGTCAGAGTGAGTTCAGCTGTTCCTACCTATTTCTAAAAGCTGAGATGAAACTTACCCCAAGCCCCAGCAAACTTTTCCTCTTAGAAACAATGACATACAATATTCTGATAATATCTTTCAATTATTGACCTTTCTCAACTTACAATAGGAGAATGACAGCCTTAAACTATTTGCACAGAAAAGTAATTTTCAGTGTCTTCATCAGCGGTATGCAAAACACCAGTAAACCAGACTGCTTTCACCTGGAAGATGTTGGAGACAATTCTTCTGGTACTGATATTTCTATTTCAGCAAGGAGCAGAGCATAGAGGGAGTAAGTGAGAAAGAGAGAAAAGTAAGAGAAGAAAAAAGTCTGAACTACTACTACTTTAATAAAGTCATTGCAAAATTCTTCCTTTAGCACTGGTAAAATCCAAAGCACTTCAGAAATCTATACTGTCCCACCAGATAACAATATGTTCTTGGGTGGGGGAAGATTTTTGTGTTGTAATCACATTCACTTAAAAAAAACCCCTAAACAACCCACCACACTCTACCCGATACAGCTCCATCTGGCTAACGAAAACCCAGCTGTTTCACTCATGATATTTAGTACTCTCAAATTCCTAGCCAGACTTATCAGCAGTGCTCATCATCTCCTCCAGCTTGCAGCCACATCACCCTATCTACACAGCCTGTATGTTAATGTTGGTTGATCTGAAGTCTACCCAACAGGCAGAAGTACTTGTGTACTGGCACTCCAGAGTGAGCTGACCAAGCCAAATCATGTGCTTCTTTACATATTTAAATTTATTGGTTACAGATATCCTGGAATCCATCTTTATGCACCATCTTTGGGTTTTATACTTTCGATAGAGTACATGGTATGAGCCAAAACAACTGAAACAAACACCACTGAGAAGTTATTCCTAATTACATACCTGCTTTCCTTCGCTTCTAAGTTCTGTCATCACACCTATGATGAAACACGATACAGGTAGCAGATTCTAATCGTGTGAAATCACATAAGTTAAAATTAAATTCTACAATCTTTAATATTTCCTTCAAACCATTTTCTAATCTCAAGCCATTTTTTATTTGGTTCTGGAACACTTTTTTTTTTATCCTCCCCCCCCATCTCAGTGTTAGACTTCATTTTAAAATTCATTTTTTTTCCTTAGCTTCCAATATATTCAAGTTTGATAAAACCTAATGAGCTCAAAGGCAGTCAGATTAAAGTGCGCATTTCTGACATAAGCAATCTTCTTTAATAGAAGGCACTTTTATTACCAACTTTGCATTCACTTTCTGTGCAAGAAGAGAAAGTAATTTTAATTTCAATGAATATGGATTTTAATGGTGCTTTCTAAAGCTTTACCAAATCTCCATCAGCCTGATAAATTTGGTCAAAAGGTTCATAGCAATGAAGTCCCAGCAGAGTGAGAAAATTTGCCTGGATTACATACTAGTCAGAATGAATATTTTTGTATTTTCTTTAATGTTTCAGCAGAGATTTGATTTCTCCCCTCAGGTTAGTACAACTAAAGAGACTGGGTGATGGGTTATGAGTTATCAGGGACAGGGTTTCTAGCTCAAGTTGAAAATAATGGTGGACAAAGACTGCTCAGGTAATTAAGTGTTTATGCCTGCAGCTGTATTCTGTTCAACCTTCATCAGACTGATGGTGTCTCCAGATAAACCCTCTTAGTAAACTATTTTCATAATTTGGAACCCATCTGTGCTAAGAAGAGACTGGCAGCCAATTGAAATATTTTTCATTAACTTAATACTCTTTTTCTGGTAAAATTTCAAGGTATGAGAGAGGGGAAAACACTTTAGAAAAATTTCAATTACAAAATATTCCTTAATAATGATAAAGAACAGACTTAACACATGCCATCAAGTAGCTGTCAGGAGAATATTACCACAGTACAACTTGTTTTTAATTTCAAAGAAAACTCAGAGCTAATTAAACCTTTAAGGAACAAAATATAATAGTTTTTGATCAAAAAATATAAAGTTTTTTTCCCCCAGTTTTTATTATTCTTCCACCTAGCTTTATCACAAACATTACTTATCTGATGGAAGCTCCAGGGAAAAATGAGGATATATAGAGATATATATAGCTGAAGTTTTTCTGTATCAAACACTACAGCAACATTGCTTATTTGAAATTCTCTGTTGTTCTTTACATGAATAGATAAACTCACAGAAGCTGCCTGAAGCAAATTTTAAATGAACATTAAATACTTCCACGCTTCCAAGCAGTAAAAACAGAGCTTGGAAAGTCTGATTTATTTAAAGAGAGACACAAATGGGTGTTTTTATGGTCTTTTGTTTACAAATTTAAGCTAAACTAATAATAATAAAAACACCTGAGAGACCTGTAGCCTCTTGAAAATGTTATTTTTCCTTTGTTTAAAATAAAAATTCCAGCCCCTGCCTGCTCCAAGAAAAAACAACACCCACAAAACCTCAAAACAAAAAACATCCACAAAAACCACCCCCCCAACCCCGAAACAACCAACGCCTTCCAATCCCTAATATATCCCACTACTACTAAAAGGGGGGGAAAAAAAAAAAAAAAATCTGTTTTCCACTGATATTTTTGGAGGGTTTTTTTGCAAGTGTGGCAGTTGAGGCAGGAAGATAAAACTCATGAGCTAAGAAAGAAAACATCATTATGCTATTTCATAACAGCATAGGGATTCCACTTGACAAATTTTTCTGGGTTGTAAACGCACTAGAGGAGAATGAGTTCAAATCATTCCATGTGGAAGCCAATAATTTTGCATATCACGTATTCTGGGAGAAACGAAGAAACAAATCCCTACTTTTAGAGTTTCCTATATTTTAAACACACTAGAAATCTTTTAATACTTCATTTCAAAAACAAAGGATCATAAAGTGATGTTTCTTTGAGTACAAAGAAAGATATAATCATCTCAGTGACTCAGTTTTTCAAATCAGAAGATAACAGCATCATGATCTAGTCTAACCTCCACTGTAATGTTGATGGTAAGATCTCAGTCTGTAATTCCTTCATCATATACATGACTTCTCTTTTCTTTGCTATGGAGCACCTCTGTCTTTAGCGCATAGATCCCAGAAAAGACACACATAAATGTAAACGTATCGCAGGCTTAAAATCCGATCTCTCTGTTTCTTTCAAGGTACAAAGTAGTACTGGCAAGTTAGGGGTGATTGCTTTTTCATTGCATAAAATTGATATTTTTAGTCATGAACAGAAACACGGTGCGGTAGACATTCAATTTTGAGTAACTATAAAGTTTACTGTTCAGCGATTTTTTTTAATGAATCCTAGAGAATGTTTTGAATTGCAAAATAAAATAAAATCTGCAGTATATTTCCCTCTTTCTTTAAAAATTATTATGGCTATAAGACATTTAAACTGCTTAGTGTAAACTTTAAGAAAATACAGTTTCAGGCTGAAGGAAGAGAGAAGCATCATGAGTACATAGTGAATTAATGTCGCTATCCTATTTATAGATAGTTGTTCACATTTGTACATAATAAATATTATTTTCTCCCGTATTTCTAAAAGATGGTAAGATCAGGACCCCAATGTGGTTGGAATCTTATACACACATTGAAAGGACAACAACTGCAGAGCCCTCTGAAACTACAGAAAGAGAGTAAAAAAAATAAAAAAGGGGGTTAGATATTGATGCAGATCATTTTAGAGAGCAGAAAAAAGGTGCCAAAAATGGAACTCTGGATATTCTAAGCCATAGTCCACTGCCCTACTCGTTGAATCTCTTAAATTTAAAACAATTAGCCTTTCCTAATTTCAAAGAATCTTTTAACTGCTTCAAGCACACAGAAAGATGGAGAACAGAACAGTATTAAACTGTTCTGAACACATTAAAATTAAAATATTAGGCTTTAGTCTTAGTTTTATGACAATTAATGATTTGCAGCTTTAGAATTTCACCACAGTATGTTAATCAAGCCTCAAAACCACAAATTAGCTCTTTAGTATAGAAAAACACTTTCTAAAATGATTTTAATAGTAATAAATTTCCTGTCTATGGTGTTTTAATTACATCTCTTAAATTACATGAATCTGTCTTATTCAACCTTCACGCTTGTGTTTATTTCTATTTAATTCTTAAATAAAAGCCCTGCATATATAGAAATGGAATTTATGGAATAACGTTGCTCTTCACAGTACATACACTGTCTTATAAGGAAGTCAGGACAATGCTTTATATTTATTGTGATGAATAGGACAATATATTTATCATTATGAAGGTCATACTTTTTGTCAAACACTCTTTACGCCTCAGCTTGATAGACTGGCCAGTGAAGACTATAACTTCAGACAGCATTGCGCTTTTAAAATGATGCTCGATACCGAGATGAAGTGATATGAGAGCACGGCACAGGCAAACCTGCGCGGCAGCAGCAGGGTAAAAGGTAGCCCAGGAATAATCCAAACTGACTGTGGAAACGGCAGAAGATATTCAGAAAAGGTGAGGGTATTGGAAGAGGTGCAAAAGGTAGAGAGATGACAGCCAACACTAGTAAATAAGTCTGGGGAGATGCACGAAACAAGAGAGGTTTCCAAACACACGCACACGCTGCAGATGCTGGCGAGAGTGCAGAAGTAGGAGCTACAGCTGAGGGGAATGCCTGCTATGAGGGCACTAATCACAGACAGCATTCAGAAAGGTTTGATTTATGCGGTGCTTGGAGAAAAACAAATTTATACAGATCCTGGGGAAAAACACTCAGAAAAGGTCTGCAATGACAGCTCTGTCACAGACTTATCCTTACCTGTATATTTTCACTAAAATACCATAAATAATAGATGTTACCAAGGAATTTCAAATGGTCATACTTAGGAAGATAACCAAAATATCCATAAAATACAAGGTATTAAACTACCAACTGCTTAAGTGTATTGCACACATACATGCACAAGGAAGCAGAGAAAGGATTAAGCTGAGAAAGTATTAATTTGTTGAAATAAAATAGCACTTCAGTTAAACCGCCTGTCCGCTACATTGTAAGTGCATGTCTACAAGACTTACCCTGAGACAAGAGATAATAACCAAGAGTGAGCGCTCCTAGTATATCTTAGAAAAGGTAAAAATGTCATTGTAAAAGACCTGCCAGCCCTACATTAACTTAACAGAGAGTTCTTGCCCAGTTACCATGTTTCAGTAAAGGAGCAGTATTTAATAGCTGAGGTGCGGCAGCTATCCAAAACGTTTAAATATTTCAAGAACTCAGCTGCTTTATTTTAAATGCTATGTTAACTAACAGTTTGGTTTTCTTCCCTCTGTTTCACTGTTACATTTCTGCCACTTCCCTCTTGGGCCACTGCAGGCTCTGAACACCACTTTTCAATAGCAGGTATCCTAATCACCTTAATGGTACAGGATAAGCCTGAAGTACCATCACACAACACATTCAAGAGGAAAGGGAATTTTTGGGGATTAGCTAGGATAGTGCTACAGGATCCACTACTGGAAGAAATCCACTGTTCCCTAATACAAACGAGAGCTGCTCAAACCATGTCCAGTCAGAACATCAATAATTTTCTACAGCCTAATGGACAGAAGATGGAGTCTCATGAAACTCCTAAAGAAATGCCCCCCCCCCGCCCAAGACACTGCAATATGGACAGTAGGAGCTACCTCATCTGTTAGCAAACATAAGCAATACGAGCACAGCACTGTCCTTCAAAGAAGGTTTTTTGTTTGTTTCTACGAACACTGAGTTTGCTCAGGTTAAGCGTTCAAGTGAATGGCTACCAGCTCTTCATACACCAAGGAGATCCCTCCCAACATCTCATTGTTCTGCACGCACGCATCACGCGCTGCAATCTCGGCGAGAGATTCAGTTCCGCTGTAAACATACCATTAACATACAAACTTAAAAAAAAAATATTATTCATAGACACACACACCTCCCCCCCATATAAGCAACAGTCTCAGACATGGACAATTCCCTGGTTAAATCAAACTACTTCATGGCTTGCTGAGCCTGTCACGGCATCAGTCACGCGTATCTGTGTCAATCAAAACAGGTCAAGGACCTGAGCGCATTTTGGGGATCTGCCTTCCCACTTCACTTTGGCTGTCAATTGATTTGCAAGGTACATTTTGGCTCTCTTGCATATCAAGATTACAAGTTACATTAGAGAATAAGCAAAAAGGATTTACGATTTGGACACTACAAATGAAAAACTAAGAAAGGATTGAGTGGAACAAATTGATGAGAGATGAGCACAATTATGACTTTCCTCTTGGTTACTTCTAGGTGCAGGGAAAGATGTTCTTTGCCCTAGGCTATGTCACAGAAGAAGGTCATAAATGTATGAGAAATGACTAGTTTTATACAAAATATTGATAGAATTAAGCTACAAGAAGTATTTAAAATACTTGCTCTTTATGTTGCAATGACGAAACGAGAAGGAATTTTATGTTAAAACAATCTCTGGTGAATTGTCTTGCCGAAAAAAGGTTTGGATTGTAGATTTTGGTCATCTAGTAATTTCCCTGCGAAAAGCACTTGTTTACATAACAAGTTTAAATCATGGCTGTACTAAAACCATCAGCTAAAGATAAGTCCAGCTCAAACTCAGATGTAACAGTTACCAAGCATCAGAAGATAGTCCTTTCTTTTTTCCATACTCAGCTGGAAACTCCCTCCGCTGCCCGAAGATAAACACTTTCAGTTTTTGTACTTGTTTACTCTCACCTGTCAGCATGACTCAGCTGGACCCTTGCAGGTATTAACACTTCAGGTGAGTGTTTCTTCTGAAAAACTCAAGTCTTTTATACAAACAAATGAAAACAGAAAGGAACTGCTGAGTTTATACAGAGGCTGCACTTTGCTTCAGATGTTGTAACAGAAAAATCTCACTTTCTGCTGTAATTTATGTAGTCATTTATGCCATTATAGAACTGATGTGAAAGACCACCATTCTGATTTGATAGCATTTTACATCTCTTCTCACTTATTTTTTTTATCAGATAAGTGACTGTGTAAGGTTCAGGGCAATGACAGGCATGCCCACTGAGCACTGATGAATTTGTATAATCTCAGGAAAAGGATTAAGCAATTGACCTTGCAGAAAAAGAGAGAAACGTTCTTTTTAGTTTATTTAACACTGCCCGCCCCCCCCCCCAACATATTTAGGCATAATCTAGTTGTCCAGTCCACCTAAGAGTATTTTGCTTCTCAGAAATGAATGGGGGGCTTACAATCGGCCAGAATAAGTTAACAGTACCCAGTGGACAGACTCAATCACAAGCATGAAAAAAAAAATAAAATCCTTCTGTCTATGCTCAGAATTTTAACAAGTTGCTCCTGGAGTGACACAAGAGAACAATAGAGAGAAATTGTTTTATTTATTCAGAAAACAAGCAGCTATTTATGAAATTCTTCCTTTGTTTATTATTGCTCCTTTGTTGTAAGATTTCATTTTCCTGTAGGAATTATTCTCGTGAATAAGAAAAACACAAGTGATGGAATATTTCAGATCAGATCTGAAAACACAGTGTGTTTACATAAACACAAACAAAATGTGCAAACAAATCAAATGACAGTTTGTCCACAACAGAAATTGTTGTGGACATCTTCAGAAAGAAATAAAGAATTTCACAAGGAAGTGATTACTTTTTCTTTCCTTATGGAACTCACAACTGAAGTACATTCACCAAAAGATTTGTTTAATTGTATAAACAAAATTGCTTGGAACTCTTTATAACATGCTTTTGACATATTTCACAACAGTTAAGATCTACGACTTACCCAAAGGTTAGTTAACTATCAGTGGACATCTTCTACAGACAGTCATTAAAGGGAGAATACAGTTATATCACGTATACTAATAACTCCCCATGTTTTCTTACCTACTGTATCCCAACCCCCTCAAAATCTAGATAAAAAGCAAGTCAAATGAACAAATTCAGCAAAATGTGCCATAAGAGAAACAAAGATTAAAAGTATAAAAACAAAGAAAGAAAGAAAACCTGATACAGTATGTGATATGGTACAGGCAGAATTAAAACGCACTGTATGTTTTCCAGTAACCCCCAATTTGAAGAAAGCCACATGATTACAACAGGCACAAATTGCCAACCTCCTATAGACACAAGAGCATGTAAGGCATTTTTATCTTAATCCCTTAGTTATGGTTCTGGCCAGTGAGTATTAATTATATAAAAGTAACAATTAATTTGATGAAACCACCTTGGATAGTACAGTTCTGAGCTAATATAGTTTACAGCTCTCCAACATATAACCAGAAAGGTGGAAGTATAAAGACAAGAAAGAAAATAGGAAGCAAAATACCAAGTCTTTTGTTTGAAACACATTCCTGACACAACCACAACTAACTTTCTTCTTTATTACCTTTGATGTTGTAGCTAAATCATTAATCCTAGAATAAGCAGCTTTCTAAAACATTTTCACTCATCCTGATGTACTTATTCTATTTAAAAACCATGGTAACATGCAGAAATCAGTGGCATTTCAGGGTGATTATTGTCCACAGTTGTATACTCTACATAAGGTAGGTTTTCATAGTTTAAAAATTCACTACCTGGACCGAGTGCTTAAAATCCTTTCATGGAATACACACACACAAAAACCCAAACCAAAAAAGCCACCAACCCCAAACAAGAAACCCAACCCCTCAGAACACCCCAACCCAGAAGAGCCAAGAATCATAAGACATAAGTGATAATAAAGAACTTTACAGATTTCCCAACAATCACAAAATAATCTTATAAATACCCATTTGCCTAAGTTATTTAGCTTCATCTGCCCTCATCTTCTTTCTCAAAAATGATACACAGACACACACAGGAAAAACAGAAGGAAGAATATAAATTAATATCTATTTATCACAGGCTGTCTATGCAAAAGGATTATGAACAGGAAGGTGAAAGAACTCTGCTTAAAGCACATTTCTCTACTTGTTAAGTGTTGCAACTTTTGAATGGCACTGCCTTGAATCCTCCCACTTTTCTCTCCCCCTTTCAGAAGCCCGGACAAGAAGTAAGCAACATTTTCCTGAGACTGAGCATCCCAGTCCCAGCAACAGGAAAGGGAAGAAGAGAAGAAACAACCCCCAAAATCAGCATACAAACTTGCAAGAAAACAACACTAGCATGTACCTGACCATCAGCAGAAATTAACGCATCTTCCTCTGCTCCGTCGATACGTGTCTCACTTCTTTGCCACAGGGCTGGCAAATTATTATTTTCAGGCCTTGGAGATAAGGAACGAGATAGACAGTGTACAGCAACCACCAAAACCCAGATCCATCAGCAGGCTGAAATCTCACCCTCATCCTGTTCAGCTGTTCTTCATTCACACTAGGGCTTCAGCTGTCTTTTTAAAGCCTTCTCTTCCAGACTTGCATGCATCTGAAGGCTCCCAGGTGCTATGCTTTGAGGGTTTTTGAGGGTTTCTTTCAATTTTTCTCCCCTGCCCCCAATTATTTCCCTCTTAGAACTTGGTGTCTAGTCTCTAAGAAATACAGCTGCCTGGGCTGATTTGCTGCCCCTGAGCAAGAGCTTAAATTAACTTTTAAATACCCATTGTTCCACTGCTAGGTAGGCTGGCCTCACTGCATTTAATGCTTGAAAGCTAAACTCTCGAGTGTTGCACACTTACTAACTAAATTAATGTTAGCCACTCCTGCTAACTACATTGACTGCCAGGTGCTCCTGTTACTTGAATTCAGTATGAAACCCTCTCTTTGTCCCAGATGCAAGGAGCAAACTGTTAACCTTCATGTTAGTAAGGATTTTTCTTAGTGGCTTCCAGAAACTCCGCATCTCAAATCTATTACCCAAATCACTCATTTCTCTCCCTCTCTCATCTACTATATCTTTTATGTACCTTTTCAGACAGCCTCAACGATTTGCTTGCTATTTATGAAACCAAAGGAGGACCTGCAGAATTGGATATTCTCTGTGCTTTCAAAAAAGTCTCAAACTCTATTTGCCCTAAGAGTGCTAACTGTGCTAGTCAGTAACTCCTCTAAAAGTACCACAAAGAAGACATTGTGTCAGCAGTACCCCTTACCTGGTTCCTCTTCAATGTACAGTTAGTGTGCAAGTATAAAAGTTCTGATCAAAACATCAGCATAAATAGTAAAGCAAAGATAACAATGCTGGGATAATGCAATGACCACATGCCTGTGAACGTTTATAAATATCCACAAGTGGCGCAGAAACAACAGGGAATCACCAGCATACTTCTTTCTCTACAAAGCCACAGAAGAACAACACAAACAACATGAGAGCAGTGGTTAAGAAGAACTTCTAGGGGTGAAGGTGTTTTGTAGGACCAGTGAAGGAACCACTTCAGGACCAACACATTCACCTCGGGTAGTAAAAGGTTACTGCTAAGTCTGTGCCACTCATGCCAATCATGTTAACGGTGGCTAGATTTTCAATTTGTTCTCCAAACACTGAAAATTTACAGATACAGTCTGACAAGTTTTGATATGACAAAATGATTTCTTAATCCTGTGAGAGAAACACAGGAACGTCTTTAGTGGAAAAGTTATCTGCATAGATGCAAGAGGAACTGCAGGGAGGGAACCTTGTTTTCAAGCACATTTCTGAAGCCCACAGGAGTCTGGGCAGCAACTCTACCACTACAGGCATCAGAAATAAAGGTGATGCATGACACCAGTGTTACTATCCTACTGATTCTTTTTCCCTGGATCTCCAATGAATAGACGTATAGAGGTATGTCTGTGGCAGACATATTTTCAACATAAATTTCAAAAAGCAAGCATGGATAATACCAACTGCTAGAGATTTTCAAACCTTTAGGATGAATTGAAAGAGTAAATCCACACAACCTGATAATCCAAGAAGAGAGTCAAGTGCAGTATCCCTGAACTGACTTCGCTATGGCCAGAGGACTGAAAAGTCACATATTGGGCTATTTCAGTCTCAGTTGCGACACCGCAGTAGCATTTCAGAATTTCATGGTTGTAATTAAGAAATAAATATGGGGTCATCTGTGCGTGACTGAATCCACAGTAGAATCTCTTCTAATTTACAACAAAAGATAAAGTAAATTAAGTGTTTGTTGTAGGGGACTGACTTACCAATAAAGCAAGGTTTCAATCATATCCCTTGCTGCCAGCAGCGTAGAGAAAAACAGAGAAAAGAATTAAAAATGGCCTCAAAGACTTGCTTTCTCTGCCTCTTGGAAAAGCACTGCACTCTTATCTAATTGTGCATGGATATAACACAATATGTATTTGTGGAAAATATTCTACCATACTCTACACACTCTCATAAATAAAACATTTAAGCATATTCTACCACTGACAATGCTGAATGAAATAAAAAAATATTACTGTTCCCTCCTACTTCTAAAGAAGTCGGTCACACACATTGTGAATTGACTTGAGTACAAATTAATTACTGAATCAGGATTTTGAGGATTTGGGGACGGTTGTGCTAGGAGAGAGAGGGAGACGTGTCTGCAACCTAGAAACAAAAAAGAGTTGTTTCTAAGTCCATGAGCAGCTTGTTACTTGAATTATTAGTCTAGCTCTAGTAATAAATGCCACTCACTCAATGAAAACTGAAAACATACAGTTTCAGATAATAAAAAAACCCACTTAAATCAGAAAAAAAGTGAGAGAAAACTAACATTTGGATTCTTTTACAGATCACCTGTTGTTGATGTACCTCAAGATGTTTTGCTGTGAGTTGTTCAGTGAGACCCTGCAATCCTGGCAAACAGAATTATTCAACTCTTTCAATGCTGAAGCAGTGTATGTGACAAAATGTTCCTCTGGTGAAACATTTCAATAGTCTCTTTTTTCCATTTAACATGACTCGGCAGCATTCACACTACTTTTCTCAAAGCCTAAAACAAGCAGAGAAAAATCTGTACTGTTAGCAAAAGACATAACACAGGAAATTTCGAACAATATTTTTTCAATTTTGTAAGTTAACTTGTGTTTAAAATAAACCAAACTTTTAATATAGTACTGTATAGTACTGTATTATTTATTTATCTCAAATGATTTTCTAATGTTTATTTTTGAATTTACGTTAGTTAAGCACTTATGGGTTTATTATTTATTATTTAAATAATGACTTATGTTTTCTATAAATTGTTTATAAAATATTATTTTTAACTAATTGAACATTATTCCAAAACTTTTTCTATCACATGTGGATTTGTTTATTTATTAATGTATGGGAATGTTAATTGATGTGTCCGGTTGCTGTTGCAACTTTGTTTGAAAGCAGTTTATGAATCTAACTTCTCTAGAATTTAACTTCCCTAAAACCAGGCTTTATCCCTGTTGTATTCAATAAGGCATTTCCATGAAGTATGTCAGCCTGGCGTTGAGTGAGATAGAAAATAGTGACGTTTTTAAGATATATCAAGAAGTGGGGAAAAATAAAAATGCCTCAATAATTTCCATTTACTGGGAAGGGTAGCCTCCTGACTGACTAGCTTATGAAGGCTGTTGATGGTAAAAAAACAAAAAGTGCCCCCCCCCAACCCTTACTAACTGAAACTAGAATTTATTTGCTTTCATAACAAATTAAAAAAAGATACAATGTTAAAAGGGAATGAAAACCCACCACTGCAGAATTCATAGCTCCATTACTGGAGCTATGAATCGCTAATGTCGAGATCTAGGGTTGCATTCCACAGCTAGAAACAAATTCCTTGCTGGGAGCAAGGAATCTAAGTCACTTTACAGTGCATGGGGTGGACGATTAAGACTATCAGGTTCATGGTGGATGGTTGACTGAATGTGAGTTTCTAGCATGAATCTGTAACTAAGTGAGAAAACACAGTTCTCCAACGTATACAGCAGAGAGCAAGTAGGAAAATGCTATTTCCTCTTTACATAGCACTGTGACTTTTATGGAACAAGGGTCAGAAAAGGATTAGTTCTGGTATTCTTCATTTATGGTAGACAAAATATTTGAAACAGATTAGTAAAGAGCTGTGTTTTGGAAAATGCATCTGTTTTGCTTATTCAAGACAAATTTAGGTTGTAGTTCTATGGTAGTCTACACATGTCTGCACTAAAAGAGGTACGACAGGTTTTTTCTGTCTAGGAGACAAAGTGAGATTAGCAAAGACAAAGCAAAATGCTGTGTTTTGCCTTTGAAGTTAAAGAAAACCAGAAAAGAAATAAAGCACACATTTTTAATTATATGAATTAGACTTCACTGCAACTTCTCTAATAGTTTTTCACTCTGTCTGAAAAGAGCTGCTGCAGCTGAACAAGAGTACGAGCTTGGTGCAGAAATTACCAGAGAATGCTCTATCACCTTAAAATCAGCTAATGACTGTAGTGCTACCTTATTTAGATGCATGCATTTAATGTATTTTGCTTTTCACTATAATTTTACAATATTATTCTTTCTTGTTTTTAATTTACCATTCAGATTATTTTACTTATTGTGCTGTGATAAAAATGAGTTCAGCCAAAACAGTTTGCTTGTCTTGCATCGCTCCCATTGTCATCAGTGGACTAGAGAAACATTTCAAATTTTGTCTGGTTAAAGCAAGCAGAACAAAACCACCTTGTCTAACAGTACTGCCTACCTTAGATCTAATTATTCTTCTACTTATATTACTGTCGACACTTCAAATGACTACTATAAATAGGGGAAAATGTCTTGAGAGACATCATCAAACATATGCTTGATTTGCCCTATAATTTATATCTGGAAGCACATGACATATCTAGAACTAAGTGTTTCCATTTTTGGATCCTCTACTCCAAAGAAGGGAAATTAAAAAGTTAATCTAAACATTTTAGAAATGTTTTTCAGGCCTTCCTGAGGAATCTTCCGGGACATAGGAAAGGTGCCACAAGTGGTTTACAACTCCTAAATCTTCATCACGATCTCACAGTGGAAAAGTATTCCTAGCATTTACAGAAGAGACAAAATTTCATGTTATGAGTTCTAATGTGATGGCAAACCAGGGTAGGAGATAAAATATGACCTGGACTTTGCTGATCTCATAATTATGATACTATTAAAATAATTCACTTTCTACTTCATAGTGTTGATGTGAAGTATTTAGTTAAGAGCAAGAAAACCAAAAAAAAATGTCCTGGATTCAGCTGGGATACAGTTAATTTTCCTTCTGATAGCTGGTATAGTGCTGTGGTTTGGAATTGGGACGAAAATAATGTCGATAATGTGCTGATGTTTTAGGTTGCTGCTGAGCCGTCAGGGACTGTCTGGCTTCTCGTGCTGGGCTGCCCACGAGCAGGCTGGGGGTGCCCGGGGAGCTGGGAGGGGACACGGCCAGGACAGCTGACCCAGGCTGGCCGCAGGGATATCCCATACCACACAATGTCGTGCTCGGTATAGAAAGCTGGAGGGAAGAAGAAGGAAGGGGTGGGGGGACGTTCGGAGTGATGGTGTTTGTCTTCCCAAGTAACCGCTACGCGTGACGGAGCCCTGCTCTCCTGGAGATGGCTGAACACCTGCCTGCCCATGGGGAATGGTGAATGGATTCCTTGTTTTGCTCTGCTTATGCATGCAGCTTTTGCTTCGCCTATTAAACTGTCTTCATCTCAATCCACGAGTTTTCTCACTTTTACCCTTCTGATTCTCTCCCCCATCCCACCGGGTCGGGAGCGAGCGGCTGCGGGGGGCTTGGTTGCCGGCTGGGGTTAAACCACGACATATTAATACATTTTGAACATTATCTTTGCCAGATCTATACTGGAGGTAAAAAGGGTTGGAAACCATTATGCAGGTTCCAGGTTATTTTTCTTTTGTGTTTTCCTTTAAAATCACTAAAAGTAGATTTTTTACAATAGTTTAGGAACCTAAATATAAAAGTAGCTCTTGGAAAATCTGTGTCTCAAGATGTTCTCTTAAAAATTTGTGTCTGCTTTCAGAGGGGTCACAGGAAAGTGGAGCTTTTCCATAATGTCCTGAACATTGTTCTGTTGCTATGCAATCTGAAACATAATGGTATACTTGTTCTTAATTACAAATTGAAACAATAATCAAAGATTCTAAAAGAAATACTGTCAATAATAATTACAAGGTAACTGAGTCTAGATTACAGACTTGCAACAAAACATGAAGTAGCATTTGCTTTTCTGCAAATATATGTTGTTCTAATTATGTCCTTGTATTCACATTTAGAGCTTTGTATTATAGTGAAAGATAAAATCTTCCAAAAGTGTTTAATCAAACCACCTCACTTTAGGAGAATCACTTAAAGTGGAGATTTTTAGACAGCAAATGCCAAAGCCAGGTATCATAGACGAAGCAGTGAAGAATCGCCCAAAATTTTCCTTCCCCCTTCTTGGGAAAATAAGGCAGCATAATTTACAACACTTGTACCTTCAAAATGCATGCTATATTGCTGTTGTCTGTATCATAAGACTTCACTTATCAGAATCAGAGTCCTTATGTTTCCATCTCAGATGCTCTGTGCTGTTATTCATGCTAATGTAAACACCATGATATAATGCCAAATTAAGCAATGGTATACTGAGCTTATTTGCAGCTTTTTAAGATGATATCAGTCTTCTAAAACTCATTCTCTGCCAGAGACTGTTGGAATAACAAATAATTTAATAAGCATGTAAACAAGAAGGCTCTATACAAATGTAAAAGATATTGGAAAGATGTCTGGTAACAGCACAGTATCACAGCTTCTGCTATGATGGTGCTAACTGAAAATTTAAACATCTGGAAAAGAATTACCTCAATAATATGTTTTAAAATATTCCTATATTCTCACCATCAGTAATACACTCTGTTTAAATCTATAAAGAAAAACAATGGGCAAACATGAAATCACCATTTTCCATCTCATTTGTTTGAGTTCTTTTTACATCTGAACTCTTCTTTACAGGTCTGCTGTTTGCTGTACTGATTTATTGAGTCACAATTGACAATATTGTCCAGGTTACAGCTGGAGTAACACAAACAGCAATAAATCTGTGAGATAGCCAGAAGATAAAACATGTGAGGAAGCAACAATCTGAGACCCCTTCTGGACAGCTTGCCTAATAAGACCTAAACATTAAATCCAAGGTAAAGTTTACACGTGGTGTATTCATTCTTCTGCCTGAAAGAATGATTAAGCCTTGTCTATGAAATATGATTTTGCCAAAAATAGTGGTATTATAATCAAAGTTACATAAAAAAGAATATGCAAGTCACATATGTTTTTGACATCATATGACATTAGCCTGAGCAAAGTATTAACCAGATTGCCTATACTTTCCACTTGTAAAAACCATAAAAATCTGAATCTGTCATTTTCTTCTAGAAATTAAGAATTAAAATTCTCTAAAAATGTTGTTTCAGCCTAAAGCAATTTGTAAAAGTATTTTTTGTGCAAGCATAATGGAGTCATCTGTACATACTGTTAGAGGTATATCCTTTCTTTACATTTGCAAGAATTTAACTTTGCACTGCGAGGGACTTGGTCTGAGAAAACCAGGTATCACTGAATAGCTTTGTGATTTGTGATTATTTTCCCGGAAATCACTGCAGAGGAATATAATGTTCAAAACTTAACTTACCATGCGATATGTTGCCTATCTAGTTTCTCATATATACTGCTGATAGGCCAGAAAAGAAGGCAAAGCAAATTAATTTATTTTTTATTCCTATAAGTAGACATGGACAGAGATTTGGGAGGTTTGCATCATTACTGACCCTGTAATCCTATTCTCAGTTGGCAGAGAATTTCATGTGTCTGTAGGAGATGCTTCTTTAATGCTAACTTAAACATTAAAATAAGTAACAAAATAAAACAAATTTAGTTATAAATTACCTCCAAGTTTTTGGATGATGACAGAAGCAAATAGCAGAATCTAGACTGCAAGCAATCTAAAATGAAAGAAAACTGAATTAGCTAAACATTTTATCATGTTAGTTGAAAGTTTAAGACATTTATTTGCAAGTCCTGTTTCTCATTCCTGTAATTTCCAGTAATGTCTTCAAAAACATAGAAAAAATATTTGAATGTTTTTTGCTTTGTTTTATTTTGTTTTCTGGCTACCGTTTAAATCTGTAAAACCCCAGAAATTTTGCTTTTGAGTTTTGTCTGTGTTTGGTGAGAAATCCAGGTAAATTAACAAACAAATTATTTATATTTTTTGCAGTTTTTTTAAAAGATATTAAGAACATTGGTCTGCTTTACAGAGAGAGAGAAAAGAGAAGCCATTTAGAGAGGACACACAACACAGCCACTGTATGCATCCCCTTTCCCCTGTGTTCCTCGGCATTCATATTGAATTAGGGACATAAAAGATACATGCTTGCCTGCTTCTGTTCTTACCTATCCATGTCTAAGCGTGCTCTGAATCTACTGATAGTGTTTACTCTGCAACCTGCTGTGGCCACAAATTCCACAAGTTTACTGCCCACTGAGAAAAAAATACTGTCTTTTGTCTAATTTAATCATGTCTCCTAGTAGTTTCAGTGATTACTCCCTAGTTTTGGTTATGTGAAATTTGGTGAACAACAGTTCTGCATTTACCACCTACCTGATTTTGTAAATCTTGGTAGTATCCTCTCTCACTTTTCTTCTTCTCAACAAAAAAGTTCCTCCAAAATCTTTAACCAAGCTAGTCCAGAAAGAATGTTAAACTAGGACACGTTTACATTAAGAAATACTTAAAATTGCTAGGAATACAGATTATTATTTTTAAAAAGCTGAGAAGTTTTGCTAATACAGTGACGTGTAATGTCCAAAAGATCTTTAAAAGAAACTTAGTTTAATTCAACATTTCGAAACTCAAATCTTCTGAAATTACAGGAAAAAAAAGGGAAACGAGCAAAGAGAGTTAAAAGGATGGTTCTGTTTGCTGTAATTTGATTTTATTTAATTCAAGGCTAGACATGCCTTCTGGCTCACAGGACTGCAGAAACTTCCAAAACAGTCAGGTTTCTAGAGCTGAAGCTGGAGTGTTTTGCAATGCTCTTCACAATCCTGGTTCCGGGATGCAGCGTGAGTATGGGGCTGTTTCATATTTCATCATCCCTTCAGACTTTTAATTTTGGCCCTACATTTGATTTGCCTACTGCATCTTCTCTGGTCAATTTTACTCCATTTGATTTTGGCTTTCTTTCCCGTTTCATTTCAATTCTCTGCAGTATCTCCCAAAAAATCCTTAAATTGAATTTTCTTTTTATATCAGAATGCATGAGAAATTTATCAGAATGAGTAGTTAGTTAGCATTGTTAAAAAAATCACTAATGCACAAGAAGCTGATGACAACTCTGTGAGTACACATCTATTGTAGATTTTTTAGTTTCATTTGGATCTCTAGTAATAGGTACCTTCTCTTCAGAAAAAAATGAAACTACAGAGAACTAAAATCCATGACACCAGATAAGACAAGGTGTCTCTGAAACATTCAGCTGGAATGCTGCAGAGTTTGTATCTGAAGAAAGGAATATGCTGTGCCTTAGTGGAATTGATCTCTGTCCCTCTTGACTGTTCGGTTGGGACATACTGTCCTTCTTTTGGTCAGGATGCACATCTGCCACATGAGAGTTGTTACGGTGCTTATGAGGATGTAATCAAGACTTAGGAGAGAATCCCAACAATGCACAATTGGTAAAAACAAAAAAAGAATTGAAACAAAACTAAGGACATAAAAGAAAATCAAGACAAAAGGGAATAAAGGGTCAAGAGAAAATCTTCTTTATCCTCCTCTCCTACTTGCTGCTATGATCAGGCTGCTACATGATCAGGAATAAAAAGGCTGAAATCAGTCCCCAGGGTTATTCTTTAGCCAAGGACCAAAATACAGATTATACGCATCTGGCAGCTTTCAGTCTCCATTTCTTTAATATAGATAGAGAAACACCATATGTTTTGCTCTAAGATTGATCTGAATATTTTTGTTTTGGATTCCAATTTTTTTTTCATCACCAATCCAAAACTTAATTAATCATAAAAGCTCTAATAATCACCCATTCAAACTGTTCCTCTAGGATTGAGCTAGAATTTCTTTTGCTGCATTTTATTTTTTGTGGTTTTTTCAATTCATAATAAAAATTTGACTTTTTCCTGTAAAATATCTGCTTGAAACATAAAACATAAGGAGGAATTCTATGTTCCATGTTATTCAGGAGTTCTAATTTGATGATTGTGACTACTCCAATTTCATAATTTATGACTCTCTGGTTTATACATTGTACCTTAATTACAGTGTCCACTACTGCTCAACAAGAAAATCTATAAAGCTTAATGGTTTCATATTATCTCCTACATCTGAACAGACTTTTCTAATTCTGACTAGAATGAATATATACTACCATAAGAAGAAGGTAAATTGTCCTTATACTGTTCAAGAAATGAAACCATTAGGAAAAACAAGGCTGAACCTTTGTTACTTGTTATTTTATTTTTTTATTTATTATTAAATTATTTTTTCTTAGAACTAGATATATCTTCTCTCATATACTTACTAAATGTTTGATGTTGGTCCTATCATTTTTCCTTATTTTTAATCTGTCAGAATGGTGGCTACGCAGCTATCTTATTTTTACATTTTATTTCTATGGCTTTGATTTACTCTCTGTAGATGCCATTTAAAACAAACATCCATTTGCTATTTTTGTGGAGAGATAGCTTTGCTGTTCTTACTGGCTCAGATATTTCGTAACAAAGGCAACATATATTAAATCTAAGATACTATATTTACGTGAAGCAGTGTAGTTCAAACACTTGATTTCATCCTTTCAGTCTCCAATCAAGGTCCTTGGAAAAGCACTAGTTGCAATCACAAAACCACAGATGTTAATGGAACATTTGGTAGAGTCTAAAGAATTCTGGGCTGGTGATTCCAGCTACCGCTTATATTGAAAAGACTGCAAATGATTTCTTTCCCTTCATGTACAAGTATAGCGACTACTGAATGTTTTTAGACTCAGGTGCCTGGAGAGAGGAGGCTTGTTTTCATTCTGTTGACAAGAGCTAGACTTCGCAGGCCAACTGGCAGTCACCAGGCTTTCTGCCAGTGTTACTAAACTCTGGCTTTAAGGTAACTTTTCTCTGGATGGAGGGATAGTTCAGTCTTCATGCCAGTTAACTTCTCCCTGGAACTGCCAAAAAACATGATAATTAATGCCAGCTATGATGATATTGCTGATATGGACACTATTCCTTTGGGAGTTGGATTGAGTCCATTAAAATCATTTAATAAAGAAAAATGAACAGGTGGTGGAAAGTTTTAATCATGCCAATTTGTGTTGGTCTTTAACCAAGAACTTAATTGTCTTTTAATCCATTACCATTCACTTAAGTTATCCTTTGGGAAAAGATTTTGTTGCTGCCTCAATAGTGAAGAAGCATTTAAGAAGGTGGAAGATACTTTCCCCTACATTGTAAGGAAAAAATGTTTCCTGGATATTTTCTAGCAGTAAGACTATCAGCTACAAATATAGGGTATAATATTTATTATGAAACACTCTTTTCCTTTATAGTGTGCCAGTATTGATACTTTGGATTTTCCTAACACTTTTGGTTTTGGAGTGGATTATCCTGGAAGCGTATTACTTTGTCCTGAGAACACAGATTTATAATAAGTATTTTGATGGCGCAAGCAGCTGTAATTATTTAAAAGTAGTCATGTCAGAACATAAAGAAGGTAAGACAGTATGAAATTTTTAAAAGAGGAGAAAAAGAAACAAGGATACTGTTTTATCACTGCAATTTAACCTAAATGATTATTTTGTCTTTTAAATCAAAATGTTGTCATTTCTTTGTCACTTTTAATGTTTGCATTTACTGTATCTGCAATAAAGTGTTCTTTAGGTTTGTCAAGTTTAAGTAGAATAAAGAAATAACATACATTTGACATTTTTAATAGGAAGAGATGAAATCAATAGAAATAAAAATGATAATTTGTGCAGTATAGCACAAGTTATTGCATCAGCTTCATCAATAAAATAGAATGTCTTTATATATGGCCATCATTTTACTTTATTAAATCTACATTCATGATCTAAAGCTCTATTGAATTGTTGCAATGGTCATGCATATTTCAGATGTTTAAAAATGAAATTTGACTTCACTAAGTCTCAACCCATCATTCACACTGCTAATATAATTGCAAACTTTATTTGCTTGCATGTCACTTATACAGCATTTAAACCAGGAGAGAGAAAAAGTGCAAGGACTGTGTGGAAGCACACTTAGCTCAAACAACTAATATGGAGCAAAGATATAGGTCTAAGAACACTAAATATGAGCATATTGTAATAGGAATGCAAATGAGTGTTAGGATTTACCCTTTCAAAAACTAGAGCCGTTCCAGACTAGATGTTAGTGAGGGAGATGTCAGAGAAATAACATACCGTCATCTTAAACATGCAGCATCACACAAAATACTTTATAAAAATTCTTGATGAGCTACAACACTCAACTTACATAGGTAACATTTATAGCTGACTCAACATTAAGTTAATTAAGGTAATTTGTTCAATTTTTCCTGCCATCAGTATGAAATCCTATGATGACAAGGCACAATGCAACACTACCACAGTAGTAAAGCAACTAAGTAAAGCAACTAATGTAGGATATTTTATAACCATTAAAAAATGGTTTTAGTACCATCTGTAGTAGAGCAGTATTTGCTGGCATAATAATAGAAGATTTGCTACCTGGGATACAAGATTAGCAATGACAAATTCATTTGTAAATAATCTCTCTATATTTCAATGCAGCAATTTGTTAAATGAATGGTAGAATTCCCTATCTTCTCATATTCTTCCCTTTTTTTTAATTTTGAAAGAGTGGACTTATTTCTTATTTTTGTTTAGCTGATTTTTTTTTTCCCAAGTTAATGTTATAGCATTGTTTTAAAACAAGAAGAGTAAGTTTGGGAAGGAAGTGTGTTAGTAGTGAGAATACTGACTTCAGAACAGGAAGACTTATGTTAGAGTACTTATTCCATAACACTCCTATCATAGTTCTTCTTTAGAATACAAGTTCTCTGCTATCACTTGACTATTTGAAAGGTTAAAAAAAATCATGTAAGTAAAATTCAGGTTCCCAGCAACTCTACTTATAAGTATCTATGAGGCATTTAATCTATAATTTGCATTTGCACTATCCATTTTCCTAATCTATTTTTCCTGCCTCTTCTACCTCCTCCTTCTCCTTTTCTTTACCAAGCTCTTAAAAAGTTATAAATGACACCACCAATGTCTTCAGCCTCCTTCTCCTTCCCTTGTGCTCCAGCCTTTTGTTGTATGTGCATACATAATAGGCATTGCAGATTTTGAAATGCTGATTCAGATTCAGAGCGTTGATTATTTTTTCCTGCCTTCCAGTTCTTTTGAATTTAACTGTGCTACTGAGAAGAAATAGAGATGAACAGACTTGGGTCTCTCTGCTGTGTAAAATGCTTTCCTGATTTCAGCAGACTGGGATATCTCCAAACTGTGCAGAGCTGCCCCTGTCTGATGAGGTCTCACCACTCTCCTGTGATGTTCAGGTAACTCAGATAATGAAAGGAGATGGGTAATTAAATTCCATATCATATGGCATATGCATAAAAGGTGACAAGTTTAGAATCTATGTATTCTTAATTCTGATGCTCCTAATCTTACTAGTTCCACAGCTCAGACTTAGTGTTGCATTGATGTAAAGGTGTATAACCCTTCTCCATGCCTAAGTAAAGAAATTTCTTGGTTTAAAATACCATTTTAACATTTTCATTCAGATTTTTTCCTCTCCTTTTTTCCTCCCTCCCCCCTTGCTGTGGATACAAGAGGCAAATATATGAATATCTTGTGCTAAGAAGCTAGGTGTTTGTAAATAATATAACAGAATAAAATTTAATTTTAAATTATGTAAGTACTTGGACATAGTCTTACCCACCACCTCCGAGTGTCTCTCTGGCGCAATATACATATAATTTCTTTTACAAAAGTGACACTGCCTTTACAGGAACAAGAAGAGCGTGCTCCGCCCGCTTGAGCCGGCTATGCAGCCAGACTACTGAGGCGTCTGTGAACATAGGCTCCCTCAGAATCAGGAAAAGTCGAATCCCTAGATTTCAAATTGAATTAAACCCCATATCCCGTATAAATTCTGCCTGCTACTGTACAGAAAATTCCTCTTCTTCTACTCTCAGGATTTCGGTTTTCGTAAATCATTGGAACTTTTTCTTAGCAGAACTCCTTTCAGAAAGGAAAAAACCTCAATAAACACTAAAAGGATGAGCTAGGAGTCTTATGTGTTGTACATTTACTCACTTCCCATTAACTACACCTCTTTTTTCCACGCCACATTGTAGTTCAGATTATACATTTAGAATTCAGGTAATCATCTTTTCCATCAGTTTTTAGTCATTTATTATTGTAGACTCATCAGATCTGAGAAAACAGAAAAATTACCACATCTTCCATAAATAAGCTGCTTGTACTTGGACAACAAGGTTTCTGTTACTTAAGGAGGTAGTTCCAAATAGTTAAATAATCTCAAATATCATCCAGTATAATGTTTGGAACTTAATTCCTGAATAAAATAAGGATGAAAAATCTCATTGAAAAAAGTAAGACAGAGCAGGAAAGGTTTTTGTTCTGGGAGCTTACTCATCATGAGTAAAAAAGGTGAGCAGTGTGACAGCCTTGTAGGTTAGCAAAGTTAATGCCTTTTCTTTCTTAAACTTTCTTTTTCACATTTCAGGCACATTAAGTCAAATTTTGCCCTCACATGCATCACTGAGCTCAACAGGAGACCTCCTTATGCTTCCAAGGGCAAAATCTGTCCTATACTACTTTTGGAAACTTTTTAATACATGACTTTACTCATATTTACTTCACTTTCTTTAAAACACACGTTTTAATGTATTTTTGAACACTCAAATTTTTCTATCATTAATCATTCATAGTTTATTGTGATCCCCTAAATTTACATTCTTATCAGTTTTATCAAAAGATCTACAATTAACAGCTTTTATTTAGCAACAAAAGCGCAAATAAGTGCAATAAAAAACTTCCATGTCTTCTAAATAATTTTTTTAAAAAATCTCATTTCCTCCACAGAAGAATATTTTCATATGCAAAACTTAACTTGCTTACAGTTCTTGAATGATCACCCACGTTTCTATTTTGAAAGGACCACTTAATCAAAATATATAAATATGTCTTTTTGATCATATGAAGCAAGCTGTTTCCAGATGGAAAAGCATAGAAATAATTTTCTTTGAACTGAAAGTGACATTCCAAGACATTTTTAAGGGGGAAAATGTAATAAATACCAAACTTACGTGTTTCTAAACAAACAACGATGCCTATTCTCTCTGGAACAAATTTATAACAGAACTTACATTTAAAATATAACTAATATTTCTGTATTTATGTGCCTTGACACAAACAATTGATCCAGGGAGCTTTACTAAAGCAAACAAAATTATCTCAGCTGCTTATGATAAACATATGGTATATTAATTTAAGATACCATTTTCTGTTTGTCGGTTATGAAGATTAACATTAAATAATTTAATTTTGAGAAAAGTATCCTGATACATTTACACAACAAAATACTCTCATTTGCTGCCCATAACTTCTTTTTGAAAAAATCTACTAAATACATACATTGATAACAGATTTTTTTAATGCATTTATAAAACCGTTGGTGTGCTTTATCATTTTGTTTAGCTGGATGTCTCACTTTCAGTCACGTAAGAATAAACTAGCCGTTTTGCCAGAAGTGGGAGTTAAGAGTCCACTCATCACTGAATATATCAGCTTCTAGGCAAATGCAGTGAGCGTTTGTACTAAAGGTCGAGAGAGGCACTGAAGGTTCAGTTTGTAGCACCAAGATAGTTTAGGTGGATTGGATCTGCTTATTTGACCTTTAATAGTAACTAACCAAAAGCAGTTTAGCTTAAAAATATCTGTGCCATTCTCCAGCTGTTCCATATGGTCAATATGTTATATACTTGGTGAGCTCTAGGTAAGATATTCATCACCATAGCAAAATACTAGTAAATAAGAAAAAAAAAAAGCCTTATGCTATGTTTTTAAAAGATCTATTTCAGTCTTGCAGCAAAGAGTGGTCTATTATGCTATGTGAAGTACAGAGGGATTTTGGTAAGTAATTCTAATGGTAGAAAAAGTCTTTTCTATCTCTATTATTTTCATAGCCTTCTAGTTAAAAGCATAAAAAAAAAAATTTCCAGGGCAGTTTATTCCTTGAAAAGCTGTATATTCTCCATGTATTCCCAGATGCTTTGATGCAAAGACTGTTCAGGGAAATAATTTCTCAGGGAGGTCATCACATCTGTAGTAAGCTAATTGTAGGATACTGAGACATTTCTTCCCCTCCAAAAAAAGAGATAGGGATTGAAGAGTCTTTTGCCAGCTCATGAAACATTTTGTGAGCATCAAATGCTGCAAGTTGCATTCCCTAGCATAATGCAAAAAATACATTTGGCCAAAAGGCTGCCTGGATATAAAAATATTTTTATTGGAAAGCCATTGGTACCAACAGAATAATGTGATTCCCAGTTTCACATACTCAGTGGTTGTGGACATTCATCTGCAGGTAGCTGTAAGATATCACTGGCCACACTGAACTAGGATAGTGGGGTTAGAAAACAAACCTATGTTTGACTACAGGAATAGTCTCTGGAATATTTTACCAAGTCTTTCACAGGGATCAGAAGAGATAGGCAAATGCATTAAGCTGCAGAAGAAGGCTTGACATCATTTATTTTACCTGGAAAGAAGTGTTATGTTTGGAGAAATAGCACACAAACCAACTGTCATGTGGCAGAAGAAGAACAACTTCAGTAACACTGAAGTCACTTTCGGGTCTGATAGTCCTACTATGAATAGCAGTCAGAGTCATGAGAATATTTTCTTTGCTGTGTCTTTATAGACCATAGACTGTTTGGCGGTCACAAGTCTATAAGATGACACTGTGATTGCCAACAATTTTTCTCGGTTTGAGAGCCAGATATTGGCAGAAGACAAACTAGTAGTAGAAATAATAACTAAGTTATGACAGTCCATATCCAATTAGGAGTTAGTTTGCTCGTACTACCTGCTTTCCACAACTTTTAGAAATGAGTTGCAGTCCTTGTGGGGAAGAAAAACTCACAATGTGCAATGCATTTGATGAAGGTGGAAAGGGCAAATATTAAAGCCATTTGTTAAGCCTGGCAATAGAAAAGTAGAGTATTTCCATAGAACTTATTCAACAGTTGAGAAGTAGTACATATTTCAGTTGTTCTGATTAATTTTTTTGCAAATATTACCAAATACTCTATCAAAAATAATGCAAATATTGTATTAGACATGCATTATGAGCTCTTAATCTTTCTCAGTTAGAAATAGATTTACACAGGAGCTCATTGTTGACTTGGTTCTCATCCCATGGAAGTCAGTATAAATTTCACCATTGTTAAACCAACAGAAATAGTTTGAAAGCCCACCTTTAATTAATATATTATTATTACGTAGCAAGACTCAAGACGTGAATATTGACACTGATGAGATAAGAATCTTCTTTATAATACCCCAGTACTTTACTGGGATTAGGAAGAAGCTTCTATTCCTTTCTCTTTTCTTCCTTTTCCTTCTGTCATTTTCCCCCTTTCCTTTTCTGTTTTCTCTTTCCCTTTCGCTCTTTCTTTTTCTCAGTATGTTTAACTATTCCACTGTCAAGGCAGAATGCTTGCCAATTGAATGATTTGAATGATCAAACACTGAAAACCATGTAGCTTTTCTCTTAGGAACGAACGTTTTCCTGAGACATGCAAAAGGTGAAACAGATTTTCTAAGATCATGTTTTCACAGAAATATCACTCTCTACAGCAAGTATTAATGATATATGATGACTTCACTTATTGCTTACTCTCATAATAATGTTTTATTGAAAATAGCTCATGTAAATTGTGGGACTGAGTCTGTACCATTTAAAAATGTTGCTTTTCTATGCTTGATAAAAGTATATTTTCTTTGTTTTTTTGATCAAAGAAAATATGAGCAGTCTGTGAGGCAAGAAATGAATCCCACAGCGTCTAATTCAGGAGGCATCAGATACTCTACCTTTGTAGACAGAGCAGAATGAAAAATAACAGCAATTGAGTAACAGCAAATTCAGAGAATGGTGGGCATATAACTACTAGACACTAAGTCAGGCAACTGGCACTGAATGTCAAACAAATTAGTTTTGCATTAAAATAGAAATGGATTATATTTGTATGAAAATCCTATTTGTATAACGACTAAGTAAAGACAGTTAGGAATCCAAATAACTGGGTCAGGATGACAGAATTATTTGAGGATAACTGTTTTCCTTATGAAGTATTTGCCAAAGGGAAAGATGTGATTATTAAATGAGTGGGCAAATTAATGTATTATTAGAAATTAACGATTGATAATCTAAAGTGTTGTAAAAAGAAACTTTTCTCAGGAAAAGTTTGCAGTGGAAGGTGATTAGCCCATCGATAGCATGAACTGTGTGTCTCATATGAGTTGAAATTTACAACCCTGCGTTGTTCAGCAGATGTTTTAATTACAAGCTTGGGGCACACAAATAGTTTTGTGCAGTCAGGGAGAAAAATCCTCCACAATGTCACAGAATTGCAGGAGCAAGGCTGGAACCGATCTGGAGACTGACACAGTCCATCCTTATGCACTGAAGCACAGTTAGATAGACTCGGACTACCTCTGACAGATGTTTGTTTTTAAAAGTCTCTATTAAAGGAGAGATTTCATGATTTCCCTAGGGAATTTATTTCCTCCTGCTTAATTATCCTTTTTTTGCGAAAAAGTTTTCCCTGGTATGTCATGTAAACCATTTTCCTTACCAATTGTCTTATCCTAAGTCTTGTGGAGCCAGAAGTAAACATTTGCATATGAGAAGACTTGCCTCCCCCTTCATTCTCTTATAAAGTATTCTAAATTCCCCAAACAGCTTAAGTTTTCTGAGCCTGCAGTCAGTTTTGATGTGTGCTAGACAGCTGCCTGCAACATGGGTAATGTGTCCACTTTAAGTTCTAAAGGAAAATATTTATCCTGGTAACAAGTCTCACCAATGCCCAGATACAATCTAACGTGGAGAGAGAATTAAACACTTCTAGAAGAAAAGTAAGAACACCTAAACATAGGTAGTATGTTTATCTTTGTCCATCTTTTTCTTAAAACCGAGGTGCCCAAAATACAAACAATATTTCATACAGATTGTTACAAGCATGAAAAAGATTGCAGCAATACTGTCAGTATATTAATCTAACACTCTTGTTAAATACAACTATGAATTACATATGCATCTCTGTCCTGGTTGCGGCTGGGATAGAGTTAATTTTTTTCCTGATAGCTGGTATAGTGCTGTGGTTTGGACTTGGGACAAAAATAATGTTGATAACATACTGATGTTTTGGGTTGGTGCTGAGCAGTCAAGGACCATCCAGCTTCTCGTGCTGGGCTGCCAGCGAGCAGGCTGGGGGTGCCCGGGGAGCTGGGAGGGGACACGGCCAGGACAGCTGACCCAGGCTGGCCACAGGGATGTTCCATACCATATGATGTCATGCTCAGCATATAAAGCTGGGGGAAGAAGGTGGAAGGGGAGGATTTTCAGATTGGTGGCGTTTCTCTTCCCAAGTACCTACTGTGCATGATGGAGCCCTGCTCTCCTGGAGATGGCTGAACGCCTGCCTGCCGACGGGAAGTGGTGAATGGATTCCTTGTTTTGCTCTGCTGGCGTGCGCGGCTTTTGCTTTATCTGTTAAACTGTCTTTATCTCGACCAATGAGTTTTCTCACTTTTAGTCTCCTGATTCCCACCCCCATCCCAACAGGGGGGAGTGAGTGAACGACTGTGTGGTGTTTAGTTGCCAGCTGGGGTTAAACTATGACAGTCTCATAACAAATTAAATTAAACTTTTTGATGCACCAGAACCATACTTTTCAGTACCTTTTTTAGGTTAGTTCAGCTGTTTCACATTTTGTGCACACTTGACTTTTCTCTCTTAAATACGGAACTTTGCCTAGCCCTTTAAAATACTACTTATATAAAAAGACAGTCATCAATTTGAAATTTTGAAATTAATTTCAATTTGAAAGCACTCGTAGGTGCTTTCATTCTATCTGCATCTTCTTCTACACGTTAAAAAAAAAGTAACTGAAAGTAGGCCAAGATACAAGTGACTGACAAAAACCCAGAACAAAATCATGTTCAGAAAAGACACCTACAGTACTTCAGTTGAAAATCTTGTCCACTTAGACTGCCTGCAACTGGTAACTAACCCTGGAGGTATTTTTTTCCAAATTTGCGCTTTAATTTTAAATTGAAATCAGCTAATTATACCACACTTCCCTAGCTAGCTATGAAAATGTGATATGAAACTATGCAGAAAGTCCTACTACAGTCAGAATACATCATACCTACTATTGCTGCCTTATCGACTTTGCCAGTTTTCTGGTTGAAGAAAATTATATTGGTTCTATGAGATTTGTTCTTTACAAATCCCTGCTGGCTGTCCTTATCACCTTTCTATCTCCTAGATGCTTATAAATTTATTCATAATTTGTCCAGATAAATTTCTGAGTATCCCAGTTAGGATGATTGATCTTTTTTTCCTAAGAAACATCCTTTTCTTCTTTCAAGTCCCTATGCTTGCCCTTTGCTACTCCCCTAGGACTTCTCCCACCCTCCCTTTGCTCAAGGGGATAATTGCTAATGTTCAGAGACTTAGGCTACTTCCTTAAATACTCCATGGTGAAGTAAGGAACTGACCTCCCTTTACTACTTTAATTCATCCAACTCACATAAACGTTCCCTCACCTTCCTTTCAGTACTCCAGCTTCTCTTCCATTTCTCTTGTTAACTACACTGGTTGCTCTTAAGCAGTAGAACTGTAGAATTGTATTTTCTTTTGCCTTCCTCTAATTTCTCATGTACCTATGTGAGCTCTCCTGGTTGCTTTTATGTTTTTTTGTTAGTTTTCCTTTTTACTGTTTCTTAGATTTCCTGGTTATCTTCACATAGTTATATACTAACCTTAATTCTTCTACTTGATCATATTTTCTTCATGTCTACTTTTACATGACTCCTTCTGTTTTATTCTCAGATTCTAAAAGAGACCTTAATGCTTCCCTTTTCTTTTGCTATGCCTTCTCCTGTAACCACCATTTCTTCTGCATTTTCCATGCCAAGTGCTCTCAGAGGCCAGCTTTAAGACGTGAATATTGTACTAATGGGTACTTGGAAGAGAACACTTTTGTGCAGTAGTTGTAAGTGAAAGGGTGCTATCCCAGTTTAAATTCTCAAGACACTATTGAACAATTTTTAAGTGAATTGTCCCCATCCCACTGTCCTTTTTCCTTTTCCATTCCTTAGAACTGCAAACAGAATCATGCGACAATTACTTCTCTTCAGTTGCTTTTCAGCCTTCACATGCTTGATCTGCTCTCCTTTACCTTTGCATTGAACATTATAGAACTTGTTCACGTCTACAGTGTTACCAGTAAATATCCAAAGACTTAAAGTGCCTCTTTCATTAGTACAGGACATATTCTTTGAATGCTTCCCACAGTTTCTCCAAACCCTCATTCACCACTCTAATTCAGTGATCTGTAGTCAGTGCAGGATCTCTGGTCTTTTCCTTTCGTTGTCTTAACCCTGACTCTCTATTCTTCCTCAAGCTTAGGTAAGAGAACCACCTCACCTCTCTGAGAATTTTAGTTTCCTAGCCGGCATTAAAGAATGGGCTTACAGACTGTTATACAGTATATTGATAGAGATTATAACTCAGAAGAGTGTTTCAACCCATTCCCCAGTCACCTTTGCTCAGCGACCTGTAGAAAAAGGATTAAACTGTTTCAGCCTCAGAGAAGCTTATTGTTATGCATTAGCAGCAATAAAACACCAAGTAGACTGCAAGTACTAGGAATGGGCAATGCAGGGTGACAAGGAACCCCGAATCAAAAGGGCGCAATCAAATTTCTCAAAATCTCACCAACATAATCCATTTTTCAATAATTAGAGTTCAACTTTCACCTTAGTTTAGTTATTCCCTAGAATATTTAGCTAGTCTGTTGGAATATTCCATTTTCCAATACAAAAGAATTTCTCTGTATGACTGACAATCTGATTCACTCCAGTTCCATCCCCTATTGCTTACAAACCCCTCTCCTGACCCTTCGATCCTTCCACACAGTAAGCTCTCTAAATAGGTCACACAGTGAATTAATTTTCATTTGTCGTACAAAAAGTGTCATCTATTCAGATCTTATCTACTATCAGCATATTTCACTTCAGATAACTTTAAGCAGGGACCACCAGAAGCATTTTCTTTTTTTCAGACTGAGTTCAGAATCTTGATTACAGCTTAAAAAGAAGTAAAAAGAAGCATTTCTCACATCATTATTATTAGAAGTACATTTATCTGGAAGACAGATTTAATCCTACAAAGTGTTAAGAGGCTCAATAAAGGTCTGTCAAGTACTTTCACATGCTTTGATAAATGCCATTATGTGCATGCCAAATGAATTCTATTAATATGGATGATTAAAAAATTAAGTACTTATTTGTTCAGCCTTCATCACCAAGAGATGAATTTGCATTTTGATTTTTGCGTTTGGAAAGCAGTTTGTATTGACCTAGCAAAACTCTAAAGCAAAATAACGTAACGTAACATAGCATAAAACAACACAACAACACTGACCTTCTGATAAAGAAACACTTGATAGCCTTTGGATTATTTGTGGATTTCCAACATAGCATTTGACTCTTGAAATTTCAATGATAAAAATCTACAAAGAGAAATGGAGCTGACTCTCATGAAAAAAGTGAGACAGTACCATCAAGTTCCTCCTGTATTTTTATCAGAACATGAACAATCTTGATACTAGCTTCTTCTTAATCAAAAAAAACCTTGAAAGAATGCCACAACTGAATCTGTAGTAAAGGGTTCAACATAAATTGCAGACAAGGTTGGATAATTTCACCAGAAAATCTTAGCAATAAGTAGTAAATTTTCTAACGTGGTATATTAAAATATTAATCATGAGAGCTGCAGACTTCAACAGACTTTAAAGAGTCACCTCCCCAGTGGAAAGTGAATAATTTTCAGATCATGGAACATATTTTGAAATGAAGAGCTACGTAGCTTTTCAAGCATTTTTTTCTTTCTTCCTTCTTTCCTTGTTTGTTTATTTGTTTTGTTTTGTTACTTTTAGACAATCTTTCTGGATATTAGGATACTTTGTTTATACTGAGAAGAAAGAATGAACTTTCATGTTACGTGGTCCCACAACTGATATTGAAGAATATGTTACTTACAAGTCCGGAATGATTGATAAAAGAATTAGCTTAAAAAAAAAAATTCTAAGAAAAAATTCTTGGAAGTATTCAAGCTTCCAGTAAATTATACTGATGTAAAACTTAACAGATCAGAGTATCTTAAGAAATAGATGATAAAAGGGTGACTAATGGGCCAATAAAAACAGTTAGCATGCCCGTCTGATGACTTCCATTATAACACAATCATGTTCTCTTGTCTAAAATAAAATTTCGTCAAGCTCTAAAAGATGCAAAGATACTTCATGTCTCGATCAGTTACTTTTCCAAATAGTTGCAATTTCATCTCAAGCGTTTTTAATCTTCAACGGACAGGGACCTTATTAAAGTCTTGATATTCAGTGCTTTAAAATAACTCCACAGTATTGCCAGTTCTTCTTATGAATGCCCACTAATGCTAATTAGACACCAAAGTTATTTATTTAAAACTCTGGTAAACATATGGTATTGCTATCTACTACACAAACTAAATGTCCCTCTATAAAATCTAGTACTCTATGGACACCCAGTTTTTTATCAGGATATACTCCTACGAATAAAAGTGGGACTACATATCTTTTTCTAGAAGAAAAAAAAAAATTGCCATATATGTATAAGCCTTCAAATGTTCATTAAATTAAAAAACACCCAAACTTCCACATGCTGTGAATTGTCACTCGGACGTGGCCTTGAATAGAAAACAGTGTCTACCACACAGGACTAGTCTTTTTGTTTTTCCTTTTCTCCTGCTCTCTTAGTTTTCCAGAACATGCTAGTGACTGGCATGGAGAAGTACTTCCAGTCTGTAGAGTTTAAGTGTCGAGTTTAAGTGCTAAGTTTAATGGAAGCACTCAGTCAAGCAGCAAAACATACCAAAAAGTAGGAAGTTGCATTAAGTAGAGAAAGGCTTTTGGATTTTCCCTTCCCCTTATTCTGATCAAACAGTATGAAAACAGCTCAGATTAGTGAATACTAGTACTTAAAAAAAAAAATGCTAATGAGAACACCATAAGTCACAGCAAATTACTTTTTAAAGAACAATTTCTGGACTAGAACTCCCACCTAAATACTTTCTTTTAGCCAACTGTACAGATATTACAGATGTTGAACATAAATTGATACACACTTTATACCCACAGATAAAGTAAAAGAAGTTTGTTGTTCTGAATTTTAAATGTGTTCCTTGGCAGACAAAGACAGACATCTATTTGACAGCCAAAACGACTGAGAACAGTAATGATAGCTCAGTTATTACTGAGGGATTTCTAATTTGTTCTCTTCATAAAAGTTTAATGCTTGACTTTAATTTTATGATTTCTAAATTCACAAGGAGACAGACAGAATTTCAAAACCAATATACATTTACATTTCTGAGAAGAAAATAGAAATGAATCTGTTTGTCTTTCATTCTTGAGTATAAATGGCCTTTCTATAGACCTTCAAAGTTAAGCGAATAGTGTTTTAAATATTTTTAACAACTCCATTTTATACTGCTGAGAAAACTAGGCATTTTGCCAAGTAAAACTCTGTTCTAATGATCAATTGCTTTGCATTCCCTTAAAAAATATTAGCAGAGCCTCAAAAATGAAAATAAATCTATCTGATAGTTAAATTATCAAATCCATATGAGGAAAAAAACCTGGTTTTAATCAGAATGGTAAGGCAGAGCTTTAAAACGGTCTTCGTTTTTAAGAAGCTTACCCTGAACTTCAAGGTTCTCTAAAACCTTAGGATAAAGACCTTATCAGTATAATCCAAGTAACTGTGATTCTAAATTCACACACTTGCATAATCAGCATTTGTTTTCAGGCAGCTAGTTCAACACTAGCTTAGCAGTATATTATACAAGAAATCTATTCTTCATGTATGGATACAAATATTAGAAACAAAACAATCTTGAGTTTGAGTGCTAAAGAATAAACCACAAACATATTTTAGTTTTCAGTGGGAAATACCTCCTCATCATGCTTTCCTCTTAGTAGAAAAGCAACTAAACGTAATCTTTTTCTGCTATTTAAAGAAAAATCAGAAGAGATATCTCCAGTGGCAAAATGAAAGTTGCTTGTTGCATGTGATTATTAAAGTGAACAACAAGGTGTCTGTGATTGTTCATATTAACTTTTCACTGAAGGTGAATTTTGTGACTAAATGCTTTCTAATACTTCTCCATTCTGATTTGCTGTGTCAGAGATGAAGAGTGGAAACCAAAATTTGTTAAGAATTTTGCAGAAAAATAGTTTTGATTCAGAAAATGCCAAACATTTCTGAAGCAGTTCTTTGGAAGAAGTGGATTTCAGAAAAGCTTTCACTGTAACTCAATTAAATTCCTTGTTAAATTCCGAGAGTGAACACCACAAATCCCAGAATAGCCAACTACACATCATGGTACTTACTCTAAAATGAAAATGTCTTCTTGCCTTGACAGCAGCAGACACCTGTACCTGTGTCACCAGCAGTCCTGTAAAGTGCCCAGTGATACTGAGGTTAAGGCACACAGTCCTCCAGCATCTATTATCTTCCAGTTGTATCTGCAAGAGCTCTTCCATAATCACCATGATTTCCTCAGTGTTATCATCACCCAGTTTCTCAACCAAGTAAGATAATTTTGACAAGTCAGTCATTTCTTTGTTGTTTGGAGCATCTGCAACAATGAATGCAGAAGAGTAATGAAGAGTTAATACATGGCATAACTAGCTACTGTTCCAGATTTGTACCTTTTGTGAAATACATACAAAATCAGATCAAAGAATGTATTTACAAGGGAAAGGATGTGACTGTGTTCTGACACATCTGAAAGTACATTGATCAATTAACCACAATATTAATATATGCAACTTATTTTATAAAAATTATGACATCACATAACGACTGTTACACAACACTCTGATAGTAATAGTTTCTACTTGAAAAGGGGTATTTCTTTACATTTTGAATTTTTGAATATTTCCCAGTGTTCATAAATGAATACGAGACTGTTTTCAAAAAGATACATAAAAATGTTTAATGTGTTTCACTTTTCAAGTGTATGGACCAGAGGGGCACATACGTGTTTGATCTATTGATCTTTGAGTTTATCTATGCATTAGTAATAGTCATAGTCATCTATGGAAGCTGCAAAAGATTTGACCAACTCTGGAGATATGTCTTCCTTTAAGAATTTGCTTATATACCTTATCACTGATCTGGGAGAAGACTTTGTCCCCTACAGGACTGATACATATTTCTTCTTTTATGTGGGGAATGCATTAAAAATTTATTGGTGTCACCACTGTACATCTGAATCAAGAAAAAAAATAACAAAATCAGTAGGAATGTTACAGAACAAAAATATTCTCCTTGACTTCCACTTGGTGAGATCTTGGTTTGCCACACAAACAGTGTGTGGTGTCTTCTATGTGCACTGACTTTTGTAATATCAGAGATCACTTAGAAGTAAAAGAAAAACAAAACTAATGTTTTAAACTGATTTTAACATCTGTGCTTATATTTAATGAAATAAAATTTCAATACTATTAAAACTGGGAAACAGTTTTAACCCCTTTGATGACTCAACATCTTCATATCAAAAGACGGACTACTACTAGATAGAGAATTATTTTTAATATGTAACCATAGGAGCTGCAAATAATTCAGCCATGGATGTTTTGTTTTATTTATATGTTTTTATTTTTCATAGCCTTAATATTTATGTTAATGAGCTGGAAAGGGAAGGAAGGAGCTGAGAAAACATAAAATTAGTTAGCAGGTAATACATCCACTATCAGCTTCCTTCCTATTTGGAAAGCAAGCAAATAAACAGTATATTAATTTCTCCTACTCCTGCTTTGTATTCTAAAGGCTGGACAGTTTTCTAGAACTTGATCATCTTTTGTTAAATTTTTCTTTCCCATGGTCTCTCTTCTTCCTGCTTTCATTGTTTGTTCATGTCCCCAAGTCCCAAGGTTCAGCATTAGTTCAAAAATCCCACTTAATTCTGTTTTCTCACAGTACTGTAAATGTTATCCAGCCCTAATAAGTCCATGGAGTGCTACAATATTTTTTCAACTTATGTTTGTAGCATCCTATATGGATGACTTCAGATACTATCAACCCTTTGATTAACACATTGTGCTTATAAGTTGTTCAAACTCTTCTTAATTTTTTCTCCATAACTGATCTTAATTGATCTCCATAGCATTGTATGAACTGTAGATTGGTAATATATTTCATATAAAGATTTATATGTTTTAAGCCTAGTAAGGACTATTAAAATCAATTCTGAGCATAGCGCATGTCAAGTAAATAATGCATCAAATTTTTGATTGAACTTAGAACACAACCTCTAGAAAGATATACTTTCTAGATTTAAGATTTTGCTGAGTGGGGGATTCGCTTTGTGATTTATTACCATCACTGGAAAAAAACCTTAATAATACTAGTTTAACCAGAGAACCATTGGTTGTCAGTCACTTGATCTTGCTATGACTTTTTCTTCAGACTAAAGAGCTATTTATCATCAAAGTCTTTTTTTCCACATACTTTTGTTAATATACCATAATTAAATTATCTCCCAAACTAACCTTGGACAGATGAAGTAGAGCAAAAGAATTAAAATTTTCAATCTATACAGCAGAATTTCTGATTCTCAAATAATTAGGATGGCTTTTTTTTCCCTTCCAAATAATTTCTAATTTGTGAACTTCCTTTCTGTATTGTAGGTACTATGCTCCAGCAAATATCTTACGGACTTGTTTATCCACCACAGCAGAATATACTGTCCACTTAATTTGACTTAATATTTCCTTCTCTACAGTTTCAGGTTGACCTTTGCCTTCTCAAAACAGTATTTCAACAGCAATAGCTATAACCATCTAAGACATCTAAGACATTTTCCAAATCAGTATGCAAGATAACAGAAAGTCTGCCTTCCTATAAGGGTGACTTCCATTACACCTTAGTCTGTTCATGGAACTGTAACTGCAGCAGTAAGAAAGTGTGAAAGGCGCACGGGAAATTCAGAGCTGATCTTCAAACATGTCTCAATAGTTATACTTCACAGGCAAGCTTCCGAAAGATTTCTTTAGGTAAGACATACAGTTATCTAAAAAATATATGTGCCTAAAATGTGCAGTTTTCTCGAAGTTCAAGCCTTTTCATGATACCTTTTCATGATACCCATTTCAAGAAAATCGGGACTAAGAAAAAGCAGGCAAGTTCTCACATACACATGTCATGTTTTGAAGAGTAAAAAAAAAAAAAATAAGAATATGCAGACATGCAACTTGATTTTTTCTTTGTTTTCCTACTAATAAAAAGGAGTATCTCTGGAATATACCCTGCTTCGTATTGCTAGACTTTACGTTTGACAGCTGTTCTGGGCACTTCACCATCCTTTTCCATACACTTTGCCTTTCCAATGAGTTTCAGAGCAGACCAGCTGTCAGAGAAAGAGGCTTGCAAACACCACAAGACTACAAATTTTTTTTTCTGTGCTTGATTTAGAGACCTGGTCTGTTTCTTCAAAGTTATCTTTGTATCTTGTTGGATGGAATATACTAGAAAGACCATTTGATAGCAGTTAAATGTACCCTTGTTTTTAGTAAGGAGGTATTGTAATGATTAGAAAACTAAAGAAAAATATTCCCAGTTTTAAACTCTTGGGATAATTAAAAATTAGGGAAAATAATTATCTTTTCCTCATTTCACTGTTCTTTGATGCTTCAATTTTTGCATTACTTTCATCTATTCATGAAGTAGTGCATAATGACAGGAGATTCCCACCCAGGAAGGGCAAAACAATTACAATAAACTATTCAGAAAATGAAACAAAACGTTTGAGTCTTAGAAAAGTACTTTTTCTTAACTACAACAGCAATGGAAAATCATGGCTTGTTTAAAAAAAACAAAACCAAACCAAACCCAAACAACACACAACAAATTGTGGGCCTTTTTTTGTAACTTTTTATCATTTTCTGGTCCTGGTTCAGGGGACTTTTTATTTACTGAATATCTTTCCTAAACAAAAGAGGAATACAAGACTAAGAACAGAAACTGGGTAGCAGCGTAATTTATTCTTCACTTTTGCCTTCCTATGTATTTACTAACCCACCAAACTCAGCATCTGAAGAGGGCGTAACACTCCTCTGTTCTCTTCTATAATTCTTAGCCCCTGAAAAAAAGGACGTAGTAGGGAAAGTGGACTTTTGGGTTCAGAGAGTTATTTTTTTTTCTTTTCTGGACTGGTCTATGACCAGAGTAATTTTTGTTGCCTTCCTTACCCAGGCTATCTAAAAAATCATAGCCTGACTGTAACTAATAGTATATGGTGTCCCCATAAAGAATTACCTAATCTTTTAGCAATAGATACAAATCCAGCTTGTATTTCCTAAAACCAGATTTCCTCTTGCTCAGTTTGCACTGTTAGTATCTCAAACATATTTGGCATAATTATTACTCTTAATTATTCTATTTAATTGACACACTTATTCATCAGATAGAAGAAAAAAATATTTTTTACTTTATGACATTGTTTCAAATCCCTGCTCTCTATGCATGGAATGTAAATCTTTTTCATTTAATCTCTTCGAAGCAAGCCCTAAAGAAATATTGTATCTTAATGCTATTCCTCACTAATAATTCTTTTATAAACGGCTTCTTCATTCTAGAAGAATTAGTTGAATTCTCTCTGTAATGACAGTGATGCAAACAATAAGATCTCACTTTCAGCAAAATCAAATGTATCTCTTAGGAACACATTCTGTAAGTGTCCATCCTGATTAATGTGTTACTGTTTGATCTAGCTTTTTTTTTTTTTCCCTTTAAACAATCCACCACCCTCCATATCTTCAAACACACAAGACCCTTAGAATGTCAAGTTCCTCAGGATACTGGGTTAATAAGAATTATACTGAATTCTTAAGGGAAAAAAATATACATCTGCTAAACAATTATTACCTACTTTTTTTTTACCCTTTCATAAATATGAAATACGGAATTAAACAAGGATGAACATACAATCAGTCTGATGCAGGTACTGTTTTTCTCACATAAAATTACACTCTCTTTTTGTATGAGTGAAGGCTGATTTGAGATGAAGTACAGCAGAAAGAACTCAACAAGGGAGCAAGGCATAAATTACTCTGTTTTAATTTGGCCGAGGGAAGTGAGAGTAAAAAACTGTTATTTACTTCCCATTATTCAAACTTCTTAAATTAAATAGCTGTCACTATTTTTCTATAACTCCACTGTCATGCAATAAAGCTCTTTTAGACCTCGGATCTAGAGGATGGATGTCAGAGGTACTCCTATAACACAGGGCAAGGAATATGTTTTACAAAGGAGTTCTTCATATAAACACTCCATTCTCTCTTTGCTCACTTCCATGTAAAAATAACATACTACAGACATCCTTTCCTTTACCTCTCCCACATCAGAGTAATTTTTAATCTTGAAAGCACAGACCATAATTTAAAAAGAAGTTTAACTTAGTCTCCTAAATCTATACTTTGTTTTCATATTTATAATTTTATAGAATTTATATGCATATAAATTTGCACACCTGTATGCACATATATGAATTATATACATATATAAATGCAAAACAATTTTATATATTAAAAAAAGTAAATTGGAAACTAGGGAAGTTTCTCCATAGATAATGCATGCATAGATGTTCTTAATTACACAGCAGCTGAATACAAAGCAGCTCTCATTTGAATTAATACTTCTTTTGAAATCAATGTGACTGGGTGAACATCTGTCTTGAACGCCAAGTCATTCAACGATATGTAGATCTGAACCTAAGAAGCTATCATTAAATGTGTACTTTTTAAAGCATGTCCAGGACACAATGAACTTATCTCTCAATTTAAACAATAAAATTAGGTACTGTGAGATATTCTGAAATACTTCTTTAAGCAGTTTCACACTCCTTTCTTTCTGATAATTTTCTTATTATATATGACACCTATAAAGGTTATAACAAAGATAAGATAAATAAAACTAGCTGGTTCTGTGATAATGAATGGCTCAGTTAAGGCACAGTAAATATCTCCTTATTTCTTTTAAAGAGGCAACCTTTTTTTAAAAATTTTTTTAGATTTTTCCTTATATGAGAGAAGTACACAGACAAAGAAAGAAGAAATAAGTAAATAAGGCATTTGTGACCACTGTAAATACTACAGTCTTAATTTTTAAGCTGTATTCAACCTTTGTTATTTTCCTGTGTCATTGCAATATTACATGTATAATCTAGAAAATAAGCTGCCATAGACAAGTCTAGTTCCAATAGTATGAGACACACCAAAAAAGCACACTATGTATTAAAAAGATGATAAATATTTCTCCTCTTATGACCATACGTGGTTACTTCTACGCTTTCTGTGTCCGCAGCTTTAGGATTTTGTGGAGGTATAAAAGACTACATAAAAACTAAATGATACCAGCCAACTTTTTTGTAATTTGAAAGGTCTACATTTTAGTATTCCAAAATTGAATTGACTGAAATACTATGTAGAAAGAAATTTCCAAAGTGTAGGTGGTAAAAGAAGATGTGAGCCTTTTTTTTGTCTCAAGTTTTTCTCAACAGGTTTCTGTTCTGTGAGTCTTTATTTCTCCATCATCTGATTCATCAAAACTTGTTTCATCTTGGTTACAGAAATACAAGAGAATTTGAAAGTTCCTAAATCTTTTATCCTCAACCAGTTCATAAGCACCCTATCAAGGTTGCTTAAAACACCATCTTTAAAGTTTCTTTCACTACAAGAAGAGCATAAGATAACTTTGAGGATAGAGAGGGTCATAATATTTTCAGAAAAAGTAGACCCTGGCAAAAGTGAAATTCTAGGAAGAGCCCAAGAAGATTTCAGAAACTGATATGCATGACATTACAGACTGACATTTGGCCCATGTTTAAGCAATAAATGACCCACCATTATATAGACTGATGCAGGTCATCTTCAAGGGTTAACAATGAGTGCCAATCACAAAGCACTGGACATGACCAGTGCCCGTCTAAGTGACTAGGATTTAACTATGTGGAATGAAATCAGGGACTTACAGAAGCAGAAGCACAGAGTGGAGGGGAAAATCACCGCATCATGACGAAGTGGAGATCAGCGCCACCTCCTAGGACGCAGAGAGGGAAAGGAGAGCAGGCTTCAGTGTTGTTCTGCAGGTCTGTGTGGAGACTGAAGGACAACACAGGGGGATCCACTGAGGTGGAAAAACACAAAAAGACTGAATCCATATTGAATGGTGGAAAGGTTTGTGTTCATTCCGACACAGAACAGAAACAAGGAACTTGAAAACTGCAGTGAAACCGAATCGTTCTCGGGACACCTCTGATTCAGGAACTGCTTTTTCAGCAATATAACAATTACGTTCTCATCAGATGAACACCCTATCCAGAAGGGAAGTTGTAGGAGAGAGAGTTATTATTTCTGTTCTTAACAGAAATAAACTACAGGAGTTCTTGTATTGTTACATCTCCTATACAGGGCTTTTTGGTTTTGCTTTAATTTTGAGCTATTTTTTTAAAGACAGTTCTTAGACTTTTAAGTTCTGAAAAAAACCCCAAACTTAATAATAATAGTAATTTCTGTACAGGGAGCTTTTTGTGGGAGCTATGACTGCAAAAGAGCTTCTGCACTAATAATCTGCTGAATTTTTAGTTTTCTGAGTTTCTATGTACACAATCTCCAAAAGTGTTGTTAAATCACTATTGACTTTAATAGAAGCACAGGTATGCTAGTGATCCCTTGCTCCTTTGCTTTTCTCATCGGAGTCTTTTTGGTGATGTTTGAATTTTCAGCATTTTTTGCTCTACTTTCTTTCGATTAAAGTTCTTAGATGTGTTTGATAACTCATCTAACATGTGTCTGTTCTTTGGAAAATGTTTCTAAAATTAAGACTACCTAAATCATTGGTGAAGACAGCTTTTGATTATTTATTATGTTTCTAAGAATTTTAAGTAATTCATAACTAGAAAAGTTAAGAATTTACACTAAATTTTTTTCCAGATTATATATCTCTGAAATGATTTTACATTACTGGTGTATTAACAAATGTATTACATTATCAAGAATTAGAATAATTTAAAATTCTAAATCTACAGTGGCCTCATTTCAAAGTTAGTTGTTAAAAAAAATTATACATGGACACAGCTTAAGTTTCCAAATTAAATATTCATAATACTATGCTGCAGAATTCTGTTTGGTTATTTCAGAGCTACTAATTACCATTTTATTGATAGATTGGTTCCTCTAGTCAAATTGACCTACCTAGTTTCTTTGACTAATTGTTAAGGGCAGACTCTGCTTTCTTAGAATAAATATGCGTTATTGTTTCCAGAAGGTGTCTTTTATACCTGGGGCAAAGTATAGGACTGTATTGATTTACAACTTCTTTTAAAAATATGGATTTTACAACATACTCTTATTCAACTAGTCTCCTGTAAGTTGTAGGAGCTATTTTCATTTGCACTGGTTATATTTCAATCAATTTGCTAATTCTTAACTATGTTTCTTCCTTCCTTCATTAAAGCACACACATGAACCTGCTTGATATTTGCTCTTTTTGTTTGCTTGTTTGTTTGTAAGGTATAAATCTTTTAAATTACTAGGTTATTACATTACCTTTTTAAAAGGAATTGAACTCTAGACTTAGACTTAAAAATAATTTATATTTATGGGGGGTACATAATTACACAGTATATAGGTAATGTAGTCAGATCTTAAGGAATTATATGCACTGTGGTCAGCAAATATTGGCTACTCAAGAACTATCTATTACATTCATTGAGTTGGTGGTCTTTTCATAGTGAAAATGTTTCTATAGAACCTAAGATTTTCATCTTCACACATGCACAAAAGCTCCACTGACTTTGTATATAAAATACAGAAATGCAGTATAAATGCATAGCTGGAGTATGTGTTTAAACAGATATTAAGAAGTAGGCACAGAGGCAGCATGAGCCTCTATAATTATGCCATGAGAGATGCATCTTCAGAAGTACGTATCAGAAGATGATAAAAATCTATTTCTATGGCCAAAAAACAAAAGGGTGAAATTCCTTCTAACATTCACTCACTATCTACCTCTAAATATCCCATAGGGAAATGATAAAGTATCTTAAAAAATGACCAAAATCATCATCTTAGTGATAAGGTTCAGGAACCTGCATTTCAAAATGTGTCTGTATAAAAGACAAAACAAGCTTACGTCACACAAAAATACTTGTTTAAACCTGCATCGGTAAGCAGTTGTAAACCTTGCATCTCTAAATGCCACCTAGCTGATCTACGTTGTATCTTCGTATCTCTGGTAAACAATACAACTATTCCACCAAAATGATCAAAGTTTACCTGTCATCGTGAGGCACCTGCAATCAGCCATCACTCGATATGTAACAGAGATGCTATAGGAATTAGTATTGCCAAAATATATTAACTACTGGCTGTATCTACACTGCATTACAAAAGAAACGAAACCACAGCCCATGTGGAGGCCTTATATTTGTTTGTACCATAAACATGTTGTCCTCTAATGCAGTATCGTGATTGCTAGTAACTACCTATAAGCTATGCAGTGAATTTGCATGGCCTCAGGGATCAGTCTTCTCAGACCCACCCTGTCTCAACTGTTCTTCAACTGCCTGTGGTGTCGTCCTCCCAAGTTTTGCTGTGACTAATTTTTCTGTTGACGGGCATTTTTTGTAATAGGACTGAGAAGAGCAGAAGAAATGTTAGCATAACACGCAAGAAAAAGGATAAAATCTAAGAAGCGGCTACTAAAAAGTGTATGTGTAACAATTTTAACTTAGACTTTATATATTTATATATAAATTGTGTGTAAGGCGTGCTTTCTTTTTCCCATAAACAAGACTGTGGGTGTAGCAATACTGTGCAGTGTGTTGCCTTCAAACAGTGCATGGTGTTACAAGGAAAATGTGTGAAACTCACAGCTGGGTGATGACAGTAGCTTTGGTAGAAAGTGACAAATACTCTTAAAATTATTTCATCCTTCCTCCCAGTATCTGGAAGTAATTAATAAAAAACTTCTGACGAGAACATTTCTTAATTCTTTCCTACCTTCCCCAAGCTACCCAACATACTCAAGACATACTCATGTAATTTAAAGATTTCTCAGAACATGTCTGAGTTCAGATGGCAGAATATAAAACATTTTAATCCAGAAAAAATGCAGTGAGGTACTTCTTTACTTGGCAACGATACCATAATATGTGACCTGTCAACAAAGTAATATTTTAACATGCTACCTGTGACAGAATATAGCGTTATAGGAATATGTTTCTGCTCAACTGGTTTTACCAATGTTTTTAAGAAAAACTTTAAACAAAGCAATCTTTCAAAGAATGCATTATCTGAAGGACAGGCTGAGAGAGTTGGGGTTGTTCAGCCTGGAGAAGAAAAGGCTCCAGGGAGACCTTATTGCAGCCTCCAGTACTTAAAGGGGGCTTAGAAGAAAGATGGGGACAGACTGTTTAGCAGGGCCTGTAGCGATAGGACAAGGGACAATGGTGTTAAACTAAAAGAGGGTAGATTCAGACTAGATATAAGGAAGAAATTTTTCACAATGCGGGTGGTGAAACCCTGGCCCAGGTTGCCCAGAGTGGTGGTAGATGCCCCATCCCTGGAAACATTCAAGGTCAGGTTGGACGGGGCTCTGAGCAACCTGATCTAGTTGACGATGTCCCTGCTCACTGCAGGGGCTGTGGACTAGATGAACTATAAAGGTCTCTTTCAACCCAAGCTATTCTAGGATATTGTGGTTCTATGATGGTGCAGAGATCTTTAGGCATGGGAGAAGATACAAAGAAAAATAGCTTATCTGCTTTCTGATAGGTAGATCTGATATTTGCAATCTACTTCACTTTTTAACTAAAATCACAGCAGATAGGGTTATTGAAAAACTAATTTCTGAATTTCTTTTACAAAAATATTGGCAAAAAGTAGAAGAAACCTTCCAGTAGCTGGCAGGTAATACACCATCTTCCTAAAGGGTTGCACTGTGACCATGTACAGATATGGTTTAAAAATGTTCAAAAATCACATTTCACTTAAAAAATGCTCTCCCATCCCCCAGTTACTTACAAAGATGTATTCTGACTGAATAAACTCTGACTTTTTTCTGTGGCTCCTATAATACATTAGTATAATTCTTGTATTGAGAGAATCTAATCCAAAAGCACTTCACTGATGAGGTCCAACCATTGCATCACTCATCCCTATTTCACATTTCTTGCCTTACTCTGTGGAGGCAAGAGAATTTCCCCCCTTTTTGGAAATATGTAACAAAAAGCAACTTCTAATCTACCTCTTCTCTGACTTTGTGAATTTTATATGCCAGGTTTTCATTCTTGAGGCACACTGTTCACCTTTGTTTTAAACAGAGTAAATATAAAATAATCAATAGAAGAGGTAGAAACAAAAATGCACATATTGGAATTTTTATATAAACTTTGAAACCATCTAGTCAAGAAATATGCAGTACAGTCCAGATTAGTTAATTGGTCTTGACTGACTCAGGTGTAATGGCCAAGGAACAGATTTCCATGCTGTGCTGAGGCAGGGCATCCCTCCTCTTTCTCCCTTTTATTAGCGACGGATGTGACTAACCCAGATATTTTAAAATTAGTAAGGACTGCAACTTAATTTGCATTGATTGGCACTTCTTATTTGACATATTTACATAGGCTGTTTTTCTTTGCCTGAGCTGCTTACACTGAAAAACCACAAGTTTTATCGGTGTAACATACAGTACCATGAACAGCGTACGTTTAATTATACTTTTGTTTTCCTTAAAATTTCTCTTTGCAATTCAGTCCTCATTTCACTCCCTTTTAATTTCACAGAGAAGATTCTGAGAAGATGTTAGGAGAGCCTGGGATTTTTTTGATTTTTTAAGAATATAAACTTAAAGTTACTGCTATAATCAGTAAAAACATGCTACAAAACTTATTCAAGACCACCATACTCAGCTGAGCCAAAGGTCCATTTTGCACAGTCTGCTCCGAGAACAACCAGTAAGTAATAGATACTGAGGTGTGCGAGAAAGAAAAGTATAAACCAGCTCATTCCATGGTGCATCCTTTCAGTTTCTAGCGCTTGTAGCTCTTAATCCAGAAATTATGTAAATTCTCACTGTATTTGAGAAGTAAAATATTAAAACTACATTGTTAACTTTCCATCTTGACAACCAATAACTTGACTCCATTTAGAGTAGGATTCTATTATACTAACTACAGTACAAACATATAATCTCAGCCATAAATAATTATCTTACAAAAATTTAAGAGAGAATTTCTACAGAGCTAAGAGTAGTTTAGGAATGGGAGATAAAAAATAATACAAAAATCTTACCTTACATAGCTTTTCAGATAAACTCTGCTGCAAAGAACAGAAGTTTGGTATTCAAACTGCTACCTTTTTCAACTGGTTAATAGTCATCCTTTGTGATTTAATTTGTGCAGTAAGGTAGTAAAGACTATGTTTTGTTTGTGTTTGTGCAATAACTGGCTCATCAAATGTTTCTTGACAGAGATCTCTCGAGCTGCAAGACAAAATTGAATTCCAACAGTATACAGAGTATAAAATCACTCACTAAGGGACACAGGCCTTCTCTGCTTCTTTAATCCTAGAAAAAATGTTACCGTAAAAATAATCTATTTGATAAAACTTTGTCAGCATAAGTAATAATGTATAAAAGTAAAATTCCTAAGAATTTGTTGGATATTTCTCAAATTTTGTGTGAAATTTCTTTGTTTTCAATTCATGATGGTGTGAAAAAAAACATAGGTGATAGGAGAAGAAGGAAGAGAAGACAAAGAAAATGAAACTGCAAAATTTCTGTCACATATGAAAAAAAAAACATCAAGACTGGACATACTGTTATGGAGAGTGTACTTTGAAAGAAAGACCATCATTCTGAAATGAAAAACTGTTTATTCAATTTGATAGTAGAGTGGGTACAGTGATAGTGTAGATTGTAGATGGGTAACTGTGCAAAAAAAGGTATTTTGCTGAAGTGTAAAACTCTGACCACTGACTCTTATTCTCACAGAGCTGCCCACATGAATTTTCACTATTTGTCTTCAAAAACCTTATAAGCTTTAGTTTATTCAGACGATAAATCCCTTATAAGCAGTATAAATCCCTATAACTGCTAACTCCTTATTTCAAATTGAAAATATAAGTTGTATAATGTAGGAATCAGTTCAAAGTGCTCAGAGAACATTTCAATTCTTAATTGCACAAGGGACGTGCTTTTTTCCTATGATAGATCTTCTGGATGCAAAGTTACAACACTGGCAATGTTGCAATTTACAAAGGTGCTAATGAGCTTCTTTAAACAACACAGATTATTGAAGTAATGTTCTTGTGTTGTCATTTTACAGTGGCAGAGGAGTTTCTCACAATGTGAGAGCATCATAATTTGCTTTTCTATTTTGTTTCTTTACTTCAGACAGAAAAAGCTACGAAAAACGTCAAATAAAATGACACTAATTGATTTCTATCAAATGTTCCTCTATTAAAGCTCATTTTCTTATGCAAAACAAGCAAATGGAAAGAAGAGGGGGAATTCCTCTCTGGTTAAATACAAGTTCCCTTCCTTGCTTTTCAAAGTGTTACATGTTTCCAAAATAACAGCAATATTCACTTGTGCCATTTTAGTCAAGTATTTATCAAAATATATTTATGGGTTTAAACACTGAAAAACATTCAGATGGGGCATGTTTTATAGTTTGTTTCTCACATTGCACTTTTTTCGGGCAGTGTGAAAGAACACTGTTAAATTTTTTTTCATCAAAGATTTTAACTCAGAGAAAAAACAGATGCTTGATGGTGACCTTTCAAATGCATAAGGGACCTGGCAAACAGCAGAAATTTAAAATTTCTAAAGGGGAAAACAATTCTTTTAAACAAATGTAATAGTTTCAGAAACCATGGTAGGATTCAGATCATCCAGTCTAAGTGTTTATGAAAAGTTACAGCAATTTCCAAAGAAGACAGACGAAACACAATTGAAAGAAATATTGCCCCCAGTAATCTACGGATTACACATTACTAATTGCAACCACCAGCATAAATAGGCGTACCACCTTTAAGTTACAGGCACACTGAATCCCTTATAGCAAAAACTGATTTCATCTACTAAAAATGTCAAATCTCTTTTAAGTGCTTGTCGTTTCTAAGGAGAACAGCTACTGTTATGAATATTTTCAACCGATCAATGACACCTCTTGATTATTTGGGCTTTTTTTGCTTTTAAGGAAGTTAGATTGGGAGAAAATTAGATATAGCTGCACAGTCTATGTATATATCTCCAAGATGATTCTGGGTTATTTCACAGAACCCCTGTTCCAATACCCCATTATAACTCTCTGTTCTGGTTTCACCCAGGCCAGTAATTAAGCCCAATGCAGCCGCTCGCTCACTTCCCCATGGTGGGTCGGGGGAGAGAATCGGAAGGGTAAAGGTGAGAAAACGTGGGTTTAAATAAAGACAGTTTAACAGGGAAAGCAAAAGCCGCACATGCAAGTAAAGCAAAACAAGGAATTCATTCACAACTTCCCATGGGCAGGCAGGTGTTCAGCCATCCCCAGCAGGGCTCCATCACACATAACTGTTACTTGGGAAGACAAATGCCACCACTCTGAACGTCCTCTCCTTCCTCCTTCTTCTTCCCCCAGCTTTATATGTTGAGCATGACACTGTATGGTATGGAATATCCTTTTGGTCAGTTGGGTTGGCTGTCCCAGCTGTGTCCCCTCCTGACTTCTTGTGCACCCCCAGCCTGCTCACTGGTGGTATGGGATGAGAAGCAGAAAAAGCCTTGACTCTGTGTAAGCACTGCTCAGCAATAACAAACACACCTCTATTATCAGCACTGTTTTCAGCACAAATAAAAAACACAGCACCACACTAGCTACTATAAAGAAAATAAACTCTATCCCAGCCAAAACCAGCACACTCTCCATAACAGTATGTCCAGTCTTGATGGTTTTTTTTTCATATGTGACAGAAATTTTGCAGTTTCATTTTCTTTGGCTTCTCTTCCGTCTTCTCCTATCACCTATGACTGTTGCTACTGGGTGGTTCGACACTAGGCCTCTGACCCTTCCATCCCTCATTCAACAGCCACTACAGGCCACATTTGGTCATGAAGATGCCCATAGGGGCTTTATTGGTAGTGTTTGGCCCAAGCACTATGTCTAAAGTGTCCATGGTAGTATAAACAAGTTTATCCTAAACTGTATTACAACATACAATTTAAATTTTCTGATTTAATGACAACCACATCTTAAATACATAAATAAATCACCTTGTTTTTTTTTTTTTTTTACAAAATATAAAAAGGTTCCATCATGTAAAATAATTAGTAAGTATTTCTTGAAAATCAAACTTGATAAATACTCACGTATGCCCTAAATGTTCCGTGTTCTCTGAGACATCAAGTTTCATGTATTTCTCTTTTCCTGGAACAGCAGCCTCTCATTTTAAGTTGGGCACTCCAATGGGGTGTTGCATGTTCCGCCATAAGACGAATTTCTGCAAAACTCTACAGGTAACAAGGGTAAGATGTCTGAGAAGACTGGGGCTGTGAGGAATCATATATGACAATAGTAATGTGGAACTTATCAAATAATTCTCCAAATGTCAACTGTGGAAAAAAAAAATTTCACAGGTTTTCACAGTTTTTTAACTGTACTGAAATCCAGTAAAACCACAGAAAATAGATGGAGAAAAAAATCAGGAAGCCGACAAAAATGTAAATATAAAATTTCACTCAACTGAAAATGTTTTGCTGGTTTACCGAAGTAATACTTTGATGTTGTTTAAACTGTTAGGAGAACATCGAGTTTAGGATTTCAAATTAAACAGCTTATTTGCATACTGTGGTTTCTATGATTGCTAGTTATTCTTTAAATAGGTTTGGAAAGCCAAACTGTAGAACTTGATTTAGAATTATAGGAAACTACATACTTACATGGTTTTCCTTGAGATTCATCTGTCAGGGAATCTTTATTTTTGCTCCACCTCATTAGACAAAAATTTCTGAAACCGGTTGAGGTACTCTGAGAATCCAAGTGCAGGAAAACTGGTATTCCCATTCTTATTAATAATTTTTCTTATTTAGTAAATTAAATTTATCAGTACAGAAAGAAAAAACAAACATTAAAATGTAAGCATAATTGAGATTTAACATTAATTTTTCTAGAACTCTTAGTCAAAAGCATTTTGACACTCATTTCCACTGGATACACAAGCTCCTAGAAGCACAGAAATATAACAGCCTCAGTGAGATGACAGTAGCCTCAAAATACCAATAGCAATTGAAAGCAATGTTATTGTGAGAATGCTATGTTGCAGAATTGAGATTGTGGAAGAACACAAAGCTTACCCCATCTCTGTTAATTTGTACTAAATAGAGAATAATTTCCTTTGGTAAGAGTGATTTTTCAAACAAAAGCTGTTTTTTCCAAGAAAAAATCATTAGTTCTTGGGCTTCTAAATACTTTTTTCATTTTCAAACATCTCCTGTCTAAAACCAATGCATTTCAGAGTAATTTTTTTTGTCTCGTGTCATCTTATGTACTGCGTACTCTTTTTATGAACCACATGAATGTTTTCCTGATGTTAAAGTTCTCAAAATTTTAGATCTGAGAGTCTTCTGATCACTAAGCTCAGAAGGTTTCAGAACACACACGGAACAGTAGGCCAGAGCTGAACTTACTTGATTCATAACTAGGGGGGTGTGGTTATTTATGGCCTTCTTTAGTGAAGCTGTTGGGTTTTTTTTTTGTATATAAGAACAACATTTACCTTGTTTCCTTCAGCCTTATTCAGATGCAGAATTTATACCATATTGGTTTTCTTAATTTAATTCATTTGAGATATCCTTAGGATAGGAGTCCACAGGAGTTATATTTTTGGCACCAATATCCAAAGAAAAAATTCTTATTTCTTGATAATATATGTCATCACTGCATACATCCCTTGCCACCTTTCTTTTTAATCATTTTGTTTCATAAAGTTGATTCACTTTTTTTTCCCCAGGTTTGCCTATGGGTTTGGACACATCGATTGCTTTCTTGCACTTGTATTCTTATGTCTGCCATTCTTCTTGATCTAACTTAATCAGTAAGACAGTGCATTTAAGCATTCTCTGTTTAATATTCTGTCCTTAATGCTATCGTAAGAGAAAAGCTCACATAATAGATTCCTCTATCATTTCATATCATCGTTTTTTGTGTATGTGTGAAGGTATATGTTAAAATATTTCCAGCCTGTGCTCATAAGTCAATTTATGGATTTTTGACAAAATTTTCAGTACCCTTCTGGTCCACCAAGAACTTGAAGAATTGAAAAAAGTCCATCATCTTTTCCTGTTCTCTTGCCCCTTGTTCAATGGTGTCTTGGGTATTGTCTCAATACAAAAAATCTAAAAAAAGTCTACTAATTATGTTTCATTTAAATTCAGAGAAAAAACTTACTCTACTTAAATTTTCATGCTGCTGTCCCTTCCCTCCTTTTCCTAGACTTTTTAAACTTTATGACTGCTAAGCACCTTAAAAATTATCTCACTTGCTCTTCTATCACATGGTCAATGCATATGATTTCCACATATTATACATATTGGAAAAGTTTTTCTGCATTAACGTTGAAATAGCTATGAAGCTTTCATGCTACAGCACAATTTTCCTGAAATTAGGGCTTCGTAAAGATGAAGCAGAATAGCGAGGTTTTTCAAATTAAGAATTCAGAATTTTGGTGGTGTTAGCACTAATTTTTTTAAAATTATGAAAATTATAATTCTTCAAAGAGTTTTCAAACTTAACATTTTCTGTTTCATGATTTCGACTCCAATTTGGTAATGGTTTTGCTGCTCACGTCCCACTGACAACTTCCAATCCACATACTAGTCAAGTTTCACTACAGTTTTTAACAGCTTCCTTTGGTCTTGTCAATTCAGAAGATGATCAGAACAAAAAGTACCAAACAATACAAGAAGGGTTTTGTGTGCCAGATTTCTAGTGAGTAAATGCGAATTTAATCTCCTTCCTCTAATGTACTAAATTCAATTTTATTGTTTTCTAGCCATTATTATTTACTGTTTGCTACTTTCTGATGCTGCAAAGTCTTCTCCACATTCCTTGAAGAAAGGCTTATTTATGTGCTTGAAGTCTTGAGAATGTGTGTTGCTGAGCCAGGTGCCTGCTTTATAAACTTCATAAAGAATGAGAAACCTGCACATCTTGAAATTTTTTCCTGGGTTGCTATAAGAAGCTTTTCACAGATGCTTTTTTAAGTAAACCTCAGATGCAAACTTGTAAAATGCTCAGTTCCTTTCACTGTAAGGATTTGTATTCAACAAAATTCAACAGCATAGTTTTAAACCAGCCGTCCCGGTATGAGATGAAATATGCTTAGTTGCTGAGGAGGACTTTGAATAGCTGTATATGTGACCAAAAGCGAACTGAGACCCAGTACTTGTCAGTTACTGTGCAGCAGACTCAATCCCATTCTGTTTGTACCAGCAAGAGGGACAGGGACTATCACTAATCCTGCTGTAACTTTTTTCATTGTATATTTTCCATAACAATGTAGACACATTTTAGTCTATTCAGACAATGCAGGACCCTCAACTATGCATTCCCATCATCACCTTTTTGTTACCACAAACGCCACTGTGACTTCAGAGGATGACAACTCAGGGAACTCTTTCTAGATGAAAACGGTTGTCTTCCCCCACTAACACAGGCACTCTCCACCCCCTGCCCCTCCAAAAAAACTACATTTTCAGCTGGATCGCTTTCCAAAGCTGGCTCACTGTGTAGTCACACAAGGTGGAGATGGTCAGGGCCACAGGAAGTGCCTCAGCTAAACGGTCTTCAGTTCTGTGGGACCGTATTGTCAAACACACTTTTGCTGCACCCACGAGGAACTGAAGTCCGCACTTCCCCTCTGGGACTTTCATTGCTCCTGTCAACCAAGCTCCCTCCCAACTCTAAATCCTTATTTCTGTTCTAAGAATTTATGTTGCCTTGGAAAATTGCTTCCTCAGTGCTAAATCCAGAGTAGAAGTTAACTCATTCAAAATTACAGCATGGAAAGCAACCAAACTGAAGCATGTATAAACACTGTAGCAAAGCATTTCAATAGTCTTCAAGTAATTCAAAACTTTCATGCATATGATGGCTATTCCAGATCTTATTTTTAATAGTTCATGATAATAATAATAAAGCTCAATAGCCTCAGCTGAAATGAAAGAAAGTCAGAGCACCAGATTAGAAGAGGACATTTTGAAACCGATACTTTGTCCAGATCTTTCTAAATGACTGTCAATTTCTTATCAAGATTTGCCTTGAAAAAAAATCTGATTTTTAGCCCATAGTAACCCCATATAAAGCCACAATACTCAACCTAATAAACTCCCTTATTACTGATTAGTGTCCTCCAGTGTTATTGATTTGTTCTTTGTTTCAAGCAAGCTATATTTTATAGAGTCAATAAAAAAAGACAATATAGACTTTGCTGAACAGAAATGTGTTTCCTGAGTTATTCTGTCACATCAGACACCCATGTCACAGAATTGCCTTCATAAAATTATTGATCCCTGTCTTAGAAGCCTCGTATTATTTGACTTTTGTTTCCTCATTTCCAGTGAAAGACAGCTTTTACTTGCTAGGAATCTTTAGCAAGACATTACGGGCCTTCTAATTTAGTTATTTTTATTCATGACCAGGTTATAACTATTCATCTTTTTATAATATTTTTATTTCATTCTTTCCCTTTCTCAGTGAGTAACCCTATTTGTATTTGTAGACAGCAACCATTCAATCCTCCTTGCTATGTCAATCATGACAAATTATTAATGTGTATGAAAGACATTTCTCTCCTTCAATATTTTTGCTAGCAACTTTCACTTTTCTAGAGTGTTGAGACTCTGTACACATTTGATCTACTACAAGATACATCTTGATGGGGTGGGAAGGAAAAATCAACCACAAGCATCTGATCTTGGTGCTTAGACACCTCTCTGTTTAAAGCTATAAGCAAATTGCTTACCCAGCTGAAATGTGACATCTCACAAGGACAGCGCAGGTGACAGTCAAGGAGGGAGATTTCATGAGGGAAGATGCTGAGCAGACTGTATGGACTGCAGATTCCTGGAATCAACCTGCTCCTCTGCAAAGGGAAGAAACCCTACCTTTGGCTGGCGTAAACGGCAGGCAGCTCCTCTGAAGGCCATCCTCCATAAACAGTTCCCTGTCACCAGCCGAGGGAAGCAGCCAAAGAGAGCAGTGACCCAGAAAGTCATTAAAGCAGCTCAAAAAAACAAAACCACAGTTATTTCTTTCTCATAATCACAGGTCTTAATCCAACATCTGCTGTTGGTTACAGTGGAGGTTCACAGGTGTCAAATAGCTTTGAAAATCTACTTGTCTATGAAATATGCTGAAGAAGTTTGGTTTTCTTGTTGGTGATAAGTAGCCCTAGTGAGCATACCTGTGGTAAAACAGTTCATTATTTATTTTTAGTCTACACAGAATTAAAAAAAAAACAAACACAAATATAAGGTTTTTCTTACTCAGAGAAGTAGAACATGCTAGATACTTGTATTCAGAACTGAGCAATTTAATTTTAATAGCCCCAGCCAGAAGTAGGTCATGATTAGTATTTTGTTTTGTCATAGCTTTATTTTTTCAGTGGAATTCCTTACTGCAAGCATCCCCTTTATCTTCTAGGAAAAAACTTTGCTGATTTCTGAAATTATGATGATAGAATGTTTCTTATTTTTTGTGATCATAAATCAACAATAAACAAGCTTCGATGCATTTCAGCTCTCTAGAGGTACAAATGCATTACTGAGAATAAATATTGTCCTGTTGCTACAATATGAATAATTCATCATGACTAAGATCTCTTCAGCTTTATTTTCCAGTATGCCTCTTCCAAAACGCAGTCTTGGGAGCATAATTTATAGAAAGTATACATTTCTTACAAACTTTATCTTACTGTCTGTAATGTCACTCTCTACTTTAAACACTGCAAATGGCATGCCCATTAAATTTAATTTTAAAGTATCCATTTTAATAAATATGCTCAGAACCTGTGTGTTTATCAGTAAGTTATTTGCCATTATCAGCTGGAGTATTATGCTATTTATGTATGGGACCATTGTCTTTGTGTCTTTTCTTTACTAACAGTGTCCATGACAAGCACAAACTCATATATAATGTAGCAAGTAAAATAATAAACATTAATTTATTCTGTCTCTAATACGTATGCTACCTAAAAGAGAAACGGATGTGACAATGTAATGGTGTTTTTTTACATATTCAAGCAATGGAAAATACAGTAAGTTTTTACCTGTGCCATTATTTGAAATTCTAAACATATTTTCTGAAAAGTCATTTTTTTCTCTTTACTTAGTAAGCTGTTTATCATAGATTCAATTTATTTGCTCTCTAAATCAAGAATGCTTTTTATTGAATGTGAGATTTGTATTGTTATTCTTCACTTCAAAGATGAAAGTCTTTTTTCTCCTACATCACATTCTGTGTTTGATCAGAGGTCTATTATTAAAATGCATTTTTGTTTTATGGAAAATATTTGCAGTCAAACATAAAGTCACAGTTATCTTACTATAAAAACAATTGCTCTGAAACAAGGGTGCTTTTTCTTTTTTTTAAATTTAACAAACAATAAACTTTTCTATGCTGAATTAAGATGATTCAGGTTTTTCCATGAAGAGAAAAACAAAACATTGATGATTATTTAAAATAAACATTCAACCCAATATTGTGTCCATCTTTATGGGGGAGCTTATTAGTTTTTCAAGCTGCATATCCTTGTTTTAGATTGGATGACTCACTGTATAAAACCCACAGTTAATAACAATTAGTCAATAGCTTTCTCCATTTCTAGGCTGGAAGTATTTTAGCTCATGCTAAAATATTGGGTAAACATGGATCAAAATGAACTCTAGACTTCAATACAGGACAATGAACTGTATGTTCGTACTCATGAGAAAATAATGTAAATTGCTTCAGATATTGGTACATTGGGAAACTGATGCTTCTTAACAAGTGCATGTGATAGAAATAAATGAGAAATGCAAGTGATTGTTGGTAGAAACAGTAGATTAGTGAATTACCTGCATAGTTTAGGCGTGCTACTGTATGTTCAAATTTGCCTTTGGTCATTCTTAGCAGCATGTACCAATCTCAAAGCTGTCCCAAGCAAATGAATACACAAGGAAAGAAAATGAGAGTGTGGCATTTGAAAGTCAAAGCAGTTTATTCGATGTAGCTTGTCAACTCAAAGGAAAAAATATCAGAATTGAAAAGGAGAAAGAAATTTTACTTTGTGTTGAAGAAGTAGCAGAAAAAATAAATGGAGATGTTTCAAGATTACACAGTAACTACTGATCAAAGTACTACCGGGTGCATGGAAAGAAAGAATGGCATTTAAATTTGAATGAAAATCAAAATGAAATGTAGGATTAGCAATGAAAAGGAAAATACTAGAAACAGGAAAAGACAATTCTTAAAGATTACAACAAATCTGAAAAAAAGATGAGAAATGAAAATGTATTTTATGGTCTAGTTACTAGGGAAAATTCAAAATGGAAAAGTCTTCAAAATCTTTCTTTCTACAGTCATTAGGCGGAAGTTTTAAAGAAGCAAGGTGGTTGTTAGTGCTTTTTTCTCTGTTTCGTACAACAGGTGTTTAATTCTGCAAGTGTCTTTTAAAGGCACAGCCCAGAGGATTTTCAGCATGTGAAAAACTAGAACTGGAGTAACAGACAAAGAGCTCAGCAACGAAAAAAATAACAATACTGAAGATGAAATTACTAAAAAAAAAAGTTAGTAAGTGTACTTAAAGCTATCCATAGCTGAGCAGACCTATTCTTTTGTATGCAATAGTCTTTTATTTCAGGAACTCAACCTGTACCAAGTGACAGAAAATCCAGTTTGCACTACCAAAAGATGTCTTCTTGCACTTTCAACTGCATTTTAAAGAATTATATAGTAAAAAAATTACTAATTTATGTCTATACAGCACCTCCAAATTCATATACACTTGCTGTCCATGAGTGGTATTTCAATAAAAAAGAACAGTGTATAGGTTTAGAATATGCTCATGCATAATTTTTCAGGGATATCAGTACTGTTCCATATTACATCTGAATGTGACATTTTATTTGTGTAACTGGAGAGATTCCTGATATTTACCATCTCTTTGCTTTTAACATCTATTTTATCATGCATCATAGGATACAGCTATTGCTTGCAGCTGTGCGTTTGATAAAAATGAAATCTGCACTTTTACCAATATAAAAACAGTTTTACTGCACAGACAGAAATGATATTTTGTCATTATTTGCTCGTCTGAACTAATCAAAGTCTCATCTGTACCATCAGAAAGACAAAGCAACAATAACCAATTATCAAATCCAATTAAAAGTGAAAATGAGGATTAACCTCATGTTACAGCAACCCCTCCAACTCTCATATCATTAACCATGTTTTATAAACAAGTGTCAAATGTATGATCCAGTATGGATGTGGAAACCTCCTCACAAAATATTCAGAGTACTCACTAATTCCTTTCCTCTGTTCTGAATATATGAACATGTTCATATTCCATATTTAATTGATTTCAATTTAGAAATCTGGAAAATCCTGGAATAAAATACTAATTTGAGTTAATGAACCAATAAACTGTTCATCTCTCCACAATTAAAAAGTGTGGGTTGTATAATCCTCTTTCTGTGGACAAGGATTTTTTTTAAACTAAATATCCTCAAAAGAATAACTGTATTCCTATTTTGTATTTTCACCACACTAGGCTGTTTGAAAAGTTGATATAACCGTGTGTGAGCTCGAACGGCCTCTTCCCAATCTTTTTGTGCCTAAATCATAAAGAAGCTATGATATAGAATGGTAATGCTAGCAATTTGGTAATACCATGATGAAAGACCTATTACACATAGAAGCAAGGGTGTCACTAAGAGCAGGCAAACACTGAAGTAGTGAAGGGAAGGTAAGAGATGCCTCAAAATACTCTTTTTCCTTGCTCTTGTCAATTTATCAGGAATAAAGCAAGCACAGAATTTTCTTTGTCCTTATAGGAATTACAATTCAATGAGAACTTAAAACCTTTTTCTTCTCCCTCTGACATTTTTTCCATGATACATATCTCTCTGAGGTCCTCAAGCTCCAAGTCAGCACACCTACCGTGGGTATGGCTTTTCTGGAGACAACCTTCAATAGCCTGCATAAATGAAAATGGAATGCAGATGAGAGTCACTCAAAAAATTACTACTGGATTTTTACTTCCAAGCTAAGAAGATTCTTTTATTTTGGTGGATATCTTGATGTAACCATTCCTGCCCAGCTGGATGCTATTAACAATCACAACCAGATTGCCACAGGGCATCCTGACAATGGTTTTTAAAAACCCATTAAGACAAACCCTTAGTGCAACTGAGAGTTTATAGAATTAAATTAAGAAGGAAAAAGGCTCACTTCCAAATTAAAATAGCAGAAAAAGAGCTTATTTTAAAATTGTTCCAAAGAAGTTTATATAAGACCATTTGACTATTCTTTTACCTTTTTTTTTTTTTTTTTACAATTATGGACAGCTGGTGGAGGAAGGAGGGGACAAAGGGAAGAGGAAAAATCAATAGTAGTAACATGATCCTGTAAAATGAATGTGTTTGCAAGGTGGGAATAACATTAGAATTCAAAGAAAACATGCTCAAAGTTCGCTATTTCATTTTTAAAAGACCTCCATAGCAAACAATAAAAAGTATATTTCAAATATATAGTTAATATTTAAATTACATAAATGCCCAGAAAGTTATCATCAATTATCAATAATTTGTTTCAATGAAAGAGGATTATTGAATTATTCTTTTCATGAAATTATTGCAGATGCCATGATCATATAGTGCTTTTATAAGATTCCCCACAGGCAAACTATATTACATAGTTATTGGATATAAGATAAGTCAATAACAAATGGAAAGATGTGGTGGAGTCACAAAATCAAATTTTATGAATGTACAATGTCAATTTCTAGTGTTGGTAATTTGAAGTACAGGGACACCACATTTTAGTTTGACCTGTAACTCTTCTCTTTCTCTGCCTTTCCAAATTTATTTTCCAGATCAGGCTTTAGACTACGTTTTCTCCTATAATGTTTTTGAATAACTTGGATAAAAGAGCATACGAGAGGCTCAACTCTAAAACCTAAGCAACACAAAGGAATTTAATTGTGTAAAATAAGCAAAGATCTACTTCATACATAATGTTCAGATTTATAAAGCTGGCATAGTTGCATTTCTTTGTTATCAGGAGTTTCGCTCGTACCACATTCATGTCACAGAAAGAAAGAGATCTTTTTGGAGCTTCTTCTACTTATATTTCACATTACTTAATAATATTTATCACAGAGGTTTCTACTGATTAATGAATAGACTACATCTACTGTTTTTAATAAACAAACGTAACTCACAGGAAGGAAGTAGGTAGCTAGGCTTTTGACTTCAATAACACACATTGCATGTGTAGCAATAGAAGTGTGAGATGTAATATTTGCTGTAAGAATGATACATTAGGGGAAAATAATGACGTTCCGTTTATGCTCTAGAACTTTGAACATAAACTCCTAAGTACTAACAGAAGTTAAATAGGCCAATAAATTGAAAATAAATAAAACATGAAAAACATAAAAAGGTAAAATACCAACAAAACACTGAATTTTACAAAGTAATCAAACACAATCTTACCCATTTTTTTAGTCCTGATATTTAGCATTTCATATTGAATCCTCCACATTTACTCAGAAATGATATATTTATTCTAACGTATATGAAAAAAAGAATATCCAACATTATTTGTCAGAAAACAGTAAATTAAATTATGATGGTGACTAAAAACACTCAGGAATATGAAACTGAATTGTCACTATTTGAAAATTTTGTTGGCAATGTCATTGAAATATATTTCAATTAAACATAACAGGTTGAATCTCATTCTCAATACGAAAATTCTTTGCTTTTCATTACGCCTCTCTGTGTGAAAGCAAGTATGCCTAGACCTACTAATTTCAAAAGCTACATAACTGGGTTTTAATTTTATCCAACTCATTAAGTACAGGAAAAAAAACATTCTTTGTATCTAAAACTAAAACTCTTGGATGAGCTTAAACTGTGTATGTATAAAACTGGTATATGTCATGTCACAGACATGAACTTTAGTTCTGTTAGACAGTTTTAGTTTTAAAAAGGATGTGAAAAAATATGTCAAGTATCTATTTACATTTTCAAACAAATTTTCTAGTATTCTGTTTCAATATTTTCAAAGTGAAACTTAGGTCTTTATCTCAAAGCACCCTTCTTTCAGATCCTGACTTAAATTAGAATAACACCACAACATGCAAACAAACCAAACTATTTTAAATTACTGGTCAAATACAACCCGTCAGTATACCCCCCTTTTCCTTTTTTTCAGTTGAACTGTCTTCCCCTTCTCCTACAAATAGCCTTTAGACCTCCCACCAAAAATATTTCCTAACTTTTCATGCCACATATTTTTATTATAAGCTCCAGCTTAGACAATTCCTCATCTATTTAGTTCTCCAGCATGTTGAACTGCTAAACAAAAGTTTGAGGTTACAGACAAAGAAATAAAGAGAAGATGATCTCTAAGTGCCATTTTCATTTGTAATGACTTGTAGTTTTTTTTTTTATACTGTGCCTTCTAATACTTTTTATGCTGTTTCCATTTAAAAAAACAATTTTCATGAATAAAAAATGGTAACAGCAACTGCCTATATATTAAAATTTTAAAAAATGCGGTATATCCCATTTAAATCTCTGATTTATGAAAATGAGGTTTCATACTTGCTGGTTGTTTCCATATATTCATTTAAGAGCTTATCTTTTACTACTTGAGCACTTTGCTCTGGATGTTCAAAGGCTATGTATAGCTTTCACAGATGGAGACAAGAAGCAGTGAAGCATAGAGAGAAAGCAGGAGAGATTCTCACATGACTAACTCTGCTCTGCTGCTCATTTCATGTGAAACATCCCGTGATAAGGAAGAGCTGCAGAACGTGCACATCCATATTCCACTTTTGACAACATCAGTATTTTGATCAGCCCACAGAATATTCAAATACATTCAAGAAACTAGATCCCTAGTGACCTGTGGTAAGGTGTCAGCATGCCTGCTGTTTATTGGCATAAGAGACTCAGCTGAGTAAATACAACCTGGTGTTTTCAGTAAAGAAAGAAAAAGCAGGGTGGACAGAAAAATACATTTGGCACTTGTCAAATATATTAGGTCTAAACCAGGGGGGCTTTTGTCATATGTTTAAGGGGTATAAAATCAGATATTGATATTAATGATGGTAGAGACACGGGACTAAAGAATAGCTATCTTGATTCAAATTGCAAGATTTTATGCTTTTGGATGTCTAGTTACAAAGGCATTGCAACACATGAAATTCTTTCTGCCTTTAGTTTGACCAAAATGAGTTCCCCAATACACCATTCTTTACACACAAAATATTAAGTAAGACAATGAAACATCTGCAATAAATGCAGGATGAGACCCCTACTTTTAGCTCTTTCAGGGGCCACAATTCTGAAGCTACTTGTTTTCTCCTTAGAGTGTTAGCAAACGTTTGCCTAAGTCCGAAGCAAGGTTTATTTCATAGCAGAGAGCGTTAAACAAAATATGGCTACTGCCCCAGAGAGACTTTCATCTAATTTATCAAAAGATACAGCAAATGAGAAGGAAAACAGTAAGAGCAACAACATAAATGAAGATGAGAAATAATGATAAGAACAGGTTAAAGTTAGAATCACTGACAATATTATAAATTACACCTCAGAAGGCAATAATTTGCTATGCACTAGGATATGCTTCAGCTATAAATAGGAAAATAATGAATGTCAAGCACTGTTTTTCATCTGTATAACTTCATTGTACATGTCTCTTTCTTCTTAGAGACCACAGCTTGAGCACTGAAGCAGCAACCTCATCTTCCACCAAAATGACTTTACATAGTCTAGTAAAAGAACTAATTTTCAGGGATAGTGAAGTAATAATGCAAGTCTTCCTACATTTTTACAATCAAATATGACAAAGTCCACTGTCTTTGGTGGAAATTTCTTTTATCATCCTTTGCCAGCCTCCTGGAAAGGAGACTTTGCATAGTGAAAGACATATTCTATCTCATTTGAAAGAATCACTCAACCATTTGTCATTTCTTGTGATCAGTCTTTCTTGCTATCTACATCCTCAGATCACTGCCAACACAAAGGGAATTTTCTGAATTCCGATCACTTTGCATTTCTTGTATCAGTCACCTAAATTATTGTCTCATCATTTTCCAGTGTAGCTGAAGGATACGGCTACATGAGGAATGACAAACAGCAGAGTTAAAGGTGACACATTGAGAAATGACTCCGTACCTTCAAGGAGTTTACTAAATGGAAGTCCACCATTTTTTGCAAATGGATTGCATGACATAAAAACCTTAGAGCTGGCTGCACATATATACAGGTATTTGTAGTTTATTCACTACCTTATTTAGATTGGCAGTGGAGAGAGGATGCAGGAAGGACTAGAACTGAACTTTTCTATATCCTCATGTACCATTAAGTCAGACCCTCTGGTATTGTATAGCAAAATAACTAACTCCCTTTATGGCTACAACATAAGCTACTCTCTCCAGAGCAAGACCCTAACCTCATATTCTCATTTATGTGTCACTGTCCCTCCCAATTCCTGGTCATCAGGAGATTCTTACTGTTCTCTGAAAATCAATGATTGGTTAATTAGACTGGAACCAGAAGAGCACTGCATCTGGCTCTATGAAGAAAGAGTCTGATCTTGATGCTTTTGTAGTTTCTTCAGAGAAGGCAGTAGGGGACAAGTACCAATGACAATGATCATGTGTTTTCAAATAAGGATGTCTTCCTGGGTGCAAGCCAGGCCCAACTTTCTGCTGACTTTCAGCTGGGGTTCTTTAGATGAAAAATGTCTCAGGGAGTGAAGGGTCATAGAAAAACTAGTAGGAAAACACCCAAGCTGACCAGATCCATGAATTAACACAGAAAAACTCAGAAGCTCTATGAATCTTGAAATGATTTTATGGCAACTTCCTAATATGTGATGAAATGGAGTACTTACATTAATATTATATGAATGTAACTTTAATACTGTATTTCAGGTATAGACAGTGATTGAGTTCAGAATGATGACCACAATGGATATTTTTTCATAATTCATTCATGAATTATGGTCCCTAATACTAACACTTTTTCAGAGGCTTCAGTCATGAATATATTTCTCAGTTTTGTTGATTTAATGATAAAAATAGACTGACTTAGCTACAGAAAATAATTATAACCATATGTTAGAAAAATAGTTTTTAAGCATTGTACATATCCTATGTAGACCAAAGGTAAGTGAGGTGAACAGTATGTTACAGCGTTATGTAGTTAACAGCAGTTTAAAATTAGTTCCATGACTAAATCAGGTACTAAATTATCCTATTTTAGTCTAAATTAGTGCCTTTAGTGCAGTTGAAACAAATACAAATTTATCTTTTCTAGTGTATTTTCTTGTTTTATCCTCTTAACATACATAAAGTTTTATGGAAAAACTAGGTAAACCTAAAGCCTATTATTGCACTTTCAACCGATCATCTTCAGAAGACTTAAGTTTTCTCTGCCTGTAAAGCAGTCCAGTTCAACATGGCACAGATGAAATCTTTCTCCTAGCTGAAAACAGATATGTTTCTTTTACTAAATTGTGACTAAACAACATCTTGCTTGTCCATTAAGTTGTTTTCAGAATGGTGACAGTTGTTCCAGAGTTATTTTTATTCTGATTTCCATACAAAGTTTTTAGGAGCCAGGACTTAGGAATAAAGTTATTGTAGCAAAGGTAATCTTTTCTGTTCTGCCTGTGATGAAGAGGTTGTGAAATTACCCACCATATAACTTTCTCCTGATTCCTGAGGGCTTAGCCTTTTCCCTAATGTTCATCTGTTAACTTTAGTATAGGGTTGAACTCTTAGAATCATAACGTCTATTTCCTAAGGTTGTTTTCAGGTGTCTTTATTATTAATCATTCAGACTCTCAAATACCACTTTCTCCTCCATCTCTTCAAACCATCCCCCTCCCCCGCCTTTTATGTTCCACAGTTTTGCTTCAGTCGCTATTTTTTTCTGGGTTCCCTCATATTTCTGACTACTTACTCTTATCTTTGATACAGCTCTAGTCATCTACTAAACCACATCAACTTACTGGAATGAACACAGGCTATCAACTTGAAACCTCTCCCCCTCTGAGCTGATTTCAATCAGTTTTCTTCCACTTAGCTTATAGTCTAATTGTTTTCAAGTCTAATTTCAGCTTTAATAGTACTGTCTCAGCTAAAACAACCAAATGTATTTCAGAGAGGGAATAAGAAGCAAATCTCTAGAAACTGTAGACAGTAGAAGAATACTTTTGCAGCTCAGGATTGATTCTTCTTTGGTTTGCAACATGTCTCTGCAGGAAATGTGAGAAAATAACCTATCTTAGCCGTCTCAGCCTGAGTTAGTAAATTCTTTTCTGGTTTGCTTTTTTTTTTTTTAGTGGGGTTTTGGTTTTCCTATCCTACCTGACAAAATGAGAAAAGATAGCTGGAGGATGAAAGTAAACATATTGTTTAAGACAGTAAAAATGTGATAGAATACTGTTCTGGCCAAAGAACCAAAGATCACACAGCTGATGTAGACATTAAAAGTTGCTGTTGTGTTGTTGACAGCAAGTATTACCCTCTTTGAAAAACACTGACTAGCAAGATAAGAGAAATAAAATTACTTGGGGCTACTTGCCGTTTTGATGTTGTGTGCTACTTTTCTCTAACTGCTTCACAAGAAAGCCACAGACTTTCTCTGCAGGAAGGAGTGTGTATCTTCTCTCACCTATACTTGCTTTACTGAGCTTTTGACCTTGGAGTTCATCACTGTATCCTGCAGCACAGCAACACAGAAGCCATGCTTTGCACATTCAGGCATCACACTGAAGTGCTTTTTAGGTTTGTTCCTCCAGTGGGTGGAATAAGCAAGGAGAAAGAATAAATAAGTAATTATGAGAGAAGAACTGGCAGGGATTACAAATAAATTGAAGCCTTATGGGATTAGCCGAACAATATGTGTACTTCAAAAATTTGCAGAAAAAAGACAGAACCGCTGAAAAATTGGGTGGAGATGGAGAGCTACACATGAAGCAAGGAGGAAGGATGTATATGTTACTGTGGAGAGAGTGAGTAGATTGTCAGCAAAGGAGATGGGTGGGAAAGGCTGCAAGGATTCCCTGAAAAAGGTGGTGATGGACAGATTGCATGCAAGGGATCTGAAGAGGGAGAAATCACTGGTGTGTACAACCAATCTGGCATTAGGAAGTAAAAAGCCTGTACCTTTCAGTAAGGCATGTATATTTACCAAAAGGCTGAGACCTTCAAGCACATTCTATGTGAATATGCCAGTGACATAATTGGTTTACTTTTGCAAAATGGATATACAATTATGCATGAAATTTAGCAGTCTGTTTTCCCAAGAAGTGATTTTATTTGATTCTATAATGTAATTAGATCAATCCAATATTCAGGTATAAATCCCTTTTCCCCTTTTAATATTTGTACATTCATTTGTGGAATCAGTATATGCAGCAGGCTTTTATCCAAAGGCAATGTAACATTATTAAAAAGACTAAGCTGCCATAGCCTGGAAGGTCTGTTGGAAACCACAGAAAACTAAACAAACTTCACTGTTTATTCATTGGGGTCAAACCTGCAGGCATGAAAACTGTATTAAAGTGCATTCTTAATTTTTAATTTCCCTACTGTCTGTCAATACATTAAAAATCACATCATTTTCCAGTACAACAAATATATACGTATATAGTAGAACAGTGTTCCTACACATAAATATATTTAAAACTTATTTTGAATATTGGCCAGGAGAAACAATGTTGAAAATACCCCAAGTTTCTGTGACAAAAAAAATCTGTACAAACCAATTTTGGTATGCATTTCATTAAGAGATTTATATGCCCTAAACTGCAAAAATATAAGCAAATCAACAAACTCCAGCTCGGAAAAATGTCCGTTCTTTTATGACTTGCTCCAACAGTAAAGGAAATGCCTTCTTTTTACTTTTCTGACTACTCCTTGTCCCTCATTCTCCATCTTGTGTCAAGAAAAGAAGATGACTGGGGTACAGCAGTCAGGAAAGCAAATGCTTTCCATGTTTTCACTGCAGTGTACTGTACAGAATTTCTGGGGTCTTTTTAATTGCCAAGGGAATGTACTTAGAGATAGTGACAACACTGCAGCCTTTTGTCCTCTGTCAAGCAGATCTGAGTTATCAAATAAAAGATTTGAGATTATAAAATATTTTCTGTCTGAAAAAGAAAATGAAAACCTTACAGAGAAGCAGATGCTACAGCATTATATATTCTAACTGTATACTGTGCTATGCATGGCCAGCTGTAGCAGGAAAACTGCTTATTTTAATGTTACACATTGGTCTTCTGTGCAATGTCGCAGTGTTACATCTGGCTTTCCTCCTCTGTCTGCACTATTTGCTATAGCCACCTCATACGCCTACTTATTGACATTCTCTGCTCTCTGGAAGTAGCTTTTGCTGAGGGAATATGCATCTTTTTCTGTTTGTTTACAGGCACTACACACTTCATAACCACAGTTGCCCCTCAGCACAATTCAATTTTCTCAAATATCTTTAGTGCCTGAGCTACAAGTTACTGTAGAGATCATTTTCACTGTTTATTGAAAAAAAAAAAGGTTGATGTTAAACCATAATATTTTGAGCAAGTGTTACAACAGGGAAAACTCTACATATGAAAGCGTATAGGAAGTAGACTTTACCCATTGTTTTCAATAGTCATGAGGAAGCGATTCTGCTACCTTTTTCCTCTGAAGTGATATAACGTAAAGCACATTATGCATAACCCTGCGCAACCTTGAAACAACAGATATTTATAAATTCGAATTCCATCCATGCCGGGATAAGTGTCATGGAAATTTTCTCAGTCATATTATGATCTTAAATAGGAATTTTAACAGAGTCTTATTTAAATAAGATGAAGAATAGCACATATTCATTTTGTCTTGAAATTTCTCATCATTTTATTCATAATCATACAATCTTTTTAAAGATTATCATGTATAGGTATTGTAAGCTAGAAAATAAATAGTACAAAAAGCTTTTCTATTAAAAAATGGGATCATTAGCCCTGCATATGAAAGAAAAACTTTTCATTATACTTGCACCAAGCATGAGGTTGGATTATTATTATAATGCTTGAAAATGATATGCTGCTCAATTTACTCTTTGGAAGTAACTTCTGCCAAATGAAAACCTTTCTGTTAAGGGATGTTAAGAGCAGATGCCTCCTCTAGCAGCTCTGGCCCAGGACTCCCTTCTTGCCCAGCTGCTGGAGCCCAGCCCAGTGCACTCAGGGACCCGGGGTCCCTGCCCAGGCTGAGGGACATGGCAGCTGCTGCTTTCCTGTTTGCAGGTTCAACCAGTAGCAAAGCTGGCTCATATCCACTCACACTGGTACCCCCCCAGTAGTGGGCACTTAGTCCTTGCAGCACTCACACACAGGGTAGAGAGTGAGTTTATGCAGAGAGATAGTTAAGAAAGGATTTAACAAGAAGATAGGACAGACTGTGGTGATCGGGCACAGGGCTTAGTCAAAAAAGCATAGTGACTGGCCCCATTTTACACATGGCCAGCCTTTTTATCCCCCTGCCTATATCTCCTTTGTTCCTCCCCCATTCCCTTCACCTGCATGTTCCCTCATCAGTTTGCCTAGTCTCGCTGAGCTCCCCCCTCCAACATTTTGAACCCTCAGCTTTCCATCCTTATTAGTTGCAACGTCCTGGTTTGCATGCAGTTTCTTGATAGCCCATCAATTAGTGTGACTGACAAGGTTTGTTCTTGGTTTTATCTCTGTTATGTTTGCCTGTCAGGTTTGTGTCATTTTGCCTATGGCTTACCCATTTTTCCTTATTATCCCATTTGACAAGGTCCTCAATCAGATAATCTTACTGAAAAGAACATTTCCACATCCCACACGTAGAAAGGGAATAAAAGGCCTGTTGTGTGCTTGTACTGTCACTGTCCTCTGGCATCCAAGCATCATGAAGGAAAATGTTGCTCAGTTCAAATGTAGAGAATCAAAAATTTGATCATGGAAAGGAACACAAAGATAAATGGGATCTGTGGGAACAAATCCCGTGAATGAGAAAGGAAGTGAGCAGGGAGCTGGTGAGAGAGAACTGAGATAGGCTGTAGGGTAAGAAAGCTGATATTCAGACTAAGGAGAAGCAAGGGGAACAATGAAGTCAGAATGTAGTACCTGTAACCTCCTGATTACAGTGACAATCCATACAGATACCCCAGTGAAACCTGGTACTCTGATGTCCTCCATCAGCAGTGGAGATGTGTGAATACTTCCAGGAACATGTATTGTTCATGACTGCCAAAGAATCGATACACTCAGAGGATGAAAGCTCCTAGCCCTACATCTGCTCTGTTGGCTCAAAGGCCAGAGGCCTATGTTGGGGATTGAAAGACTCCAATGCTGTTGATGAGCTGGTTATGAGAGATGATGGAAGGCTGTTCTGTTCCTCATTTGAATATGTGTCCAAAATTTATATATCACACTGACTGTTACTTGTTGTTTGATATTAATGTAATCAAGAAATATAAATATAATAAACCCTTCTGTCCCAACCATACATACAAGCTTACTCAAAGACCTACATAAAATCAAATTTAAAGCAATACATTGAGATAATGTATTATCTCGGAGCGTGTCCAGAGAAGGGCAACGAAGCTGGTGAGGGGTCTGGAGCACAAGTCTACTGGGGAGCGGCTGAGGGAACTGGGGTTGTTTAGTCTGGAGAAGAGGAGGCTGAGGGGAGACCTTATCGCTCTCTACAACTACCTGAAAGGGGGTTGTGGCGATGAGGGTGTTGGTCTCTTCTCCCAAGTAACTAGTGATAGGACAAGAGGAAATGGCCTTAAGTTGCGCCAGGGGAGGTTTAGATTGGATATTAGGAAAAATTTCTTCACTGAGAGAATGGTCAGGCATTGGAACAGGCTGCCCAGGGAGGTGGTGGAGTCGCCATCCCTGGAAGTGTTCAAAAAAAGTGTGGATGTGGCGCTTCAGGACATGGTTTAGGGGACATGGTGGTTCTGGATTAATGGTTGGACTTGATGATCTTAAAGGTCCTTTCCAACCTAGTGATTCTGTGATTCTGTGATTCTGTGATAATGTCCACAACTAAAATTTAATCTCATTGTACATATCTGTTATTAAACTACTTGCTCTTGTCAATTGATGTTCCCTTCCTCACTTCAGAAGATCACTCTTATTCACAAGACCTTTAAGATAATGTACTAACATTGCATAGTCATATATGCTTTTTATACCATCTATTTACTTTTTGTTGAATATGTGGTAAATGGAAGAAGGAGCTTATGTGCACTGCAGATCTGGATTAGATGTTAGCCTTTTCCTTAGCAGCCCTGTGAAAAAGTTTTCTTCCAAACTTTATAATGACTTTTAAAAGGCTTTCCTTTGCTAGTTCTATCTTTGTTTTGTGGGCTTTTCCACTATATTTTCCCAAGCCAAATTCCTGAGTATTTAGAAGAAACAGAGAATTCAGCACAGCCCATATCCTGAGTGTGTACAGAATTACACTGTGCCAAGCACACTGAAGAATAAGAGGTTACAGACACTCTAAACTGACCACCCAAAACTAGTGAATACATTTAAGCTTAATTTCTCTGCATGGCCATTACCCATCTGTAAAATGGAGATAATAAAATCCCTTAACCTTATGAGGATTTTGTGAATATAAAGCAATGCCTGACATTATATTAATGAGTCCCATTTAAAAAATAGCATAGAAAAATCAATAATTTCTGCTTTAAGAGTGCAGTCTGAATAGTTTGAAGTCAATAAGGCATGTCCACACACTGAACAAGGACAAGAGAACAAAATACTGAATACTCCTAATTAAGGAAGTACCCTCTCTGACTGAGTCAAGGGTCCTATGTAAAAAAAAATACTTTGTGATGATGTAATTAAAGACCATTATAATATATATGCCCAAAGGAGCCAAATGAAGGTTGCACAGGCAACTTTAATTTTAATGTTTTCTAACTTGAGTGCTTTACTTCGTGACCTTAATTTTTTTTTTTAATATAATTTTCTGGATATAATAATAATTACTCGAGTAGGAAGAGAGAAATTAAAAAGTTACGCAAGATTTTTAGATGTGACCTGAAAAGCAATGGGCCCTAGACTATGAAGAAGAGAGCTGTGAAGCTGGCAGACATTTCAAAGACACTGAGGAGACAGTACTATTGCAGTTAGAAGATAAGCAAAGGGATAGGTGTAACACAAAGAGCTTCTCAGTCACCTGATTTTTAAGTGTTTATGACAATGACATATGAAATATTTACTAGTTTTTCTTTCCCAACCACATCACATTTAGTCAGACACCTGAAGCTCCATCTGAAAGTCCACTCATACCCCACGGTTTTCTATAAACAAGGTATTTTTCAACAAGGCTTTTTCTGAGGAGGGAACAATTATAGCTCATCACCAGTTTTTGTTACCTCATAAAAATCATGAGACATTGACAAAGCTTTTTCTTGTGATTCAGAGTGCTCCTCAACAATGTTAATCATGACTGGATCTTACAGAGGAGCTTTCATGAACTCATGAGTATCATCAGATCTTCTTTTCTAATGTATTGTAGATTTTTTTCTGTCTCACTGCAAAAATTTGATCTCACTCCAAAAACGGAAGTGGAGTTATCAGCCCACTTTTAGTGGCTGCTATTTTTCCAGCAACATAAAAAGACAAAACAATTTATTTTAAAAAGTGTCCTAGATTTTTTCAAGGTAACAAACTATTACTTGATGGGAGAATAAATGAAAAACACAGTTATGATACTTCGTGTTGCTTAAAGTTCAGATGAGGCTTTAAAAAGAAGGAGATATTTAACAGAGGAGTCTCAAAGCTGTTTCTCAAATGTGTCTGGTATTTACAACACTTTCTGTATTTCTAGCACCTTCAAATGCCAACAGCATATTGTTCCTTCCACTTGTTTCAGAACTGTATGGCATATATTAATTAAGGATCAAGACTAATGCTGATTCCTGGCACACTACTGCCAGCTCCAGACAAACTGAGTAGATCATCCAGCTTAGAAAACAAAAGGCTGTGCCACATCTGTTCTCCAGGCAAAGTCAGCACAGGACTGTGTGAACAGTTGTGCCAAGACAAAGACAGTGATGCTGCACATTACATGAGGAGAAGCCTGTACTCCCTTTTGAGGTATAAAGTATACTCAAACCAGCTCTTTCCCCTTCCCTTCCCTATATCCCGCCCTGCCCTATGTCCCCCACTCCCCCGCCTGCCCCCCCAGCAATTCAGAAAAGGACCGTTTCTTTTGGCTATAGCACCTGATTATGTCACTTTAGAACTCAGACAAAAACATAGACTGAGAATTACAGTACCATTAAAAAAAGCCATTACATTAATTACTACGATTCATCCTCTGCACTGAAGTAAACACGGGTTCTTGCACGGTAAATAGTACCCTCAGCAGCGAACCAGAAGGGTCACTACAAACGTTACACAATGAAAGCCACATACCTGTTGGATTCAGCAGAAGGAGAATTCCGATTTGAAATGGGGTCAACTCAGTCTAGCCAGGCACAAATCCAGTTCCAAGCAGCACCTAAAATATAATGTTCATACGTGAATTAACTTCTGCTCACAGCATGTGTCCCCTCACAGTTTGTACTCTAAGATTAGTATTTACATTGGCAGATACTGCTGAGGTGGGAGGGTTATATAAATGAACTGACAGCATACACTAAAGAGAATATTGTAGTTGAACATCCACATCTGCCCTGGTTTTGGAAGCTGGGAAAGAGGGCATGAGAAATACCCCAAATATTACAGAAATGATATAGAGGAAGTTAAGACCCCAATGTTGGTCTTACATGTATCAATGCAGACATAAATTTAGGTTTTCCAGCTTTGGACAACATTAAAATCCAAAAGACGTCTTGAATCTCTTCCAAGTAGCTAAACATTACTGTGATGTAGTAATGTTCCTATAACATTTTCCTCTTCAGGAAAAGGGCAGATGTGACTTTCAAACCTCAACAGTCTTAAGCTGTTTAGAAAGTTCTCTCAGTTATTGTGAAATACATTCATTATCACAGTGGAATCCTTAGCAGCCATATCCTAAAGAAAATATTAAAAAATCCATGTTATTTTGACTCCTGCCCAACAAATTCCATCCCAATCTATGTTTGAGATATGCAGAGAAGAACACAATGTAGTAATTGCTAATGATACCTTTAACTGCACCCTGCCTATTTCATTTAGTAGATCATATTGAGTGATTTTGATTTTACACTGCATGAAAGAAAATAATGGATGACTTAAGATGTTGTTAATTAATCTCTTGACATTAATCTGATTCTCTTCATGAACAGTGTGAAAAAGACTGGACTAAAAGCCAGAGCATTTAGAGAGACAATCCTGGCTTTGTAAATAATTCACTGAATAGCCATAAGCACTTCTCTTAAACTCATTACAGATCAGTTTCCCCTTCCTTTAAAAGATACCGGAATCACCTGCCTTTTACACCTGCAGTAGGTCTTTGAAAACAATGTTGTAACATAAGTACTCAGTATTTTCTTTCAAATTTCTGTACTGTTTCCTATTCTGGAATAACTTTTTTTTTCCATAATACTAAAAATTATGTGAGAACAGAAGGTGTACTCCATGAATAACTGAAGACTCAGGAACACCTGGTTTTATCTAAGTGAAATCATACATGAAGAAGCAATTTCTCTAAAGACAAATAGCATTAAAACCTGAAAAAAGGAAAAAGGTCTTGGCAATTTGTGTGAGGATTGATATCAGATTTTGTTTTATTTAACATTTAAAGTCTTGCAATAAGGAGCAAATAGCATGTTATTGACTTTATAATTGATACTAAGCTGCAAAGCTATGTGATCATTACTGAAGATGGAAAAATTGTGCAGAGAGATCTAGTCATATTGGAAACCTGGGCAGAGCGTGAAAGGAGAATTTCTTCCTCAATTCTAGAAAGAGATTTTTTAGAAATAGTAATTTAATAAATGTCAGGTACGATTCAAATAAGATAGGATCCAAATAACACTAATTGCTTCCACCTAATTTTTCCCTTGTTTATCATTCTGACATATTCACAAGGAATCTTAGTTTTATTTTAGCAGAAACCAGTAGACAAAGCTATCTTATAAAAAAAAAACAAACAACCCTCACCACAAAATATCCCTCATGTGTTTTCCATTATGGTTCTGGTATTTAATCTTGTTTATAACAGTCCACTAGATCAGGCTGGCTAAATCACCTTAGTTATGCCTTTTATACCTTCAGTTATCCTTTTTTCAAGGATGATACATATCTAACTCCTACTGGTTACGCAAACCGCTCAGTTATACTTATGTCAAATTTCATCAACAGACATTACCTCAGCATGATTACAGTATTAGAATTTAATTTTGTACTTATTACCGACAATTAATTCTAGCAAGCAAAATATGCACTACCTTATCAAAAGTATAATTGCTCATTTTTCTTCTTCTAATAAATTAAGATACTATATCCTTTTAAACTGTATACATTATTTAATTAATTTATTTATAGTATACTACTTGGATCTCTATTTCTTTTGTTAAAAAAATGAATAAAATTATACAGGGTCACTAAGTATATTAACAGTCATCTCTGAAAATAACAATGGGATTCAAATTAGAAATGCAAACAAGCAAAACTAATTAGATGATGGCATGGGTACTTTCTAAGGTCTTGTGTACATAATAAAATAAGATTAAGTACTTTGGGCTGACTAGCCCAAATGGAGTTGCTCGGGGCGTAGGTCTAAATGTGTCTTTTCCATGATGTGAGAATATACATCTTAAATAATGGTGGTGTTACTGGTGCAAACTACCTTACTAAGACAAGCCAGAAGTCTCTCCTGTGTAGGGTGGCTAGTAGGGGCCGAGGCACTGGATTATAGAAAAGGATTGTGAGATTATTGAGAAGGATGTAATTTTTTTTTCCTGACCACTTCTGGTCCCTAAGAAGTCTTATCTAAGAGCAATACCTGCTTTTAAGTTGCTTGGATAACAAAAAGGAGAACTTGTCAAGAATGCAGGAAAGGGACTTCAGTTAAACTAACACGTGATATTTTTATTTCTAATCTCCTGTGGTTTATTGACACATTATGAATTACAAATACAAAATTAAACCACGGAGGATCAGGTAAAATGTGAATACAGTTAAGGATGAGACTGTAAGACAGAAACCTTAAAAACTGCATGCATAATTTCAGGACTAGTCTAGTGACTCATAACAAAATAATACAGTGCGTCATGTTGGTCTATCCACTCAATTCTGTGCTTTAATTTTGGTTTCCATTTTGAAGACCTTTTAAAGATCATCTCATTTCCAAAGCAAGACAAGCTGACCAAGAATCAATTACATATTTTGTGTTTGTTTTTGACCAGAGTTTTGGACTTATTGATAGATTTTTTTTGTCCGTGGCAAAGCAGATAATCAATTAAAGCTTTGTTGAATTTGTGCTTAACAGCAACAAAAAACATTGCTTTTCAGCTTAATTTTAAAATGTCAGAGAAACACATTTGAAAAACATTATCTGAAGTACTATTTTATATAGGCTGCTGAGAGATTAATATATTATCAAAGCAATAAGCTACATGCTGTTGAATGTTTTTTTCAATACCTTAAGAGAATTTCAGAGATACACGCTTTTCCAAATGCTTTTAGAACAAATATTGCATTTTTTTATCAGTTTATTAAATCTAAAAAGAATCTTTTCTTATTAGATATGCTAAACCTTGATACAACAAACATCAAACAAGCAGGGAATAATTTACTTCATCATTAAACTTTTACTTAACAATCTGCATCATATTTCTCTAAAATCCTTTTGTATTACATAAGTATAAGCTCGTAGGTTTGTTTCAAAGGTTTTTTTTTTTCTTTGTGGGTTTTTTTTGTTTGTTTTTAGAAAAAGGCCTTTTCCTTTTTCTGTTTCCTTATTCCTAATTTTTCCAATGACATAAATAAAATCCTCAAATTACTATTTCATTTACTGTCATAAAATTATCTCATCACATACTGTTTCATCATATGCTACTTATCTCAAGACAGATAATTCATCAGGAAAGAGTAATCAGGAACAGAATAGTCCTAGCACAGCACTGTTGTATGGCACCACCTGAAGAGCTATGCACTTTATCATAAAAGCGGTTGGACTACAAAAAACAATCTTAAATTTTGTCCCCCATTCTTTAATTTGTAGGCAAAATATTTGTAACTTTTTATAGTCATAATGCTATCTTATGATAACCGCTAGAAATATCTGGGTTTAGACATGCAAGGAATTGCACCTGAGTATTGGATTGGACATGTTGGACTCTTCAGAAGTGTCTTTCAGAAATAAAAGTTTTCAAAGAATTGATACTTCTATGCTATATCTGATAGCATCATTGTCCACAATATTGTCAAAACATCACTCACTAATAAGAAACCTGCCGTATTTATGCTGAGATTCAGATCTGTTCTTTCCATAAAAATCAAATGTAAATAGCTGAACACATTGACTCAGCAGTGAAATAATGTTATCTAATTAATTTTTTAAAATGCAAATTTAATCCCTGGATGGTACTGGATCCAATGACACTGTATGAATTTTCTTCATCTGAACTGACACAGCTACAATTAAAATGTCAATTACAGGAATATTTCCTAAAATAATTACAAAATATGTATTTGAAATTGACTGAGTGTAATATTATTGTGTATACATTTCAGTCAAAATATAAATAAATCTACCAAAAGAGCCCTTCAAAGAAACACACCTTGTTTATTACTCTTCACTATTTTAAGAAGAGGACATTAAAGAAAAGCTAAGTCCTCATCTTCTGAAGTATTCCAGTAGCTGATTTAAAGAATTTTGACCGCTAATCTGCTGAGAGTAGTTTTCAGTAAAGACTGAAAGAAAGCCTAGTAATTCTCCTGTTCTAGTTCTTAAACGAGACCATTTCTACCTTTTACAGACTCAGTAATCCAAAACCAGATGAATCTCAGTATCACAAACAGGATTAAAATGTAACGCCTAACCTTCAAGAATGTAAAATGAGACTCTCACTACATAAGGAGACTACTTCATCTCATTAACTATAACAAGATGTCTATTACGCAGACCGTCAGCATTTAAAAGGATTTAGGCTTTCCATATCCAAGGTGGCTGGTTAATAAGAGTCCTTAGAGATTACGTTAACTAAAAATACAGCAGTTTAGTGTTCTAGTCTAGGGAGAGAAAAGGGCACTGTGATTTATAGGATTAATAACTGAATATAGTTTAATTCAAAATCTTGATTCTAGGGCTTTTTATGAGAAATTGTGTCACATTCATTCAAATTTTTTTCATGTGATTATTATTTTACCAGGAGGACTCTTTTGAATAACCATCAGCATAACTATGAATCCTCTTTTAGTCCTGCCTACCTGAGAAAATTAATATGAACTTTTCAAAAAATTTCTTCAACAATTTCTGATTCACTACCAAGTAGTTACCATGTAAATGATGTCTTTACAACATCACATTTTACATTTACAAGAGTACTTCCTCCTCAACAATAATTTAGCCTGGTGACTGAAACCTTGATATTTATCAAACTCCAGGGTAAAGAACTTTACGTTAGTGTACCTACATCAAAACTCACATATCATTAAGCAACTAAATGGACACTTTAAATTCCTAACACTTTACATTTAATCAATGTGCTTTTCCTAAGGCTTCGCTATTAAAATAATGATACCTGTCATTAAAAAGCCTTCAGTATTCACCATTCTGAAGAAATATCTAAAAATGTTGCACAAATGAATCTTATATATTTCTTATACACCATTATAAAGCAAACTAATAATCTTGGTTGGCTAGAATCATGACAAATTTTTAATATCTTGTTTCAACAATACCATGTATGGATCACCTACTATTACCAAAACCACAACAAAATAACCCACACAAAAAGTGTAAAGATATGTTTGCTGGAGGAGGCAGAGTGTGATGGCTCTAAACAGGAGTTGCACAGGTTAATTTCAATGTTTTGTCTGGAAATTCATGGCATATCCTTTCTCGGGAGAACCTTTCAACAAGACTTGGTTAAAAAGAAAACTTATAAAGTATCTACTACTTCTATCTATCCATATAACCTGTTACCTTCTCTTAAAAGATAATGTAGTAGGTTTAATTTGTTTTCTTCTTGATATTCCTTGTTAGCTCTTACTCATAACCCTGGTTTTTTCCTAGCTGCTGGCAAGGAGTTTAATTATTCTCATAAATTAAGTTATATTGACAGCACTATAATTTTCTTTCTGTTAATTTGTAAAGTTTCTCTTAAAGAAAAAAGATTTTTTTCCCGTTTTCTGGAACCTTTCCTGTTATCTTTGAGTGATAAACAGTCAGCCTCTGAGACTGTTTCAGTCATTCTTCGGAAACCTTTGAATCAATTTTGTCCGATGTAGCCCAGTCAAGACACAACTTGTGCAAGTATCCAAATCCATCTTTCTTTAGTCTGGTACAAAATATTTGTTGTTGATAATAGTTGTGCTACTCATATTGACAATGTCCAACTGCATAAATTGGAGAAAACTGAACAAGAAAACATATATTAATTTTGTTGGGATTATCTTTCAAAGAACTCTTCTGGACCTCTGAGCAGCCAATCAACACTTTCCTTAGTTTGCCTTTTACTGCTAATGCACTTACAGAATTATTTATTATCCTTCATGTGCCCTGGCAGTTATATTTCATTTTGTGCTTTGGTCATTCTTTGACTTTGTCTATGCATGTTCTTAAAAGAGAGAGAATTCCAATATCAAGAAGGATTTTATTATTTCTATATGGTCTGCTTGCATTTAGGTGGTAGTACGGGAAATAGCTGTAAATGAGGTAAATTGACTCTATCTATCACATAAAATTCTCTTACCCTCTGAAAAAAAGACAGTTGTATCTGAGCTGCTTACTGCAAATGGCCCTTGGCCCATGCTAAACCCTAACTTCTGCATGGCCATGATTTGTGACAATGGCCACTGGCCCAGGCTGTAACTATGGCAGGAATAGAAATTTAAAAGATCTGGGTTTATGTAGATCACCATATGTGCGCATTCTGGACTATGTGCTCTCTCTTTTTTAGTGTAGAAATAAGTAGTTATTTTCTTATAAGGATGCTTATTATTACACTATTTAGGTGAAGAAAACCAGAATTGAGATCACAACCTCCTTTTTTCTTAACTTATCAGGCATTACATGTTGCAAGAAGGACCACTCTGATTGTGTATTGTATTAGCAAATCTGCACTGGTAGATTATGGGATTTCTGCAACTCATTCTTGAAAACCAAGGCTGAATGGCAAAGAACAACTTATTGTTTCCAGGTTCAATTTACAAGATCACTTATTCTACAAATTGAGAACAGGGCAGGCTATTTACCTCGTGTCTTAAATCAAACTCTACAACCTGAAGGACCTCTTAAGGAAAAGAGAAAAAATTACACATTTAACTTCAGACTATCGCTACGTACCAAGAAATGAGATTATTGTAACACCGTTCTGGTTTGATTCTCTGTCCTTTTCTGGAAGAAACCCTACAGTTAGGACAAAAATGAATTGACAGAAACAAAAAGCATATGGATGCAAGCTCTTCCATCCATAGTACAGCAACTCCATAATTGTCATTAGACTTCCACCAGAACTGTTTAAGAGCAGAATGGGTTCTATACAATGCAGTTCATTAAATGTCTGGCTTTCATCATTATGTAACTCATAGACAAATAGAAACTAGCCCTGGACTTCAGCTCTAGGGGAAAACAAACAAACAAACAAAAATCAGGAAAAAATCAAACCCCCAAAAGCCAATTTAAAAGATACATTGAAGGAAATGGGTAGACATAAATCAGACTCCATAGTGCCCATTCCATTTGGTCTACAGTCTCAAATATCACTGAATAGACTATTGTAGCCCTACTACTTTAGAATAGACTACTTCAGTTGGAAGGGACGTACAATGATCATCTAGTCCAAATGCCAACAACTGAGCCCACTAATGTTTAATCGGGTGCTCCAAAAATTCACTAGCTGTCTACGTTTCAGCTAGGTAAACCTACATGATGCGTGCATTTCTGCCACTGGTCATATGGGTAGTACAGCTTTATACTGCTGATACTGCTGAGCAGCTTGATATTCACCTCATTACTAAGTCTCAACAAGGTTTGAAAACCAAGTTACCTTCAACTACAGTATGAATCATTAAACAGGCAAAGAGCACATTTAATGTCTTTCATCCTAGTTTCCTCCTACACTCTCCCCTCTCCTCTGGAAAGCTAGAATGTAAGTGTCCGTTCAAAATCAATCTCAAGGGAATGTTCAAGCCTAGTAGAAAGGAGATTTTTTTTGTTTGTTTGTTTAGTTGATTTATTGCCAAGAAAAAAATAAAGAAAAACAAATTCCTTGTATTATGCCAAAAGAATTTCACAGTGGTGATTTCCAAAGTGGGATAAGGACCTCTGCATGTTCAAGAATGAATCTTGTCTTTTGAGAGTGTTTTGCTGTCTCCTCCTCATGACTATCTTCAAAGGCTCTCCAGCGAGCTGCTTGACTTCTGTGAACTCTACTTAAGTTTCCTGTGTAGTGGATAGGGAGTATGGATGCCAAACATAAATTTTAGAAAACAGTTGGGCACCTAAAATTAAATTTTGTAATGCAGAGTGTTTCATTGTCATTGTCCTTTGTATGAACCTAGTCCATAACACCTAAATACTTGATTTGCATAGATACAGGTTTATAAATGGAAAAAAGTGTATGCACAAAATGAGGCAAGCTTGAAATTATCTGAAAATTGCTCTGTATCAGTAGAAGTTAGACTCAGACAAGGGAAGTGTCTGTAGGAAAGAAAACAGAATGGAAACATATGCTCCAAGTGCATCAAGAAAGGCAGACATAAGGACGCTAAAGGAAGAGAACTTGGTTAAAAAGAAAAAGTAATAGAAAAAAACCCCCACAATTGGAGGGGAAGAAAAAGTTTTAATAAGTTAGGCAAACGAGATTGAAAGTGGTGTTAATTATGCCTAGCATCATAAATGGCAATTTAAAAAAGCAGAAACGGTGGCTGCAATATAGTTGTTTTAAGTTGTTAGTGTAGCAGAAACTGCAGCACATCCCATCATCTCAGAACAATTACCAGCTGTTGCCATCAGGGAAATCATCCTTTTTTCACCATTCTACTGTACAAAACCTATGTCCAAAACAAATAGCTGTGATTAAGAGGATGACTGGAACGCAGAATATGTAAGTTCCATTTTTTAATTCTTTCTCGCTGCTCTGCAATCATAATCCTATCCCTTCTTTTTCCTTCTCCAGTACTTTTCCCAACCATTTCTTCCCTAAACTCCCAGTTCATCCCATCTACCTTACTACTAGGATTACATTTCATTCTGTGTAAAATGTTTTGGACTGATTTCTAAGAATTATACACAGGGGAAATTAAACAAAACAGATTGTAATATTTTGGAAATTGTTCTTGTTTATGCCAGGCAAAAATATATTTTTACTGACTGGGACAAAGAGAAATGTAGAGGGCAGATTGTGGCAGGGTATAATCTACGTTCTGGAGCAGACATGGACCTTCACAAGAGTAAAAACGGGATTTTCTCCTAGTTTGAAGACTATGATCTATGATGGTATTTTAACTATTATTCAGCAAGATATAGAAAAGCATAACAACATAGGGCCGGATGGCACTGATCTAATCAGCATTATTAATAACATGATGATTCGACATTAAATGCAATTAGGAGAGGACATTTTTATGCTCCTGCTTTTTTGTTGTTATTGTTAGTTTAGTAATCTCATCTTTGATAGGCATGTTTACTCGTACAGACTTTATGTCTCTGTGTTACTGAATGGGTATCTGACATTCAGACACAGACCCAGCCTCCTGCATTTTGATCTAATGGAGACAAACCTAATATAGTTAAACAGTAGGCTGCCAGCAGACCTTTCACATCAATTTATGATCTCATATGGCTTTATCTTAAAGAGAATACATTTGTATTCTTTCATTATTCTACCTGCTAAGACTAGTGGTGTATTTTTTTCATATGTTTATATACACATATACATATACATAGTGGCTTAGCAGAGAATGGCTGCAAAAAAGTTTTTTTACATAAAGGGGGACTGCATTTGAAGATTTATTTAAGTAACTATGAGAAATTGTCACATCTAGGCACAAATATGAAAAATAATTTCAGTAAAAAATTTCCCCCAAAAAATCACTTACCAAAAAAAGCCTGAGAAGTCTGCTGTTGAACACAGACATGCATACTTTTTTTTTTTTTTTAATAAGTAAACTAAACTTTGGTGAGTAATTACACCTGTTGCTTATTTACATTTTATTAATACTAAAGGTCAGGGACTTTTATGTGTAGTAATGCATAGTAACAAGTAACAACACAAGTAACAAGTAACAACACAAGTAGCAGCCACACCATGCAGATTAGAAAAGAAAAAAGGAATACAAGTAAAAACATATAGGAAAAAAGTCAAACACACACGAAGTTATGGAAAGTAAACTTCTTAGAAATAAAAGAATAAGCCTGTGAGACAGCAGAAATAGGTTGACTATCCGTGGACCTTTAAGTATAAAACTCACCGAGCGATTAAACTCTGAATCTCAGATTAGCAAGAGTCAGTCTGCTCCTAAAAAGCAATTTAGAGTATTCTGATTGCTCTGAGAGGAATGAGTCAGGCAGCCAGGGATTTTCAGAGCATAGCTATGGGCTTGGGCAATGATGTAAAGCTGACTATATTGCCTCTGCAACCTGTACACATTCCCTTCTGCCAAAGAATTTCTCAAGCAGTTACAAACTATTCACCTGAAAATCCTACAATCCATTCCCATTTCTGTCATAGGTTTCCTCTATGACTGTGGACTACTTGGTCTACAGGGTATGTGTAAATGGCAGAAAATGGGAGCATTTCACAGCTGCCAGGTTCAGAATCATCCTGGGAGGTAGGGTGGGATAGTATCGACCTGTTGTCCCCTTGTCCTTATCATTGAGCCTGAGTCTCCAGAAGGAAACCAAGCACACAAGCCTGGAGGTGTCCAGGGTCAGCATGACGGCAGGGAAACCTGGCTGTGCTGGCTCTGCAGTCTTTCATTGCAACCTCAAGGCCATAATTCCGGGCTCACTTTTTGAAGCAGTTCCCAGCCCTTTGCTGATCTAAGCGACTTCCTTTTCATAGTGCACCATATCTTCATTGCACTGACGCAGCGACAATGTGAATGGGATTGGTGAACCAGCCTGACTGAAAAATGCCCATTTTCTCTAATGTGTTTTAAAATTAGACGATGTCCATGATCAGCCACACAAAACCATGTACCAGCTCAGCCAGCATTGGAATAAGTTGTTTACAGGCCAGGGTTGGAAAAAGAGCAAACCTCAGAGACCTTAAGTAATCTGAAGACCTGCTGCCACAAAAAGCCTGAGTGCCTCTCCAAAGGCTATTTTCCTCAGACATAACACTGTTTCAGTTTTTAGGTTTTACCCTATGGGCTATTAATTATAATTAATATACTATTAATCTGCCACAAAATGGGGTTGGTTTGACAGGTTCCAATTTCCTTTTTATCGCCAGGCATCTAATAGAATAGAATAAAATATTTAACTTGGAAGGGACCTACAACAATCATCTAGTCCAACTGCATCACCAATTCAGGGCTGACCAAAAGTAATAGCATGCTATTAAGGGCGTTGTCCAAATACTGTATTGGATATTTTCACAGTTCCAGCAACATGCCTCCATAAATATTTGAAACGCAAATATGAAACAGAGAACAGACAAAAAGCTAAATTTTTCAGGACGATGAGCAGGATTACAAACTCTTCAGATGCTAAATACACCCACCTAAATTGTTTTCAGCTGCACTAAGTTAACAGTAACATCCATACTGATGGACTTGCAAACATGATGTTGGATCTACAGAAGAATTGTGCCCTCCTGTCCAGTTAGTGTCTAAAATGGACTCACTGCGTTGTGTAAACTGGAGGTAGGTACCTATGTTTTGGCACCTGCACTGCTTTAACCGTATCCTAATTCCATCTAGTATTATGATGCTTAATTAGGCTAGAAAGACATAATGGATCATCTCTAAATCACTCCTGTTAACATGATCTATTGAGCGAGTAATTTTGGTTTTGGCCTTTGCTTACCATTACATTTTCTTTTTCAGCTACTCCAAGACCAGCTATATCCAACAAGAAACAATATCTAAGCAAAAGTTCTGCAGGTTTTCTAAAACAATTTTATAAATTGCAATACAATATAAAACTGGCATTTTAGTGTAAACATATAAAATTCAAAATAAATTTAAAAAAACCAACAAACTGTTTTCTGAATTGGCTAACAATACCATTTTATATATTCCTGAAGAAAGTCAGAGCTGGAATTTCAATTTGCTGATGACTGAAATCCACAACTTTTTTTTTGTGGAGTTTTTTCTTTGAAAACAAATATCTGCAATATGAGCAGTCTCTCATCCTTGTTTCGGCTGTTCTTTCTGATTATTTTGCAAGACCACACAATGATTTTTTTCCTTTATGTTCCTCTACCTCCATAATTTTTTAAAGGTGTTTTAAGTAATCATGTTTTACAGGAGGGGAAAAACATTTTAAGGCTTAATCACACAACTATATTCACACAGGCAAAGTCCCTTTGTAGTTAACTGTTTGAGTGCATAGAGGTTGAGCATTCCAATGAACTTTGAGCTGCAAGACCTGTATTTGTTTGACAAGGTATGCAATCTCACATGATGACATACAGTCCCATGGCTTGGCAAATATTAGGAATGGAATGGATATGCCAGATATTCTCTAGGAAAAGTGAAATAAAACTGCTTGCTTTCAGAGCACATCTGTTTGTCCTATATTGTATTCAGAAGAAAGTGATTTCTAAAATATTTTATTTTAAATCAACTATTAGCTTTATTCTATTGTACTAAATGTATTCATTATATCGCATTTCTTATAAGGAAAATTTTGGACTTCAAACTGTTACTATTGGATTTCACTAGAAGCATTTTGAACTGTAATTTTTTCCTAAAACTCTTTAAAACCAAAGGAGGAGGAATAATAATCTTAGTAGAAATACCACCAAAACTGTATTTAAATGGATAGGTTCCTGGAACTGGAAGAAGTCAGTTTATAGATATAGGGACATGCACCTGTATGTAGAATCATTAACTTCAATGAAACTTTTGCTCTGAAAATATAATTGGGAGATCAAGGACTGCATTGTGTAGGGTGGGGCTGGTCAGGGACTTTTTTTGCCCTAGAGACCTAAAGTGAGATTTAACAGTCCTACTGTTTGAATAGTAAACAGTTATTTAAAATTTCTACCTGCTTTTCTCCAATCTACCATCCAGTTCTAAGCAATTAATTACCCACTATCTTGATTAGCCTAATTAAAGTGAGGATGAAATTATGTTTTCACTGGAGTGCGGCATTTGAAAGGAATTTGCTAATTTGTTTTGTAAAGAAGAGTTCCCCATATTACTCACTTTTTAAAAAAGCCAGCTGTTACCTTCACTTTTACTTGTTGCACACTTCTGGTTATGTTGCCATTCACTAGCATCTTTTTGAAACAGATGACATTTTTCACATGCTAAGTAGTTCTAAGAGTTTAAGCTTTAAACTCATAACTGGACCCAGAAGTAAATTGCCTGGCACACCCAGTATTTTTTCCATCAGAAAAAAAAAATTGGCTAATGAGGAGAAGTTATGTGAACTTGAAATATATTACATTTGCCACTATCTAATAGCACCCCACTGGTAGCTATTGTGGATTGGCTAATACATGTTGACTTAATGCTTGGTGACAACATTTTGTGTCCACTGAACAGAGTCATCCTCAGGCAGCTGAGTATTTCCTGGGGAAAAGAGAACAAGACTGACTTTGTAGAGCTTGCTTTCAGATGCTGCATGCCTAGACTCGTATTGGAAGGACTGTTTCACCAGCTACAGAGCAGCTAACACAAATCTTCCACTGTCATTAACAAGGTCCAAAATCAGGTGTCCAACGTCCCAGAACGTCCTAATTATAAAGGTAATAGCTATGTATTTTTGAATGATGAAATTCAAAGAGCTTCATTTAATCTTTGGCACAGAATGGCAACAGTTTTAAAGTATGGGAAAGTTAGTGTGACAGACAAATAATTTTCTTCACAGCTCTACTGACCAATTTTTTTTTTTTTTTTTTTTACTATGTTTAGTAACAACTAGGCATGCAGATTACAAGGTAAGAATTCATGAGTTGTCTATACTAGGGTAGTTCCAGACTTCAAATTACACAAAGGCTTAAGAAAGACACACGTGTTTACTAAGCAAAAGTAATTTGCTATTGCCCTCCATTTCATTTCCTCCCTGGTATTTTCTATATTGATTTTGATCTTGCAGTCTTACTTAATTTTACAGTAGTATTCTGAGCAGTGATATGATACGTATCACACATGACTTTTACCCTCTTCTGTGTTTAGAAAAGTGTGTTCATTTAAAAGGAAAATCTCAAAGGATGTTCAAAATATAGATGGTATTCTGATGCTTACCTCAGCAATTAGATTAATTTAACTATTTGTCTCAGTGAATTGCAGTTATACTTCACCTTTCCGTGAATATTTTCTGTCTGATTGTTTTTAATTGTTGCCCTAGGCAGCCTCAAGTTATTTCCAGTCTTTTGTGTTTTTCTGTTCTGGATTTATCATTTTGAGCACTGGCCACTGAGGAAAATTAATTTCTCTTTAACTTCCCATGAAGTCCTTTGATGGATTCCCTGTGGTATCTCTGGTTGGCATATTATGTTAAATAGGCTTTCTGCCTTGAGATTAAGAGATTATAATCTATTTTTTAAATTGGTATGATACATACTCTACCCTTTGAATTTTGTAGGAGACAATTTAGCACCCCAGTTTACCTTCTTCCACAGGGGTACAATCCTGTTGAGGGCAGGCAGCAGCAAATTGTGATTTTTTTTATCTCCTGCCTCAAAGCTTCCATCCAAAAAGAGATATTAGAAAAGCAAGTTTTTATGGCACTCTTACATTACTTCAGTAGCATGTGGCAAGTGCAGGAAGAGCCTGAGAGTGTTGACACTCCAACTCCCACTCAATTCCTGTTCCACTGAGAACAGCAGCCACCTCATGTTTGCAGTTTTCCCTTGCAGCACAGAGCTGAAATGACAATTCAGCCAAGTTGGTGACTGCTTCTGTAATGTATCTGGTAATAAAGAAATGACAAACAAAGGCACTTTTTTTCCCCCCTCCGAAACCTCCTTTATGCTGAGGCATGAAAACACCCGGCACCATCTTTCATCAATGTTTAACACAGCCTCTTCTATCTAGTGTTGCCTCTCCTTCTCCTAGTTCAAGTGCTCTCAAAACAGCACCCAGTTCCCCTCCACATCTGTTATTTACTGGTATTGCCTCTTCATTTACTGAAGAATGTAGTTTCTTGGAGAAGAACAGAGTTCCACCTGATCAAACATCACAACAGAAGTCTGTTACTCAGTCATTTCTAGCTTCTTGGAAGCTATCCACCGAAGCACAGCTATGTGAATTTTAGTGCATTTTATACATCCTAGGACAAATACATAGTTTTAGTTGCTGCTAAGAGAGCTTATAGTTGACAGCTCTAAGTTCAAAAACATTCCTGTAGAAAGTTAATAATCATTTAGGAACTTGAATAGTGTGCATATAACATAAAAATATTAAAGTTTCATTCAAATATAAATGGAGAAGAAAACACTTTAACGCTTTTATATCTTTCTAAATTGAAAACTTTTCAGAACTTTTACTTTCAGATAATTCCACAACAGAGCCTGGAGCCTTTTGGATAATTCAAAAGAATTTAAGTGATACTGTAAAATATCCATATTTACACATGTATTATTAAAAACTGCTAATAAAAGTGATTTTTCCTGCAATATTATGATTTTAAATGAGTAATAGCCATTATGATATTTATCAAATGCCAGAATTAAATAGGAATTCAGTGTTCTACAGCCATATATTAAACAAGGGCCTTACCTACTGCTTTCTTTCTGATGCTTCTCACAGTACAAGAATGTAAAAAGGCTGCATACATTTTCAGCTAATGAAAAAAACAAAGCAAGCCATAAACTCTCACTTGGTTCCAGATAAGATAAAGAAAATAATTAACACGCTATTCTTACCATGTAAAGCTTGTGAAGACGCAAAAATGTTCTGCTACTAAGTGGTTCTGGAGGGAGAAGGAATCGCTGCTCATAATGAATGTTAGTCAATTAGGGCAACTATGTTCATGTATGATTCATACCAATTTCAACTAAGTATTTAGACCCACAGTTAGGTTATTTTACTGTTCTTGCATTAGGTGGAAAATAGCTTACCGAGCTTCTACACTTTCATTTTTGGGGCAAGAAAAACAAATGCAGTCCTTCTGATTCAGTGTTCCATGAATTCAGTCAGTCCAGTGGATTTATTCAAGGAAACAGCATACAGTTAACTTCTCCAGCTGACAGCAAGACTGAAATTGATGGATGCCTCAAGCGCATTCTCAAGATAAAGCATGGTCTTATCTCATTTTCCCCTGAGATTTTCATTTCATGCTATAAAATAGTGATAAAATATTAAAAGAATCAAGTTATTAATATATTTCAAATGAATTATTATTCCATATGCAAAATTCTTTCAAAAATTCAGTGAGAAGTAAAATTTATTTTTCAGTCTACTGATGCTCATTCTTTAAGAAAGTCTCTATCGCAAGTCTTTTGATAACTTATGTCATAACTGATAACAAATTTGCCTCTATCTTTATGCCATCAAGGCATGAGCGCTGGTAAAAAATATCATAAAGTTGCAATGGAGATTTATAACTATCTCTTTTTCCTGCAAGTGATGCAACCATAATTATTTGGAAACATAATTTCTAGAGGAAAGTATGAAGTCTTATGAAAAGTCCTACTGAAAAAACCCAGAGGGATATATTCTATCCATGCCTCAAGCACCTGCAAGAAATTTTCTGGCATCTGTATGAGTATCTTTCTATTACTCTGTTTAGAAAGACAAAACAACATGTAGGTCTCCCTGCACACTTTCAGGTGTGGGAAGAGAAAGGAAGGAAGGATTAGAAAAGACTTTATTAGTAAAGAAAATCTGACTTCTAAATGATTCAAAACTAATTCCTTAGTCTGCACTTTTGTATTTGAGGAAATACTGGGGCAAAGGGGCTTTTAGAGACTCATTATGAGATGGATCTAGTTTAAGAATTGGTCAATCCCTGCCACAGTTGTGTCACATCTGGCCTGAAACACTTCAGGATTCAGTCCTGCCGTCAAAGTCACTCGAATCTTCCTTACAGGGTCTCCAGTTACAGTCATACTTGTGGGACACAAAATGTTGAAAGTTGTCGAGACAGATATTTTTTCACAAATTCAATGCTGTCCTTTAGTTTGTGTAATCCCACAGATTATCTAAATTTATGAAGAAACTAAATTAAAAAAATTATTCTACTTTCACACTTTTAGCACGTCTTCAAGCACTGTTTTCTAAAAAACAAAAAGGCATCATATTTTCCCTTTTATGACTGCTGATAGGACTTTTTCTTGAATTCCTATGGGAAGTGTATCAGACATCTTTTACATACCACATAGGATGGCATCATTATTGATATAGATAATATACCCAAATATCTTGCTGACTGATCTACAGTACATTAGGAAGCATAAATTTATAATGCCCTGAACAAATGATATTTAGAAAATCTATCCAAAGTTACAGATGAATCTTCCAGCTATTTTCAACCATTTTCCTTTCTAACAAAGCAAAGAGCTGAAAAACAGTTCTAGTCAGAGGGTCAATTAACTTTAATCCCAGATTCTGTAGGAGAGCTTTAATTTAGCTATAAAAAAAATGCTGGGTTTGGAGCTCTATTAAGTTTATTAACAAAGTACAATACTTAGGTGACAGAGGCATAGAAAACCTTAGACATTTTTAACACTCTGAAACTGTAAGGAATGCCAATAAAACAGGAGTGTAGTCACTGATAAAATATTATTTTAAACATAAAGAGGTAGACAGTTCATTTGAGAAGAAATATCCTTTCATTACTTCTCTCTGATTCACCTTTCTGTAGAGAGCAGAGCAAGCAGAAGATCTGGGTATTTTGTGACAGTTTGGGGTTTCTTGGTTTGTGGTGGTTGTTCACAAAACATTAGTTAGTACTTCATAAATACAGCTTATTCCTCTGTGGCTTGTCTTAATTTTGTGTATAACACAGTAGCCATTAAAAAGTAATTGTCACTTTAAAAACAATTACACGTCAGGATTATGAGAATATCATGTGATGAGCCTGTCATACATCTGTTCTAAATTTTCACTTAAAATACAGATATGCAGTCAACATAAATGGAGCTAGACATGTAAAATGCATGTTAAATGAAGTAAATGTTAACTTCATTTCCTTATGTATCTTCACTGTATTGCAGCAGCCACTGGGGTGCCCACAACATTTAAACACATTTTCCTTTCAGTTGGCTCTTGAGAGTATCTAACTCACATCAAGGAAGCAAGTTGTAAACAAATTCACAGAACAATCTGCCAACTTAGCTATTTAGAAAGGTGAAGATATTAAGAGCACGAATACATTATAATGACATAAAATCCATATGATGGGGAGTAAAATGAGCACATGCCAAGTAGAACCGTGGTCTAGTGGTAGCACAATGCAGTGCCTAATGGGGAGCCACGAATAGAGACCAGCAGTGCCAAGGAGGCCATATATCTCTAGGGAAGGAAACAGATCACTAATGGGAGTCTGAAATCTTGCTGACTGAAGCAGTGTCATTGACACGCTAGTGGAGAAAGCAGTCTATTTTTAAAACAAACGGTAAGCAAAAGAAATACAGTGTAGGCCCTTCAAGGAACAGTGATAAAAAGGAGTTTTTTAAAAAAAGGTATGTCTGCTACTCTCCAGAGTAAATACATACTTTACTGTAGTGGGAAGATTTTTATTTAGAATATTTGCATATTCATATTGTCATCAGAATTGAAATGGTCTTCATTTGGATAGCATGGGTTACAATTTGTCCCACAGAGCTTGCAATGGGGACATAACTTCATAAGAACTGATAACTGTCATTCTCCTTTCTTAGGCATTTTCTAATTTCACCCACCAGTGGAACAAGCAGCGTTTTATTCATAAAGCAAGGTCACAGAAAGTATTTTCACAGCTTAATCTTCCACAACATTTTAACAAGACCACCCTTTAGCTCTCTTCTGTTTCTGTTATGTTTTATCCCACAGAAATATGTATAGCTTCAGAATGTCTGGAGAGGCATTTAAGATGAGCAGTTTTTCATCATTTCACAGAGTACGACCAACCTACACACAGAGAAACAACTTTGTGTTGGCACAAGGCCATAAAATCAATTGCTTGTTTTCGCTAATGTGTAGGATTTTGTTGCAGAACTAAATATAGCAGCATTCACACCCTAGATGTCATATTTAAAATACGGGCAGCCTGAGAATCATATTGTATTCGATATGCTGAAATTACATCTTTGGTCCATTTCGAAGTTGACCAAGCAGCTTACGACCTTTTACAGGAACACTCTTCAGATGAGGCAGTAAAGCCCATGGTCCTGCTCATCATTGATTAACAGTGGTGATGAGGGCATTTGTGTCCTCTCAGTAGCTACCAGTATTTTAAAATTTCACTTCCCTAAGTACCACTCAGTCATTATCTGTGGGACTGGCAGCTCTGTGGGCAAGGCTCAGATTTTCTTTTCCTGTAAAAATACATGAAGGAATCTTAAGAAAGCTGACCCTTCTGGGAAAAATTTCACTCCTGTGGGCAAGGAGGCAGCAAGTTCCATTCCTAAAGGAATGGATTTTCCATGAGTCTGAGATCACAGTCACCTACAGTGGCTCCTGCCCCAGCATAATATTTTCTTCAAAATAGTGACAGGTTTTTTTCAGACCTGTGCAACGAATAGCCCGCTCAGATAACCTGTACCTGAGCACAGGTGGAACAGCTCTGTAGAAAAATGAGCAGAAAAGACTGTACTATCCTTTTTGCCTAAGGTTTGGTTCTGAAGGACAATAATGATTTCTCCTCCAAGTCTAGCCCTATTATTCTTTCTCTTTGTCTCTTGCTCTTCTCCAGGGATCTGCAGAGTCTGGAAAAGGAGAGAAAGGGAGCCAACAGGACACAGCTTTGATTCTAGAGGGTGGTTATCTGGGTTAATAGCTTCAGTGGGAATTATTGTTAGGAAGACACATGTGTAAATCGCTGGGGATACGATCTGAGACAGAGTAACTTGCCTGTTTGTGATTCACCTTTAAAGAGAGGCTTTCACTAAATACAAAAATAGCATAGTTTGTGCTCCTCCTAAGACTACTTAAATTATGGGTGAGAAGAACAGGCATCTCAAAACCCCAATGCTATTATCTGTTATGTCACACAAGAACCACTTTAGCAGAATCTTCAGGGAATGACATCAAGCCAGTTGCTTAAGGATAGGACATATTCCCTTAAGTACAGCCAAAGAGTAATTTAGAAAAATGATATAATCTATTCAGATATTTTCTTGGTCCCTTTCCTGTGAACTGTCTGGTTTGCAAGACTCACAAGTAAAAAGGGCAATAAAATCAGATAATCCAAGATTTATATATTAGATTCTTATACAGCTGTCTTTGAAGTGAGATTTCCCATTGGAACCAATACAGTTAAAAGAGTCTGTCTTAAGACAATGCATAGCTTGTGACAGCAAAGACTCTACAGGTTTGGTGGGCATAATTTGCCATGTTTTTCTAACATCTGGAGTCAAAATGTCACATCAGAGTGACAGTTTCTTTGTACTTACAGCTAAATGAACACAGAGAATCAACAACAAACTGTTAGGCTGAAGGCAAACAGAAGATGTTTACTGTCCTCTCATAAAGCTCCAAATTAGTATTTTTAAATGCCAACAAATAGGGCACACAGTGTAATGCAGTTAAAGATAGATGAAGACTGAGCCATTTTATGTTCCGCAGAATTTTGGTGAGCTTTCTCTTTGCATTTCCTCAAAATGTTACATGGAGTTTTATATAGAGCCGTAATTAAAAAAAAAAAATTATTTTCTGTAATTATTATGCATGTGTCTTAAGCCAGTAAGAGATGATACAATAAACGGATTAACTATTGTGACCATGGTACTTAAAATAACAATGCCAAGCATTTTGGAAGTGCTGATGTTTTGATTAGATTGATGGGGAGAAAAAGAAAATAATTACAAGGATATTATCTTACTGAATATTACTGTTTATGATAATGTGTAACTGTATATGTAAAGTGCTTAGCTATCATCCTCAATAAACCGATCACACATTTAGGCAGAAGATCACGTCCACGTAACTGTTCCCAAGACCTGACAGACACAATTGCACTTTTGACATTTTTAAGACAGAATTCATTCCTAGTGAAAGTTGTGCTAGTGCTCACTTACAGAGCTCCAACAATACTCTTTGGACTGCCAATATCTGGTTTCATTTGTACAGGTTGTTTTTCTCAGTTCTTCTAAATGTCAAAAATTAGGAACTAAAAATGCAAAGATTTTTTTTTGCCCAAAAAACCACCTGTTTATGCGCTGACGTGTCCACAAGAGTTACCTTCTAGTCTGTCTTCATCCAAAAAGAATCCAATTCAGGTCACAGTGACCAAGAATTTCCTAGCTTAACTTCACCCGGAATGAATCCAATTTAGGTCATAGTGACCAAAGCACAATAACTGGAGTGACTGAGTTTTTCCTCAAAAGTGCACTCCTGCACCAACCCAACAGCAGACGTCTAAGATGGGTACAGTAACACCACCAAATCCAGTCCTGATTCGGTGATAAACTATGTTCTTCAAGCATCATTTTCTCAAGACTTAACAGTAAGTTAATCTTACCTCTCAGACTACTGCCGCCCAAGACCCCTCTTCTTGCGGGAACTCTGCCTGCAACAGGCTCTAATATAGCCAGTCCTACTGTCTTGTGAAAATAGGTCTGTAGTACTGAATATATAATTCATGGTCAAACATCATCCTTAAAATATTAAAGAAAGCCTTTTAAATCACTGGGATATATCTTTGCTGCTTACACAACTATAGTAATCTGTAGGTTTAGAAGTAATTTTACAACTTTTCTTGTGTAAACTGCAATTAGAAACTGATGAATATGAATAGGTTCTCTGCAGACAAATTCACAAAAAAAAAAAAAATTCTTTTAACTGTACTCAAGTAATTTCTATTTCAGTTTTGAATAGATGACAAATTGATAGTGATATGAAATTATATAATGAAGTTCACACATAGAACACTTAAAGTTATTTTCTAATGTGTCTGTTTTCTTGAGTGACATTATTCAGTACATGCAAAAATGTGGAAGAAATGACTGTTTATTATTCCCAATAAATACTTTAAAAATCATCTTAACCTTCCATTATTTTTCTTGCTTGTGTCTCCAGTAAGAAAACTGTTTTAAGATTTAACAACACATGGAAACTTTCAGCAGTTTCTAAAGATGTTAATTCTTTGAAGAATTGATTTATAGCAATTTATAACTATTAACATACTTGCAACTTATAATACAGTTTTCAGTATCTACAAACAAACATAATAAAAATCTCATTGATTTTTGTTATGACTCAGAGAGGTCCAAAACAATTTATAAAGCAATTTCTCTTAAAGGCAGCATCGTGATTGGATAAGTTATCTGTACGTATCACCTCAGCAGAAACTCACCGATTGCTACATATAGTGCCACTTTAAGAGCAGAACAGCGTATCAAGATTAAAAACTCTACATTTTGAATAATAAAAATGAGATTTCTTTGCAAATTAACCAAATTGTAAACAACCTGTATAGAACCATGACACTCTTAAAATTATTGCTTTAAATGTTGCATCTTCTTTAAAAACAACTATACAATTCTTAAGATAAAAGGTGCTGAAAAATTATATTCAGGATGCTGCACATATTCAAAATATAGATGCCATATCTTTCATGTCACTTGTGCACTGGTCTGAGAGCATATTGAGATAAATTACATCTATTTCAAGAATAATTTGGAAAAAACTAAACTGCACACTACATAAATTGAGCAAATTACCTAAAATGAAAATTAGGTCCACCAAGCCTTCAAATGAAAATCATGTTCTTGTTTGAAAGTCGGATTGATCCACAACTTCCTCTGTGTGTGCGTGAAGGCAGTGTAGGGGAAACACCAAGTCAGTCCAGCAATTCCCAGCTGGCATACAGTTCTTTGAAATCATGCAAAGAGGAGAAGGATAACACCGTGTCTAGATTATTGTTTGTACTATTAGGTGGTCCTCTGCCTACTGCTCAGACTCACATTTATCAAGGTAATTCTACTGCTCCAGTATCCAGCACATCTCATAGGTTTCCATAGCGGCAATCTCTATGCTGCCTCTGCAAGTGATAGTGCACACCTGCAATTGATAGCCATGAGGCATCAGTACCCAACCAAGTTGCTGAGAAGATAATCTAGTACTCACAAATCATTTGGTAAGGACTGCAATAACGACAGTCTTCTAAGCTTTAGCAATAATCATTTAACAACTATATCATATATTATAAATTAGCCATATATCAGAATAAGCATAGGATAGACTATTTTCAAGACGGTATTGCGTGATGGTGATTATGGGAGTCCACTGAGACTTACTCAAACTCACAACATCTTTATTAACTGATGGAGGCATACGGAAATGTGATGCAAAATCCTGGGTGCACAAACCCTAATGCAAAATTCAAAATACCCTGAATTTTGTCTTAGAATCTTAAATATACCCTGGGAAGAAGCCTTAAGCCTTATGCAGTTCACACATATCATTCTGTCTTACTTGGAGCCTAGAAATGACAATGCAATTTTGAGAATTACATGCATTAAGCCTCTCTGGTTTAGTAGTCCGCAGGGAGTCGTTAGCAGTCAGTCTGGACTCAGGACAGCTAGTTTTCATCTTATATATTAAACACAATTTCCATGGAGTTTTTCCAAGGGTAGCTCAACCACTCTCCTGTAGTCCAAAGAACACGCTTGTCAGCTCTCACTCCTTACAGAAAGAGTATGTCCTCAAGAAGACTCATGACATCTAAATGTGTTTCTGTGTGTGCACTACATAAATTTTGATGTGTCTCCAGACCAGTGACATATTTTCACTTGTAAATATGTATTGCAAGTAAATATGGGATATTAGTAAATGAAATATTTGTAAGAATTGCTAGTATTATGGAGCTCACATCTGCTCTAAACTATCACAAATCATTTGTAGTGTCAGTAGTTTGGTTTGTTCCTAGGTTTTAATTCAGAGCCTTTTTCTGGCTCAGCTTAGTACATGAAGCAGGCTTGCATGCCAAAGCTGTGATTAACTTTATAGATGCAGTGGAATTATGGAAATGCATCATGCAAAAGTGCGTACTTGCCAAAATTATTCCATGACCTTGTGCTTAAGCTGAGTTTTAAATAATTCAGTGATGTATTGAATGAATAAATTTGTGCTGCTTGTTACTCTAAACAGTCATGCTTTCACTTTCCTTGCCATTTTTAATAAAGCCTCACTTTCTAATATTCATGAAATATTGCATTTCAATTAAATTACAAACGTATTGAGAAAATAGTTTGCCCTAAGCTGTTTAGTGTTGACACCGACTGTCATTTGCCTTTTCTTTTTGTATAATAACCATGGAGGTTTTATGTACAGGCAATATAAAGCACTGCCACACTTTAATGAGAAACTTTTTTGATCATGTATAGCACAAGAGAGAATAAACCTAAGCTATGCTGTTATTTTTAAAGGCTATTAATTCAGCTTAAATAGTGCACACTCAATCCAAGTGTAAGTTTTCCATTCCTGGTTTCATGGAAACAGCACGCAACATTCTTCCAGTGTTTCAGGTGTTCAGTAAAAACTACAGAACTCAGGCCTTTGAGCTGGTTCAGTTTGAGCTGAACTTGTTTTTAAAATGGAAAGGTAACAGAAAAGCCACAATTTAAAAGGTTAGTATTTTAAACAGCATAAGAAGGTAAAAAAGGATGCAAATATAAAACTGTACCTGCACTGAAGCAGCAAACTATTATTCTCCAATTTGTCATTATTTCATTGTAGGTAAATTCATTAAAATTCCTGTGGCTTAATGTATTTCCCTTTTAAAATGTGAATCTTATCACCTTCTTATTTATAAGAAATAATTTCATATTTTCAAATTAAAAGTAAAGTTATCTCATTATATCACTTTGAATCATAAACTATGACAACATTTTATATCTAACTCTATCTATGTACTCATATTGTCCTCCCCATTCTACCTGATTTAATTTCCCACCATTCAGCCAAGATGAACAGCAATTTTTTAACACCACCAGAAAGCTCTCATGAATTCCATATTGTGCATCGCCTCCTATGCCTGATGCAGAGAAAGAAAATTTCTTACAGAGCTCAGCCAGAGCCTGGTTCTCAAACTGAAGCTGTAAGGCTTCCCCGTTTGATATGGAGACCTGAACCATAGCCACAGTGCAGCTGCAATGTGTTAGCTGTTGCAGGTAGCAGCTACCACAGAAGTTCCCAGAGTGCAAGCGAATAGAAGTTGTGAAGAGAAAGCAAATATGAATAAATGTCCCATTAACACATGCTTGAAAGGCCAACAAACTCCTCACACGTCTTCTTTTGTTATTCCTTGCTGGTTTTAAATAGCAAGGGGTGAGGGGAAAGTGTTTGCAAGCTTCAGCTGCTAGATAAAGATTTTTCATTAATGCCTGTAAGCGAATGTGGATATAGTTACCATACTGCGTCTCTAGCCCCCTTAATAACTTTAAATTGGCCCTAACATACCGATAATGTTCACCCACTAGTGAAGCAACCACCAGCACCATTTGTCATAATGTTTTCAGCAAATTACCCCAAACTGTTCTGGTTGCCTCAGAGTAGCTAAGAGGTCACAAATGCTTGCCCTGAAGCATTTACAATCAGTGTAAGGAAGACAGTAGCAGAATTACTGTAGAGAGCTAGGCAAAAGAAGTACATTACAACAGCAAAAGTTTTTGATTCCATAACTGAAGCTATTTCACAATATATAGAAGAAAATTTTAAATAAACAATCTAAATGTCATTTATTTCTTATAATTTCAGTAAAGGAGGTTTTCTTCAGCAGAAATACCCCAACTACCAGTTCAGGAGAAGTTTAAAGTGAGCCAGATCATGAGTTTTCTCATACAAATGTCCTCTGTTTGATGCTTCTGGGAAAACGTGGGAGTTTACTTGGCACATGCTTTCTTGTTTAGGTGTCACTGACACAACTAACTCACGTGAAGGATGAAAGAAAGGCTGTACAAAAACGTTTAGCATTTTCAACTCTAGCTCCACTTTCATTTCCTTTAGGTAAATAGGAACCTTTTAATTGACTTTAGCAAGTAGAAGAAGTGCTCAGGAAGGAAGGAAAGAATTGACATAATGACTGACAATAATACAGTAACTCCACTATAGACTGGACTCATGCTGTTTCCTTCCACTGGCACTAAATCAAAATGCAGATTTATAAACAATACAATCTTAGTATCAGCAATGTTCTCTGGAACATGATAAAGCTATGGGTTTTTTTCAGCAACTACTATTTCATTACAAATCAACAGGTTATCTATCAATATGTAAAAACAAAACCATACAAAGAAGCTTATACTTAAGGGCATAATTAGATTAAAGCTTGTGCTGGTTTTGACTGGGGTAGAGTTAATTTTCTTCATCATAGCTGGAAACAGCGTTGATAATACAGGGATGTTTTAGTTATTGATGAGCAGTGCTTAGACAGTCAAGGCCTTTTCTGCTTCTCATACCACCCCACCAGCAAGTAGGCTGGGGGTGCAAAAGCAGTTGGGAGGAGACACAGCTGGGACAGCTGACCCCAACTGACCAAAGGGGTATCCCATACCATGTGATGTCATGCTTAGCATATAAAGCTGGGGGAAGAAGAAGGAAGGGGTGGGGGGACATTCGGAGTTATGGTGTTTGTCTTCCCAAGTAACCGTTAACACGTGATGGAGCCCTGCTCTCCTGGAGATGGCTGAACACCTGCCTGCCCGTGGGGAGTGGTGAATGGATTCCTTGTTTTGCTTTACTTGCATGTGCGACTTTTGCTTTACCTGTTAAACTGTCTTTATCTCAAGCCATGAGTTTTCTCACTTTTAGCCTTCCGATTCTCTCCCCCATCCCACCAGGGTGGTGGGGGTGAGCAAGTGGCTGTGTGGGGCTTAGTTACTGGCTGGGGTTAAACCATGACACACTGGAGGTCAACTAGGCCTTCAACTTTTGTTTTCTTTCTCTTGGATCACAAATTTGAAAGATTGTAGAATCTACCTTAGTCAAAATAGCAATTTAAGTCTAGGCATTATGTTTCCCATCTTTCATAGTTTTAAGTCAGATCATTAATTTTACTTAAAAATTTTTGTTAACACTTAAATAAGTCCTTATTATCCAAATTTAATAGCTCATATTGTGTACCATGCATTTTTTTGCAGAAGAGATTAAAACATTACAAGAGTCATTGTGATTTCTCAAGGTAATAGTCATCCAGGTTATTTCTGAAGTACCCTTAAAGATTTCTGGTTTTCAATAGATGGTAGGTGCTTTAGAGCCAGTACATTGTCCTTTAGTCACTGATAGAAAAAAAATGTGAAAAAAAAATTAAGAGAGACAGACCAAGAAAACATATACTTGAGCATCTAACCTTAAAGACCAGGTACTGGTAAATAACAGCATTAATACTTATGATTCAAGCACCAACTCACCCTTTTCTGTTATAGTCTTAACCGTCTTTCATTCTCTGCACACGTCACAGAGACTGCAAAATTAAGCTTGGCCTTGACGCAAGTGTTTTTGTGTATATGATCATTTTTGTGTGAGTACTCTGAAGTGGAGCATGCACCTTCCCTTCTCTTTGGCTACAGAATCAGTGTGCAACCGCAGTATAATGCCTACAATAGCTCCAGGCAGCCTTTTTATGCTGCCCTCCCATCATAATATCTGTCAAACATTTAATGCAGTTTTGTCTGGTGTATGGGCTGACGACACCTAAGTGCTGGGCTATGAAGATGTGAAACAATAATGAGCACTAACAGTTATCTGGGCACATAGTCTCTTTTCATTTCCTACACTGTAACTCATGGCAATCTACTACGTTAGTTCTGTCCTCTGACCTTCACCATGCTAACCACAAGCTTTACAAAGTGTACTCCAAAAAAATATTTTCTCCCATGAAAAATGACATTCAGATTAAACCTTTCTTCTCCTCCTTTTTCAGAAGTCTGTTGTGGAGTGGTGGGGCCAGCAAGTCACTAAGCAAAGGAGTCTCAGACTCAGCTTCTGTGCTATGTGCCAAGTGAACTGTTAGGGAGGAGGGAAATCTGAGGAGACTGGCAGGCTGAACAAGATGGTCCCAACAGCCTCTATATGATTTCCAATTTATATTTCCTGATTTCATATGATTTGTTCCACCATCTTTTGTAAAACAACCAGCTTTATTGCTGGTGGTTCAAGGCTTTCACAATGAACCTGAAATGTTCTTTCTTACCACATCAGTAAAACTCTTCACAACCTCCTTTTCTCTTATTTTCAAAAAAGGATAGATAAAATATTAATTTTCAATGAATTTACCACACCAGTAAAAATTTGCTATGAACTATGGACATAGCATTCAGTTCCTGAATGTGCTAAGCACACAAACCAGGACAACATCGAAGGTAAAAATTAAAAAAAAAAAAAAATCCAGACCCTATCAAAACTGTTCCACCATACAACGAGACTAAGATTCGGTATTTTATAAGGAAATGACTAAAAAGACTGTTTGATCTTTGAAAAATAGGCTGAACACGGTGCTAAAATAACTCTAAAAAATATTTTTACAAGTACTTTGCCAATCTCAAAAATATTGCCAGAAAATAATATGTATTTTGGTTAAAAATATGCTTTAAATTTTAATGTTTCCATAAACAAAGTTTTTTTCACTACCTACTACCTTTCACCAAAGGTACTTTGCTACCTTCAAAACTTCTATAGTCGCGGCAAGCAAAAGACAGACAGTACAGATATACATAAGTCTTATCTTTGCCAAACTTCAGGACTAAATTATATTCACAGTTCTCTTCTGCATTATTCCAATATTCCAGTATAAATAAATATAAAGCAAGAAAATATGATTTAAAAAGTGAGGTTGTTTAAGCAATTCCAAACACATTAATGGAATTAATCATTTTGATTTCACAAAAAAATCTTGTTATTTATTGCAGTTTCTATTACTAGTAGTTGGTGCTCCTCAGTTACAAAGTCTCCAGAAAATGTGAGAGCTAGAGCCAAATGCAAGTGTAAGGCAATATAGCTTGTAACCATTCAGCGCTGCAGTACAGTATTGCAGTAGCTAAAAACAGGCTGTAAGCTTCATACTGAGTTTGCGAGGCCTCAGGACTGAGCCTTGTCAGATCTGCCCTGTCTGAATTTCTCTTGACCTACTGCAGCTTTGCTTTACTCAGTTGAGCAGTGACAATTTCTCTAATTGACCAGATGGCGATGGTTAATTCACACTCCTTGTGTTTATCTTTGCATGGTACAACCACAGGCTTCCACAGATAGCGGTAACAAGCGGTTATTCTGCATAGCACGGGATACTTACTGCTCTAACAAAATGAGGCAGTGCAGAGAAATACAAGACAGCAGCCTTGGACACAGTACACGGCACAGAGGAATGCAGGTATGGGAGGTCCCATGGCTATAAACAACTTCCCACAGACACCCAAAAACATGCAGACCTAGATCTGGACACATCTGGTTTTAGGGACAACAAAAAGAACAAAGAAATCGTATCTAACATAAGTACAAGGTGGTATATATAGTAAATGTGGACGTTATCTAGAGCTGTGGACCAATAAAAAAAAGGGAGGTATAAAAGTGTCTTAGAGAACATAAAAAAATGACCGCCAGTGGATCCTAAAGGGAGGAAGAACAATTCCTTGACATGCACATCATGTTCCTCGTGGTGAAGGACTGCATGTGTTCCCAACGTGCTGTCTACCAGCATGAAACCTCCAACCTTATGGCCCAGAGGCGCTGGAGAAGGGTTAGCATAGCACCAGGAAAAGGGGTAGAAACTAAGTTCTTGGAAAATTTTCTGCATAGATGTGTTCCTTCTTGTTCACTTGTAATTGTATGTGAACTAATCATGGTTCTTGCATTAGACCTATTATGGCTTCAGTTAAATTATTTTCAATAAATTCTTGGGTTTATGAGTTCCGTGTGTACCTTGTGTTACATGTGTGCCCAAGCCTCATGGGCAGGGGGGATTTGTATTTCATAGACATTATGTAACAACATTTTACTTTTATTTTTTTAATTTTCATAGTTAATATTGAGAGGTTCCATGAAACTCCAAATGGTCTGGCTTCACATTTTTATGGCAGCCACGTCTTGATTTTAATATTTACTACAGCACTGCACTAACAGGGGAGGCTTCTTAAGAGACACTGGAAGGATCTTTGCCATTTTCCTCTGTTCATCAGTACCGGGAATTTATGTATGGAGGTAAGACAATATAAAAGACCATTTTCTTTGATAATGGAGACTTCAAAAGGACTTTTATGATTAAAATATCTCTGAGGCCAGAGAATGCCATTTTGACTTCACAGAGTTGCATTTTTATAGCAGAACAAGCTCAACATTTAACTTCCAAAAGGATGAAGAAATGAAACCATCTGAAGTACCTCTATTCTACAAAAAAATTCATATGCACATAAACTAATGATTGCTAAACCAGGCATTTTTATTTAAAGATCTGGGCTATATTAAAGAGGGGTTAATTTGGAGATGGAATAACTAATTGTAATTGTAAAAATATGGGGGGAGAAAATCAAAACACAAATACAATGTTGTTCTTTGCATAAGTGCTCTCCAAAGTAAGACTCCACAGTTAGGGAAATCAGAAAAAGGGCTGAATATGTCAATAAAGGTGGCAGCACTGCGGAAGTTAAATCCTGACATATATGTCATGATCATGTAGGATTTGTATAACACATAAGCCTCAAGGTGATATTTGCTTGTAACTTAAGTCTGTGTAAGATGAACACTGTGGCATGGTGGCACTTCTTAAATCAAGTTCAATATGCTCACTTTCATGATGTTCAAGTAAGACATTTGAAAGGACTCGGCATGGATCACAGGCATAAAAACATATCAGTGTTTTCAAGATGTTAAAAAAAGCTGCTTGTATTTGATGATTTAAAGTTTTCAACATATATTCTCAGTATTTGTTCAATTTTTTCTGTTAATTACTAAGATGAGCATGGCTAGGACAAGCTACTATATAACTGATTCACATAAAATATGAAGCCATTAATAAAACATGACAGAGAATGAGGCATCTTAGTGTTTGGAGAGGTACAAGTTCTATTGACATGTCTCTTCTGTACTGGAGTCTGACAAAAATGACAGAAAGAGTATTTGAGAATTCTCACATTCTGTGTCTTATGACTGCCCAAGACATCCATAACCTTTGTGCTTGAATACAACAGAAAGCCATTTGGCTTTGTCTTTTAATTAAACATACATAAAGCACAGTTTCACCAAAGCAGGCCAAAGGTCCATTGAATCCACTACCCAACAGTGGCCACTGGAAGAGCGTAAGAGCAGGATATGCACACAGAGAAACTTCTCCAGTGTATTTTCCCGGTCTCTAATTCAAGATATCTCCAATCGGAGTTTGGATTGTGTAAAAATTAAAAAATATATTTAATGAAACAAATACACGAATTGAGACATTTTTCTATCTCAATATTACTCAGATTTAACTTTACTCTGGCAATGTGCTGTAAGTTAAAATAGCAAACCAAGAACAACTGCCCAATGATGCAACTGACTGATACCAAAGAAAGTATGTTTGGTTTTAAAGTTTGTTTCTTCTCTGCATTTCAGTGAATTTTAATTTTCATTATGCAATACACACTTCAGAGTTTTTTTCCACTCGTAGGAGTTTAATACCCAGTTTAGCAAAGCACTTATACTTAAATCTAAGCAGCTTCATATACTTGCTTATATTGAATATTGAAGTTAACATGCTTAAACACTTTTGTGAACACTAAAGTGTCTGAATGACAAAAACCTTCAACAAAATACTAAATCATACAGAGCTGCAAGCTAAAAGTGCATAGGCACAGTAATAATAAAAATAAATAAAACTGACAAAATATGTATTTTTTGTGGATGAGAGAAGAAAAAATAACACCATGAATGTTTTGGATTTTGAAGGGCATTTGCAAGTAAAACACCTTTGACGTGATAATGTTAATTAGATACCCAATCCTCTTTCACCATTTGATCCAACCTCTTTCTTTCCTATGTCTACACTATTCATTTTAAAATAAAATAATACAAAATTATTGGCTTGTCAAAAAAGCATATTTTAAAAAAATCCACTATAATCAGCTCTATGAATTATCATTACTTTTTAAGCTCAATCCTACCTTTTTTAAAGTCAATGGCATATATTCAATGTATTCCAGGGGAGTGGGAGTGAGCCCTTGATTCATTCATTTGCATAGAATCTGACAGAGGTACATGCTTTTGAATGTAAAGTAAAATAAATCTGTTTCTCTTTGCAGTAACACGGGATAAAGGACTCCCAGGGCAAAGAACTAATGAATAAGGTTAGTTTGTCAAAAATTAAATTAGTATTGGAAAATAAAATCTGTAACTCTTTTAAAGAGTGCAGTCTAGTAACTTTTTCTTTATGAATTCTGACTTTGCAGTTTGTGTAAACAAAGTTTCCTAAAGTTATTACCAATGTGATACAAACAGCTTATGACCCATTTGCACATATAAAAGCCTCTCGTCTATTCTGTGGCCCAATAGAAAAGAAAATATTATTTAGAAGTAATAACTAAGACAATATAAACTTAATGCTCTCTTTTTAAAAAAAACTAGATCAAATAAACTTTTGGTTTTCCTTTTTTTAAAGTGTGTGAATAAAACCACAGAATCTAAGGAGTTACTATTTCCTAAATAAATTATTTTACTTATTAAGGAGTTGTTATTATACTGAAAACAACTCAAGTGACTACTTAGACAAAAGCCTATCTTTTAGTGTGTGAATGAAGCTACAGAAATTTACAAAAACAAAGTCATTCCATTCCTCTTGTTTGAAAATATTCTCTGCCTTTTAGATATCAAGCACATGCTCTGTCTTTTCAAAGAGCACTGAAGGATATCATACAGATGAGATGCTCACTGATATCCTGGACAAGCTCCATTGATTTTTCCAAATACTCAGTATTATCACTGAAGAGTCAAGGAAGGTCTCTATATCACTGTTAGTTTTTCCAGTGTCCTCTGAGCAATATATATTATTTGTACGTTGAAAAACCACGATATAAGGAAGACAGAAATAACATGTATCTACAAGAAACAGACACTGATCTCAAGTGTCTTACATACAACATATTGAACTTCAAACCCAGCACTCTAAGCTTTGCTGTTACTAAATAAACATAAAAAAAACCAAAACAGGTGTTACCTTGTCTAGTAATATTCATAACACTTCACATTTTACCAGTTTTATTTCTACACAGAAGTGTGGGAGTTGCACCCAAACGGTTCTGTCCTGGATTCCAGCAAACCCTCTCTATAAGCATCCCTTCTGCATCTTTTCAGGCCATGTCTCCTCACTGCCTCTAGCATGACCTCCAGCCCCCCATATTGTGCATCTATTTGAAGTTTTTAATCCTCATCTCTGAAAGACTCTGAAGTCCATTTGACTTAATTTCTGTCCTGAACCCCTTCATTTTCTCCTGCTTCACATATTTACTCCTACCCAACCAACTCTCTTAACTTTGTATCCTCTTCCCATTCTTGTCTTTTTGCCTTGTGTGTCAAATTATCACAACTCTTTTTTTTTCTCAGAAGGTATTGGTCTGCTATGTAATCCACTTACAAGGAAGTGTTGTTAAATCTATATGTACAGACATACCTATATAATATGCATGTATATACAGACAAATCAATCTTCATAAATTATCAGTCTCCTGTAGGCTCGGTGCATTATGTTTGAACAGTATCAATAAATTTATAGGTACGCCCTTGGACAAAGAGTTTGTCTCCCCCTGCTCTATGCAGAAATAAAAATTCCAGTAGGATTCAACTGATAATTATATACTGAATTTAAAAGTAATCACCCCAGTGTGCCCTAGAAATTACTCATTAAAAGGATTATTCATGTATTGCCCTAACACTTGTCACTCAGCCAGAAGTGATGCCTGACTTAACTGAAAGTATCGATTTGCTACTCTGAAATTTAATTTTTTTTCAAAAGTCATTTACAGTGTATTCCATAGCACCATTCATAGAAGCTAGAGCATTTGAGCTTTAATCAGCACTTAGTTCACCCCTGCTCTTCTGTCATTCTATCATTCATAGACATATGAAGATGAAGGTATTTTTTCAGGAGCCCTTGAGGAGACCCTGGCTGTGACTTTGAGTCTGCTCCACAGAGCAGAGCAGCTTTTAACTGAGTGGAACATCATGTACATGGGAGGATATCTCAGGCATTATGGAGGCAAATTTTCAGCAATAGACCCAATAACAGTTCAAGAAATTATCAAGGAAACACGTGAAGAATGTGGAGCACAGGCTTAGGTTCCACATAAGTCTGCATGTGGTAAAATCATTTTGTGAAGAGAAATCTACTTCCATATAGGACTAAATATTTTTTTTAACAAGGACCCCTGGGGTCTAGACAGACTGATGACTGTATTGAACAATAATAAATTATTCTAACTCACTCCAGGGTACTGCTGCTGTTAGTGATTTACTAGGTAATGAAATAAATTAACGACTTTGTGTTTAAAGACCTCGCCTTTCACTTTAGGTTGCTATTATCCAAACTTACAATCTTCAGACTGACACATAAATGGAGTTCAATTCTCCCTACACTGTATTGGAAGCCAAGATGCCTAACTTTGGGCTTTGTCAAAATTTTAAAGTAGATGCTCTCTGTAGCATTTCCCCAAGCTCTGGTCTCCCACTCATCAAAACAGTATGCCTGGTTGTAGAGTGCTGTGACTCTTTCTGTGTATACTCTGACTTTCTATCCATGGAAACACAGTATGACAGTGAATGGAGAAAGGTATTATAGCAAATCATGGAGTAAGGATCAAGACCCACGCTGAGGAGAGAAGTTTCACATACGTTGCAGAGTGCAGCTTAGTCGAGGTTACTTTTGAAGAAGTTGGCACAAATGTCAGAGACAGTCAGTTCATGGCACCCTGGAAGTGAGCTCAGGCTAATTACGGCAGTGAGAATGTGCATTTTGGGAGCACGGGAGACAGTTGAGAAAACTTCCTTTAATGACTTATCTTTGCCTGCGCTTGCCCGATCATTCAGGTCATAAGCTAGGGACGGTGAACATGATTTTAGCTTGTCATCAAGCCAGAAGTTGAAAGCTGATTTGACAGAGTGTGTGTTACAGTCAGCCATATTTCTCGGGGCAAGGAAAACTTACAAGAACTCATATGCTTTGGAATGGTCTCATTCTGGTCATAGATCAAGTGCTTCTGGATCACAGGGCTGTCTACAGTGATAATACAGAAGCATTCACCAAACAAGGAACATACTCACCAGATGCATATATGTTGTAACAGCTTTGAAAATAAACCTCTGACACTAATTTAAAATATTTCTTTCCTGAGAATATTTGCTCTATGGCAATGTGTATCATGCAGATGTGACCATTATTCAATTATAATCTCTGTTTCCTTTATCACAATATCAAAAGTACAGATCATAGTTATTCATATAAGAAATTTAATTTTCTTTATAATATAAATCCAAATGATAACTTGTTTAACCAGGTAATAAAATTAATTTCCAGCTTAACTACCACCTTCTTCTTAGTCATTCTGAAGTAGGAAAAAAATCATTAATTAAAGTTACATTAATAAGATTATCCAATGCAAGTATACTTCTTTACTTCCTTAATACATCTTCACCTGTTCCCAGACACAGACTCCAGGTCAGGTTTATATTACTACATACTTAGTTTCTACAGTAATTCCATTCAATAAGAATAAGTGGCAGATGTGAATATCTCTTCAGTTCCTACCTGATGATTGACAGATATTCTGTGTCTGAGTAGATCCATTAACAACGTACAATGATCTATGAAATCAGTTTCTGGTATATATATTCAAAACAATGAACAAGAATCAACGTAATTTTAAAACATCTAAAAAAAAAAAAAATTAACGCTGCCAGACTTGAGAAAAACGTGTGAATACTACACATTAAGCTAATATGTGAATTGTGCTTTGTATCATCCATATGCTTAGTCTGGTCCATAGGTACCCTGATTCTGGATTTCACAGTTTGGCACTAGTCAGAGAGTCAGTGCAGGGACAGCAACACAGGACAAGAACATGATTGCATGAGCAGCCACTGGAGAAATTGCTCCCTGATGCCACTCATGTCCTGGTTACTTCCCACCCAAGTGTGCTCTTAATTATAAACTCCCCTGGTAAGTTCCACAAAAAAAAAATCAGCAGTTTCCTGTGGATTTTCTTGGAGGCAAATTGAACCAAGATAAGCTTCAATCACAACCTTCAACCTCAGCCATCATAGCAGTAGGTCATTAAGCTTAGAGGTTAAAGCCCAGCGCTTGAACATCTAATGCATATATAGTATAGGCACAAGCCAAAGAGATTTGAATAAAGTTGCATCACTCATCTTTTTATGACTTGAAACATTCTTGAAAAACAAACAAAAACACCCCCAGGAGATAGCAACAAGGATGCTACAGAAACCTGATTTTTACGCTGCATTTTTACATAGTTTTACTCATAAGATAATACAGTTGGATCCTGCTTTTACTTTTTTTTTTTTTTTTTTTTTTTTAACTGCAGCAGATAAGCATGTAAGTGGATTTCCACACACAAACTATATGATTTTTTTACTAGGACAGTTGTATATATTCTGGAGGGCTGGCGTGCAAAGACAGAAACTGAGGGGAGGGAAGAATTTCTGATGTAGCCTAACATGAAATCATTTACCACTTACTTACCTCAAATATTCAACTTTCTTGAAGAAAATGAGCAGTGTCTGATTACTCCTAATGACAAATTATTCTGTAAGACTGAAAGAAAAAAGTAAAAGCACAGGTAGGTAATTATTCCTTAAAAAAAATCCAGAACCACATTTATAAGTGACAGCATTAATCACGTGTATTTGCTAAAGTGAAAAAAATGTGATGATCTAGAGCAAATGTTTTTTGTGCATGTGGTTACAGAGTCAGCAAGCAGAAATTTTCAGAGCACAATTTCTTATTTAAAATTGCATAGCTACCCATTTTTTATTAGCTCTAAATGCTTTCAATTGTCTTTTGAATTTCTGCATCCCAGTGCCACTTGAAGGAGATTACACCCCATTGTGGCAGTGAAGATTTAAAACTTAACATGGCTTTCAATGCATACTTTAGGAAGTTGACTTGTTTCCAGATATTTACATTCTTTAGCTAACCACTGTCATATAACAGGTTAAAAAAAAAAAAAAAGAGATAACCCACATAAAATATAAATTTTTTATTTTGTATCAATGTTTTCTTCCCCTCATTTTTTAAATCAAACCAACTTTGATGTTTAAAACTACTATACTGCAAGCAAGTAAGGTTGGGTAGATAACTGACCATAGCCCAGAAAATCCTTTTTAGTTAAGCAGCAAGTTTTCGCTTACGTTATTTTCATAATATCTGTATTTTGGCAGACGTGTCGATTTCAAAGGTGATAGTTTCAGAGCTAAGAAAAGCAAATTGCAGAAATTCAAGCATGTGTAACAGAGATGAGGCAATGAACCACCAGCAATCTAAAAACTTTCAAAAGTTACCATGTCATTTTGAATTGCAGCCCTGGAAGATCTTACAAATGTGTTAAAGACAACACTGCTAGAAAAATACCTTTCTGTGCAGATTTTTTCCCTTTATTAGTTATTTTTGCACTTCAAAGAAATGCAGGCAATTAAACAGTTGTGTACTTAAAAGCTACTGATGAAGGCAGAAGACTGACCAAGTTTGTAAAACTGAGTTTTCATTCATCTTATCATTGTTGGATAATTGCCATTACAGAGGATCTTTATTTTAAGCGTTTAGAAAATACGCAATTCCTAATAAAATTGTATTTACTGACAGAAATTTTGCTGACAGAATGCACAATTTTGTGTGTGTTTTGAATATTTTCAATATCAATACTTAAAAAAACCCCAGCCCTATCATCCTTCCAGCACTTAAAGCAGAAAGGTTAGCAAGCAGTGTAAAGCAGTTGATAACAGAGCTTCTACCAGCATGGCATAGGCAGATTTTAGAGGTAATAGTGGTGGATTCCATGCCCTTAAGAAACCTAAAGGATAACAAGTGTTTTTTATGTGCATTGCACACAAAGTGACATAGTTGGAGCCACTGCATTTGCAAGGAGTAAAGGACCACGACAGACAAACTAAACAGGCTTTCATCTATGTCCCTTTAGGGACATAAAATTCTAAAAATAACTGACAAAGTGGCTAAGAGCGTCTCTGGAAATATCTACCTATTTTGCCTGCATGCTTATCCAACCAAGAACAAGAGACTTGTGAATCAGAAGCTATGAAGCTGCAGTTCTTTTGAGAAGGGAGTTAACCATGACCACAAAGCCCCTGCAGTACATTCAGCTCATGTGCAGCAGCCTTGCATGAGCTCCTGGCTCCTGTAATCTTGCAGACATCTGGGTCACACACTACATGAGTCAAGCAGACCTGCCAAAACTAGAATGAGTTTGTTTAATTGCACCCTACTTCATGAATTTTCCACTGCTCTAAGCAGTATTAAGACAGACAGAGCTCCAGGCAACACAATCCTCTATTTACGTTACCCGAGTTGTAGAATTAGTCCTAAAGCATTTTGCTTGGCATAAGATCTGTATCCCAAGTATAGGTTAAGAAGAAGTAAAGAGGTAGGAAAATGATAGGAAAACCAGTCCTACAAAAAAAAGGACAATAGATAGTTTATTTAAAATAAATAACCAGATTACACATATACACCAAGTTACAGCTATGTACTGCCATTGATCTGTTTGGCAGGAAATAGAGGCACCAATCAAAATCTCAGCTAAAAATCCCAAATGCAAATGAGCAACAATCAACAGTTGCACTAGGTACTTCCATCAAGGATGAGATAAGTAACCATTTTGAATAATTTATCACTGTAACAAGAGTCAGTTCAAAATAAAATCCAGTACATTTCTTTAAATGGCAGCAGCAGCTAATTGAAGAATTGTTCCTGCTATAACTATTTTAATTTCTGGGATAATAAAATCCTCTATATTGATTAATACTATTTTTATTAGGTGAGAAAACAGTATCAATTGAGAACTTGTAAGGGGCCACTACTCTATGTTTTATTATAGGTCTTGAGAAAGGAATTACTGAAATCAGTTCTTTATTTAATACGAAAGTGCTGGTAAAGCAAGTTAATGTGTAAGGAAAATGTGACTCTAGCATTAAAAATTTGTTGTATAAAAGTGTTGTTTTATTATACAGTTATGCATGAAGTGTTACATATAAGTAATACCAAACCTCCTTTCATTAAAGCCATATGTAGAAAAACATTTTAGCATAGTGTTGTGATAAGATAGCTGCAATTACTCCAGTGCATTGAAGACGTGGGAGCTATGCACCTTCATAAGTGATATTTATTAATGATAATGACTTAAAAACTACAACGAGCTTTTAATTTTTTTTTATTTTTTCATTGGTTGTAGAGAAATTGTATAGCTGCAGAAGAAAAAAAAAAGATTCTTCAGCACAACTAAGAAGTTCTGATAACTTCACATGCAGAAATACACAGAAGGAAATAAGGTGTAAGGAAGCTGCCATTACTAAAGTATAACCAAAGGCATCTTTTTTGCAGTATCTCGCTGTAAGATCACAGACTATTTTTTGGATTTCAAGTTAAATTTTGTGTCCACTAATTAGTTCACAAATCTTAGTTCTTTCTAATCAAGACAGATTCCAAACAAATGTCCATGAGAGACAACCAAAAAGAAAACTCAAGTCATTGTCCTCAGAGTCAATATTCAGTGTAGAACATAACTTAATGTACTTAATGTACTTAACCAATAATTTAAAGCGTGTATTTTATTTGACACTGGACTGTCACTGGATATGGGAACGTAAGACTGAAAATGATTTTTTTGTTGATATATACACTGCAAATGTTAGGTGTACATTTAAACTTGGTACAATCTATTTACTGCTTCCATTCAGCATTTATGCATATTGAGTAAGAATATCTGCCCAAAATGGAAGGTGTTGACTTTACCTTAACCTCAAATTCAAGAACAATTTTGACTATTTAGCCAAGAGAAGAGGAAGGGGAGTTATTTGTTGTGTTTTTAAATGATTACAATGAGGTATAGAATTTCCTAGCCTGCTAACAACAAGGTCTGTTGATCAAATCAATGTGTATACTTGCTAAAATATCTCTCTGAGTAACACTCCTTTTAAAATCATTACAGTGTTCTTTCAATGTATTAGCAGAGATGACGAGTGTGCTTGTAAAGGACTTCTGTCTTACATGGTACTATCTATGTTAGGTCAAATACAGTAACATGCAGAAAAATCCTCCTGAGCAGTGCCACAAACTGTGAAAGGAAAATGTGATGGAAGATATTCAGTACCACCTCCACTGGATCAGTTTCTAGGTCAGTTGTTTGTCCTTCAAAAATGTCAAAGCCAGATAAATGTTCGCAACTGTAGTTCTTTTAAATAATATGCTATGCTTGAAACCTAAAATCTGCCTTACTGCAGCTTCTGAGATTAATTTGAGTTGAAGAATGGGTTTGTTCAGTGTGAGAGAAGAAATGCAAAATAAAAACACAGAGTCCTGAGGTACTGTGTTTCTGACACACGTCATATACTGCCTCAGAAAGATCACTGGTGTTCTCAAGGACAAGGAATTTAGAGAATGGGCCACTGCTACCTGCTTCTTTAAATGATGCTTCTGCCATTCACGCTCTATACTACTGCAGAGCTTTTATCCATTTAAGGAATTAACTCTGAGATCGCTTGTAAAATAGGTAATTTGAGCTTTATTAATTTTTTGCAGGAATTTCCTTCACTTGCACAGGAGCTAATTAGTTTAAGTCCTGAAACCAATCTAGAGTGGAACACAGAAGTTTCTCATTGAGGCTGAAGAGTGTTTTCTTTTGCCCATGATAAGTGCTCTGTGAAGTTAAACAAGGTTAGGCTTCGACTAAAGAAGGCAGGTTCTGCTTTGAAAACCTGGACACAGAGTTCTGAAATACGAATACAATTTGACTGAGGTAATTCGAGCCAGGTGCTACACAGTGGCAGTTTTCTAGTCATGGTATTAGCACATACCTAGTCCTGTAAGTATTAATGAGACCCTTGAGAATTAGTAAGTCTTTCCATGTGGTATTAAACAACCTTACTCTCACAGATGCTGAATGTCCCATTGACCTAACAAAAATGCTTAGCTTCTTTCAGCACTTCACATTACTCATTTTAACTGCATTCCTACTGAGGGAAACAGTACATTCAATAAACGCATGTATTCAAAGCCACTGTTTTCAGTCTCATGATCTTTTCTTATATTTTCGTTCACGGTGATCAGCAGTTTGTGTTGGCTTTTACCAAGAGAGAATTAACACTTTGGACCGCTCTTGCTTCTACCACTCTCTGTCCGTGCAAAGCTGATCCACGCATCCAGCTTAACTGTTCCATGAGGATCATCCCAACACAAGGTATCAGAAAGTACATACAATACATGCTCTAACTCACTCTTTATGAACTAATATCTCCATATAGCATCTGACTCAGCATCTGACTTGAGCTGAGAAAGATTTTCACAGTGAAAGAAAGTACATTGCATAGCAGGGTAGGCCAAGTGACACAAAAGACACCTTTCAATCCCCGCACAGTTCTGTACCAAAAGAAATGTAGACAGGGCCAGATGTTAGGATTGCTATTGCTGGACAGGAAGAGGACAAACAGAAGCACTATTTTACTTTACATTAGTTTTTCTATTGACCAATTCATTAAGCATTGACTTAAATATTAAATTTTTAACAAAAAAGGGTGCATATTAATTCAGAGAAATAAAATATCAAGCATCAAGTTGTGCTTGTGACAGATACAGCTTACAATGTCTATGCACAGTGTAACATGTGGATCCTGAAACTGATATGCTGTTTCAAACCAAACATGAACGACATAGAGTAGGATGATGATTAAATAACGAAGTACTATTGTGATGTGAAGTTACTGTACAATATAAAAAATACAAGGATACTTGCCAATATAGTACCTTGCAATATGTAAGCAAATAATTTATGTTTAATTAAAATTAGGAAATAGCATTGGCTTTGTATATTTAAAACAAACAAACAAACAAAACTTATCTTTGCTATTCAAGTGGAAAAAGCAGCAAAACGTAAACATTTAAAAAATCAGTATGTTGTGAAAAAGTGTTAAATTGGAGGCTTGAAATTTTTATAAACAAAACAGAGCTAGAAACATTCTGTTGTCCCTTTTGACTTCTGATAATAAACTGGCATCAGCAATGCCAAAGTTGGCAGAACAATAGATCCTAACAAGAACTGTGAAAAGGTCAGAACTGACCCATCTGTCTTAACACAGAATGAAAAGGATATTTGATGAAAAAGTTAACACCTACACATGGGAGTCTTTGTATCTTTTATACATTGAAAGAAAAGAATAAATAAAATTCTATTAAAACTGTGAGTTAAAAAAGAGTTCTATGAATATACTTTACTGCAGTTTTTCTTTTTTTTTTTTTTGTTAGCATCTTAATTTAAATGAAAAGTGCACTCCCCTTCTCAAAATCCTGGCTATTCAGAAACTCGGCTGGATAGTTTAAGCAGAACTGAACATTTTGTGAATAATGCACTGCTAATAACTAGAACAAGTAACTTTCAAAAAAAAGCAATTAATAAATGGTGCATCCAAGATTTCCTGTTAAAAAAACTTTAAAGCCTCACTAAACTGTATGTAACATGAATTTGCCCAACCATGTTATCAGCCACATGGAATATTTAGTATTTTCATGTTTTCACTACGTTATCCCATTTCCTATATCATACCTCAATATAGTATCACCCACTAATGTGCTGAAAGAAAAACAAATCACCTCGGTAAAAAACAGGATTCGCACTAACCGTGCCTCAGCTGGAGGAGAAACAAATCTAGTTTCAGTTACCTCTGGATCTGAACATGGGATCCTATCTTTTTAGTGCCATTCTGCAAATCTGGCCTTTTCAGGATGGGATTCTGGCAAAATATTCTTGGGGAAGAGAGTGCAGTGGCAGCCATGGGTGTAGGCAGGGTCAGACTCAGGGGGCACAGAAAGACCACAACTGGACAGCTCGCTCACAAGCCTCTTTCCCAGAAACCTCAGGGGAATGTTTGCGATCAAAAACTCTCATCTAAAGGAGAGCAGAAAAAACATGCTGCTCTTACCCTGCGCTGGCATCAGGGAGCGTGCTAGATCTCAGTGTGATCCTTCTCACTCCCTGCCAGGTTACCCACAGAAGTTTTTCCTCCCCCAGCCCTGGGCATAGCTGTGATACTCTGCAGATTATGTCAAAACCACTTGTTTTGCCTTTGGAATGCCAAAAACCAAACTTATCCATCACTTTCTGCCCTTCAGGCCTCTACTATCATCACCAAAATGCTGCCCTGCGAAAACATTTGCCTAGTCAGTTAACTAACAGCAGCTTTGTTTTTTGCATTTTAAGATTCTTTGGAATAAAGGATAGCTATCATTAAAATTATTCTAGATCCTCTTCACAACTACTTATTAGAAGTTAAAACTGGGCTCAAAGTATGGTTGATATGTTAAAAAAGAACTAAAGCTATCTTAATCTATCAAATAATTCATCTCTGTTATTATTATATCCTGTTTTTCGCGTACTTTGGCATAACTGTTAATTTATTCAACTTAGAACTACTTTGCAGCATGTAGATGTACTTTGTACCACAGGAATGTGTTAATTACAAAAACATTTATAAAAAGTTTAACATATCTTTCTTTTTTAATTTTTGACATTTGACTGAAGTTGAAATGCATAACTAAGGACAGCAAATTGCATAAGATGCATATGCATGTAGCATAAGATAACATGTCATGGTAAAGACTACAGACTACTATTAGATCCCTTTCTTCAGCCCCTTTCTACTGCTTACGGCACCCTACCAACCAAAAAATTTTTTCAAGCAGTATGGTGTAAAAATGATTGCTTAGTTAGAAAACTGCAGTTTATTTGAAGTTCATATTTATTCTAACATTTATTTAAACACATTTAATTTTCCTAGATAACTCTCATTACTACTTTCTGTAATTTTGGGTGTAGATACCTAGGTTTCTACAGCTTTGTGCCCCAAGATCATGAACTGTAATCTTGATAGCTATTTAAATACATTACAGTTATTTAAGTATGTAAGTATTTCTTTCAAAGCTATACTTTGTTACATCCTGATAACTGACATTAATTATTCTGTGTCAAATCTGCAATCCCTCCCACATTAGCACATACATCTACAGTGCTCATACCTATAGTTTTCTTCAATGCTTTACAAAGGATTCTTCTGGTTCAAGAATATCCACAGGGGGAAAAAAAAAAATTCTTCCAAATTAAGGTTTGTGAGAGGAATTTGGTTAGGGCCTCTGTATTAATCTCTATTATATTCTATTAGACCTTTTCCTAAGGGTAATGTTTTCATATAATGAAATCCTGTAAACACAAGGTCAGGCAGTGAACCATGGCTAAGCTGCACAAAATTAAATTCAGGAAAGACTGCACACAAGGTTTTCTTTTTTGTTCATCTAATCCTTGGATAACTCATGGTCAATGCTACAGAGGAAATACTTAACATACTTGTGTCCTTAGATGCTTGTGCAGAAAAGAAACTGCAATCTCATCTAGTTGGCCATGATGGGACACTTGCCTCCTTTGATAAAGTTCCCTTTCAGCCTTCACATCCAGGCTTCTTCAAGGAAACCACAGGGCTAGAGAGCATTGATACATCTCTTAATCTTTCCTTGACAGGGGTGTAGAAAGCAGCTAAGACTGAAAGTTCCACCATTTTAGCTTTGACCTCAAAAATATCAGAACATACTAATGCTAAGAATGAATACAAAATGGTTACTTATTATTTAAACATAGTTTTTAAAACACACAGTATGAACACTGAAGATCAACCACTGTAACATCAGTGGTTACAACAGCAGAAATCATTGCAAAATCAGAGTCTGAAGTTCTTTGTTTCAGCTATCTTCATTAGTCTTAGAGAATGAAACTCTCCAAGTCCTAAGAAAATGAAAGCATTTAATGTTTTAATGTAGCTAAATATGGTATGAAACCTGGCATTTTCACAATGATGGTAGTAATCCTAGATGGAAATAATACTTAGTTTTTTAATCTCTCAGAGTAGGAGCAATGGTATTCCTCAGAACTTCCCCTTTGAACCACATACCTAATCTAGGAAAGCAGTGTGCTCCAGTTCCGTTACATGAGTAGCATTTCAAAAAACAATGGATCAACTTTTATACTTGAAATTCCTCATTTTAAAAGTGGCTCCTCTGGATGAATCAAGGAACTTGGCAATTTTTCTCATACATGCCATACTTGGCAGCAGTGAAAAGGGCATCTTGAACTGGCAAAGAGCAACATAGGATTTCTTCCTGCATGTTCAATAGCTAATTAAAATAAGCATGACTGAGTGAAATAGCCATGAGAATCTAAATCAAAAAATGATTCTCAAAATTCAAAATTAAATGCTTTAGGACAGACTTTTCTCACATTCGTTAGTTTCTTTCAACAAGTATTCAAAACAGTCCTGGGTGCTCTGATTTCTGTTACCATAAAAATGACATCCATTTTATTTCTTAAATGGTTCTCTATGCATGGTATTGTCTATAAAAGAATGAGGTCTTATCTTCTGAACTGAGAAGAATATTTTGTCTATATTAGGAAAAACAAACCCTGGAATGATAAAAGAAAATAATTACAAAGCTTTGAATGAAGCTTCTGAGTTTTACTTTTCCTGGCTTTTCTAGTGGCGGGGACAAGAAAAAGTCAGTGGTGTACAGTGTGTACAGTGGTGTACATGGCAAAAAACACTTCAAACTGATGAATAATTTATGCTGTTTTTAAAGGTAATATATCCAATATCACTGAACAATGATGTACCTGCATTAGAAAGTAGATGTAAACAAAAGCATTTGTGCATCAGAGGTTTTGTACCTTTCTTTAACTAAGAGTTTTGAACTTCAGTTTGGTCTTAGGCAGTCCCTCTTACTCTAGCATAGAGAGATAACTGTCATGGCTCAACTAGGAAAAGGGTATGTGAGGGAAAGTGCATTTTGGGCATTAGTATTCAAATATAGATGACACATCTCAGAGATCTCTAGTTAGAACTACAGTCACAATTTTCTTACCTGCTCTTCAGCGAGAAGGGAGAGAATGCATTGACACACAGGTGCAATGACGATTTCAGCAAGAGACAAGAGCCATGTCTGGTGGCCTCTCACCAGGAATGCCACTCTAAATCAGTTTAAAATGCCAAGCCACTCTCCATGATATTTGAAAAGTCATGGCAGTCAGGTGAAGTCCCTGGTGACTGGAAAAATGGAAACACTGCACCCATTTTAAAAAAGGGTAGAAAGGAGGACCCTGGGAACTACCAACCCATCAGCCTCACCTCTGTGCCTGGAAAGATCATGGAACAGATCCTCCTAGAAGCTATGCTAAAGCACGTGGAAGACAGGGAGGTGATTTGAGACAGCCAGCATGGCTTCACCAAGGGCAAGTCCTGCCTGACCAACCTAGTGGCCTTCTACGATGAAGTGACCACATCAGTGGACAAGGGAAGAGCACAGATGTCATCTATCTGGACTCCTGCAAGGCCTTTAACACAGTCCCCCACAACACACTTCTCTCTAAATTGGGGAGAGATGGATTTGATAGGACTGGTTGGTGTACGAGCAATTGGCTGGATGGTTGCATCCAGAGCGTAGCGGTCAACGGCTCATTGTCCAGATGGAGATTGGTGATAAGTGGTGTCCCTCAGGGGTCTGTACTGGGAAGAGTACTGTTTAATATCTTCATCAATGACATAGATAGTGGGATCAACTGGACCCTCAGCAGGTTTGCAGATAACACCAGGCAGAGTGGTGTGTTTGACATGACCGAGGGATGGGATGCCCAAGTGGGGACAAGCTCAAGAAGTGGGTCCATGTGAACCTCACAAGCATCAACAAGGCCAAGCGCAGGGTCCTGCACCTGGGTCAGGGCAACCCCCAGTAGCAATACAGGCTGGGGGATGAAGGGATCGAGAGCAGCCCTGCCGAGAAGGACTTGGGGGTACTGGTGGATGAAGAGCTGGACATGAGCCAGCGATGTGCACTCGCAGCCCAGATGGCCAATGGTATCCTGGGCTGCAGCCAAAGAAGCATGGCCAGCAGGTCAAGGGAGGTGATTCTGCCCCTCAACTCCACTCTGCTGAGACCACCCCGCTGCAGTGCTGCATCCAGCTCTTGGAGCCCTCAGCACAGGAAAGACATGGACCTGTTGGAGCAGGTCCAAAGCAAGCCACAAAAATGCTCAGAGGGATGGAACACCCCTCCTGTGAGGACAGGCTGAGAGACTTGGGGTTGTTCAGTCTGGAGCTGGAGAAGAGAAGGTTCTGGGGAGACCTTATTGCAACCTTCCAGTACTTAGAGGAGGCTTGTACGAAAGATGAGGGCAGACTTTTTAGCAAGGCCTGTAGCGATAGGACAAGGGGTGATGGTTTTAAACTAAAAGAGGGTAGATTTAGACTAGATGTAAGGAAGAAATATTTTTCAATGAGGTTGGTGAAACCCTGGCACAGGTTGCCCAGAGAGGTGGTAGTTGCCCCATCCCTGGAAACATTCAAGGTCAGGTTGGATGGGGCTCTGAGCCACCTGCTCTAGTTGAACATGTCCCTGCTTACTGCAGGAGGGTTGGACTAGATGACCTTAAAACAGGTCCCTTCCAACCCAAACTATTCTATGATTCTATGAAAATGGGAAATGTGGCACAGTATGATCCAATACTCCTCTGGCACTCTTTGTGGTGCAACCGTAGATATGTTTGTGGTTTTTTTGCACCTAGAGGGAAAGAGAAATTGAGATTCATTTGTCTGATCCAGGATCTTTGTTTACCATTAACTGAAGTTTTCTGAAAATGCCACGTTACAAGGCAGGTTTGGAGTAGAGTCTTCCCCTGTTGGCAAGTAAAGGAATTACATGGACAATATCTAACATGCTCTAGGAGACTCGTATTTTGCAAGGTACTCGAGTTATCCAAGAAATATGGCTGCAAATCACTTAACAGATACATTTTTGACAAAACTAGTATGGTTTAAACCTCTTCTGCCTGGTCAACAGCCTGAGGTTGAAGAGAAGTCTACTTTTCGGCAACAGATAAATAGTATGAATATTTGGTCCACCCAGATGCATTGACTACTTAGGTAAAACAAAATTAGAATTTTTTTAAGGGAATGACTCTCCTGAAACACTCACAGCCAAAGCTGGAATCTAATTACTGGAGCTGTGAGAGAATAAACTTCCCTTTGTTCCCACATCCAAGGAGCCTGGAATAATCATAACAGAATTGAAGGAAATAAGTTAAAGGTTGTAAGAAGATAGGACCAACTTTGCAGGAGGCAGAATCTGACCATAGGGATTTTCTTCTGAACAGACAGAATCAGTAGCAAAATAGTAGCTGAAAAGTACAAGTTATTTCCAAACAATTCCTTGCCCAGTTACAAAAAAATCCTGCAAACTGATTAAACCTCGTATCTTCCCACAGGTCTGAGACAGCAAGAATTATTCTAACACTGCTGATTATCTTACGTAATATTTCTTTTTCCATAGGGGAAATTGTGAGGTCAGTGCAAATAATTAAAATACATTTTAAACTGATTAAAATATGTATTTTATGCAACACCCACGCAAGAAGAAACTTTGCTTCAGTAGAAAAAGGGCAGTGCAGCTGTAGGCTGTTTTTATGTGTGTAGTATGAGTTGGCAGTAGTCTTTGATCCATATCCTTTGGGCAAATTTGACATCTATTTCACCCGAGGCAGGCACAGATCTTTTGAAGGATATTCCTATATAATGAATGACTGACTGCTAGAAGTCATGTCATTGTCCTCCTCCACCTCTTCAGATCTGATTTGCAGGGCAGGTGAATCTCATGACATGTTTCCGAGTAAATCAGGCAGTGCGAAGAAATGCCTGAAATAGTCCCCATCATGCTGACACCATAAAATCTAGATGATGAGTAATTTTGAGAATCTGAGGAGAAACTCAGCTTACCCTTACATTCATTTCATAAAAGGGCAGCAATTTTGAAGAAAATTCCATCTTTCAAGTAGCATATTTAGATTCCATGTGGAAAAAAATCCTCCACAACTCATTTAAATAAAATCTATTTTTCCTTCTTAGTTTTCTTCTTATCTCTGCTCGTATTCAATTGTTGTATTTCTCTCCAATAAACCAGTTCTGCAATGTAGTAGCGGTTTACTTGAACTACAAAATATTTAGTTCTGTCCTGGTTTCAGCTGGGATAGAATGTATTTTCTTCCTAATAGCTGGTATAGTCCTGCGTTTTGGATTTTGGATACTGGAGAGTACGAGAATGAATGCTGATAACACACAGATGTTTTCAGTTGTTGCCAAGTAGTTGTAGTGCTTTACTAAGTCAAGGATCTTTTGGCTTCCCATGCTCTGCCAGTGATGAGGTGCATAAGAAGCTGTGAGTGTGCATAGGCAGGACAGGTGTTCCGGACTGGACAAAGGGATATTCCATACCATATAATGTCATGCTCAGTATATAAACTGGAGCTGGCCAGGGGCCGGGAATTGTTGCTCAGGGACGGGGCTCTCGATCACTTGGTAGTGAGGTTTTGCTGCATTGTGCATCACTTGTTTTTATATATTCCTTTATCGGTATTATTATTATTTCCTCTTCCTTTGCTGTCCTGTTAAACTTTTTGTATCTCGACCCATGAGGGATTTTTTTTCCCAATTCTCTTCCCCATTCCACCCGAGGGGGGCAGGAGGCGAGCGAGTGGCTGTGTGGTGCTTAGTTGCTGGCTGGGGCTAAACCACAAGTTCTATAGCCAATAATTAAATACCAGTCTTCTTATCGCACATCTGAGTTTATTTCAAAGACGGCTGTGTGACATGTTTGTTTGCGTAAGGCGATGGACACTTTGTAAATGCTTTGGTAGACAATGAAAGGAAAGCATGGACATAAAAACAGGACCAATATCAGAACACCTGTGAGCTAACTATTCCTAATTGTTACCTTCACAAAGTTCTCACTGTGGATGTCTCTTCTGGTGATTAAAAGGTGAACTTCTTAAACTACTTATTTATTCTTTCATTCCATGCATTTTACAGTAGCAAAAAACTCTACCTGTGAGGAAGAGCTAATCGATTAAGAAAAAGTAAAGGATAAAATATTTCTGGAGGCAAACAATACACAGCAAACAAAACCTGCCCTCTCCCCATGTGATTTGATTTGCTAAACATCTGAAAACATTTCCACTCACAAGTCTGCTACAGCAATTCGAATCCTTTTTATCTTCCAAAGAGCAGCTGTGCAAGGTTTTGTTTTGTGTAGAAACAGCTAAAAACAAGGCACAAGTTATCCACCTATAAATATTTTTTTGCTTCTGGTGAACAGTAGGTGTTTTCACTAGTCGTCATAAGGATGCAGGAATACAGCCAGATATATGTTTAAATAGTGTGGCTCTGCAGTAATTTTAAATGGAAATAGGGAGTTAAATTTTTACTTTTCGTCTGGAGGGGCAAGGAACATTGCTCATCCTCAGCTAATTTCACTGATCTTTGTTTTGCAAAAAATGAAAATTCATTAATTTTAGCCAGACTGAAATAACGTACTTTGTTTGCAGTGATGATGTTTCACGCAGTGCCTAATAATGAACATATGACTACATATTAAACACTCAACAAGGCAGCTGGTCACTTCATGCTAAAAAATAATTAGGACACAGAAGTTTCTTCATGAACTACATAACATGGAGCTCTTCTGGGATTTAATTTCTCCTAACATACGTGAAAAAAAAATTTCTCCAAGAACATTAAATCTCATACAGACATATGGAGATACAGAGACAGATATACAAACACGTACTCTCACACACATATATATATGTATTGGTATAGATATATACAAAACTATGTTAAGAAGGTCCAGAGCAAGATTACATAGAAGGTTAGGGTTACTGAATAGTCACAGGCATACATCAAAAGATATTTAAAAAAAAAAAAGTTATATACTTACCATGAAGCATATTAAAAGTCTTTAAGGCTATGAACATACATCCTCCTTATACTGCAGATATTAGGAAGATGTATGTGCAACACTTTCCTTAACACCTATCAGAAGAATATCAAAGACTCTACATAATTAAAGAGTCTCTGCAAAAACAAAGGCAATAGAGTGAACAAACTGGCAAATTATTTGATAGCGAGGAGAAATACCTCGTCTCAACACTCATAACATACATCTTAAGGTAAAAAGGAAGGCTATAAAGGTAGAAGTAAATTGATTTTAGTAGATTTGAAAAAAAGAAAAGCCATTATCTTTTTTGTGGAATTCTACTCAGAGAAGTGTTTAATAGAATTCAAGGGCAATATTAAAAATGCATTTTTAATGCATCTAAATATATTAACTGCATTTTTTCTTCTTCTATAATATAACTCATTCACTTGCAATAGGGATTCCCACTTCTTCAACCATAATGGAAAAATCTTGACCTTACAGAAAGACAAAATTTGCTCAGTTGCTATTCTTTTGACCGAGATATATTTTCTGTCCCAGAGAATTTCAGTTTGTGTTCTTAATCCTCCAAAAAAGATAAACAAAATAAAATCAGCAAAACTCACTCTGAAGTGAAATCTAAAGGTAGCTTTTTTTTTTTTTTTTAAAAATAACCATACCTGTACCGAACTCCTTCTATGTCCTGACTATAGGTGTATCTTTCTGGTCTGGAACAGCACACTTGCAAATCCGGTTGAAAGACACTGAGTAACACCTGAAACAGTGCCAAGAGTTAAATCAAATAAATAAAAAGCTTAACGAAACCCCTCTGTTTCTGTCCCTGGATAGTGTTTTGGATTAACCTTAGCTAAGGGACAAAATCCCACACAGCCACTCTCTCACTCCCCCTCCCCAACAGAACAGGAGAAGAAAATAAGATGGAGAAGCTCATGGGACAACGTAAAGACAGGGAGATCACTTACCAATACTGTCACGGACAAAAAAGACTCAACTTGAGGAAAATTAATTTAATTTATTGCCAATTAAAATAGAATTGGATGGTGATAAACAAAGACGAAAACTAAAACACCTTCCTCACACCCCAACCCTTCTTCCCCTGCTCAACTTCACACATTCATTCCCAACTCCTGTACCTCCTGCCCACCCCAAGCAGTGCAAGGGAGCTGAGGTCAGTCCGTAACAGCTCCTCTCCATTGCTCCTTCCTCCTCACACTTTTCTCCTGCTCCAGCACGGGTCCTTTCCATGCCCTGCAGTTCTTCAGCATAAAACTGAGTTCCTTCAGGAAATACCCATCTGCTCTAATGTGGGGTCCTCCACAGGCTGCAGGGGAATCTCTGCTCTAGGGCCAGGAGCAGCTCCTCCCCCTCCTTCTTCACTGACCTTGGTGTCTGCAGGGCAGTTTCTTACTCTTTTTTCCCCTCCTCCTCCTCTGTCTGCCTGGCATTTTTTGCCTTTTCTTAAATACAAGCTCCCTGAGATGCCCCCAGCTGGGCTGAGGGGCTGAGCTGTGCCCTGTGGCGGGCTGAGCCGGCTGGAACCGGCTGCGTCCGGTGCGGGGCAGCTCCACCCGCTCCTCACAGAGGCCTCCCTGCAGTCCCCCACTCTTACAACCGTGTAACAGCCATTACAGAGAGGTGCACCTTGGTTTGGAAACGCGCAATTGTTCAGGGGTTAGTTTATTGTGTTTTCTTTTTTTTCCCCCAATTTAAAAGTTGTGTTTTCTATTTTTCGGTTTGACAACCACCACTACGTGTTTATGAGTGGATATTAACAATGGAACGACCTTGAAAGTGATGGCAGACAAGCGCATCCTTGTAACGCCTAATGAAATCAGCGATACTCTTAGAACTCCTGCTATTCCTGACTACAGTCTCAGCTAAATGTCAAGTTGGAAGCCAGCACAATTAGCTTATACAATCACCATAATGTTCTCTTAACATTTACTTAGTTTATAGGAACTTAAAATCTGTCATATTCTCTTGGACGCGCTGGAAAATGCTTAATAAAGTATCCAATTGTCCATCTAGCCATCAAGCCTTTTTTTGGTTGTACTGGTATTTTTTTGTTTAATTTCTGATTTTTAAACACTTGGGGGAGCGTCCCTTCATTGAGGAGTCTTGAAACCTTCGCAAATCTCACAAGGTATGATTGTTGGATAGCAGATGAACTTCTCTGCTTTTCTTTAGCTGACTTATTGGAAATAACTAACAGCCCATCAGGAGGCTGCGGTCTACAAATCAAAAATCATGGAAATACGCTATCAGAGGTAGCGTTGCATTTTGTTTTGCATTCCTCCAGATCACACATATCTGAGGTTTTGGATCGTCAGCATTGCTCATAATGTGAGAAGGGTTGGAAACATGAAAATGGCCATGGGAAGGGAGCTGGGATCAAAGTGTTGACAGGAATGTTCCCAAGGAGTTCAAAAAATGACACGATTTCTTAGCAGCTCAGTCAGAAAATATTACTGTACTATTTGTGAAAAAATATTTTAGGAATTTATTTGTACCAGTTATCTAACACTTCGGTGTCAGAACAGGTTCCATTTAACTCTGGTTGCAGCACCGATGTCTAATAAACTGGTGTACAGTAATTTATTTTTTTCCCCCCACTGGCACAATTGCCTAATATTCATTTCAAATTTGAAATGTATTCATCCCAGCTGCCATGAAACTATTTATGCCTTAAAGAACAGTGAGATGTTCCAAATTGCTTGGAACCTGTTCAGGTGGTTGGCAAACAGATCTCACTGCAGGTAGCAAAACCCATTCTGCTGGATTCAAAGGCCAGGCCTCTACATTTTGTTGGTTTTGTATTTCATAATAAAAATTACAATCCGCTGAGATGCTGAGCACGAGAAGTAAATGATCTTTCCCATGGCTGTGCATGCTTCTCTCTGTGGATTGCTCACCACACTTAGAACATCCGAGGACCCTTGGATCCCACTCAAGGCCTTACCTCTGAAGTTTATTTATGCATAGGCATTTCTAAGGCACTCAACACTGTAGTGTCATAGTCCTTTGAGAACATAGTAGAACAAGCCTTACAAGACGCTTGAAAATTAGAGGGTCATTACACCATTTTACAAGTAGAAATACCAACTCAAAGTACTCAAAGAGCACTCAAAAGTACATGGACTGCTTTGCTTAGTCACCTAAGAAATACAATCTATGACTCTTCTGAAGGGGAAAGGTAATTAACTGGCAGGAAACTGAGGACAGGGTGGAAATTAGCTTTCAATTTATTAGAAGAGTCTGTTTCTCTTGCAGCATGGACAGCACATTATCAGTGTACACACTCATATATACACACACCAGGCACTGAAGCACCTTGAGCTACAAACCCCATGCAGTTCACCTTTACAGGATGAGCACTTCTGTACCACAAGAGCTCCCCGTTGGAGTCTGCAGAGCAGCACTGTGGTTAGCCACAGTGCAAAAATGACCACGGGTGCACTGAGAAAGACATATGACAAGGCTGGGGAGGAAACCACATTAATGTCCAGGTCTTAACCAGGACCCTTTCAGTACAGCATAGAGCAGTGGGTGCCAAGGATGGTCTCACAGGACATGACATGTTTTCCGAAGTTCAGCAATGCTCAGGCTTAGGAACTGCTTGCACTATGAACCTCCACTGTGCAGAGGGTCATTAGGAGTCTGGAACTAATTTTATTTTAACTTTGTTAAATACTTTTTAAATTTTCATTATTCTATTCTTACATCAGCTGTATCGACAAAATTCCAGATAAAGTCCAGAGGTGGAGTAACTTCGACATGAATTTAATCTTATTGTCAAAATCTGAATATCTCCATAGGGGACTCTTTTTTTGTTTTGTTTTGTTTTGTTTTTTGTTTTTTTTTTTTGTTGTTGTTGTTTTTTGTTTTTTGTTAGGGAAAAGAAATCTATACATAGAAGCCTGAATTAAATATCTAGATAGTTGAAAACCTCAAGTTGAAAGAAGCATCTATGCTTAATATAAGTGATTAGACACTTATGTACTGTTGTTTTTTTTCTCTTAATTTAACTCTTGACTAGTTTAAGTAATGTTTTTCAGCCAGTTTCTTAAGATCATTTAGTGCTTAATTTTTCTAAATCTCTCCAGATCTCAAGAAAACTACAGTTTCATTGAGAAACTGAGTTTGAAAGAATAGTGTATGACCCACATGTTATTAATTATGGAAATGGCATGATTTTTCCAAGGTCACTCAAAACATGGAGAAGTTTAAACAGTTCAGCAGCTTTATTCTTTTACAGTCTTACACAAGCCTGCAACTGTCACACATTATACTCAGCTTTAATGATAGAATAGAAAGCAGTACCTTATTCTTGTCACACAGGTAAAACATTTGACCAGATGACCAAAGGCTATTGCTTGATTACAGTCAACCAGACAGAAAAAAAGGAAACACTTTTGTATGTGTATTTGTTTTCAATACTCTTGTGCAGAAGCAGAACAAAAATCCAAACCTGAGATTCTTATGACAAATAGAAGAGACTTTCAAAAATTCTCCAAGTCAACAAACCTAAGCTATTTCGTACTTGTTTGGGGATTTAACTGAAGACATTAAAGTGCTTCTGTACACTACTTTGCAGTCATTCCTTCTACAGCTGTCTCTCACCATATACTTACCTGTTTAGTTTTGTGGGTTTTTTAATGTTGTCTTTTTTTCTAGGTTAAACAGAGCAGAAGTGGAATAGTCTGAGAGTTTCTTAGATTCTTAAGTTTGTGAACAGTTCAGGAGGTGACTGAAAATGTGGTACACTGGTGCAAAGAAAATGAAAAGAATCACACATACTATGAAGCTTTTAAAGAAAAGCACATAGACAACACAGAATATGTGTTTCTAATGGAAGTCAGCATATAGCAAACAGAAATAATCTCTGTCTCTATGAGCTTATAGTCAATACAACACCTGTTATTTGTCTGTAACTGTAAAGCAAATACAATGCTGACATTTCCACTTTCAATTCTAATTCCTCTTTTTCAATACATGGTAGCAGAAACAGAGAACAAGCCTTCATACTTTGTCTATGGAGCCTTTACAGGGATAACAGCTGCTGCTGTGCTGACCTAGTGGCTTCCAAACTGACTCTTGAATCTTTTGTCTCTTTCTATCCCAGAAGAAATTAATCCAATGATGTTATTTTTGTTAAAGGAGGTAATTTTTTGCTAAAAGTTTCTAGCTTAGGGATGTGCAAAGAATGCAAATGCATTGTTTAAATGTAATTACTTCTCTTTTTTTTAAACCCAAAACTGCCCTTAAAGCAGAATTTCAGCTCAGTGAAGAAGTTTTTGAAGGGAAAAGAAAGTATTGTGAAACCGGACAAAACAGTTAAAACCACACAATTTCTTATGGGAGTGGAAATCTTAAGTCGTTAAATAACAAAGACAACAAGATCCCCAAGATCAGGAGTCAGATAAGCCAGGAGGTGTGTGGTACCGATACAGCAAGATATTGGGGAGTTTTATAGCATGCTAAGCTACTGAGGAGGAGAGGGAGCAAGGTAAGTTGGTAGTAAACTACACAGTAAGGTATGCTGTTCAGCTGACATGCTAATCTCATTTTTTGTCAAGAGTTTGGACAAACCTTCAGAATACTTGTTTGTTTTAGAAAAATGCCTTATTTTATAGTTCCAGTTCTACTTGAAGATATATTTAAATTGTAAAGCCCCAATATGTATACCCACACAGATGAGAATATAGTTTCCTAGAGCAAATACAAGTGAATACACTGAAAAATAGCTTGCTCTCATGAAAAATGAATGTTTTTCTAAAGCTCTGAAAAATTTTCAGCCCCAAAAATTTATTGGTGTTTGATTCTCTCTCAAAAAAACCCCATAAAAATTTAAAAAAAAAAAGGCAAAACACACCTTGGGAATGACTCTAAAAGAGGAGGAATTTTAGGCCAAAGAATTTTTTTTGGATGTGTATAACAAACAAACACTTTAGCCTTTAAAAAAAAAAAAGATGTCTGAAGAAACATGTTCGCCTGTGTGAATTTCAATACTTAATATTTTAATGCCCTTTTGTTAACCTAATTAAATATTGTGAATTCTTCTAGAACTGTTCACAAATAACTGGAGATGTCGACATAAATGTGGGAAAGCAGGGTCAGGCTGTTAGGCCCTGACGGACCCATAAAAGTGAACATTTAATTATGCAAATGAAATTAAAATGAAAGCAGAAACATGAACTCACACTATCTTTACAAAAATATGATATATTTTTCACTGATGATTGTGAGCTAGAATAAACAAACTCATGAGTTTGTTGACCTATTCACCCATATTTTCTGTAACTTCAGGAAATAACAGCTGGCAACCACAACATCCTTGTGTCTTAAGTGTTAGGACAAATAATTTAATATGGGCTATGTCAGTGTTTAGCTACAGCGAAATAAGAAAGTGTTTTGCTATCTCAGTAGTGGACCTTTGGAATGGTACTAAGTAAATAAAATTAAAGTAGAAAAATATTTTCTTTTGTTCTTAAGGGAATGGATTTTTTTATTTTTTATTTCACAAGATGGCCATGAGAGGAAGATAAAAGTCATCATTTAATCCTTGAACACAACATGGCCTTGAAACCACGTTGTGATAGATATAAATACACAATGTTGAGGTGAGCCTCTGTGTACCTTAACACTTTACTATGTATTCTAACACAAGACTTTCACAGATAAAAAAGCCTGAGGCCCTTCACTTGACAAAAACATCACAATGAAGCCGTGTGGGTTTTTGTTGAGAGAACCTGGCTTAATAGCCACAGAAGATTAAATTGAAACCTGTGTATAACTAAGAGCAGCAAGAATCCCAGATGAGCTCATTTTCCACCAAGATGATGTTTACACAGTCTTCCTAAAGAGCAGGGACAGGCAGCAAAGCACGCTGAAGTTCTCCAGTGTAAGCAAAAGGGACACGCTACTTGATGATATTGTCAGATCATAAAAGGCAAAAGTACACAGATTGCTGTAAACTGGAATAGAGAGTGCAGCTAAGCCTCATTCCAGTACTCCACTCCACTTCTCTGTGGAGGTCCCAATAGAAGACAAAGTCTCACTACGGTATGGCTGATGGTTTCATACTGAGAGTTGTAAAACTGGTATAATTGCAACATGAACTGAAATATTGTAATGAGTTCAGAGCCAGTTTCTGTCTCATATATGAAATTTCAGATAACTTTGAAATTAGGTTTTGATAACATGACAGAAAAAAAAAAACCCAAGCCAAATTCTTTTGTGGCATCTATGGAGGCTTACAGGGTCCACAAGAGGAAGTAATACAAATTACTTACATTGTAAAAATCAGTTTCAAAGTACTTCTAAAAATTAAATTAAAAACAAAAATTTCAAAATGCTTTACAGAAAAAAATATACAATTCACCTCAGCTAGCTTTAGGGTTCTATAATACAGAATACAGACACTAAATCAGTAAATTCATAATTTTGTACTTCCTTTGTGGCCAAATGGCAAGAAATAGTCACTTTCTAGATGCAATTAATTTAACCTCTTTAGATACCTACTTCAGGGTGCAAATAATTACCTTAGATGATACTGATTAGAACTCCACTGATTACAACAGACACTTGGAATGATTAGCTTACAGACAGATACCATCAGAGATCAAGACATATAAGAAATCTTACGAGAAGGCAAAGGAAGGATTTTGAATCTAAATCAGAATGAATCAAATTAAAATTTGGTGCACGGAATGAAAAATACGACTTTTACCCAGCTGACTTTTACTGCACGTCCATGTGCTGCCTTCCCAGAAGGGTGCCTGGGCGGTAGGTGGGGTAGCTGTGGCCGCAGGCAGGCTGCGGCGGCGCGGGCTGGGAGGTCCGGCCCTATGCCGGGCGCTGCCGCGATTCCTTCGGGTGAATGTGACAATCGATCTCTGCCCTTGAACAGCTCCTTGGACTACTGCACTGTTGGTTAAAAGAAAAGGGCTGCTGTCCTTGCTTTCTTTTTAGGACATGTTTTTAGATCCCAGCTAAACAACAAATTCCCACACGTATCTGTACGTTTACCAGACCTCATAAATGAGAGGGTTTGGTAGTAGTACAGCATATCTAAAAATTAGACACATCTAAACTCTTTTTCAGATTTGTCCCAAAGTTCCAGCTCTAGTAATGTCATCCAGATATATATTCAACACACGGATGTAAAATCTTCAGTAGGGGAAATTTCCTCAGTAGATGAGACTGCAGAATCAAAATTAAATATGAAGGTCAGATTCTACTGTAAATCAAAATGCCTTCACTTTGAGCAGAGTTCGTCCTCAGTTTACAACCTGTGGGTATGACCGCTTCGTTTTACCACATGCTTTTGTCCTATTCATTTATTATCTGAAATTGATTAAATGTAATAATTATGAGTGAAAAACTGAAGTAATCCTTTGAATGTATATTTTTTATTACATAGCATATGCAGAATTAATCTCCTAGCATTAATATAATTAAGTTTGTATTAGTACACTATTTGCTGGTAATTGGTACCTAATAAATACCGAAGCAAAAATCAAGTTTATTTTTACTTGCTAATATGTTTCACTTACTCTATAACCGGTTCTAATTTTAGTGCTCACTGTGAGTTTCTTAATCCTTTAAACAAGTATTGTTATTTATTAATAATTTACTTTCCTATCACTAAGCTATAAAAAAATCACATCAGTTATGATGCTAAATGATGAAAAGTTATTCCACCATTGATGTAAACTTACAGCATATTTCATGTTTGATACATTTTCTAGTATTAGGTGCATCATTTTTAGAGAACTGGTTGCTGGGTAATCATAATTTCTCTGATATTTTTCAAGCAAGCAGAGAAGTTTCTAAAGCAGTTTCAGAAGGAAGAAATGAGGTTTGTTGGCAGAGGCAATATCTTTTATTAGACCAGCTGATATAACGGGGAACAATCAGGCAAGCTTTCTAGCACACAGTCATGTAATCAATTCTTTTTGAAAAACCTACATAAGCGCAGAAGAGTAGAAATTGAAATCTTATTTTCACAGCTCATGTGTGGATTAGCAGGAATGTAATTTTGAAACAGAACAACTTTGAAAAATATATCTTCAATCTGCAGATTTAATTATCTATGAACAATAAAAAATTTTTTTTAGAATAAGACATTACTTTCTGTCAGTGTGCTTCCAGTAACATCATGGGAGGTACCCAGATTTTCAACTCCTAAAAAGAATAGCTTTTATAGATACTTCATGTATCTTATATACCTTATAGAAAGCACAAGATATATAGCTGTCTTAAGTGCATGCAGAAACAAATGTCAGTATCATCAGAAACAGAGATTTCAATAAAAGCAAATAACAACTTCTGTGTACACACAATAGCCATTGTGTGTACCATACTAATGTTATATAACGTCTTCATGCATATATGACAAATAAGTAATTAGGGCATTTATATTCCATACAAAGAGCCATGCAGAGGTCCCATGAAAGCACACCGACATGACAGATTCTGTAGCCAGTAGCTTGATGCATATAGCAGTTTAGCTGCTTCAAAAACACTGTGTCTAAACTTAGCAGCTCTGCCTCACTAGGCAGTTATTTTTTTTTGGTGGTCCTAGAGCAGGCTCAACTGGAAACGGCTCAGAGGCCTCAGCATTTAGTGCAGCTCCGACATACCAGAGTTATTCAAATGAGTAAGTAAATGAGAAAAAAAATGCACAAATGTCCACAAAAGCATGGACATTTGGCTCAATAATGCTTCACCCTTCAGCATTAAACTATTCAGGCTGCATGGAAACACAAATATTTCTAAATACGGAAAAAAACCAACTATGTGCAAGTAATACAGGAGACTGCAACAATTTAAGGGTAAAACACAATGTTACGATGAACGTAAAAATTAAAGAAATTAAGAATTAAGGTCAGCCTAAATATGCTGATATTAGCTTCAACATATGAAAATCAGAGCTAAGCATACTAACTTTATGCTAAATACTACTTTAACTGTACTTTATTGTGGTGTCCTGGAAGAGCCACGTGATTACAATATTAGCTTGAGTTTCCCAGATCAAACTAAATTTAAGGCAATATTTCTTTCTTCTAACTTTTCTGTCTGAACAGAAACACCACAGCAAGCTTCTCTGTTCTCTCTGTAAACGTTAGCTATAACAATTTGCATGAAAACACCTCCCAAGAGCAGGACTAAATCTCAGACAACTTTATCTCCAATATCATACTCTAATCCAATAAACAGCTGCACATCCAATGGGCAAGGTTCATCTTCTTATGAATGGTCTACTGAGAAGGTGAGTCATTCAGGTTGCAATATAAGCAGTGGATTCATTTATACTCTTTTCCATAAAAAAAAATGATGGCGTATCATATAAAATTACCAGATAGCAGTTTCAAAAGGTACTAAAGAAAGCACGTCTTCAAACAACTTGCAATTAATCTTGTAAATCCTTGCCATAGGATTTTGTGATCATTTCAAGTTTACAGAGGTTGAAGAAAGTTACTACAAAAAAGCCGAGGGCTGCTAAACACAGGGAGCTATCTATGGCTGAGCGTGTCCCTGAACTGCACTTTTCTGGAGGATGGGAGGATATCTGGGGAAATGGGCACCACCAGTTTGTTGTGTTCATTCTTTCCTAAGCATTTGCTGTAGGCTGCTGTTAGACACAGGGCACTAACTAACTGAACTGTCATATGGACAGTCTTGTGTTCTTACATTTTGACCTTGCAAACTTGGAGTGCTTTGATTTATTGCTTTTTTATGAATTTAGTTCCGTGGAGGTCAACAATACACATATATGTGTGTGTGTGTGTATACACATATATACAGCCTGAAGATATGAAAAGTTCGAATATAATCCATACAGATGGGAGACACCACTGGAATGCTAATTAAAAATTCTAAGTTCACTGTACCTCACACTTAACATTCAAAATACAAGCTAAATAATGGGCAAATTAAAGAAATCTGTCTGTAATCAACACCCTTTGCAGTGTGTGGTAAATTGAGAAAAGTAACACTTTCATGAACTATAACAGCTGAAAGAACAGTGAGACAAACAGACTTTGGGGGTAAAATCAACTACCTTCAATCCTGCATCGGAAAGAGTATGTCCCTTCATGTTCTAGTAATACCTGGGTCATTTTACTTGATCTTTTTGTAACAAAGTTCTCTATAATAACATGCAATGAACCTCTTCTGAGAATTCCGATCGCAACATAAACATCAGGGAAAATAAACTGATTTATGCTCATTTAGGAAAATTTAGCAGTATATTGATGCAGCCAGACAGCAGTTCAGAGCTACTAATAATGAAAAGCCAAAATTAAAGCAGGAGATAGAAAATTAAAGGTATGGGAAGTTAAATTTGCAAACGTAACATAAATGGAGGGAAGTTAGCAGATAATTAGAGTTTCTAATTTCTCTTTAAATGTCTCTCAGGTTGCACACCAAGCAATTAGATTTCATTGGGTTTCAATTTACTGTTGGGAACAGTTGAAAGTGTAAGACTTTGGGAAGAGTAAAGGGAATTATGTTTTTTTAATGAATATGCTGAAAGTTACTGTAATGTGAACACAGATTTCGAGCCAGAAAGAAAATTACTTTAGCCCTTCTTTAAAGAAATATTATTCATAGGTCATGGTTCCTTTGAAGCACAGCTCTGCAAAACAATATAGCAATATATTAAAATGCTGGACAGAACTTCTAAAAAAAAAAAAATCCAACAACAAAACACACACACACACCCCCAGTAACAGGCAGAAAAATACCAAACCAACAGCATATTTCTACCAGTAAATAGCGCTGAAGAACCAGAAAATGCACCAGTATTTTTCTCCCACTTGTTCATAGTAGTCTTCCATAAACACAGGTATGAGCCTTCACAGACGCCTAAATTCTAATCAGTAGTTTTAACTACCAAATTACAAATCACACAAAATCTGCTTGCCTTTAACCAGTAAAAGTAAGTTCATATGGAAAAACATGCATCAATTGCATAGTGACGAGGAAGAAATGAAGTAAACATTCGAGAGAACACTTCAGTTTGGCTTTTTCTAGCCTTAAGGCTCACCACAGAATCTAGCATCTATGAAATTTGCCTTGCTTTTAAGAAAGGAATAAAAATATGCAGAAAGATCTTAGAAGTTTCCTCCACTCCAAACTTTTGCAAGTATTTATTGTTACTTATATCAGCATTCTTAAGCGGGGAATAACGCCATTTACACATAGATGCCAGTCCTGGTAACAGGCATGCTGGAGAGACAAAGGGAACTAGTGCTGACTCTGAACAATCCACTGCTTTAGAATTCCAACGCTCACATTGTTAAAATGAATATTAGTGCTCAATAGCTAAGATATTTCTTTCTAGGAAAAAATGTCATTAACAACTTCTACCATATTATTTTTCTGAAAAGAAGAAACAAATTCTAAACCTTTTGCTCTAAAAATTCAATTTCAGAGCGTAGTTGAGACATTGTCGCTTCCTTACAAATCATCAGATAAGGTACTAGAGACCGGACCTGTAAAATAGAAAAGTTGTAGTCGAGTGAACATGGTTTTGCCATCACTAGTAAAAAACCACCCATTTGTACCCACCTGATTGTGCCAAGTATCTGAAGTCACCTGAGCTTGCCTTAGGCAGACTGATTTTAGCTTGTTTTATCAGGGATAGCAAAGGGACTGCTGCTAACTTGTTCTAGGTCGGTCCCGTAAATACCAAGTACAAGCAGTAGAGGTCTAACAAACCGGCACACCCACAGAGGAACTAACAGCAGCCCTTTCCCTTGGCTGGCTCTGGGGGAGCCTGTTGTTAACAGGTAACTGACGACGAGGGCCAACCTTCAGCTGGGAATCGATGAAGAAAGTAATCAGAGCATGCTGGAAAACAGCAATCTACCCTCAAGCAGACTCAAATCTGATGAGGAAGAAGCATTTAGTGTGAGCTGGACTTCTCCTGGGGTAGGACTTGGATTGCTGATGATGGCCTGTCACCTTCTGCCCCCCACGTGCTTCTCCTTCAGGACAACTGAAAGCTGAAGGACCCAGGGGTGTCTTGGGTGGCGAGTATAATGCCAGGACAAAGGGACAGATCTCAGGACATGAGTGTACGTGCTGGTCTTAATTGTGTTCTTAAATGTTTCAACTGGACTAATAATAGTAATATGTAGCTGTGTCTTTTTATTAGATGATTTCAGCATTAATTTAGCTAAGAAGAAGTTCTTGATATTAAACTGTGTTTCTTTTGCCTATAACAAGATTTTGAATGTAACAAATTCATCAATCTTATTTTGCCACTGTAATCTTACTTGTTCCTCAGCTTTTTTGTTCAGTGAAACAAGAATAATTGTAATTAGAAGAGGGAACAAATAAGATGAACACAAACCTTTTTAGCTGTAGAAATAGAATTGTTTTTTTTTACTAAAGTTGCAAACAAAAAAGGTGGAATTAGTTCATATATGAACTGAAAAAATAATTTTACTTTCCTTCAAGTCTTTCTCTTTTCCAGACACAAGCTCTTCAGTTCCTTGTCTTTGCATTCTCTAAGTTTTCTGTCATTTAGTTATTGGTTTTTCTAGGAAAAATAAAGTTAAAACTGCCATTGCCTTCTAAAATCAAGCCTGAGTAGACAGAGAAACCTCATGGTTACTGCCTATATATTTGTGTTCCAATATTTATCTTGTTGCCAAGATGGGCACCCTTACTGAAAAGCTATGGGCTGATTACCAAGAGAGAAGAAATAAGTTTATTCCCTTAAAGTTATTCTACTGTGCAGAAATTAATTCAAGCTTCAGCGAGTGAAAGAGAGAGTATAAACAAAACTGGTCACAGAATTTCTCTAATAGGGCGAGAGAAAAACCTGTCTTCAGGTCTCTAAAGCAATGAAGATTTTGCATTTCACCCACTGATTAAGAGCGTTTACAGCAGAAATAATAGTGTGATAACGATTTTACCTAGATTTCCATTATATTAAGAATGTAAACATAAGATAAAAAATAGAATTGCTCTGGAGTTTTTACACAGAAATTGGAAAGGAGCTAAAGCTGCTCCTTAGGTCTATCATTTACTGCCACTTTCAGCTGCAAATGCACATAATGGTTCATGGCCAACATTTTAGTTCTAACCCAGTTCTGAAAAGTTAGCAGCTGCTAATAGGTGTTTTATTAGAACTTAGTTACATAGAAGGCCAGAGAAATGAGATAAATTAAGTATGTGATCCAGATTTGACTGTTGAACTTCTGCTATTTACAGCTCTGTAGCTTTTGGCAGAAATCTTTCTCTTTTTTTGTGATACATCTTTTTGTTTACTGCATTTGCTGCATGTTATTTTCTAGGTGCAGTTTCTCACAGAGCAGCAGTAAGCATTTCTTAGAAAAGGTTTTCTTGCATCACGCCAATGAAAAGAAATTGAGACCACGTCCATTGTATACTGGAGGATGAAATCCCAGTGTCTGGGTATGCCCAACCCAAGCACTGAGAGAAGGTTCCTGGCTAGAGTATGCCTTGAATCTTTTTCAACTGTCTCATGACAGACCTGGAAAAGAACCAAAACCGTCTGTTTCTTTCAAATATAACCACAGTACTGAGGAAGAGTTGTTGATTGTCTAGTTGTCACATGGAGTTAGGATGTACATAAAATCATAGAATCATTTAGGTTGGAAAAGACCTTTAAAATCATTGAGTCCAACCATAAACCTAACACTGCCAAGTCCACCACTAAACCATGTCCCTAAGTGCCACTTCTACATGTAATAGACCAAAACACATAGACCCAGATCTGGGAATTTACCACAATGCTCCTGACTCCTGCATTTAGAATAGGTGCCAAATAAACTCCAAGTGAACTCTGCTGACGATTTCATTCCAGTTAGTAATACTATAATCTTATTGTTATAGCTGACTTTTGAATGTATCCCATTTCTTCTAATGCAGTGAATAGTGCCAAGCTCAATTCAAAAGATTATATGAGCCTCAAAATAAGGATGTGCAATGTATCTCCAATGAGGTCAAATTATTTGAATATCCCTGAAAAGGAGCAAGCATTTCAGCTGCATTTCTTACATTCTCAGCAGTAGTTTTCTCCTTTATTGCCAGTTTATGTCAAAGACATATGGTTTAGAAGAAGTGGCTCCCTTAGGAATATGTTTGCTTTCAATAAGAATTAGCACTCCATTTCTTCTCCAAACTCTTTCAAGGCTTTGATGTCTTAGCTGAGACACAGCATTCTTTCATCTTGACATTCAGTAAAGGAAAGCATGGTTTTATTTATTTATTTAAATATATTTAGAAATAGCTTAGGTTAATTTAATTAGTTGTCATTTCAGTCTTGACATTCATACTTCAGAGGTCATATTTTCCCTACCATAGTGGTATGTATATTTTTTAAATTAAAATAAAATTAAATTTAAAAACCTCCTCTCTTTTGAGGTTATCAATTGCAGATATATTCTCCATTTTAAAATGCATAAAAAGTGCAAACAAAAACTTAGTCCCCCCAATACGTTCAGTTGGCAGTACTGGCTGCAAAGATTTATTTTTCACCATTTGCATTTCAGGCATGCAGCCCCCATACAATTGAAAAGGAGAGGTTTATAATCTGACTTGGCTAATGGAGATAGATCTATCTTGGGACATAAAACCACTCTGCCTAATTTTCAACTCTCCCGACATCATTGGCTTCTCTTCCTGATGTGGTCTCTGTGCAACACGGTAGGAAGTAAAGCTCTGTGGAATCTTTGATTCCACTGTCTTGTCCTACTCTAGATCACTGGAGGATCCCCAGATTAATGATAACTCTGCTGCAAAGGTCTAGAATATATACAGTACTTTGTGTACAGCATCTACGTCTCTAACATATTTTTTCTTTCTACACAGTGGGTTATCTACCTGAATATGAAACAAAATGCTTTCCTGAGCTGATATTTCCAGGCTCAACTTTAATATAGCCTACAATTGCATAGTAATGTTGTCTTAATACTATATTTAACCAGAACATAATCATTTGCTTGCAACAGGTAAATCTAGTGTATTGAAACACTGTACCTCAATGATTCACAGTTTTAAGCAACTATAATCATTAGGTTTCAAAATTCATTTTAGTGGTATATATAAGTAGCCCGGTTTTGAGACGAGAAAACATGATGCTCAGTATTTTCGTCTATTGTCAGATTTAGCACTAAAACTATTGTCTGCTGTTGTTTATTATGCACAGAAAAGAAAGGAAATCCTCTTCTAAAATTTCAACTGCTTACAATTTAAAGATCTAAAGTGCTTAAAATTTAAAGGTCTTATATTTCAAGTATTTTATGCATATTCCCAGGGATTATTTGTAAAAGAAACTAATATGTTGAGCTAAAATTTTTCATGCCAACTTTGAAAAGTAATTTAAAAAACACATTTGAAGTCTTATCTTGTAGCTAGTTCACATCATTTTCTCCCAATATAGATTCCTTCCTCCTTTTAACATAAATTCAATATTCTTATGAGCAAAGCCCTATTAAGGACTCCTTTCACAGCAGTTTTATTTTCAGTAACCCAAGAAATATTCACCAGTATTGTCACTGCAAACCACCAAATCCAGCTGCAAATGAATGAATCAAGACCATTCAGAGACAACACCAGTGTCCTACCTTAAATAGAGGTTTATCAATTTATTCCATATTTTTTCATCTCCTGTTTCTGAGTATAGCATTCCATCTATGTTTAATCAAAAAGTAAATTACCATTTTAATAGATTGAGATATTATATCTGAGAATATGCAAAGATAAAAGCAATGAACAGCTCTTTTAGATCCATTTTAGATCTATGCAACTCATTTTGGATCATTAAAAAGTGAAGGAATCAATTACAATCAACAGAATCAGTATCTGACAGTTTATGAAAATGCAATGAAACATCTAGGGTAGATAGGAAGCTGCATTAATAATTGACCATACACCATAAAGAATTAGCTGGAGCCTTGCAGATCTACTTTTGTAAATCAGATACTTTGTAAAAATATGATTTCTATTTCCAATTTTCATTGTAGTTCATTCATTACAAAAGAAACAATCTCAGATTAAGGTCAAAATACTGTTACTTCACTGAAACATAATAATTTTCTTTTTATACCCATCACTGGTAACCATAGACAATAGACCTTACCATAAAAATGCCCTAAAACGTTAATGCAATCAAGAGATGGATTTGTGCTGAAAATCAGAATATCATCTCCCAAGACTTTTACCTGCTTCCATCATAACTACAAATCTGTTGCATTTCTGAGTGAAGAAAGAGAATGGATAATATACCAAACATGAACAGGCCTGGAGAAATAGGAGAAAAGAGAAAAAACAACATTTGTGACACAACCACTTGCATGCATCTAAGAAAACGTTTTACATTTTCAGGTCTGTCTGTACCTCTTCTCACTGTTAACAACATCAGTTTTGTTACCAGAAACATCTGTTATTTTTTAAATCTTAATTTCATATTTATATTAAGTGGTAGAAACTGTTCATGGGAATAAAGAAAGGGTCAGCCCTTAGCAGACCTTGTCCGCGATCTCAGTGAAGACCTGGCAGTTTCCCAGAGGTGGCACTGATACGTGAACTAGGATGAAGTCATCGCATTCTTGTGCCCTTCTCCCATGAAACACCTCTGTCTTGCCAGAAAATACAAAATACCTTCCTCACTTCTTTCTTCATTTCTTCACTTGCATAAATGATTCCTGACAGCAGTGATGAATGTTTGTATCATGAAGAGAATCTGATCACAAGTATTCCTTATTAGGGATTTTCAGTCCTTAAGCCACATTTTATCAACAATTTCCATGCTTCTGCCTGTGATACAACTCACTTTCAGGACATACAGAGAGGCCTAGGTCCTCTACCTTATGTATTCCTGATCTGTCAGCACTGGATAACAAATGCATTCATGTCAGCGGCACTGATAGCCGTTGGCATCTTTCCAAATAATTTTACGTTCTCAAATTCTCATCACACTGACTGATCTTTGGACATTCAGCTTTTGCATGAGTTGTTATTTTCAGTACCACATCAAGAAGACTGGCAGCCTTACTGCTTGTCATCGTGCAGTACAGTAGCTGGCTGCCCCTGGATAAGGTGACCCGAGGCTTCCCGGTTTGACTAAGCTAGTGTCTGGTCCTGTTTGCTTTTTCAGGATTTTCCTACTACCATGATAGGGTTTACTGGGATACAGAAATGTCCTTGGTTTTATTCTCCCTCAGCAAGTGTGTGTCAAGTTTTTTATTGACTTAAATCTTGTCGTGTCTGTACAAGCTTGTCTCCATACATTTGTAGCTCTGATCTCTGTAGCTAATCTCAGCTGCAGGTTTTTCCTGTAAATTCAAATTAGTTTATGTTATTATTTCCAGTTTACAACAGTACAGTGAAATTGGAATCAGACTTCATGATTGCATTGAACTCCAGAATTTAAAAATAAAACCACATCAAAAGGGATCTGGATAAGAAAAGGAAAATATTAAACAAAACTGTTTTATGCATACTATTTGCAATGATCACCTCTTCTGAAGCTGAACATACTTATGGACATACATTTCTGGAGCACATATATTGCTGGAGCAGCAAACAGAAAGTTCAAGCTGACAGATTAATTGTAAAGTCCACAGCTTGCATATCACCTGCTCTGTCCTCCCTGCTCCCTTAATCTATCCAAACCATAGGCCTGGAGGATGAAATTCTACCTTTAGCCTGGAAATACATCTTAATTTTTCCTTGATTTCTCTTTGAGACTAAGACCGAGTAGTGCATAACTGCTATGGACCTCCTCAGAGCAAAGAAGGAAGGTAAAAAACCCCATCACTACTGTTCTTTCTTCTGTGTTCTTTTTATTTGATTTCATAGGAACTACTTTGAAATAGCTTTTTTCTTTATTTTCCATTTCTATTTTTTCATTTGTAAATTTAAGCAAGTACTTTACATCTCTCTTCCTTCAAAATGACAAGACTTTGACAGTAATTGTTAAGACTATATGATTCATCATATTTAACTATGTTCCTGTTGAGTATCCAAAATAAGATTTTGCATAAGCTATTTTCAACTTTGAGTGGTCAGTGAAGAGACAGTGCAATCAAGATTTTCTAGAATATGCAGCCACACATCCAGATTTTCTGATATTATATTTCATTGCACAGAGTGCAGCTCAAGGATGCTGCCTAAATAAAATACGCTTCTGCAACGTTCCTTAGGCAACGCTGTCTCAAAGTAGCCCAAAGACCTTAACATGTATGTTAATCTGTATCAATCAGAATAAAAATAGAAAAGTATTCAAGTTTACCATTTTTATCACCTTTCTCCAACTACTTTGGCAAGAATAGCGCACAGCATATTAATTCATGCATTGTTTCTGTGCCATTCCCACACAAGAACCATCTTTGTGACAATGTTTACACAGCTTTTCTGGCAAAGTCCATTTGTGCTTTAATGCCATAGAAAATTATTTTACTTCCACTTAATCCTGGGTGTGTCATACAAAATCAAAATGTTTATAAAATACCAGCCTGCTAAAACTAGGATAGGAATCCACATTGCCAAAATAATTGTTTAAAAAAAAAAAAAAGTATTTTCCATTACCTGCTTTGGTACAAGTGATTGTAGAACATTAATCCCATGAAAGACAAATCTGTTACAGCTGGCTACTGGCCTTGCAAGTTGGAATGGCTGTTTGTGACCTTGCTGCCAGTTGGCTACTTCTATTATATTAAAATGCAACTGTCTTTAAGAAGCAGTATCTCTCGGTTTTCTAGAGAAAAAATATATCATAATGCATTTTTCTGAAGTACCCAGTGAGAACTTGGAAAACGCTTGTTTTAATAAAACATATCTTGGGTTTAGAATCTGACTGCCTACTTGTGAGTGTACATGGAAAATTGGAAGAAACGGAAATTTAAGAGTGCTAATAGAGTTGGCCTGAGCATCGTGCATGTAAACTTGACGTACGTGTTTGTGTACTTCTGTATAGAGACACAGATATATGTGGGAGGGGGTTACTTAGGTAGATGCTTAGTTGTTTATTTACCCACTTTCCCATTGTCATGTAATAATGGGGCACAGCATCTTGCATAAGAAGAGGTGACTTAAAATTGCTTTGCTTTTACATTAGCTGCCAACACTTCTGACGGTTACCAAACGCGGCTTGACAGTTATCAGTGGGCTGCTCTATGGGCTGTTCTGTCCGTGCTCTGTACATCCTAATGTTTACTGGGTATAAAATATATACTGGGAATTCGTCTTACTATTAAGATACATTTATCACAGCTGATAGTTCTTTGTGTTGTAAGGTCTAGGACTGTGAAATGAATCTCTTCCCGCTCTATTGTTGCATTAATAAGTAAAGAGTGATTACTCATTCCTCATATATTTCCCATAGTACTATTCAGAGCTGGAATTTGGTTGGGGGTAGGATGGGCTGATTTAGTCCTTTCAATAACACCTTTAGAGTCAAAAAACAGTTAGTGAAAATATAAGTTATATTGTGTTGTTTCTTCAGGGAACAGTAAAATCAAGGAGAAAAGTTTAAAGGTCACAGAAAGGACCTATAGAACTGTGGCCTTAAAATAGATATGCAGAGTTTGGAGATTGACTAGGCAGACCGTACCCATACGTTTTGTGCAATTTCTGGAGAAAAGGAAATAGAAGCTATAGGTGTAATTGCCTACTTTTGACATAAGTATTTAACTTTGACAAGTTATTCTTTCTCTCAGATAATAATAAATCATGATGTAGTACTCCAATAATGAATGAACAGAATAACAAATACTGTTAGTATAAAGTAATTAATATTCACTCAGATATAAAATGAATAATTACTTTTTTTATTCCTATGCTTTTTCATGACCCTAACATAACACAAACAGGTGACAGATGATAGGATACAGTAATGTGTATTGTAATTTCCCTTTTTGAAAGAGGGTAAACAATTCTGGAATACGGAATCTTTCAGAACACCTTCTATGTGTTTTTTTGGGGGGTATGTGGGGGTTTTTTGTTTGGTTGTTGTTTCTTAGAAATATTGTGGAAGCTCCACACACAGGAAAATATACATTATGACTAGTTTTTCCTCTAAAAAAATTCTGAGACTTTTTTCCCATTATTTTCCCTTTAAAAACAGGTAGGCTTAATTTTGCAGACCTCAAATGGGAAGGGAGTTATTACTCACAAAAATTAATACAAAATAAAATACACACATTAAATCTGCTTTTATTTCAGCAAAAAGCATGTTTGGGGAGAAAAGTCACAAAAATATGTACAAACTTTCAGCCAGTGAAGTCCTTATCTTTTTTAGAAACCTCAAAACCAATTTAAAGTAACTCTTTTCTACCCCCTTGCATGTCTGTTTGTCAAAAGCCATCCAGTACAACTCAGACAGTAGGCATAAATTAGTAATGAAAGTAGAATAGACAATATCTCAGTACCAAACACAGATATATATTGCGGCTTATATAGGACTCTGTCTTATTTACAGTGATATAAAATCCTCACCTTTGAGGGCCAGGAGGACACAAACTGTGTAACCTTAAAATTATAGCCTGTGAAAGATTATTGTCGATCCTGAATGTCATATCAGGATTACTCTGCAATTTGGCACCCTAGAACTGTAATTTACTTTTTTTCCCCCCTCCATTCCTTTCTTTCTTAAAATTACAGTTCCTCAGAAGAGTTGGAATGAGGCAAGTCATCACAGAGAAGATGGATAATTGAGATTCATGCAGATGAAGCAGTCAAATATGTAAATTAAATGCAATGTAGCAAATGGATGTCATTGTGAATATGTACAGTCTGAAAGAGAAAGACAAAAAAAGCATAGAATCTTTCTCCTTCTACGCTGCTTTTAGAATACAAGTCCCTTGTGGTAGAAGTACTGCACAGTTTTGGTCCTCGATAAATATTTATGGGAAGCATTCCTTAGTTCCTGCAGTTTTGTAAGGAACAGCATCTATTTTGTACCACTGACATCCCTTTGCACTCCGTTATCTCTCACAGGCCTAATTCCAGTATTTTGTATAGATGATCAGGTTTAAGCAACTGCTCTAAAGATCAAATGAAAGCATCACACTTCAATGGACAGCAGCAAATACAAAGGTTACAAAGTAATTCTCCTAGTGTGCCCATTAAAAATTTTAAATGCATGTAAACATTAAGAAATACTTTTATTAATAATTATGTTTATTATAACCTACTTGGGATAAAAGCTGAAGGAAGAAGAACAGTGACTTTGTGAGAAAATGTTGAGATGGGCACCATTGTGGCAGTAAGGGTGAGTCAGAGTCCAAAGAAATTGAGCTTACCTGAAATTGCTGAGACTGTATCATCTCCTGCACGTGGCAAAGCAGATATGCTGTGAACATAGAGCAAGCCTGGAGCTGCCACTTGGGCTAATTTTCACCAGCTGTTTGCCTTTCCACATGCACAGTCGTCATTTCTTCTGAATGGTTTATAAGATGAAAAGAGAACTGCTGCTTCCCAAATCCTAAAATAAAAGAACTATTAGCACTCAATGAAACTTGCAGGAGATCAGTTCAAAACAGACCAAAAGAAGTGCTTCTTTACAGAGTAGGTAGTGGTCTGATTTGCATATCCTCCTTAAGTAGCACCTCTTTACTGTCACTGTCAAAAACAGAAAATCAGACTAGACCACTGGCAGATCATTGGCCTGACTCTGTAGGACACATCTCATGTAATTACAACCTCTATTTGCTGTTTTTGCAGATTTTGTGGTGGGGAGCAGTTGGTTGGACATGGTAGAAAGTTATACATCAAAACCAGCAATGCCGATAGGCTAGGAGCCCTTAGGTATGTACACATCAAGTATCTGCACAGGTACATCCCTGCTTGCCCCAAGGCTTTCTGAAAACAAGGGCTTTATCTATTTTTCTGTCATCTTTAGCATGGTCAGCCATCTTGCTGTCTTTATCTAGATTTTATGCCTGTTCTTCCAGCTGGTTCACTGACTGGGTTACATCCTGTTACATTGCCACTATAGTTACATCCACAACTTTCCCCTGACTAATGTCTTTACTTAAACAGCGTTAAGAGTTATGGCTTCAAGGAAATGATCAACAACTTATAGATAGTGGGAGCCTTCCTGCATCTGAGTAATTACGTGCAGATCTTGTCTCATTTGGTGTAAATAACACTCTACTTAATGAGAAGTTTCACAATATTTTTACATTCTATAACACTTTAGCCAAAATACAGGATATATAATGAAAATTGTGGGGTTTTTTAACCAAGGAGTTCCATTTCTTTACCTTCGTAAGTAGCATTTTCCCATTTTTCTTCTCTCTTCTTTAACAGAAACATCTTCACTTTGAGCTTTTGTTTTCTTAAAGTCGGGATTCAGATGAATACTTTCCATTACATTCTTTTTACATTTGCATACAAAAAAGCAAACATTCTTGTGGCCACAGTTATCTGTGTTATGTTGTAGCTCAGGTACACTCTACAGTATATCTAATGCTATCTCCTCTCTCAGACAAATGTTTTCAAACAAATATCTCTTCTCTACCGTCAGCATTAAATCAGGTTCCCACCATAATCCTGCAGAGCTGACGCAGCAAAGAGGTTGGCTGGATTGTACCCTTCCCATGCACCAGCAATACCAGTTTTCTCTTAGATCCACCTAGGAGTTGGGCCAGTCCCAGAATGGGCACCAAGAATAGGTGTAGAACTCGGCTGCCTTTGGCAACAGCTTGTAGGGGGCAACGGGCCACCTGATCTGCCTGTGCCTAGAGAGAGAGGATTGACCCTTTCAGCCTTGAAAAGCCTTTTTCCCAACTTGCCCAACTCTTTTGCTGTTGCTGCTGAAAAAAAGCGTAGCTACACAGGCTGCAGTTGTATGGAGTCTCTCAGCCATATTGCTCCTACATTTCTTCCACCCTCAGCCTCTTCAGCACCTGAAAAACTTGCTGTCTGAGATTTTTCCCATATCGCCCATGATTTCTTGATGAAGACCCTCAGCTCCAGTCTTTCCCTCTCCCTTGGAAGCAAACCAGAATTTACTCCCTGTGCAATGTGGGGATAAGGCAGTAGGAACCCAAGAAGGAAAAGGTTTGCTTTGTATGAAGGAGAGAAGAAGAGGGAGAGGCAGGCTGAAGGAGGAGTAAAAAAGGATATGAACACAAAAATCATTTCCAAATGCAGTTACTGTCCTGGAAGAGAGAAGGAGCATTGCGTACAGTTTAGATGGAGTGTACATAAATCATCTTGCATTATGAAAGCTAGGAGTTAGGTATGCTTTAGATCTACTCTCTTGTCTTTTCCCTCTGATGAATTTTCCCTCTATCCCTCCCTATATTCAGCAGAGTCAGTGTGGCATGGGCTGGAAAAGGAGGTGCTATTTATCAAATTAATCTTGAATATGCTGAGTCTCCAGCCTGCTTGTGGGTATGTGAAAAAGTACACACAAATTTCTCATACGTATCTTTTCACATTTATTCCAATTTATTCTTAAAGGAACAATTTCCCTGACAGTTTGCCATTCACCAGCAATTCCCAAATAACAGTATCTGAAATGTCTTTTCCCCCACACGTAATGAAAGTATAATGTAGGATCCTGAATGGCACAGTTTTGTATTATCCAGTAGTTTTAGATAAACACCAAATGGTTAATAACTGTTGCTACAGAATTTATGGGTAAATCCAATAGCATTTTAATCTTCTCTAATTAACCTTAGTGTAACCCAGAATTAGCTTCTGATTAACTGTAGCTTACTGAATGCTTTGGGGTAGAGTAAGTGGCAAAGGAATCACAACATTATCGTACATTTTAGTCTTTGAGTTGAATGAACATTATGGCTTTAATTCTCATGTTATTTACTTCAGTTTTAAACTGACACGTGCACATTGTGACCACAGTTGTCTTAATCCACAGGAAGTTTAGCTAGAAAGAATACTAGGCCTGCAATGCTGAGTTAAACAATCCAACACTTGCACTGTATAGACTTTTCACTTTCTTTCAGAGATAGGTGTGTTGTTTCCAATACCTGCCGATCTCTACTTTTAATCAGATCTCATTTCTGTACAATTATCATTTCAGGCTTCTGTTGATTGCTTTTGCTAGGCATAATGAGTAGAAAGAAACACTATCTCATTGTGCAGAATATTGGATTGGTTGGTGTAATAGACTCAGTTCTATTTTTTGCCTTGCTCTTTGAAAAGTTAATTTTCTCTTTCATCAAATAACTAGCAGACTACTAATAGCATATAAGGTTTTAGAGGGATTTGCATTAAAGAATGCAGCTGAGTGCCTTATCTACTTTTGGAACCAGAGTGACATATGGATGCTCTTTTATTATTGAACACCTAAGGTAAAGTTTAACGCTTGCTGCAAGCCCCCCTTAGTTTTAAATTCGTGGAATGAAAATATGGATTAGCTCTCCCTGAAGGACACCCGTAGCATGGGGAGGAGGTGATGGTGCTAGCACAGGCTTTGCAAGCATAAGGTTGCAGGTTCAAAGCCTCATCAAAGGAGCAGAACCCTTCATTCCAGTTTGAAGCTCAGAGAAATCCCCTTAAGTCATACGCCATTGTATCGGGCCCTTTTTCACAGTAAGCAGTAAGTTCCCTGGGGGAGAGCTGAAACCATTTGACAGATAGGTTGCATTTCATCTGAGGGATGATGCCTGGGCCTCTACTTGCCACAGAACATGGAGACACAACAGCATAGAGACCTTGTGACTAAGATTTTCTGCAGTCAAAGCAGCAAGGGATGGGCTGCTAGGTATGACCCTGCTATGTGCCCTGTTGTCTTACTTTTCCAATAACAGGGCAAGACCGTGCCTGGTACACAGGCAGTCTGTCCCATTCAGAGACCATAATCTGCATAATACAGCCCCCATCAGTTCTGAGCACTCCCAGCCATACAGATGTGGTGGGGAACCCTCCAAAAAGATAGATACTTCAAGGAATAGACCCAAAATCTATCTTAGACTGAGAAGCTATTCATCTAGATTCTCCCCAAGAAAACTATTGACTACTGTCCTACAGTAATTTGGGGTACATACTGTCAATTGATTGTTATCATTTTATTAAATCATAATGCACAACAGAGAAAAAGTTCAAGGGTACTTCCTCAAATGGCCTTTGCAATTCACACATTGAATAATCTGATGGCTCCTGAGACGTGTTACATCTACTCACACTCTGTATATTCTAACGAACTTGAACACTCTAACTTCAAACTGAAGCTGAGCACACAGGAAGAGCACAATTCCTTATGTCCCTGAGAAATACAAAGAATATTATACTAAACTTATTTGGGAGTAGATTTTCTTACATCAGTCTCAAGGTCATGCCAGACTGTCTGGTTTAGATATCTTATTGCTATCCCTACATGAATCTGAGATAAGATTCAATCATGTCTGAATAGATAGTGTTCCTGTACTTCTCTCACAGCAATCTAAAGGGATGGGTCCCAAACAGAATAGTATGTTCGTCCCCCGCAAAGCCTTCTCACACTCCATAGTTCACACCTCCCTAAACCTTAATTCTAGGCTGAGGTGGAGTTCAGTGGCAGAGAGAGGAACAGCATTCTTTATTCTCTGGGAGTAACCCTAGAAGATGCTCAAAGCCTAATTAGGTCTCTCCCCTCCAGGGGCCACCCTTAGTCACTGCTATTTTGTGATACTTTAGCTTTTTCCTACTGCTTACTACATCCTACTCCTATCAATGATGAGGACAAAGACTGCCAAGCTCGGCCAGTGCAGCACCTGCTACTGTAGAGCAAAGAAACTTTGGCTCAGACCCTTCTCAGCACTGTGCTCATTCAGTTAGGGAAGCAGAGATGCTCTGGCATAAAGGTTGCCAAACACTGGCCTGTCTGCATTTTGCAACATAAAACAGTGTAGTGTTTCTCCTACATCAAAAAGAAGTTTTATCAAGTCCCTTTTATGGAAGTGGAGCCTTTTGTCTAGCTTAACGTTCAAAGTATTTCTGTCATAAGGAGAACCCTCCTGAATGATAGTGGACTATGAAACAGTGATGCCTGCAAAAGGAAAAATTGAGAGCATTTGTTAAAAAGGATTTCCTGTTAGACATATTCACTCTGCCACAGCATAAACTGGCTGCAGCTGACACTGCCCTTAGTCAGCTGTACCTAAAAAAAAAGGAGTTCCTGCCTTTCAGAGCATGCTAATGACTCTCTTCAACCTACATCGTGCTTTTCCTTCTTACTAAAACTCTGAGTCCTACTGATACTAAAGTCTGCAAGGTAAGACTTGCGGGTTCAAGGACATTTAAGAAGCCTCAAATCTTATATCCATGCTTTGAAAATTAGTGAGTATTTTTTACTCCATTGTATCTTGTTTGGAAGACCAAACTGTGTATTTAGACTCAGACTATATTTGAAGGCACAATACTGGTATTCATTATGTTCTCAAAGAACACAATGTAATGATTATACAGTGATTCAGTGAGAAGTCTATTTAAGATACTTGACCTATCTGAAAATGTTTTGCTTATTTTCTCACAAAGTAACCTAGTGGAAACTGGCCTAAAAAGAGTTATTAGTCCTTTCTAAAATGGCACTCTTAAGTACAGTTCACATATGTGCCTTTATAGAACCTTATCCTTTACACCCCAAATCTGAAGGCAATGCTAGGCATGCTGGCATACTAAGGAGCCATAATTATTTCCCCCCGAATACTATACTAAAATCAAGTCAGAACACACTTTCTAATATCAGGCTCAGCATAATTCCATAATCTCTGGTCTACTTACCCCTAACCATAATCCTAACACTGACACTAGGCTTTGCCCTGGTTCAGTGGAACCTGAAAGAATGAAATACCATATTTTTTCATGGGTTAATCTAATACCTATTGTGTTAAAACTACTTTGCAGACTCTCTCACAGTAATTGTCTATCTTGAATTTTACTGAAATGTACTCTACATTATTTTTACTAAACTCATTGTTTTAAATCCTTGTCTTACTAAATATAGCACTTACATCATGCCCAACTTCTACCTATGATGAGAGCTAAGGGTCCTTCCATGGCTCCCAGGGAAATGACATTTTTTATTTCCTCACAGTGTAATGTAATGGCAACTGTCCTAAAATAACTCAAGGCTTTCTCCTCTAAGCATTTCCATTCAAATTACATACATGCTATTTACTGAGCCCTATTTATTATACAAATGATAGCATTTATCTGAGACCCAATTTAATGATGCCAGAAAGAATGATGCAGTATTTAAGTAATATAAGTAACTCGTAATCTTAAAAAGATTAGAAGAAGCTCTAATAACCTAGATGGTCTTGGCCACAACCACTGGTGCTTTTCGTTGCTGCTACTCTTGTACACATGTCAACACAATGAGCTGTTGAACGCCAAGTGGCATAGTAACAGTCACTACTCCAAGAGTGGGCAGAAAGCCTACAGAAAGAAAAGCAATGAACATTTGCTCGCTACAAAAACATACTTTGGGAAAATGTTTTTAGTGATACTCTGTTTTCACACCATGCTAGCTAGCAATTCACAGGCTCAGCAAAACTTCACATTAAGCTAAGACTGGAAAATAGTACAAGGCGAGATGAAGGAACACTTCCGATGTTCTCAGCAACTAAACTAGCAGATTCTCTTCCAAACCTGAGAGAGGAACTCCTCTTGCATAGCGCTGTCACTGGCCTTATTCGGTTACTTCTCTAAACCTTTAAATTGAGGTTATTCCTACCCCCAGCTTAGGCTAAGATGGCTTCAATAACATTTAAAAAATAAAGGTGATGTAGTAACTTTCTTGATTCTGACATGTCTCAGTTACAGTGGGGAAGGGGAAGCTAGCTGATCAGCATTGGCTTCAGACATGTTCACTGTGCATCACAGAGACCATCTGAAAGAAGGAAAGCCATGTACTCTATGTATTAAAAGAGTATCTACAAGTAAGTGTTTATTAAGTTATATCAGCTGCATAGAGGCCTGACAACAGAAATTATAAAGTAATATTTTCCATTCAAAAGGCCAGCAAGCACAAGACTGACATGTACTGTCAGAAATAGTGCAAAACAAATGAACACAGCTAGAATCTATCAAAGTACCAGTGCTTGAAATTTATTGTCTAGCCTTGGGAAGAAAATAATGAAACTTTACAGATCCTTTGGTGTTTCCTTTCTTGCCTTGAGTTTATTGATATATGAGCATTATGTTAATTTGACTCAAAGAACTTGTATTATTATTAATAGTAGCAATTCAATATAAATTAAAGTTAAATTAATTATAATTAATTAACTTTAACACTTATGTACACAGTGATAACTGGGTCATTGATTTCTGGTTCCTAGCTTTTAATTTTCCTTTTAAAAATAACATGCTATTTTCTTTTGTGTGTTTTTTTTTTTTTAATTTTGTTCTCAGCTGTTACATGTTTGGAGATTATTGCCACAGTAATTTGTAATATTGTAAAATAATAAAATAATCATATATGGATGGCTTGTGCTTGTATAATATGGTGCTTATATGATTGTATTTATTGGATTTCACATGTTTTTGGAGTATTAAGTAACTTTCACAGAATCACAGAATCACTAGGTTGGAAAGGACCTTCAAGATCATCAAGTCCAACCATTAATCCAGCGCCACCATGCCCCCTAAACCATGTCCTGAAGCGCCACATCCACACGTTTTTTGAACACTTCCAGAGATGGCGACTCCACCACCTCCCTGGGCAGCCTGTTCCAATGCCTGACCACTCTCTCAGTGAAGAAATTTTTCCTAATACCCAATCTAAACCTCCCCTGGTGCAACTTGAGGCCATTTCCTCTTGTCCTATCACTAGTTACTTGGGAGAAGAGACCAACACCCTCGTCGCCACAACCCCCTTTCAGGTAGTTGTAGAGAGCGATAAGGTCTCCTCTCAGCCTCCTCTTCTTCAGACTAAACAGCCCCAGTTCCCTCAGCCGCTCCTCATCAGACTTGTGCTCCAGACCCCTCACCAGCTTCATTGCCCTTCTCTGGACACGCTCCAGCACCTCAACATCCTTCTTGTAGTGAGGGGCCCAAAACTGAACACAGGATTCAAGGTGCGGCCTCACCAGTGCCGAGTACAGGGGCACGATCACTTCCCTACTCCTGCTGGCCACACTATTCGTGATACAGGCCAGGACGCTGTTGGCCTTCTTGGCCACCTGGGTACACTGCCGGCTCATGTTCAGCCGGCTGTCAACCAGCACAACCTTGGACTCATTCTTCCCCATTCTTTACTTGTTTATTTCATATAATGTATAATAATTAAAAAAACTGTACAATATTTGAAAAAATATATTCTAAATGCAAGGAAATATGACTTTAATGAAAGAATTTTACAACAGCAATCATTTTCCATTACAGGAGGACTGTGTCTTTTTTCTCTTTAAAGAAGAACATTTTCTTGGATCTACTACTTCTACGTTGCTTGTTTAGAAATTTTGCTTATGAGATGAAGCATAGGTAATGTTTAATTAAAGGCTTAGCTGCAAAACAGAAGAAATTTTTAATAATCAATAATGGTAAAAAAGTCTTACAGACTTGGAAGACCTGTCTTCTAAGTGTTCTTAGACTGCAGCCATCTACTGCCAAAAAGCACGACTCATCATACAATACTTTGCTATTATAAGGTACTATTCCTTCTTGATAGATGACAATAAATTTATGAAGGCAAAAACTATCTACCATATGTTCTGGTATATAAAAATGTTTAACAGCTAGCTAAGCACATGAATTCATTATGAGATAGGGTGTTCTCTTCCTTTTGCTTATGATCTAATTAAATGCTTTGAGTCGCATTAAATAAATCTTAAAATTGTTCAAGAAGCACTGGAAGAGGAGGTACTAGGAAGGCTGTTATTAGTTGGTCACATTATTTACCTTACCTTAAGTCTGCATAAAGGCTTTGATGGTTGGTTATGTTTAATGGGAAACCTGATATTGTTTCCTACACATTTTTCCCCAAATCAAAAATGCTATCTGCTAGACTTTCTACTGCTGAAGCATTTTGAATTTTCCTGGTGGTAATGAAAGTATAAGACATTCCATGAAATGTTAGGCAATTGTAATGTAAAAGAGAATTACAAATGGAGTATTCCTGATTATAGGATATGCTATTCAGATAAAAGGCAAACTGGACTTTCAGTAATTCACCATACCAGTAAAAAAAGGTCTATTAAAGTTTTATCCACTTTTTATAATAGAGAGGTACTTTTCAACAAGCATCTTTTACAAATCATTTTACAAATGGTTTCTCATACAGCAGTGCCTTCAAACTTAGTTGCGGCTAATGGGCTGCAAGCAATGTGTTTAAAACAATGAAGTGTTTAGCACCAAAGGAAACTAAGCACTGAAGGCGCTTAACATCTTACAACAGCAGATCCAATACTATTGCTGCTTGACTTTGAAATTACTGAATATAAGGAGTTTATTTATCTATCACAACTGGAAAGTAGTTAGAAAATGCCTGCGCACATTCAGGGAGATGCTATTGATCTGTTCCTTTTCTTCAGGGACTAAAGGACATCCAGATCTGTTAGACACTCTAAGGATGAATGATAGAGATCTCATGCCCTTTAAAATACCTTTTGGGAAAGATCTTATATTACTTCCAGACTGAGTAGGAAAAAATTGTGTGTGTTTGCTTTCTAAGTACCTTTCTTACCACCTGTAAAATAGCTTACCCGAACTTCAGAGTGAGATAACAAAAGAAGGTAAACAGGTACACAGAGGTGAAGTGACCAAACATTGCCTTTGAGAATTGGATGTTACTTCAAAGATCATTCAGGCTGGTCTTTCACTTCTCATTTGCAGGGCTGGATGGAAAACAGTAGTAAAAGAAGAAAGAAGAGCCCAGACACAGATAAAAAAGGCTAGTGTCCATGGCACTTCTACAGCATATAGAGCACTGAAGCCTTATCGGTATGCTGAATGCTTCTGACTGACTAGAGATTCGAATGAGATCTTGATGAATGCCTTATTGAAACTATCATATCAAAAACCTAAAAAAAGTCTCAGATTTGACAGACTTGAACTTGTAAAGGTAATAATCTATTGTTAAATTTTCTACCAGCTCTCTTTAGATGTATGAATAAATATATCAGCTGTGGAAATCTTATGTAGTGTCTATTAGAAAAAAGGGTGAGAACTGATTTCAGATATTAAAACCAGGTACAACTGCCTCTAAATGTTATCACAACTATTTAGTTCCTTCACAAGGTACTTCATTCAACTGAAAGCCTATCACGTTACAATAACATAACACAAAATATTATTATAAATTATTTACGGAAAGTAATTATGGTATTATGATAATTGTGATATAGTCTTGACATTATTTCTTTCTATTTCCTACCAGTGAAAGATAAGTGACAAAGCTTCCAGTAGACTTAATTCATCTGTTAGGCTTGTGTCATCCTCTGTACTCACTAGAAAATCAAAATAAAAGTCATGGTATTATGACAGAATAAAGAAAATGAAGACAGAGCTGATCTGTATCACTGTTTCCACTGCAAGCAATATATAAGTTAATGCCTTTAACACCAAGAAGACCATATTTTAAAAAATAATTCATTAGTTTCAGCATATGTAGAATGTGTATTTGCCACTTTGCTCTGTTAGTCTGGCTTATGAAAGTGTAGTCCTGCTTTAAAAGAATAAATTGCTAAATTTATACACAGTCAATAGCACTTTAAGACATAGAGTGTTTTACATTTTTCACATTTTTTTTTTCATTTGGAAGATTTGCTATACCTATTAGCTTTTTCTTAGTAAATGCTCCTTGTGAGATTGAACACTTTTCATATCATTAATTTTCCCTAAACACATTTCCACTGCTTTTATGTGATGTTAATAAAAGCTGAAACACTAGTTTTCAGAAAATCATATGGCTGGCACAACCTATAAAGATGTCGATTCCAAGTCACAATCAACACATTGCAGGATGAAACCATATGTTCATAGAAAAAACAGAGAGGAATTTATCACAACAAAGCCTTTGTAAGAAGTGTATGCACCTGACTAAAAGATATTGCCCATCTTTAACTAAATTCAGTCAAGTCAGATAGACTTAGATATTAAATCACAGTTTTAGTATCGGCAAACCAGATACAATCGTATGATAGAACCAGCTGCCACCCATATGTGACTTTTGAATAACAGTGTAAGTGACATTTTCCAAACATAACTGTATTAATGATTATGTTTCTCTGAAGATAAAGTCCAAAGAGAATCCATGAAAGGACTGGAAAGATACATTCTAATACTTTAGACAAGAAAAATTAAAATTATTACAGTCACAATTAACTGACTTATTCTATAAGACAATGATTTTTCTAACAGTAAATTGTATTTTTTGATATTTTACTACTTTTACTTTTCTGAGCAAAATAATTAGAAGGATAATGGCCACAATCTTAGACCATATGTTTTAATATGTTTGTATAATGTACCTCTATTGAACTTATTCAAGGTTCCACGTGGAATTTGCTCTCCAGGTAGGACAGAACAATAAGTTTCATCTTTTTCAACTCTGAGAAGAAATGCTGGTCTGAAAGTGAGACAAAGACCACAGACTCAAATTCAAGCTCCTTTCCAGGCTGCTAAGACAAATCACATTATATTATTATAAGTAACCCAAGCAGCATTCCTTTGAGTTTAAAGAAATGTGTAGCACAGTTTATAAAAGTATATATCAGAAGACTTGTGAATACTGGCCCCAAGCCAGTGACGTCACCGAGTTTTAATTGCTTTGTTACAGCATCTTTCAACAGCAATGCTTTAGTGATGTATTATCTTGGCTATATATTATTTCTGGAAGCTTTCTAGTGTTTATTTCTAGAAAAAGAGTATAGGAATACCCTCAGTATCTGATTTATGTTTAACTAGCAATCCGGTAAGCCAGGGACAAAATGTGCATTTTATCTGTTTTAGTAACAGTTCTGCATAAAGAATTAATAACCTACTTCATTTGTTTGAACAAGAGAGGTACACAGTATGGATCTATATGTCTTGATTTGAAGCCATGCCAGGCCCAAAACGTCAATTTTGGTCCTGAAGTGCATATGTATAAATTTATTCTGTTAAATTTTTGTGTAGTACCCACGATAAGTAAATAAGGCAAAGAACTGTACTACAGCACTTCCCATTTTCAAGACTCTTTTTTGGTTGCATGCAACTTTTCCAAAGTTTAGTTGTTTGGATAAGCCCACCCTAGTTACCTGCGTTTTCTATACAGAGGATTCCTTCATTTCTGGTGAAGGAGACAGGGAAGTTAGTGTACTATGAGGCTTCACAAGTAGTTTGCCAATCCTTTGTCTGAAATTTGGCAGGGAGTTATCAAAGGGGAGCTTGTGTCAGTCCTGTGAAAAGTCATCCAAAATCTGACAAAACAGTAAAGCTTAAGATCAGTGTTCATGAGGGAGCTGGGTGAAAGTATTAAATGGTATACTATTACAGGCTTTGCTATAATTTCTTTCTCAGTTCAGTAATGCCTATCAGTATGATATATGTCTTAGATCCGTTTGTTTTGGTGGGGTTTTTTAATGCAGTTCAGCTGTTAACTCCAAGCATCGCTCTCTGCATTCATGCACAGATTTAAATATCTAGTTTTTTAAAGCATCCAACTGCTGCCTGTGTTTTCAAGGAAATTAAACTCACTCCTCAGCAAAGACAACTCTGAGGTAAATATTCAAGTGTATCATTATATTGTCACTTAGAAGAAGGTTTTAATCTTATCAGAAGTAAAACTTCCAAACAACTGAGTGAATTAAAATACAGCCAGTAAGCTTTTGAAATTACAGGATATCTAGCTCCTATTCATCCATTCCTGACTGTCATTTCCTGGTAAAAGCTGTACTGAGTGATATTTGTGCTGTCTGCATGAGACCATGAAATCAAAGCTTAGTGCATCGTACATCAGGTGTGATGCTTTCACATAAATGTATTCCTTCCACTGAAGCGCATCTTCATAGATACTTCAACCATGGAGTAGCTTCCAGATGGATTGGAGGTTTCCAAGATAAGGCAATAACTTTTCTGCTTAATAATAATGTGTAGATGAAAGCTCATTTTTCCCCAAGCCTTCTACGTATGATTCATTGCTCTTTTGCAAGTGAAGCTATCATTCTGATGACCCAAAACCAACAGTGATATTTCATAAAAGTGTGAAGCTCATGACATCGAAAATCTTTACTTTTTCTCTCCTTTTTTTTTTAAAAAAAAAATCCCTTTGATAATTTTTCTGCATTCATGTCATGACTATTTTAATTTTTAAATAATATAAGTTAGACTGGTATTATGAGAATGAATCTTTGTTTATTTTTACAACATATAATTATTTTTTCATAGATTTTTGATGGATTTCCATAAAAAGATCCTAACATACCCAATTTCTAACATAATAAGCAAAAGAGATTCCTTCATGTCTTTTTTCCCCTGGATCTTCCTAATTGTCATTATAAAACTATGTAAATTAAAACAAGGAAAGAATCAATTTTCTCTCTTTGATAACTTGTATGAACTCATCCTGTCAGATGTTGTAATTTATAATCCTGGTCTCAATTTCTGTTATTGTGTTTCTCTCTATTACTCTGTTAGAGAGCCACAAAAATGAGCAAATATTCAACTAAAATAAAAGAAAAGACTCAAACTTCTAGCCTAAGACTTCATTTTGTCATCTAAATCTGAATTTTAATACTGGCAATCCCATAGGTTCTACCTAACATGGGTGGTACTCTTCAAGAGTACCTGAAAATTCATTTAAGTCTAATGAATGCCTAGAGTTTTGTTTCTGCAAATATTCAGGCATGACTCTCTCTTTCAGTATCACCTCAGCTTCTATGTTGTGATTTTTTCCCAGTAAAGATCAAGGAGCTAAGGATTTCTCTGTTACATCTCCTGGGGTTTTGAGTACCAATTCTCAGAATATAACTGAGAGAGTTGATTCCTCAAAAAATGAATTAGTTTGATTTTTTCAGTTTCAGACACTGAAGGGAGAAATGGTTTAGACACGTTCAGAGCTGCAGGTTTGACATGCAGAAGGATGTAAACAAACCTACCACTTCATCTTCCTTCCCAAGAATCATAGAATCTTTGGGTTGGAAAAGCAGCACTGTCCTGTTAGCAAAGGGGAAAGTTAACACAACAGAGTGTTTATAGTTTCTGAAGATAAGGTCCACCTCTGTCCACAGAAGAAAGGCTGCCTACTGTCTTAGTGAGGCTCCAAGGGATATGGATCCATGTACTTAAAGCTCTTCAATAAAGTACTTCACTGACCTCAGGGATATCTTCTGGCTGACTCTTACTATGAGCAATCATGCCAAGAGCATGCATTCAGTTGTTTCCCTCAGTAATTCTAGACCCCATCTGGAGGTAGCTACATTTCTTCCCATGTGTATGTGACTCAGGTGTTTCACAGATGGTGCCTCACTCTTTAGGCCTGCTGGACGATGTCTATTATCTCTCTGAATTTGATTTTTCCTTTTGACAGATAGATACATGCGTAAATTTTACCATACTTACATGGGAGTTGAAACACAGGCATTTTGATTTTTTTCTGGTTTTGCTTTCCTTGCTTTAGGACATAGTTTTCTTGAAAACTATCAGATTTACTATAATACTTTTTAAAAGTATTTAATTTTAAAAATTAAAAATATTTTAAAATATTTTTACAATATTTTGCACACAGACGGATTTTAAACTTAATAGAAACTTCAAATATATAAAAATAATGAAAATTCAGTTTTGTTGTCATTTACATGTTTGACATGAGTAATGGACATATATATTTCAAATGAAATATTGTCTTAAGCTAGGCAATTCCATTCATTTTACAACTATTATAAGGGAAAAACCTGCTCTCAGATCCATGTGTCAGTCTTCATTTGAATGTGTTCACCTTCTCACAAGGTTGAGCAAGCACATGAGAAAATGTTACTGTGCACATCATCTTTAAAGTTATACAGTGTCCAGAAATATCTAGTGTTTGTCATAGTAAGGGAGTGCAAAAGTGCTTTTATAAAGCTCTAGTCAATCCCTAAATAATGTTAATACACCTTTGAATTGCTTTGATAAACTAATAAAGAGACCTCTCTTGATGCAGGGATGAATTGGGACTAAATTTTTATTTTGTAGTGGGTCATTAAATTATGTAGGGTTCACGTGAACTAATACCTACAGGCAAGACAAATAATCTCACCGGTGGTCTGAACCAGTGACTTCAAAGCTGAATCATTGATCCAGAATTCCAGTTAGCTCTCTTTTGTGTGGGTGGATAATCCTTTAACATCAGGACAAGCTTGGACTGTCTCAGCTTGATGCCCATTTTCATCACTGCCAACAGTTGCAATCAACCTACTGTTCCTGCAGCAAACAGTTCCGGAAGCTATTAGTGCTTTTACAGATCTCAATAGACAGTGTTGCTGCACATTTGCAAACAACTGTTACATATGATTAGTGTCAAACTAACCTACTAAACCAAAATATTCTGAAAAGGAAGATTTAAGGCATGAGAATTATAGTGTAATTGGAAAATACCTATTCCCTTTTAAAGGCAATACTGACTTTCCCAACATAACATTTTAATTTTTATTTTACTATAAACTGAAAGTAGCTTTGGAAGGAGAAGTTATAAATGCCACATAACTTCTGAACATGGAGCTAAATGTAAGTAGATCTATAAAATCAAAAAATGCTAGTAAAATAAATGCTGCAAATCTCACATTTTTACACTGATAAATGACTTCACATTTATCATAAAAGATATTATAAAGGAAAATAAACTCCAGTATATGTAATTTAAGATCATCATGCTATAATTTTGATGTTCTCTTAATCTTTTTTGCATACACTGCACAGCTTAAAGTTGACATTTTCAAAAAATCCTTTGTCATGATGTTCAAAATACCTATCGTGTACAGGACAGACCCTAAAAAGCTGATCTAAAACAAAATTCCCTACTATGTTAGCTACATTAGGCTTAATATTAAGATATTACAAAGTGAAAGGAAGACACTTGTAGGCATTTTAGTTTGAGGGCATCATTTAAGCTTGCATCCAGAAGCTGTGTTCAGAGTCTGAACTTTCATCCCCAAAATGATTTTAGAGTTTGTTATAAAACAGCAGGGTAGTAGGGCTGGATCCTTAGTACTACAGCTCTAGCACTTACGGCTAGGTTAGAGCCATAATTGGGATGCCTTAAGCAAAGGAGAAATTGACAGTCATAGCACACCTCCTCAGAGAACAGGTTTCCACTGACCCACAGTTATTCTGAACTGCTGTCCTATTCTGCTCCTCAACCCTTTTTTCCCTGCTGGAAGATTTCCTCTTTTGTTGCTTTGCACAGGGATGAGGACTGGCATGTTTTATTCTATCATCTGTTAGGCTCTGTCCACTTCCTATCCACTTATGGAAAGAGGTGGAATAAGCCCACGCGCTGCTTTTCCTTCTCTGTGCACTCTGAACCAGTCTGAGCTTGCAAATAGGATGATCTTTGATTGTTTGAGAAATGGTATTACTGAGCTCAGTAACTGGTTAATGTTAGTCTTCAGTATTTTCAGGTTCTGCAAGCCACATTAGAAAATCAGTCTGATTATATGAATGCTTGTATCTTACTATCAGTCAGGATTTTTGCCTTAAACTTTAGATATTTGTTCGCTGAATATGAATGTTACTTGCCTCCTCAGCTGCATACCATTTTCATTATTTACTATGATATCAACTTTCTAGTTGTCCCAAGGAATTGCAGTTAAGAAAAATAAAGATTGCCATTATTAAACTGTGGGGTTTACATCATAATAATTCAGCAAAAAAGAACTGAATTCAACTAACAGCGTGGTTGTGCCGCAAGGCAAAAACAATCTGTAGCAAGACATCAAATTGGTTTCAGGAAAATAGCTGAAGAGCCCATGCCAAAGAGTGCTGCTGCTGCTGCATTGTGTTTGCATTTCAGTGACGGGATTTACATAATTCAACATGACATTATATTGGTTAAGACACAAATCTAGTCTTTAATCCAACAAGACGCACAGAGCTTGCTGTGTTGTGTCACCAAGATCCCCTCTGCCAGGCTTCTGTGTCTTGCCCAGACAAACACAATCTTCATGCATACTTATCCATTTAATACTAGCTGCATGTTACTCACTGCCCGCATGCCCACAAAGTTACAGTATACAGATATGAAATGCTCTCCTTGCAGACAAGTTATTTGCCATTGATATGCAATTGAAATTCCAATTGCAATTCTGTTTACACAGTGAATGAAAATACGTCTTTCTTCTACTGGATCATCTTTGCCCCTTTAATCTTTTTGCTTTCTTTCATTCCCCTCATATTTACTGGCACTTAATGAGTTTTTAGCAAGAACACCGTTAGAATCACAATCTGTCCATTAAGCATACCACCAAAGATGTACTTTTGCAAAACACTAATGAAGAATGCAATTGCAAATCTGTGCTGTAGACAGAGTTCCAGTTCTGTAGGCTGTGTAATAATTTTGAAAGAAAATACTTACTTGATACTTAGACTGCTCAAGTTTTGCCTAAAACTTCACTTCACAATTACTGTTGCAGTCCTCTGTTGGTTCTTTGCCAAAAACAAAACTGCAGTCTCCCTGAGGAAAGGTAGATACACAAATTTGTTTCCAAACTTATGAGTGCTATGAATAGTAATATCAATAATACCATTAGGCTGGTCAGTGTCAGCTTACAGCCAACATAGGAGCAAAATACAATTTTACTCGTCTAATGTTTAATCCTAAAAAAGTGTTTTCGTTCAAGTTTTGCCTTTTATAGACACAATTCTCATGTAAAATGGCAGCATTATAGAGATGTTCTCTATGACTGAGCACAAGAAACACTTATGAACTGTCCAGGGAGAAGACAAGTGACCTTGATTTAAAATGTTTAAAGGCAGTTCATTCTCACTTCTCCCATCAGAGGTTCTTTAAAAACTATCCTTCATTTTGTCTGATAATATCACCTCTCACCCCTCCACTCCATACAAATATTTTTGTGAATGGTGTTGGTTGTTTTGTTCTTTATAAGACTGTTCTTTATAAGACTATTCTTTGTATTAGAAAAAATTGACTTTCTTTCCACACTAAGTCACTTTACTCATAAATTTGAATATGTTTGCTATTTTCAGTCCCACAAAATTACCTGAACTTCCTCTTCAATCCATCAAATCCTGTCATGCCTATACAGATCATCTTCAATCTCTGTTTCACATTTACAGTCCATGATCCTGCTGATTCTTAGACAATTCCTTTGTTTTGCTTTCCTTAGAAAGGCATCTTCAATTTCTCAGGGCAAATTTCATAGTCAGAAAATCCTTTCCCACTTTATACATTCAAACCTTTCTCTTTAAAGTGGATGCTCTTTCAGCTGCTATCTGCAAGTCCCAGAGCTAAACTGAATTGAAAACTGCAGAGAATACAGTGCTTGAGACTTAGTCCACTTGCTTGCCTGAGAAATTCTCTCAAGAGAGTCTCAGTTAGCAATGCCATTTGAGCATCTAGATCAGAGTGATCTAATGATCGTAGATTAGAGTGAAAAACACAAAACTGCAATGAGAAAAGCAAACCAGAACAAAACAGTATCCAAAAATCACCAGTATAATCCTTTTGTACAACTAGTTTACTTGCATTTTCCTGAGTTTTCTGCATAGAGTTCCCTGTTCAGTCTATTTTGAGGCAACAGCTGGCTGTTGACTAGGCATAATTAGATTCTGGCAAAAATAACCTGCAAGAAATGCATCATTTTCCTGTGCATTTATGGGTTCAGGTAAACTCAGTTGTGGAAAACCCTTAAAAGCTTCCCTCTGCTATTGGGAAAAGGTTGAGGTCAGCTGGAGCACTCCGGCTAACACCAACTGGATTTAAATTGCTCTGGTTAACAAGCTTATTCTCAGTAAAAGTCTGTCAGTTAAGAATTCACTTCCCCATGTGCTCTGTTAGACTCCAAGTCTCTTGAGCATGGTACAGATTTCCATTCTCTCACACTTTTCTCACCTTTGGAATCGTTCTGACTGTTGCCTTTAGACATATTCTTTCTTTTCTGTAGGAATAAAAATGGAGGTATATATGATTAGCTTTTATTTCTGTACTCAAATGCTTGTTACAAAAGGCAAATTTAAAGAATAGAGTGGTTGAAAACTTAGGAACATCCAAAAATCTCTATGAAGCAAACATTCAACAACCAAACTGGAACTTTCTGAAGGAAAATAGGATTATGTTGCTTCAAACTGCATGAAATGCACTACAAAGCTACAATAAGGAAAATAAAAAAACCCCAAACTCATAAGCTCTTATGAACATCTGTCACCACACAGTATCCCAGTAACTCTACTTTCATAGTAGTTTAGTACATCTTCACTCTAAACCACCATCTGTTCTGATCTATAAAATTGCATTTGTAGTATGGGGGGAAAGGGTGTTTTTTAAAGTCTGAAAATTAATTCGTGTATATGAGTTGGGACAATAAAAAATGCATATTTAAAATAATTTTATTAATTTATAAGCAAAATAATCCTATTAGCTGAAAAGATTCTAAAATGACTTTTGATCATTGCAGCAAGTCCTGGTTCAGGAGTTTCTCAGCAATGTGCTGATGACAACTCACTGGCACTTCCATGAAGTGGAAGTCTAGACTTCTCTCAGACTTTCACAAATGCGAAAAATGCGTTTATATTTCAGTAGATCCAGTTGCCAAATTAGTTGTTAGAAAGTTCATTTTTTGACAAACCCATAGACAAAGTGACTTTCTTAAAACATAGCATTCAATACATAACTTCAGTCTGTAACGAGTTCTACCTAATACCTCTACTTACCTGTACACTTCCCATGAAATGACTGATGAAAACAAAAAAAAAACCTAAGAATATAGAAGGAAGTTTATCTGTCAGCAGGACTTTTCTTGCTCTTTGTTGTCTGCAGTTATCATCGTGGTCATGTCACACTCAAAAGTGAAGCTTGTTTGTGTTTTTAGAGTTGGCATAAAGAACTACTTAATCAGTAGGAAACTGCAATACTATAGGGACTCTGCAACAGTTTAACATTTTCTCCTGTTTCAGTCAATGCAAGTGTGCTACACCCTAAATGCTGCTTTGATTGGTGGATTTCGAAAAAAAAAAAATTATTAAGGTTTATACATTTGTGCACTTAAAAGATAAGGAAGCAAAGAGGAACTATTAACATTTAGAATAAATTTGGAATTAGAGTTGTCATAAGGAGTGTGCTTTTAATAATGAAAGCTCTGGTCAGTGGAAGGATTTTTCTGTCTGGGAAAACAGTACTTCAGCCTTTGGACTGGTTAGAGGACTTCCAGAAGAAAAACCCCAAACATTCAGCAAGGATATGGTTGAAACGAACAACATGGAAAGTATGCCACCTAAGAGTCAGTGTCTGCCACTATTAGTCACCCTGAATAACAATACTGGGGTTTTAGCTAAAATTTCTTACACATAAGGAATGTTAGGGCCACACTAGTGTCAGCACTGAATAAACTCTGAAGCATTTCTCAGCACTTTACAGTAATGTTCCCTACACGAAAAGCTTCATCAACTTCCAAGACTACTTTTGTTGTGTCTGCAAGTGACCCTTTACAGAACAGAGAACAACCATGTATGTGTGACTCTGTCCTGGGCGTAGCCTTGTACTATGTGAATTATTATAAATCAGTAGGCACTTTTTTCAACAATGACATTTAGTGGGAAAAAGATTTCTCAGAACTTCTCTGCGACACTTCAGTTTTGTCAGAAAATTTTCATTACAAGAGCTTCCTTAGTCCTCAGTAAAATTCTGAATCAAAACTAGAGAAGAACTAAGCAGCAATAGCTTGCTTACCAGAGTATTTCCCTTTTATGAGAGGGTCACATTAAATTTTCACAAGCCAAGGATAATGCCTCAGGCTTGTTACACTATGCAGTCACTTACAGTCAACACTATGCTATCAATGATTTTACTGTTTGGAAATTTCCCACTTCTGTCATTTCCACAGAAAATGGGAAAAGATTGAACTTTCAGGTAAGTATTGAATGGAATACATATATCTACATAGCTATATATGCACATATACATGTAGATATCACACATAGATGTATATGCATATACTTATGAATCTAGTTAAAAGTCACTATGGGAAAACATTATCCTTATCAATCTTTTTTATAGGAAACCTCCAAATACAAGCAGAATTGTGACCAAAATTACAGAGCTAATTATGGAAATCAAAATAAAATGTTTCCAAGGGTCATTTAAAGTACAGATATTTAGAGACTGGCAAATAACTTGATATTAATATAAGTATCTTTAACCAGAAAATCACAGAATCATAGAATAGTTTAGGTTGGAAGGGATCATTAAAGTTCATCTAGTCCAACACCGCTGCAATGAGCAGGGACATCTTCAACTACAGCAGGTTGCTCGGAGCCCCGTCCAGCCTGACCTTGAATGTTTCCAGGGATGGGGCATCTACCACCTCTCTGGGCAACCTGGGCCAGGGTTTCACCACGTTCATCATAAAAAATTTCTTCCCTATATCTAGTCTAAATCTACCCTCTTATAGTTTAAAACCATTACTCCTTGTTCTATCGCTACAGGCCCTGCTAAAAAGTCTGTCCCCATCTTTCTTATCAGCCCCTTTTAAGTACTGGAAGGCTGCAATAAGGTGTTCCCAGAACCTTCTCTTCTCCATGCTGAACAACCCCAACTCTCTCAGCCTGTCCTCACAGGAGAGGTGTTCTATCCCTCTGAGCATTTTTGTGGCCTTCCTCTGGACCTGCTCCAACAGGTGCATGTCTTTCCTGTGCTGAGGACTCCAAGAGCTGGATGCAGCACTGCAGGGAGGGTCTCAGCAGAGCGGAGTTGAGGGGCAGAATCACCTCCCTTGACCTGCTGGCCATGCTTCTTTGGCTGCAGCCCAGGATACCATTGGCCATCTGGGCTGTGAGTGCACATCACTGGCTCATGTCCAGCTCTTCATCCAACAGTACCCCCAAGTCCTTCTCGGCAGGGCTGCTCTCGATCCCTTCATCCCCCAGCCTGTATTGCTACTGGAGGTTGCCCTGACCCAGGTGCAGGACCCTGCGCTTGGCCTTGTTGATGCTTGTGAGGTTCACATGGACCCACTTCTTGAGCTTGTCCAGGTCCCTCTGGATGGCATCCCATCCCTCAGTCATGTCAAACACACCACTCTGCCTGGTGTTATCTGCAAACCTGCTGAGGGTCCAGTTGATCCCACTATCTATGTCATTGATGAAGATATTAAACAGTACTCTTCCCAGTACAGACCTCTGAGGGACACCATTCATCACCGATCTCTAGCTGGACAGTGAGCCATTGACCACTACCCTCTGCATGCAACCATCCAGCCAAATCCTCATACACAGAATGGTCCATCCATCAAATCCATATCTCTCCAATTTAGGGAGAAGGGTGTTGTGGGGGACCATCAAAGGCCTTACAGAAGTCCAGATAGATGACATCTGTAGCTCTTCCCTTGTCCACTGATGTGGTCACTTCATCGTAGAAGGCCACTAGGCTGGTCAGGCAGGACTTGCCCTTGGTGAAACCATGCTGGCTGTCTCAAATCACCTCCCTGTCCTCCATGTCCTAGAAGCCTTAGCATAGCTTCTAGGAGGATCTATTCTATGATCTTTCCAGGCACAGAAGTGAGGCTGGTGGTTTGGTAGTTCCCAGGGTCCTCTTTTTTACCCTTTTTTAAAATGGGTGCAGTGTTTCCATTTTTCCAGTCACCAGGGACTTCACCTGACTGCCATGACTTTTCAAATATTATGGAAAGTGGCTTGGCAACTACATCAGCCAATTCATTCAGGACTCTGGAATGCACCCCATCAGGTCCTGTAGACTTATGTATGTTCAGGTTCCTCAGATGGTCACAAACTTGACCTCTTTCAGTGGGAGGGACTTTGCTCACCCCAGTCACCATCCATCAAAGAGGTGTGGGAAGAGAGATTGCCAGCTAAGACTGAGGCAAAAAACTTGTTGAGTACCTCAGCCTCCTCCTTGTCCATTGTCACCAGTTTGCCAGCCTTACTCATAGCGGGGCTACACTTCCTTTGACCTTCCTTTTCTGGCTGACATTCCTATAGTAGCCCTTCTTATTATTCTTTGCATCCCTTGCCAAGTTCAGCTCCAGCCATGCCTTGGCCTTCCTGACTTCATCCCTACACAACCGGATAGTGTCCCTATACTCCTCCCAGAATACCTGTCCCTGCTTCCTAATGCCTGTGCATTTCCTTCTTGCCCTTTAATTTGACCAGTAGGTCTCCACTCAGCCATGCTGTCTCTTGCCTTCCCTTCGTGATTTCTACTTCAGGATCTTGCACTGTATGGTATTCTTAAAGATCTGCCAGGTCTGTTCTGCTCCCCTGTCCCTGAGGGCAGTTTCCCAGGGAGTCCTATTGACTGACTCCTTGAAGAGCTGCAAGTTTGCTTTCCTAAAATTCAGGGTCCTGACTTTACTCTTCACTTGTCCCATATCTTTCAGGACTGTGCACTCCACCAGTGCATGATCACTGCAGCCCAGGCTGCCTCCAATCTTGATGTCACCAAATAGCTCACTTGGTTGGTGACCAACAGGTCCCGTATTGCATCCCCTCTGGTAGGGCTATTACCTGGCTTATAAAGTTATCCTTGATGCACTCCAGGAGTCTCCTGGATTGCCTACAGCTTGCTGTGCTACTTTTCCAGCAGATGTTGGGTTGATTGAAATTCCCCACCAGGATGAGAATCTGCGAGCACAATGCCTCCTGTAGCTGGACTAAGAAGGCTCCATCAACAGGCTCCCCTTGATCAGGTGGCCTGTAGTAGATACCAAACACAAGGTTCCCTTCATTTCCTCAGTCTCTGATTCTTACTCATAAGCTTTCAACCTGCTCGTGGCTATTCTTTAGAGACAGCTCTTTAAAATCTATTCATTTCTTGACATAGAGGGCAACCCTTCCACCCTTCCTTCCTTCCTTCCCTGTCCATTCTGAAGAGCTTGTAGCCATTGATAGCCGCACTCTAGTCATGGGATTCGTCCCACCAAGTTTCAGTAATGGCAACAAGGTCATAGCTTCCCAGCAGTATGGTGGCTTCCATCTCCTCGTGTTTGTTGCCCATGCTGCAAAACCATCGCTGAAGGTACATTTTGCATCTTTTCCCTAGCAGTAAAGCTTTTTAAAAGTAGAAACTGATGGTGGCATCAGTATTGCAGCAGTATAAGGGACCGTAACCAGTCAAGAGGAAGGCAATCCAGTCCATATATTCGCACACTAAGCAAGAAACATGTAGGGAGCGCTCTGACGGTTCCCAAGTGTTGCAACAGCCTGTCTAAGCTTTAAAACAACTCTCTCAGAAGGAGAGAAGAGGAACTTTAAAGATGTCTTGTGTCTTGATGCACATGGATGTGTTTTATTTTTCCTGAAAATTACTCTGCTACAGCTGAATATCTAGCTCCAAGCTTCCTGCCCCATTGAGCTGACAATCCTGATTTTGTCATGGCCACTCCTGCACTGCTATGAACCTCCTGAGTTACCTAGCTAAGACAGTAAATCTGCTGAGAATGAAAAATTAGGCACTAGAGATTAGATGAATGTTTTAAGGGTTTTTGAAGAGGTAAAAGAGAAACAGGGAGTTCTAGAAGATGAAGACCTGAAGGATACCTGGGCTGATGTCAAGTGTTAGCAATTTGCAGCAACTGTTTAAATTACTAAGTTGCTGCCAGATTTTGGCGGGGACAAATGACGTAATATTTTTCATTCAAGGACTTTAACTTAAGTCTAAGGAAGCTTTGTTGACTTGGTATAATTGTTCATAATATATGGTAATATAACCAGTAATATTGAAAAAATCAAGCACAGAAGCAGGAATAATAATAGTAAATGTGGGATGTTTTCCTATATTTATTTTCAGACATGTCCACCCTTCCACCTAAATGTTTCTAAATAGTATCTAATATTTCAAGTTAGAACAATAATGCTTATCAAATATAAAACAGTTTACTTCTGTTTCCTTGCATTACCTCTGCTTACAGACTTTATAACCCAGTCACATACAAATATCTCAGTTTTACAATCTGTCTAAAATTGAAAACTTTCTGATGCACCTGTTCTTCCATCTATTACGCATTATAAATTGTCTCTCTTACTCTATCATTTATTTTATTTTGGAAGCTTACCCACTGCTCAAAAGTTGTTTCTACAAAGTTATAGCAATGAAAGAAATATTGAATAAAGGCTGTACTACAATTGTAAACATTTTAAATGAATATTTCATCTAAAATCAAATGTACAGTCCTTATTACATTTGGTTGCTGCAAAAATTGCAAGACTCATGTTCTTTCCCAGCATAACATCAATAAGCTATTTTCTCCAGCAGCTGCTCGCAAGTTTGGTTTGTTATGAATATTAACCATAGAAAAGCTACTTCAGTATTGGATCTCACTGATGAAAAGGCGCAAAGCATCTTGATTTCTTGCAGTTATTGTTGGGCATGCTATGAAGCGATCAAAATTGCTAAACGTCTTTCAACCTTATTGGCTTAGTAAGAATACAAGATACTAAGAAAGTTACAGTAGCTGTTCAATATCTGGAAGTATCTAAAAATTATCATGCCTAAAATAATGTGTTCAAAGCAGGCAGGGGTCCTGGAGAACTTTATTACAAAAACTGATATTAATATCTTCTCAAACAGTTCCCTTCTGCTCAAAACCCATGGTATTTCACTATGCATGCCACTCTGCTCAAGCCTTACTCACATCCCTCACCTCACCAGCTTAATGAGTTTTGGTTGCCTACCAGTGCTGTTACTTGTCTCTGCATTGCCTTGCTTAAGTTCTTGTCAATCCTGTGGAAAAAGTTTGTCCTATATCTATAGGTTGTATGTATTTACACATACAGCAGACCTTCCCTTTTTCTTGACATTTCAAGTCAAATTAACTTGACGGCTTTACAAAGCCTTAAATGCTTATGTATCCTGAGTCACAGTTACAAAATTCATCGCCACAGTCTGTGCTTTCCCTGCTACGTGCTATGTATAAGTCTAATCACAGACCTGTGTAATGTTACTATTGGGATATCCTTGCAGCAAGTGACACATTTAATAATCAGAACAGTGGGGCAAATTTACTTGACTCATTCTTTAATCAAGAGAAATACTCCTGATAATGTGGGGTTTGTATCAGCAAAGTTTAGCTAGGGACTTGAGGATTTGGTCTGAAATAAATACAGAAAAACCAACCAACCAACAACAACGGGGAGAAATTTTTTTTTCCTTCTCACTGGTGAGAATCAAATCTGACTAACAATGCACAACCTTCCACCCAAACCCTATCCAAAAACTATACTCTGGATATTTATTTAACTGTACACAAAAGTACATTGTACCATAAGCTTTTTTGAATATGTTTTATTTCTAAGTATATTTCCATTCATTTTATTCATGATTAACATGACTTTAAATGCTGTGAACTTTAACTTATTTAAAATTTTCCTCATCTTCTATCACATGGACTTAATTTTTTGGAAGAGATCTAGATTTTTTGACATTTTAAAAGCACGGCACTTTTAGTTATGTACTAAGTATGTAAGATCAACACTTAAGTACTAATGCCTGACAAAAGTATGAGTCAAATATTCGTAGCTGTTTTAAGCAGAAGTAATGGATGAAGTGAAAGTTCTTTGAATTAAGTAGTGGCTTGAACTCATTTTATAGGTTATGCAGATTGCTGTAGAGAGCCTTCTAACATAATATTAGTGCTAAATTTGAAGAAAAACATGCTAGTATAGTCACTTTTAACAGGCTGCAAAATTGAGTTACCCTTTAAAAAAATCTTGATTTAAAGATATTTACTAATGTTATATACTTTTATGATATATCTTCATACAGTAAAACTAAATTACCAAAATTTCTCTTGTAAAATACTGTATTATTATAAGCTATTGAAGAGGGAGGAAAAAATGCAATAAATCTTATAGATTATATACATTTATTTACATATGAGCTTTAAGTTTGTATGTTTTGCTAGAATTATTAGGCATTACTCACCATTTTGTATTCCTAAATTAAAAAGCCTGCAAAAAAGTTACCACAGAATAAGTTCAGATGAAAACTTGCAGACTTTACCTATGTTAGTGAATTAAATGGTGTGCAACAACACTCCCAACCAAATGGAATGTAACCATCCACATTAATAAACTTTAAGAGCTTTTCCAGTACTCTTACAGCCCTTGCCAATAGTGGTCTCCCAAACAATTCACAGGTATGTTATGTTAGCCAAAATGTTTGAGGGACGATGCTTAATAGGCAGGTTGAATGCAGCCACTCTGCTTTGGTGGTGGAGACACTTCACATAACTCCCATAAATGAGAGGTTGTCCATGTCAGGTGGCCTCAGTTCCCAAGAGCTCTTCAAGACATGTCTAATTTACTCATATAAACATACCTGTATATTAAGCTAAAGAAAAACGGAATCAGTTTTTAAATAATTCTGTACATTCTAAATAGCAAATGTTTTAAATGGATCAAAAACTGGATGCCTCAAAGTGATACATTACTAAGTAGAGTATTTGTCCTTTAAACCATTATTATACTGTGTGACATATACAGTGTTTAAATATAGTTCTTGCTACTTGAGTGGAATCTGTCCTGGAATATGAGTCCTTCACTCCTAATTTCTCTCTTATGTTAATTATGAAGGAAGAATTTATTACTTCTCCATTTAAAGAAATCTTACAAATCAAAGAACAATATCAATCTTTTTATTTTAAATACAATTCAGTTCATTGGTATAGCAAAGTGGGAGAAGAGATGCTTACAATTTATTTTTCAGTTTATTATTTTCTATTTAATTCCAATACAACATTGCTCTGTGATCACTACTTTAGTGGATTTTAATTAGAGTTGGACAAATTACCACTTACAAACACAGTCTAATGAATTTGGTCCAACTTTCTGGGCAAGACCAGATGTGAACAGATTTTGAATTTTATTAATATTTGCTTAAATCATGTAGGCAAACAAATTTCATCCAGTGAGTTCTTGATGAATTGCTCCCTTTCCTATTCACTCTTTATCATTTGTCTGTGTGCTGTGAGATTGGATATCTAAATTAAAACATTTCTGAAGCAGAGCGTTTTTTGGGGTTTTTTTGGGAGAAGATTAAAAAATAATTAACATTGATCATTCATTCACATACTGATATTCTTTTCCCAATGTAAAACTGATTATCGGTAATTGTCTCATGTTCCGCAGAAACATTTGCACAAAAGAATTTGACATATTATTATATGCATTATACAATGCATGAATATTGGTAACTTGAGCAAATATTTTAAATACTTCTTATCTATTCTTTTGGAATATGGTTATCAGGTTTATACAATGCTGCAGATTTTTTTTTTTTAATGTTTAGAATGCTTAAAAGTCATTCTTTACCTTTAGAAATAGTGGATAACATCCCTCCAGTGTTACATCTTTCTACAAACCCTCAGTCTTGAAATAATTTGATATGGTGACAGGGTATGTAAAACTGTTACATCTGGATGATTTGTTCTTTGTTTTCTATGTGACTGTTTCCATTTGGTCTGTTTTTGTTGTGTGGTTTTTGTGGGGTTTTTTTTCCTTTCAGAAATTATTCCTGTCCTAGATTCATAATAACTCTACAGTGTGGGCTCTGCCACAGCTCATTTGTCCACAAAGCACCATAGGCTCTCTCTAATTGAAAATCATCATCTTTTTCCTCACTTTTAATGAACTCACTAAGGAGGACCTATCCAAACAGAATTACATGTATGCTTTCAATTCACTGGTCTTGTAATCACGTTTTTCTTAAAGGTGGTGTTTCCTAAACTTAATTTTTCTCATCTGAACAAGAAGTCCAAACGTCTTGCCTGACATTTACTTTTCCACTGAATATATTCTGAGCTCTCTGTTGCTGAAATATAGTTCAATTAGATCTACATTTTTGTAATATTATTACATATTATCATATTAACTGTAGGTTAGATTTAATAAAAATAGGGAATACAATATCTTCAGGAAAGATATTGGCACTGGGGATTTCCAACAAGTTGGTATCTCCCTGCAACCTTGAGTGAGACACAGATATTGCTGTCCTTGCTATTTACAATCTAAGCTTTAAAGTAGATGAAAATATTCGTATCACCCAGATACGTGTTTCTATAGACCCTGCATTTTGTACTAAGTAAAAAGCTAAGATTCCTCAATTCAATGTTCCCGATTCCAAGCAAGGGAGTAAGAATGCAGTGCCCTAATTTTAGGTGTCTTCATAATCTATTGGTTTAGTCCTATGTCTTTTTTTAGTTCCTCTGCGCCAAGCAAAATATTGCAACTCAAGACAGCTGGAACACAGAAGGAGAGTAGTTTAAAATAGGGGCAATAGTAATTACCATGAAATTTAGAAGTATTTCTGGACAGAACATGTTAAATGTGAAGCTTTTAAGAATCACTCTACTTTTTCTGACAAGCTTCTAAAACCATTGGAAGCAGATCTCTGCTCCAGAAAAATCACAAGATTAGGAGCCCTCTACTTGATGAATTCTTGTCTGAAAAAGCACTTTTCTAACATTGATTACCATGGCAACTCCTATTAGATACTTTATTAGCTAAGTTGCAGCCAGGGAACAGATTACCCTATTTCGTATAATCATGTCTCGGGTAAGTAAGGTTGAATAATCAATGCAGTGCAATTTTTAACCAATTTATTTAAAAGGTTTCACGGCATATTTTTACATGAAAAGTATAAATGAACTTTTCAGTAATATTAAGGGCGACAAAAAGTTACCACACTATTGTTCTAGTATTACCATATGCAAATTAAAATTTTAAGTAATGGTCCTAAATGAATGGAAAAAAGAGCAGAACACCATAACCCTCCCCCTTTGACAAGGTACTGTAATTTTTCATTGCCAAGGGAAATTGCATTCACAAAAACAATAAAATCAATTTTTACAGAGCAGGAGCTTAGCTAGGCTACAGATGCAGGTTTCACCTGCTTTGACCATTATCACTTTGATCTTGTGAGGTCTTTGAATTTCATTCTCCAAATTACTTAATCACCAAGAATCTTGCGTATTACAGCTTTTCAGTTTTCACAGTGAAACCAAAGGACTGAACAGCATAATTATAGACAGAGTAAGAACATACTAAAATTAGAGAAGGAAATACTGTATTTAGATGTCATATGATGGGAAAGAGTATCCATTAAAATCCCATTCCTCCCTGAAGCTTTATTGCTGGATGTCCCATAGATCAGGGAAAAACTTCAATGATGAGTTCTGAAAGTACATTAGTCTCAGAAGGAGAAAGAAATAATTATACAGTACTTAGAATTTTTCTCATTTTGATCCCAGCACTGCCACGGATGTTTAAAACTCCTCAAGTTAGTGCCTGTGATAGTACTTAGATTTAAATTTTTATTCAGCAAGTACCTAAAAAAGTATTTTGTATTTTAAAGATGGAAGAGATATTTAAAGACTCATTTTAATTACTTTAAAAAGCAGTATATTGATCTAGTTTCAGAGATTATCCTCTTTTCCAAGTCCATTTTGAATTTTAAACTACAAATAATTTTAAGTACCATAGAAAGAAAATTGTGTGCATCAACTGAACTCATACAGCACCCAAAATTCCTGCTTTGAATTGAAATAGCACTCAAAAAAGCATAAACTAAATACAGAAAAGAAACTACCAAGAACAACCATGATTATTCAGGTGTGTTTTACATGTATTTAAATTATTTCTTTGAGAAACATTGAAAAGCGTTCTAAATATCATTAATATTATCTGCACAGGCTATGTAGGGAATAGAGGGAAAATAGTGAGAGACCATGTAACAAAGATGATTACAAAATCATGTGCCTATACTAAATCTCTAGGTTCTGTCCAACACCAAGTATCTCCTCTTGGCTCTTTTTTTTAAAGTATTTATAGCAAAATTCATATATGGGAAAAAAAAATAGATATAATTGGGAGAAAGAGTAAGAGGCAGTGCTAAAGTACATGAACTGTATCTGATGAAGAGTAGACACCAAGAGTAATGTGATTTATCTCACTAGGAACAGATAATCCTGAACTGCTCCAAACCCCAGTTTATTAGTCTGGGGAATATAAGGAGTCCCTCTTCCAACAGGTGTCACTAATAAGCCTAAACATTCCAAACTAGGTGAATTTTCATCTGCTATTGCAAACAGTTGGGGAGAAAAATGAAGAGTACCAATATTTCATGGGCATTTCAAAGACAGCAAAACTGTCATCAGAACAGATCTGATTTCTTTAAAAAGGCAAACACACACTGTAGAACAGCCAGAAGTTAGGAAGTTCTGTATGAAGATACCTTCACTCTTTTCCATTATGCATTTTAAAACATTACTTTTAATTAAGCCAGTTCATAATAATTTCTAAAATGTGAACTTCTAAGGTGATTGCATCATATCACTTACAAACATTACCAGAGACACAGCTGGAGATTGTACAGAAATCTCCAACTTTTCTTCTGGAGCAGGAAACAGTGATGACATCATGTACCCTATAATAAACCCTATACAGTTCCTATAGTCTCAAGCCATTTCTTTTTGACAAACTTGTTTGTGGTCAAACTAATTGCTTTAAAACCATGGTACACAGAAAAGTAGAATAAATACTTCCAGAGGAAAGTGTTAAGATGGAGAGTACTGAGTTGACTCAGGAGTCAAAAATACAGTGGAAGGAAGCAACAGACATTGTACCTAAAAAAGCAGTCACATGAATTTAAAAACAGAAAATGGGACCTATATGTAACTTTTTATCCCACGGTTTTCTTGGCTCATGTATTAGTTTTATTTCTCTCTCTCGATTCATTTTAGTTGTGCTTTTTGTTTTCATAGTTGTACTGATAAAAATAGATGTTCTTAAATTTTGATCAGTTCTCATGCTTTAAAATTACTTTAAAGCAGATCTGGATCTTCCAACATGGAATTTCTGATCCCCTTAGAGCACATTGTTATAATAATTTTTACCAAAAGAATGTTTGAAAATAAGTCCTTTATAATCACGTGATTCCCTTAATCAAAAAAAGAGAAAAAGACCCCAACGTTTTTCTCAGTGTTTTATCAGATAAGTCTGAATTATTAACAGGCCTGAGTTCTCTTGGAAAAGCAAATAATAACATGCTTTCAGTCAAGTAATGTGGATCAAATAACAGGGAAGCATCTTGTAGAAGCTAGACTAATAATACTGCAAGAATTTAATCTGACTGTAATCTTACATTTCTTTCTAAAAGGTTACAGAAAAAATAATTCTAAACATAAGCCAATTTATTATTTTCTGGATATTTAAATAGATTAATTAAAATAGCAATGAATATATCAGAAGACTTTCCAATGCCAACTTGAACACAAAGTTGTGGCAGCTTTTCATGATAAAATAGGATGCACTTCAATTTCTAATCACAGAATGAGCAAAATCTCACATAAACACACAGATGTATCTGAGTACAAATATATATTTAGGCTGATGGAAGTCATAATCTCAGGTAAAAGATACCTTTAAAATATGATCCAGAGTATCCGCGAGTCAGAGGCTGGCACCCAACAGCATAGGTCTTGATGCTGAAACAGAAAGTACAAACAAGTGCAAGTACACGAATCACCATATCCTGTTCATAATTTTTTTAAAGTAGTTTTACTTAGATTATAGAAGTATGTCTCAAATAATTAAAAAAACCAGAACAAAATACACGAATTTAAATCATACCAGGTGTTTTTATGTCCCGAAAGAGATTAAAATAAATCAACTTTTGCATAAGGTCTTCTTTCTCTCTGTTTTTTAAAATTTTTATTAAGTATATAAAAGTATATATACTTTTATATAAAAGTATATTAAGTAAATAAAATTTATTAAGTATATATTTATAAAGTATATATACTTTATAAATAAACACATGAAATTAGGAGCAAAATATTTGTTAGAAATAGCAGAGTACAAAAAATGTAATAGATCTCAGTAATAAAAACTTAGAATCAGAATATTTTTCAAACCTTAAAAAGAACATGACAACAGTCTTTTTGTGTTCTTTTTCCAGGCAAATACTGATCAATTAAAACTCTGGTTGCATACTTGCAGTTTATTCATTGGTTTAGGAGAATAAGATGGCTGCCCTCCAGGCATTTGCTAATGGTGTTATTCTTGATGATTTTTTTTTCCTCAGGATATTCAGAGTTTATAAAGTACTCTGAGGGTTGATTTATGCCTGCCACGAAGCTAAAGTCTAGAACACTTCTCCAGCAGACAAGAAAGATAATATTTTACTTAAAGGTGTCTTCATTAGTCTGCACAAAGGAAAGTTGAAGACAGAAAAATTTATACTAGTCATTTGAGCTCAGAGATCCTAATTACATTTAGTACTGAGATTCAAAGAAGGGAAGAAAGCATCAGTCTAGTGAAATTGTTTATTGTTGTTGTTTTTCTCCTAATAATAAGGTGCCAGATGGAAATCTCTTTCTATATTAGCAACCTAATTTTAATTGTGTTAGTGAAGTTGTCTTATTGCTTCTATTAACTGATAGACTCATTTGTAGAAAATAATTTATTCCATCCCACAAATATTTAACAACTTGTTCTTAAGTTGGAAATTCTAAGAAGTTAAAAAGTCTCTTTAAAGCTCTTTTTTCTTAGTCACATTGCTGTACTAGAGCAAGCATCTCCTCTTAAACGTCTGAGATGAACTATTCACTGGACAAACCGGCATAGCTCCCCTGAAAACAGTGATACAGCTATTAAATTGTAAGAAACCACAGCCTTTTTCTTCAGCGCTTATTGAAAACTTAAGTTTTATGCTGGCAATATGAAAAAAATTAACACTCTCACAAATTCCATATTTTTAAGCTCACAATGTTTTTCTGCACAATTTTATAGGGAGACCTGTGATACCTGATACAAGTTCTTCACATCTTTTTTTCCAATTTGTCCTTTATCCACTGTATTTTTATTTTAAAATGCAGCACTAAAAAAGTGATCTACTAAGATTCACTGGCTGTGAGCTTTGAACTACATACAACCTACTGGAAAGGCAAAACTCTTGCTTTTTATCTTTGAGCTGCAACTGAATCTGTGGAGCAGATGCAGCTTTCTCAGTGTGGCGGACCAACATGCAGCTTCTGTCTTAAAATATTTTGCAATTCCAAGGGATCCACACCTCTCTCTCGGTGCAACGGCTCAAACATGTCTTGATACGGAGTGGACCCCAGAGAAGAATGAGATACCTGCTCATGCAGAGCTGAGATACGGTGCAGGCACAAGGACCGGTTCCTGCAGAGAATACGGAGATTGTGGGACTCTGACTGTATAGAAATGACACCATCAGAAGCGAAAAGGGGGACCCCCACCACCAAGGAACAAGAGGACCAACGGGACACCGATAGATCCACGAGTGGTAATATCTTCTTTGTGCTCTCTCTTACGGACTGAATTGCAAGAAAACGGACAGGTGTTTGGCGACAGGAGGGAAATGGGCTAACGTTCTCCCACTGAATCGGACTGTCGGGACACAGCAGCTCCGTGGTGGTAGCTATTGCAACTAATTCTTTCTTTCTTTCCTTTCTTTTCTCTTTCCCTTGCATTTGAGAACCTGTTGTCAGGCTAATAATGTTACCTGACACTTGACTCTGTTTTGGGTCTTAATCCTGTTCCCGAGAATACGAACAAAACCTTGCTCCGGTCTATGACCAGCACATGACACTCAGCTACCTGCAAAAGGGGCAGGACATGAGACACAAACTAAGCAAGGAGCTTTCGTGCAGAGTGTGAGAGTAGAAAGTAAACCAGGAGGAGGAGAAGACCCATCATGAGCAAACATAGTAGAAAAAGATTGAGCAGTTTTTATTTTTTACCTGTCCATACTACCTCCTGGACTTTTTTTTTTTAATTTAAACACCTGTGCCCCCAAACATTTCAGCTTGCCTTGTTACTATGCACCAACTCATACCTTACATATAAAGCATTTAGAGACTTTTCCTATCCTTTGGCATGCTATTTAAGAAAAGACAAGTTAACCACGGTCCTGAGATGGTTAACTTCAGCTCCTCCAACATTGGTTTCTGAAGTATTAAAGATCCTTAGATAGCCCAAAGAATAATGCAAGGCATGGTTTTAACATTAGTGTCCTGGGAGAAGACCCACACTAAGAAACTTGCCCTCCAAGCACAAGACAGACAACAACGTCAAGTCTAGCAAGGAGACAGACAAATCAATCTTTTTAGAAGGACGGCCCAACTCCTCTGATTCCATTTCTGATCTGTTCAGACAAAATCAAAACAGTGATCTGTACTTATCAAAGAGCTCCACCAAGGATCTGGCAGAGATGAACACAGCTGGGACATGTGAGTTGAATTTACCTAGAGGCATATGGCAGAGGACCACACAGGAAAGATTTAACTAATGGCTTAGGCACACCATGCCCAAATTCTGGTGAGTGGCTGCCAACCCAAAAGCCCAGGTAGGAGCTATTAGATAACAGGCTGCAGACATAAACCTGGGAAGTATATAGCTGAAACTGGAAACAAAGGGACTCAAGCTGGAAATTACACTCCTGTAGCAAGTACGAACAGCTACAATGCCTCATAAAACAGTAACAGAAAAATACACTTGTTTGGAATTCTGAGGACCCAGGTGGGTATTACAACGTTTTCCAGAACTGAAAAAGGGTCTAGTAGCAACTTATTTCTTAAAGTTTGTGAAGGCCATGTCTGCTGCCTAAAGTTGAGTGTAGGGAGAGAAGCAAACCAAAATTACTGAAAAGAGAATCTCTATAAGCTTACTCAATCATGAATTTGTAAGATAGTAAAGCATACACCAAAAGTGAAGGAAGTGACACTTCCTGCAGTAATTTGAAGTAATCCCAGAGTATTATACAGACTGTAAAACATTTCTATATGAAACTGGGAAATGGCTGTGTCATCCTTCGAAGAACATAATTTATGCTTTGATTTTATGAGAAATTTGGTTAATTATTACGGAATAACAAGGAGGTAATGTTCGCTATCACGTCACATATTTTCTTAAGAAAGCAAGAAAATAACTTTTTTTTTTTAATGGTGCCATGATTGGCATATCAGAATTGCATTGTAAGTAGGGGCCTAAGATTATTTATTGGCTTTTTTTTGTTTGTTTTTAATAGCCAAATAGAAATGAAAAAATAAAATAAGTTAGGAAAAAAACATAGTTGATAGAGTGAAAGTACCTAGTAGATATGTTATTCTGTCAGAAATATTACTTATACATACTCAAAAGATAATTATGTAGGCTTGTTATCAATCAAAGTCATATTATACTTATCACTTAATATAATTCTGTCTGGTGAAAAGTATATTCTGGTGAATATCGTACATAACTGTGATAACTGATGGTTTGAATGTGTAAGACTGACAAATGCCAAAAGTTTCAGATATATTGGATGAAGCTAAAATCTAAAAGTGTGTTATAAGCCCTATTAATTAAATATGCATTAATGTTTTCATTAAAAGCATTTAACTAAGGCAATACACTTGTGGAAAGCATATAATATTATCAGAATTTAAAGTGGCAAGCTGTTCATGGAGAGTTCTACATTTAAAATTATGTTATTGCTTGTCTACACAAAAAAGACAAGGGATAGTTTTGGAGACATAAATTTTTCTGCTCATGAAAATATGGATTTACAGACAGGCTGAAGTTGTTGACCCAGCTGACTTCAAATTCTCCAGTGTTTTCAATGGATCTTGTCAAACAATAGGCCAGCCACACAAATTGATGAAACAGCTGAGGGATAGGATCAGGTCATCTAGCAGCTCTGTATGTCGTGATTTCAGAGCCAACCACTCATGTGAAGTGACAGAAGAGTACTTCAACATTTAGCTTGAGATTTCTCATCATTCATGATATATCTAATTTTTACTGTTAAATGCTTCTGACCCAAATTTATGTGTCTTTTAATGGCCTTTAATATGAAAGGTAATAGTCTCAGTTTCAAAATCTTGCTGATAGACACAGAAAACATGCTTTCTACAAATTAGATGCTTCCAAGAATGGTTTAAATCCCTCTTCTGTAGGACTCTGAAGCAGATTCTTGTGCACAGGCACAATACCTATAATGCCATCCTGTGGTTCCTGAATTGGTTCTTGCATTCATGAAAGCTAGCACTTTTTTTTTTTCCATTTTAAAGTCTGTACAATAATTGAAATATCACTGTATTATTTCTAAATATTCAGAGAGATGATAGTGCTGCTCATTAACAAGTCCAGGTGTTCCTGCTCAGAAGGCAAGGACAATACATTCACAGCAAAGGAGCGCCATTTTACCCTCTTCCCCAAATAATTTCTCAGGTCAAAAGCTTTCATTCCAGTAAATAAACACCACTTGGCTTTTCAGGAGGAACTTTTCTCAGACACAACAAAAGAATAGCTCAGTACTGTGCATGAAATAAGACCATTAGAACACTGCTCTTTAAATGGAAACTAAGAAAGATGCTTACAAGAAAAAGGAGGCAGCAGATTGACTCATAGGTCCTCTATTCTTATGACTACTACTGTTTATTACTTTAACATTTTGATAGGCAGCACTGTTGCAATTGAAATATATGGTTAATCTTATATTAAAGAGATAAAGCAAGCACTGAGCTAATAGCAGAGTCACTTGGTCTCTCAAAGCCCTGCATTGTTAGAGTAGAAAATTTAAAGGGCAATGCCATGAGGGAGGAAAAATGCATGGAAAAATATTGTTAGTGTAGTCTTGAAAATAGTATTTTAAATAAAAATAAACGAAGATTATGAGACATGCATAGCAAATGACTCATTCAGGTCTTGCAAACAAATGACTAAAAACATAAAATGTAGTGAAATTTGTTACCCAATAAGAATAAAAGGACCTTTTGTAACATAATTCATTTTCCTAAAGTTAAAAAAAAATAAAGCTGGAGTGACTTAAATGAACACTCTCTCAAAGGTTAAATAAATTGTAATGCCATAGAACTACTGGTGTTTGGAACATTTAAAGGTCAGTTCCATATTTTTTTCATAAAGTTTAAGCTTATTTTATTATTTACAAGAATGGTATTTCCCTCAGCTGAGGAAGTTTTGAAAGGTCCATCTTAATATGGTAACACTATCGGAAGGGTACTGCTAGGTTGAACAATGAGCATGGCACAGAGGCATTGTCTCTTCCCCCACCAATCTAGCATCAGCACAAACTTGCACATATATACAGCACAGCATCACAGCAAGAACAAATACTAAAGTTTTGACCTCAGTAAAGGTGTGCCAAAAAACATTATGCCAGGGCTAACACGTATCTACTTCAGGTGTTTTGACCTACAGCAAATAAGAATAATTACAAAATCATTAAGGTTGGAAAAGACCTTCAAGATCATCAAGTCCAACCACTAACCCAACACCACCATACCCCCTAAACCATGTCCCAAAGCACCATGACTCCACCACATCCCTGGGCAGCCTGTTCTAATGCTTGGCCACTCTCTCCGTAAAGAAATTTTTCCTAACATCCAGTCTAAACCCCCCCTGGTGCAACTTGAGGCCATTTCCTCTTGTCCTATCACTAGTTACTTGGGAGAAGAGACCAACACCCACCTCACAACAATCCCCTTTCAGGTAGCTGTAGAGAGCGATAAGGTCTCCCCTCAGCCTCCTCTTCTCCAGACTGAACAACCCCAGTTCCCTCAGCCGCTCCTCAGAAGACTTGTGCTCCAGCCCCCTCACCAGCTTCGTTGCCCTTCTCTGGACATGCTCCAGCACCTCAATGTCCTTCTTGTAGTGGGGGGCCCAAAACTGAACACAGTATTCAAGGTGCAGCCTCACCAGTGCCGAGTACAGGGGTACAATATCTGTTAAATGTTACAAGATCAGTACGGAACAATATTTTGAGTACTTGTACCGTGTTTTATCCACAAAGTATCCATACAGAAGCAGATTTTAGAAAATTGTGGGAATTAGAATTAATAATTTTTGACTGATGATGTGAACCTACAAATGCTAACCTACAAATTTATGACAAACTGAGAAATTCCTTCCGTGAATGAGGCAGATCCCTATAGAGAGGGGTTTAAGAGGCACATGAAGTAGGATCTTCCGATAAAAAGTTAATGCAATTGGGAATTTACATTTTTGATAATCACATGCCCTGATTTCCAATCAATTAGTTGAAATCTTACCTTTTAAATTGTGGTAAAATAGAATTTTACGTGTAATGTGTCATTAAACATCACTGCCTCTTCCTGTACTCTAATAAATAACTCTTTATCACTTGTGCAGTTGTTGCTTCTCCCATGATCTTGAAAAAAAAAACAAACAAACAACCTGAGGAATTCCTGTTCAGGCTGAAATATTTATTGATGGGTAACAGATTGATTCAAATACTTTAACCTTAGTATTGTATTTTCAGACTTAGTATTTGGTCAAAATATTGCAAAAAATTGTTATTTTCATTATCACTATTGAAACGTGACTCATAAGAGTTGCCTTTCAGATCACCACTGACAGGAAAATGCCTCCTCATAGCCTTCATGCACATCTTTCCCTCTGTAAATTTTTGAATATTTAATTTTACTTTTAGGTTTTATGGTATCTTCTCACTCCTTTCCACTTCCTGTTGTAGTTTTTTATATATAATGTATATAAATCATAATAATAACATGTAAATTATATATATATAAAACTTCTCATTGAGTCTTACCTACAGTTGATAGCCATATAGAAAAATTATCTAATAAATTCTTGTTTTATAAAAGATAAAAACAAGAGGTCAATTCAGCAATGATTGATAAGGTGTTAATAATTATATCCCTACATCTTACCTCTAGTCCTTCTTAGATGTTTAAAAGGTAAAAGAAAAGAAAATGTATGCATTAATGACACTGTCTTTTCTTTCCAGCTCCCAAAGTAAGTAATTTCATTTCTTTGTCCTTCCCATTCCATTCCTGAGAGATGGAAAAATGAGGAAAGTAAGCAAAATTAAACATTTTTTAGGGAGACACTATTTTACCTTTTGAAACAGTTGAACACATTCAATTGTGCACATTTCAACTAACATTTCCATTTTTTTAATTAGTGCCATTATTCTTTACATTAAAAATCCCTTAATATTATCTTCTTTATCATGTCTTGTATTGAAGAAAAAAAATTATTTTTAAAGTTTATTTTTAAAATCCTACAAAGCATTTGGGAAGGGACAGGATGCAGTGAGTAGATTCACTTACATGGTTAGTTCAATCCAGATTAACTTCATAATTTAATATTCTGTTTTATGAAGAAAATTTATTTTTTTTTTTAAATCTAAAATACTTTCAGGTGACCAGCACACTGAATAATCAATTTGAACACCACTGCAGCAATTTGTATATACATAGAGTAGTTATATTTTGTATGATTTGTAAGCTGTTTTTCTTGTTATTTTTACCTTCCTTGTAGTAAACTACAAGGTAGAGATATGGCTGAGACTTGTTTTATCCTGGCTGCTGGGTCACATACAGCTTAAAACCTCTCAAGAAATCAAATGAAGAACAACGTACGTGCTCAATATTTTAACTGTTAACAGTTAATTAAACGTTTGAAAATAGTGAATTTTGGAGCTTCCTTGATAACAAGTGGAGTCTAATGGTTCTGTGTTGCTACTATGTGACCAAATAATTATAATAGCAGAAGGCAAATACGATAAAAAATATACAGTGTATTGATATGTCTGATGACTTACACATAAAAGTATACTTTTTTTTACAATAGTATCCTATTGCAAATATAAATGAATACTGTTGTTCTTCTAAAATGTTGCACCTATAATATAACTACAAGATCTTGAACACATGATTCTAAAAATCGTCTTGATGATAAAATGCAAATATATATAAACAAACTAAAATAAAATATTCAGAGAGACATTTGATCAAATGATGTTCACTAAAAGTTACCTAGCTGTGATACCACAACAAGTGATGCCCTTTATTTACTCCCCTTTCTCCCCCTCAAAATACTGAAGATTGACTAACAGGAGAAATCCAAGATCATCAGAATATTTTAAAAACATTGGAAAATTTTTCTGTATAGAAGGGCAACCTCTAAACATCAGCTCAATTTTAAGAGGAAAAGGGATTCCAGTTTCATATTCTCTTAGTAAACTCAGGGAGGTGAAAAAGCATCTTACTATTTATTCACTTGAAATTTCATGAGTATGATAATTTCATATTTAATACTCCACTGAGTCAAACAGCAACGTACATACATATATACTAAATTGTAGGTTTTAAACTGTTATAAAACAAAGATCTGAGAAACTCTCAAAAGAATGTTCAGTAACATCTACAACCATTTCAACAAAAATAGAGAAATTTTCTGGTAGTGTTTATTATACAAGTAGCTGTAAACAAAACAATATGTAAAATCAGACTAAAATAGTGGTATCTAATCACTACTGAATTGGGGGGCCCAGGCCTGTCTTAAGAGTTATAGGATGATCTTGTAAGGCATACATATTTCTTTTTAGAAATCCCTCCTTTTTTCTTTTTTTTTTTTTTTTAAATGGACAAAATTTTTTTACCTGTTCCATCTTACAGGGGGAAAGGAAAGAAAGAAAGGAAAAGGGAAAAAAACCTACCCATAAGAACCCTCGTATCTGACCAAAACAACAAAATTATCTCATTTGAAATTGGACATCTAGCAGTGAAATGGAAAGTCAGTTTTATAAAAGAAATGTTACAAATAAAACATCAACCATACCTGTGCAATTAAAATTAATATTATCAACATAAAAGCGGTGCTCACCTCAAAGCTGTGGATTAATTAACCAGTCAATATCCAGCTATATCCCTCCTCTGCGGATGCTTAACACAATGTTAGATATATTTCTTGCTTTCTCAAATCAAAATAAAATTATAGTTATTTGAGGGGCAGTGAGGAGGTAAACTTCCACAACAACTGTAGTCCTGTCTGTCCTTTACTTATACAGTCAGCAGGCTCAGTCCTCTAATACACCCTTGGGTGATTTCACTCCCCCTGTAATTTTATTGAACTGAAGCATTTGCAGGATTTGACCCTTTTTGAGTCATTTCCATCTACTTCATAAATCCTTCTGCATTGAAAAGACATCTCTCAGCTTCTTTGCATGTTAGTATTAAGTCTTGAGCTGAATGGAAATGTGCTTTTCCCAGCACGGTCACAGCTGTATCTCCTTAATTCTAAGCAGGTAGACTTTCTCTTCGGAACTACCATATTGGCTAATGGCTGCTGGGTCTTTTCATATTGTTTTCATATACAGCTGCTCTATTACTGTTGCTATTCCAAATCTTCTATTGCCAGTTACAGTATGAAAATATTTCTGAGAACTCACTCACAGACTGAGCCAAATTCAAGCAGACATTTCAGTAATGTATTTGAATTTAATACCTTCAGCCCTCTTTCTAATCCTTAAGTTTAATTAAAGTCATTGCTTTCCATTTACAACCATATATTTAAAATTTTATTTTTCTGGAATAAAAATGCTGAGTCTGAATTCCAGTCTGTAGGTCTTTAGAGGATTTGGATATATACACAAATATTCAGCTTGATAGATGGTTTTATAATAACATTTATGTTTAGAATGCAGGGAGTTGATACAATGAGATACATTTCAGTATAAATATAAGCAAAACCAGACCTACTACAAACTTGTATCATTTATACTTTTAAGATAAAATTTAGTAGAGGGGGAAGAGGACACAAACTGAGGAAGTAGGAGAGAGAACCAAATCACAAGTTTTGCTTTTATTAGATTTCTCGACTGACCCTTTCGCTCTCAGCTTCCATTAAAAATGCTTATCACTAATCAATTCACAGGCTTTTTTTCCTTTAAACTTCAAAGTAGTCCATCTTCATGTGCACTTACCACAGCCTTTCAAGAATCCGCTACAGTTTAAGTTCCTTTTCTCCGTAGATTCAGAGTTAAATTCAGTAGTGAAATCCAATATTTTATGTTGTCTTAAAAATTAAGACGTAAATGGCAAAAGTGAAACAAACCCAAAACTTGTTCCATAGGATTCCATAAAGCAAGCTTTGCAAATTTACTCACTTATTCCAGCACATGATCAAACCAAGCAATTATGCACAGAGTTCTGGAGCTTACCATATAAAAATATTAAAGAAAAACTGACAATCAACAGAGCTCTTGGACTGACGCCTTGTTAACACATATAGGAACAGGCAGCAAATACATTTTGCAAGGAAAGTCCTTAGTTACACTCCTGATGTGCATGGTTCTTCCATGACCATCTTCCAAATGCTCATGTTTTTCTTTCTCAGTAATGTTGCCAGAGATTAAGGCATTTACTTAGAAGTGGAGCCAAGCAGCTTATAACTCAGTCTTTATGGTCTGTGAACAAGCCTGTAAGAAGCAAAGCTCCAAGTTGCCACATCATCACTGTGACTCATGCCAGCTGTCAAGTATCTTTTCTACTTGTTTTGGAGCTCTAGCTTAAGCTAACCTGTTTTACTTGGCATTTGAACAAATTGGAGGTACTTATATAGCGAAGTATTGGCCTGAGCTGGGAAGTGACCATTAAGAGCAATGCCTCCAAGCAGAATCTGACACTTGCCACCTCTCACCTGAGACCAATATATACTGTTTGAGCACATTTCAGTACTAGTCCACTGAAAGTCAAAGAGGTTGACAGGTGAACAGGGAAAAAACTTTCACACAGGCAGGTGCCAGATTCATTTGGAACCTGGTGCTCCCAGCTGAGACTCCTGACTGGCAGTGTGAAGAGTTTCTCCTCACTCAAAGGTGTTTCCCTCTACATTAGAATATAACAGCCTATGTTGAAAATGAGTTGATGACTTCCTAGTGATGTTGTTGCTTGCTCGTGCTTTAAGCAAAAAAGATGCGACTAGAATCCAAAGTGGAAAGGATAACTCTCGTCTAGATGGAAATAGGAGGACTCAAGGCTTAAGAATCTAGTCATGGAACTTGAACAATGCCTAGTTAGGAGCTATTCAGTGTTTCAAAAACTCATTGTTGCCCAGCCTGAACTAAAATGGCCTGAAGAACACATAAAAGGTCTAGGTTCTCCAGATTGAGATCTGGAAAACAGATTCTCCTGACCAGTACAGTAGGCTGTCTCCAGAGCACGCTCGACACACAAACTGAATAAGTTTTCTCACAAAATGAAAGTGCAGCTGATTTGTTTTGCAATGAAGCCTGCAGTGAAACCTGCCACTAGCCAATTTTTGTACAGGTTAATGGTTAGGCAACAAGATATTCCAGTGATTAAAAGTCCAAGAAGATCCAGTGCCTCTCTCTGGCTTTCCTCTCACCTTTGAGCCACGAGATTTACTTAACAGGCTTACAGGAATTTTACACCCTAGGTCTCCACAGAAGTACAGAAGCATTCTTCACCTTCTTACTGAAGTTGTGCCAAAATAGAACAAAGTATGAAAAAAATTATTGGACTGGAAAGAGGGGGAGTACAACGATGGGTATGACACTGTAGTAGGGTGATGAGGGCACTCGCCTGGAGCTGGAGAGTTCTGAGTTACAGTTCATTCTTCCAGGATTATTTATTCACTTATTTTTACCCAGCATACATAATGAGAAAAGTTTAAACAGATTGAGGAACAAACATGGAATTTGTCTCTGTATATATCATCAGGTAATTTTACTTTAGCTGAAAGTTATTATACCTCATTCTTATTATCTCATTCCTTTATAATATAGAGAGGATTTTAAGACATTTCAGAATAACTGCTTTGGAATAACATTTTTTAATGTAGAGCAACTACTGTCTATTTCATTAGCAGTTTGTTACTTTTTTTTTCCTAGAATACTAAAGACTTATATACCCACAGATAAAAAACAAAGAAAAGGAAAAGAGAAAAGAGATAAACACACCTTTTCATAAAGAAATGTAAAAATATTGACTTCTGATTTCAGGTTTTTAATATATACACCTCTTATCCAATGAAAACAGGTGAGATCTGAGTTCATAATACATCATAGGTGTTAGGCTTGTCAGCCAGGCATTGCTGATGATGGAAGTCTTTCACCTGTTCTCTTCCCTTGGATTACCTGTCCAGGAAGTGGGTGGCATGTGTTTCCACACAGTGCTAGTGGTGCAAGACTGCTTTTCTTTTAATGATCCAAACCTCTCTCTGTAATTTATTCAGTCACAAAGTTCCAGGAGAAGTTTTGGCACTTAATGACCTTCCAAGAATCAGAATATACATTGTTTCTTTGCTAAATAATTTGTAATGTTGATTTTTCAGCTGGTAAGATGCAAAATCATTAAAACACTGAAATTCCTAAAATGCTTCTGTTGAGATAGACAATACATTTGCTTAAACATTATTTTTGTACTAATTATTACAATAGACTTGAAAATAAAATATTAAATTTGATATATTTTTTAGTTTACAAGCAGCAGCCACCTTAAATTAATGAGTGTTTATTTTGAATTTCTTTTAACAGGATCAATTCTCCTCAAAATTTACTCAGGGATAATTAATAGAGAAATGTTTCTAGCACTAACGTGACATTCCACAGAGTGCGTTTGTAAGTCTAAGTTAGTTAAAGCTACACAAGGATGTGAATATCTAAAGGTTTTGCCTTTGCAAAACCAAGAAAACAGCTTGCTTTTGCAAAAATAGCTTTCCTTTGCAAGCCAAGAAAACGGCTTTCTTGATTCATACTGGTTCTGACTTGGAGTTATGTCATCAGTATCTTGTTAATAAAAATAAATTATGTCAAGAGGCCTGATGAAACTACAATGGAATATTATTGGCCATGTAATAAATACTAAATAAGTGGCTTTGGCAGGGAGGAGGGCAAGCATTTCTGTTTATTTATTTAGTTCTATTATTGGAGCAGAGGAAGGGCTGCAGGAAGAGTGAGTGTCTCTCTTTGTATCTTCAAACAATCACCTGCCACCTAGCAAGAGCCTGGGTGGAAGGAGATATCTTCAGAAGCAAAGCATGTGTAGGAACAGAAAACAGCAGGGTCAGACCCCCTCTGACAATAGCATGGTGTGTGTGAATAACCCTACAGCACAAGCAACAAATGCTGGAAAGGAACTGGGCCATCAACTCCTGGGTTAGCGCAGCTTTTTTTAATATGGACAGCAGGTTTAAGTCTAGTCTGCTGTGTTCAGAATGAGATCTGGATCACACAAATAAATGTAACCTGTACCTGGTTATCAGTACTAGCTTATAGAAAGAACATGGACACATTCTCATTTATTTCAAAAGAAATCCTAGATGGTCCATGACTATTTTGTTTGTAGGTGTATTTTACCAGGAGGTTATTTGAGATTTATTTAACTTGTTCAATACTGATTAGTTTCAGAATAAGTAAAAATGAAATGCTAACACATATTGTTTGAAATTATTTCAGTGCTTTTGAGCTTTTTGTATCACAGAGCTTGCAGAGTGCACTTCCTTACAGAGTGCTGCACCAAGAATCCTCAGCCAAACTTTGAACCTTTATGCCAGTTAATTCTCGTTTATTTGAAGATTGCTCTAAAATTCCAACAGCTCTATTTTCACTTGTATATTTCTGACAACCCATGTTAATGGGAAGCTGAGCTTTTACTAGAGTACCTTATACAGCCTCTTCCTCCTTCCAATTGTGAAGGGTCATCAATTGTGGAAAAAAACAAAACGCAAACCCCCTCTTTTCCTTTTTCCTGTAGCTGCTGTCAGTCACTTTAAATACATTATCTTGCAAATCTTTCCCAAGGCTGTCCTATTTTGTTCCGTCTCTCTCTATAAAACAAAGGCTTTTTTCCACCTTAGTGTGTACTTGCGGACTGATTTTTTTTGGTCTGCAATATAGGATTTTATGCTGTTAGAGGTCATGAATTACATACTGAGTTTATGCTCACTCAATAAAGGTTATTTTTTCACTGCTCCTTTACGTCTCTAAAAAGCACCTTTGATCATAAAATTCTCTTTCATCAACTAAAGCAAAGACTTCAGAGGTGTGTTAAATTGTTCACGTTGTGTAAAATCCTTACTTTACAAAGAGACAGTGTCTCTTTTCTGCTCTTTAATAGTAGTATTACCAGTGAACTCTCCTGTTGCTTCATTATTTATTAGCAGAACAGTCACCTTAATCATTATTATTTCCTCTAGTACAGAATGCAGTTCTCGCTGCTCTCCCTTATACCTGAGGTACTATTGAGAATTCTGCGCTGCATTTTTATTGAAATCCTTAGTCTCTCATGACTGGCTTCACTGTCTCACAGTATGTGTTCTTAGATATTAATAGAAGTTACTAGTTTAGATTCTGACTTCTTCATACACAAAGAACAAACATAGTTTTGCACCCAAATGACACCAAAGAAAGAACAAAAGTAGCCCAGAAGGCACCCTGTGTTTCTTCACAATAGTAGTCTGTACAGAGTCTAACAAAGAGTGATTGTGCAAAAGCTAAATGCTTGGTTAAACCAGGAGCAGCGGTGCCGAGAGTGATACTTCACCTAAATTAATGAACGAGGCTTTCTAGTTGCCCCTCTGTTTATCAAATAGAGAGGGCATGAGCACAATATTCACTTACTAGTAGGTTATGTTGCCCCACAGTAGTTCAGATCAATCAAACCTCCAATTATGGCATGACCACAGTGAACATTTGAAAGGGCTGAGCTGTAGACCTCCACAGCTAAGTACACAGTGCCTACACTTTACATTAAATTGCAAGGGTTTTTTATCAGCCTCATGTTCTTTCAGGCTGGCTTTCAGGGAGTCCCACAAGGTTCTGAGTAAAACATGCTTTTCAGATTACTGTGTAAAAAAAAATCATATCCAAAATGTAAATGAAAATTTGAAATCTTGGTATGAAAAGGAGCTGGATAGAAATAATTACAGACTTTTAATTTCAGCTATTTTATTTTTCATTTATTTTATTACCAGTTCTGTTAGAGCTAGGATTCTCCCTGAGGACTTACTCAATTATAACACACATTAATAACAAATATTATTAGATTTTGTATTTATTAAACTTTCTCCTTCTAAAAACTCCATTAATTTTGAATTGAATAACACATACTCAAAGCTAAATACAAAGAACATTCTCCGATGGAAAATTAAGTCATCAGTCTAATTATCAAAGACATAATTAGAAGATCTGGTGTTTTTTTCCCCTCCCCAGCTGCTGGCCTTTTTCAGGCCAAAAAAACATATTTGCTGTAAAAATGACATTATCTACAGTAAGTTTAAGTACAATGAATCATGCACTGAAACTTCCTATCACTTAGATCAACAGCTGGAAGCATCTATAACTTTTTCACTAACCAGTCAACAGTTGAATTCTGCCATGATGCTTAGGTCTGTTATTTTTATCAACCTCTTCTCCACAGTATGGTTCTCCTCCTTCTAACTGTTACCTTAATGACATCCCTAGGCAAGTAAGAATCTTCCCTAATACTCAGAAATCCTAAGCATTGACTGCTTGATGTGAAATTTAATGATTTATAATCTAGTTTTAAACTCACTGCAATGGATGAGTTCAAAGAAATTAATACAGTGTGTGGATATCTAACTCAAAAAAAACTTCAGAGAATTATGTATTTCCTGAAAATGTATGGGGGTTTTTGTTATAGTGGAAGTTTATAAATTCACATCTTATATTTTAAAATCATCCAGCAACCAGTGACAAACTCAGGAGATCAGCTTCCTATCACTGCTTTATGAAGTTTCCATTAAAAAAAAAACCACAAAAACATTTTTATTAAAGAACATACATAATATGCATACCACAAATTACCAAATAAAACTGCTTACAAATGTACTCACTTCCCTTTTTAATGTTGTCACTCCATGCATAGACTATTACTATTTTTTGTAATTCCAGTCTTTTAGAAGTAAACTGTTAGTTGTACACAATGGTACATACTTACTTTACCTTTGTGTGGATAGGAAGGAAGTCTTTCCATTAATGGCTTGATATAGCTTACACTGAAATGGAAAACGTGCCACTGATCACAAATATATGGTCAATAGTCTCATGACACAAATGAATCTCTTGAACTTTGTAATTCAAGATTAGTTTGAGAATAAATTAGTTTAAAAATAAGTACAGGGTGACGAACTTTGCAGTAACTGTAGAAATACTATTTCCTTCAATTTTATCTTAGTTAACAGAACTCCCAACCCATAACAGCCATCATTTATTTTCTATTGATGCATAAACAATTTATACTACATGTGCACTTAGAAAGTCTAACTGGGATTCAAATACTGCTTGTGCAATATATTGACAGTATCAGAACTTGGTGGAGACTTACTTGTGATGGAATTGGTAGTCTGTTACATATTTTTGCAAGTAACATCTTTTCATACATGCAAAGTTCCTACCACAATAATGAAAAATAGGATTTCAGTCTTCAACATGCAATTATACATATGCATAAAGAATTGCATAGGAAGATTGCATCTACATAGGATAAGGACATCTATGCAGAGGGAATTCCAAAATCAGACACTGCCAAAGAAAGGAAAGAATTCTTTGTTCTATTTTTTCTAAGCATACCAGAAGTTTAAAATGAGATACTATAAATTATCTAAGAAAATTTATGAACCTTCACCTTTACGGAAACTTTTTTTAGAGAATTGAATTATGTATAAATCTTTCTAGCTTAATTTTGACCCTGATTATTATTAATGCTCCTTTCCTTGATTTTAACTTCTTTGATTTTTTGCTATGACACTTTAAATTCTGTAATCACTTGTTTAATTTAGGTGCCTTCCTGTTATTTAAAACAAAATTTACTACCCCTCCCTTAAAAGAACTCATTAAGTTTTCATTCTTTATGGGTTTTTTCAATCACTATTCTTTTCAAACAACAAAGACATCAGTCTTGCCCTTAAAATATTTATGTAGCAACATTATAATATAAAAACAGAGAATCACATTTCCTTATTAAAACCAGGTTCTGAGTAAGGTTTTCTTATTAGGAATTAGATTCTTAAACTTCTAGAAAGAGACTAGACTGAATGAGTCTCCAGATACTCTTATCTGCTGTGGAGATGGAAACAGGAAGAACAATGTCATGACCTGAATTATCAAGACTGCAGGAAATACAGGTCAATAGAAACCTATGCCAGAGAAATCACGACATGTCTTGCCTCCAGATTTATACTTAGAAAATCTTGCAGATACTCTGGAAGGTTGCTTTCTTCTATGTAAGCAATGCTGATTTACAGTTAGGCTGCAGCTGGATCACTATCATCTCCATTCTGAACCATCAGAAAAAACTCAGAATGGTTACCCAGTCCCTTTAAAGTGACCATATTAATTACTCTCGCTGGCTTGCACCGTCTTTGGAACACAACTTGCAAATTCCACTGCAGTTTTGCAGATGCTCAAAGGGATCAATGTAACAAGACTTTTTGTTATACACTTACCATACCTCCTAGGCTACTTACTAAATTAATCTTATGTGTACAATCACTTTTTTCTAAAAGATATTTCATAAATAACTTTCATGTCTCTGCAGAAATTTTGAAATGAGATTTTTCTTTTCTCTTTTTTCCTCTGAAGTTTATGACTAGAGATTTTAAACCTTCAAAAGGCAGCTTCAGCTCCTACAGGTACACTGCTGATGAAAATAATTTCCCCTACCTCTTCTCCCCATGTCATCAGACCATTTTAATTATATGACCACATCTCTTTACATAGTACATTCTATGGTCCCTCCAAATGCACTAGCCAAAACAGATTTTTTTCTTCCACTTTCCTTCTATGAACATAGCCTATATTCACTTATTTTAGAAGTAAGTATCTAGGCCTGTGATTTTTTTTTATTATCTTCTGTAACACACAAACACTCCTACAGACAGAAAAGTCCAAATCCCTAGACAAGCTAGGGTTGTTTGGTTTGGTTTCTCCCTGACATGTAGAATGGTAAAACAGCTCTTGTAAAACAGAAAAAAAAAAAAAGGATATGAAAGGCTAATATGAAATATAATTTTTACACGCATCCAGTTTACTGGGGTGCCTTAGACACCATGAAAGTCCTTTCATAAAAGAGAAATTCAATTAATATAATTTTTTAGGTGTTTGAATTGAGAAGTTTACAACCGTGGGGTGAATTTTCATGCAGTTTGTACAGGGAACTGCAAACACAACTCAACTCCAAATCAGTCTCAAGACAGAAAAGACAAATCTGTCTTTCCTTTCTTAGGAGTTCCACTGGTCAGGGTCAGTTTTAATTTCCACTGGAGCCTCGACTGTAGCCCTTGAGGCAAACACTGTCAAAAGGTATGCACTAACTGAGTACAAGCCCAAACTACTCCTGCTTTCTGGACAACGCTGCCTTTTGCAATTTTTCTCAAGGTAGAGAAGTGTGCTGCTTTTGACTGCTTCAGTCTTCCCCAGAGGACTTTCTGCAGGACTTTCCTATAAGCAGATTTATGTCAGTATAGGGAAATTACAGAAAGAATATGAAACATCTTATAGCAAGAGATGCTCCCAAATTAACAATAAATATTTCAATTAAAGATTGGACATGTCATGAAACCACTCAACCAGCACCTTAATAGGATATTACATGGCCTAAATAGAAATGGTTATGGTTTATAGTTATTATCTATGACCTATTTTGCAACTGCTAAGGCAAACTTAATGCCGAGCTACCAATCCATACTGAAAAATTCTAAAATGCTGAGTGCATACTCTGCGTACTCTTCAAACAGAACTTACATTGATATCACTTGGAAATTGGATATAAATCTAGGTCAAGGAGCTAAAATGCGTAACAGAAATCAATGAGGAATGATTGTCTAGCTGTTGAATTTGAGATTTTAAGTGTTCCCATTACAGCAGTATCAAACTATTTCAAGTGCTATCAAAGAATGGTCCGATGCTTAAAAATATTGAGACTGGAAGGACTGGCTTGACAAGCCTTGCTTTCAGCTCCTGTGCCAGCTGCAACATCACTCACCTTGCCAGCCCACCTCATGCTCTAGGGTGTCCTTCTGTCAGCACAACTGATATACCAAAGAGATATTGAGAAAATATAACTATAGAACTGACACAAATACAAAACTTCAACTTTAAAAAAACTAAATTTTCATCTTTTTCTTGAGATCTTAATATTTGTAAACAAAGTGGATTATGCAGATTTCTGCTTTATTATCACTATAACAGTATTAAAATAGCTGAGAAGGTATTTAGGAACTTCTCTATATACTTTAAAAATAATTCATTCATTGAAGTGTACTTTATTATCTATGAAAAAAATAGTAATGTAGCTATTATAAGAGAAGCTGTACATATTAAAAAGGCTAACAACCTTCAAGGTGTCCATTCACCATAAAACTAATTTCACACCTAGTGTGTTATGTAATGTGCTATGAAAATATTCTTTGCTTCAAGGTATCTTTATATGAGTTTGGACAATACAAAAGTTGTCTTCAACTCTATGCAGATTACCCCTGGAATAATTTTAAAAACAGTAAGATAATGATGTATACCTTTTGTTTCACAAACTGTAAGGTGAGGTAGTTGGTGTAAAAAAGAAAAAGTCATAGTAACTATTTTTCCAAATATTTACCATAATTGCCAATAAGCACTGAAAATATTTGGACTATTGAATACTTTTATGGTTTGTATGCTTTGATGGATCTTTCTAAGACTGATGTAACTTAATGAATGAATTTTATATATTCCATTATTAAATGTAATCAAAAGAAAAGAGTAGAAAATAAACGTTATTCCTTGAAGCTGACTGGAAAAAAACAGATTGTCTGAACTGTTTTTTGCTTTTAAAACTCTGTTTTGTCTCAGATGGAGAAACAAAAAAAGTCAAATAGCTACTGAACAACAAACTTCAAGACTTGGTGGCTATTGTGTCTAATGGAAATATTTTCTCAGAACCAGACCCTAAAATCCAGACCATCCCTGTGAATTGGAATGGCTGAGGGCAGACTGTTTTTTTGGATCTGCCTTCATAAAGACACAGAAATACAAACAAAAGCTCCAACACAATCCAACACCCATCTAAATCAATAAGAAGCTTTCTATTGATTTCATAGGGAAACCAATAATTTCTTCAACAACCTTCAACGAAGCCCAAAAGGTAACAAACTGATGTGAGACAGGTACAACCAAATGTAGTCATTCAACATTTCTGAATTTTAAATGAGTTTCTTATTCTTACTGGTGGCTATTTCAATCCATTTCAAGTAATTCTAAAATTGTGATTCATCCCTCCTCTGGGAGGGGATATCTGTTGTCATGACTTTATGCTTATTTTCTCAGTAATTCCATTTGCTTAAGAGGGGATACTTTAGAAGAAAGTATAATTTAGAATGAAGATAGATATCCATTTATAAGTTAAAAAACATTTTTTCATGCCAATAATAGTATCTCTTACCACATAATTAAAAGACAATAGGGATTTCTTTGCAACAAGTTAACCAATAAAAAAACAAACAGATGGAGAACATATTTATAATACATTCAAAATCTATAAAGGTTGTCTCAACTGGTATCACTTTTTCTTCTCTCAGCCTAAAATCCTGATATTCCTCAGTTGCTAGGATACTCCAGCTGAATAAACTTTTTTTTCTTACTATTTCAATTGTCCACTATTGAAATGTTTGCATTATATACAGAAAGAAAATAGTTCAACTGCAAACTTTTTTCCAAAAACAGCTAGTGGATAACAACGACATACATGGACAATAAAATGTGTTTTTCATTTTTAAGAATTTATTTTTATACATTCATGTCGTAAAAGAAAAGAGCTTGTTATGACTGCCATGCAACCATTACGCCAGTTTCTCCTTAAATATTTATATATCCAAATATTCTGTGTCTGAAGTAGATAAAGAACAGAACAGACATTAGCTCCTCTAAGTATTTCTAGTTTAAAGAAAAAAACTATAACGTATTAAAAAAATGGAATTTATATCACATTTCACTATCTTGCAACAAAACTCTACTTCTTTAAGATTAGGAATCCTATGCCTTATCATAAATAACTTTTCAAAAGTTACAGTAATACATATGGGTCTCAAGTTATCTAGAACTGGGAAATACAGGTGATTTTTATGATCTGTGATAAGATTAAATATACTATACAAGATATGTCTTCTTTCTCAAATATCCCAAAACCCTTTTACTTTTCACAAGACTTAAAACTATACATATTAGAAACTTACTGTATTTGGAGGAGGAAAAAAATAGTATTTTTAGCCATCAGTTATTATGTTTTAACAACCCTAATATATGTATATAACAATATACACAGAATACATACTGAATATAAAAGTTTCTGGTGATTAATATACTGTAATTCTGAAGTTATATTGTTATCAGATTTTACAAAGGAAAGTTGGTTGACACCAATCTCTATTCAGCAAGCATTCAAAAACAACCATTATTGTAGATGTTGCCTCAACTGTGTATATACCCTTTGAAGGTCATATCAAAATTACAAAGAAGTAGAAAGAAAATCAGAATTCTTACATGAAATAAAAAAAAACCCCACAACACACTATGAGAAGCATCACATGAACAAAATTCAACAAAGAAATCTCTGCTTGACTGAGAGCTGCAATTTTAAGCAAGGACAAAGAATAAGCTCTCCTCAGCAAAGTCTATAGAAAATGCAAGATAATCATACAATATGCTTGAGATAGATTTTTATCACTGTAACTGGTCCCACAGTAGAGCTTTAGAGAAGAATATAAGTATGAGGGATATGTTGCAACAGTAACATTTATCAAAATCAATTCCAAAGTTTTCTTGGCACCATCTGTTGACCTTCAGCATAACTTCGAACTATTACTGTCAAGAAGAGGACAAGGAATTCACAAGTAGAGGATAATGATTAGAGAACAAAGCTCAAAGGATGCCTTCATCTGTGATTTGCCAGTGATACTGGGAGCCCTCCAAGCAAATTAAAGTTTCTGACTTCATGAACAGAAGGTTTTTTGTGATGTCACCACAGTGCAATGAAGAGTAACCCTGAGCAGCCTATACCTGCTTGTAGTCTGGTCATCTGAATTTCACCTGAACTGGTCTGAAACTTTAAAACTCTCACTTATTAAGGTAGTACAGAAAAAAATAACCATGTGGTGTAACCAAATGCAACAAAATCTTCACTGGAAAACCTTTGTGGACACACTAGGTACATGAATTTTTGTACATTGGACAGCCTACAAAAGTGATTGGCATTTCTAGTGTGCAATTAAATTAGACATAAACACACAAACTTATCCAAAATATTTTGTGACATCAAAAAGGAAGAAAATTTTGCATGAATTGTTGACAATTGGTCAAAGATGCAATGTAGTCTCTCTATGTTAAGCTTTTCAATCTTGACTGAATCATTAATGAACTTTTTTATGCTATTCACTAACTTCCTAGGAATACTAAGTTAAAATTCTCAGGTTCTGACTAGCTTTTTCGCACTTGACTATTTCAATATCTCAAGAAGAGAAGTCTTAAAAGCATCATCATAAACCATTACAAAATAAATAAATCAGGTTTTTTTGTACTGGATACCCAAAATATAAAGTCTGGTTATTGGTGTTTTAAATGTTGGCTTTTGACTAACAAGTTATTATAAATAAATCCCTTATAAATTTTACATATGTTCATTGCAGATTTTCAAGATCATATTTAAAAATTCAGAAGAGAAGATGAAATCATGTTACTTCAGTGACGATATTTCACACATGATAGATCACATTATCTATATATGTTGAAAAAAATTTCATGCATTGCTGCATGAGATCTACAATCTTAATGTGTCTTTTATCACTGTGTATTTTAACTTTCATGTTTCGTGTGGATTTCCATATTTTCAGTTTAATCCTGAATGTATTGTCTTTTGCAATACTTAACACATAGTGTTTTTGTGCGAGTCCTTAATCTTACAGTTGTTTCTAAAGATGTTCTACCAATTCAGTTATGCTACTCCATAGTAGAAACAGGTGGTATCTCAGAAGTAATGACATGCCTCTCTCTATAGTGAGATTAAAGGCAGTGGGAGACTGGGTTTCTCATCAAAGTTTTACCTTTAGGTGAACGTAGAAGTTTTGAAAACCACTTTTCTTGAAGTCATGAGACTACTATCCTTGACAAATTACAGACTATTAATTAAGTAATTCCATCAGCACTGTAGTGAAGCAATTTTTCCCTCAAAACTTGAAAAAAAGATGAATTGAGGCTAAAAGCTCAATCTAATCCTATAAATTGCCTGACTACTTGATTGGGCACATAGAGAAGTCAGTTGTTCACTCAAGTACCCAATGAGTCACTGGTAGAGACACGATTATATGTAAAAGTTCTGAATTCTCAGATTACTTTCTTGTAGGAGATACTGACACCTTCTTTGAAGTACAGCCAAAACGGGCTTCAAAAGTATTCCTGCATTAAAAATAGGCATGGGAAAGAAAACCAACTCCAGTCTGAAATAATAATTTTTGCTGTAGAAAGTATGATACATATATTTAAGATCCTATAGATACATTGAGGAAGCATATTTTTACTCCTATATTCTTTTGGCATTCACTGGTTCTGACAGGAATCAAAACTTAGTTTGAAGTCCAAGAAGTTCTGCTCCTGTATTTTCTGCAGTCAAATTCTATTTTATATCTGTACCTATCAGATAGACAAAGATGCAAGCCATGGCCAACTAGTGATGATGAAAAAATGTTCATCAAAATTTGTGAAATGCTGCTGAAAAGAATGTATAAAACACTACAGTCTTACTAACTTAAGGAGTGACAGTTCTGCTGTCTCACCAAGATACCACAACTTAGGATACTGTGATCCTTTGCCGCATTATATCAATCTATGTCAAGCAACAGCCAGTAATATAATTTTTGATACTACTCTTGGAGAATGACTGTTCTCATAGAACAGAAACTCTGCTGATGCACAAAGTTATTTTAACTGCTATTCTTTCACAAAAAGGAGAGACAAAACAATCAAAGTACCTTTCAACTTTATACACTACTAATAGTCATTTAGAAATACCCTCCTACTCAAGTAGAAACATTCACCTATATTTTCTTGATCGTTTATCAAGAGCAGAACAAATCTTACTGTCGTTATGTTAAAAAGTAAATGGGAAAAAGAAAAGTTAAGCTGTTTGTGAAAGAGAAAAACCCTACCAACAGTCTCTTGTATCTGAGGAATAATTCCAGCTGTTGAAAGCAGTAGTTTGGAAGATACGTGCGAAATGAGATACAAACTCACACAAGTTATGCAAGTTCCTAGGATATAGCAATTTTTTCACAAGGAAAATGCTCTTGCCTGAATTATAGTACTTTATGCTGCTGCATAAAAGGGAATATCACAACACTCATCCCCCTCTACAAAGAATGACATTGCATCTAAACACTAGAAGTGATCTGAGCATACCTATAGGTTTTGAGGGCTTCAGTAGAAGAAATCTCCTTGCTGGGGTTAGGACTGACCTTGAGACTAAGGATTGTAGACACAGTTAGAACAAAAAAAAAAATTGGGGGCAATGAGTTTTCAACTTAGCTATATGTTGCCTGTAAAAAGTGCATTGAAGAAGGTGGAGGTTTTCAGACCTCAGCTTTGGCTCTTAAGGTGCTTTATATACATATGTCACCAGTGTAGTCCTTATCTCCTCTGCTTAGTCCTTGATGCAAGAACAGGCCAACAGGTGCATAGCAGCTTTTTTTAAAAGTCTTTCTGGGCCCACATTCATGTGAATGTTATCTCCATTCTGCAGCTTGGTTTTCACACGAGCAAATTTCAAATGGGGGTTTACTGAATGTTCTGGTGTACTCAATGATATGGATGGGCAGATCTAGATCCAAAGACTCACCACAGAGCATGCCAGTGGGTATTCCAGGCACAAAATAGGTTCTTTGTTCTCTGTTCTTAAAAAGGATATGATTATCTCTACATCACAACAGTATTTTGAGGGTAATTGCATTATGCACTGTGAGCTGCTTAGCTAATATGGTACCAAGTATCAGAAATAAATAGGTAACTTAACGCCTGTAATGGTACTATTATTTTGCAAGCACCGTTACTTCAATGTCAGAAAACAAAAGATGCTTTGGAATACTGAGGAACGTTATCATGCCTGCCATTTTATGTATTTCCCATTCCCATTATTTTATGACCATCTGCAACTTCAAGAACATTTTAAAAACAATAAGATTGCCATGGGTGTTTCTGGATTTTGAAAGCTTTAGAGAGGTTCCCTGAATCACTATTTTTAAAATGAAAGTCTATGTAATTATTAAGTGATATTAGTTTTCCTATCATAAAAGGCAATATAATCTTTAGAGTATGTACCTTTTACTCCATAAAGCACTTAAGCCATGTGTTTAAAGGTACACAACTAGCTGATGCCTACAAAAATAATCTGCTCTCCACTGCTAACTGTAATACCAAGAAATCAGATTTTTCAATGAGTTTTGGCAAATCTATTATTGTGATTGTGCTTCTAATGTCGGGACAGTTTTTAATGTAAATACTCCTTTAGAATTTGACCTTTATTAATAAAGCAAACAAAATCCAATGAAAATAATAGTGGCATGATACATTACCAAATAAAAAAGTTCACAGAATGTTAAAATCAGAACTATGAGTATCAAAATACCAAAAAAGAAGTATGAAAAGTTTTCTAAACATTAAAACTGTATTTATTCATATTGGAGCTATACATTTAGATGATCTGTTATATAATATGCTTATGCTCCTATTTATAAAAAAATGTATTTCAATTTAATGTAAGAAACTTTTCCACACCTATTAACAGTTGTTATAACAGCCAGCTGGAAACCATACAATTTAATTTTCATTTTCTCTTTCTGCATCTGTCTTTTTATGCTTCAGTATTTTCCTTTTTATGCTTTTTTAATGTCATATCTTATAATTTGAGAAGTTTTTCTTTTAGTTTATCCATTATATTCAACGCAATTGGTCATAGAACAAGCAAAATTTGCATGTACCTAAAACTGCTGTGTCTGCTTTTCAACATACAAAGAAAATATTATTTTTCAAGCAACAATTTCGTACAACACTAATGTTCTCCAGTGGCCAATTAGTTATAAAGTTGATTCTGCTAATGCACTTTTGCTGAAGAGTGACTTGAATAGTTATTTTAATTGCAATGATTTCTACTTAATAAAATTCAGTAGTAGCAAACACAATTCAAGAGCTTAGAGATGAGCACATGGTGAAGGACCCTCTGTAAGATGTGAGGAAGAAATGGGCTGCTCCTACACTCGGGTCCAAGCAAGGCAACTTGCTAACAGATACATCACTACTACTTTCCATTGACAGCTGGTAACACACCATAGCTGTTGAAGTAACGGAATAAGTATCTCTGATGCATAAGGAGTAAAATAGCAGCTGCCACTTAAGTCTGTAGAGTGTGAAATGGATATTCCAGGCTACAAGGAGAGTAGTAGAGCAGCAGTCATCAGGGCACTTACAAAGGTGTCTCATGCATATGAACACCAGTATGGGTGAGAGAGGCATAATAACAACTAAGTCCCTTAAAGAACAATGATGTTATTTTTACAGCCTCACCCTTCAAATCCAAGCATAATGGAAACCTTTGTAATTAAAACTGCATCAGATGTTGCAAAAGGCAAAAAAGAGCCTGAAAAAGGTATCTAGAACTGAGGAGACTATAGCAGGGTTGCTATATATGAAAATGAAATCATAGATTTTGAAAGCTTAAGATACAATTGAAAAACAAGAAAAGAAAAAAGGGAACTCAAATAGTTTCTCTAGAGCTACAGTAAGCCTGGACCATAAGAGACCATGCAGAACTAGGCAGACAGGTCTTCCAGGATTTCTTTAGGTTGTGAGTGTTGCCTTCAAGAATACATGTTTCTTCAGCATTTCTGATGGAGATAACCCTAATATCGTAGATTTTTATTGTTTTTTACTTGGGATGCAGATTAAGCAACTACAGTCCAGTTGTAAAACTAACAAGCATGATGTTAATGATGTTATTTTTACTTGTAATCTTTTGCTTTCAATTCTGTAACTTGAATGTTAACCTTAAACCTTACCATATAAACTTCTCTTAGTTTTACTATAAACCTTGTATTTTGCAAACTGAGGAGATCATCAACGTTAGACGCCTTACCTTTTCATTGAGGGAGAAAGCTCAAGAAAGGTGTACTGTCACTCTGAGGGATATATTTAGCAACTAGAATGTCCTACAAAGTGCTTTAGACCAAGCTGCACATAGGTACGATATGTTAATTTTGTTAATATGATGAGGAATTGCAAAAACCACATGCCTAGAAAAAGTATGCAGAGCCAGATCCCCAAAATATTACAGGCTGCTTGCTCACTTGAGACCCACAATGATTATTATACGATTGAAACTTCATTATTTATTGTTTTGCATTCACCTCTATTTTAGGAAAATTTTATGTCCCTCTCTCTTTTTTCCTTCTGTAATAAATGTATTCTGTGTGTCCTCACATTATCGTCCTTTCATATGAGTTAAGGGTGGATAAAAAACATAGAATCATTTATGTTGGAAAAGACCTTTAAGATCTTTGAGTCCAACCAATGGTTTGTTTTGGTTTTTTTTTCAGCAGAGGTAAAGTGGCCTAATGATTAGTTAACATCAGTTCTGTTCATTGGCAGAAAGCTCTGTATATAACTTGTCCTCCCATTCTAGGTTGTGCCATTATCACTCGCTGGGAGATGGGTCATTCATCACATTAAATAACTGGAGAGGACAGGCAGAAATGGGACAGGAACAAAATAACAGGTGACATCACTGTTGCAAATGTTCTCCAAAGTGAAGCCCTGGTAAACAGAGCTATGGGCTCCATATGTTCAACACTTGATCTCTCTCAACTTTCTACTTTTTTCACCAAAAATGCCAGGATTCTATTTACTGTTGTTTGAATTCTGTAAATGATTGATTACCCTTTAAAAATGTTACCATAGAACATAAACAAAGCATATAAGAAAACGTTATTTTTTCATTTTTCTTGTAAGTAATTTTTTGCTATAAGATGTACTTCGCAGTGAAATACTTAATTTTTCTTCTGATCCACCAATTTAAAAACTGAGGATGGGAAGTAGTGCTCCTTGATTTTGTTGCAAATTAGTGAGGCCTGACAATGCAAAAATAATTTCCTCTGGAGGCAGAGATATAATGCTATGAAAGCATGTGAATCATATAATCTGATTATATTGCAGGACTGACTATTACTGCTATTTCTGAAAGATCTGTCTATCAAGTCTCAAAAACCTCTACAGTCTTTGTTAAGCAAGTGAAAAATCTGTCTTTGTAAGTGGAAACAATTATCCTGCTGTCAACCTGAATACATATATGCAGTGGTCAAATTAGCTTGATCATTCTTCCTTTCCTACCTCTGGGGGGAACTGACCACTGTCAGTTTGTAACAACCCTCTGAAGGTTTGAAGAATTAGGTAGGTCTTGTTAAATTAGAACTATCGTATCTTCTGGATTTGCCATTCACTGAGCCAGTTCTATTGTGACTAACAGACATGGTTGTTTCTTGTCAACTTGAACTTGCAATCATAGAATCATTTAGGTTGGAGAAGACCTTTAAGACTATCAAGTCCAACCATTAATCTAATACTGTCAAGTCCCACTAAACAATGTCCCTAAACACCACATGTCTTTTAAATACCTCCAGGGATGGTGATTCAAACAATTCCCTGGGCAGCCTGTCCCAGTGTTTGATAACAACTTCAGTGAAGAAATCTAAACTTCCTCTGGCACAATTTGAGGCCACTTCCTCTTGTCCCCCTCAAGGTGTTTACAAACTGAATGTTTTTCAGTTTGCTTTGGAATATTTTTTGTTATCAAAGTGAGATTTACAGGCCTATAATTCCCCATTGTCTCTCTTCCTTTCTAAGGCAGTAACTTATCTTTTTGCATCTTCATTCTTCTGGGACCCTTCTTTCGTCCTGTAAAACCTATCAGAGATAATTGTCAATGGCCCAGGCATTATTTCAGTTAAATGTTTATGTACTGTAGGAAGATGTTTATATACTGTAGGAAGTAAGAAATGCTTATGTACTGTAGGAAGAATGTCATCAGGCCCTGCCTATGTAAAACATAGCTTATATAACACTTAACTTGATAGTTGTCTATTTTGCTTGGTAGTTACCCTTGCTAAAAAACTGTCTGCTGTGAGACAGTAAGAACACATTTGCATTTCCAATGGCAACGAATACACCACAAAACAGCACATTGGAAATCCAGTAACCTGATTTATATTCTGCCATCTGTGTATACTATTTGATTCTAGGGTTTTGGATTGCCTTGATAAGGTATTGATTCATGATGATATACTACTTACTCACTGACAGCATGGTAGCAAATCTTGACTCTGCAAGTCCTATCAAAGATTACTGACTCTTTTTGGGTTGGGTTTTTTTTGTGTGTCTTTTTTCCCTGAAGTACTTGCTGCAGAAAACATTAGGCAGCTTACTAAGGCATAGTAACTCTTTCCATATTTTGCTGATGTGGGGAAGCTGGAGGAAAAAGGATACAGACTTTGTACAGGACAGTCAGCAATTACTTAGAAATAAGGAGAATACCTGACTGCAAGTAATGTTATCTGCAATTGTGAATAACACTCACTAAAACAGAAAGTAGAGCCTTCATATTTTCCCAGTCACTTATGTTCTGAATATGAAGTGTTTGTATAAGCATGGTTAAATGAATGTATTTTTAGTTCATTTGTATGCCTTCTTGTTTGTATGATTCTTAAGGCTTCCTAGTTTTCAAGTCACTTGGAATAAAGTGTTTAAAAGACTTCATTTCAGGCTTGCTTTTTCTTCTCTTTTCATCTGTCTCTAATTGTTGTTATTGTACCACCAGCAGAGAAAATAAACAATGTGTTTTAGATTTTTTCCAAAAGATCTCCTCTGTACCATCCTGCTGATTTTTCTTTGTCATTAAATCTTTAAGGACCTGTTTCGTCTCCATTGTTTTTCAGTAAATATTTCAAAATTTCCAGCATAGTATTAGGTTTTGTTCACATGAATTACAAATGTTTGACTGTTGTCTTTCAAGACTTTCCAAAGCAACCCAAATTGGCCTTGGGGTGTATTACAATGAAAGTAATGGTGAAACTGAAAAAGAATTGTATGCAGGGGAATATTAAAACAACATCAGAGCTTTGACCAAATCCCTTTAGGGCAGCATGCCTTAATTCATAGCTCTTGAGAAAGTACAGATGTGGCAAAGCAGATTGTTAAAGACAAGAAAATTTGGAAATTGAAGTTCAAGATGCCTTACATGTATGGATGACAGACTACAAAAGCAAAGCCAATTTTAGCATATCCCACTGCAACGGCGTCTTTCTACCTTGCTGAGAAGTAAACCAGACTGCAATAAAGGAAGAAAGGTCACAGAGAGAGCAGCCTTATACTGACTCTAATGTGAAGAGCACAGATCTTTAGGAGAATTCAAGCCTCTGACTCTCTCTACTCCTTACATGCTAGATCATCCAGAAGGAACAGAATAAATAACAAACAGGGAAAGGTTAATAACTAGTTTCAAAACCCCATCACGTCAAAATCAAAAGTCAAGCAAAGTAGACATGAAAAATAGAGATAAAGGCAAGCATATTCAGGAACTGGTACAATAGTAGAGTATTATTGAATCTGATTCGGATAACAAAATACCAACTTTATTGCTATCTAAAATACATATATTCACTCTAGGGTTGTTTTATCATTCAAACGACTATGAACATACAGAAACAAAGCATGTCTATGGATATTTGCAGTCAAAGAAGAGGGTGATTCCTTGATATTAATGCATTAATCTATGCTAGGTAACATAATGTTCCATGATCATATAATGAAAGAGTATTTAGAAGAGGCACAGAGAAAAGGGCAGAATACAACTAGCTGATAGAACCTTAAATGAGGAGAAAATTCTCTGCTGGCAGAAATTGGCACTATGCCTGGTACATCAATGAAGCTGAATCAATGTATAGAGAACTTGATCTTGAACAACCCAATTTTAATTCTGCTAAAAAGTCTCTGGGGCTTAAAAGCCTTCTACATATATTATTCATAAATGAAAATTATCAGAAATCTGGAATAAACAGAGCAAACTATGTCAGTACAGTCAAAATATTACACAAATCTCCAAAATAAAGTTTAAAGGTACCACATTATCAATTTAAATACAATGAATATACACAAAGATCCACCACTTATAACATGGCAGTGCCTTAGGCTTAGATGACATTTGGGGTTCTGAATTTCATGGCAAAGAGTAAGAAATTCACTGACAGTTTTGAAACATCAATTTAATTTTTGAGATACTGAATAAAAAGTACTTTCAGAAAAGATTGTTTTACTTTTTTTTTAAAAACATGTTTTCCATTGTGGGGGGAAAAAAAAAAGAACATGTTCTGTTGCTAAACTCTGAATTGTGAATAATCACGTCTTTTCCTGGTCTTTTTCTGGCTTGATAAATGCACAGAATTAAAACAAGTCTTCTTTCTGTTTTCTCAGGCTACTGTGTAGCTCTTAAGCAAATATGGTTAGACTGTCTGCCTTCTAATGATTTTTGCTAAGTTCTGTTGGTTTCATATCATGTGAAGAATGGGGGGAAAAAAGGGATATGGAGAAAAAGGAGCAAAGAAAGAAAGGAACATCAAGGAAATTAAGAGTTACAGGGATTCAAATATGTGTGGAAGACTATCATGAGACACAGCCAGTGGTCAGACACCCCTGCAGATAGAACAGTATCTGCCACAGTCATACACTAAGTTGCAAGGGCATGAGCAAAGTATAGGTTCTGGAAAGAAAGGAAAGCCAGACAATTCATACCCATATCATCTTCTGCAGGAGAAACCCAAACATAACGCTCAAAGAGATCACAGGAGAACCACAACAGGACCTCAGAAGGGGCAAAGAGTGCAACAGCCATTCTTTCTATTCTTTTTTCACCAAGAAGGTAACTTCCAATGTACTAATTTTCATCCACTTACTTTCTAGAACACGATCTAAACAAAATTCCCTGATTACATCATCTTTTATTTGCCCTTCAGAATGCAATCTGTCTCCCTTTTAACATTTCCCTTTAATATTTTTTTTTTATCTGATTGAACACTTAACAAATCTTCATTTGCTTTCCACAAATGAACAATGAAAGGTAGATCTGCAAGGCACAAATACTATAGTATTATCCCCTGCTTGTTCAAATTAATTCACAGAAAAATATCCAAACTATTACTCCAACTTGTACCAGCACTATAACTCACCTTTTTCTTTTATGGTTATTTTAAAATGAACAAAAAGAACACCAAACAAAATCTTTATTTGCAACTGTCTTCATATTACCAAGTGCCCCAAATTTCCAATTATTCATTTGCAAGAAAAACTAAATAAATTTTAGTGTATGCTGTAGAAGTTCCAAAAACCTCCCCAGAAAGCTGAGGCTGACCTATCAAGTACAGAAATAATAACAATAATACAGTAAATGAGAGTAAAGATCCTGTAGTACAGCTATTTATTGAAAACTTATTTCCTTATTGAAAACTTTAATGAGCAAAATTCTATGGTCAGTGACACGGTTGAGGCCAGACTAGCCTTAAAAATCTATTAAACTAATCTCTTATGGATCATTACTGAAATTTTGTTCCACACTGCTGTTCATTATATGCCTCCTTTCAAGGAGGCTTTCAGTTCATATGTTGAGCAATATTTTCAATTTATAGGTTGAGCACTATAGACAACACTCTCAACCTAATCAGTTCTCCTCTCTGAAGGGGAGCTACTGGATTATAGAACCTCATTGCATTACTTATGGCATGGATACATAAACAAGTGTGGCACATATCTACTGCATAATGAAAGGTAGCAAAACTGAGACAATAAATACAGCCATCTAAAATTCAGCTGTATAGACACAAGTACTCATGGAACATTTAAAAAATTTTTAAAAGTTAAAATTAAAATTTTTAAAAATAAACCTCCTTAGTTCTAATATCTGATATGCAAATTAATGATCTGCATGCTCGCATTAATGATCTATAAAGATTTCATAGCTCATTTGATACCCATGGTAAATGTAACCTTTCTCATGCACAGAACATCTTATTTGAACGTAGTTTCGCCAGATCTTACCTTCGATTTTTAATTTTTTTTTTTAAATTCCATATACTATTCTATATCTCTAAAACTTTCTAACCTTGCCACATGGAGATTTACTTTTAGCCTAATACAAATACAGTGGCATCAGTAAATGAAGGATCACCACAACATCTCTATTAACTTCTACCCAGAATTATTTTTTACATTAAAAATGCTGTCTTTCCAATGACTATGCCAATGGACCTTATATTGATTCACACAAATACAGAGACATATTTTCCTCCACCTTCCCATGAGTTATAGTAGCATCTGACAATAGAGTTATCAAAACTCTGTCAAAATGTGAAGTTTCCATTTCAGATAAGAAATGTCAGAAAAATCATATTTATATCTTCTATCTAAGCTAGTCCAGAGAAGAAATATATATTGTGGAAGACCACTGATGTGTTTCTGTTTCTATACCTTACAGATAAGACTAATTCAGTAATTGGAGAAAACAGTGAAATAGAACAACAAAATAAGAAGTCACTTGAGACACTGACTAATGAATGTAATGTAAAAAATTAATTCTAGTTCTGTGTTCTGCTTCTAGTAGCACTGCACTGGACCACATCAATATACACTTTTAAAAGTCTTGTAAACACATAAATCTCGTATACAAACTCTTATATGGAATAACACTACAATTTTGGTCTACAACTGCACTAATTTTGCTTACTGAAGCAAAGAACAGGGTTTCCCAGTTGAAACAGGCTTTAAAACAGAAAATATTTGATTCTGTCAAAAAAAAAAAAAAAAAAAAAGCCAGAAGCTATCATCTCTCTGGTCGCAAATGCCTGGTCTCATATTAAAAAATGATGACTATCAGACATGAAAACCTGAGTTCTTAAATTCTAGTAGGACTATTAAGCATATTAATGATATCCAATAGAAAAAAAAATCTACATTAAAACAGTCTAAATTCACTCTCTAATACACTGAAGAACACAGAATAAGAATAATAATCTTAAGACAAGGTGCCATACTAAAGGTTTTTAAAGAATTTAAGTGTTACAGGACTGGAAGAAAGACTGTTTTGGAAAGCGTCAGTCTCCAAAGGATAATGTGCAAAGGGCAGAGTTAATGGTCATCTTCCAGAATGGAGGAGGGTCAGCTGTGGTGTCCAGCAGAAACTGGTCCTGGGACTAGTTTTATTCAATGTCTAATCAATGACCTGAAAGAGGAAGTAAAATGAAAAAGTTGCCCAGCAAAAAAGGACTTAGGGGTGATGGTTGACAGCTGGTTGAATGAGCCAGCAGTGTGCCCAGGTGGCCAAGAAGGCAAATAGCCTCCTCGCTTGTACCAGAAATAGTGTGGCCAGCAGGAGTAGGGAAGTGATTGTGCCCCTGTACTTAGCACTGGTGAGGCCACACCTCGAATACTGTGTTCAGTTTTAGGCCCCTCACTACAAGACAGAGACTGAGGTGCTGGAACACATCCAAAGAAGAGCAACCAAGCTGATGAAGGGCCTAGAGAACAAGTCCTGTGAGGAGTGTCTGAGGAAACAGGTTGTTTAGTCTGGAGAAAAGGAGGCTTGGGGACAACTTTATCGCTCTCTACAACTACCAGAAGGGAGGTTGTAGCAAGGTGGGTGTTGGTCTCTTCTCACAAGTAACAAGTGATAGAACAAGACGAAACCACCTCAGCTTGTGCCAGGGGAAGTTTAGATTGGATATTAGGAAAAATTTCTTCACTGAAAAGGTTGTCAAGCATTGGCAGAGGCTTCCCAGGGAAGTGGTTGTGTCACCATCCCTAGGCGTATTTAAAAGATGTGTAGATGTGGCACTCAGGGACATGGTTTAGTGGGGTGGGACTTGGCAGTATTAGTTTTACAGTTAGACTTTCTAGTCTTAAAGGTCTTTTCCAGCTTAAATGATTCTATGAAATCTCAAGATTTGTGAATGGATAATCAAATCTCATTCAAATGGTGAATGACCTTACAAAACTGAACAAGCAGACAAAAAGATGATACATCAGCTTCAACAGTGAAAAATAAACTAAGCCTCTGCAATGCTGACTTGAGAACTAGCTGTTACAGTTCAGGAGAGATTTTTTGAATCACTTTTTAGAGTCCTTGGAAAGCATCAGCTCAGTGTTCAGCTTCTGGCAAAGAAGCCAATGACATTGCACATCAACATGACAGGGATTGAGAAAAACACAAAACCTGTCATTCTGTTACCATATAAAAACTTAGTGAACCTACATTATGAACGCTGCATGTGGTTCTGGTTTTTGCACCTCTGGAAGAGTAGACTGGAATTAGAGAAGGCGATCAAAGGCATGGAGTTGTACAAGACTAATACGGCTGGGGCTCCTATGTTTGGAGAGAAAATGCCAATCAATGTTTACAAAATCATGAAGACAAGAGGCAATTTACACACAGCTGGTGCTTGCATACAATATCTAGTGGGTTCTTGATAAAAGTAGTAGAGGATGAGATGAAAAGAGATAAAGGAAGATATTTCTTTACATAGCAGGCAGTAGAATTTGCAGACACAAAAACTTGTGGAGGCAGACACTATCAGCAGGTTTACATGTGAATTAGATTATTGGACAACAGGCATACAAAAAGGATTAGTCAGTGACAGCCCCTCAAATATCCCTAACACAACAGTTGTTGATGCTGGCAGAATGTGAGGGCAACAGAGTCCCTGCGTTACTTCTGGACACAGAATACTGTGCTAGATGGATGAGTGGTCTGGTTAAAAAGGGCATTCTCAATGTGTCTGTGTTAAACAAAACAAAAGTATAAACATGATAAACACTAGTACTGTTTCTTAAAATAATACCAAAGCCTCAGCACTTTTAGAAGATACCTTTTTGGCCTTAGAAGAGACCAAGAAATAAACCAGAAATCAAACCCTTTTGTCCAAGTTGCAGCAATGCTATTGAATTAATGAGAAAAACCTTGGATTTCCTACAATGAGCTACAGATCAAAAATTAAATGGGAAGATGCTAGTTCAGAAAGTCTGATTTTTTTTACCACATGAGTTTCTGCATGACCAGAGCAATCTAGGAACTGATTGTGGTATGGAAAGATATTTCTACCTGCTCTACCTTTCTCTTGAACCACTTCTGAGAGAAGCACTTTAGAGTTACACTAACATGACTACAATTACCATGGTGTGAACCCTAGCTAATAAATCTTGTCTATCACTAACTAATTGGAAATATTGTTAACATGAATTTGTCTTAAACTCTAGCCAAAATTAGGCACTTCGCTACCTTCCTGAATTCAGTATTCATAGCAATGAACCCTCTACTAAAAATAGACTTTGAAAGAATGATTGCATATTGGAAGTGCTACACTTTAAAAATACATCTGAAAGCAGAACATTCATTTCCCCTCAGGCTAATGGTTATAGTACTCATCTGGAAAGCAGGAGAAACTTACTCAGTTTCCTTTACAGCCTTAGGGAAGAGTTTTAGAACGTACTTTGTATATGCATACCTTCTTTCTAAGAAAATTTTTTTAAGATGCTTGCACAGTGTGTAGGTGGCAAGGGGTTTGTGGCAGGGGGGCTGCAGGGGTGGCTTCTCTGAGAAGCCAAGGGTTGCCCTGTGCTGCACACAGCTGGTTCCAGATGGCTCTGCAGCAGACATGCCCCAGGACATAGCTGAGCCCATCAGCCATGCTGGCAGTACTTCTGTGAAAACATATTTGAAAAGGGCAGAAAACAGTGGACAAAGAGAATAAGAGTGATCAAAAAGAGTGAGAAACAGCAGCAGGAACACCAAGGTTATGGGAGGGGGAAGTGCTCCATGGCAGAGCAGACCATCCCCCACTCCATAAAGGGACTGGAACCTGCGGAGGGACCACACAGGAGCAGGTACACCCCTGAAGAGACTGTAGTGCATGGGTAAGCCTACTCCAGGGCACATATTTCCTGAAGGAACTGTAGGCCATGGAGAACCCACACTAGAACAGGTACTCCCTAAAGGGACTGCAGCCTGTGGAGGACTTGTACTGGAGCAGAAGAAAGGGGAGAGAAAGAAGGAGCAGCAGAGGGAAACTACTAGTCCTAACTACATCCCCCATCCCTGTGATGACCATTGCCTCACTGAAGGGACAGAGCATAAATTGCAGTAATAATGGCAAGGGCAGGGGGGGAAGCAGAGGTACTTGGAGCGGAGATGGACAGGGGAGTGAAGTTGAGCCTGGAAAAGGGGGGAGGAAAGGTGTTTTTCTTATGTGTGTAATTGTTTGTTTAGGTTTTGTTTCTCACTACTTTACTCACTAATTAAATATTTATTTTAATTGTCAATAAATTAACTTAATTTCCCCAAGTTGGGTCTGGTTTACCTGTGACGGTAATTGATGTGACCTCCCTGTCTTTACCTCAACCCATGAGTTCTCACTCTTGTTCTTCCTATTTTCCCCACCCCTGTCCTGCTAAGAGAGAGAGTGAGCAAGCAGGTGAGTGCATGTTTGGCTGCTAGCCAGGGCTAACACATTACATATATTATTATATCCTTCTTATAGACATATTGGAAACACTCCTAAGGACAGCAAAAAGATCCAGCTTGTCAGAACAAGAAGATCAGTGTAATGATAACATGACTCCTTTTACACAGGAGGTAGTGGTTGATTGCCTTAAATGTCAGCTAGCATTTGAACAAAGAATAGACAGCACAAGAATCCTGGAAGAACAAATTAATAAACCAGAAAATAAACCAATTATATATTAAAGAATACTTTCTAGGTGATTTCATTATTTTAAACCTACAAAATTCAATGAGCATGGAATTTCACAGATGTGCTAAATTATGTTTCAGAGCAGACCAAAAAATAATCTTCAGTGACTTAGAGTCCCTTGTAACAAATAATTTCTATTATTTGTGTGAATAAATTTACATATATGCTTACAAGATCTCATATTAAAACCCTAAAATAGAAAGTTCTTTACAATTTTCTGAATAACACATGAGCTTGATCCTATTTTTTCTTAGACAAAGGAGTAAAAAGTAAAAAGAGAGCAAAAGTAAACTTTTAAACAAACTGAAGGATTACAGAGAATATGAAATGTCATAAACGTTTAAAAATTGGACAAGCTTCTGTCAAGCTTCTGCAAACTGGTATTATAGGTGAAGAGACTACTCCTACGCATCTTCATAACAACCAGGCAGATACTCCGGTTGTTAATAATCTGTTTGCTCCTTTCTATTTTGGTATTTGTGTCTTTTTACAAAAGGTTACTATGAATCTTTTTAACCTGGTTGCAAGATTTAAAAAAAAACATTCATACAGCTTCAATTAGAAGGGAGCTAAACAAAAACAATGGTTGTAATTTGTTTGTGCAAGGACTAGTTTGTCTTCATTTAGAGAAACTCCTTTTAATCACAAAAAATTGCTGACACTACAGCTAGTTTCACAATTCCACAGAAACCGTATGTCAGTAGAAAATCATTTATAACTTAATTAACCTAAATTTCAGGATCACTCAGCTGATTTAGTTGAATCAGGTGAAAAAATACTGCATATATTCTTTGTAAATGAAAAAGATAAATCTCCATAAAATGTAGAGATTATCTTACCTTACTGTAAAATGTCTTAAGATCATAAAGCACTGAATACTCTATCACAGCAATGATTAATTACATCTAGATTTTTAAGGGTATTCTACCTGTTATTGAATTAAGTGCTATCAGGAATTATTCAAAATTAGTTTTAGGATATTCATTTAATAATTTCAAAATGCATATGTTCAGAATGTTGTGGATGGGGAATAAACTTAAGAAAATTAAATTTAATTACTACTATTTACTGAAAGAGTATTGAGAAAGAAGTTGTATACAAACTTTGACTCCATAGAGTGGGAAAAGTTCCCTCCCAGATTTTTATTACTACAAGTCTTTCACCTTATGGTAGCAGAAAATTTATTATAATGGATTTATGATACTTTACCAAATTATATCTATATTGCTGAGGCAAATATTCCTAATATTCTAGAGAGATTAGTGGGAAAATAAGAGAGTCAATACTTTGGCAAACTGGAAGTTAGGAATCTGCTCTTTGATTACCAGTAAATGTTCTTGTCAGAGCAGCTGTATTACGCATTTAGTCGCTGGGATTCAAGAGAACTTTTCAGCCTCTTTCTTTGCAAGTTCAACTCTAAATACGTGAATGGAAATATTAATTTGAAAATTCATAAAATGAATCAATGAGAAAGATTGTCTTATTGAACTTGTTTTGGTAAATGGAAACTGTTTTTCTTTCACATTATCCAGAATCTGTTAGAGAAAGTAACGAAAATGAACTGATCGTAGAACTGCACATTTTACTGTATAAGCAATCTATCGGGTGCAACATAATTTAGCCCATTGTCTGACATATGCATAAATCTAGAAAAGACTACCTGAGCCACTACTTCAACTCTGCTTGAATTTACATTTCAATAAATTATGCCACCAAATGGCTCAAGACTACACAGTATTTCTGCAACACATTCAAACTTGCTACTGTTTGATTCATGTATTTCAGTTTATGTGTTTATATTATATATGTGCCAAAGCCTTTCAGCATTCCTGAATCCAGAATGGAATGTTCCTCCCTCCTGCTCCACCCACATCAGCACTGAATTTTCTGTACAGGTTACCAGCGATGGGCAACTGTGGCAGAAAACCACATTCTAGAAACTGCACCATTGCACTTGCTTCTGGAACACACAAAGGTAGAAAGCTGATTATGTCCTCAGAATCTACTGGATGAATCTGCCTTCATCACTCCACCCATACTGAGTAACCTCGCAGAGATATTTCTTACAATCACAATTTCAACAGTATCCTTAGAGAGTGTTGCTCCAATAGAAGAAAAAACTGTACACTGGAGAATGCATCATCCCCCAAACACCCAAGAGGATTTGCAGAACTTATGTTTGAAAAAGCATGACTTATGACACCAGCTTGTGTCATAAGATTTTTTCCTATCAGATGAGTGAACTAGCTCATTGCAAAGTCAAAGCAATAGATACAAAGCATGGACAATGAGAAAGTCTGGTGTCAAAATTGAATTTTAGTTAGTGTAACAGGATATACATAACCTAAGTCATCCAACATTTTTTATTATTTGATATAAAATAATAATTTTAAAAATTATATTAAGATACTTGATAAAAATATAAAGTCATTTGTGATGTGTACAGATTTCATAAGTCTGATGGAAAGACAAGTCAGGAATTAGCAGCTTGGAGATAGGACTAAAGAAAAAGAAAATATACCAAAATATTATGTTTCCATTTGATGATAGGCACTGAATTTTTCTCCAGGATATTATTTGATTAAAAAAAAAAAAAACACAGAAGACTAACAGCTTAACTACTAAACTGTATTTGAGTGAGAAATGAAAATAAAATATGTAAGACTATCCGGATTGGGGTTAAAAGGGCTCTGACTTCTAAGTTTTACATTCAGGGCTTTCTTCAATACTCATTATGGGTTCCCTGGAACACCTCCTTCTATCTACCAAGGAGGCCATTAAGAAAAATTACAGTTTTTCCCTCTTCTCCCTTTATTTCCATTCCAAAAGCTAACATCTTGCCTTATCATTAACCTTTCTATTCCCCCTTATCTTTCTGGCCTGTGCTTATGACTTCTTATATTCTGTAGCTGGCTTAAGTGTTGCTGAGGAGACTGCCTTCTATAAGAGGCGCTGAGCTGATTGACCCTTGTGCTTGCTTCCTTTTGCCAGAATTCTCACCACAGACACCACGTCCCGTTGAAGTCTGTCAATGGAACCAAGGTGGAGGGCCAAGTTTTGGGAATGACTGTAGTGCATTCCACCTTTGTCCATTTATTTTCTGAATAACCTGTGCAACACTTGCATTTGCTTTCCTGATATCTAATAGTCATTTACATAAATGTATATTACATAGTTGGACCTCTGAGGCTACCACTTGCTTTACACTATTTCATCAGATTGGATACTAGGAAAAAGTTCTTCACTGGGAGGGTTATCAAGCACTGGAAAAAGCTCCCCAGGGAGGTGGTCATGTCCCCAGTACTGGAGTGTTTGGACAACACTGGAATCAGGAGCTGGACCCGGGTCCTTTCCAACTCAGGTTATTCCATGCTTCTACAGTCACGAATTTATACAAGAAACAGATAACAACTCCTCCCTTCCTCCTTTTAGGTGAATCAGATACACAACTGCTGTACTGGAATAATTTGTAAGGTTTGAGCTCCAAGGGAACTCAGAAAAGATGTTTCCTATGTCATCTGACACTGTCAACATGACAGTGTACTGGTTTAAATCACGTTTAAAGTGTTTCATTTCAGCTATTCACCCCTGCCATACTAAATTCAACTCTGATGGTTATCATTGGACAATTTGCTGTGTTACAAGGCTATACAGAGAGCAATGGCCCCTTCCAATGGGGTTTAAGATGTTCTTAACATGCTTCAGGGAATACCAACAGCTGAAACTTCAGGTTAGAAAGAAGAGATTATTACTTATTCATTAGATCATTAATACCCTACAGCACATCATTGTACTTCAAAAGCAAAATATATAATCATTTTTTATGTTCAATTCCAAGTGTATTTCTTAGATTGCTTCTTCAGTCTCAGTCCCTTATACAAAAGAAATGCACTTTTCTATTTTGCTTAACTTTTTTTTTTTTCCCCCAGGAAGTATAGTTGTCTCTATTATTTCTTTGGAAGAAAGTCGACACTGGCATTAAGACTTCCTTCTTGCTTGAGTAGAGGGACTCAAATCTGGACTACATTCATTGGGATTTTATATTATCTCTTCCAGCTCTCATATTGCTTTCAATGTTATCTCTATTATTTAATTCTGACAGTTTAAATAGACTGTTTCTTTCTGGTCCAGGGTTCCCATGTATCTTATGTGAAAGATACAGATACTGATCCTCTTCCGTGTGTGTGTGTGTGTATATATATATTTACCAGCCTATTATCTGTAACTCTAATCAATGTTCATTTCCGCATATCTGCAAGTACAAATATTCAATTTTGCTAAAAGATACCGGTTTTGTGGCATGGAATCTTTTTTTCCCTAGCAGGTTAGGATGTCAGGAATTTTTAAAATTATATTTAGTGTTATACTTTTTTTACTTTTGAGATATTTATTCTATTCATTTATTCTCCCTTCACAGTGAACAGCAACTTGTTCAGTTGTATGTATTGCAGATCTTGCAGTGTTATTAAAGTAGCTCTTATTTTTCTCTTTTTGCTGTGGAAGCTGAAATATTTTATTTATAAATACATATACGTTTATGAAAGTTTTACACGCTGTCTAACACATATACGTGTGAAAGCTATTAAGTTACATCTCCTTCCCGAATACCAAAAATCAGAATATTTCATTGGTATAGCAACAAAGCCACAATCCATTTTAAATAGAACTATTCTGTTTCAGGAGTTTTAAAGAAATATTGAGAACCTTACCAAATGACCTGTCAGAACTCCCTGGTCTTTTACTTCAAGTTTCAGTGAGTCTTCCTTCTCCATATAATACTCTTCAATTCATATATCCTTGTCAAACAAGAAGCTGGTTATCACAGTATTTCATATTGAATGAGGAACTTGTAATATGAAAATTAGATGCATGTACATTTCAGTTAAATATATGATGCTCACCGCAATAATATAACGAGCATCGCAAAAAAAAAAAGCAAAACACACAAACACCACACAAATGAAACTGGAGCCTAATTTTGACATTTGGATGCCCTAACTGTGATGCTTTGACTTTTCTGTAGTCATATCATCCTCAAACTTATTCCTCATAGATCCCTCAGTCACTTCTTCCCAGGAAAAAGACCTGGTTTAGAAAGGAATATTCAAATATACCATACAACATCCCTCTAAAGGCGTATCAGTACTAGAAGGACTAAAGAAAGCTATATATACACCTCTCAGTTACTGTTGAGCTTTTAACTCTGTTTCCGTATAGGAGAGGAGGAGGAAGCTGGATACCTCTTGCTACTTATCCAAGTAAGCACCAGAGATACAGCCAGGCAAAACTTTTATCAGATCAGGTGAAGTCTTGTGGGGCTGGCGGCACAGGGAGGAAGATGGATACTTTAGGGACCGCTCTCCCCATCAGCTGGAAAGGCCTTGCTCAGAGCTGGTACAATCAGCTGGCAAGCACCTGGTTGCAGAGATGGTGTTATCAACAAGAATTTGTCTTCCTCAGACATGGTGCTTCATTTGATGATTAAAAAAAGACTGCTAGGAAGAAGAGGAAGTAACCTGACCAAGTCATATTTGTCTCAGGAACAGGCTTGTAAACCTAGACTCACCAGGGGGTCAGGAACTGAAACCCAGAAGTGAGAGAGGAACATCTCCAAACAACAGAGGTTCTCAGCAGAAAAACTCAGGTGATTCATTCACAAGCTTTCCTCAAATGTCTGTGTGCTAATGTGGAATTTTTCATACGATCTGGATGATAGTGAACATGTGCATCATTCTGCTTGCTGAAAGAATAGCTCTGGGAGGAGTACTCAGCATTTTTTCTTTATCCATTTAGTAAGCTAGATCTCACTATTCACTGTCCAATTCAACGACCCCAGTTCCTTACAATTGTATTGCTCCACCTTATATTAACCTTTAAATGTTCCTAAAATCTCTAATCATATTAAGTGTAGCAGTTTCTGGACAGCACAATAGTTGTCCTTCAGAACAGTGTCAGTTTCGGGTTAGATAGAGGAAATAGATTAAATTAAATAAGGTTACATAAAGTTCTTCAATGCTGCTTCCCACATTTACTAACAAAAAATTGAATACTGAAGCTACTAAGATGAAATTATTTTGTAAAAGAAGGTGTGATTCAAGCACAACCTGTTTGCTTTGTAAGCAGAAGAGAAAACAGGGGTATATATATGTGTGTGGATGTTACAGAAAAAAAATGTACATGATCCTACTGAGAACTGAAGTGGGTTGGTGATGGCTCAAAATATAACAAATGATCAGTACCAACATGCCCATAGCAATATGAGTGAAGGATAAACAATACAAAAAAACAGCACCCACTGGCACATGGAGTAAAGGGTATTGTGAAGATTATAGAACCATACTAATACTGAAAGAGGATCTAGGAAGGCACAGCTGGACTAATCATCTCTGGAATCCAGGCACAGACACCATGCCTGGGCAAAGCCAATAACCTTGCAGAAGTTGCAACTACAAATCTATGTAGTCTAGTAAAAAAACCCAAACCAAACATCACCAGACAGGAGTCTCAGGCCAATGCAACTACCATTACATGGCAAGTTGAGCATTACTGCCACTGGAACTTGCAAAAAAGCCCCAAATACAGTAAGGGAAAGATTTCTACAGCCTTCATTGCAACACTGGCACAGATCCTGTGGCAGGCAAACTGTTCATCACAGATGACTTCAATGTGTTGCTTTGGCAGCTGACATCTGGTATACAGCAATTGATCACAACAAAGCTGGCAAGATAAACAACAGTGAACTTATGTTGTTCAATAATTCGCTGAATTATAAGAAAGAGCTTGTACTCATCACCAATCTGACAAGTCATGTTGGGAACATCAATATTTATAAGCAGGTGGATTTCACTGTGAGTGACTTTGTGTCTCGGATCGAGACATGGCACCATATAGTAAAATCTACAGGATAATTACCTACAGTTTTAATCTTGACATGGCTGTCAACATGAATGCATTGTTGCTGTCACAAAATTCTTGCCAAATTTAATTTGCATAACTATGGAGAAAGCTCACCAATCGCAAAGTATTTTTGTGTAGGGAATCCATGTTGGGTTTTTTGTTTTGTTTCGTTTCTGTGTTTTTGTTTTTTTTACTAACACACATCTCCACAGAGCAGAACATGTTGTTTACAAAGATGCATGACACACTTTCCCAGAGAGATCAAACTGACTGGAAAAAAGGAGGTGTAATGTCTTTACAGTGGTGAATTTTGAAGCTGCACAGTGTTGACTTCAAGAGCAGCTATTTTCAAGATAACATTTTACATTGATATAAAATAGAAAAATGTCAATTTAATAATCACACACCCCTAAGGATAAAAAGAAACAATTGCATCAATAATGTTATCACTAATGACATGTTGTAAACAGGAGATGTAGAATGATGTAATGGAAATCATAGTTGAGCCTTACGAAAAATAAAATCCAATGCGTTTGTTTACAAGGTAATCTATGTACTGGAGAGTAATCTCTCTCCTTCACCTGCTAAGCTCACTGTCCTATAAACCATTTTACTTGTGTGGCTCAATAATATTTTTATATCTATATCTATAGATATGCGTATGTTCACAGAATCAGAGAATGGTAGGCGCTGGAAAGGACCTCTGAAGATCACCTGGTCCAACCCCCCTGCCAAGGCAGGATCGCCTAGGGCAGGTTGCACAGGAATGTGTCCTGTCAGGTTTTGAAGGTCACCACAGAAGGAGATTCCACAACCTCTCTGGGCAGCCTGTTCCAGCGCTTCGTTACCCCCACAGTAAAGAAGTTTTTCCTCATGTTGAGGTGGAACTTCCTGTGCTGCCCATTGCCCCTCGTCCTATCACTGGGCACTACTGAAAAGAGACGGGCTCCATCCTGCTGACAGGCACCCTTCAGAGATTTATAGACATTGACAAGGTCTCCTTTCAGCCTTCTCTTTTCCGGACTGAACAGCCCCAGGTTTCTCAGCCTTTCCTCATATAAGAGATGTTCCAGTCCCTTAATCATCCTCGTAGCCCTGCGTTGGACTCTCTCCAAAAGTTCCCCATCTCTCTTGAACTGGGGTGCCCAGAACTGGACACAATACTCCAGATGAGGCCTCACCAGCGCAGAGCAGAGGGGGAAGATAACCTCTCTTGACCTGCTGGTCACATTCTTCTTAATGCACCCCAGGATACCATTGGCCCTCTTGGCCACCAGGGCACATTGCTATCCCATGGATAACTTCTTGTCTACCAAGACTTCAAGGTCCTTCTCCATAGAGCTGCTTTCCAGCAGGTTAACCCCTAACCTGTACTGGTGCATGGGGCTGTTCCTCCCTAGGTGCAGAACTCTACACTTGTCCTTGTTAAATTTCATGAGGTTCCCATCCACCCAGCTCTCCAATCTGTCCAGATCCTACTGAAAGGCAGCACAGCCTCCTGGTGTATCAGCCACTCCTCCCAGTTTTGTATCATCAGCAAACTTGCTGAGGGTACATTCCTAACCTTTCATCTAGGTCATCGATGAAGATGTTGAACAAAACCAGACCCAGTATTGATCACTGGAGAACACCACTAGGTACAGGCTTCCAACTGGACTCTGTACCACTGACCACAACCCTTTGAGCTCTGTTGCTTAGCCAATTCTCGATCCATCTCACAGTCCACTCATCCAACCCATACTTCCTGAACTTCACTATGAGGATGTTATGGGAGTCAGTGTCAAAAGCCTTACTGAAGTCAAGGGAAACCACATCCACTGCTCTCCCTTCGTCTACCCAGCTAGTCACTCCATCATAGAAGGCTATCAGGTTGGTCAAGCACAATCTCCCCTTGGTGAATTGGTTGCTTTATAATCCTGTAACATGACTTGCTATGTCTGAAATCTTCAGTGACTTGGTTGGGTCATTCTCACTAAGCTAACCAGTTTGCTTGTCCAAGTTTATTTTTCCACGCTATAAAAAAATACCATCTAAAAAATTCTGTTTTACTGTAAGTAGGAAGAATGTTGCAAAATAAGAGAGTTTCATGGCAGGTTTATTTTGATCATTTCAGTTGTTTTCTGTGTTTTAGCACAGTCTGTTCAGTTTACTAAATTCCTGTTACTATTATCACAGATTTACCCATAAAGAAAGCATTAAAAATTCTGCTTCTATTACTTAACAAAATAATACGTATACAAAGTCCTTGAAGTTGTCTCAAAATCTAAACTGAAAATATCTTTACTATGCAGTTATTCAGTATCACATATATCTGAAAGAGCTGCAGGAATAAAAAGGTCTTCAGATAAAGTACAGTAATCAGTCATTACCCAAACCCAACAGTTAGGTTAATTATCTCCTGTTTTACAATAGTCTTTTCATAATTCTGGAGAAAATGTCATGTAAGACGATAAATTAGAATGTTCTAAATATTTTGTTATGTTTCAGTCTCTTATTTTACATCCATCATAACTTTTTCAAAGAAAAGCAAAGCCAAGGATCCAAGGAGTAAATGATAGTGTGCTAAGTAACACATTTCAGATTTAAAACATAGATGAGTTTTCTTAATTTCTTGTTTAAAAGTGAATGGCATGGCCACCCAGGTTAGAAGAGGTTAAATTTCATGTTCTGGCAGACAAGTCTTTATTCAGATTCATAACCATATGGAAGAAACCCCTTATATAGAGAGCCACCAATAAGATATTTTACAAGCCCATAGTTTCCATTAAAACATCATTCTCTTGCTATTCATTACTCTTGTGCACCAGCGCTTTTCATCAGAAACAAATATCCTAAGAATTAATATGGAACTATCATATAAATAAAAAGATTGGGTCAAATGTTCCCTTTTTTGTCTGTAATTGTCTTGAAAAGACAGTATGGTGCAGAAATAGTAAAGCAAATTTCAGGTACTTGGTGACACAGAAGCATGAAAACAAATACTGTTAACAATTTTCCTTGTATGTAAGTTAAGGCAAGTATCTGAACCAGTGCATCTTCTAGAGAAAGGGTGGGGGGGGAAATCTGTAGAAAAGTTAGACATTAACTCAAGATAGGGTATTCCACTTGAAATGGTTAATGAGAGATGAGGGAAAAAGCAACAAACCCCAGTTTGTTCACCAGGTGACATTGATTACAAAAAAAAATTTTTTTCCATTTCTGCAATCTGTAAGTCAAAATCTGTAGTGCAGTCATATTCTTGTTTCAATTAACTGATAGAATATGAAATAACTCCTCAACTTCCAAAATCTGGATCATAAAAATATTTTCCAGTCAGATTACTGTACTTCAATTGGTCAGGAATTACATATAATTTTTTTACAAAATTATAGTATAATCTTTAATTATCCTTTTAATCTAGGGATGAAAACAGGTGTTTTTGATAGTACTTTAAGGTCACGGCTTACAGTAGACTCATTACTAAAGTGTCTTAAGTAGTAAACTCACAATAAAATAATCAAAGGCAAATAACCATTAGGACAATAAATTACTGTCAGAACATTTGGTAATACTGTATGTCACAATCCTCCTGCATGACTTCTCCATACAGAAATGCGTATTATCTTATCTGCAAATGCAAGGAACTTGAGACAAATATTCTTTCAAACCATCAATCAAAGGGAAGATTGGAAAACAGTTTAATAAAAGACCTGTATAAATCTCCTAGGTTTATCTTCCTGATATTGTTACTGTTGAATGAAAAATTGGTATTAATTTTTTTGTTAATCTTATGAAAAATAATTCAATTTGAAAACCATCTGAGATGTATTGAGCTTGCAAAAAAGGTATTCTCCAAATGTAAAGAGAAATTCAGTAACAATCTCATAATTGTCCTAAAGCTAACAAAGTAGCAACAGATGCAAGAAGGAACAAGTGAATTCTGCCCTACTGGTTTACATTAAATGACTAGTTTAAATAAATCAATTTTGGTGAATTAATCTGTTGATTATACAAAGTGACATACATTTCTGATTGATCCTCCCTCTTAGAAAACAGTTAAATTGACTCATTCAGAAAATAGACGACATGCTATCTCAGCCAGTGAGTATTTAAATTTAGTGAATGTACCTTGCTAGGGAATTTGCTAACTGGCAAGTCAGAAGTTTGAACCAGTGGATGGCCTTTTTGTCCAAGCTGGTTCATTGTATAGCAAAGAATACAAAATTCCTGCTATTAGAAAAAGAGTGTGGAAAAGGTAGCATAGGGCACACAGCAGGGAAAAAGGTCTCTTTAAGTGAAGATCTCCCTCTCAGATTTACTTCAGATTTTTATTTAGAGGCAGTTTAATATGAATCACCCATTGGTTGGGCAAATGTTCTAGCCTCTGAATTTTTAAACAGTCAAATAGTGCGCATCATCTCTTATTTCTCCTAAACAGGAATTTTATAGTCCATGAGCTATTACATCTGTCAAAGGTTATTACTAACATGAATTCTTAGGCACAGACTGGGCATAGGTGCAGATCTAATTCAGATGCCTAAATCTCAGAGTATGGTAGAAATGCAGACATGTCTCTGTTGAGAAAGTCTATGCAAACATCTGCCAGCTCATGGCATTGCCTTCCTTTCACAACTTCATATCTCTATGCATAAATTAAGGACACTGAACTGTTGAGTTTTAAGATCTTTTCCAGGAACCAGGCATCAAAAATGTTGACAACAATTTAACTTGTGTTTGTTAGAAAGCCTTTCTGGAGTATGCAGTTATTGATCGGCACACAGGATGCATATTTACAGAATCCATACTTTTTTAATTATCAGGGAAAAAAAAGCAACCAACTATTGTTTATTACAAAGACATTGCATAGATAAAATTATAGCCAGCAGTTACTATGCAGTGATCTACACTTCATGGAAAAAAATCCATTATAAAGATTTTCATACTTTCTCTGCAACAATACTTTAGATATGGACCTTCATGTTACATTTGGACACATGGAAAAGAGCAGAAAAGAATTATGAGACAGATTTTTTTTTCTATTAATTGTTTCATGTAAAATGTGTGCTTGATATTTATCTTTCCCTAAAATAATTTATTTTGGGATTATCTAAAATATTTAAGACAGTTTTTCTTTGTTGCTTAAGGACACAGACTATAGAAACAAAGTCTGTATTTTTCAGATGTGTCTATCACATATCACAAAATCAGAGACTTTATATTAAGAAATAGATCTGATATTATTTTATATCTCATCAATCACAGTGAAATTTGTTTGTTTGGAGTACTATAGTTTGGAGTACTATAAAAGAACATACAATCTGATTTAACTCTGGTTTTATGCCACAATAGTTACATGACTTTTGATGTAAGTTTACCTCACAGCCTGTCAGTTCATAGCTACTTTCAAAACTACTATCCACCAGGTGACTGCATGCAAGATTAATTATTCAAAGAGAAAATAATAACAAAGCAAACCAAGAGCCTAAAGAGCAGAAGAAAAGTAGTTTCTTTAAAACAATGTGTTTACCTTTCCTGTAGGAACAAACTTCTTTGAAAATGTGCCTCACTTTCTAACATTTCTGGGTCAAAAGCGTGAAGAACATGGCAGAATGCCAGGAATGTCAGAGCACTGAAAATAACATGTCAATGATATCAAAGAAGGATGAATAATAATGCGAGAAAAGAGAAAGGTCATACACCTTGTCATAAGAAGCAAAGAATTTTAATACTTTATACCAAGAGGAGCTGGGGTACCAAATCAAAATCATATTGAAATGAAAGAGAACACAGATATTACAGTTCACTTGTGTTTCTAAAATTTAGCAGAAAACTTGAAAGAATGATGCAAGATCTTACCTGTCACAGAAAATGTGGACATAGTTGTATGTAAAGGAAATACATCATTCACAGTTTTAAAATTAACAAACTCACTCGGAAAAAGAAAACACCAGCAAAATGGACAAAAGGTTTCTCCTAAAAATTCCCTTGAAGATAAGGCAAAACCTCAAGCTCATGTATCCAGTTATAAGAGATGGAACACTACTGACCTCAGTGTACTGAACTTAATCATACTTCAGAGAACATAGGTTCCTTAACCATACTCAGCGGGAAAACTAAGAATATTAAAACCTCAAACCCATTTGGACCAAACTAAAAGTGACAAGTTAGGCAATAAATGTATGTATTCAGATTGCCTTATCTTTTAAAACAAGTAAAGAAAAGGCTTGAGAGTTAAATGATTTTTATTTCTTTAGTGCCACCCTAGCAAGATATATCAATTTGGAAGATCTTTCAGCATATAATTAATTTAGTGCAGTAGCTAATTTAGTTTGGAAAAGAAAAATTATAATATTAGCCACATTCCTCTATTTTTGTATAATGAAAATTCAAAAATATACAAAACATAAATAAAAGAAACCAACAATAAATTATTAATATTTCCTCTTTTTCTGGTATTTTCCGGTGAAACGTTCTTGAGTGTAGGTAAAATTTCAGTTGAAAATAGTGTCAAAAATATGTATATATACCTGTTAGTCTAAAGGAAAATTAGGAAGCCTATTTATTCAACAGCAACTTTTAAACTTCACAGAGTTAGAAAATCAGACATGTTTTCACACTCTATTCACCAGAAGAGCAGCCAGAGGGCTAATTTTCTGGAAACTCATCACATAAAGCCATGATCTGAAAAGCTTGTATATGTAACACCATTTTATAAGTTAATTTCATAAACATCTTGGAAATCTTCCCTAAAATACTGAAATTCAAAATTTTAAATTAAAATAATATTTTAGATAAGAAATAAAGTCCCACTTTAAAATTCAAAGACAGATTTATAGGAATTAATAGGAAAACAGAAGAGAAACTATTTACCTCCCAACAACATAAAGTATTCATTCATGAAATAACAACAACGGATTTCAAAACTGATTCACTTGTTTCTACAAAAGATAATGAAGAATTTAATGGAAAATGCCCTTTTCAGTTCTAATCATTTTAATTTTATAATACTAAAGATATCAGAGAAAGCACTGTTATTCTGGTAATATTAGCTGTAACATACAGAAAGACTAAAATTAATTGACTAAGAATATGGTACAGCAAAAGAAACAGCTGAAAAACGCTCCCAGCTCCTTCTGCCAAAATGCTATTCCAGCTATTTAGCAAATAAAGAATAACAGCTAATTACGACAAAGACAGCTAAATGTAATACTTCTCAAGCTGTAACATTTTACGCATCAGCTAAACAACAAGCAAGAAATGCAGTATTTCTTTCCTCCCTTCCTTTTTCTCCCTCCATACATGAAAGGGCCCAAGTTCACTGCAGTTTGTGATCACAGCCGAGTTCTTTAGCCCAATCCCTTCGCTATTTTCTGAAGTCTATGTAATTTTTGAAGTGTAGGCAATGGGCAGAGGATTTAAATGCCAGTGTCCGTACAGATGTGTACGCTGCCAGGACAAGCCAGCCATTTTGCCCCAAGGTGTTGGCTACTGAGGGCCGCGACATTTTGACTTGCCCTGGTGTACGCAAGGTAACATGACAACTTGAAGGCATGCCAAACCTTTTGCAAAAAAAACCCGGTACAAAAGACATTATGCCCTCACTTACCATGTTGTCAGGGCCTCGTCAGGCAGCAGAGCAGCTTTCTCCTCAGATGCTTCTTCAGGCACAAGGTGACACAGGCAGAAGGCAATTACACGGCTGCTGACAGAAACCAAGGCCTGCGCTCTCTGTACCAAAACGTTGGGCTTTCCCGGGGCGTTGCGGCAGCTTCACAGGGCGCCCGCAGCGTGCCAGGCCCTGGATCTGAGCGCCCCTGGCTGAGCCCGCAGCGCCTGGGCTGAGAGAGGCGGCCTGGGTGCGGCAGCAGGGAGGCCAGCGGCCGGGCCACCCAGGCCTCAGGGCAGCTTTCAGGTCATGGCCCCATCGACAGCCCCTGCTGCCTCGACTTGGGCCCAGGCCCCCAGCCGCAGGTCCAGCATGCGCCCAGCCTGGCCCTAGGCCGGCTGCCCATCGGAGGCGGCTTGGTCCTGGCCCCAGCCACCACCTTGGGTTGGCATGAGCAACCTGATGAATTAAAAGGTCCCCAGAAATACATTACAGTGATCCACACCTGGAGCTGAGCTGCTCAGCAAACAGTGGTGGCAAAGCATTCTGGTGCTTTAAAAGGCTGTATTCATCTTCTAGGACAGCACTTGAAGCCTCACAATCTGCCTGTCTCTCAGGTCTGTCCACAAAAGCACAACGAAGGGGCAACATTTAGGCAATGCAACACCAGGAGAACTTGGCTTTTTCCCTTTCCCAGTCAGCACCCCACAGACCCCATCTTCCTGTGGTCTCTCTTTCAGGCACTTGTGTATGGACGTCTTGGCAGGAGCAGCCCAGGGCCCTGTGACGTCTCTTTCTTCTCCATGGGGTTGGGAGCCCTCGTCCATAGCTACCCTGCCGTCAGCAGACCGCTCTTGCACCCCACCTGCCATGAAGCAGTGCCTCGGTGTCCTCATCTAAACTTGGAAGAGACTGTCCTTGGCACACCTCTGGAAACCTGTTTCAGGCTGCAATGTAATGATTCTCCCTGTTTCACACTATTGCCTAATCGATCTCGGCCTGCTTAATATGGGTCATTCAGACTTGAAATGGTGCTGTTGATCATCAAGATGTTATGTGGAATAAGCACCCTGGCAAAGCCTACTGCGTTAGCGCAGTTATGCCTGTCATTTAAAGCCATGATCGTGGAAAGCAGTACTTTGGGCAAGATATATTTTCCAGAGAGCCACAGCATTAATAGTGCTATTATCCCTTGCTTACTTGCACAAGTCCTTGAGCAGCAGCCCTTGAACAGCCAGCCACCAAGGCCCCTCTTGGAAGGAGACGAACACAGAGCGGCATCTGCTCACTGAGAGCTCGCTTCAGCCAGGTTGGCATGGGCAAAGGGCACGTTCAACCCTGCCAGCTATACCTGCCTCAAAAAAACCTAAATCCCGAAGCCACTAAGGCAGCCCTCAAAGAGGGTGCACGTTCTTCATGATGAAAATATGTATTTGACTACATGAAACAGTGCCACCTGCTGAACCTCCCCAAAACAGCCTTAAGTGCATCGCTGTTTTAATAATCTTTCCTGTTCCATTCAGCTATTCTCTCCAAGAATTTGAAGTGCCCTTGCTGGGAAAAGAAAGGAATATATTTCAGGTGGCACTTTTACTCCTGTTGCTACAGTCTAGTCCAGTCTTCTTATAAGACAGACCACGCATAAAGGGAGAAAGAGAATAAAAAAGGGGAAGATAAAAAGAAAAGTGCCTTTCTCAGTTACAGTTCTTTTCCTGGAAAGTCACAGTTGCGGCTAACAGCACAGACTCTATTAGCTATTCTAGGAGCTTTACATCCTAGTCCCAGTAAAATATTTGGTTCTCCTTCTCCCCATTTCAGGCTTTGAAGCAAAATTCTACGTCACCAATATCAGGATATCAATATCCATTGACTTTGCTTTTCTACCCACAGTTGTTATACCAAATTATATTGTAAACAGCAAATAGCTATGTGTCTTGGAAGGAAAGCAAATAAACAAGCATATCAGGATGGAATCAGATAATCTAAAGAAGAAATTAGTGTTGTGCGTAGATGTAATGACTTTTTTTCTCCCTTCCTCCTTTCTTTCATTTTTCCTTTCCTTCCTTCGTCTCTGTCTTTCTAGGGTACAAGGGGTATAAGACTGCAGAGACAAAGAGGATATTAAAAACTCCTTGAGGATCTGATAGAAAAGGTTGAGCATTCCTAATAAGGAGCTATTCAATAAGAGTTATTCTGCTCTTTATTCTACTGTAATTATCACTTTTGTAATCAAAGACTTAAATGTTTTAATTAACCTTGATTTCATCCTTTAGTGTCTTCAGTATTTATCCTATATTTAAGTTCATCTAAAAAAATTAAAACTTCTCTGGAAAGAAAATCCTAATGAAGTAATGCCCACATCAAATTCTGCGGGCTTTTCTATCCCAAGATAATTTTGAAACTTTCAGTGTTGGGCTTTCTTTGCAGCTGTGTGACTTCTCTTTCCCCACAAAACCAAATACCTAAGTCCCACCACTCCTCACTCTTGCCCACTCCAGCCTCTGTCCAGGAGAGACACACGGTGTTCACCAGTGTTAGCTCTAATCGGACATAAGCAGAGGACAGCCTGCAATTTAAAATAAACCCAGATTGTTATAATCAGGACTACACAGTTTTCTCTCTTTTTTCTACTTGCTTTTAAGGAAACATATATAGAGACGGAAGGATCAGTACACTAGATGACTGAAATAATGCGCTTGTTTATGTGGAAAGAAAGACATAATGCTTTGTTAGAGTTATTAATCTGAGGGGCTTGGCTCTTGCTTTTGCACCATTTTTCACAGCACACGTTAATTGAATTAGGAAAAATTTGTGAAGATTTTTTTTTTCAGGCCTTTCCTGGGTAGAAAAAGGAAGGAAGGAAAGGAAGGAAAAAATCCCCCCTGTTTTAGTTTAAAAGAAAGGCATCAGTCTCGGAGTCCATTTCTAAACCTAAATAATGTAGATCTGATGTACAATTAAAACCATCTTCTCTTGGAAAACATGACTTTACTACGGCTCTGATAAAACAAGACCTGTGCCTGTGGGAAATGGTTTCATTGACGGGTTATTTCCAGGAGCAGTGCTACAGGTGACCTCTGGCAATGTTAGAGAAAAGCATACAAGAATATTTGTCTCTTATCTTTTGAGGCGTAAAATAGATACAGAATGCCAGTATCATTAAAAAGGGAAGAACTTTCCATATATGCCCTCTACCCCAACCTTGTCTAGAGCTCAGTCCCACTTGTGACACTTGAAAGTCAGTCATGAAAAAGTGTTTATGAAGCTCTTCAACTAGTTTAAATGTAAGAAATGATTTTTCACCCTACTCTTGCCCTTTGTTGCCTTAATCTTTCTTCTAATACAAAATTTATCAGATTTGGGATTTTGTTGATCTCTGCAGAATATTATCGGTATCATTTATATTTCTCTAGTAAGCTCATGCCTTTATTCTGGGCATTTATTTTCATATCTACAGTGAGCTTTACAAGGCATATATCTTTTTTGCTGTTCCTGCTGGCCCTAAAGAATCCCTTATTTTTTTAATAGGGTAGTTTTATAAATATCTGAAGTGATATAACAAGGTAATTTTCCAGAACAATAGAAGCAGTAATAATCTTCATAACTTTCTTTAAATAACTTAGCTATCCAATGAGTGACTACTTTGAGAAGGAAGGGGAGGGAAAAATCAAACATTTTAAATATTGTATATATTCTACAAATCTCAAAAGGCATAAGTTTCTGTCTAAAAGATCTATCTTTATTAAAAAGTCACAGGTAGTACATACTTGTAGCATTAAGGTGACTGTATTTTCAAACAACCAACCAACAACGCTAAGATACTTTGTGCTGACATTTTTAGGGTCATGAAGTAGTCACATAAAAAAAAAAAAAAAGCATATTTTAAAAAGTCACTGCCCCCGGCTTGTGACTCAGCAGCGTGTGAATCTGTGGAGTTAGATTACTGTTTTCATTCTTTCACTCCCTATAGGAGAAAGAATATTGCAGCCATGAAACTCTACTGATGTATCCACATTAATTGATACCTCTATATTTAACTCCTGACAAAGATGTAAGGAAAGCCTTAAGCAGATGTGATTGCAGCCTACTTACTGTAACATTCCACCTTAGAGTTGTATACCTTCATTAGAGGTGTTTGTCCATGCATTGTATTGTAATTAAGTCAATATATAGTTTTGTAGGGTTCAGAAACTCTCTGATCTGAGTTGTGAAACATAGTAATTGGCAGTGAACAAGAGAGAAGTATGGATAAGTTCAATATTCATCTGATTTAGCTCTTCACATCGAAGATGACTCAGTATTCACTCCACCAGTTTTCTTATTCCTATTTAAAAAAAAGTCTAGCTATATTAGAAGTATGTTTAGAACGAACATGATGGAAACATACAAAAAACACAGAAACCCTCTGCCTATCCAAAAAGTACTGTTACAGTTTGGAATTTTGATACAGCTCTTATGTCCACGGTATTTGAACATCATTGTACAATGATATTTGTCCTCTCAGTTTCACAGTGAGGTAGGAAAGTAATATTGTGGTTTATAGGTAGTAAAGTGGCAGGAATATTAAAAAACTAATCCATAAAAGGTATTTTACTTTCTATTGACAATCGATATACCCATGCCATATCCCTATGAATAGAACTTGCCACCAATACAGGATGCTATACAACCAAAGGAATGCACAACAAATGCATAAGTGATCCTCAGATTCCCTCTTAGTCATTGCACCCATAAGCTTGAGCCAGAAAAGTCATGTTTTTTTTTTCCCAATAGTTGTCAAACTTGGCAATACAATTTCACTCAAAAAAATTGTGTCTGAGGAAATCATTTTATGTTTTGGGAAGATTTGCCTACTTTCCTAACAGCTTACATGTCACTATGCACTTTTGTTTCATGGTTCATTGCCAGACAGCACGGCAGCTTGCCATGAAATTAGGACATACCAGTCTCCTGTACACCATACACTTTGGCAATGCTGCCAATAGACACAGAGTTTCTAAGCTGCCTAGCAACTAGGAAAATCATCTTATAGCTGTTAGAAAGTCACTGTTCTCAAGTTCCCTGGATCTTAACTCTTTTGATTTGGATATTTAGTGGGAACTGAACACTACTGAAATTAATTATCTCAGCAATTAAATTCAATGCAAATGTTCTTGTCTGGGTTTTTGGAATTTTTATTTCCCCTAAAAATATAAACTATATTGTGTAAGTGAAATTAATTCCTCCTTTAAAGAGAATTAATTATGGTATCCAGTCATTGGCAGATCCAAGACAAGTCAGATGTTCTGGCATGTTGGTATTTTCAGCACTGAATCAGGAGATGAAAAATCTCTTTCAAAATTTTAGAGACATTTTATTTAAAAGTATTACATTAAATATATCACTCAAAAACTCTTGGCAGTTTATGATGTGTTATGTACTCTGAGATGAAGATCAATGGAATAAGCTCTAGAAAAGGGCTTAAAGGAACACTAACAGTATCAAGCAAGAAGTCTGCAGCACGACAGGTTGAGAATTACACTACTTACACTTCCTTTATTTTTAAAAGTTACTACTTTCTAATTTTTATCAGTCTAATTTAGTTAGATGTAGCCTTAAGAGTGGCAATATTCAATGTATTTTGTCATATTGACTTTATAGGAAAAAAGAGAATTGAATCATAACTGTGTGATACTTCAGGCACATCACAACTGTGGAATACTTCATCAGCACAACTTCAAGTAAACAAGAAAAGCATTCTAATTTTGCTATTTTTGTGAATTGTCAACTGTGTTCCCCAATCTGAGTGCATGCTGATGGCATTGACAGCTGAGAATTTCACCTATCAACAAGGAATGGCTTTTAATAAGGGGAATACAATCACAATATAAAGATGAAATCGTCTATCCCATCATCAACTTACTAGATGTGCTTTCTGAGATCCAACAAGTTATTTTGATTTCTTAATATTTTTTTTTGTTGGAGCAACAGATTGTCATTACATTGACAATGAGATGAAAACACTACAGCCTGTATATTAATTTTCTTGCCTTTTGTAGGCATCCAAAAGTGTCAGCACTAAGTTCATCAAGTATCTGTCACTTTCCAGGAAAAAAAAAACAACAAACAAAACCCTCAAAAAGTATTTGGTAGGTATTCACATGAGCCATTTGATAAAACAGTGTTAAGCCATTTAGTAAGTGACAAGTATTACCAGATACTTTTGAAATGAAAGAAAAAACCCCCAGACTTTATGAATTCATCTGTATTTCTTCAAGCTCTCTCTATCTGGCATGCTGCTTACTGTTTACGGTTGCCCAAGTCTAACTGTACTGGGACTGGAAGTACAAATGGCAAAATACTATAGCTGAATCCTACTGGAAAACAGAACATATGGAAGTGTCATAATAAAATTCTCATTGGTCTCATGAGGTTCTCAGGCAAGTTCTGCAGGAAAGGAATAAGAACTGTGAAATGTTCATATTTTAGGATAATAAAAAACAATGAAGTCACTACCAGGCATACACTGAGTCATCCCTCACTCATTTTTATGTTACAATTTTGTTGCTTTGAAAAACCTATTTCAGCAGGATTCAGGATAACTTTTTCTCTTGCAGTAGCAGGATCATTTTCTCAAATAGCTCCAGAAGCATATATGCAAGTTGTGTAACTCCATCTGTTCCCAAGGGTAAAAACCACAAACAAATTCAAATTTTGCATAAGTACCTAAGTACTTAGAAGAACAAATTACCTAGCAGACATATTGCTACTAATAAATGAATGTGGCATACATTTTATCGAATTCTTTTAAGCATTAGGTTTCACTATTATTTTCACATGGGCTTCACAATCAGCAACTTCAGTTTCTACTATTAGAGGCCAAAAACCCTCCAAGATGGGTTTCAGAAAAAAAGAAAAAAAAAAAACCAAACCAAAACAAAAAGCAAACACACACCTTCAAGCAGTTAACATCTCCTCAAATGCAATAGTTGGCTTGCCTGTCCTGTTTATATCCAGCAATCAGTAAGGTGTGTACTGCTATAAGAGCACCCCAGGAAAGAAAGTGTTCCTCAGAGATTTACCCTGGGCAAGGAATGATCACAGACTCCCTAACAAACATGTCAGAACTCATTAAGCAAGAGGGTCGTAAATACCAACAGATTATTCTAGCCATAAAGTTACAATACTAAAAACAAATTATTTCTATGGGCTTTGAATTGGGTATTAATGGTGTGTATCCAGATCCTCAGGAGGTGTAAACCAGTGTAGCTCCATTGACTTCAACACAGAAAGACAGTGATCTGCTTGAAAGAATCTCCCTTTGGGGAGCCATTTCAGAGTTCCGAGATTTGTATCCAGCTCTTTGTTTTTATTCTTTCACATTCCTCCGTACATTCACCAGATTTTACACAGAACCAAATTAAACCCTTTGAGAATGAGTTCCATACAGAAAGAATTTAAAAGCTCAGAAATGACAATTAAAATAATGTAAAACATTCATAAATTGAAAACAAAACTACCATTATTGGCCAATAAATTAGAAAAAATAGAATTAAACCACCAAGGATTTAAGTTAAAAAAACAAAAGCAAACAAGTAGTTCAATGAAACTGCAGAACTGGAACTAATGAAGCCTGTCCTCTGATTTGTGTCCTGTGGTAGTGTGGTAGGATGTTTTTTGAGTCAATGAAAGGTGTGAGCACAAACTGAAGCTTTTCCTGCAGTAGACTTACTTGTAAGATCTATCTTTAATAAGGATTTACCGAAATATCTAGTAACAGGAGCTCATTGGCTTTTCTCTCACCTGAGCCATTTTTATCAGGTGTATCCCAAGTATATGTTTTCATTAACATGCAAGAGTTAGCTGTCCCTGGAAACTCTCTACTTCTATCAGTCAAGAGGGCTCATCAGACATCTATAAAAACAGGATAGTTCTCCGAGTGTTTTTTTCACAGGAAATCAGCCCCCTGATCCCAAATATATGTGAAATTGAGTAAGTGAATACACAAAGAACTGGTATCTTCTATATACTCTTACAGAGGCTATATCTTATATACTTTCATCTTCTCATATCTGTTAATCAAAAAAATTATTCACATCTGTATGCTTTCTGAAATTTGAACATCGGTGTGTGTTGTTTAATACACCAAACAAAGCAAAACTTCACAGTTGTACTGATACTGTACCAGGTTGTAACAAATGGATGCATTTCAGATTACAGATTATGAGCACTTACTGATTCCTGTGTGAATCTTCCAGTATAGCTTGAGCTCAAGTCTGCCTTTGGTGGTTTAGCAGTTACAGGTAAAGCTCCCATTCAGTTCACTAGAGCTTGAAGTCTGATGTAGAGAGTAGGATTTTGATCAAAAAGTATAAAAATAGCATTGAACTATCATGTACTCATATCACCTCAGCTGTTAAATTCTAAAATGTTCATCCATTTATAGTACATGACAGCTGGATGAACTTGCTAGTATATAAATCATTAATTATTCATTTCTAATTAATTATACTGAAGATTTTGCTTCTTGTACTGTTGCTCATTATATAAACTAACCATTTTGCAGTTACTTGACTGATGCAAAATCCCAAATCGATATGGTTAATACATGTCACTAATAAGACTGGTACACCACAGTTGGAAGGAAAAGCACTTTGTCAGGTGTAGTATATTGGCTGGTACTAAGTCCCTGATGAATCTGCACTATTGATTGCTTTCTGAAAGCACTTACATGGGCTTTAAATGCTTAAATTGTAGTTCCTCGCTGCCAAAAACAGCAATTTCTAAAACATTTTCCTACTTTTTTAGTAATCCTTGTAGCTCACGCATTACACCAGCTTGATAGTTGCCTTGAACGGGTTACCTATTCATATAGACTACAAATCGTCTAAAGCTCTTACTAATCTAGGAATTATAGACAATGCTACAATAGTTACCAGCAAATATTCATTATTCTTATGGTAACTCGAGTATATTCAAAAACATTTATATCATTAAATAAAATAATATATTCTCAAGTTAATACGGCTCTCTTCTAAAGAAAGAAAATAAGCAGAAAGTGGACATGTTACATAATTTAAACTACTAAATTCCCCTGTATGTCAAACGACATCTTTAGGCACACTGCAAGCTACCCAAAAGACCTCTACTGCAAATTAAAAGAGGATTATCTCAGTGCAGAACAGCAAAGACTTACCAGTATAGTAGCACACCATTCCTTCAGTAAAGACTACACATGAAATGGCAAAAAGCTCTGCTATCTAGCATGCACAAAAACAGTACAAGTGAATTGACAAAGAAGTGTTTCTTACGTTTCTTTCATATGTTGATTAAGAAAAGGACATCTGACAAAAATCCTCACAAGAAAAAGGAGAAGAGAAAAGGCTGTGGTTGACTGTTTTCCCTATTTTGTGGGCCGTCCCTAGAAGACTGTTCTGGATCACTGGGAGTCCTACCTAGCAGGCATCCCTGACTCCAGTGCTGTGAAGTGCCCAGATGCAGAGGAGTTGGGATCTTCAGGAGGATTCGGATCCAAGACTCCCACCTCCCCATCCAGTCAGCTAACTAAATTTCATAATTTGCCTCTCCTTTTTATAACTAAGGAAATTATTATGAGTTTTTAAAAGTGAGTAAAGATATTTGTAGATCTGTTTATGAACAAAGATTTTAATTTGTCTATTACAAAGGCGGTAACTAATATCTATCAGTAACTAATTTCTAATTTTTACTTTCTTACAGAAATCTTTGATCTTACAGTCTTTAGCTGCTGTCAGGGAGAGCTGTATCTCAAGTCTGAATCAGTATAGGGACTGTTAACATGGTTAGTTTACATAATGAGCAGCTATAGAGGGTGCAAAAATCATCAGCGTAATTACTTACAAATGAATAATTAATAGCTTGTATGCAAGTTAAGAGGTTCATCAGAGTGACACAAATTCATGAACATTTATGAGCAATTAATAACCAGAAAATCATTGATAGATGGGACACAAAACGTACACAGAATCTTCAAATGAAAAAAAAAAAAAAAAAAAAATCACTTTTCCAAGCCATGAGGTTGCCAACTGTGTGCGTCAGAGTGGTGGAAGGCTAAGCTTCAGGGACAAAGTGCCTACTGTGGGGGAACGGAGGATGCTGATACTTGCACGTTAACAGTTCATTCATAAGGATCCAGCAGTGACATAAACCTTCCAAGAGCAAAACTGGTCTTAATGATTGACATGCTTTAGAGAATGAAGCAGAAATGGAGGAGAGGGAAGAAGTGGGCAGAGAGAGAACAGCAAAACGTGGCTTTCTTCAGAATCCATAGCTGTTCAAAACTACCAAGTTCTGAACCACAGCACTGTAAATATCCTAATAGGTATAAATAATAAAGGATTTAATGAGTTTTTCATTTCTACCTGAAGGTGACTAATCGCAGCAAGAACACAGCAGAACTCCTACAGTGCTATGTAAAGTTTGCTGCAAATGTTCTGGTTTCCTACATGTTCCTAATGTCCCACTGGGGGCACCTGAAGAATGAAATCCTGCTGACTGTAATAAAAGTCTGTAAAATTATTAGATACTTAATGACAATATGTAGTATAAGGCAATGACAGCAGTTTAACTTTAACAATAATATAGACCCTACCTGCAAACCTCTACTATAGAAGCTTTTGAATAATATTCATGCTAAATTGCATCTAACATTATTAGACTTAGTAATAAGGTGAGGTTTTATTGAGCTTTAAGTGCAATGTTCTAGAGATTCAAAATTCCCATTATTTTTAAATCATTTTTAGTAACAAAGCCACCAAACAGTCACTAGGTAAGAAAGTTGTTTTAGCAAAGTTCTAATGACTTATAGTTTCTCAGGGTTGGTGAAGCATTGAAGCATAGCACACAAAGTACCGAGAGGTATATGTGTGTGTGTGTGCGCGCGCGTGTCTGTAACAGCTGTAAAGAGATGGTTAAGGGGTCAACTACTTCTGAAAAAGAGGAGACTAAGGAACGCTCTATCTTTTATTTCACTGAGGCAATAACTAAACATGAGTAATAAAGGAAGAGAGGATAGAAATGGCACATTCCCAAATTAAAAAGATAAAGGAGCCTTTGTTTAAGCTCCCATGTCCATAGTTGGATGCTTCCTAAGTAGCTCGATTTTCACCTAACATATTAAATAAGAAGTTAACAATTAAAAGCAGGCATTTGTCTTTAACTGAAATAAAACATGTTCTCTCTCAAATCACCTCCTCTTCTTTTTAAACTATTCCCCTCATAAACATCTTATCTTCTCTTTTTCCTTTTTTCAAATCCCACCAAGTAGTTTCCAGTGAAATGCCTGAGAAGGGATTTTATGACTTTGGGAGAGCTAGTGAGAGAGGAAGATTTTTTTGTGAAAAGGTGAGGGAAAGTGTTGAGGCTAATCAAGTTGCTCTCTCAAGCTGTCACCTTCTCAGGAGGACACACGTAAAATATCAGACATAGGTTCCTACCTGGCCTAAAGCAAATGAGCTAGGATTAAAAAAAAAAAAAAAAAAATCTCACTCTACACCAGATAAATCACCTAACCATTTTTTTTTCTCCAAACAGAGAAGTAACTACATTATTTCTGTTCACCAGATACTGGATTACTGTCATTAAATTATTCCTGTATTTGCTCTTGTGGCTACTTTAATATGCATTGTGTAGCTTATAATGAAGTAAATAAAATGTTCTTTAACATTATAATCTAAAATAACTTTCCTTTAAAAAAATTACCCATTTTAAAAAGAATTTGAAGAACTAGATATGTACAGGCACTTATTTCTCCCCTCTTTTCTTTTCACATCCTCCTCTCCTCAAAAAAGAAAACAATCCAACAATCCTTCATCAAAAGACTCTGTAAACAACAGAACTCCTCTGGAAAAATCTTTGTTTTGTTTTGCTATACATGGATAATAGTTTATAGCTAAATCAAAGATTGGGTTTTTGGGGTTGATTTTTTCTTTATTATTTTTAACAGAAGGCAGATTATTATATTTTATAATTACTGATTCACATTTGTGTGATTTGGTATGTTCCCATGGTTTCTTTATGCCTACTGTTTCCTTTTTATAATAGCTTTATTTTCCACACTGGTCATACATCTACTTACAACATTGTTTAATTTGTTTTCTTCACTGAAATATTACAGGAAAGATTGAAAGCAAGTTTCAAAAAAACCCAAAAAACCAAACCAGCTCTTTATTTAATATTGAATCATTCAAAATTGTTTATAATAGACTTTTCCCCATTTAGACAGAAGAAGAAAAAAGTGGCTGTAGCTCCAGTTTTTTAATTGCAAAGCTTTCAATTTAGTAATTCATGCAGTGTATAAACATAATTCTTAATTTGCTCTTCCTTTGTGATTTTCAACACACAGTGTTGTGAAACCCTGTCTTCTCTGGCTGCAGAAATGCCTTCTGTACATGTAGTATGAAACTACTAAAGGCAAGCACTATGTACGACTTGGGCATAAAGCTGAATCTAGTAGACCTTTTGCAAGCACTAGTTTAAGGATTGCGAGAGAAATTGAGTGTCTGAGCTAAGGTCAAAGCTTATAGAGTTTCCATGCAGGGCCCAATCGCTAATTTAAATTATGCTACAAGCTATTTCATCCCCTAAACAGAGGCTTACCCTTCCTCTTTGGTGTACATTCCTCCAGTCTGAAGTTTGGTCTTGTGTGCCTCAAAAGCACACCAAGAATCATGAATGGCATGTCTTAATCACTCTCTGGCTTCCATATCATTTATTCTTCAGGTAAAGTTTTAACTCAACAAAGTGTTCCTCTTTTTGGAGTTACATATATTTTAGAATATGATGAACCTAGAATTTATAAGAATGATTAGCCTTAAACTCTGCTTCCCAGACTTCTAGTCCCATAAGCTTTACATTAAAAAAATCATTATTAGAGTCCAAGAAAAAGTACATAAAGTTTATAAAGCTTTTTGAATTTTATTTTTGGCAAAGTTTTAACTTAGCAATGTATTTGAGCAGAACATTGACAGTTCTTCATGAGTCCATTTACAAGGATAATATGAAAAATACTCTCAAGTTATATTTTTAAACTGTTCTATTAAGGTTTTCTGATTGTAATTTATCTAATTGCTATTGAACTTCAAGAAGAGCTCATTAAAAATAGAGTATTAAAATCAAAGATCATAACTGAAAGGTATATATTACAGTGCATACCATTCATCAAATTCTTGTATACAACTTGTTCATAAAAGAATTTGTTGAAAATGCATTCCTGCTTATTTAAATATACAGTGTTTTCATTTTCAGCACAGTGATCATTTCTATAGGCTATAGTACTGTGAGGCAATTTTTTAATCTTGGAAAACCATGGAAGCAACAACTGCCATTAAATTCCAGTATTATTTACCAGTCTAACATAAATATCTTTTTCCAAGCTGAACTGAACTAAACTCCAGCCAATAGAGGTATACAATATCAAATAAGGATTCACTCTAACGTAAATATTACCAGATTGTGAGGTATAGTGTTAATTTTTCTTAACAGTTCTCTAAATCAGTTTTGTAAAATTATCAGGTTTGTCAAATAAATGGAAAAGGTCCTATTATTCACACAAGTGTAACTCCACAGACTGAGTAGAATACATCTTGATATATACCAGTGCAACAGGAGAATCAAATAAAAACCCGCTAATGTAGGTAACTAGAAAAAATGTTGATATCTGAGGAAGGGACTCTTAAATAATTGTAATATTTTAAGATTTTGCTTCTCAGCAACTAAACTAAATACAAATATTCTTTAGAGAAAGCCAAATACCTTTTTTTTTATTTGATGGATGGGAACGAAGTTAAAATGGTTCAATGATTTGCCAAAGAATAGAAAAGATTGTTATTCAGCAACAGAGTAGACATCTTTGTGATTTTAAGACTTTTTTTCAAATGACTTCTTTATTAACCTGAAATATCTTATCACTTCTGCTTAGCTTTCAAAAGGTAGATTAGCACAGCAGTTTACCCAGTCTGTGCCAAGACAAAGGGCACCTTTCCTGGGTAGACTACATCTCCTGCAGAATTCCAACCAGCTTGTTCAAAGATAACGTAGGTTGCAATGATTATTCCGTAGCAGCCATTCATTAGTAAGGCTGGACAACATAGGTCATGAATACCCTCTACCTCAAACAGGATCAGGTTTTGGGGGATTTCTGCACAGCTATATGGCAGGAAAAGCAAACATATTCTTGGTTTTGGTTTCTAGCTCTTATTATGTTAGATTTATGTGTCCTTCAGAATCCACTATTTTCTCTCCTGGAAAGTACTTGTGCAGAATAATCAAGTTACCCCTAAATCTTTTGAGACTGAGGTCTCTAAAGCTCTCACGTTAAGACATGTCTACTACCCATTGAATAATTCATGTATCTTTTCTCAAACCTTCTCCAACTTTTTAGCAACCTTTTAAAAATTTAGTTGGCGGGAACAAGTCCAGTGTTAGAGTATTTTACTCATTAACACTGTTAGTAATGCCACTAACAGCATGTAATTACAACTAATGCTGTAATTAAAGGGGAAGGATACTGAAGAAAAAGTCAGCCTCCCATTTCTACTCACTACCACCCTAATGAAGCACCTCAGAATGGCATCAACCCTTTCTGCCAGGTATCGCTGCGGGAGTTCGGAGTAAGGCGCACGCCTGGTTAGACAACTGCACCGTCTTCAGTTACATATTGGTGCCCTCTGCACTGGCAAATAGCACAGAGTGCTGGCAAACAGGCCAGCGTGAACCAAAGCACAAACGTAGGAGATGCGCATGAAGATCACTGCACGTGAATAAATTGGTAACAGGGATGCACCTATTGCCCGCCATTCCGAAGTCACGGCCTCCAGTCCTTCTGGCTCTATATAAAGAATAGTTTGTTTCAGTGGGTTTCCATAAGTCAGGGATATGAGACAGTAAACTCTAATTCTTAACATTGTGTCAACCTTGCATCATTTATAGATTTAATTGTAATGTGATTTACATGCAAATTAATACTAATTGCCCCAGCATGGATGAAAACGTTGAGTCTTACAAGGCCTAGTGTAGATTCTGGCAGTATCCCTCACTCTAGCTACTTGCTATTACTGATTCTTTCTTTTTGTTAAGATATTTTCCCATCTCTAAGTAGGGAAATTTGCAGTCCTTTTAACAAGCGTTTTACGTATATTTTATTTATTTTTTTAATCAGCCTCTTTTTGCCTGCATAAGTGGCAATATAATAGGTCCCCCGAGTTGCTTTACCATCCAGATTTAGAAATTCCAAAACCGCAGTAAATTCATCTTGATATGACCATTTTCTATTCAATAAAATACATTTCTGAAACTAATTATATAATTTCACGTAACTGTTTGTAAAGAGTATTTCAACTGAATATTTTCCATTATTTTACCTCGGATGAGAGCAACATGTCCATAGTTTTGCTAAGTTGGTCATTTTACCCATTTTCACTTACATGTCTTCCGCTAAAGAACTCCGTATTTCCTCTCACACTTTTCTGTCTCCTTCCCTTCAACTGTGCGTATAGTTTCATATAACCATTTGAATGAGCATATCAAATAAACAGATAAACACATAGGTGCATATATGGTGTGAAACACACATCTAACATTAGAGATAGAGACTATTTTTTCCACGGTACTGTTGTCCAATGATGATTTTTGTTCTCAGGCTATCCTAAATTTCCACTCATCTCTGTGTGTGGCATACTATGTTCCAAATCTAAAGGTACTTTATTTTGAATACAACAGTTTCTAGGTTAGAAAATTTTGTAGTGACTTTAGAAACACTAGTTAACTTTTGCTGATGCCTGTATGTGACGTCTGATATGCATTATCCAAAACAGAACTTCCATTAAAACACAATATTTCTTAACACATTTTGGAGAGTTTTAAAAATACATAGCTCAGATATTTCTCTTGCTTGACTCAGTGCTCTTTAATAAATCTACACCTCTACTGTCTCTTTGATTTCGATATCCCCCATAGGTACCTGATAATCCTATCAAAACCTCTGATCTAGTAATTGTGGCAACTGTTCTCTTTTAGCCAGATACCTTATGCAGTAACCACCAGAAAGTGAGAGAGACAACACCTTTAGCTAATTCAGTAACAGCTGGATACATTTGAGCCTTTGATTTCTGACAAACAGATGACATTTTTCTCTGGAGGAAGTATATTTCAATAGTAAATTATTTTATTTTTGGAAAGGGATTTAAGATATACTGGAAGTAAATGTACTGTGATGAAAAAACAATCTCAATAACGACAGCAAAATGTTAGGATATAAGGATAGAGAAGGAGAGAAGTCATTCATATTTTGTTAAAGCCATTGAAAATACTACTGTTATACTCTCACTTAAGGACTAGGCATCTTTTAAGTACTACTTAAAGTACCTGGAAGAAGCAACTTTTTCCCCTGAACTTTTATAGTTTTGCCTAACTGTGCACCAGTAATACAAGCAGTGATGGGCAAATCTGTTGTGACTAAAGTTCAGAGTTTATAGTTATAAAGCTAGTTTAGCTTCATGCTATATAGTCATTTCACCGATTGTTTTCTTAAGAAAAGCCCAGTTTCCTTACCTGGTGAGTACATTCAGGCATTTCATATCTAAAACCAAACCATCCACCTCCAAAAAAAATTTGAATACTAGTAATGAGACTTACACAACAATTTAGACATTTGAGCCCGCATCATCTGAAATCTTTTAAAGGTTCATCTTTAGGCATTTTCACTAGTAAAATTCTCTGAACATTGAAAGTTCAGTGCATGCACACAAGAGTCTCAGTTTTGAGGAACACTGTGATAATATTTACCTTTGAAATCAGATCTTCTTTTACCTATCTGTTAGGTATGTCCAAGGGACAAAATAGGGAGAGAAGGACAGGGAGTAGATGACAGGTTTGGTTTGGCTCTAAGCTATTCTTGACACTGCAGATAAAGCAGAACTGAGTGTTGTGTAATTTGACTCTGGAAGAAGACATGAAAAAGTTGTCCAGTTGAGCCATACCGAAACAGAGATCCCTCTTAATCCTTTTCAAGCTTTTTCCGGGACAGTGGATTTATGCTCTGTTTTATAGACGAAGGCTATAGAAAATAGCTGGGTGAGTCTTGAATGGACTGAAAGACACGATATCCTTTCAGAATAGCCACTCCTATGTGCTCAGTGGAGCTTCAGGTATCTTTCTCTCCATTTACTTCAAACTATTTAATCTGACAACAGAACAGGCTAAAGTGAAACATTTAAACCTTCTCAAAGGTCAGAAGATCTAAACAGCAAACACTGCTTACTTGTAACAGATGAAACTAAACATGAAAGACCTGAACATGTAGGATGAACATGTAGAAAAAAGGTCAAGCTTTGCACTAGTGCCAGCCTAGTAACATGAAGCATCAATATGTCAAGTTTCGGGTATTACAGTTTCCCTATATAATTCATATGAAGAAACACAAAGATATTTTTCAAACTGTTTCTCTAGTGAGATAAAACAGTCTGTATGCTAAAAAGGTGTTCACTTCTGGAGCAGTCATGTTAAATCTCTTTTCAACGTGGGTGTCAGAATCTGGACTGCAAAGGACGAACACCTGGGGTCAGTACACATTGCCCCAAATCCTTTCCAGGTTCTGGACTACTTCTTTGAAACACAGCTGAAACGGGAGGTGGAAACAGTTTTCCTGCCAAGCTATTTGAAAAGTAGCTATACATGGAGAAAAAAGTACATTTAGACATGTGAAAGTACAGGGTAGCAATTATTTTCAGAACATTTTATTGTGCTGTGAAATCTTTGCCAAAAAAATTCTGTAGTATCCTGACTTAGCAGTTATCAAAGATATCTCTTTAAAGCTGACAGCACATTTTAGTCTCCTGTTATAATTAAAAATGTAATACACAACTTGTTATATTTCATTCAGAAAAAAAAGATACTCTTTCACAGACATTCTGGCTTCTCAGTATTGAAGCTTTCTTGTTACTAAAGGAGCTCTTTTCTCATAGCCATATTAAAATACTTTGTTGAAAGTATTAATCTAATCCTATTTCCAAGCAGTTTTTTCTTTCAGTTCCAGTTTTTTAAATAAAGCACAGAAGGAAGAAGAAAAGGAAGGACAGAGTATAGATAAACCAGAAAATCCTCATGCAAACTAAAAGACCCTTGGAAACAAAAGTTAGTGACTAGTTTTCTACTCTTTTGATCGTATATTTCTTAGATTGAAAATCTAATTTTACTATACTGACTAAACACTGCCAGCTTGACAGCACCTGTCTCCTTTCCAATGTAATCTGTGATGACATGCACATGACTGATTAAAATGTTGCATAGCTCTCACCTTTCTTCAAAATTCTTTCTTCCTTTTGTGATAAATAAGTACTCATCATCCTGACATTTTCTTTTTAACTATATACCTTGACAAGCTGTGAAAGATAGGTGAGTTAATGGAAATAATATGTTTTCTTATTACACTCATTTTAACATACCTGGACTAGCCACCTTTCAGGAGCTTGTTGCCATGAAATTAGCAACTTGGCAACCAAACTTTTCCACAGCAAACTATCTTGGATGCAGAATAATATGTTAACAGTTTGCTTTTATGATAAATGCGTAGTTTATATTTAAAAATATTTTCACTGATGCTTTGTTTGTTTGGTTTTTTCTTTCTGACCTACTAAAGCAGCTACAGCAGGAGTAGCAACCAATGTAAGCACTGAAAAATTGCTTAAATATGCTCTCTCCTCTAAAGCACAGATGGTATAATCAAGCTGGTGTTCTGGTACACAGTGCGTCCAAAAAGCTTTTTATCTGAGATTATGCACAGTCTCGGACTTTGAGATCTAAGGACCCAGATGCCCTCAGAAGCTAAACCAGTAGGCGCCATGGAAGAGGCACCTCAGCTACACTGAGCACATGGTTCCCCAGGTCCTCAGAGGGAACCAGCCGTGCTTGCCCCATGGATGGATTGCAGCAATTGCCAAGATTTTAAACCAAAGTTTAAAATCGGCAGATTTTTCTGCACGTGTGTAAATTCTTCAGTTTTCAGCTTTTCACTGGATTCATTCAATCAAGCCAAAGATCCTTCAAAAAAATCTATTAACTCGATGACATTTTGAATACATTGGTTTGGGAGATTTGATTTGTTTTAAACCAAACAGTTTCCTCAAATTTTCTCACCAAAAGACCTGCAAGTTCCCATGAAAATTTTGCAATCTTCTTTTTTTCTGTGACATCCAGCACACTCAAGAGTTTAGTGGAAGCTAGCATAGACTATGCTGAGGCCTGTATTTAGACCTTGATTTCACATTCATTTCTCTATAAAACTGGGCAAAGATACGTTTCTGAGCTTTCAAAGCATGATGAACTTCTCTGATAAAAAGTTATGTTTGTTGCTATCTGTCTTTGTGTCTTCTTTCTATTCTGCATATCTTACATTTATTCTGAATTTGGACTCTGTTTGACACCATGGTTGCTAAAAACAGCGACAAACATTATAGTGCCAGAAGTCACCGCATAGTCCATTATGGAAGGGGTTAACTTACAGTTCTTTACTAGGTGTTAGCATCCTTTTTATTTCAGTGTTATTAACAAGTTTCAATGCTGTCATGTTTCAAACCTAAATATTACCCAAGGAAACTATCATTTCATCCACGTTAGTTTTCCAGTACCCTCTCATATTTGGGCCGAGAGAGAAAATTACAGTAATACATCACATTTATTATGTGCATTGTATTATATGCATGGGTAAATGAACTGTTTAAATATTCTTAAAAAGAGAAAAGTAAAGAAAGTTTTTGTCTCATTGGGAAAAAAACATCCATATAAATCAATCATCATGTATGGAAAGATTTTGTTAAAAAAAACAGAGCAACGTCTTGAAATAACTGTAACAGTCAGGCCTGGGAAGAAGCTACAACAGAGAAATCTATATCTTTTAGAGGATTTAGATCTGCTTGCACAGTTTGGTTGGCATGTGGCAAATTAAATCTAATGTTAATTCATGTAAATTTATTAGACTCTTTCTTTAGAGGACCCCATGTTTTCATTGTGCATTGTGTTTCAGTACAGATGATAATAAACTCATACAGATGCCACCAGTCATCAGTGCAACATTAATTACTGACTTGCTCGAAGTATTAACAGCAAAAGTTGGAACTGGCTGCACGGTGCTGGCAATGCTACATTACCATTAGCTAGAGAAACAGAAATTTGTACAGCAAATGCTGCTTCAAATCACTAAGGGGTGGGGGAAGAAAAAAGAGAAGGGAAGGCGAGAAGGTCACATTGGAGGCGTTTCTGGAATTTGAATTACCAATTCTAAACCGCAAAGCTGACAAATGTTATCTCTGCTGGCCTCAAAACTTGCATTCCAAATGCAAATAGGACCCAGAAAAGGTCTGAGACTTAAAAAAAACCCTCCTATTTTGTGATGTCAGCTCAGAGTCATTTATATTAACCCACCACATCAGATACCACTGTGAAGAGCAAATATAAACCTTTAAGGTTAGGATCCAAGTGAGAAAAGCAGAAGGTGGGAAGGATAAAGGCATCTAACATATGACAAAGCTGACCCAGAAGTCTTAGGACTGCGTAACATGACTAATGGCTTGTGTTTTCAGAGCACGCTAAGCAGATGCAGTAGGATTGGGCTCCCTACAAATACAGCCATGCAGCTTATTTTATAAGCTTTCAATGAGATCCCCGTGTCTATTTGATGGAATGGACAAATCTGCTCAAATGGAGATTGGAGTTCCAGGTTATAAGCAGCCTGAGGGTATTCATCTTTGAAAGAGTGCTTGAAGTATTCAGGAGACTGTAGGATATGTTAGATGAAGACATTTTACATCCTTCTCATTAGGTTGAAGTGATGTAATCAAAGTTAATTAGGAAAGAATTTACCATTTTTTCCATACATTATCCCAACCATTATATATCTAAGAATTACAGAAATATGATCAACATGTTTATCCCCATTTTACTAGTGGAAATGGTTACCTTGCAGAGCAAGGACAGTGCTGAATACAATATGTTACGACTAATTAGGCAGACGCGGGAAGACACATACAGTATTTAGGTCAATAAACCATCCAGTTTCCCCTCAGGGTATTTAATAGCAACAAAGATGTTGCATTCACTGTCTTGGTTCATCTCTTAATGGGTGTTAAATCCACATCATGAAAGTACCTTATATCTCAAAATTTATTGTCAGCTTACTTGGTTTTGTCAGTAGAAGAAAACAGAGATTGGAAATAGATAATCAAGTATCTCAAGTGCAGGAAACTGGGCATACTCATATTAGGGAACGTGAAAATTTACATTTCTCTTGCTTGTAATCTGTCTTGCTTGGACAGAATTTGTCTTTATATTGAACCCATGAAAGCAGTCAGACTGACAATAGATATATTTTTTACCTTGTTTACTGTTTCCATACAAATTACTCACCTGGAATTTTCATATGCTTCATGTACAATGTGTAGTAAAGTTATTCTCACATCCATGTGGCTACCAGTCTACTAAGTGATTCTGACATCAATAAGATTGATTTGTAAATAGAACATTGCCTGTTATAAAGGTTAGGACAAAGAACAGAGGAAGGTAGAAGAGAAAGGAATGTGATTGTCTTAAAAGAAGAATCTAGACGTTTTCAACAATCCCCATGTCTGCCTAATTAGTCATAGCATCTGGCAAATCTCCATTTCCACGTGCAGTAGTATGTATAATGATGAGATGATAATGACAATATTGATGGTGTTTAAATTGCATATTATAAAAAAAAAAACCAACAAAAACCTGTTACTTTATCACTTTCTGCCTCATAACAAACTGAACCATTTGCTGTCACTTCCTTTTGCTGTTGCATATAATCCTTACCTGTCAAAATTTGTAGAGTGGTGCCATTGTATTCTTTGCGATACACAAAAATAGATATACCTTTGGCCCTACTGAGTTAAACTCAACTTGAATGCAGTCATAAAGGATTTGCCATTTTCTTTGGGAAAGAGAAGCTGTACAGACCAGGTAACTCTGTTTCAAAATGACAGCTGAAAACATCTTAAAAAGACAAGCACCCTTACCTTCCAAATAGAAACAAAGCCCAGAAATCTGCAGCCATACCTGCTTTGAAGAACACCGCATAACACAAAGGTATGGGAAACAAAATATTTGTGTGTACGTTGTGTGACGATGGCAAAACTTCCTTAGAGCATGAACCCCACTTTGGCATTCTCTCCCACTGGAGCTCTGTGGGAACAGCAAGGTATTGCCATTAAATCTATGAAAGGTTTAGAATCACGTTCTAAAAGTTCTTATTGAAAATCCATCTGTATAATGCTATTAATCCATTATTCAATAGTAGTATCATTATAGTATCATTCCACTGAAGTGATAATTCATTAGAAATTTTTTTTTTTTACTTATCTAGTGTTTTGTAAAAAGACTAAATAAACCAGAGATCTCTGACACCCCCACCCCACCCCCCCAAACTGAGAAGATTTATGCTATAGAGTCACAAAGGATATGTTTCAGTAACAAACTATGAGTTTACCTAATTTTCATTGTGTCACTTCAGTCACATGTCATTGTATATGTAGTCTTACTGGTTTTATACGAATGCAATAAGGAATAGGATATGATATCAAGACAACTGTGGTAGAACCAACATTTTAGGATAGTTAATGCAACGTGACTCTAAACCTGCTGCTTGTTGGAGTGAAGCCATGTCCTTGTTGCAAGGATTGTTTAAAAAAAAACCAAAACACCTGTACTGTGTGATACTGCCAGAACATGATAATACCAAAAACATATAGTGCTTTTTAAAACTCCAAAGATAACAAAGACAGTTGTTACATTTTTCAATATGATTCCATCCTGCCCCCTCCCCGTTCTGTATTCCCCATAAGATACAGGAGACAGAGATTCAAACCTGTCTTCTGCCTGAAGGAATGACACCTACAGTTTTCCAGCACTTTTGGAATCGTCCTTGCTAGTTTTTAGGGTGAGGTAGACTGCAAAGTTAAGATGCTTGAAATGGGGAGGAAAACTTGTTATCTGTTTCCAGACCCAATGAATATTTAAGACTCAAATTCTTAAACAAAACAATTTCTTTTGTATTTAAAGAACTAAGTATAAGAGAACTTTACATAAAATTTATACAATTTCATGCAACTACCTAGGGCTAAAAAGGTAACAAGTTTTTCACATCATTATAATTTTGAGTATTTTTCATTTATCATAAGTACATCAAAATGAGTTTTTCTCTTTGGGTCACACAGATCATAGGCAGAAGAGTAACAGGATTTCAAATTGGTCCTGTAGCCTTGTGTCCTACTCAGTGGGCTACTGGCTTTTTTCAGCTGTATATCTTTCTCTTTAGAATGTCACCTTTCTTCACCCTTCAGTATCCATATTATGTTCTGCAAACCAAGATGTTGCTCTCCCAAATTTAACTCAGTTTTTTAGTTTGGTTGGTTTTCTATCACTAAATAAATTTGAATTTTAAATGTCATGAAGGAAATGAGAATAGAAATGGTAAACATAGTTAGGTTTATATTATGGCATCAGTTTTTAAATCATAGAGACTATAACCTATGCAATTAAAAGTGTATTGGACAATAAGATTCACATAGCTCCAACTGAAATCTATCAAACTCCTTGTATCCATAGCAGTCAAATATAATTATTTATATAATTTACCAAACTGCCTGAAAGTCAGGAAGAGCTCGGGGACTATTATCTTCCACAAGGCATTTGCTTTCATTGCAGTTGCTTATATTCTGTTATGATAACACACACACAGGTGCTCAAATGTCAAATAATGATTGTAAATAAGATGGCAATTACAACCTAAAGGAGAATGCCTGAGACAGCATGCAGCCAATGCTGTTACAGTCTAATCAATAACTGTTCAGAAAAGCCTTTTCTGTCCACATTCCATCTCAACTAAGCATGATTCAGTTAAATAATTTGATTTTTCTGTGTTGTCATGGAACATGATGAGATATTTCTTATAAAGGTAGGAGCCATTCAAATAAAATCTGATAAGTATGGATACAGATAATTTCAATATGAGAGCACAAGGTGCAAACAAGAGGTAATGGAAAAAATAATTGTATTAAATCTATAAGAATCTTTTCTCCCAGATAATTCAAGTAGATGTTCGGTCAGCAGCTTTATAATAACTTCAGAGAAAAGGGAAAGTGGGGGGCAGAAGAGTGGGGGACACTGATTCCTCAGCATTCCTACATGTCACCATCAGCATTAATATGAATAATCTTGGAAACGGGTAATAAAGCTCATTTCTAGTGCAAATCTATTAGCATAAATAACTTAAATCAAACTAATGAAACTAAAATTTGATTCAGCTCTAAGCTATTTAGAAGTAACTGTTAAAAATGCAAAGACAATACAATTCTGCCAATTTATGCCCTGAGTGCATTAATTCAAATGAACGTTGACAATCAAATTCAAAGCTTTAATTGTTATCCAGAGGAAAGTCTCATTCATAAAAAAGACGACATTAAAATTTATGTAAAGCTTCTCACATTCTGTGAACGAAAGCATGTGCTATTCCCCCATGTGGTTGAGTCAATCAGTAGATGGATCATTAACCCATTAGTAACTGTTTGAAAGAGCCAAAGACCTTTTGGGGTGTACTCAGCTTAGGATGTCCAGTTCTGGTAAGCTAGATAAAATCATCTTTCCTCTAGCTGAAGATGTACACCTGAAAACCTTTAAACAAAACAACAATATATTGCATTTGCATACATTAGGCAGCCATGTTCCAAAAGCATACAAGGGAAACTGCTTATGGTTTTCAAAACCAAGGTGCTTTTGGACCTCCCAGAATCAGATCTTAAGAAGTGTTAGTAACTCACGAGTTTGGCCACATGTCAGTGTAAGTTAGGAAGCTCTAGACTATTTATTTACTGGAATGGACATGCTTTTGTATATTTGGTCCTTAAAATGAGCTAACAGTTACCTTGAAAGTCTTGTCTAAATCAACCTAGCTAATCTTTTTGATCTTGTGAGCCCTACCCAAACCATCATGACACTGAGAAGCAGAAGGAAAAAAAAAAAAAAAGCATGCATCTGGCATGCCTGGGGTTCACACGCAAGAGAAAAAATGTTTTCCAGGGGCCTACTGCTCCACACTGAAGAGGACCAGGCTGAATATGTTTCTGAGCTCTAAAGTAACTTCATGATACACTACTTTTATCTGCCCTTAATAACTCATTTCTTTCCACAGACTGAGAGTCAAATTAACGAGCAGGCCTTTAGCCAGTACTACCCAACTAGCATATTGCTGGCGTGGCCATGGCCATTCTTGGACTACTTGATACTTTAGATATTACTATGCATTTTTACATGCAAAATTCTCATTGATCTCAGTTTAAACTTTGCCTAAAAATTCCACAAACAGGTCATCAAACCTTTATGAAGTATTGATATTTTAAAAAAACCAAACACTATTTATATAGAAACTGAAAAAGGATTAGCTCATTTAATCACACAATATATAAACTTTATTGGGAATGTAAACTAACTTTTCATGAAAACTGATACAAAGTAGGAAAAGGTGGATGTGAGAAAGAAGTCACAGGACTGTTTTTATCAGTGGTATTTGCAGAAGATACTGTATAAATACTGACTGGGTTTTTTTAACAGACATTTCCTATACTGAACTTTCCTCACAGCCATCATTCAATATTCTAAGCAAGAGTCCTTAGCTAGTTCAAATACGGTGATATAGAATATACTGTAGTTTGTTCTAATTAGCTCAGCCTCTGTACTATTTGGGAATTCATATAGTGAAGCAAGAGCTATTGCTATATGCTTCAGCATTATGAGAAGGTGTATAAAGTTTTCAATCAGCACTTCAAATATTTTCAAATATATGACAATTATAGAATACTCATTTACTCCCAATCATTTTCTCCCATCTACCCAGTTTGATACTTTTTGATCTCTGTTTCTAAATTATCTCTTACATTACCTGCTCCTCTGCGTATTCTGTTCTTGTCATATTTCTCCCCATTGCTTGTTCCTCTATTAAAAAAGAGTACTGGTACATCTATTATGGTGATATTTCTCCTTTGTACTTTACTACATCATTCATTTTTATATCTCCTATAAGCTATTTATACTTCTTGAAAAGCTACTTTTATATCTCAAGTACTCTTTATTATGCAAGGTATTTATTTTATTGTTATTGTTTCTACAATATGCTATTTGATAGCATTTATGCTCAGCACTCAGTGACGAAAATATTTCTATAAGAACATTTGAAAACCTAGCATAGTCTGTATCAATTTCCATATTTCTGTAAATTTCAGAATATTTCATACAAATAATATTTTTCAAAAACTAAGTACTAGGTTTATAACTGTTTAGAGCACTGCAGAGTTTTAGATAAGAATTGTGATTTTTAAATGGTAAAAATATAGGCAATTTCAGCTGTAATCATTAGCACCAAGCAGTTCCCAGTGACTCCTAGAGGGAAAGATCAGCAAATTAAAAAAGAAAAGAAAAAAAAAGTAAAAGCAGCAAGCACATGTATCATATTTTCAAAATAAAATAATAAAATAAACTTATAGGATTTTGAATGTCTTCACTAGGTCAGTACAGCTGACTGGAACTCTGAAAGTCAACTGGCTGACTGTGTCAAATATGCAGCTGTTCCATTAAGAGAACTTGTAGATGCAACCAGAAAGCTACTCTGCCACGTATGAGCAACTGATGTTACAAAGTCAGCATTAGGATGAAAGCTCTAGACTGGATAAAAATTGTGAATCAAATGCCTGGCTCTCTCCCAGCCCAGAATTTCACGGAGACTCTTAGACGGAATATTTATTTTCGCTGTTCCTCACATCTATATGGAAGGTAACACTTCTCCTTTATGAAAAGGATCAGCCTGTTCAGAGGCTGTGAGAACAGGCAGTAATGATTCTCGCAGAAATTAACCTGGGGTTAAGGATGTCTAGCACTAAATTTTTCAGACACACCTTCTTTCATGGTGGATATACATTGCAGATATCATAGAAGTCTCTGATATTAATGGAAGATACTACAATACAAAGGAACGGAAAAAAAATCAAATGCAATACAAATGTAATTGCTAGCAACAAGGCCAACTCACAAAGGCATTAGGTACCAAATCCAACATTAGATACGCTAAACCCTGCTCCACAAGTTGCTTACGCCTGGAGATAGCAAAGTTTTCCATATTAAGAGCTCTCCAGGCATCACAGTTCTGCTTACGAGGCTGTACAGCTGGTCATCTGAGTGGCACAGGGGCCCTTTGGGAATGCACAGACCTTGCCTTTCACGTGCCTTGCCCCACACGCCTGCTCTCATCGGCCTCCTCCCACCACGTCTGCTGGATCAAGCTCCAAACTGGTCTCAGGGGTAGGTACTGCTCTCCGAGGCATCACAGAAGTAGAAGCTGGTGGCAGCACATGCTGCCCTCTGCTCCACAGCTCTGGAGTGAAAGGACTCATCAAGGCTGAGAAAGACTCAACTTTGTTCCTCTCTTGTTCCTGCGTAGACTCCTACCCTCATGACACTAGCTATACAGCAAGCTAGCCGGTGTGTTGCGGTGTCAGGGGATGTCTCAGTCTCTCATTTATCTTTCACTTTTAATACGCTGGAAAACCGGGACTCGGTGGCCTCACAGTTCGGACACTCATCTAGGAGCTGGACCGTGTTCTGGTTTCTGCTCTAAGAACTATATATGTTTTTTTAGCCAATGACTGCTTCGTGTAAATGCTGTAAGTTGCTGTGCCTCGCACCCTGCTGTGCCTAACTCCCTGCATTCTACACAGGGTGTGCGCAACGCGACCTGTTCTGCTGCAGGAGCCCAGGGAGAACACCATGAGTCACTAGATCACTTTATGGATCCGTGCCCAAGATTTTTAAGATTTATCAGCTAGGCCTTGTAACTGGATCACTATTTGAGTAATTGCTTAGAAGGTTGTGTCCAGAAGTAGTAACAATGTCAAGACATGAACTGCTCTAATGATATTTCTTCTATCCTTACACTCGGTTCTCTCAGTAGCTTCACTGCATTCAAAGCAAAACGGAACGCAAACAGCAAAATGTGATGCTATAGTTGAGATGGGAAAGGAAGGCACGGGTCCAGGTAGATCCACTGTCATCCAGTTCGGAAGTATTTGCGTTTTCTGTTTCCACTTTTTTGATTTAAGGTATTCCTATGTGTTACAAAACTTATATTGCCAAAAGCTTTTTCTGTGAGTATACAAATGAAAATCTATTTGCCTAAAACAGAAAAATAAGTCGATTACGTTTTCTCTGAAAATTGCCACTTTACTTAATGAGTACTTTAAAAATAAGAATTTTATTTTATATATAACATTTTCCCTTTGTCTGGATATGCTCTGATGCACTGTAAAAATAGTAGCTTATTCACCTTTTTAGGTTTGTCTCGGTGCAGAACTCTTGAGCTATGAAAGGGATGTGCACAGTACTTTCAAGTCCATGCAGAAATCTCTTATGCACGATGTGTGTTGAGCTGCAGACATTTCTACTCCCGCCTCTTTGTACAGAGCATCTGATTGTTGATGACAACTGACATTTTTTATCTTAAGTTCAACAGTTTAGTCTGAAAACATTCACCATGACTTGGGGAATTTATTTTGATAAGAAAACACTGGTAGGCTGAGCCCAGCTTTGACCTTTAAAAAAGAAGGTATTAAAAAAAAGGAGAGAGGAAAAAAAAAAAAGATAAAAAGCTCTGTTTGCCTTCTAGACAAACAGTTTTGTTGTCTTGCTGACAAGATTGCTACCTGCAGCTGAGCATCAAGGTAGGCAGGCTTCCTTTAGAGCAGGAAGCTCTTTTTGCAAAATCTTTGCAATGTTCTTTTCAAATTTTTTTTTATGGAGAGAGGACATACAAAGCTGTCATTGTATAACCTTGGAGAGTTATTGGCCATAATTTTGGGTATGTATTTTTGGAGATAGTAGTGTTATATGCCAAGAAACCCACTCATGTTTCAGATATCCAGCTTGATTCAGTATTCAGTATCTGATTTACAATGCCTTTGTTTTCAATTAATCTTTCTTAATAACTACATACTATTTTTGCATAATCTAATTCATACAAAGAATGTATTATCATTCATTTAAAAATGTGTTTTACGGGGTTTCATTCATTCATGAGGAGGCAAAGGTTATGCTAAGAATGAACAGTATTTGCATAATAACAAGCACTTAATTCCTGTGCTCCAAATCATTCCAATAATGGTCCAGGATAGAGTATCACAATTTTCAGCTTGCATTTTTGACTTTTCAATCGATTTTTCTCAGTCTAGTGTGAGACTGGGATACAAGTGCAGAGTACACTAAAGTTCAGACGTATTCTTGTGTCCAGAATTTAGACACAAAGTAGAAGGTGCCAGGAGGACAAAGAGACATATTCCATCCATGTGAAGAGTGTACAATGAAAGAAGAAATTCTGAAAGAAATTGTAATCTGAAAATAACTGATGCAGAACAGAACAGAATTCACATGGTTTGACTGAGTCTTTTGGGTAAGGCTCAATGCAAATTAGTTTGCATATGGACAGAGCAGAGCAGGAAGATGGAAGGAATGGCCTCTTGCTTTGGTTCTACTCTTAAAATACTTTGGACATGACCAGCACTTAGCTAGTCTGAGCTGTATAACTCGGCTTCTAAAAGACCTTTTGAGGGTTCATGACCTGGCAGACGATTTTACATGCCACTGCGCTGCTGAGTTACATCACATTGCCCCACTACAAAATACAGCGATCCTCTCTCATTTCAGAAGAACTTGTTTAGGAATTATACAGGTTGCCAAGAAAGTCACAGTTTTCATCAACATATAAGAGGAGCAGACATGAACACAAAGTTTTGGTGCACAGAAAATCCCAAGTAAATATAATGAGGAGTGTCCCCAGAAAATGACCAGTGCTGGATACTCCAGACAGATTGTTTTAACTCAAAAATACAAGGTGAATTGTTTTGAAGCTGTATACCAAGATAACAAACTGTAGCCGTGTGAAAAAACCTGCCCTTTTCTCTGAAGGCCTGAAATCACTAGCACACAATGGTGCATGACTGTCTTTGAAATAGTACAGTTTTAGTTGAATGCTGAATTAAGCTACAGAACTAGGTTTTAGGAACTTCTACTTCAGTATCTGACTTGGGGAACTCCTAGCCAGCTGAAAACCCAAACTGGGGAGAGACAAGCTGACAGTAAGCTTTAGAAGCTACTGTCTCTAGACATTCTTACAGGTCTTTTCTGCAACCTGGACGCAAAGCCTACAACATGTTGAGATGGGTAAAAGTTTTCCTGATGGAAAAAGAAGCAAAGGAGGGCAGAGTTTTCCAGGGACAACGACAGATGTCTATTTTGATTTCTCTTCCTTACCCCTAAAGCATTTGCACCAATTTTCCACTGAGCAACAAGAACTAGTAACAGCTGGACTGCAGAGGCTGACACTGACAGAGGCTGAGTGAACTAACAGTCGCTTATTGTCACTGAAGAACGGGGACACCAGCTATTGGCATCATAGCACAACATGCCCTGCTCAGGTGGCAGGAAGCATGGCCCCACAGTGCTCTCTGCCTCAGCTGCTTGCGCACAGAGCAGGCCATGGTTTGGCTGAAGGAGTGGTATAGGAGCTTGTTCTTCAACAACAACGGGAATTAGGAGTTCATCTCCTGATACTGCAAGGGTCCTGCTTACGTAGACATCTTGTTTACCACAGAGTAGTAGGCAGCACATTTCAAAAGCAAGAAGCCCTGCAGCACGGGGTTTGCTTCCGGTAGATGCATTCCCTGAGTCCAAGTTATAAAGGGCCACCGTGGTGTCACATACAGCGGCAACAGAACTTCTAAATGTGGACCAGGAATGAAAGTGGCTCAAGCCACTTAATGAACCTAGGCCTGAACTCAGGGTCTTCTATCCAGTTCGGAAAGTAATCCCACTGGATCACATGGATGAGAAGCATCTCCTTTTATAGAACACTGTGTGTTTGATGAAATCTCCAGAGAAACGTAAGATACAGTTTTACGTTGTCTCAGACAGAGGAAAGCATGAGTAGGTACACTAAACTAAGCTGTTGTGAGGTTTATTTATTTTTATTTTTATTTTTCAAGAAATAAGAAAAAGAAGGCATCGCTTTTCCAGTCATATTTAAGAACAGTTGTAACTGCATTTTTGTGTAGAAACTGATTCCTTAATTGTTCTCAGAGGACATCCATTTGGCAGAATGCCCTCACATGAGGTAGGTTAAGAAATATTTCATTATGGAACCTGATCAGACTTGAAACAAACTTAAGACATACATGAGAATCACTGACCTGCAGAACCCTCCTAAGACTCTTAAGTAGCCAATAACACAGAACTACAGAGAGTAGTGATTTTTGTTACTGAAACGAAAATTATCTATGGATACAGCTTCATCAATAGCTACTCAAGTAACAGTAGCACAGTATTTTTTTCCTTTAGGAATCTAAGTGTTATTTGTTTTAATTCTTTTCTCTTCCTAGATCTAGAGAGGCTGTAATTCTCAGGGGGAGAAGTCCTCAACTTCCTTAATGAATTATGACAAGTACTGTTCATCTTGCAGCCTCTTACCCTAGTATGCTGAAGTCTAAAGTGAAAAGCTAAATTCTATGTGTTACAGATACAGACGGTTTACATTTGTTATATAAAAAATAATACAATGACACTTTAAAATCAACTATACAGGAACGATCTCTCATAATCCTTTGCCCATTTATGCATTGCACACGAGCTTTTCCAAGGCTACGTGGGCTAATGGACACTTTGAATTCTCTTCGCAGCTCTGGCGTTGACCTGCTGCGTGAACCTATGCAGTTCACTTTTCATTCTTTTGTTCATCTCATCTCTTTAGATCACAAGCTTTTCAGGGCAAATAAATGATGTACTCATGGCTGTAAAAATATAAGCTGCTATATCTTCTCACTTTTCACTAGGCCTTTTCAAAAAGAGTCCCCTTCCCTTAGTCAAAATAAAATATTAAAATTGGTCTACAGCACTAAGGTAATTTTTCCAGCAGTATCTATGAACTATAATCTCACAGAGAATTATGTACAAGCTTAGCTGCCTGCACTATGAAAATTCCATTTAATATGGCAACATTTGAGGAGAAAACAGTTCCATTTCTACCTGAAATGAAATGGAAATTTTTCTATGAAATCTCTCATTACGTATTTTACAAAGAAATAATCACCTTTTGTAAATTTGCAGTGTGGCCTTTCATAGCAAAAGCATATGCAACAAATTCAGATTTTGAACAGTGGTCTGTTTTAAAGTAAAAAATATTTGTAAAAAATGCAAAAGAAAGTGACAATTTTATCTATCGTCCATTGATGCTATTACATGGAATCACGGAGACAAGATGGTAATCGTGTTTCAGGGAAAATAATTCCTATGCATGGCAGTAAAACAGAGCAAACTATAGAGAGAATACACCTGGGAGTATTTCTGGTAGCTGAGATGTAGAAGGCTGTTTAGCTGCTGAATATTTACTTTATTTATACCGAGAAAATTTATCTTTATCTTACTGCTGATGATGTGCCAAGCCACCAGAATGCAATTTGCATGGGCACTGCTATGTATTCTGCTTTAATTTGCCACTAGTCTTTTAATCTTCAGAACATGTATAAAGCATCCAATAATACAGGAAATATTAATACTTTGTCTACTTACATCTACATACTTACATTTTCATGTTGTTACCATAGATCTCCTCACCTGACAACAGAAACATAAGAGATTGTCAGCAGAATGTGATAGATAATGGGGTAAACATCCCAGATTAAAAGAATAAATTCCAAAGTTACAATGACTTTCACAACATAGGCATTCAGCTTATGTCTGGACAGATTTAAACTATAACTATTACTACTCAATATTTCTCCTTGGAGCATTTAGTTGATTTCAGGTGTTTTTAATGACCGCTATCAGCCTAGGACATATGGTGGATCTCTAGATTTTTCTTTAGATTTCATTTTTGAATGGTTGCTGAAGAAGATATGAGTCTACCTCCTTAAGGCAGCAGGATTAGAACTGGAAATCTAAGAAATCTTTTTTTCTTCTTCTTTAGTGAAATCTATTGCAGCATGGAAGGCAATGATGTAAAATGTTGTTCCAACTCAATATCTGATTTGCTTTCAGAGACTAAAAATAGAAGTGGAATAAAAAAAAAAAGAAATGCAGAATAGGGCAAAATGCTAAAGATAATTTCAAATTTCATACTTTCATAGTGAGCAGCAACAGAAGTCTTTAATATAAACTTGAGTTTCCTGCATAGAGCTCTGAAGTCTGAGGCAAATCTGGAATTTTCATTTGCATCCATCTCTATTAAGAAGTGAATCTAGTCAGCCTCGTTTTCAGAGGAGATGTTATCAGCTCCTCTCTTTATGCACTGTGATATCTCCTTCTCCCAAGCAGATCAGGTTTCAGCAGAATTTGGAGCGATTGTGCAGCCTGACCTTATCACGCTCTCCAGACACCACGTGCATTTGAATAGGGATTTCTGGCAGGTGCACAAATAGAACAGCAGCAGATTTGCAGAGAACTTCAGACTCATTTAACAGCCATTACAGTAGGTATCCAAGATCACTTTACGTTCATGACCTAGTAGTATTGACGTAGCATTGCCCGATATTCCTTCTCCACTCAAGCACCTCTACACACAGATAATTTCTAAATTAATAGAGAGAATGATTATTTTCTATTGAAGCTGACCCAGACATTGATAATCTTAAAAATTAATTGTTCCTATATTCTTTGCCAGTATGCTATTATTTTGCTGTGCCATTTGGAGCTAGGCTGATCTTAACTCAAGTAATTTCACCATGGCCAAATTAATCGCCTGATGATAAGGTGGTATAAAATGCATGAAGTTTGATGTTTGGTACCAACCATCACCAGCAGTTAAGGTTGCTTAGTCACCTTTTTCTTTTTAAATTACTGTATCAGCCACGATGAAAGCTTCTATGCCTTTTTTTTTTTTTGTACCTTTTTTGTGTGTGTTTGAAACATACCACATTCTCGGTTTAATGCTTCTCTTTCTCTTCTGATGATGCCAATGGGATCGTCTTTGACTACATCTTGAATTCGTGAAGGATAAAAAATAACATCCTGGGCACATTTCTAAATGCCTCTTGCTGAGGTGAAAACAGACACACCCTTTGGTGAACTTCAGTAATTGTACAGTCATGCAGGGACTAACATAATTAAAAGGACCCATCTCTACTGAAAAAAGAAGCAAATTGTGTCAAAGGTCTTGTTTGAACTCAGACTGTATTTTTATCTCCTTTTTTCTTCTCCAACATGAGCCTTCCTACTTAAAAAGATATTCCTAAACAAAACCTGAAACTTTCAAAGCAGTAACTAATTGTTTTAAAGATATATTCTGTATTTCACACGTATTCCATATCTCCCTTTAAAAATATCTTCCATACATATATATAGGTCTGAACACTTTCCTCTGTTATATTTATTTTCACAACATGATTAAAGGTTGAAGACATCACCGATTGTAAAATTCTAATTAAAAGAAAAATCAGAAGGGACATATCAATTTTTAAAGGAAAAACCCAACATTTTTTTGCCTTATATAAGAAAAAGCCTTCATTAAGTATTATATTCTCCTTTTTCACTAGATGTATGAGAAGGTTTACAAACCATTCACCTGAGGGAAATAAGATTCTAACCATTAGTGAATGAAGACCAAACTCAAAATCCTTCTTTTCTCTTAAGTAGTACAAGGACAAAAAGGCTTTGATGATATGCCATCCTCCATAAAAGACAACAATCTAAAATGATTGTGTTGGTTAATCTTAATGGCAAAGTAAATATGGGGTGGAAGTTTAGAATGAGAACATTTTATGCTTCAGAAAAAAGAAAAAAAAAAATAGCCAAGTGAATCAATACAAATCAAGAGATAGAATAGCCTTCAATAAACTGTTAGCAAGAAATAACAGATGGAGGTTGGAATAGGAGAGGGTAGGAAATGTTAGATGTGGGATTTATATCAACTGAGAAACAGTTGAGAGTTTTTGGGTGGTACTAGAACTACCTTTGCTATTTATTTTGTATATGCAGCAAAAATCTCAAAACTCCAAACTAAATGTAACCACCCTCCACATAAAATAAATCAGTAAATACAAAACGAGATTTATTTTCTACGGTTAGAGGAAAAAAAAAAAGGTAGAAAAATTGGGGGGAAACAACACAAAAGGATAAAAAGACAACTTTAACCTTCTTTTTTAAATAATCACTCTAACTGTACAGTTTTCTTTGAGCACTATGCAAATTATGAAATGTCTCAGAAAGTTAGCACAAGATGAAAAACCATTTAAGTCACTGTATCTTCCAAATATCAGGAAAAATCTACTGTCACATGTCGAGAGCTCTCGACGAGGAGAGCAGAGAATACAAGAACTAATCCAGGGAGACACTTACCAGCATCTGATATTTTTAAAAATATTTCTATTTATTTAACAATTTTTCTGACATTTTCTCTAGAAATTGTGAACTGTGAGGCATGATGGCTACATAAACACACCACTGTAAGTTACTGCAACAGCACAGTACCTACATTGTAGTATCTGTCCACTTGCATAGGCGTGAGAAATTTCCCTGTGCTAAATTTGTAAGAGTAACTACAGCACATCTGCTGCAGGCTAAGTTCATTCCTGAAAAGTTAATAAGAAGAAAATAATTAAGAAAACAAGCTTCTGTAGGTCTACTCTCTTAAGTCTTTTTTTTATATTTCTGTTTTCAAATTGTATTTCTGGATAGAAATATAAGTCCACATAAGCGTTTTATTGTCATATGCTTTTTTTCCTTGTTAGGTTTTGACAACACATTAATTATGGATGAACATATAATCTCTAGGTGAGCTTTAGGTCTCTTCGTATCATTTAAATGTCATCCGCTTCAAAATGTTGTGTTTGAATGGAGTTGTACGATGTTTGTCCCCTTGTATTTGGTGTTGGAACTGATATTGAAGGGAAGAGAATTGCAAGGCTTTAAGTCCTGAAGACTGACACTTTCCTTTGAGATTCAGGACATCTACATTTTAGAAGAGAGTACAGCCAAACAAATTTCCAGAGTGCTCTCATCTATCTCACTCTTCTGAGATGAGGTATGATTACAGAATGTGGTAGGGAATTGTAACTAGTTGCAAACAGCAAGCCAAGCAAATGCACACTAGAGAAATTTCCTAAATATTTTCTCTCTGGGACTCAAAAACATGCCTTCATGGAACTGGTGCAGGAGCTGTCTTGAGTTTCCAAGAAGTGATTTCAACTTAACTTCTGAGTTATTTTTAATTTTGTAGTATATACACAAAGTCCATCTCTAACTTGTTCATGTCTCAGCCTCCCACAAGATTTTAAAGTAAAAATTAGCCTCTGACTGTAACTCAAAGTTGTATCTGCTGAGATTGCAGAGAAGGATGCCAATGTAAAAATTAAGGCTTATGAAACTCATCCTCTTTTCTTCCTCTTAGTTCCATTAGAGAGGTCACCCTAATGTACCTGCGGTAACACATTTTGATTTCTGTAACAGCACCTTATGGTACCCTGGTAAGCAATAAGAATACCTTCACTATTAATTGAAATGAAAAAGGAAGACATTTTAAAATAATAGATCTTTTGCCAAAGCACAAATATCATAAACTGAAAAGTGAATACAGAAAAAAAAAATACTGAAATATAAATCTAATATCTAAATTGTCTCGCATTTCAAATGTGATCCTTTAGATAAGTTCTCTGTTAAAAAATGTTTACCTAAATGAAATTACATTCTGACAACTTCCTTGATCAGATCCTCACCAATATAATATTAATAGCTAATGTTGTGATAATTCTCTTGTAAAATAATATTATGGCATTCCATCTGGATGTGATTTCCATTTATCCACAGGTGAACCCTTGTGGTATTTACCTTTATAGCCAAAATGACGCACACTTATTCAAATTATCTTTTCTTGACATGGTAATAGTCAAGGAATACTTCTGCTATAAGCCAAATACCTTATTATAGCTTTTTCCTGCTCTTATTTATTTCTGCCTCTCAGTCTTCACTTACCACATCCAGGATACACAACTGTTCCATGTTAGTACCTAAGACCAGGAAGTCTTAAATAGTTTACAATCCTTGGTAAGATGAAACTAAGTTTATTAACAAATTCATAACAACAGAGAAGATAACCCTCACTGAAGAATTATAAATCTAGAGTTGAAAGGTCCACCACCTTGGGCATCAACCTAAGATCCACAGCTAATTTTCAAAAGAGGGTGTATACTACTTAAGCAGAAGCAGTATTTGATTAAAAGAAGTATCAAATTTGATTATTTCAAACTTGTGACTCTAAAATGCTAAGTGAAATACTTTCACCTCCTCCTCTTCCAAAAATTATTAAGCAACCTTATAAGTATATTCCATTCACACGTATCAGAGATTTTCCAAACCACTTTTCTTTCTTTGAAAAGAAGTGATCAAGGCCTATAAAATTATTTCCATTACTCAAACATATTTCAAACAGCAGGCTGGCATTTAGGATTTGAGTAGATCACATTTTTTACATTACAGGTGAATAAAGTAGCATTTCACATTGCTTAGGGGACAAGTAGTTTGAACTTCAGCGACCCTCAGATGAAGTCTTTTGATAAATTAATTAAAACTGACAATCATAATTTGGTCATTTAGTATCATTACAAAATTTTTCAAACTGTGGACCTATTTAAAGCAGTTTCAATGAGTTTTAGAAAATACTAGCAAGTGGAACCCAATTTTAACATCGTTTGTTATTTCTGAACAATCTCTCATTTTTAGGCAATTGAGTTTGCCACCATTCTTTTAATTAAGAAAAGAAAAACAGAAAATAAACAAGACATTCCTTCTGAGAAGAGAGTATGTTCATCACAAATAATATTCCAGTTATTCTGATGCAGAACCACCGTAAGTATTTTAACTATAATTAAAATTCCAAACAATGGAAAAAATTTTCACTTCTGATCCCATAACAAGCATTATAGTCACTCTATTCAGAATGTAAAAACCATCTGCTTGCTGTTCTTTCCAATGAAAACTTCCAAAGTGATGTAATGATATGGGGCAGGTGCTGATATCAAACTGAAACTTCCAAGCCTTTACATTCTCAAAAAAAATCTTTATCTTGTTTTGACTGGAACAAGATAACATAAGAAACCAAATCTGATAACCAAAGCTCTGCTTTGCCATCTGTATACAATAGTGGATCTTGGAGAACAATGAGAAGACAAGCAAAATGCCAAGGTCTGGTGTTAGGAAATTGTGTACAAGAAACTAATCTTAAATATGTATCACCTAAATATTCCACTCATACTGACTTCAAATATATGAGTTTAGAGTGCTATGAGCTGGGTTGACATTTTTCAATTACCAGTTAAAATACAGTTCCAAATATTTTACTCACCACCACAACCCCCCCAAAAATAGATGTAATATTTCCAGATTTTATTTCAAAACAGAAGAGCTAAAGGGAAAAGTTTGCCATGTTAGCTGTGGTTACTCATGTTCAAATGTTTTTACACATTCAGGACTGCTTTTTTGCTGGCTAGTTCAGTTCTTTGCCCCTCTAAATTGTGGGACTTAGCAGCAAAATGGGAAGAGGCAGGGAAGGGGAAGAATATTACACCTGCATGCTGTTGATGCAGGTGCGCCCTGCTTCACCCACCATCTGTACCGCAATGTCTTAATAACCACAGACTCCCAGCTCTTCTAGAGTAAGCACCTTATTCTATTACGTTTTTCTTCTGGGAATAAGCTGATCTACTCTGAAAAAAAAAAAATTCCAATCTCACTAGCTATCATCAATCAGCTCCTTAGTTCAGGTGGGTAAATGTTTGCAATCATCAAGAAATCCTGCTAAATGAAGTCAACATAGAGTTCATCTAAAATGAAATAAAAATTAAATATTTTTTTAAAAAAAAAGGTGGTGTGAATATTTCAGGTACCCGAATAGGTTGAGATTACACTATAGAATGATAGGATGATCTTCCTAGTGCCATAAAATCATTAGGCAGTCTTGAGACTCAGTCAATGCACCGGTACATTAGAAAAGGTCTCACTAACCCCCCATAGTATTTGATTGAGCTTAGGGCTGGCTGATAAGAACTCAGAAGGTGGCTGTCATGCCAAAGGCATATCAGAGCAAGGTGGAGAAAAAGTCCCAGAGGTTTTCACCCCTCCCAGAGAATATTCTTCCTACCTCCATCTTCCATAATAAGCAAAATACAAATCAGTGACCTCGATTACAGCTGTGCTCAGGAGTTGGGAAGACTCTGTTGTACAAAAGGATCTCAGGCTTTAAATCTCCTTTCAACTGTTAAACTCAGTAACGCTGTCATACTACATGAAATCAAAGTAGCACAGGAACCAATACCAAAAAATTCTTTCTTTAAAAGTCCTTATATACTTACCATCCAAGTATTTTAAGTGGGGATTCTGTAAGCAAGTTTCCAAAGCTTAATGGTATTAAAATTTTTTTTTGAATGCATTTAGAAAATGAATGAAAAACACCCAATTGCTGCAATAGTACATAATTGTGAGAATAGGGTAATATTAGATTTAATAAGCTGATCTCCTCTAAACGTGACAATAAGCAGAAATTGAAGGTCACGCATACAAGATGGCTATTTTGTATTCTGGAAAGTAATGCCTGGGAAAAGGCTGAAAGGTTTACCAGGAAAAATAACTGCACGTGAGTTCTATGAACAATGCAGTGCCTACAAGTGGTAAGGCAATCCAGAGATTTCCAAGTCAAATTATAATGCTGTGTTTGCAAACTTCATCTTAAAAACATGTGTAAACTGGGTACAGGAACCCCTAGCCTTGGATAAATGCTTGGTGCTTTATTTTCGGGCTCTCTTTTGCTTTATGCACACTGCCTGAAGTCCTTTATACCTGGATTTAAATTTAACTTCAACGTTAATACATCTTGAGCTATTTTGTCCTGTCTTTTCTAATGTAATCAACAGCATGGGTCTTTTATCATTGTCACTTCATCTCCAGCATGCAGGAAATGCTCAGCAAAAAGGCTTCTGGAAACTTGCTTATTGTATATCACCTCTATCTCTAGCTTCTTATAAAGCAGAGAGACAATAAAAATTTACAGGATTTTTTCTTTACGTATTTATCACCAAAAAATGTCAAAATCACCATTGTATTCATACTGCGATTTCCATACTTTCTGTGATTTACAGGTTGACATAAGTTCAAGGAATAACTCTTAAGAGAGGTAACTCTTTCAAACACACAGTTCTGTTTATGCTGGATAATGATTCTGTTCCTACATCAATCATCTGTAGAAATTTTATACCAAAATGTTATGGCACATTGTCATCACTGTACGATACTAGAATATATTAAGTTCTTCCAAGTTTAGACAAACTTAAATACGTTAACAATGCACATCACATTTCAAAGCCACCGTTTAAACAATGTGGGTGAAACCCTGGACCCATTTAAAGTCAATGGCAAAACTCCCACTGACCTCAGGAGAAGTCAGATCCTGCCCTTTATTGCTGCCTTTATTCATTTTTTCCAACCAAATGACAAATTATTAATAAAGGCACAGGATATTACTTAGTCTAAGCAGAGCCGGTAAGAACTAGAAAAGAAGCTTTTCAAATACATTATACATGAATCAAGCTGTTATCTTTTGAACAATTTGTTCAATGAGTTGGCATTCAACCAGATAGAGAGATGGTCAAATACAGCAAGACTATTCTTGAATAATTTATTTAATGAATAACAGCTACTTTGAGAGGATAATGTATTCTGTGAGTAATATTCAACAGCTTACAGCCAGAAGTGTTTTATCCAACATTAATTACTGTTGTTTTGTTTTAGGGAAGCATAGAAGTATTGTGAGGTTTTGTTTGTTTTGCTTTGATCTTCCATCACTGCACAGTTACCAGCACTTGTGCTATAGTACACAAACAACAACCACCTGACTTTTGTTAAATTTAGTTTCACATTGCTTCAGCACGTAGCATTTGTTAACTTTCATCTAAACAAATGAAGCGACATTTTAACATTCTGTGTATCACTAATTCAAGCAGCAAGTTTTGTGAGATTAAAGAAAAAAAAAAACCAAACAGTAAAAACCTCCAGCCTCCAAGCAAGTTGAATATAGATAATGTTACCATATCAATCTTTCTTTCAACAGCTGTCTATTAAGTCCATATTATGTTTTCTAAAAATGTTGCTTTTTTAAAAAACTCTATTAAGTAATTTACATAAACAGCTGTTATGTTAAATTTCCTGTCCTAGGAGGATTCCATTATTGACACAAAAGCCTGGAAATAAACCGTGTGTAGTTTTAAGCACTGTTTCCTCCCTTAGAGAAACTTTAAGAAAGTCTTCACATCTCTAAGTCAGAGCTACGCTGTTGGCACTTCCATAACGTTGTGGCATCCATGCCCTTGACGTTTCTGCTCCACCAGACACAGGCAAGAATTTTGCCATTCTCACAACAAAGACGTACCACGAGCCATACATTCCAGCCTTCTTTCAGACCCTCCCAGCTAGTCCTAATACACTTAACTGCGTAAACAAAGACTTTAACCCATTATATCAATACTACACAAAAAACACAAACAGCTCATCAAAATCATGAAACTGCAGGAGAACATGAAGAAAGAGCACGTTTAGATTTAGATTTTTTTTTAATGTGTTTTTTGATGTATAGCAGCAGGATAACCATGTGTGATGAGGTACTTGTGTCATTTCTGTCACATCTTACATATGCAATACTCCTCAGGCTGAACGTATACATCATGTCTACTGGTCTCAGGCCGGAAACACAACACGTGCCCATGTGGATGCTCACGGGTATGTCCGCACTAGCCACAAGGAATAGTACTTTTTTAATGGAAGTTAACTTATGATTTTGAAATCTGACTTTCCTCAGCTGTAGTAGAAAGTTTAGTCTACCTTGGAGTCTCTCCAAGTGAGCGAGTCTGCATGGAAGACCAGAGTTGATGGCACGGGTGCTGTCCCTGTCCTACCTGGGCGGGCAGTCGCTTCCTCTTTTCTGGGGAGGAGGGAGTCCAGCAGCTGCTGCCTTCCCTCACGGGGAAGTACCCTCATCTAGCTGTTCTCTAAACTAACCTCAAAGTCACAGCCCACAGCTACTGCTTCCCTGCTGAGGCCAGAGATGATCCATCTTCACTCTGCTTCTGGTAGGCAAGTTGTAGTTTCAGTTCTGACGTCCAACACCACCGGTCACCTACAGCAAGAGCCTTGCTCCCCTGGAAGAGAGGAGAGGAAGAAAACCATCAGCAAGTCGCTAGCTCAGCCCGTGTCTCATTTGCCTTGCCACTGCTCAGGTGAAATGAAGCTCGTGGCACGATGAATAGAGTTCTAGCTAGGAAGGTACCACAGATCTGGCAATGTTACTCTGCAGCTGAAATTCTTTTTCAAGGTAAAACTTGATGGATTTTCTGATAATGTTGATTCATCCTTCGTGTGATTTTTAGCAAAGAATGATTTAGCTTATTGTAATAAATTTGGGGAAAAATCAGATTTGTATTCCTAGCACAAATACACGTATGAGTTTTATGACACTATTCAATATCGGTCAGCTTTAAAGCTTTTCAATAACCTCATTAGGCTTCATTTATTATCTGAAACAACACAATAATTTTTTTTGTTAGGTTAGAAAGTTCTTCCAAAACAAAACTTATACAGTTTTTAAGTAACATAAGTATTTTTTTTCGCTTTTCATGTATTTTCATGAAAATGCTCAGAACCTTATGTGCAAATGGAATCTAAAATTTGAAAACACAAAATATTATCTCAGAAGCTTTTTAAGAAAAGCTATTTTAAATGACCTCTTGATAAATACACATTACAGTGCAATCTTCAATCTTCAATACCAGTTTATTTTTACTTTTTTTCTGACAGAATCCTATCACTTTCAGTGCACTGATTAAATATAGAGAGTACTAAGTAGTGTGTAAATTATTGCATTTTTAATGAAAATACAAACTTGAATTTGTCATTCAGAAAAAATAAAGAAGGACACACTAAATGTTATTTAAGATGTCCTTTATGAGTTTTAACTTGTTTCTTTTCAGTCACCAGAGTTTGCTGCTCGTGTTTCAAAGACATACCTTAAGCTATGACTATCTGGTTTTTATTGTCATTAAAAGGAAAATAAAACAATAAATGTAATGTTTCCATCACAATCCCCAAATTAAATGTCTCTTTTGAGAGAAACTAACAAAATTAAGATTGTTTTGGTGAATAAATCAACAGAAGTTACATATGGCAGAATAATTTTCAATAAAGATGGGAAATTCATTCAATTTTGTATTTTCACAGATAACTTGTTTATGAACAAGCAAATCTAACTAAAAATCTAATTAAAAAAAGAAGAAAGCTTTTGAAAGGGGAAAAATATTGAGAAATTGTTTAGAGACAGGTAAATTAATTAAAATCTCATTAAATCCACTATTTCATTTAGTACTTTGAGTTATATGTACATGTCCTCTTCAGGAATAGTTAGTCCAAATGATTTTGATATTTGACAGGAGAAACTGTTAATATCTTACTTTACAAGAGTTTGAAATATATAACTTCTAAGCAATGTCTGTCAAATTTCCTTGTGCCCCCAAGCCTGAAGACTCAATAATATTATCACAAAATGTAGCAGCAGTGATCTGCCCTATAGAAAGAAAAGACAAAGGAATTTCCAAAGCTTGTCTTTTCTTAATGCCAAATCATTATCTTCTTGTTATCTTACTGTTGTTTGCTTCTGGAAAGGAATGAAATAAGAGTCTGAGATAAAATGCAAGTTCTGGATTCAGGCTTTTCATTAATAAGATGGACTGGAGTCATAAGCTTATTTCTAGTTTCATAATTCAGAGATGACACCAACAATTCTTTAAAATGCTTTATATTTAAGTGGGATTATGTATTTTAAATATTGCTTATATAAACAAATAGTTATTCCTCAAAGATCATATAGAATTATTTATAGGTATTCCTTTGAATACTAAATGTGTTCTGTAGACTGTGAAGCGACTGAGTGGTATGTGGAGTAAATAAAATAGTTGTATTATTTTCATTGCTTCTGAAATTAGCATGAAGTTTATTTTAGGGTCATGTTTTTTCTTTATTACGTAGTCCTGTATTTCATGTACTGTCTACTGAACATATGTACTTTCACAACAGAATTCTCCTTTGGGGATCTGAATCACAAGTCACAAATATATTAATTTAATTTTGTAAAATTCAAAGACAAAAAGACATTTTAATTTTTATTATAGAAATAAATGGAACAAGAAAAAAATACCAGAATCTGGTCATTAGACTTTCTATTAAGCTTGCCTTCTCTCTTAAGGCTGGGCCCAACATCTCTCTCAAGATGAAACTTAACTGCAATGGCAAGTATACCTGTAGGGGCAGCCAGAAATTCACCCTTTGTACGCAGGGAACTTCAAATTCCTCTGTGGTTTAGCATGCCAGACAAGGTGTATGCAGGCAGCCACGTGGAAGAAGAAACAGGAAAATAACTATGCTAACGGTTGCCCAGGAGGCTCTTTTCATCTACTGCAATTGCATTTATGAAGACTCAACACTTTTTCATCAAGGTTTGAGTCAATGGTGGCAGAAGGCGCTTCAAGGTTCCCAAGCAAAATTTGTCATCCTTAGGAGATACTGCCTACGCAAGTGTTGAGGAACAAGGTAATTAAGAATTGGACTCAATGAAACAGCGGTGTTACTTACGCTGAATAGCACGAAAAAAACAGTTGGAAACGTACTATTTTGATCTGCTTGCCCCAACTGCCTGAACTGAAAGGCTGCTCACCAGGGGTGCATGGAAGCTCACTAGGGGCACGCTGGGACAGGAGACGGGCGGCAGATATGGAGCACCAAAAGCCTGTGAAAAGCAAAGGAAACACCAGTGTAAAACAGACAAAACAACACGTGAGCTTCCCCCCCCTTTCTTAGGTAAGTGCTCTAATTAGAGGAAATTATGTTCTCTTGTGAGTTTCTTTTTAAAAAACTGAACAACTTTAAACCAACACATCTTTTCAAGTTTCTTGGTTTTTTTCATAGATTAACTATGAGGTGCCTAAATATTTTTTTTGTTGTTGATTTATTTATTCTGTTTCAGTAGAAAAATACAATTTTCACTTTATTTTGAATGTTTCATAACTCCAAACATCAGGAAAAGTTTTGGATGTTCCATGAAAAGATATCTGCTCATTATGTCACCCACTAACATCAATTAGTGACTGGTCTGATCTATGCAGGTATGAGAAAAGTGTAGAATTAGGAAATTCAAACCTTTCAACATGATATTTTATAAGAGTTTTAGATCTAGTTACTATAATTGACTTTTCAAACTTGATTTTTGTTCTGCTAGTTCAATGACAAATTCCTATTTTACTTTAATGGCACCCTGATTTCAGTCTTCATTATGTGTTCAAAAAAATGTTAATGCAAACAGCTTCGTCTTACCAGTAAGCCTACCAGACATGTTTTGTTAATGATCGATTACATTTTTTAAAATGAAATCAGCTACAGAATAGGTATTTTATTTATCAGGCTGCTACAAATAGCTGTTTTCAAGTTTTTCCATGAATATTGAAAAATAACACAAGTTTCTAAACAAACACAGGGACAGGGAGGAAAAAACCCAACAACACACTATGGGTTGGATTGATATACCAATAACAACAATAATAAGTGAACATGCTCTCTATTATATGCAGAACTAATGATGTGCATTCAAGTTTATGAAAGTATCTTCAAGTGGTGCTTACAACTTTTTTTTTTTTATCAAAGATGCTGGTCAATACTTTAGAGCTTCTCTGAGCTTATTTACTCTGATCAAAGTACAGAATATAAAACATTAAACTATTCTACTAATTACATGCCTGAAGGCACATTAACAATGCAAGTGTCAAAGCTCTGCTGAAAATTCATTTTGCATTTTTAATAAAAACTGATAGCAAGGTTTTGAATGCATCTAACTGGAAAAATGTAATTTTTGTTTCAGTAACTTCTTTATGAGGAGGGTGTAGAAGCCCTGAAGCCTCACAAACACAAGGGTATAGGTAATTTGTGCTCTGAAAACAGACTACTAGAAATCTTCCTGTCAAACAATTCACAGTTAATTTCTTCTTAATAACTTGATGGGACTGAAAAATAATGCAGCAGTAGAAATTCACATTAAATTTTTGATCAAAACCATAAATTTCAAAACTTTCAAACAATCAAATATCCAAAACGTTACTCTCAGTTTTATGGAAAAAGAACTCAACCTTTATCTATTTCAAAATTTGTAGATTTTTTTTCATCCCTTAAATATCTCTCTCATTCCCACAATACTTTTTTTGACTCGTTTCCCCTCCTGCAGCAGACAGTAATTTCCTTAACTGCATTGGGTGAAAACATGAAACAAAAAACATTTTATCGTGTTCCTGAAAACCTACTTAGTGTAATAGGCTCCCATGGAACTTGGACTTCTGAAGGTTAGAATATTGCAAAGGTGTTTTGCCTTTTACCATGGCTCTTATTTATTGTGATTACCTATCAGCTTGTGCTGCATTTTCAGGGAAGTGGGATCACTGGACCTTGCCATCAGTGAAACGAGAGCTTCATGTCTTGAACTCAGCTGCACCAGGGATACCAGCTCAATATTCTCTGTCAGGCAATGTGGAGTAGAGAAGCAGCCAAAGTGCAAGGCACACAGCCTGCAACCGCTGTTTGTTGGTCCAAGCATAATACAGAAGGGGTCTATCATGTGTCCATTATTTGCCAGAAAATATCCTGAAAAGTTAAGTAATTCTAGTAAAAAATTCCAGTTAGTTCCATCTGAACTACATTTGTAAATAATTGAATTACTGCAGTAAATTTTATTTTTTTTGAGCTGGAAATACTCTCCCTTTGGATATATAATAAGGCAATCCTTGAGTTTCCTAGATTATGAAAATTTTAGCAAGTTTTTCTGTCAGTATTTGTCATCTGGATGTGAATGCATTACTCCCAGCTGATTTGGGATTATTTGCTAATTTGACTTTAACATTATTTTATTCTAAACGTACTAATGTTGATTTGAGAAGTAATTACATGACCTCCAAAGATGGCAATTTATGAGTGACCTATAAAAACCATCCAGAACAGTAATTTACAAAGAAGTTTTGCTTTGTTTGCCTATAACAGATGTCCAAGCAAGACCTTAGAATTGCTCTTACATCGTGAAGAAGAATAAAGAGTTTAATTAATTTGCTCTGTGAACGCTCATGCTAAAAGCTGAAAGATTAAAAAAAAAAAAAAAGAAAAGTTTCTGATCCATCTTCCTCTGATGAACCTCAATAACTCTTTAACCTGTATGTGGTAGCAATAATTTTTAAAAGGGCTTATTATTTTAATCTAAGAGGAAAATAATACTATTTTCAATTGTCTCCTGTATCTTTAATTTTAAGAGGTAGAATAGGAGAAGGGAGAAACATAGTAAGAAAAACAGCAGATGTTTTCTTATTTAAGAGTTATGTACTAAAAATTTCCCTCAAGGGAATCACCAGCTCTACCAGTTTTGTCAAGCACTGCCACAGAGCCAAAGTGCACCTCAACATGTCTAATCAGCCTGCAGCCTCGGAAACTGAGAAAATCACTTTGCACTTTCCGTCCACAAATCTCTTCAGCTGTGACAAAGCAAAGGAGAGGGGGTGGGAGTAGTGAAGCCACAACAATAGAAAATAGAAGTGTTTCAGAAACACAAAGATGATGGCTTTCTCTTTAACTCATTACACACACGTTTTTTCTTCAGTTGGTTTAATAAAATTTCTAAATAAATCTCTCTCGTATTGCAACCAAAAAAAGCAATGTCAAGCCTGACAAAACTTCTGAAACGTAAAATAATGTTATAGAAGAAGCCATTTTATAGCTTGTATGAGGAAAATTTTTCATGTAACTTCCCTTTCTATGCAACCCTGAGAGGATGAACAGACCGATAAGTGTTAAGGGTCCAACAGCACAGTTAGTAGTTTCCCCCTTTGACTACAAAAGAAAGAAAAAAATCTAGATGCTTCTATATATCTAATAAAACAAAATAATAAATACCTGCCATGATGACCTAGATGTTTCTCTGGCTGGTATTTTGCCAGTAGCATATATCTAAATCACAGTTTCTGCTAAAAATCATGACAAACAAAACTGTTACCCTGCAATAACAGTTCAGCTTTCTTGAGTTTTGCCAGGATATTTATCGTCAACTTTTTCCTTTCCCTGCCAGGTCAAACTGTGATGTTAATGTCTATCTTTCTATTTCGTTCAAATGCCTGATACTCAACCAACACTCAGGTAAATGGCAAACAAATAGAAGTAAATAGAAGTTGAGGTATTCAGGATCTAGAATATACACTTGTTTTCATCTGATTATGTGAATTTTCCACATTGAGGATGAGAATATTAAGGAGAATCATTCTCTGTGAAACAAAATGCAGCTGAGGTACTGCACCATGCTTCTCTACACCACTGATAGCATGTTTACTCAAGTAACTCAAGCTGACAGGGAACAAGAAGTGATCAGATCAACTACAGCTGTTGACACAGGTAGCACAGCATACAGTACCACTGGTTGGCTAAGACTCATCTCGCATGAAAAACTACTGGGAAAATGCTAACACTTATTTTATAGGCAAAATATTTGTAAAGAGAATTTTAATGAAGAAAGGCACCATCAAGACAGGTAGAAAGCCTTATGGCACCAAATGAAGTTGCTTTTGTAGACCTGTAACTGAGGATCACCAGTCAGGAAAAGTAATCACATTCTCCTATGCAAAACTCTGCCCACACCTCACCTTTTCCCAGGAAGGATGCAGCCACAATAACGCATTTTGCTCAGGTTCCCATGCTGTCCAAGACTTGGATGATGTTCTGCAGCCTGCTTTCTCAATTTGTCTCAAAACATTCCTCTTCATACTGACCAAGTTGTAAATGCTTTACAAACCCTACATACTTCTGTAGGAGCTGCAGACTGTAATGATACGTGGCTTCAGTAAGATACACCCTTGGGTTTTGTAAGTCACATATTTCTAAATGCTGCTATAAATTCGGTACGTTTTTACAGTAAACACAGTGCCGTGAAAGTCAATGTATCTGATAATACCATCCAAAACAGGTGTTTGATCAACTGCTAAAGCAGCAGTTGATATTAGTACTGCAATTGCAACTGTAGCCTAGAATATTATCATTGATTTATATAGCAAAACACATTCCACAAAATATTCTAAAGAGCATGCAATTTTACATATGATACAACAGATAATGAGAAACAAACAGGAGTAAAAAGCAGTATGTGAGTGAAGTTACAGCATTGTTTAATAAGCCAATTGGATTTTAAATTTCACCCTGGAAAGCAGGTTTCTGATATATCAATATATATTTTGAAATATTCCCCTTATTAAATTATTATTTCACAGCGTAGAGAAAAATGTTATTTGCATAAGGCAACTAAAAGAGGGGAAGTTAAGGTAAAATTCAGGAAAATCTCCAGGTATACAATATTTATACTAAATTTTTGTCTCAGTGTGGGCTGAGATTTTAAATATATTTCATTCAGACACTGAAGCTCAGGTATGATATATGAACTAAAGTTCAGGTATGATATAATTCACTAAATTCACTGAATATAGTATTGTCACATTTTTACCCCTTTCTATATTCCGGGCTTCTGTAGAATGCAGGAAATATAAATTAAAAATGTATTCTCATATTAATAAATTTTAAGGAGACAGAATTCAAATAATTTTGGGTAAGCCTTCAAGTTCCCAATTTTTATTTCCATTCCAGTTCTCCGTATTGGGAAGTCTTAATGAACTTCACAAAGTCTCTTTTTTACAGTTGCTGAAAATCCTTGTCTCTTGCAGAAGTCTCATGCCTGGGATGTAAAATGTGCTAACAATATAAACACCATCAGGGTTTGTTTGTGATAACCATTTTGCAACTACAATGATAAAATAAAGGCAGCATCTTAGCTTTGATAACTCTCTGAGAATAAGTTCAATCTACCCGTTCCTCTGGCTATAATAGCAAGTTTGGGGCAGAATTATGAATCAAACTTTGAATTATGCTCTACACCTATGTGAACCGCTGTGTTGATATTTCTGCTAATTTGCATACTGCTAATGTTTTCGTTTCAGAACACAAAGAGGTTTTCATTATCAGTTATAATAATTACGTGCAGACTGCAAAAATAAAAATGACTATCATGAAATACATCAATTTGCATTTCCTAATTCTCCTGGTCGTCTTTTTAAATAAAAGTTGCTTATATAGTTGAAGCTGGTGTTTTGGGGATCACTGTACTGAAATTAATACAGCAGCAGTCGGTAAAGACCCTGAAACAAACAAAAATGTTTTTCTGCACATATTAAAACTCAATTTGAACAGCAGCAATAACAATCATACCTGCAAATGATCTGTTCAATCATCTTGTCTATCTGGTCTGGGAATAGCATCTCCATCTCTATTTTATACAGAACCTTCATTGGATATATATCTGCCCTATACTATTTTAGACAAAATTAGACTAAATCCTAAGTATTATTTTGAACATAGGTCAATAAGCCAATGACTCAGCCGATTCAGCTAACAATAGTTCATTAAATACATCAACTGGGAAGGTACACAACAATTATCTGTATTTTAAACATCAACAGCAACAGTACATTATTCAAATAGAAAAATGCTTAAAACATGTCATCTAAGTGGTTCACTGCAGCTATAATAGGGTCTGCAAAAACACTAGGTACGCTTTTGAGATGTTTATTTCAATTTGATTGCCCAAAAGGTCTGAGCTGTTTGAATTTAAAGATTGATCTTGTTCTTTTGCATATTTTTCCCTTTCCCAAAAAAACAAGTGGTGTAGAAACTGAAAACTCCTGGATGTCCAGGCTGTGATGACTGCTGGTCACACTGTCACCTTGTTACAGATAAGATGATGCTACACAAGGATGGTCAAGCTTCAAACTGCTTAAATCTGAGTCTATTTAGGAAAAAAAAAAAATTCTTAATAAATTGGAGTACCTCTTAGGGATAAATAGAGCAGAAGGTTTATTTACTGGAACATATATTGTGCAAGGAGCCCAGGTGGTCATTGTAGAGAGTTGTTTCCACCACTCCCCATGCTGGGCAGGATAGGGAAGGCAGCAGAGAATCCACCCCTCCTTCAACCATCTGTCATCGAAGGATGCGCAGAAAACGCTTCATTTCCCTGTAACTACCTCATAGTTTCACAAGGTTAAGGACCGAGGATGTGATTTCAAGCAATAGTTTTTGCAACCCAAGAAAAAGGATCCTTCTGCATGGATTGCAATGAAGGGCGCACCTGGTTTCCCCACTGATTGTGCATCATCTTCTCTTGAAAGGGTGGGACGAGGTGGTCCATCTGCCTTTTCCAGGTTGCTGTGCACCCAGCCCAGCACGCCTTCCAGTAGCGAGGGAACGTGCCCCTTTCCTGTGAGTAAATACAAGCTGGGACTGAAAATTTCAGCAGTGCTTATTATCAAGATTTGCCCATATCTAAAAAGAGAATATTTGGTAAAACATCTGTTTCATATATTTTTAATAGTGTATTACCTCCCATGCAATTAAAGGTTTCTTAAAGCATTTGGTTACTACGGAATAACCCACCCATTCTTTGCTCTGCTTTTCATGGTAGCTCTGGAACTAGGTTAGGAACAGTGGCAGTTGTAAACGGTGTTTTAGAAGAAAATAATTTTGTCTTTGACAATTTACCATTGCTTGCTCTTATTAGCATGATACTAGTGAAAATTTTGGAGACACTAGTCTTTCTGGAATTTATTGAAAAATAACACTGTATATCTTCTTATAGTTAATTGTGTTCTCACATATCACACAACAGATCAAAATCTGGTATCAGTAATTCAGACTTTGTTATTTGTGTTTATAAAAGAAAATAATTTAAAATCCATTCTCCTCCTCTATCAAAGGAAGTGCAGAACTAGCAGAACAGATAGTTGTGTGGAGGTATGTCACCACAGGAGTACAATCATTTTGTTGAAAGATCGTAAAATCTATTTCAGCTATTGGAACTTACTTTTTCATGATTAATGCAGATTGCTTTGGTGCAAGCTGATGTTCCTTAGTGATTATGAAGATAAGGATGGCAAAAACGAACCTCAGTTCCAGAGTACTGCTGTGCTTTTCTTTCCCCGATACACTATAGCCTTTGGAAGTTATTTTAAAGAGATCAACGCAAAACAGAAATAAGGGGAAGAGTTGTCATGGGGAGTTGTAAATTAATTCTCAAATGTCTTGCTTCACATAGAAAATAACCTTATCTTGTTTTAAGTATCTTCATGAAAAATGTTTGGGTTTCAATAAATCATAAGCATTACTTAAAGACTGAAATTTTATCTAAAAAAACTCCTCTACATGTAATAGAAGTATGTTGTATGATAACATTATATAATCAAGGGCTGCTTAAGGAAACTGCATAGGATTCCCCCATAACATACCAGTACTCTGAATCTGAGCATTTTGAATTCATTATGACAGGCATTATTTCAGATCTTGTAGTCCAAATGGAAATAGCATTTTCATTCAGTAAATGGATTTGGAGTTGTTTAGGGTTTGGGGTTTTTTTTTTTCCCCCTTTTCTTTTCTTGTATAAGGCAGATGTGCAAGTTAATTTAGTAGAATATAGATAAAGGTTTATGAGCTATTTTAAGAAGTCATTAAGCTGGAAAACATTTTTTTCTATCATAAATGAAAGGTTAGGATGTCTGACTTGTACAAGTGTACAAGGCAATAGCAATACATACTTCAGGAAAAAAAACTACATAAAAATAGTGTTTTCTTTGAACATTCTTTGTCATTGCCATTCATGAAAAAAGACAAGGTTCTTCTCTCTCCTGCAGTGATGTGATCAGCCCACATTAAAGCCATCATTTGTGCTTTCCAAAATACTTACAACTATTCTAATATATCACTTTTAAATATCAAATATTTCAGTAGCAATTTTCTATTAGCTTTCCTATCTCTAAAGATACAATTTATTCCTGTGTAATTCAGCTAGCTCTGATCCTTAGTGATAGACTCTTAGGAAAAAAACCCACCCAAACATTCTAGCATAACCTTATCATTAGTAGGTCTTACTTACATGAGTAGGTCTTAGTGCACTGTTTCAACTTACTTCTCACAACATTAATTTACAGCTAAAAACATTCTTTGCATGTTTCTGCTTTACAAACACTATGCTTGCAGAAGACATTAATGGTATTATATATTTTCTAGTAACACAGCCACACAATTTCTGCCTTCATAAAAAACATTTGTAGAAAGTAAGTGGCACGTTCCTGAAAACTTTTCACATTTTTGATACAGTCACTTTTGGAGGATAGGGAACATTTCTTTTCTTTCTTTCCTGTGTTGTGCAAAACCAACATACCAGATTGACAGGTTGGGAACAGGCTTCTTCCCTGTCTTTAAGAGTCCCCTAGGTATTCCCTGCCTTGGAAACCTTAAGAAAGATCTATGATACCACCCTTTTGACAGACTGTTTTAAAGTATGCTGTACTGCTTTAAAAAAAAAAAAAAAATTCCATAAAGTTCAATAAAATTCTTTAGCTTGTTTCACAAGAGGTTATGGTATCACTCTGCATCACTGTTACAAGAGCTTTTCATTCGGCTTGCAAATCCAGTGACGTTTTTCCCCAAGAAAGGAGTCAGACCACACGGGATTTCTGTAAGGAAAGTCTCAAACTTCTAAGCGCAACATTCACCTTTACAGTCTCCATAAAGAGTTGGAGGAACCCAGCACCTTCAAAAGACAGCAGCAAGCTCTGCTCGGTTTCTTGGAAGAATGCAGGTACCCCGAGCTACAGGAGGTAGCTCTGGATGGGGGATCCTGCACAGCCCAGTCCAAGCCCAAGACAGACCCACAGAGGCAGCTGCTGCTTGGTCCTTGTTGCCCCTCAGTGCTCCCTTTTGCTGTTTACTGTCTCCAGGCAGTATAGGATCCCCTTTCTAACATGAGGGTTTTCTGAATCATTTTTCTGTGGAAATACACACACGGCTTACCTTATTTTTTTGTTCTTATTAGATCTAAATTAAAGACTACAAAAGCATGAGACAAACTCTGTTATACAGTAAAACTAGCATCCACCCTAATAAGGGTCAGACTATTTAACGTTTTGAATTATGAGAATATTTGTGCATGCCATAAGGCTCACACCAAGCAATACCCTTGAATCCTGCAATCTTTGCTCAGTCACACTTGGCTTATTACAGTTCTTTGGTTCTGTGCAGCAGGATCATGACATGACATTTTAACATGCACAGAGTCTGTTTCAAGCATTTTAATTGGTTTAAAACTGTTGGTAGCATCTTTTACTGTATTAATTTATTGCTTCAGCGTTAGTCAACTGAAACCTTTGCCAGATGGCAATACAGCCCCTGAATACTGAGGAGGACAAAGAAAATATTTATACGATGCAAACATTTGCTCATTCATTAAGTATTCATGAATCATTTTTTATGGTTTGGCTTTTTTTTTTGGTTTGGGGTTTGTTGTTTTTTTGGTTGTTTTTTTTTTTTTTTCCTAGCTGCAATGCAAAAGCAGCCTAAAGGTTTGGATCTACATTTCCTAGTAGCATAATTATTAATAATCTATCTCCCCATTATCTGCCTCAAAAATAGTAAAAAAATACTTCAAAAACTTAGCACAATATTTTTCTCACCTACATTGAATTCCAAGAGAAGTATTCTGAAATTTCCAGCAGTTTTTATTGTGTGGCGCTCCTCCCTTCCCTCCCCCAGTGGCAAAGGAGCAACACGGAAGAATAAGTAGAGATGACCTCCTCGCTTCACTTCTAAGTGCAGGCTTCTCTGCAGAACTCTTTAATACTACTCCCAAATGAACCACAGAGCATTAAAAAAAGATGCTAAAGTACATTATCTCATGAAAGTTGCTCCCTCCACTACTGACAGGGCCTTGGGGAAGTCACCTGCAGCCAGACCTATTTCTAATCACAAAGCCCATCTGTATTGTTCAGAAATCACCTGCGCCAACAGCCAAAATCCAGCATTTCTACAATACTCTCTATTTCTGATAAAGGTAGCAAGCGAATTAAATACACAAAGAAAAAAGGAATTGGGGATGTGCAGTACACTACACTGCTTACAGTTGAAAGCCCCTTCGTTGGTCCAGTGATTCCAGGCACATAGGGAAAGGAGGTTCCCCCTCTTTTTCTGCCTTGACCATTAATTTCCTGGCTGTCTTACTAAAAAAAGCTGTTCTTTACTGTGTAGTACGTATCTTGAAAAAAACAGTCTGAATTCGAATTTCCTCTTGGCGATGAACATTTGAAATCTGTGGCTTTGTGCTGAGACTATTTGCTAATCACAGCGCGTCAGATCCACAAGACTTGGCAAAACATGCCTTTAGTTTTCTGATCCTCAGTCTTGACTAAGTTTCCTTCAGAATGTCCAGCTCTGTGAACAAAACTAAAAAACTCCTGATTAAGTTCCCATCATCTGTGGAGGATGGCCTTTAGGTTCCAGCCTTTTGTTAAATTAGGAGTGGGGTTGCACAAATCTATCTATAAAGCTTGCTTGTCTTGCCTGTCACTGTTCTCCTTGCTCGTTACACATTGCTTTAGATAGCTCTCAGTTCATTGCTCTCACCTGGACATTTCAAGCATATGATTACTTCATGACGTCAGTTCTTAAATCTGTTCATATTTCTACTCAAGAAATTTTTAAACAAACTAAATATAAATTAAAATACATTAATTAAATATTAATTAAATTTAAACAATAAATTTGATACATATATTGTACATAGTCCTCTTGGTGTAACCTCCTGCGTCACTGATTCTGACCATCCTCGGAGCATGCGCTGTTCTTCTGCCTGCAACACCCGATCCTCTTCAGTGCCTTGCTGGATTGCCTGGAGCCTCCCAGATGCGAAGGTAATGTAGCATGCTGATAGACTTTCTCTCTTCTTCCACAGTGCCATCTGCGTTGTGCTCAGGAAGGTATACCCTCGTTCAGCGTGTCTGCCACCAGCAGTGATTTCCTGGGCAGAGCTTTATTTTCACATCATGGGCTGGAGCCTAAATAACGTGCGCTGTGATCACGAGGGTGCACTCAGCAGTGGCTTCTTCGTGATGCTAATACCTTGGATCCAGACTCTAACGTTCAACTTGTGCCCAAAGATGAATACGTGCAACTGTTCTGTTCCAAAAGACCCACAGCTAGCAGCTCCTTTTCTCCGAGTACGTGCCGCTTCTGCATCTGCTGGCGCTCTACAGGAAAAAGCTGTGAGGTGCTGGGTTTTGCTGCAGCGTTGCTGGTAGCGCTCCTGAGCTCTCATGCTGCGGCCTTAGCTTTTATGCAACACTGAAATCATTTAAAACAGATAAGTCTTATCTATGGCTTTGGTTTAATTGCTTATTTATGACTCTCTGACCAAACCAATCCTGCAAACTTGTGTTTTTCACAAGAATCTAGATAGATGACACTCTTTTTATGTTGCTGATTTGCTTTTGAATTACTTGCTTTAGGAGTATCCTTGAAGGCTCTCAGGGTCCAAAACAAAGTTGGATATCAGAGGTAGATGTCAGTTTGGTTTTAGTAGGTCTGATAAAACTCAGTCTGTGGAGGAGTTGTATATTTGCTGGATTACACTTCGGTATATAAAATAAAATTGTCATCACCAAAAACCCCTCAAAGATGTGTATTATCTGGTACTTCAGCGAGAATTTGGGCAGGATAAATGTCTGCTTCATCACAGTGCTGCTTCTCTATCTAGGTCTTGCTTCCCCCTTTTTTTCTTTTCTTGAGTTCGCATTGCTAATAGTTCTCATTGAAGAGAGCCCAACCAAAAGAATAAGGAATGGTGAATTTTTCAGTTAAGACAGACCAATGCATTCTGCTTTCTGAAGATGATATTGGAGAGAGATGAGAATCAAGACATTCAAAGGCTAACTAAGATTCATGAAGACCAAATGCCACTAAAGTTGTATCATGAAAAGAAAACCCTGGATGTGATCACACCCGATTCTCCATATACTATGAACTCTGAAGTTCATATGATAGTCGTCAACTTCATAGTTGAACGGTTCACACCTTTCAACCAACTATTTTTTCATTTGTTCTTTCTCTGGAAAAGCAAAAAATCACACCAATCATATTTTGAATTTCAGAAATATGAATGAATACATTCTTCTGCACACCTGAACTTAGCATGAATTTTCTAGAAAAAGGCACTCACTGAATCTAAAGAAACAAAGTTACCAGAGTTGTTGTCTTTCCAGTTGAATGAAAAACGTTAGCGAGATAGATGTGTATTAATTCTTGTGATTCTTTTTTATACGTGATGGCAGTCAAGTATTTCATAGGGGAAATCAGGAGTCCACATTTGCTTTAGAAACTGAAGGATAAACTATTTTGAGATTACTCTGAAACATTACACAGTCCTATTCATTACATTCAGTTTGTGCTTTGGAAGGAAACAATCTCTGTATATTCTTGAGGCAGAAATTCATAGGAATTGGCTATCAGCTGAATTAATCTCATTATGCTATTATCGGCTATATTAATTTGATAACTGCTGGCTGCTGAGTGTTATTGACTGACCCAGTTTGATTTGGTAATTGGATTGTCCAGTTGAAGTTAGTTCGACAAAACCTGTAATAGGGCTGTTGCTTTTCATGTTTGTTTGCTCTTCTTCATGTACTTACTTACCATTTGGGTGTGGGAAGTGCTTTCAAAACAGCGCTAGAAATCCAAGCAATTTAATTAGAACAGTTACATTTCTTGAGAAAGCTAAACCCTGTCCTCTGTCAAAACAAAAATCCAAAAATGTGACTGTCTTAAATTTTGAATTTTGTAGTGTGCTCCGGTTCAGCTAGCATCATGCATACGCTCGCCAGGCGTGGTTTCTGTACTCCTACCACCTCTGCCCTTCCCTCTAAGTTCTGAGCAGGTTGGTGAGACATGCGAGTGTCTTCGCAGAAATAAGATGAGAGAAACTAAAAAGGCGATTCCTCCTCTCTAATGTTAACTTTTAAACAAAAAATAATCTAAAAAGAATCAATACCATGTGTTAAGCATATTTAAAATACTACTAATTCTGTTGAATTTTTCTTACCTTCTAGCCCTGTGAAAATATAACGAACACACTGATGAAGCAATACTGAATCCAGTTTGTTAATTTAGAAAATAATCTGAAATTATCATTATTTCAGAATATTTAGTTACTTGCCACTTGGCAAAGTCTGTTTTGTTGAAGACAAACTCAGATTTTTCAGTTCTGTTGTAACAACACTACTGACATGGTTCTGTGTGCGTAGCTAAGAGGGACATAAATGCAGTTAAAGAAGAGCAGGTCACCTTAAACTTGCCTTGAGCTTGCACACTTTGGAAAGGGAAAGTATGAGTTCCCACCTCATACTTCACATTTTGGAGGAATGAATAAGAAGAGTAACAACTACAAAAAGGTCTGATGCCATAATGTAAGCACCTAGATTCATACTCGCACACGATAATCTATACAAAAGCATTCAGGAATGCAGCCTAATTCCCAAAGCTGTTCGGTACATGCACCTTCCACAGAAATCAGAAGAGGACTGTGGGAACCTACGAAAGGTAGGGTAGCTAGGCTGAATCCTTCTTGCCATTGGCAAAATAATGGATTTGCAATCCATTTTTGTCATTTGGCAAAATAACACACTATAATTTTTGTTTCCCCCTATTCAAATATTTGGCCTGAATGTTGTTTTTTCTCAGCATGGGAGAGTACAGCAGGATTTGTGTATTACACCAAGATCATATGCTAAAACTGTATACACAGCTAAGATTGTAGTAGAAAAGCATATAAGTACAAAAATTCTTACAGTTATCTGATGACTGGAAACAATGTGGAAGTTTAAAAGCCAATGTATTCATTAAAAAATTAGTATCAAATTGCCACAGTAATGAATAAACCTGCATTTGTTATTAATCAAGTGTTTGGAAGATTTTTAAGTACTGATTAAAAAGTCTAATTTGAATTTTAATCACCATTTTTTAACTTTTCAAATTTCACTGTCGAATGTTTACATGAAGTTAAATGAAAAGTTAAAGAATACAAAGAAAACACGTTTCTTGTTTGCATAGTTGATAAAAATTGAATAGCTTATTTTCAGTGACCTTCCTTCAAAATACAAATAATCTAAAAAATTTCCTTTAATTATTTTAATAGGAACACATAATAAGACAGTGTAAATTGACACCAATCAATATACTAAATTTACTTCTATCAACTAGGAATCTGGCCTGAAGTATCCTACTACTTATTTACTTTAATTTGTAGTGCAAATATTACATGTATGCATCTCAATTATCTTGTCTCATCAGGCTAAGTTCATGTAACGCTGAACAACATTAGACTAGTTTATAAATATATTGCAAAAGCTTTTCTTTGTAATTTATAGTTTTGTTTTCTTTTTCTTCTCCCTCATGAGCATCGAGATATAAATTGAAGTACAAAGGGATTATTCTCTTCTGTTTATATATTTTATAAGTAAGATATCAGATCCCCTTAATATAATTTGATAAATAATTTCTCTTTTAAATGAAAATAAATTCATGTATTTTTGCTGCTAGCTACAATAATTGACAGGAGACAACCGGCACCATAGTTTTGGGATATTCAGGTAGTTTCTTGACCAATGTAGCTTTTAGCCATTTACCTAGGTGTGACATGTTAGAAGATTTCAACGTTACAACAAGATAACAAGAGTGATATTCTTACCCGATCAAATGTTTTGCTGCAACTCATTGGATACAAACAGAAATCTTTGCTTTACACAAAGCCCACGACGTACTGTAAATAATACGTATAGTATTGTTGTATATATAGGTACATACAGATATGTATGTATCCTATAACATGATAATCAAACCTCTGTGAACACATAATCAATGAAAACGTAAAAGACAAGACAGGCAAGAAAATATATACTATACTATTAAAACAGAAATACCACAATACACAGGTTGGCAAGGTTTTTATATCAAAATTGAAGACATTAGTACAAAACCACTACCTTCCATAGCATCTCTGCTCTACTTACACTCATTTAAACGAATGGAAAGTTAATTATGTATTTTGCCTTCAGGATAAAACATTCCTGGTGGCACATAGAATTTTTGTAGTCAGTTTTCCAGAAAAAAACATGATGGGGGGATAGGTTTTTTGTTTTCTTGTAGGGTTTTTTTGGTTCTTTGTTGGGGTTTTTTTTTGGGTGGAGAATGGTATTTGGTTGATTGTAAGGAAAATCCTTTATACTGTATTTGAGATTTGGACTGTTCTCACAGTGAAGAAGAAACTAGCAGCTATTACTCTACCTGGTTTTTGTTTATCTTCTGTTATCATGTGCCCTGATTTATTTTTTCATGCATCCGATCCACCCGTTTCTCCACTCCACCTGCCTTCATTTACTTTCATTTTAGGAATTTACTAAATTGAATAATTCCAGACAAGGTATATTCCATAGATTCTAGTAGTGTTTAACAAAGAATTTAGGTTTCTTTTCATTGCCTTTTCTATCATCATTAAAGCATTTCAAATTTAGTCTTTTAGATAAGCTGGTTCAGAGGTCTTTAGATACATCCAGATGTGCTTGACATAATAATCTTCAATGGTCTCCTCTTTAGACAGTTCTGGTACAGATGCTTCACTTTATCTACCATAATTCTGTAGTCCTGCCAATTTTATTTGATGAGCAACTCCAGAATGCCAAGATAATGTAGCTGTTGCTAATGCCTGGAAACACTTTCCCATCTTTTTCTGCCAAATTGCTGGGCAAAATATGTCCACATCCCTTCAGACTAGCAGCAAGCTATGGTGCTCACTCTTCCTCGGTCCCAAGGTTCATTGGCTTATTATTTCAACCTGGGCATAATAAACTTTCCAAGATGATTTTTCTTCAAAGCCGACTGCTCTCTGACTTAGTCAATTAAACAAATCATCTGTGTAAGCATTTGCCTTGTGTTATCATACCAAGAAAACTGATGCTGGGTTCCATACTCAGAGAGAGAAGTATCATTCTTTTCCATACCAGGCATTTTCTTAATTTGATGAAGATGGAAATATATCATTAAGGAAAAATTGCATTATTTATACTATAGCTACAATTCTTATATACACATCAACTTTGCTAGCTAAGCTAAACTGAATAATCACTTCTCATCCATATCCCTTAAAAGAATGTTAGATATTATGACACCAAAGAAGAAAAATGCCACTACATGATGCTATACATTCTTTTGTTAGTTTTAGGTAATTTGCCGCTTCTGTATCTAAATTTTGTCATCCTCTCAATGTACTCATTCATGCCATACTAGCACCTGAAGTTTCCAATGAGCGCTCCCCGTATGTTAGACTATGAACAAAAGCGGGGCTATACCTCAGAAAATGTAGCTGTGGGTAGACTTCAAACCAACAGATTAAATGGTATCAGTGTAAGCTTTTCCTATCAGATTCTGTTTACAGTTCGAAGTGAACCTGGAAGCTCTCCTTCCAAAGGAGATCACACGTATACAAGATCATCAAAGGGCTGCAATGTACAAAAAAAGTTTAATCCGCCTTAAATTTTCAGACCATTACAGCAATCTCTCACTATACACACGTACTTAGCTTTCACAACAGTTATATGACTGCATGACTTTCAAAATAGATTTTTTTAAAATATCTTTGTTCTTTTAACTGTTAGTTCTTTAGTAGGAAGTTAAAGCTTTTTTTTTGCCAAATTAATAAAAAAAAATTAGTTCACCTTCAGTCCTTGCTGCTTGATAAGCAATTCATCAGAATAGTGGCACCTCTTTTGGGATACTTTAATCTCAAACATTTTGTAAAATTTTTCCTTTTTTTCTGTTTAGTAAGTTTCATTTAACAAATCTTACTGTCACTGCAGATTTAGTTCAGTTCTTTCTTTTGTTAGCTTTTAGCTGCTATTTTCTCCTACATTTGCTAGTTTTTACTTCCCCTTCCACAGATACAGAAACTGTATGATACTGGTCAGTGGATGACATGAGTCTTGAAAAATCCATGTCTCTGAAATCCCACTTTAACATATGAATTCCTGCTGTGGGGGGGGAAATGTTCACAGTTTCCACATACCTCCAAGGAAAACTCTTTGTCAGCTTGTAACCCTTTCAAAAGTACCAAAGTGTGCAAGCACTGTCCAATCAAACTTGTTTTGGAAAGCTTTGTCGTTTTTTAAGAGTGATAGATCTTTCCATTTAAGAATTAATGGATGGTGTACAGCAGCCTCCTTAGTACAATGTTCTTGATGTCTATATTAGTGAACAGTAAACTATTGAAATAGATCTAAGTGTAAGATCAGGGTGCAAATTCTACTATTAATCTGATGAATTTTTCAAAAGCTCCTCAGTTTTATTAATCACAAATATCTTTCATTCAGAAAAAGGGAACAGAAGCTGCAGACCTGCTCAGGTGCTTCTAATATATTAATTTCCTTCAGATGGGCATATTAATAATTTATCTTCATTTCCTAAATCCAAGTGATACTATCTGTTGAAGTAAAGAATTTGCTTTGCAGCTTTAGAGGGCCTAGTACAATTTAGTTTATTTTAGCTGTTTTCAGGGAGTCTCGTGAAACTGGTGATTCCATATTTGAAAACCCTTAGGGTATATTAGATTTTGCACACAATGCAAACAGTACAATCCTCATCTATTCCTGAAAGCAGGTCCTTAAAGAATACTATGAGACAGATTGTGGTGTTGACTAGCTACAAGTATTTTTCTTAAAAATAGGAAGTTAAATTAAAAAAGAAAGATAAGTTAAAGAGAAACCTTGAAGTGTATAATCCAATACAGATAAAGTATTCACGTGGTTAGATTCCCCCACAACTCATAAAATAGACCCCTAAAGATGAGTATTTAATAACAATTTAATAACAAGTGTACTTTAAAACATGCAATTCCTGCTTAGATTTTTTACCCCCATACTTCTCCCATGTAAGGTAGATTAAAACAAATTAAATTTCACACTAATCCGTCTATTGCACCAAGAATGTCTCGTTAAGCTTTGCCAGCTTCAGACAATTCACAGAACTAGTAAAAGCATTGCCATAGTAATTATACTGGATTTTACAGTCTAAGGTGCTAATACGGCAATTTGGCCTACAGAAATGAATGACAAGCATTTTAACCAAGAATAAAAATAGTCGCTAAAGAAATTATGGAGAATTAAAATATTTCACCTGTGAAAATTTAATTTGAGCAGGGTACCCTGAATATAATTGCAAATATATTTGAAAGGAGCTAATATTGGCACAAAAATGTGAAGACAGTATAGCTGCTTTGCACAAGATTGTGGCTCTTACAATGTCTTCATTATATATATCTAAACCCAAATCTTGTGTACTAAGCAGATAGAGCGATTTTCTGATATGCAACATTTATGAAATTTTAATTATCGCAGTTTTTAGCAAATAAATATTGCCTAGGTATTGGAATTAAAATGAAAATTATGTACAAATGTCATTTGAAGTCACTGAAGTTTATATTCTTGTTTCTAGCTTTTCTACTGCTTCTTACATTTCTTTCCGAAAGACTGACAGAAATGCCAAACAGAAACAGGAGACATCAGAACTTTTCATCGCATTTAAATTACTATATAAATCAATTAAACAATTTGAGGTAAAATAGCAATCTGAACCAGAAGAGGAGACTCTTAGGAGAGAGGGAGATGATTAAGTCATTAACCCTCTTGGTCAGAGAAAACTAAATATTGATTTTAGAACATTGACAGTTTAGTTAGAAGTTGGGTGTGTGGAAATTTATGGTATGCCAGAAAACTAATATATCTGCTGAGTCTGTGATTTGTAATTTGTTAATCTCTTAGATTTATGACTCCGGGGTCAACTTCTGAAGGTAATTTGTAGGTTTCCCTGAGGAATAGGGACTAAGGAAATGGAGGAGGAATGGTTTTGTAAAGAATGCTACTGATTACTAAATGTTGGGTGGTTTTTTTTTTTCTTTCTTTACTTAGCTTGAGTGTTTTCTGTTTCTTTATGGTTGAATGCTTTTGCTTACAGAACTTGTGCTACAACATTTGGTTCCCTGAGTAAAATGAATTGTGTTCTGTTTGGATGTAGGCTACCTGTTTGTGAAGTGTGCCATTTATTGTACTGTTATTGAAGATAAATTTATGATCTTAAATTTGTTATTTTGGCACGATATCATGCCTTGTCATACAGGGAATATATAGATGACAGAAGACTAGAGAGTGGGAGTAAATCTTCTAGCATTGGTTAAAAAAGCCTAATTATTTTCCATATAGGTTCCAATTTACATTGTTTATGTCAATGACACATTTAATCAGTTTATATCTGAAATACCATTTAATAAATTCATGTACCTTATTCCTTACCATATGATTTAGTTTGGATAAAGCCAAGTGTTAATTTTCTTTTAATAATTTGAAATCTAAGTTACCATCAGCTAAAGTTCTCTTCACCTTGGTTATTATCCTTACCATGAACGTGAATATTTTTATTGCTTCATCATGTTTAAAATTCTTCTATTCACAGTGCTAAATTAGTGCACATACTCATGATAAGCATATGCTAAGTGTTGTCTGACTTAAGATTAGACCATCTTTTTAATCATTTATGATTTGTGATCCCAGTTACTCTTGTGTTCTTAACTAAGCTGCTAATTCTTTGAACCTGTGTGTGCACATACATTTAATTACCAGAGCATACAACTGTATTGATTTGCATGGCGAAGTTTTGGTAGCGGGAGGCTACAGGGGTGACTTCTGTGAGAAGCTTCCCCTGTGTCCGATAGAGCCAACACCAGCCAGCTCCATAGATGGACCCACCGCTGACCAAGGCCAAGCCCATCAGCGACAGTGGCGGCACCTCTTGGAGAAGAGTTAAGGAGGGGATGAAAAATGGCAGGCAGCAACTGCAGCTGGAGAGAGAGGTGAGAATATGTGAGAGAAACAGCTCGGTAGACACCAAGGTCAGTGAAGAAGGAGGGACAGGAGGTGCTCCAGGTGCTGGAGCAGAGATTCCCCTGAAGCCCATGGTAAAGACCATGGTGAGGCAGGCCGTGCCCCTGCAGTCCATGGAGGTCCACAGCAGAGCAGATCTCCACCTGCAGCCCATGGAGGACCCCATGCCAGAGCACATGGATGCCTGAAGAAGGCTGTGACCCTGTGGGAGGTCCATGCTGGAGAGGGCTCCTGGCAGGACCTGTGGGGAGAGGAGCCCAGGCTGGAGCAGGTTTGCTGGCAGGACTTGTGACCCTGTGGGGGACCCAGGCTGGAGTGGTCTCTTCCTGAAGGACAGCACCCCGTAGAGGGACCCAGGCTGGAGCAGTTCGTGAAGAACTGCAGCCTGTGGGAAGGACTCACATTGAAGTACATGGAGAACTGTGTCCTGTAGGAGGGACCTCACAGTGGAGCAGGGGAAGAGTGTGAGGAGTCCTCCTTGTGAGGAGAAGGGAGCAGCAGAGACAACATGTGGTGAACTGACCACCAAACCCCATTCCCCTTGTGCTGCTGTGGGGGTGAGGAGGTAGAGAAATTCATGAGTGAAACTGAGCCTCGGAAGAAGGGAGGGGTGGGAGGAAGGTGTTTTAAGATCTACTTTTTATTTTTCATTACCCTACTCTGATTTTGAATGGTAATAAACCAATTTCCTAAGTCAATTATGTTTTGTGTCCACGATGGTAATTGCTGAATGATCTCTCCCTGTCCTTATCTTGACCCATGAGCCTTTCATTGTATTTTCTGTCCCTTGTCCAACTGAGGATTGATAGAATAGCTTTGGTGGGCACCTGGCATTCAGCCAGGGTCAACCCACCACAACAACTCAGTCTAAAATCAATTCACATTTCTGGTGACATAATCAGAAAAAAAAAAAAAGGAAGAAAAAAGACCACCAGGAGAGTTATTAAAGACTTACCCTGTGTTTCAAGCGCACATTAATTGTTCAACCAGAAACGTAAATGAAGGACATGAAAAATTAATGTAACATTGGAATGCAGCGACACCATGGAAAACAACAGAGAAATACCTTAGCTATGCATGAAAAGAGAAATACACACCTTTTTTGCTATCAGTTGCAGAAAAACAGAAGTCCAATCACACTGTATTAAACTCACACTGATTTAAATAATTAAAAATGAATTCTAAGAACTAAATATTCCTTAAGCTTCTGGACTGGCTAAGATCCCTATAATCCAGAAGGTCAGGCTCCACTGCCACAGGGACTTTACTTTTTCCACACATCTCTCTCACCTTTTTAAAGTTCTTCTTACTATGTTGTCATGAAAAGCAAAGGCATGCACGGGCAATATTTAGGCACACATTATAGTTATGATGGGACCTACGATGACCTCTCATCCAGATGTTGTCTAAAGAATGTCTTGGAGGCCAGCAAAAGGTGGTGTGATTTTCTGAAAAACACAACAACACATTCCTAAAAGTTCAATAACTACCAAAATAATGAAATGAAAAATTGTTGAGCAGCAATATTGCAGCTCACTTTAAGAATGACTTTGAACTTACTGTTTAAGTTAATGAACTTGGGGTATAAAACAGTAAATGAATGTTGTAGCAGATAGTCATCTGGTACAGCACTGTCTTCAGCTGAAGCCAGTAGCTGCATATGTAGGATAAACTCCAGTTTTCAAAGTTATGTGTTGTTTTGTTTTGATACCCATTGCATTTGTTCCTCCCATCATTATATATATATAAGACAATAAGCACATTCTGTAAGAATTGCAACCTGTTACTGTCTACAGGAAAATAACTTCTTGATACTTTTGGTACATTTTCAGATTGCTGTTAACTTGCTCAATATTATATAACAGCATGTGGTTGTATTGCAGACCTAAATAAGATTTTTGAGAACAGAGTACAAGATATTTTCAATTAAAAAAGAAAGGAAAATAAATTCGGTATAGCATGGCACTTGCTGCTTGCCATCAATAAAAGATATTGCTATACTTAGCACCTCTGAATGAGGGAGAGCAAGTTGTTCTTAACTAAAGAGTGTTATAATCCTTAAAAATATCTCAGAGAGCAAACAGTAAGAAAATAGCACATTCAGACAAATTACACAGGACCCAATCATTGTCCCTCACCTATTTGTTTTTTTCTTTAAATGTCTCTTTCTACTGTTACTTTTTAGAAATCAAATATTATGATCAAATATTATTATCAAATATATATATAGGCAATTTTACACAAGGGAGGAAGATATATAGGACTTTGGAATGATAAATTTACTTGTAATATTGTAAGGACACGGGTAAAAACCAAAGTCGCCTGCTTTTTTTTTTTTTTTTTAAAGACCAAACCTGGAAAGAAGGGACAGTCCTGCTAAAAGTAAGAGATTGCAAAATACTTCAGTCTTCATTGTGGTTTTCTTTTTTTTTTTGGGGGTTGTTGTTTTTTGGGGCTTTGGGGGTTTTTTTGGTTGGGGTTTTTGTTTTTTTTTTTTTTTTTACCCTTTCAATGTTATAATGCAGTTCCAATTATTCCGGTCCAAAGTTGTTCTGCTATAAATAACAAGCTCTCTAATGTATTGAGAGAAACTTTAGTAATGCATTCCAACAAGCTTCAATAGCAAAAACCATTTGAAATAAGGTTAATTTCACTGTACTGTATTTTTAAACAGAATAAAAGTGTGTTTCTAATCCCTAGCTATGCCGCCCCTTGAGGCTGCAGCACACACTTCAGTTCATCCTTCACTACTCTCGTTCAGACTGCTATTTTGCAGCAGAAGCTGACTGCGTAACTTTATAGGACTCTTACGAATGCTATAGTATCCTCACAGAACTCCTTGAGCCAAAGGACTGCTCAGAAATCAGCGTGCTTAATTCTTTTGCTTTCTTTAGCCATCTGGGAAATGATTCTCGTGGTTGGACACCACTAAGACTATATTACGTAAATGTAGCGCTCTAATTCGGTGCTGGCAGCCCACCGAGCGCATTCCATTTACGGTTGTCTTTGTATTTTGCAAAACAAAGTCTGGGAAAATACTATTATATGCACCTCTCTTATGAAGACAGGGTGGGTTTGTTCAGGCTGGAGAAGAGAAGGCTCTGGGGAGACCTTATTGCAGTCTTCCAGTACCTGAAGGACGCCTTCAAAAAAGCTGGAGGGGGACCTCTTACAAGGGCATGTAGCGATAGGACAAGGAGTAATAGCTTTAAACAGAAAGAGGGTAGATTTACATTAGATGTAAGGAACAAATGCTTCAGTATGAGGGTGGTGAGGCACTGGAAGTGGTTGCCCAGAGAACCTGTGGATTCCTCATCCTTGGAAGTGTTCAAGGCCAGGTTGGATGGAGCTTTGAGCAACCTGGTCTAATGGAAGGTGTCCCTGTCCATGGCAGGGCTGTTGGAACCAGATGATCTTTAAGGTCCCTTCCAACCCAAACCATTATACGATTCAATTTTAAATGTGGTACCTTCATCTATCAATGCTACAAGACAAGAGATATAAATAAATCCTTTTTGAGATGGCATCCATAGGTACTGCTTATCCACAAAAAATGTGCACAGCCAGTATCAGTAATTTCTTCCACTGCGCCGCATCTAATGCAAATGCTCATTTGAACCATCACAAGGGGTTACTTCAAAACTGCATGAAATCCAATGTGCTAAGAAACAAGTAGCGTAGTGAAAGCAAATGAAAAATTAAAATGCACAGACAATTATTGCTTCAGGCTAAAAGGGAGATCGCTGGCCAGATACTTGAAGGAAAGCACACTTTGCGGTTATTCGTTTAGACACTTCTTTGACCAGCCAAGTGTCCACAGCTAACAGTCTCTCAACCAGACTTACACAGGGATTCAAAAATCTGCCTTTACACAGGAGAGCAAGATGGGAGAAAGCTGAACACCTTTATCACATCTCTAATTTCTGCAGGTAATAAACAAACAAATCAACAAACACACACCTGATTTCACTGTAGTAGGAAAGAATAGAAATATTGTTAAGGAAATAATCTGAATGCACTTTCCCACTCCTCTTCAAAAATTTTAAGTATAATGTTCTGAACACTTATGCAAACTTTAACTTACTATGTGGTCTTTTTGAAATTGATGGTGTTGACCTACTTCAACGGCTAATATAAACTTCATCTAGGTTTAATGTACCCCCCAATCTGTCTCTCAATAACCAGGTGACAGGTGGAATTTTTGAGTATTAGGCACAATTAAAAACAAACCCCTTGTCTCCAAATGCAGGTTTTAAATTTGTTAAAAGAACAGAGGGTTCTAGGGTAACTCTTAAGCACAAAATAGAAGTTGATTTGGAATACTGAAGAAGGGCTGTAGAATGCAAAATATAACATAATATACAGTTAATTTCTGCTATAATTCACCTTCATATTAGGTGAGGGATTAACAAAAATTGTACATCAATAGATGCCACAAAAATGATAATTTTAAAAGAATCTACTTTTTTAAGTGTGCTACCTAGAAGTAGAGTTAACATTTTCTAACTACAAGCACAGTTATCTGAAATGTTTGTATCAAACACGGTGCGTGTCGTAAGTATTTTATATACAGAAAGAAGGGTGTGGGAAGGAACATGTGCCACGGGTCTACCTAAAATGGGACGTACCTGAAAGCATCTACTTTATTCAAGATGATATGTGAGTTTTTATTAAAGTCAAGAACAAATAAATTTTCTGAAACCTAGAAATCCAGGCTCTGAAATTCAAGTGTGTTTTGAAATTAATTAGATGAGCTTGAAGTGAAAGGGGATGGTTGATAGCAATTAGCAGATATTTCTGGTAACTCAAGACATAGCAAGAATTATACTTTGTAATTAAGAGATTCTTGAGCTTTCCTTCTTGGATTATTTCCCACCAACGCAGCTTTTTCAAATTTTAAACCAATTTGCAAATGTCACTAATCTAAAAACATACTTTGATTGCAACAACATCTTTACTATGAAAAATTATGATGAAAAATACTCGCATTCCTGGAGTTTCATTCACTATCTATACAGAACACCAAGCCTTCTTTACAAATTTATTTCTTCTGTTCCTCAAGTGTTCTTTGCTTTTTGTTTTTTGGAAAGTTTGTCTAATACTAATTTATAGTGAAAAAGCAAATCTAAATCTCATTATAGATATACAGATAATAAGGCTCAAGTTTTGAAATATATTGTAGCTGCACATTATTGTATGTTGTGTAAAATTATTTTCTATAATACTTTGATCATATTAGATGAAATTATTTTAGATACTTAGAGGTATTCACACAGATATTGACAGGGTTTTCCACTGACAGAGAGAAAGTGTTAAAATCTATGTGGAAAAAAAAAGAAGCCATCACCATAAATTTCGTAGTAGGGTTGATAGAAGTTTCAGCAGCTTAGACATACATATTGTAACAGTATGTAGAATTATTCTGAGAAAGTATAAATACAGCATAACACTGAACATTGTTTTCAGTCCGAGTGAACATTAGAATCCTAGTGCTGAGTTTTTTCTCATAATGACATTTTCAGCTGCAGAACGTTTTCCACGTCTGAAGCATTACATAGAACAAATTGGGTTCAGTTTCTTTGGTTTCTAAGCTGTATTTGTGAAGGAAATACTTGTGCTATTTTTGAGGAGCTTTGTCTGCATCCTTCCTAATGCCCACCACAGGCGCTGCAGGCACCGCGTGGGAGCACAGACTGTGGTCTGTAACAGCCATGGGTTGACCTGACTGACTTGGACTGGAGGTGGAAGCTGAGAGGGCACAAAGAATTGTTGCTGTCTGTCGTCAAAGTCAGCTTTTTCCCTTACCTTCCGCGCAGTGACAGCGCCAATGCAGGTCTCTGATAAGCACAGTTGATCCCTATGGAATTGAAGGGATGAGATGGCAACGGTCTCTGGTTTTGCAATGATAGAGAGAGCAGGCAGGCAAGATCAAAGAGAAAAGGAGCACTGGAAATAAATAACTGCAATTTCTGCAATGTGGTTTGGGACTTTTCTTGTTCAGAGAGCTTCCTATAGCATTACACTACCCTGCATCACCTACAGTGCGTAAAAGTTCCCAGCAACCTTGCTAAGCCTGAGCAAGCAAGCACATGGAGACCACCACAGGCTCCTCCAATGGGATACTGCACAGAAAATTACTGTTACTGTGACAATACCTTTTTGCTTCTGGGGAAATAATTTATTTCATTCTTTTCTTAAGCAGGTGATCACGCCCTCCAAGGTCACCAAATAGGTTGAGAATATTGCCAAATGTTAGTTGCCTGCAGTCAGCAGCAGCTCAGGTTCTCCAGTCATCAGCAATTCAGTTCCTCAAAAAATGTGGCGGTGGGGGTGGAAAATGAGACTGGGCTTTAATTACTGGCTTCAAGTATTTAGACTAGGCGGGAAGTGGCTATTTAGTTTCTGACTGCAGTTGTGCTCCTCTAAACAGAGCAGGAGGACAAGAAAGAAGAGATTGGAAGGCGATCCTCTCAAGACAAAGAGTGAACAGGAGAATGAGAACAGATGAGAAGGAAGGAGTAGAGCTGCCTGCAGCCTAATTCCAGAGGAGATGAACTGCTGCCAGCTCATGAGGTTGCTAACTCATGAGCCAAAACTAGTTCTCAAAGACTTTATGAAACATATATGTTTCGGTGCATATCTAACAGCCACGTTCCAACTGTTTCTCATTAAGAAAGGAGACAATTATGTCTTATTAAGGAGAGTTTTTCTTCATAACGTATGCCATGACACATACATTTTGATGAGGCCTGTTGTAAATGGCTATTACATTACAATTTGTTCACCAGTGTTTGCAGTTTTATTAAGCTATGAGAAAAGGTCAGCTGGCTTTTTGTCGTCACCATTGACAGTAATAAGCATTCACTTTATCGAAGAATGAAAATAATGTATGTGATGAACAATGAGTTTCTGCTATAAATACAATTCTTACTTGCTGTTTCTCTGTTATTACTTTCCCAAACTGCAAACAAGATCAGTCATTGAAGACAAACTGCTGTGCTATGACAGAAAATATATGCTTGCCTTACAGTCATGTTTTTCTTTTTTTATAATGGACTTTATTCATAATGGAAATAGTAAATCTTAATGAGTGGTTTCAATACATTTGGCATCAGACAAGTTCATATTTTATTCAATGTTTTAAGAATTGTTTTTCAGAAAAAATAGTATAGTAAATCAGACCTCAAGAAAATGATTCATCCATATAGATTCACAAGTTATTCAGAGATGATCATTGTGACCGTGAAGCTTGACCTCATATACACCACAGGCTGCTGAATTTTTCCATTACCAATTTACAGATTTGAAGTAGTGGATATCTACAGCTACCCAGCTTAATCAAGCAAATGGTAAATTTGCCTTACATAGTTTTCTTTTTTTTTTCCCCTTAAACATTGAAGCAAGACTAAGTCAGTCATGGCGTTTTATTATTCATTTGTCATTTGTGTACTGGTATACCACTCCCATCACCATTCTCCTTCCCCTTTTTCTTAACCATAAACAGTTACAGCCATAATGTCAAAACGGAAGCTCGTATCTGTTACAAAAGAAAGGACCGCCTAGTAGAAAGAATTATAGGAGTATACTGTAGCAGGCTTTCAATAGGATTTACCTGTTGGTAGGACTGTGTAAGTACATAGCGGTTTTGAAGGCATAAAAATACTTAAAGTCAGAGAGATCATATGAAGCGTGTTTAGATTTTTCCCCAAAAGGGCTCTTTAACTCAATGTGTTAATCTTTCGCTTCTACTCCTTTTGCTCATTGAGCTGAACAAAGTGTGAGTGCCAGACTGGAAATTATGATGGTTTTCTCCTGCAAATAACAATATTCATAGCCAAGGATAAAACAGTATCTTTCTTGGCCCATCAAATCATTAAAAGAAAACAAAAATGTGAAGTATTTAATAATCTAATAGGCCAGTGTTACGCACTCAAACAGGAAAACTGAGAAAATGACTGGAGTCTGGAGATTTTCTTAAAATTAGGGAACTGTTAATAATCGAAGAGAAGAGAGGCAGAGATACCATAACAACATTTCTCATAGGTACCTGGCCCCTATAACTTATTCACGTCCTTAAATTGGCTCTAGATTTGTTACATAATTTATTAGGAGAGTTAAGCACCTCAAAACAGGATTAACAAGAGCGAACACGGAGAGTTGCTGAATGTAACACACCAGTACTAAACTGAATCCTTCTTCAGGATAGTTATACCTTGATAAACTTGGGGTTCAGAGCTGGGATTTACTGCACCTGGCATAGGCACAGTGATTTTTATTTCAAAGATTGCAGTTGTACCAGTAGGTATTTCCCTTTTTATCAAACAATTTTATGGTTAAAGCACTTGGAAGTCATTGGGAAATCACAGTTCAATTCTTTTCTCTAAGAGGATTTAAAACTTTTTACCTTGTACAAACAGAGCACTTCCTGAATATAAGCTTAATGATCAGTATTTAAGCAACAGAAGTAAAAAGCAGTAGAATGATTATTAACAGATTTGATTTGTACGGAACATTTTAATGAACGGACCATCCCTCCTCCTTTCTTCTGTTCTTGCTTTTGAAAATATTTGTATTGTATTCTTGGTAACAGAAAAATTCATAAATATAACTCCATGTGATTCTTGTCACTATGGTATAGATTTGTTTTGTATAATGGTTTTAGTCAGCATAGAAGAAAGAAGATGAACTAATTGCACACTGCCATGTTAACAGTCGTACACTATAATGCACTGGTTTAGTTAACGCGGTGCTTACATCCCAGCTTTTGTAACTTTACTTACATGATAGTTCCCGCTGAACAGTTGAAGAAATTATTTCTTGCTTGTTATAAGTCAAGAGAAGCAGCTAGAAGACAAAAATTTCTAACAACGTGAATCTGAAAGAAAGGAACTATCAGTAGGATGATCTCTTTATTGCAATCTAAACTGGAGATGTAGAGGAGAGACACCCTACCTTTTGTTAATAAAAATTGAGAAATTACAACACAATGACTTATGGAAGAGAAACAGCATTTAAAAGAAAATATTTACCTTGACTGTTCTGATGAATGTTTATTTTTCATGATAAAGATTAATAAATTAAATTCCAGTTCAATTAACTGTAGTGTTTACATGAACTTATAAGTTGCACTTAAAATTCGAGTCCATTAAGGAGATTTCAAAAAATTTAGTTCTTGGATGAATGTACAACCACACAAAGTTTAAAACAAGTAGAAAATGTTAGAATACTTATTCACTTCTTTAGCCAAGACAAGGACTGATGCTGATGCTAAGAAAGGCAAGCAGTGATATAACAGTACAGAAGTGGCATGCGAGCAAGAACTAAATGTTAAAATTTAATTTTATTGTCTGCCCTGCAGATTATTTTATGGTTTTAGGTATCTCTGTAACCAATTTCTGGAAGGATTCCAATAGCCTGAATTAGGATCAAAGTTCCAAAAAGAGAATTAAAATACTTGAGAAAACAACTGGAGCACAATTTTCTACTTAGAAATTATAAAAACATTCACAATTCCTTTCTTACTTTTTGCCAGGTAATAACACAGACTAATAATTTAAAACCTAGTTGTTGCCTCTGAACACATCTATTCAGCATTAACATTATTTGACATAAGATGGTTTATAATATAAATTTACCTTCCTGTGAAAATGAAATCTGCTCTGGGTTTGACATACTTACACATCCAGCACCACTGCACGTGAAAGTCCCATTTCAAGACCACTTGTATGTGCTCCTCTGTAAAACACGGTTGAACAAATTCTTTCTTGCCTGACTTCAGTAAACTCCCACTTGATGGAAATTCCTCTGCTGAAACTAGCAGAAAATATTTGCCTATAGCTTTTTATGTAAGCATGTCTTCTATCTAATTACAATACATTTATAAGTTATGGAAGCGTACCATACAATACCTCTTGTATTTATGAATAATACATCTGCAATGATAACCTTTTTTTTGCCCAAAATATCAATGATCATCACGATTTTAAGTGAAATCTTAATTTCAAACAGAAACAGTTATAAAACTGCCAGCATTTACAAAGACCACCACATCATTGTTACTTTGTGGACATCTAACCCTGTGAGGAACCAGAAAAAAATCTCTCTCCCTTTTTGTCATGTAATGAGCATAGTTCACATAAATGTGCTGCTTGTTATTGTTAGAAAATCGCTAATACTAAATAAACAAATTAATGACAAACTGAAAATTCTCATAGCTTACACAGCAGTATTTGCAGATGCATTTTCAGCATTATATATGTATCTCCCGAACATGAGACCTCTGAGGCAAATTTGAAACATTGCTATACTAAGCAAAGGTCCTGCAGCGCTTAACAATACTGAAAGCTTTCAGGACTGCAGAGACTACTTGTAGGGGAGGCTCATTCCATCAAGAACTCCAGAAAACAAAAATCAATTTTGAAAAGAGCGATCAAACCACCCCTGCCTTGAATCAACGAATAAACCAGCAAAATAATCGGCAGGCAGCCAAATCACTCATTGTCTTTATCACCAGAAGAGCAGAGGGGGCCTGAGGGATTACTGGTGATCACCTCAGGATTCCCAGAACAGCAGGGAATTTCACCCAGTTTTCTGTCCGGCAGGAAAACTACATTTTGTAGTTTGGCAACTTCCCTGCTTAACTCAGATCTAACTTTTCCATGTCAAAATGACTGCAAGTGCTGGAAAGGAAAAAACAGCAGCAGATCGGTGCTACGAGTACATGCACAAAAATCCATACGGTTTGTCACTGTGGTCCTTTTGTTGCTGCTGTTTCTTTTTATAAACATCACCTATGGATACAAAGCTGACGGGCTTTGGGTTATGGAATAGCATTTTATAAAATACCTGTGTGACCCCCAGTGTTGGACTTGGGTTCTTTTTGCATGGAAACTGGCATCAGATACAATCTGCTGACATGCTCAAGTTGCCCTTTCGAAACAGAGAAGCACATCCTCAGAAAGCGTCCCCAGCTACGGAGCCACAGATAACGACCAGCAAATCCCCTACCTTCGTAGCCCCTGTTTGAGCCCTGCTTTGGTAAGCCCTTGTCAGTCTTTTGGTTAGTTGTTTGTCAACAGAAAGAACAGCTTTGAAGACATGATATCTGCATTTCACTTAAGTACAGATTATAAGCAAGCGAATGATGGAAAAATGATTTGTTTCTTTTGATTAAATCCCCAAAACTTTGCTTTGCTGAGATGACCAATCCTAGGTGGAAAATACTACTAATAATTTTTCATCTAGTGGATCTGAGCACAGGGAGGATGATTTGTCATAACCCCCATATAACTGAAGATTAAATTTTTTCTTCTTCTATTTTTTTTTTAAATACAGGATAAGAGAAATTATCATCAAGACATTTTCTAGCACTTGGAAAAAGCTCTGTTCCTTATGAAATGCCTATGATTAATTTTTAACAGGAAAAGAAAGAAGAAAGGAACAGAAAACCACTGTCAAGTGCCATTAACAGGTGTGTAAAGACTCAAAAGACAGGATGAATGAAGACCTGTCTTTCAAAACCAGCATTGAGACATTCTCAGTTTGCACTACATGCACCAATTCTATTTCTACTCTGAATGTTAATAAGCCGTGCTTAAAACCAGTAAATTCTTGGAAGAATAAGATTTCTTAAGTATTACTACAAATAGGCAAAATAAAGAAAACGTAAAACAAACAAACAAACCCCAGAAATTGCTTTAAGGAGTCATTATAGTCCTGACATATGTAGACTGAAGTTTACAAATTTCCATAAAATATGGTTCATTAGTTTAAAATTGAAATGGAATAATTAAATATAGATGTAAAAATCATTAACACATGACAAAATTAAATAAGTTAGACGCACAGAAACTAGTATAGACATTCCATCTTTAATTCATTAAAGTTCTTTCGTCTTCTTTTGGTATAATACACGCTGGACAGAATGTTAGCTTAATTTTTAATTTACTGGTTTAAAACCTTTTCATCAGGACCTTTTCATGAGCTAAACAGAGAAATATGTGTTGAATTATCACTGCTTTATCTGAAACTTTTTTTAGCTAAGTCCAAGGCAGTAAATGACTTCCAAAAATTTATGCAAGTGTGTTTAACCATTCCAGCAATATAGGCTATGCAAGGGTAACAGCACTCTCTATAGGAGTCTGTTCCACCATGCTGTGCATCGTGAAGCGAAGCCAAAGTGCACAAACTTAATGGAGAGGAAAGATGATCATGTGCTAGTACTTTCCCCGTTCTCAGTATGTAACCGTCGACAGTCCACTTGTAAAAGGCGAAGGAACTGAAGTCAACACTGTAAGATGAGCTTAGTCATACCTTTATGTGACATAGTCCCGTGAAAAATTTATATATCAGACACAGAACTGGGAGATGTTAATCTTTCATAGAGCAGGAGTCAGAGCCCACATGGAGACTGCAATCATCATCTCATGAGCCACATGGCACAGCTGCCCTGCTGAAACCACAGAGAACAAGGCAATGAGTCAGCTTTGCTGCCAGCGTTTTTCTGGCATGGGAAGGTGAAGAGGGCTGAGAGCTGTATTTAGGCAAATGGATTCCCCAGCTTTGGCTCGAGTTCTGCACAAACTGCCTGTGTCCTGTCGATCTCCGTTCATGGCATAGTTCAGATGCCATGTTACCTTCCCTCTTCCATCTCAACAAGCCAACTGCATACGGCAACTCATACAAGAATAGCTAAAAACCAGTTGTCAGCTTCACTCTAAGAATATTACTGAATCAACAGAGCTACAGTTGACATTAAGGCTGTGTCTGGCCACATACCTTTCTGGAGGAAAATTTCCAGTTTTCTTGTATTTTCATCTGGAAATGGAAGTCAGATCTATAGCAGTTTGGTGGAACAAGTAACATTCAAAAATGAATATTCCCCATAAAAGTATCCCTTCCCCCCCCTCCCCTTTTTTTGCCCCAGGACAGCTTTCATCAGTTAATAATATCTGCTTAATGAAAGAATTTACCAGGGTTGAGGAACTGTGAAAATGAACTACATGTTGTCAACCTTTAAGGGAAGGATTTTCAGGTAGCAAGTAATCTAAAAATCAGTAATAGCTCAATGCTACCTAATGCTCATATTAATTTAGTGCTGTTATAGAATTATTATGTGGATATTTAATTGCACATCACACGAATAATTTTACAGGGCAATATTTTTCATATTTGCATGCCATGCTGCAAAAAGCACATAATTAATATGCAATAAGGGAATGTTTCCAGGATGCAAAACTTGTATTCAAGAAGCAAATAGGTAAAATGATTAGTCTTCTGCCCTTGAAGAAGAATAGAGAATAATTCTTCAGTTCTTTTTCAATGTTAATTTCTGGATTAGGAGATTATACTGAGTGTTTTTAGGACACAGGGAGGTTAGTCATGCTGATTTAAAAAATAAGATCTAAAAAATTATGACAGAACTATTTAAAATTGTTGTAATTATCATTTTGCACCAAAGAATAATCATTTAAGTCTTGATACCAAGATTGAGGAAAAAGCTTGAAATTAAGACAAGTGAGGAAAAGAAAAACAAACATGAAAATATTCTAACTGGATATGGGAAATTATTAAATAGGGTGACAGTATGAGAATATTAGCTTAATGAAATACAGCAAGTTTGCAATCATCTCTTAACATAAATCAAGATGCTTTTGTAGGTATCAAAACAGTGTAGTATTTTTGTGCTTCAGTACAGAAATACAATGTTACAGCAGGAGAGTGACTTTTATAAAGCCGGAACAGGTTGGGTATGGCAAGGAATTATCCTTTTATATAACTATCACAGTTGTTTTGTTCTTTAAATTCAAATATGTCATCTTCACTTACCTAAACAAACCTGTGAAAGGATATTCTTTGAAGTTATCCCAACTGAAAATTATCAGAAACCAAACTGGAAGCTGTATAATTAAAACAGTCTTAATTAGACCCCTTCTTGATGAAATTGGAGGACTGAACACAGCTTAACTAATCCTTACCAAAGTGCAGGCTGGAACATAAGATCTAAATATCACACCTTTTTCTTGCTGTCGGTGAATGTTTGGGAAAACTGTTACAACTCTTGAAACAACATTCCATGGATATATACCACCCTGAAATGATATTAGATTAACATTTACATCTCATAAAGTTGTGGGACCTGTGTAAATCCTTCTCGCTTGAAAAGATATCTACTGACTTCTCCTTTTATATTTGCTTCCACTTATGTGACACTGAAACAAAAAAAATAAATAAGAATTGTAGTACTATGTGTTGAAAGGTACCAAAATGAACCTTTCATATTATGTAGGTACGTAAGAGCAATAGGGAATATAAAAGCAAAAGCGATATTCAGCATCCAATTCTCCTACCAGCAGACTTATTTTAAAAAGTACTAATGTGGAAAGATTATGACAACGATGATGACTTCTTATTTATTTATTCTAGGGAATCATAGAAATAAGCCCGATTCAAATATTTTCACCTTGAATGGCTTCATTTTCCACTAAGGCTCAAAGAGAGGCTTAAAATCTATTCATAGCAACAGAATTATTTAGACAAAGCTGATTAACTAAAATAAGCAATTTGGAAAATACAAGCCTTATTGTGAAGATTAAAAAGCTAGAGCCATTGTTATTTACATTTAATAAATCATCAGGATTAGTAGTGCATTTAAAAATTTGGGATTCTCTCATGGAATTTATAAACAGAAAAAAGCACAGGGTGAATCTGTAAACTAGGAAATACAGAACTATGGTACCTATTACTTATGTTCATGAAGTTCTATTTTAAAGTAAGATATAGGTCATAGGTCTTGCTGCCTATATAATTTCTTGGCCACAGTGGACATACTGCCTGATGCCTGTGCAGTGTTAGAAAGACTCTGAAGTCTGAAGAGCACTTCCCTTAAAGTATGCGCTGTGATGTGCCTTATACTTGGTGTCCTAATTGCAGCAGAAATGATGCTCAGTAGACCCTAACCGAGATCACAACAGTCATAATTTTTATACCAGAACAAACTTTCAGCTGTACTTTAAATGTAACTTTCAGGTATTTATAACTGCTTCCAAGATACTGTGTGGTAACAAATGTGCTTCACAGAAGTACTACGCAAATATCAGGCACAGAAAGAAAAGGTTTCCTAAAACTCATTATTTTATGCATCAATACATGACATGCATTAACTTCTTAAATTTGTTGGTAGACTGACGCTTCACTCAATTCATTAAGTGTGAGTTACTTACCGAGTTACATTACTATACTGAGTTCCTAATTCAGGAAGCGAAATTATGCCAACGCTGATGCTCCATGCTTGATCTCTTAGCAAAAAACCTGTCAGGGTGTGGCGTGGTTTAAACCCAGCCGACAACTAAGCCCTCGTGGGTCAAGATAAAGACAGTCTAACAGGGAAAGCAAAAGCTGCACACGCAAGCAAAGCAAAACAAGAAATTCATTCACTACGTGGGAAGACAAACACCATAACTCTGAACGTTCCCCCCTTCCTCCTTTTTCCCCCAGCTTTATATGCTGAGCATGACACCGTATGATACGGAATATCCTTTTGCTCAGCTGGGGTCAGCTGTCCCGGCCGTGTCCCCTCCCAGCTTCTTGTGCACCCCCAGCCTGCTCGCTGGTGGGGTGAAGAGCAGAAAAGACTGACTCTGCGTAAGCACTGCTCAGCAATAACAAACACATCCCTGTATTATCAAGACTGTTTTCAGCACAAATCCAAAACACAGCCCTATACTGGCTACTACGAAGAAAATGAACCCTATCCCAGCTGAAACCAGCCCAGGGTGCCTCCAGCAAGGTGATCTGAGTAGGAGCTGAGTGACCTCAAAACAGAAATAGCTGTGAGTTGTTTTAAAAGCTATACCAGGACAGCTTTACATGTAGTACACTTTCACATGAGTTAATCAGGGAACTGGAAGAAGAGACCGAGGCCTATGGCAGAACTACAGACAGCAATGCTCAACAAGTATGAGAAGAAAACTAGAACTCTGATGGCAGATATAAATTAATCATTCTGAAGGTAATGACAAATAGATTTTCCTTCTGGTTTGTAAAAGCAGCCATAGCTAATGTGCATTCCATACTACTTTTTGTTTCCCTTTCTTTTCTTGTGAAAGGCTTTCAAATCTGTGGGCTGAATTCCATTCTTGTTTAATTTTTATGTCACCACTTATGGAGTACAGTTATGAATGGGGTCATGGCTATTCTGGGTTTTTTTTTTTTCCTCTCATCTTTAAACTAAAATTCCTTAATACAAAAATATTAAACACCAATGTGTTTTTCAGCATGAGAAAGATGCAGGAAAATTAATATACTCATTAAACTTCTTAATTTAATGAGGGATGAATAGAACTCTGGATGATCACGAGAGCAATAGTCCTTGCAAGATTCCTGTGTAGCAAAATAGACAAGGACACTTAAAGCGTGCAGGTAATTACATAAAGGAAATGGGATGACCGAGCTTCTATAGTTTTATCACACAGTTTGCAGATCAGACAAGTGAAGAAAAGTTAAACTGACTCCGAAATCATGTGACAACTGTCAAAATATAACTTTACGGCTTTAGGGTAAATAGATGCTATATATAGATATTTATACACACATATTTATAGATATATCATTAAGACACAAACATGCACATATACAACACATTTTTAATTCAACGATAATTTTCTGCAAAACTATCATGAATATATCCTCGTTTATCAATAAAGGATAAACAAGATCTTTATATCTTTTATATTTTATCTATCTTTAAAGCATGAAATAATTTAATATTACTATTTATTCTATCAGGTCTTGACTAACAAATAATAAAAACACATTAATTCCTCTAATCCTCTCAAGTTCCACTAAAAATGCATACAGAATAACATATTAAATAGTAAAAAAACACTAAGATAAAAAAATCTGAAATTACAGCTTGACATTTTTACTTATTCTACTAATTTATCTCTGTAAGGGAGACATTGTTCTAATATGCTGTTTTACATATTTCAGTAGCAATTTGTAGCAAAACCTCAAAAAATTCTTTTAACCAAGAGTTAAAATGTATTCACCATAAGCAACTATAACCATGTTACCATGGTCATAGTATTTTTTACTCAGAATGTATTTCATTACAATATATTATTATGCTGAAATCAGAATGTTTCATGTAATCAAATTATTTCATTTAGAATCCAATTTCCAAAAGAAAGAATTAAATAAAATAGGAAGAAATAGTCAGATTCGTTGGACCCCAAGCCAATATTTTCAAAACAGTTTGCTTGAAAAGCAATTTGATATGGATAATTTCTACAATCCCAGTCTTTTTTCCACTCAGAACTGAGGATTGATTTTTAAAGTGCTTATTTCCTTTCCAAATGGAACATGATGATCCAGCCATACAACTTCTGAGCTCATTGTTTCCATGGAGTAGTGATTCAACTGAACTACCATTGTACATTTGGATGCCAAATGCACAAGAGAATTTATTGCTAGATACTGAGATTATTTTTCCTTTGAAATTTTTATTTAATCTATCTGAATGTCTTGATTACTTGAGACAGGACATTTTGCCAACTTCACAAGCTCCACAAAATGTCTTTATCGCCATCATTTTTTAAAATTAAAAAAACCACAATTTTTGAAATAAAACAAGAACAGGGTTACCCGCACATTGATAGAACAAATCTCCACAGTACCTATGTAAATCCATCAAATGAACAAATTAATGAATTATTATCCATTAGATCATTTTGTCTAAAAAAAAAAACATTGACCAGATTCAGAACTGTAGTAAACACATTCAGGTCAAGCAGTAATCAGCATGATAGCAGCTTGCTCGAACTCTGAAGCTACTGCATTTTCAGATAAGCATCATTTGTATAAAGGAAAAAGTAGCTCTCACCTAATTATGGTCAGTTCTAATCCCTCTATGTCTCTAATCTTAGTTGGAAGTTTGTTCGTCCTACACCTGCACTCTGAAAAACCTTTTCACTAAATAATACTATCTTGTAAATTAACTTTCTCCTTATCACTGGCCAGTGAATGTATTTTCCACCCTGAATATCCTATGTGTTATCCAAACCACAAGCACCATAAATCCTTACCAGTCACTGGACGTGAAAAGACCAGTTTTAAAATGCCCTATTAAGTAGACCGCACGGAATGATGTCCTAGGCAAGTAACTTAACTTAATTAAGAAGATGCCAGAAAAGAGACTTCTATTAGTTCAAAACTTCTTGCAGTTCGTGATGTGCTTTTGCGGTGTCTTTTGAAACGATGGTGCCCTCTAGCTCTCATAGAACAAAAAATAAACTAAAATTAATTTAAAAAGCATATCATGTGACTTGGAAGAGGACAATCCAGCTTGGAACTTGTGTGTATAGTTCTTATTAATGTGAAACACTTTTCCTCACCTGGAGTTTTCAGCTCTAACAGAATCAGCATTTCAGTCAACAGACCCAGAAGCTGATGAATGCAATAAATTAAATTATTTAAGTCTTCACCAATACAAAAAAGATACTATAGTATGGTGTCTGCCTCCACTACTTCTCTAACATCATGTTTTCTTCTAAAAGATGGTATTTCGACTATGAGGTAAATACATGTGGGTTGTCTCTTATGGTATGAAAGCCCAAGGGGACTGTAAATATTTAAAAATTCAGTTCCTTCATAAGTACCTTTACATTTCAATGGATTTTAATTATAATGAAAAGGATGCTTTGTCTGAAATGACAAATAATAATTTAAAGACCTGTCAGAATTATACTCCACTTCTAAGGGAAGAATACTGACCTTCTCGGACTGATCAAATGCACCACTTATGTGATAAGATTGCTGTAGTTCACTTTAGAGAAAGAATGGATCTAAGCCAACAGAGTAGGACAGTGACATACTGCTAATTCACATTCCTTGATTCAATAATAGCGTTCTGTGAATTTAAGAATGAGAAATAGCTACACATCTTTTAGCAAACAGATTGGGGGGGGGGGGGTCCCCACCAATATTTGAACCTGGTTGAAAGCAGAGCAGTTTCTTTTGAGCACTTTCTGTCTCTTTTCCCGAATATCTGCTCTGGGCATTATTAGTACTGATGACCAAGAAATCTGTTGTAGAACAGATTTAAGGACTTGTCCTGAAGAACGTTGAAGACAGCAAGAACTCAAAAGCCTACAAGGTCAGGCACTGTACCCACAACAACTTGTTCAAGCTATTTTCCTGAAGTCAGCTGTGGAACAGTGACCAAGAAAGCCCCTGTGAGTCAGTAAGCAGAAGAGGAAAGAAGCCCTGTTCTGTGAGTAGGCACTGCCGTGTTGGTAGTTCAGGATAACCTCTTACCTGTGAAGAGTAGTCAGATCATCATGGCAGAGACTTTATCTATTCCCTGACCATATAACTTCTTGAGAGTAGGCCTCCAGTTCAACTACCTTTCTTTGTGGAAAAAGTTTATTTTTCTTTTAGAAATTGGTTAAATATATGTGCATATAATTTCCAGAGTATGAACTTAAGAACTTGAAGACATCAGCGAGTCAGCAGAAGTTATTGGGAGAGTCACCGAACAAATTACAAAGTACGAGTTCTTACTTGTATGAAAGTATGAAAGCTGAAAACAATCCTAATCCAGGTTTCAATTCCATTGTACTGCAAATGGCAAAGACTCCCTTGTTACCTCATTTGTTGCAGGTAGTTTTTGTCATCCATGTCAATCACAAAGATAATGAAAAACAAACTTCCGTATATTATTAATAATTCTATGTTTAATAGTGTTTAAAACAGAATAAAATGTCTTTTAGTGCCTATACTTCTTGTTAAATGGGAAGAGGAACTTCTACTAGACTCTAATCTTGTCACGTCAGTTTCTTTGTCTTGTTAAGACCAAAGAGCTTCTTGCTCCTTTGGTCTTTAGAAGAAAAATAAATGTAGCAAAACTGCAATAGTAAGAAACATACAGAAAATATACACTTCTAGATAACTTGCAGAGGCAACAAAGTATTTTTTTCTTCTTTTCTATAAGAGAGCAGTATACATGTTTTGGAAGTACAAATAAAAATTATTTGCCTATCAAAGTCAGACTGGTAAAGGAATACATATTAGCTGACTTAATTTTCTTTTGAAGGTGGGTTTTGATCTTTTTTATTTATCCATATAATTTTACTTTTTAAAGCGAAACATGTTTAGACATTTTCCTGGCTTCTCTAAATTCCCAATGTCAGCATTGTCATGAGAGCAGCTGTGAAGTATGTTATGGGCATTTGTTAACTGTACTTCATTTAAAAGAGAATAAAAAAGGAATTTTTGTGTTAAGGCAATTATTTCTTTCACATGTAAAATAAAACAATGCTGAGAAAGAGAAGTTTTTTTTTAACTATACAAAAAAAATAATAGTTCTTTATTGTAATAACTCAGAACCACAACTTTAATTCTCTCTGAAAGGTTTCTATAGTCACTGACTTGACCTTAGAACTCTGCAATAGTTTTATATCTCAAATGCCCTTCTATAGATTTGCATTCCTTTCACTAGGTTTTAGTATGGTGCCAAAAGATGATTCCTCTTATTTATTTTAAGACAAGAATTTTCACCTCTTCCCTGGATAGCTTAATACACCTAGGATTTACCTTTACTTTACTCATGAAAGTAAGGGAATGCAATAAAAATATGAGGCTTCTTTTTTTCCTAATTGCCCCTAAAATTTATGTAAGTTTGCATTTCTACTTAGTTATTCATTTAGAATCTGGGAAATGTCAAGAAAGTCTGTTAACTTTCATAAAATCAGACATTCTTCCCTTTATTTTCTTTCTTCAACATCATATACTTAACAAACACTTTGAAGTTTGCTGTGGGCTAGTAAAACTATACCTAGCTGTCCTTTTCACAGTAAAATGGAATAAAGCAGCAAAAGAAAAATCGACCAGAACAGATCTTGTTTACAATGTATGGAAAAAATATTGCAGTTAAAGCAGCAGGCTTTAAACCGAGATCCAGTAATTCAATTGTAACAGAAGGGATGAGAGGAAAAAACAACCACCAAAAAAAAAAAACCCCAAAACCCAAAACCAACAACAACAAAAAAGGAAAAAACCCACCTTTTTTCTGTAAGGCATAACTACCCAGGGAGTGGGAATGCGGTACAAACTTTTAAAATATTTATTTTGCATCTGGGGAATAGTGCATCAAATAAAAACACTTAGATTCAATAGCAGCCATTTCCTCTCTACAAGAAATAGTACTCTGGCTTTTTTTTTCTTGCCAATCATGTGTTATTGTTCTGTCAGAGATAATAATACCAAAAACTATTGACAAAGTGAAGTCTCGTATGCTGAAGGTAAACGTTATACAAGTACATCGCAAAGTTGATTTCTGTGAATAAATCATCCATTCAGTACGGGAAAGTGATGCCGTGCTGACCTGGGTGCAAACTCACACCACGGGAACTGTTGACAAGTAGTGTTACGACAAACAGGTCCCTGCACATAGCTATGGGATTTTTAAACAGATGTTACATTACATTAGGGCATATTTTATTATGGACTCCACATTCTTACAAGAGTTTCTTAATTACACTTGTAGAATACGTTAAAATTATTTTTATGCCAGTAGTACCTACTTAATGCTGTTTAATCATTACATCCAAGCTTGTGCTGAATTCTATCAGAAAGACAAAAAAAAACCCCCAAACTCACTGCATTTTTGTCACTTATAAGAAATTTCTGCCCTTTTTGTGTTAATAGCTTTGAATATAGTTACACAGAAGCTTCTCAGAACTCCGAGTTCTCATAATTTAAAGATGATATACGTGAACATGGCTTATATGCCAGCATTTGCGTAGGGTTGAGCAGCGGGAAAAAAACCCATGTGGAATAAAATAGAATTCCTTTCAGAAACAAACAGCCAGCAAAAATGAAGAAAAGAAAATATAGACCATCAGGGCTACAATTAGCAGTAGGAATTTCTGCTCTCCAGAAAACTCTGGTATTAAAAGATACTGTTGCAAGAAGAAAAGTCTAATGTTCTTAAAAATCAGAATTTTGAGGGATGGGAAGAGGCAGTGTAATTCAGCACTGCAATAACATAAGAGAATTTCCTTTGTACTTTCTATAGCATACTAAATGCTTTATATTAAAACATATATGTGAATATATTGAATACATAAATTTAGACAGTAAGATATCACATAAATATTAGTATAAAGTCAATTAAAACGTCTGAAAGCACCACTGAAAAAAAATATTTCCAGAACTTTGAAACTAAATATCAGAATCTTTCATCTCATGAAAATGTTTTGAAATCGAAAAGTTCCTGAAATATTTATGGATTTTGAGAAAATAAGTTTTCTTTGACTGACCCCAGACAACAGTTCTATTTCATTTTGCTATATAAAAAAATGGAGAATTATTAGATAATCATAGTTAGTACCACTTTTAAGAAAAGTACTTTGAGATCACTTACTGATAATGTATGCAAATGACAGTTCACCTGATCCCAAATGGAGCTATCTACAAAGTGCTCAAACCCAACTCCTCCAAAAAAGATGTGATGAGAATGAAGGCCAAATATCTTGAGTTGTGTTTCACAGGGAATTGCATAAAATATGCTAAACGACCCTGCTTTAGTGATATGATAGCTGAACAGGGTGGTCATTTGTAGGTACGGAGGCAGAAAAGACTGCTAGATTGGCGAATTGACCTTACCTCCTGTCTAGTCATTATTAGCTTGCAGTGTGGTAGGATGATAACAGAAATAGCATCACATTTAAGCATATTAAAGGATAAACTGATGACATAATAGGTGGACGACTGTGCTTTTGTATAGAGTCAGAGAAACTTCAAACATGCTTTTCAGAACGTAGAGAATTGGTCATAATGATGGAGCATCATTGATGGAAACGTGCCCACCTTGTAATAGAAAGGTTAGGCACTGAGCATAGATCACACAAAAGTTTGCGGGGCTATGAATACTTGAGAAGAAATTTGTATGCAAGCAGTTGAAAAAGAAGGAGTAATAGATGAAGGTGAAAGAGGGGAATAATCCAGAAAGCTAATTCTAGCAGCATCTTTTCTGAATCAGAGAGAGGTCACAGCCACCAAGTCTAGAAAGGAAATTATGCCACTGAAGATGTGGAATGATTAGAGTTTAGCTGTGAGTTTGCAAGCGTGAGCAAGGAAGAAATATCAGTTCTTGAGATGCCAGTGTGAAATAAATCAGCAAGATTCATATACACAGATCAAAGCACAAGACCAGTCAAAGATGAAATCGAGAGATCAGACTTGAGTGGCCAGAAGGGTAGACAGGCAACATCCGCAACCTTTCAGAGGGAAGAGGGGAGACCATGAGTGCAAAGCTTAGGATCTCCACCCTGCTGGTAAACAAAGGTGATTGATTGCTATTGTGTCAATATTTCTAAAGTACACGATATATGACATAACCTAATATGTTATTACTACTAATACATTATAATAAGTTGTGAAGTTGCAGATTCAGAGATCTAGAAACATCCAAAAATGTTAACATACTGGCTTAATAAAGAAGTCATAGATATAAACAAGTATATATGTATAATTTTACATTTGTTATATAGTTTCCCCATTAATTTAATTACAGAAAGAGAAATTTGGTACAGATATGAGAAAATCTACTTACATTAACAATACAACTTTAACTTCTGGAGATTGTTTAGTTCTGCAGTCTTGCAATAATTTATTCTGATTTTTTTTCCTCATATGAAATAAAGCATTATAAAAATAAAAGACACAACAAATCCTTAATTAAAATATTGCTCAAGTTTTGCAAAAGTAGCATTTTTCTTTTTTTTCCCCCCACATTTCGAAGTATCTCTCATTTATGGTACCTTGTTACCCTGTGAAGCAAGGTCAGTTTCACTTCTTCATCCACACCTTGTATGAGATTTCATTGTTATACAATGCGGCAATAATTTAGTGACAACTTGGAAACTAGATAAATAAATTAAAAAAAAAAGTTGAAAAAAATTACACGTCTTCTCTTTCTAGAACTTTATGTTATTTATGGTCTATCTAGTTTCTCAGTGTTCATATCTTAATAGGACTTTAAGAAAGTTAAAAGATGAAAACAAATTAAAAGACATCACCTATAACTATATCAAAGCATATATCAATGTATGCACATATCAATATAGTTATTTTTAGCTTATACAGCTCTAATTAAATTAAAACCAATTTTTATCATCATGCATTTTGGAGTTTGCTGATTCTGTTTTTGACCTGAATAAATACATTAATTTTAAATTTTACCATCAAAGCAATTCATAGTGGAATAATTGTAACATAGCATGAAAATTATCCTTGGAACCCAGCCAATATAAATGAGAATTATCAGAGAATAAATCCTTTATATAACCTTACAAAGAGCGTGTCTATGACTACAGGACCCAAAAGTTACATCTCTCTTTTTTTACTTTTTCTTATATATTTATATTTGATAGCAAAGTGTAAATAAATATTTCCTAAATGGAAACAAATGCATAGTACACAGAATCTTAACTGGTTATGAATGACTAATCTATCCCTGTAGAGTTTACGTTAACAGCATAATACTGAAGTTATTGAGCACTTTGAAGCCTCATGAAGCTAGTGGAGAGCGTTAATGCCGAGCATCCCTTAGGAACTATAAAACAGCAGTCAGTTCTTCCAGTGCCAAAATCAAATATATGCTGTGAAGTTCACACACATTCAGGATGCCAGCATAGAGTTCTGCATTAGGTAAATCTTGCTTAGTTATTCAAAACAAAAATTTAAACAAGATATTTAAGTGCTCTCCACTTCAGGTGCTGGTCTTTGCAAAGGATTAATGCATCACCACTGGTACTGAAAGTGCTTCTTGCACTACCGACTCAACAAGCTCACTAATGATGCAGAAAAGCTACACTTGCCAAAAATTATATAGAATACTGATTTCAAGTTGTGTAATATGGATATATAGAGTCTGGCAGACAGACACGAGCACTTTCTATGTTCTGAGTAAACCAGATGCCAGCCTTCTTGAGACCAAAAATGATTAGCTTCAGTTAATACAACACTGAATTAATAAATTGAAACTTGAGACTAGGTATAACTTTCGAACATCTTAGTGGGAAGCTTTTCTTGTAAGCTGTCCCTGTTCCAAATCTCCCTCTCACCATTTATTTGGAGAAAAGAGTTTGGTTCTAGATTTGTAAACTGAAAATATGGCTGTACTCATTAGCTTCCAGTAATTCAAGGGAAGACTTCTCAATCTCAGTCTTGCCAGTCCAGATAATAAAGCCTTAAAGAATCTAAGAGTTTAAGAAATACAGTCGTTTCCTCTCCATCTCCTTATTTAAGCTTAACACATACTATGTCATAATTATTCAATCTTGGCTCTAGGGTCAAACATACCTCAAAAAAAATCTTGTTTTCTCTATTGATCAACATAAAAGTCAATTAGAGTAGGTCTGAAGGAGTTAAAGCTCAATCCCTTCTCCAAGTCATAGAAGTCAGATGAAACTTGGTCTTAAGGCTCCTAAGTCATTCTGAAAAATGCGACCTATATCAACATATAGAAGTGAAACTCTCAGAAGACAGAGTATATCCAGGCAAACCTGAACATAGCAGAGTTATCAATATATTTCGTAAGGTTTTTCCTCCAATATGATAACAAATACAGTAAATATTCTGAGCTCCCTCGTGGAAGCTGTGCTCAGATGATAAATTATTTTCACTGGGGCAATTATGAATTGAAGACCTTTTGTTTCACCCATCTATTACGATTCACTTGAGAGAACATAAAAACAGCTTGTGCACTTGAGTACACAGACCTGCACCCCTCCGTGGGCTGAGGGGCTGAGCCTTATTCCTCCGAAGATCTTCACATTTCACATATGCATGAAAGCAAGACAAAATAACAACTGGATATTTGTTCTAGTAAACCATTTCAAACACAAAAGCATATTGCAGATATTTAACTTTATGTATCATGACTGCATTCACAGGAGTGTATGATCCTATTCAACATCCCTAAACGGTTCTGCTACAGACATTGTAGGAATTCAGGATCAGGTCTAATTACCGGGCTATGACTGCTGAAGCAGCACATAAAACTCCTTTTAGTTTTAAGACTATGGGATCTGGCTACTTATCTAAGGCAGCTGATTAAAAGATTAATGGCACCTACTCCACCAGAGGAAAGAACCAATTAAAGCTGGGTGGCCAGGGTTTTCCAGCATGGCCTTGGAGTGCAAGAACTGTAAATAGAGTCAGGTATGGTATAGTGTTACACAAGAACAATTTGCTCCCAGATGTTGTCAGTAGCTATATATTCACTACCCACGTCAACACAAGACTGACATGTAAGGGTAGTAGCACTTTTATTTATTTTAAAAAGAATAAATTTGTATTCTGAGTGAATCTTCCGTTAGTGAAGTACACAGCCAAGATTAAATGACTGATACTGCAGTTATCTACGTGAGTGTTTGATTTAACACGCAGGTATTCCTTTGCAGTCCGTGGGACTACGCATAGGTAAAGAACAAAATGAACTTAAGTATTTAAAAGTTTGCATCTTTTTATTACTTCATTACTCTAGGTACTCAAAAAAGAATGCCATAAAAATCAAAAGGAAAAAAAAGTGTAAGAAAAAAAAATATTTTCAACTTGCTTTAATGTTACAGGACTAACATAAACCAGCTAGATCGATCTTCAGCCTTAAAAAAGTAAAATTATAAATGGAATTTAAAAAAATCTCAGACTTTCTTCTTTTATGAATTCCAAGACATGTTTCTCATCGTCAGCTAACTTGTCAGCTTTCTTTTTTCCTGTTTTCATGGAAAATATTTTTATCACATCTGAGTTTTTCTTCTTGCATAATTTTGATTCATATGGTAAATTATTTTGTTTTTCACAAATACTTCTGCTATTTTAGATACGAATTCCCTCCAGGAAAAGGACTACTGTCAGGTGATTGTCATTTGTTCTGTGAGACATTCTTGATGTGATGTCCTTCAACAACATAAATTGATTAGTGTTCATTAACATGCATATTGTCATTTGTCATCTGTTTTATTGTAACTACTCTAAAGAGAGCCCTTCCCCCCTTTTTTTTTCTGGTAGGCTTTCCTTCTTTTTAACATTTATTTTTAGTTTTCCCTTCTCTAGCTCAGAAATCTTATAATAAATATACATATAGCTAAGATAAAAACTTATAAAGTTTATGAGGTTCTTTGCATTTTATCATGAGCCGTTATCAATTAACTTTCCTAAAGTTTATCTAACTATTCCTTAGTTCTTACTATTTAGTAATACAGACTAAATCTGGGGGAGTTTTCTTTTCCATTCTGTTTTGTAGGATCTTAATTTTCCCACATCACTGAAATTCATACTAATTAAATTGTGATTCAATAAGCAATACCACATTTTTCTGCCTAAATAGTGATATAAAATAGATATCGAATATGTTTTCATATGTATTAATTAATGTGGCTAATTAAATGATTTTATTATCTCAACAGAGACTAATGTCATAGATGATAGTCCCATGTCCTGGTATTCTCAGGAAAGTCTGCCCTTAATAACAATCAGCAATAGAAATGAAAATACACAGAACTGATGTCCCTTATTGCTAGAAGAAGAGAACCTACCTTATTTTATAATCCTGCGATAAATTTATTTTATTCTTTTAGAAAATGTCTCATTCCTGCTAAAAAACACCACACCTTATTTAATACAAAGAAATGCATAAACTTGTAGCTTATAATCAGTGAAGTGTTAGTTTTAAACCTACAGAGGAAATTAAAAACACATAAAATTAAAGCTGCAGAGTTGCAATTCAGAGATCTTATATATTAAGATTCTACTGGGACTTTTTCAGATTTAAATTACATTATTGGCATATTAGATTATGTTAAAATGTATTGCTAAGTGCAATTGTGTGTATGCACACTAGTTCCCATTTATACATTAAGAAAATATGGTTCAAAGTGCCTTGTTTTTTTCCCCCATGCCTCTTACAAAAGAGAATTTTGCTCATCTCTGCAGCATTGTGAGAAAGGATAGACCAAACACTAATCAGGAAAGAGAAATCTGGAGAATTTGAGATTCAACTACCATCCGAGATCCTCATCTTGTAAATGTGAGCTACAGCAGGTGATGTGTCTCAGGAAAGCAGGCTGACAAAATACTGAGCTCATTCTAGAAGTGAGACTCAATCTAAGCGAAAAGTTCAGGAACTGGGAGATGCATCTGGGATGTCACAAATTGAAGAGAAGAATAGAAATTACAGGAGAGTTAGGTTAGTCCAGGGAATATGGATTTAAACTAGTCTGGTTAGATATTTGGAAAGCCATTTGCTTTCCATTTATGTCCTCTAAAAGGAAAAATAAACATCTGAGTAACTTCAGATTAATACTATTAGAGAAATCACCAGCTATATTATCTTTATTCTTCACCTAGACATGCCCTACTAGCTTATTTCTGGTTTCCTGAAAATATTTCTTTATAGTAGCTGTGATATCATTGGGGAAATTATGTTCTTTATAGATAGAAAATAATAATAAATGGTATTTATCTTATTTTTTTATTCATATTTAAATGTTCTGTTTAGGACTAGATTCACACAAACTGTGAACTGAGTCTGGAAAAATTTGCATAACAAATTGGTTAGGGAGATGGATGAGAATCTGTTCTAAAGAAATAAAAAAATATCGAGATGGAATATCTTGAGAACAAAGCACAATCTCTTTTGTGACTCAGTAAAGAGCAGGAATTCTTTAACACGAGAACAGAATTATTATACTAGAGATAATAAATTTCACCATGTGTAAATTTAAATGACTTCTTGTAAGGGCTAAACACAAACATGTTTTAATTTCTACAGCATTAGCTTGTGCTCATATTGTCCTCACTGCTTCAAATTTTTAAAGCTTCCAGTTGGACCTTCTCTTAACTTTGTTATTAGTCTCCCATTCTGTACACACCTTTCATTTGCTTCAAGAGGAAATCTTGCCTATCAAGAACAAAAAAACAGGTCTTCCTCCAAATCCCTGTTCCAGTGGGGTTTTACCTCTTTTCTTCTAGATGTTTCTAGAAGGAATATATTTTAGATGTCACTTAAGCCCAAAGTCAGTTCAAGTCCTTCATTTTAAAATTTCCTTTTTTCTCTTAGGATATTCTTAATTTAACATTTTTTTCTTTAAACCCAGAAGATTTGGAGCACCTCCCAACAGGACAAGTCACCCAGGACATCTTAGGATGAAAAACGTATTTGTGACATTCTGAAGTGTGTATTTATCTAGAGATTAAAATTAAGAAATAAATCTGTGAAAAGGTGTTTATAATCTTACCTGTGTTTTCAGTGTTCAGACAGCTGAAGAGCATGTGTAAATATACTGTTCTCCTATTCAGCAAGAATTCCTCTTTTCTGTGATACAGTTTCGTTTGCCAACCTCCTCCTTATTAAAATCCTTGTAGGATATGATTTCTGAGTCACACATCATCAAGGTTCAGTGTTGTAGCATAAAACCAAGAATATGGTTCAAAATGAAGCTTGGCATTTTGAAAACTAGCAATGTGTTAGTTTTATAAAAAAGCAACTACTTAATCATCAAAAGGGAAACATTCTCTAGAATTCAGAGAACCCGATTCAATTCTCATGATGTAAGCGTAGGGATGGAAATGGGAAGAAAGTCTGAGGATATCAGCAGAATAACGGTACTGTAAAATCAGTGTTAGATCAAAATGTTACTCAAAACTGTGCTTCTTCTAGTAATATTTAAGAAGCTTTTAGCATTGCAACCATAAGCCTGTTTTCAAGTTCCTCATATTAATGAATTAGAGCAGAATGGAAGGTAATATAGAGAAGCAATTAATAGCCAGAAATGTTCAGGTAGAGAAAATTGGTAAAGAGAAACAAAAAAAAAAAAAGTGAAGATTTGATCTCATTGAAATTTGTCCTTTCTTATATGTCTTCCAACCCATTTCTGCCTCTAGAATGGTCTGTTTTGCTTTTCTATTAGTTTGATTGTACGACGTTGCTCTAATGGAGATGAGTAAAGTATCAAGAGGTTAATGAAAATGATGTGAACTATTAAAAGTATGTTTTATTGAGAGTAATCTAGTGTAACACAGAAATACAATTAATGAATTATTTTCTTCAATGCTACGTACACAAAGACAATATTAAACTGTTAAAGATGGCAGTACCGTTTTTTATTTATTATCACCCATATAAGAAATTTTTTAATAGGCCAAGCAAATGAAAAAAAGATTCTCCCTAAAACAGCTTTTGCATTAGACCGGTATCCCAGGCCATCCAACATAGCCATGTTCTAAATTCTGTTAAGTGTCACACTTTATCATAACTAGTTAGTAAAAAGAGCACAAAAGAACAAACCTGGAAAATGGAAAATATAAGTTCTTATTCTTTCTGACACAGGCAATTATAACATACCTAGAATAATTTTAAGACGTTTTGAAATTATATTTAAAGCATAAATAAATGTCTATTTCTAAAGCTTAGTTGAATGATGTTTGAAATCTAGTTTAGGCATCTTCCAAGAAAAGACTTTGGTATAAGTAAGCTACGTTTCTCATTCCTACCAAAGCCACCAAGCATAAAAGGCATTAACCATTACAAAAATTACTTAAAGACTTGCAGTAAAGAGAGACATTATTCATATTGATCATCATGCAGCTACACCATTAATTTCAGGTATTCTTAAAAGTGACTGCATTCAACTTTGTAGTGCCATAATGTGGCAGTTAAACCTCAAAGGAAAAAAAAAGTCACCAGAAGTTGTTTCAAAAATAAAGTCTTTCCTGGAAAAAAAAAAAGAAATGCTCATGCCTGTGTGAACTTTATAAATAAAAATCAATAGTTACCACCAAAACTCCCCCCCTTCCCCCGATTCTCTTTACATAATTGTCTTTGCTATTACTTAAAGTGCTAATGAGCTAAGTAGAACCATCCACGTTCCATGTATAGGGTGATACAAGATTCTCATCTCAGTCAATAACAAGACTTATGTTAAAATTGATGAATCTTTTGAAGCAGAAGAATCGTTTTTTCTCTTAAACTCCAGATGGATACCTTCCCATTAAGGTATTTTTCTTCATCACTCCCTTATGCTACAGCATGTATTGACAGATAATGACTATTTACCTTACTCTTTTTTTTTTTTTCAGTTTGCATTTGTATGTTTTCAACTGGTTGTGCTGATAAAAATCTAAATCAACATCACCTGAACAGATAGTTACTCTAATGGTTATTCTCTCCGATGTAATCCAATGAAAGAAGGAAAATAATCATGAAGATTTTTTTCTTCAAAGGGACAAACACCCCACTCCCCAAGTCACAATATTATTCTCCATGGAAACAATAGCATAGTTATCCTTCTGATATCTGTTTTCTCTTCCTAACATGATTGTTGACCTACTGCCAAGTTTAATTTTGTTTTCCTTGCGGTTCAAGGGGCCAAAAAAATCTTATCATACTGTCGTATCAAATTATGTATTATTCCAGACCAGGAATAAAAGCAACCGCAAACAGAATGCAAACCATACTCTTTTAGAGGAAGACAACCCTAGCCACCAATGCCCACCTCCCACAAAGTCCTCCTACTCCCAAACTAAAAGCCACAGGTCACTGGGGTGCTATAGCTTCTCTCAGCTGTAAGGCAACGCACTTCCTGAAAGAAAAAATTAAACGAATTACAGAAGAAGGTCTCGCAATACTATGTAATAGCACCACCTGCTGACTTCAGTCTTGATGATAGGGAGAAAATAACAATCAACATTTTCAGCTGCATAGATACAGATACTTCTATTTCAACTGCTAATCTCAGTGATCTTTATTTTAACCGAAGTAGCTAATCTTCACTTCTGTATATTGATTCTAAATATAAACAAGGTTGGAATATTGTAAAAACCAGACAACAAGAGCTCAAAAAAAGGATATGTGCTTGCCTCCAAGAACCTTCTACATGCATGTACCTAGGGACAACAAGACCTTTAAGCATAAGCATCCATTTTTTCTTAATGCTATGACATTTTCCCCACTTGATCTTTGAAAAGAATTCAAGTGATTTATCTGACATAAATTAAGTGCACTAAACAGAAGATCAGTAAATAAAAATATATCAAGGCAAGTACCAAGCTTCCCCTTATTCCCTTGTGTTCCTTCAAATGCCTAAAACGCTGGGATATGTCCTTGTAATGTCTTAACTGGCAATCTGCATGTAGAATTTTAAGAAGGTTCAAATGAGAGGAAGAATTGATTTAGTGCAGAAGAGCTTGGCCTTACATCTAAAGAAATGGGGTGTTACAAGTTAAGGTCAGCAAGATGGGTAGCTTTAAAACGCCGTTGTTATCTTTTATTTGTATTGCAGTAGCACCGTCATAGCCAAGCCGAAAACCAGGACATATTGTGCTAAGCTACCGCAAGCCATTACTAAGAAACAATCCTTGTCCAAGTTACCTTATTAAGTAGGGCATTCGTAGATTTAACATCCAGGCACACATACAGCTCCCATCTCATACAGATATACAGCATCAAAATGTATTTGTAGCACTGTTTCTGTTTCTCTTTCAAAAAAACCCAATTTTGAACTAGGCTTTACAAGACAGAAATGTTGAAGACAAATGACTGTAATTAGTAAGAGGGAACTATTCACTATATAAATTGGGCTATGCAGAACAGAAAAGCAGAATTTTAGGATGATCTTGAACCTTTGGCTGCCAAAATACACAAAATATGTTTGAAAATGCAAATAATATCAAAAAGTACAAAGTGATATATGAAAACAGAAAATGATGTATGAAAGTATCATCAAGACTATGTCTGGTTCAGACTATGTCTGGTTCAGACAACAGAAACATTCATTTTTCTTTATATTAAGTAATAAATATATAGGACAGAACATACTTTCTGGTTAGGAGAATTCAGAACTTAATTTTTAACAAGATTTGAAAGTTTACAGAAGGCAAGCTTTTGGTCCAAGACAACTTCTCTTTAAAATGCTAGGTAAAAAAACAAATAATAATCACAGGATGAAAAAATTAATTTAAAAATCATCCATGAACAGCTTCTATATAATCAGCCACTACGTTTTTACAGAACAACAGTGCTCATAACAGTAAAACCAGAACACAGTAATAGGAATACTGAACAAGGAAACTATATTCAGATTTTTGGAGAAGAATAAAATATTGGTAGCCGTCTGTTGACTAAGGCTAATTCTATGAGTTAGTAATAGCTAAAATGTCAGTCTGCGATAGCACAGATTTGAGGTTTACAAAGAATAAATATCTTTCATGAAGTATTTTCTTTGATTCCTAAATTTCTGGAATCTTGAACACCCTATATAGGAAGAGGACAAAGTCTTTTGGTCTTGGTGCTTTGGTTGTTTGTTCAACTTCTGACTTTGATTTTGTGCAAAGAGAAATAGAAAGCTTATGAAGATAAACTGTAGAAAAAATTTCTGAGAACAGAATGAAGATTTTTATACCAACCTATATATTTTATCTGAATCTGGGAAATATTTATAGTTGTTTTAGATACCCTAGAGTGTATTCTGCTTGGGCTCTATGTACCCTGCTAGAAGGATGCAGGTTCCTTGTCATCCCTGTAACACTTAGGCCAGCCTGATACGGATGTCTTGGACACCCCAGGGCACCTACAATGTCACTCACTACACATCTATGCTTAGGCAACAGAACCCCACCCTATCAAAGAGCTGTACTTGACCTAAAGCACTTTTTCTCCCCACGTTCTCCCAAGTCATGTTTGCTCAGACTGAACAGCAATAGAAAAATGAACATATCAGTTGCAGTAGCCTGTCATATTCCCATTAGTGGGAAAAGATAACCATCTGGGTAGGCTCTAGCGAGCTCAGTGAAACTTTGACGACAATATATGTGTACCACAAAAAATCTGCCACAGATGCATGCTGATTTATCATTTACTTTCTACAGAAATAAGAATTAGGAAATAATGGAATCTCTCAGCTTGCATGTTTCTAACATTAAAAGGGAGCCACTTCTAGGCATGATCTCATAGAACACTACGTGGAAGGGTTTTAAGAAGCACAGAAAAATCTCTCAGCTTGAAAAAGAGACTTTTTTTTAATATATTTTTTATATATATGACTTTGTGTTTGGCCATATTGTTTAATTCGGTCTATATTACCAAAGAATATAATTCAGCTGGTACGTATTTATTTTTGTTCATCATCCCATGAATTTCGATGTGATGAATAAACATGCAATTACTTTAATATATTTATAAATCAGTATGGAAGATACCGTATTTAATGGGACTAAGAATAGGCTGCTAGAAGGAAACACATTACTGGAGGAAGATTTCCTGTTATAATACCTATAAAAATCCACCTAATGTAGGTATATTGTTATTCTATAGTGGTCATTTTTTAATCAAAATGTCATGCAAGAGTAACTCAAATCTCCAATGATTTGCAGAAATCAACATCAACATTTGCATCCGTTAACTTACAATCTCATCAAAAAATACAAACAAATGTGTTACACAGAAATCACCTCTCCAAACCGCAATAGATATTAATCACACTAATTTCTTTTACGTATTACATCCAAAAAGAACATTTCTGTAATTCTATCCAACAATTCAATCTTTATTAAGTTGATCATCTTCAAGCTTTTCTAGCGTATATTAGCACAACAGTGCTTTTGCTTGGTCCTCTTTCATTTTCCTCAGTGTTTCAAGCTTTGATAAGTATCTAAATGATGTTCAATGGTTTTAATCCACTTGGGAACAGTTTGCCTAATCCCAAAGATTTAGAATTATAAGATTAAATTTTCTAAACTCCTTTTAAAGTTACTAATGGAATACAATGAATACAAAACCTGGATTTCAAATCTACAACAGTTCTTTGTGAGTAGCCTTATGTATGAAGAAAAAGCCAATGATCTTAAATGAGGTTCAGCCAGCATATGAATCAGTCTACAATATGATTATTGCAGATCATCTGTATAAGAATTTTCTCTTTCTGTCTTAATTTCCTACTACACTAATATTTGTTTCTTACTTTTTTTTTTGGGGGGGGAAATAGTGAATTTCACATTATGAAAGTTCAACACATATCTATTAAAATTCTAGAAGGTTTTTGCTCAGTATAAGGGATAAAGTATTTGGTTTTATTTTTTGTTCTGTATTTTAAGTATACTGTATTTATATTGTTGCATATGTTCCTATATTTCATTCTATTTTTTATTTTTGTCCCATATGTTAAAGAGAAAAATACAAGTTTTTATGTAATAAAAACCAATACAAATTCTAGTCCATAAATTGAAACAAGTCCAAACTGATCTTTAAAAGCTTTCAAACAAACAAGCAAACCAAGACAATTTTTTAACAGCCAATTTCCATTTTGCATACATTTATACTCCCTGATTCAAGCTGAGATTGGAAGTAAAAGTGCTGAAATATCACAACAAAGCTCATGCCTGTAGCTGTTCCAGCATGACCTGGAACGGTAGGTACCAACGATTTTGGGAGAGAGCCTATTCTCATTAAATTAGTTCAAGCTAGTTCTTAACATTTAGTAAGCTCATAAAGTTCAGAAAATGTACTTCTATTTTCTGAGCCTGTGTCTGATGCAAATCTTTTCAAGTTTTTATATTCCCATGATTTAGAGGTTCCTGGCCCCAAGGCTATCAGAAAAAAGTGTGCAGATCGACAAAAATATCAGGAATTTATCCTCTTCTGGTGCTTCATCCTCAGTCCCTCAGAAGGAGACAACCCTCATGACAGTTGCATGGGAGTGTAATTAATCTGTCACCTTCTGTTCACTAGTGACAGGTATTACCCTACGAGTTATTTGCATCTGTGAATATCCAACTAACCCAACCCAATTCTAACAGCAAACTAACTACCAACCAAAGGAAGAAGGGAAAAAATAAAAAAAAAAAAAAGAAAAGAAAAACCACATCTACAACTAGTACAGAATGAAGCATCTTCATCTATCATCATAAGTATTTTGAGAATATCTTCAATGACAGTTCTCCCCTCTTCTTCACATCCACTATTACTAAAATAGCAAATCCGTAAGGCACGAGATGCAAGAACAGATGCTATTGCAATAGCCTGGAAATAGGCTGCTTCTCAAAACTCAGCCGAACTGGAAGTTGCTCTAAATCTGGTAATACTGTAAAATACTTTTCCACTCCGATCTTGTCATTTCACACTATCTGAATCAGATTAAATTAGATCATTACGGGGGAGAAAAATTGCATTCTCATGATCATTCAGGCCAAAATTATGTCCATTTGGGTCTCTCCGCTGAGAACAATTTTTAATCACATGGAATCTTGTTAACATCTATCCTGGTATCAGCTGTCCTCCCTGAAAGCATAAAAAGTAGATAGTAAAAATTGGTCTGGAATGCAGCGTGCTCAAGACATCCAAGGAAGCACAATTTAGAGCAACCCTTAAAGGCTAAACTGAGAATGATCAGGAAGAAAGGCTAGAAAAAATGTGTGGAAAGGTAGCGTAAAGTGACTTTCAGGTCACCATATACTTTTTCAGAGTAGCTGAGAGCTTACTGCTGAATATCCTCCCATTTTCACTGATAATATTCCATGTTTCCAGGATATGGGGTAGGGAATAGCAGAAGGGGGGGGGGCGTGGGGAAAGTAGAGAGGAGGTAGCCTTTCAGATTATTTTGCAATAGCTAAGATTTTTTCTAAATGGCAAAGTTATTGAGAAATAGGGTAAAGGTGTGATTTTGGATTGCATTAAGTATTCCTCACTGCCTTCCCAACCTAAATGCTCTTAAATTGCACACGGTTAGAACCAGATGCATTGCATGGTGCGTGCCCAGTCTGGCTTGGAGACAGGGCTGTAACGCTTCTGAAGAGGAAGGGAGCAGGATCACGCTTTGCCCTGTGGGGAGCCAGGGCACAGCTGTCTCGCACCTCCCTCTGCTGCAGGTCTCCCTCCGGGCACAGCCCTGTCCAGTAGCAGTAGCAAAAATATTCTAAATAACAAAAGTCAGAAATACTATTGGTGTGAAAGAAGAAGTGTCTGGCAAAAAAGTTAGTAAAGAATAGTTATTCCAGGCATATTTACTCACTAGGACAAAACCTGCAGAGTTATGAAGTTTCATAAAGCAAGTAACTAGAAAAAAAAAGCTAAATTTCCAAGATTTCAACATATGACTAATATCTTAGCCATAACGGACAAGCTCATTCACTAAAACTTAAATAACTCAGAAAATAAACAATCAATATGCAAACATACATCACACAAACTAACACAGATCACACAACACACACACAATATCATAAGCCGAATACACTCATCAAATAACGTCCATGTGTTTAGAAGACACACGAAAGCCAGAGTAAGACCATTATTGAGTGTTCAGAGCACTGCCTGCCAGATAAGAGCAAAATAAACTTGCTTTGGGGACATGGCTAAATTAATGAAGCAAGGTTTTGTAGTTTGTTTTAAAAAAATAAAATAAAAAAATTAAAATCTAGTTTCTTCCCCAAACCCATCTGCCATATAATCAGATTCTGTGGTCATCACACACAGATTCTGTAAAATCAAAGTACAGATGGTGGTTTATTACAAAATAACATAGGAAGCTTAGAATAGATGATACATTTGGTCATTTTTGCACATAAACTCTCTGATTAAGTATGAAAAATGTGAACATTTGTTTATCTTGGAAAAACTGCTATTACTTGTCAAGCATGACCAATTAGGTATTTCTAAACTGTTATCCATATAATTAAGAAAAACAGCCATCTGTAAAGTCAGAAGTTTGCATCTCTGTTTTTTGTGTGTTTGGTTTCTGGATGTTTCCCCCAGCCCCCTATTATAAATGTAATTTCGCTAGTCTAATTTACTCATAAAACAGTAACAGTAAAAGCACAGAGAATGCTGATTGCAACAGGTCTATGGAAATTTAATTAATTTTTCCTTCCTTGTCTTTTTTTGTTTTCTCCCCTTTTAAAGACAGATGTTAGCTGGAAATAAAGAAAGAAAATAAGGTGGCTTCTAAGAAATATTTATATTTTTTCATCCTCTGCTGCACTTAAGGGATGCACAAGACCTAGATAATAAAAAATTTTTAAAAAGCTTCTTATATTTTAACTCTTGCTTGATTGTTTGAGTTTCAAATTTGAGGGGGAAAAAAGCCATTTTCTTCTAGATTCTGTATGGTTAAGGTAAAGTTTAGCCATAGAAATACAGCAAGCAAGACTAACTGCAGTTTAAGTTGATGTGACAGTGCCTGTAAAATGCAGGCAGGATCCACAGAAAGATGTTTAGACCTTTTTAACACAGCATTAGAATTAAGGTGTAGGCTAGAGATGCTCTCTCTGTATGCTGTTTCACCAACTCAGAAATTTTCTTAAGAAACTCCAGAAAAAAACTAACCAACTTGTATCTGAAGGTGTAATAGGAACCAATATAAAAAAACCCCCAAACCCACAAAAAACCCAAAACTAAGTCTGAATGCTCCAACATCATCCCCTATAACCAGAGCATTCTCATCATCATTTTTTTTTAATCAGTTCAGAGGATAACTTTGATAGAAAACAGGAGGCTCAGAGAAAAATCTCCATAGAGGATTTAGTAAGGCCATGTTACTAGACATATAATCACAAAATCTTAACTTAGGTTGGAAGGGACCTCACCTCTAGAGGTCGTTTATGTCACCTCCTTGCTCCAAGGGTGTTCAAGGTCATAACCACACAAATTCCAAGTATTTCCAAGGATAGTGATTCAACAACTTGAGCAACCTGTTCCTCTGCTTGACAACTACCTTGGCAAAAACAGTAAACCAAATACAAACATACTAACCACAGAAACGACCATCACTCCTTGTATCTCCTCTGAAGTGTATTTCAGCTTATGTCCATTGCTTCCTGTGTACCTCTGAGAAGAGGCTGTCTTTATCTTCTCCACATAGTCCCATCAGAAAGCTCTAGACAAAACCAAGATCAGCTCTTGGGCCAAACCTTCCCCAGGCTGAAAATGCCTTGTTCCCACAGGTTGTCTCCATAGGGCAATTGATTAACCTTCGCCACGTTCTTCATCACAAAGTCATCTGCCATCATTGAACAAGCAGCTCACATTTTCCTCCACTTTTCTCTCACTGCTAATGTATTTAACAGAGGCAATTTATGTCACCCTTCATATTCCTTCCTAGTTTCATGACCAGTAGAATTTTGGCTTTCCTAACTCCATCTTTGCATGACAAGTGTCTCTACTGGGGACATACTCTTCCTGGGTAACCTTTCCCTGCTTTCACCTTCTATGTACTTGCTTTTTGTGCTGAAGCTCGGTCTCGCATTTCCCTGAACATTTATGATTCAGATTATAAATAAATCTTTATCATTTTGTCTCAAGATATTTTTGTTATTTTCTGGACAATTGAAGCTTAGCAAGATAGAATAGTCCCATTCTAAGTCACTTCAGAAGTTCTACACTTAGCTCTAGAAAAGTGTCTGCAGACATACAGGCAACTGAGTGTGCTACTAATATTTAAGGTGGGAAGATGGTCACTCATTGTAACCTGATATACTGAAATATTAAAGAGCCATCAGCTGAAAAGCAAAGAGTTTGTTGTTACGAACAACAGTATTAAGTGAGTTAGATTTCAAATAATATATGTCTACATAGGAAACTTTGTTTTGCGGAGTTCTAAACCTGTTACTTCTAGTGTTTGAAGCAGAGGTAGCTTTGATATCTCATTTCTTATGCTTATTCTTGGAGAAGAAGTGATGTAGAGAAGGTCTTCTGAGCAATGGAGAAACAATACCAGAGATTAAGCCTTTCAGGGAAAAAATAATAAATATCTATCTATCTATCTATATATCCTCAGGATAAAATTCCTAACTTGTGAATGTTTCCAGCTGAAAACCATACATTGTTTTCAACATCTTTATTAATTTTACCACCCAAAAATGCTACATACATTGGCATGTCCAATGAGATGCATTTTGATTTTATCATCAGTCTTGACACAGAAGAATACAAGCTCAAGCTTACATAACGTGCCTACAATATCTCCTTAAGAGAGAAAAATACAGTCGCTATATAACATCAGATCATGGCAACTTTTGTCATGCACTGTTAAAAACAATTTAACTAGCACTAAACTCTCCAGAATTCTTTTAAGTTTATATAGTTTAAGAAAAAGTCTCAAATTCCTGTGCTTCGTTGACACAGACAGTTCCTATGACGCTATAGGAGTTTGAAGGGAGATGTGCCTTTAAACATCCCTCCCTTCTTCCTCAATAAATTGAGATACAGAGGTAGCATTTACTATGTATTACAATCAGTTCATTAAACAATCCAGGGTAACGGCTTGAAGTTTAGTTGGTAGCTATTAGCAATACTGCCTGTGAAACAGCTGCTTGATTTAATTGGCAAATACTAGTTCCTTTCATTACAGGCAGAATTGGAACCTCTTTGCTTGCCAACAAGCTTAAGATTGTACCTGTTCTAAACAGACACTATTTAATCTGCTTTATAGTTAGTGCAAAAAAAAAATTCCCACCTCACACCCAGCTTAGTCTCTATGCATTAAAAAAAAATACTCAGCTGAAAATCTCGGCTAACAGAAGCCACTCTGAAAGATTTTTCTCACTTTGATTTGTTCCCGTGCCTCACATTTCTGCTGTATAAAGCACCAAAAAGTCAGTTGAGTCAAATGTTGAAGATGATAGGTTAAATGGGGTGAATCAATCATGAAGTATTAGCTAACAGGGATGTGAACGGCGACTGACGCAATTCTACTCAATGGTGAGACACACAACCCAAATTTTTTTCTGAGTTTACTAATGATCTTTCTTCCATCCTGCCCTTAGCTGCTCTTATAACTCAATGTTTTCTTCATTAGTATTTTCTCTTTGCTTGTGCAGACAATGCTGACATTGTAGTCACTATGTAAAATGTTATCTCTGACATGAAAAAATTCTCTATAAAACTTGAGCTAAAATACATAAACCTTTAAAGTACCTTGGTGATTTTGGCATATTTGAGAGAGAAAAAATACCTACCTACGGTCCTGTTAGGAATATTAACTCTTGACATCAATAAATGATGATATAGGAAATTGTGAAGAAACATTCCTTTAAAAGATGAAAGGCAGAAATACCTTTGACTTTACAATCAAATTTCTGTTCTTTTAACTACATAGGCAAGTACATATTGTTCTACATACATATCTACTTTGACCCTGGGAAACAAAAAAAGAAATAAGGACTTTCTGAGACAGATGTCCTGTTCACACTTTAGTCTTAAAATAGGCATATAAAATTAAAAGCAGACATATTATTCATACATTTTGTTCATTGTTGCAGTATCAGGACTTAGCCCAAGATATGTGTGTCTCAAATGCAATTTTCCTGAAAAGAGAAAAAGCTATTTGGAGCAAGTTATTTATGTATTTTCACAGAAATGATGAAAGTTTAAAGAACCATCATGTTCACAACTCCACAGCAGAAATGCATGTAAATTCTTCAGCCAATTAACATACAACTAACATACAATGTACATAGAGGAAATACAGATAATACTCTTGTTATTACAATGCCTTTGAACTGTTGCATCCTCATTACAAAATGCAGAGATGGTAGTTTTGTGCTGCCTTTGTACTCCTGTGTAGGAGGCAAGTGTCCTGGTTCCTCACTAGAGCAAGTCTAGAAACAGTACAGAATAAGGCTCACTATTACAAAAACTTCCTCACTCAAATATACTCATATTAGAAACATAAATATTTTGTACCCAGGTTTAACCTTAAAGATTCATTACATTGTAAACATCCTTACTGAATTAGATTAAGTTTCACGTCTTCAGTGTCCCAGGCTTTTGCCCATTTCTGGAATCAGCAGGTTTTAGCTCCTTCCCATTGGTAACAGCCTTCAGCTGAGAGGTTATCAGCAGAGTCTGGCAGGATGGGAACAGAAAGGAAACTTCACATTTAAAATTGAAAATGGAATGCAATATTTTCTTTTGAACAGAACTTATAATGTAATTGAAGAAGCAAATTTCATCTGTGGCGTCTGCTAACTTCTGTATAGAACCCAGTCTTCCATCTGACAGCAGAGACAGCTAAATCTCCCTGCAGAGCTGACTACAATCTGAATATGTCAGAAAGACGACCAGGGACAATTTAAACATTGCATTTTCTTTTAAACAGCATTACACTCAAATGTACAAAAGAGGCATCTGTCTGTCATTCCTTTCAACATCACTGCAGGCCTTATTCTCACACATTTCAAGAACAGTGCTGTCTCCCCTGAGGGCTATTACATACTTCAAAATCTACAAAGCAAGACCTAGGTCAGGAAAACAATATTTATTTTATCAAAAAAGGCTTTTTTCTCCCTCTAACATTTTAGATTACTTAGGTGAAAGGCTATATCTACAAATATTTTGTTGACGTAATTATTGCAATTAGATTTAATTTTCTTTTAATACTGTTCCGTCAAGCCACGCCTCTTCCTCTAGGAGTTTCATATTGCATATACTCATGCAGACATTTATGACGCTCCTCAGTTACAAACTACTTTCAGATTAAATTCTGATAGTTTACAGTCATTGATTCAAAAGATTCTAAATCAAGTGTAATCATTTGTTTAAAAAAAGAGCTTAAAATAAAACAGTTTCCAGTGTCACGGTGCTGATGGGCTACACAGCAGTTGCACCTTGCATCATGCACTGACTTACAATTCTAACAGAAAGCCTGAAGGATCTGTGAAAAATGACCAGGGTTTTCATTCAAACTATAATTCTGTATAATTCTACTGGACAGCAAGGTCAGATATTGTGCTTCAAAGGCAGAATTAAAATGTAGGAAAATAATTCAGATGCGTTTAGAAGGACATGAAATATAAGCATTTTATCTGTTTAATACATGTAAGTTTAGCATGCATTACAATGAATACAAGTTATTTTGAAAAAGATAAAAATTATTTCACCTTATGCCCAAAACTCTCTGACACATTGTATACTGATGCTTGCAACATTGCCACTGCAATGTGCGTAGGTGTGCTCTTCTTGGATTATCAACTACTCTAAAGCCTCAGCAATCCCACTATATTCTTTAACACTATTAAATTTTTTTTATAGATTTCATAAGGATATATATTCATCACATTCCACTTCACGATAACAATTTTTTTAAATAAAGCCAGGACTTCAAGTACCTTCCTGCCTACTTCTATATGTTCATACACTGATTGTCATCTATACCATTGAGTGTGGTCTTAGCCCCTGTCATACACCTTTGAAATCAAAGGTGAACTGCACCCCAGCATGCACAGTCATGCTCAGATTACAAGGAAAATCATATTAAAATTACTAATCTTATAATTAATACGCTTTAAATTAATAATCTTGCACGTTAGGGAACAGAATAGGAACTCAGGACTTCAGGAGATATAGAGAAGACCCATGGACCTTAGAGCACACGGAGTTGGCACAAAAGGAAGACTTGACTAGATATACAGAAAATCTGGAATAAAAACTAGAGTTCCTGCAGAGCGTAATTTCCTATCAGTAAATACTATACAGAAACCTTAGCAAAGTACATGCCGTATCTTCCTCTTGTGGCTGATCTTCCTAAAGGATGACAATTTACAACTTCTGCTGCTTATAAATTTTGTTAGCTGAACAGAAAGAAGTCTGAACTGTTGACCCTTCTAAATGGTAGCTCCATGGGCCTCTATACTGTTCCCCCATGATAGACATTCTGAGTTTCTTTCAATTTAATTTTTAGCAAACATAGCAAGTCACATGCAAAAACTCTGTTAAAAGATCATTAAGTCTGCGAAGTCAAGCCCTGAAAAATGAAGGAATGATAGAATTAACACTGACTGTGCATTTTTAATTCCCCGTACCCCCCTGCATGTTTTGATACAGTTTTTAATTACTTAATTGCATTTTGTGTAGGATGGACAGTGCTCAAGGGATGAATTAGGGCTGCATAGTGAATGAGGCTGTCAACTTTTGCCTTAGTTGAAACAAAAATTGGAAGATGGCAACTGAATATACATTCAGTCATTCACTAGGAGCACAGGTTTGATAAGTAGTTTGGTATTTAGCCAGGCTGAGAACTATGATGTTGGTCATTATACTGACATGGAGAATATAGTAGTGAGTAATCTCTCATTGCAATCTCTCTCTCATCTTCTTAACAAGAAAGATGTAACATGAAAAAGAGATAAATGGATTAAGATGAAAAAGCGAGAAACAATAAGGTGTAGACATATAAGCAAGGAAAAACAATAATCATGATGAGACTCTTACAATGCTTTTTTACATTCAGATAGTAATGATTTTTTTTTTCTCTAAGAAAATAGAAGTACAATTTGTTAGCGCTATTTTGTTCAAGTTTGCCGTAAGCGTTGGAAAGTTGGTGGGTTTTTTTGAGGGCTGGGTTGCAGTAGGATAGGGTATTTTAAAAGCATATTTTGACTTCTGAAAACAAGTCTACACCTTCATAGAAGAGAGCAGCAATAACTCAGAGGGTAAATTCCAATTACTATAGCTTGTATTCTGAAATCAGAATCTTAACCTTTGCAAAGGTTCATATGAAACATTTACCAGCTAAATTAATCTTGATGCTGTGGGAGAACCTCAAAAAGTTCAGCATATAACAATGTCTGTGAACTTCACTTTGCAAACTGGCAGAAAGTCTGGGGGCAATAGGATTGTAATACTTTCCCGTTTCAAAAGCCAGCGACTAGCCAATATGCCATGAAGACAAAGGCAGAACTTTCAACATGGGGGTGGAAGACAAAATAGAAAGAACTAGTTTCGATTTCCCAGACTGCCCACAGAAACAATAAAGCTGGAAATAATTTGTGCCATCTTATCTTTATGAGTAATAAGCAACTAGGACACCACAAGATCTTCCCTGACTAGTCTGCAACTCTTAACAACAAATTGCTCCAAGAGATACAACGGTAGCCATATCAACTACCTGCTGCTCCCTTCTTTACTACACTGTGATGGCATGTACAGCATGCGATAGTAGAGCTGGAAATGGCAAGGAGCATTTCATAGGTAGTGTAAAAACCAAGCCAAAACAACTCCCCCAAACCCAGTTATTGCAGGACTACATGTCTTTCTAATTTCCAACTTGTAATATAGCACAACTTAGCACAAGTTAAATTTGAGCCACATAAAAATGAGGAAAAGATATTAGTTTGTCACTAATACGACGTTCAGATCACTGAACTGTATCTAGAATAGTATAAGATCCTCTGAACTGACATATTCATCCCATGAACAACTTTCAGCAAATAGTTAGCTGCTTCTTGGGTACATTCTTCTTCCTCATAGTTTTCCCATGTTACACACCAATATATCCCCTAATATTTTAAAGCAATTTATTATAAGAATCAAAGACCTGTATCGTCAGCAGCTTTTTGTTTTTTTTTTTTTCCAACCTTAAATTCTCTAAAGGTTACAGTTTTCTGAGATTCTGGAAAAATGAGTCATCTGAGTATCGATCTCACAGTTTTTCATAAAGCCTATGATAGAAAGTTCTTGGGTAAATTAGACACTCCAAGGAAAGTTCTTTAGGGTCAATAACCTGAAATAGGGCCAAGCCTATAAAATACAAACTTCTGTGGCAGAACTATTATTTGACAGAGGTTGTGAGAAGATTAAGGTTCATTTTGATTTTCTACAAAGGGAAGAAGGTTAATGACATGTATTTTGTACAATGTATGAAGTACTGCACGCAGTTCAAAGTGTCACTAAAAGAAAAAATGTTTTGGATAAATGTTAACATTACTCTCATCATACTTAGAAAAGAATACACAATCATGAATCTCCTTGATTAATCTCCTAATGATGTTTTTCTTTTCTCCTTGCATTGCTTATGCAATGTTATTTTTGAGTGCATTTATTATTACACAGTATTTATTCTTCACTGATATCACCTTCAAGAGTCTCCTCTCCCTGATTAGTAATTAAGAATTTTATTCTCTTTCTATATAGGTGTTGTTTTCCTTTGTTTTTTTCCCCTCCCCAAGACAGTTTTAACTTGAAGGAGAAATGAATGAATTTCAGACAAACTGGGGAGCTGAATCTATTGTAGGTTTGGAGGGTTTTTTTTGTGGCCTCTTAATTAGCATAGAGTAGAACAGTTTTGCTCCTTAAAAACAATTACTGAAATTCATGATGAAATAGAAGAATGCAGTCAGTATGTCAAAGATGTTCATACTTCCTGTGGCAAACAAATGTTGAAAGCAGGAGAAAGACATGGATAGTGAAGCAAAATAACACACATCTGTATTGATTACCAGGCCAGATCTGTAATACTGAGACAATGAATTACCATTTAGAAACTAGATAAACTCTTAAGGACCTTGGTAAAGACTACTATCTGAGTACATGTAGTATATCTACATAATGCTATAAGTGTGATTTCTCTATCCCAAATTAGAAATACAAGCTCTTTAATTTTTTTTTTTACGGTAGAGATATTACAGAAACTAGTATATGTTATTACTATAAAGAAAAGTGGCAGAAAAAAAAGGACACAGTTTAGGTTTTGTTTTACTGGGAATTTAAGGATTTCTACTGAATGATTTTCTCAGTTTGGAATACAATAGAAATGAGAAATTATTATATTATATTATTTGAAATTTTTTTCAAAAAATGGACAGTGTTTCAATTTAATCTTTTTCTGAGACCTCTAACAGATGCAAAATACTTCCAGAATAAGAAGCAACCCCCAAACATAAAAAAAAAAGAATAATTTTAAAATTTCAGAACTTGAGACTTAAATAAATTAACCTTTTTGTTTTCCCCTTTTCTTCTCAGAACAAACCTCATTGATACTGAGATGCAGGTTTCATTTTTGTAGCACCTGCTTCTTTTTGTAGAAAACTATGCGTGTTTGTATCTCTGAGTATTATGTTCTGAACGCACCTCCAATATATTCTGAAGCTACTATCACATGAAGTTGAAATTTAGTTTCTTAAATTTATATCTCTAAGCATTTTGCTATTAAAATTTGTTCCCAGAACCAAATAAGAAACTATAGAAAATGGATGACAAAACGAGGAAGAGACATGCGTTTCTCCCTGGAGAATGTGGCTACCTTATCTGTTATACAGAGCACACGTTCACCACACTGACATTGTCATTCCCATTTCGAAATCAATAGATATATACCATCAAGGACATGTGCTGGAACCTCTTCCCTCCTCACATTAGCCTTCATCAAGCTGCTTATGGCTGCAAAGATGCCAATCAGTTTCTGAAAGGGAAATTCACTGCGTGCCCATAATAGCTTCACAGGCCAAGTCTGCCAATCAATACAGACGTCTTGCCGTGCATTTCACTTGACTCTGTCAATTTATGCTGATACATGGATGAAGTTCACTGACCAAGTCTGTGAAAAGCAATAGGGTGGATTTCTTAAAATAGTGCTTTTTAAAAGCCCTTTCACCCTAGCAAATGACATCTTTAATACAGTAACAAATGGATATTTTAATCGAAGTCATCCATCTTGTTAGGATCAGTTTGAGGCTTATTGAAAGTCCTGCTTATTAAAGTCTAGATGCCATCTTCAGAGCCAGAAAGTTTTCAAAAGTCCTATTTCTTCTATTAAAAATAGAAACATACAAAAGTAAAAGCCAAAATGTTGCATTCTTTAGGCCATAGTTAAATTAATAAATATGTAACTGGGAAATGGAGACTTGGCAAACATGACCTCAGGACTGAGCACAGTCAAATAACTGGACAGGCTTATTTCATAAAGATTTTAGGAAACAGCAAAACAGACAACAAATCTATTTTCTCACTGAAGGGCTTGCTGGCACTTATGCAAAATGCGTAGAAAGTATTTCTAAAGCACAACGTATCAGACACTCATTTGTAGAAGGCTACTGCTTAGTCGTCACTTCATGGGGTTTAGTACAGGAAAATTATGCTCAGGGAATTTTTGTATGTTCTCCTTTTGCTGATGAAGATTTGTTACCATCCTGTTCGTAACACAGTAACTAGCTGTTCATGCCACTGGCTATGAATAGCAGGTGAGACGGAGGTTTTAAAAAGAAGAGAACCTGGTTTTGCATTAATTCTCTTCCTGGAGTCTGAAAAAGCAATAAAGTTGAGAAAACGTGAATGTATCCGAAGAAAATGTTTGTAAAGAGAATATTTTTCAAACTCATCTGCCATCTGCCAGGTAACAATGATTAATTGTGTGCAGGCTGTGATTAGGAATAATCAGTGTTTTCAAAACCACAAATTTTAAAAAAACATTACCAACATAGCAGTGCAATAGCATAGGTGTACTGAAGGCTATGTTCCTCATTTTTTCTTCTCAGGAACACCGAGTTAGACTAAGACAGCAGATATCATCTACAGGCTCTTTTTCCTAAGAAATTTGTCTTTCTCCTTGTCTTCGAGGCAGACAATGTGTTTTTTCAATTGACTAAGGAACCAGCAGGATTCTATTGTTTGTCACAGAGCTCGTCTGCTGAAAGAACCTCAAGTGAATCTATTTTTCTTTTTTAGTGATTCAAAAGAACGTGTTACAAGACCATCTGTTTGCTGCATTGACTATCCAGTCAGCATCTATTTTCAAAACTACCTGTTTGGCAATAGATACCACAAATACTCTCCTTGTTAATGTTGCACATCAAAAGCAAAGATGAAGGCAGTAGATATTTCTGCTAAAACACATAACTGAACATAGAAAAATTGAACTCTGAACTAGATGTGCAGCATTCAAAAGACATCATCCATAATGTCACCAACCTAAATGGGAGCTTTAAGTAGTGGTGGACTCAACAGACTACAATGTGTGTTGCTCTTCTGGTGGCAACTAAAGTCAACTACAGAGACTACAGTTCGCATTCAGAGTGTAGAAAGTCACTTGAAAAAATGAACCATTTCACCTAAAACTATATGTGACATAATAGCAATTTCTAATATAGCATCTGGAGTGGAGGAAAAAAAATTCTGAAGAATGTCTTAAAACTACTCTCCCATTCTAATAGTTAAAATTAAACTCTAATATCCAGTGACAGATAATGTCTTCTACTGAATGTATATAATGATATTAGAATATAGTACAGGGAGATATACTCCATATCCTACATATTTCACTAATGGCATATCTTACAATCATTTATTTTCTAAAACACTAATATTACCATTTGAACTGCAGAGGTATTCACCTTCACTTAATTCACAAATATAGTGTTCTTTCTGTCTGCTTTATTCTGCTTGAACTATTTTCTTGATGTTATATAACATATTTTGCATTGCTTACCATGGCATCTTTGCATCATAATTCACTATTTTGTACCCTTCAGACAAGTAGCAAAAATATGCAGTGGCAACTACACATGCAATATTGATGTTTTCTGTTTCTTACCTAAACTGTTCTCTGGGGAGGATACAACACAAAACTATTCTGTACAGTTGAACACATCGCTAAAAACAAACAAAACAACCCCAAACAAATATATCCTGGACCTTTAGGGCCAAAATGAAACTCTGTGAGGAATTTTTAAGCCAAACATATTTTGAAAAGTGAGTACGTTCTGTCTCCCCTCCACGCTTCAAAGGATTATCCTCTCTTTGCCCATTTTATTTATCAGTTCATCAAGTTCCTGCCCTATAGTCCTGAACAGTTCTAGTGCTAGAGCAGCACCCCAACTTCTGATGGTCAAGAAACAGGATTTAACTCTGTCTCCATGAGTCAGAACACACTTTAACTATACATTACAGTCTGTAGCCTCATAATACCACATTCAATAAAAGAATTAGAATAACTGTATCAGTGGGAAAAAATTATCAAATACAGTTAATCAATATTCAGTTTTTTAGATATGGATTGAATCCTGCAAATATTTCCCATAGTATCAGAGAAAATGATAGGCAACATTGGCTATGTCTAAATTGGTAGATTCAAAATCATTACCCCAGACTTGTGCCTGTTCAATCTTCCTTCGCAGCTATACACTTCTTATAGCTCCCCGGGTGTGGTGCCGATCGGATTAGAACAGCTCTGCTACATACTGTTCAGCACAACATATGTTTTGGGCTTTATTCTGCCTTCTACATGTTCTTGAAATTTCTATATATTCAGCTGTTCTCCCAACCAGAGAAAGTCTTCAGGATTAATAGGCTCTGTTACTCTAGAGAGCTTTCCTAATCTTTAAACACTTTACCCAAGGAAGTCTTGAAAGGTGATGGGGTATATCAAAACCACTTATGCAGTGAATCGCACACAATGTGACCTTCTATTGCAATGTAAAAAATTGCAGCAAAGTAAAAATTTCGATTGTCCAACCACTTTGTAAAGAATTCTCTTCCACTCTTTACAGCTTGAATTTAATTTGCTTAAAAATATGCATAGTTGTTGTTCAACGGTTAGTCTAAATTGGCACCACAGGCTCTGGGGAGTACAAATAAGATTTTCCAAAAGGTTAAGCTATCGCATTTAACAATAGCTGATTTATAACAACTCCCAGATGAAACATACTGAATTCCTGTAATCTTCAGTCTGTACTATAGGATATAATGACCTTGGTTTACAGCATTCTACCATGCCTATAGGAAACTGGAAATGGAAATACATTTCCTTGTTACTATTAGCTAAATGTTGACTACCTACATGCTGAAAAAAACAGCTTCTTACCTCCTTAAAAGATACTCCCACTGTGAAATGCACACCTTTCAGTCTCTAATTTTGGATTTCTTCCTTAACAAATGCCTGCAAGAACACATATAAATGAAATAACCTGTTCCTATGTAAACAGGTTTAAGAGATTTTGTGTTTTAAAATGATACAACATATTTTTGCAGATGGACATACTTTGAACATACATTTTTATTACTTATAGTATCATACAGCAATCAAGTTTGAGAGGTGAATTCTTTAAACCAGTTATTCAAACACATGCCAAGAGAATCAAATATTCTTCCCATCATTGAAATATTTGTCCTGAAAACAGACACTCACAAGATCCCTTTCTTGTTTTTCATTGAAATATATTAAGAATACATAGCACTGGGTTGTTAATAGTTAATGCATTAGCTAGGGTTAATACTTTACAGTATATTTAGAATGCAACAGTTTGCCTAGCTATTCCCTCTTATTCATCCATTTTCCTACAAATACATACATTTTGAACACTGAATAGTTTGCTTCAGGGTTTCCTCATTCTGTGAATATTGCTCTTTTCTGGCGTAGGTGTTAGCCTAGACCAGCAATAGGTAAAAGGGAATGCAATCAAATAAGAAAGGAAAATAATGGCACTGAGGTCTGTCTTACACCACGAATATCCCAGTAATTGGTGGGAATGTCAGAATACAGCTATTTGAAAGGTAGTACTTTCTGCTTCTCCTCTTGATGTGACTTCTAAAGCACGTACACAAATGCAAGAACCCACAGGCACAACATTTGGTGGCAAGCCCACCACTCTGTGTCATACCTGGAGAAGCATATAAACTTTAACTATAACATAAGACAGAAATATGCATTAAGGAAAATTTTGTAAAGTTAGTTTTGTTTAATAAAACAGAGGAAAAAAGTGGAAAGGAAAAGAGTGCAGCAACTCTGTCAGGACACACAGTCCCAGAACGGAGGGATCCTACCTTCCTTCACAACATTTTCCCTAAGAGAAAACATTGTAAAATCACAACTCCTTGACCTCAAAGAGCACCAACTTTTCCTAGGCCCTACACATAGAAAAGATTGAAGTTGTGCAGAACAAACTTTGCTTTTTACAAATCTCTACACACGAGTTATTATATATTTGTCAACCCAAAATAGCCTTTATCTGCCACATCTAGGTACAGAGGCTAGATCTGTGCGAGGTAGCTATCTCAACAACGTGTTTTGTTGATACATTTGCTGTCCTCTGAGAAACAGCTGTTTCAGCTTCTTTCACTGGCACACCAGTGATGGGTCAAGGGGCACTACCGGGTTTCTCACTCTAAAAGCCAGTAATGCAGTCTGTGCCTTCAGCGGATGAAAGAGCTGCTGCAGACGACTGCTAATTGCCCCCTGCTCTCACAGCACTGAAACTGTGAATGGGGAGAAAGAAAAGACGTGGGCAAGGAGCCGGTAATCTGCAGCGAGCCTGTGACCTAGAATATTTAATCGGGAAGAGTGTGAAGGGGAGAGAATTCAAACAAATTGAGACAGATGGAGTTTCATTCTATTTCACAAAACAAATACGTTTTAAGGGAGTACAAAGGAGAAGCGAGGATGAAATATGCACAGTTATTTGACCGGCTTTCAATTGTCATATCCAAAGAAATTGATGGGAAACAGCTTAGTAACAAAAGCAAAGAACTCAAACAGGAGTTCATGTGATTTGATCCCCACTGACACTATTGATTCACCCTGACCTTGGACAACTCATTATATTGTTGTATGTTCTGAAGGACAGTTACTAATAAGGGTAATGAATTTCTGTGACACATTTTGGAAAGCTTTATGAACCGATAGTGACTGGTTTTAAAACAGTAGCGAAAATGCAGTCTTAAAGAAAAATTCCTCAGGATTCAGACACAAGCAAATTCTTTCCCAATTATTATCTATTATATTTTATCTTTCACAAATATACTGTTCTTCTATACCATGTACCTGAGAAAAGACGTATTCTTTCATTAATGTGCTCAAAATTGCTAAGAATTCTTTTCTGTTTTCTTTTTATTTCTACATTTCTGTTTCTACTGCATCACCAGACAATTAGATTAATTCTATCCATTAAAAAAAAGGCTTCTTTTAATACTAGCTCTTGTCTGAGTACACCTGGAAAAGTTTAAACTACAGCTCTTCTGAACTACCTGACATTTTAAGTCCCTTCTGTGTGATCTTGTAGAAACAAGATTAATTCATCCTTTCTCCTTGATTGATTGTTTTTGTTTTGCTCTAAACATAATGCTTCACCAAATCTCATTAAGCATTTGATGAGACATCTCAACAGTTCCTTTCCCATTAATGACAATAGAGTTAAACACATTGCTTACTAGTTTAGCTAGTAAGGGCTTCAAAATGATCCACAAACCTCATTTGGCATACAGAGCTATAAAACACTGCCCAGCATCACTAAAATTTATGGTCCATCTCCTTAAAAATCCCTGTATAAAAATCATTCAGTCCCGTCAGTGAAACCATTTCATTTTAATAACATTTAGGAATTACACTGTAAGCTTTTTCATGAGTGCTCTCTGTGCACATGTAGAGGGAGAAGGGGCCATTCAGCTTTGTTCCGCCTGCGTCGCTCGTGCCTCTGTTCCACACACATTCTCAGTGGATTGTTTTATTCATGTGTGGATCCTCTGGTAGAACAGATCCCAGCTGTCCTGAGCTTTGCTTTGCTACACAGCCTCTACTCTGCAAGAAGGAAAAGTTTCTGGTTAGATGTTTTGATGACAGGCAGTTTTTAAATTATTTTCTCTTTTGACCATCTACTGGAAATGCATCATTTTTCTTCTTCTGTATAGCAGGTTTTCTGTCCTTTGGTGGTAAGGAAACTCCTTTTTATTTATTTAATAAAAATAGTTTTAATACAGACTTAGGCTACAAGCATGACTGGTACTTGTCTTATTGTTGTCTTCTTCACATATGTAAGCATAATCTTTAGGCAACGGGAGAGGTGGTAAACTAGCAGTTCTCTAAAACTGTTACTTCCCTGAATTCTTATGTAAATTCTACAATATGTACTCATACAATTAAAGTATTTTTCATTAATAAATCTTTAACTTTCCTACAAGCGCAGTTCCTTCTAATTATGTATTTATATTGCCCGTGCAATTCTGAACTAATTAGATTGCAGCTAGATTAATCTCTTTCATACTTGCTAAACTCAATAATTGTTCTTGCAACAATCAATACACATTTAATTAATAGGAAAATAATTGGTTTATTAAATTAAAGTTACTTTCCCATGTTTTGCTGAGTGTTTGCATTGAAATGCCATTTTTCATCTTCTGCAGTAAATTTAAATTTAGAGATAAGGAAACTAACTCCTTAGGCCATTTTGCATGTTTTGAAAACAGCAGGATTTTTGCACATACATGAAATTAAAGAGTAGGCCAGGATATAAAACACTCCTCAGATGTAAGTCAGTCCTTCCTCCCCTTCTCTAGCAATTCTGAAATCACTGTTATACTTAAGCTTAATTTGAGAGAAATCTTAGTTTTCAAAAGATCTCAATTTCTACAGATTTATGAAACATGCAAAGATATTTTATCTGGCTTCTCTATCAAAGGAGTTGAGCTACCAAGAGGAGCTATAAATTTTGTAACAGGTGAGAGAAAAATGTTACCTGTAGTTCACAGCATATTAAACACCATAGGGATCAGGCATGAGGCAAAAATCCACAGGAGCTTAGATTTCACCAGCTTGCTTGCTTATGGAATTATTCTCAATATGGAAGCCATCAAGTATAGGGCTAGTATGAATTATTTTTTTTGCGATAGAAAACAGAACACTAAGACCACATTACACACCTACTGGGATTCCACAAATACTAACTATAAGAATTTTACTGCTGCAATCACATACACCACATAAGCAGTAGGTGGTCTCCAGTAGGCAGATGGTTGTAGGGACCCATAAAATTTCCAAGCATAACAGCAATCTGAGGTAACACTGCAATATCATTAAGAGGTCCAAAATTAACCTTGGTAAGGTTTGAAATGTGGTCATATATACTCATTTTTATCTACAAGGAAAGCAGCTGGGAACAGGAATTAGGAAACTGCAGTTTCATGAGCTCTCCCTAGATTAGTTTCTGGAGCTTGTAGGTACACCCTTAGGCAGGCTACTGTTTCTGGCAGAAATGAGGTCACCATCATTACTTAATATTGAAAATGCAGAAGAATAATGATGCTAGTGAAAATTCTAGACAAGTAAATAACAGATAATTCCATTTTTAAAGGCATTTGATGTTATGAATCAATAACATGCGGTTACTATGTAAGCTTGGCACTGTTTGTCATCCTCCATTGACTTTTCAGAGAGGAGACAAGCTGAGTCTTCCTCAGTCTCTTTCTCAGCCACCCAATCTCACTGTCCATCTTTGTCTCTTCTACAACTCTACCAAGGTCTCTAGCGTGTTTTTGTTTCTTGGATTAATGTTCAGTCTCTCACATTGTGTCCCTGAATCTTCCATAATTAATTCAGACTCATCTACTCCCTACAGCATGACAGAAAGATATATGTATCTTGAAAGGGTATACTAATTTAAAAACCTATGTAAGAGATGATTTCAGTATTTCTTGGTACTTAAAACAATCCATTCAAAGAAAAACTGTAATGGAAACGTATTTTAAAGTTTTACTCAAGGCAATATAAATTGCTGTTGACCCTTAACTCACCAATTTTCAGCACAAATTTTCCAACTGAGCAGCCAGAAAGGAGGACAATTTGCTTTTTCCAAAATAAACTATTTCTAGACATTCCTTCCTAAAATATATTTAGTCTTTATGATTTTTTTGTTCCAGTTTAGGATGAAGTGATCAATAAGTACATATCATTCCAGGAAGAGATTCATCAGCCAGCTCTATGAATCCAGACATTTTGAAAACTGTTGTTCAAAGTTGCCTTAAATTTCAGTGAAAATGAAACTGGAATAGGCATATGGGGAATCAAGTTGAATGATACGGGTACTTCAAGTGCTGGAGAAATATGTTGAAGCTTAAATGAACTGGTTTTCTCTTAGTAGCAACAGCTGGTGTAAAAGTTAATGCTCTGATCAGTTCCATAGGCTTTCTGCTAGCATATTCCATAAAGAATAGTATCTTTAAATACAAATGAAACAGGTTGCATTCTTGTCTTTTGCATTATTTACATAAAAATAAAATTAGTCCTTGTTTTTTTCTTTGTTCTGCTACATTTTAAAATGGTACCATTTTTCGTAGGCAAGAACCACGCTCACATAGCCAAGAGATGTGATGACTTGGATCAAGTGACTGTTAAGAGGCACACCACTGCATCAGGCCACGTGATGGGAAAACATGCGTTTTAGAGGTATGAGATTAAGATACTCTTACTATAGGATTAGAGAGTCCTTTGGTTCTTATGACAGAAAGATCAGAAGAGAGGCTGTGGCAAGGAAGAAGAGTTACATTAAATAAAGGTCCCTGACACTAGGCTCATATTTCCCAGCGCTGTGAAACACTTCTGCTTCTCCTCAACTGATGTGGATCAACTTCCCAACCACTTCTACCAGCACTCAGTATTCTGGGGAAAGGAGAGAGGCTGTGAACATGAAAGAATGTCCTTTGATATGCAGGTATTTTGAACCATTCAGCTAGACAATAACTTTGATTGCATATATATATATATGTACACACACACACAACACCATACTTACTTTTTAGCTTTCTAATATCTCTGTTTCTGCAAGTCTGCAATTCCTCCTCTTGCTGAGATATTCCTGTTCACTTGCTAAATAGCCTAAAATAAGAAGAAAATCAACTTACCTTCAGAAGCTTCTGGACATCCATATTTTCAAATGGAAGAGGAATTTTGATTTTATGCTCTCTGCAACAGGTCAGTCAGTTTTCATAATGCACAGTGATGTATTCATCCAGGTTTCTTCTCTTTGGAACTGAAGCTCCAGCTGCTGCTATAGTCAATTCTCAACTGTTCCCACTAACTACAAAAGTAGACATTAGCTAAAAAGAATCTGCAGGTGGTAATTGCCACGAGGTGCTAGAAAGACCTTGTTTTCCCTAATAATCTTATTTACTATAGCTAGAATTCTTAACTGTTTTTATTTAAACTTTTTGGATTGAATTAAGAATTAGGAGTATTTTTAATGAAGAAAGGATGCAGCTTTGAAGGCCTCCCTTCCTGCATTTTTATACTCCATTTTTATCTTCTTATATATACACATTTTTCCTGAGATTTACCTAACGCTTATTTAAAATACCTCCATTTATCATTCCTTGATGATTTATCAATGGATTAATTAAATGCCCTCTGTTATCATGAGCCCACAGGTAATGCCATTCAATGTACTTATATTATTAAATATTAATAATTATATATAGTATATTTTCTAGGCACTCACTTTAACAAAGTAAATGTTATGCGCTAATGTAAACCTCTTTAAACTCACCGATTATCTAGTGACTATTCCTTGAATTAATGAAGCTTGCATCAATTTTTTTTCTTATTCTTGGTTTTGTTCTTACACCTACTAAAGATTTGTTTCTTCCATATTTCTTAAGCTGCTTATAGGCAGTACTATTCAACAGCAACAATGATATTGAACAGCTCCAAAGAAAAACTCACTTAGCCTAAGATTTTATAGATTGTGATCAGTTATGTGTAATATTAGAGAGCTCACATGTAGAGAAATGTCCTCAATGACTGCAACTATAACTTTGTATACCCTTCAATAGCTCATTATATTCTGTGCAGTTGTGCAAGAACTTAGTCATTATCAGAAAGGAAATAGAAATATAACCCCTGAAGTATTTATCTTTTATTAAAAAACAGTGACAACATCATCTTACTTTCTTCAGAATTCATCACTTTCCTTGGACATCTGATAAAGGATGTTAAAACGTATTCAGTTGCCCAGTGATAGAATGTTTTATTAATAAAGGCAGTCTTTAGATGCTCAGCTTTAAACATTAGTGTTGTCATCTGTGTACAGCATTCTTCCACATGCAGTGAAGTTTAGAAATGCTCAAATTTGAAGAAATTTGAGTAGATATATTTTAACAATAGCTGGTATTTAGACTTACAGATTCCACTCTGTAATAACTATATAATTAAAAAGAAAACCCACCAAACTTGAATATATTCCTATTTTGAAGGCAGAGAAATTAAAGCAGAAACATTATGTTCAAGGCCAGACCTTTTCAATAGTGTCTAGGGTTCTACATCTCACAGATTTAAAAAGACAGATACAATCACTTGTATGGTAAACAAAATGGTGTTTCTTACCTCAGGAAATTATTAAACGCTGGTTGTCTCATAAATTAAGTGTGGTGGAAGACGTAAATGGATTAGATACTTTTGTGGCGTATAGTTCTTATTTACTTTGGTATTGATTTTACACCAACTCAGGATATGACCAAATGCTTTTAAAATAATACATTACAGTTCAACTGTCAAAATGTGTTCTTTTAAACAAAATAACATTTCATTTTGAACAGATGGACAAAGCTGTCTTTTATGTGGAACAAAAGAAAAACTTCAATTAAAATGTTCAGAACTGCAGGCACCAACAAGTAAAGGGAAGCTTAAAGCTGTTTAGTTTTATCTCAAAAGGCATTCATTCTCCAGCAGCTCAGTTCTCGCTGGTATTCCAGAAACAAATTGTCTCACCTTCGTTTCAGTGGAATGGTACCTTTCTAATTCATACAGGAACAGTGATTATTTCCTCCTACCATCTAAGGGTTTTAAAATGAATAACCCAATTATCCAGAATTATAGGGTAACTTGGTCTACGAGCTTTCATTCAGCTTGAAAACAAACAAACAAAAAAGCACACAGGAAAAAAAAGCAGTGAGGGGGCATGGAATGAATCTGCAGTCATGCACAGCTTAAAACCAAAAGAGAGGCAAAACTTATGCCTTTCCTTACCTCAGGGGATAGGAGAAAGAATTGCTGTATGACTTGGATATCTTTTCATGCAGTTATTTGGAATCCTTTGAACCACTGCAGGTAAACAAAAACCTTTAGAAATGCAGTTTATGTTAATATTTTGCATGACTATAGGTACCGACAAAGTCCTCGCATGTTAGGGTCACAGCAAATAATTTAGCTAATAGAAGGACCAACTAATTTAAGAACTAGGATAAATATTTCCTAGGTTGACCCCAAAACTGGCACCTCCTGGCAGCAAGAATTACTCATTGATGCATTCATCCTCAGAACATGCAGCAGCAAATCCACAGTGTTCTACCAGGTCCAAAAGATGAACCCAAGAGGAGGAAGGGAAAGGATGGCAGTTTGTATATGCGTGACCTAACTCTGGCTTCCACTGCAAAACATTCAATAACCTCTCAGCAAGGCTTCTTATCCTTTAGCTCAGTGCCACCATAATACAATCAACTCAGAATTATTTTGGTTCAGAAGCCAGCTCACATCAGCCTGCAATGCATAGTATAAACATGGTCTTTGTTCCCCAAAGTCCAATTAAGTCTCCCAAGCAATTACAAAAGAACACGGGAGCTGAAATGAGAATGGTATTTTTAAGCACTATCTTTATTCCTCTCCCAGTCTTTAAACATAAACACAGTTATTTTCAAAGGGTGAATCCCAGCCTCCCTCACAAGAAGTACCTGTAAAAAAAAAAAAAAAAAAAAAAAGGACAGAGGAATGTGGTGGCATGGGTTGTGTGGATATTAGAGTGTTTTTAAGCTGTTAAAAGAGTTTTTACAGAAAAATGATTAGTTTCTCTCTTTGTCCCTCTTTGTTGTCTACTAACAGGTGGGATTCACCAGAAGAAGATTTTTCATTTGTTGGCATTTTAACAAATTGCAATTTCAAGTCTATTAATTAACACATTAAAGTAGAAAAAATAAAATAGCTGTCATGGGAATAACCACATTTCATTATTTATGTAAAACCAGCACTTTATAAATATTGGATTGCAGCGATACGTCCCCATATGTCAGGGTTTTTGTTCATCCAAATAGTCACTAATTATTACTAGAATTAGTTGTGATCTATTTTGATCCTAAAAAGAAACAAGGTAATTAATGCCAACAATTCCGCAAATTAATTCCAATGGGATTGATTTACCATAGTGGTTGTAATTTTCAGCCTTAGATCACAATATCAGCTGCAAAAACAGGAATTCATCAACTTGAAGGATTGTTTAGTTTCCCAGTTATTTTATTCCTGTTTCCCAAACATTCAACAGAGTCAATGATGAAGCAGCACTTCTAGTGACCACTGTTCGGTTTCCACAAGCTGACTTTGCCAACCGGCACTGATCTGGATTTGCTACCACCAAAGCATGTCCCAGGGTCCAGACACCAAAGCTTGTCCAGAGAATTTCCTCTGTCATAGAAGAGGAGATTTAGGAATCTGTAGGCACCAATATTTTTAATTTAGAGTTTATAACTACCTCAATGCTGTGTCAGGAGATGCCCAGAAACACTTCAGCCTGAGCAGCTCGGCACCCATCCCGTGCCTTTCAAGGCATGAAAGGCCATGGGCTGCACATTCTTCTGCCTACCCCACCTGCAACACCTGTGCCAGCAAGCACTCACCCCTGAAACAACATTCCCCTTTAGGCAACAGCTAGAACAGCGTCTCACCCGGAATTAATTAATTTCTCTCTTCAAGGAGATTCAAACTTTTGCTCCTCCCCCTTTCCATCTGCTCTATGAAGCAACACCTCGTTATGAAATACATAAACAGTAATGGGCTGACACAGATCGAGTAGGACATTTCTGCTGTGTCGGGCAAGTGACCACAGTAGGAGGTTAGGTGGTTGCATTCATTTTCTTTCGGTACAAAGATTAGGAACAGTTCACATGCTCAGATACAGGAATAACTAGGTCCTACTTCTCGGGCAAAAGGTGATCTCGTTGCACGCTGCTGTAGTAACACATCTTAGCACCAGCTACCTTGCAGTTAGCTCCGCTATCTCTAGCCTGGCACTGAGTTGCAAGGTGTAATGGATATGCACTTAAGTTCCTCCAGCAACAATAGATACTGAACTCCAAGTCTTTATATACCTAGAAGTTACTTACAATGAAATAATTTCTTTCCTTGGAAGACCTATCAGTGTGTCAAACTGTTCAGTCCTGTTATTGCTACAAAATAGCTGAAAAGCTTTCTTATATAACATTAGTAATACACACATTTGTCAAGCTGCACATAAATATCCAGGGCACAATGGCCATTATAGTACAAGAATACAGTAAGGAGTAACTACAATAAAACACAGGCTACATATAAAACAAGAAGAACATGCAAAATAATATTTATAATTTTCAGATTTCCACTTACAGCTATTTTATAGCTAAACTCCAGGGATAAAATAATTGATCCCTTCAGAACTATTCAGACAACTATGAACTATTTCTTAGCTGACACTTCAGTATCAGATTTTTTTTTTTAATTATTTTTTAAAATATATAGTAATTAATTGTCTGATTCCACAAGTTTATTGTCTGATCCTAAACCTGAAAAATCAGAGTCCTAGTAGCTGAAGAAAACTGAATTTCATTGCCTGGTACTTGGTTTTCCTTTCTATCTTCACATCAGTTGAAGAGAGAGAAAAAAAATGTATAATTTTGTAGTAGCATTAATAGTTGACTGTTTTGCAGATAACAGCAGAAAAGGGTTTGGTGTCTCCCTCCCATTTCCATTTTCATCTTCTGCAACTGAAGCACATGCTTTTATCTACATCCAAACTGCTTCCCAACTGTTAGAAAACTCAGGCAACATTTCCAAATTCTGCTCAGCTTCCTTAATTAAGCTTGTCGAACCTAGATGAACATCCCTATGGGAAACAGGCATGGCTTTATACGAGGTTAGCATTCTTGAAACCTCCTTCAGAGCTAGTCATGTTCCTACTACTGGCCTCCACAATTTGAACGAGGTCTTACTAGCATTGATGGATTACTCCAGCAAAACCCTTTTAGTTAAAGCCATTTGAAAGACACCCAAGGGTTGAAATAGCATTAAAACAGAGATCTATTTATTTATTACCAGGCAGGAACTCCCTCAGAAAGAAGTAAATCAAAGATACCTCACACAGTCTTAGGAAAGATGAAAAGACAACGGGAATGACAAATTTTCCATGGCACTTGAATCAAGAAAAACACCCGTTTGAAACAGAAAAACGAAGTAGGTTATTTACAAATGGTCACTTCAGGATGCTTGCAGAAAAATGAAAGAGTTAGGACATAAGTGTATTTGTAAGAGTGACTGTCCTAGAACCTGCATTTAGACTCTACTCAAGAAAATGCTTAAATACACTTGCTTAACTTACATGATATGCACTTGTGGGACAAAAATCATAGTCTAATGCAAACTACTACTACTGTGGAATGAGAAGCTAAATCAAAATAATCCTCTCTTAAACAAGACAGAATAATTACCACGGTTAAGTAGTTTAGGTTTAGCGAAAATGGTGTTAACTTGACGCAATCTGAATTTTAGGAGCACACTCTTAAACAGCGAACTTGTATAACTAATATTATCCAGACATTGCAGTAAAATGCAGTATAATTGGTGGGTTTCAGCTAGGCCACATAGTACTTCTTAGCAAGACTGTTATGCTAGCTAAGCTCCCTGTAAAGTCATTGAAGTCTTTACATTGATTTCAGTAGGAGATGAAATGGATCCATCTATAATAGCTTTGACCTTTTATAATGTTTGGAGCCAGTATTGCACTAGAATAATCCACAGCCAAAGAACATAACATTTTTCTAACACAGAAGGTAACGTTCCTGAATGAAAATATGAAATTCTTCTGCCCTCAGAGGTAACAGTAAGTATTCTCTCTTGCACAAGACCGGACATACTCAGGAAGGAAATCAAAGCCATAGGTCTGCCATAGCTTACAGGGGCTGTAAGGACAGCATGCCATACATACATCAGTGTCTGTAGCCAGTCTCATACAACTGACTAACTTTGTATCCATCTGCCTCCGGTTCAACCAGCAGGTCAGCGCATGACTCAGAGGCTGAGCCTGGTTTCTATAACAAATCAACTTACCAGCTCTGTCACAGCCTCTAAACATGGCACTGTTAAACCTCAGACTAAGCATAGTAACTATTTCAAAACATCAGCATTTGCTTCCAGATGGAGACCTTAGTTTTCAGTTGCTCTATAAATATGTTCAAAAAAAGTTTCACCTTAAGTAGAAGACGACTAATTTTTAGAGAATAAAGTTTCAGTAGCAGACAGTCAGCCCTGAACACGTCTCAAAGTTTTGTAAAAAGCTTCAGTTTCACAAACTGATTTAGGTGAAAAGAAAAACCCTATAAAATTGTAAAAATTAAACCTGAGCTGATGAACTTACAGCAATGTTGCTGTCAACATCAAAGATGGTACTTATACCAGGTGCACAGCACCGTTAGTGTACTTGACTGTGCATAGTAACCCAATGCCACTGTTTGTTGTGCTCCCTTAAAGGCTACAGCTGGGCAGAAGGTGCCTTTCACTGCGTACCACCTGGAAACACATAACTATTGCTCCTTCCCCAAAGGCAACCAAGCATCTGCTCCCGTACGCCACCGACCCAAGGAAATAAAAGGGGTCAGGAAGGAAAGGCAGGGAGAGACAAGAAAAGTGTCTAAAGATAAAACAGGGACCAAAAGCCTTATGAGACGAGCAAGGGACAAAAAAGGAATGCAAATTTCCCATAAACTTCATGGGCTTGCAGATGTCACAACCATCTCATCACATTAAAAGAAAAATTCTGTTGAGACAATACATTTAAAGGGTCATTATGAAATGAAACAATGATTGTGACACAGTCTAGAGACCTGCTCCTGGTTTACAAGATTACTGCAACAAGTCTACTGGGATAGACTTATGTGAACTATTAAGTTTAACATCAAAACTAGTTTAAAGTGATATAGAAGTATGCAAACCTAGAAAATAAAAACTCTACAACTATTTGCTATGACGTCCAAAAACATTTTAACTACTTTTTGTCCTTTTATATATCAAGACAAATGTCCATCTTGTGATGATACTAAATATTATTTGCTGTTCAGTCTAACTAGAAAATAGTTTTTCATCTATAATGAACGGATACCATTCATACCTATCATGCTTCACCATTACAGTTCCACCATTGTCAGTAGAATTAAAGAAAGGTTAGTTATTCCATTCTTAGAGTCAAAAATCTCTTCCCAGCCTGATTATAGTTGGCATTGGCATTATGGAGAACATCACATGAGCTAATACAACAACGGGTTGCTCTGCAGCAATCAGACTTCCAAGGTTTTCACTTCTCACCCCCACCAAGATATGTGCCTGTTGGAGTCTGCTGCAGCCGAGACAGAGCTCTGACACAGGGCAGATCAGTCAGGTGAGATTGGGCACAAAACAACACTACGCAGCTTGGAAGAAGTGTTACAAAAGGATTTGTTTTCTTTTGCTTTGTGTTAGTTTTACTGTGTCAAACTAATGATATACAATACAATGAGGTGCTATTTTATTCATGAAGCAAAAAATGAAAAACAGCTGAAGGAACATCAGCCTTTACCCAACAAAAACATCACACTTTGTAAACAGATCCCTCAGAAGCAAAATACGTATATATATCACTCTATATGGAAAAAAGCTTACCTAGAAAATGCCAAGTTCTCTAGAAACCTAGGTGTGTAGAGGAAAGTCATAATGTTGGCACTTTCTTCAGTCCAGTGAAGGTCTCCTTAACGAAGATCTGGTTCTCAGACATAGAATTGTACTGGACCTAAGAAAAAGATCCACAGAAAAAAATCTGGGAGTAAGGAAAATCTAACATTAGGTACATTTTTAAAATGAATAAATAAATGCTTTCTGCACTCTCTTAAGGAAAAGCAAGGCAATAGGGCTCCCATGACAGTTCTAGAAACAGTTGTCAGTTGTAAGAAAGAAATTTTGACCTCGCCAAACAAATTACTGGCAGTTCCCAGAAGAATTAATAGCTACATTTTGCAGTTACATGATCATCTTGCATTTCTTCATCTGTGCCCAAGACAAAAGGATTATTTGAAATGTCAAGCATAAATAGCTTTGCCTTTATTTACATTCTCACCAAAATCATCCTAAAAGAGCATGGGAAGAGTGAAACTGCAAACTGGAAGAAAAATGCTTTAGGACAATATAATGGAATTGTTAAATTCTGATCATTTTGAACTGGGCCATAGCTCTTAGAATCACAGAACAAGAATATTTATTAGTAAGTGTTCTGGATCTTATTCTGTCTCAAATCATTAGAAGATTTGTTAAATTTGGCTTGTTGGTTGAATAAAGTACCCACAAAGGGCATAAATAAGCAGTTAGATCCTAGGACAGCATGCAGGATTGTAAATTTCTAATAATCTTTCCATTTTTCAACTGAAAAATTAATATCTGGAAGTCATAAATAAGCATGGAATGCCCTTTGTTGTTGTTGTTGTTTGCTTTGAGGAGTGGGGTTCTTTTGGTTGTTTTGTTTTAATATAATTTGCTTTAGCAATCCAGCCCCACCCTTTCATAGCTGCAAAACAAAGATTCTGAAAAAACTTGTTTATATACCTTAGCATGCAGTTGCCTAGGGGGTTTTTTTGCCAGGTTTCAAGTAAGAATTACTTTCTTTTTCTGTAAAGCTAATCTTCCAATTCTACTTGCAAAAGACCAAGGTATTTTAAAAGCAATAATGTGCAAAATTGAACTCACCTGAGGTTGTTTTCATCTTGAAATGTTACCCTCTGCTGTATCTGTGTCTATTTTTGATACTTCCATTTTTATCATCTTCAGTATTAGGAACCAGTTTTGGAGATGCGAGGTTCTTTTTCTACTTCATTCATGAACCTAACTACATGAGTCAGCTCACTCATACTGGGGGAATTTCATCCTACTACATTTACTGGATGCCTACATGTGACACCACATATAACTAGCAGAAAAATATTCTTTTTTAATGCACACTAAATGGAAGCAATAATTCATATAAAGACAAGGAAAGAAAACAAGGAAAAATACTTATTTGAGCTGTTGTCATCTTATACTCTGAAATATCATTTTCTTTAGAGGCATAATTATTACCAGGGCTTTGTTTACAAAGACAGCTTCTGTCTTAGTTTAAAATCTGCTTAGAGATAGTGAGAAAGTGAAAGATAAATTAAAAAAATACATTAACCAGAATACTGCTTCTTACTATTGAAACATATTTCTGGGATCAAGAGCACTGGAGAGACAATTTGAAGTTACTTGTACCCAGTTTAGGATTATTATTACTAGCCAAAGATTACAATAAGAGGAATCCCAAATTGTTTTCTAGTTCCTAGTGTTTAACCCTATAATCACAGGAATTAATATTTGCAGTGGTAACTGCAAAACCTTTGAAACATTAACATTTAATAGAAACAATGACCTTAAGACCAGAACATTTTCTGGGCATTAGTGCCAGAGCGTCACATCTAATTAAATTAAAGCAAGCCCCAATCCAATTAACTATGATTTATAGACTTTAATGTACCTACTTTGCATATTTGTATTTTATATATTACTGTATTTCAGCAATTTTTTTCACTTTCCCCTGCATATAAATTCTTTTGACATCAGCAGAAACAAAATTCTCAATGCCCCAATGCTCATGTGCCTTTTTACATTGCAATTTAAAGGAACAGAACTTAAAGCCCAGTGGTGTGAAATTACTGTAATTTAATACAACAGAAAACCATTCCCCTTTTTAAAAACTGGGCTTTGTGTGCATTTAGATTTGGTTTAGGGATCAGAGCTGTTGGACCTTGAATAGATACATGGTCACAGAGCACCAAAAACAGTGCAGAGTTTTCCAAGAAATTATTCACTGTTTTTCAGCCTACAAGCAACAGTATTAATGGATTTTGAATTTGAAATATTAGCATATTTCTTTACACTTCTTTGAGAAACAAAGGATTGCTTTACCTTTATATAAGATCAGGCCTAAAATTTCAGACTGGGGTTTGGGGTTGTGTTTTTTGGTTTTGGGTTTTTTGGGGTTTTGGGGGTTTTTGGGGGGTTTTTTTGTTGGCTTTTTTTTTTTTTTCATTTCATATTTTGTGTTTTTAGGAAACATAAGATTTTCACAATTAGGCATCCTTAGCAAAGACAGATGGATGCTAAAAAAGGTTAATAACTTATAAGAACTTACCAAGATAGTAGAATATTATAACAGTAAAGAATGTCCCTATGGATAACTCTGACAACCTGTTAAATTTGTATTACTTATTATAATTACAGGATTTGGAAAAGAAAAGTAAAAAAAAAAAAAAGAGAAGATAAACAGTCATGTCTTTGTGCCTTCATAAATTCCTCAGCTGATCAGAGCAGTATTCTTTTCTTTAATAAAGCAGGAAGTTGGGGGGGTGTGTTTTAGTCAGAAAACATGATCTATTGATTTACAAAGTTTACATGGGAAAGTTACATTAGTTTCAAGAATTTTTAATGCAAAAATTTTGTGAAGTTCAGGGAAGACACTTTTTTGGTAAAATTCATAACAATAGTACACAGTCTAAACCCTGGAAGAAGAGCAGATGTTCCAGTTCTTACTCTAAACTATCTCAATATTCAGTGTTGAGTTAGTGTCTCAAGTCTTGCAGGAAAACTATACAAATACTTCAATATTCACTGAACCAACAAGAAAAGAGCTGAGTTCATAAACCCAGTGGTTAGATTATTCACTTAGGTTGTGGAAGAAGCAATCCTTCATCTTGACCACCTACAGTCATGCAGAATATGGAATTATTATTTGACTCTTCCACATAATAGGTGACTACCTGGATTATCAGGAAAATTATCTAAAGTGTGTGTCTCATTTTTCTGACTAATTTCAACATTGAAATATTTTGAATGTGGTGAAGACAACATGTTTTATGAAGTGGAAAGATCTAGTTCAAAATTTTCAGAGGTTCCTTCCCCCCTTATTTAAATCTATAATTAGTGAGCAGAGTTCTATTGTCAAAAATTGAGTTCTCAGCTTTAAACACACAACTAGAGAGCAGAAGATTCATAATGTATTTCTCTTGTACCTTTGTTAATACAGCAGCAGGATTGTTAAAATCCATGATCAAAACAAGAAGAGGGTAAGGGAAAAATAACTGGTTTCATAACAAAATGCACTTAAGCTAAACCCATAAGAAGCCTTATTTTTACTGGGGTTTATTTATTTATTTACTAACTTTTGATAGCATTTTGGAGATTAGGACTGATTTTTTTTTTTTTTTTTTTGCAGGATTATATGTAAAGCTATCTCACAAAACTAGCCAGAACTGTTAATATGAAAAATAAGTACTCCACAAACATACCTAAAATACATACATGTCAAGCCTTTGGCAAAAAAAATAATAATGACCTCTTCCATGAAGTGGGAATACAAGAAAAGGGATCACAGAAAGAAAGACAACATAAGGAAAAGATGTATAAGGAAAGGAAAACCACTATAAAAAAAGAAACTCTGGCCACACTATCATGTACAATTATAATAAGCCACCAAAACCTTTAGTATTCTTAAAGCGCCCTTGCATTATTTTGCAAAATTGAATTAAATAAAACTATAAAATAGAAGTTAACAACTATAAGACTTGCGCACTCTGTTTTTTGGTATATTGTTATTTTTACATCATAAAAATGTTGTTAGTAAAGCTGAAATAAATCAGGCAAGGTTTTTGGTCACTTTTCTGGATGTGACTTAGACAATCATGCATAGACAGTATGTCTATGTGACACCTGTCACACATCTGTACTCTCAGTATAGCCAGTACAATGAAGCAACATGACAAACTAATAAGCCAGCAAGCAAATCACCATTCAATAGTGTTATGTCCACTGAATTTTTTGGGCATTAATATCCTGTTTCTCTATATTTCCTCTTAGTAATTAGGACTTCAAAAAGGAAGTCTAATTTACTAATTTTTAAAAGGTATAAGTAGTTTATTGGCAGAAAGGACTCGCAGCCAAACTAAATGGAAAATCCTGCTTCACATTCTGTTAGTATCAAAGGAAAATAATCAACTGATATTACTATGAACAGTACTGGACTTTTAGAAGAGTTTAGAAGTGTTTCCACATACTGGTATCTTCAAGTAATACAACAAATCAGCAATTGTCACATTAAATAAATAGGTACAAAAATTTTTATTTTTTTTTTAGACTAATCTTATACAATTGTTCTTCAGGTATTGGAACAATGATACAATAAATGTCAGGTAGGAAATATTCTGTCAACTAATTGTGTGATTTTATATCTACTCTAGCTGTACAGACAGCCATAAGAGAGACTAAGTCTATGAAAGAGGGAAGAAATAGAAGATTGTTTCATTGCTAGGTGGAACTTCAGAAATTACCACTTTTAATTTCTATAGCATGATCCTATTTTTAATCTAAAAATATAGTGCAAATACCTGCAGTAGTCTTGGCTGTCTGGTACTTGCTAAGGTAAATAGTCTTTGTCTTTCAGTGGACGTTGTGGAAGTGCTAATCTTTTTGGAGGATCATGTTATTTAGGTGTGCAACTCACATCTAACTGTAAAGTTTAGAAAATGAACTCTAGACATTAAGTTTTGAAAAAATAACTAAGTTTGTTCTAGAGGTTCCCGAAGGCAACAGGACACAAGTTATTGAGCTTAATGCACAGGTAACTGAGCGCAGTTTAATGGTCCTCAGGCCATTAAATATGCAGAAGGTCAGATTGCAGATTCAAATGACTGCTCAAGCCTTTAAGTACATAAAATACATGAAACTTCCTGAAATGACAGCAGCTTGCATGTTATATATTTCCTTTTGCATTTACAAGATCCTGGAGATATTAAGATGTATAATCTTTCCTGGAATAAGCCTAGGTGTCACCGGGGGAACTCAAATGGGCTCAGGGAACTCTCCAACTTTTTGCTGACCGTTTTAAGAAAAGAGTCAAGGGAATTTGCTACCTGTTACCTGCAGTAAAGTATGAAGAGATTTATGGCATTAATTTTATGAGAAATAACAGCACACCAGCAAATCAATGATACGATTGTGCACAGCTCCTGGCCCAAGACCAAAAAAGCACTTCATTATGTACGGAGCTTAAAGCCAAAGGTAGTTTGTTAGGTAAACAGTTACTTAAAAACTAGATTTTCCTAAATTCTTGGCAAAGGTAGTCAGCTCCCATTTTGCTATCAAGAAAGACCATATATTCATTGAGTTCAGCAGTAGATCTAGTACGGAAATTCTCAGGAGAAATATTATTCCACTTGAAAAGGCCAGGTCACTGAAACTAAGGCTGGATATTTGGGGGAGGGAGGAGGGGGGAGCAGAAAAGGAAAAAAAGCCTGTAAGAGCCCCCAGGCTGTGTATGGGAGATACAGACTTTTGAGGTACCTTAGGGAAAGGGGAGAAAGTAAGATGGGAGGCTGGAAACAAATAAAATAATAAAAATTTTTCCTTATAAAAGGACCTGCACACATAGGGGTTTTTCTTCCCAAAGAAGAAATAAATGGGAAATAAAGGAAGAAAGAGACAGACTCTTTCCTGAGTAGTAAGACCCTGTGGTCAGAACTTTCTTATAGAGTAGACATATAAATTCAAGAGTATCCTCCAAACCAAGCAAATGTTTAGGATTTTTTTCAATTCAAGGATATCTGACAGGATTATTTCACCTTAAAGTTTAACAGAATTAACTTCAATAGGTCAAATACATATGAATAACTGTAATAACATATTATATCTTAAATCAGATAAAAAACCTTTTCATTTTGTGCAAGAGCAAAATTCAATGGGACTATGTTTTTAACAATTTGTACCTAATGCCTGAACAGGAAGAACACAAACAAACAAATAAAAAAAAAAAAAATCAAACAGTACTTTTTCAGCATCTTTATGGTTCAGTATTTTCAAACAGTACTGCTCCAATTGTTTAAAGAAGTAAACCCTGATTACATACACTGTAATATTTAATCCCAAATTATGTCTACTTACAAATGAGCCAAAGTTAATACATTTACTGTTTCATGTGAGCCAAAGCAGTGTATGATCAGTTTTGTCCCTTCTGATTTTTGCCTTTGGCTGCAGAATTATTACAAACTGCCTTGAGGCATAGCTTTCCTTTTAATAACATGCAGAAAATACAAACCTGCAAGGGTAGTTATTGTTCAGTATTATGTAGTAGAAAAGAAGTAACGTGTAGTTATTAAATTGTCAGACATTAAAACATGCACAAATCATAACAAATCTCAAAATGCTGTGCACCAGCCAAAGTTTACAACTTCAGGATAAGTTCCAAGAGACAGAAACATCTAAATGTCAGAGACCCAGCTGACAACGATCTGCATACATGAGCATACACACAAAACAATAATAATGAAGGAAATTAGGGAAGATAGCATGTGATCAATGGCAGTGTGCAATTCCAAGCATACCTCACAGTAGCTGCAAACTGAAAAGGAAATTAGCTGTAGACCTGGTAAGAAAGAACAGTTCACCTACCCAGCAAGATTAATCAATTAAAACATGGAAATTCTTATGCAGAAGAGAGCTTTTGAGCACTATGGACATTAAACATCACATAGTATAAGCCTGTATACATTATAAGCATGTGTATATTTATACACTATAAGTTATGTTATAAACAAATTGAGAGAATACACACAGTACGTATTTAAAATTATTGATAGAAATACTTTATTCTACTTAATTGGTCCAAATAATAAGGTACATTCTAGAAAATTGGAATAATAAAAGCTAAATCCTCAACATAGAGAATCAATTGAGGCATCAGGCAACAAGTTGTGAACATACGCCAGCTCTTACTCAAGCTCAGATGAGTATTTGCATATTGCCAAACTTGCCACGCTCTACCTCTGACACTCTTTCCAGACCTTTTTAGGAAAAGAGACTGTCTCTTACCACTGGTACAGGAATTCATCAAACATTCAAGCAACTCCAATTAAATCTACAAGAGTTTGCCACCTAAATTGCTTTATGAATCAATTCTTAGGAAATTTATATTTTACCAAAACATTTTGCATTTATGTTACTCAGTGAAGCAACACTCTGGAAAATGAACAGATATCAGAAAAGTTGAGGAATACAGCTGTTTGCAATAAATATTGCCTCAAAAACAATAGTCGAGATTTTTCTAAAAAAAAAAAAATCAAACAAAAACCCACTGACATTCAACAATGTAATTTAAATAGCAAAGTTTCCTCATGTGGGTAGAGTGCAGGGGTACTGTAACAATCCCCTCCCAGCTCTTAGCTAAATCATGGAATTAAAATACTTTCTCTGGTAATCACTGATCTAGCCTATAAGATGTAGCAGTGGCTACTCTTCAGTCACAGGATTTTAATGAGCATTAACAACCCACACCCACCTAACCACCATAAGGCCCGTGAGAGTGACAAAGAAGTGTTGTCTATTCAGGAACATAATCTGCTTCTAAACAAGAGAGGGGTGACAACGACAAGAGAAATTTTGTCCCTCCCTACATATAACAAGTTGTATTGCCACGTGCGTAGCAACCTTCAGCATCAGGACAATTCACACAAACACAGGCAGCTTCTTTGTCACAATTTGAAAATTCTAGTTACAAGCAGCATTAAAAACATATGTAGATTAATTTACATAACTATTGTATAAAACAACCCACAAGCATATAAAAACATGTATTCTTTTGTTCAGAATGTGAACTAAGTTATATTCTGCTGACAAAAACATTTCTTTATCATAGTACTGAAGGGTCAGGGAAATAATCTGTGACAGTCATTATGCCTCTTTTGCCATCTTTTTTTTTTAAAGAACCCCCAAGCAGACTGACATTACTGAAAGATTTAATGGGACACATAGAAAATAGTCTACCATTGTTAATGGGCCGAAGAGGAAAGTTTTAAAGAGGAAAGTTTTGGACTTAAAATAAGGCATTTGGACCCAAACATTATTAGCACAGTTAGTATTACCAACTCCTAAATGAAGCTATTAAACAATGTATTGAAACAAATAGAAAATAAAAAAGACCATTACAACAAAATGAAAAAGTCTTTGTCATTAGCATGCTTATTTTTTTCTTTATTTAAACATTATTCCTCTCATAATTGAATCAAAAGCTGTAAATACCCATACATCGCCATTCATGGTATGTGAAGTAGGTAGTGTGTAAACAATCCTTAGAGTCAACCAGAGTAGTTCTGAATAAATTATCACTATTCAGTGTAAACAAACCTGACAGAGACTACCTCAAGGACAGTGTCAGAAAGAAATTTTTTCTAGAGGAAATGCAAATATACAGTTATGAATTGACAGGCTAACAATGCATGTCTATGCATGAAATATCTACCCTGTTGTCTGGTATTATCCCCAAAGATAATGGTACCTGAACCTAGAACAAAGTGATCTCCCAACAGGGAGCAACAGTTAAAATATGCTCTAGATTTATATTTCACCCATCTTAACCAACCTATTCTTTTAATTATTTTCAGTAGACAAAGAATTAATTTTTAATGTAGGCAGCCACTTATTGATACCTTGTTTATAGTCAAGAGGGGAAATAATGAATATTCAAGTGTTTTAGCTGGTTTTCCACTTCTTCTGTATTTCAAGTTAATAGTAGGGTACTGTGCAGTACCTACAAATAGAAGTACTCTTCTGAACATTTGAAATATTTATGATTGTGGGCTACATGTAATAAATAAATAACAACAAGTATTTTTCACAGTTTGCCCCAGATGTATCCACTTATTTTTATGCATGACTTACAGCATAGATTCTTCCTATAAATAAAACTTGCAGCTTACAGAGAAATACAGCTACATGATGGCATGATGATAGGACTGATTAATAAAATTTAAGTATTAAAAAAATAATAGTTTTGGTTCACCTGAAGTTATTCATGTGCCTTTATCAGCAGGTTATATGGGAAGAGGGGTTTTATTCAGTGTCCACTGCTTTATTAAGCTATCTCAAAACAGCAGCAATTATAATTAGTCAGAAAGGAACTGTATGTTACAGAGGTCATGAAACAGTGCCCTGCCCCAGTATCTGAACAACCAGCAAGGAAGAAAGAATGTAGTTCAAGTACTCCTCACTATTTTGATGATAAACTTCATTATTGAAGGAGCATTTTTCTGTGTTCATTACCAGATTTCTCCACGCAGTCCCATGAACTGAATGGTGTTTTACAAATTTGTATACAGTAAACTACAATTTTTCTTTAAGGTTTACACAAATTTCTTTTTCTCAGTTTCTCAATGGTTAAGAAACTGCATGGTAAGATGATAATGACTCTTTTTTTCTAATTTTAATGCATTGAATAATTGTGTGTTTACAACCATATGAAAGAAAATATTACACATGTGGTTAGACATTCACTTTTGATAAAGCTGTCAGCCTGACTTGCAAAGGTCCCATCACTGATAGGAAATACCAGACAGCAGAGGAAGTCATTGCACACATCAGTCAACTCATCAAAATAATGCTACAAATTACAATATGTCCACTTTGTTATATCACTATTATTCATTATTATTACATGTTTTTAAGTTCAACTGGCAACCAGCCTGGTTTTTTCCTTACTGCATTTTCATAAGACTGAGAAAAGGTAATTCTATTCTATCTCTAGTCACTATTCTTCTATTTCTTACCAGAGAGATCATATTCTGCACATTATTGTCAGGGAACTGTCTTTTAAACTGGAAAATACGTGTGTAGAGAGAGAAGATTCATGCCAAACCCAGAACATACAACTCTGTTTAGTTTAAGGCAGCAAGTCCCACAGCAGTAGAAGGTACTGAGCTGCTTTCAGCACTCTTGGAAAAGCGACAAAGGCTGAATATCCCCAGTAACTGGGTTTTACCAAATCATGTTCAACACAACTACTGTGCCTCTTGTACTACTGACCGCAATCACAAGTTCCTCTGTTTTGCACATGGTCCATTCCTTTCAGCATTCAAACCCAGGAACTTCAGAGATGTGGGCAGTGGAAGCTAGACCCAAACCAAAAGCTTTCCGAGCAGCAGCTTTTCTTGTTTCAGTCTAATAAAATATAGCTATTGCTTTTTAATCAAATCAGGATTTCCATATGTTCCAGTGATTGCTCACATCTTTTACTGGCAAACAAAGGATGTTTTCCCATCCCCATATTATGTTTCCTTATTTAAATATGTACTCATCCAAATCCCACAAGCACAAACAATGCATACTTTGGTTTGTAAAAAGCTGATTTTCTGGGTGAATTATAATGAGGAGTAAGAAAAAAAGCAGTCTAAATGAGTTCTAAGTGAGAACAACGCAGAGTTAAAAAAAAAAGCTAACATTTTACCTTTTCTGTTCTATTTTAATACTGTGTTTCATGTAGGTAATAAAAGGACATACAAAGTTGGTTTACATCTAATTACTGTAACACTTGTTACCTTTGGAACTGCCATTTTAAGGTAAAAGCTTATACAAGAAAACTCCAGGGAACCGGTTTATCAGTTTAGTAAAGCCACCCCACTGATTTTTTTCATCTTTGTGATGCAAAACGCTTCTCTCAAGTGTCTCTGCCAGCAGTACTGAACTTGTGAAAATACAGAGGTTGCAAAAGCTTGACATAGTACTCTACTCATTCTCATTTAGGTACCATCTGGTATGCACTTTTCTACCCCTTTTGCAGTTTCATCTTGAACTAGGAGCATCTACAAGAGTAATTCACAAAGAAAGGCTAAAGAGGTAAATACAACTGAAGGAAGGTAATAACAATCTTCACTTAGAAAATACAGGAGACACATTAGTGAATGAACAGAGAAGGCACGGGCTGAAACAAAAATAAAGTAAAAATAACAAAGTAAAAATTCAGACCATACTTCAGACAATGCAGGAATGTGCAATAGTCAGCTCAGTCCGATAATTAGTCATTGTTTTGTTTTTAAAATCAGGATTACACAAGGCTTTCACATCCCTATATAGATACACATGCATATAGATGCAATATGTTTATATAAACTTTAAATGGATAACTGCAAGTGCCAGTATTAAGGGACATGAAGACTCAGTGCATCCATCAACTTCTAATTGATTTTGTTTCCAGGCTTGAAAACTATCAAAGGAAAGATACCAGGCATATTAGGTCACTCATTTGATCTAATATGCAATTTCGTACAAATTACTAAATTAATATGAAGATTAAACCTTTCTGGGAATAAGACGAACCCCCTCCTCTTATTCTCCACATTTGGTGTCTGCTTTCCTCTATTATTTCTTCGCACTGAAGTCCCTTGTTCTGCTTCCTCCCCAGTTTCCATCACCCTCAAAATTTATATTACCCTTCCCTGATCCAACAAAGGAAGGGTGGATTAATCTCATTTATCCCTGCAAGAAATTGTATGTTTTATATAGAAGCTTGAATAAGCAAAACTGACAGACAGTAACAGATCTCTGCATACCTTGCATGGGTTTTAATACATATGTTGACTGCTCTTACAGTATTTTTTCTTCTCTGGTGCATGATCTCTAAACAAAAAGTGACAACTTGCACAGTTTCCATGTCAAACCCTAAAATCATGGGTTTTTAATTTTTCTTTAATCAGTCTTAACCAATTTAGCAATTTGATAGCATCTGGCTTGTGACTATTTTACCTTGCTGATAGCTTAAAATCTTATTGCTAGGTAATGTTACCCCAAGGACAGTATAAATGCAAGGACTCTGGACTTTGACCATTCCCCTTGAAAATGTGAAAAATTTACTCTTGTATGTACAAGATGCCAGACTCAATGGAACAGCAACGAGGAAAAAGGACATAGAATTTCCTCACAGCTGTGACTTTTTACATCATCCAGTAAGAACTAGACAGTGTTTGTCTTTTCTAACATCTTATTTTCCTTCACAGAATCAATATTCCCATCACGAACCATTACCACCCTAAACCCTCCCATCTCAAGTATTTAGAGATGTTCACTTTGCTGAAGAAGAAAGTGGGCTTTATTAACCCAGCAAAAGCTATATAAGAAACAAAACATTATTAGCAGAGGGGAATGTTTCAGAGTACTTCATGAATTTATACGTAAATGTTGGCAATGCTACTATCATGCACAGGAACAAGATAGAAGAAATTGCAGAGTCCATTTTTTTTTTCAATAGCAACTAGTTATAGTGTAACAAAGCAGAGGAGAAAAATATTTTGGAGACCTTAAGAGATGTAAAAACATAGAAAGAATAAAATAGGTGAAATATTTGAGGATCACTTATAATAATTACACGGTACATGAAATAACAACGTAAAACACGATAGTATCTAATGGGGATGAAGTCAATGGTTGGTTGACTGCTCACATTGAACCATCGTTCCCTTTGTGACATTTTGTGAAGGATGTATTTTGTTTCCTAAAACTTAAAGTCCTTCATTGCCACAATTTTAAATTAAATGAAACAGTCACCATAGGTAAAAATGTTGATCAAGGCAATGTAATAGAGTCCAAAATTGTTGCACTCTGTAAATAGATCAAAATAAGGAAGCTAACTGTTATTCAATGTTTGGGCCAAAGGTGTCATGAAACATCACAGCATGATATGCCCTGAGGTAGTCTGAGCTGTCATCCTGAACAACTATGCGATGTGGAACTGCCTTGTGGTATCGAACTTCGCCTAACCCCATACAATTCAGATTTGTTTTCATCTGTCAGGTATTAAAAGACTAGCATTAGAAACAGTTCAATTCAAAGATTAAAATCAAATAAAATAAAGCTTGCAAATGTGTTGTCACTTGCAAAACTTGGAAGGATGCAGGTTTTAAAACTATTCAGGGACTGTTTCATGAACAGTTGTACAAGTCCTTTCAAACTATCATGTAACAACACCCTGGGAAGAAATAAAGTAAGACCAGGGAGAAACAATATTATTTCTCATTAATCTGGCAGAGAAGTAGGACTAAATAGGAAAGTGATTTACAATTTTTATGATTAAAGACAACTTTTTCCAGTAAGGATTACGATATCGTAAAAAATTTAGGGAATGTCACAGTAACATTGGGCTGGAGTCTGTGCTTATGTGAACAGGTTTGGACATTCACAATGGCTCTTGTTTTGGTCAGATACAATTAGGTTAGGCTAGAACAGATGGAAATTGTATTTAATCATGGCTGTAGCATAAAGTCTCCCTGAAGAAAAAAAAATCAACTTAGTAACTAATGGCTACATTCTGCTAGTCACTAACAAGAGTCCAATATTTAGTTACATGATGCAGTTAGGTTCAGAAGACACTTCATTCAACATGTGTTTTGTGTACTAATATCTCATAATTAAAATGTAAATGACCAACATTTACTCCATTCACAAATGCTGTCCAATTCTTCTGGACACTCAAATTTTGCTAAAGCAACTACTTTCACAGTTGTCTATAATATGTAGCAAAACATCAAATTCAGATTATCACATAAGACAAATCAGAGAACAGACTATGCAAAGGAAACATTAAAGGATTTTACTAACTGAACATCTGAGCTATAGTTTTTACAAAAAACAATAAGAAACATTGAGTATGCTACTTACAAAATACATCTGTAACATATTAGTTACATACTACAACGTAAAATAATTGTTCTAAGACTGACTAGTAAAGAAGACTGACTGTTATTCATAGACAGGCAGCGGGAAATTCTTTTGTAAATTACATTGCAAGGCTTTAGATTGCAATCTGCAGGTGGATACGTACAAAATAAATATGAACAAGAACTACCTGAGAATCAGCTGAACCAAAGCCAATATATAGAACAAATACGGTTGCTACTGGGAGTGGAGGAAAACTATGGAAAGTCCTCTAAAAAAAAAAAAAAGGAAAAACTGTTAAATGAAATCCAAACAGAAATCCAGCTTAGGGGAGGAATAGATTTGATCCAGGGCAGATGTGGAGAGGGAATTTTAAAAATTAAAATCTAAGGTGAACTAATTCTTTACTATAACAATAATAATATAATTGGATTTTTTTGTTTTGTTTTCTGGACACATCAAAACTATTTTGTCCAGAATGAGGTTTCCAATGGTAAGTTGGAAATTTACCACCACAATATGTTGATTTTTCATGAGGAATATATTTACTTTTTATCTTTTGAATTTGTTTTAAGCTAAATGAATACTAGTATTGCATATATTTATAAATGTATGATTATTTTTTGCATGTGACATGACAAATAATCCCAAATTTAAAAACAGACCTTGGAAAACTTGAGAAAAAATATTTGAGATGTCAAAAATAGACAAAATCCAAAATTTATACATATGCAAATAAGCAGTAAATTTTAAATATTAACTAGGCATTATAATTCGGAGTTTAAAAAATGAGAAATCACTGCTTTAATTATTTCACTGCATCTCAGATGAATCCAGCTATGAATTGTATAAATGTTTTGCATAAAATAAAGCTATTTTGCTAACAGTCTAACTAGTTTCATATTTATGTAGCTTGCTTAGAGCTGTGACAGTTTTCATAAACAGTGTCATTGAAAATACGTAGAGTTAAACTAATACCATTGGAATCACATTTTGCCTTTTCATCTAACTCCACTGATGATAAAATTGATGGAATCAAGTTGAGTTGCTAGAATGTGGGCATGATGCTTAATCTATATATAGATGTCATCATAACTGGATTGAGTCGTTGGACATTGAGATGGGGAAATAGTTAATTCAGCAAGGAATACTTATTTCATAAATGTATTGATTAAAAAAACTAAAAAAAAAATCAAGATGGGATATTACAGAAGCAATGAAAAGGAACACATATATAGACTTCTAATGCTATGGCATAATATTTATGTCAATGTTCCTTCCACATTTAGAAAGTTGAATGCACACACAAAAATTACTGCTTCTCTTACCTGTTCTCAGCATGAAACTCTAAACTGTAATTTCTGGTGTGGTATTTTATACCCATTATAATCACTACCATACAGGGTACAGCTGGCCTTATTATTAGAAAAGATGGATTAATAATCAACTTTTTAGTTTCCATTAGGAACCACCTGCCCTCCAGATTTTACACAAACTGCTTTCCTATTTGAAAAGTGTTCTGAACCATGTCATGTGTCCCATGGTAACCTCAGACTACTTTTCTATTATTCTTATTGCTATTATTAAAAATGAATTAATTTTCTGCCCTTGGGAACAGCAGATCAGCATGGCTCTCGCAAACCCAAAGAATGTAAGCTAGGCTGGATTTAAAGGTTTGCAGTTAGAGGTTACTGGCAAAAGGCAGGGAAACTCACTAAAAAAGACAATTTGACCACTTTAGCTGCTGCCATTCAAAGCCCAATGTACTAATGTAAATTGCCATTGATTTCACTTAATACACCAGTCTGAATTGTGACAGCTGATGGCTTTGATTCACGATCACTGTCAAACTGAACAGCAGCAGCTGAAGTGGATGCCACCTCCTTTGGTAATAACATACATTTGTCTTTGCACAGTAAAGTTAAACAGAACTTTTGTAAAGATCTACATACACATACGGAGGAAACCAAGAAGCCTGGGATCCAAGAGCTAGCTCTAGACTATTATGCAGTACAGAAATTACCATTCTTTTGACTAAGATCCACTTTCCATCCATCCAAAAAATATAATAAGCACATAGCCATTGAGACAAAGAATAAATTACTTCTCAAGATCTTACCTACCACATAAATGAAGAATACATAACAAAATACCTTTGAAAAAAGCTTGGCTTTCTCCTCCCTCCCCCTCAGTACTCAAAACAGACGAAGATGTTACAGCTGTCGTATCCCTTTCATACAAATCTATAATGTAGAGCACTGGAGTCTTCAAATTAATGTGAAAGCACATTCCTTTGCTCTTTTATGGGGCATGACACACAAAAGGAAGAAACACAAACCCACCCCAAAAACATATTTTGCTTGATGATAGCAACACTTGGAAGGCCTGGTTGAAACAGACATCCTCTTCCAGGTTCCCCCCTGCTTCTCCTGAGAACCAAGACCTTTTAACTCAGGAGTTACTTTCCCTAAACTAACATCAACAGTTATTCTAAGACCTATTCAGCTATTTTCCTCATTATCAATAGTTGATATCCGCTTCTGGTTAACTTTTAAGTGACTGACTTACATCAACAGTAAGTTCCAAGAAAAACTGCCTTGAAGTACAGGCAAAGGTGATTTCTAGGCCCGGGACTGATCAAAACAGTCAATACTGAAGGACAAAATAAATTATATGAGAACTAAAATCCTTCAGTCTGTTGACCGCTTGGACCCGGAAGGAGATGACAGACTGTGGTAATGGACTGACTACGAGGCAGCTGTGGGGACAGACCACTGAAGATCAAGTTAAATGCAAAAAAGGTGTAGAGGCAAAATATCTCAAAATTCTGATTCCATTCCCATAGGAATGGGCATTTATGTCTCAGCTGACTGCAAGGAAATTCACCGAGGTGTTTTATATGAAGATCGAACTTCTCAGCAATAAGATCAAGAAAGCTATTCAAAGAATGGGATCTCTCCTGACGTATGACCATGGAATATTTCTATACTTACAAGCTGTGAATAGGGACACGTTTGTGAATTAGTTTCAGACATTTAATGAACTATTACATGAAGGAGGCAGAGTTTAATAAAAAAATGGGTAGAAGGAGATAAAAATATAACACACATTCTCCAGCTCTCACACCGTTGCATTGAAAAGTGACCTCTGTGTTCAGACGTACACAATCCTCAGTCTGGTTATGCTATGGGGCGTACATTAGTTCATGACCTACGGCATGTAGACAACGATGAGCTATTTTTAAGGTGTTGATAATATTTATCATTGAGAAAAGTGCTTAGAGGAGACTTCATTAGAGATTAATTTCAAGAGGCATTCTTTATATAATAATAAAAAACTTGCTTTTAAAATTCAAGAATGGTATGCGTATTGACAATGCAGGTTTTGCATCACAGAAAATGAAAAAAAAAAGCTAAAAAGTTAATTACGTAAAATGTTGAAAATATTCTTTAGACTTTCCTGCAATATTTCATAGAATGGCTTCCGCAAAGAAGGCAGTTTGAATATCATGACAGCATAAAATTTCCAACAGAGACTTAAACGAAGAGCAGGTACACTGATCAAATTAAATAGTATCTACCGCACTCCCTTTATCCACAGAGCAAGTCACCTGATCACAGAAGTCAATCAGGTTGGTCAAACACTATTTGCACTTGGTAAGTTCATGGAGGCTACCTCCAGCAGGAATTATTTGAGAGTTATGACATAAAGTCAGTATAGTGAAAGCTATAGATTCTCTCTGTGGCTCTCTGTTAAGTCCATAGGATACCATTTCATAGCTTTGTTCAGTACTGCCATATAGCACAGACCATCAAATTAAACTTGTCTTCAAGAATGCTTTAAAAATATTTCAAAGCGTTGTGACAAACACTAACAAATAAGAGATATAATAGAAACATTAAGCGTCCAATGGAAAAATGGATCATTAGTTTCAGACTTGTAAAATAAAGAAAACAAGGATTAACAAAGGTGTCAGAAGTTACCTCAAACCAAATTTTAAAAAGGTACGTTTGGCTTGAACTTATTGGAAAAAAATTAGGCAAGAGAGAAGGCCTCTGCAATTCAGGACTTCCATTTCCCACCTTCTTGAATAACCTAATGTACTATCTACCATCCATAAAACAATGGATTGTTATCACATATAAAAAGAATACAAAGATTATAATTTATTAACTGTCAGTATCTTAGCTTTAAATTTTAATAAGTTAAATATATTTGCTTTAAGGAGGAATAAACCCACATGTCTGCAGTAGTAGTGTGTGGGTTGGTTTGGTTTTTTTAAAGAACTTTTTTTTTTAAATGATATTAAATCATTTAAATGAGACAAATACATTTAACGAACTGGACCCATTTTCTAGTACAACATCTGCTCAGCAACCTTCTTATTTCAGTATCTTTAGTGATTGTAGTACAGAGATAATTAAAGAAAAAACCCACAAAGAATAGAAAACAGCAGGCACACAAGCTTGCTGTAAAAAAAAAAAAAAAAAACCCTACCCCAGCTAATTCTGATTCCTTAATGGTGCAGTTGCCTCATATTTATTCTGAGCTCTCAAGGATATCCCAGACTGCTTTGACTTGGGTTATCCTCACAATAATCCTTCGCATTTCTTTTTACTAAGACAAGGATAACGCCCAGCAGGATGCTTTGAGTTGCCTAGAAAATAACACCACAAAACTCTAATACATTGCTTTAAGACCATTGACTTAAATGCGGTAACTTGCAATTTCATATTTAATAGTCTAACATTGCTTTCTTGTGAAGAAAAAAAAGAAAAAAGATACTTAACTTTTAAAGCAAGCACTGCTGTCACCCTTCTGAACCAAGTCTTTATTTGTCCTTACATACATATATATCATTTCTCAGTAATTGAACTGTCATTTAGTATTTTTATTAATGCATTGCTTTAAAGACAATTATTCTGAAAGCCAATTTATTTTAGAATTATTTACTTTCATTTTTATTGCCTTGTTCTCACCATTGAGAAATGCTCATATTAGTATCAGTACAAAGCACTATAATAAGTATGCAAAGCTGAAAAAGTATTCTGTATTTTAATATCCCGTTTTTAAGGGACAAAACCATGTGCCAAACAGAAAATGAGCTTTTCTCAAGATGTTTACATTTTATCATAAATTATTGAAAAAAAAATTGTGCATAATTCAATTGACAGAAATTATGCTTTAGCATATTCTCTTTGAAGTGAATTCTAGTTTGGCAGTCCTAGGAGATCTCTCATACAATAATGACAGATGCCCTGCATCATTCAGATTCACTAACAACCAGCAGGAAACAGGTTTTTTACAGCCTGATGAACTAGGTTTAAAACTTGTCTTTCACATGAAAGCTAACAGAGTCTGTCTATATCTGCCAGTTACTCCAGGTCAACAGCACTGCTGGAGTTCTTTCACCCAATTACTTCATGAACAGCGATGTTCATTTACCTAGTCCCTTTCAACATTTTTGTTTTTAGACAGTCTTTTTGGAGAAATTCCTTTTCAAGTAGTCATTAGTTCAGAAGAGGCACTTGCACATGGTAAAGCATAAATCCTTTTGGCAAAGATATGATTGCAGTGTAGACAAGTGGCAGAATGAAGGGCCTTTGTAATATTGGTCAAACAACCTTTGTCAGATTTTTCTCTGCTCATGATTACAGCATTCCCCAGAAGAAAACTCAAGCTGGACAAGAAGAGGAGGACATGCTTTGGAACCAGCACAGGAGAGTTCAGGTGCTTGCTTGCGTCAATGGGGCACCTGTTGGTTTAGCTCTCCGCTAGCAACAGTCTTCATCAATCTTTTTTTCCTCTAAGACCTTCCAAACAACATCTCCTCACTGCAGATTTCAGAACACAATCTGAAATCTACATATAAAAATGCAGCACACAATATTAATCAAAGTGCATTTACTACAGTGAAGTGAAAATTTGTTCTGTGCTATTAAGATGACAACAAAAACCAAGACAAGCAGAAAGTCTTTGAATTGCTTTTGGCAACTTGAATACTTGAGAGCATCTTGATTATTTTTGAGTAGATAATTTGTTAAAGATGGAATGTGCTTCATAAAAGGCAGAAGAAAAAGAAAAAAAAAAAAGCCCAAAACTAAGGAGCATATTTCTTTCAACTCAAAAGCTTTTATCACACACCTGTGCTTTTATAAACAGTGTCAGCAAAACAAACTTTGCCAATGATATGAATTTCTTATAAATATGTATTACTAATTTCTGAATTTTTATTTTATATTTGAATGTATTTTAACCCTACACACACACATATATCAAGTAACCGAGAGAGTATAATCCCTGTTACCTTAATGGCAAAAAAGTAATTCAAACATCTGCTAACCTTTAGGGAGAGGCTGGCTACAGTTCTCTTGTGTCAGGATTTCAGACAGGACTACAGTAATTGTGGAAAACACCTTTAAGTAGTATACGAAATTCCATGTTTAGCATGTTAACCATAAATAAGTATAAAGGTAAGATATAAAAAGATAACTATTAATAACAACATCTTCTCTCTGAAGATATCCAACACATCCTAAATAACTTTGATGATTTATTGACCTATTTTTATATATATAGTAACTGAGTGAACAAGCAAAGGCTGAGCTCAAGTTAAGTGGCTCAAGGACCCTGTAAGTAAGCCAGAGTCAAATATTCATCTCCTTACTCCTCATTTTATTCTTTAAGCAAATTATCTCCTGAATATGTAACATTAAGAAAAGTCTTCCACTTGTCTTCCAATTCAAACACTTATGAGTGTTTTGATATGTGGGAAATATGAGGTAAAATACAGGTAAACTCTTAACACATTCCAAAATTAAGGAATTGCCCCAAGTCAATATTGTTCCCTTCATACGAGCATTTCCAGCACAGATGTTTCTCCCTCTGTGACCCAATTAGCAATACTGAGGTACAAAGGACACGTGCTGCAAGATGAAAGGGAGGGTGGGGAGGAAGTATATATAATAAGAATTATAATATAGAATATGACTATATACATATGTTGTAATATGTATAGATTATATGCATTTTTATATAGATATATCTTCATCAACATACATATCAATGAGAAGGTCCCTTGAAATTAAACAACAAAGAGTCTGTTCTAAATTATTCTGCAAAACCACTGTAAATTAATTCAAGCTAGAAGGGTCATCCCACATGTATCAAAAATACAACTTTGTACTCTATTACATCACAGGATAATTCAGGGTTGTAGGGCAATGATTAAGTGACAAAAGGTTTCAATTAATTAATTGTGGTTTTTTAGAAGGTTCGCAAGGGAAAGGGCAGGAAAGATTAATTGATTTATTATACAACAACACTGTTACTGCTAATTAAATCTTTCATTAACATCTTATAAGAATAGGAGATATCCATCCCCCATTTTTACCTCATATTCATTGATAAAAGTAGCAGTACAAATTTATGTCTACATTCCTCTGTTCCTAATAGTTACAAAGGCCTAGTAAACCCATTCCACATTTTTGGACAAAATGGAGTAATTTATTAAAAATTACTCCTCGTTTCTTTGAAAGGAAAATGTATTTCCACTTATGCAGACAATTCCACCAGCTTCAGTGAAGGCTCTGAGATTTCTGGCAGATGGGTTCTGTTTAATCCTGATTTCTGCTGTGACTGAAGTTCTTCTCTATCTCATGATCATAACTGAATCATAAAAAGTTGTCTTTTTCAACTCGCTAATTGACAGCATTGAAGATGAAGATCCATCCAAGTCATATCGCTGGTGTGGCAGACAGCGACTGAAGTGGAGAGAGAAAAAGAGGAAAGAGAGCTCTAGGAATCCATTTTCCACGTTCTGGCTGACAAAGCCTTTGGAGACGATTTACCTGCGTTGACTCACTTTTCCCATTGAGATGGCCTTACCTTTTCTCCCTGAATTCTCAGGGCTGTGGCAGTGGCCCTGCAAGCATTCTCAAAATACCATCTGTCACTGTTCTTCAATATCAGCCTAATTATCAGCTATTTAATTTTCACTATTAAAGTCATGCTACTGTTTTATAAAGCCAGGCAAATATAAGAAGAGTAAACTTCTAGAAAAATTTGGAAAAAATAATGAAAAAAGCATATTTAAATGGTAGATAATCTGATATATCTTACGAAGACCTAGAAAAACGAGAGTCCTGTCTGTACTTGTAGACACTAACATAGCAGCTAGAGCACAAAAAAATCAAAGCAATAGAAAGCTGTCAAAATAATAGCTTAGATCAGTGTAATTACAGGAAAAAACTTTACATTGCCGGAAATAACAGTACAAACGACCATTTCAAAATGGAACATGCTAAGTTATCAGCTTAGAAGAGTGATCTTTGACTTACTGGTAGCATCCCAAGAAAGGCTCAAGTATCTTTACTTCATTAATAAAATAAAACTCTACTCTTCATTTTAAAATAACCATCTTCAGCTGGAAGGATAATTTTCTGAACAAGTAAGATTTCTCAAATAAGTGTAAAGATACATTTAGATATTTGTTATTTATAGATATGTATAAAAACCTGAACAAACACAAGAAATAAACTAGCAAACAATATGTACACTTAGAAATATATGTCTAGATTGTGAAGTTACCAAACTAAACTCCATGGAAATTAAACCTGTTGTCTTTATGTTGTACATGGGAAAAAAGTTAATCTTTGCCAATTTCAAATACAAGGGTCTGCCAAGATTTTCTCGGTTCAGCTTCAGAAGGAAAGCAGTATTCTCAAGGAAAAAGAAAAAATAGCTTTTTTTCTTGAAAGAAGTATTTTGTAGATGTTACTGAACATACTGTTAAATATGAGAATCCAAGAAATCAAGTCAATGTAAAATAAAAAAACAAACGTTCATCTAGATAAGACTTATAAAACACCTATTAAATTGGTAAGCTTTGTACACCTTAGTAATGTTGGGTTTTCTCCCATTAAAATTAAAGTTTGCATAGTTTGCACTTCACTGTGTCATCATTACAAGACAGGCATGCACAACTTCAGTAACAAAGGGAATTCACATTTTTCAAGAACTTACACCTGAACATTTTATTCAGGCTGTTTTATTATTGATTATCATCTAGCTCAACTACTGAACACAGAAATCTCTACATAAACAAGAATGACATAAATCCTTTTTGGGTGTGAATGTATACTTGAATATATAACCCATGAAGAACAAGAGCTAGTATTTATAGTTTCACTGTATTAAATAACAGTAATATTAAGAGGAAAAGACCACCTGACTCAGTGACAAGTGATATACCAATACATAACTATATTATAATCTTAAATATATCCAATACCAAAATTTTTAGGCATCAATATTACTGTAGTATTACTTACATGCACAATACCAGCCTGAGCTTATATGCTCCTGTGCTGTTCTGCTATTTCTGTACTGTCCCTTTCTCCTGTCCCTGAAGTGGGCTGGGGCCATTCGCACAGATAATCAGCTCCCATGACAAAGAGGGAATGGAGCTAGAGCTGTGCCACACTTTATTTTTACCTCTTTGTCCTTGAATATGCTGGTATAGAGCTCATAAGTGTGAGCGAATGGGCCTGTACAAGCATGAAGGGCTTTTTGTTTGTTTTAATCCTTCCTTCCTCCCACCATCACCAAGATTTTTCTCCCAGGAAATGAACACCACCATATATTAGTGCAAGATCATCCTTGACATGTAGTAGATGCCTAAAACTGCATGAAGTGCACAGTGGCTAGAGGACACCCATTTTCATATCAGATTTACCTGTGAATACAGTATGGAAACAAGCAGGGGGAAAAAAAAAAAAGGAATGAATACTGATAAATTGATCCCATCAGCACGTGGTATAAATTGATAGTTCAAAGCGAGACAATGAAACTTATAGGCAAACATGTAGACACTGCTTCAGGGCTCGATTCTGAGTTAGAGAACATTTAGATGAGTCCTTAACCATATCTTTTTCTGCAAAGGCATCTGTGGATTTCCAACCCCACTACATATCTATGCTAATCTTTGTTTCCTAATCCCCCAGGACAGTTAAGTAATTTCTTTTTCACCTTGCCTTTAGCAGTCTTCTCTCTTCTACAGGGAAAAAGGCTACTCGAAGTTACTGATCATTTGGCGCGCTCGGAAAAAAAGTCAGTAGTCTAAAAGAAATTAAATTACTATTGGTGAGCATAACAGAAACAATACAGTGTCTTCACTGAAAATGAAACCACATCCTCTCTAGCAGCTTGCTGTCACTTAAACATTTCCTCCAGTAGCACAAAGTACTCCAGAATATGATGGAATCATCAAGGTTGTGTATTACCCAAAATTGTTGGGAACAAACAATGACAAAACCCTAAAGAATTGCTTGATCCATCCTGTTCATGTGGACTATCAATAGATGTATGTAGATTAATTTTATTTAGATTTGGCTCTGAAAGGCACTTTTTATGACAGGCTAATCCAAATGTTTTTACAAAATGTGTAATGCAGTTACGCTTTCTAAGTGCAGAAATGCTTTTACTTGCATATATTGAAGCTGATTGCAATCTGTACACAGAGAGGAAAGGGGAAATGAGAAAATAAGCCTTTTAGTGGTTGTGAAGTCCATCTCCATCTCTTTGCCAATTTGCTACTGTGGGGAAAAAAAAAAAAAAAGAGCTGCCAACACTTCAGAGTGGCTGCAGAGGCACAGAGATCTGCTCAGAGTCCCACAGATTCCAAGGCTCTGAGCCCTGCGGAATCCCTTCCTGACAGCTGCCGAAAAGGACACAAGAAAATCCCTCTGAAAGGGGGAAAAAACACCCAAACCAGCAAACCCAGTAATTCTGCAGGTTTTGAACACCTTTTTGATCCATAAAACCTGCCTAAATAATCTCATTAACATTAAGGGAGACCCTGTACTTCTGCCATTACTCACAGCTCATTAACTTTAAGCCAGCTCTCTTCTTAAGCAATGAATCAGTACAATTTGCTAATATCATCAATTCTCTGCCCTGTAACTTGAGTCTTCTTTTAATGCTTCTGTACTGGAGAGTTACTTAAAAACAGCATTACATGGTCATGCTGAGTAATTAAAGCAGTAAGATTCATAACTAATATGATTTGTCATTATTTCTCCTACCCCTATTCTCTCTTTGTATCCTGGCAGGCTTGAAATAACTAGTCCCTGTTCAGAAAGCATCATAACCTAAAACAAATGGGTGAGCTAAAGTAGTAGCAGTAATTTTCATTTATGGAAAAAGATAACAGTAGTAATAAATGCAACTATTAAGTGTTTTCACTCCTAATAAACTTGTCTTTATTTCACCGTGTAAATAAAAAAGACTGGTAGGACATGGAGTTTTTATATCACATAGCTGATGTTTAATCTTGTTAAAGCTAGATAATAAGTGAACATTCTATACGAAAACTTACTGCAATGTGTTAGCCACCTACCTTGTTGCCTCAGACACCATGATTTTTGAAACCACAAACCCTATGGAGATCAGATGCTAAAGTTCCCTTTTATTCTTAACATTAGCTATCAGATTGCAAATACATACCCATTACTTTCTTACAGTCCCATCCCAAAACTTTATATGTGTCTGTCTTCTGTCTTCCTCATCTTCTGACTGTTTTCTGAAGAGGTGGTGTGAATATACACACACACACATTTTTGTGCATGCACATTCTGAAATGCACCTAGACCCATGTCTCTCTTTACAGCATCTATCAGACCTCGTTGTGACTAAGTGTATAAGTATCTGTGTGTACATATTATAAATAAGTAGCTATATATCTATATAATAGGCCCATTTAATAATTTTCATTCTCCAAGTTCTTCCATTAAAATAATGAAAACCTGATTAGAGCTCTCCCACTTTAACTGGCTACATTGCCTATCACAGTTTAACAAATACAAAATATGACTTTATTAGAAAGGACAGATGTGCACTGTATCCTAACAAAATGAAAGTTTCTCATCTTTTAAGAAATTAATTTCTATTGTTCCCCAGCTTTTGACACATAGTAAATAATTGGATAGTTATTTCATTCACACTTGATTTTTTATTTATATGTAGTAATAACTTTGCTGTAAAAACAAATTACTCATTCCCTTGTTGTCTGTCCCATCTTGTGTTCCTCTGTATTTTAAGAATCCGGTGGTAATGAGTTGCAAAACTAAAACGATGTATACAAGAACGTGTAATTTATGGTTTTACTGTTTTCTAAAGCGAGAACAGCATTCCTCACCTAAGCATCATCTTTACCATATAGCAGAAGACACATTTAATATTTTAAACCACATCATTTTACATTAATATTATGATCAGTTACACTTGTGCCATTCTTTTTGTTGAGTTATATGCATGCTGTTTAACTGTATAGGGCTTTACATAGAATCATTTAGGTTGGAAAGGACCCTTAAGGTCAAGTCCATTTTTAAATGTAAATTCTCTTAATGAACACAAACCAACTAAAATGCACCTAAGGATGCATTCATTCATGGATAAATAGGAAATTTCTGACAGGTCTTGGGATTCTGAAATATGAGTGTCAACAAGTTACTGAACGAGCCTTTGCATTTTCCTTTTTCTTAGTTAGGGATTAATTTAATTACAAATACTTTCCATGCTTATACAGATGTCCAGCTAAGCATTATTTTCATAGAAATAAATTTAAACAACCAAACAGTTAATATTTTTTGCGTTACACTACTATAACTCTCTTCAACTAGAATTAGTTATGGTACATTTAAGGGGTGGGGGGAATATTTTACTTGGTTTTGGAAAGGAAACATTTAGAGAAATGCTATTATTAAGAATCCTACAGCTAAAGGCCGTCCTTGGCCTGGAATGGTGCTCAGTTATGTCAGTGCAAAGCTAAGCAGCTTGTTTCAAGTCACTGCTGAGGTTGAAAGTATGTTTATGACTCTTACATTTTCCATTTTGTGGATGTTAACATACACGTACTGAAACATATTATTTCATTAACTGTGAACTTGAAACAACAGCAGCAGGAGTACCCATGACAGCAAATATGCCTGGTTTTACCAGGTCACTTGCTGAGTGCATCTGTTTTCCCACTTACAAAATGTTATTATTTTGTAATATTGTGGAAGCGTGGATTGCAGAAACAGTACATGGAAGAAAAGGATGTCACTTAATACTAATCATAATCAGTCAGTCTTACTCTGTTCTGGACTATGGCCTTTGTTTCACTTGCAGGTCCACAAGCCTACGTATTTTTTGTCACAAATTATTTCAGAGACATTGAACAAGTTAGATCTCTTCTTCCCCTTCGAAATAAAGATTAAAAAGGATGTACTGTAGAAACCTGTAGGTGATGAGTATCTTCAAAAATTAGTAAAATTTTCATTTCATTAGTCATTGATGTGATCTGAGCAAGCAAAATGGATTTCTCTTAATGGATTTAGAGTATATTTTGTCAAGCTGTTAGTTAGGTCTTAGGAGACAGTCAACTCATTAAAGCTTTGTGTTCTAAATATTAAATTTTTATAAAAGTCTGTTTACATATATTGCTTTCACAATTAAATTCTAATGGAAGTACAATTTTAAGTGGAAAATATTATTCAGAATTTATGTCTGACAAATATTAGTGCTCTTATGACAGTGCTGGGATTCAGAAGAACTGTTTTGTTTTCTTTCTCTCAAGTTTTATAGTCTTTATCCTTAAAGACTGTCTTTGAGTAGTTAATTAGTTTTGTCAGTCAACTGCCTCAAATTGGATTACCAAATTTTTTTTTTTTTTATTTTAATTTGAAATCTCAGATCCTTCTGACTGAAATGGTGAGGAAAGGACACACTAAAAGCTTAGTTAGCTGTGGGCATATAAATACAATAAAATTAGAGCACAGAAAAGATTTCCAGGGTTTCTTCTAATGTGCATATCTGAACAATATTAAAGGATCAAAGCTTTGTCTGTCATTCCATTCCATATCTTTTTTACCCATTTAAGATTAAATACTTCATCATCCTCTAAATACACTAGAGAACCATATTGAAGTTTCTCATTAACTGTATTATTAAAAGGTTTCTGAAGAACTTTTTGAGATACTTGATAAAATATAATAAATATCTTTTGGAAAGTTAGGGCAAGTTGATAAAAAACAGTCATAAAATGCCAAAATTAACATGAATATACTCAACTGATATTAATTTTAACAGAAAACAGGGAAATTACTGTATTACATCTGTTGCCAACTGAAGTAATTTAAGCGATTTATAGCCAGGTACATTTGTACATCTGTAAAGAATATAACAAAGTTATATTCTTTACAGATCTGTTTGGTGAAGTGATACACCTGAGCCAATATAATCTGAGGAGAAACTTTGAGATGTACAAACTTCACAGTATATTTGATACATGAAGTCTTCAATCACTGTTTTCAAATCAATTGCTCTTTTGCACAAGAACTTATCCCTACCTTGAATCACCTGTGCTCAATTTCTTCTTTAAAAAAGCAATACTTTGTTAAAAAATATTAATATGTTTCTTTTAGAGAATCAACATATGACAAATCAAATCCTGAGATACAAACACGATGGATGCTTACCCTTGAAGATCACTTAGAAAAGGACAAAACCGTACATTTTAAATACAAGCCTAACACAAGCTTCTGTATTGCAAATCAGAGGAAAGAATACCTGCTACTGATTTTTTTTCTTCTTTTTTTTTTTTTTTTTAAGTCTTATGCAAGGTGCATGACTACTTTGCCTTTGTTAACCATCGACAAGTGCAGAGGCTTCCATATCTCCCAGGGCTTTGTAAGGTTTACAGAAAAGAAAAAAACAAACCCAAAAACAAACCAATGAAAAAAACAACACCCCCCAAAAAGAAGATTAATATACTTAGGTAAAAGGAGTTATACACGTATAAAACTTTAGCAGAAACATCATGAACCTCCAAGTCTGAAAGAAAACAGAAGGCAGGAGTTTTTTACCTACCTTTAGGCAGGTAAAGAACAGATAAATTCTTCTGAAAAAAGTGTCATATTTTTCTCTACTTGACAGCCATTCATAGATATATTTTCTTTTCTGTTGGTATACAGTTGTTAAATAAAATTTAATTTTCTGTATTTTAAATATCTACATCCCATGGTAAAGATAGCAATGAAATTAAAAGAATTTGGTTTTGCTTTCAAATGAGGTCAAGATAAAACAAAAAAAAAAAGGTGTTGAAAACCTCTTTCATAAGCTCTAAGCATCCACGGTTCTGTTCAAGCTTTCTTTAGTTCACGTTTTCAAGAGCTCAGGGGCATCTGACTCATTTCAATGGGAACAGCCTTTCTGAATGCTCCAGTAGGGACCAGATGGCAAGTTATTTAGAAATACTTAACTGGTAAATGACACAAGCATTAAAACCTATAGCAATCTGAAAATGCTTCAAGTTATACCAGAGCAAAAAATTTGTTTTCTGTTAATAACCTAGTCTCAAAGGCAACTTGAAAAACTGGCTTATCCTTTTAGGTTAGTGACACGTTTATCACTTCCAAACAGTTACTCTGTCATTGAGTAATAACTTAAAAGAACTTAAAAGAAATGTTTTCTTTGGTGAAGAATTTTCTTATGCTATTAATCACAAGATATTTAGAAGCATATAAACCAATGAGTTTCACCCCATTAAAAAATGCTCTTATCCCTGCTGTTACTGAATGTTTGCACAGTTTAGCAGAATATGCCACCTTTCAGGAACAACAGAAAAATCTACACAATAGAACAAAGGTGTTCATTTGCAGTAAAATATTTAATTAAGGTGAAGGGTCTTCCTAGCTTTCCATAAGAAAGCTGAATCTGTTTTGGCAGTACATTGACACAATTGTCTGAAGAGGAAACAAAACCATTTGAAAACTCCTCATCTTACAGTCTAAAATCTCCACTGAAGTTCAGATCCCCCCAGAACACGTCCTTCAGGGAATTCAGTAAAACTTTGCTGATGTAATTTGGACCATGGAGGAGGATACCACTTGCCAGACATGTTTGTCTCCACTGAACTCAGCTGAAAAATGTTGAGTGAAATGCACTATAGCATTTCAAAGCAGCGATATTCAGAGGAAAGCCATCAAGAAAATTATTTTTGTCATAAGTTTCAATAGCCTGAATCTTAATAAATTCATTAGTATTAATTCTTCAAGGCTGTTCAAGTGTTGAAGGACTATGTTGAACTGGGTCCAAAGGGCTCAGTACTGGCTGCCCCTCTACAAGACACCACATCTTTCAGCAGCTGGTTATGCAGAGGCATCTGCCTTTGCTCTGCCTTTCACACCTGGACCAGACCCATCATGGGGCAATGTCAGTGCTTAATGGGTGCTTGTTACACCTAAGGGCAGCGATAATGTCAGCAGAAGCTGACAACACAGGGGTGGCAATGAGCAACTGGGGACTGAAGCACTGCTCACCAGCTCAGTCATTGGGCTTGCTTGCCCTTTGGTAAGTGTACTTAAAGGCATCTGTGACCACAAATAATTGACTTTGAACACTGCCAGCTCAAATAGACACTTATTTCTGTAAAATGACCACTTACATTTCACGTGAAAATTTTCTGTGATAACTGAAATCCATATCCTCCCAAACCATTATTTTTTTTTTCAAATATTAAAACAAGTTTGACTAAATTATCTGCTTTACCTCACATTTTCAATATAGTTTTACAACTATGATATAACATAACAAGTGTTGTTTGTTTCCCCTGCCCTGGTCTGGGGTAATAAAACAGATAATGTTTATTTTGGAATTGTAATTTATTCAGGAAAGGACACTGGTCAGAAAAACAAAACCAACCTATTACACTGAGTTCAACGCTAAAATGTAATTGCTTTTCACAAACACCCATTCACTCTCTAACTTATCACACTGTCAATTTTTCCTCTGCTACATCCTTACTCTCCCACTTGGAATGAAAGGCAAGAAATTGAGAAAACATTTTCCTCTCGGGACTTGACACAAGAGGTATGAACAGAAGTGAGTTCTGGCAAAATTACTCAGGCCCTCCCCACTATCCCCTCAGCCCCAAGGTCCTTCCTGGAATTCCCATGCAAATTCCACTCTTCTGGCAGTTTCTTTTTCCAGTTTTAGCACCGCTAATCACATTGTTAATATTCGGCCTGAGGAAACCCAGGCATAGCAGGGAGAACATATCTTCTAACCTTCCTTTACTTTCATGTTGCACAACACAAGTTTCATTTTTTACTTAACAAAATTCATTAAAGCACATAAGATCTCACCGTGTAATTTAAGTATAATACATTTTATCATAGTACATCTTTCTTTAAATATTGACATCGTACCATGAAAGGCTTTCTGGGGGAATATTTATCCATAGCTATCACACCTTTTGGCCTGTACCATGTCTAGTAACATACAAAAACTTTGTAAGCTGCACTGCATAGTGTATCTAGAAATCTGAGGATGAAAATCGTTGAGCTGACATGCTTTCAAAGCAGAATATTGCATCTCCTACATCCTCTCAGCCCCTTCCTCCATGCAGGAGTTTTAAGCAAAGAAAAAACAAGTTATTGAGGGTGGTAAAGAAGGCTTCAAGAAACAATTGTCAATGAAACCAGGGCAACAAGAACTGCAAAGTTGCTATTGTCACAACATTATAAAAGTCTCTTGCACAGCACTACTACTTACTTTGCTGGACATCAGAAATAAGAATATTTTAATAGACATTATATTGTGTGGGTTATGTTTACAATTTTTTAGATTTTTTTTTATGCATCTTCTCTTTAAATAACTTTAAATAACTAGGCAATGAAGCCGATCAGTGCCATAAATGTGCCAAGGATCAATATAAATTTAAGATTAAATTTAATGTAGGAAGATCTTTACTGGATTGAGATGCCCTACAAATATTGACAAAATATGATACTTGATCCCAACTGCAGAATAATCACTAGATGTAAGAAAGAAACTGAGAGTAACTTGGCAGCTGAAGAAATAAGGCATTTCCTCATAGAGGTACAACCAGGAGAAAAACTTCTGTTTCTATGTTTAAGGCTATTTATATAATTTTTTTTAAAAAAGTAAAGACATAAGAGAAATTTCTAAGATCTTACACACACAAAGTAATGTATAAAAGTCATTGGTTCATATTAGAAATTAGGAATAAAACATGCACTGATTCCTCACTGCATTTTCTAAATGTATTCAAACAATCCATGTTTAATCCCCAGATTCTACATCCAAATACTTCTTAAGATCTCAGGAGTCCCTGCAGACTAAATGTGGAAAAGCGCAAGTATGAAAGTCTATCAGGTTGTTCACTTTATTCTCTCTTTCTTTTCAGCTAAACTAACACTATCAGTTTTAAAGGGCATCGCAGTTTCAGCAGCAGCAATGGAATATTTGTTTGCTGCTAAAGTGCACAGAGTTTCAATCTGAAAACATGCCTATAAACTGAAGGTCAATATACAGGGTAAGTAGGCCAATGTGTAAAGCACTTCAGGATTTTCCAAGGGCAGCACATGTTCAGTGTGCCACCCTTCTCAGCCCTCACCTATTGAAAGTATCATTTTTTTTTCCTCATCTGTCAGATATATCCCTCCTTACTCAACCAGGAATGCTCCTTGGCAATGCCCTCCATCCTTTATAAGCACTATAGATGCTTAGGGAACAGAGAGCTCCACAGAGAGCTCAGTTCCCTGATTTTAATGTTAGTCTGGCTTTTCAACTCTTTCTATTTATGTTGTATTTCATTCCTACTCTTGTAAAGGCAGGTCATCCTTACTTTTCTTTCTCCAATATTTTCTCTCTTGTGTACTCAACAGCCAAATAACTTTTCCTTCCTTTATTTTTTAAATGGGAATAAGCAACAGATATGCTATTGAGTAGAAAATAAGAAAAATATACAGAGTATTTCAAAGCTGGTTTTCTCCTTCACTTACCACTAAATGATATCTCACAATCAACACAAAATCATTTGTGAACCTAATAAAAAGTTCAAAGTGGCTTGACCAAAAAAAAAAAAAAAATTCCTAGCAGATAAGAACTACAGGTGATTAGTTTTGGTTTACCATCTATAAAATGCTATCTAGGACCCAATGTTCTTTATTTTGGACACAGTCAGTATGTTTTATATATCTCAAAATAATCTCCTACCACAACATGAAGATCAGCATAAAGCCATTCCAGTTGCGGGTTCAAATTATCTAGGTGGATGAATAATTACAAGTCATTCACCTAATGGCAAAATCCAGAGGAACTGCTCTTAAAAAGGATGATGAGTCATAACTTAAATGAAAAGATGTGATGCAGTTAGTGGTTTTACCCACAAAACCATGTGATAATGTGACATTACATAATTTTAAAAGGAACCTAATACTGACATAGATTTTAGATAAACAGCTGAGACTGTCAAACTGGCAGAAAGAGAATAAAAATACACAAGCTTAAGACTGGACATTAAAAGTGGCTGTTGATATATTTCCACCTCTGCTTTTTTTCAAATGTCATCCATGAAAATATGGACAATATTATTCATCCTTACAGTATAGTCCTGACAATTTCTAACTTCTTTTTAAAAATGCAGTTTGATTAAGGACATAAAGGAATTAATAACTAGAGTTCTAGAAGAAAATTCACAGAGACATCCCCGTTGGGAAAACCACAGGACCTGTGAATATCCTAACAACAACCTACATGAAAAACTAGAGTAACTATATCAGATAAGTATTATTTACTTATAAATATATATTTATATTACTGGAGGGATGAGGAACCTCCAGTTTTCTTTTTCCAACTCTAATTTTCACATTAAAGGCAATATCTACATGCATTACAATCACCCTGGCATAGTATAAATTAAATGTTGCTTATCAAATACTTTAGTATAAACTTTCTGTAACATTTGGAAATGATAAAAATAGGTTTAAAATACCTGAGCACTTAGCCACAAAGCTTCTGAGAATGTAATTTTGGGTCATTTTGTACTGTACATAGGCTTACATTCTTGTGAAACAATAAAACATGTGAATAAATATACTTTTCAGTCTCAAATAGTCAATTCACCAGGAAGAGAGTATTCTTTAAAAGTACTCATGAAACTGAATCAGCAATATTTGCTTGACTAGAATGGAAACTGGTGCTATATTTCCACAAAATTCTACAGTTTTTACTCAATTCTCTTTATTAAATGCTGCCATCCAAACACTTGGCAACTAATGAGAAGATAAAAGCCATTGAAGCACATATTTGTGTTCAGTGAATTTATATTCTCCTTTGTATTTAGGGTAGGATCATAGCATCCATTTCCTTTTAAAACATGCAACAAGATTGAATGAGGGAACCTAATAAAAGATCAAAGAAAAAAAAAGCTTTAGTTTTGTTAATTTTAGAATTCTTTTATTCTAATGACTAAAAACTGTGCTGCAGTGCATGATTGTTAATGCTTAATTTGTTCTTTGCTATTGGTTTCTCCTGAGAGTTTCCTTTGCAGTGTCAGATGCACAGGCCAACAAAACATTTAAGTTTCCTTCTTTAATCAAAAATAAATGGTAAACAGAGACACAAAAATTGTTGGTGTACACTCTTGAAGAGAAATCAGCTCTGAACTATTAGCCTTGTCTGAACTATGAAAACGTATTTGTTAGACATGCACTCAGGGACTAAAATCCAGGCATTGTTTTAACAGCATTTTTTTTTAAAATACCGTTCATCATTCTTCCTAAATTGTATTTTTTTTTCCTTTTACTTTTGCCTTAAAATAAAGTAAACTTAAAGTAAATATTTCACTGGTGAACTTAATTGCCTGTATGAGGTATGCAATCATGCAAACTTGCACAATAATTTCTAACTATTAAAAGAAAGATGCATTTAATGATGCTTTATTTTTTGCATTAAGGATCTAAATCTGATCTGTAAACTGTCTCATTTTCATTTCAGGCAGAGAACATACAAGAACCACCGTTTTCTTAATTGAATTTAATTTTTTTGTACAATATAAAGCTTTAAGCCACTATCATTTTGGGATTGAATTACTAGGATAAGTGCTGAATCCCAGTCCACCCATTACTAGAAGAAATTAATGAAAATAGTTAATTAAAATACATAGCTCATAGAAAAGCGTGAAGAGTTTTATTCCCACTAAGCATAAATTTGAAGTTGTGTATGTGTGTGCATATATAATCATACACTGCATTTAGATGTTTTTACTCCATATTCCTGAGTTAATTTCATTTTAATTTCTTGTTAATAAAAATTTATATTGTTAATATTTGTATTGATTCTGGCACACCTAGTCCAGAAGTAAAACTTATTGACTGGAACAGAAGTTTAAATAAACAGCTGTAGAGGGAGAAATGACACAGTTGAAGCTGAAGATGCAAATGAAATATGAAGCATCTTAATCTGCTCTTCAGACAGATAATTGCTTCAGATCAAACGGCTTCTGAGCCATGTATGGATATTCTGGTGAAGTTCCATGGCTAATGGTAACAGGTGTCAGGGTAGGTGATTTACTAGTTAATTCTGAGACTATGAAACATTGTATTACACAAGCATAGAAGAATCCAAATGGTGAAGGTGACTTATTTTTTCAAGCTATATAATATCTATATATAAAATATAACAGAACAAGAGGAATTTAAAGTTCCTTACTTTATGGTAAAGTATACCTGCTTATTTTTTAAGTTGCACTTTATGTCACATATACCACTGAACTATCATTGAGAGATGTTTCCCTATTTCCCTCCATCCCATTCAGATCAGTTATCTAGAACCTTCATACTCTAACTAGATGGATAGCAAAACTAACACTCCAAGCCAAGGTGACTTCACAGCTTCTCTCAACAAAATTAAAGCAGTACAAAAATAAACCAGGAAGTTGCAAGTTAAAATACTGCTGTAGGCAGAGTCAAAAAAATTCTTTAATTTGATGCTTCCACTCTGAGTTACTTGTGTGATCTTAAATATATAACACTGTGTAATATAATATGGCAGAAGCTGACCCTAAGTAACCCAAAGAAGGAAATAAGTCAGACTTGCCCTGAGGGCAGGACCAAGACTGGTCATTTTAAGACATTCACAGAGGATCACAGAATGTTTGAGGTTGGAAAGGACCTCTGCAGGTCACCTGGTCCAACCGGCCTGCTCAAATGGGATCACCCCAGAACAGGCTGTCCAGGACCATGTCCAGATGGCTTTTGAATATCTCCAAGGAAGGAGACTCCACAATCTCTCTGGGCAACCTGTGCCAGTGCTCAGTACCCTCACAGTGAAAAAGTCTTCCCTGACATTTGGAAGGAACTTGCTGTGTCTCAGTTTGTGTCCATTACCTCTTGCCCTGCCACTGGGCACCACTAGAAAGAGTCTCTGCCCTCTTTGCACCCTCCCTTCAGGTATTTGTACACATTGATGAGATTCCCCCGAGACTTCTCTTCTCCAGACTAAATGGTTCCAGCTCTCTCAGCCTTCCCTTGCGCAAGAGATGCTTCAGTCCCGTAATCGCCTTAGCAGTCCTTTCCTGGGCAGTCTCCAGTATGCCTGCATCCCTCTTGCATGGTTGACTATTACTGGCACAAAACTTTACATTCGCACTCTGTACAGATGGCTTTGGACCACAAATACAAATCAGAAGCACTATTCCCTGTATCACATTCCATGTACTCATTTAATTTGCAGCTTCAAAAAAACTGAAGTCAGTGAGACCTTTGCTACAAAGTATTTATCTCAGTTTTGCAAGAAGTTTTCATCTCTAGGCTGCCCGTATTACTTTGTAAATCAGGGACATTTTATTGTAATAATGACCTCTGAATCATACATTAAAGATCTGGAAGGCTTTGTTTAGTATGCACAATACCTCATGTATATCTTAGAAACTTCAGTAATAGCCTATATTTGAAATAGCAGTGCAGGAAAAGAATACCCACATTACTAATCAGATGAAAATAATTTTGCAAAGGTAGGAATAACTGAAAAAAATAGGAGAACAGATATAAGGCTGCAAAGTGAGTTTACCCTGCTGGTAATTGGATATAATTTGAGTGACCAAAGGCAGTGCAATCTGATTTGCATAACATGCTGCCCATGAATTCACTGACTTTGCTGTATTGTGAAATATAATGAAGTGGTAAAGGACAGCATCACTGATAGGAGAATAAATAAGAAAATGTAAATTCTTATGCTAGGTGTTTCCACAACAAATAATCTTACATACTTACTCTTCTACCCATCATTTCAATGAGATATGAATCTGTGAAAATAATGAACAAATATGAAGCTGTTCAGCAATAATTTCACAGAAAGTACAGATTGTTCAAAATGTGTCACCAAGGTCAACAACAACAAAGAAGTATTAAACTGGAGATCTAACCTTCTTAAATACACGGACTTCTATCAGGAAAATGGAGAACAATGATGGCAAGTCTCCAATCCCCAGGATACCAGATGAGAGTGTGAGCAAGCACTAGATAAAAGCTGAAGGGCAACATTAAAGTTAACCTAGATAACACCTCTTATCTGGAAGAGTAGACAAGGCATAGTAAGTAGTAGATTTTTCTAATGTTCCTTTTTTTGGAGGTGTGTCTTTCCAAAATATATTTCATCCAGAAAGTTACTTTTTATTTTCAAATAGATACAGATACCCTGAATTTTAATGAATGCAGATGATATACATTGCCTCTAGCAGAACACTACAAAACCACTGTTAGCTTCATTTGCATTACCAACTACTCACTTGTTCCATATGTCCACATGATATCTACGAAAGCTTTGAGGTCTTCATTTTTCTGTCAGAGGCTGTAAAAATTTGTTAGTGTTTTTTTCTTTCAGCATTAAAAATATTTCCATATGCAAATTCAGGGTTTATTCAAATTCATAAGGCCAGCTATAGAGCTTTTGCTGCTAGTGGTAGAGCAAGAGGTAATAATGCCCTGCACTGACTTTTTTTACTGCCTGGCCTCAAAATTGACTTGCTTTCACCTCAACATTTGTTTTCCTGCTAAAAAAGCAGATGCATGCCTTATAACATGAAGTACAAAATGCATTTCTCTTTCTACATTCCTATTGTTTGCAATTTTGTTAAAAGTCCTTAAAAAAAAAAACTTGAAGAGAACAACAAGGTACAATCAAAAGGGGAAAAAACAAACAGCTATCAGCAGCCAACCACGTACTTTCACCTAACTCCATCTTAGTATTATGACCCAAACATAGGTTGGTACCTGATCTTCAGGTAAATTATGGGAAAAAGAGTTTTATGAAACTAGCCATATTATGGACAAGGACAAGGTAAGGACAGGGGTTTCCAAGTGGGCAAGGATGACAGGTTACCTGTGATTAGGGAAACCACAAGGAACATGCTGCTCTTCAGAGCAAATGGCAACAGGCAAAGATTGTGGTAGAAACTACATCCAAAATTGTGCTTGGGGGGGAGTATCTGTGGATGAGGGAGCCATTTAAGAAATTTAGCTTCTCAAACTGTTTTTCTGCTTTTAATTGCAACTTTGAAAACTGATCTGGCATGGGTGTGGGAATCTATTTTGTTTTTATTTCCTTTGGCACATAGCAGGCACATTCAAAATGCTTCTGAGATTGGGTAAGTAAAATGGATAATTGTCTTATTTCTGCATCAATTGAATTTTTAACTAAGTTGTGATTTCACAGCCAACCATTGCATACATTTATGTCTCTCCAGCTACTACTTCAAGGCGGTGCAAAATTTACCAGGCAAGCTTCACTTTTTATTATGTTTTATGTTTAATATAAACAACAACAAACATCACCTCCAAAAAAACCCCTGTCAAACCCAAAACCAACCCACAACCAAGAAAACAAGTTGTATCTTAAATAAAACCAGCTTTACACTCCAAACTGGGATTAATTTTCAATGCAAAAGAACAATATAAAACAGTAAATAAATAAATAATGTTAATAAAAGAACAAATCCAAAATAAAAAGAAGAATGCTTCTCTTTTAGAAAAGGCAGGTATTATTTAACTTCTCATTTTTGTAAGTATTCTTCTTCCTATTTTGGAAGCCTGAAAGATCTGTCCTGTTGTACGGAAAAGAAACATAATTAGTATTTCTTAGAATCTTACTGCTATGAATCTATGCTAAACACTTTCTTAATATGTATGGAAAATACACAGGTTTACAAGTAACACATGCTTATATTTTTATATCTCTTACATCTGTACATACATGCATATAAGTGTATGTTGTGGTTTAGTCCCAGATGGCAACCAAGCGCCACGCAGCCACTCGCTTGCTCCCCTATGGTGGGACAGGAGAGAGATTCGGAAGAGTAAAAGTGGGGAAACTCATGGTTTGAGATAAAGACAGTTTAATAGGGAAAGCAAAAGCCATGCACACAAGCAGAGCAAAACAGGGAATCCATTCACCACTCCCCATGGGCAGGCAGGTGTTCAGCCATCTCCAGGAGAGCAGGGCTCCATCACCTGTAACGGTTTCTTGGGAAGACAAACGCCATCACTCCGAACATCTCTCCACCCCTTCCTTCTTCTTCGTCCCAGCTTTATATCCTGAGCGTGATGCCATATGGTAGGGAACATCCCTGTGGCCAGCCTGGGTCAGCTGTCCTGGCCGTGTCCCCTCCCAGCTCCCCGGGCACCCCCAGCCTGCTCGCTGGCAGCCCAGCATGAGAAGCTGGACTGTCCTTGACTACTTAGCCACAACTCAAAACATCAGCACATTATCTACATTTTCTCACCCCAAATCCAAAACATAGCCTTATACTAGCTTCTCTGAAGAAAATTAACTCTATACCACCTGAAACCAGGACAGTATACCATTATAAAATCTTGACTTTTTGAGATCAAATAAAATTCTAGTTTTACCAGGCCTATTAGCAAACTGTTTCATACTAGACAAGGCCAAAACGCAGATAAAGGTATTGTGAGACCCAGAGGCATCTGGTTCTGTTGAGAAGATCTTTGATGAGGACAAATTGTAAATATAAAAAATAGCACCCTTTTTTCAACAGCCCAGGGTTTTCAAGACATTTTCAGATTCTCCTTTTCTGATAACATAAGCTGAAATTCACACAAAAAAACAGAGTAGACTCAAGTCTGACAACATCTATTTAGGAAGAAGAACGAGGCAGCTGAATAAAATGCTCTCAAGTTCTGAATGCTTCATTCACTGAGCCAGCAGAGAACAACAACATTAAATTACATTTACCATTATGTACCTAATCTATTAAGACTGTGTTCTAATAATTAATCAAAGTATTCAGTATAGTCTAGGACTTGTACATGGGAAAAATATATAAGGTACTAAAGTGTTATTGATTTTATTATAATTCTCAAACTTCCGTTTAAATTAAACATTAAATTTTGACATGAGAAGTCATTAAAGAAGCTTAGTTTCTATATGAATCTATTACTTAATGTGGCATGCTCTGCATGGAGTTACAAGAAATTAAAGATACAAACAGGTGATATAACTTCAACTTTCTAAATGCTTTCTAAAACAGTGTTTTGTCCATCTGTCCTAAATCACGCTACAAAAATCTTCCCACATAATAATTATAAACTTCCTACCCTCCCTTTGAATAAGTCTCAGGAGTAGAACATAACTCCATTACTACATATTAATAGGTAGAGGGGAAATACTCTTCCACCCTGGTATCCATGGTCAGAAAGGGAAATGCTGAAATGGTTCGTTCTAGACAGAATGAACCATCTTACAATATAAAGTAATTGTTTTTAACATTTCAAGAACTTTTTTATTATTATTGTTTTGGACAATATGATTTGGCAAAACCTATTCAAATTCATGATTTTTTTTTTATTTTCCCAGAAGTAGAAGATTTAATAAAGAAAGAATAATAATACACACGTTTTTACAGGCTAAACCCGGAGTTTGCTTGCTGCTATTCCACTTTAGATTCTCAAGCAGTACAGGACTCCATTATAAGGTCTTAAAAAGTATAACATTTTAAGAAAATGGTAAAAAAATAAAAAGGTTTCTCTATAGAATTGTGAAGGGAATGGTAGGTCACTCATGATGTGGAAAAGTATGGAAATGAGTGCATTTCCAGTATGATACAAAAATACTAAGAGAGGACTAAGAAAAGGCATTTTAAAGAACACAAATATTATAAAGGGAAGGTAAAACAATCCAGATGAAATACGAGCTTTTAATATGAAAAATGAACAATGAAAATTGTTTAATATTCAGGCTCCACTTAAAGTTGTAAAACCAATCTTTCACTACAAGACCTTCTTTATGTTTTTATTTTTTTTAGAAAAAAAGAAATCCAAGATTTAGACAGTTATGTAGTAATTCAACAGGTAATTCGACAGAAAACATGCCAGCTATTTAATCCATTTCACATTTAGAAGCTCCTGAAGTTTGAGAGCCCATTTGGTCACATCTATATTTAAATTTGTTAGACTTACACATAATTTCTAAACATACTTTCCATAGGTCCTTTTTTTATGAAAGAAACATTTGCTGTAGAATAATGAATATGAATTATGCAAAGAAAATCTTTAAAGAAATTCTTCTTGCATATTTTAAGCCTGTTAAAAAGTTCAGTCTGAAAGACATTGTCATCTGGAGAGATTAATTTCCTTTTATAATAAGAAAAATCATCAGAAAATTGTAGTACAGAACATGTCAGTTAAGTTACTGCAGGCAGAGAAATCTGTGCCACAGCTATTCTTTTGAATATTTGTAAGGCTAGAAACCTTAGACTATTCATATTGTAGAAAATAAATTTTTTTTTTTTAATTCAGTGCCTTACCTCAACTTAAATTTAAGACCAAAAAAAACTTAATATGTGACAAAAACTTCACACTTAACGTGATTCAGCCACGGAAGATGGAAGTCTGCTGCTAACCTTCGGAATCAGCAGCACTAGACTCAGCAGCAACTCCTACAGGAACTACTGGCAACTCCAAATTAAGCTCTTCCTCAAGAATTCAGTTAGAAAAGGGGTAGATGCAGAAGTGAGCAAAGCTATGCCAACTTATTACAACTTTTAATCCCAGTGCAAAAAATTTCTGCCATGCCTAGACTTGCATTTTGCTTCCTTTGCCAAAGTGGAACCTCTTCTGGATGAGGACATAAACATTGATCCAGAAGCTAGCTTTAGCTTGGTGACCTGTTCCTTCTCCTAAATGTACTTTGGATACTACAAGCAGCACCAAGACTTAAAATCTGCCTAAAACTCCCCTTCTAAATCTAGCTATAAAATAATGGTTGTTTTCAAGTTTGGACCCTCTTACTAAGTCTAGCCTTAGCAGACACACAAACTAACCGATTTCCAGCAACGTCTCTGAATCAAGAAGTAACCTTAGTTCAACTTGGCTTCCCAGAAATTCATCCTTAAGCAAAAATTCAACCCTAACTTTGTTTGATTTTAGTCCAGGGGTTTTATTTTGCAGGACCTGATTGAAATTTTAAGTGATAGTAGTACTTCTGGAACCCATGTTGCATAGAGGTCCAGGCTTTTCTCTGACCCAAACAATTACTTAACTGCCATATTTGGATTACACCCCCGACTGTTGTTTGCCCATGCTGGTAGATTCTTCTTGACTTAACTGTGTGCTTGTTTGGTCATCTTTTTTTCCCCTTCCCTTTCTTTTTAGAACCAAGCACTGACTTTCCACTTACAAACTCAAATTCAGTTAACATCCTACACACAGTAAAACTTCCCTTAGACTTAGTCATCATTAGGATAGACACCCAAGCTTAAAGTTAACCAAAGGATAATAACCATTGCCAGAAGCAGACTTAGAACCTTAGTTGAATCATTTTACTTCTTTAGCTTAATGTCTAGTCTTGCCTTCTGATAGAGCCTCCACAAAGGAGATGCAGTAAACATACTGACAGAGAAGAAGGACACCTCTTAGCCAAAGTCCAAAGACATCCCTGATAAACTCAGCCAAAACCTCCTTAATGGGGAGCAGTTGGCAGAACAAAGAAACCCTGATAATGAACTGACCTCCCAAGAAAACAGGAGTCAGCAACGACTGATGTCCTACACCCACTTATTTATCTACATCAAAAAGGTATTAAAAAAATAAAAACAACACCACAACTCCCTACCTACCCAAAAGGAGCGTCTCTGCAAGAGCCTCTCTGCACAAGATCTCCCAAACAGACAGGATCCTGCCTAGGGACACCAGGCCGATTCCCGCCTCCATGACATGGATAATCTATAAGGGACACTTTTCCCATCATCGATCAGACCCACTCCTGGGAGCAGCTTAGTGCTCAAGGGGCAGCAAAGGCAGAAATTGTTGTGAGCAACAAAGGACGTCTAACAGTGGGAAATAAAGGAAGTTCCTTGGGATTTTTTTCCATGCTTTTCTAACCTTATACTCTATAGCCACTATATAATGACTCTGTCTCAATATCCCAAATACCAGGTACTTAATAAAAGAATGACCTACTCATTTGTTTTGCTTTTGTTTCCCCCCCTCCCAATTTTTTAATAGCTGTAAAAAAACTACACAAAGCACTTCCCCTTTTGTCCTATTCTTTCAGTCTATAAGGCAGTGTTAGCTGGAAGAGTGTTTTTATGATATACCGTTTTAGCACACAGAAAAATGACACTTATCTCCCAGAAGAACTGTAAGTAAAGTTTTTATCCCTTCTTTTTAAATTATCTTTGAGAGGCACTTTCATCCCATCAGCCTTGCCATTTTAGCACATGTTGAGATCCTTCAGATGACAAATTAATTTGAAATTGTACATTATAAAATAAATGTACATAAAAGTACCCTTTCAATACTATAAAATTTTTGGTCTACAGCCATAATCAGGAACTTTGAAAACTGATTGAATTTAAGTTTATTTTCATAATTTGATAGATTAAAAAAATTAATGATAATAATTTTTCTCTTGAGCACCTTTAGGCATCAACATGCATTTTAGTTTTGACCCAAGTCTCACTATTTTGAACACTTAACATTTAATAAAATTTCAGTAAGATTAAAGGAAGCTTCCAAGAGACATTACCTTCCTATATAAAGAGCTTCCTGTCAGCACTGTGTGTCATTCTTACATATGCTGTTATTCTTGAATATTTCAAAGTTGATAAATTAAAAGGAAAAAGAAGGTACATGTGTCCTGAAAGAGATCTACTGAGTCAGTAGGTAACAGCAAAAGAACTTCAGAAGAATTGTTGCAGAGTTCTAGTGAAACGAACTGGACCTGCAATCCACTAAATAATTCCAATAACTTGAAGAATGCAGCATCTTCCCAAACTTGCATTCTGTGTTCCGTTACGTGTGTGGAGTCACTGTTAGCAGTGATTCCAGGAGAATAAGGAGGAAAAACATACTGTGAAATTCAGCACCTCGTTCACAATGGCAGATTATTGGGTAAGAGTTCCTTTAATCCAGAGTCCAGCTACAGTTCATTAAGTAAGAATACTCATCTATCTGCTATAAATTGACGTATTTGGAAACAGTTACTCAAAATTAGGTTATAGTTCTGAATCAACTGAAATTTGTACACCAGAAATATAATTCCTGCTAAACATTCACAGAATTGGACATATAATTAAAATATTGTTCTAGTGATTTACAAGATTTTCCTACACAGGGAAAAAAAAAAAAAAATCATTCTATCCTTTACCAAATCATTTAAAAAATGTTTCTCAGTCATACCTGTGCAGAATGGGGCTTTTTCATTAGCATCACTTGTTTTTGTCATATTACCATTTGCAGTTTTTCCTGCTCTAGAGAAACTGTTTTGAGGATTAAACATTTAAAGAAGCTAATTTTGCTTTAGAGAAATAGACCCTATGGGTCAAATCTTAATCATATTGTAAGCATAGAAACTTTGTTCTTAAAGGATCATATATTTAGAAGGCAAAAGGACTATCATTTACTAATGAAAAATAAGCCAAAATGAAAAATCTGAAGTATGTATCGAGCGTCCGGCTGATTCTGCAGACCTTTTTTTCCAAGTGTACTGGTCATCATAAAAGCAGAGAAAAAAGAAGTCTTTACTACAAGCACTAGTGCAAAATAGTCTACTGTTACAGGGTAGCATTTCTGTAAAAGTACAACAATGGTCAGAGACTTAAGTTCAGAAGACAAAAAAGAAACAGATGTCATCATAAACCATTCTTAAGGTTTTCTTAAGCAGCCCAGATTTATGAGACTTTGTGTAGCATTTATCACTTCCACCTCAGCCTGCCTGAATTGCTAGCAAAGTGAATGTCACTTGTGACATTCAGTTATCATTAGGAACTAATCGTACATAGTATTTTCCTTTATCATAACTAATAATTATTTCTTGTACTAAGCAAATAGAAAGCATGATGTAGAATTCATTCAGCTTGGAGCACTTATTCAGATCTGCTGTGGAATAAGGACACTTCATTTCCTCTGCACAGATACATCTGTACTCTCAAAGTACCTGTAGGATGCCCTGAAACAACAGGATCCTGATTTTGCAAACATATATGCTGATTTTTAATTTATTAATTCACTGAACTTATTAAATCTAATCACAGACATCTAGATAGGCATACATGTTTCTGAGGGACTGGGAGTATTTGGCTTGGAAAAATGCATTTATATTATAGGCAAGTTAAAGAAATGGTGATTCCCAATAATATTTAGAAAGCACAGCAATGGATGAAAAACAGATAATCCTAAAAATTTTTGGAAAATAAGCACAAATATATGCAGTATAGGTTCTATTTGGACAGTGTCAGTAACAGATTACCTACAATGCTATAACATATACTCTACTAAGAGGAGAATAATGATTTTCAATTTCAATACTTAAAACTAAAACTACCAAACCACCTTGAAAACTGTAAATCTGTACAATAGCGCATAAACAAGGACAACCAAAACATCATTCATTCCATGTTGATAGTTTTTATGTCAAAGAAAACCACATACTTAAACCAAATAGTTGAAAAAGATGGCATTTATATCCATAAATACAGGTAAGTTAGAGTAACCACTCTCATCTCTTCAGAGCTAGCTGTAAAAGTACAAAATCAGGAATAAATGATCTGCCAGTATTAGCCTTAGCCATCTGTTTCAAAGATCTTGGGTTCAAGTCCTCGCTCTACTATGATCTGCATGATCACAGCTAATTCAAATAGTGTATCTGTGCTTCAGATCCCATGTGCAAAGCCAACTTTTCAGATGATACTTGCCCTCACAGTGAAATGAAGAAAAAATAGCAATGTTAAAATTTGAATTAAAATTACTTTAAAACAAACAATATTGTTTCAAATACTAGAAATATATTTTAGCCACACATGAGAAATCATCAGCCGATGTAGTGTTCAGGTCTTAAAAGGACTGACCTCCTGTTAGGTTGACTTGCTACAGGGCAATATAGGTTAATGGCAACTGAATAAATTTCATTCATCCACTCTCTACTATATAGTTCTTATATGAGACAAACATACTCGACATATTAGAAATGTTGGAAAGAATAAATTTTAGGCTTATTCTAAAGAATGAGAACATGACCATCCCACCAAGAACAGGCAAAGATTAAAAAAGGGGTCAAGAATTTAATAAAGCCTCCAGATTAGGACTGAGACATAAAAACAAGGTATTCCAGAAGGGTGAGAAAGCAAGCTTGCCTTCCATTGTCTGTTCTTAGTGTGATCTGTCTGGAGGCTTAGCTATCAGAGGGATGCTTAAAGAACTGCTGCTTACTTGGAAGAATGGAACAATCCTCTTTTACAAATATTTTCAAAGGAATATTTTTACATAAAACAAAAAGGACAAAGGTTAGTTGGTACTGATTCCATCCTGAGAAAGTCAGGTGATGACATAGTAACCTTTATGCTTATGAAGGTCCTGAGCTACCACAAAAGACTACCAAAAATTCCAAGCAGACTTCAGATGAGAAAAAGCACGAAAAGGCTCGGGAGAGATCACCTATCACCAGTGTGTGCTCTCACTCTCCCCCAGACAATCCCAGGGAAGAACTGTATCCTTTTCTAGAAGAAAACAAAACCAACAAACTACCACCTGAGAGTCACTGTAACCCAGGAAACAGTTTCATTAATAGCCCATACATAGGTGACTGCACTTTTTTTCTCCATTAATTCTATTTCTACTATCTCGGCCAACAAGGTAATCCTGCTTCTGTAAAGTGATTTGGTGCTTATGACAAATAAGTTTCCTGCGCTCTAATTTTATATTTTAGTATGATGAATTAAAGTGAATAACATGAACTACACCAGACCCTGAAGAAAAGCATCAACTTCCTCTTCACATCTAGCCAAATATACTAGTGTTTGTCTACTTCCCATTAAGGTGACTTGTAGAAGTTCAGATTAGTGTAGCTGGAAAGGAGCCAGAAAAATTCCATTCCTGTAAATATAAAGGATATTTTTGGACATTTTCTCATGTTTTGCTATAAATTATTCATTCTTCTTTTTCTGCCTGAGCCAAACAGTGTCTTTTAAAAGCTCTTTTAAAAGCTATGTCTTTAAAATCTGGGAACAGTAGGAAAACTAGTGAGTAGAGAGTCTTAGATGTCTTTATCTGGTGTCATTTATGCCTTGCACTTACAGGAGTAGAAGTTCCTAGAAAGTAGAGTTGCAAATTCCTAGCTTTAATTGAGTGCAACTAATGTAAGACCACATTCCACAGAAATACAATACACAGGGAAAGGACTGAAGAGGTACTTCTAGAGCAATCCAAAGGTGATCTTTTCACATCTTTTCTATTCCTTGGACAGATAATAGAGTAAATAACCATAACATTTACATAAGAGTGTAATATGAGAAGAAGGTGCATAATATAACAATAGGGGAAATATTTTTTCTTGAGTGTCTAATGGGTTATCCATTATAAATAACAATAAGTACACAGGTTACTCCAGGCAGTATGCATTTACCACAGTAATAAACATTCCTAAAGGCACCTTAGTTAGCTGGTAAGATTGCAAAGTAATCTCTTCCCCTTTTATTCTTCTATTTGAAGTTCCTACACGAGGAAGAAGGATTTACACAATCCTTTGTGATAACACATTGTTAAAGCAAACATATGCTACAGCAGTCTGTATCTGCCTGCCTTTCATTTGCACATTTAAGGCTGCATGTGCCAGACCCTAAGCTCTCCTAATTCAGCAAGCATGTCTTGCTCTTTCAGATAATCGGATCCCAGCACGTCAAAAATTACTTCTACAAAAATACTGCACACTTTCCCCACTGCTAACTGCAGTCTTACAGGGGAAAGTTGGCTTCTGAACACTCGTATTTAAACTAATACATGCAAATAAAATTATAGGTGTGTATGTGACAACAGTATGCAACTTGAAACTTGGAAGCAATGTTCAAAATTTAGTACAAATGAGAAAGGTTTTGCAATCAAGCAAAATAGCAGAAGTATGGAAATACTAAATTGAACAATACACTGAAGTTACTTATATTAGGCATTTTCATTTATTCTCCATTTTTCCTTCAAACAAGTGAGTTTAATAACCCTTTTTTTTTCCCCCAAGTCCATACTGCAAGCAAAGAGATTTAGGGAGAGTATATGCAAGTATGTGAGTCTCTGAAAGACTGATATTTCTGATATTTCCCATTTAATGACAGGTGTATACTTTCTCTAGAAAGGAGGAGATTCAGAGACAAGCTGCAGTCATTTCAGTAATTGGTTTTCATGTGTACTGGTTCAGATGGATTACTGTTAGTGTGATAGGCAGCTAACATTAAATGTCAAATTAACATGAAATATCAAGATGGTAATATGTTGAAATTTGTATACTATGTATTGTAATGAAAAGACTGTTCAAAATCGATCCTCCAGGGCTAACTATATAACACACTTAGCAAAAAAATGTTTTTGATACCAAAAATCTTGTTTTACACATGTAAACTAGAGCACTGCTGCTGTGTAAAATATTGCACACAACAGTAAATATGGACCAGAAAGACTTACTATACAACAGGTATCACTGAACATATCACGAACTGAATATCATAAACATATAAGGAAAACTGCAGAACACATCTGGCTATTCACCTTCCCCAAGCTGTTTGCTAAATATATATATATGGCATTTACCAGTGCAAAATAATCAATAGCAGTAAATTAATCTCATGGTCCACCAACAAGGTGTTTGTTGCATTAAAGTATTATATGCTTCCATTAAAGCTTTTGTAGACTGAATAGATACTGTGAAAAAAAGTCTTCTGAAGGAGTGCAAAAAGAGAACCACTCTAATTTTATTATTATTTTTATTATTAGTTTGAGATTTGCCATTGAAGGGACTTCAGTTTGTTCCAAGTCATGAATTGCTACAGATGGAAAATATTTTCAACAAAACATTTTTGCTAGGAAAAAAATTCTGGATAATTGTTTTGAAAAGAATAAAAGTTCCGAACCAGAAGAGAAGCCACTCAGCCAGTACAAGAAGTCCAAAATAGATTAGTAGCTCTGGCTCCTACATACTGTACAAAAGATCAAATTTAACAGATGGAAGCAAAGAGTATCCCATGCTGGAGGCAAATATCATCATCAGGAGGCTACTTAATTGTTCGGGATATAGTGAGGCTTATTCTCTGACCCAACTTACCAGCTATTCCAGTTAATTTCTATTTCACTGCCAATTAAAATTATTTTTCAGCGATTAAGAAAAAACAGCACAGAAATTGAAACCTACAAAATTAGTTTGAAGGAAAAACTATTTTCCCCTCTCTCAGTAAAGAATATAATTTTGTTTATAAATACAAAAGCAGATAATAGATGCATGTGAAATTTAATTGCTCAAATACTGATGGCAACAAAACCATTAAATTTGTGAGAACCAATTTTTCAGAGAGGATTCATCTTCCAGTTTGAGTAAATTATTGCAAAATTCCCTTCTGTCCTGAGCTGGCTATATACGTCGCTATATGCCAGAGTTTTCCTATGAAAAATGTTTTGGGGTTTTTTTCCCCCATCTTAAAAATCAACTAGTGCTTTTGCCGTATATTTTAGAACTGAAAAAAAATGTAGTGTGCTCCTAAAAGTATTTCTGTACTGGTGTCATTCAAATTGCAAAACAAATATTTGATAATTGACAACAATGCCAGAAGGAAAAAAATTCTCATGTTAATTATTGTTCGTGGTTGATTTTCAGTACTTAATATATTAAGAATTAAAAAAAAAATTGAAGCTATATTGCAAGATTAATTATTAATTACTATTTTCATTCTATGTTCTCCTTCTTATAGTTTGCCTTGTTTATATCATACTTAAGTTAGAATGAAGGCCATTTGTAGAAATAATCAGGCTTATTTTCACCAGTATCAGTCATGGCTTGTCATTATCAATGAAGTATCCGCTCAAGCTTAGTTTCTATGGAAACCACCACTGATACTACTGACATTTGTAACTTTTCTTTTTTAAAGCATGTGGCTTTCATCCTCATTGCTCATTTTTCCTGTACAACTTTTTTGTTCTTTTATTTTGCACACTTTAAGAATGTAGCAAAACCCAGTAATAAGATCCTTCACCATCTATTAAGATGTTATGTTTCTCAGTAAAGAGTATATATAGTAAATGATTTCTCAGGAAAACATTTTGATTTTGGAAGTGGCATCAACAATAGGAAGTATTACAACAGCAATAAAGAAACCAACTCACAGATAGAATATAGTCAAATTACATTCTATGGCGTGATAAGCAAGATGTCAAGAACCACAAGAAGAATTTAAGACACACAATTAAAATACAATATATAGCGAGAATCCAACTACTGATAGATGGTATTACTTGGTTAATAGATGCTATTACCTTGCTGAAAAATCTGTCAGATTGTAGAAATGTCAGAAGAGCTTGTTTGAATTTAATAAATCAGCTGCAAATTAAACTAGACTATGGTGACTGTGTAATCACTGAAGATATCTTGCGGGTTTTTTTATGCATTTGGCACTGTGCCATTACATAAATGTCTACAGTAAAAAGAATAAAGCAACAAGAAACTGGAATAGTTCCTAGGATTTTTCAATTACTTAGCCAAATTCTTTCCAAGCCTTGTTCAAGCTACAATAAAGTGCTGTTTCAACCTCTGAAGACAGGATTTCCAGAAGAACTGTCACAGGTTTTTTTCCCTCCAATAGAAGTACTCTCCCAGGTTATTTAGGAACTTCCATATAGAGCTAAGGACAGATTTTTTTGATGCCTTATAGGAATATACGGTAGTAACCTGTTCTCAAGCTTTGTATCAGGGCAATAAAAGAACAGCAAAACAGAAAAAGAAAATAAAATTTGTTTGTCAGAAACATATGGTAATTGTGGGTGACTCAAGTTCAATATTGCAGTTTAAGAGAAAGCGTGTCCTATAATAAAGCAGTAGAAAGGCTGATCAGAAAACTGTTCCATTAAAACATATATGGGTATATCTGCTGAGGTTCGGAATAAAAATTACAGAATATGTTGAGAAACAAGGAAATATGCCACTAGAAAAGAAATAGCAATTGCAGATGCATTGACAAATTACATTTAGTCTCAAAATTTCATAGAATACACCACTGATAAGTAACATAACTTCCTTATTGACTCAACAGTGACTTATTTCAAACAACTGTAAAAAAAAAAACAAAAACCAAACAAACCCAAAATCCAGATAGAAATGAGAGTTACTGTTAGAACCTCACCAATATATTAACTACCAGGTGATCTGACATAGAAAAGAATTGTAGACAATGACTAACTACTCCAGCAGCAGAAGGATGTGCAATCTGAAGTATGTGATATTACACTGGAAGGAAGAAAAAGTGTAAAGGAACCTTAACACACTTGACAGATAACATCGAGAATGTTCTCATGAAGCCATGAAAGGAAAAGCTTATTTTTTCCCAACAAAATTAGTTCTGTTCCTTTAGCAGCACATCTAAGAAGACAACAGCTAAGCATACATCCTACCGAGTTATCACTTGTTCTCAAAAAAGCTGAAGTGAAAAACAAATCAGATTAGGCCTAATGAAAAACAACAAAAAAAATTAGTATGCTTCCAATGAAAATGTAAGAAAAGACGTAACATCACATCCAGCCCATTCTCATTCAATTTTCCAAACAAAGAGCATGAAATTCCAAGAACTTATAGAAAAATCTCAAGACTTTGATGTAATTTTTAAAGTTGTTATTTTCTTATACATACATATATCTGATTACATATAGGGTTTGCACAGCTGTTAATGAACAGAAGGCAAAACACAACTCCAACTCAGGAAAAGACAACGGAAGTTCTGCCAGCTGTCTTGGCATGAGATTGATAGTTAAATTTATTGCTAGAGGCTTTAAGAGTTTTGTTAAAGTATCTCTTCTTAATTTGGTATAAACACAAAGGAATAAAGATAAATAATAGAAAGTTGATCTTATGCAAACAGTGTAAAAGAGAAGAAAAAAAAATACTTCCTAAAGCTTCTAAGGAGATTCTACTACAGCAGTAAATCCATGCTCAAGGATAGGAAAGAGCATACCTTAACCAATCTGAACAGTGATGTTCCAGATGAAACAGATCAACCGTATCAAATCAACAGTTTAACTGTTCATCACATCAGGACTGCCTCAGATACGATGCTCTGCAGAGTAACTAAAGGAAACAGAGAGAGATAGTAATTCTGGTATACATAAGTGTACCTGAAACCTTGCCAATAGCTATATTATTGACAATTTTACTAGACTTGAATGAAGCAATACATTTTCTTATCAAATCTCAGCAACACGTTTTTTCAAGATAAACACCAAGTTAGGCTTTTCCTCATCCATAACTTCAAAGAATTGGCACAGTTTGGATAAATTTTCATTGATATATTTATTTGTAACTTAAGCCACTTTTCATTCCTACTATATCTCTCTCATTTCCTGGAAATAAATTCATACTACAGTTGCAATATCATTTAATATCAGATAAACAGTGCAAAACTTTAATAAATTTATTACTCACTGTGCATCATACCCATTTTGGCACTACCCTAATTTCTTCATATGCATATTAAAACAGTATTCTCAACATGAAAACAGATTAATGCAGTTTGTCAGATGCTCTTACATCTCTGTGTGAGTCTTACAAAAGTTTCCCTTTCTTCTTCTCATAATGCAAAAGACTTTACCATGTTTCTTTCAATATAGCATAGATAGTCAACACAACTCCATCCCAGAAAGTTACAGTTTCACTTGCTGGGTGCTAGAAGCTAGACCACATAGTTTTACTCCTTTGACAAGCAAACCAAAACAGTAATTTCTTAAAGTATTTTCTACAAATTCTAACTCAAACTATATCTCATGTAGTTCCTTCTTGTGGCATGCAATGAGTATACTTCACAAATTTCTTGAGTAAATGACATATAGAATTAATATTATGAGAATCATAATTGATTGAATAAATACATATGCATAAATCTATCATTTAATAAACTCTCCTATCTTTTAAGGTCCCCTTTATGTCACTTCTAAGCAATTATAATGGAATTTGATTTACTTGATATAAGAAAGGAAAATACTAGAAAAAGCACTATTTATATGTCTATTAATATGAAAAGCAATGAAATATTCAAGTAAAGATTTGGTTTTAAGAAAGCAAATACCTATTGTTTGTGAGTTAGGCTACCATTAAGCCCTGGAGAAGCCAGATCTCCAGAGCAAGATAGTTTCAGGAGACGCAATTGTTTACTGAGGTATAATTGTTCAAGATATGGCAACATCTCAACAAACTAGATAATAGTAGAACACATCTGCTGAAAAACTTAGAGATTTTTTTTTTCTTAACTTAAAATCTTCAAAAGCAAAGATTACAAACCCAGCAACTTCCACCCTGACTAAGCAGATATAAATGCAATAGATATGACAGAAAGAATGTTAACATATACAGAAAGTCAGATTAGTGGGCTGCTTTTTTATTAGCTTCCTCAGCTCAGCAAAGGAACAAGTTTCATTTCATTGTTTTATGAGAAATAGATGAATAAAAATTAATTTAGACAGACTATGGGCTTCTTGTAGTCTCCATAGTCATACCTCTGCTGGTAATTAAGTTAGTATTTTATCACACTGTTTTAAAAAACAGTTTAAACAGTGTCAGGTTTATTATTTTGATTGCACTCAAATAACTTACCAGGAATGCTATACCAGAATTATTTGTTCTCTGCTGGTCCCAAACAATGTAAGGTCTGCACTGGACTGAGGAACTAAACTGTAGTTCTGCATCAAAACCTACATTATTTTTCAAGCTTCTTCAGAATGAGCGTGTGCATGTGCATACACATATGCATATGTACATCTACTTACAACAGTTTTCGTAATACATCATGACTAATACCAAAATGAACTCTTGCCAGAATTAGAAAGCACGGGTAAACAAGTATGTGCTTTCCCCAAACATATACAAACTCACTTAATTTGGATCATCACGTAACTAGCTTTAGTTTGCATTAAACAAAGAAGGAGAATTAATGTAGAATTTCTATTGCCTCCTATTTGCACTCCTTTAGTTGCTAGATTCAGTAAGTACGCTACGAAAATGTTTAGACCAAGACTGTTGTATTAGGATAGACCCAGCCTCCGGTACTGCTACTCATTATGTTGATCTAAGTCATAGTGTGCCTTAATGATGGGTTGGAAAATCCATCTCATTTGAAGTGCACAACCTGAGGTTATATTCAACAGGATTCATTCTAATGTACTCTGCCTCTACTTGGTATTGGTTTTCTTGGGGAGTGAATATTTTCACTAGAAGAAAAATAACACTGAAGAGGAACAACAGGATACTAAAACAAGCTAGTCCGTAAGGAAGAAAGGCATGTTATCACTTAAACATGTCAGGTGCTTAGGAGAGCTGGTTTCATGCCTTAGCAAAGTAAGATTGTTGCATATATCTGTATTTTCCAGGGTTCAGCTTTGGACCTGATATAAGACCAGACTAGAATCATTAAGTAGAATTCTTTCAGACAGTTTTCTTACACATTTTGAGCTAAATTATTTTTTCAACGCACAAAATACTGCTACGAATGTGTAAGATATGAAGACTTCTGCCCAAAGATACACTGATGTCAAGTAAATCACTTAATATACCATCAAATTTTTTTTTTTTTAAACTGTGCTGTTTTTCTTTTTCCATTCACACTACTACCATATTGTCTCTCCTGCCTACTCTTTAATTCTAGTTCCATCCCATATTCTCTAAATGTCTTTGCGGTCAATCCTTTTTCAAGCTTTTTTACAAGGAAAGCTTCCTTTCAGACCCAGCACATATTTCTATGAACTTTTTCATGATCGGCAACTACTGTATCCTATAATATGTATTCTAAGAAGAGTTAAATTTGAAGCATGCTAGCATCAAAATCATTAAAACCTCTTAATTTTAAGGATGGTTGCAAAAATTCTAAAACAAGTCAACTCCATAAAGCCATCTATTATCATTGAGAAGTGTATTATAATCAAACTTGCTTAGACTATCAGAATACTAGCCTCACTCCCCTTCGACTCCCACCCCCGATATGCCTGTCTTGTATCCCATTTTGTTAGTATCCCATTTTCCTAAATCTTTCGGAGTCTAATTTTAGACTTTTGGACCAGTGCAAAGGCAATAGCTGAGGTTTTTTGGTGCATATATGAAAACAGTGCTAATTCAAGCAAAGATGTAGGTCATACACCAGTGATATTAGAAATACAGAATACCTCCAAAGTTGAATTTTATTTAAATTACTTAAAAATAAGAATCTGCTCTGTGCTTTTAATTCTCTGGCATTACTGCAGGGAATTCTATTAACAATTTTTTTACATTATGGTTCAGGTTGATTTGCCTTGAAACTTAATATAATAAAGAAAACAAAAAACACACACAAGTTACCTGCTTTAAGAATGTACTCTTCCATTTATACAATAGCCAACATTTCAATTTCTGTTAAGAGAGATTACATGAGTTCTGTGAAAGAAAATCATCTCTTCGAATCCTTAATACACTTTTCTTCGCAGAATTCTATCCTCAGGATAACAGTTTTTCCTCCAATGAACTAGAACTAGCATGCTCCTACAGGAGCAAGCACCAAGTCTACAGCTTTCCCCATCCCTGAAACTTAAGCCTATTAAGCTATTTATATATCTTTGAATGTATAATATGCATTTATACTGTTTATATCTACATTTTAGATTAATATTTTCAGACAAGGTCAGCATGATACCTCACCTAGAGTCCAGCTATGTTTCCTAGGTAATTTGTATATTTTTTTTGTCCAATAAAGTGTTGAACTAAGAAGTCCACCATTTCAGAAACATTTAAAAAATGACAACTACTGTGATCGTACACCGCAGTCTCTAGAGATACAGTCAAGCAACAAATGCAATAACTCTGCTATTTTAATTAACATCCCTGAATACGGACTAAAGGGTTTGCATATGCATAGTGTATTTCATGTACTTTTCAGTGAAGTCACGTACGTTTAACAGCATTTGAACAGCCAGGGTGTAAAAAAGAAAGCTTCTGCTTGTTTCTTCCTTAAAGTTCTGAAAAATGCCTTGTAATCATCACAATAATCACACACACTTTACAAAACAAAAATCAGAACAGTAGGCAGCTGGAAACACAGAGCATAGAAACACGAATTAAAACAAAGGTGTTATCTGTTGGTATGTGGGCTACATCAGAATAGCAAAAAGCTTCACTCCTTTTAAGAGACTAAACTTATTCACATCATAAACAATGCAATAATTTAATATTACTTACATGAAAATAATTCCAAAAAACCTACTAACCTACAGTTAAGAATCTAGTTAAATTTTTAAAATAGTTTTTGTGTTGTACAAAATTGGAGCTCTCTCTTTCCTTCTAGTGTTCCACATTGCCACAGCATGTAGATTAAAAGCTTAGATTATTTAAAATTATTTATTATAAATTATTATAATTATGCACATATTACAAATTAGTAATTTATTATAAATAATTATTACCAAAATATTATTAGCTTTATTAAAAGCTTAGACTATTTTTAATAATAAAAATACTTTTCTGTAAATTATTATTGAAAATAAGTAGCGAAGGTTGGTTTTGTATCACACTTTATGGATATCATAAACTATGGGAGACCTTTGTAGCTGCCTATTCTTTAAAAAGTAACATAGATAAGATCTGAAAATTTGTACTGACTTTGCTGAATGTCTTTTGAGACCCGGCTGTGTGAGATGGACAGTAGCTGCTCATTGGTTACAATCTTAATTGTCCTTACCAGTAAGCTAAGCAAATGTTCAAAACCAGTCTTTATTATTTTTGAAAATATTAAAACTTTTTTTTTCAGTGGAATGGGTTATTCATAGTTTATTCATTTATCAGTTGGATAATGCATTAAAAATACATTTTATCCCAAAACCCAAGATGAGAACTAATCAAAAAGCATTCAAAGAGTCAGAACTCCTGTAAAAATCCTTTAAATTACCTGGCAGATCAGACATACGGCTATGGAGTGTCAGGCAGACAGAATACAAGGTTTCAATAAAAGACACTAGGATAGAGAATTGTTGTGAGTTAGAGTTTGTTTTATTAAAACAAAACTCAAACAGGCAAACAAATAAAGAAAGAAACATTTTGAGTACACCCATTAGAAAGTTCCATTTCATAAAAACAGTCTAAACACATGTTCTAAAGTGTACTGTGTTATTATTAAAAATAGAGTAGAGCTAGGTAGAGAATAAGACCAAGAGTTAACCTTACATGTTAAGTCACTGAACTGAAACAAAGACACTTTTACATGATACTCATTATCTCTGAATAACCCAACTGCTCAAATACTGGCTATTTCAGGATGGATAAATTCCTGTATTGCCTCAAATCTTTTTAAAGAGACAAATAAAAATATTGTTTTAGTTCTGACATAGAAAGAAATAAGCCTACTGTATTTCTTAATGGAATTCTGATTTGTTGTGTTATGTCACTTTAAAAAATAAAACAAGGAAATTAAATTTGCATAAATAAAAGATTAAGTCATCATTACCATTTTATTAATCTGATATTAGACAAAGTACAAGCATCAATCAATATCAGTCTTAGATGGGACTACAAGAAAACTTAAAAATAAAACAAACAAAAAACCCTCCTCCTAAGTTGTTAACAAGGACATTAACACAGAGAACACCTGCACGAGAAGAATATTTTACAGTTCTGTCACCTCCTCTGAATTAAAACATAACACTTGTCATTTTCTTACATTTTCCTTCCTTTTCTTTCATTTGTATTTGCTTTAAAGGTGAATGGAAGGTAAAAATGAAAAAAGGCACCAAAGTGGAAAAATGAAAATTGAAAGTAGACAAGAGAATTTTTTCTAAGCTTGATAAAAATAGGAAGAGCAGTGTACACAGAGGCGCAAAAGAAGGACTTCTCATTGCTTCCCAACATCCTAAAGGAGAGTACATGACTGTCCTGCCCTTTCCTCCTCTCTTGGGAAGTGGAGTCTCACTCTCTTCACGCGGGGCAGAGCAGGAAGTTGGCAACTCATTTTGAGACATTTAAAACAACAGAAGTAAAAAACATTTCATGGTTTTCAACAACAGTCCAACAAACTGCATTTTCAGACTACAGCCAACCTTTTGCCTCTAACTGAAGCACTGCACTGCTGTCTACCTTTAAACCAATACACAGAATTTTTCCTTTCATTGGAGCGATGCAAGACCTCTTAAATTGGTTTCCTCTACCATATTCATAAGCTGAGCCTAAAAGGTGTGAAATGCTGACTAATGATTCAGACTAAAGACAGCAGAAGAGACTGCTGTGGCACAGCTCTTCCACACAGAAATCAAATATACATAGTTCTAGTGCTAGCAAACTCTTTACCTTACCCTTTGTTTCACCTTATCGTGTCTGAAATGAATATGTAACTACTCACACATAAGAAAACAAAGCTAAGTAGCCTCATAAAACAGGATTCTCAAAAACAGGGAAAGAGAAAGAGGAAGAGCTATGCTTGATAGATTATGTAGACAGCCTTTAAAGTCCAATATGAAGCCACTCAGATGTCCAGGTAACCACAGTTAGCAGAATTACAGGAAATAAAAATAGGTAAATTCTTCATTTGTTGAAAAGTGTGATGTAAGCTGGAATGCAAGTAATGGTTTGTCTTGTGGATTTTTGATTTGTTTGTTTTTCCCCACCATCAGCATACTATCTGTCAATTAAACAAAGGAATTAACTAAATTCCTACTACCTAACTAAATGCCATGGTTAATGCCATTTTACAGAAATCTTTGAGCTGGAGAGTTACAGGACCTCTTCTGCAAATGTTCACAAACTTGAATTAAAATAATCATAGAAAATAGAAGAAGAATATAAAAAAGAAGAATGAAATATTAACAACCGGAAGTCAGTGTTAAAGACTAAAGCAACAATGTAAACCCAATTCCGAAAATCCCTTCACTTCATGAATACTTGTAACTAACATTATGGCTATTCTGAGGAGCACCAAATTCGTTACCTACAAATAACAGAGACTGTTAAAAATGGAGTAAATCACAACTTTAGCTTTGAATTTTGGGGTGTTGGTTTGAGGGGAAAAAAAAAAATCACACCATACCAAAAAACAATAATTCTTTATTCTAGAGAGTGATTTTGACTAAACCCATGTTTGTATTTTGAACATGTTGAACTTTAATTTTATGCGTCTCCCTTAACGGTGATGAGAACTGCTAGTCTTTCCTCTAATACCCAACACTATCACATAAAACTTTCTTCATTGAGAGACCAGAGACTGCCAGACTTCAAGATAGAGGGAAAAAAGAATAGATGGGAGGGGGGGAAAAAAAGGCTCAACGCTCATAAACATTAGCCGTTAGTTAATGCATCAGTACTTATCACATTCTTCAGGTGATTGTTCATATATCTTGCTTGAAAAGAAAACAACACGCAAGGTTTTCTTTCATTAATTTTCTACAAAATTTTTACTAAATTAAATATTTTAAAAAATTTTAAGTCTTGTCAAGGTCTTTCAAATCTTTTAGGACAGAGCTGTTCTAATTTATTTTGATTGACAATCCTGTAGGATAGTAGAATAATACTTTAAAACAGTCTACAGAGCTGTAGAAATATGTGGGATACCTTTGAAAAAAAAAAAACATCCTGTTGGCATACCAAAACATATACCTGAAGTCCAGACATTCCCCTCCTAAGAATTTAATTTACTGAAGACAGTTACCTAAAATTAAAGTACACTTGTCTCTAGAGAAAAGAGAGATTTACTTACAAACTTCTTTTGCTTTTTGTAGAAAAGCTGGGTGTTGTTAGCAAAGTGTTTTTGTTTCTTCTGAGGGCTTTTTTGTTTGGTTGGGGTTTTGTGTTTTGTTTTTTGTTGTTGTTGGTTTTCTTTAGCTTTTGAAAGATCTTGTTACATTAAAATCTGTTTGGCTTCAGAAAGTAATACTCTGATTTTTAACTAAGCTTCAAAATGGGTTATACCTATTGAATTAATTCAAAAAGCTTCCCTTGTTCAATGGTCACTTCATCAAAAGGACATCTTATGATGGTTTTCTCTCTAATTAAGCAACATTGGTAGCTTATGTAGAACTGCTATTGCTATAACTATTTTGCCAAGAAATAAATTGTATATCACCATAAAAAAATTGCAACCCATCTTCCCTTCAAAAGAGGGTTCATTTCTCATCTTGGATACCCCACTCCACAGATAAGACACACTTGAAAGGGGCTTGTTAGCAGTAGACTGCCAGAAACCTGGAACCAAAAAGCATGCCCTGCAAACAGTAGAAAGCAGGAAGAGTGCAGCATTTCTCTTCCCAACTACCCCATGTAAACTTCTTTCAGTTTCCTGACACATTTTCAAATTAAAAACTAGTGAAACTGTATGTATTTAGTTACTTCCAAAAATTTTCTGAAATGTATCTTCAACTGTTTCATTAGATACAGTTTTCTTATTCATTCATAGTGTTATCTATTGAGAACTTTCCTTCTTCCTTAAGATAGCCTGGTCTCTACCTAGCAGACTGGCAGTATTGTTTTACATCTACACTCCTATTCTGACAAAACTTTTTCCATGTCTTGAATAATGTATCATCATTTCTGAAACAAATCTACATTCTTCAACCCATATGTTGTCAAATTCCATTTCACAGCTTCATTCACACATTCTTTTCCTATTTCAACACTACACTTTCCTTCCCTTTCCCATTTCTTCTCCTTTCCTCCCTCATTCATTCAGAGTTGCCAGCACTCTTTTCAGCAGGGTTTCATTTTTGGTACCTTCAATAGCAGTCTTATCTATTTCCTTTTTTGCTGTCTGCATGACACTTCACAGATTACCTTTATTACTGAAACCTAGAAAATGTTCAGTGTTGTACCACTAACAATAATGCTCGAAACAGATTTCTATTCTGCTGCTCTCAAAAACACAGATATATGAGCAGTGACACTGAAAAACAGGGAACACACTGGTATTGATTTAATCATTTCAACAAACTGCAGCCACTGCAAGTAACTTCATTATTAGATGTTATACCTCATGAAGGACTCTGATACTCTTCCTTAACTGTACAAAAGCATTTGTTTGTCTCCAATATTTTGCCAATTCTTACAAAATTATCCTTAAGACAAAGTCATGCAAGTCAAGATGCCTTCTATTTAGATGAAAACCAATGTGAGCTTTAGGCAGCCCACAGCTTCCACATGAGCTTTACAAAGCATGGAACTGACTCTCCACAGCCAGACAAAAGCGCTCACCAGCCAGGCTCGCCTGGCTACACTCAGAAGTGACTGGTCTGAAGCAGCAAGAGAGAGTAAGGATTCAACATAGGTATCTTTGGATGTAGTATTTCCATTGCAAGAAGTCATAAAAATGATCATTCATGTGCATAACTGTTTAGAATAGTACTCCAAGATAACTGAAATATAATTATAGCAAATATATACATAGATGTAAAAGGTTGCAGGATTAGGATATTAAACAGGTATTAAATAGCCAATATTTTTTCTGCAAACTTTAATTTCTTGTGTTGAATGGCACATTTAACAGATCCTGGAAGACTCAGAACAAATAAAATTAGCCATGTTACTAGTAACACTATTGTAGCCTACAAAACATAATTGAGGAATTCCTGTGTATTTTTCTATAGCAGAACAAACATGTCTCTGTAGTGCTGTAAAAGCTAGCTTTATCCCATCACAGAGGCTTTTTATGACTCCAAGTGTGAGTAATGAGCACGAGAAGAACACTTAGGAGTCAGTTTACAGACTTATGAAAGATTTTTAATGAAACAAGAGAGTCAATGAGACTTTGGTCTATAAGTTTCACAGAATGCCTACACCTCCAGGAATGCACTTAAATCAACATTTTCCTTAGTTTCTTTTGAGTTTGTCAGAATTTCCAAGTGAAAAATATTGTATACATTTTTGTACGCTGAAAGTTCCTCTGCATTACAAAGGATTTGAGGATTTTAGGGGCAGAAAAGTTTGCTTTTGCACAAAATTTTCTTTCTATAAAATATATATTACATAAAAATATCTTTATGTAGTTTCTCCATTTATTACAAGTTGTAATATAGAGTAATAATATATGTAAGCCCTTAAAAATAAAAAAAAAAGTTTTCAGTACACTCTGCATTTATTCGTTTTACAAAAAGGTACTAATTTTCCACTCACGTCTATGGATTTACAGAAGTAATGCTTTTTTAAATAGAAAAGACATAGCCAGATTCATTACTCCATTATTCTTTTCCATTTGTTCTTTGGATTAGCCATCTTCAAATATGCAAATATGCACTCAATCTAGTAATTTGCCTGTCAAGTTCTCAAACTTTAAAATTCTAATAGATTTACATGTAAAACTTTTTTTTTTTTTTTAAACCAAAACTGAAATTTCCTTTCCAAGCAGGCCAGAGAGACAATAGCTCTTCAGGCAGTCCATTGTGTTTTACTGCACACCTTGTCCCTGAACAAATCACTAATATCGTTTCTAATACAGTACTATGACCTCTACTACAGTGAAAAATATGGAGCAGTGCTAAGAACTGTTACATACATTTCACCATCAGCGAAATAAGTTACAAGTACTACAATAAAAGAGAATTCTTTTTGTGGAGAAACAAAGAAAAGAGTTCTTGGGGACATTTTTTTTTTTAATATAGTTGTATGCAGAATTCAGAACCTGATGACCTAGGTTGTTGTTTCCAGTTCTTTGCAACACCTACAAATAAAGCACTTTACATATTGAGTAATAAAATCTCCAATGACAAAAACTGTCTTTGGTATCGTCTATACAGTACATGGCACAAAAACATTCTTATTATAATTACACTACCTGTACAACAGCAATACAACAAGCACAAAGTCTGACCTGAATCCAAAGATGAAGACTAAAATATCACTACCTTAACTTTTATTGCAGTGCAGACAGAAATATGGGACAGAAAGAATATTTCATACAACATTAACATTTTACACTCAGGTGTCTGATGAAAATAATAGGAAAACTTTTTTCCTCAAAGTTTTGGGGTTTTTTATGTTTAACAAACTGAGGATAAAAAAATAATCCTTAAATAAGTCCTTCACCAACTTGTAAGTGCTACATAGACCACAAACCCTTTTGTAAAGAAATATTTCATCCCCCCCCCCCAAAATAATTCTCACATTACATTTTCATAAAAACAGAAATTTATAATAATAATATATTAAAAGACCAATCACAACATAGATGGACCTACAGTGTAATTATTCTTCAAAAATATTTTGTAATATTTTATTTAATGTATTGTAAAATTTAGCTGAGCATCTTTCAAACATATTGACAGGCTTAAACTCTAGATAATTCTCTCATTAGTTCGACTAATATTCTCACTATAACAAAGCAAGCCATTTATTATTTGCATTTTTTAAATTAACTAGTAATGATGTTTTTGCATCACACTTGTATTTAATCTCTCAGCCTTTCCAACACCACTCACCCATTTTTCTGGATTTCCTTCTGTATCACTTGGTTGATTACACCAAAATGGCATGATATTATCAGAACATATTACTACTGAAAGCACTGACATAGTTTGTAATAGGTTAAAAAAAGTTAGAATGTGTTTTTGTGGCAAAGCAACAGTGCGCCAGTTATACACTCACAGGTTTCAGAGATCACAATGAGGCATAGACTATTTAAAATAAAACAGTTTTTAAAGCATTCTCATAACATCTATTTCTATTGTTATCCGTTTCCAGAAATACTAGAAATACTTTTTTTTTTAAAATATGTATGGGCAATTGGTCTAAGGCAATAAGTAATCAGAGTGGTATTCAAGAACTATGGGATGAAAAAAGTATGAATGAGGAAAATGAGCAAGAAAAAAGTAGAAAGGAAAATTGGATTTATATTAGTAGTAATTTCATATTAAAATCTGACAGCAGATAATTTTTAATAACTGTTTCTTACACAAAATGTCATGAAGTGACAGTGAATAAAGAGATTTTCTGCCTGTAAGAGTATCCAAATTAAAACCATAGAGAAGCATACTATTTTGTAAGGGGAAATTATTGATGAAAAGCCACTCAGTGACAAAAGACCCTTTTGCAATGTACATACCTGCATACACACAATTCCCCACTAGGCAAGAGACTCCATACTGGGAGGAGTGATCAAAAAATTCAATTTGCAGAGGATTAACTTCATACAACTCCAGAGGCTTAATGCTGCACAAAACAATGGGAAGAAATATATGCTTAATTCAATGAATTTGATAGGACAAGGAGCTTATGATTGCTTGAAAAATAAAGATAAGATTAAGAGCAACATGCATTTTGGAAAACAAAGCTATCTAAATGCTCTCCATAACTAAGATGGACCCTATGCCTACCCTTCTCCCCTTCTCTCCTCATTTTCAGAAGGGGGAAAAAAAAAAAAAAGATATCAATTGACTGGCTCCTCAGGTAGTGCTTTGACTTAAGCAGCTGATCTAGACCTTCATTAGTTATTTTCCCTAAAGTAGTTCTCAGAATTCCTCCTTAAAGAAAAGGAGGTATTGGCTTATTTTGCCCTGAACTTCTACTTACTGCACTGCTCATTTCCATAATCATAACAGAGCCTGATCACTGGCTGTCTTTTGTGACATAGCAATAATGTGAAAGAGTCTTAAGGCCGCCTTAGGCAACAATCTAGAGATATTAGCATACATCAGGTGCCCCAGGCTCACCACTTCAGAAGTATGCAGTAATATCAGGTGAAGACAAAGCAATAGGCAGTTATGAGATAACTTGTCCCCAGGGAAAGTTTTATACCAATTTTCAATAGATACTGGCTTGTGCCCTGTAAGAAAAGAATTATATTCCTTCTAAAAATCCATATATATTATTCTTTATATTTTTTGTTTAATGTTATAACTCTATTCTCTTTTTATTCAAACAAATGGACAGGTCTGTTGTAAAAAAAAACTAAGGTGCCGTAACAGCGAGCTAGATGAGGGGCTTCTAGATTTATACTGTAATAATGTGATGATTACACCCGAGTTTCTCCAACCCTCTTTTGGAACTTGTTACAAGAAGTTAAGAGATAAGACTACGGGAGTGCCCAAACATCCTAACTGAAATGCTGAAAATGCAAAGCCATACAATAGTGGAAGTCCAATGTTATAATCTGTAATGAAATATTAGCACTGCAGAGTTACCACAGGTGGTATTATGACAGTTGAAGCAAGCATACATGTCACTTTCTGATACACAATTAGATGGATCCCTGAAATAGGTCAGACAGGGAAATAATATATACTGTTAATATAGCATTAAGGATCAGGGAAGGTAAAACACATTACTGTATCATTTTAATTGGTTTTATAAATTGTAATGTAAAAAAGTTAATGCTTGAGCTTTCTGCAACTGTTAAGATATAGAAATTCAGACTACAATCCACAAAAAGTATGCAGTTTTATCTTCTATTAGTACCACTGTGAAGGGAATAACATAATTAAGGACAGCTCAAAAGTTGGAACTGCAAGCAATCTAATCAAGACTTTATCTTTATTCTTTGTTTTGCAACGCCCACTGTATTTTACTTAATTACCTCACTGGATTTTCCTCTTCTGACTACTCACTGACATATCCGTGTATTTTATCTGTAAAGATATAGTGAATATAAGGGTACATATATATCTGGAGCATAAGGATATTGCATTTATGAGCATAGCAAAAAAAGGCAAGAGACAAGGCAAGTAATAAATCACACACGCATATATATACACACGCACAAATCCCAAAAATAGGAGCTAGATAATGAAGACTATAACAAAGATCATCACTGGCGGCTGCTTGCTGAAGGAACTAGCCAGAGCTTTGTAACTGATAGGTAGGTGGTAAGCAAAATGTTGTTATTATGCTTCTCATGGGAAAGGGCAAACTTGTTACGGGGTGTTTGAGTGAGTTTGTGGGATCATGTAATACATTATGGGATGTTTTAAGGTGATTGTGGGAGCATATACGACTTACTATGAAGCATTTAGGAAAAATGCCAGGAACGGGAAAAGAGAAATGATGGTGAATGAGTAAGGAACAAGCATGGGAAAGAAGAAGGAAGAAAGATAAAAGGGGAAATGTTACACCTAAAAGAAGCTGATAGTTAGCACTTACCTGGCCAAGTCCTGCACCTGACCAACTCAGTCTATACCAGCTGTTAAGATTTCAACCTAGACAATTTCTGTGACAAAATCCTCTGTTCTCTGTGTGTGCACACAGGTGCATGCAAGCAAGTTTTAACTAGACTAGCCAAGAGACCAGCACCTGGAAAGACCCAAAGTTTGAGATGGAGACTGGATAAGCAGGGCCAGCATCTGCCTGTGGATTCTGGAGAGCCTGAAGTTCCAAGATGTTGCGGAGAACACGAGAGTGATTGTCAGATAGGCGTATGCTCATATGCACGCATCTCCTAGTGAGCTTCAGCCCTCATCAGCTAGTGAGAAGGAGGAGGACTGGGATGTGTTGATCATGTCCTGTCAGCATTTTTACATGGGTGTCAGGAAAGGCTGTGTTGTTTTGTGAGGCCACGTGTGTGCTTGTGCCTGCCAGGTATGACACATACTGCAGATACAGTCCTGCTCCTGCCTGGACCCAGAGATACAGAAGCACAGCAAGCTGGCTGTGTCAGTGAGTACCTTTAACTCCCTAGTAGTCAAAGCTCGTAGGATTCAACTACCCTACTACTTTTTTCAGTATTCTAAATATTTACATACTGTTTCCCTACTTCAGCTCTAATAACTAGACAGTGAAGGCAGTGGCCATCTTTTGTCAGGTTGGAGGGCTATCTTAGTCCCTGTGCAAATACAATGAGGCAGAGACATCTCTGAGAGGGATCACATTTTCCAAGGCATTATTTCTTATCACTGCCATTTAGTGTTTCTCTTGCTATGAAGAAAGGATCTTTTGTCTACAACTACCATAGGTAAAATGAATGTCCTCACAGAAACCAAGTAGTAGTGCATCTGCAAACCTTTAGTGAACACTAATAATAAAGGAAGTCTGAAGCATCTGCATACCATTTTTAGAATTACTGGAAGCATAATATTCCAGCCTGACATATGGCACTGCATTTCTTCAAACATCCATGTTAATCCAATAGTATTTCTTTGGTCTGTCAAATTATGAGAAGAGCCATATCAACCTGGAGTATGACAATTATTGAAAATAATTGTGCACCAAGCAACAAGCTCAGTCCTCCAATATGTTTGTGATGTTACATAAACTTCAAGCATTAGGGTGGCAATAAAAAACTGCTGAACTGCTCTCTTACACGTTAAGGTGCATGTAAAAAATCCATGTTGGTATATTTTATGGAAGTGTGTGTGTGCAAGTTTTAGACTAAAATCATAAAGAAAATAATTCAAAAACCAAGAACTCTTCTCACAACTTGTTGCAGATAGTGGAGAATACCAAAAGTCGGACTTGTCTGACCTGAGTCTGTCAGTGCTCTTTACATGTAACTGTACATCAGTGCACAACATCTTTGTAGTTGGTAAGCTCTGTCTTAAATCTGTACTAACAGCATATATCAGTACCCTAAGAAAAAGTAACCTTGTGTTTCTGAGGATAATATTTGTTGAGGATAGTATTTATTTAACTACTGAGCCAGGAATTACCAAGATTCTTTTTGTCTCCATGACTATCAGCCTTGTGCTTTTCCTTATGCTTTATAAAAATACTTTAAAAAAAAAATTATATCAGCAAGCACATTCAACTTGAAATCACTTAATATTTCCTGACACCACTGCTCAAGACAATTATTCTTTGGATTGTACAGTACAGTATGCACAGCCCTGGGCTGTTCTGTAAGTTTCCCTTACACAAGTATAATTACTTCAGGGGGATTGAGTACATGGAACTAATTGATGTTTAACATTTAAGAAATGTAACACAATTTTATGCCTGTGTAAAAGTGTCAAAAGCAATTCAGAGGATTTAAAGAAATTTCACTGTTGGCAGAATCAATAGCTACACATGGGAAATTATTCCAAATAAGAGTGCCACATTTAATATAAAACTCTTACTGAAAAAGTAAACTTTATCGGTGATATTGATACAGCTACCTCGTGACAGCTGAGACAATCACCAAAATATAGAAAAAACACATCCTTACATTTAAAAAAAAGCAAAGCATGCACATGCCTGTTCATAAATTAAAAACATTTTTGTTTCTCTTTGTTCTTTTCAGTACGGAAATCGCTTTGAACGTGAACAGATTAGTATATAAAAAATGCAAGTGTAATGCCAACCCAAGAAGAAACGTGAACTTTAATCAACAAGTACATTCATGACATGCATCACAATCTGGAGCTAATAAAAAGTTCATAACAAAGAGGGGATAATAATTCAGATTTTGCAGTCCCCAAACTATAACATGTCTTTGAACTAAAGAACATTTCTCTTACTGTTAGAAAAGAACAGTCACACACATATATCAATGAAATGAAGGCCAGGTAACCACATTTCCTGCTTCTGCATATATGACCACTAGAAACCCAAATAATACAATTATCAATAGAATCAACTTTGTATGATAAAATAACCTTTTAAAAAATACTTCAAGCATTATGCTAAAGGCATACAATCAGAACCAATTCTGAAATTTCTTCATATAAGAAATTCCATCATTCATTAAGGAGGAAGAACAGAACATTGTTTTGTTTATTTCTGAATAATAAATTCTGAAATGGTGTCATTTCAGATAAGTTTGTGTATTTTGCATGAAAACATTAAGACCCTTTCCATTAATCCACAAAGTCTGATGCAAATTTGTTTCAACAGTTTATCTCACCCTTTCTGTTCCAAATATACACATACAAGTTGCAGAAATAGTCTAGTGTAGTTTCAGCAGAGCTTTAAGCTATGAATTTTCCTCAGTCCTAAAATGATCTTGTAGGGTCAACCTTCACGAGCATTTGTAATGGGAGTGTTTCTACTGATTTCCATGAGGCTAAGATGAACTCTGAGGGTATAAGTTTCTCAAGTTTGTTAATAGTTAGCCCTTATGAGCTGCCTTGAAAAGTAAAGCAGCACAGATTTTTGTTGATTCTAGGGGGAATAATCACTGGTTTGAAATTAAGGACAGCATCGTGATTATTCCAATTCTTAGAATTGTCTTGTGAGACTGGTTTCAGAGAGCTCAGCAGCTTGGGAAAAAAAAAAAAAATCAAACTCAATGCAGCACAATGAATAATAGAATACAGATATTAAAGTAATAAGGGATCTTTTGATCTTTTACTCTGGGCCAAATTGTGCTTTCGCAAATGAACACCTTTGTTTTATTATTTCTAAATGTAAGAAGTCTACATTTACATCAGCGTAGCACTGCTAATTTCAGTTTCAATAGACAGAAGAGCATAGGTAGTGACTGAGACAGGGAACCAGGGTTTCCCATGCCTGCTCACCATGATTCTTTGAGACTGCAATAAATGAATGAGGGAGGTATTCATTCATTAAACCATGAAAATAAAAATAAATATTGAACAACTGCATCATTAACTGTGGGCAGTTCAATTTGCATGCTAAATGAGGCAAAGATCCCATGGAAATAACACTTGGTCATGTAATTAATAACTGTATTGTAGTGTTTATTCACATGTACCAGAGATAGTATGGCACAGGTGATATAATTTTTTACTTTTTTGAAAAAATTCTTCATTTGTTTTCAGGAATGATACTATACAGATATTGTAGTAAATAGTACCTAAGGACATAAAGGTAAAAAGTTTTTATTAAGCTGAGGCCGACATGAATAAACTGCAACAAACAAAAAGCAACATCATCATCTATGGTGAAATAACAAGTAGTTAAAATTACATTAATTGTCATGGTCAACTAAAGATAACATCTCAGAAATGATTTTTCAAAATATGTTTCTGAAACAGTACTTATATTTCGTATCAGTATTAACATGACTAAGCTTCCTCGTGAAGTTATATAATGTGTAAATCATCTTGAGCAACAGCAAGTATGTATTACACATGTACAGATTTAAGAACAATTATTATGATTTATTATGGATTTCATAAATACTTTGAGTGACAAAAACAGGACAGTTTATATGTGAAAATGACTAACATTCTTGGGATTTCACAGTATCTGACCAATGCTAGTTTGTTACCAATGTTCACAGTGTAAGAAAACTTGTGTTAATTTATAATTAATAATGCATTAATAATTATGTTTATAATTGATAATATTTACAATTAATTTTGTTATAATTTTGCCACACACACACAGAGGGATTATCATCATCATGAGACAATCACTGATTACTAGGATGCAGTTTTGGCCAATATATACATATATGTCCTGAATAATAAGACTACCGTCATCCTATTCCAAAGAAAAGATATCTGTGCTTCCCTGTCTTGACGTGAGTACTGTAGAATCCAAGGCTTAAAATAATATATGAAAATAGGATTAAGATCTCTGAACAACACCGTAAAGCAAATAAGCAGTATATGATTACAGGTCTGGTAAGGAATCACTGTACAATTGAACATATACTTTGGTTAGTATGGAAGACAAAGACAAGGAAGGGAAGACAGAATGTTTGATTTCAAGAAGGGAAAGAGCAAAATGGAGCAAGATAAATGAAAATTAATCATACAGGAGATTGACAGGACATTCAGAAATATGAGTCCAAGAAACTCAAGGTATTTATTACACAAACTAAAAATAAATAGTACTAAATTACTTAGTCTTTTCACAAAAATGAAGTTAGGCTGCCACCTCTTTTATTCACACAGGAAGAAAGAGACCAATTGAAATAGACTGTGGATTGTATGTCAGACTGTATATCAGACTGTATCATCATTTGTCCATAAGCAACTATTATTAAAAAAGGGTAACTTTCCTGAAACTATGTACATTATATAGTGGATTTTCATCTGGTTAAGAATTTGTATTACTTTCTCTGCAGAGAGTTCAGATGGCTTTGAGTTTTGCCTACACCTAAATGATACCCTAGGAAAGCACAAAATTATTTTCATAGCTTGAGCTGATATATAAAATATGCACAGACTTTAATATTTTTGTGATCAGGTGAAACATAACATTTGTGAGATACTGGACAACTTAACCTACTCTTTAAATATCTGCAGCTATATACTTTTGACAAAAAAGCAAGCTATAATAAAATGTATATAAAACTATAGTCCTTAATAAGAGCATACTACCCCAAAGCTGACAAATTTTTCTCCTTTTCCCCAACTCCTACCCACAGCAAAAAAAGAGCAAGAAATCTAAAGGCTTAGTCACAGTTGTAAGCTCGTGTCCAACCTTTTCTTTTTCTGCCCTTTATCCAGTAATAGTCTTATAAGCATATGCCAGGCTCAGTACTGGTTTTGAAAATTAACTGCTACAGTTTCTCCAACTGGTAAGTAATACTGAAGTGGTAGTGGAAGAACTCTGTCCATTCTCCTGGGAGAGAGACTCCTGGGAATAAGGGTCACAATTAGTAATGCAGCCATCTCTTCTTGATGCAAGATGATTCTATACAATAAGTTTCAGAACTGCAACAACTTGCAGCTATATATAAAGTCTTGTGTAAATTTGCATCTGTCAAACAGAAGATTTTGTGAGGGTTTTCTTAGGGGGGGTCTTTTTGTGGTTTTGTTTTGATTTGCTTTGTTTAAGCTTGGCATACTCTAGAGGGAAAATTTAAATAAGACAAGTCAACAGTTTGCAGTTTAACATTAAAATTGAATTATTCAAACATTGGGTTAGCAGAAATATGTCTTCAGCCGGTACAAGTAATGAAAGTTTTATTGGACACTTTCAACTACAGATCTCGCCATCAGCAGACCATTTCTGACTGTATTTTGGATAAGGGTGAAAAACCCACCACTGAAAATGTGTAGACTGCCATGACATTTGTTTTTAGGCACATAAATATTCTTAAGTGATTCATTGCTAATATCTAATTAGGTCTGCTAATGGTTTCCAAAAGAGATATTCAAGCACATATTCAGAAAATAAGATCCAGTTGTCCTGAATCAACCAGTGTGAACAGGAATCTGAAAACAATGGCAGCAGCTTTTCATATGAGCACCTAGCAGAAGCCAGCAACATATCTATGTCAAAACTGGAAAGCCCATAAAATCTAACCTTCAGCTAATAAAGCCAGGTGCAGCTGGGAATTTGGCTTGCTAGACTAGTTTAAGATTTCTTTCTTTATGTTGTAATGACACCTTTTAAAATTATTTCAGAAGCAAAGAGACCTACCAATCTCTACCTTTTCCTCTACACCTTTCTAACTTGTCAGGACTTCAGCATTCTCTTTAATCCTTTCTTCCAACTGAAGACAATTTCTGTCTTAAAGACTCTGAAACTTATGAAGGGACTGACAACCTTCCTCTCCTAATTTCCACTTTTTAAAAGTCCAGCTCATGAGGGATGAAGAAATAATATCCATCTTATGCCAGTTTGATGACCTAGAAGAAATTAATTTCATAGATTCATACCTTGGCAAGATGTAGTCACATAATAAGAATGGTGTCATCGCAACCAGTATTCAAGCTTAGCAGACTGATTAAGGCTTTAATATGTAGCACAACCGACAGCTTGCCTTCAAGTTCCAACAGTGGTCTGGAATAGCAGGTTTTATGGACTTTTATGAAAGTCACTAAGGAGGTTTGTACCATCAGTAAGGAATGTTACCTTTTCCTAACTGAGCAAAGGAGTTTGTTCTTCAAAAACAAAATTCTGAAAGCTTTAGAAAAATTTATTTAACCCAATTGACAACAATTTCCACATCTTACAACATGTTTTGGGACAGTAAAAAATAAATCCGTACCCATCATTGAAGTAAAACGATAAGAGAAAAGTTGACATAAAAGTAGTGCCAGGTAGTAATATAATACAGACTTGCAGCATTGTGAGCAGAAGTCATTAGCTGTTTGATCTAAGAGTTCTTCTAAGAACAAAAGCAAAGACAGAAGAGATGATAAAAAGCAAAATGAGAAGAAAAATGGAAGAAGTAAAAACACCAAAAAAGGCCCATGTGAAAAGTTTTATATCCCAAGGTAAGACTGCCTTCAACATTTGGCATAAAATTGTTATACTGACATTTAAATTGGCATAAAGTTAAGAGTTCTTCATTTTTACATTGTAAGAGCATCATTTGTTTTCACAACAAATAAAGGGGCTATGATGTTACAATCTGCTTTTCTAAGAAGAAAATAGCACAAGATTGTGAAGCTATTTTTCAAAGTGCAGGTAACAGTTTAAAACACTCCATCGTACAAAAGAAAAAGGGAACAAACCCATAATCCATTTTACACCATCTTACAACAACAACAAAATCTTCCCTTGAAGGCAATAACCTAGCTTCCTTCCCTCATGCATACTTGCAGGTTGCAGTTTTTAAGGGTTGAGTGGGGATCTGTTTTGGTTTTAAGAAGAATTTTTGGACTATAGATTAAAACCAGAAAGCCTAATCACTGCTGCCAAGTATAAAACCCAATTTTCATATAAGACCTTGAACTGATACCTCTTAAGTATAATCCTTCTATGACTGCTAACATCAGGAAGTAACATATTTTTTGTATGCTTATTATCTGGGCTTTGCAGAATACTGTTAAGAATGACAGCAAACAAAAAAGTTCTGAAACATCACTAACAGGGGCAAGCTTCCTTGAAAAGTGTTTTATCTGAAATAGTAAGACGTTGAAGTATCATTGCCACAAAGAACTTCAAGACAGCCTGATACCACCGCTCCTTTCCCAGTAAGTTTCCAATATATCATACAAAGGAGTAGAAAAAAGTGGAATCTAAAAATGTTGCCATTTAGCCTGTCATTTTCATGGCAAACCTGGAACTTGTTAACAAAAGAGATTGCAGCAATTTTTACTGACTCAATGAAACAATCAATATCTTCTGAAACCTCTCCTATGCGTCAAGAAAGCTTTTTGGGTTTTTTAAATAGTCTGACACAGCAAGCGTAAGTGTATGTTGTTTGTCTTGAGCAACTAATAATAGATAATTTCTCCAAAATAAATTTAGTGTTAAGGGTGGAAGTATGGCAGCTTTATCTTCAGGAGCTTCAGGGTGAATTTAAAAAAATATTTACAGAAACTACAAGCAGCAAAATTAAGAAACTTCTCATGCTTAAGAGAGCAAGTCTTCCAAGGGGTTTTCACAATAACTCTCATAAGATCACAACAAAAAAAATTTTTTCATATATGTTGTTTTGCTCCTCTGTGGCTAAAATTATTGCTATTTTATATTAGTAGTCAATGGTTTATGTAGGTGGAAAAAACAAATATAAACTGTTGAATGGAATTTGCAAAAAGATCTATAAGTTGAGAACTTAAGATGCTCAATCAACCCCAACTACGTATGTGGAACCTGCATAGATCAACAATTTGTATTTCACACAAAAGTCTTGAAGCAGACCTAGTCAAAGAAATTACTATAGAGAACTAAAATGTCCGCTATCACTAACAATCTTTTCTCATCATTCAAATTAAGACAAGAAAAACATAGTTAATTAAAGTCAACAATGTCACTTAATATGAGAGGCCACAGAAAGTTTTAGGTCTTTTGGAATACAATTATGTTTTGCAAATAAGTGATTAGGATTATTTCAGAGAAAATATCCTATACTTTCCACCTGATTTTACAGATTTTTCTGAGGTTAATTAAGAAGCTGCTGGCGGGGAAAAAACAATATTTCTTATTCTTGAAATGCGTAACCCACAGGCATAAAACACACATTGCGTGTTGGGTTTTCCTGTTTTGTTGGCTTTTGGGTTTGGTTGTTGTGAGTTTTTTTGGTGCATCAAATCAGACAGTGTATTTTTTTTTTTTATACAAGGTGACATTTGCCAAATTATAAAACTTTCAAGCCCCTTGTTAACAAAAGAATTGTTCATAATTTCATGCCTGGACCTGTTAAAATGTTAAACAAAAACATTTTAAAAAAATCAAAGAAGAAACATTTGTGAACGTTATTATAGACAACAGTCCAACGCCCGCAGCTCTAGTTAACAAAAAACCAAAGGTATAAACAGGAACAATGTTTAGGAAAAGTAATTAATGGCTTTGACCTCTTAGTTTTCTCAACAGAACAGAAGCCAGACCTTCTCTTGTTTCCCTCATGAACAACCTCAACATACAAACACATTTCTACACCCGAATTTCCATTAGAGGCACGATAATGGAAAAGAGGTAATTCATGTGGACTATAACTAACACCACTTCATGTCATTTACTGCACCAGCCAGGTACTTAGTGCTTGCTAAGCCTGAGCTCTTTAACACTTTCCCTTCTTTATCCTTCCTTATTTTCATTATTTAACAAGATATCATGGTGGGCTTTTTTTCCCCCCCTTAAAAGAAGAGCCACAAGGTAGGACCTCAATGAATCTGCATTTTTCAACTAAAAATGATTTACAGTGAAAGTAGCTGACCAGACATTGTGCATCTATTGCCTGTCCATAGCACTCATCAATAACAGTTCATAACAGAAACAGGGGGGCAGTGGGGCAGGCATTACAAGATCAATTTTAAAACTAATCTAACATATCTAAATCAAATCCAATGCAAAACTTGAATTCAAGATACCACATTTGATTGCCATTTGACGTATATGACATTGCTGCACAAGAAATCAGTTTTATCACTTATCTTGTGTTTTCATAGAAATAATTTGTAAATACATACTAGAACATCAGTAAACAATGATTGAAAGGTTACTTTGGTTTATTCAGTGTTGCGTTAAAAGGGTTTTTTTGCTTATAGAAGATATTCAGGAAGGCTCATTTTTTCCCTCTGTCACTCTTTGTGTGCAGCATGAGATTATCTACTTTTAAACAGTTGTAAAAATTGTTGGCAAGTATTCATATCCAGAATATATAAAACTAAGCAGAAAGCAATGCCATAAATGTGTAAGTTATGGACAATTGGTAGGAGTTTAGAGTAGGAAACACACTTGACTGTTTATTACACAAATAAAAACATTATGTCAAGTATTTAAAAGAAGGAACCTGAACTTATGGACATGAGAGAAATGCTGATATAGGTGTCAGAATTTATTTTGCAATTGTAAGGCTATTTCAATGCATTTGACTAGAAAAATAGAGGTACAGAAATTAGGAGATGTATTTATACAACTAGAATTAAAAAAAAGCAGAAAAAATAATCAGTTTTCAAGTAGTAAGGACTACTGTATCGTCCTATGTTTTAGCTAATAAGAATTGAAACTAACAGATTTATTCTTGTGGAACTTTAATGCTAGTGACAGCAAGTCCATTTGAAGAGAAATTTGACATCGTTACTTATCAGTAAGCAACCCTCTGAAAAAGGCTAAAGTTTTTGGTTTTACCTTAAGTTCTGCAGGAAGTTAAAGCCATCTTTTATTAGAAAAGAGAAAACTAAGGCTTGCAAGTCTCTTGGGAAAGTGCAATAATGATACAGGAAATAATTGTGAAAAAATACCATTGAAAATTTCATCACTTCAACTGAAATAGAAGCCTCAGCTTTCAAGGTCAGTTTATTACATCAGATTTCAATTTAGCATTATTAATTTAGCTATTATGTAAATAACCATAGCACTTTTTTTTTATATATATATACAAGCAGCAACTAAAGTCTATCTCTTAAATCTATTTTAAAACCCATATTTGAACACTATTTGACCTTAAAAAACCCAAGGCCTTAGAGTCCTACTCTTGAGTCACTCAATCCATTACCTTAAAGATATATATAATACTCTGATTAGGTCTTATATGTCTCTTTGAATGCCAGGGTATCAAAAGAGCAGTTTTGCAGTAGAACAGAAACAGAGGTTTGGAAAGAAAAGCAAAGAGCAGCAAGAGGGAAAAAGAATTCAAGTGGTAAAAGACTCTAGAGATATTTTAAAACTGAGCTTTCTGCTGCTCTACTCAGCCATTTCTTAGGTTCTAAATGTCTTGTGGTTCAGACTTCATTTATGCTCAGTTTTTGCCTTTTTTCTCTTGGGTTCATTTTAATTTTGAAAATAACAGCTGATAATATAGCTACTCCTACTACTTTCTCCTCCCTCATTTCAAAGTCTGGATTTCAGTCATCCAGAACACTTGTTTCTTTAACTATTTTTTTTTTTAACTCATTTTTATAGCTACAGAAATTACTGAATTTAGACAGATTAGATGTCTTTAAAAGTTATCTAAAAGTATTGGTATCACCAAATTTGTGCTTTTTTTGCTTCAACTTTTAACGTTTACTACATACTTGTAGTAATTCCAACTGCTAGCCACAAAACCATCAATAAAAAATGAAGGAACCCATATAATCGAATACATATTTAGATGACACAGAAATAGTCATTTTTAACTGTTAAAAAAAAAAATTTGTAGTGAGCCAGCAGAGTGCTCAATTTTATGTGAAAAGCAAATAGAGAACAATGGATCCATATACAAGATTTTCCTAGTGTCTGAGCACACATTCAAGCAACATGACAATGTAACTGTACTTAATGGTGATACCACTCTAATATTTGTCAACTACAGCTGAGAAAAAAAAGGTATCATTTCAAATACAATTGATCATACTTGTAGAATTTATGTTATAGCAAAAGTGCTGACTCCTCCTAGAAAGGATATTGAAAAAAAAAAAACCCACAAAACAAACAATAAAACAAAAACACTGACAACAACAATAGTTCACATTTCAGGAAAAATTATTAGATTCTTCTTTGAGGAAATGACTGATGTGCAAATACTTATCATTCAGTGAAATATGCACATTCAGTTTTCAGTTTGTTTTTCCTTAATACGCACAATTAAAGCCACTTCATAGCTGAAAGAGTAATGAGTGATTATTATGTAATTACATGCAGAGATAAAATATAGATCTCAAATTATTAGCATGATCATAATTTTTTGTTTGTATTTAAGAGTAAAACACAAAATACTTTCGTTTTACTAGTTAAGACCTGAATAATAAAAAAAATTAAAAATCAAACAAGAAACAAACAGCTCTGTGGGTGTAAAAATAATTTACATTGAGCTACTGAAATTTGAAACGTAAATCTGTTGACCATTTACATAATTTTTCATGTGATTTAGACACATATAAACAAAAAACATGCTACAATTTGCACAATGAAGCAAGTCCTGAAAAAGTCTGTCTAAATATATTTGCAAACTCTTAAGCATGAATACTGTAAGAGACAAAACTGTTTCACTTGTATACAGCCTTTGTTCCAGATTTACTAAGCATATGTGAACAGAATCATTGCACTAATCTAGTAAAGCAAGCCAGAGCCAGCTCCTGAAATGCCACCCATACCACCACAGGTAAGCCATGAAAAATACTGACTGTCATGAACTTCCCTCTGTTCCATGTTCCTCAAAGTGGCCAAGCATCAACCACAAACCTCCACACACAAAGTAACAACCAATAAGTAGGGCTATGCAGGACTGCCAGGAGTCTTTAACAGGAGTTTTGAAGAAAAAGCATTTGGAAAGCAAATGGCTTGGTCATACTCTCCTGTATGTTGAGGGAAGCCAAGGCATTGAAGGTTGCCTCTGTTCCCTGCGAGAGGATTCTCAGAATCCACCAGCCCCCTGGACCACTGTCTTGGTTTTGGCTGGAATAGAGTTGATTTTCTTCCTAGTAGCTGGTATAGTCCTGTGTTTTGGATTTAGTATGAGAATTAATGTTGATAACACACTGATGTTTTTACTGCCAAGTAGTTGTAGTGTTTAATACTAAGTCAAAGACCTTTTGGTTTCCCCTGCTCTGGCAGTGTGGAGGTGCACAAGAAGCTGAGAGAGGGCACAGCCAGGATAGCTGACCCAGACTGGGCAAAAGGCTATTCCATACCATGTAACATCATATCCAGTACATAAACTGGAGCTGGCCAGGGGGCAGGAATCACTGCTCGGGGACAGGCTATCAATCACTGGGTGGTGAGCAATTGCTGCATTGTGCATCACTTGTTTTTGTATATTCCTTTATCAGTAATAGTATTATTATTATTATTTCCTTTTCCTTTGCTGTTCTATTAAACTGTTTGTATCTCAACCCATGAGATTTTTTTCCCCCTGATTCTCTCCCCCATCCTACCTGGGGTGGGGAGGCAAGCAAGGGACTACATGGTGCTTAGTTGCCAGCTGGGTCTAAACCATGACAACCACTGACAGGTTCTGTTGCAGATGGATGGCAGAGCAAAGAAAGGGACAAATGCTACTTGCTGACACTATATGTTAATTGAAATTTTCTGGTTCCTCAATTATAAATATACAGTTCACATTGTGAAATATTGGAAGTTTACCCCTTCTGAAGGGCAAATTAAAACAACGACCAACTTCCACAACACTCAGCTTCAGAAGATCCGTAAAGTGTGGTATTTCACATTTTATGAATGTAAAGTGCTGCTTCAAAGCTATTCATTCCCGTGTACTACGTACATCTTTCAGAATAGCATACATCACAAGACAGACCAAAAAGCTCTCTGATTTACGCTATACATATATTCAGGATAAAGTTCTTTCTAGATAGTTTCATTACAAAATATAAACATTTTAAAAAATGTAATAAAATTCTTGGTTCAAGATATTAAGTAGGTTACAAGAATGTTACATAAGATTTATGTGGGGTTTTTAATAATAGTAAAATTATTTTTAATTAGGAGAAACTGTAGGAGGAAGACAAACTCGAATCCCTCCATAAATTATTTTCTGCAGCTGTGCTCTGTTTAGTATCAAAATCTGTTTAAGTAAACTCAAGGGTAATCTGAGATGTTATTGAATTTGAGTATTGCAATGACCTGCTGAGGGGGGTGGAGTGGAAATCTACCCCATGGTCTCACCCAGAACTTCATTTTCTCTTTGCAAAATCTTCTCTGGATTGATATCTGGGAATCTATGACCCTCCAGTCATTCATTGGGAAAAAAGCTTAAAACTGACAGCTGAACTTTGCATTCACATCATGATTTAGGATTCACAGTTAACCTTAAGCATGAAAGTCTACTATAACGATCAAATCAATGGATAATTACACATTCATAATGAAGAGAGGCATATTATACATCATGATAAATTAAATTCCATAAAAACCAGGTAGGATTGTTTACCCTTCAGGTGATCTGAACCTAAAGAAGGGCAATAGGAATACAGTTGAGACAGAAGAGTTCCCCATGTTTATCAAATACACTTATCTTGATACAGCCTAACAAATCCCCATGTTTTTCTTAATATGCTGACCTTTCACCCATCAAAAGGATTGCGGCTAAGAAAAACCACAGTTAGAAATAAGTAATTTCTACCACTAACATTATAGGAGGAAAAAAACACCCTCTGGCTTTCTCATGAGAAAAAGCCATGACTCATCACTAAATGAGTGATACAAGGAAACTACCCTTAAGAATCTAAACTGAAGAGGTCTCAAGGCATCTAAACTGAATCTTAAGATGCAAGGTACATTTTTGTATTTATTTACTGTTTCATAATTTTTCAACAAACAATGAAAAGGTAAGGAAAGAAGGAGGGTTTGGGGTGGTGTTTTGGTGTTGTTTTTGTTTCTTTCTTTGATTTTAGGTTTTAAGGAAAGAATCCTTCTTTCCCCAGCAGCTTCCACATTTGAGTTACTACTTTTCCTCAGGTTCTTCCCCCTGCCCCTTTTTTCTTTTCTTCAATTTGACTGAAAAAAGTTTCAGTCAGAGATTACAATCCTTTAGCAACCAGATTGCTTATTAGTGGCTCACCTGTATGCATTCAGATAAATATATTTTCAAAGACTCACTGGTTTTTAAGTTGCATAGAGTAATGTCTTAAAATAAAGGGTATCTTAAAATTTAATAACAGTTAGTTAAAGATTAATTTACAGAATTATGGGCACAGGAAAAAATAAATTTCTTTTAGGGACTATTGAGTAAAGTGAAACTCAAATGTTTCATAATTCCAAAAACTTTCTCTTGTAAGTATACTTAACATGAAGAACATTATTATGAACACCTTGAAATGATATTCTGTTTGTCCCCTTTTAATTTCTGTTTCAGTATCCCTGCAATATGTTGGTCTAAGAAAAACCTCTATTTGTTATTTATGAATATTCCACCAATGGATGATAGTAAGAGACCAGTTTATTTTCTGTGAATTTATATCCGCACGTGTGATGCAGCATGTAAATGGAAAATTCTATTTACCGTGCTTTAGCAAGGCTTTTAAACATGCTAGAAAAAGTCTCTAGTCTTACAACAACTGAACTGTAATATAAAGCTTAGAAATAAAGATTTCACATTAGTATTAATCTTGTTGAAATTTTTAAAGCAACTTATAACAGCAAAATAATGAATCATGTTAACCTGAGTATAAATAATTTAGGTGTAAGTTGTTCTTATTTACCTGTCTGTTTTCCAGAATTTACCCAGGTGGGGTCTTCCTAATTTTGAAGTAATTTTTGTCATTTCAAACAATTTATAGTGCTGTTCTACACTCAATTTACAGAAGATTAAATTACATTAAATGCAAGAAAAAAAAAAATCCCAAAGGAACATTTACTACCAAAGATGGAAAATGATCAAAGCTCTATTTCATTGATGTAACTGCATATAATCATAATTTTAAAGTCACAGTGTAAAACAGACAAGGCACAAACATTTTGGAATCAGTAGTATGAGAAACTGTCTAATGGGAAACTTTTCTTTCAGTCCTTGTTCTATAGAAAGTACTTGTCTGGTGCTTGGTATTTGTAATATATTTCTTGACTACCTTTTTAAAGAAAACTTTGAAAAAAGTTTTCTCATTAAAAATGAATATCAAGACCAATGTTTGAGTTAGTTTGGTTTTTTTGGGGGAGGAGGGTGTTTTGTTTGGGGTTTTTTTTTAGATAAAAACAAACATACAAATATTGTTTTCTTCTTTTTAGAGCAACTGGAACACACGTGATAGAGAATCCTGTATAGGGCAGACAGTACGATGAACACAAATTATCCAGGATTTTTCACTCCACAGAGTGAATTATAACCTCCATTTTGGAAAACAGTACAGTCTGAGCCTACAACTCAAACTTTGCAATTTTTAAGTAATATAAAACTATCTTTATACTCTTTTACAAGAGCACATCAGGGCTTTACAAATGTGCTACAGGGTTTAAACAAAACCAAATAATTGAAATTACTTTGGATTCTGAAGTTTCTTCACATACAGTTTTGGCATGCAGGACACCAAAAGTTCTATTGACTTTCAATAAGATTTAGACTCCTAAATATCCAAACATTTGACTTTTTACTTTCCCAAAAACTTTAGAAAGAGGCAGATACACTGGTGACCTGAATTATTAGGTCTTTTCTTTCTTTTCTTTGAGAGCACTTCATTCAGGATCGATTTTCAAGGAACCTACAATGAGTCAAAGATTTTCTTCACCACAATTATGATAATCATAAAGACTGTCTTTCTAAAAACCGATCATTATTAAACAACATTCACCAAGCTTTGCAGTGACAATGAACACATAAATACCACTATAACAGAGTCAACTTAAGGTACTGTTGAAGTCCATGTTCTGTGTGACTCTTTCCAGTCATAGTCTCTGACTCACTGTGGGAGCTTCTCACTGAGGGAATAGTCTCAAAATACTAGCTTTGACAAGTTAGAGAATATTGGTTTTGTGGGGACAGGGGGGAGGGAATCATGAAAGAACAAATATTCCTTGAAGATGCTGGCTTGATTGCACATTTAACATTGACAACTTGCTAACACTCACAACTGAAAGCAAAGCAAAAAAACAGCCCCATAAAAACAAACAAAAAAAAGGAACGTCAACAAGTCCAGGCACCCAAACATGCCTGTTTAGATTAGTTTCACCATGCTGTTTCAGTGCAGATATATGTCTAGCTTCCCTTCAGTGGAAAACTAGCAAAATCTAGGTTCATATTTCGAATATCTGACAAGACCCTATATAATCTAAGTCTTAGCACCGGGATAAAAATGCATTTTCTCTGAAGGGGCAAATTTTTACTTAACCAAGACTTTTCAGATATTAAGAGACATTGACAAATGTGAAGTTAAGTTTGATTGCTGATTAAATGTTAGAAGAAAGTCTTTGACATTAACCTGGGGACAACAGCTTTAAGAAAGCTGAGAGTAAGTCATACATTTGGTCAAAACCAAAATTGTTTATTACAGAAACAATAAATTAGAAGAAAGCAGTGGCTGCAAAGCATATAAATTAGCTCAAGAGCAACATAGATGTATTTCTGGAGAGAATGATTGAAGGAATAGTAAGAAAGCTGAAAAGTGGATTGAGATCAGCAACAACAACAAGAAGAGGCATGCTGTGTAGATAAAATTTTCATGTTCTTAAAATTTCTGATATTCTTATCTTGGCACAGCAGGACTATGTTGTACTTAATTGAATTTTGAAGGCTTAGCAAAAAGGTGTGTACAACAAATGTGCATTGAATTTCTGTTAAGCTAGTGAAACAAAATAGAACAGTTGAGCTGGAAGAGACCTACAAGGATCATCTAGTCTAACTCCAACTGAAACAATTTTCCTCTTTTCACTTATTTCTCTGCATGAGAGTATATTTAAAAGTATCCTTCTCCTTTGAGGGCTAATTCAGTAGCATTATATTTCCCGCTTAACATGCACTCTTAGTGTATGTAGTACAAGTATATGTAACAAGTATGTATATGTAGCATACATACGTAGCACATATGTATACTACAACATAACAGTTATAGCATATGTAACAATCTGAAAAACCTTGGGCATGTATCACCTGCCTAAGGGTTATTTATGCTGGCATTGTGCCAACGCCATTATCCTAGTGTCAATGTCCCATTGCATTTATCTCATACCTATAGGGGGCTATCTAGAACTAGATATCCCTTTAGATGCTGAAGACAGTTCCTGAACTGGCAGACCAACTAGAGTTTTACTCTATCGGGTCAGTCTTGCACCTCTCATGTGTTGTGCTTTATTTTTTTAAAGTGTGTTTAAGGCCATAGTTTGAGAGTTAGGTTTGTTTGGGTTTTTTTCTGGCAAAATGGAGCAATAAAGCAATATCTGTATTCAGAAGGCAGAGCGGAAAAGACTTCAAAGGTCACTAAATCTTTCTAGAAGTATAGGAAGAATGAGAAGATGGTTTGAGCAAGCAACTAATTCATGCATGGTTTAAATATTAAAAAAAAATACAATTACTAACTAGAAAAAGCCCAATACAATCCATGTCCAAAGTTGGATATGCTTCAGCAGCTGTTCCTCAAAGCTTAAGTTAAGGCAGAAAGTAGCACTGTATAAGTTTAAACATGTGGTCTCCCATTCCAAAAGACTGGTACTCTGCCTATGCTAGTCTGTACTTATAAAAGACTTGAATATCAGTTTTGAGGCAGCATAGCTAATACACACAACATTCTTCCATTGTGTCCTCTACTTTGAGTTAGTCTGAACTGCATCTTTAGCAATAAAGCCATTTCAAGTGCACCTACATCTCCTTCAGTAAAAAACCCATATGCCATGGTTCTCTCAAAAAACTTGGACTGTAATAGATTTTATTCTCCTTTGTTTCTATTCAACAGTGACAGCAATGCAGAACTTTGAGTGCTGTTATGGTGTCATTTGAATAAGTATGTTGGAGTGGAGGCCTAGCCATAGAGACTTGTCACTGACTGGCAATCTTTTCCACTTGCTCCTATAATTAGCTACTGGAATATCTAACAAACCTTGTGTAAGCAGAAATTATTTTTATTCATGCTGCCCTGCTGTATTTCTTTTCTGAAACATTCATGCCTCTACCCAAACTCGTTTAGCTTGCACAGGTTGTTCATATTTTACCTCTTCTAATTGTTTGTTGATTTTCCCACATCTTGCCTCTAACCAAGTTTAAAGAAGTCAGGTCAAGCATGCCCTCTGTGACTGCATGTGGTAATTAGGAAGGAATGCCCTTCAAATCCTGAGAATTACACAAGTTTGAGAAAAAGTAATACTGCCTGAATGTGTAGGGCTTAATTCATTATGTATCTTTCCATGCACTTCTTCAGAGCAGTAATGATCAGACTGTGCAGCTCCATCATAAAGAGCTTGCTTCACAATATTTCCCCCAACCAAAAGGTCTCTAACATCCATCTGGGTAAAAACTGCAGGAGGAAGAAGAGGACGTGGGTGTCCCCAAGTCTTAACTACAAGATGATCAACAAAACCAACAAAAACAACTTGTTTTAACCTTTCAGATAAGGCCTGTTAGAAAATTTGTTGTGAGGAAAACCATGTCCAAAGACAAGGCATTAAAATCTCAACCTTAGCTGAAAATGAAAAGAAAAAGAATCTCAGAAAGTGGCAATAAAAGTACACAGATATTTTATTTATGGTGGGAATACACCTGAGGTTCAAATACTACTTTTACTACCATAATGGCAACTTCAGTTATAACCACTAATAACAGTTACACATGAGAAAAGTCATACGCTAAATGAGAGGTCCAGAGTTTTTGCTTTGCACCATGGAAACCACAAAGTAATAGCATCTTACTGAGATTCTAATTCACAGATTCCTTTGGGTCCAGAACAGTAGTGAATAAGATCTATCACAACCATTATAATACATGCCAGATGAAGTTTAGTTTTTTATCTTCCTAATAAAAAGTCAGGATATGGATGCATTGAGTTGTTGTATATACAGCTACTGCCTCGGTTTGTGTGTTCTCACCTGGGAATCAAACTTCTATAAGTAAATGGAATTAAATATTAACTATTTTTGCCAAGAAAAATTGCTTTTGTTCAGATTAAAAAGACAGCAGTGTGGGTTTATTCATGCTCCATCTGTTGTTCTATTTTCTCCAATGGCAACTTCAAAACACTTTAGCATTATCGAGTGTTTGTGAAGGAATGGCACCATAATAGTCCTCCCTCAGAGAGAAAAAAAAAAAATCAGAAGAGTTCAAAAGTGAAAGAATTTTAGTCACTCAGCTGTTTAATCCACTATTTAATTGTATGTGTATTTATTTCTATTGATTTTTTTTTTTTTAAGAATTATGGAGAGAAAATAACTTGCAGGCTTCTTAACACAGGAACAATTACAGCAGGAACCTATATCCTTTACCGAATGAACAATGCTATTCATAAACGATGAAAATTTCAAAGGCTTGTTTCCTGCTGATAATATTGCTAGTGAGCTGAATTAGCAGGGCACTGCTGGGAACAGCAGGAGATCTTTATGATACTTTTTCAGAAAGGGAAAGATCTGATGACTAGTGTTAATCATTAAAAAGCAGTTATTGTAGGTGTCAAAAAAGAGATCTGAAATATGAGTCTCTTTTTCCCTTCCAGCCTTCCCTCCCTACTCTCTCAACAAATTCAGGTGTAGGTAACTTTAAAAAAAAAAAGCGGGCGATTTAAAACATGGTGTTGCATATTGATTAGGTGTTCCCTTTAAAATTACATTGCACAGGACTTGAACAAAAAAAGATAAGCAGATTTTTGCCTCCCTCACACTATCTTCACTCTGGCTGTTAAGCCACCTCATCCCTCTCTTTTTTAGTTTCTCGGATCTGTCTGATTATAAGCATTAACAACTAAATCTGCAGATTTCAGTCTACTGTAGGAAAATGTTTAATCTTGCTTGATACTTTACACAAGTCTTCATCCAGGAGCTGTTAAGGGGCTTACTTCAGAACCGTGTTTCACAGCTCTTCTGGAATACTTTGAAGTGACCTCATTTTTAACCTTGCAGTATCACCATCTTCCTTCATGTTCAGATTTTAATTCAGATTTGGGGTTTTTTTGTTTGGGGTTTGGCGGGGGGGGGGGGTGGGGGAGGTGTTTTGGTTGTTTGGTTTTTTTGGTTTTTTTTATGACACATTTTAAACCTGTATAATACTCCTAAGATTGTTTTGTTTTTGCTGAGCAGTGAAGATGGCTAAAGACTTTCCTGTCCTGGTCACTCACTCCTGTCCCTATGGTGGTACTGATACAACTATGTGTAGGAACATGCTATTAAACCAAGTCATCAGAAATAATCATATGGTAGAGAAAATAGTCTTCAAAAACATTGTCATCAAATATCATTGATATGCTGTGAAAAAGTGGTGTTTCATGCAATAGAGTCAGCACAAGTGAAGTAACAAGGGCATTACTATGTTAGTTTTCCCTTTAATGATGGTTTTAACCCAAAACAAACACACATGTTACAGCCTATACATTAAATACACCTATGTTTACTGGGAAGTTAATTTACACATATTCACATGCGCACAGCAGTAATTTAAAAACTGTATTTTGTAAACAAAAAAATACCACCTTCATATAATAAAAGTACTGTTGATAACATGCATGGATTAGGATTTTAGGGAGAATGCAGAACAAGAGGTTGGCTTGTGTTGTTTCTTGGAATTAGTTTTGGTGGTGTTTGTTTCTGGGTTTTTCTTGGGGGGTAGAGGAGGTGTTTGTTTTGCTTGGTTTGGCTTTTTTAAGCCAAAAGCCAGCAACAGAAATACATAACCAAATATAAATTAAAAAAACACCACCAAACAACCTTGCGGAGAAAATGTTAAGAATAAAACGCTTTTAGTCATTCCTCAGGGTAGAGGAAGACTCCCCACCACTAGACACATACATGCCAAAGGCAGCTGAGATACCAGATGTCACAGTTAAGAGGAAATAATGGGTGTGACCTGACCAGCACCAGGTTAATGACAAACTCACATGCAGAACTGCACAGGAGAGGGCTTAGCTATTAAGCCAGACTGAAACTTCCCAACATGATACCATCTCATACTTCCCCTGACATTGTTTTATTTCAATCCTAAATGGAGTACTGCAGTACAAAGCATTCCCCCCCCTCAGTGTGTGGGTGAAGAAAGCATCAAAATAAAAATAAGTATTTCTTTCAATCATTAACAACCCTGAGGCATATGTCTTCTACTGTATCTTTCATGCCAGCTAAGTACTCTGGAATTAGGAGCTACTACCTTAATACTGTGGTCAAGATTACTTCAGTAACAGGTATGTTTTTAGATCTGCAGCTGTGAAAACTCTGCCTACAGTCTTCCTTCAATCCCAGTTACAGCAAGTGATGTCTGTACCCCTTAGGCTATTTTCTTGTTAGTCCCTAATCCACTGCAAATCTGACTTCTGACCCTCCTATAGCCTAATTAGTTCTGACAAAAAAAAAAATTGTGATGTAATCATACTACTTCATAACATTATTTTTTTTTAAAAAGCTTTTTTTTTTTTTTAAAAGACTGATGATTCAGACAGCTGCTGATTCCTAGTTGCAAGTAGCAGGCTGTGACATTCTAACATACTATGATTAAAGAAATCAGAATCCTTCATGAAGGAGCAAGAAGTAATGCACCAAAGGTCTTTATAGCTCTTTTCAGGAGCTTCGTAGTAAAAAATCAGAACATATTAATGTTGAAATCTCACTTTTTCAGGGGGTGCTTTTGTTTTGCTGTGGTCATTTTTAACCAATAAGACACCCTTAAGTAGAAAATATCTAGTCAGCATCTGGAGACTAGTTTTAATGTCACTAATGGATTACTGCAACAGGGAAGAGCACCTTTGTCAGACCTCCACCATATGCCTTCTGGTCAGTAAATACATTTCACCTGCATTTTGTGTACATACTGCCTCAAATGCCTGGGTGCTTTGACTGAGATCAAAGCAAATACTAGATGCGTACAATTAGCTTTACCCACAAAATTAAAAGGTGGCCCTCATTTCAGAGAGTTTTCAATCAAGTAACTATTTTTACCCATATGGTACATAGTTTAACGAAAGCAAGAACAGGCTTGAAAAAAACCCTTTCATCCAGTAGCATGATTTATATACAGGAATAATCCAGAGATTGTCTTCCCCTTTAGCTGTTTCCTGCTAAGACATCTCTCTCACACTTCTGAACCACAGACACACCACTCTCTCACCCAGACTGTTCATTTCTTTGGTGGTTACTGCTTAATTCAGTTGTTAAATTACTACATATGCACAACTACATTGAAAGTCAAAACTGATTATAAATTTAAGCACTTAATTATCTAATTTTCTCTCTTTCTCTCTGCACTTGCTTTCCATAAGGTAAGGTGAGTAACCCATACCGATAAGAGGAGGAGAGCTGCGGTGGGGTACTGACAAATTGATGCTTAGCGGTCTCTGCCAAACAAAATAGGATCTCTGGGGCAAGGTCCTCCAGGATCATCAAGGTAATCAACAGATCACTGCCACAGGACATTTCACTCCTGCTCTCTCTTCTTCACTCCCAGCTGCACAGTTTAGCTTTCTCCCTTGAGAGCAACATGATGTTTACTGCTCAAATGACTCCGGTCACTTCTGACAGAGTGGCACACCTTATTTATGCCTTCTTTCACACTCCCAGGTTAGTGTGCTGAATCAGCTCACAAAGCTGCCAGACCTGATGCTGGGTAAAGAGTGAGAGCACCCAGCCAAAGCAGAAAGCCAGCCAGCAAATCAGCACAAGCCTAATTCATCTTCAGGGATTGCCATCAGAAACAGCACAGCTGTGGACATAGATTATATTGTTTTCAAAACAAGAGGAAAAAAAAAAGGTGGAGGTTATACATCTATGGGAGATCATCAGCAGTATACTAAATCTCACTTTTGGGCTCATAATACTAGATAAGGAAAATCAGTTGTGCAGAGAAAATTCAAGTTGCTTCAAAATACTTTGATAGTTTACCTTTATACCATTGAGATTTTTGCAGATCTTCCTCCCATGGAAAACAAATTGGATACAAGTACTCTAAAATCCATAAAGGTGTGACTAATTTAATCGAAGATGGGATTACAAAACTGGACTGCTCAGTGTATAGCCTTATCAACAAAAGAATTATAACTCTAAAGTCACTAAACTGAGGTCAGGCTGTCAGAAGCTATTGTGGTTACTCCTGATCACTGACAAAACTTGGTTTCTACAGAAACAGAACAGGAGAGTATGAAATTAGTATTTCCATATTATCCGGCATGCTCTGTATACCTTCATTTTTATGTCAGGCAGTTCGTGCGACATTTGGAGTCATATTCATGTTCAAGAATTTTGTGTAGCTTACAAGGTTTTCAAATATATTTGTCATTAATCCCAGGTTCTGAAAACCTACCCTATTCCTGATTCTTTTTACTACAGCTGGCTCAAGTGCAGGTTGACTTTCATTCAAGGAAGTGTGTTCCTTATTCCTAGACACTGGTGACTTCTTAGATGCTGCCGTTCTGTCGAACAAATAAGTGAGGGAAAGGGACATTATGGGCTCTGCGATGACTTCACACACACTTAACTACATTATCTGGGTCTTCTACTGACTCTATTAGGGCTAGCATATTGCACAGAGCACCTATCAGCAAACCACTCATGACAGTATTGATTTACACTCAGCACTTAATTGACATTTGGGTTTGATTTTGGAACAATGAGGGCTGGAAATGTATTTCAAAGGATTCTGCAACTCTTTGGCAAGTTATTCAAGGGAAAAGAATGTCTTACATGCACCAGATATGTGAATTCATACAAAAAGAGGAAAAATTGCATCATCTTTGCCACTCTTCCTTCTCTTAAACTACTTCCTTTAGGTGTGTATCTTGAATCCAGGAAGATGACTCCTTAGAGTCATCTTCATATTCATGAGGTCCAAAGAAAGTCTGAGTCCTTAGCATGAAAGGTCATATTTCCTCTCAGCTATTTCTAACTTCACATTAACAAAGTATCTGTTTTATTTTCGTATTCTAAAAATTGCTTCCTTACTTTAAGCATGTCTCATCGTTCCTCCCTTTCTTTTCACAAGCACATTTTCATACACTTTTCATAAGATGTAAAAAAGAAAGGATACCACCTCATTAGGTTAGTATTATTCCAGCTATTCACTTATAGTATAATGGCAGTGATGTTACTTTGATATGCTACTTTAAATGTTTCAATTTTTTATTCTTATAGTACTATTTGGCAATGCTTGCAGAATATCATTAATTTTACGTTGCCTTATAAAAACAAATTTGCACGGAGGGGGGCAAGCTAACCTTCTGAAATATTTGGATAAAAATAAACACTTCACTGAAAGTTTATGTATGATGCTTATAGTTTGCCATCTACCATAATGAACGTTACTATGCACTGTAAGCCATGATAAAGCACACAAACCCAGCTACTAATCTTAATTAACAGGTTTGTAACAGGTCACATGGCAAACCCGAGTTATTTTTTGTTTGGACTACACCACTGAAGCTTATGAAGCATATACTGAAGTTGCTAAAGAGGTAGATACTTTTCTTTTTCCTGAAAAAGAACAACAATTTTGTCTTTAGCCATTTGACAAAATTGTCCAAAATAGTGGTAATGGTACATAAATCCACGAGGTTTAAAAATACTGTGCTATCTCAAAACAAGAAAGGAGTGTCCATTAATGAAATTGAATGACACTTTAAATTTAACAAAAAAAAAAGTGAAAAAATTTACATTGTTGTACACAAACCATAGAAGTATCCCAATGTTACTACAATAAAAAGATACTGCGCACCTGAAAAAACAAATCCAGCAAGTGTTAGCTTGCAGCATGTCACCCTGTAGTTGTCAGGGACCTTAAAAAAACAATCTTTTTCTCAGAGAGACTTTTTTTTTGTTTAGATTTTTCATTTCATACACTACAGCTGTACTTTTTTTCCCCACCTCATTTCTCAATTTCAGTTCTCTTTATCTAACCTTTACTGCATTACTAATGAAATAACTGTTTCTTCTCTTGTATACTACTGGATTGGCAATGCAGACAGTTCCCATTTCCAAAACAGTAGCCGTTCTGTGAATAGACCAAAAAAAAAAAAGAATTATCTGGTACAGAATATCTGAAAATAATCTTACAATGCACTCCACAAAGCTTCCTAGACATCGAGCAACTCTTAATCCCAAGGCAAAACTTAACTCTGATCACAGTTCAGTTGTTTCCTACCAATTGTTAAAGAAATACAAGAACCAGTAAGAAATAATAAGTATTTATTACCAATTCTTCAAGCTTATGTTATTCCAGAGAGGGTTTTATCTTGCAAAACCATGAAGCCTCAGCAGACCTTCAGTTCCAATAAACACAACTAACTCTTGAATATAGGTCTGGGTAAAAAAGCTTCAGTCTTAGCATGCAGAAAACACTTGGAAATGCAGTAGACACACAAGTCTTGGCTTTTAATGGAAAGCGTGTACCTAAATTCTACAGAGTTTAATCTCCTGTTGAGCTTGTGAGATTCACAGCACCAAAGCCTGGACTTTGGACTGTCTCTGCAGGGTAGAAGCCAAAGGTTTAATTTGCACTTTCTACCCTGCACCTGAATGAAATTCAGATTGACTGGAAGACTTAAATTGGATTGAATTCAGTATTACAATTTGCAGCTATGCTAGGAAAAACAGGAACTATGGTAGGTCTATGTACAAGAGACTCAAGTTGTGTTAGTATCTTCCCTCTGCCATTAGAGATTGCACACACGTGCAAATGGGGCCAGACTGGGTATTCTGACTGAACATAGTCACAGATGCAGCAAGTTCACCTGCATCACCAAGTAAACTAGCATCGGTTCTTTGGCAAGCACCTTCTTTGCTCAGTGTTTAACACTGAAAATGGACACAAGGTTCATTCTCCATCTACTGCTTTACTCTGAACAGTCTGTCAGCCTTTCTTATTGCTATTTCCACATCTGGGAAACTAGAACAGTGACCTCTAGATAAGATTAAATGCAACCATACTGCATACAAGATATTAACAAGGTACACACTACTATAAGATTTCAATTACACTGTAGGTATTTATTAAGCAATGTATTTCAGCCTTTAATTACATAAAGGAAACAGTCTATTACCCCTTGCTTTTCCAAATAAAGATCTATAAATACTGAAGAAAACCAGAAGTAGGTTTATTTGAACATACCGTATCAATATATTTGGAAGAGTCATGCTGTTCTTTTTCTGTACGTTTATCTATAAATCGAGTCATGTGATTCTTAGGACTGAATTTCTTTGTATTAAGGTTAGTGTACAAAAAAAAGAATCAAGCTACTTACTAAAGCCATCTCCAATCAGAATCCATAGGAAAGCATAATAAAAAACAACAGCAAAGCCAAAAACTAAACTACAACAGCAAATTTTATAAGTACACAGGAGTTATACTGGCCTACTGTAAGGTAGTTAACCAGAAAGAGCCAGGAGAGAAATCTTAACGTATATTCTGTCTACTTATTTCTCTCTGCCTTCACTAAGGAGACCCATGAAACATTATTTTTGGCCTCCATACCAAGCTGATCTCTTAGTCGTTAAATGTAGTTTAATCCAAAACTATTTACAGCTTTAAAAGCAAAATGTCATCTGTCTTCTATCAGATAATCCATATGAAGTGAAGATTTTGTTGCTTGTGTTATATTTGTCAACTATGCTAAAAAAAATAGGGCATAGGCTAGGAAAATTTGTCATAAAATTACCCACTCTCACCAATAAACTGCTAACAAAAAGCTGGTTTACAAGCTAAGAAAATCACTATGCCAGCACACAATTTAAAGCTAATGGTTTTATAGTCCAAAGCCACTAGCAGGGCATCCTTATCCTGCAGTGTGAATAGGATTATCCCTGCAAACATTCCCCTAACATAGAATTAAGCTGTCAAGTTTACTTTGCTGCTGCATGGGTCTACGCACAAAATGAACACAAGTTCAAGTCGAGTGTAATACTGCTCTACTATTACACATTGCTCACAAGGCCAGACAGACACAAGGAGGAAAAATAAGTCAAGAACTGAATTGCTGCTTCTAAGCATATTTTAGGACATTAACATTATTAGTCTTAAACAAAATTACTGTATCATATTGAAAAGATATGATAAGTGACAACCATTTAAATGAAGTTTTCTTAAAAAAAAAAAAAGATATATATATATTGCACTTCAAGCTCCTCAAGTATCCTTGATTTCAAGTCCTTCTAATTTTATTCCCAAATTGTCACATGAATACATTTGCTTCTTTTCTTAAATATAGAAAACTATTAACGTTAGACTAAAAATACATGAAATTACAACTGGAAGAAGTTGAATATTCATGAATTCTGTTATGCTTCCACAAAAACACTCACAAAGTAGGTTATGTATTTTTTCTATACACATGCATATCAGCAGCCTAAACAGATTCTCCCACCACCACATCTGCAAAGGTGTCTATCAACCTTTGCCTATCACTGTCTGTTGGAATGAAAAAAAGAAAGGCCTGTTATGACTTTGTTAAACAAAGAGTACTGTATTGAAACAGAGGAAGAATCAACTGCATATAATATCAACTGTAAAATCACAAACACCACAGAGAGTCACCAAGCACAAATAATTTACCCTCTTTTCCAATATATGTAAGGCATCAAAACACCATCAGGAAACAGTACAAGAAACATCAAAAAAGTTCATGCAATGCATAATTGAACCAAGCAGAAATTTGTCTTGTCCATGCCAAAAAGCCAGTCTCACTTAAACTTTTTATATACATGGGGGAGTGGGGGTGGAAATACGCAGCTGAGGTTATTGAAAATACAGAAATCTGTCAAGACTACCCTGGGCAGCAAACAGCTGGAGACTGGAAGCATACTAGAGAGAAAGCATCATATATGCATTGCCTTATTCCTGTGTTCTCTTACATAGTGTTGATTTTCCTAGTCTCTAAGCAATTGGAAGAGAGTTAAACTAATGTCCTGGTTTCAGCCAGGATAGAGCTGGTTTTCTTCACAGAAGCTAGTGTGAGACTGTTTTGGATCTGGGATGAGAAACTGTTGATAATGTGCTGATGTTCTGGGTTGTTGCTGAGCAGCCAAGGACAGTCCAGCTTCTTGTGCTGGCCTCCTAGCAAGGAGGTTGGGGGTGCCCGGGGAGCTGGGAGGGGACACAGCCAAGACAGCTGACCCAGACTGGCCACAGGGATGTTCCCTACCATACAACATCATGCCCAGTACATAAACTGGAGTTGGCCAAGGGGCAGAAATCGCTGCTCAGGGACGGGCTGTCAATCTCCGGGTGGTGAGCAACTGCTGTATTGGGCATCACTTGTTCTTGTACATTCCTTTGTCAGTATTATTATTGTTACCATTGTTGTTTCTTTCTTTCTGTCCTATTAAACTGTGTTTATCTCAACCCACAAGTTTTTTTCCTAATTCTCTCCCCCGTCCCACTGGGGGAGGGAGAGTGAGCGAGTGGCTGCATGGTGCTTAGTTGCCAGCTGGGGCTAAACCACAACAACTAACCTGAGTTAATTTTGTGTTCTCTTTAATGGGGAAAAACCAAAGCAAACTACATTATGTATGAAAGAGTGTTCTTTCTTAAATTCTATGATTTGGGTGGGGCAGGATTGTTATTTTCTGATTGTATATTTACAAAATGCAATTATAAACAGGAACAATATAAACAAAAAAATAATCCACCCTAAGTGATTACACAAGAAAAAATATAATTTCACAATATACTCTGGTACAAAAATGAAGCCAGTTCTAATTATAACCAAACTTAAAGTATAGAACATGAGCTTTTATACATTGGTAATATTTGAACAAGGAACACTATGGGAACAAAGGTATGCTAGATCAGGCTCTCAGTTACACAGCTACAGATTTCTAACTATATATCAAAAGCAAGAAGAGAATGCCTTTTAATGTTTTTAAAAAAAGTTATGTAGTACTATTTGAGAGCAAGATAATCTTATACAAAAGCATAAGAAATCTCTGCTGATCAGATATGTTATCCATCAGATGACAAAAATTGTTACACCTGAGAATTATTGTTTTAAATACATATTTTCCTCACAAAAAAGTGTTACCAAATATGCTTTCCCATTGTTCCCTGATTTCAAGTGTCTTGCATAATTTATTAAAACACATTTTCTATTTTGAAATGTTTTACAAAGTACTAAAATGTTCTGGAACATTTTATCTTTCATAAGCGAGTTAAACACACTGATTTTACATGCTCATATTACTTTTATGAATTACTGAATGTTACTAAAATAACAGTTTGGAAGTTATATTGCAGTTTATGTTTTACAGGTACCTTTACATCAAAGCATGTGACTAACAGTTAAGTACAAAGTGACTTAAATACAGCAAAACAATATAGGCAAATAAGAGATGTGACATGGATGTCAAGTAATTCCCCTATATGAAGCAAACACCTATTAACATATCAAGTTATAATATCAGAGTATATTAAACTAGTCAAACTAAACTCAAGAGTTGAAAAAAAAAAAAGGGATAAATTTTGTATCTATTCATATCAACCTGAGGTTTCAGCTTCATTGCCCTGGTCTGACAACTGCCATTTTTAATCAATTGCAACACAATTGAGCAAGACTAGGGAAAAGCAATAGACTTGTGGACCACTTCATACTGCAAGTTGTTTACACAGTCATACCAGTAAAACTACTAAAAATTACTAAACCAGAATTTTCCATAAAACAGATTATAGAGATGTGCAATATTCATTTTATCAGCTATGCTGAAGTAACAAAACTTTTTTCTACACCACCACCCCCCTTATGAAAGGAAGATTATCATTTGGGTATTTATTTTCACCATTTCCAACTCCGTTCCATGTTTATCCCATTCAAGGTGTACAAGGAAAAAAAAAAAAAAGGAGATATCTGTTGGTCACTACATATCCAGCATTTATAAGCACATTTCAGTAGATAGTAATAGATCAGATCTGAGATTTGATCAGCAGGTCAGCAAATAGGTCAGATCTCAGCACAGAAACCCTTGTAAGTCTCCAAAACTTTTAGGACACATGTTATTGCACATGTCTAAAAGAATCAGAACTGACTTTCTATTTTAGTTGATCAAAGTTGCCTTGAAGATCACTTGGATTTTTCAGAAGGCATGTGATTTTAACTATACAGACCCACAGTTACCGGCAAAAAACATTTTTGCTATTTCCAAAGTACAAGACAACATGAGAGCACACAAGATACTGTGTAGTGTTTGGACACAACAGTTATGGTGCTGCTTACAACACATTCAGACCTCGAAGCCTTTAAATCCCTATTCACCTGATAAAAGCTATAAGAAGTAGCAAAGTCCATTCTGGAGGTTAGGACTTGTCCATAAGCCTGAAATCACCCAGAGATCTCCAGCTCAAAGTCATCACCATGCCATCATGCCACCCTAGCAGCTTCTTATAGTGAGAATTTCTGGCTGGATGAGAGAATAAGGTATAAGGTATTCACCCAATTGCCACTAGTTCCAAAATTGCTCCAGAGTCTTTCAACAAGGCAAACCTGATGAACTGCCAAGAAATAAGACTTAAGACCTTTAACCTGCCTGGTCCTTTCCTCAAACAGAACAACCCTATTCAATGGAATAATTTCAATTAATGAATATACTGTAACTCTTTGCCACAACCGGACATCACCCTGGACAACCAGGTAAGGCTTTTCTGTAGGTTTGTGCAATCAATGGCTGTTTTTAAATTAAATATTCTGTCTTCTTCCAACATATTTTATCAGTAATGAGCTCCTAGTGACAAAGCAAGAGAATTTTTGTAGCGACCTGTATTTGAATAGACAGCTTTTGCAATATTGACTTCTACGTACAACACACTTCCAGCTGAGCTAGCAAAATAGTGAAGTTCTCAGTAGCAGGGAGTCTTTCTACTGCTGCCATCTTAGAACCATATACCATTTGATAAGCTTGCCAGACCTACCTAATAATAGTCTAGCTTTAATAACAAATTTTCAGTTGTTGTCCTTATTTCCTAGAATATAACTCCTGCACTGCAGTTAGCCTGAAGCAGATGTATGTATCAAAGAACAATCCAGTAGAATCTGCGTGGTTTACCACTAAACTATTGTGCTTAGTATACGCTGATCACGCATCTACCACTAAGATGCATCACCTCTAAAGCAGTAGAATAGCCGAGAAGCACATCCAATCTCCTGTCAGTTCTTTCAATATTTTATCCTAACGCCAAAGATATTCTTGCTAAATGATCATCTTCACTAAATTGTGATTTTCAGTTGAACTCTGAGCACACTGACACTGGCTACGCACTTTCTTGTCAAAGGCTCTACAATTTAACAATCAAGTTATATTCACTTCTTTTGCCTCTGGCGTTCCTGAAACTGTTATTACTGATCAAGATCCAAAGCGGATTTCTGGAAAAATGTGAACTACTGATTATGGCTTATCTCAAATCAAACTGGTTGAAGGTGTAACAATGCACAATTTTGTCAGCAAGAATGCCATAGCTTGATCAGATATGTAAATATTAATGCAATTATCCCATAAGTTTTATACTGCTCAATTTAATCTCTTAAGTATTTGACTTTTTATTATGATTTATTCTTTGTGTATTAGCTAATTACAGTAATAGTAATGGATAAGAAAAATGCCTCAAGAAAAGTGGATTACTGTTCCAATGCACATAATCATTGGTCATTTTGCACCCTGAATTACACTTAAAACATAACTCTCGCATGTTAAGCATCTTGTGATGTGCCCCTTAAAAACAAAAAAAATCCTTGAAAACAAAATTGACTGTTTTTTAGAATAAAGTCTGAGCTGTCTCTTTAGTTTCTAGGTGATTACCTGATTGCATGTTCATTATAATGAAGTATGTATTTGCACTTTAACAGTTCCAGTGAAAGACCACCATTTGGAGCTCAGTATGATATGTACAGGTTTTCCCCACCCAGACCCACCTTTATCACAAAATACGAATCTTTGGTCAAGATTGATATCTGCTTCCACAAACAGTTCCTCATTGTCAAAACAAAGTATCACAATCACAAATATTTTCTATTATATTCATACTAGATTATATAGCAATATTCATAAATTCAACATTTTCAGAGAAAACGTGTTCAACAGCTCCTTTATTAAAACCTACTTGCTTTTCTACTTAAATGTAATATTGTGTACAGAAGAGTACTTAAGAAAAAAGTGTTCACACTCAAGTGAAAGGAGATAGCATTCTATGAACACTAAAATTCAGCCCTGATCAAACCAATATTCCAGTAAAGTTTCAATATGTATGATTTTTTCATGTTAGTTTTAGTCAACGATTTATTCCACACATATTTAAGAGAAAGTTGTATTATGTTCACAGAAAGTAATTTACAGAAGACATGACTTCATTTTGATCTGTTCTGTCAAAGGCTAGTCTTTGTGAAGGAAAAAAAACCAAACATGTGGCACCTAGAAATAATATTTGTTAAGAGATCTGCAGTATAAAACTCCAATTTAAATCAAATTTCACACCATGAAAGGGATTCTCAATAGCATTAAAAAAATACTATAATTTCTCAACTGCCAGTGATTCAGAAAAGTTAACATGGTGTTTGATAACAGATGCATTTTTTTATTTAATGGAATACAGACCCAAAATTGAGGGATTCATAAAACAAAAGCTTCCTAAAAAGATGTCTTTGAGGCATTTCATTAGAACTGTTCAGAGCAACAAGTTTAAGCAGATAAGATCAATAATAAGCTTAAAATATTACCAGAGTTCTCTGAAGAAAAAAGCTCATGCTCTAAGAAGTTCAGGGCTAGCCATATATACATAAATAAACAATTTTAATAACAGATGAGTGAAGACAAGCAAAGGGGGGGGGGGGGGAGGAAAATGTAAAAAAAAATAATAAAAATGCTGAAAATCATGAAAAACTATTGTAAAGAAAAGAAAAACTAAAAGGAAAAAGTATGAGGCAGCTATTAAAAAGGAATGACTAGTACACAGAGTACCAAAAACTTTGAAGATTTTTTAAGTTTTTCTAAAGAGCTTTCACATACGCTCCACGTCATTGTTAGTTTTCTATTATGAGGCATTTTTAACAAGAATTTTAGCAGGTAATTAGGAATTCAAATTACTTGTTTTTGATGTCATACTTCATACTATTGACAATATTCTTCACCATAGTATTACACATATGCACCCTGATAATTTTCAGGGAGACTGCCTCTGAGTTCTCCTGTGATTGAAATGCAAAATTGAAAAGTTCAGTTTGTTTGATTTTCATTGCGCACCTCTGGCATACTTTGGCATCTAGTCAGTACTAACAGGAAGAACCTGGCAACTACTAATCTAGAGCCCCACACGTTTGTTTCTATTAGAGGATTTCATAACATTTTAGTAGTTACATATTTGATTTCTTTCTAGTATGCACGATATTATAACATTGTAAAATTTTCCTCAGCTTACTGAAGTGGGTGACCATTTGTCAACAGAAAATTTTTTAGTAACCTAGAAGCTACAGTGCTCCTAACTTATTTTGTGGGATCTGAAGTCCTTAAAAACCTTTTATTTTAATAATTGGAGGCTTCTTAAATCCAGGTTTGTATTGAATAATTTATATGGTATTCATAATTATAAGACCCCTATCACATAAAAAATGCATTCAGCTATAGGCTTTCAGAATGTAAAGACAAACTTAAAAATTGACTTTGAAATTAGTTCCTCTCAAAAGATATAATTCCCACCCTGGCTTCAAGGAACGGCTTTAGAAGATCATAAACCTCTTGAATGGATTAGAATTTACATTACTACTTTACTGAAAATCTTTTACTTCCAGCTTTTCAACAGAAACAGTAAAATTGAACATTTCTTCATTTCCCAAAGTTGTGAACACTGTTTACAAAGCAGCAGTCCCGCAAGAGTCTAATGATAAACAACTCCCATAGATCATCATCAATACCTTCAGGTGACACCAAAACCAGCAGGACATTGAAGAAATGCAAGAACCAGATTTCATTTCAGCAAGATTATTAGACAAGGCGTCACTCATTACAAATGCATAGTTTAGTCTTAAAAGTAATTTTCAGAAGCTTTAGAGAACGGTTTAAAGCACCTAATGAAGTTCTAGAGTCCAGAAGACAGTAACCACAGTAAAGTTCATTAAAAAGTGAGATAAAACACTAAACTGAAGATTTTTTTTCCCCTAGTCATTGCTTTCAATATGACTACAGTAACATATTTTTTGCGGCATCAATTAAGCTATTTTCCCTTGCAATTAGTATATAGATTCAATTCATATTTAGATTTTGGTACATCCCGTACATTGAAATCATTACCCAATATCAGAAGTTCGGAGTAGAACAGAGGAAAAAAAAACCCACCACACCCGCTCAATGTCAAGATCTAAAGAAAAAGCAGAACATTTTTCCTAGTATTTTCCTTCTAATTCCTGGAAAAGTAGAAGGGTATAAAATTCTATCCATGACAAAAAAAGGGGAAAATTACTTTGTTGTTTGTTTGGTTTGAGGAAAAAAGACTGCAGGAATGAAACTATATCTCAAAGACATAAAAATGTTACCCTATAGGTCCACAACTGTTGTTTCAGTGAGTCTTCTGCGATAGCAGGAGGAACAGATACTATGCAGAAGAATATGTATAGAAGGACTTGGTAAGCGTGTATGTATTTTTTAACCAGATATCACAATTAACTGTGTCTACCAAACAGAATTTAACAAGCACTTTGTAGGAATTTGGTTTCATCCATCCAAAAGATAAGCAGATTTTGTGCCATGCTTTTTTGCCTTTTCTCAGAGGCTAGGTAAGAACAAAAGCATTTAAACTAGGAGTGGGTAATGTTCACATTCTTTTCTCATCACCTTTACAGTGTTAGTTTATCATATCAAACTGAAAACAGGTTTTAATAATTTTTAAATCATCTAGCTATATTTTACTAAATAACAGAGTTGAATTTTACTCAATTTTATTAAAATGCCACAAGCATAGGAGGTCTAAAAAGCATTAAGTTCTTCCCACATTCCACATTGCCATCCTCCAAAATAAATTGTATTTCACTGACTAAAACCAACATTTATCTTCTTCAGGTCCACTGGAAACAACACACCTTCCAAAATGGACCTTGTTTCAATGATCATTTGCTCCTGCCAGATGAGGCCACAGCACTGAACTCTGTCTCAAACTCTGCCTGTGGCACACCACAGCAATATTTTTCACATCTCCCTCCTCTATATCCTGGTATAGAAGCTCATTTGCTTTCAGACCCATGATAGTCTCAAGTAGTTTCCAGCATATCTCATTTTGCGTAAAGCACTGTAAGCAATCCATGGGAAATATCACTTCCCAAACATTATTGTAGGCCCCCCAAAGCAACCTGGGCAGATATTTGCCCAGAAAGAAATTGAGGAAAAAGACCTCGAAACAAAGAAAATGGTGTAACCTAACATAACCTAGCTCAGTGACAAGTTGAAATGAATTAGGGCAGTAAAATAACTTCAACTTGGAAGAACAACAGAACAAGCATTGATCACTGCTAGCGTCCGATGAAACCTCTGAGTCCATGTAAGACATTGTATCTACATAGCAGCTTGAAGCCTTTAAAGAGTCTTAAAAGGATGAGGGTCAGGGTGGAGGAGAAAACACGAAGGAAAGTCCTGCCCGAACGAAGTCATGAAACACAGGTGTGCAAAAAAGCCACACAAGGTCTGATCAATCTCACTGAACTGCATTTTTTTGTGCCAGCAGTAAAACCAGCACATCCTGTAACTGTTGGTATTAAAGGCACACACAGCATGACCACCAATGACAAAATGTCAATCATGTCATGCTTTAGAGCCTTGCAGCTCACCAAGGACCTGTCTGCCCTTCCTGCTATATCTTGGGGATGGAGTTTTTCCCTTATTCTGCTGGCTTGGCTGGTGAGCGGCAGTGACATTCAGCTGGCATTTAACAGAGATGTAAGTACAGTGAATAGAAGCGTCAGCAGGACAGAACTCCTCCATGTCACCTCCAGCCTGGTGGCAAGCTCTTAACGTGATAGGCAAAGCAAGAAAGGATAGTCTCATATTTTGGATAAGTACTGGGCTCTTGAAAACATTGGAAAAGTTATTTTTGTGTCATTCCTGACACTGCCTCTTTTGCAAAGACGACTGGATACACAGTTTTCAGACCCACTTTGGAATATCTTTGCCTTTACCTGGTAGTCAGCTGAAGAAATAAAATTACAACTTATTTTGTAATGTAAGCTTGTGACTTTGAAGGATGTCACTGCCTTACACTTGCAAGGCTCTTTGCATGTTCATAGCCAACAACATCGATATGGTACCCTCTCTACAATGAGTCATTTCTTAATAAATCAGTTAGAAATAAAGCCTGCCAATACTGTTCTAACTGAATACTATGCTAGTAGTCAAAACGTTCATATAAAAGTTGATTAATCCTTGTCTAAGACAAGACTAATCAGTTACTTTAAAGATCCCTAAAGCAAGTTTGTCCTTTATATTATTAAAATTTACAGCCCCAAAAAATTATAATTTTTTTTCATTAACATCACTTTAAATGCTTAAGCCCCGTCCCCTTTTTTTTTTGTTTATTTTAATTTTTTTTTTGTTTGTTTGTTTCCCAAGATGCACAGCATACTCAGGGGGCACACTGAATGGAACCAGAATGACCTCTCTGAAACACTTCTGCCTGAAGGCAATTCCCCTAATTCATTTTATCTTCTTACATTAATATGAGCACATTTCATCTTTGCTTTTCTTCCCATGTCCATTTATTAAATGCCTGTTCAGACAGAGGAGTTAAAACCTAGTGAACATTCCCCACCCCTTGCCCACTCTCTTCAGCTGCACTGAATACAAATGTTGATTTGATACAGCTCTTTTTGGCAGACCATGTAAGATTTCTTTCATTTCTGCAAAGAAATAGAACATTAGGAGTCATTCTTGAATTACATTTTAGTAAAACAGTATTACAAGCTTTAGTGACTTGACTGTAATCTAAACCATATTTTGTTTGTTTTGGTACAACAGCAGCTTTCCACATAGATATTGGCACAATTTTAACGATTAGCACAATTTAAGCCATTAATTTTTTCCACCCTCCTAATTTTTATTTTACAGGTAAATGGTAATACTGACGTTGTTGCTTTTTCATTCTTAGTTCCATTTTTAAGTTGTATTATGCAAGTGAAAGACTCAGGAACATTGCTTTCTTCTACAACTCCACTAAGGAACACAATACACCTCTTTCTGAGAGTAACTTGATGACATATTAGTTACCTTGGCTTATTCATCTGCTATCCTTGCACGGCCACTATAGTAGCATAGTCAGTTCATGAATATCCAACACAGTAGTGCATAGGCAACCGGAATTTCACTGCCCTAGTATCTACATATGGAATACTTCAAGTGTCTTTATGTATTTAGCTCCTGTACTCAGTACATTTTCAGAGATAACTCATTTTGAATAACAGAAAGTGAATTTGATTTAAGTTCTGCAAGTTTTCCAGTGTAACTGCCTTTCTAAGCTCAAATACATCAGGTCTTTCCAGGGAAAATAGCATATTCCTCTTTCTCCAATGAATTCAGGGTTTGAGTAAAAGTTTCTAGATTTCTAACAGCTTTATTACTGGCTTCTCAAAATAAATAAAATGCATAATAAGACTAAAGTATTTACCATATTATATGGTACCATTTATATGAGGATCTCAGAGACATTGTATTTCAAAGATGCAAAAAAGTCTTACAAAATAATTTTATAAGAAACATTTCACAGCTATCTAATTTTTATGATATACCATTAGGAGTTTAAAAGAATAGGAATTTCAGAAAGGCTTTTCATAACACAACCTCAAGTATGAAATATTCATTACAAACAGGAAAAAACATAATATTAATCTTAGTTTCCATGAACTTGCCAAAGGTAGTGCTCTATGTACATCCATCTTTGAGGTCTTAGCAAGTTTTCTTTATGATTGTTTTCTATTATCTTCAAATTACTTTTGGATTTTATTCAGGACTTCATAAAAAAACACATTGTTAAACTACTAAAATATTTATTTAGTTGATAAGAAGCAAAGAATCAATACTGAGAATATTATCACCTCAACAATGAATGTGAAAGTTCTGAAAGTTTCTTCTTTACATAGGCCTGCCTTCATCATCATCTTTGCATTAATCAATTCTCAAAAATCAAACAGTATTAATGCAATTCTTTAATCATATTTTTTTTTACTAGCCAACTCGATCACACTTACAAGCCACTGCAACAAAATCTTCACAAACAGTGCTTCTACCACCGTTACGTTACAGAAGCAACAGATATTTCTTTCTGTGTTGGCATGGAAAATTGGCTTTATAAAGCCATGATTTTGTTATTTAAGATACCAGGAGGGGGTTTAGATTGAAACTGGAAGTATAGTTTTCCATTTGTATTGTCAAGAAATATCTATAAATTTGAGCTTCAAGAAAGCTTTTAGGAATGTGCTGCACTATAAATTATGCAGGCCTAAGTATTACTATGGTTTATGGACTTCTCAGTGTCAGGAAAGGGAAAAATGAATCTTTTAGCTATTTATCTCTGAGGAAAACGTTTATCAATTTCCACACAAACCCCCTTCTAAATTCATACTAAACAGAAGCAAGCAGAACATTACTCCTAGTCCAATCATCAGGAGAGTTAACATTAACTTAATCCTAGTAAGGACAATGAAGTACCAGCTACAAATGCATTAGTAATTTGGTCCAAATATCATAAAAATACATGAACATAATCAAAGCAGAGTTCAAATTCCTGGATAACATTTGAATCGTCGTGGAGCTTCTCATGCCAACTAATAGCACACTAACAAAATCACTTTAACATTCCTGTGCCACTTCCATAGATTGCTTTATTGAATTTCTTAATTTCATGTGTTTTGTTTTCAAAGCAGACGATAACAGTAATCGTTTCAGGTACTGCCTGCAGTAGCACTATTACAAATAGTGTTACTACTTCAAAAAATTCCAGAAGTTTAAAAAATATCTTTCAATGGAAACCAGGACACCTACAGTTATAAAATGGGGATGCTACTGTACTTCTCACCCTGAACCAAGTCTCCCAATTTACTGTATTGAGTGAATAGTTTCCTTAACTTTTGATAACTCAGAGCATCTCAAAGATACTGTTGGTCAGCAGTTTACATATGGAGAATAACCCCACATGAAAGGAAAATAAACAAGACTAGTTTCTTGGTTAAATCCTTTAGCCAATGTTGAATGCCAAAAGGTTTAAAACTCACTTTCACCACAGAATCCCTGGTTTATCTCAGCAGGTTAAGTCTCTATGCACAAGAGAGAAGAAAGCAGTTCTTATGGTTAAAAAAAAAAGGGGTGATGTCAGTGTAGTGGTACTGAGCCTGCTTGTGTGGAATTGTTACTGTATGACAAAATCAGTAAACAGCAGGGAGATGACTTGATATGCCAACAACATGCAACGATCGCTACTTTCACTCATGCGAGAAATGCACCACTGATTGCTAGAATACCTTGATGCAGCTTGCTCTTGTTGAAACAAAGTAACATATAAAAATTATAGTAGAGATTTAATCTCTATTTCACATGAAATTTGACTTTCATGCTCTGTGAACATGTAAGGGAGAAGTAGAATATATGTATATTCAGTATATTCTTCCATGGTAAACATCGTTTTGGAGTAGCTTAGAGATACAAGAACATGTCAGAGCAGCAGATGTATCACTCAGTAAGTACTCCATACAAACTGCTCATAAGCCATTTCTCACCTACCCCTTCCCCAGTTAGTCACTGTGTATAAAGTTCTCCCAGTAACTAAATTGGCAGTACCACCTTGGGGGCCAGCAGTAACTCAGTTATATGAAGTCTAAGGTGGTCTCACCTTCTAGAGGAAACTGGCTTCATGGCTTCAGAAAAGAACTGCCTCCTCAGAGGAGGCATGCAGAGGAGCATTCAGCAGCACTGCAGAAGGAGAGGAAGGAGAAAAGCCCAAGTTCTCCTCTCGAAGACACTTTTTCACAGAAATTTTAAAGTTGCTACCTATCGATTTGTATGCATCAGGAATTTACCTTGGTCCTATTTCCCTTTCTAACTTTGACAGATGACAGAAATATTAAACAAAGTCTGTCTTAAAGCCATTAGTAATACAAGAAAATGGATACAATTACTGTTGTCAAATACGTTTCCACATAACTTGCCTCCTATGTTTAGAATGTATTACATCTATTTACACACAGAAAGGAGATTCAGGTAGAATTCATTTAACCTTTAATTTCTGGAAAGTAGTAGGAGGTGCTGAGTAGGCAAGACTGATTCAGCAAGCAGTGAAGACTTGAAACTTTCATGGAGAAAAAGCATGATACAGAAATGTAATGCAACCCAGCAGAGCTCTGCTTTGCTCTTTCAGCCGTTTTTGTGGACTGCCCCATTAGGTAGAAGACCTGAGACTCTTGTCCTATTGAACTCATGCTGCAAGGGAACAGTAAAATAGGGGGGAAGGGGAAGGGAAACTAAGAAAATCTGGTGTATACTTCAGCAACTGCTGGAGCATTTATTAAAGTTCACTGTAATAGATCAATTAATAGTTTAAGATAATAAAGACTCCAAGGGAGAAAAAAAAAGACAGACTTATGTTTTAAACAGGTCCCAAGTGTGCATGTCCTCATGTTTGTTACTCTAACTTTTGAATACAGTAAGAAACTGGGCATATTTTTCAGTTTTGACCACAGAGACAGGTGAAAAAGTGACATTTACAGCTATTGTAGTTGCACAGTATGGAAAAGAACATTTACAGACTAATCAATTATTTAATTTATTATTTGTGGGTGGTAAGGTATGGATGCAGAAGTAATCCCATATATACCAAGCACCTAGTCTAAATGTCAAGACACATGAAAATTTGGAATATTAAATAAATGAGTAAATATATATATAAAAACCCTTGCAAATCAGGCTGTCAGGAGACTCTTGTTTAATACATTGTTAGCCCAGTCTTGCAACTGAATTGACATTATTCATTCTTGAGTGCAGCGCTGCACTACAATTGCCCTCCAGCTGTGCAGATATAGCAAGTCAGTTGTTTGCTGTAAGGTGCTATGATGAAATGTTAGTAGTACTGGGTTTCTGACAGGGAAGCACAAACCAGAGTCTACAGTTTCTTTTCAACAGAAACCCAGTGCCGTGAAGTCCATTATCATGCCAGCACTACCATTTTTAAGAAGGGACTGTCTTCTATCATCATCGCAGTAGCCCACAACAGCTTCCACACAGCTGAACCACAGCAGATCCAAAGCCAAGGTACACTAGTTAAGCTCTAGGCTGGAAGCCATCTCCTTCACCACCCATGCCTACAATTTGTCATTCCTTACCATCCTGGAGATAACTTCCCAGCTGAGTCTGGAGAAACCTTATTACTTAAGGCCCATTCACATCAATATTCCCCAAGTATATAGTGCACAAGAATCTGAAACACATTGTTTCTTCATCTATAAACTACTCTCATAATAGCAACTGAGAACCTTCCTTACTGTTTCATTTCTAAATGCAGCATTTCAAAAGCCCACTTGGACCTCTGCTTCCTTAGATAATCCTCATCAATCAAGGTATCTGGCTTTGAATTTTCTTCTCTCATTCCTAGGTATAAAGATTACCTCACACTGTAATAGGTGTTAATTTTATCGAGATAGTGTTGATTTGCCTGTTCTAAACCTTCTTTTTTTTTTCCTTCTCTTGAAATATCAGTCAACAGGCTACTTCCATACTGTTCACCTTAATATGCCTTTCTCATAATAAAAATAAATAATTTCCCCTTTAATCCTTGCACACAAGAAAATATCAGGTTTATTATCAGGTTTGTGAAGCTTAAGTAAACACAGAAGGAAAACAAACATTTTCTCTGCTGCAGCTTGTCCCACAGGGAAGGCCTTCTACTACTCAAAAACATGCTGCTGTCAGGACTGAGTCAGGTACAACCACTACGGCTGGCGAATCAGATGGTAGGAATCAAACCAGAAAGCAGGCTCACCATCTTAAATTTTGGGGACTGAGCAATAGGCTCAGCCTTCTCAGCGTCACAGCCTCAGGGACACCACACTAGTTTTCCCATGTCGCAGAGCAAGGTCCTTTTTTCCAGCCTTGCCGGGCTTTGCACGGCCCTGGAGTCCCCTACACAGAGCTCCCAAGGTTGAAAGCAGTATTGTGCAGTGTGTGTGCAACGTGTTCTTAAACAATTCACTTTGCTTCTTCGCTTGTGCAATAGGGCAACACCTCTTCGGAGCCTAAATTCAAACAGAAAGTCCTCCAGGACAACTTCTACTCTTGAACTGTGGTTTTGCATTTAATTTTGCGTGCAAGTTGCATTCATTGTTTCAGTAGAACCAAGAGCAAAATCCCTGCAGATTGGCTTACAGAGCAACAAAGATGAAGAAACCCCTAAAGCCTAAAAAAAAACCCCACAAACAAAAACCAACCAAACCCTGAACTTAGAAAAAAATATTTTACATATTTAAATATAAAATATACTACAGAAGTACGGCTCCTGAGTGTGAAAAAGGTGTATGTGAGTAAAGGCCTGTAAGTAACACAGGAGATGTCTGTCGCCGGAGGACCCAGCTGCTCTGAGCAAGCACAGAGCGATGCTACCACCTTCCGGAAAACAGCGGCAGCCGCTGCTCTGCTCAAACGTGACTCCCTCTCTGTATATTACACAGAAAGAGCAAGAAGATACACTTAACGCAACAGAAGATATCGTTAAACCTTCAAGACAAGAAAAAATGTTCCCATTGTATTGTATTAGAGGACAGAATTAGTTTAACTCATCTGTCTCATTTCAGCGAGCTCAAAGAGGTTCTTCATTCACCACGCATTATCAATTAATTTGTCACACCAAGTTACGAGGGAAGTGCATTTACAGGTTAATTCTGAAGGAGTCCCTGCTTAGAAGTTTACATGATTCGCAAATTCTTATGCCCCTTTTCAGACGCTTAGAATTTTGTGCGGCGATGAGGCTACAATGTTAGCTACTTGCTGTAGTAGATCGCTGCCTTCTGCAGACATATTGTAACTTAGCAGCCTAATGCAGCACCGTGGAATTTCAAAACATCTGTTGCTAAGCATTCTGCAGAGACATGAAGGAATTAGTTATCAAAGTAGTTACCTTTGCTTGGAAAAAGAAAAGTGGACAAACTGGAAAGGAACCTGTACAAGTATTTCCATGCCATGAAGCAGGAGCAATGAAAGAGACATATTATTGCAATTTTTTTTCCTGTTTGTGACATTGCTGTCCCTTGACAATGTATTTGTCCTGCAGAACAGAAACCAACATAAAGGAAATACTAGAGACTTTAACAAAAACATTTTCTAACTCCAGATAGAGTATAAAAACAAAAGAGCAAGTGATTAATTTGAAATTCTCTAAGCTACCATGACTGCTTTGTAAAAAACATACACTTCCAGTTATGTACTACAAAAACCTTAATGGCAAGCCACATAGCAAGCTTTGAATACATTGATCTATCGTTTCTCTATTTGGTTAAAAAAATAAATATTCCCCCCTTAAGTAGAAACTATTCTCCACAAAACAACTGTGGCCAGGACATGACTGTCATTGAGCAAGTTATTCATACACATCAGTAGAGGATTCTAACCTTCAACCCATGTGATGGATAGCATAACTTGAATCTGATTTAAACTTCCAATAAGCAAGTCCAATTCTTCTGTTCCAAAGTTTGGGGTCTGTGTATAGATGCTGAATGACTTGCAGATCAGAAGTTAGGTTTTGCACTTTTTTTTGGTCTATTTTTAACCCCATACTTTTAAAATGGCATTTTAGACCATTTATGAGCATTTTTTCCCATGCAAAAAATAGAGAAACAGTGCTGGAAAAGCAGTATTACACATTGCTCCCAAATAAGTTGTCACAAAAAGAAAAAGAAAAGAGGAAGTACAAAAAAATTTTTAGATCACACAGAATCACACACACAGAATCATTAACATTGGAAGACACCTTTAAGATCATCAAGTCCAACCATCACCTCAACACCACCATGCCCACTAAACCATAACCTGAAGTGCCACATCTACACCTTTTTTTGAACACTTCCAGAGATGGTGGCTCCAGCACCGCCCTGGCCAGCCTGTTCCAATGCTTGACCACTCTCTCAGTAAAGAAATTTTTCCTAATATCTAGTCTAAACCTCCCCTGGAGCAACTTGAGGCCATTTCCTTTCATCCTATCGCTAGTTACTTGGGAGACCAACACCCACCTCACCACAATCCCCTTTCAGGTAGTTGTAGAGAGCGATAAGGTCTCCCCTCAGCCTCCTCTTCTCCAGACTAAACAACCCCAGTTCCCTCAGCTGCTCCTCAGAAGACTTGTGCTCCAGACCCCTCACCAGCTTCATTGCCCTTCTCTGGACACACTCACAGCACCTCAATGTTCTTCTTGTAGCGAGGGGCCCAAAACTGAACACAGGATTCGAGGTGCGGCCCCACCAGTGCCGAGTACAGAGGCACGATCACTTCCCTACTCCTGCTGGCCACACTATTGCTGATACAGGCCAGGACGCTGTTGGCCTTCTTGGTCACCTGGGCACGCTGCCGGCTCATGGTCAGCTGACTGTCAACCAGCACCCCCAGGTCCTTTTCTGCCAGGCTGCTCTCCAGCCACTCCTCCCCAAGCCTGTAGCATTGCATGGGGCTGTTGTGACCCAAGTGCAGGACCTGGACAAGTGCAGACACTTGGCCTTATTAAACCTCATACAGTTGACCTCTGCCCATCGATCCAACTCATCCAGATCCCTCTGCAGAGCCTTCCTGCCCTCCAGCAGATCAACACTCCCACCCAACTTGGTATCATCTGCACACGTACTGACGGAGCACTCAATCCCCTCATCCAGATCACCAATGAAGATATTAAACAAGACCACCCTCAAAACTGAGTCCTGAGGAACACCGCTTGTGACCGGCTGCCAGCTGGATTTAACACCATTCACTACAACTCTCTGAGCTCGGCCATCCAGCCAGTTCTTCACCCAGAGAAGAACGTACCTGTCTTAGCCATGAGTTGCCAGTTTCTCCAGGAGAATGCTGTGGGAGACACTGTCAAAGGCTTTACTAAAGTCCAGGTAGACACCATCCACAGCTTTCCCCTCATCCACTAGGCGGGTCACCTGGTCATAGAAGGAGATCAGGTTGGTCAAGCAGGACCTGCCTTTCATGAATCCATGCTGGCTGGGCCTGATCCCTTGGTTGTCCTGCACATGCCCTGTGAGCACCCTCAAGATGAACAGCTCCATAATCTTCCCCGGTACCGAGGCCAGGCTGACAGGCCTGTAGTTCCCAGGATCCTCCTTCCAGCCTTTCTTGTAGATGGGCGTCACATTGGCAAGCCTCCAGTCTTCTGGGACCTCCCCTGTTAACCAGGACTGCTGATAAATGATGGAGGCTGGTTTGGCAAGCTCCTCCGCCAGCTTCCTCAGTACTTTTGGGTGGATCCCATCAGGCCCCATAGACTTGTGGGTGTTCAGGTGGCATAGGAAGTCCTTAACTGCTTCCTCCTGGATTGTGGGGGGTTTATTCTGCTCTCCATCCCTGTCTTCCAGCTCAGGGAGCTGAATACCCTGAGGATACTTGGTCTGGCTATTAAAGACTGAGGCGAAGGCAGCATTAAGTGCCTCAGCCTTGTCCTCATCCTTGGTGACAGTGTTCCCCCCACATCCAGTAAGGGCTTGAGATTCACCATGGCTCTCTTTTTGTTGTTAATATACTTGTAAAAACATTTTTTTCTTGTCCCCAACCCAATCTTTCTCCCTCTCACACTCCCTCAGCCTCCCCACGGCCTCCGCCAGCTCTGCCCCAGGCTGAGCAGTCGCTCACCCGGCCGCACGGCACGCAGGGGTTGTCTCCGCTGCCCCCCCGGCACAGGTGACAGGCTCAGGCACCGGCCGCAGCCGGACACCGGGACAGCCGCCTGCTCGAGCGGGAGCTCGGTCCGGGCCGCCACATCCCTCCCGGCCCCGGCCTTCAGCCGCGCGGAGACCACGGCGGGGCCTCTGCTGGGCGGGCGGTGGCGGCTCCTCCAGAGCCCCTAGTGCCGGGGCGGCGGGGATGGGGACAGGGACGGACACGGGACTGCACCCTGCCCGCGCGCCTTCCCTGCGCGCGTCGCCCGCCCTGAGGGTGGCTCGCGCTCCCGGGGGCTGCTCTGGCACGTGAGGGGCTTCGGCCGCCGCCGCTCCTGCTCCCGCCCGCGCGGAGCCAGCGCTGCCGCCCGCCAGGAGCTCGCGCCGCCGGCTCGGGGCGGGCTGGGGCCGCCTCTCTCTCCCCGCGCTGCCGCCTTCGCGGTTTGGCCGCTTTGGGAAGGGGCCGCCGGCACCACCCCCGCTCCGGAGCCCTTCGGCTCGGCGGCTTCGATGTTACCCCAGGAAGAGCAGTCCTACAAATCTGAGGAGTTAAGAAGAAAAACGACGCTGGGCTGTACCTTCACGCCGCGCATTTCCATTAGCTTTTCCTCCCGCACATTTATCCCGCTTTTCTTCCCATTCCTTGAATTCCATTGTCCGCTTCCTTCCCGCCGCCTTTCTTGCCTTCCAACAGCTTATGTGGCAACGTACTGCCCCTCGTTCCTTCCGTCTCGCTTGCACCTCCTTGCCTCCACCACCTCCAGGCACCCCGAACGCCTCCTGGCCCCTGTCCAAAAACACTGGGTTACACGTTTCCAAAAGAACCGGAGTCTGTTCTTACCTGAACGCATTCTCAGTAGGACCCAAAGTACTCAGGATAACCAATTCTTTAATCTGTCGGTATTTAGCGCATTTTGTACTCATCGCATATAGAATAATCCGGTATGTGGAGCACCGTAAAGAAAAACTACAAATAAAATGTGTAAGAGGAGTTAGAAATGAACGGGCAGCACTTCTCCGGGACAGAGAACCAGTCACTATCTGACATGCAGGTGCAAGGCTAACAAAGCATTGGTGTAGTCAAGTTTCCAAAAAAAGACCTATGATTTAATTATTAAATCTTGGTAAGTGTTTTGCAGGAGGAGCGCAAAGGGAATCCAGGTTGCCTGTACTAATCATTAATGGGGTGGGGGGTAAAGACCATTTAAAGTTTAGTCTCGCATCTAAAGGGATAAGTTTTTGGGCTTTGTTTCTAACTAGTTTGACAGGTTATTCTTCTAGAGAATTACTACGGAAAAATAATTTTTAAAAATTCTTGGACCAGGTATACATATCATGAAGACGCGTTATTAATTAATAGGTAGCAAGAGCTCTGAAAAAGGCTGTGCGTCAAGTTTGAAACTTATCCAAAAAGCTTATTAGATAATACAAGAAATACAGATATTTCACAACAGAAGCCTAGAAGATTTCAAAACAATAAAACTAAAGACTGAAATATTTGGCTTCTCTAAATTCCTTTGAAAAATAGGTTTAGGAAGTGGAAAGTCTTGCAAGTGGGAAGAGCATGTGGGAACTGGAAAGTACTGAATTGGCATGGGAAATGGGAAGGTGACTTCTAACCACCTTAGGAGGGAGGACCTAAAACAGCGAAAGAAGTCGTATCAAAACATGCTGGTTTACGTTAAGTAGGAAGGTACGTTTTGTTAGCACAACATCAGTTTCTACCACAGGAGATCTGGAATTGTTACCCAGCAAGTCTTTCCCTATAAGCGCTCTCACACCAACCAGAGAGATGTTACAATGCCAAGTTACAACCTCAGCCTTTTCAGCACTGACAAATATTTGGAGGCAGGAGGTCTCTTTTCCAGGCAGCTTTCGGTTTTAAGAGGTAAACAGCTGTAAACGCTGCTCATTTTTAAGCGGAAATTACGTTGAGAATGGAGGCTACTCATGAGATGTGAATCGTCGTGTCTCTATCTCAAGACCACAGCTCCTCTCAAAAGGATTTAACGCTTAAAGATAGGAAAGAACTATTGTAGGGATACACTATATAGCCCATAAGCTGGAAGAGTAGCCCATTACTCCAATTTCTGCATGTTTGTTACTGTGGTCTTGAAATGGGATCATTGCATCCTGCATGTACTATGTTTTCTCCTATTAGGAGCGATAAACCTCTGCCTTCTCAGGCAAGTTCTTTGCCTTTTCAGTTTTCTGCCACAAAACTTTAGGTAAACCAAAAGCATGTGCCAGAAAGAGGGCAGAGGTAAGCATTGCTTAATCTAAAGGCATAGTTAAAATTCAGTTTGACAAAGAAGGATGAAGTTGCTATACAGTGCAGTCAGAACCTCAGTTTAGGTCTCCGATTTAGTAATTTCGGATCAGTTTTAAGTATCCTCAGCAAGAGTTCTCAAATTCACCACCAACATAACTTTGAAATCTTTACAATTCAGGGCAAAACACATGTAGAACCATGGGAATGACTATGTTTAATTAAATCAACATGAAACATGTAAACATTCCATTTGGTCATATATTTAACTTCACTAAGAATTAAATGCACATTTATAATTTTCTAATAATGAAATTCAAGATATTATTGCATTTTTAAAGTATTATTTGTTCGACAGTAGATTCATTATAAGGCATTGACTGAAATTTAATTCCACAGCAGGGAACACGTTCAAAGATTCAGTATTACATTCAGAAGTAATAATAGATTTGCAAGAAATCCAATAAGATGAAATGCTCTGCTGAATCCTAAAAATACAGAAATGATGAAGTGGTCACCACACACACTTATTTGTAATTATTATATTACACTTCAAGTTTAATTATTAAAACAATTAATAAGAAATCTAAGCAGTATATGGCACACAAGCTAATGACATTGCTAGTGTCATGAAGGACTTCTTCAGTCTTGATTCATCAAATTTCAAATAGCCAACTGAACTGCAATTGCTTTCAGGCTGCGTTCAATTCTAAGCCTGTTCAATATGAAATTAGACAGCCATCACTGTTAAGAAAAGCTTCGATTCTTTCTGTTCTTCCATAACATCCTCATTCATAAGCAAACCTGAGGAAGAAGGTCAAGGGTAAAAGGGAAAATTTCCATGATGAATTGAAGACTCAATAGGCAGAACGGCACTTTGTTACTAGAGCAGAATTAGATTTTTTTGTTGCTGTTGTTGTCCCTAACATCCTAGTTTACAAGTAGGTACCAGAATGAAATCTACACTCCTAGCAGACTTCATGCCTGTGGAGCCAAGATTTTATGCAGGTTTGATACTCTGGGTATAATTACACATAGCTCTAATCCACCTGGTTTCTATCTTGTTGTAGAAAAAGGAATAAATTTGACAACTATAAAACTGATGCAGATGAAACCAAAATATGTAGTCTAGAGTGCTCCTTCCCACATAGCAATAACTTAAATTTGTCATTTCCATGTATTTTACTGATAGTTCATAAAAATAAACTAAAATATCGAAAGGGTGGAGGAAAAAACCTCAGGAAGGGAGAAAACTCCCAAAACCTGAAACTTGGCTATTTTAAACTTTGTCCCTCACAATTTCAGTACTGCTTATCTAGTCTTAATATCTTATTTATCTGTAAAAAGTTTCAAGCAACAATTTCATCTTTGAGCTGCAAGCTGAAACAAAATAAATATTGACAACTTCAACTAGAAGGTTTGAACTAAAACTTTCCTAGCAGGTGCTTACAAAAAAAATTTGTTCTAGAATTTTATTATATAATTTTTGGCTCTAAATCATGAAAGCATGTAAGCATGAAAACACACTCATTTTCATTGATTTAATTTCAAAAACAGAAAAGGCTGTAGCACTTGAAGGATTTTCCTCATTTTAATCAGGCTTCTAATTCAATAAAAACAAATGTTTTGAAGATGGGTTTCTTTAACATAGGTAATTGGATTGATTTTTTTTTTTTAAACAATGCTTTTAATTTACTTCTGAATGAAACAGAACTATTTCTCCCAATGCACCTTTTAAATTTCTAACCAGGACAATATACTAATACAGGAAAAAAAAAATATTCACTAGTCCCGACTATTAGTTACATAAACAATAAACCCAAGAAAATTGGTAGAGAAATGGTTTAATTTAGTAATCTGCTGTTTGTTGCAGAACTGTTATAAATTATAGAGGAGTGGGGCAGAGAAACCGGGCTGTGAGAGTTACAAATATAAAGAGATAGGTACTTGAAAACACTGTCGATATTATATTCTAAAACATAAAGATATAAAAAATTAAGAACATGGTGGGGTTGCTTTTTAAAATTATTTTGTAATAACTGCAGAGCAAAAAGTAGAATGTTAATTAATAGTCTAATTGAGGCTGTGAACTTCTTAAACTAACACTTTCATCAGTCACATTGTCCTCGAATTTCCCCCCCCCCCTCAGATTAGTAGTGGATAGTTTAACTGTTACCCTTCTTTTCATTCATCTTACAGACACAGAATTATGCTTCAGTAAGGCTAACAACTGAAGGTTTCATTTTGAATGGGGATCCTTTTGGTTTATGTGTTAGCTTTGGCAGGGGGTGCGAGTTGATTATTATTTCTTAAAAATATTAAAACATTGAATACAGGTCCAGAAAAGCTCATAAAAGTTGAGGGACAGGTTAACATTATTTCTAGTCAGCTTTTCAATGATCTTGAGCTACATAAGTCACAGAAAAAATATTTAATAAAAAAAGAACTCTAGCATTACATATGTATATTCCAGATAAGTAGACGGCCCATAATAAGAGGAAAAAAATCAAATAAAGGATTTTGCTATTTAATACTTCAGAAGATAATGAAGTTCAGTGGCCCTTAGACCTAGTGAAGGCATCTTGAGAAAACATATGCATACTTGTCAGAAATTGCTACTCAACAACATTGGCCATGCTGGAGCTTATAAAAAGTGGCATTTATATGAGTTTATATATATAGTTTACTTCCCTCCAAAAGTGACTTCAGTTGTGCCTCCTAAACTTTTTGAAATGGAGTACATTTGTGTAAACCAAAATACTTCCAACTGAAAAGACATTCTCTATTAAATCACGCTTCAATTTTCATGGTTTTTTCCCCCTGAAAGTTAGCGTTATAAATGGTTATACTATTACACACCCACTACCTACCTAGCTTAAGACCAACGTCTGCTTCTGAGATGATTTGACCTTTCCTTTTAAAAATATGCTCAGAGAAAAAAACCCCATACACCACATTTAAAGAAGAGGAATTTCAAACCTTTGTTGCACACGATTTCAGCACTGTGCCTCTTGACAATCTAGGCATATTTTCCAACTATAATGAGACCAAACCTGACTTTATCACAGTCTTTCATTCTGTGGAAATAGTGAAGCATCTACCTGTAAGCATGAGATTAGTCTCATTAAAATGAGCAGATATGCTCTTCCTTAATATTGAGAATGTGTTTCAGTGTTTTGTCAAATGAATTGACATATGGCTAGTTTAGAACCTTATCACCATGACCACGTAAAGGAAACTAGGATGTTTCCTACCCAAGTCAATGTCAATTTTACCATCAACTTCAGCAGAGAGAAGAGAACTTAGCCTTTATGTTAAGTTTTCCAAGGCCATCTAAGGGATTTAAAATGAAGGGAAATTGGGCATTCAGAAAGCTTAGGCAGCTTTTGAAATTTCAGACCTATGTTTAATTGATTAAGTTAAAGAAAAAAATAGAGTAAAATTATGCTCAGAAGTTCCACAGCAACTTCTTGGGGGAAAAAAAAAAAGGCAGGTAACAGGTATAAGTCACATATAAGTATAAAGCAAAGAAACATTTCTGATAGGTGTTAAACCACAATAGACACAAATGCATATTTTTTTTTTTTTAGGTAATTCTTCTACCCAATAATATCCAGTCATTCAAGTATAATATTGGAACCCTTCATTTTCTAAGATGGTGGTCTGTGCTTTACCTGACTAGAAATAATAATCCACTGGAAAATAGCACAGTCAGAGAATACTTCTAGGAAGTTGATTTACTGTCTCGGTGCTAGTGGAATCACACAGGGCCTTTTTTTGGCATGCATACCGTGATATTGTGAGCACTTATGTTATAGAAAGAAAAAGAGTTTTGTAAGCTGATTTTAGTTTCACATAGTTGAGCACCGTACTGAGCACAGTACTGGAAGTTACGTGAAGACATACGCTGTGGCCATACGACGTGTCTCTTCAATATCCAAAGAATGAAGGCAGGGAGGGAAAGAAAACCATTTTCCTTTTATTTACCCAGCTCTAACTCATCACTAGAAATGAGATAACAAGGACTATTAGACAAGTAGCAAAGAACTAGAGTTTCAAGCCTTCTCATAGGTCTAAACCCATACAATATCTCAACTTCATTCATGAAGTACTCCATATCAGGAAGCTCAACAGATCAAGAAAGAATATTTTAAAGAATGATGAAAAGAAGCTTAAACCGGAAACATACAACAAAAATTTGACAGGGTTGAAGTGATCTATTCATCTTTTATTAAAAGGTTTAACAGTAATTCTGGAGTCCTGCATTGAAAGATTTTTTAAAAAAAGAGAAAGAAACACAGTTCTCTAACCCAGCCAAAAAATTAACGTACCTGGATTTTTCAGGGAGCAGCAGCAAATCTTGAACTTAAATGTGTTGATATATGATTTATATTAGCTTCAAAGGCATGTATTTCCCCATGTTAAAAATTGTCTTGATTGAGATAGTTTTTAAATCCCAAATATTGTGAAGACTACTTTCAGTGGAATATAAGTCAGACATGAGGTGTTCCTTATTTCCTTCAAAACTATCTAGAGCACTTGTCTAAATATTGTAATAACTTATTTCTTATTCAATTGAAAACTCATTTTCCTCTATTGATTTCTGCATTTCAGACAGGAAATTAAGCGTACTTAAACTATAATTGTTTTTACAAAAGTATATGGATAGCACAAACATCTAAAAGCCGTCTCAGTAGTTTGTTTAAATTTGATCCAATTCTTCTCTGTTCAATAAATTAGTCCCAAAATTCATTTGGGAAGCCATCAATTATATAAAAACCTAGAATAGTTGTGGGGCTTTGGGGTTTTTTTTGTTTCATTTTGTTTTTAATTAAGTCTAACACCATGACAGAAAAAGCTTGACAGCAGAACCTACAGTTGCCAATCCTAAGGAAAAATAGACTTCACCATTGTATGTATGCCCACATACAATTTGGATTCATTTGACTAGCTACAGTATCTTAAGCTAAGATCTCTCATCACTGTATTAGAATACAAGTTCAATGGTAAAAGACAAATCCAAAGAATTAACACTCATAACCTCTGTAAAGAGAGCGCTTCATTTAAAAAGATGTGAATGAAATAATTAACTAACTACAATCTATGCTAAAGTACAAGGACCAGTCCAAGTGGCTGTGCTGTATATGTACTATGTTATACCACCACATTGATTTATTGACTTCTATATGCTTAAGTCCTAAATTTCCAACTAGTGAAACATTCCCATAAGACACTTAGGAAACTGAAGTCCAGTGTTACTGAAAATAAGGATCAGCAGGAACAATCTCCTGACCGGATGTTCAAATGGTACAATTTAAACCAGGAAAAATAACAAAACATTCAGATTCTCTCTCCACTTTCCCATTCTTTTCAAGTTCAGTAAGACTTAATCTTAGCAACAATAAGAATGGCAAAAGAACCTCAGGTTACTTTACCAATAAGATGTGATCGTGATATTGGGGAACATATTGCAGAATTTGAGACAGTAGCAGAAATTGCCAACTTGTTTCCCTCTTTCAGGTATATATCCTTCCTGCATGTGCAGTTCCTAATAAGTTACATCTGTAAAATGCACTCAAGTCTTTATAAGCACTGTAACCCAAAATCATCCGACAGCTCTGTTCAGTGGACAATACTTCCCATGACAGAGGTCTGACATTCTTTACAGAAGAGAGGAACTGTTGAAAAATGAGTTACTTTGTTGGTACAAAGACCTCCAAAAAAAAGTGGTATTACGATGCTGGGCATGACAGCGAGACAGACACTGGAAAAAAAACATGGGGATCTGCAATGCCAGGGGTATATTCTGCCCCTCTTCAACCACAAGGGCAAAACTGCACTTGAAATTAAGAAAGGCTTATCAAAAGCTTAAAGACAAAGGAGAGAGACAGCTGCAGTGACTGGAATTTAGCTAGAGCACCTCAAACCTTTCGAGACCTGACTGCAAAACACAATATTCAACCATTAGTTAAAAGGAGATGCATCTTAGTTGAACATTGGACCTCTGCCATCATATTTATGTCAAAAGCCGAATTAAACACCAGACTTGTGAAGGAATAATCATAAGATGAAAGGATAAAATGTGCCTTAAAAGTAGTAATTAATTCAGGTAGTGCAGAACACAAGGCAGAACGCTGTCTGCCTAACAAGGAATGGATGTACATTTTGGTACCTATGGCAGTAAGTGCTAGATCTTATAAAAACAAAGCAGTACTCTGTGGGTATTTTTCAGCAGGAAAAAATAAAATACCAGACCAAAAGCTAGTAGTTTGGCACCATTCTGTCTCATTGGCACTTTCCAGTCACATTTCACCTGCCATAAAAAAAAGCAGGTTATTCCAGGTCAGCACTGAACTATAGTAGAGCAATCCGCAAAACCTTGTCACTAATGTCTTGCCTTTTTGACCAATAAATTTAGTTATTTCACCAAAAAGCTACAGAAACCCCACATCTATCCTCTAAATTAATTTCAAAAAGTATTACCTTTACACAGCCTTCTAGTCAAAAGTAGAACATACTTAAAACTGAAACATACTTCATAGTTCTCCATATTGAAATTTTGCTATCTTTCTCTCTTCTTGTATGAATTTATCTTTTAATTCTGTCCCTCTATTACTACAGAAATTCCATCTTTTTCACCATTCAATTCAGACCATCTACTCACTTGTTTCCAAAACAATCCCTCAAAACTTCTTGCCTTGATCTTAAATCAGAAACCTAAGAAATTTGTGGGCTACACTGACTTAAAATCCAAAAACTGTAGAGTTTCAAGTATGGTGTGAGAACGGGATGGGAAGGGGAAGACACCAAAGATACTCTTTTGCAAGTTTATCTAAATACTTTAACCACTCGGATTACAAAAAAAACCTGGTTTCATGAGAGTGATCTGGCCCTTGTTTGTTTTTTTTTTTTTGACAACTTGCTCTGTGGGATTCCATCCCAATTCAGACGTAGAAACATACCAGAAACAAAAAGAGGAAACAACTTTATTGTTAGTAGGGAAAAGTGTTTGAACACAATTAAAAGAATTCCTGACATTTCCATAGAAAGCTACAAGTCTTAATCGATTTATATAATGGTTGTTATGCATAACATCCTTTCAAGATTTTGCAGTTCTGACAGCCAAGCAGCCAGACAGTAAACTGGGCAAGTATGAGAGAGGTGATCTGGAGATAGAGGTAAGGAATGGTAGATCACCACAACTAGCAGTGAGAACTGGTCCTGTAAAAATATATATATTTTTTTTTTTTTACTCTCATTCTCATAGAGTCAGATGAATTCAGAGAGTCAACTCTTACTCTGTTCTTAGGTGTACCAGTCAAACACAAGGATAACGCATTCCCAAATGGGCAGTCTGAAGATGTTTAATGTTACTTACTTTGTTATTCTGAGAATAAAATATAGTACTCCTCCGTCCCTGGAACCTAGACTGCACATTTTATGCATACTACATAAAAGTACTTTAGAGCAATTTTGCTAGGAAAAAGGTCAAGCATGTTATCTGCATTACTTCCTCTTCTTTCTACAGATGTATTCTTTTCACAGTTTCCACCACCTCTCCAAGGGTTTTATTCAGTCTTAACTACACATATACTTTCTTTTTGTTTAGCCCCCCCATACTTCTCATAGATTGTCATAGTGAGAACAAAGAACAACAAGGTTCTCAATCATCATTGCTTTCTTCCATTTTCCAAGACACCGATTTAGATAGACACAGGACATTTAAGATGAAAGGAAAGAGGATAGTAAGTGAACATGTCTTTCATAAGGACAATTTAGTATCTTCTAGAAGCTTATATTTATACATCCTCCAAATAGAGGTGCAATAAAAGGTAAAGAGAAAAAACGGAACATTCGAGGGATAGAAACAAATTCTGAGTCTAGAACAAGATCTAGGACAAAAACCCAACAGAGAAACACAACCTCCTAATAATACACACTATAAAAATGTATGATCTCAAGAACAGAGCAAAGGTGATCTGAAAAAAATGCTACTACTCATTCAGAGAAGAACTTCACTGCAATGTGTTCAGGAATATAAGAAAGCCCAAATTTAGTGCTCCTACATATAAAATATATCCCACTTCTCCAAATATGCTTCCTGTCATATACTTCAGTTCTTATTCTAAGGTATAACTGTGTTTAATTAGCAGTCCTTTAAAATTCTGTTACTTACTTCCAAGTAGCAAACTCTACATATACCTCCAAACCAGATTTTAAAGAGGCAGCATCTCTAGCATGCTTAAGCAACTGATAGGTACACCCATTAATATCTGTACACATAAACATGGATCTTGCTCATAGGTTGTGTAGTGTTTGCCAGGATTCCTGTAGTAACATCTGTAGTTTTACAAGGGTTACATATTATCTAAACCATAGTTGTTTCAGGTAGTATTCCAGTTTTCTTAAAGAAAAAAAAAAAATACTGTTGCCACAAAAGCTACTCTGTCAGCTAACTTAAAAAAAAAATATATCACACACACACACCCCCCATACACTTTCAAAATAGAGGTAACATAAGCCAAGTACTTGCTAGTTGTTAGGTTGAAAAGTGTATTCTTTGCATTGCAAAGAATATAGAGATATAACTTTTATTATATAACTCGTTATTTTTATAGCTAGAGATATAAAGAATATAAAGATATAACTTTTAAAAGTTCATACCATGGAAACATAGTCTCAAAACAAGCTTGTTACAGATTTACCAGCTTCCCAGGTTTACAAACGCATTTAAAGCCTGTACTGAGTAACGTCAATGGAAATTGGAATAGAGGAAGACTGAGCATTTCATATGCAGATGCTCAGTAACTTGTGGGAATTCAGTCTCAGCCTTATGGAAACATTTGTCTAGTATCACATAATCCTACCTATTTACATAGTGAAACAAGTCTGATACACAAAGAATATATCCAGATTTTCTATTTACCTTTACAGCAAAGGAATGGGAATGATTTTTTTTCTTTCAAAATAAAAATCAATAACCACCTCACGATCCCACACCCGCCCACCAAATCCCATCAGAAGCATGAACTGGTGAGCAGTTCAGAGGTATATGTCAGATCTACTCAACATCAGCTAGGTCGGGACAAAAATTAAGCATCCTTCCTATAACTGTTCCATAGGTTACAAATTTCATATACAGTTTCAAAGCTGCAGCAAATTGAAGAAAGCACAACAATGCCTAGAACACAGAAAATTTATATTAAAGTTACAGTTTTTTGTTATGTTCATAATTTCTAAGAATTTCCTATAAAACAAAATAAAGTTGCTGAAAACAAAATCATTCACGTGGAAAAAAAACACTTACAAAAAGGAAACCAAGCACTCCAGGCAGTCTAGAGCTTGCATTCATCTGCAACGTTTTCTAACCTGAAACAATGCTTTAAACAAAGAATTACTGCAATCTTTACTTACACCAATGATTTGATGATGAAACAACCTGTAAGTATTCTGCAGAAATCTGCCCACACAGTGTAAATGAAAGCATATAAGAAACAGGAGGAAAGCTACCACTAGACACACGACTGTTCTAAATGAAGCATGGATCGAGTATTCAGAATTTTGAGGCTGTTTAGGAATCAAAATACTATGGAAGCATTTAATCTTTCTATCAAATAAATTACTTCAAGCAAAATATTTCCATTTCACTATGGGTTAAAAAAAATTTTGTAACAGCATGGATACGAGTAAAAAATCCAATTTCTGACCAAATAAGCATCAAGAGTTTCCCAATACAAACATGGATTAATCAAGGTATAAAGTAGTATCAACTAATTCTGTAGGGGAATGCACAGAACAAAACCAGAAGGTAAGGGAAAAGGCTCATACAGGTCCTTTAGCAACACACATTCATGGTCACTAAGTGCAAACTGGAACTCCTACACTTCAGTTTCACATGAAGAAATCTTTTAAGCAACATCTTATGAAACCCTTCCTGCATTATAACTATTTAAGCAAAAATTTTATGTTCGCTCAGTCACTGACTAGTAAAAACACTGACCAAAGAGGACAAACTGCCAGTGTTCTGTATCTGAATTTTGTTTTTGAGAGGGTGGGAGCAAGACAAGAAAGGAACTAAGGAGACAGCTTTTTCCAGGTTTGTCTTGCCAGTCAACTAGTATTGACTTCTCATGTTCTAGATCTTACATAAAGTTTACAGTTATTTGATTATGAGAAGTGAAAGGGTTATTTACATTTCAAGAGAAATTACTGTACACCTGTCTCACTGATACAAGGTCCCAGATACAGGAGTATATTTCAGTAGTTCAAGGCGAGCTACTTGAAGAATAGCAAAAGGACCCACTTTTTAAAAGCAATTGTAGAAACACCGTATTTCTCCAAGAAGAAAGCCTGGAGGATCTGTTAATAAATATTCATTATCTACAACAAACCAAGCTAAGCAAAGCTGCAATCCTAGAACTGCTATTTAAAAAAAAAAAAAAGAATTCCTCTTTCTTGTGAATCAAAGAGAATATAGTGTATGTCATAGTTGTGGCTAGTTGTAAAGTAGGATCTCTTAAGTGTAGCAGACCAGTTCTTCATAGACCTCAGTATCAATCAAAACTAGTTTTTCTTACAGAAGGTGAAGTTTTAAAGTTTTACTTTTCCCTTCATTCTCCACATCTGAAGTTTAACGCAAGTAAAACCACAGGGGGTTTTTGACTGATGATATTGACAATGAGTTTGGATAAGCAAGTTTTGCTTGGCATACAGAAATTAGTAATTTTCTAACAGCATGCAAAGTAGGAACCAACATTGGTTAGACATAAATCCAAATTTGCCAACAATTAAAGATACATAAATTCATCACACCATGAGCTGAAATTCAAGGATCACTAGACGATACATACAATTTATTACTTTCTATATGAGTAGGTTTGCACATTGGAAATGGACATGAGCAAGAAAAACCAGGTAGGATTAAAACACTTGTTTTCCACATCTTCTAGATAAGACCTTTTCCACACTTACCATGGGAAGATATGGTTCATTTGAAGTGTTGGAAATAGCAATAAGCAGGTTGGCTCTATTCATTACTTTAAAATGCCCACAAATTTATTCCTGCTTGATTCCTCCTCCAGAAAGAAGTCTGCATTTTATCATATATCATGACCTGATGCAACTCCATTGGGTGATGGCAACCCCTGCTAAACTTAGTTTATATTCACTCCGAGTCAGCTCAAAGCAGGGCACATTGAAGTTGATTCATAGATGTGCTGATGTGGAACGTATTATTCATAGACCTGAGTATTCAAGGGAAGGGGTCACCAGCTCCACAACAGTATGCTGAACAGAACGCTTGATTGCTTTTCTGTGAATAAAAAAAAGCTAGCTTTAAGCAACTAGATGGTTTTCACAGAGATACTTAGATCTGCTTACACCAGATTACCTAAACAGAAGGGTGCAAAACACTAATGACCAAAGTAGAAAACACCAAGTATCATCTGAAGAATACTACTTATTTTACACAAAACTAAAAAAGATCATTATCTTTTAAGCCATTATGCAAGTATCAGAAAATTCTTAATTTTTCATTTTACCACATTCTTGTGATACTTTTGACAGATAACACTGAATACATTTAACTCATCAAGTGTTCTATAAAAAACATACAAGGTTTTCACACAAAAATTACAAATCATTATGAAGTACAGAAATAATTTTATAACAGTTTTCTAGAGCAGACTGACTATTACCTCCATGCTCTTGAAGGACGCTCAAGTTTTCTTGACAAATTTCTAACAAATTGTGTTAACAAGCAGAACGTTCTTTTTAATTCATTTTTGGAAAAAGAAAGATTCAGCCTCTTAACAGTAGGGACAGGGATAGCAAACATATGGACAACTGCTGAGATTTATTTAATCCAAAAAGTCAATGCATAGTTTCCATGAGATTAATAGGCAAATTAAAATTTAAGCCTACTTTTTACCAGCTTTGAAAACAAATGCTAGAAACAAAGTTGCATTGTTTTGGGTTTGCTTTGGGTTTTTTTCCCCCGTCTGAATGGTTTTGGTCAGACAACTGTCTTCATGACGACGGTTCAAAAGAACAGTTCACAAATCTTTTACAAGATTTGGCTGAAATATGTACAACTGAAGAGCATTCCATTTTAGTATAGTAGAAATCTGTGTCAACAAGTATTTTTTAGTTATATCTAGTCTTATTTGTATATACCTACAATGACATCATTATTTCATAGCATTAACATGTGTAATGTCCAAATAAAAAAAATAGCATGAAGAATGGCTGTTAAAGGAAAAGCACAATGCTTTCTTATAGCCCATACTAGCACAAATGCAAACAAGGGAGCCAAAGCCACACCAGCTGGCTGGTTAGCAGGTTAGCACAATGCATATGAGTAGACAGGTAGTTTAAAGCGTTTGTTCTCACTCAAAACCACTTATTGTGCACTGGCCCACATGTAGTTAGAAGAGAAAAGAGAAAGCTTTATAACAAATTTTAGACCTTTCCTTAAATGTGCACACCAGAAGAAAAAAAGCAATTAAGTAGCAAAGATGGAACCAGAAAGTAATAATGAACTGCTTCAAAAGGTATCCATGAAATAAATACATTTAAGAGTTTTTTCCTAGATTTCTAGCATATGAAATAGAAATTACACCCAGAGACTCCCTAACCCAGTAATTCCTTTTAGTAAGAGTACCACCTGCAGGTGCTATTGTTGAGAAGACCTACAGAGCTTCTGTATAGTATGTTGTTAAAAACATATTTTAAAGAATTAACAACATATACATTTGAATGCACTGGACACAGCAGAGGAAGCTTGTTTTGTGATCTGGATATTAAAACTGTAGGGAAATGCTTATGTGTTTAATAACCGTATAATGAATTAGATGCACATAATTGCATATATTTCAGACATGTAACTTTCTATTCAGTCATAGAATTGCTTTCCAGTTGTTATTTTGCTAATTAAATACTTAAAGTATTACTAAATAATGCACTATTTAAGATAGCAAAAGTCATTCTTACATTCACGACGTAGAAACCAATGTGTTTTTCATGCTTTTGTAACAGCATAATAAGTACTCAGGAAAATAGTTCCTTATTTTGAATTCTAATTTATATCACATAGCATGAGAAAGCAAAGCCCAAGCTGTAGCATCAATAATAACTGTCAGCCAGTAGCTCCATGAGACAGTCTCTGAGCACCTTGTGCACAGCAGAAGAAAAAGCTGAGCTAGTTCTTTCTGGGGCATAAGAGCATTACCCATCACAGCTCAACAAGGTAATTTACCCGAGGCTGGCAAAAAAAGCAATGTTGCCACCAACTTCAGCAAAGCAAAAGTTTAGTTTATTACAATCCCTTCCTGAATCTTCATGGAATTTTCTTCCCCCCAAAAGGGAGTCTACAGAAGTCATACCTACTCTACTAATTTCTGCAGGACTTGTTTCATTCAATTTTGACTGTTGGAACAAACAGAACCAATAGGCAGTCACACTATCAGGTAGGAAATCAGATCTTCAACATCCTTTGTTGAGTTCAATTTCTGACCTATGATTAACAGACAAGATAAAGTTCTCTCCTGGTTAAAAAGTGCTGTTAAATTGATATTTCGTATAGGGATTCAGCAGAAAGGAAAGCTTATTAACAGAAACATCATTAGCTAGGGACAGCCACATGGCCATCTGTATAGTATTTATCAGTATTTAGGTATAAGAGATGCCAGTAAAGCTGTTTTCTTAACTTATAATTGTTAATGTTAATAAGCAATTTAAAAAGAACCTTCCAAAGACTTGCAAATGCTTGTGTCGGTGTTTAATGTTAAAGCTAGTATCTTTAGTTCCCTCTGAAGAAATATTGACTAGTGCCAGCAGTGGCACTGCGCTCAAGTTCCCTAGCTCAATCTTATAAGTGCATTTTAATAATCAAGTTCAAGGCAAAGAAAATACTTGCCTTTATTTTTTCATGCAGTCACGAACACTTAGAGCGCAGTAATCTGGAATGATATATAGATCTCTTTAAAAGCAAATTATATGGAAATAAAACACATTTCAGTATTATTTTAAGAAACATAGTTCTAAATACACCAGGAAGGAGGCTTCTGTAGAAAAAGTGAGGTACAGAAAGAGTGCCACATCAGACTTCTCTGACACAATCTTTCCCTACGCATCACAGAAAGACCCATGTTTGAGCTCAGTAGTAATATCCCTGTTTCCTAAATTCAGCTTCCTAGAGCCGCATACCAGATACATGCATAAGAAAGCACTCAAGTCACACCACGCGGTTCCTAAAATCTAATGCACAGGAAAATGAGAAGTCCATCAGCTTTTATGGTTTGTCTCTATTCAGGCCTTGATGCCCATCTGCAACATTCCACCCTAGGATTAGATTAATTCTTACATGCTTTGGTTTTCACCCTATATAGATAGGGTAAATAAAGGGCAGGTTCTCTACCATGTGGTAAGCGGATGAGTGAGAAGGAACTAAAACATCATCCAAACTACACATTCGTTTGGGTGAAGTTGGCTGGACATCAGAATGAACAGGACTAATCTTTATGGCCTAAAGTGTAAAAGTCCCATCAATTTCTTTGCTGCAAATCTTATTGTTCTACCTAAACTTAGGAAGTCTAGACATTCAGAAAGGGTACAGTCAACTTGAGAAACCAACTATGTTTACAGGAACTGGTCTTGAATGCCACTATGTAGGCTTATAGTCCAAGAGTTTACCAAAAGCTAGTGAATATCCACATTAATGCAGGGAATAAACCAGAATCTATCTGGAAAGCAGACTTAGCACTTCAGGTCAATTTGTCTGCTTAATATCTACTCTAATTCCTTCACGGTTTAAGTTGTTCTTAAAAGGACTATGATGGGTTTCATGAAAACTATAATTGATATGCTATAAGCAGCTGTTATACTCCCCCCCTCCGTAACATTCAATACTAGCACAAATACACCTTTGCACCAATAATAGTTTCTTTTTATCCTTTCTGCATTATTGAACAGGATTACCAAACAAACAAATCTGGTATTTTGGCAAATGACCAAATACTAAATGCTTTCTATTTGAATGAAAACTCTGCATAAAGTCACAAGGCCTGAAGTATATTTTGTTGGAGGGTTTTTATAGCATTCTTGTAACCATTTCAGACACTGTGATGGAACTCATAAGTTCTACTTTTATGAATCACAATTTTTATTTTTCCCCTCTCCCTCCAAACCAAAGAACAAGTTTAAGTGTCCTGTGAGAGCAAACCTATCTCTCTCAGGAGAGAAGGAAAACAAGGACTTCTTGAACTTTTTGCCTTTTTTTTTTTTTGGAGGCAGGGAAGGGGTAGTGAGAGAATAAGATTAGCAATGGCTACTGAGTTTTAAAAAGGTTATATCTATAGTTCAGCCACACATTGTTCCTTAGAGTATCAGTCAAGAAATAACCATCATGAAGAGTTCTAGTCCTATGGAAACTAAATATATACCTGCTGTTTTCTATATCAACATGAGAATACATTAGCTTGACTTAACTATGTAGAAAGACTGAAAGTACCACTCTATTGTTTAGAGGTTGGCAAATTAGTTTTGCTAACAGACCTGAGCCGAGGGGGGTCCAACAAAGTGTTTGACATGTTCCATAGAGGTTGCTTTATCACGCTAAAAGCTGTGAATGCTTCAGAAACACAAGATATCTGGACAGAACAAGTACCACCATATCCTTGAAACAACAACATGGTGTTTGCCACCACATCTCATTAGCCAGGTAGGTAATTAAGAGCATTGCAGATAGCAAGTCAGGTTAGAAATGACCTACTGATAAAGTTAAAGCTTTGTGGAAACACAATGTTTGCCTAGTATAAGATGCTTCTGACCCCCGGCCCCCTTTTTTTTATTCACAAGGGTAAATAAAGCTTTCCAAAACATTCTTGTTTTTGTGAAGGGGGAAGGGTGAACACACTGAACATTTATTTTTTTTTAAGTTGTCTGGAAGAGCACTATTCATCTACTGATATTCCCAAAACCATAAACCCTACAATATGGATAAATCAGAGTTAAGATAGAAACTTTGAACTTTAGACTGATTATTCATCAAAATGTCTCTGAGAATAAGAGATCTCAAAAGTAACAACGATAACTGAAAAGGATTGCTGATTAGAGAGTTGAGGGAGAAAGCCAAGTGTGGGAGGGAAAGGGGAAAAAAAAAATCTGAATAGAAATCGACTTGCTCTGCAATCTCCTATTTGTTTGGGATAAATCTGACAGTGCTTTGGTGATTAAGTGTTTTCTGAATTTTCCTGAAGAAAATAAAAAATGTTAGAGAGATTTTAGAATTACGTTTGTACTGTCAAAATTCTAACTAACCACCACAAGTAAAGCTCATTTTAAAATCCAAAATGGGACCTACAAATTTCTGATGCAACTTTGATGTATTGATGGTGCCATATACTGGCTGTAGGAGGGAGGCCACAGCCTTTGCTGCATTTTTCCTTGCCTTTCTCTGTCTCCCGTTGACATTGAAGGTTAATTTTCACAACCTATTTCCTACAGTAGTCTTAACTAAAGCTTTACAACCCCATGTGTTATAAACCATTACATTCCAACACTCCATTCTTAATACAGTCATACATCATTCTAATGGGACAGACCAATCAATGTATGCCTTAATTACACTTTTAAGAACAATATCCGCAGGCATATCAAAATAAACAAGAACATGCAAAAGAGTCAATAGATACAGTGACATCTTTCAAATACCAGTCATCTTGCATTTCTAAGTAGACAAATATTTTGGCTTCATCCTATGCGTCTCAACAATTCTTAGAGCAACTTTTTTTTCTTCTCTGTTGGTTCTTAACATATCCTCACTCTACCAAACACTTAAAAAAGGTAGTAATAGGAAGCATTAGACAATAACATTAGAAAAGATTTCTCTGCAATACAGAGAGGCTATTATGTCAAGAATTAGCTTCAGAGTTTTGTTGTTTTACTCTTATTAATAGGGAAATTTAGGCCCCAGCAAGAATTCAGACACCTGGATTCAAATTTAGTTTAGTCAATACATCCTGTGTTATACCTTCCCCATTGAAAAGTTTTGATTATAAAGAGTTCTAGTCTTTATGAATGGAGGATATTAATTTTTGTTCAGCTGCAGCCTATTCACACGACATACTACACCTCCTCAGTTTTTCTTTATATTCTGGTCTGTAAGTATTTTAACAGGTCACAGAATGATTTTTCCTTGTATATGAAAAGTGTGGTCTGCACACCTTCAATGCTTGTAAAAATAAGAAGTTCAAACAAAGTGGTGGTTTTCCATATAAAAAAAATTACTACACAACTAACACACATCTATGGAGAAGAGATAAAGTCTTCTTGTGTAAGAGCATAACTAGGTTTAAAACAGAATACCATAATTTGATTAAAAACACATTAGGCATTGAGAATATTAATAAATTAGTACATCTCATACAATTTTGAGGAATGTCAGGAAATAAGCCATTGTTGGTTGGTTTTCTTGGTTGGCATTCTTGGTTTTATTTTTATGATTCACAAATAGACAAGCATGCCAAAAAAGATGCTACAGAAGTGTTAACCTGCTACTGTTTTCTTCAAAATGGATAATCTCCCATAATTCCACATTTGGACACAGAATTTTTCACGAATCGAAGGAAAAAGCAAGCATCCAGATGCCATGCTACAGGTTTTCACAGTAGTAGTAACCTCACAACTGTCTGACTTTGGTGAGGACCTGTTACAGAATTCAAGCGACATGATGTTGCCAGAAGTGAGAGGAACTGGATTACTAGGGACAGTTCCTCACCTATTTGCTACCAACAGGTATAAATTTGAGGCATTAGCAATAATTGTATGTGTGTCTGACACTTCCCAGTTACTAGAAGTTCTTGGAGACTTTGTCCTTCTCATCCATGCAAAGATCTTTATCAAGCCATATATGAAGCCATCAATTAGCATGAAGGGGAATTAGATAAGAAAATTAGACCAAGAAATTCTCATTGGTCGAAGTCACAGAACATTAAATGATTTCTTTTAAAAGAGAGTTGATTCTCCACTGCAAAACTACAGCATCAGTGTTACCTCTAATGAAAAAAGTAGATTAGAGCAAGAGAAGCTGCTTAACAGCCTAATCTGCTGATCCCAATAGCTAAACACACTTCTCCAAAAACACCTGAAGAGTTTAAATTTCACTACACCCATTGACTTCATTACCAACACAAGGCTGATTATCATGTAATGCCTGTAATTACAGAGGCTTTCCCTCAGTGGATAGGAAAGCTTTCCTTTCCACATTTCCAGTTCCCCATAAAGTGGTAACCTGATATGCTCAAATCAAATGATAATGTTATTAGTATTTGTTGGTTTGAAAAAAAATTTGGAATACAAAACCTGATCATCAGCAAGGAGTTGTCCCAAAAAATATTAAAATCTACAGAATGCATTACTGATCTCTGTAAGACATAATCTAACTCACAAGATTCTCTGCACTTGAAGAGTTTGTCCCTACAAAACTATCTGACCCTATCCTGTAATAGATAAAGTCATGGAGGCTTTACAAATGCTGAAGCATGTTGGACATCATGTATGAACGATCATTTAGAGGCACTACCTCATTGCACTGGGCACCATAGCCAAGTCTCTTGAAATAAGCAAGACTACTTCCGTAGACAAATCTCAATGCACTCTGCAAGGAGAACAGGAAGGAAAGGGGAAAAGTAGCGAAAGATGGCCAATTTAAATTACAGTTATTTGAACCCAAACTTTAAAAGACCATTAGACTGTAAAAAATAGCAATAAAAGATCAGTTAGACTGAGGAGTGTGGTCATTCTTTCGATCAAGGAATAGACTGCCTATGGTAAAGTAACAGAGCTAAGAATCTGGACTTGTGTCTTGATCTACCCATGTGGCTGACAAAACATACACTTATCTAGTTACGTCTCTTCCATGTCTTTCTTTTATCCTAAAATAATCTATTTATTCTTTATAAAAAACATTTCCATTGCAGTAGTCACTGCTCCTGGAAAAAAAAACTTCTTAGCAACTCAAATCTTGCAGGTAGATATTGAATTGAAGTTTTTAAAGCAGAAATCCTGATGTTAGGGACACCAGCCTTACCCGATAGATTGCAGCCTGGAGGTCTGAGAAATTACCCTCTGCAAGTCAGAGGCATTTGATTCACTAAGTTGTGTCAGGAAATTTTACTTTTAAATAAGCAACCTTAATTAGGAGTTTGTTAAGTCACTCTAATTCTCTCCTACCAAAAGTTATTACCTGTTACCTTTTCCATTCCACTTTAAAGGATTGGTGACATTTTTCATAGAACATTATTGTAAGTCTCAAAAAAGTGTTTCAAAGCCACTTTACCCAGAGTAATAAAGCCACACCGCAAATAAAAAAAAATGTTTTCTGTGTACATGTGGCTATACTGCAAGTCTCTCACACGAAAGGAAAATTCAAAATAAGTTTACTGTTCTTCAGAAACAGATTACCTGTGCAATACTAGGATACACAACACAAAATGTCTACAGCAGTAATATGGGACCATTTTTCTTCACACACTCTCCCCCTAATGTTATGGCCCTATGCTATAAATCTCACATCAACAGAAATTGTCCTCTGTCAACTTTCAAACCTGCACAGCTTGCTAAATACTTACAGTACATCTGGAGAGTCTAAACAAGTTACTTCCAGTTATTAGTATTACAAAAGCCAGCTTCTCAAACCTCCTTAGACCATCAAGCCCAGGAGTTAGCTAAAAAGCTTAGGTGACAGAGGCTAGAAAAGTCAAAATACGTTCTCAGTTTAAAATAGAATCCTCTTCAGCTAAGAAATAATGTTTTTTCCTGTTGGGTTTGTAGATCCTGATGAAATACTAGTCTGACAAGACCCAGAACTCAGAGTTGGCATTACTCATTACTTTAACTTGCTACTTTCGACTGAATTACAGGAAGGACAGAAGTGGTACTACCATTCTAATATACTCCGTTGCCAAACAAATCTGTCCAGCCTCCAGAACAAGTGAATTTGTATCAAGATTTTGTTTAAAGTACCTTTGCAAAGATCAAAATTAACCTACTCTATTTTTTTAAAAGCTCTTTCTTTTTCCTATGACTAAATATTGAAGATGGTGGCAAAAGCCTACCTGACTGGAAGTAGTACTATTTTATCACTTGAAGTTTAACAAGCACCTTCAAACATCCAGAAGCTTTTGGGTTTTTTTGAGTTTGGTTCCCCCTGGTAATTTAAGCAGGCTCCTCCCACCACTACCACAAACCTTTTATCCCACTTACACCAGACCTATTTCAGTAGTGTAGTACTACTGATTTTAGTATATTTCTACTCCGAACGCTGTGTATTTTAGTACCTTGCAGAGATGGGGTCTAAAATAACCAAACATCTCAACAGAAATTTTTCGATATGACAGGATACGACACTATACATCACATTTATTTCTTCGTCTATTTTGCTGTCTCTGAAGCAATGAAATCAGAACCCAGGGCAGTTTTTGACTGCACACAGACCATCATTCACACTATATTTTCTTTCCCCCTTTGTCACCAAAACTATTCTTAAGAAAAAGAGACAGACAAATATATGCACACACTCATATATGCAGCACATATAGAATAATCTCTTTCTGCAAAAATGTTAATTGCTTTGGCCAACAACTAAGCAGTTAATTTAACAGGTTACCGCAGAGTTAAGTCACATGTGATGACCTGACCACAACCCCCATTCCCCGTCCCTCTGTGTTGCTCAGGGGTAGGAGGTAGAGAAGATTGTGAGTGAAGTCAAGCCCAGGAAGAAGGGAGGGGTGGGAAGAAGGTGTTTTAAGATTTAGTTTTAGGTCTCATTATCCTACTCCAATTTGATTGGTAATAAATTAAATTAGTTTTTCCCCAAGTCTGCCCATGATGGTAATTGCTGAATGATCCCTCCCTGTCTTTATTTCAACTCACAAGTGTCTCATTATACTTTCTCTCCCCTGTCCAGTTGAGGAGGGGAATGATAGAGCAGCTTTGGTGGGCGCCTGGCATCTAGCCAGAGTCAACCCACCACAAAAGCATGAATAACTACTCATATTAGAAATTCAGACTATATAGGTTTTTTGCAAGTGGTCAGATAAGCTTCAAAATATTTCTCAAATCTTCTCAAATCAAATTAGGACACAAACTTTCCCAGCACTAAATAGTTACAGGTGATCTGCATTACTCTCACTGGTATACAGTCCTGAAAAACTCCCTTCTCAATGCTTGGGCAGTATACCTTGAAAAAATAGATTCATGAACAAGATAAGTAAAGGATAAATTTGTGCTGATGTTTAGAAATGAAGGGTTTTGTGCAGTTTTCCAAAAAGTCAGGATGACTAAACCTGAGAACTCAGACTGAACAGACACCCTCAATCTGGTTTTGGGCAAAATCTCCATATCCAATACAGGCAACTCAGTTAACAAACCAACCAAGCAGCCTACAAAACAACTAATCTAGCCTCACATGACAGTATTTGTTCTGTTTTTGGTGGGGTTTTTTTTGTGGGTTTTTTTTTTTTCCACTCAGAACAGATGGTTTGTTACATCACTATGAAAAAAGTGGATGTATCAAAATTTCTAAGAATACCTTCCTGAAATAATTAAATACTGCCAGGAAAACACATAGCCAAAAAAACCCCACCAACACAAAACAAACCACTCGGGGTGGTATAATATTGTGCATTTTATGGGAGAAATGGAAATCAGATCTTCCATTCATTTGTAAGGCAAGAACTTCTGTCACTCAGGGAGCAGCACAGCAGGTGAATTCCCACAGTTACATACAAATCTCTTGGAGCAGGGCTTAGAGTGCATGACTGAGCAGACCTGGGAACATTTAAGACCAACAGACTCGACTCCAAGGCATTTTTCCCTTGGTGTCATCACATGCAGGTGTTTCACTTAGACTTCTGTGAAAAAGGCTTTCGTTAACAATTTTGTTGAGCTGTCATCCTGATGCTTACTTTGTTATGCCCTCTATTCATTCCATAGATCTCTACCTCAATAGCCCTGAAGGCTTGGGACTCGCACCTAATCCTAGGCTGTACACATGGAGCAGCAAGGACTCTATTTTAGCAAGAGCAGCTGTCATTGACTCACTAAATTTAAGAACTTGCCCCCCCCCCCCATTTGACAGGGCTTACAAAGAGATATTAAAAAAGACAGCCCTGCCTATGTGTTTAGCAATGTCAGACAGCAGGTGTGTCTTCATTCTGATAAATACACAATTAATTAGGTGCAGGAGTTAATGAGTTCAAGGTGCAGAGTACATTAAAGCTATGGCAGTTCATACAACATATAAGAAAGTTTGTCCATGTTGAAATCAATGTATTTGTATGAGGTATTGTATTTATATTTCTGTGCTACTTATCTCTTAGCTTTAATACCATGAAATCAAACAACAAATATAATTTTAATTTATTGGAACCATTTCATCATTTAGATAATATATTCAAATACTTACTTGTTGAGAAGCTTAAAATTATCAAAGCCTGGAATACATTTATAAAAGATTTATAATTATCTTTTTAGCTACAAAGAATTGTTTTAGAGAAAGCTAATGTCTGTTTTAAAAAAACTTGCAAACAGCTAAATTCAAAGAGGCAATTCAGTTTGACTATCCTAAACTCAGGGTTCCATCATCTACCTGACAGTTCTTTCCTCCTCATCTACCACCACCCCCTTTTTTTTTTCTTAAATACAGGAGACTTTGATAAAGATATGCATTACGAGAATGACGATCTAGTCTGAACATAGAAGAATCACTAGTATATCCCTAGTTTTCGTGCTAGGTTAAAGCCAATAATACTGCTTTACACTTTTAAACACAGTTTTGTACTACACCTGTAGTTATTTCAGGCACATTGAAAACAAGCCACTTGATTTTTCACTGCTAACTTACATAGCTTCAGTGCATTTTTTGTTTCATGTTTCACATAGATTCGAGAAGTGCGAAAGGTTTGCAATTTAAAAACATACATTTAGTTTAAAGAAAAAAAAAAACCAACCCAAGAGGTAAAAATTCATATATGCCAGAAGTTCCACCCACAACCATGAGTCTCTGAAGTGTCAATCATTAGGTAAACCTACCACTAGTTTTATAACAAAGTCAATCATTTGAGTGAAAGTCATTGATTTAGTGTCTAATTTCAGAGGCCCCTCCAGTTAAGATTCAGCTAAGTCACATCCCTGTACAATGACTTCCATAGATATTTGATAATACTGCAGAGAAGGTTTTAAGTTATCAGATGGAAAAAACTTTTATACTTGGCTTAAAATTTCAGAAAACATAAAAATTCCCTGTTTATACTGAAACTTTCTTAACTTATACAGACAAGAGAGTAACTTATACAGGTAAGACAGGGACTAGACTTTATAGCACTGGTCAATGTTAACATGTCTAAACATCAAAATTTTATTTCCATTCTCTTGTTTCAAATGGGCATAGGCTCTGATATACTTAGTCATCAGAAAGCAGCTACCAGGATGCTCCTCTTCATTTTGATAAGAAGTGATCTAATTGCCAGAATATTCCATAGTGAAAAACATTTAAGGTACTGTTTTCAGCCCTCCTCCGTGTATAAATTATACTGTGCACATCGTACATAGAAAAGCAAGACCTTTCTTTTTATTTAACCAGCACCTGCAGCTGAGAACAATTCAACCTACTTGAGCCTAGACCCAGTGTTGCTTTTTTGAAGCTGTATTTGACATATTGAGAGGAATTGTTTTCTCTTTTGTTGTGCCAAAATTTTTGAATACTCATCTAAGTACGTCATATCCTATTACATTAGCAAGTAGAAAATTTCTACAACCATTGACCTATTTTGTTCTTCAGTCACCATCTTAAACTAGCCAGATACATGCAAGTAATGGAAAGGAAACAAATGCACACAAAACCCAAAACCATTTATAGTTCTCTTGTTTTGAATAAAGTAACATGCATATCAAATATTTATTACCAATTGCACACACCATTTATTGTAGCACACCTACAAGGAATTAGGCAACGATGCCAAAGTAGCTGTGATTTTATCTGTTCTTATTCAGAATGGCTTTCCATTGAATACTTTATGAAACTATTTAAAGGGGGACAATCTCCAAAATTTGTCTTTCGTTGTCATCACATGCAATGTGAAAGGAAATTGAATTCCTATTCTTTTAAGTAGGTGCCCGAAGTGTAGCTACCTCTCCACGTACTATTTACACCAGCTACAGCTGAATCAAAATCCCAGTAAAAATAATCTATAGAGACTTTTTCAGGGAGACAGGTATAAGTTCCCCTTTCCTCTGTAAGTTACAACTACTTCAGTTTTACATTTAGCTATGCTTTCCATCTTTGTAGAAGTATGTTAGTCAGAGTGGCAACTGGTTAGCCACAAGGGTAACCCTTCGATAATCAAGTAGTTCCATGGGTTAGATAGATAGCACATGTCTCCTGAGGTGTGCAAAAAAAACCCAAAGCCCTCTCGCCTCTACCCAGCTCACTAAGAGCTGGTCACGTCCCTTAGTGTTTTTAGAAGAAACAAACATAGAAGAGGATTCATTTGTTGGCCCCTGAAAGAGTACATACTACTAAGATGTTGACTGTAGGTATTCGTCCAGCAGTAACACATTCACAACTGTACTAAATGCCGTACTACTAAATGTCATGTACTGCAAGTTTAGCAACAACTCTTCACTGCTATCTAATGATGTGGGGTTTTCTTTGATTTTTATTCTGGGGTTTTTTTTCAATTGTAGTGTCATGCTATGATGACTGCATGTTTCCCCATATAAAATGCAAAACCACTGACAAATCCAGATGTCAGGCTATTCTTGATATATCAGAGTAAATATTGGTTTCCATGGCACTGGTACATGCTGGAAGCTCTCTCTTGTTTTCAATACTCCAGGGATTTTATACATAGTCTTCAGCGTCAAGAGAAGATTGCTACTAATATCTGACTGTTGTAAGAAAAATGTAGTGATAATCAATGGCAATCAAAGTATTAAAGTAAACCATGATGTCGGTTTATTTTTAATTGAACCATTTTGAAAGTCACTGTTTAAGTAATCTCTCTGTTTTAATTAAACTAACATTCAAAAACTCTTATTAAGGGATGGAGAAAAAGCTGTAGTCCCTCCTGAGGAGACTGGAAAGATTATTTTTCTTTTAAATACATGTTAATCAACATCACCACAGTGCAGAGCGTTCTTTCAGAACTCTTCTGGGAGTATTGACATCCCTCCAGCTGTAAATAATGTCACAATTTTAACCTTGAGTTGAATACTAACTTGTACAGGCTTACTAACTTTTAAGAAGTGAGAAAAGAGCTTCACAAACACAGTATTAACACACCAGCTTGTTTCTAAATGTATTCTTTTATCAAACAAAATTTAGAACGTATCTTTGCAGACAGTTTTCCACTGCAGAATAATATGTTTGCTATAGTTATTACAGTAAACTAACCATCTGAGCTTATGAATGGCGAACACAAAAGTTGTAAGTTTTTCCTCTTTCTTCCCCAATGCTTCTCTGCTTCAGTTAATTCTTCCACGTTTTGTCAGTAATATGAAAATACAAGTTTACAGTTAATTAGACACAATCAATCAATGTTGCTATATTGAACTGCAGCAGAAACAGGTTTACCTTGGATCCAGATAGTATTGCAACAAGCATGACATTTGAGTTCCTCACTTGAATTTTCATCATAAATCCAGTACACTGTAAACATGAGAGGTGTGCACAAAATTAATATTTCATGTAGGATTAAAGAAAATGACACAGTTACCTCTCTATATGAATAACAAAAATACATCAAAAGCTACCAAATTCAGCCAAGGCATAAATCTAATCCATGGTAGAAGAAAAACTCTCCCTTAAGAAAGTAATTCAATTATTCAGTTTTGAGGATATTAAATTCAGATACTGGAGTACATGATTCATCCTCAGTGAATCAGGAGATATTTGTCTATTTAACCAATTTTTTTTTTTTCTGGTAAGCGTATACACATCGCCAAAATCCAAACAGTATCAGTTTCCAACTAGGTTTCCCAGAAATAATTATCCTTAATTAATGAGCTACCATCATAAAAATAAGTGCAGAGACTTGTCTCTGAGGGAGTTCTGCATCAGATCCTTCGTTAAAGGAAAGGAGCTTTCTGTGAGGTTCTGTTTTCTGCCTTTCTCTAAGTCTTCTGAAAACATCTACCTTAGCTAAAGCTTCATCTTCCAAGGCTTGAAAAAGCCCCAAGTAAAAAACAACAATAATAATAATAATGATAAAACAACTCTGAAAAACCCAAACTCATTCCTCCTGTAGAGTGCTGTGTTATTGGAACCATTAATCTACTACAAAACTGATTCAAAGCTTTAACGAAAACTTATGTTCATTGTTTAGTGGTATTAGGTAACAGCCACATATCCTCATACTTGTTGTGACCTTTTAAAGATGTACAACTTAGAACATTCCTTTGAAATGAAACAACCCACACTCAAGTTCTGCCTCATACTACATTTATAAGCTAGAAAGACACAGATCTATAGATACATATACACACATAAAAACATGCCAACATAGAAGCTGAAAAGTAAACTATCAAAAAAAACCACACTCAACTCTATAAATAAATAGGTTTTTTTCTAACTTCACCTCATTTTTTTCAATGCTTTACCAACATCACAGTTTTTTTCTACTATTTACTCTCCAGAATTCAGCTTCATTCATTAATTTTATCACTAACTCTTTTGAGCCGTCAGACCCACCTTATAGAATGCCTTCCACTGAACTTAGAACTTCATTGCTGTTGACTGGCAGCTTAACAGACACACACACAACAACCTTCTTTCTCACTAACATCTCTCTTACAAAGGCTTTTGAGGATCTATTTAAATTAGCTGCCTGATCTGCTGATTAACCTGTTCAGGTGGCCCAACTCAAAGCACCTGTACCAGGTACACTGAGGGGAGGGTGGAAGCAAACGATTGCCTTTAGGGTTATTTCCTACCTTGGGCCCCGTACTATAAAACAAGCTTTTGGATGCTAAATTTCTCCATGCCATGTTTTATCTGTCAATAAAAAAGATCCAATTAATACTCTACAGACTAAATGAGCTGGGCAACTGCTGGTACTTGTACTTTTTGGTTTTTGTCCCCCACAGACCTCATTCTTCCCATGTCAGAAGGGTTACAACATCTAATCCCTCCTTTCACCCCTCATTCACCCTCCTAGGGGTTGTATGTATTCACAGTCCTTTCTAAAATCGTATTAGGAACATCTGTGTCTACCTTCACCCCCATTAACTTTCTGTTCCAGTGTGGTCCCTTTTCCTTCAAGAGAGATTTGACATGCTTTATTTCTATTTGTTGCTCTTATTCAATTTTCCCTACATTTTTCTCCATTGAGATTCTTTTTTCTGTTTTGAGAAAATAGGTAACAATAGTTTAAACTGTGTAAGGAGAACAGGCAGAGAGAAGTTTCGGGTGGCTGCTCTACAGGCAGAAGTTGAGCTTGAACTGGCAGTAACTGAACCGTATTCTAGAAATGAAAAAGTCCATGTAGACCATTTTTTGAGGTCCCAGTAATTCGGCAGTTTACCCAGAATAGCTCTAACTGAACTAGTAGTAAAGTAAGAAAACTGGAAATATGTTGCACAGATAGATAGAATAAACCTTATTGGCAAATAACACACCACACCAGAGAAATCTTGCAGTGCATCCCACAGTAGGGGACTTAAGAATTGATGCTCCAGCCCTACGCCAAGGGCAGACACCCTTTTCAGCACCCTGGCTCTGCCCAGCGAGCTCAGAGCCCGGGGGCTGCACCCTGGCTCCCTCCCCACACGGAGCAGCCCTGCTCCTGCTGTGTCCCGACGTTGCCGCAGGCGGATGAAGAACCAGCTGCATCCAAGGTAAAGCTAATTCCTCAGAGAGCTCAGGTGTTCAAGCAGACTATGCAGACTTCAACTCTGAATGTATGGTAGGCCTCCACTCCGTTCTAAAATGGTTCCGATGTTAGAAGGCGGCATATAAATGCATAATCAACTTGAAGTAGTGTTGAAGCAGAACTGAACATATATGATGATATTTTTTTCTGCTCAAAGGAACGTGCTTGAAAAAATTGATACTTTTTAAAAATGTTTACTTCTATAAAGGATTTTTTCAGTGAGAAGGGCTTATTGCTGGGGGAAAACTAAAAAAAAAAAAGAAAAAAGTTACTTTTAGTTTTAGAAGATATCCTACCTGGATTTCTGCTGAGAAAAAACCCAAACGTATTTATTTTTTTAAATTCTTTCTAAAATGAAAAGCATTACACTATTCGTATAAAGAAGTAAAACAAAATCTTTTTACTTATTGCAATTCTTATATATTATTTAATTAAAATACTACTGGAATACACTAATTGTTTTCTGGATGATACTAATTGTTTTCAACCATGTAATATAAGATTTGAAAGCACATTCATTTTCATTTGCTTTATCTTTTGCCAACAAGCTTCACTTCTTTAGACCTGTAATCATATATACGTGTCCTGCCATTTATTACTTAAAATATCCATGTATTAGCTAACCAAGTACAGTTATCAAATTCTGATTCTTAATGTCGAGGTGTTGGACAGCTTTGAAGCGGGACATCCGGCTGAAATGGCAGCTGACCTCTACGCTGCTGTAATGCTGGGTTCCATACAACCTGCTTAGTCTCCTTATGGAAAAAAATTCTCTTCGGTTTGCAAGATGACTCTTAGTCTTCCTTCTGATGGGAGCAATAGACTACACAACAGCTTGATTTTTACCTATTTGGTCTTTGACTAAAAAGAATATATAAAAATTAACTTTGATTTAACATAGAGACAGCATCTTTCAGAATTTCTCATCTGACAGGAATGGGATTTAAACACTTGATTCACAGAATATTTATTGAAAAGGAGCAGCAGGGTTTAAAAATCTTCAAATGGCAGCAGCGAGAAATGGAAATAGCACACTGCCGGAGAGAGGACAGGACAGTTAACTTGTGAAAGGAGACCTAAGTTCATGTTTGTTTGCTTACTTGCTTCACAACAGAAATTGAGGTCTGGCACTTTACTGCTGAGTGCTAATGGGCTATAAGGTATTCTGCATGAGGTCTGTGTTGCATAAAGTGTTTTATTACTAAGTAAATGTAAAAAAGAGCCTGGGGTTTCACCTCTCACAAAGGTGCCCTAAAAAAATGGCTACAAAGTAGTTTTTTCTGTCTCAATGAATATTCATTTAAGTAAAACAGTTTCTGCAGGAGAGACAGAAAGACACACCAATATCCTCTATACCCAAATAAATAAGACAGAATTATGAAAGGCTAAAAATCTTGGTTCTATTTTCTTTTCCAATAAAACAGAAGGAAGATTTGAAACTATCTCTCCCAAGCTCTAAGCATTGGAACTAGCAAATAAAACAATTTAAAAATCACCAGAGACCAGACATTTCCAAATAGACAGGAACCACAGAGCCTTCTCTACCTTGGCAATGATATTTTCTGACTCTACAAGGTCCGAGTCTCTAGCGGAGAGTATCTCTGGAAGTCCTTGAACAACTTACACAGTTTCTGTGTCTGCAACAAGACCTGTCTGACAGAGGACTTTAGCAAGTACAGTCTTTATCCTTTTATGCCTCTTTCCATTGTCCTTGTCTTCCGATTTGTTCAAAATGCCTCCCCCCCCCCGCAGGACACTGGTTATTTTTTGATGATAGAAGCCCCTGTTGCCGTATCAACTGAAGTAAAAAACAATGCTCTATTCAAGTATCCCATTGTTACAAGCAGGAGCTATATTTACATGAACTTCCCTCACAAAACCTCAGTGAACTCAAGGAAACACCATTACAACCCTCAAACAAGTAGAACATACTATCAAGTAGATAACCTTCAGGATATTTATAAACTCACAGTTAGAGTTTCTTTCACTGTGGCTTATGAAAAAGTATGCAAAAATATGTCCAAAAAGAATTCAAAACAACTAGCCCCAGTAGGCCAAAAAGAATTTAATAGAGGTTAGTATACAAGTTTATTTAAATTTGGAGGTGTTCACTGGGCAAAATGAAGGGAAAAGAAAAAAGTAACACAGAATTTCTACTTTGGAAATTAGTTTCAGTGTACATAAAAATATCTCTGGAAAGAAATCACATGTGGCTTTGTTAATACTAGTATACACGATTATTTGAAAGATGGTTTTGAATATGATTGTCTTCGTAGCAGCTTCCCTACAGCATAGTAGGAAGGTGAGTTTGGTGTTAACTAATGAGGACTTTTTGTAATCAAGTTTGAGTTAAAGCCTTATACTTCAACATCAGTAAGAAAGGGCATAGATTTGTGGGGAAAAACCAAAGATTGAACAGGGATTAATACAAAATATTCAGTCTGGAAAAACATGATTACATAACTTAAACCCTATTATTTAATTAAATATAAAACTGAGTAAGAATTCAATATCACAAGATCATAACTTACTTGGCATCATGGTTGAGAAAGATTAAAATAAAATTCAGCTCCTCCTGGGATACAGCATTTGCACAGATTAACAAGTGTTTTTTTTACTCAAAAGGAAGTTCACAGAAACTACCAATATTTTTTCATAGATTTAAATTGATATTTTTCTCCCTTACTAGAAACAAAACATAAACGCAGAAGTCTGGAAGATAATGTTATACCTGTGCAAAGAATGGGATTGATACACATGAGCCTTTTTAGCCATAAGAAATATATCGTCTGGCCATCAGCACCTTCCTGACATTTCTGCAAGTCTCAACCTTACCAGTCAGGAAAACTGTTGGCGAAAGAAGATGGTTCAGTCTCCACACACTTTGTCAGTTGTCTTTTTTCTTGAGAAAGCAAGTAACTGTCAACTTGTGCCAACTGTAATGCTAGTTCTTGCAATCTGGATACCAACCCTGTAGTAACAGGTCTGGGACTGTTTCAAGTAAACATCCAGCAATCCTTTATCATAAATACGTCCATAAGCAAGGTCTCATCTTTGATCATTTGACACAGCAAAAAATGAAAAACTCAGCTAAGTCCATAATATTTAGGAAGGATAATACAATTAGGAAACACTATTGCCTTGGAAATTAAATGAAATATGGATAATTGAGAGTCACCACTGTCTATAATACTCTGATTTGTTCAAGATCCTTTAAGAAGAAATTAATTTTTATTTTCTCTTATACACAAATACACTGGAAGGTATGCACTGCAATTTGATGATGAGTGAAGTCTGAATTGTAATACCTGTCAAGATATAATTTGTAACAGGCAAAGTGAGTAGCAGGATGAGGTAGGAAGGAGACATTTACTGCATGTACACTTGGATAAAAGTTACATGGCTATACATTGTTTTAGAATTAATAGAATACTGAACACCTCTGCATGTATTGATTATTTTTCAAGCATTTAAAAATTGATTGAATGAGGAAAAAAAACCCACTAAACTTTTGAGAAAAGTATAAAGTGAAAAGTTTGAAGAAAATCATGTAGGCTGGTGAAAAAAAGAGCCGTGTTCTCAAGACATGTAATAAATAAAAGCAATTATAAGTTAATTGTGAATTATAGACACTGCTCCATTAAAGTTTATACACATCCAATTTGTTCACATTTCAGTGAGGTAAGAGGCAAAGCTCTTCCCACCCAAAATACAGAAAGAATTCATCCAACTAATAACTAAACTAGTAACTTGGAGAATAATTGCTAAAGAGGCATGAATATTTTTCACGCACATTTGTGGAAGAAGATCTACTTTATTCAGATCAGTGAAATAAAAATTATGTGCTTGAAGTAATCCTTGCCATCTCTGGTCTACTAGTTTTGGAGATTCTCCATTATAAATGTAGAATCTATATGGATATGTTCTCAAATTTGCTGCTGATACAAGCGGGCACAACTCCACTTGTATTTAATGAAATCATGCCAGCTTATTCCAACACTGCTTCTGGCCCCTTGCAGCTCAGTTGGAAGCAGCCCTAACCCATATAGCTCTATATGCCAATGGCAGGTCTCCAATTTTTCTTCCTTTGGAGATAAAAAAAAAGGTATAGCTTTATTGTATAGAGTCATTGATATTCTCTGGATCTAACAGGGAATTGTCTATTAAAAAAACTACATCTATTATTCTATTTCTGAATTGACTGAAAATAAGCTGAAGATGTCCACAGATAAGTTATTGATCCAAAATGCAGCCGTGTGTAAGTTTTAAAGCAAAAAATGGTCAAGTAGTGTTTTAAGGGATGAAATTCTTTAGTGAAAAGTTTAGTGGATTTTCTTAGAAGTGTGCCTTATAGAAAATTGGATAAACCTGCTTCTATGAGGAATATAAAAACAACATTATAGGTTTATCAGAATCTCCAAAGTTCTGAACTGAGGTCTAAATGTAAAGTGTTTAACCCACCACAGTCAGTAGTTACTGCTAGACTCCATTACTAAATAACGCCAATAAGTGAAACAAGAATGGCCAACATTCTGAAATAAAACCAAAACCTAATGTATCTTTTCTTTTTTTCAGAATGTAAATAACGTCAACTACAAAGAGTTTGGTGCAAGTTCATGGACTGAGAAATATTCTTTCAACATTGAATCTTGGGGACTGCACTCAGTAACTGTAAAATAAATCTCATGTTTCTTTAAAAGGCTACATTAAAAGTCTCTCCTCTTAGAGTTTGGCATACCCCTAAACTGTGAATAAATCTTATCTGAAAACACCACATTTTGCATGGATTCAATGTGAAGCATAAACTCTCTTTCTAGGGACTTGTAAAGTACAGGTCGGTCCTGGATACAGACTGACATTCTTACACAACGTTTGAGCCTTCCATCAAATTTTGCAGAAGCAATGGAGTTCCAAATGAAAAAAAAAAAAAAGAATAAAAAAAAAGATTGGGAATCTTTGCAGCTGAAGGCTTCACAGATGTCTGGAGATGTTTCAATGTTTCATACAGTACTTGCTAGCTTGTTGTGAATTGTTTACATTATGGCTCTAGAGAATTTAGATTCTGACAACCTGATTAAAGCTGGCAACAGACTCCGACAGACTAATTAAGTCTGGCACAAATGTCATCTGCAAAACATAAGTAAAACATATTTTGACTAACAAGCTGAAAATAGTTAAATGATACATTGGGATCTTGTGAAGAAGTCACCTCACCTACACCTCTCTCCTGCTTGTTCTTTTTTACTTCTTTTAGCTCTTCCATTCCTCACCCCCAGTTTACTTTTAATGAAACTTCTGCCATCTTATCTCGTAACCTGCTGTCTTAGGATACGATGCAGGATTTTGAGACCTCTGTTCTGCTTTACACTTCACTGCATTCATCTTCTATTCTATACCAACACAGTTGTCTATCAACCTCTGTATCAGATTCAAACAGTATCAGAACCTTGAAAAACCATGAGAGTGATGATGGGAGGGTGGTCATAAACATCACAAGTTAAAAAATTAGGGAAAAAACCCCAAACAATGTACTAGTGAACCAATTCATACAAGTGAGATATAATTAAATAAATAGAGCAAAGTTTCCCTCACCGGGTAAAACTGCTGATATTGAATAGTTATGCACTTAAATTCCCAAGGCAGGAGAAGAAGGGAGAAGGAAAGTAGAATTCATAAACTAATAGCCCAGATTGGAGAAACCTTAACAGAGCAAACTGAGAACTCCTCCTTCAGTGAATAGTGTGCTCATTTTGCATATCTCACGTATTGTTTTCACTAAAATAACCAGGGAACATTTTCTGAACAATGAGATTTGAACATGGGACTTCTCAGCATGGCAGTTAAATACATTGCCTAAAGAAGGTGTTGTTGCTCCATCCCAGGAACTGTGGAAAGTTGGGTTGGACGGGGTTTTGAGCAACCTGATCTACTGAGAGATGTCCCAGCCCATGGCAGGGGGTTTGGACTAGGTGATCTTTAAATGTCCAACCCAAACCATTCTGTGATTCTATGATCATGGTAACATCATCCAGTCTCTGCAGCATATTTGTACAAATGATCTTTTATGACAGACTGTTTCCCTTCCAGTGAGATTTGATGTTGGTGAAGCTATTTGAGCATCTTTCACACAAGAAAGATGTGAAGATTAAAAATCAAGGTGGGACTGTCCGGATGTCAAAGGACCCTAACTATAATAAAATTACCAAGTAAAAGGATTCAGGTGACATCTATCCAGATGGTGAATAATGATCTTAGAAAGTGAAGCAGAAATAATCACTTGGAATAAAATAAACCTTTCATTATGGTTCTCAGCTATGGCATCTTGTACTCCTCTCCTGTATGATGAATTGGAAAGAAAAAATCCTACAAACCGAATTTTCAAAGACTTCGGTATCATTAAACTAAAATGATCATTTTTTACAGTTATGCAGAAACAAATATATAGCATCATTAATGCACTTGCATTTGGAATGATCAATGACTGAGTGCTTTAAGCAACTTCGTAAAAGAAAAATAGCTTAGCCTTTGAATTTTTTATTAATGAGGACTATAGGCAGAACTTCCTGTTTCCCTTCTCCATAATTTCTGGCAATGTATATTCTTACAGTTGAATTTCATAGGTAACATGGAGACCAATTTTTTTTTTAAATGTTGTGAAATTTATGCCTTTGGCAGGTGAAATAAACACGTAGCTTTCTAAATGAGCTACTGTTAGGCTGGGAGTTTTTTAAGGGAAGAATCTAAACATTTCTCCATTTCTTTAAAAAAAATAGATTGCTATTCCTTTAATTAAGATTTTCCTGCCTTTGAAATTAGGAACATGATGGAGAAGCATAATCAATGGTTTTAAATTAAAAGAGGGTAGGTTTTGACTAGATAGAAAGAAGATATTTTTGACAATGAGGGTAGTGAAACCCTGGCCCAGGTTGCCCAGGGAGGTGGTAGATGCCCCATCCCTGGAAACATTCAAGGTCAGGTTGGACGGGGCTCTGAGCAACTTGATCTATTTGAAGATGTCCCTGCTCATTGCAGGGGGGTTGGACTAGAAGACCTTTAAAGGTCCTTTTCAACCCAAACTATTCTATGACTCTATGATTCTAATTAGGAAACCCTGAAGACTTATAAAATAATTTTAATATAGGCGTATCCTAGATAGCTAGTTGTTCAGAGAAGCTACTGAATATCAAAGCTGTGTTTTTAATGCTCTTAAGCATCCTATCTACACACACACAGAAATCTCAACAAAGAAACTCTACCCAATATGCAACATGTACATAGGAAGTTCACTTCTTTTCACTAAAACCTAAGCAGAGATTTCTATGAAAGGAATAATCAGACTCTAAAATATTTTCATTCAAATTTTAACATATACAACTGGGTGCATGTTTTTCTTTCCCTGACGTATGCGAGAGAATTAAATGTTTTATTTACTGCATTTATTTACACAAATCTCTCTTGTTAATTTCTGCTTCAGTCTATAGCTTGTTGTTTTTTAACTACTTTTTATTATCTGTCTTTCTTGTATAATAAACTGGTGTTTAAGCAACTAAAACTACATCTGGCAAAATTAAACTTAGCATTGCAAAGCCAGACACTTTCAGTATCATAGGCAATGTAGACACTAACATATTGTGAATAAAAAATGACATATTTGCTCTCATTTATAGTCCTAATGAGAATTCTGAGCTCAGAGAAGGATTTTGAAGGCGGATGCAAGGAGTGGTGTTAAAGAGACACAGTTTCCTTTTATATAGTTTAGAAGGAAAATTCTAATATACTACAGAATAAAAACATAAAGGAAGAGGGAAACTAGAAATGTTCTTTCCTTTTCAAGTACTGTGAGAATCTTACAGGAGAACTGTATTATTGTATTTCTATATACAGACTTGGCCCATTTATTGCGCTAATTTACTATAGCTCCGTAAAACCAATGTCTTCCATTTAATTTCTGGTGAAAGCTAAACAACTTCTAGCCTTGTGTTGTGTTTTAAATTCCTTCTTCTGTCTTTTCTGTTCTCATTTCTTTCACTCTGCAAAACAGATTTCTGCCTCTTGTTCTATCTCATTCTTCTCATCTTTCTCCTTTTCTCCTGTTGATCTTTGTTCCCAGCTGCATCTGACATAAAGGTACCCTCTCTTATATACATAGTTATTCATTCATACACTGATCTGGATATATAAGTATCTTAAATTACCTTGTTAGCTAAGTAATAAATAGAGAGATAGCTAAACTGATCAATGTAATGCAAACTGGGAAATTATGTATAAGGGGGATTTGACTCCACTGGTCTGATTTGGAAGAAGAGGGAAAGTTTTCTGCAGATGCCAATTCCAGTAACTTTGCTAGAGATAAGATTGAAAATTTGATGTTTCACTCAGTTTACTAGTGCAACTCATAGCATCATAAGATGAAATAGCAGACTGAGCCTTATGTCATAGCTATGAAAATGAGAAAAAGGGATAAAAATATTCTCTATAGGAAATACTGTTCCAGGATCATCAATGGTATTTTGACACTACGGGGAAATGCTATTGAGTGTTCAGTAAAACTCCTTGCAGTGAGAAAAGCTTAACGCTGTTGCTGGATAATATTGGTGTGCTGTGCCTTGAGAAGGTGGTCTGGGCCAGCCCAATAGACATGCACGTGGGAGAAAACACTACTGCAAAGGACAGATTGATGAGCTTCTCTTGCATAAATCCTGCTCTTAATTTTTTTTTTCATGAGAACATCCTTAAGGAATAGGGCTGCTTTCTTGTTAGGAAATGATATATTAGCTCGAAGGAGCAAAATGGGGAAGATTCTCTCCACAGACGGGATCTGCTTTGGTCCGCACAGCATGCCACGGGAAAATCCACCCAGGCTCTGTTCAATGCTGCACCAACACAGGGTGCTCAGCATCTGAAGGGACCAAAGATTTACTCATTGCCTATATTCCTCTTCTTGTTCTGTCTTATCAAATCACTTCTCTTATTAAGTCGCTTGGTTTTGGGCCTTTCCAATTGAGATCCAGAAAGAACCCTGCACCATCTCTCTCCCCCACCCCAGTGCAGAACACCATCTAATAAGTCATCTCACAAATAAATAAATAAGTTACATCACAAAGGTTAACAATTCCATTCTTAACTGCCCTAAGCACTAAACTATGCAGAACAACTCTAGTGTCTATGAAACAAATCATCAGAGGTCAACCAAAGCTGGTCATGGTGAATTCCAAGCTTTACCTTCTGGCTTTTGCACAGCAGGCAAAATGGAAGACAATTTATATGGTACAATAACCATAAAATGGATGAAGGTTTTTTAGGGATATTGGAGGTTAACAAGCATCAGGTTTTACTCTTAATGGAATACTTTTTTTTATAAAGATCACAGTTTCTACAGAAAATAATGACAGAATTTAGTATCAAAGATGTCAGGAATGAAGACCACATGGTTATTGTGAGAAATAACATTTAACCTTTCTCTTGTGGCTGATGGAGGCCAATGCAGTATTTTATTATCAACATTGGCAGGTGATTTATTACCACTGTTTCTACTCCAGTAAAATCACATTAGGCTGTGCTTGATATATCATTTGTTATCTTCAAACTATACACTTTCTGCATGCATAATCTCTTTCTTGTAATACACTTCAGTAGAAAACGGTAAATATTTAAGTCATGATTCCAGATTCATCAAAAGCTTAGGGACTGAAATACAGTAGCTAAATGGAATGTGCCAGGCAATACTTGATGCCAACATAAAGCTTAAGTCTTGCAAAGAGTGATGTAATACATCTGAAACATCAGCCATGCATAATAGTGCATTAAGGTAGATTCAGAGGTGACAGAAAATAAACCATTAAAAGACTTCAAAGGAGAACAGAACTTCATAGAATAAATTCAGGTCAGCTATTACAATGTCATTTGCTTGTGTAACAGTAAACTTTACATCAAGAAATCTATGAAAAAAACTTTTCAGGTACAACTATAATAGCATTTGTGTCTGGAGTCCTTGGAGCATAAAGGGATTAATAGCAAAACTTCCATTAACTTCAATAGGGACAAGTATTTATGTTGTATTTAATAGTCAAAGGTGGTTACTCAGGTACTAATGGAAACGCAAATTTGTCCAGATAACTTTTCTGTCTTCCTCTGGTGATTAGCTTAATATTCTTCAAAACTTCACTCAAAACAAATCCTAATTTTTTAAAAAAGTTAAAAAAGAATTACAGGAGAGTATCAGGAACAGAGCATGGATACTGCAGGTTGCTAGAGATACATCTTTTTTGACACTCAGCATTTTGCCTATTAGGCACAAAAGGATAAAACAAGAATTCTGGCAAATTTTGCATCACTATTTCCACTTGACTTGACTTTCACCAAATTGCATGAGTACATTTCCCTGCATTTTATAGGTGAGGACGTACGCCAAACATTTTAATCAGTACAAGGAGAAGAGTATAGAAAACTTGGTTTTACTGTTGCAACTTTGTTGTAAGACCTTTGCTTTTAGCAGCTTAATGTAACATAGACAATAAAATATGAGTTTTTTCCTGGTTACAAAAAATTTTTTATTTTTTATGAAGTTTCGTCCATTATACATATGAATTGTAAACGCACCTGAGCACACTTGACTTCAGTGAAAGCTCAGATGAGAATTAACACTGATGCCAACTCTGACTTAGGAAATTAAATGGCTATTAGTAATGATAAAATATGCATATTTATCTGAACAGCTACTCATAGGATTTGTATAGATCTCAGACTGAAAATTTAGTGACATCACCCTTACATATATTGCATTAAATATCATGGCAATTCAAAGGTGACTGTCATTATAATGTCTCCTTATGAAGTGAGAAGTGTGAGGCAAAAGGTTGAGAACTGGGTGTAGAATACAGGAGAACCTTTTAACTTGGGGGACAAAAACCCTGTGGGAAGTATGTGAAGAGCCAAAGTCCTCATAGTGATGTAGATCTGCATTGCAGATTATAATATCACTTAAAATATTTTATCTGATTGAATCCTTACAAAAACCATCACCTTTGTATGGAGATTTTTCATCTAGTTTCTTAAGAAAACAAGGATTATACAAATGCTCTGTCTCTTCTCTGCCCAATAACTTTTCAATCTGTTGTACAATTTCCTCTTGAGAGATAGAAACAGATTTGTACTTCCACCAAGGAAAATTTACAACATGTTCGTCACACATTTTCCTGTATGTTTGCAGTGTAAGGTCAGGTGTATTATTAAAACTATACATGGAAGAGAAAGATTAGGAACATCTCATTGAACAGAGTTCATTTCTCATTAGATATAGGGTAACTCAACCATGAGACACAAAGCAAAACCCATCTTCTAAAAGTTTCATTGCTCACTCAACTACTTGTCTAGTCATATCTAACCCAGGAAAGTCAAATGAAGTATTTCTTAGTTTTGCTTGAAAATGTGCAATCTATCATCTAGAGACTCAAGTTTTTTGTCACTATAGTTAAGAAAGATGAACTTTTTTTTTTTTTTAAAGCACTGTGGAACTAAAGTTCATAGAGTTAATCAAAACAAACAAAACCCAATGAATATTGTATAGTCTAATTCCTTCAGCTTTTCATTTTGAAGTGTTTTATCTCTTCTGATAACAAAAACTAATTAGGTGTCTCATTAACAAAAAGTCTTCCTTGATAATCAAGACATATCTTGATTAAAATATTTATTAATGTCAGACAAAAATCTTCATTAGACTTCCATGGTGTCCTGGTTTCAGCCAGGATAGAGCTGGTTTTCCTCACAGAAGCTAGTGTGAGACTGTGTTTTGGATTTGGGATGAGGAACTGTTGATAATGTGCTGATGTTTTGGGTTGTTGCTGAGCCGTCAAGGACAGTCCAGCTTCTTGTGCTGGCCTGCCAGCGAGCAGGCTGGGGGTGCACGGGGAGCTGGGAGGGGACACAGCCGGGACAGCTGACCCAGACTGGCCAAAGAGATATTCCCTACCATACGACGTCATGCCCAGTACATAAACTGGAGTTGGCCGGGGGGGCGGAAATCGCTGCTCGGGGACGGGCTGTCGATCACGGGGTGGTGAGCAATTGCTGTATTGGGCATCACTTGTTCTTATACATTCCTTTGTTGGTATTATCATTATTGTTCCCTTCTTTCTTTCTGTCCTATTAAACCGTGTTTATCTCAACCCACGAGGTTTTTCCTAATTCTCTCCCCCGTCCCACTGTGGGAGGGGGAGTGAGCGAGCGGCTGCGTGGTGTTTAGTTGCCGGCTGGGGCTAAACCACGACACATGGTTATAAAAAAAATAGTTAATGGGGACATTCCTCTTTTAACTTTCACAAATTAGAAAAAAAAATCTTATTTTATTAGAAAAAAAATCTTATTTTATTAGAAAAATATTTGGGGGCCTGAAGAAGGCGTCTGACTGGTGGTAAGGAATAAACTTTGTTTGCAGGGGGTTTTTTGGTCTTCTTGTCAAAGGCTGCTAAGGATATACATTGTTGAATAACAAGAAACTTGAATAGTCCCTTTCACCCTTGTCTGACAGTTTCTTCTGTTTGGAATAGTTCCTACTACACCACACACATGTACTATGCTTTGCTTTGAAGTCTCATTAGATATGTATGTAGATATGTATGAGTTCATAGTTTAGGAAACTGTTGAAATATCTTTTTCAAAAGCTCTTCTTGGCAGTGTGATATTTGACTAAACAAGTCAATTAAACCAAAGAAGATAAATTACATTCCAAAAGAAAGGTACCATTAGATAACCACCGCACATTCCTAGCAATTCATTAGAGTGCTCCTGACTTTATCTTTTCCAGTTTAGTATGCAAGGAAAATGTGATACTAATGGAAACAACACAGATTATTTATTCACTTAAACAATCAGTTTCAAGCTTTTGAGTGACAAGTTTACTTAAGTTAATTGAATGTATAACTTTGTCAAATCCAAGCCTAGTGTAAGCACAGACAAATCCTACCATTCTGTAACGCGGCACACAACGACACGCTGCCACGTACAGCACAGTACAGAGCCTAAGGAAGGCTTTTGTCATGGCAGAGACAAGCTACTTCATTATTAAAAAAATATATCATTACCATATCCTCCTGCCTGTCCTACTGTATTGAAAGATAAGTAATATGGTAAACAGAAAATATACGGTCACATTTTGAAATTCAGAAGAAAATAATCTCAACTTCAGAAAAATACAGCTTTATATCTTAATGTTAACTTACTGCTGTGTGGAAAGAGTTTTATTTCAACTTAAATTGTTTTTAACTGTTTTAAATCATGTCTGTGTTTTTGAAGTAAAATAAATCAGTCATATGCAATCATTTTGAAAAAACCTGACCCTCTTTTTTCAGAGGAAAAATAGCCAAATTATCTGCAAATTAATTCAGCAACTGAATAATTTATTCACTGCTATTTAATATTAAGTGAAAAAAGGAGAAAGCAAATTGGTGTGGAGTTCAGTTCAGCCATTGTGTGGGTGTCTCTACATGTCAGACTAACTTCTGACTGCCTCACTTGTTATCTATCAAGAATAAAAGCTGGGGGGAAAAATGAGTACAGAGGAAAACAATTTTGGTTGGTATAAAGATTTTACTTCACAGATTCATAACCATTTCTCAATGTATGTCTTGTGTTTCAACTATAAAACACCATAGCTGAGTGTTTGTGACCCTAGCTATCCTTGAATTATTCTTCACATCTGCATTTTTTTTCTACAGTTTTGAATACTTCAGTGTTTTTAGAGCTGTTTATTTTATTTTATTTTATTGTCTGTAGTTGTAAATTCCAGCACTTCTGTAGATTTCATAAACAGTGATGCTGCTGGAGAGATCTGTGTAAATGTCACCCTTAGGTGGTGGCTTTTGCAGGATCAGGGCTATAGTTTACAGTTCAAATTTTATGGGGAAGACTGATTATGCCTGATATAATTCCATAATAATTTTATCAAGTTCGGTAATAAATAAAATACAGAAAATTATTTTTTAGAGAAATAAGAATTTCAGCTTTCCCAAAAGCATGCAATACTTTACAAGGATGCACTGGCACGTGGTTCATATTTAGCTGCATGGCACGTGTTTCACTCAAACAGAATACAAATGGAGGAGAACATGATCAAATGGAACTTGGCTCAGCCACATAAAATAGATTGTATTGCTGCCTTTGAATAATTCAGATCTGTTCCATGAATTAAAAACAAAAACAAAACCCTCAAAACCTCAACAACAAAAAACAACAAGGGGAAGAAAAGATAATGGTCTACAGGTTGTTATTTCATGCTAGATGTCTGGTACTAGAGCTGAGATTATCAGATGACTCAGTTTCTCATTATGACAATAAATATTCACAGTGCATAGGGATTGCTGTCTACCCAGACTGCAAGTAATGATAGCTACTGCAGTGATTCACAGCAGTCTGCTTTCAATATAAAATTTGGAAAGCGGATAATCACTTGGTTGGGAATCCCCTTTGCTGATGAATATGCTGCTTAGTTCACTTCCCTGCTGAGTTATTATTAGATGGCACATTGTTATCAAATAAATAGTTCACTTTTCAGCAGGAACTATCTATCATTGTCATATGAATCATGAATCACTGAAATTCTCCTTTTACTCTTATCCTCCCAAACAAAAAGAAAATACTGACTGTCAAAGTGCAGGGTTTCTGAGTTCCTGCTGTTCCCAATTTCCCCCTCTATTAGGTAGGGACAGTAGGAGACAATAACACATAAATGAGAGGAAGAATATATTGGGCAACAACAGAGATAGGCTGATGTGTACCTGAACCATCTGCCTATCCCAGTTACCTCTGTATATGGAGCAGTAAGACAGACCTCCCGGTGCAAGAGCCATGCAAAACTATGATGGGAATTGTTTCATTTGCAGCGAGCAATGCAGCATTGTAAGTGCAATAAACACCATTAATATCTTCCTTCTCTCTTGCCAATCAAATATGCATCTTTGTGTCCGTCCCAGAAATGCTGCAAGATAGTGTCTGCACAATGACATATGTTATTTCCATAAACTGTCTTCCTCTTTTCATAACATACCATAATATTTGCATACCATTTTTTTTTCACATTTACCTTCCATAACAGATTCAATTTTAAAGTTCATGAAACTTAAAAGAAGAATTTTAATATGGAAAAAATAGACCAATAGACCCCGATTGTGTCAGAGGCACAAAATTAAAAAAAAAAAAAGAAGGTATTTTGTTGATTATAATGAAAGTAATAGGGAAGAACTCAGTTATAGTTCAAAGTCCTTTTGCCAAACTTAGTCTTACTTAGTCCTTCTTTGGGATAATTAAAATTGAAACCTTCTGTAATATTTTCAGGTTACTATGTTAGAGACGATTAACAGGCTGGAGAACCTGCCCTGTGAGAAAAAAGTGAAGGAGTGAGGTCTTTTCTTCCTAGAGAAAAGGATGCTCGGGGGAGACCTCATCACAGTAATCCAGTGCTTAAAGGGCAGCTAGAAAGAGGATGGAGATCGTCTCTTCACAAAGAGCCACATAGAGAATACAAGGGACAACAGGTACAAGTCGCAGTGGGAGAGGTTTCATCTCTCTATGTCTAAATGACTCTATGTCTCTATGTCTAAAAGACATTTTTTACAGAGAGAGCAATCATTTGCTGGAACAACCTCCCCAGGGACATGGTAGAGTCCCAATCACTGGAGGTTTTCAAGATGCAACTGGACAGGGTGCTAGGTAATCTCATCTAGGTTTTCTTTTCCATGAAGGGATCAACAAGATGGTCTTTCAAGATCCCTTCCAACCTGGGCTATTCTATGATTCTATGAGATAAAATTTATGTATGTTCCAAGCTGCACTGGATGCTAACTAGGATAACATCTAACCAAAGAGGCAAGACTTCTGCTAAACACACCTTGATCACTTTACACACACACACGGTTGGGCAGATTTTAGGGATGGTATAAGATACACTAAGTCTGTTCATGGTTTTTGTACCACAAAAACATCAGAATGCATCCCCTAGTTCAGACCAAGAGTCTATTCCTATATCCTACCCAAATATCACCCAAAAGAAAATGTCTATGAAAGAGTAAGAAGGCAGCAAAGTACACGATGCCTGCCCTCTGATATTCTCCTAACCTCCGATCATCTTCATGTCCAGGAATCTGATGGTCCTACTTTTTTTTTTTTTTTTCCAATTAGAAACCCTTTTCTAAGTAATGCCCATTCTCCTCCTGAAGCCATACACACTTTTTGCATGTACAACTGCTTTGGCAAGGAGTACCAGAAGTCTGCGATCTGCTGCTTGAAGGGCAAAACTCCCTTTGTTCATCATGAAGCTGTCTGCTCTCACCTTGCTTTCCTTATCACCAACAGAGGCCTCAAATCCCAAAGGTGTTAAGAAAGCCCATGTTTTCATTCCTACATAGGAAAATAATTTAGTACAAAGTGACCAATTTATGCCTTCTGTCTCTTTCTTCCTCTTGCTAATGCTTTTTCAGTTTCATAACTCGGATGAAAACTCTGAATATGGTGGTGTTTTATTGGGTTTTTTAATTATTTTTTTTAATGACTTGTAGGACTGAATGTTTTTTAACTCTTACCAAAAAGATTGCAGGCATACATTTGTAGTAGCTATATACCTGTACTTCACTCATTCAAAAATAATATTTGCTTTACAACCGTAGTAATAATCAGTCATGTGTTTGAATTGCCTTGGAAAAAACTATAATTTTCCTACCTTTAGAGTGATGCAAAATATTACATAAACCACCCCCCAAATCATAATTTTTTATATCAATCTTTGTCAGCAGAAAACAGACATCTCTCAGCACTCTTTCCAGAGCTTCAAAAGTAATTTAAACAAAAGAATTGTCTTAAATACAATATCATTAATAACAGATCATAAAATGGATTTTTGCTGATGAGATTTGGAGGTGGAAATTTGGAACAGTAACACAGGTAACTTTTTAAAGATTTTTTTTTTTTTTTAACAAAACCATACCTATGTTGATAAATACATATTGTTGTCTTTGTAAGAATCGCTATTTTTTCCATGTTCCATGTGCTTCAGTTGCATTAGTCAACATCTGCTTTCTACTCTATCACACCTGAGACTGGCTCCAACTCATAACACTCATACACCTTTACTTAAATAGATCCTTATTGTGTATGCATCCTTTTAAAATTTACCCAGGTAATGCATAGAAAAACTGTCCTTCACTAGCAACAGCTAATACCTCATCTACCCATGCAAAATAAAAAGAGGATTTTGAAATTCTGTGGTACTGCTGCAGCATTTGCTTTCTTGTCCTTAAATTTTCTAATACTGATGTTCATATAGCTGGGCTCATGGTGAATAGCTGACATGAACACACAAAAATATGGATAAAAAAACCCCTGTAGCACGTGACAGCCTTATATGCTGATTCAAAGAAATTCAGATCCTTGTTTCAATGCTTCTAATGTTTCACTGGAAATATCTGGGTCTACCTTAAATTGGCTAACGGCTCTGCCAACGCAGTTGGAATGTTGTGCCCAGGCAAGTTGGGTGCTGATAAAAGCACATCATGCATAGATACGAGCCTCATCGTGTGGGCTCATTTTCCTTAAAAAGGTGGTAAGTTACCTTTACAGAACTGTTATGATAGCAGAACAGAATGTTACAGCAACGTCAATTTTTATCTGCTGATTAGTTTCATAGTATACTTTCCCGTTTCTTAGTCATTTAAGAGTTGTGTGTAAGTTATGAGCAATCAGATGACATTAAGTATAAAATATTTTATGACCGCATATAAATATATATAATGAGCATATGATGTTACTTTGATTTATCAAACTATGATTAAATATTAAACTTTTATAGCTTCATCCTCCATACAGCATAAATTGTACATCATATTCTATGTATGTTACACTGTAATTTCAGATAAGAAATATTATGAAACGGGTAATTTTGCTGTTGAAAAATTGTCAGCAGGACTAATCAAAGTATCCCAAGACATTACAGAATAACTTGATTTCTTTTTTAAAAAAAGTGATTATTATAACAAAGACTATTCCCCAGATAGAAAGACAAGTAAAACACTATCTCTGTTGTCTTAATCTTGAACTACCTACCATTTGTGTTCAATACTTATAAATTCAAAAAGAGCTGTGAATAGCTCTTCCCAACACTTAGAAACCTGGTGGAACTGTTAATCTTCAGAGGAGGCAGAACCGCTTCATATACCATCTAGGCGCCTCTTCCTGGACTTACAGCTTGGAATGTACATACCTTTGTTGAGGATGCTTAAAGTAGGAAAGGGAAGCTGAAAGGTATGATTTCTGATCCCTCTTTTGACTTAACAGCCAGCTATACTCTGGCAGTGAAAATTGTGGGATTACTTTGTAAAGTTAAATTGTCTCAGATTCAATCAAGAGGTAGGCTCAGCTTCAAGCTAGTTTAAATTTTGCCCATGTTTCATAGAAAGGAAGAGGACAGCATGGAGTTTGATGGGGTACAGGCACAATATTTGTTGTATGTGAGAAAGAGTAAAATAGTTTGTGGAGAGAAGGAAGAATGGAGGACAGTCTGCTAATATGCATTTACAGGCCCCAAATTTCCATGCCAAAATTACATATGTTCTAGGTGCTTTGGATGACCGTGTTTGCTTCCACTTTCTTGACGATGTCAGAAAACATTATATACTGAGCCATACTGGGTATGGTTAGAGACATACATAGATATGTCTCTTGTTATGGGTCTCCTATGTGACTTCACAGGACATTGGCACATTGCAATACAAGAGTGCTGACAGTTGTTCAAGTATGAGAAAATACAGTATTATGGAATATTTTAGTATTAAGGTTAGCTGTGAAGAAAATTAGGAAAATTACCAAATCCCAATTCATAAAGCATCAGAGCTCAGAGTCACGTTCTGTAGACTATGGAAAGAAGTCAATATGAGGTAATTTGTCAAGTTATTTCTGTAAGTGTTCGCATTAATAATTAAAAGTTTAAGAAAAAAGAAATCTGTTTCTAATGAAAGCTTATTACCATTAAATGAATAATATATGATTCACTGGATTATTTTTTTACTTACATGTTTGCTTACATTTGTATGTTTGTTATCAAGGTAGAAACAGAACCACATGGTAGCTGAAGGTCCCTAGAGAAACACAGAAACTCCATGGATATTCACAGCTCTGGCTGCTGAGGTGCTTTGAGAGTTTTACAAACTGGCTGTGTGGAAGAAAAGAGAGGTTGTACAGGATGTGACACTGAAAAGATGAGAGTACTAGATATTTAAGTAAGGAAAAGGAAATAATTTGGAGATAAGTATGTTTGGCATTCTCCAAAAGGCCAACTGTACTCTTACATTTTTTTCAAAACAGAAGTATTTGCATTTTACAGGTCTATGACATTTTACAGATTATGCAACAGGTATGTTAAGTTATTGCTACAATAATATGTCCAGCAGTTGGAAAAATTCCATCTGGGAGGTTTGGGGACTAAAACCAACACTGTCAAGAATAAAACATTACTAAATTCTTGAGGGTCTGACTCAGAGAGGGAAAATCAACCTGAATGTTTTTTTCCAAAGGAACAGGAGATGAAGAAAAACAGAATGCTTGATGGCAACCCCAGAAAAGTCACTGAAAGCCTCTACGCTGATTATTTCACAAAAAGAAATACCAACCTGGGCCTTCAGCCAGCGACTGGATTCACCAACATTTTCATTCTCCCCTCACTTAACCAGGCCTAGGTATCAAACAACTGGCTGCTCCTAGTTGGTTTGGAGAAAACAAAATCTCAGCATGCGCTTTTCATTCTGTTTTCTGTTCTCACCTATTTTCATCCCATATGCTTCTAAATTTTGAGATTGCTTTGCTTAATCACGGTAGGGTTTTTATACAGGAAAAGATTGGGATATCCTACTTCTAAAACACTGCATGCTATCTGGAGTCAAACTTCTGACAATTTTGGAAATAATTACAAGTAACTACCCTTTATATTCCACTTGTCAGATACAGTCTTAGGAAAACTTAATGATTAGGTTTAATTGCACAATACCAATTATTTCTTTATCAATTTGCTGAATTAAACCCCTGAATCTTAGTGCTTCCAGGTACAATAGCTAATAGGTATGGTATCCTGAATTTACCTGGTGGGTATGCAGCTCCTTAAGAAGAGATAGACTGACAGTTATGTCAATGTCATTCTTTCATCTCTTAGAAGCCTTCTGAAAAGAAAAGTCTAATTAGGATGACAAATAAGGAAAGGCCATCATGGAAAGTTGCCATTACGCAGAAGTAATTGTTGATAAGGATTCTGAAAGCAATTGAGTTCATATGAAAAGGTAATTCTCATTAGCAAGTATAAAAAAGGTCTCATTATTTCCATTCCCATTTCCCTGACAAAACAGGTAAATAAACAATAGAAAATAGCCTACGTTATTTTACAGTAATTAAAAACATGATCTGAGAGTATCAAAGATTGTATTGAATGACATTAATGTCAGTAGAGTTCTGCTTTTAGTTGGTGGTAGGGGTTTTTTTGGCTGCTGCATGGAAGACCTGCTAATGGCAGCTTGAAACTTGCTAGCTGAGGGAAAAACAAGTTTGCAGTTAATTCTCCAACCCCAGAATGACTGCTATTGTGTCACTTATGATAGTGGGTTTGTGCAATAAGCAGTTGTCTAAAAGTCACTTTCCAATGCTTAGAGTGAAGTTTATGTTTTTAACTGTTTGACCTTAAGCCCACAGGAAAAAATTCACAATACTCTGTAATCTATGCAAACAATTTGGGTGCTCAATAGACTGTTCTGTGTGCTGTAGATCTCCCCGTGGAGCAATGTTGAAGAACATGGCTATAATTCATCGCAAGTATTGATTACAATTGCCTCATTAAGAAGGAAATCAATTCCACTGAAGTATATAAATTGAAAAGTGGGAAACAAAAGCGAGTGGAGATAGTGTTTTGGTATTCATGGAACACTTTTAATAACAGGTTCTGAAGAATGAAACTAAAGTGTTTTGCACTAGAAAAAGATATGCTTATTCTTAATGTCCATGATTCCTATACTGCTGGCATCTGTCTCTCTACTACACATTCTGCATTCCTTTTTAGTAAACAGGCTTATTATACTTTGTACTCTGTAGTACTATTTCAACATATTTACAGTGCTATGAATGCCTCTCTCCTTTAAAAATCCTTATCAACCTTTGGCAGTAAATTTTTCTCATTCTGGTTTTTACCCACAATGTGAAATGTAACACTTGAGGAATATTTGCGATGTTTAAATTCAGCCATTCAGCAATCCCCCACTCTGTACTTCATATTCCATTTAAACGTATTACAACACCCGTCACTTAATTTTAAGCTATTATTTGGAATGATTGTAAAAGGGAAAAGGGAAAAAGACATTTCTAGCAAGAAATAACATGAACTTTTTATCTTCAAGAGATATTTTCTATATAATTTCTAGAATGTTCTACTTCCATGCTTTGAGTACTTTGATTCTATTATCTTTATGTTTCTATATGGAAACACTTAATTTTATGTATATTCATAATAAAGAATCAAAGTTCTTTAAGGTAAAACACATAACTAAACTATACATTTTTTAAAATTGTTTTGCTGTACCCTTAATTTCAATGAAAACTTGTTTCTTGGGGGAAAAATAACTGGGGCTTCCAAGTTAACTTTGGAGCCTTTTTGCTAAGACTTTCTAAAGGAAAACTCATCCTGTTCCTTACCATCTTATAATTGACATGCTCATCAAGGTTTTCTCCAGTTCAATTAATTAGCCTCCAGTTCAAGTAATTAACCTACGCTGGTTCTGACAGAAGTCATCTGGGCTGTGGAGGGGTGCACAGAGGTTGTTCATTCAGATCTAGCTGTGATCCTAAGGTCTAGTCATCTTTACAAAGAAATGGAAAGAACTAATTCTCTTTTTTGAGCCTGCTAGTGGACACACAGTTTTGTTCCCCATATTGCTGACTGTTAAATGTTTCTGGATAACTATTGGAAAACACGGAACAGATGAGGTGAGGGGACTGGATGACATATAGTAATGCAAAACCAGATTTGTTTTGGGTAGGCAGAAAGAACTAGATATTTTATCCACCACCACTAGTCTTTAAAAACTTCAAACATCTCCACAGCCACCCAGCAGACACCTGACAGACAACTCATTGCCCTTAGGAAGCCCCTTCCTAGGGGGTACACAAAAGCATTTAGAAGGAATTCCAAGAAACTGAGTGCCTAGAAAGAGAATTAACGTTAGACATCTATCCTATACAATAACTTTGGAATTTTAGACTTACCACGTTTTATTTCTTCCGATCAAATTAACTTGGTCACTCTCATGGCAGAATGAATGATGCTTGCCTGTAAATACAAATGCAATCTATATTTATAGTATTTAACTTCATCCCACTTTTCTTACTCGGTTCCTCTAGGTTTTTTATTTGACATTTTCATTCTCTTCTGTCAAGGCAAGGCCTTCCAGCTTTGTGTCATTAGTAAATTTCATTTATACCATCCTTCTTCTTGTGTGCCAAGATAACTAATTAAATGACTTAAGATTTATTCCGGTAACATTCCTACAGCCTCATACCCTCCCCTTTCAACACAACTGGTTGCTATGTCTGATCCATACAGTTCCTTACAACCTTACAATTAATATGCCAATCAGGGTTTTCTCCACTTCAGTTAATTTCTCCCTTGTGACTATTGAACGTTTCTGGGTTACTGCTGCAGAACACTGAAGAACCATGCATGGAAGTGCACAGCTTTAGCAGCATCTGCTTTTCCCTAGTCGTACATGTGATTGAATAATTTTAATCAACTCTGATTTTGCCATGAGGAGTGGACTTGTAAAGCACAGTACAAGTCCACAGCTATGTAATATTATGTGGGCAACTCTAGTGCACACAATTATGTTTAATTTCTATGATTTGTTTGCTTGTTTGTTTGTTTACTGCTGTTACACAAGGCTTTACAGTCCTCTCTTACTTTTTGCTGGTACCAATATGCTTCATATGATGACAAGTATTTTTTTAGAGTTACTTTCAAGCTGAAAAGCCTCATTTTGTAGCCAGTGATAATGAAAAAATTATGAGGTGAAACAGGAGTGGAGGGAGAAAAATAGGGAGAAATTGCGTTGTACTGTGCCCAGCAAGGTAGCTTGCATTCTGTATCTTAGTCTCTGAAAGTCTTGTCTTGGGGTTTTGGGGCTGCTAAGGTAAAAAGTTCCTAACCTTCAATCAATAAGACTACAACCTATGTTTATACCTGCTGATGGCTTGCCTTTATATATTTGCTTGTAGGTTAGGATGAATTGCTTGGGACAACTACTAGCACAATGAAATAGTAGAGCTGAATTCACAGCTTTGTTTTTCTACCAACAGTGTAATTCCATTTACTTCAGGTATATTTGCAATACAGTCAACTCAAACATTTAAAATATTTGCCTGAAATTTCACAGCAAATATTTAACCTCTTTCATTTCAAAGTCATAAGACCTTCTGATGTCATGAAAACCAGTGAATCTGTGACTGAGTAAGAGACAACACAACAGCAATAAATCTTGTGCAAGTTAGAAACATTGCAACAAAGCACTTCTTTCTTGAAAAGATGTTTTTTCTCAAATTGAGAACTAAGGCATCTTAGAGATGCTAAATGTAAACATAGCATAATGGTTACCTGAGATGCAGGTATAGTTCAGAATTACCAAGAGGCTACTTTTATAATGTGATGCCATAGAATGGTAACAGAGAGATTTACCTTGAGTCTCCTTAAGATAAATAAATTCAGGGTGGAGGAGAACACCTTCTACCTTAAGGTCAGCAGTTACAGTTTTCACCCCAGATGTGCCAACAACCTAAAGAGGTGACAATTTTATAGTCAGTGCATTAACTATTTTCATTTTGACTTTGGACATAGGTGTTAGTAGGTTTACACAGTGTTCAACTTACAAACCTGCTGACTTGACATTTAGTTATAAACCCAGAACCGGGCTCACAAGCATCTTATTGCATTATTACTGCAATGTTAAACTTTTGTTATATCACCATAACTGTAGCCAAACATTTAATACATTATTTTGGATGTATTAGGAACTGTTTATTTTAATTCTGTTCCTTCATTAAACATACCAAGCCAAATGACCTATGTCTTGAATTATTTTCAGCAACTTTCAAAAAGACTGCCTGAAAGCCAACAGTGGTCATCCTTAGCTCATTCATAAAATTTCATCATTCTCAAGAACTGGACAACCAGTACAGGTAACCAGTCAATTTTATTCTGTGAAGTTCCAAAAGTCAATAGACTTCATTCGAGGTATTAACCTATAAAACTTCAAATACTATTTTCTCTTTTTCTACAACTTTTTACTGAACAACTTCCTGCTGCTCAGTGATAGTGTCCATTTTTTCATTCTTACTTAAAAAAAAATCAGATCTTTCTGTTAACTTCTAAAATCTGTGCAACACATTGTAAGCTACATACAAAAGTTGAAGACATGGGGTGGCAAAAAAGAATGCTGTGGCCTCCCAGGACAGAGACAGATGATCAATGGTAGTGGCATTAGAAATATTTGCCGTTTACATAGTAGAATTTGGACTTAAAGTGCAAGCTACACAAATTTGATAAGCCTGGTAATTAGGGAGTAATTATTAATACAAGGAACAAGACTCCCTTCTTCGCCCTAGCCTTGCACTTTTTTGGTCACATTTTATCCAATGACTGTATAGTGTGAAAATGGTAAAGAGAGGAAAAGGAATTTAGCTTCTCTCAATTTTGACTGATCCTACCAATAGACTTTAGAGGCATTCTGCTGTTGCTGTCTGTTCGTAAACCCTTGCACCACTTTATAACAGTGTGCTCCCCTCTCTGATCTCCCACTCTGCCAGCATAGCCTGGGGATTAGGAAGCTCTCCTCTCTTCTTAAACTAATGATTCTAAAACTTAGGCAGAAGTTAGATGCACAGGTCTGTTCAGGTGCTCCCGCATATGTGTGCATGTCCAAGCCACCTAGAGAAGCAGAGAATGACTTGGTTAAATACTGATCTCCAGATTACTCTACCGGACCTATACATTATTTACAGTCTGGGTCTTATTCAAATAACCACATAAGGGATCAAGACTAAACAAGGAAGTGAGACTGCTACTCAGTTCTTCCTAACCTACACAGGACTTTCCTGACAAAGAATCAGAAGTGCAGTGGATACTTTAGTCCCTTCACAAAGTGCCATCGGGACTTTCAGCTTCAGTACTGTATTTTCAAGAAGGAAGAAGAAAAGGTATTGTCTTAAAATGCTTTAAAACAGTGACCTGGAAACCTGGAGAAAACGGAACAGATGAGCTCAATTTCTTTTTTTCTTATTTTTGGTTGCAAAATTTTTATCTGTTTGGGACATTTTCATTTGCCCGATGAGATGTTCAGAGCACCCAGCAGGATATCCCCAGTGTAACTATTGTAAAGACTTGACATATACTGTAACTGATCCTGAACTGAAATCCGTCAAAAATTCATTAGATTCATTCATTTAAATTTTTTTTTTTTTTTTTTTAGGATCATGAGTATTTAGATTTTTTCCTAACTTTCTCACTAGTTTTTTTTTTTTTTTTAATTGTCTGGTTTATTTTAACTCAATACCTATTCCTGGTAATTAATAACTCTGAAGAATCCACCGAAACAAAACAAAAAGAACTACACAATCCAATTATTTTTTCTTTTTTTTTTCCTTTAAAAAAACCATTTAATAATCATACTTTAAAGCTATTAGATTTTTTATTTTTATACCATAGACTTTCAGATTTCATAAAAGCTCACTTCAGGATATAAAAGTATCAATTCAACACATATCTTCCTTTCCTACTTTGAGGTCTGAACTCCTGCCTATTTTTAACTTACAGAAATGAAGATCCAGAAAAGACCCTCCCAGAGGAGGGAGGATGGAAATCAATTCTTCTTATTCCCACAAGTGCATCTTTTAAAGTGCATAACTTTATGGGAAAAGAAAAAAAACAGAGGGTCATGCGGTTAGACTTCAGGGAAAATAAAGAAAAGTTGTTTAAGCCCCAGTGCATCTAATTAAAGTTCATTACAGGTGAAACCATAGAACTGACAGGTAGTGACGCACCAACCACCAGATCAGTACTTAGATGAAAATGGGCAAAATAATGAGCACATTTTTCAGTACCTCTAGTTGGATGCTCAAAGCACCTTACAATTAATCACTGCAAACATGTATCAAACGTACTAGTTTCTCTCCTAGGACAGTGCTGGTGTTCATGAAGATTGGTCGCATGAAATGAGTGTTCTCAGAGAAATGACCCTGAAAGTTTGGATGTCAGTATGCACACAATATCTTGAAATGCACTTTGAAAGCCTATGAAAATTACCTCTACCTTTGCAGTGCCTTTGTACACACATCTCAAGGCAGATTGCCTCCATAAAGTACCTTCCAGCTTGCCCTCAGCAAGGCTTAAATCTTCTGGGAAAAAAGGTCTACTGAACTCTAATGAACTATTTTAGACATAGTCCCAGCAGATTAGTTTCCCTCCCGCACATTGTATTTTAGCTTGAGTGTTTATTTGGGAAGTTCATTTTCTAGGGTAGGTTTCTTTGAGAGAAGTTTTAGAAATTCTGCTCATAGGGAAATTTGAGAACAGATTAATAGGGCTGCTTCTTATTTCTTCTAGTTTTCTAGACAAAAAGAGAAAGTCTAATTCACAGAGTGCTAGGTGTCAAAAAATGAAATTCTGCTTTTTAATTTCCCAAGCTCTCTTGGACATTCAGGAATTTAGGCTTATGCTACTTTGTCTGCTTTCATATTGTAAACAGTTATCTTTGTTTACTTTGATGCAGTCACCAGTTCTCCATGCTAGCAATCAAAATTGCTTGAGACAAGGATAGATCCATGAAGTAACGTTAGCACAATGTAAACTTATCAAGTATTTTAGACTGAAAAGCCAGACACAGATGCCTACCTGCATCTGGCTATCGTATAATTATAAAATTAACACTGCTTTTCTGTGCACTTTGTAGAGAACTGGTAATTTGGCTTTGTTAATGCCACTTTTGGGCAAGGACTTTAAAAAATTGAATGCAACAACACTTCATGTTGAAATAGTTAGGATCTGATTTGTATCTGTATGATGGTCTTTCAAGAACTAGAAAAACCACAGTTTTCTCTGTGCTCTGTCTCTACAGAATTAGAACTTTAAAATGCCCAATACTTGATATAAGCAGTACATCCACAATCAAGGACTAAGAAAAAACCTAGAGGATGCACTGTCACAATTGTGTGAAAGACCTCTTCAGGCCAAAGATCATGCTCTCTCTTTCTAAGTCAAATTCCCTGTGCTCAAACAGACATAAAAAAGGACCCACTGAAGTGATGACTTCTATACAGCACACAGCTGAGAACTTGGAAAAATTGAGTAGCATTATAAAGTACAGAAGCAGCAACACAGGGGTTAAGCTGTAGGTGTAGTTGCAAGCTTCAGTGTACTGCAAGGTGAGCTCATTTTTCCATGGTCAAACATATCAAGAGCTGCTCACTGGGAAAATAAATGAGGTAACACCTTGGTCTGAATTATAAGCATGGCTAATGACAATCCTGCAAAGGTCTCTTTCAGAGTTGTAATTAGCTCCGAACTCAACCGGAACCTTGTGGCATCTCTCAGACAATGTTAAGAGATGCAGCCTCTAAAAAGACTTCAGGCAAATTAAAAACAAACACAATCTTATATATCAATGAGTTCACAAATGAATTCCAAATTTCAGGAGCTTGCAGCATATTAATTGAAGTCACGGCTATTTTGAAGATTCTATTATTTAATGCTGTATTTTTACATAAGGAAACTGTCTAATGCATTTAGAGTTTGGCTGTTTTGTTGTGGTGTTTTTTTGTTTTTAATCATAAAAATAAGATCTATTTTACCTTTGTTGACAACCTTTGAAGAAAATAAGCTAAACTATATCACTTTCAAGAACACGACTTTTACCACACAGATTAAAACACTCCGAATGTTACCTTGTTCTCTTAATAGTCTGCTTTATGGCTCCCCAAGTGATTTCATTACTGCATGCCACTGAACTGTATCTGCATGTCATTAGGTGTAGTTTAGCTTTGCAGTCTCTAGAGGTCTCTGCATATCGCAGTTTAGTTCGGTGACATCTCTGCAGGAATTGCATTTGGAAAGTGAGACTGAAGAACTGCATGAGAAAGGTCTGCTGACACCCACTCCGACTCTGACAGTGCTGTCATGAGAATTTAGTTCTCTTAGTAATTTGTAGAAGCCAAAGAGAGGGAGGGAGATTTATACTGTTGCATTAGCTAACACCAGCATTGCACAAGTAGGAACGTTTTACATTTTGTCCTTAGAATTCAGATAATCATAGCTCTTAACATTCAGCTAGAAATGGTCAAATTTGGTCATGTACAAGGATGGCTGCTAACCCCAGCTGCCAGAAATAGCACCTTTTATACTCTAACATTGGCCACACCTGGATTAGTTTCTTTTTTGTTTCCTTTTATGGTTGATGATTTTTTCCTCAAAAAAATTATTTCTGATTTAAATGATTATGATTTAGCTAACCATAGAAGAATTTGTTTATGATAATTTGAATGCAATTTCTAGATGGATCACATCTGCCTTCCACCTGTACCTTTGCTTTCATCTCTTGTCTAGGAGCCTGATTTTTGGCTCGTAGTATGTAGTTGAGTATGTCTTTCCTGTTTGACTCTGTAGTATTATTTACATCCATAATAGATCGAACATAGCAAAAATGTGTTATACATATAAGGCATAGATTCTGAGAATAACAATAAAAAAAATCCAAAGCACTTCAAAAGAAATTACTTGCTTCCTTTACCTGAAAGCATCTTAGAGTCTTCTCAATACCTCACACCAACTTTACATTCAGAATCAAGTCTTTGCCTATGAACAGATTAAAATCATTAAATAAATAAGATACCTGCATCTACTCATTTCTGATTCTCAAGACCTTTTTCAGGCATTGTGGTCTTCAGTAACCACTCCACATTATCAACACAAGTAACTTGGCAGAACAGGTAGTTGCTACGGCAGCCAAATTCAAAGAATAGCAAAACCAACTTTGTTGCAGACCAGCTTCTGCAAAGATCAGATGCCACCTTCCGTCTTATTTTATTATTTTTCATGTATGCTACCACAACCATTTCAAAGATATGGAAAAATTAGGTGAGCCCACTCTTCCATTGTAGCTTGAACAATTTTAATAGACTTATAAATAATGCACTTATGTTAAAGCAATTGTAGTTTTATGAGGTGTCTTGTCAACCCTATATTGCTCCTTGGACCCTAGATCTACTCTTTACTGAGCTACATGCAGAAGATCGAATTCTCTCAGGAAACTGTGTACCTGTTTTCTTAGATCCCCCTTTGGCGCTAGGAGGCAGGACAGGGGTACAAAACTGGATTGCAGAGGAGAGAAAGACACATCCTACAGCAGCAGTAGTTTTCTGACACATAGCAATTCTTTGTTCTGAGAATTAGTAATGTGCTTCCCACGTCTTGTGAATAATAGGTAGTAAAATAATACGGAAATAGGCACTAGTCAGTAGTTTTTACAGAAGAAACCAAGGATTGCCCTGTTTCTATCTCAAGCATCACATTTCCTCTATAAAGATCCGTAATAATCTGCCAATCCTGGACCTTCAAAACTTTGTCATTTCCCCACATATGAAGTTTTCTCATAGATGTAGACTATGATGTCTTCTAAGCCCCCTTCTATCTTGCCAAGGGTAGTTATTCCTCAGGACTTCTGCACAAACATTAAGCCATGACATTTACTTCTCAGAACTCTGTAGGCTTTTTTTTTTTTAACAAAAGTGAACAGTCTGAGTCACAAAAAGCCTGCCTAAGTTTCAGAAGCATTAGTTCTGCTTGTCTTAGATGTACATTGCATAACACTCCATGGATTTTTGTTGTTGAAAATGCCAAAATAGCTTGTACACAACACTTAAAACACCTTTTTCCTCCCATGAAATTTCATTTTCCATTTACATGCCTTTAGAACATACAGAACATTTAATGTTTGAAGCTTTTCACTTTTCAACATCAAATTTCACTAGAAAGCTCTCTACTAAACTGTTTGATCTTGTAAAACAGTAAGTAAATTTTGATAGACCTGTCTTTCAATTTCTTTAATTGTCTGATCATGCTTTTACAAGGAAGTTGGGAAAAAGATGGAAATAAATCTCAACTTGGCATTTTATAGTGTGGGGAATACTACATCTCTGCAGAAAATCATTCTTGTTTGTTTCCAAAAGTCTACCAGGATGCTCTACAATTTCAGTGATGTAGGAGAACAATTTTAGTAATTTCTATTAAAAACCAACCTCATGTTTGCTTAAAAAAAAAACCAAACTATAGTACTGATAGAGTGTGCATGATTTCACAGAATTATACCATTTATTGGTAGCTGGAAAACTCTGCCTTTGATGAAAATATACATCTCTTATAAAAAACTTACAGCTATAAGCAGGTTATCCAGTAAGATAATCAATAATAAATTTGCTCATATCATACTGAAAACTGAAGAAATTTGAAATTAAGAAACTAAGTATTTAAAAAAGAAGAGTTTATGTTCATCTTGTTATATAAATTCATGAAAATGAAAATACCGAAACCAAGAATTCTTAATTTTATACACGGACTCATCCGTAATAGTATGCATAGCATTTGCAACAGTTCTAAGAAGTCATCAAGATTGCTGCTTTTAGATTTTATAACGGTTTTCAGCTGCCCATTTGTGTTCATATTGTGCAATTTTTAAGCAATTCAATCCTCACTAAATTGATTGTGCCAGAAAAGATGTCAGAAGAGTCTAGAAAGTGTTGCATGGTACAACAAGATTTTATATTTTATTTATGTGCAATCATTTCTTCTCGTTGTGATAGATGCTGTGAACATACACAACTCTGCCAATAATCCTTGCTCAAAGGTTTCCAAGGCAGAGGTTGATATCTATATTGACCTTCTGAACACAACATCAGCTGATTTGTGGGGAGGAAAGTGGGTGAGATATACTTATTTTTAATAATTGAATCATAGCAACTGTGATGTGTCCTGAATTATGATTTGAGAGCAGAGAAGAAAGTAACACTTTGGATTACGTTCAGAGAATTCCCAAAACAGAAGGCAGCAATGCGGACAGAGACACAAGTGCATTTTAGGCTACAGTAGTGAATCTGGGAGCACTGGTAGACTAGAAAAACCGAGGAAAATGCTACAAAATGGAGGACAAATGCAAATGCAGGAATCAGAAATTTGATATCAACTACTTCAGAAAGGCATTGTGGTCCATTATAAGCAAAGAGTTCATCCATCACCTTTTCTTTTTTAAACAGATATACTTGACATAGAACATATGGCATAAGGGTTGATGTTGCCATGAAGAGCATCGTGAAGAGCTTGAGTATGAAGGCAATAACACCTAGATGCTTGAAGAGATCACGAGAACTGATAATGTTTAAAGAGACATTGTCCACCTCTGCACTGTTGGAACATTAAACAGTAGTTTCTCGATGCAAGGATTGTCTGTTACTGTATGGCTATAGAGTGATTAATAGTATAAGCCTTTGGAAATTTACACAGTAGAAATAATTCTTACACTTCCTGTTGTAGGAATGCTTCAGTTATCATAAAAATGTGCAGTTGTCTTTAGTGATTTGTTAATATAAGGATTTTTGGCTGTCTGCTTGTTTTTCTTACAATCAGAAATGCTTTATTATCTGTCTGAGGAAGTAATTCCAGAGGTCCAAGTGTATCAGTTGTATGTTCTGTCCAACTTTAGGAGAGAAAGATATTTCCTGGAGGAATTCTCTGAATAGTTAACTATTATTGTTCCCTTAACTATACCCACGTAAATCCCATATATTCCTCTCCTCAGTAAACATGCAATACCAATCATGAAAAGGAAGAAGTCAATAAAACCATCAGTAATGACAGTTGATTTCTTCCCTAGTTGAAGCAAAATATTTTTATGGTTCTCCCAGTATTGAAGAAAGAAGATACAGCCATTAAGGACTAGTAGGAAAAAACTCAACCTACGAAAAGTAAGATGTAGCCTGCGAAACAAAAATTAAAGTTTGTGTGGTATAGCCTGAACTGAAGAGCTGGAGAGCTGAAGAGCAGGTGTGAGACTTAATGTGTACAAAGTTAGTTCATTAATATATTTGTGCAATGGAAGAGCAAAAAAACCCTAACCTAATACACTAGCCAGAAAATAGGTATCTGTTGCAGAGAACGGGGTATGGAACAAGGGGCAATAATCATCTTAGTCAGTCTATTCATTTGGATGAGCTGGCAATACAATAGCTGACATGTTTTGCAGGTAACAGAGCAAGTTTAAAAAAAAGAAGATGAAAAATGCAATATGCATGGAAGTCTGACTTCTAAAAGAAATATTCAAGGGTCAGAGGAATCAAATAATGTTGCAATGAATTACTTAACACTCAAATAAATTTTAGTATTCATTATCAAGTCCATTCTTTTGAGAATCCCACAAAAAATCTGTTGATAGCTATCCTTCAGAGGTCAGGAGATGAAACAGATGAAAGCAGTAACTCCCAGGATATACAGGATAAAAGTTTGGTGTAGAGAGGTGAGGGCCAGAAGACAGCACTACAGCCACCAAAAACCAACACACACAAAAGTAATCAATGCTTGACAAAATGTATTCAAGAAAGATCATCTGGGAGTCTGTGAGAAGTACTGTGTTCCATATACCTCAGTCAAATATTAGCACTCATATAAAATTATATTTAAAGAAAAAAAAAAGTTGTAGTGAGGGTCTTTAGGTTAAGAAGTGATTATATGATTATTTATGTATATTGATAACAAGTTAACTAGAAATCAGGTATACTCTCACTTCAGTAATCTCTTGTTCCCCAGAACCTCCTATAAATAAAGAAATGCACATTTTGGCTCTTAACCAGGAATTTGTGTCACAATATTATTCAGGAGTTCATAAGTTACTTAGAATTTGTTTAGGTTTGAAAGATTAATGCACTGTAAGTAGTGTAAGGCTCTCCTGAAGAGACACAAAATCATCTTTACCTAAAATGATTCTTTATTTGTCTGATTGAGTTTGTGATGTTTTTCTCATTTCACCTGGTATTTACTTAGTAGCATTTGTCTCACCATTGACAACAAACATTTGAGTTTGTTTGTACACCATGTTTATTATTTAATAAAATGATCTGATAAGTTGCTTCGAAGTTTTCCCTTTGTAGTACTGATCTAGTGTAGAACAGACACAATCTCAAACTTCATCATCTAAATATTCTCCAAATTCTTCACTTCTGATGGTGCAAAAATACATTTCATCAGTGGATAAATACATTGATGAAATGTATTTCTCCTCACACTCAAACAGATTTAATTTACAATAGAAAAGTATCTCCTCTTTATGACTTAAGCATAGATCCCATAATATTTTTTTCTCTTTTAAGTAAGGTAGTACAGATAAAGCATTTCCCAGAGTTGTGAAGTTGTTTGTAGTTTAGGATAGCTGTTTCCATCCATAACAGGTTTTTCTCTAGAAAAATCATGGCCCCAGCAATAGTAACCTCCTACCATTGGAGGGAGCCAACAGCACTTGTTCAGAAATTCGTAGGTCTGGTTTGAAGAAGTCAACATTTTCAGCACTTCAGCAGTTGAATTGTACACTGAAATGCAAGCAGTGCTCTCCACTTTTAGTAATAAAGACGAATTCTAAAAAATAATGGCCTATTCCTTATGATACAGTCTAGCTACCCTTACTTTGAAGTACTAAAGTACATGCTTTAAGCTTGGAGCAAGCTATATCTGGTGCTTATTTTGAAGATTTTATAATAAGCAATAAGTTTACTTTATAAAGCTGTCACATATGCTTTTTATTCTTTTAAAGACCTTAAAATGGTGTGTTAAATACTAATTAAATATTTTTAAAGTTTTAAAACAAAACCACATTCTGCCTCACCATCTTATTTAACTCTACAGTTCAACAGAGTAGAAGTAGGAAGAAAGTAATATAGAAAAGTGTTGTATTGTATTTGGATTTTTTAGCTGTTGTTTTACTTGTGCACCAAGATGGTGTATGAACCAAGATTTTACCTTTTGTAAGGTTGTCCAGAGATAGGGAACAAGATACAACAGTCTTGGCTGTACTTTCAAATAAAATACTAGGTTCTGAACTGTGGCAAATAAGATCAACTGAGCACTCACAACGCCCATATCCAACATTTAGAAACATTTTCTTATTTTTTTTGTCTTCGAGTGTAATTTCACTTCTACCTAACCACCACATAGGCAGAGGAGGCCAGGAAAACCAGACAATAAGTTAACATAAGAAACCACCAAGGCTTTCTTCTAAATACAATTAAATTGTTGAGTTAAACACTAGTCAGAACCAGAAAGGAAAATAAATTAATCCATCTTGTAAATATTTCTCCTCTATAACTCAGGCTAGATTATAACCTGTTTTATGCTTGCCTATAGAGAAATAAGGAAGACTAAAGCCTCTGTAGATTTTCTGGGCATACTGAAAAGGCAAAAAAAGTGTGGGAAATTGGTATGAGGTATTTACCCTCTCTTACTCTGAGGTGACTTTGGATGATATGCCTATAACAATAGCCATGTCAGCAAGTTATTATAGCAACGTTACAAAGTCTCAGATTACTCAGACTGGGATTACCTCAGCCAAAACCCCTCAGTTCTGGAAGCAGTCTTTTTTCTCTTGCTGAATAGATCCACTGAAGTTCTGGGTTGGCTGCTTCAGGTTCCCTGAAAATCAGACCAACCCAGACATTATGCTTATTTCATTACTTTGATACTTCTCTTTGTGTTTGGAGAATCAGGGGTATTCTAGACAGTAAAAGGAGTAACAGCTGACACTTCTGGTTGCAATTGTTGGTGATCCCAGAATTATCAAGCTAGTCCATAGTCGAGAGCTTCACTGTAATCAGATGAAAACTATTCTTTTGTAGCATTTGAGGTTTACTATAATAAAATGGATGTTTTGTTTTCTTCTATATTTTAAGACTAAACTATTAGTCATTGTGCCTAACTTGCCAGCAAAGTATTGTGTGTCTTCTCACAGAAGACATCTGCAAGAATAGACTGTTGCTGTCCTTGATGTGCTTTGAGATATACAATATGCAAACTACAAACACATGGTAGAGTGTTTATAATATTGTCTCTGCTTTTCATCAGGTCTCACTCTTTCAAAATGTCCTAGTTTAAAGATGTAGCCTAAATAGGAAGATTTAGCACAGGAAGTTTAGGGCTGAAAATTTTCAGGTGTCATATTCTCAGCATTCAACCCATCTGACTAATTTTTTAAAAATCTTAACATCTCAGGGTAATTCAACTCGGAAGGAACATCAGGAGGAGTCTACTCCAACCTCCTGCTCACAACAGGGTCACCTTTGAGGTCAGACCAGGTTGCTTGCGGTTTTATCTTGCTTTTATCTTGAAAACCCCAAAGACAGAGACTGCAGAAGCTCTCTGGGCAGCCTGCTACACTGCTTGGCTGTGCCCATGGTGAGAAGGTTTTTCCTTCTATCCTGTCTCATTGCCTGTTGTTTCAGTTCTTGTCGTTGTGCACTATGTGGGTATGTATCTATGCCTGTACCTGTACAGCTAGATACTAATTGAAAATACATGACAATGTCAAAATGTGAGAGTTCTTATAAAAATATGAGATTGCCATAGATTGTTACCTTCCTAAAATCTTCAAAAATCAAGAGATTTTAAAGGGTTATTGAAACTAATATTGATTCTGTAGCTTTGTAATGAAAGAGTAGTTGTCACTGGATTGTCAAGTAGTCTCACGTAGCCTAATATCATAAATGTTGACCTAATGAGCCACTCACTTCCTCTGAGGCACTTGCTTCTCCCTGCTTCAAACTTGACTACAATACTGCAAATTCATGTGTATTCAACATAGTGCTATGATTTCTCTTGCCTCCAGAATCACATGTATGTGGCATAGTTTATCATGTGAAGAATGAAGAAGCATTTGAAGGATTATGAAATCTCAGGTTTCATAAGATGTTGCAGTGAGTTTGCTTCATTCTTCATATGCATGTGTTTTAAGCTTTTCAAACTAAATAACACACGCACAATTCACTTAAAAGACACAAAGTGTATATAGCCACAATTATGCCTAGGAGAAATACTACTGTATTGGCATTGCACACTATTACTCATGTTTTCCAGGAAGTTTCCTGGAGCCTGCATCTCTCAAAGCTAGCACTCAGGGACTGCCCTTTGGCCTTGGTTCCTAGAAGTCTGTCTCACAAGTCAAGCCTTTGGATCTGCATCCATCCACCTAGAAACATGGGGGAGTGTCCTGGTTTCAGCCAGGATAGAGTTAATTTTCTTCACAGAAGCTAGTGTGAGGCTGTGTTTTGGATTTGGGATGAGAAAATGTACACAACGTGCTGATGTTTTGAGTTGTTGCTAAGTAGTCAAGGACAGTCCAGCTTCTTGTGCTGGGCTGCCAGCAAGAAGGCTGGGGTTGCACAGGAAGCTGGGAGGGGACACAGATGGGACAGCTGACCCAGGCTGACCAAACTGATATTCCATACCATATGATGTCATGCTCCTTATAAAAAGGTGGGACAAAGAAGGAAGGGGTGGAGGGACGTTCGGAGTGATGGCGTCTGTCTTCCCAAGAAACCATTAAGCATGATGGAGCCCTTCCTGGAGATGGCTGAACACCTGCCTGCCCATGGGGAGTGGTGAATAAATTCCTTGTTTTGCTTTGCCTGCGTGCATGGCTTTTGCTTTCCCTATTAAACTGCCTTTATCTCAAACCATGAGTTTCCTCACTTTTACTCTTCCGACTCTCCCCCGTCCCAGCGTGGGGGAGCAAGAGAGTGGCTGCGTGGGACTTAGTTGCTGGTTGGGGTTAAACCATAACAGGGACCCTGGCTTTAGCTGGACTTCATCTTCCAAAGATCCTTACAGCAAAGCTGGGAATGCTCCTTTGGTTAAAATTGTAGGGTTACAAAGGGCTCAGAGAGAAGGACTTTGGAATTTTGGTGTGGCACGCCAGGTCTGCTGCAGGGCTGCTGACCTCTGAGTCCCACCAGAGAGGTTTCTATAGCTCTCTTGCATTTTGTTTGTTCCAGGAAAATTTTCCAGACGTACAGCCTAGCTACAAAGCCCATCTGTTAGGGGAGAATGGCCACAGACTAATCCAGAGTCCTACTCTGTGTAACACAATCCATTTTCCAGAGCTCTGTAGAGTTGGGGTAGTTGAAAAGGAGTTTTAGATGGAATTAAATCAACCCTATGATATTTCAAATGAAACTGGAGAAGTAGCATTTCCCGAGTTCTTTTCTTAGAAAAACTATAATAATTGACTGCTTTTTTCCCCCCTGCTTAATATAGTAAAATGATAATTACTGTGATGCAAACTTTAAATTGTGGTTTGGGTTTTTTTTGTCAGTTGTTTTAAAAGGTCAAAATAATTTCACAGTGTCCAGAAGCCCCAGAGTGACTCGAAACAGGGATATGTATCTTGCTACACACTGCCCAACAGTGCATATTGAAGCAGCTAAGAACAGAAATAGTGTTTGTATGATCAACCATACCTTGTCCATCAAATATTAAATTTATATAAATGTTGTAAACAGAGTAATACAATTAGACTACAGTACAGAAGTGAGACCTTTGTCAAAACTAAACCACACAAAATCTTTTCAAAGAGAAAGTTGGTCCTAGAAATGTGATAAGGTAGAAAACGTTAGATAATCCATTTGTTTCGAACAATTTTCCATTGTCCTAAAATGCTTCTCAAACATCTTAGAATTTTAGCACTGCCTTCTCTTAATAAGTGATAGTTATTGTAATAAGTGATAGCTATTACTACTAACAGATAATAATTATCTGTTATCCGTCTAACATCTAATTAATAGTAATATCTGTAGCGCTGGATGTTTTTTGAGCCTCCAGAATAAAGAAAACTAATTCTTTACTGGGATGTGATAAGAACGAACAGCATTTGCTGTCATTGACTTCAACCATGAAAAGGGAGATACTTTTGAAGATAAAGTAACCAGATCATCTTGGAGGCAATCATTTGTGCGTCTTGGAAGAAGTGAAGAGGTTGTAAGCTGTTGTCAGGAAAAATATGAAAGACCAAATTGTTAATCTCCACTGTGGCTGGCCAGGAGTGCTTTACTGCTTGCCAGAGGCAAGCGTGTTAGTAACATGGAAACTTCACACTGTGAACTTTCCTTCACACCACTTTTATTGTAGTTGTGCAAAACACTGCACACAGTTTACCAGAGCTCCAATCTGCCTTCGTGACAAATTTCATCCACTGATTTCCTCTCCCTGAGACCAAGGCCCATATGGGAAAAGCTTATGCTTATTTACTTACATTATTCCTGATTCCTTTCAAATCTCACACATCTCAAGATCTTCCTGTAATTCTTAACTATGATTATCATATTGATGGGTTCAGTATACCTTCTATATGACTGCTAATCTGTAAAGATGATACAAAAAGTTAGTATCACCAGTCTCTAACCAGGTCTGAGTTTCAACTTGGATAAATAGTATGCAAAATATTACTAATTTTCAACACAACCCTTCAGGTTGGTCTGATACTTGACTATGAACCATTATATTTCTATCCATTTAGAATTAAATTTCCCTTTACAAATAGGAGGAAGGGATTAAATTGCTGTAGAGCCTCCAGGAGAAGTGACTTTGCCTGCAGAACAAGGATATTTGTTTCTAATAACTTACATCTGCGGATGTCATAGCCTCATTGATATAAGAGTATCTTGCCACAAAATGTTACAAAACTGTGTGTGTATATAAATATGATTGTCAGCTACTTAATCATAACTAGGAGAAAATGGTTTTGTTTTTTTATTATGATATTTAGAGCATGGAACAATAAACACCACCAGTGAGTCTGCACCCTACACACCTGCTGTAGAAAGAATCATGTAAAGCAGAAAATCAATTGGTTTTGAGCTCTCTTGTTCAAAATATTTCATATTCTCATTGGTTTTTTTTAGTTTTGGGGGTTGATTTTTCTTCTGGACTATGAACTATCACCCTATGAACTAACATGCTCCAGAGAGACCACATAAGATGACTGATACAGCAAAAGCAATTTAGCTTTCCTTCACTGTGTTGGAATTATGTATTTAGGCAACCCAACTTTTCTGTTCTGCTGTTTTGCTCACATTGCCCTTGAAAAGCTCCTACAAGGCACTCCGTAAGAATTTTCCAAAACTGTGAGGATCTTCGGGGTAAAGACCAAGACCTTCTTGTGGTTTCTACAGCAGAATTCACTTTCTGAACAAAAGTGGGTGCAGTACTACATACCATTCTTTTCTTTGAACACAAAAAGTTTGCCAACCACAGCTGCAAAGAAAAAGGGCTTTGCAAAAACATTGCTCCCATGTGATCAGTGACTACTTTCAATGACTAATATGAATGAGCCAGTGTCTCCATGTAGCATATTGGTTACTTCAGCTACATCTATTGTTATTCTTAATTTTTTTGACTCTACACAAACTTTTAATCAAGATAGAGAAGGGTTTTTTTCAATAAGGTAGATTACCAGACAACATATAGTAAGAACAAAAATTCAAATTTAGGTGAGTGATCTACCATGGACCAGGATCATCACCTGGCACAGAAGTTTGCTGCAGCAAAGTTTTGTTATTCTGTACCAGAACAACACTGCAGCATAACGTCAATAAATTATAATGGTTATTGTTCTATGTGTAGGATAAAACACACCTTCTGTTTGGTGAGATAACTAATAAAGCTACGTTGGAGGAAAATAATCATTATATATTCATGTAATTTTCTGAAAAGTTTACAGTCAGAATTATGATCTCTAAAAAGGATTACATTCACAATCTAATGCCTGAACTAATTCAGAGAGTAAATTTTTGTTTCCCTTCACAAACAGTAGCAACATGTTTGCTGTTGTTTTCAAGATAGGTAACAACAAAGACAGAAAAAAAAGACATGACTAAGAATGACTAAAAAAAGCTGCAAACCAATTGTTTGAAAAACAAACAAAAAACCTACCTAATCCTGATGAGTAAGGTTGTATATACACATTTGACCTTGCATAAATTTCCCAAGAAACAATTGAGTTATGCATTGATTTACAAAGTGCTGTATGGCTTTTTTAATGTATAACCTCATGTCAAACACAGCCTGATATATCTCTGAGAGGTCTTTTGAATGCCTAAGAAGGGATGCACCTTACAAATGTGGACTACTCCATAAAAGTTCAAGGATAACTACCATTTCAGGTGTAGACTGATGTCTAACAGCTATATTGCAAGCGTATTTCTGTCTGTGTACTGAGAGCTTTGCACTCAGTTCTTCATACTACGCTCATACATTTTCAGAAAAAGGTTTACTTTTATCTCTTTTCATTTTTTTCTAGGAAAAACCAAACCAATCCAAACAAGAAAACAAATAAAACATTACTCCAAAAATATACCAACATATTACTGATAAACATGGTTTTTCATTCACCAGTTCGTGAAGATTGCACGGCATGGTCTTTTTAAGCTCTTTTTTTTTTTTTCCGTCTGATTGGAGAATGTTTCCAAGATTTTGGACATGGAGGAAGGAATATTCAATAATTTCATATTAGATCTAGAAAAACATATATTTTTAAATTTTAGTTCTCTATTTATTTGCTGTGTACTACAATAATGCTATTAGATTGACAAAATTGCTTTCTATAAATCACCAATATAAATATTGTATCAAAAAGCAATCATTTTGAGGAGGCAAGTGAGCCCTTCTGAAAGAACCATCAGGTTCTCACCCATCAGGTAAAGACTCTCAAAAGAGCTTGATATTCTAGACACTCAGCATGATGGCATGTAGTGCTACCGCCCATCACACACCAGGCTGCACTGAGGGCAGCCTTCTTCCCCATGCCCCAGGAGAAGGCAAATCTATCAACCATTTCAGTTATTAGATCCCAAAGCAGTCAACTCTGTTTCAGATCAAGAACCTGCTTATAAGAGCTTTGCCCATTGCAGACAGCCCACGTAACCTCCTGCTATCCTGAGACAGCATGGCCTTAAAGGCAATGGAAACCATAACATGAAGGCCCATTTCATCTTACATGTAGCCCTGAACATATGGTCTTAGGTGGATGTCCAACACCCTAAAGTAGACAGTCTATATTCAGTTGGTGACTACCCATCCGCAAGACTAACATTTTAGAGCTGTGTGTAGTGAAGAAAAGTCTTTGAAGTCTAATGTACCCGACTTTCTAACAGTATGTGATATTCGAAGACATTTTAAAAAAAATGTTAATTAAACCTTAATGTCTGCCATTTTTTTAAAAGCCAATACAACTATCAACGAAGGCAATGTTAACAAGTAAAAGACCAATAGCTAGAATCTATTCCTTGAATATTACATGACAACACACTGTGGTTATATGAAGGCATACAAGCTTTAGGCAAATGGTTTCTTTAATAATTTAGAGATTTTTCAAATTACTATATCCATGTGGTGCCTCTGAGTACATAAATTAAAAAAGTAAAATAATGAAAACATTCTTAACTTATAACGTTATTTCTCAGACTGAATCTCTCTTTTGAACCAACCCATTCAAAGTAGAAAAAGAAATTTAATCAAGGGTCATTTTTTGTCAAATTATTACTTTCCCCCAAGACTTATTTAATTTTAATTATGTAATAGCATGCTTAATAACAAGAACTAGGTTTTAATGAAAAACTTGTCAGAAAAAAGGCTTTAAGGGGGTTCTTTGAGTTCTTTTTAATACCAAATATAGATATATCATGTAATGCAGTTGTACTTCGTAGCCCTTTGCAAAAAAATCTGTTACTACACTGTTTCTCATTTTCTTTCCATAAAATAATTTTGCATTTGAAAGATTCACACTTGTAATTCACTTGCTTGTAAGAATTCTCTTATGCAGTTAAAGAAAAAAGTCATTGTCATGTTACACATAACCAACAAGTTCCAAGTGCATTTCATTTGTTACTTCTTATGGTGTCTGATACCTTCTCCCTCGCTTCCCGCATGTATGTCACAGTTATTTTCCACGGAGCGTAAGAATCCCTGTTGCTACATAAGCATTAGCAGAAAAACCCTTAGAAAGACTCCATTTCAAGGTATTATAGTATTAAGTGGCTTAGGTGTTTGGATTCTATGGTAATGGTGCAGGCTGAGAACCTGAATAGAATAGGGGAAAATACTTAATGCATCTGATGTACCAGGGTGGTGGGGGGGTGAAGACAGAGAGCAGGGAGGCCAACAATTTACCCCAGTTGCAATTGTAAAAGCTACACAGGAGGAATCTTTCCACACCACAACATTGCTGGAAAAATCAAGCAGCTGGTTCAAGTCAGGGTTTGGTGGAACACAAAGGGACACAGAATCAGTGTCACTTTCCATCATGCTCTGAAACTGGACATAAGGAGAGATGAGCTGGAGGGCGTGACATTGGATGATCGAGAGTTAAGCTCTACAGCTTATGCAGATGGCCTCTCACAACTGGCTAGACAAGCTTGAATGAACGATGATACTCTTCGCTACCTTACAAGTTTCATGTACTCAACTTGGATTTACAGAAACTGCCATGAAGACAGAGCAACTTGTAACTGAGCAGAGACAATATGTAAGTATTGAAAAGCAATAGTGGTGGAGTTGAGAACAAGCCAATTTTCGCGTGTGTTTAGGAAACTTGATCAGTGTTGACAGTTCTATCAGGGATGAGATAAAAAGGAGATAAGCCTCAGGCACAAGCATGCACAAAAAAAAGACATAATAGACTGATAAAAACATTATGTTTAGTACTGAAGTACAACTTTCTCAAACTAACCTGCCAACAGGATTTTTCTTTGGGATGAAACCTTAACAAATTTAGTAAAAGCCAGATATATGTATTAGCTCTTCCCTTCTGCCCCTTTCTGCTTTCTACATTCTCAATTCTGTAATGCCACGTATGTTTTAAAAAGTAGAATATAAACTTTAAAAAAGGAACAAATAGATAACACACATAATATTTTTTGTGGGTGTATGTTTTCTCTTCCTTCTTCTCGCACTGTTGAAAACAAAAAGCCTCACCCGAACCAGCCAAGACTTGAATCTGCTGATTCCAGCAGCTCAGTTAAAGTCCATAAAATTTATGTATGGATTACTTCTCATACAGATACTTACCTATAAGCAAGTGTGGATGGAAGATAATGTTAACTTCATGGCAAAGACTCTGTAAACTGAAGGCTTTCTGTAAAAACACTTATCGTCCCCTGCAAAGAATTCTCTAACAGGAAGAGTAACTCCAATGTCTATATTTCCACAGAATTTTTTACATACCCTTTAAAGCTGGAAGGTTAAGAAATAATTTTAGTGAAAATGATGAGAGACTTCAATGTACCTATAAGGTAGATGCATTTATATGAATGAAAGTACAGGTTCCGGCTTTTCCTCTCCTAATTCTTTTGAATTTCACTTCCTCGGATGTCCCCTTCATTCCATCCTGATTCCCAGCCTCAAATCACTTATGTCTTTTGCACAGACCTTGCTGGTTCCCTAGCCTGGACTCAATGACAGTTTTAATAATTAATAAATGAGCTATTCTTCTAACTCACTTCAAAATGAATGAAACAAGAGAAATCATTTGCCTGAAGAAGAACATCGTGCTTCAAATTTTGTAATTGTGAAGTACAGATAGAACAGACTTTACTTGTGAGAAAACATGATTTTCAATGTTGTAGGTTTTTATATTATGTGAGATAATAAATCAGTGACAACATTGACTGCTTACTTGTCAATAACAATCTTTATGTAAGCTATACACCTCTTACCTCTGACTGTATGACAGACATCTTTCAAAAGCCATTTTCTTCAGAAAATTTACTATTATTTGATGTAATTTAACAGTGAGTACAGACCACCCCAGCTGGCACTAATACGGCAACTAAGCCCCAAGTTCCTTTCCTGTAAATGTGGTGTTAACACTGTCACAATGGGCCTTTGACAAAGAGTGTGGTATTTGAGATCTATAATAGTTTAATATTGTGTTCACATCATTATTTACTTGATATTTCATTGTCTGGAAACTGTGGTATGTTTATACGGAGCACATTTACCTACATACAATAGGAATCCAGGTAGGCAGCTGTAATATCCGAAGAGGTGTTTCTGTCAACCACAATTGCACTGAAATCATTATATATTCTTCTCTTTCCCAATGTCAATGATGAGTCCAAGGGGCTGCATATATAAAAGTCCTGTACACTTCAAGTAGTATATGCCAATGTATTTCAGATATTTAAGTTCTTGGTTTATTTTGAAAACATGAAACCTGAACATTTAAGATATAGATACAGGAAAAAATATAATATAAATTTTTTTAATAGAAAAATCTACACAACTCTTGAGCTAAATAGTTCCATTATATCAGTGCAAGATTTCTATAGATTTTCTCTGCTTGTCTTCATTCCTTGATGGAAAAAACCCTGCCAGTAGGTGCTTAGATGCCACACAGTATCTGATTTGAAATGCTATCAGTAAGCACAGTGCAGCCAGTGCTGAATTATTGCATCTTTACTATCAAGATACCAGATTATACTGTCATTCATTGTGCACTCAAATTATTCAGGTTAGTTGAATGCCGTATATCCCACCTGCAATATTTCCCCTGTGATTGTACTACCATTTCAGTATTTATTTGCCCTATCTCTACATATCCTGGCACATTACATTAAAAAGTCACCATTGCTGTGTATCAGTCCCCTATGTCCTTCTCTGACATCCTGAAACATCTTATCAAAATAAATCAGAATTCTCCCCTGAATAAATAATTCATACACGCATTCTGCAGATTTGGTATCAAACTAGAAAGATGAAGAGAATCAGATTCCTCTTTTATCCCAACACTATTGTGCAAGCGGTGTTTGATATAAGGACAAAATCTCAAAAATATTTAAGCAAAATGTAATTTACAGCATATGTAAACTTTCTGGTTTTAAAGAAGCATCAGTACTCTACATTGTTCAACTCTCTGGTTTTAAAGAAGCATCAGTACTCTACATTGTTCAACTCTGTACCTTCTGTAATCATTAAAGACACATGCACCAACATAAGCCTAATTTGTGGTATACTTATTAGAGCTTTTAACTAGGAATTTCCTGTAGTATACAGAGTTACATTGAAAATATTATTGTATAATCCCTAAGAAAATTTTTAGATGTGTTTATAAAGATTTGATAACAATAAGAGATAGAATTTTTGGGTGGTACTTAAGGCTTTCAGAACAGCAAAATTAAAAATATTTAAACTTCTAAAAACCCCAGGAATTATAAAGTGAAAATGTATCAAACTAAGTAGTTAAGAATCAAGCTTAAGTCAAACTAACCTCCCCACAAGCTTGTCTTCCTGCACGTGGTTTGACATGGCCATGCTGTCCCCCTAGCGGGTTTGTTCTACATCTCCGTTACCTCTCGTCCACTGTACACAAGGTTCAGTCCTACTTTATACGTCTTCAATTGCCCTTGTCATAAAAACACTTTTCCAGAAGTATACCTCATTATCATATTCAAACTGTGCTCATCGTAGTTATGGCTTATAATTATATATGGCCATAAATACCTAACTGCTCAGAAGGCTCAGTCAGAAATTTGAATGTGTTAAGAAAGCTGGCCAACACTATTGTCACACTTTTCTCCATCCTTTTTGAAAGATCTTGGTGATGGGGACTCCTGAGGATAGGGGAAGTGCAATCATCTTGGAGAAGGGCAAGAAAGAGGATTCGGGGATCCACAGGTGGACCAGCCTCACTTTAGTCCCCTGCATATTTAAAGGGAAAGTCTGAAACTCATTTCCAAGTACATGCAGGACAAATGATGGTTCAGAACAGCCAACATGGATTTACCACGGTCAAATGTTGCCCGACCTTTGTGACGAGACAAGTGACTTTGTGGATAAGGGGCATGCAACATATATATTTTTTACTATGACAATAGTGAGGCCTTTTCCAGCGTCTTGTGTACTATCTTTATAACCAAATTGGTGAGATGCAGGTGATTTGGATGTTGAAGTCATCATGAAGACAATAAATAAATAAATATTTTTAAAACCAAGCAGAACAGAAGCAGCAAAAAAACCCAAGTAACTAGCTATTTAGAGAATATTTTTTGGAAAAATTAATTTATTTATATTTAGTTGCATTGGCCCCAGGTTTGGGCATTGGCCCCAGGTTTGGGCAATATGTTTCAATACAGTAAAATCTTACCTCCTCTCTCCCCAACAACAGCTATAAGTGTCCTGTCATTCTTTTATCATGCAACCTCTGTTCTACCTGTTTCTAAAATTTTACTAATATAGGAAAATTAAATTTTAAAAGGTACTTTAACGAAGTGTTGTTATTTGCATTTTAATGTGTTATTAAACTGTATTGCTGCATTTTCTGAACACTTCTTAACACAATGCATAATCGTTACACAAAAGAGGTTTCACTCAAGATTGATTCTTGATTCATAATTTGTTTTCCTAGATGCTTGACTCTTGAAATGTCAGTCTTCAGCTTAAATATATACCTCAGTTAACAAAGTATGTAAAATAGCACCAGCCAAATACTTCAGACTAGCCTCTTAGTTAAGTATATGATATTGTCAAAGAGAAATATCTGAAAATTCAAATATTGAAATATTCTGGTTTCTTTTTAAATAACTCAGTCAAAAGCTTAAACAAAGAAATTGGTCTGTAAGAATTAAAACCAAGCCTTATAAAAGTGGAGCTAAATCAAAGTACACTGAAAAGATAACTTTTATACCTGGTTAGTTAACAAAAGTCTCAATCTCATCAACAAGTGACACACAACAAGACTTTTTGAAAAGCAGTCCTGATAAATCATAGATGTTGATCAATCAGTAAGCTATGCTATCAAATCACAAAGCTGCAAGAAACGCAAACTACGCAAGTAGAAAGTTCTACCACAGAAAAGGAAAAAAGCTCCCTTAGCTAAAAACATGTATACTTATGATACATTTCCTTTAAAACGGCATTTGATATCTCTTCTACAGTTTCAAAATTCCACCAGCAAGAAAAACAGTAAAAATAGACTTGATTATTAAAACATATAAAAATATACGAAAATTGGAGTGCGTACTACAACCTGATGTTCTTTCTTGGGCTGTCCTGAATGAAACTGCTGGCTGGTCTTTCAAACTCAAGGTAAGTAAAAAGGGTAGACAGCAGGTAAAGAGGCCTCTTTAAAGCCATTCAGCGTTCTCAGGTCTCACTGATAAGCTGTAATCAAAGTGATCTGAAAAGACTGTGCATTTTATTCTTGACCTTCAGAAAAGGAAAATGGTAAGGCAAAGGAGACAGCATAACTCAGCAACTCGGAGAATCTGCCCTTTTACAAGGTTAACTTGTAGGAGAGCAGAAAGCATGCTCATTGAATGTAAAAACTGCAATTTGGCACACAAATACAAAAACATGTTTTAAAGTGGTCTCACATTTCATTTCTGCATGCTTGAACTGACTAACAAGTCAATATTTGCATAGCTGTGAACCACACAAAATATGTGCTTGAGCAGACACACAAATAAGGAACATGAGGAGAGGAACTATGGTTAATTGGGGCCATAACAATAAACAGAAAAATAAGCTTCCTTGCTTTTATTGATCATGTCCTTATTGGGTAAGACTTTTCTCCACAGAAATGGTTATTTCTCAATATAAAGAAGTAAGTATTACTTACTTCTAGTTGTTTTCTAGTTTCAAAGTAATGAATAGTTCATCAACCATAAGTAGGGTTTATAAACTACTGTGAAATTTTTACCTGGAGTGTCAAAATCTTAAGCTTTTCCTGTGTGCTTACTACAAGACACAAATTCCTATGAAATGTATTATATGATACATAACAAGGCAGTTCTTTGTTACTGCATACTTTTATATCATTTCATGTTTGCTCAATCAATAAAAGTTGTATGCATTATTTATCAAGAATACTGCTGCTAAATCTCTCTAAAACAAAGACGTTCAGATATTCATTGAGGTACAGATACGAACATGCATAAATGTTAATGAAGTATTACTTCATGGTTTGGATGATACTTTTGCCATGACTGACAAAAACGAGACACTTGATTTGGTATCTGACAAAGCAGTTTTAATCCAGGCCTCCTGTGATCTGAAATCATGTTCTCTTAACATCAATACTCATTTTGTAACAACTGCAATTTATGATTCCACTAAATAATATTCCAAAGCAAACCAGGAGCCTGCGCTCTGATCCCTGGATGTAATTTTCCTGATACTTTCCATTACCATGTTTCCTGGGAAAGCTTTTAAGAACTCTGCTGTTGGTAGCAAGTAGTGTTGGCTGGGAATGCCTTCTGACTAGACAGACACCTTTTCTGACCAGCGTTTCCCGAGATTAAAATTTGTTGTACTCCTTCTGTTGTTCATGATCTTCAGCAAAAATGTACCCCCACGTCAGAACAATCAGTAAGGGATCACAAGGCCAGTTACTGCGGTAGCAGCTGGAATTCAGACCTTCACCAGCAAAAACAGCACCCACCTGGTGCAATGACATCAAAGACATGCTTATGGTGTCCTATAGTAAATAAAATAAAGCCGGTGTGCGATGATAGAAGATTTTAAATTAAATCTGGCATCTCCCAACTTTCCAGTTTTTCATTTCACAATCCAATTAATGTTTTGACTTTCAGTGGTGACAGTGGCATGTATTAGGTACCTGGAGGAAGTCAACTATCCGTGCAAACTCAGACACATAACTTCCCTTTGCATTTGAAGTTAACTTTTAAGTTTGGTCCTGTTTCAAATATCCCCTGGCAATCTGTAGTTCACCATCAACTGTAAAAACATTCTTAAAATGTCCATGCAAACCTGTTTTAGCAATGCTACTTTCCACAGCAACTGCTTACAGCTCTGCTCAGTCAACTGAGCTCTTTTTGCACCTTCTATATTTATATAGAACCATATCAACCAGAACAAGGAACAAATAAGTATTTAATCCAAAGGCTGATATATCAAGGGGACATGAGCTGCAATATGCCCTTGTGGCAGAAAAAAACCTGTCTATCTCTGCCCAATTATGGTTCTCAGTGCTGCTTTTGAATGGCACCGAAGTTTCTATCTGTGTTTCTGTTTGTGTGTGCACAAAAAGGCAAGGAAGAAAGGATATTATAATCCTTGCAATACCTAAGCAGTTTAAAATCAGATCAAAGTATGTTTGTTTGTACAAAGTATATTTCAAAGTATATTTTCAGAAGGATACACAAAGGCTGGAACTCTCACGTTCTAAATAACATGTTACTGGAAATATTGTTTTGAAGATGTACCGCCATAGTATGAGGAACCATAGCATACCTTCTGATATATGAAATTTTAGTTCTCTTGTGGTCAGGATTAACTGTTGGTTTTACTTAGTCACACTGTTCTGCCCCGGTTTATCCACTGGGAATACAATTCTGAAGCCAACTACCATTCATTTATTAGCTGAACAGTTCTGTAATGATGGTAAAAACCTGTAAAAACGAGTTGGTTGCCATCAGCTATGTGGGGTCATCATGTATAAAAGTTTTTTGTGCCTTTGAATTCATGCACTAGCAAGAACTTCCAACTTTGTTTTGTCTTTAAACCTCAAACCAAAATAATCTGTCTAGCTCTGCCTGAAGGTGAATAGCAATTTCTTAGAAAAAAATGTCTAGTGGTATTTGCCTACTTTCAATGATTCTTACAACAAAATTTGAAATACAAATCAATCCTTTTTTTTTTTAAATGTACAGAAGTCATGTTTCCTTAAGCTTTCCTCGTGCTTCTTGCAAACCTTGTTTTTCCTCGATTATTAAGTATATACAATCTGTAAGACTGACACATTTTTTCCTGTCAATCTTCCTCTTATCACTATAGGTTTTCTTTCTGGGGTAACATTACTGAGAAACAAAATTATAATTTATGTTTATGTTTAAAACAAACTGCATAAGTAGGTTTAAAAAGTAGTACAGCAATTTTAAATTTAAAATTATGATCATGAGAGCAAAATGGTGACAGAAAAAAAATCTTTCCTCTTCATTGATTCATGGTTTTGGCTAAAAGAATTAAACTGATGTTGCAAGGATTAATTAGTACAATATGCAAACTAAACCTTTTGTGCTTTTTACCTTTATCTGTTAAGAACATTACTCTTCAATTCTTTTTACTGAAAATAGTATTTTGAGGTCAGTAAAAATTCATTATCTTTGAAAATAGGTATCCATCCAGTTTCAACATGCTTTTACTACAAATCTTGTGGAAGCCTAGATCTGCAGTGAAAGAGAATGGTCATGACGTTCTGTAGATGATACACTGTGTCTGCCTATGAAATAGCTGAGACAGCTGAAATGGCTACTTACAATTCAGAGAAGAGACTCAGACTCACCATTCTAACTACAGAATGGCATATATTTATAACTACAGTCTATGAAGAAAATCACAATTTAAAAAAAAGGAGATTTTCAATTTGGGAAAAAAAAAGAGGTAATTTTATGAAGTTGCTAAATCAACTTTACTAACTAGGATCAGAATGATGATTTTTTTTTTTCTGGGATTTTATTTTTCCTTTATTTTCTAGTTTCAGACAGATATGTTACTCCTTTAACAGAAAATTAGAAACTATTTTTATAATTTCACATCTGCTTAGGTGTGCTGGAACATCTAATTCCTGTTTCAGTACTGTCATCTCTCTCCCCTACTTATATATAGATACATACACAGACTCTTTATGTCTTTTTGGGTAACATTCTACAGGTTTCTGTAAAACAGAGTAGAATTTGACATTTTTTATTTGCTGCACGATGTCCTATGGAATCTAATAGCAAGTATTCTCTGTCTTGCTCTTTCCCCAGTTCCTATGCAGACAGTCTGCCAATAAGCATGAAAGCCAGAGAACTTGTGTGATAGATCTGTCACTCATGGGATGTGTTATGACAGCCGCAATAAACATGTTGAATAGCTAGACGCAAGCACCCATTCTTAAACCTTAAATTACTAAACTGTTAAGGGCTATTGTACAAATTATGACTTAGAATTTAATTAGTCTTCTTACTTCAAATAAATAAAATATATAAACATGTTTTTGATGAAGTTGAACCAGAATCCATTTACAAGGCAGAAATACAGATAGCTCTGTAAGATAGCAGAGAGTGCCCTAGTTGGTTAAAATGTTGCCTGATTTAAAAAAAAAAAAAAAAAAAAAAAGATTTTTTTTTTAAACTGTGTTATGATTACTATTTTGTCTGGCACTTTTCAGTTCCTGATCCTGGAATTCAAAATGCAAAGAAAAGCTGACATGAAAAAAGGGTGCTTTTGAAATCTGCACCTATCAGTTGTACCTTCTAAACAATCTGAGGCAATATTATCAGTTCAGTATTCTCAGTGAAACTTCGCAAAGATCAAGAAAATAAAGGGAATTAGTAGCCATTTGAAGACATGTTTCAAGGATAATACAATTCTATCACTCAGAGCTTTTCTTAAAGCTGTGATAAATGTCCCCTCAAAATAACTTTTCCTAAAAAAAAAACCCCACAACCATCACTGGCATAATTGCAAACAGAAGGAAAAGTTAAAAAAGCACAATTGATTTAAACAGTTTTTATACTGTCATAGTTTCAAATAAAAGGAAAAAATTATTGATATTAATTTCATTGTCAGCTTCTGAAGGAATTAATAACTCAGAATGAATGCACAGTAAGATAAAAAGATACAAATCAAGAAGAAATTACTGAAACCATACCCAAAAGTTGAGACATTTTAATTAACATCATCTGTGTTTTTACTTATTATATGAAACCTTTTAGAATATTATAAGGAAATATAACATTCAATATTTAATATTTTATTACAGTTCACACACTCCAGAAGTAAGGCAAATAGATTAATCATAGGCAAATGAACATTCAGTGTCTGGATGTTATGAAATCTAATTAAAAAAAAATGTTTGGCACGTCTAGTTAAAAGACTGCATGTAAGAAATATCTTGAGTAGAAAAATAATTTCTTGTATTGTTTTTCCCACTGAATTATATTTCTTTTATTTAGTCCATGCAGATTTCCAGAAAGGAAGAATAGCTTGTGGTTACAGAAACAAAGGGTCTAGATACTATAGTTGGCAAACATTAGAACAACAACAGTGTGGGAGGATCTTGTGAATGTGAGAGAGCACAAAGAAAAGAAAATGGGAGAAAAATAATTTAGATCAGTATTGAATCCTGAAGATAAGTTGTAATCTTAACTGCACATTCTTTTGTGTAGGTATTATAGTGAATGACCAGATGTGAAGGTAACAAGTGAAAGATTTTCCTGTTCGTGCAACAGTTCAATTTTCTTGAATCAGTCATTCTGCCCAGTAGGTATAAGGTGAAGAGATATAATAGAAGCAATAACGATGCTTTGCAGAGTGGAACACCTCAGAGTAAAACTAGAGAGCTGGTGTCAGCACCTATCTGGCTGTCTTGCAGCTGAGCAAACCTTAGAAAATGGGGGTGTCAAGATTTTTTAACGACAGAAGCATTCACTGCTTTCCAAATATAGGAAATATACGCACATATAGGATTTGCAGTTCTGTGCTATGTATATCACTTTGCATATTCTGAAGTGAGTATGATAAGCTTCTGGAGCAGCAGCTACCTCAATACTCAAACGGCAAGACACATTCTTTGTAGTCACTACTTAGCATAATCAGAGAATGACTAAAAGAAATACAAGCGTATTTAGAAATACAGGATTAGCAGGAGCTTTCTGTGTCTTAATAAACAGTACCTTATTATCTCAGTAATGCACTGCGTAAACCTTTTCAAAAACACATCAATTTTATTGTAAAACTAATAAGTGGATTTTTTCCCGTAACTACTCTACTGAAAGAATGTATTGTACCTGGTTGTATTGATGGTTAGGAATATTATTATAGTATCTTCTAATTGCCAGTCTAAATATGTTCAAAACATTCTTACATATTTCTGACAGCTTTGTGCTTTTGGGGTGTAAGCTCTACGGTATATTTACAGTGAGCCAGTCTCTCTTCTTAGTTAACATTTTGCTGAACTGTGCAACTGGAGATGAAGTTGGTAAGTCATGAACATATGTTTCAGAAATAGAGTCAGTGCTAAGAATAATTATTTTTCTACTTCTGCATTTTTCAAAAAGAACTTCTCTAACAGAAGAATTGCAATTGTTTTTATTCACAGAAAACATGCACAGAGAAAAAAAAAAACTCTTGCAAAGGCTGGAGCTTCTTAGAATATTTGTATAGTAAGTTGACAGAGTATTAAAAATGAGAATGAGTCCAGAGATAAATAAGTACATATTTTTTTCCAATTTTCTCTCTGGTCACCACTAAAAAAATCTATCTATACCTGTAAAACAAACAGGTTGTTTTTCACGCTGGAGCTAAAACTTTAAAATATGTAACCCTCAATCTTTTCCTACTGAAATGAACCTGAGCCTGAATCTGAATAAGTTACTCGAGGGCAAAAAATCCTGCAAAATATATTCCAACAAACTTCGGTATCTCAGCTATAGAAAGGGAGATTAATACAGCAAACTAAGTAAAAGACATGAGAAATGAAATGTCTGTACCTACAAAGCACTACACCTGAGTTTCATGACTCTCTGAGGAAAGAATTACAGTGGTTGCATCACAAAATATTTCATTATTCTTTTAGCTAAGGTAACTTAGAACTGGATGAAGCTTTAAATTTAAAATAAACAGCTAAATGTATTTTAGTCCTTCAAAAGACCTTACAAATTCTCCGCTAATGCTAAACTGCCGATGGCACTAAACCACTAAAACTAGCCCTAACCTGGCTTCCCATATTTAAATTGGAGACATTCTCAGCTTCAACTTCAGTTGAGCTTTTTTTTTTTTTTTTTACTGTGGTTTTTCTTGAGATTCACAATTCTTAACATTACAAGACAGTAAAGACTAACCAAAGACATAAGGCCAAATTCAGCTTTTAAGTGACAGGAATATTCAACATGTTAGGTTATTAGGAACTTTCAGCCATTTGGAAGCAAAGCCAAATTTTCACTGTCCCAGATTCCCACTGTATTTCCAAATGATAAAATTCTCTCCTCTTTTTTCAATGGGCCTTTGGTGCACAGTTCTTAGATTCAAACCTTTTCTACCTCTGAATCTAGTTGAGCTTTTGGATCATCTGAAGCCATTTGTCCCATGGGCTTCTTTACTGTAACCTGTTAAGTCCTATCTTAACTTTTTTGTTCTTCATATCCTTCTTGGATTCTCTTTAAATACTCCCCTAAATGGTGATTAGAGTGCATATTTGAAGATCCTTATATTGCCAGTAGAAACCAAATGGATTTCTTAGCTTGTGTCACAGGAATTAAATCTTATCTGTAAAGAGAGATTTTTTCTTCTTTAAATGAATTATATTTATTTCCTTCACCCCATATTTTTTCCTGTGGTATTTCCAAATCACTCACACATATGCCCAGGAATATTCAAGAGAATTTTTGGCCAAATTTTCAGTGGCTTAGTCTCTGAGATGTGAGCTTCCAAGCTCATAACTGAAGATACCTCTTTTCAGAAAGGATCAGTTATTTCTGAAATTTTGAACAGTGATTTTTTCTTTTTCCTGTACCTACTTATTCCAGAATTTCAGACTAGATGAAAAATATGTTGGTTTTTTTTTTTTACCATGATACATTCTGCAGTTCTCAAAATTGTTCCTCTTTACAATGAGGTATCATTCTTTTACAGGTTTTGTAGATAAAGAATATTGCATATTTTACAGAATAGATTTTTGTCTCAGAATTACTTCAAATATGCTAATCCATGAAAACAGCAAAAGATCCTTGCAAAACCTTTTAGGAAACAGATGTGAAAATTGTAAACACAAAACAGTAGGTGTATAGTATTTGAGCTTTTATGGGAAAAATGACAGCATAGCAAACACTATGTTCTAATACGTGGATGGTTGTAAATACTGCATCTTATAAAATATTCTTAAATTAATTCAGTATTTTTGTAATAAATTCATTATTTTTACAGCTTAGCATGACTTGTGGTTTAAAAAGTTGTTGTAAGGGAAGATGATAAAATTTGGAATGGGACAAAGTCTCATTGTGAGTAAGCAACTTCTTGCTTAGTATAGTGCTGTAAAATCCTGTGGCTTGTTTAACAATGGCTCTAGCAGGTGGCATATGGCTTATACTGAGTCTGTCACTATCTCCAGGGTGCCAGACATTCCTCAAATTTTCTGTGAGAGGAATTTTTTGGTAGATTTGGATGGTAAAGGCACATGAGCATCTGCTGCCTGCTCAGTCTCATTATCATCTGAGTAAACTCCTACAGCTCTCATCCCAGCAGCCAGAGCTAGGAGCTCGATTTTTATTTTACCATGAGCAGTGAATTTGACAATCTATCTTGAAAAAATGCTCCATTTGATTACAGGGAAAGATTTTGTTGTAAAGTAAAATGCAACTTTTTGAAGTTATTTAGAAATCATAAACCCAAATAATTTAATATGATTTCCTGAGAAATAGTATTACTATTTCTAAATTGAATTCTTAAATTGGGATTAAAAAAATTTGCATTGTCTTTCCCTTCACATTGTTTAAAAGAAAACTGAGACCTGAAACAACACATTTATTCCAAATTTATCTGGATTTGGAAACATCTCAAATATTTACCTGTTACATTGAGTTTTATATTACCATCAGTCACCATAGTATTTAAATGACTTTCAAGTAAAATCAAGCACAATAAAGTCCATAATGAGCTCTAAGGAGTCTGGAACTTTCTCAGTTCTCTACCTTAGGCAGGTTTTTTGATTTTATAGACTGATATCCTTATGTTTCCTGTTGATATTACATCACTGACAGCGTTAAGACAGAAACATGAAAGGCATTGGAGAAATTAAGTTAAAGAAAGCATTAGCTTTCTCTAGTAAGTATACACTCAGGTTTGTGTACTATAACTGCTTTTCTTGGGGACTATTTAACCTCAGCATCTTCCCATAAATACACAACCATCTTTTACCGCTGGTGAATTAGAACAAAGAAAAGTTCCCTAATGATGAGCCGTGGCTATTGAGAGCTTCTGAGAAGATGCTTGGTGAAAACATCAAAAAGAATTCAGCTTAAATTTTGCAGTAAACCTCTGGATACAACCTTGGGCTCTCAAAGCAGAAACTGGGTGGAATGTGATGCTTTAGGTCTATGAGCTCTCCTTTTTCACTTAAGGTCCCCAGGTCACCATTTTGAAATGTGGAGCACTGGTAGACAAATGCATCACATCATGGGCCGGTCCTTGACTCTTTGATACCTGCAAGATACCAGGCTTGACTCCTGAAAGATAATCTTTCTACCCTTTATTTCCTCTTCCATAATTCCTCTATATACAGCATAAAATTCAGGCCAGATTCACAACTTGAAAGAAGTCTTTAACATGTGTCCCAAAAATACACTTGCTTAAAGAGCAAAGACTCTGCAAATGTTCTGTCTCAATAGCTTTTTGAACAAATGTAAAACATGGTATAATGGCAATGTTTTTCTTATCATGTTAGTATGCCACTTTAATTTTAATGTACAGAAATGGTTCATGTCTGGCATTGCTCCGCTGCCAGAGGCCACTAAAAATTGTTGACACTAACATGAAGAACTTAAAATGAGGGCAGCAAACTGAATGCTGAGTATTTTGGAGATCCCACTGTGCATTCTTAAACACATAACAGAGCTAATAAAACTTGTTAGCACAACAGAAATGACATCTACTCATGCCTCCATGCGTGCATGCAGCTACTGAAATTGCTGCTTATGAAGTTTTAACTAAAATTATGGCTATAACTGATGCACAGATAATGATGGCAGGTTGTCAGTCGTTAGCAGTAAGGCTACCTCCATGAGGTGCGTAGTTGTCCAGGCGTGGTGAGGGGCTGACAGTGTCCTGCAGTACTGGGGGCAGTGGCCAGGGCTATGTAGCCCACCACAGGGCAGGACCATGCGGCCAGGCAGCCTACCTGGCCACCCACCCCATGGCTGAGGGCCTGGGACCAGGCTCTGGACCCAGCCCAGAGGTGAGGCCTATTGCTGGGGCTGCTCCATACCCAAAAGCAGCCCCATGGCCTAGCAATGCCCCCAGGCTGCAGCCTCCTTGCTGTGACAGCCACGTCCTGCCCAAGGGCAGTGGCAGGATGGGGCTGCTGGTGACTGGATGAGCTCCAGATTGGCCCATCAATACAGGATGGTTAAAATTTTGAAACGATGTTTGAGATGCCATGTGTAACCAACTGCAAGCTACCTCAACAAACGTTATCTCCAGGGGCATAAGAAACCAACATGCCATACTTTAAGATGTCTAATCCTGTTCAAAAAAAGAACTACAAAACAAAACAAACACAGGGAGGAGAAAGGAAATAGCCATTTGGAGAAAGCTGATTTTCCTCTCTAGCAGCTTCTGTTTTGGAGGGTTGGGAAAAGCAGTCCCTATAGGTTAGGGACCAAGCCCAGATGTTGTCATCTGTAGGATACTGTAGATGAAGCACTGTTATGGGCTGGGAAATGCCATCTCCAGGACCTCTGCAAGTGCTGCCCAGAGATCCAGCATATTAGCACAAAAAGATGTTGCTAATTTTGAAATACCTGGAGGGGCAGAGAAATGTCTCTTTAGAAAGAAGTAATCCGCTGTTTATTTGCTTTTATGACAGATCAAACTGGTGCTAGTACCCTGCCTATAGGAGGAAAAACATGATTTTTCTCCAAAAACATTTATGGAAGAAAAGCTTTCACAGAGAAAGAATCTTTTTTTTGTTTATTTGCTTGGTTGGGGGGGGGGGGGGGAAGGGGGGGGCGCAAAAAGAAAAAGCTTTCATACACAATTCCCTCTGCTGGTTTTGACCTGTCACAAAGAACAAGCCAGATGCATCCAATATAGTGGGTTTTCATATTTTTCTTTGTCAAAAAATGTTGATAGTGACAGCTATTAAAAAACTTTAAAAAGGAATGCACATGCATGTAAAATGTAAATGTTTTCAAGTTTCATATTTGCTAAAGAATAATCTCAGATGTCACATTGCAAACCTAATGGCTAACAGCAGCATTTTTAATGAAACTTTTGAGGCAGGAACAGCTGAAGTAGAGTAACCTGAACATAGGCAGGCCATAAGCAGAACTAATAATATGCACTTGGTCATGCCTCCACTTCCATGGGCATTTTGGAGCAACTGAAAAGAGTTGCCTGGGGAAAAGGACAGCAGTTTACCCTTACTGGCCCTTGGCATGAACCACTGGATGGTGTTTACGGAGTCCCAACAACGACTAGCGCAATAACTCAAAAAATTGCAGGAAAATCATTACAATATTAATTCTGAAGTATAAAATTTTTCAAAGGACTTGCCATCAGTCTCACAAACAATGCAGCTGTTATAGAGTCAAAACCCTGAGAATCTTTGTTCAGCATCGTGGACAGAGGCAGACGTCTTATTTCCCTGGTTTTTTAACTGGCCAGACTAAGAAACACAGTGGCTGCATGTGGAGTACAGCCTTATCTTCAAGTTTGGATTAACTACACGTACATTTAGACACTCAATACTGAGCATGTAAACATTTGATCAAAACTCTCCTGAAATATCCTATCTTTTTAGTCCTACAGTACATGTGAATCATGCTTCTCTCTTCTGCTTATAGTTTACAAACAAAATGAGAGCTCCTACGAAAAAAAAATTAATTAATTTAGGGATACTTATACTTAAGGGAATACTTATACTTAAATGAATACAGTACTTATATTAATAACTAAAGGTTCAGTCATGTAGAATAATCCAGTTACTGAGGTCGTTTCTTCATTAACATGTACAGTGTTGTAAAACTCATGTAGAAGAAAATATGTTGTTTCCCACAGAATTTTTACATTTAAGACTTTGGTTTTATTCAATACAGGAAATAAGTCAGAGGACAACTGGGGCTTTCAATCATTTGCCATAGGACAAGACACATTCTTCATGAAGTAAATATGAACATCCAGCCCTGACTTGCAAGTTTTCCTAAAATGATGGGTCCTGAGGGCCCTGGATTTCTTAATGTTCTTCCTCTGAGAGGTTTCTCTCTAAATCATGGAGTAAGAGAAAACTACATTGAAAAGGTTTCTTTTAAAGAGTCAGAGAGAATTAGGCAAAACAACCTAAACAGACAGACAGGCATGAAGCCAGAAACCTCTTTATTCACAAGCACATTGTAATGTAACCCTGCCTAGCATTTGCCATTACTTCAATGGTATCACTGTCATAAAAACATCCAATTTTGATGACTGAGGAAAGTTTTAATATTTTTTTTTTCTAAATGTCTCTCAAAGTGTTTAGTACCAGAGGGTGATTTTTCTAACGTTGGTTAAGATATATGGTTCTTTGTTTTATATCTTTTTTTTTAATAATCTCTGTGTGGAAGGCAAATAGTGTGCTATTAATCATATGTGTGACAGTTTTATATCTTTAACATCTTGTGTTAGAAATGAGAAAATGTTGGACCAGGGAATAAATCCCAGAATAGGTGTTCTGTATACTTGTCTTACCTTCCTGCACTACTTCTACATTTGGTACCAATGTAGTAATATAGTATGTGGTATACAGTATATGTATATGTACAGTGTACAGTTCATTGCAGCTGTAGAAATCAATTATTCCTATTTTTCATGCTTAATATTATTGATTAAAAAACATCTTGCAAGATGTATCACAAAAAATATCTCTATAGATGCCTGGGGTTTTTTTGCTTTTGAAAGTCACTTACACTATGCTATTAATACCAAATTTTAGAACTATGTTTACACTATCTGATATTGCAGTGGAATAGCAAAATGGACACACTAGCTAGGTTCTCTTGATTCATGATGCAGCATTTGCAAGAATCGGCCCTTGGGGACCCGCACTGTCCTAGAGCACAGATGTATGTCTGCAGTATAGGTCTGAACCACAGTGTATCCAAACACCTTCCCCATGCACAGAAGAAAAGAACCCTCCAGGGATGCCATCTTACCCTCCAAATCCTTTAAAAGCTCAAGACTAGACCCATTTTGGCGTGTAGGTTTCTTCCTACCCATATGCTATACGTCACAATCTCCTGGTGCTTTGATGTCTTACATAAAACTAACTGCATCTTAAGTCACCATTTGCCATTTAAGACACTTTCAAATGTGGGCAGACTCTACCAAATATGCACATATGCAGTCAGATATTACAAGTACTGAATCCATTATAAAACATTCAAATAACGTATTGTTTAATTGTCTTCCTGAAACATGCATGATACTGTCTTTTTTGAGCCAAAATCTTCCTTGGTTTCAAGTTAGCTATGCTGCTGAGAGTAAATGTCTTCTGTAATTTGCTGACTATATTCAAACCAGTCATACACTGCATACAAAAATTCCAAATTTTATGCAGCTGCATTTGACTCTTCTGTCATTTCTACACTTCCTTTCCCGCATTGCACAAGTACCACAGCGATTGTTTGATTTCACTTTTTTCTTCCCCAAAAAAGCTCATAAATCCTCAATTATTCTAATTTCACACTCCACTTCTGACAAAAACGTCTCCCAAAATGTGAGGCTGTCTGTTTATACTCTGATGATGTTTTTAGCCATTCAAGCCACCAACCTACTCATACTCAAAAAATACAAAGATATTCTGTTTGTGCCAGAATACACAAGCAGCTTTTTTATGACTTCCTTTTTAGCCATTAGCAGCTGTGCATAAATATCTTGCTTATGAAAATGATCTTAATGTCATCCTGGGATTAAAAACATGCTTAATGTCCTGCATCAAGTTTCAGCATTATAAGTGAATCCAGTTTGACGTCAGACATATTAACAGTTCTGCAAATAAATGGAAGAAAAGGGTCTTGCCTCAAGTTTCCAGAGCTTCTCTGTTCCAGGAAAGTAGATACAGAGAGCAAAAGTCTCACATTTTAGACGCACATTTAGTTGAAATTAATTATTGTATGAATGATCAAAGCTATTGTTGGACTGAGCAAACTCTGCACTGAGCTTCCCTTCACTCTTTTAGCCAGCCAACTTTAGTACGCAGAAGCCACAGCTGGCAAGTGTCTTTAACAGTGAGAAAAACCAAGGCAGTCATTCATACACAGAGAAGTAGAGACAGGGGGAATATACCATGCCCACATCAGGGTGTGAGACTCCAAGAGGTTGTGCTCAGGCAGGTTTGAGTCTATAGTAGTGCTCATAGCGGGAGAGCAAGAAATATCATAGCGGACTTCTTGTGGACCAGGTTGGTAGGCAGCAGACTGTGAATTGCTTTTGAAAGGAGCATGCAATACTTGTTTTTATGGCAAGGCACGAAATGTGTTAATAAAACCCATTGTTGAAGGCTCTTCAAAAGACGTACGATATCAAGCAAAACTGATTGCAGTCCTTGAAATGAAATATTTCATGTCCATAAGCAAGAGGGAACCCCACCAATTAAGGCTTTACCCCATATTGTCTTGCTAGATCAGCAATTATGGCAGTCATGAGAACTGTTGGACTAGGCCGTCCAACAACTGCTTTACCTGGAACAACTTTTACAGTGAAAGCTACAAATAAACCAGCACAGTGAACTTTTTAGAGCCTGTCCTGAACTGGCAACACAGATTGCCTGTATGCCACTTACTTCTGTCCAAGAGAATAAAGATGTCTTCTAAATAACTGGATCAGATTATGAAGTTGACAGACATTAATCTTCCCTCTTGGCTTGGTTTCATATCACTCCCTGAAATTAGATGATAAAACTGAGACGTAGGAGTATGACTGAAGCAGTTTTAAAGTTGCAGGCAACCATGGTGTAAAAGACTTCAGACTTTGTCAAACCCAAAAGAAAGCCTCATCAAAAACAGATACATTACAAAATGCTTGAGACTAGAAATACTCCGAGGCAGTGGCAATGTGCATTCTTATGAGATATCTAACTTTTCAGCATAGTAAATTTTGTTACTTAAACAAGCTGTCATATAGGGTGTAGTTTCATTCTAAGTATCATCTCTTCCATTATTCCAGGCATAAACATATGTTGCTGCATTAGGCAGTATAAAATATTGGGTAAAAGGGTAAGCAGAAAGCAAAGCTAATTTATACCTTCAGGTGCTAGAAATACTGGAGTTATCTCAGTCTCACACGTGGGCTTCAGGGAGATTCTTCTTGAAAACATATTATTTTGTATGTTTTTATTTCACGGTCATAGCCAAGATATCTCTCATGTGAATAATGTTTTGTTTTGAAATGAGACTGGCAGCCTGCACCTTCCTATACATTTTTCTCCTTATTTACATAAAATGCCAAAAAGAAAGAATATATTTTACGTAAACATTGACATCCCACATTAGATGTTTAATATTTAAGAAATTGCATACTTTTGTGGGGGATATAATAATGAAAATAGTCATAGAAACCATGAGTCTCTATTATCGAGATAATCTTGATTATATAGTGATCATTCTTTATCCTTCTAACGTGATGCATGAACACAATTTTGCCTTAAACAAAAGTAAAACTTGAATATTTTCTGCAATTTAAAATATGCCTTATTATTACTGTGGAGCAGATTAATAGATAAAAATAAATTTACACTCCTGAAACATTGAAAAGTAAGAATATTTCCCTTAAGAATTTAACTAAGCAACTTATTTTTTGGTTTTCTTCTTAAGTGACATTTTTAAAAAGAAATTTGATTTGGCACCCATTTTTTCACATCCTGATAGGCTTTTTGGGGGTTGGTTTTTAAAAAAAAATCCATTATTTATGCAATTTTACTTATTTAAGGTCTTATCCTTTTTATGTTTTGATGCAACTTCCCTAGAAGTTTGTCTTGTATGATTTTGCATACCAATTGCATCATTGACATTTCTAGTTTTCAAAGCTTCGTAAGTTTACTGATAATAATATGTAGCTCATAGTAAAACGTCTTTCAGAGAACACAGAATTATCTGAGAAGTTTGCAAGTGTTAACCAGAAATGAAAGGTGAAGAAAAAAGTATTCAAAACTTTTTAAAGAAAATGTGTACATAAATAAAGTATTCACAGCTGTATAGTAAAGACAAGTAACTTACAGATTATTACTGAAAGAGACTGTAACGTCTCTTTTGTAGTCTTGCCTTTCTCTTCTTTTTGATATTGGAAAGATTTATAGTTACTTCTCTGTTCAGGCAGTAGATAGAAAGAGGTCTTATAACTCTGTGTTCATCTCTAAACGCCATGTTCACTGTTTCAATCCGTTGCTGCTGAAGTCTGGAGGAGACAATTGTCTTTTCATTTCCTGAAGAAAAATAAATTTCATTATTTCGGGAGGAACACCCATACCAAGTGCAATGTTTAGAATAATTCAACTTCACTCTGACTTTTCCATGCTAGCCTGAAAGTTCCATTAGGTCACGTTGTCTAGCTGGTTGATAAGTGTCTGGTTAGTGCTGTGAATTAACAGGAGACTCTTTCGGAGCAGACAAACGCCTGCACAGTAGCTTAAATAGCAGCACGGGGATGCCTAGTACCAGAACTGCTAGCTGGGCAGTGACTTCGTGCAGCACCGCCAGCCAAAAGGCCTTATTTACCACTTGGCTTTTCCGCCTTTTCTGCCGTAACGAGACTGCTTGTCTGCTTTCCCCTACCTACCGACGGCACACAGGACGGCTCAGGGCCCCACGGCCACCAGCAGGCCGTAATGGTGCCGAGCCTCACCAGGCCTCGCCCCTGCTTCCACCGTCCTGGCCCGCCCCGTCGCAGTGCCGGCGGCCGGCGCGGGCCCCGTTACCACCCCCGCCTCTGTTACCACCACCGTGCGTGGAAGGCGTGGGACGGCAGGTGGGGGCACGGCCTGCGCTGGGGCCGACCCCGTCTCCCAGCTCGTTCCCCCTCACGGAGCTGCCCTGACAGGTAAAGTAAAATGCTATTTTGTCCCGTATCTTTGCAAATTGTACTAATTTTGCAGCAGAATGGAGAGCATGCTTTAAGATTAAGAAGAATGAAAGAAATAAAGAGGTGCCAGGAAAACTGGGGTGATTAATTTTTTCATTTGGCATCCATTAGCTAGCAGTCCTTTGCCTGTCGCAAGTTCCCCCACCCTAGGAATGGCAGAGAGAGGCGGGTGCATCGCTTACAGCTACTGTGGAGAAGGGTCACAGCGACGGCCCTTTGAAACTCTGAGGAAACGACACTTTCAAGCTTGACAATACACAGCCCTTTGTTTTACACGCTAAAAAGTAATTTTCACTTTTTTTCCAATGGTGGTAGCACTGCCAGTGGAGTCACATGGGCAAGCACTCACACTTAATAGCACGGTTCCCCGTGGAAGAGGGGTATCGGTCCCATGGGTTGTCATGGTATTTCTTTCATAAGCAAAACTTTATTGAAATGAACGTTCTCCTGGGAAACATCTATTTCAAACGGGTGTTTTCTAGCAGAAAAAATGAGGGCGTTCTGATAACAATCTTACAGCACTGCTCTCAAAAGACAAATAGCAACATCAAAATCTTGTGGTCGAGAGTTATTTAATTAATGCTCTTGTGCCCTTTAGCAACCAGCATCTCAATAAAGGGCATAGGGAAAGAATGAAGAGCCGAGAAGTTGGGACAGACTTCTGGAATTAAAAAAAGGAAAAAAAAAAAAAGGCATACTCACTGGTATTTTCTGGTAAACAGCTTCTTAAACAACAGATTAGTCTAGGACATAGTATGATACCAGTTCGTATGTGCTGAGAATAGAGTTACTTGATTATATTAGTTGAATCCAGTGTTGACTTTTTTTCCCCCCCCCTTTTCAGGAAAAATATGCTCTTAATGTTTCTATCATATTCCTCATCTCATGCAAAAGTGACAGTGTCGTATTTCTGCAGTTTTTCTTGCAAGGAAAAGTGACCTTGTATGCAAGTAGCAGATACTGTAAAAGGTAACATGCCTGTAAAAGGTAACATGCTCTTTACAGTCTTATTATGGTGGAATATAGGTACCCTTATTCTAGGTAGAAAACAATGGTGATCGCTTTGGTTCCATTATACACTAAAAGTGGTTATAGCATAGTAACTGAATACGTTGTTGTTTTTCTAAAAAGTGTCCGAAACAGGAATAGAAACACCATTTGATAATTTAGTTCTGAATCTGAGCAGGGTTTTATAAAGGGCTTGTGAAGTGATTCAAGATTTTAGATCTTGAACCTACTGATGTCTGTAATGAAGTAACCTAATTCTTAGTATATCATATGAAAAACTTCTCTTCTTGGGTGACATAAAAAGATAGCGTTAAAGTGAATATAAGCTTTCTGATTACAAGAAGACTGGTTTAAAGTTCTACTCTATCATTTCTGTAACTAGAAATTTTCTGCACAAATGAGTGGCAATGCAGCGCTATTTTCTTGATGTACTCAGATGAGAATTTCTCTTATTTCAGAACAAAAAAGTGATCACACGACATTTACAGAAAAAGTAGCTACAAGAAGAGGTAATGCTTCTATAGCAACAAAACTTTCTCATTTCCTGTTCCTATTCGTGCTAATTGTTTTTCTCTGAGCCAGTTCTGGCATTTTTGTAACCAATAAAAAGGACAACAAAAATTACTTCCTGCATTTGTGCAGTTAACTCTTCAAATGTGTTTATCAGGCTGGAACTTGCTTCAAAGGCATGCAATTAATGATCACAGAATACCTGTCAGGGCAGAAATGGTGTTATAATGATTTTGCACTTTTACCGCAATATTTTTGTTGCTGGAAAACTGAATACAGAAGAAATTCAAATATATATATGGAAAAAAGTCCTGTGGAAAATACATTTTGCAGTCAGAAGTATTAGAAAAATGGGGAAAAGTCATTTTTATACTTAAATATCACTTTTCTCCTTATTCATAGAGCCAATAACCTTTCAGATGGGCTTCATTTTTAAGTTCTATTCATAAAATTTTCTCTTTTCTGACTTAGATAAAAATCTGCTTATACCTATTCAAAATGAATGGTTGTTATATTCTAGCTTGTTCCTGGGAAATACTCCTAAATATCCACACAGCTATCCTTTTTTTATTACTTCATGTTCTTTTATGGTATAATGTCTACAATAAATAAGTAAAGTTTCCACAGTACATGGTATAGAAGGCTTCACTGGTGCCTGATCTTTTTGCAAGATGAACAGCAATTTATTTTTATAGCCTATTACTTAGTGAAATACATTTTGTGATACCAGTGCAAAGTTATCCAGCTGCCAACTTCAGTTCTGGCAATATGATGAAGGCTATAATTGAAGAACACTTTTTAAATAGTGCTAAGAGTTACATGGGAAATACACAAGGAAGAACTGATTCAGTTTTTATGGCTAGCATTAAAGGAAGGAAATCAGTTTGGTTTTCTGATTTGAGTAAGTTGTTTTTTTTTTAATTAGCCCCTGGGAAAAGTAAATCTAAAATGTGGGATTTGTTGTCCAGGCCTGATGAATTCCTTTTATCAGGATTATTTGAAACTAACTCAAACATTAAACATAACCTTCCTACTTAATTATCTTAAATAATGCTGAAATAGCTATCATTCACATACTGCAGCAGAGTGAAAATGGTGAGATGATTAAAGTCCAACTCATGCTCCTTGAACTACTTGGCCCCAAAATGGAATTTACACTTACACAGCAGGAAACATCTATCAACAAAAAAAGTTTGTAGTAACAGAGAATGAGATTTCTATACAGAGAAGAATAATATGGATAATATTTTATTAATGGGCAAGCTGGGTAGTTATTTTTGTGCCTAAAAAAATAATGAGTTTTCCTTAGAAAAGGAGAATTTCCAAGACTCACATTAAGAGCCATGCCGCACTGATAAGAGACACATGAAGAGCTCTGGAAATTATGCCGAAGCTTTTTAGCTGCCTCAAAATGCAGCGAAGTCCTCAAATATGAACAGATTTATGAAGCATCTCTATTAATCTTAAAAACCCTTGCTTCTTTTAGAGACTTAATGCACATTAAATTGCATGAAAAGTCAATAGGAGCTCGTGCAAACCTGTGTGCCTTTTAAAGTCTTTCCAAGTATCTGTAATCAGCAAAACTTTGTCTGCATGTTGTGCAGACATTGCATATTTTAAAAACTCCTGCCTTTAAAACATTGAACAAAATTGAATAAAGCAAGGTTTAACTTGAAACTGTTTTATATATGCCCTTGAAGTAATTTTGCCATGAAGTTTTTACATCTCCTAACATAAAAGGATAAACCTTTTATTGATAAATGTATCCTTCACCACATAAAGGAATTTCCCTCTTCTTCATTATTCCTCCCTCCCCCATTTCAAACCACTCATAATCAAGCTTCTTTAATTCAAAGTTGAATTCATCTAAAATGTTACTATTCTTCAAAAATAATATGGCTTAAAATGAAAAATAAGTAAAATCAGGGACTTGACTCAGCTTCTATCATAATGAGCACTCGGTATTATATTCTTAGTGGTTTTTTTCGGGAGAGAATGGTAGATATATTTTAAAGTTTGCAAAACTATCTTTCCAGTGAATATATATAATGTGAGGAGACACAGTTGCTCAGCAAAGCAAAATTACTTCTAAAGGTTCTGCCACCACCTGGAGAACTAAGGAGATGTGTTTTCATGTCATTGTCCTCTTTATTTGGGCTTCCAGCAGTCATGCCTCTTCTGGGCTTCCATAGGCACTGCTGTATGCCTTTTTTTTATAAGACATTGGCACTTACTAACTAGCACTTCAAGGAAAAAAGTGAGTATGCATTAATTAAGTAAACATTACATAAGTTCCTGGCTGGGTGAAAGGAGAGCTCGTCTGTCACTTAGCTCAGATTTCCTTTGTCTTATTCACAGGTCAAAATGTGTTTTAGTAAAGTATAAAGGCTTTATCACCAGTGATAAACATTCACTGTGTAATTTACATGACACATGAAAACAAATATTTATTAACAGAAATATTTAAGTATTGTTGAAAGATGCTTAGCACAATCCATTACATGTACATAACAAAGTTGGTGATTTTGAGAAATACTAATCTGCAAAGCAGTTTCATAAATGAATCTTCATGTACCTCTAAATCTTATTCTTAAGGTTGCATGCAAGGCATACAGAACACCTCTGGTCTGTTCCAAAACTTTCATTCCAGTCTAATTTAAGTAGTGTTCATTTTTACTGATTCTTCTACAAAGAAACCATTTTACTAAAATTAGTGTGTGTGGAGGTGATGGTGGGAAAAAAAGAATAAGCGTCTTGCCCCCAGATGCTAAGTGAAGACAGAAGCATATAGCTGAATCTGTTTTCTACACATATCCTAGAAGCCTACAGAAGGCAGGTCTGACCTTAACACCCTTTAACCACACACGCTGCTGTACAAACAGTTCTCTACTGAAAGAGAACCTTGTGTTTTAGAGATAGAAGTAAACTTTCTTCAGGATATATCATCAGCTGTAGAACTTCTGCGTGAACACCATTCAGGTCTAGCAATTTGTAACTATTCATTTATCAGTTTCTCCTGTTTCTACTGATACTGTTGAGAAATAATGATTGATTTTTTTTTTCTTTTTTTTTCAGACAGATGCTATATCCAGATGACTGTTTAATAGCCCTTGATTAGCATGTTTTCCCATTAATTTTAACTAGGCACTGTTTGAATCCACTTACATTTTTGGTGACCGCAGCGTTCTTTGCCAATGACAATTTAATTACCTCCCTTTTGTTTGTATAGAATGTCTCCCCAGTAATTTACTTGCTTCATCTCCTTGGACAGTCTGCATGACACCTGCAAAAATTAACTGCTTTAGCTGATCCCTTAATTTTTTATTCATAAATACCCTTATTTTTGTGTAGTTCCTATTTTTGCTTGGAATCATTAGGTGGCTTTTTTGCTTCTACAGAAGTGTTGAATTTGAATACTTTACAGCCACGCTTAGAGTGGCTTTTCATTAGTGTATCTTCTTCCAGGGCTTAAACTAGAAATGCTTTCCTGCTTTTGAATTCTCTCATTAGTTGCTACTAACATACAAGTTTATGATGCATAAAAGTGTTAGCCTATGTGTTATATTCTTTCCTAACATTGTCCTAGCCTACTTACACTTAGCTGGAGTCACCTTTTACATGGTAATAATATAGCAGAATTTTCCTCTGATATTCCATAGTTTTCAGTACCTCTTACAAATCAGTTGCAAAGCCCCAGTGCTATTCCTCACCCTCCCAGGGCATGACATTCTAATTTGAAATTATTTTGTAGTACTTTATTGCTATAGTAAATATAGTCCTCTGGATGTATTTTCTGAATTTTTTTTTAATTATCATTAGTATTTGTTTGGTTTTATTGTTGTTTCTGTTTGGTTTTTTTTAAAGACGTAATACAATTTATCTTCCAAAGTGATTTACACTGTCATTTTTCACACCTGATAACTAGAATCATGTTGATTTTCCTCCACCAACCTCCTTGAATGCATCAATATTTGCATTTAGAATAAGTGCTTCCATTTGTCCACTTTGCTTTCTACACCTACCTCTTAAATAAAAGAATATAAGAGTATATTTGGTCTTTTCTCATTATGTATTTTTATCCCTGATTGGTAAGTTTTTTGGTTTATCATTTTAGAAAGACTGGGGAGAGTGGGTATGCATTATACAATTTATAACCAATTACAGAATAAAATAGTTAATTTTATGCAAGTAGCAAGTGAGTCCAAAAATGCTCAATAATTCACTTGGAAGGCACTAATAGATGCTAATATCAGTCTTAAATTTAAATTATTTATTCTCTGTTGAATCTCTGTATCACCTGGGGACACATACTGGAAAGATTCTTTACAAAGAGCTCAAGAATACATGTGAGTAGTCCAGAACAGACAGTACTTTAGCAAATGCTGAACAGTTCATTAGTTTGTATACTAGTTTGTTTATGGTTTCAGGCTGAGGCTTGCTTGTGCCTTGTCAGATTAGTCTATATGAGTGTTAAGTTGCCCGCCGTTTACCACACAGAAAGTATAAAAACTACATTAATGAACTACCACCATAGGTTTTAAGCCTAAAAACAATCTCAAATAATGTTCATCTTCAGCATGTTCTTAAAGGTCTGATTTTGTGTCTGCCTCATTTCTCATTGCCTTCAGTGCTATTTAATTTTTGTTAACATTTCCTCTCTATGCAGATAGCTCATAGACACACCCTATAGGATCTTTAAACTTATGTTTCCTCAGCTATCATGGCTATGGGAACTTGATTACATTCCAGTTTCCATAAGTGTTAACTGCAATGAAAAGAACATTTTTTTGAAAGATGGGGGAAGTTGCATTTGTGAATGGTAAAGTAAGCAAAATTTCAAGTTGTTTAGGTCAACCAGAAAGGTATTTTTCAGAACCAGAGATTCAAACACCTGGTGACATTTGGTGGCAAAACTCAAACAGCTACACAGATAAGGAATTTCAACTTTTGGATGGTGATTGGATGGCAGCTCAAAGGACTGTAAAGACACTGTCCTCCAAACACCTAATGTAGATAATTATGTGTCATAGCTACCCCTCAATATAGAGAAATAAACATACTGTAAGTCTATGATGCATACTTCCCTTTGGCTAGCAATTTATCTATTATTAGAAAATAATAACAAGTTGCTACCCAGAAAACCTCCCAAACCATAAAGGAAATACACTATCAGTTGGTAACGTCCTCAGTGAAATAGGGTATCAATGAAACACTATCAAATCAGCTATATAACACGCTGAATGAGACTACAAAAATTCATTATTAAGTGAATTGTACATTATTTGATCAGCCCTATTAGCGTCTGTGATATTTCTAATGTACCAGTGACTTCCATATAGGTGACCTTGCTGCACAGCTGGATAGTTATTGCATATACCTAAGACCACATATCTCTATACATTTCACTTATTATTAGCATTTCAGTATTGTAGTGCATAAACACGTGTTTCCAATCAATTCTACAAATAAGTTAATATATTAACAAACTGAAGGAAATGGAAACATCTGGAATTGGAGACAAAGCATACATTTTGTAGTTTATTTTTTTCACTTTTGAATATTTTGTTTTTACCTTGAATTTAATAAAGCATTTAGTACTCTCATATTGAGCATGTTTTTCAATCTTCCAGCTCCTGAAGTCAAATGCTTCAGTGACTTTGGGTATTTCTTTTTTCTTCTTTAGAATCTGAGTCTGGAGAAATTTCAAACTATCAGACTTGGGAAAAAAAAAATGGAAACAATGTTTCTCAGAGAAAGATCATTAAGCTTTTATGTTATTTATATGTTATTCCTAATAAATGTACTTATTTTCCTAAGAACAATTTTCAGCTAAGTATGTTTTTCTTTCCTTCAATTTCTGGCAGAGTCTTATGCCTTTTCCTGGGGGTTTAATACTTGCCTTTAAAACATATTTGACAACATTTGACTTCACTGACTACACACCTCATTTTGGTTTAATTATTTCTTTCTCCATCATATAATTAAGTTAATTTTGTGATTTTATTATATCAAATGCCAGAGAGGTTGTCACCCCCAAACAAATATAGCAGACTTGTTCTCAGCACCCACCCTACTAACAAATTCAAGAATTCATGTTATAAAAAGGTGTTAAAAAACCTCTTACAGCCTAACTCACACTACATATCATTCTCCTTTGCCTACAGCTGTTGGAAATAAGCTATGGGACCGATTCCAATGAACTCCTAAAGATTGACTTTGTCATTTCCCAAGCACTGGATGCACTTCCAAAAAACCCGCTACATGAAAGGCAGCACTTCAAGGTCTATCTAGCCATGCAGCCAGCAAGTGCCTACGCCCATACGTAATTACATGGACTGGAGCTGTATGTACACATTTAACTGTGTCTATATGCATTTCAGTGTGGGGAATGGGGGAGAAAGACACGGACATCGTGTGCTGCATTCCAGAAAGGCTAGAAATACAGGGTAATATAATGTAATTTAATACAATTTAAACAAAGTTCCCCCAAGTCTTTTCAAAATGCTCTGTGTCGTAGCAGAAAGTTTGGGGAAATGAGGTATTTTTCCAGTGTTATTCTTACCCTCCATAGAGTATATTCATAGATTTTTGCTGAGCATGCACTACAATTGTTAGGCCCTAGAACGAGTAGCTGTTAGCCCCATCCTGTCTGTCACATCACTAACAACCAATAGCTAAAACGGGACTGAGAAATCCTTCAGAATACTTTCTATTAAAAGTTTTCACATTCCCACAAATCTTAATTTTTTATTTAATATATGTATTTTATTGGACATGTTTGACAGCAGCAATAGTCATTAGAATGGCAAACTGGCTACAGATGGCACTGTGTTTTTAATTAAAAGTAATTTACCATTAACAACCTGAAGTTTTATCTTGTTTCCAAATTATTGTTAAAACATAGAACCCAACTCACTCACAAATGTTACACGATAAAGAACGTAAAGTTTCACTGGTTTTAAAGCCTTCATAGATCCAGTTCTGATTGATATTTTCCCCATTGTTGCCCTCAGAGTCCTGTCCTGACTTTTGCATAAGTATTAAATGTGCCTAGATTTCTGAAGACCCAGGAGAAGAAGATGAACATGCTTTCTGAGAGCCAAGCAAAGAGGAGAACTTTGGCTGCCTGCAAAGGCCGTGGGAAGAAGCGCCCATCCAGAAAGTATTGCTGGTGAAAGGCTGAAGGAATAACAGCTACAGACAGCCGGTGAGAACAGGAGGAAGCAAATAACTGTAGCAGTAGTGGAAACTGTAAGCTGAGAAAGGATGTGATTTGAGTGGGAGGAAATAGAGGACAAAAATATGGGAAGGAAGTGCTGAAGGGCAAGGGGGGCTTTAAAAGCTCGTAAGTGGGCTGGTGAGAAAGAAGTCTGAGATGGGAAAATTTGTGTGGGAAGGTACTGAAATGAGGAGAAACAGCAGCTGGAAAGGAGGAGCTGCCTTCTGGGTATGAGAGGAGATAGGATAGGAAATGTTGGGGTGGTTAAACCCTGAGATAAAGTAAAAGGACTGCGATTTGGGACACAAACAGTATGAGACTAGGAGGTGGATTTTCGGCTTCACTACCTCCATAGCTCTTTTTTTGTATTGGAATTTAAGTAATTATCTTAGCCTTATACAGAGCTTTTACATAAAGGTGTTCAGAGTCTGTAATGGGATAGCTGGAGACAGATTCCTAAACCCAAAACCTTGAGACATTGAACCTGAAGAACTTTATTTGAAGTGTGGATTGTGATACACAAGCTCCACTGTAAACCTCAGAGCCACGCTCACCATTAGCATGATCTTGCTGTAACAACTTATAAAAGACACAAGGCAGAAAGCATCAGATATATTTACTTTGTTTCAGACTGACGATAATGGAAGAGTGTCTCTTGGTGTTTTGTGGTTTCTTTTAAAAGGGGAAAGAATGCATTCTAGCCACACCCAGCAGTGTGTCAGGGAGACAGCTAAAAGCGACAGTTAATACTGCATGTTTGTTGAAGAATGCAGCTTCAGAAGAAGCAAAGTCATTGTTAAATTCAGATTGGAGAACTACTTCAGTTCAAAAATACATGTGTGCAAACCCAAGAATGTTTCTATTTTGACAACTTAAACATTTTTTCCTTTCACAGTGGTCCTTTCAATTTTTAGCTGAACTATTTTTAAAAAAAACATAACTTTTTCTGAAACAGCTATTAAATGCTTCAAGCTGAAGAACTCATTTTGAGTCAGAAAGCTTTCCTCTGCCCTTCAAAAGGGCTTGAGATTTCTTTTGTTTCAGCTACTGAACTAAAAACGCCACTATTTGCAAACGTATAGATGGAAAGAAGTTACCTGCAGTACAGATCCAGGGACCATCCAGGAGGCAGGGCTGGACACCAACACTCCTACATCACAGGCTGAGCTTAAATAGGGCCCCGGGCGCAGGAGCAGAGGGGATGTGTGCTGGCATCCCAGGTGGGGCTGCCCAGGGCCAGTAAGTCCTATTAGCACCCTCAGGGCTCTGACGTTATCATGCAACAGATGAGTTGTGCTTAATCATAAGCTTTTTTCCCAGCTCACAGCACGTGTAATATAATGTACGCTAACTTAACTAACAGTAAAAGAGGCTAATGTTTCTCACCTAAAATTTGTGACGTGCTAAGAGTATGCGTAAGGCGTATGTCTAAAATCACATATAGTGATTTTTGATTTAATTGTGTTTGGGACTGAATCCTCAGCTAGGCTATCAAGTGCAAGGTATGAAAAGGCATTGGTGTGCCATAAGAGCAAATGGATTATTTGAAAGTTCCGTAAGGGTATATTAGAGGAGTGCAATGTTTAGCCATTTGAAAAGCCAGCTTGGCTGCTATATGCAAATGTAGGACTAGATTAGTAAAACTTTGTTTAAATGCCTGCAAACAAAGATATACCACAAAACAAAAAGAAAATTCCCAAGCACCTTATATCCTTTAGAAGCTAGCTTTATAGATGGTTTTGAAACACCCACCAACCTCTCTGAAACTGTCAAGGGCTAAGTATCATTAAAAATTGGCCATAAGTGCAGAAGTTACTTTTGAAAAACAGACTGATTCTCTTTAGGCATTTATGTCCCTCTGTATCTTTGCCTAAGCAGGATGACTTTCAAAGTATTGCCAGCAAGCAAATATTTCACGATTCCAAACATTAAGAACATGCCTGGAAACTTGCCAAAGAACCCTCACAAAACTGGTGGGGTTTTTTCTTATACTTCACATGGTTTTTTTTCTTATACTTCACACTACTGCAGTTTTAAGTCTCAGATTAAACTCATGAACAATAATCATATATTACTTCCATATAGTCATCAACATTCATGGCCCAAAGAAGCAGGGAAGATACTTCTTTTTCTTTCTGTTTTATTTCACAGGATGGTTTTGGGGTGGGTTTGTTTTTTTTTTTTTGATCCTGTCTTTTCTGTCTGCTTTTTTTTTGCAGTCCAAACCCCTTGACTGGGTTAAATACATGATCCACATAACAGCTTATTTATCATGCTGTTTGGTGATGGATGCTTGGTGATTGCCTCCTATTGTTTTCTGACTGTAAAACTGAATTAGATTCTACACCGTGCAAATGTGCACAATGCACATTGTAATGGCAGCTGGTGGAGAGCCGCTGTAGCCAATTCTGTCTTTTTCCAGTCACAACTTCTGTTTCTGTCTTCTATGCATAGCTCTCCGCCAACCCCCCTCCCAACCAGCACCCTAAAGAAAATGTAAAAAGTACCAGGCAGTGGCACCAGCTGGTCCTATTTTCTGTCCACAGATATTCATGGTCTCTGATTAGAGTCATGGTCCCCTAAAAGCCACATTTACACAGGAGAAGAAGAAAAAAAAAACCGCCATACCTTTTTGTCACAAAAAGTTAAACAGTCTAGAAAACAGGCTGATGCAGTTCTTGTCCCAAAGATGGTCCTTCTTAAAATAATAAAATGTCAGCTTCTTCAAAACTTCAATGCGTATGTGTACAAACACAGTATAAGTCTGTAGCAGCATGACTTCAGTATCTTTTCCACTTAAGTGTTTCCCTGAAAGGAATAAGCCGCTACCTATTTGTAACTAAGAGAAGTTTAAACTTAGAAATACTCATATTATTATTTTTTAACACCAGAGGTGTTCTTAATAGTTATGGACATTTGCTGTACAGTAAGGAATCATGGGACTAGCAGTCCCATGAAATTTGTGTGTGAAACATAAAGGAATACAAAAAAGATAACTTCAATTAATCCTCTTTTTTTGTTTAATTTATTTAGATTTGCCTCTGCTTTCTTCATTTGTTTTTTGTTTTTTGTTTTTAAATTAAAGAGGCCTGTAAACAAAGGCACACAGACTTTTGGTTTGACACCTCTGATTGTTTTTTCGCTCATATGAAGAGGGAGTGATCTGAGCCGATATATGCAGGTTTCATTTTTTTTATTTCCCAGTATAATACAATTTCACATAAGCCTACTGTTGGTCAATATAAGACAATACATATCTTGATGTGGCTACCTAAGTGATGGGCCAAAGGCATTTTGCAGACTGCTGCAAGGTGTCTAACCATGATTGATTAATTTACTGTTCAACGGTGTAACTATTAAATAAATCCTCTCTTTTCAGCTGCCAGTTTCTTACAGTTATTGAGACAACAGCTGAACTACTTCTCTTCCCCTTTCTCCTTGGTTAAAGTGAATTATCTCTTCATTTAAACTGCAAAAATGGTATGTATTTCTGAAATTGTCTGAGAAATGTCGTGTGTCTGCTTCATTGCAGGTGTAAGGGTAGGTCTTACTTTCTCCATGCATTTATCATTCTTAGCGTAAAGAAGCGCTTCAAGAACACTTTTAATGCCTAGGGTTTTTAAGTCTAAGTTCATTTGTGTTTCCCTGTCTAGCAGCTTATTATCTGCCTATGCACTTTTTGATATACTGTAGAATATAGAAACGTTTACCTGAATCTCCATTCTAACCTCTCATGGTGACCTTTTCAATTTTCATGGATTGATATTTACGTTTTGGAGTTGGAATGAACATGATTTTTTTTTTTTTAATGTATACCAATTTTAAGAAATAAACTATTTTTTTATGCTTTTGGACTTTAAAAATGTTTCAGCTTAAAAGAAATCACTCAAAACAGACAATAACATTCTTTTTCTAGCAATTGTTTTGCCTTCCTTCATAGAACAATAAAGAAAAGAAATGAATGAGTAAAAATTTGAATCTGTAAGTCTTATTCTGTTGGTCGTCTGAAGTCATCTCTTGTCATACAGCCTTGGATCTTCCATGCAGTACCACGCTCCTCAATATTTTTTTCCTTTTATGATCTCTTCTCATCCCTGAGATACAAGTTTCTGACACAGTCACCTTCACCAGCTTTGCAATCACTCCCCTACCTACCGGAAATTGTGACTGACCCCTGACGGCTTTGGTTCCGTGTTATAGAAAATCTTGTGCTAAATGTATTTGTTAAACTGAGGAATCCAGCCTATACATCTTATATTCTAAAGTTCCCACATAACTCCATTTTCTGATACAGTGTCCTTTTATTTCAGTAGCTCTGCATTTGTAACTTTTGTAAGGAACAGAGTTATATAGTCTATTGCATTAAGCATCATATTTCGTCAATAGGTTTCACGAAAGAAAACTTTTATTAAAAACTGATCCAAGATGCAGAGACAGTTTTGTATTCAAACCTAACGATCACACCGATTTTCTTGTGTTATCACTCCACAGCTATTTACAGTGTCACACTGAACTCTCTGTATCATTCAGCATGAACAGCTTCCAATTAGTGTACCAGTGATTTTAATTTTCTTCCCTCCATCACCCACTGCTCCTTGCCCTCGCGGTTGCTTTTGATCAGATTCATTGTTTCGTAACTTCAGTCAGTACCACGTTTCCTAATATCATATATCATGGTTTCTGTGTAAGCTCCATACTGTCTAGACTTCCCGGCTTTTTGTGAAATACATGGTGACTGTACCAAGAACAAATCATACCCTGAAAAAAAATTTCCTGGTCTCATTTGTCTGGAACACTTCTCGCCCTGATCTCTTTAAGATCTTCACAAATGTTTGCAAAGGTAAAGCATGAAATCCAATGAAAGGGTTGGAGAGGATGTAAAAAGAACAAATTTGTCAGTTTAAAGCCCCACATCCAACAATGCGCTGTAAGCTGTCTGCACCACGTTTAAAATTGAAAGCAAGGGAGCAAAACGTTCAGAACATACAGATAATAAAGAACAAAACAGACTATAAACAGGAGACAGCTGGAGACAGCAGTTCTGAAACTCTAATCTTCCTTGAGTATATCTAAAACAGCAATCATTTCTCTTCCTTGACATTAGCAAAGCATAATTCTGATTCACGGAAAATTCAGACTTTGTTCTGATTTGCTCTATGCAGGATTTAGTTCTTAGTGACACTGTAACTACCGAGTGCATTAAGAATCAAATAGACAGTTATTCTGCACGTGTTATCAGAGGGTACCGAGGATAAACAGAAGTATCTCTGACATATAAAAAGTGAAATGAAGGAGGAATGTTATCTGCATTATAACAGGAATAATTAGTTAGGCGATGTCATAGAAGTAGAGCATCCTTGTCAGACATCGGAAAAAAAAGCCTCCAAACTTGGCTTCAGCTTGTGTTTTTCTCAGAAAAACTTACTGAGCCCTATTCTGATCATCTTTGCATGAATATAAACTGCACTCAGTTGAGCAGAGTTATCCTGGTGGTTTTTACCATAAATACATTTGAATGGTCCTATGTGAACCTGGAAATCCGGTGAGAACCGAGTTGGAAAGAAGACAGCGAGGCGACCCATTTTAGGGAGAACTCTGCTGAAATCTCCGGACTGCAAAACACACTCCCGGCGGGTCAGCGTCACCAGAGAGGCCGCGGTAGCTCGGGCCTAAGGCAAAGGCAGCGGCAGCTGGAGGCTCACTGGCTGAATGCCGAAGAGCCGATCCCGTTCCCGTAGGTATGAAAAGGGAAAGGAAACATGAAGCAGAAAGCTGGAGGGTATGCAGGTGGCACAAGGCACCTGGTAAAATGAGAGAGACCAATCTTTCAATCCGTGCAAGGAATAATCGTATCAGGACATACTTTTACCAAAGTGTAAAACATCAAGCTTTTGATCTCCAGGTAAGAATATTATGACAATTTCATTCTGCAAGAAAACTGAAAAAAAAAAAAAAATTTACTAAAATACCATACAAGTGCACTTTTATTTTTTCTTGTTGCATATACTCTAAAGAATGGACATTTATGTCTCTATCTTGTCTTGATATCACAGATCTATAAGCAGAAAAACAAGAGACACTTAAAAACAACAGTTCTATGCTAAATTACTAAAAAAATAAATTAACTGATACTCTCGCTATAATTTTATAGCTACCAAAATAACAGAATACCACCCAGTGTTTATAGGAATCTAGGGCAATCTATAAACTTGGGGTTATATAGAGCATTTCTCCAGCTCCATCTGTCACTGCAGAATGTCCTGGAGTCCTGATTACCAAGCCACCTGACGATTTTTCAAGCGCTATTACATTAAAAGTGAGAAGTTACATCAGCAAAAAAGCTTTCTGATTTACATTGAGAATTCGATTCATTTGCTAGACGTGGGAGCCTAGCACCATCTGAGGTATTTCAAGATACCTAAGACTTCTGCATAGAACTGCCAGAGATGATACAGGGTATACAGTTGACTGGTGTTCTTTTGGTCTCAGATTTCACTACATCACTATGTGTGGACAACTGAATAAAGCCATGGGCAGCATCAGGAGAAGTCTACCTCTACTCAAGTTTTTCCTGCCTTCCTTTAAGCGTGACTCAATCAGACGCAGCCCTGGAAGTTCTTCAGAACATTAACATTAAGGCAATAAACACCCAACAAGACAAACAGAGAGAAAAAGGGAAGGGAAGGCAAGCCAAGGCAAGGGAAGGGGATCTCTCATACTTTCATTGTCAGAGTTAAAACACATGAATAAGAAAAATTGAATTATTGAATGTATGTATCACCAAACAAGAGAAAATGTTGTATATATCACCAAACAAGAGAACAATGTGTTATATGTATGGACAGACAGAGATCAACAGCATTCAGCCACTAGCCAAACATATGTAAGTCTCAGCTTCAACGTATTTCGTAATGCAAGCACTTTGTGAGAACAAAAATGTGAATATATTATTTCCTTACATATATCAAATTATGATTTGGTGCACTCTTGTAGGCTTTGTAGGTGGAATTTAAATAAACAGATTTGAATCCTTTGTCCCAAACTTCTTCTACCAATGAAGCAAGTATAATGTACACATAGGCCTGCGATTTCTTTGATTTTACTGATGAAGCATTCGTTTTTTGCAAAATACTTCAAATTCTAAGTGCTTTGGAATCTAACCTCTTGGTCATAACATGCTCAGGTACCTCCAACATTTGAAGAAACTCCATCCATTTAGGTATATATGTATATATATATAAACACATGAAACTACACAAATACTTTAGACTCTAATTTGATCTCACTGGCAGCTAGTGAAGAGAATTGGAGGTTGGGACTTTCCTAGAGTTAAAATTGATTATTTTTTTTCTCCCAACTTACCTAAGAAAACACAGCAGAGAAATGTCTAGTAGAAATTAATAAGGAATTGTAATCATTTTACTTTTCATACTGCCTGTTCCTATCATTTGTCCTCCTGTGTGTAAGTTATACATTCTGCAATTATTGCACTGTCTCCCTCCTCACAGGCTGATTTCTTGCTGGTTGATTTATTTACCAAGAAATTATACACCAGATTTTATAGCTGGGGAATATTATACCAAAAGCGTCTCATCTTCAAATCATGACTCCTGGGCTGCAGGAATGCCAGAAGAAGTAGAAGAGAAGCAGATTTAGAATCAGGCAGATGTAGAATTCGTTGGCAAAATCTTTCAGAGAAATAAGAGAAACTCCACGCCCCGATGCACAGACCACTAGCACATAATTCTAAAATTTCATCTCGGACATGCAATACAAATATATATGCAAGTAGAATCAATCACATTATTTTCATATAATCCTTTAAAAGTGAGCATGTGAGAGTGAATTTTAGTACCTCATTTCTAAGACCATGAAGCTTTCCTGAACTTGGTCACAGCAAAACCATTCTTAGAGTAAGAATGAGTTTGATTTTTATTTTCCCTGACATTGATTTTCACAGCCTTGCATTTTCCTACACAAGTACCTCCAAAAATACTCAGGGAAATTGAAACATAGATGGTGACTCAGTACCATTGCTTCTGTTTCATGAAAATATTAATAATAATAATACAATTTTTTTGTTTTAAAAGAGAGAGATCCTACTTGGTATAGGATTAAATTTATCTCAAATGTCTGAAAAGCAGCAACTGTACCCTAGATACGTACATATTTTTTCTACTTAATTTTTAAAACAACATTAATGAAGGTGAGTAGAACTGGACCTAAAAACTAGTATCTCTGCTAGCATAAAAAGAAACAGAGTAAAGATGAAACTTCACCTCCTTTGATACAGATATGGAAGAGGTGGCTGAAGCTTAGGTAAGCAGCAAAGCTGTGTGTGAATACAGCAGCTGAGGAATACGACTGAGAGATGAAGAAGTTTAAAAGATGGGAATTAAAAAAAAATTTAAAAGAGAATAGAAGGAGAGGTTAAAAGAAAAACATAAATTAAGTACATAAGAAGAAATATTCTAGATACTGTTGCAGTTACAGACTTTGCTGCTTGGACTAATAGTTCTTTAGTTTCCCATGTTGGATGTTTTTGTCTTTGAGGGCATTTGGGGTGTTTGAGGTTATTTCTGAGGCAAGATTTTAGAACTGACACTTCATTGTAATTAGGGCCCTTTCACACCTCTCTAATGCAATCAGTCAGGGTTGTCAAGAAGTGTCTTTCTCCTCTTTTACTTGCAGATGAGCAGCTAAAAATTTATTACTACTATTATGTTAGGTACTTTTATTTAATTACTATAAGGCATAGATACTGTGTTTTGAAGAGATTTTGGAATTAAAAACAGCAATGAAGAAATAGAAACTATTAAGACTAGGGGAACCAGAAAAACAAACAAACAAAACTTTTTTTTGCTCTTTAAAAGAAGAAACAATACAAGTTTTCTTTAAATAATTCACATGTGGTGCTGGGCCAGCTTCTCAGAAAGCAACATTTCCATTTTCATTTACAAGTTTCCCCAAATGTTTCATTAAAATTCAAAGGCTGTGCAGGAAAACAAACTAAAGTACTTTCAGGTATAGAGGTTTGGGTTGGCTTTTTTTTTTTTTTTTAGTTTTAAACAGGTTACTTTCTTCCCTTATCTTCTTCAGCAGCTGGCACTTATAAATGAAACATTTTTTTTTTAAATGCTGAATTCCAAAATTATGATGACTAAATAAAGGCTGGTGAGATGTGACGCTGGTACATTCTGTCCTCCCATGGCCTTTTCTCCACTGTTCTGCCTCCTCCCTGGCTCAGTCTGTGGCACTTCATTGCAGAGCCTGATTTTTCTGGCGATGAAGAGATAATGGACCCTCTGAGAAATAAGACACCATGTAACAATGGACTGCTCTACAGAAGTAGTCCATTTTAATTTCATGGTCGTTGCATTATCCCACATGATTTCTCACAAGACATTGCAGCAGGATCACAATAATGCCACCACTGGTACATACATAAAGCAAAGTCAACTTTAGAAGTGTTGTTCTTTCGAGTACTTTCTTTCTCCAGGATGTATAAAACATTAATTTATAATGATTGAATCTCCCATTTTGCTCCCTTTTTCTGGTACAAAAGCATATTTATCCAATATGCATGCATGCTCAAAGCTAAAGCTGAGGAGTTTTGTTTCAGCGTAAGGAAGGTATGCGAGACCTATAGTACACAATATTGAGTGGCTAATATTCAATGGCAAAACATTTTGAAGGAATAATGTTGAAAAGAGAAGGATATTCATGCAAGAAAGAAAGAGAAAAAGAAATATAATCTTTTAGTAGTTTTCAGGAGGGTATTTTTTCTTAAAACACATGAAATGTATTTAAGTTCTTTAGTTGATTCAGGAACTCTATGACTGTAAATAGTTGCTAAAGCCTCTTGTTCAGACAATGCAGTTAAAATTTTTATTATCCTTTAAAAAAAAATTACATTTATTTATTATCCTTATGTATATGTAATTATGATAATGGCATGTGCACGAAATTATATCTGCCTTAAAAATACACAGATGTTTACTGCTGTTGTAGGCCTATGAAACTATGTCATGAAACTTTCTTAAAAATCATTTTTGATATTTCTAGTATCTTGGTGGCTGTATTTTGTATTTCCAACAGAGCTCTAAACTGAAAGGCTCATTTGACAGTGAATGTGACCCCTTGCTGTGCATGAAACATTTCTCTCTTTCTGTGTGTTTTCTGTGTGTTTTCCACACATTTTGAATGTGCTGGTGTATAAGCTCACTTTAGTTATTGAACAGTATTATGAGTTATTGAGCAGTATTTTGAGTTACTAAAGGCTCGGAGGGAAAAAAAAAAAGCAATTGAACACAGTCACAAATACTTAATAGTTGTCTGTAAATAAATCATCAAAAATATCAGTTACCCAAAGCTCAATCTGAATGCACGTCTATTTGATTTAGTGCCATGTCTCTGGCCACGGCCAGATTATACTAAAGATGCTCCCATAAGATATAATCCCCCTTTCCAGGGATCTAAACAAAGTGGACTTCCTAAATTTGAGTTGTAGTCAATATTCACTAACAGTTCTCGATAGACTTTCATGATTTTCTTCTAAATACTCCACTATGAAGGGGTTTTGAACTTCAAAGATAGGAGCAGCTGCATGACTGAGCTGTGTACTCGCTCTTTTAATCTCACAACTTCACCAGCAATATTTTTAGCAATATCTGTTATGTGGAAAATACAGCAAACACAAGTAAATATGTGGCATAATCTCAATGATTTACCAATAATTTCACACATACTGTGGCTAGGCACTAGCATGAAGGCAAGGAATTTCATAGCTGGGTATACAAATAGATGGTGTAAGGACATTATTCCTAGCACAGATTGTTTGTGCAACCCACTTGATCAGCCTGGGTGACTCTTCCGAGTGACCGGCACAGTGGAGAGAGGAAAAAAACCATGAAACCTAGTGCTGTCAGCAACAAAGTGTTGCGACTTGGGTGGTAGAGTCTTGTAGCCAACTTTAAGGTTTGATTATTGGCTTATAGGCTGGAAAGTTCCTTGGTTTTGTTTGTGTGACCTTTTCATTTACTGTAAAAAAAACCCCTCTACATTTTTTCAAAAGTTGATTCCCTCTATCACCCCACATCTTTTCTTCTGTTTACTTTCAACACCCTCCACTGTTGGCCATTTACAGATCATAAAAGACAAGAGAATGATTTTTTTACATTTTTCCTACTGATTTGTGATCTAATATCTTCCAGAGGTTTAGCTGGTACAGGAACTATTCACATCCTCCATTCCTTTCAATTTTCCAGGTCTGTTAAACATCAGAATTCTCAAAAGATTAAAAAGACAAGACTTTTAAAGCAGGCTTCAGTTATGACCGCAAATCCTTCTGTCAGTGAAGGGATAAACTTGAGGCTAATTCAGAAACCTGCCTGTTCAGAACCTCAGCCCATTTCTGATTAATCTTTTGATGTGGCAGTTGCATCACAAGCGAAGGTCAAATCATGTTTCTGCTTGCTGATACTGGTGGATCATCTGTCAGCGGGCTCGACATGCAACCTCCCCAGACACATCCCATGCTCTAACTCTAGGCCTGGGAGAAGAAAAGCTCAGGAAATCTTTTATCTTCTCATTCAACCCAAGGAGAGGAAGATATTCAAAGTGAAAAATACACACTTTGAACCGCATTTGAACATATAAGCTTCTTCAGAAGTAGCCTTTCATAACACACTCTTAAATTTTACATTTTTCTGGGTTTTTTAGGGACTTTACAGTAGTCTGCAACACGGAATCCCTACAACTTCAGCTAAAATGGTGGGGGTTTTGAGTGTCTTTAGTTTAAGTGATTGAGCCTGTTTCCTCCCCTTGCCAGGTACACAGCAATAGATTTCCTGCTAACTTCCATTAAATCAGTGCAGTGGGTAGCCATAAGCAACTAAAGTCTAGTGAAAAATACCCCTGTGGTTCCACGAGATCTCCACTTCCAAAATACTTTCTATGTTGACCTAGCATAGTAAGATTAAAAAAACAAAAAACCTAGCAGAAGTGAGGAAAGAAGATGAGAGTTGTTCACTGATCAGATCAACTGACACGCGAAGTGGTGTAAGAGCCATTAAAAATAAAAAATAAAATCTATCATCTCTACCCAGGACATTGCTGGTATGGTCATTCAAGTTTTCCATCCATGTTATTCTTATCTGCTGTAGGATCTGTCTGAAAGCTTATTCATCCAACCCTCATTTATCCTCATCTCCCCTCCACAGACACACACACGTTTTTCCCCCTTTCTGTGTACACTAGACAGAGATTTACAATAAACGAGACACAATAATTCCTGGATCTATTTTCCTAAGTCCCATCCAGATGTATTAGGATTTCAAATTAATCCTTTTTACATGCATATTGCCTAACATTTGTAAGCAGAAACTAGCACGCTTTTCTTAGACCTTGGTTTGTCAACTTCTTCTGAACTCTTTAGCTTCACTTGATTTACAACAAGCATAAATAGTCCTTTATGATCTATACATGTTAGCTATTCAGAGCTTGTCTGTACTTAGAGCTCTGGTTTTATTAGAGAACATCTTGAGTTTGCACATCAGTCCTTCAACTCACTCAGACGGGCATAAACAAATAGTGATTCTCTGATAAAATACAAAGGCATGTGGGAGGAGTTTGAACAGTCTCTCTCTTTTTGTAGACAGTGGCATTAAATGTTTATCAGCAATGTAATCAGTCCTATTGCTTCATTTTTTTGCGATAGTCTTTCTGTAAAATTATAAAACCAACCACAAAGTCAGTGAGATTAAGCTAGTTAAAAAGGCCTGGAGGACAGCAGATTCATGTGGGTTGATAAGTCACTAGGCGGGTAATGCCTCAACATTCTTTGTCTTGTGTCCCACTCTTGAAAATAACTTCCGAGTGAGGGTTTAGCTATTGCAATACTGATAAGCATCTGATCTCCTGGCACCTGAAGCCCAGCATGGAGGCCACAACTCTCAGTCGGGTATCTGTGTGAAATACAGAGCAGGGAGCTGTAGAGTGTGACTAAGTTAACCCTTCTGGTCGCTACTGAGTTTGAGGTTGGAGCCTGCATCTCACTATTCAGCGTTCAACAGCTCCACTGTAGTCATGCCAAGATAGAAGTAATCGCTCCTGCATCAAGATGTGTTAAGTGATTATACTGTTTTAAAATTTTCCTCCAGCATCTTTCATTTTGGTTTCCATTTTAACCTTCACGATTTTGCAGAATTAGAGGGGGGGAAAAAAAAAAATGTGGTTAATTCAGCACAAGTGCTCTAAAGCCAAGTTTTTCTAATCACATCTTCAAGCTTTTTTGTGTTGAGCTATACCAAACAAAAAGTGTTTATACAAGTTTATGAATACAATACTATCAAGCAATACTGTAGGTGTTTCTGCTGAAGGTTAGTGCCCATGGTCATCCGTTTCAAAGAACAGGAGCTGTTCTCTTTAAAATATCAAAGCCAGAAACTGCAGTGGTGGTGTTTTTCTCGTTCCTACACTTACATCCACTTTTGTTTTATTCATTTGCTAAAGCGTTCCAGTGAGGTCAAGAGCCCCATATACAATGTTCTCTTTGCCATAACAGAACTCAAACCCACACCTCCAAGGAACAGCTATAATTGCTGCAGGGAAGCGCTATCTATGCCTCCTGCTGAGGTTGTCACACTTTGCATAGGAGAAACAATTAACTGGAGCATGAATATCTAGGAAACTCTTTTAAGAGTGGGTCTGGCATTTCCTGTCCATCTCAGTGCAGGTTCTGTGTTTCTTCCAGCAATTAATGTAAAAAACATCCAGGCAGGAGAGTCTGGTATCCAGAAATCCTTACCCTCTTCCCCTTCTTCTTGTCTCAAATGCTTTAACCAGATAGTCACGATCAAGCTACTTTGTTTTCTTGACGGTCCAAAGAATTAGTTGTGCGTGCCCAATGGAGAAGTTTTGACTGCTTATAATTTTGCTTAGTCTAAAATTAATTTGTGAGAATTTTTCCTCCAGGTGGGGAGGTATGAGTCTTTATACTTCCCCCCAAAAACTGAATGTTTGATTCTAGGCAACGTGTGGTTTTCAGATAGGCACAATATCTAATATTTCACCCTGAGGTGCCGAGTCGTGCAAGCAATGGAACTTGAGGACCTTTAATGTCTGAAAATGAAAGACCTACAGTGGGAGGGCTTCAGAATGAGACAGCAGCTGAAAAGCATTTTGAGAATTGGTGTTTGGGATTAACTACACAAGTAGCACCTAAGTGTACTACAAATGATCATTTCCACCCTAGAGAGAGACAGGAAAGATTTGCTGTGCTCCCTTACTGTGATATTAAACTGAAGACATGAGCATTATGTTCTCTTTTGAACACAGTGAAATCTGTAACCACACTTGGTGTCATTCGTTTAGAAGGGAATTCTGTTCTGGAGGAAGATGCTCACAAAATTATCTATCTCCTACTCTTGTGCATTTCACCCTTGAAGCTGGCAGCTTTGTTGTTTCTGAAGAAAACGGACACAAAAAGAAGTTTTAACAGGATCAAAAACAGTTGTTTAGGGCTTCAGCCATGCCCGGTCTTCCCATACAGAATAATATAAACATATGTTCAACCTTGATCATGCTGTCTCCTCTTTCATTCCTGCTCTTTAAGGCATAAGGAACATCAGATAAAACTTTGAGTAGATGAGGACTATAGGCAAAATTATTTCTAACCTTCATTTATTGATGATGCATGAAGACTTGTAAATGTTAGTAGTAGTAGATTATTGTTATGACTAACATTTGCCATAGATTTTGTTCTTTCAGTCATGAAGAGACTCTGATTTTGTCCGAGTTGCTTTCAGATTGGTAACAAAGACTGATGAATACATGCCATGCATGATTATCAAGGTATGGATATTTCCCGCTAGTCACATTATGTCCCTTGTTCTACAAATAACAGAAGTATTATTAAATAAGAATGTGATTATAGGCCAGTTCTTGTCTGAAATTTTGGAAGTTTGCAAAAAAATCCATGCGTCAGTGAAAACGTTCATTAGTACTTCGCTGCTGACCGTGTTTGTGAGTTACGAATAAACAGCTACAAGCTTCAAAACAATCAGACCTCGGTCCAAGACTCTAAGAGTAACTGCAGAGCAAATACGATGGTTGCAAGAAGATATTTGCACCAGTGTCAGCCCACGTAATAAAATTTGGTGAAGCTATGACTTGGGTCATTTCCTTAGCTGGAAACAAAGACGGTCTACTCCCCACCACACTTCCTAGGCATCTAAAAGATGCACTCTTTTGATAGCTAACAAGCAGTAGAAAATAAGTTAAAGTGGAAGTCTTCCTGGAAGATCTCTTCACCTAACCATGGGAAAAAACATAAAGACAAGGCTTGCACCCGCAGAGGGGCTCCAGATGGACTTACCAGCACACATGCCCAGGATTTGGCTCACTCATACGTGATATCCTGCCCGCTTCTTCACTATAGGCTGCTTTTGATCGGCTTTTCCACCCAGGGAAAACCTGGGTATGTAAGCTAGAAGAGAAGTGAGTTGGCTTTGGATAGATATTCAGACTGAAGAGGGGAACAGAAACCTGGTACAGACTGCATTATACAACTGCAGGACAGATGCTTGCCTATTTTTTTTTCTGTCATCAACAGGACTGACTGCCTTATATGTCCAGGAAAGGAGGAATGAAAAGACTCCATTTTGCAAATGGAAATTAGAAAAACTATCACTTTCATCACAGAAATGTAGAGATAGCAATTAAACCCCGCTCTAGCAAATCATTATTTTAATGTTTAAATTCTGCAGGGGTATAACAACATGGAAGTTCATCAGCTAACATGTACTGCCAATACAGCACGTAGCAGGTATTAGTGACTTTGTGTACTTGAAAGGTCTGTGGTTAGATATTTGCGCATGGAAAAGACTGAGCAGTATATTATTTTTCTCAGGAACATTTTCATATACAAAAAAAACCTTTCACCTGAGAAAGAGCACATGCCAAACATCCAGAAGAACAAAACTCAGTACAGAGATAAACTATTGTATCAAAAAAAGGTCTTAAATACATTTAAACCAAAACACTGTTCTCAACACGAGTGGACTGTAGAATCTGCGCACCTAACACTTGGCTATGCAGGATTTGGGATCACTTACCCACTCTTGAGTTTATTGAAGCCAGAGGGTTAAATTTACTTCCATAACTTTAATCATGTATTGTGTACCGTCTTGAACAGGATCATGTGAGCAAACCTCAGAAAATATAGACAAGTAGTCCTCCCGTATACAGTGGAAATTTTTTAAGCCACCTCTTCACTGACCTCCACTTCAACATTAAAAGATAGAGGAGAATGGGGAAGCAAATTCATTGAAGTGGTTAGATTAAAGTAAGTCATGTTTTATGTTTTTAACTTTGTACAATCTATAGTAAGAAAAGCAGAATTTACTTAAATCCAGATTGAGTTGTGCTTATTTATATCGGGGGGGAATATAAACCTGGTGTAGTAAGTAAAAATATCTAGTTTAGCTAATACACAGCACATGCTGCATTGTGTTTCTTTTAAAGATTTTATTTAGTGTTTCATAAAGCAAGGACCCACAGAAAAATAACCAAAGAATTGACATACTAAGCTTCTTTCTCTCAAATACATTTTTGGTTTGTTTTTAAAGCAATTATATAAAGTGCTCTAATTGCTACTTACTTTAGGAAAGGTTTAGCTCCACAAAAATGCAGACTAGACCAAAGATATTTTGAGAGATCTTAGAAAAATAAGCAGTGATGCCAAACTGTTGCACCTCTGCAGCATTTGGGCGTTTATGGCTTTTACCTCTTGCAGACAAGGGGGGAAAATAGAAGTCTGCAACCTTGGCAGTTGTTTCACTTTAGATGATGCATTCCATTTCATACAAATTTGTTACAGTAGTTAAGCAAAACAATGGCGCTTCTATTTCCAAGCCATGTTATTTTTTAACGTGTACCAGAGCTGTCATGCAGGCAGCCTGTTTGCCTGCTCTGCGAGAAGGTTTTATATTCCAAAAGGCTCCTACCCCCTACTCCCTAATGGTGAAAATAAATCAGTTTCATCTGCTGGTAGTTTCATTTCTTCTCTGCTCCTTTTTTTTTTTTTCCCCTCCCTTCATTTCCCTCTCCTTCCTTTGTGGTGGGCCCCTTCGCACAGTGCCATATGGCAGCTGAGGGACGGGGCGAGCGGCGTTTTCAGCTCCTAACAAAAGGTGCAATAGTGGCAAAGCAGCCCATGAATGCATGAGACACACACGGGTGGAGAAGTGCCTCCAGCCCTGCCGGGGAGGACTAAAGGGAAGCCTTGATAAAGCCGACATCGCGTTAGCGCACAGAAAGGCAGCCGCGCTTCTCTTGGTAGCTCACCTCGCTCCCGTCCCTCTCCCCCCGCCCCCCTCTCCCCTCCCACCCCTTTGGTCCCATGCCAGAATCCCATTAGGTCTATTAATGACATGTGGTTCGAAGCAAAAGCGTGTGGCAGAACAAGAAAGGCACAAGATCAACCATTCTGTCTATTCGGTTTTGATACATGTATCACGAGACAGAGAGAAGTGTTTCAGCGGCGGCCGTGTCAGCCTGGCTACGTGAAGAGCAAAGAGAAAAAATGCCGCAAGATGCTGTAATCAGTTCCTCGGCTGTCCTAATCCATCTCCCTAAAGTCTTAACATATGAATAGGTGAAACTTAATTTTAAAACGCTGACAAAGTTTCCGGCATTCACGTTCGAAATGCAGCTTGGGCTTTGTCTGCCCCTCGCCCTCCCCAAGACTTTAAGCCATTTAAATACGCTCCCAACTGGTGTTGTGTGGCTGAACAAATACACCCTGTACTACTTCAAACACTTACTTAGGACTCCCTTAGTGAAACAAAAACTTGGGTATCCAGAAATCTGCCTTTTTTCTTTTTCCTTCTCCCCTTTAACATTTGCATTGCGTATAAGTTTGCACTATCAGTCTTGAACAGTTTCCTTTCAAACTTTTTTAAAGATTAAATTATGGTCAAGTCAGCTAAACATGATTTCAAATACAAGATAAAGGAACACCCCATCCCTACATCCAGAATCCCGGATACGAAGCTATTCAATATTTTTATAGGAAGTGCCAATAATCCCTGCAATTGTAAAGATCCAGTTGGCTTTGGATTTGAGAATCTTCAGCACTCTTGTGGACATCAGCCATACGTTACTGATTTCATCTTGAATTCTGCCAAAATCTAAGTATGCCTCTGAAAATTTGTAACGTTTCCTTGTTCCTATATCTGGACTTCATTCAGGTAAAGACTGGTAATTTTCCTCGCATGGGAAGCTACTTCATCTCAGTTATACCAGTTCAACAACATATTAGGTGCACCGCTAGATACATCACAGGAGAAAGAAGACAAGTAGACCCTCCTGAGCAAGGGTACCAAGACCGTGCAGTTAACTCCTACTGTATCTATTCTGATATCATTGGACAGAGGGCTTACAAATGAAAATATATGAGCACCCTTGGGTATGCAACTATGGGCACACCTCCAGCCGTAAGACAACCACGAGCTGATGACATGCTGTTTCCCATCAGTGCTTCTTTCTTCCTGACGGGATAGCCTTTGCTCATCTGGATTTTGTCCTGAGGCAGTGCTTAGACCTGTGCAGTCCTTAGGCTGTCCTCAGCCCATAGCCCACCCCAATTACCCCTCAGCTGTATCAGAAGCTAAGGTCCTGCCGCGTTTGCGGATGCGACTTGGTCGATACCATGTCTGGTATGCGCAGACTGTGGCAGCAGATCCATTTTGGCAGAAGGTCTTGAGGCAATACTCTTAGCTTTATGCATTTACATCTTTGTGGGCACATCAGTCACAGTGACTCACTGGCTGCTGACTAGAAATTTCTATACTCATCACAGTGAACTCACCTGTGGTTTGGGATTTAGCCCATACCTTCCTTCATTGCCTCCTTTGCTCTATATAAAGCCAATAAACTAGCACATTTTGGGAAACGTCTATGTCTATTTTTCAAGAGCACAGAGGATAACTTGTACTTTCCTTTTACCAGACAGCATAATTGAGGCCCATTATTTGGGAATACAGAAAAAAAGTTTTGCAGTTTTAGAGGTCAAATGCAGAAAAAAAACGTGGGGTTTTTTTTCTAGTTAAAACTGGAAATATTTTGAGGGAGAGGTAGACAACCTCTTGACCTACCATAGGCATGTTAATACATCCTGTCACCACAACAGCAACATCTCTTTTGGGGTTTTTGGTATTGTTTTTACACCCAAAATGCCAAGGCTACTAGTGTAAGCCCAAAAGGCATTTTATTTTTCTGATGGAAATTACTTATTTCCTGTGCCAACCAAAACAGAAAAAATCATGCCAGTCTTCGCAGTATAATGTTCCTTTTGATAACACGTGACTTCGTCTCCTTTAATCAGAGATAGAAAAAAGACATTAATGTCAAGAGAAAGCAGGTTCAACATTTCCCAGGTAATCTGGATAGTGATGAACCCAAGCAGTTCATCCAAATGACACCCAAGCAGGGATCTTTTTTTTTTTTTTTTTTTTTTTAATTCTTTGCAAAGGCTCAATTCTTCATATTTGGTCCCAGAGGGTAAAATGCTTTCTGCCAAGCTGTAGCAGGGAAGCATGAAATACCTAACTTCTTCCTTGTTGCATGGATTAGCTGAGCTAGACCGAGGCTTGAGCGTGAACTGACTTGAAAGAGAAGTTCATTGCCTGGTCTAAGAACCACTTGATGGGAACTATTGTCAAAAGAGTAAGATGGGGCAAGTAGCAGGGGGTTTAAGTTTTGGATTAGAAGAACTTTCTTTCAATATATTTTCCCTCCTTTTAGTCATAATTTCATCTACCATGCTTGAAATTGCAAATCTGACACCTCAGGTCTATCTGGCTGTAGCAATTTTTTCCTAGCTGGTAACAGATTCATTTCTGCTAAAATTCTATTACTCCCAGCTATTTCTTTCAAGGATTGTAACAATTCTTCTGAAAACAGATCAGCAGCTTTGGTATAATCTTACTCCCTATAACTGGAACAAGGTCCGCTTCTAGTAAATCCTGCAAGTAGATGTGACAAGAATAGAAAACTTCTTTTCATTTCCTCTCTGCCACCCAGACAGGTAGCAATGAAAGACGTTTTGAAGTTTTCTGGTTCCAGACACAGTGTTAATTGCCAGCCCTCAGTGAAAGAATGCAGCTAATGTAATTTTTCCCTACAGCTTTGACATTAAGCAGGGACAGCACAAGAGGGGTCATTCCTCATGTGTGTGGTTGACAAATAAAGGAAGTTAGTGTGGAATAAACATGTAGATTTTAACAGATTAATTAAAAGGGCATTTTCATTATCTTTGATGTTTATGAAACAGACCTTGCATTTAGATAAATTAAAACCAGGGTATATACCATAAATTGTATGGATAGACTCGAAATGTTATGCATATAGAATTGAAAGAAAAATTTACGTGAGCTTCATAATTTTGCATCAAAACCCCTAATGCTGCGTTTTTCCTTTTACATTTAAGTGGATTCAATCTTGCTCAATACACATGTGGTTATGCATAAAATTAAAACTAAAGGCCACATTCTGTTAGAGGAATGTTTTGCAACATTTTTCAAGTTACTTGAATTTGACTGCAGGCATTTTTTAATTACTTTTTTTTTTAAAATCTTTGGACTGCACACAAACATTTGTTGTGATCATCTGACATACAAACATTTGATATTTCAGCTTGCTTTGTTCAATGTGACTGTTCACAAAGATTACATGGAGTTTTGTTTTCCTTTGACTACAGGAGTAATAATTAGTACAAGAGGAAGAAATAATTTTGGCTCTGAATCTGTGCGTTTGGATAGAAGCTCTAGAGCAGCAATACATCTTAAGGAGCATGAAGCGTCTTAGTTCTGAGCTATGAGGAACTTGCTGTTAGGTAAAAATTCATAGGTACAAATTATTCAGCTATATTATGTGCAGAATTTAATTTTCTCTGATCCAATTCGCACAAAGCGACTGCCTATGGACACATTGTCCCAGCTATAATGGGTATTTTCAGATCCTTGCCCAGATCAATTTTTTTTCTGCTCATAGCTCTGATGAAGAGCTGTTGGAAACAATATTGTATTTTGTGTTATATCATAGGGGGAACGTTTTAGCTGATGAGCCTAAAATTCACCATCTCTGAGCAAATGAGTGCCAGCAAAACAGTCTCTGGACATCTAAATGTTCAGAAAATTGCTATGAGTGGTGGAAAGAAGCAGAAGCAAGGCATCACCAAATTAATTTTGAAATGTGTATGAATTTTTTTTTATACCAAAATAGATTGTATTCAGTAGGGACTAGTTTATAAATCTGAAAAATCTTCTAAGTTCAATCTATACAAACCGAAGTAAGGTAACTTACTGGCAACTCGAAAAATATATCAGAAGCCTTAACGGTGTCGATTTGGAATAGAAATTGTTAGTTGTTAGAACACTTCATGCAGGTGTAAGTGCAGGGCAAAGTGCTTTTAGTTTAAGGAGAAAGGTGGGCTGTCCCCAGATGAAAGGGGCAGCTGAAGGATTCTGTTAATGGACGTGCAAATCTCATCCGCCAGACCCACCAGACTACAACCAAGGGCTTCCGAAAAGAGCAAGTGCCATAGGCCAATAGTTTTTGAGGATATTAAGGACCTCCTGAAACCCTCTGAAGAGAACCTCACGATAGCGAAGTCAGCAGTTGCTGGGACTGAACCTAAGGCAGAAGAAATAAAGAAATCTACAGTAATGTCTAAAGAGAAGGGCAGGCGTGCTCTGCTCTCAGCCAAGGCTCCCTTTCTCCTCTCCCTCTAAACCTCGGCCAGGGATCGGCCTGGGACACGCTGCATGTGCACTGGATTGAGAAGGTGTGACGTGATCCCAGCTCCAGCCTTGAGACATAACGCAGCGCCTGGGGTGCTGCAGGGTCCCCGGAAGACGGAAGGGCTCAGAGAGTCTGTGTCGGGCACAGCCCCTTAGCGGAGCGATGTTCGGTCAACCCAAGAGAAATCTGTTGCTCCAGACTGATATGGCCAAAGAATCTCCAAGTCTCCTTCCTTGGAATAATGCTGCCACGAAAGATTCTCAGAAAGGCGTCAGTTATGCACTTAACTATAGACTTAAAGGAATCCAGAGAAGTTTCATGGGGAAGAGAAGCAGAGGAAACTAAAAAAATTATTTTGGGGGCCACATCCCAAGTGACCCCGCAAAATTCCTATTTTCAGAGAGTTTTGCAGTTAATTTTGACTTCTTAACTCCTGAAAGTGAAATCAGAGACTATTTCTCTGAGCCATTATTGCAAAATAACATCCTTCCTGGACACCTCAGTTAAAAAAAAAAGTGCCTCTCATCACTGAGGAATACCTTAAAATGCCATAGAAACCCTGAGAATCTTCTTCACAGTTCCTTTTTTCTCAAAAGCAGAGTTACAAAGTGATCTCTGCCGTACTATCCCATAGTTGTATGTATTTAGCTAGAAATAAAGCACAGGAAGCTTCTGCAGTGTCAGATCTCTACCTATTTTCTCAGGAGGCACCTCAGAAATACAAAACTAATATGTTTCAGATAATGCAGCGGGGGAAAATGTATTAGAAGTAACATATTTAAAATTTTATCCTGATGAACTGGAAAAACAGAGAGTGTTCAAGACTTACCAGCCTGCTTGGTTTTGTCAGACTTGTGGCACATGGTAAGCGAGAGAGAGAGATATATACACACAGAAGCACATTCTTAGCAAATTATCATAGCTATATTAAAGATAAGGAAATTAGGAAGGTTTATGAAGATAAGGAACTGCCATTTAGCATTTAGCTGCTCTGCCAAAGCTACGTTTTTGGACAAATACACATATTTTGGAGAAAAGCGGGCAATGCTCTTACTTGCACGTTCAGTAGAATTTATGGAGAGCAGTGCTGTGCAGTCTTGTTTGCCCAATTTCCCTGAGATATGAGGCTGGCTGCTGCAGCACTGTTAGTGCTGACACAGGTATCACTAATCACCCAGAAATAAACGCATGACATTTTCGAATTTGGTGCACGGATCACGTCCTTAGAAGCCAAAATGCTACAAGCACAGTGACAGGAGTTAATTTACTTTCTCTTCTCAGAGAACAATAGAATTTCATCTGAATACTATGTGGGGACACAAGTTCTTTTCCTTTTCTTAGCCAGGCAGCAGCTAACGGAATTGGTAGCAAGCTTGTTGTAGCAGATTTGAAAATGGGTGTGATATAATATAAGATGTAAAGGATATACCTGGCAAGCCTTACCGGCCAGTCCTGTAAACTGCTGTCATCTTTCCCAGAAGACATTAGACCTTCTAGGAGTGTAATAAAACATTTCATTTTAGCATGTCACATACAGAGTTGTTGAGGTTTAAAGTTCAGAAGAGGTGCAAGGGAAGGGCCTCGGTAGTAAAAGGCAGATGTGGGACCAGTCCCGGTGAAAAAGTAAATTAGAGAGAGAAAAGGAAGGAGGCATTGGAACGGAGACATTGTTAATGTTACCTCATTACTAGCAATGATTTCTATTTCATTTATTATTTCCATATTTAACCAGCTATGGAGACACTCACCATATGAACTTCAGGAAAGCCTTCCTTCCAAAAGTGGACTCAAAAAACTCAAAGCTACTGCAGAGGTAAGTGCAAATCGGAACTCCAAATACCAGCATTTCTGAGCTTTGGTGATTTGGATAAAGCACCACATTCCAATTGTAACTTTTCATTATTCCCAAATGAGATTGTTATGAAAGTTAATTAGGAAGACTCCAGAAAACTGCCTTCAGGAGATGCAAATTCAAATTCGGGATTACTTTATGTCTCTAGATCTTACTGGCTTTCTTGGTTTGAAATAAAATGGCTTTTGACAGAAGACCAAACTGTGTGAGAGATGATGCTCTGACCTGTTTAAAGCCCTGAATAGGAAGAACAGTCTCATTATTGTATCATTATCTTTTGACTTGGAAGAGAAACAAATGACCTGTTTTGTCACCTTTTGCCTTCAGGGACCATCCTCTCTAGCCAAGATCAAAGGAGGACAAAGTCGCTTATATGTTTTGGGGGGGTAGAGACACTATGGCTATAGATTTCGCTCTACAGTTAGGTGCCTACAGGAGAAAAGCAGGGTGTTAATATACATCGGAGCAATCTGTCTCCTTAAACACAGGTGTTTAGTGTTGGCTGAGATTCTCTAGCCTCTTTTAGACCTCAGTACAGTGGGAAACATGACAGAGAATCAGGAGACTCATTGTCTCTGGAACAACATCCGGCAGCCAGGTGGAATACCCTGAGACATCTCAAACGGTGCTAGAAACCTGTGCCTACAAATCTGAATGTTTATGTCAAAAAACCTTCCGGCATAATACAATTCATTTAAAACCCGCAAGTGGCTAGAGCTTTTTATCCAATACCACTGTCCGAGCAGAAACGCTATTTCTCCGAGTAACCTAGTAGGCCAATTCAGTCAATCTCCTGATGCCAGAGTCATCGTCTAGTGCCTGTAGCACTGGAAGGAAAGGTACAGGTTAATGTAATAAGGTGTTGCATCTTAAATAAGCCACCCCCAGTTCATGCTAACTATTTTGCTAACCCTTTATGTTTCAGTGTATTTGTTCACTCCAGTGAAGAAAGGGAAAGTCTGTCTTAAGTAACAAAGGGCACCAGGAAAGACCCAGAACAGATACAATGAATTTTAAAAGTAATAAGAACAAGGTAATGGAAATTTAGGATCTTCCAAAGCACCAACATTGTCAATAATGCCAACATACTATTGCAAATGATGGATTCCACAGGCACCTGAAGCTAGTGACAGAATAGAATAAAATATAATAAGTGTTCTTATTAGAATCTGTGGTATGTTTTTGTACGGCACTGTTATATTTTACAAACAAGCGAAGTAACCTGTACTAGAGAATAATGAAGGTAACGTTACTGAAAGGCCAGCAGTAGGTAAAACCCAGAATGTGAAGTCATATCAAGGTGTTGCATACCTTATGTATACAAGGAAATACATAGGGCAAATCTATTTTTTCTAGTCTCTGAAGGAAGTGGTTTTTCTGATTTGAATGGAAACCTTAAGTGCTGGTATCTCAGATTTGAGTCTAAATAAGAAAAAAAAAATCAAGATTTTTCATCTCCTTAATTTGAGATCAATTAAAACATGCCATTATGAGTTAGTTTTGGATCATCTGCATGTTTTATTTCAATTATTACTTTTACATCTTTTTATGTTTATAATAAAAGCACAAAGAACATCTGGAAGGAAGAAAAATTTTCAAATTCAAAAAAATTGAAAGATTCTATTCTGAAAATGTTAACTGGTATGAAAAATCATAAGTCAAAAGTAATTTAGTCAAAGCCAGCAGGTTCCAACTTTATTTCAGATGAGAAGTAATGAGATATTTTCCCTTGGGGGTGATGAGCTTATGTATTTAGGGAATAGTGGAACTCCAAAACTATTGCTAGTAATGAAATAAATATTACCAAAATATGTCCCAAATCTGGCTTGTGTAGCTTGTTTTTCATTGAACAAATTTGGTGATGCATGTCAAAGTAGCAAAGAGATATGTTCATCCATTTCTGTGCCACATGGACTCCTCTAAAAATTAATTTTTTTTTTTTTTTTTTTTAACCTTAGTGGAGTGGGTGGATGTTTCTCTGAAAACGAAATCTAAAAAAGAAAATAGAAATCAAACAATCCAGGTAGGATTTGGCTGAATAATCAAATGAAGGTATCTATGTGTGCACCAAGTGCGTAGCTGCAGTTAGAAGGAGTAGATGCTGAAGGCAGGATTTAGTTGCCCATGTGCAGGTGGCTGGTCCTATCCGAGCTGCTGCAAGGCGTCCCACCCGGTCTCTGACAACCCAGAAGGGTAAAGATGTTTCGAAGGCCTTGTGTCGTATCTACCAGTACTTTCTGGTCGATGGTCATTGTGAGTACCTTTGGGCACCTCAGACGGTACAAGCCACGTACTTCTAGGCCATCATAATATGATTTCAATGAGAAAGGGAGCCAGGCTCATCCTAAAGCAAATGCCTACGCTTGGACAGCCACGTCACGCCCCGCACTCCGCAGCTGTACTGACAATACCACCACTGACACAGCAGAGGCTTAGGCAGTTAGTTATAAGTGGATATCAAAATTTAGGTGTTTCTATCGTGAATAGAATCCTACCTCCATTATTCTAAAATTTGGGGTTTTTTTAATATGCTTGACTTAAAAGTTCAACTTTTAGTAGGCCAAAATAAAAAAATCAATCTGTTAGTAAGCCAATTCCTATTGTTTGTTCATGCTCTTGTGTTCGGTTTTTTTTTTTTAAACACAAAACCCCCAAAACTTTTACTTTTGGAAGTCCTTGGGGAATGAAAAGTCTATCATTTACGCAGTGAAAGTCTGGCAGCCACACCTGAGGAAACTGATGATGGCTCAGAAGTTATTTCCCTGAATCTTGTGCGGCATAGTGCAGTCTTAATTTGTCCTTGTGCTTTCACATACATTGCAATATTAGGCTTTCCCAAAGGTGTTTTGTTTGCTTTCAGTTGCGTGAGGAGCTTTAGCTAGCAACTTATAAATTATTACTTCAAAGTACCAAAAGCCACAAATAAAACAGGAAAGCAAGAATTCTCTTTAGCCTATGACTTTTTTTGATCCAGTTTTATGCAGTATATCCCTGCTTGCACCTACATACAATCTGTAACTTCAAAAATCAACATTAACTGTTCTACACTGAAAAATTTCCCATAATTACAAATATTTTGTAATTATGGGAAATACTTGCAAATTATTACAAGCCTTTAAAGTTTAAGTAAAATTTTTCCAATAACATCCTTGCAGCCTAATTTGAATTCTTCCCAAGGAAATTGGCCGTATAGGATTGAATTATAGCAGTAACAACTGAATTTAAACTGCTTATCTGGGTAGTCATGATTAGATCCCCTTGTATTCATGGCTATATTATATGCAATTTTATCAGGTTTTTCTTACAGTCAGCTTTATTTAATATGTATTGAAGGAAGAGCTAGTAAAACTGGAGAGAGGGCATTTTACATAAGACAACTTTATGCTTATGGTAAATCCACAGGAAAGAAATGTTTCTGTGTATTAGTCAAATATTTAGATTCTCTGAACACATTTTGGATCATGCTGTGGTCAATACAACCCTCTTGGAAGCCAGTGGCAAGTGGCTAAATTAGAATTGCATAAAAACTAACGTTTCCACTGCAGTAAAACCCGCATGTTCAAAATAATTTTCTGTTCCATTCTAAAAGCAAACAGTTGCTTTAAAAACGTGTTTTCCTTGAAAGAAAATGTTTGTTCTCAAATGTTTCCAGTTCCTCAGCATTCTTTACTTTTATTTCTCTAGAAATATTTCTCTGATGTGAGTCTTCTTAATGGGCTTTTCTTCTACCCCAAAAGGAATAGAGAGCCTCGCCGATCGGCTTCATTAGGTTGCAATTTATGTCTCTTTCCTAAGGCCAGTTATTCTGACAAAATACCGTTTTACCCCCTTTTTATAAAGCTTGAACTTCTGTCAACATTTACACAGAAAGAGCGGGTCAACAGAGCGTCAGTTCCAACACTAGTTCTAGTGCTCTGATAAATCTCATTTGTATGGATACTGCTATAAGCCCAACATTTTCATTACTAACCTTTGGCGGTAACGTTAATACAATAGAAACTCTGGAAAGGAAATAATTTGCATTCTTGTCCGGTGAGGTGCACCAACGAAGCAAGCTAAAAAGCAGACCTCATGAGCTTACTGTGTCATGAAAAGTCACGAACTTGCAGTCTCTGGCGTGTCGATGGGTTACACGCCTCCTGATAGACCTTACAGTCACCCAGTAACTGCTGCAGTGTTTAGGGGCAACACTTGAAAATAATTTCCTTCAAGGAGAGCTTTAGCTCAGGTTAGAAAAAAAGTCCATTGCCAATTCTCAGCATTTGCACGCTGTGCCTGGTTATCTCTGCAGCCCAAGAGACCGCATTACAGCCCGTAACTCCTTTCTAACCCTGCCATGCTCCTGCTGCCATGGAAACTCTAGGTGTCTTTGACAGACGGGCAGGGAAGTTTTCTCTTAGCGTTTTCTGCTGTTTCTTTCAACAAGGCTTGCCCACTGCCAGGCTTGCTGTTAAGGGCCCACGGGTTACTTGAAAACACGGGTTTAAATCATTGAAAAAGCTCAGATGTGACATGAGTTAGGACCGAATACTCTGATAAGCAACACGACTTGCAGATAATAAATCTATAGTTATTTCCAGGTAAGAAATCAATATTTGTTTTCCACCGGGCAATACAGGAAGTTGAGAGGAATTTGGTATGAACCGCATCTGTTCTGGTAAGGTTGGAAATGAAGAAAAAAACTTTACCCTATATCCGTTATGAGAATACTTGCTCATTTTTACTGCTGGCTAAGTGTTGTTTATTACTATTATGGTGGCATGTTTAGAGAGACCGTAAATATTTTCTTTAGAGAAATAGATACTCTGCTGCTGATGAAATAATTTTCTTCCTTGTTGCAACCTGTTCTCAGTTATATTTGGATAGTAATGTTCTCTATTAGTCAGTTTGCTGCTGAATTTTCTGTGCTTCCAGCTCGTAGTTTGCATCTGATCCAACTTTCACACTCACAGCATCTTGCCTCATACCTCTAAAATGACAAGAAACTAAATTCAAGCTTGTTTCAACTCAAACGACTTTTGTGAATTTTAACACAAGAGCTACACATCAAGAAACTGCAGAGATGTCATATTATCCAACTATCCCAATCTTCCATCTGCAAAACCCTTTGATTCAGGTGAATTTTGGTCATCCTACAGGCCTAGTCCCTGGCCAGTAAATGGGATCAAACCTGTTTAGCCCAGTAAATGGCCAGTTTGGCCACAGCACAGCTCCAGCTCTGTTTTTCCATCTTTACGGTACCGGAGGAACACGGACCCGCGCACAGTCCCAGGCTCACTTCTACAGCAGCCATTAAGTACAGATACGCACCTCCAACCCCTTTCAATTCCCTTAAGGCCTTTTATAACTTGCAGCTATTACCCACTGGGACCTCTGTAGACAAAGTACAACTTTCTCGCTACAATACAGGCCAGAAGAAACATGAATTGGCTGCTTCCTTTCATACTAGCGTGACATTAAAAAAAATCTCATTTCAAAACCATTTTTCTCCCCGCCCAAGTTGCATCATTCAATCGCTAGCGTCCTTACAAGTCAGAGGGAATTCATGATCTTGCACAAGAAATTAACAGGTTGGGGTTGTTTTGTAACCATAACCTGTTGGTGATTTATTAGGAGCCAAGTGTCAACAGGAAAGAGGTAAATATTCTGATATGCAATATATTTGGGACATTTCTTTGCAGGTTTATGTTGTGTGCTCATAGTACGTGCGCCCTTTCTCAGTCGTGGAAACGTTAATGCTTCCTTACCCCGGTCTGACGGCTCTGCTCTCTACACTGCTGGCGTGACTAAGCTCCTATTTATGCTCATACAGGTAGATTTTTCTGCAGCTCATCTTCAAGCCTCTGAAAATATGTCCCTTGAAATAAATGAATGTCTATAGGGTAAGTAGAATGTGGGTATGTCTTTCAGATGTTAATTTTCTGTTCTAATTTGAGAGTCAGGAAAAAAAGAATTTCTGTATTCCTAGCTGTATTGAGCGATAACTCATGTTAATAAAGAAAAGAACTGTTATCAAGTGATAGATTTCCAACTTTTAGGCCTTTTAAAGTAAAAAAAAATGAAAAAATCTATATGTTGTGTGTTGCCAATGTATTTGGCTTTCTCATCTGCATAAAATACAATAGCAGCCAACGATCATGGCAGCAACGTATGAACACAGCTCCAAAGATAAGACTAAACAGAAGCAAGTGGCTGAACACGACACCAGCGTTCCTGTCGAATTATTAAGTAACCAATTCATTAAAACCACAGAGCCAAATAGAAAAACTAGCCATTTGTGCGTGTAGACACACTGCAGTTAGCGTAATCGGGACCAGCTGTTGTCCTGTTTGGCTTCTGGAAGGGGTCCAACGGTACCGGAAGGCCAGCCCACGACGCGGAGGCAGGCTGCGGAGCCACCACCGCGTTTCCGCTTCCACCCTTCAAGCCCTTTTTCCTCAGGCAGTTTGTCTGACAGCTACGATGGCTCAAGCTCTGCCCAGCTCATCTAGCCATCATAAACCAGCTGGAACATTGGACCCAGAATTAGTTGGCGAAGAAGGCGTAATTGAAACCTCTCACGGTAATCCTTTGCGGAGAGAGTTTTGCCACCCCAAAAACATATACCCACTTTCATATGCGGTTACATCAGGACTAAAAAACCTTTACCTAGATTAAAAAGGCAAAATGGGATGAAAAGTAAGCTGTTTAATTACAGATTTTCAAATTTCTAGTCCCAAATGTTTTCCATGAGAACAAGCTATTGCAAAATCTCGTTTTTAAACTCGGCAATTTAGATATCATTGCATAGCACAGTGTGAGAGCTTACATAAATGCGAGCTATAAAGGGTACAGCAAGAGCGTCTGAAAAAGACTGCACATTAAGTAATCTTTTATGCCATGACATATATTTGGGTCTAAACAAAAAAGGATTTAAGGAAAATATTACAAATCCTAAAGCAATAGGTATACTGAATTAAATTCTCATTTCCAAACAAACAAAAAAATATAAGTAGTCATAGTGAAACTGTTATGTTGCTTATATGCTCTATGTCAATTTATAAAATATGCACTTTTCTATCCTTTATAACAGCATTCTTGTCTGAGAAAAAAATATCTAGTTTGATAGAATTACAGCAGACCTGTGGCACTTTTAACTGAGATTCAAAGGTGTAAGGAACTTCAAGTATCACTGTCTTATAATTTTTTGTTAATGTTGCAGATAAAGCGGACGGTAAGCACCCGGCCCTGCATTTTCACCTGCCTCAAACAATAGATTAAGATGCTGAAGTTGTTGACATTTTTCTACTGTTCAAAGGACTGGAACTGAATTAAAACTTCCAGAAGGGAAATGTATTTTTTGTGGGATGGAGGAATAAACAAATACACCAAGCCTTAAAACTAAGATAATTCTCAATTAAAAAATATAATACTAATCAACCAAAGGTACTTGTGCATTTCAATTTTGTTTTCCCCTTGATTGAAAATATTTTCTTTTTCAGCTTCATTTCAACTTTTTATTACCTCCCTGTCTGTTCTTTTGATTGCTTTTCATCTCTGACAAAAATTTGCAGGAGATAATCAGAGGAGATGAACATACCACCTCTAGATGATAACACACAACGGTATGTTCTGCGAAGACCGATGTTCTATCCCTCAAACCAGAATCATGGCACGTTAACACAGAGCTGTACAACACCTGAGCTGTTTAGTCCTATTTAAAGTCTGGAATTGCTAATTCAGGCTTTACACAGCTTTGAGAAACCAGGCTGATAACCTTTTGGCACAGTGCTGTGTCCTACGGCAGCGTCAGCTCAGGTTAACGCTGGCTTGGGGATCACTGCTGGAAAGGGAGTGTATGAGTGCGCACATGCATGTATATAGGGAAGACTAATTGCCACAGGAAGTAGCATTCTGCTATATAAATATTTCATAGCTTTTCTAGGGAGGCATCAAATAATCTTCACTGCAAATTAAGTCTGTTATTCCTTTTGTCTTCGAAAGTAAATTTCTGAGGACAGCTAAAAAGGTTTTTTCTTGATTAAGGACTCCTAATCCACCCATAACTTATAACTTAAGGCATTCTCCTCTGAATAGATTAAAAACCACACAACAAAAAGAGCCAACATTAATAACACTGCATCTGTTGGGTACAGTCTGTTGTCAGGGTCTTGTTGAGTCATATGTGAGGGTCATCTAAATTAAAAGCCTTAGGCATAAACACACTTTAAAGAAAATGAATGTAAATTATTAAAATTATATTTTCATTCATATAACTAAAACCCCAGTCACTGCCAAAGATGTTTTCTTCACCAAAAGAATTCTCAGGATTATAATTTGAAATACATACCAAGGATCAACACAAACTACAGTGTTACTGTAGGCATGTAACTCAGCAATTCAGAGCAGACATCTCACTAGCATTACAATCAATCTTCCAAATTCCTCAGTTCCTTTTGTCTTAGAAAATAATCAGGAAAATAACACAACTGAATACCTATAACTCAAACTTTTCCTTCAAAACAAGACAGCCTTTCTTGCAAATAAAATTCAAGAGCCATCAGACTTAAAACATAACATCAAAAACTCTCAAACCATATAAATTACAAGACAAATACCAGCTAAGTAGATATATTTACAGAATCACAGAATCATTAAGGTTGGAAAAGACCTTTAAGATCATCAAGTCCAACCATCAACTCAACACCACCATGGCCCCTAAACCATGTCCTGAAGTGCCACATCTACATGTTTTTTGAACACTTCCAGTGATGGTGACTCCACCACCTGCTTGGACAGCCTGTTCCAATGCCTGACCACCCTCTCCGTAAAGAAATTTCTTCTAATATTGAGCCTAAACCTCCCCTGGTGCAACTTGAGGTCATTTCCTCTCGTCCTATCACTGGTTACTTGGGAGAGGAGACCAACACCCACCTCACCACAACCCCCTTTCAGGTAGTTGTAGAGAGCGATAAGGTCTCCCCTCCGCCTCCTCTTCTCCACACTGAACAAGCCCAGTTCCCTCAGCCGCTCCTCATAAGACTTGTGCTCCAGACCCCTCACCAGCTTCGCTGCCTTTCTCTGGACACGCTCCAACACCTCAATGTCCTTCTTGTAGTGAGGGGCCCAAAACCGAACACAGGATTCGAGGTGCTGCCTCACCAGTGCCCAGTACAGGGGCACGATCACTTCCCTACTCCTGCTGGCCATTTAGCCCATTTTAGCAAGTAGAATTACATGTGACAAATCACAGAAATGCTATGCCAATATCATCTGCCCCTTTTCAAAGAGGAGCACCACGACACTCCAAGAGACAAACTGTAACTCAGCAATCACCAAATGAGGCCCCTGACACCTTCTCTCCAGGAACAATAAAAGTAGTGGTCCTTTATTAAGCTCTGAGTACACTGCTTCCAGAATGACTCAGCTACAGCACTCATCATGCTTTTCCAAAAAAACAGCTACGTGTTCCCCACCCTCTTCTGCCCATCTTCCAGAGAAGAGTCATCCCTCCCATTGCCTGTTGTCAGCCACAGCCCAAGCGGTCAGCACAACAGCGGGCACTTGTTTTCTGCCACTGCTGCAAGCACAGCAGGAAGGAGTTACCCTTTCCACCACTGGGTGCTTAAAATGAGTTTTCTGAACACTACATTTTTTTCTTGTAACATGAAATACCTCACATCTTAGGCATCTGACTTTGAAAGTTTGTCATATAAACTCTTGGAAACTTGAGCAATAGTAAAAAAGTGTTTAAATCCCTGTATTTAGTTATGTACTACATACTACTACATACATTTTACACCCCATTTTCCATTTGTTTTTAAATCATGACAAAGTCACATTTCCTCCTAGGTAGAGAACTTGCATTTTACTTCCTTCAGTTTTAAGTTAGGTATCTATCAAGAACTGGTTGTTATACAGGGATGAAGCGCTTAAAGTGCATAACCTCAACGGCAGAGCCCGTGTTAGGCTGTTCTGGGAACTAATCTGGCTGGGGGTGGGAGTCAGTTCTTTAATTTGACAATTTCTGCAAGCAAAGAAAAACATTGTTTTGCAATGAGGTGAAAACATATTTTCCAGTGAATCAGTAAGTGAAAAAAAAAACAGCCACGTGAAATGAAACTGCATTTTTTTCCTACTGTGAAGTCTGAGAAAAGGAGAGAAGGGAGGTTAAAGAGATGATTGTACGGTTTTTCTACTGTGCATTGTCCAGAAGCACCATGAGTTTTTTAATTCTTAACAGGTAAATCAAAAACATTATGTTCTAGTGAGACCTTTCCCATGTGGCAAAAAAAGTCTGAACTTGAGGAATGTCCAGCTCAGGCCCTTGCTGCTGAGCCTTACTTAGTGCGGCGAGACAAAATTATGGATCTTTCCTCTGTAGAGGTGGAGTATTAACTGCAAGCTGTTCCTTGAAATTTTTCAATGTGCTGCATTTAAAAAGCCAGGTTTTTAAAAATAAAACTATAGAGGTGGGGTGTTTTTTTTTTTCAGTTTCAAGAAATGCTATACCACTACTACAAATTTTTCATGAATTATGCAGCCAACAGTACTGTCTGACCTCAGTAAGAGAAAAAGCAGAGTCAAAACAACTGTTTTCTCCTGTTTCTGGAAGAGAATTTCTGAATGATCTCTATTCACAAGAATCTCTGGGTGTTTTTCAAGATTTAGGAGCTGCCAATTTAAGATTTCCACATGAAAAATCTCAAAACAGCATCTAAGCTTGTAACTCCCTCTGCTTCTCCCCCCACCCCTGTTTTTAACTATCTCGTGCACTGCTTGTATTATCTGGGCACGTGTTTCTTTGTCTAACGTCTATTCAAGCATATGGTGAGGTGTCCAGCAAAGCAACTAGATATTTTCCTTGGTTTTGTGAGGGACTTTTCTTTGCATAAAAGTAGACTAGGAGCTCCTGTAACTTCAGAGGCAGAGCTGCAGGTTAGAGCATCGATCCTTGTTCCATTCAATGATCCTTTTCTCAGGGTCAGCAGGGTTTGAGAAGGATTTATCCCTCTACTGAGTCACAGGATGAAAAATGATCATAGAATCATAGAATCATTAAGGTTGGAAAAGACCTTTAAGATCATCAAGTCCAACCATCAACCCAACACCACCATGCCCACTAAACTGTGTCCTGAAGTGTCACGTCTACACATATTTTGAACGCTTCCAGTGATGGAAAGAGTAGAGGAAATAGGTGTAAATGTGTACAGAGACTCACCATGTTGAACAGCGGGTCATCTGTCAGTCCGGGTACGCAGTTCAGACCTGACACCCAGGTGAGTGCTCTATACATCAAACCTGTGTATCTAACGTAGAGCCACATTCTGCCCCAGTGACCGTCTCATGCAGAGCTTAACACACTGGGGAGTTTCTACAGCAGCCTTTTGCAATCTCAGATGCCAGACAGAAATTGTGGTAAGGAGGTGCTGAATCCAGTACGCCCGCAGAGGCAAGGCCGCCACTGTTCCTGGGTCCAACCAGTAGCAAGGCTGAGCAGGTGCTCCCAGTAAGCAGAGACGCCAACGCATCTATAGCGCGTGCGTATAGACGCCGCCAGCCACACAGGCGGCACTCCTGAGCACGAGCAGCGCCAGCGGCCTCGGCCTGCTCCCCTCCACGGCAGTTCAGGGTGAAGGTCTGTTGGTGCATCCCTGCAGTAGCTGGGCTCAGGCAACTTGGTCCATCCAGTAGCTGCTCCTCGATCCCCAGTTTCTGGCATCTGGACACGCGAGGCCCGAAGCCCCACCCAAGCCACTGATACACACCTCTTCACACACACACACCAACACACAGACCCACACAGCTGATCCCTCCACTAACTAGCCTTATACTCGGCCTACTCACTCGCCAGACCTTGCCTCCGCTCATCTCCAGTCCCCCGCACCCAGAGGGAGGTACACACAAGGAGGTCTCAAGCAGTCCCCAGACTCCATGGTGTCTCTAGTAGCCAGCTCCTGCAGGTACCTCACTCCCAGACACACACCCTGGGCTCCCAACCCACTTGTTCCACTCACCAACTAGCCCGGCTTGACATGCATTAGCAATAACCTTGGCATACAGACCCTCCCCTGCTCCAGTTGCTGGCACCAGGCACCTGTGCCTCATGATCTGACCCCAGTGGTTTCTCCTTGCATCCCATGGCGAGTCCCACACCCCTTTCAGGCAGCACCCACCTCAGCCCAAAAGGTGCTCTGGAGGGCCTTTCCTTTGAATCGTCATGATGGGCATTGCCCTCAGGCCGTGGGGCTGAGCACCCGCCTGGAGCAGCCTCAGGAAGAAGTAGATCAGGGTGCTCATCCATCTAACAAGGTTATGGGGTTTCCCCCACTTGCCTTTGCTCCTCTGCACTCCTTTGCCTGCGTGGATGGGAGCCTTTTGTCACGTAACATAGCAATCGTTGCTGTGAAGAAGGGAAGAATTTCTGAGAGAAATCCAATTACCAGGATATGATTAGGGTTTTCAGGTAGGTTCATTAGTGGACTGAGAAACCGTAAAGTTATTCCACATGAAAGTCAAATAATGTGTTAGTTAAGCTATCCAAGCCACAGATTCAGTTCAAGCTGAATCTGAGCATACCGAAATAAAGTTAATTTCTGTGACACTGCATACTCTCTGAACCATGAAAGTAATCTCATTGCAAAGTATTTGTAATCATTTTTGGACACTGTTAAATTTTGTAGAAAGCAAATTAGTTACAGTTGTAGAAAAAAAATTAGAAATGTCAGCAATGTAAGCTTTTTGTTGATTGCAAAAGACATTTTCCATCTGGTCCCAAGCATGAAAATATCCTGAAGTGACCTGCATATGCCAGAGTTCAGCTGAACTAAATGATAACGTAATCCTGGAAAAGTCTCCAAAGAGGGAAAAGCCTTTTCATTTAGGGCTAGGTCCTTCTTCCACTGAAGTCAATAACAGAACTTCCATTGGCCCATTTGGCAGGGCAGGTCTCCGAGTGATCCAGTATAATCACTTTTGATATGCAGACACAGATGTACACACAGAAACTATAGGTTACGTACGTTTGGGGCAAATAATTGGCATAGATAAAGAAATGTAGAACGACATTCCGTCCCATTGATATTTGAGCTTTACAGTCAGACTGTAGCCAAGATAAAATAGCGCACTGAAACAGTTTCTGTGAACCACAATTAATGAAAAGGATTATTTTCCGTTGCAGGGAGAAGGAAGAGAGTTAGAGAGCAGTTGCAATCTTAAAAATACCTGGTTTTCCCCTCATTATAGCTTAAATTATGTGCAATCATAATATGTTGCTTCCTACAATACACACAGTAAAAGCCAATTACAATAAGTCTTTACAAAAATGCTCATAAACACATTTGTGTCCCTCCAAATGGATCTTGTAAAGTATACCAAAAATGGCTATGAAAATCTTGCTATCAGCCATTGCACAAATGGACTGTAATAGGGGCTAAATCAGCCATAATAATATAACAGATAATATATTTAGATATTAAAATGAGAAAATTAATATTAATTACTATAAGTACTAAGGCTTTAAATCTCAGTAATAGTGATGCAGTGAGCTACAATCTTTGTTTTATTTATTTGTCTTAAGTAACACTTTGAATAAGATTTTACATTTTTCAGCTCCAGCTTCCTAATTTCCTTGCCTATGTCTAATTTCTCCAATTTGTTAAGTTGCTTTCTAAGTGCTTTGTAGAGCTGCATAGAGGACGCAGCAGATGGTTTAGGAGAACACGCTGGGTCTGAACAGGAAGAGGCAGTAGATTTCTTCCCATCATTAGCAAAGCATAATTAATTTCAAAGCATAATAAAACATACAGATGTGCTTTTGATGTTCATTTGAATACAGTCTTTTCTTCCAAATTATTTCTGCTAAACTTGAGCGACTTCATTCCATCTTTTTAAATTTAGTTCTTTTCCGGAGTTATATTGGAAACCGTGTGTTCAGAGGCTTAAGTACCTGTAGTTTCATAGACTAACTCCACAGTGCCGAAGGCTGAACCGCACCAAAGCGACATTAAGTATATGTAAACAAGTAATTTCTACGAGTCAACTAGAGAAACAGGAGCCAAGCAAACCTTCTGACCACTCAGATGAGAGAGGTGGTTTATCGGCCAGGAAAAAGGGAAAATGAAGTTATTATCAAAACATTTATCTCCGCTGTTACAATATTATTTTAACAAATTGCCAATTGCCAAACAACAAACCATCCCTCCAGGCCTAGCTTTTGGAATGGTGTGGGTCATGTGCACAGCGTCTTGGGGGAAAAGGAAACCCGGCACCCGCTGGCTTAGTCAGCCAAGCCACACACCCCTGAGGACTCCCTTATTGTTTTGGAAGGGCCAGAAGAAACTCAGCAGTGCTTTTTGCAGTACTTCTCTCTGGAATCCAACATATTTCCATGCGCATGGGCTGACACGCAGAAAGGCAAAACGAGCTCCCCACTTCTCCTCCTGCGCTCGCTTTTGAGAAGAATCCAGGTGTTTGACACTGCCACCCCTCACGTAGCGGCTCAGCACTAAGGTCCGGGTAATTCTTCCATGGCTGTGTGGAGGGAGTTTTTCCTCCCTTCAGAGTCAGCCACAGTTAAGTTCTAAATTCATAACTGGAACATGATTCACACAGCAATTTACATGCACCAAGAGATTATGTGGCCTCACTCTGGAATGCTGCACCACAAAGGAAGTTTCTATAGCTATTTAAAGCAAGCAAGCAAGCCTTTCCCCAGCTATTAAAGAAATTTAATCTTCTTACCCCTATATGGAAGCCGTCTTTATTTATATTTAAAAAAAAAATCCCCTTGCAAAGTCCTATCCCCTCACCGTTAAGTTTTCTGTTCTTTTTTGCTTTGGCAAAGAAATTGTGAAGGAATGTGAAAAACTTTTATTAGGTGTTTATTACCAATTACCCGATAATGAAAAACAGCAAAGTTAACGGAAAAAAGTTATCCCTGTATTTTGGGTTAGATTTTCCTTTTCCCATGGGAAACCTTGTAAGAGAAGGACAAAGAGGAAGCAAACTGCGAGGTTTCTCAGATGGTTCCAGCAAGGCTGACAGACGGACAGAGGTTTTTCTTTTCCACTGCCTTCCCTCGCTGAACAACTGGGGAATCTGACCCCTCTATCTTGTAAGCTGTACCAATGTCACAGAGAATCAGGTGTATTCTTCAGGAGAAGAATTAGTTAAAGCTCACAGGGCTTCCTCCACTAGCTTCTCATGAAGACCAAAGCACAGCAAGGCTATTGTGTTAGGCTGACTACCAGTGTCCCAGGCAGCGAACTGGGAGAGAGGCTGCTGGTTCCTGCCCAATACCTCCTTCGGTAAAGGAGCGAGAAGGGCGTTAACAGGGGAAGAACTGCACAGATCAAAGGCTCCATCCCAAATGCCTTGTGATGCCTTTTCTATTGGTTTCTCATTGAATCTGAGATAGAGTGCAAGTCATTAAATCTTAATCTCTCTTGGATGTTGTCCTAAATGCTGTGTTTGTGTACAAACAGTGCCCTAATCAGTGTTCCCATTGCTATAGAGACAGGAAAAGAATGGGGCATCTGTCCCACAGGAGCAAATCACACCCCTCAAATACATCATTCTTTGTTCATGCATTACATCTTGGAGATTCTTGTGATACCACAGCACAATTTCAAGGAGAAAACAATTTATAATAAAATTCTAACATTGCCAAACACTCAAAAAATGACACAATAACTATTAGTCCAAAGTGCTTGCCAATAGCCATATTACCACAGGTGCATTATCAAGTTGTGTACAATACTAAAGCTGATACAAAAACATAATCTCTTTCACCGGCAAGTTTCACCTTCAGTCCTTTGGGTTTTTAATATTAAATAGTTATAATCCAAGAATCCTGTGTAAGAAATGAATGTGTTTTGGAGTTTTATGTAGGGTAGAATGAGCAGCAGAGAAACCAAGACCAAGCTCAATTGACATTGACACCTTTATACACACAGAAAGTTAAGTCTGATACTAATTGCTAGGCCTGCCAAGGGGGAAATAGCAATGTTGAATTATTATTACAACGTGTGGACATTTTATTTCACATGCCAAGGTTTGAGCACAGCTGAGTTCCCTGATGTGATAGTATCTAGAAGGCATGTTTTACTTCCCAAGAGTTTTACTATAGGCAATAAAAATTTTAGCTTGATATCCAAATGGTATTTTATTTTAGAAGTGGTAAGAGGTCCATATGTATTCCTTATCATATCCATATTAAGCTTTACTGCCCTAGAGTGAAGCATCATAAGCCATCATTAAAAATAAAATGTAACCTCAAACTTGTAAGACCTACAAGTCATTAAGAAGTGATCATCATGGATTTCCTCAGCTGTAATAACATAAGCTATGTTTTGTTTGGGGTTTTGGTTTTTTTTTTTTTTACTCTTTATTCCAGCCTCTGCAGCTCAGAAAACTTGCTTCTCTGCTGTGCTTCATGGCCTGATCAACCATTAATCAAGTCAACCAACATCAACAGAAATAAACCATCTCCACTGCAGACTTTTTGGGAATTCACCTGATCTCAGTCTGATAAAGAAACAAGGAAGACTAATCTCATTTATCCAAGCTTTCCTTCTTCCATCACGCTAGGGAAGGGTATCCCTTTGCCCATTTCTATCAGACGTGACTGGCTACTTTTTCCTTGGACATTTGGATTGGAAGAAAAATTGTTTAAGTACCATCTAATGAGAAAGAAAAGAAAAGCAGCTATGGAAGGGAAAGAGTAAGGCAATTAAATGATTGTAGGTGGGCGCCGAACTGTGCGTTTCAGTGACTTGAAAGGCTATAGTATCAGACTTGTGAGGAAGTGGGGGGAATCACAGCCCTGGTGGGTGGTGCAGGGAAGCGGGGAATAGCGGGAACCAGAGCCGTGCTGGGAGGCCAGCGCGTGGGTTGGCGTGATCAAAGACACTTGGTTCCCACCCCAACAGGAAGCAGCTGGGGCTGGGAACACTGCTGGAGGAAGGCTGCTCACAATAAGGAGAGTGCTTTGGTGACAAAAAGACTCATCTCGTGGTCCCTGGTGAGCCTCCGATGCTTGCCAGGGAAAGGACATGTAGTAGATACACTCCACCAGCCTTGGCTGTTCGTTACATCTCCTATCAGTGGCTTCATTTCCACTTCTATTTGTATGGTTTTCTCCAAGACAGCTAATTTAAACTTTGCCCTTTTTTTGTTAGGTTCTTGCACAAAGTTAATTCATCACTAAATTTCTTAAGGAGATGCTCTTTCAGGCACCTAGAAAACCTTTCTCCCACATTATGTTTTATATTTCACAAGTAACTATACTTCTTGACTCAAGTTTTCTATAGTTATTAATGGCTGTGTTTTAGCATTTGACACCTGTAGATGCTGGCACTGGGAAAAGGGGAGAGTGGCAAACTCAACCAGTTTCAGTAACTTAAGGCACCTACTGACTGTTGCACCCAATTGAAGATTACAGCCTCAACATCCCACCTCCAAAACCTGTTCTTACTCTCAAGAAGCTCCAAAGGTACTGAGCACATTTCCCCACTTCCAACAAACCAGGTGTTTTTTGCAGGTAGGCAGTGGCAACGAAATCCCTCCAATTAAAAAAGCGAGGAAACCACCTACCTGCTTTCAGGTGGCCACAAGAACAGGGCAGTTCCTCTAGGAAAGCCAGGGGACAACAGGTCCCACCAACCCTCCAGCAAGTATTGAGCAAGAGCAAAAGAATAATGCAGGGCTAAAGTCCAGGAAAACCAAACAGCAGCTCAAGGAAAGAGTTGGAGGTTAAATAGGTCTCCGTGCCAATGGCCAGGGGTGTGGGTGGCGGGCCCCAGGTGAGGCTGGTCAGGACCACTAACACCTATTAGTACCCCTCAAGCTCTGACACTTGTAACTGTAAAAAGAAAGTTGGTGTAAGTTTTGCAGCACATGGTGTGTCTGGAAAAATCTAATCTGAGCAAGCTAGCATTCTTCATCCTAACTTTTAACCAAAAATTAATACTAGGAGAGTTACCTGTCAGTCTTTTAAGAAACTGCAGTTTCAAAATCCAAAGCGAAGAAGTAACAAATCAGAAGACTGGATGAAAAAAACCCTAAAACAGAACAACTCCCTCCCATCAGATCATATCATACCTTAAAAATCAGTATTACTTAATTCTTCAAAAAAAGACAACCAATGCTGTATGTATAACATCTTACATATGTATAAATTCCTAAGATAGACCTATTGGGTAAATAAATCCCTGTATTTTTATTACGGAAAACTTTTTCCAGCTTTTATATATTATGAAGAATATAGGAGTATCGAGGGTTTTGAGGTGAAATAATACAAATATGGGCCATTTGTAAAGTTGGAAACTACTTGCTTTCATTACTGTGTTGCAAAGTTCATCGTGACCAGTTTCAACACTGTTTCTTCTTAAATCACAGTGGAATCTAGAAAATGCAGTGAGACCTTGAAATGTCAGATATGGTTAAATCTGGTTCAATTTGGGAGACCCAATCTTTAAAATTTTATTTCCATATACTTGAAAACATTAGCAGTACAAGTCATAATTAACTCTATTAGTTCGGGGTTTCGGTACAAATCCCCTTTCTCATGTGCGTCTCTAAAGGCAATGCTTCGGCTTGGCAATATGGTACGCTTTTAGGAAGTAACAAGTTACTTCTAATGAGGATGGCAATTAGCCACCTCTTTTGCCCCTTCAAAGTGCCATGGAGTTCAAACACCATTTCAGACACCATTTCAGACATTTCAAACACCACTTCATGCTCCAAAACCAGGTACATCTGTGTATTTTAGACCTTTATTAGAAAGAGTGATAAGTCACAAAATATTAAGCTCCTCAGCTTTGGAAAACTAAAAAAGATTGCACAGTTTCAGTTAAAAAATAATAAAATTAAAATATTCACCTGAGTCTTGTTTTAATTTTTATTTCTTTCAAATCTGAAGTAAAATACAGATTTCATTTTAAAGGAATGCTTTTCTTGCAAATTTTGTAGCTGTCATACATGACTGCTTGATTACAAACAGAAAATATATAAAAGAAATTAAGTTCTGTGCAGCTTTGGAGGCTAGATTAGATGTCAGGATGACCAAATAATAATAATGAAATAGAGATGCTAACTATCTTTCATTATACGTTCTTCATTGTCATATTAGTAAGAGTACTGTTTTTTTGCATAGTTTAGAGATCTACAGGAAAGAAAATAGTTTGTTATCGAGAACATCTCTATTAAAATTTAGAGCTATAATTACAAATACAAACTCAATTAAGAATGTACAATTAAATTAAAGCTGCGCATCCTGTAACCCAAAGTTATTGATGGATGCTGTCTAGGTATGACTCTAATTCTTCACCCAACACCAACACCAATGTCAACCCAACACCACCATGCCCACACGTGTGTGTATATGTGTGTGTATATATATATATGTATATATATATATAATGGGCCAAATTCACAGTGCATAACAATACGTAGCAATACGTTAAATGAGGAAGTTTGGCAGTGTTGTATTGCAGCACGTGTTTACGTAGTTGGATGCCTGTCAAGTTTTAGGTCTTACGTTATTTATTCCTTTAATTCCTTTTGTTTTTCCCAGTTAAGAAGTAGTATCATGCAACCGATTAGCTCCTCGTGCGCCATAAGCAAATGCCCCGCAGGTGGTTTGCAGACCGCTCTGTGTTAGGTTCCTTCCTCTCCACAGATCGGAGCCACGGTGTCCCTCCGCGCACACTGGAGCTAGGAAGTTCCCAGGCAGCTTTCGGGAGCGTCGTTTCCACGCGGCACGTTCGCCGCGCCACAAACACGATCGTGAACGTGGCACGTTCGCTCTGCCCCTCGCTGCTCCGTCCCCTCTGGGAACAGGAGGGACGCCAGATGCCGCGGAGGCCGGCAGCGCGTCCCGCCCCGTGTCCCGTGCCTGGGATCGAGCGCTGCGGGTCACTGGTACCACGACTGTGGACAGATCGCGAGCTTGCTGTATACGTACGTACAGCCTCTGCTGACTCCCTTCTACTTGTTATATATGCCTGTGTCCCATGTTTCCTTTTTAGTCTGGTTACGGGGGCGTCGTTACAGAAGCTGACTTAGCACATTTCCCTTGAGGATAAGTACCTCATGAGTACTTGAGGTACTAAGAGTAGCACGCTACGTTTTTATCTGCCAGCAGGCTTGTGCCCCTCACACAATCAGCTATGTGGAGCGATACGGGGAGATGTTAGCACTTATCTGCGTTTCCGTTCAGTGCGGCTTTGCAAGCTATTTGTAGCGAGAGGACAAAGGGTTCAAGGTCAGAAAGAGGATCTGTAACAAATCAAACATAAGTCTATTAAAAGTGAGAAAAATCTTACGTCATCAATTCAGCATATGCAAATGGAGGAAGGAAAAGTAATTCCCGGCCATTTCTGAAGAGAAGGCGGCATCAAGTTTGAGGGTAGCGTGCTTTCCACATCGCTCTTCAAAAGGAGAAGATGGCAGAAGAACAGGATCGAAGATTTGGACAGCCATTGCTCAGCACGGCCACGGGAGGACTGTCTCCTCTCCCCGCAGCTTCCACTGTACCCAGGGAGGAAGACAGTGCTTCAAAACCGTCAAGTTTTCTCATTTATTGATTTCACTCGGGTCAGAATTCGTCTTTATAAAATCAAATTTTCAGTTTGTTTCTATACCTCACTTTTTTTTAATAGCATTATCCTACCCTTCCCTCTCACAAGTAAAAATAATCTGAAAAATATTTGCAGTCCCACCGCAAAAGCTTTTATTTTAACTCTCAGATGTCTAATCAGTATTCCTAAAAGTGCCGAGACATTGTGCATAGATGTATTATAAAATGAAGCAACCTTTCAAGGGAAGGATGTCAGGATTTGACAGGTACAAACATGGGAACTTTCCGAGTTGTGTGTTGGGGTTTGTAGGTTTTTTTTGCTTTAAGCTAGTTTCTGTCACCAATTCATCCTGCATACAGTTCCTGGGTAAGCCACTTTGTTGGTGGTGGTTTTTTGTTCCTCAAAAAGAAAATCTATGTACCTATCAATCTATGCACGGTATCTATTTAATCTATGGCAACGATTCAACTTTTTTGTACACCGCTTTCCGTTATTCACTGCTTGCTGTCAAGACTAACGCATGCCTATCACTTTCTATCAATGCACAGTGGATGAATATGACATTGCATTTTTTCCCCGATGTCACCAGGTTCAGTATGGAATAAAAGCTCGGAGTTCAGGCTAAATCATAGTACCCCGGGCTCAGATTTACATGAAGCTGCTGGGAGGGAAGATTCAGGGGCTCTTTCATAGCACTGCCATAGCATGCTGCATGTGCTTTATTCCTTGGACACAAAGAAAACTTTTGGTATGTTTATTTGGGCCACGTAGGACGCAGGTAGATTGCCTTGGTGTAAAGGGCGACAATCCCGTTTTCTCGTTCTCTAAACAGTCCAGGACAGAGGGGTGAATGCCATGTGCTCGGTATGCTTTGCCCTAGCTCTGCCACAGCGGCAACGTTTTCCTTAGACCTGATGCCTTATTCTTCTGCCGACTAAGATACTTCTTACAGGTTAGTTCACGGGGCTTTTGCATCTCTGCTGTAAACTCATTCTGTTGACTTGCAGTAAGTGACGTCATTTCTGTCAGTTGCAGAGGTCGTAATTAAATTAACATTAAATTCCAATTTTAGGAAATCCCTCCAGTTCAGCCTTATTATATTGGGCCAGGATAGCTTGAGGATACTCACGCAGGTGCAACTTCAAACCAAAACCTACCAATACATCAACTTCCTTTCATTATTTGTTGCAATATTTCACTACACTGACTAAAACAATATAGATTGCAGAGATTACCACTGCTGATTATGTTGATAATTTCTTTAATAAAAGGTGTAAAGTTTAATAACTGTCATTCCAAGCCATAATGTCACAAATTATTCCTATTGTTTGATATGATTCAGGCAAAGATTATATCTCGGACTGGCCGCCTTTATTTATTTGTCACTTTGCTTCAGTTCTTTCTTTTTTATTTTTATTTTTGCTCTCCAGAAAATCAGTAAAGTCATTACACTAATTGAGGAGAATAATTTGGAGAAATCCTGTAGGGAATTATGATTAGAACATTTAAGTACACATAATTAAAATAAAGATGGTAAAACTCATTTGGCTGTAGCTCATGTAGTATTTAAGCCATGGAAAGCATAGACCATAAAGAGCAACCCTTCCTTTTGCTGTATTTCTAACCAAGGTCCATGGCACTCACTGCTTAGCAACTAACGGAGGTCAAGTAGAAACAAGAAGTTAAAACAGTAAGACCTATGGCCACCTCCGATTTGAAAACAGGATGCATGAACCACCACTTGCTGCGATACAGAAAGGGCCTTCTAAGGTTGAATCTCAGCTTGACATGCAACGATTCAGGCCACTTTTGCTCTAACTATAGAGGATGGTGGATGCCATTTAAAAGAGGTTAAAGGATAATATATAGGGAAAAGCTGATGGCAGATTTTCCTGCTTCCAGACATCCTTGTTTAGTCAGTAGTAAAGTTGTGGCTTGCTTGCACTGGCAGATGTAGGTGAAGATGGTCACAGCAAAGGCAGTTCTGGAGCATATAGTACTTGAACAGTTATGTCAAGTGACTATACTGTTAAACTATACAGTACCACAGAGAAGTTGAACGAGCAGAAATTCGCCCACTGTCATGAATGTCATGCTTTAATATCATTCATATAGCCAAATCAATTTTGTGATGTAAATAAAAATACCTATTAAATGTATCGTGATGTGGCGTGGATTCATTCAAGATTTGACACAATGCACTCAGACCTCACCTTCATGAATATGGGCACTGTGAATGCACTGTGCTTGATAATAATGGGGCCCTGTATGCTATAGATTTGAAAGCTTTCTTTGAACTCCTTGAGTTTATATAGTGTGAGACAGATTATTACGAAAGCAGTAATGAGAAAAAGAGCAAAAGGGGGAAAACAGGATCTCCTGGCAAGATTCAGCAGCAGTTACTTTGTCTTCTCAGTCTACAGTTTCTCAAGATTCTGTTTTTAAATACAGCCTTTCCTAATCTGGATTCTCAAGGGGTGCTTTTTATTGCTCTTCGCTTACATACAGAATTTCCTCCTTTGTGTTTACAACTTGTACTCTTTCACGCTATGAATTTTCCCAGTCAAAGCTCCATAACTCATTTTTGTAATTCCAGGCCTCTCTCACACACATCCCATAAAGGAGACGTTCCCAGGATACTTAAAGCAGCTATAGGAGTCAAAGTTGCCTTCAGGCTAAATCTACTCCAACACAAATTTCATGGAAAAACTACAAGTATTTTTCACAGGTGATGAAACTATCATAACTATGAGAGACTCAAAATCAGAGTAGCAAACAAGCACAAACTCTCATTTCCTCATCTCCAGTGACAAGGAAAAAGCAAAACAAAACAAAACAAAACAAAAACAAAAACAAAACAAAAAAAAAAACAAAAAAAAGGAAAATAAAAACAAAACCTAGCTTAGAAAATTTAATGTTGAAAAGACAAAAGATATCCATGTTTCATAATAAAATTTTCCTTTAGATTAGTAAACTTTTTTTTATTTGTTGTAGTGATGTTGTAGTGATTTGATTGACCCTAGGGGAAAAGGACAAAATGGTTTTAACTGACAGGGAAAAATAACATTAGTCCAGTCAACATTTATAATGTTGGTTTTACAGATGCAAATTAGTATGGGAATTGCAAAACTGAGAATTTTCAGTCTTTTTGATATGCTCTGTACAACAGTTACAACTTCAACACAACCCAGTATTCAAATGTAACTGCTACTATATCTATTAGTAACTGGGTCAAACGTTCGTCTGTGTTTTAAATGCCCAAAGTTAGAACACAGTTGATCCTCTCTTAATTCAAAGCCAAGCTATTTTAATGAAGTTTTTGTATTATTTTCCAGTAACAACAGGCTTAATTCAGTATAATTTTTTTCTAACTTGAAAGCATACACTTTGTAATTAAGTTTTCACTACCTAATTATCATTTCCATGAAATTGTCTGTGAAATTAGTAGGCATAAAATACTTTCCACAGTGCCTGAGTGGCTTAGAAGAGTACCATTTTCAGAAGAGACTAAAGAGCTCAGATCATACTGCCTTTCTGTAGGACAGAGACTTTTAAGTCTCTCGGACACTTTTGTCAATAGCGACTGTTTCAGCATAGAAAACATCATGAAATGTCAAAATCTCTCTGTATTACAGCCTCGTTTATTTAAGAAGTTACTGCATACCATTGAGTTTTAGACTAGGCTCATCTATGTATTAAAACAAGAAATTCTTATGTGGTCTGATCATTTTTGCGCTTTTGGCAACTGAAAACAAGCACTGCTCTTTTAACACCACATGCTAATCAGTATCATACATCACTGCTACAAAATTACATTACACGGTGTCTAAATGTATACGTATACAAGAAAAGCTTAAGAGAAAGTATAAGCTCAACCCCAGTATGAACATAGGTAAGCAATACCATGAAGGGAAGGCAGTCCATGGCAATGCAATTGAGACTACACAAAGGACTAAGAGATCGAGTGATATCAGAGGAACATGGCCGTAATTGCCTCTCTCAGCCACTTCTGAGCTGATCATGACCCAAATTTATTTGGCTGTTACCACCCAGAAACACAGTCATTTTAGCAGTGACTTTATCCTTGAAACTGGAGATCATATTGCTCTTCAGCGGTAGGTGCCCTCTGAGATTCTTTGCCTGAAGTGATTTAAATTGGCTTAAGCCTAGTTCTGTTCAGACTAGACAGTTCTCGGTCCCATTTTAAGTTTTCGTGTCCTGGTTTTGTGTACTGACGATTCCATCTTGCCATCGCCCCCTTAAGCTCAGACTAATATAGCAAGTAAATACTTGGAATTTCTGGAGAAATGGAAAAAGAACAGGATCTTCTGGCACCTTACAAGGTTTATAAGCAAATAATTTGTGAATTGGTAATATCACTGCTGATAGACAATATCTCTGTATACAGCAATGTTACTCACGTTGAGACAAAGGCTGGGTTACTTATTACAGAGGTGATTATGCTGGTCTTGAAATTACCTTAGAGCTGTTTTTAAAATTGAGGTAGCAACTGAAATCAAATATGGTTTTAATTATCCAACTTTCTGGCACATTGATGCAGTAAATACAGATAGTTCAAATGATTGATATAAAGTTTCTAAACTGTGATTATATACTTTCTATATTATATTTTCATAAAATAGCTATTGACTTGTGTGAAGCAATTATTAATACGGATAAATGATGGAGTTAGTTATTTTGTCCATGGTCCACAGCTGAGTGGTAAATGTTCGTTATAGCCTAGACCTTGTAAAAATGTCTGTTTTCATGTATGTCTGTGTGGAAAGAGAGAGAGTTCAGATACTCATACCGGAACTCTGAACGGCTTGGTTATATGGGTCATTTATAAATCTAATAGTATATTTTTTTTGTCTAGATCTTTCCTCTTTTTTTGCCATTAAAAAAATTTTTTGACAAAAAGTTTTTCACAGAAAATATTTTTTTTAGAAACTTGGACTTTGTCGTTGAAAAATCAGATGTATGTGCACATGCGCACACACCCACTGACACAAAGGAATTTTTCTTGACACGAAGAATGTCCAGGCACAGTTACTCTCTTATGTGCTTGGCTCACAGTATAGATACTGTGTAAATCAAATTTATTTTTCATGGTAGATGCATCCATGCAGAATCAATGTAACTGTGATATAGCCCTCCCTGTAGATATGAATTAGTGGTGGAAATGCTGGCACGTCATTAATGATAATATCCTCTCTACTTCCATTCCCAAGATCATAAAAATATGTTTCTCTCTTACTCCCATGTAGGGAGCTCATCAAACCTCAAGAGACCCAGTTGGAGAAATTCACTAAACAGATTCCAGGCTTGTTTTTTTAAAGCCCCATATCAGGGTTCCTGAATAGTTTGAGTATGGTCTTGAATAATTCATTCCCAAACCTTTGTTGTTTCATCTGATAGTAGATTTCCAAAGAAGTCTGTCTCTGTTCCTCAGCTGGCTAACATTATGTCATGTGCATTCCCATCCCAGTAATATGTTTCTAATTAAGCCACATAATAAGAGTTTCCTGTGCAGGGGAAGAGATGGGGAAAACAAATAATTTTGCAAGTGGAAGTTTTATTCCAGCTAGACTCAAGCTTCATTTTGTTTAAAATAATGAATACAGAATAGAAAAAATAAAATAAAATAAGCATATATTTGTTCTGCAACGTGATACGTAGACTTATTTGTGGCAAGGAACAGAATCTCCCTTCCTGAAATAAAACAGAAGACCTTCCACCAGTGAAATTTATTTTCTGACACTGGTGGATAGAAAAAAAGACCAGAAATGTTTCTCAAAGGGAGCTTCCTCACCTGCTGGCTATGAAAGCTTATACTGAAGCATTAAGCTAGAAAATAGATTGTTGTTTCATTATTCCATTCTTACAGCAGCCCTTAAGGGTGGAAACAGAACGAGTCTGCAGAGTATGAATTCCCATCCTCTGGGAATTTTGAAAAGATGTTGAATCTAAATCAGCTTTCTACTATCCTTCTGGTTTTGCCACCTTCTAGTCACCTACTAACTGTTAATATGTTTTCACTTTCTTCCTCCTTTGAAATGCATCTCTTAAGCAAATCAGCAGATGCCAGCCCTACAAGGAAAAAAAAAAGGGGGAAAAAAGAAACAATAAAGATGTCCCAACACCCCAGGATCTTTTTTGCAAAACATGTGGCATGATCTCTTTTACTCTTTCTTCTTTTTTTTTAGTTCCTCAATAACAGTGTTTGTTAACTAAAAATGTTCATGTCGGATTTGGTTTGGGATTTACCATGGACAGAAAGTTCATTCAAATCTGTGGTTAGTCTGACAGTGTTTGGAATAGGAAGTTAAAGGAGAACATAAGTTGTTGCAGTTGTTTTCTCGATCAAAAGGGAAGCTAACAGAACTTGCTCATTGCTCATGTGTTCATGAATAACTTACTCGGAACACTGTGTTACTGGAAAAATATCCTCTGGGCTGACACATATCCACATTACTGTAGAGCCAGAAGTTGACAATGTCAAAATGAAAATACCACTCTCCTTTTAAAAATTATTTTTAAAGGAGGAATATTTTTATTTTCATAAGAATTCTATGATCCTAATAACACTGGCACAAAAATACACACACACCCTTTTTTGGGAAGGTGATTTTTTTTGTGTGTGTGTCCCTTGGATCAAGTGCCAAATTTGTGCCTTGTGATCAGAAAACCAGTATATAGTGTCACAAGCTGATTCGAAAACTTTGTACAGGATAATTCAGGGCCCTGCCAAATTCATGTCACCTATTTCATATTCCAGGTAAACTGTAGACCATCTCTCATGAGCTGCTCATCAAAATGTTCTGACATGCAAGAACGTGTGCCAGTGAACTCTGTGCCTTGCCAGTCACTGATTTCATTGTGTTAGGACGAATGTATTAACTGTTGCAAGATGCAACCAAATACAAAAAGAAATTTAATGTTAGGGCTTAGAAATTTGGATGGAAGTTGCAATAAATATTGTCATGAGAAATTATTACAACAGGGACACTGTAATTCTTGCTGGTAAGATGCAACTTCAGTCTTATGCAGTAGATAATATCTCTTATTTGGCCAACTAAAAACCTTAAAAGAGAAGACAGACTCTCAAGCATGCAAGTTTTTTTTCAGAAATAGTGTTTCAGAACTATTCAGAAATAGTGTCATTCAAAGCCAAGTACGAGTGGTGAACAATAGCTTGAGTTTGACTTGGTAATATTAAACAGAGCATCTGAGAAAAATGTTCATCTTTCCGGAGAATCTTACATTTCTAAATAAATGTTTGTTATAAGGAATGTTTTCTTTTGTGGTCTGGGGTTTTTTTTTTTTTGTGGTTTTTCTTTTTTTCTCTAATAGTCTTCAAAGAATAGGGGAAAATGTCCAAATACTTCTTCATCCTCTTTGATATGGCCAGGATATATACCTTAAACAAGCTCTGCCTTAGGTAAGTAATCCCCTGAGATAGGCTATCACTTTCCACTGTTTTCAAAGGTCCTATTTTAAAGATGAGGTACTTTGCAAATATAGAAAGAATTCTAAAGGGCAGAAAAATAATTTTAAAAGTATTGTGTACTCAGAGGTAGCATTACCTATATTAGCGTTACCGTTCTGAGCATGAAAGAGCAGAAAAAGGCTTTGAGCTATATTCAGTAATAGATGTCATCCTGTCCTTTGCCTTCAGTGATAGGAACTAATTAATCTTGCACCTTTTTCTATTGCTCCACCAGAGAGAAGTTACTCCATTTTTTGACAAAATAACTTTCGGATATGTGCAAAGAAGCTAATTGGTATTCCAGTCTTTTGCTATGTTATGCCAAAGCTTCTATTCTGCCGCTGTGGTATTATAACGTTTCTGTGGTCTCTGATCACTATCCTCTTACTTAAACAACTACCTCTAGCGTGACCACAAGCCAATGGTGTATACAAAAATACCGAACTCAGTCGTGGTTCTTCCAGAAAGCTGAAATGTACTCCTAGCTATTGCCATAGCTGGTCTTCCTTCCTTAACACTGGAGTGCTATCAGACTAATCGCGGGTGATGACCCTGGAAGGGAACAGAATGGCGTTCAATGTGCAAACGCAGCTACAACAGACAATGCTGTGCATGTAATTTTGATTGTAAGAGCAGACCAACAGTCCATTAAACACTACGTACAGCTGTCATATTCTTGCATAAGGTCAGCTTTCAGGACAGCACATCCCCCCAAACCTATATTTTATTTCATATTCTGGGAGGGACTAGGCCTTATTTCCCCTTTAATCCAATCTTCACAAGAGGCAGACAATTCACTCCTATGCAATCAACAGTGTAATTAACTATAAGCATTCGTTAGGCATCCCCCATCTAAAAGATGAACAAGCCTGATGGTGTTTATGAGTCTAGACTGGTTTTCAGCAGAAGGTAGGCTGACTGCAGACGATGAGATGGAATAGGATAGGTGCACTAGCCTGAAGTATTGATAGGTGGCTTATTTATATCACAGCTGGATATTAAGAACAGATGTATGTAATAAGGGAGATGATAAAATGTCAAAATGTAAGTTTAGCTAACCTAAAGTGTTGGTTTCTTTGCAGTGTGCTTTCAAACTTCTTTTGACTCATAAAAATTAAATCAAACTACATTTCTATCCTAGGTATAGGAAGATCGGCTGTTTGTAGGCAGTGAGAATAGACAGTATCAGATTCCTTGATATATGCAGCTCACTGAGGATATATGCATACAAAGTCAGATTTCGGTGGCAAGTCTCCCAAGACCATGAACAAAACCATCAAAGGGTTTGATGAAACCTGTACTGAATCCACTGCCATGTTCTGAACCAACTGGGAAAACAAACATGATTTCTTTTCTGACAATTTGTTGTTACAGAAAACAATAAGGACACACTTCTGTTTAAAATAAAATTCATCCAGACAGTCATCAGTGTTTAATTAGAGACCATGAATTATTGAACATGTGCTGCTGTTCTCTTCAAGCTTTAAAACTAGAGCCATGTAGACTCAAATCATGGCATGACAAAAGGTCATGTTGCTCTGAATAATTTTCTAATGTTCTTTTTCTCTTTTTGACCGCAACCTTTCAGCAGTAAAATCAACTGAAGATGCTAAAAGCAAAAATATTAAAGGTGAATCTCCTTGCATAGGTGCAGGGAAAACATTTTAAACAAACCAAAGCTAAACAATAAATCCTTATCAAGTCAAGCTTTGACATGGTTAGTCTAGTTTTCACCAGTTCCTTTGCTTGCCACTGCAGTGTTTGTCTGATCCTACAAAGTACTTACAGATTTTAATATATGTGCCCACTTGTCAGTAAAAGGTATCTATCTTCCATATGCATAGCTGAGTAAGTTTTTCTCTCTGGTGATATCTGTCCTAGGAAAGGTCTTGTCAAGAGGTGACTTGCTGAGCCCAGTCAGGCATCGCCTGGGGTAACTTTGACTTGCAGCTATCCAGATCCCTGGGAAGACAGTAATCTCCTCTTGACCATACATATGAACCTTTTTAGAACAGATCTCTTGGTTACTGTTGCACAGATTATGTGGTACAGCAGTTAAATAGGAGAGTATTTTAAATAAGAAAAGAGAAAAAAATTTGTCTTGCCAGCCTGTTAAGCTTTCTGCTTATGTTTGTAAAGCAATCCTCTTAGCTATTTAAGCTATGTCTTCCTTAGTAAAAATAATCTTTTTAGTTTAGCTGAAGAGATACACCGCTACTGTGCCTAGCCCTGGTACTGTACCTAACTGGTCTTTCTTTTTTCCCTGTTTCTAGACCACCGCATGTTTGATGCACAAAGTTTCTCTGGGCATGCTGTACTCCCGGGGCTGGCTTTCTGAACAGGTAACGCTTACATTTAGCCGAACTTTTTTCTGATTCTGTTCCCAGGAGAGATTGCTCCTCACAAGTGTGTTACGAGAAGTCCCATTGCAGTCATGACTCTGCTAGATCCCAGTGCAGAGCTGGTGTTCTACATATCATACGAGTATGAAGACGTCAAGCAAGAGGTAAAGCCTTGTACTGCTGAACTCAACAGCAAAACTCCAGGGCAGTATCCAGGGTTTGGTTTTGAATGTTTATGAGCAACATGAGATTTGGATGTAAGGTTCTTTAGTATGGTCTAGCTCTAGCAGCTGGAAAATGCTACATCTCTGGGAGGTCGAGTTCATTTCTTTTATTACAGTATGTTGCTCTTGCCCTTTTTCATATGAGTCTGTATTGCATATAGTAGTAAATAGAACCATTCCGTAATATGGTTAAAATTAAAATTGAAATTGTATAAAATATAATGAACAGGCCCTCAGTGAACAGACAGAGATTACATCTGAACTAAACTACCCTTGGCAAAATCAATTACAAAAGTATGTGGAAAAAAATATGCACTCTATTAATATTTTTTTATGAACATGTTTTATGCATTTCTTAAAATATCTTTTAGACTAAGTAACATTTTAAAGACCAAAAAGAGAAGTAACTATTTTATAATAAACTTTGGATGTAGACACAACTGGTTTGAATATGTGCTACGGGTAAGTTATTTAAAAATCATAAAGTTGCTCTGGTTTGTATGAGAAAGCAATTTTGCCTTATACAGAAAAACTTACTCTAAAAAGTAAAACTAAGCATTTTGTCAGAAAAATACCTTAAAACTGACATATCATCTGTAATAGCAGGTATGGGTTTCTCTTCTATTTTATTTTGTATTTTTTTCAATCATAGTTAAGCTGTGGATATTTGCCAGAATTTCACTGAGAGCTGTCTTCTGTGCTTACCTCAAGCTAAAGAGATTTGGCTGCAGATCTGTTTCACGGTTGCCAAGTCCTTACTGGGAGACTTACCTCTGAAGGTTTTCCTTCATTTTGTCTTAAAGAGGTTACTCAGACCTACAATATTTATTTGCTATATAGTTAGTAACAATCATTAATACTTGTTCACAAAGAGCATCATTGTGAGAGCCCGCGAAGTGTAACGCAGGAGTAAAGAAACATCCTTTGAAACATTCTGAATAAAGCCTTGATAAAGCATAACAAGGAAGTGATACAGAGCCGTTGGTCCTGTACCTATGTATCAGCCACAATATTTCTTTCTGCTTGACACAGTGAAAGTCGGAGTATTTTGCATAATTTTCTAATATCTTGTACCAGGCAGCTGAGTCACTGAGAACCTGTTATGCTACACAGTATTTAGACTGTTGTACAGTTATAGTACAGTCAGATGCTAATTCTTTCCTTCTAACTCTCAGGCACAGCAGGGAGCGATGTTAAAGCCCTCACTGGAGAAACTGGATAGAAAGATAAGGATTATGATGAGGCTGGACTCTTTGGGAAACGGTGATTGGGGACAAGAAGAAAGTTGAATCTAAATTCAAGGCTGATGCTATATGCCTTAAAATCAAAGATCGTGTTTATTGTACGTAGGGCTGTAAGCCATGTGCCAGTACAAATGGGGAAATAGCATTAGGGGAAGTCAGGTGAAGACTGAGAAAGGCAATGGTAGATGAGGAATAAGCAGATGTTTTAGTAGCTTACCTTCCCACGGCTCACCAGATGAAATTTCTCTTATATTAATAACTGCTGACGCTTTTGTTCTCTGATGGGTTTGTATTATAACCCAACATCCATGTTATTGCAGATCTACGATGTATCTTTATTTTTGCAAAGAAAGCTCTCAATGTTTATGCATTGAGGTTGACTAAATCGTACTTCCAGACACCTAAGGTCATGAGTCGGATTTTTAGGATTAAATAGGCAACCCAAGGCCTTCCTAGCACATGTGCCACCAACATTCAGCTGAAGCTGGTTGGGTCCTGCCTGCCCTGTGCACACGCATCCTTTTTATGCAAGCAGATCATCTAGGTAAGGACAAGCTCATGCTTACCTCACACCTGAACATGAAGTCAGGAAGCGGCCAAGTGCTCTCGACTGCGGCAGCTTCAGCATAGCCTTTGTGGTGCCACGACTTAGATCTGCTGAAGTTCACATCAGAATTTAAACTATGTTGTTACCTTACATTTCGAACAGTGAGGAGAACTGTCTGCACTGTAGACTTATGCCAAGTGCTAGCTCAATGGCAAATATAAATTTTACATAGTTTGTTTCTACCATATAAGGAATTGATAGTAAAGCTATTTTTAAATTAATGCTCCAGTTCCCAGTAATGTGGCAATTTCTTCAATAAAGAAATAGCTTTTTATTTTCTAATATGAAACTGTTATTATGGATTTTGCTTAATGTCAAAGGACTTTTTCAGTCTTTCCTGATGTTTTCTTTTAATGTTGCACCTGGTCAAAAGAAACATTGTTTTTATCAAAATGAAACAGCACATTACATTTTTTACTATGTTAGATTACGTGTTAACTTAATCAACATTTCAAAAACAAGTATTGTTTCAGAACAAAGACTTTGAATGCAATCATCCTGTTTGTTCCCATTTTATTTATAAATAACAATACACAGATTATTTTTTTTTCCTCAGAATGGTTTAGTTTCAGTGAAAAGGTGCTTTCCAATTGAAAAAAACTCACTTTGGGAAATTTTTGAGCATTGATCCACAGGGAATGATTTGCTCAGCCTTCTTTTATACCATGCTCTGGTTCCATAATAGCTTAGTGGTTTAATGGATCAATGATGGTGCATAAGTCAAATACACTCACAAGGCAATTTTGTCAGAATATTTTAAACGCTGTTTTTTTGCAGGGGGTGGGGGAAAATATATGCAGGACACAAAATGAGCTTAAAAAAACCACAACACACACACACAAAAAAAACCCAAAACAAAACCCAACCAACCAAAAAACCCAAACCAAACTTCTTCACTGTCTCCAGACACCCACAAGCCACTAAGTAATTTTTCTTTTTCTTTTGAAAAGCAGACCCAGTTCAACCTCCCAGCAGGTTTAAGAAATACCTATTTTTGCAGTTACAGTGATAACACTTTGGACCTTTCCCCCCGTGCTCCCCAACGGGATCGCAAAGCTTGCTCTCACTCGCTATGCTGTTCATGGGCCTAGGGCGATGGCTACCGCGCGTAGCCCCATCCGTGCAGTCCCCACAACGAAGGCTTAAGACTACAGAACAAAACCTGGCTACGGCGGGGTAAAGGGTTCCCACATGACATAAAACTTCCACGTCGAGTGACGATGCTTTCAGCATCGCTGTTCCTCTCCATCCCCAGAGCCCACAGCGGGAGCGGGGCTGGCTCCTCAGAAA